>NC_081832.1:43305443-45805443 GCF_030867095.1 Alligator mississippiensis
GTCTCCTGATCCTCAGCACAGAGCCCTCGGCAGCCCGCATACCTCGGCCGGCCTGGGCCTGGGGACCTGGTCCTGCCTGCAGCCCGAAGAGCGCCCGGGACCAGGTAGCACCGGGCCGGGCCCGCGGAGCCGCAGAGCTCGCCTCACGGACCTGCCCGGGCTCCGTCCCCAGATCACCGGGCCCCCACCCCTGGGAGGGACGAGTCGTCTTGCCTGCTCCCCAGAGCCCAGCCCTAGGCTCCGTGCCAGGCTGCGGGGGCTTCCCGGAGAGGAAGGGCTCTTTCCGCCCTTTGCCAGCCCCTGGCCCTCTGGGGCTCGCCCTGGCCCGTCCACCTGGTGCCTCCCACCCGCTGGGGCCAAGCAGCCTGGCTGCCGATCGGGGGCTCTCAGCCGAGCTACAGCCTTGTCCCCCCTTGCCCCTCGGCGGGCAGCGCCGCCCCGCCCCGCCTGGCCAGTGCCCGGCGCCGGGGGCGCACAGCGCAGGGCGCTGCACTGCCTGGGCAGCCGAGGCAGGCACAGGGAAGAGGCGCTGGGACCCCGGCGGGCTGCCCTACCCTCCTCCGTCCCCACCCGCCAGCCCTTTGCTAACCCCCTGACCGCGGAAGCCCTCTTCCCCGGGACCAAGAGGCTCTGCCCCGCCCGGCACCGGCTTCCCAGCGCCTCTGCCTGAGGGGGGAACGCCTCTCACTCCGCACACGCCTAGAGAGACCCCGACCAGGCTTCCCTGGGGGCACCCAGCCGGTGCCCCCGAGCCACAGCTCCTAAACTGCCTCACGAAAAGCACTCGCGGGCAAGAAATGAAGCCAGGAGCAGGAGCCCCGCTCCCCACGGCCACGCACCCTGGGACGCGCCCGGAAAGCGAGCCCTGGAGGCAAGATCAAAAGCGACTCCGGGCTGCATTTCTGATCGGGGACAAGCGATCCGGACAGTTGAGGAATAAGCCCCTTCTCCAGGCAGAAACCGAAGTTAAGTAGCGACTGAGACCTTAACACCCACCGCCTCCACTGCGCGGGGAGCAGCAGCAGCAGCCCGTAGGGGACACCGGAGTTTCGCCTCCCTGTGCAACCGCCCTATATCCAACTCGGACTGGAAGTCTAGACTCATCATGGTCTCTTTGTCCCCTTTACGGGTCCGCTACCAGACAACACACATGCCAACGTCAACATTTATCTGCCCCCTAAACGTACAGCATCAGAGGAGAAATGCATTTGCAAAGCGACCTGAGGGGACGACGGAGGGTTTCAAACCCTGCTGTTCAGAGGGGAGACAAGGGCGGGAAGGGCGCACAAGGCGTCGATTCAATTTAAAGCGTTTCGGCTGACCTGGGGGAAATGTTTCCTGTTAAGGGCAGCTGCTGGCAAAGCCAGACGGTGTCAAACGCTGCTCTGAAGTTATAGCAGCCAAAATACCTATGAGCAGCGTCTAAAAACCACAGTGTTTGTTTCTTATTTGTTATGAACCCACTTTTAATTCAAAACGTTTAAATGCTGAACTGGAATCTAGCAATCAATGAAAACTTCTCTCTTCAGACAAACACAACCCCCGCCCCGCACTAATCTTGTCATTTGAAAGTATTTTTGCTTCCACCTTTTTCTGCTTCCAAGTCTAAACCCGAGGAACAAGACACAGCGATTTTAAACCACCAGTGGACGAGAGCTTAGTAACTGGGGTCTGGATTTTTGTAAATTGGTTCATTTGGATCCCAAAGTAACATTTTCAAAGAGTTTGCTCCTAGATTTCCGATCATGACAATTTATAGAGATAGTTTTCATAGCTGCTGATCGAGTTTTTGCAACGAAAAAGTTTTAATTTAAACTTCAAATAGAGGCAGCATCATTTTTAAAGAATAGGATCGAAAATTGTAACATCTAAGTACAAAAGATCCCATCTAGATGAACACTGCTAGACACAAACACTCGGCAAAACAAAAATCAATTTGAGATGCTTCCAAAAAAGCTACGGAATAGGAAAAATAACTAATAGAGATGACCACATGAAGAGAAAACGAACGATTGGAAGAATGTCCAAATAAAATAGCGAGACCATGATTTTTAACAGAAAAGGGATCATTGGTAGGAGTTTTCCTTAAAACGTTTTATGATTCGTGAAAACACGTTTAATATTTGTTTTTTATCAACAGATTTCGTTTACTCAACCCGATTAAAATGAACTTTCTAAGTAGCTGCCGTTAATTGTTTTGAAGTTCCCTGAACTGGATTTAGCGAATTCCTTCTAAAGACGGCTTCTGTTGTGGGGAAGTGGGGGCCCTTCCTCAAATGCACAGAACTAACAAAACTGTACAAAATAATTCTCTCTGAAGGTGAAAATTAATGAAGTCTTCATGGTAATATAACCAGCCCATCTAACTTGACTCCAATCAATCCAAGAGCAGTCTGCTACTTTCCAATGTCTAACTGTGATATTGAAAAAAAATAAAACCCAGAATTGTTTTTATTAACTCTAGGGTCTTCTAATCTTTCTCAGTGGGACTACTGTAATGGGGAAACTTGGCATTCCCCTTATGCAGATTTAAAAAAGAGAGACTTCAGTTTTTACTATTTGCTGCTTTAACCTAAAATATGTGCATTCATATTTCAGCTACTTTAAGTGTAAGGATCACATGGTTTTTAACTCTGAAAAGGCGAAGGGAGTAAACTGTGAAAGAATATGCTAGCTGAAACTTGACAGTTTCTCATTTAATTGCTTTACTGCAGATTAATAAATTGTAAGAAAAACAGAACACCTGAGAGTCCCACTGAGATCAGCCTCAGTCAATTATATATATATATATATATATGTAAAGATTTCACTCCCATCCCATTCAAGGCACACTGAAGAAATGCTAGATGATAGGAATTGAACCTAGCCTGTCTCCATTTATATATATATATTTAAAAATGGAGACAGGCTAGGTTCAATTCCTATCATTCCTCTATATATATATATATATATATATATATATATATATATATATTTAAAAATGGAGACAGGCTAGGTTCAATTCCTATCATTCCTCTATATATATATATATATATATATATATATATATATATATATTTAAAAATGGAGACAGGCTAGGTTCAATTCCTATCATCTAGCATTTCTTCAGTGTGCCTTGAATGGGATGGGAGTGAAATCTTTACTAAACTTTAACACGGAACCTTGGATCCCAGAAAACAGCTGCTATAAGAAATGGGCCTTTTTATCTATCCCCCCCACCCAAAAGAGAGACAAATTCTGTTTTTCAGCATGACATGGTATAGGACTAAACCAGAATCTGGAGCAAGATAGACACAGTTACATTCTCCACACACTTCTTCAGATCAGTTCTGCTCATTCATTCCTCGGTGAAACTTAGAATAACCAGCAACTCTTTTTTTGACACCCGAAATCAACACATCAATTCCCATGCACTGTAAAGAGAGCTGAACATGCCAGGGGTCGAGGAAGAAGAGGGGCAAAAAAAGGAACCCGCCACTGACTGCAGCATTGGGCAGAGGATACGACACTGGCCCACTGAGCCTGCAACCTCGGGGATTTGGGGAGAGCGGATCCTCACACAAAACCACGCGCTTCTGGCTGCCCCAGGAGAAAAAAAATCAGCAGGTACTTCAAATTCTGACAGTGAAGCGCAGGAACCAGGCGATTTCTAGAAGCCAAACTCAGGAGAAGGCAAGGGAAAGCCCCTCTCCAACAGGACGGCTCACAACAGACAGGCAGGCTCGCCAAGCCCCCATCAATCAAACAAGGTCCTTAACCATCCTACTGCCACGGGAGGAAAACATGCAAGAGATTAAAGGAAAACAAAGCATGTCATTTGCTTACATCGCAACCCCGAAAGCAGAGGAAGAAACACAGCCGGCTTGGGCTTTAGACAGCTCCACTCCAGCCCAACCACCTCTCGGGGTTATGGGCTCCTCTCCTTTTCCACTTAGCCCACCAGCCTAAACGCCGCCCGCTCTCTGATGAAGGGGTGTCACGGTAAAGATCAGGCTGGCACGTACGTGTCAAGTCTCCCTCCCTCCCGCCAGGTTACGTGTGTTTGGCTGGGGAGGGCAGAGAACAGGTCAGCGGCTGCCCGACTCGGACACAACACGCACTGCAGCCAGGGGCCGCGGGCGGGCGGCGCCCCGAGGGGCCCGGGGCCAGGGGGCCGGCGGCGCCCAGATGCAACTCGGCGCCCAGGAGTGCCCGGGGCTCGCGGGGGGCTTACCCGGCGCCGCGCCGGCTCCCGCGGCAGGCGAGCGCACCTGCCCTGCCCCGCCCCGCCCTGCCCCGCGCGAGCGGGCGAGCGGGCAGGCGGGCGCCGCCGAGCAGGTGAGCAGGCCCGGCCGGAGCCCGCCGCTCGCCGCGCACGCACAGCAGCGCCCTGCCGCTCCTCCGCTCTCCCCGCGAACGGCGAGTCGTGGCAGCCGGGCGTCGGCACGTAACCCGGCGCTCCGCACTTGACACCGCTGCCGTCAGTGCGCCTCCTCCCCCTTCCTTAGCCCCCCTCCGCCCGCCCGCCCGCCGGCAGGGCCGGGCTGCGAGGCGGCCCGGCTGGGCTGCCCTCCTGCTGCGGTAAGACACGGCCCTGCGGGCGGCGGGGTGGGGGGCGGCCTCCCCCGGGATGGCGGGCGGGCGGGAGGGGGCCCGAGCCGCGCGGTTCCCTCCTCCCGGGGCAGCCCCCGCCGGGCCCGAGTCGCGCCACGGCCCCGCTGCCCGGCAGGCCCCGCGGCGCGAGCGCTGACAGCCGCCCGGCTCGGGGCTGTGAGGCAGGCGGCGGCGGCAGGCCCGAGCGCAGGCCGGCCCGGAGGCGGGGGCTGCCCGCTGCGCCCTCCCGCCTCGCCGGCAGGGGGGTGCCACCACGGGCCTGCCCGCGCGGGGTGGGGCCCGGGCCCCGGCCTGAGCCCGGGCGGCAGCCGGTGGCGTCACCCAGGGGGCGGGGGTGCACACAAGTACCCGCGGGGTCTTCCCCGCTGTCAGGAGCGCGGGGCAAAGCGCTTTACCCATCCTCTCGGGGCTTCATTTGAGTTCGTGGCCCCTTCCACTGCGTTCACTGGGAAACTGCCTCCGGCCTTACAGGGCCAGGCCCCGACCAACAGTATGGTGGAAACTTCCATATGCACCCTCCTTCACGCACTCCACATCAGACTTACTCTGCTTGTGAGGCGATTTTGTGATTGCCAGCCTTGCAGAGACTGCTCTGGGATCTAGAAACTCTGTTCTGTGCAGCCCCTGACAGTACCTGCACTAATACATGGGGAGAGCAGTAATCAGCCGGGCTTGTCAGGCAGAAGGCAGGACAGGGTTATGCTGCTCTGCAGGAGTTAGTCTCTAGGGTGCAGCCCTGCCCTGCCTTCTGTCTGGTAACAAAGACCGTGCAGGTGGCACCTAGCCAGTAACTATATTGATAATGCAGAAGACAGAACAGAACCCTGCTTGTTTCACATAGCAGTATCAGCAATGCCAGTCACTGAAACAAACTTCTGCTGGAAAAACAAGTGGGTAGGACATAACATGCAGCAGGAACAGGGACATTGAATGCTATGGTATCGTTTTTATGTAGTGTAAAGAGGGACCATCTCCTCAGTGGTCAAAAAGGAAAAACCTATCAGCAGGTAAGAAGATGCATCTTCTAGCTGTAAAATGGCTTCCTTAGAGCTGTAGCTGTTTGGTTCTGTCACACTGAAAGGGCTAACTGCAGAAAGGCATATTGGGAAAAATGTTCCTATGATGGTAGAATACAGCACTGGGAATGAATATTGGAGGTCACAATGCTGGTGATGAAAGACATGGTTTGTCTTATTTTGTCATAATTTCTCTGTTTATTACCAAAAGGGTTATGTCATGGTTAGACCTTCAGGAGCATAAGTTACTATGGCAGCAGGAGAAAGGGAAAAACCCTAGTTGGAGGATGCAGTTGTGTGCCTTTGAGAAGCTGCTCAACCTTAAGAGAGGAGACGTTAATTTCTGGGCATCTAATTAATTGGCCAGGTGGATATTTGGTAGTGTGTGATGGAGAAGACCACATGTTCTGGATCTGGTGCTGTAATTTCTGGTTAGCGTTGCAGTCGAGCAGTAGATTTTATTCTGGATGGTAAAGCTGCAAAACTTCCATTTCCCAACACACTGTGGCCTAGGGAGCTTATGAAAAGCTTTTCTTCTCTTTTCTGTTTCCAGGCGACTTGTTCATTATTTATTGGGGAGATTCATTTTGTACAGATATTACTTTCCTCTTTCCTCTTCAGTGAAAATTCTTGCTTTCAACTAGTAGTTATCAATGTGGGAGGAGACCAAGTCAAACTATAAAGACAAGTTTGATACTAAGTGAGGAATTGTTTTTAGCCTAGAATCAGGGCAGGATCAAGATGGGGATGCTACTCACAGTTCTGAGATACTTAGCTCAGAAAAAAAATTAAAACATGGTCTTGAGTGAAGCCCCTATCTGTCTGCAGACAGTGCCATCTGTGATCTAGTTCCAGCATGCTGAATGCTGTTTTGGTTGGAATATAGCAATGTAATTACTTTGTCAAAAGGAACATGTTAGTTTGACATAACTCTGGCTCATGCAAGATGAAGGTCATGAAAACACCTGGGAAATAGTTTGCACTCTGTGAAGTGGCCTTGCAGCCCTTTACATTATATGAATTTACCCAGGGCAAGTGAACTGCCATTTTACTTACTGGTATTAGGAAAAAAATTCAATCAATAAATCCCTGGACTCTTCAGATAATTTTGTTTATGGGGGAACTGTTGACCTATGTGGTAATTAGGACAAATCCTTTATTACTAGTGAGTATTTAGTGTTACAGTCAGCAAAGAATGGGATCCAGTTTTTCTTAGTATGGGGGTGATACATGTTATTTGACATGAACTGTCACTTGTCAGCTATCAGCAAACCTGTCAGAACTGGTATCTATATAAATTTGCAGAAGTTAAAGGAATGTCTTGAATTCTCTAGACTTCAAATGCCATTTATATGCTCTGAAAGGCAGCCTCTTTGTTTCTAAAAGCTATTCAGAAAAGTTTGCTGTATTGATCAGTTACCAAAACCCACCTTCTTTTTAGGATGCGTAGCTACAGCAGCAGGCCTTGAAGGCCTTCATTTATGGTTTGGTCAGGGGTTGCAGTCACTTCATGGAGCATCCATCTCTGCCATTCTGTAGTAAGAGAAGTATAAGTGACTCAAGCCATTCAGAGAGATCCAGGATAAAGAGAAGCTTTTGGCTTTGCTGGGTGCATCTACATGAGACGCTTTACTATGCATTAGATTAATCTGATGTGCAGTAAAGTGTCACTGTCTACACATGCACAGCAATTACTGTGCAGTAGATTAATTTAAATCACCATATGCAAGTACCAACAGTACTAGAAAATGGCACTTTAAACTATGGGCTGGGGCAGGTGAGGCAGCAGGCAGCCACAACAGCTGCCTGGCTAAGCCCTGGGTTTAGGGTGGGGGGAAGCTGTCCCTGGCTCCCATCTGTGTGGAGCTTGGGACTGTAGCCCAGCTCAGTAGCGCTGGCTTGGGGCGATGCCCTGTGCCCATGCGGCAGCAGCATCTTGATCTCTCCCCTTGCTTTGCTTGCAGGTGGTGGAGGAGCCTAGGATGAACTTGCTGGATCAGTCCATCATCAAGAAAGGTAAGGAGGCATCCGCCCACTTGGCGGCTTTGCACCCTGCTCAAGTTTCTGGGGCTGGCTTTCAGTGAGCCCTGCCCTCTGAGCCTTGTTTGTTCTGCCTCCCAAGGCACTTGGCCAGAGGGAGGGCAGCAACGAGCTGGGATCCCCCAGCTCATGCCCCGACTCTTGCCCAGTGCTTGGGGGTGGCCTTCCCTGGTCCCAGTGCTGCTCAGATCCCATCTCCCCCCATCTGAGTGCTTTGGGAGGCAGAGTGACCCCAAGGCACAGGATGTGCTCGCCAAGAGCCAGCCCCAGAAACAGGAACAGGGTCTGAGGCCGCCGAGTGGGCGGGTGCCTCCTTACCTTTCTTGATGACAGATTGATCCAGCAAGTTCATCCTGGGCTCCTCTACCACCTGCAAGCAAAGTGAGGGGAGAGATCAAGATGCTGCTGCCGCATGGGCACAGGGCATCGCCCCAAGCTAGTGCCACCAAGCTGGGCTGCAATCCTGAGCTCCCTGTGGCTGGGAGGGAGCTGTCCCCAGCTCTCCTCATCCCCCAAGGCTTGGGGCCAGCCCCAATCTCTTTTCAGCTGGGAGGGAGGTACCCCTTGAGCTGGAGCTCCCCCTGGCTGCTGCAGGGGGGCAAAGCAGGGCAAGGGCAGCCCTGGGCTAGGCTGCTTCTGTTGGGCTTAGTTTGCTCCTGACACAGGCTCACGTGCAGATGCGTGCTCTAATGCACCTGAATTTCTGTGCAAAAAATTCAGGCACATTAACTGCATGTATAGATGTGGCCACTTCAGTGAAATGCTTCAGTGAAAATGGCTCCTAGACAAATAGCAAAAGAAGGATAGAAAAACTGTAGTGGTATGTTATTCCTTTGACTATAGGATACATCTTTTAAAACCAAATATTTCTTCTAAAATGGCCTGTGTCTGAAATTTGGGCTAAGAAATAAAAAGCTCTTAAAGCTCCATAGAGGTTTTTTCTTCAATTGCAAGTTAGAAAATTTGGGTGCATCTTAAAATCAAGGGAGTCTTATATTCAAAGAAACATGGTAGACAGATCCAGAGGCTGGTACACAGTGTTCACTGTTTTTTTTAAATTACTGGTTCAAATCCAGTAGAAGGCAGAAGGTAAACTGCTAATGGTAGTTCAGTGTCCTACATGAAACAAAGTGGTACATCAGTTTCTTGTGAATCATTCTAGAGTGAAAATTGTCCTTCCTAAAGGTGGTCAGGATTGAGGGACATCTGATGAGCATTATGGAGGAAGCTTGTGTGTCCACATAACCCATTTGGTAGCTGGAGAAGATTTCAATGTTAATGTTAAGCCAGCACTTAAATTCACTCACTCTGCTTAAAAAAAAAAGAGGAAATAACTGTGAGGACTAGCTATAGAGGTCTTACTGTTCATTATAGATTATTTTATCTTTTTAATAAATGTCAAGGTACAACCCAATTCAAGCAGGAAATCTCTAAGCAGGTTTTCATAAATATTTACTGGTGATAATACATGAAAAATAAAATCCTGGTCCTAGAGAAGTCCATGGCAAAGCAGTAGTCAACTTTAGTGGGGACAGGATTCAACCCTTAACGTTTATATAGATGACACTGTTCAACACTGGCCTACAGCCCAGCTTGCTTTTTATCTTAAAACATGAGCAAGCTTTATGAGTACATCTTGATACAGTTTAGGACTTAATAGATATTATTCCCTTAATATTTTAGTATTAAAGAGCTATGGGTGCTTGTACACATGACGGGGTTTAATCCTTACTAAATTAAATAGGTTTATTAACATTGACATGGTTTGTTTTAAATTGGTATGTCATTGTTTACAAATGACAGTTTTTCAATCAAATTAAACTAAGTGCACAATTCATAGTAAATTACAGCATGGGGAGTCATATAACAACCCACCCCTCTGATTTCTTGGTACTCAATTACAGCAGGGGGCACCAGCAAACCAGTAATCCCCTCACTCCCAAAACACCCGTCCCCCACGCTCCCCCCAAGCCATAGCTGTCCACAGGGAGCTCCACACCAACCCGTGGCTGCCTGCACAGTCATCCGCCCCCCATCCCCATGGCCGTGGCATGGGTACTGCCCCTGTGCCTTGTTGCCTGTGTCATCCCAAGGGACACGGTTACTGATGGCAGCACCATCTCTGTCACCCCAGAATCTACCCCTGGTTCTATCAGGGAATTAAGAACCACTTGGGCACCTAAAGGGGGAGTCCTGGAGCACTTTCATTTGCCCTTCAGAGCATATGCTGCCTGCCCACTCACAGGACTCTCCAGGTCCAAACAGTCACAAAGACTCCCCAAAGTGAGAGGCATCACGTTCATTTCTTTTTTTCAGTCAGTATGCAGGAGTTCACCCCCCACCCAAGCCAACCTGTATCTTTTTAGCAGATTTACCAGTTCTACCAGTTTTTCCCACCTGCCTTGTGGGTCCCTCTGCCAGTTGCTGTGTTTATTGCCCATACTGCCTTCAGCAGCCTTGTCCCCTGGGCAGCATTTGTGGGGGGGTACGGGACCAGGGGTGTCGGGCAGGGCCAGGTTTTGTTGTGTACCTTCTAATCATAAAGTGGTAGCCCTGTAGTTTCATGATGGGGTTCTCAGAAACCTGCTAGTGGCTTTTATGGCTAGAGATTTAATGGGGTTCTAGGGAGGGCATTCAAGCCACAGACAACTGAAAGGTTCTTGGGGTGACCTGGCCAAGGGAAATCCCACCCCCCAACCGACCCTGTAGTTGTTTGCAAAAGGTGGCACAGCAAACAGACAGGGTCCTGAACTGTTGGAAGTTTTGTAACCAAACACTGAGGTTCACCTGGATCACAGCTGGGTCAAGGCAGGGGGGAGGCTGTGCCTGAACCCACAGATACTCAGTTCTTTCTTGTAGTGCCTGCAGGCACAGGTTGTGATTTTTTGGGCTTGTTTTATTTGGAGGGTGCTTATTTTGGGCCTTTTTGTAATAGGGTGGGCAAAATGGCGGATCCAGCCAGCAGATCCGGCCATTTCCCATTAGCGGATCTGGCCATTGTCCATTAGCTTCTGCCCACATGGCTGGGGCCGGTTTCTATGGAGACCCCAGCTGCAGCCTGCTGTGATAGTGTGGGCCTGGTGTTTCCATGGGGACTGGCCCAGATGTGCTGGCAGGGCATGCGGCAGCATGCAGAACTGCTCTGCAGCTGGGCTGGCATCTTGTGGCAGTGACAGCGTGGTCCATAGTTGGGGCACAGCCATGACCTGAAGCCAGCGGGGGTGGTGCAAAGAGGGAGCTTGGTGGGGAGCGGCTACAGCTATCCCAAAATTCCCTGTAGCCCCTCTGCTCCCTGCCATCACTGATCCTGCCACTCCCAGGGCTGGCTGCAGCATGGTCGTGGCCCCCCCTTGGTACCTGGCAGCTACAGGCTGCTGCGTGGCACACACCTAGGCCGGCCCATCTGATGGTTTCATCTGCACCAATATGGGCCCCTGGCCCTGGGCCCAGCTGCCACATTTATTAATCTGCTTATGAAAAAACACACCACACCCAGAAGGAACTTTACAAATTACAAACTTATTTAAAAACACAATAAAAAAATACAGCCTTTATTTATTTTTAAAAAACAAATAAATAAAAACTACAAATATAAATAAACTGAAGACAACCAACAGCAATAAAAGAGCACAGGGGTGGGTGACATCATCTTTGTTGTTTTATTGTTCTGCAGGGGAAGAAAGAAGACAGGTTTTGCCCCATACTCCCAAAACCAGGAAGGTTCCTTGCCTCCCCCTACAGGCTACAAAATTTCCTGTGGGAGATTTCTTCCAGCATTGTCTGTCAATACCTATATATCTCCCGTGCAGCAGCATAGCCCAAGGGAGGGGTGCGGGACGATGCCTCTGCTGCGCGTGGGTTTGCTGGAAAGCAGTTATAAGAAAGACACAAGTTACCCCAAAATATTAACATATTAAGATGTGTCAAGGCACACCCTCTCAGTGGCAAACTTACCACGTGCTGCTTCTACTACTGCACAGGTGCGTGCTGGGGTGGATGCAGTTGAGAGACAGGTGAGGGAAGCACTACCTAAAGGATTGGTGGTGGTGATACAAAAACCATTGTTGTTACAAAGGGGTTGAAGGGTACGGTTGAGGTGTTTCCATGCATGTTTATTTGGCCAGCAATGTGTGTTACAACCAAACTGCTGCTAACCAATGAACTTTTGGGGGTGGAACTTCCTGCAGGGGCCGATTATCCATATCTCTGCCCTGGGTGTGTTACAACCAAACCCACTGCTAGCCCATTGAACTTTGGGGGGAAGAATTTTCTGCAGGGGTGGCTTAAGATTCACTGGGCCCCTGGGCCCAGGCCCCCCACCATGGCCTGGGTCTCGCTCCACTCACACCGTATTCTGCAGCTGGGAGCAGAGCTGCGATCTGTAGCCTGCATGCCCCAGGCCACGCTGTCAATATCACAAGATCCCAGCCTGGCTGTGGAGAAGTTCTGTGTTCTGCCACATACCCTGCCAGCAGGGACAGCACTAAGGGGGAGTCTTCAGGGGCCGAGAGCTATAGCCCACCCCAAAATTCCCCATAGCCTCTTCACTCCCTGCTGCTGCCTGCAGTTCCGGCTGCTTCCACGGCTCCGGGGAGGTCACGTCCCCCCGCCTGGTACCCAGCAGCCATGGGCTGCTGTGTGTTTCATTCTCACAGGCTGGGGCACAGCTGGCCCATGCATTCATCTGCCTGTGTGTGTGTGTGGGGGGGCAATCTTTTCCGACATGAAGGGAAATTTTGGGACCCATTAGCCAGTCTTGCCATGGTGGGCACTTATTATATACTAGCTCTCAGTACAGTCAGACCCATGGGTGCTCCTGGACTTTTAGCAGGTAACCCCCCTGCCAACCCGAAGACTCCTACGTGGTCAAAGACCATACCTCCCCCCCCCCCCCCCCCCCCAGCACAGCCCTGGCTTGGGTGGTGCCCTGGCATGGGTGCCATCCTGGATCATGCTGTCCCTCCCTGGTTCACCAAAGGGTGCCCTTATTGGCAACAGCACCATCACCCCATAATCCAACCTTGGTTCCTGCATAAAATTAAGCCCTTTGTTAGCTAACATGATCACCCTGGAGCACTTTTATTAACTCTTCACAGCACATGGCCCACCCAGGTCCAGGGAGGCTAAGCTAGGGGAGTTGACTTGGGCCAGGTATCAGGCACCGATTCATGTAGCTCCCTGCACTAGGCTGTGGCTCCAGGGCCATGCCTGGCAGCCTGACAATGACACCCCACTTCTCCTACTAGAGAGCGTCTCCTTCCCTTCCCCCCATGCCCTGCTGTAGTCCCAGTGGTGGGCTGCTATTCATACTTCAAGTGACCATGAGAAGCTGCAGCTGCCTGCAGGGAGATGCTCACCTGCCCCCTTCACCCCCCCCGGTCACCACATCCTCCTCCCTGCCATTACAGACAATGTACTTAAGAGATAGACAGAAGCTTTGTGTTGCAATGAAATTTGTATTCAAGGAAACACTCAGGAACATATCCATTGGCCTAAAGAGAACCAACTCCACTGGCAACAGCCATAATGTGTGCAGCCAGGCAAGCCCTCACAATGGCCATCCGAACAGTGTCTCCATGCGGATGGTGTGGGGTGCCGTGCACTGCCCACCCACATCTCTGCCCACTGTGAAAACCCCCCCTCCAAGCTTCCTTATATTTTGGGTTGCCTGGTCCTAGACTCTTCCCTCACTCATGTGTCTATCAACCCGGTTGCTAGTCAACTACCTGGTTGCCTAGGGAATTCCATAGGGATGGATCTTTCTTTTTTTAAGAGTTTCCCACCCTTGCAGGTCATGTGACTAGTTTTCTCTCCTGGTCAATCATGTGTCATTGGGAAGCACTGGTCATCAGCCAGTGGGACTGCTTCTAATGGGAACTTAGCGATGAGGTCAGAAGGGTCCCCTCCAGGAAGAAGTGGGGAGGACATTTTTAAAGACACGCAGGGAGCATCATGGACTTTTGTAGCCCTCTCTCATACTTAGGATCCGGAAGTGAGAAACTTAACTAGGAAGTTAGATTAATGTACTCTGGTCACATATCAAAGGGCTACTAAGCCTCTCTGTTTGCTCAGAGTTAGTTTTTTTGCTACTCTTCAGACTTGTACTCCTCCCCA
The DNA here is from genome assembly GCF_030867095.1 of Alligator mississippiensis. Taxonomy (NCBI): domain Eukaryota; kingdom Metazoa; phylum Chordata; order Crocodylia; family Alligatoridae; genus Alligator; species Alligator mississippiensis. The sequence continues at coordinate 43,319,207 of NC_081832.1, forward strand.
TGCCATCCTCATTACCCAATAAAGCTGGCCATTATAGCCAGCTGTGGTGTTACATGCTCGAGAGGGTTTGGGCAGGCTTTCTTGCTCCCTTGGCTTGGCTGACCAAGGGGGGCTACTTTTTAGGCCTCAGGCTAATAGAAGCACTTAAAGATCCCAAGGTCTAGGGCTTGTGTATCCCGGGCAGCACAGGGCCCAGACAGAGACCTGAGCCTGGGTGGTGGCAGCGCTACCCCAGGTTTGCAGGTGTGTTTCAGGAAGGGGGTTGGTTAGAAGTTGGTGCCCCTGGGGAGGCATCTGAAGCCTGGTTTTTGGGTGAGGCTCAGTGAGGCAGGGGCTCGACGCAGGAGCATCCCCTACTGACCCACCACACCCACTACCTCCTGTGCTTCCTCAGCCCAATACTCACTGAAAACCTTTCCCCTGGTTTTGCAAATATTGTGAAGCACACAAGCTGCCACTACGAAAGCCGTTATGTTTTCTGGTTCCAACTCAAGCCTGTAGTTCAGTGACCTCCAACATTTTTTGAGACAGCCAACGGTGCATTCAACAACCATCCTGCATGTGCTTAGATGATAGTTGAATGCTGTCTTTTACACGTCAGTGATGTGTCCTCCATATGGCTTCATGAGTCAGGGCCAGAGGGGGTAAGCCGTGTCTGCTATGACAAGCAGGGAGACAGCAACACCACAGATCACTCTATTGGTGACTCCAGGCACATATTCTACTTTCTCCATCAGGCAGCGGCAAATTTCTGAACACGCGCATCATGGGCGCTGCCTGCCCAGTCAGTATAAATGTTAATGAAATGGCCCCGGTAATCCACCACAGCTTCACCACAGATCCATGACTGAGGCAAATCCCTTCTTGTTTGTGAATGACTGGCTTACCTGCAATGGGGATAACACAGGGGTGTGTGTGCTGTCCAGTGCACCTGGACAGTTAGGGAACCCCATGGCCTTGAAGCCTTCAATAACTTCTAAGGGGTTATTGCAGCAAATAAAGTTGTTCTCTGTAATGTCCTGCAGCAGTTGGCATATCTTGGGCAGGGAGCCACAGCAAACTGGTACCTGATGTAGTGGAGGCTGGTGGGGGTGGCCAGTTTCATGATGTCCATGGCCACTGTCTTGTCCAGTGCGATGGGCTAATGCATGATAGTCTCCTACCTCACAATTTGTGGCCCCAGCATCGAGACTATGTGCTTAAATGTCTCCCTGGTCATTTGGAACATCTCCAGCCTCTGTTGATCATCCCTAGTTGACATTATGATTCACTCCCACCAGTCAGAGCTGCTTGTGTGGGCCCAGACCCTGTGATCATTGCTTCTTAGGTTGATCCACAGAGCCCTGTCATATACCAGTTCCATGACTGCCTCTCGGTTCTCCCAATCCACTGCATAGGCAATTGTCTGGTATAGCAAGCCGTGATTAGGTTCTGCTGTGTCTTCACGACTTAGTAGAAGGTTTAGCATACTCTGAGCTGCGATCAGTAGCTGCATCTCTACAGTATCGATTGCATCCAAGGACACCACCAGAGCATCCAACTCCATTTGGTCCTCCTCACTCACTCGGTCAGGCTTCATTGAAGCCATGTTGTTTGGCAGCGCACAACCAGGGTGGCTTTTTAGCACACAGACTCACCAAGGTTCACTAGGGTGGTTGACTGAACACATAGGGCTGTTGAATACAATCTATTAGCATTATAAATGCCCTACTATTTGCATTTCCTTTCTTAAACAGCTCAGGAGGCTGTGTGCTTGGTATAGGCACAGCAGCAATTTTGCCTGTAGTGAGTGGGGGCAGGTTATGTCCCGTCTGTTCACTATGAACTTGTGGGGCTTAGGATGACCCCAGGCAACCATCATATGCCCTGGGGTGCAGATACTAGCGTTTACTGGACCAATGAATAGGCACACACAAAGAAGTATCAATTTGATTGTTTTGTGTGATGAGATGACTGGCTCTGTGGAAGCAAGGAGACCAGTGGATGTGGTGTACCTTGATTTTAGCAAGGATTTGATATAGTCTCCCACAACATTCTTGTAGGCAAGCTAAGGAAGTATGGTCTGGATGGATGGATTGTAAGGTGGACAGAAAACTGGCTGGAGCATCGGGCTCAGAGAGTAGTAATCAATGGCTCAATGTCTAGTTGGTAGCTGGTATCGAGTGGAGTCCCCCAAGGGTTGGTCCTGGGGCTGGTTTTGTTCAATGTCTTCATCAGCGACTTGGAAGATGGCATAAAGTGCACCCTCAGCAAGTTTGCAGATGACACCAAACTGGGGGGAGTAGTAGATATGCTGGAGGGTAGGGCTAGGATTCAGAGTGACCTAGACAAATTGGAGGATTGGGCCAGAAGGAATCTCATGATATTCAACAAGGACAAGTGCAAATTCTGCACTTAGGATGGAAAATCCCACGCACCAGTATAGGCTGGGGGCTGACTGGCTGGGCAGCAGCTCTGCAGAAAAGGACCTGAGGTTTACAGTGGACAATAAGTTGAATATGAGCCATCAGTATGCCCTTGTTGCCAAGGCTAATGGCACACTGGGCTGCATTGGTACGTGTGTAGCCAGTAGGTCAAGAGAAGTGATTATTTCCCTCTGTTCAGCATTGGTGAGGCCACATCTGGAGTACTGTGTTCAGTTATGGGCCTTCCACTACAGAAAGGAAGTGGACAAATTGGAGACAGTCCAGCATAAGGCAACAAAAATGGTGAGGGGACTGGAGAACATAACTTAGGAGGAAAGACTGGGGGAACTGGGCTTATTTAGTCTAGGGAAGAGGAGACTGAGAGGGGACTTAATAGCAGCCTTCAACTAGCTGAAGGGGGGCTCGAAAGAAGATGGAGCTAGATTGTTCTCAGTGGTGGCAGATGACAGAACAAGGAGCAACAGTCTCAAGTTGCAGCAAGGAAGTGTAGGTTAGATATTAGGAAGAATTTTGTCACTAGGAGAGTAGTAAAACACTGGAACAGGTTACCCAGAGAGGTGGTGGAAACGACATCCTTGGAGATTTTCAAAACCTGGCTAGACAAAGCTTTGACTGGGATGGTCTAGTGAGGGTGGTCCTGCTTTGAACAGGGGGTTGGACTAGATGGCCTCCTGAGGTCCCTTCCAACCCTAACTTTTTATGATTTTATGATTGTATGATTCTAAGTATCACCCCATAAATATACCCCATCCTGGAATAAGCCAAAGTTGAAATGTAGGTGTGTGGGGTCAGTGCTATGTTTCAATAGCTCCCATTAGCACATCAGTGCCTATGTCAGGGACCGAGGAACTAGAACCATCAAATCCTCTTGCAGCCACTATGGTCCAAAATCGGCCCACATCCAGTTCTGGAATAGAGCATCATTAACACCCCTGCTACATTTCTATTGCTGAGCACACCAGGTTTCTGTCACCTGGCCTCCCAAAACTTGTTTTTGGGGTTTTGGGCAATTCCCAACCCCCTGAAATTTATCAGTCACTCATTGGTAAAAAGTGGGGCACTTAGCCAAATGCTGAATGGACAAACTCCATATTTTCCTTCCCTTCACACTAAATAGAACCCCAGAACAGTTAAGTGCTTGATAGGTGGCACAGTGGGGGAAGCGGATGTGTGCATGAAGGAAGAGCTGCCAGCCAAAGGCGCTTGGGTGTGATCAGCAGCGAGCCATTATGATCTATCCTTCTGTACAATGCGGGACAGTTTGGGCAAGGCTATGTATTTCACTGGTGCTTTGTTCAGAAAGGTTACTTGAACAGATTCCTGACTGCTGGTACTAAGACACAGTTTACACCTACATAGGTATCTATACATGGAATTTCAGAAAAAGGTTCTTTAAACACGTGTCTATGTAACAGCTCCAAAACTTTGCCAGAAAGCATTTTGTGACTCTGGTGGCAGCATAGATAGCCTTCTCTTGACTCCTTTTGGCCACAAAAAAATTCTCAGTGTTGACACTGAAGAACAAGTATGCAGGCTATGGAACAGGAGCAAGATACATCTATAAACCATGGCCCCAAGTGGACTGGGGAAGAACTTAAAAGACTTGATCGATATTTGGTTGGAGGAAAAGATCACCGAGCAGCTAGAAAGTAGATCAAATAAACCAGTGTATACAGCAATTGCCAAGGAAATGAAGGTGCGTGGGCACACCTGGGACTTGACACAGTGCCGCAGCAAGATCAAGGCACTGGAATGTGCTTTTTATTGGGCCAAGGATGAAAAACCTTGTTCTGGGGCAGCACGCACAATTGCACCATTCTATGAGCAGCTGTCTCTCATTCTCGCCAAGGATGCAGGCGAGGCTTATCTCTATTCATTCGGGACAGGTGTTCAGGAGAGCACACCTAGCCAATAGACCATAGACTGTTCTGACATGCCAACAGGAAACATATTGGAGGCGTGGGGTGACTGCTCGTAGGAGCTGGTGGATGGGGATAGCCAAGGAGAAGTTATCCTGACCATGCAACCAGTCTCCTGATACCTTGGGCACTGAGCACAGAGGAGGAAGACGACACATTGGATGGAACAGTGCTTTCCCCCACCCTGGACTCATTTGACATGGCAGATTCCTGAGACCCAAAGTTCAGTTTCTGTTACAGAGATGCAAGAGGATCCATGGTCAGGGACATGTAAGTATCGGGGGATGGGCATTATATCCATTTGTGGCACTATGGAAGTCAATGTTTCACTTCCATTGGGGTGGATGTGCTGTGGGGTTTCTGCAAGTAGCTTAGGCGGGGGTTAACCTTTTGTTTAGCTGTTGGGGATGAGTTCTTTGACCATGAACACTTTGTTTGCCAATTCCTGTTACCAGCTACCACACTCAATGGAAGTCGGGAATGTGTGTCCAAACTGCGGACGCTAGCTCGCACTGGAACAGAGTAAATGTGGGAATTCTGCCATAGGCAGCAATGCTCCTGAGAGAGCATGATGGAGTCTTTGGTGGAGGCCATGCAATTGTGAGTGATCACTGCAGATGGCTGGTGGGACAAAGTCTTGGAGCTGCTTAGAGGCTAAACAGAGACAGAAAGATGGCCAGCACTAGGGAATTCCGAAAGGATCTAGACCATATATACCAATTTCTTGAGCTGGCCTTGTAGTGCCATGCGGATTTCCAGGAGATACATGCATTGATTAAGGATCAGTTCCTTAAGTGCATGAACAAGCCTCCGATTTGTAAATGGGTCCCCCCCCAGGAGACTGCACATGAGCTCCATTAGGCTTGCCACTTTCTGGGAGGTCAACAGCAGTGAGACCACTAAGCCTGTTCCTCCACCCACATTGTATATGACCGAGGGACACCCCAATTCCAGCAGGGCCAGGAGAGCACCAGTACGGTTCAGGGAAAAAGGGGCAGATCAGACAGCGGGTGCACAGCTGGGAAAGAAGAGCATATGATGGGAGAGGGGTTTCTATTGAGCAATGCTGCTATTTATACAGGAAATCAGGGAGTGGGCATCCTGTGGTATTTCATTGTTAAGAAATGAAGTGCTCTGGCCTAATAAAAAATATTTCTCATCCATATCTGCCTGCTTTATTGGGAAGGGTTGATAATGCCTGGTTTTGGGTGTTGGGTGACATAAGCAAAGCCAAACATTCCCTGGCTTGCTTCAGACATATAGCGGTAATAGACTTTCATAGATTTCATAGACATTTGGGCTGGAAGGGACCCCGGAGGATCATCGAGTCCAGCCCCCTCCCCAGGGGCAGGAAGTCAGCAGGGATCATAGGATCCCAGCAAGATAAGCATCCAAATGTGTCGTGAAGACGTTCAAAGTGGGTGCTTGAACCGCCTCCAGCGGTAGTCTATTCCAAACCTTGGGGGCTTGGACAGTGAAGAAATTCTTTCTTATGTCCAGCCTGAATTGGTCACAGTGGAGTTTGTGACCGTATGATCTTGTCATCCCTTGGGGCACTCTGATGAACAGACATTCCCCCAGATCCTGATGAGCACCCCTGATAAACTTATAGGTGGCCACCAGATCACGCCTGAGCCTGCGCTTTTCCAGACTGAATAGCCCCATGGCTCTCAGCCTCTCATCATAAGGTCTGTTTTCCTGACCTCTGATCATGCGTGTGGCTCTTCTCTGCACCCTCTCAAGCTTCTCCACATCCTTTTTGAATTGTGGAGCCCAAAACTGGACGCAGTACTCCAGCTGCGGCCTCGCCAAGGCCAAGTACAACGGGAGAATGACGTCCCGGGATTTGCTTGAGAAGCATCTATGGATGCAAGCCAGCGTTTTGCTCGCTTTACTAGCTGCAGCATCACACTGAAGGCTCATATTCATTTTGTGGTCAACCATGACCCCCAAGTCCCTTTCATCTGTAATGCTAACCAGCATAGCACTACCAAGCCTATAAGCATGTTGCAGGCTTTTCCTCCCAAGGTGGAGAACCTTGCATTTTTCGGTGTTGAACACCATCAGGTTCTCGTCTGCCCATTTTATGAGTCTGTCCAGATCCGCCTGGATCACCCTCCTATCCTCAGGTGTGGATGCTTTACCCCAGAGTTTGGTGTCATTGGCGAACTTGGCCAGTCTGCTTCTGACACTAATGTCCACATCATTAATGAAGATGTTAAATAGTATAGGCCCTAGGACAGAGCCTTGTGGGACCCGACTGGTCACAGTGCACCAAGACGATTGGCTCCTGTTGACCACTACCCTCTGGGTCCTACCATGGAGCCAGTTCCTCAGCCAGCAGATTATGGTGACATCAAGGCTGCAGTTAGCCAGTTTAGCCAAGAGGTGATTGTGGGATACCAGATTGAAGGCCTTTTTAATGTCGAGGTATACAACGTCAATCTCTTCCCCCTTGTCCAGGTGATAATTCACCTGGTCATAAAAGGAAATGAGATTGGTCAAGCAAGACCTACCCACAACAAACCCATGCTGGGTATCCCTCAGGATATTGCCTTCAGCTAGTCTGTTAAGGATGGCCTCCTTGATAATCTTTTCCAAGACCTTCCCCAGTAATGAGAGAGAGTATTTCCCCACAAGTGGATGCTGGGTGATGATGGTGTGTTGTGCAGAACAGGGGTACCTTGGTAGCTCATGGTGCAGTGGAACAGGACTTTGGGGGTGGGGGGACAGGACTGTCTGACTCCAACGGCCTGCATGGGCTGCCTTGTACTGTAATAGGTGCCAGTGGCCAAAGGCAAATGGCAGGGCATGGGCGGGAATGAGCCCACCCATATTGCCTGCAGCCACACTGTGCCTCTCCACATGCCCATGGCCAGAGAAACCCCTGTTCCATGCCACCCCTTAATCAGCCCCTGGTTTCTGCAAAGACATAATAACCACTTGGATGCCTAACGTGGGCACCTGGTAGTGCTTTCATTTGCCCTTAACAGCAAATGGGGCCCTGCCAAGCCTGTGCCTGCCACATATGTGCCTGGCCAGGGTATCAATTTATGCCATTCTCCCTCTGGCTCTTGACATTTATTTTCATCCCCCTCTGGCTCCCAACATATATTTTCATCAACCCTGGCTCCCAACATTTATTTTCATACCTCCACCCCCAAAGCCAATCTGATCTAAAATTTTAACAGGTTTTGCAGTTTTAAAAAGTTTAACAAAACCCTCTATGGGTGCCTCTGTCAACTGCTGTTTGCTTTGCAAATGAAGAGAACAAAGCCAGGGAGCCTGGCGTGAGTATGTGATAATAGCCCACATTGAAGAAGAAAGTGCCTGACCATCAACATTATACAAGTCCCTCCCTTTGGCCAGAACACACATGGAGTCTGAAGTCAGGCACATAGAAATGTTGATTTATATATTTAAACATCACTGACATGTGACCTTTAGGTGTTCAGGACCCTCAGCTGGACTCTCCCCTGTGTACAGATGTTGGCTCTGAAGAGCCAAGAGACAGAAGCCTTTTGTGAAACTTTGCAACATTTCACAGATAAGATGCGCTACACCAAGTGCTATCAGCTGCCTTTCCTCAGAATGAGGCTTGGCCATGCATGGGGGGTGCCTAGTGAGAATGGTAGGTTGATAAGTCAACCGGTCAGACCCAGCAGCCAGGAGGCTGCTGCATTAACAACCTCCCTTCTCTGCTTCCCAGCTTGGTCCACTGTGGCCAGCATCCCACTGGGTGATGGCTGCAGGTAACTGCTGCTGCTGCTCCAAACCATTCCCCCCTCACTCCCCGTCTGCCCATGCAGGACAACTGCTCTGCTTCGCTGCTGCATAGCTATTGGCATCTGGGCTCAGGTTGCATGGGGCTGCAGGACAACTGTTGCAAAGGTCTTGTGCAGCCACCATTCCCTCTGGGGGCCTCTCCAAGGAGATGCCTCACGGACAGTCACCCCCAGTGATGCCAATGTGCCCAGAGTGTGCCACTGCTGCATGTGCCCTGGGCAATGCGTGACGAGCTGCTTGTGCAGGCTGAAGGTTGCCCAAGCCTCTATACCTTGCTGCTGCTGATCCTGCTGGTGCCCCATGCACATCTGCGCTCCTGTTTTGAGACCCTTAGCTATGACAGCATGGAGGACAAGACTTCCCTGCCACACAACCTTCACCAGTGGCTGGACAGACACCTGTCACAGCGCTACATGACGTTGACCCTTGATACTAAGCATGACTTTGCTGCAGAAATTAAAGCCTTCCTCAGAGTGTAAGAGGCACGGCTGGTCCCACCCAGCTCTGGGGAAAGGAAACAGGATGATAAATAAAGTTGTGAATCTTGTCATGCCTGTGTGTGTGCTGTACTAGTAGGAACAAGGGGACAGGGTGGTGCAGTCATGCCATCGTAGTCCTAATCCTAATCTTACTTTGATCTTCATTTAGTGCTGTCATACCTAGTGAGGAAATAACTGACCCAATATTCAGAACGCAGGCAACTACACTCAACATTCCCACAGGCTCACAGAATACCATTTGTCAGGTTTTCTGTAAAGCTACCACATGAATATGTGGGTTTGGGGTGGTAGAAAATTCAGTCACAGCACACCAAAAAGGGATGTTTTAGTACAGGGTAGAAGGGAGCAGTGGTTCCTCAAGGCCATTGCTTTCATGCAAAGTCTAGGGAGCTGCGATCTGCTAATATATTTTTTGGTATGCAACTTTTGCAACTTCAACTGGCACCAGTGAACGGCACGCTCAGAATGGTCTGTTGCTATAGCCAGGTGGGGTTCAAAGAGGAGAAGCGGTTATTAATTTCGTACCAGTGTTGGATTAACACCCAGGTACAAGGGGGGCAGGACTTGGGGTTCCCTTGCTAATCATGATCTGCCAGTGATTGACAGGCAGCATGGACCTGGCAGGCATGCTGGCCACTGTCATCCATCATGGGCCATCTGTGAGTCTGCTTGAGTGTTAAGCAGGCCTTCTTTATGAATAGTGGGTCATTTCTGTCAGTAATCATGCATTTAATCATTCATTCATTGATTCATTGATTCATTCAGTCTTTCTTTCATTCATTCATATTGTCACTCATTGCCTCACCAGGTATGTAAGAAACTGCGAGCAAGGAACGGTGTCTTGACATATTTGACATATGGGTCACTGGTGGGTAGCCCTCTGTTGCACCATGGCCCAAAAGGGACCCTGCGGGTGATCCTCATTGGCATACCCGTCAGTGCATGGTTCGTTGATTTGCTATACCTTCCAGATATTTTGGGCGCTAAAAATTGCAAAAATCCATACTGAGTAAATATGCTCATAAGAAACAAAGTTGTCAGCATGGCACCAGCATGTCTGTTGTACAAATTTTGTTCACCAACATGACAGTCAGAGGGTGGTGAACTTTACTTGACCAGGTCAGGCACAGCTGCCTGGGTACGGGTACCCCTTTTTGATCCGAGATGGCTGATGCTGAGGAGAGAACAGATCAGACCAGGGAGAGAAGAGAGCAAACCAGGGCACTTGGTCCTATACAGAGACTAAGAGCCTGGTGTGGGTCCTGGGGGACCCTGAGGTGTTAATCCAGTTTGGCAACACCCCGCATGTGAATTTGCATATACACCTGGATGTGGTCAGGAGACTTGCCAAGCGTGGACACAAGACAGCGGCCCAGTGCAGGGTTGAAGGCCAAGGTTATGAGGGCTGCTTTCTGATGTGAAGTAGCAAGAGCTCAGTGGCAGGGCACCCCCATGCATAACGTGCTGCGTTATTGGTACTTCCAGCCACTAGTGAAAGTACTTGAATGCCAAGCAATGAGACGATCGGAGGTCTCTGGGCCATCCTCCACTCCTGAGATGTCGCTGACCACAGGTATGACTCATGCTGTCTCAAGCAAGGAAGACAGTGGTAGGACACTAGTACTGACCCTTGAAGAGTCCTCCGAAGAGGAGAGACCAGGGACATTGTCCTCCACAACCATTATGTGAAGCCCTGGGGAACCTTTAAGTCAGGGCTGGGCAAAATACAGCCCACAGGCTGGATCTGGCCCACCAGACCAGTTTATCAAGCCTGTGGGACCCCCCAAAAAGTTAGAAAATTAATTATTATCTTCCCATGACTGCCTGTCAAAGATGACAAGGTGCCAGTGGCAGCGGGATCCAGAAGGAGTTGGTGGCAGGCAGCAGCAACAAGGCCTGCCCCTCTCCTCCCCCAACCAGAAGCTTCTGCCAGCAGAGGCTTTTGGCCTGGAAACCCTGGGGCTGTTCCCTGCCTCCCTCCACCAGAGAGGGAAACTCAGATAATAATGGGTGGAGGTGGGGAGTGAGGATCACTGGTGCAGCAGGAGACAGGCTGGCCCAACCAGTTTCCAGCTGGCTCCTGCTGTGCTGTGCAGTCCTGGCCCTGCAGCTGGGAACCATGTGCTGCCCGAGCAGCGGGTAGGCAGGGGAGCAGCTGGCGGGTGGGTGGGAGGGGAGCAGTGGGCGGGTGGTGGGAGGTAGCAGTGGCCGGAGAAGGAAGGGAAACAGCAGGGGAAAGGCAGCAGTGGCAGGTGGCGGGGAGGGGGGAAGTGGCAGTGGGCAGGAGCACAGGGTCCCAGGGCCAGGCCGGTAGCAGCAGGAGCCAGCTGAGAACTGTGGGGGCTGGGCTGGCTTCTGCTGCATCTTGCAGTCCCAGCATTGCAGCCAGGAACTGTGGTTAGCTGGCTCCATGCCACGCAGCATAGTTCCCAGCTGCAATGCTGGGACCCACACAGCGTGGCACAGAGCTGGTGGGCCCGGCCCAGTGGCACTCATAGATTCATAGATTCATAGATTCATAGATGTTAGGGTCGGAAGGGACCTCGATAGATCATCAAGTCCGACCCCCTGCATAAGCAGGAAAGAGTGCTGGGTCTAAATGACCCCAGCTAGATACTCGTCTAACCTCCTCTTGAAGACCCCCAGGGTAGGGGAGAGCACCACCTCCCTTGGGAGCCCGTTCCAGACCTTGGCCACTCGAACTGTGAAGAAGTTCTTCCTAATGTCCAGTCTGAATCTGCTCTCTGCTAGCTTGTGGCCATTGTTTCTTGTAACCCCCGGGGGCGCCTTGGTGAATAAATCCTCACCAATTCCCTTCTGTGCCCCCGTGATGAACTTATAGGCAGCCACAAGGTCGCCTCTCAACCTTCTCTTGCGGAGGCTGAAAAGGTCCAGTTTCTCTAGTCTCTCCTCATAGGGCTTGGTCTGCAGGCCCTTGACCATACGAGTTGCCCTTCGCTGTACCCTCTCCAGGTTATCCGCATCCTTCTTAAAGTGTGGCGCCCAGAATTGCACGCAGTACTCCAACTGCGGTCTGACCAACGCCCTATAGAGGGGAAGTATCACCTCCCTGGACCGATTTGTCATGCATCTGCTGATGCACGATAAAGTGCCATTGGCTTTTCTGATGGCTTCGTCACACTGCCGGCTCATGTTCAACTTGGAGTCCACTAGGACTCCAAGATCCCTTTCCACCTCCGTGCCACCCAGCAGGTCATTCCGTAGGCTGTAGGTGTGCTGGACATTTTTCCTCCCTAGGTGCAGCACTTTGCATTTCTCCTTGTTGAACTGCATCCTGTTGTTTTCTGCCCACTTGTCCAGCCTATCCAGGTCTGCCTGCAGCTGTTCCCTGCCCTCCGGCGTGTCCACTTCTCCCCATAGCTTTGTGTCATCTGCAAACTTGGACAGAGTACATTTCACTCCCACGTCCAAGTCGCTGATGAAGACATTAAAGAGTATCGGTCCAAGGACCGAAACCTGCGGGACCCCACTGCCCACAACCTTCCAGGTCGAGACCGACCCATCTACCACGACTCTTTGGGTGCGACCCTCTAGCCAATTCGCCACCCACCGGACTGTGCAGTCATCCACATCACAGCCTCTTAATTTGTTCACCAGTATGGGGTGGGATACCGTATCGAAGGCCTTCCTGAAGTCCAGGTATACGACATCCACCCCTCCTCCTGTGTCCAGGCGTTTCGTAACCTGGTCATAGAAAGAGACTAGGTTGGTCAGGCACGATCTGCCCGCCACAAACCCATGCTGGTTTCCCCTCAGCATAATTTGTCCTGCCGGGCTCTCACAAATGTGAGCCTTGATAATTTTTTCAAATACTTTACCAATGATGGAGGTGAGACTGACCGGCCTATAGTTGCCCGGGTCCTCCTTCCTCCCCTTTTTGAAAATGGGGACCACGTTAGCCCTTTTCCAGTCCTCCGGGACTTGGCCTGTGCGCCACGAGCATTCGAATATTCCCGCCAGTGGCTCTGCACTCAGTTCCCTTGGTTCCCATGCCATTGGGCCAGGATGGGATGGGCCAGGCTAGCTCTATGTGGGTCCCGGCATTGCAGCAGACAACTGCGTGGCATGGCATGGAGCTGGCCAGGCATCTCCTGGTACCATGCATTTCCCAGCGGTGTGGCCCTGAGCCAACCCAGACTGGCCCATCCCCTCCAGGCACCATGTGGTTCTTGGCTGCAACACCAGGATCCATGCAGTGCAGCATGGAACCTGCCTGATCAGCCCTGTAGCATGCAATTCCTGGCTGTAACAGCGGGACCCGCACAGAGCCAGCCCAGCCTAATGGCACACTAGTTCCAGGAGCCATGGGGAATCCCACACCATCAGGCTGGGCTAGCTCACGGGGTTTCTGGGACTGTAGCTGGGAGCTGCACATGAAGGCACAGAGTTAGAGTCCTGAGAGCCCCACCTTACAGAAGTAAACCACATGGTGCCCTCCCCCACACCCCACATTCACACATATGGACACACACACATAGCCCCCAACAAACCACATACCCACCCACCCACACCCACATACCCCCCCCACACACACATACACCTACAGCAACCCAAAAAAACCCATACCCACTCATACCCCTCCACATGTCCTCTAGCACTCCCCAGCATACAAGAATAAGACTTCATTTTGAGCTATTATACAATCACCTGTACATACACAACAAAACACACACAAATCAGGACAACAATTTTTTGAAATGAAATATGTTATTGCAAATGTGTGATTTTTAGTGTATAATTTAGGTTTTTTTCAGCTGGAAGATGGTAACCTCCCCTCCCAAAAGGAGTACTTCTGGGGCAAGGGGAGGGACATCCAGGGGTAAAGGTCAGGGGTTAGGGGCAGGACTTTTAGCCCCAAGATGGCAACCAGCGGGAAGGGCACCTGATAAGGGGCAGGGCTACCCTTGCAGCCCTCGACAGCTCACCAAAACTCATTAAGTGGCTCTCCAGCCGAAATAATTGCCCACCTCTGTTTTAAGTTAATTGTTATCTGAACTGACACCTGCGATTAGGCTGGGCTGAAGTGGGGGATGGCATTTGGTTGGAGTCAGACACTGCTTTAAAGATTTGGTGAGTTAGGCAGTGCAGGGGGATGCAAGCCCTTCTTGGTCATTTTTGCCCAACCACTTTTTATCTACTCGCCTGATTTGCTGAGCACAGATCTCTCAAAAAAGGCTCAATTCCCTGCATTCCTTGATTTTCAGATCCACTTGTTATGCTGCCGCCAAAAAAATGCAGACCAGATAGGAAGCCTGTTAACAATGGCCTTCAGGAAGGCCTTTGATACTTCAGGAAGGCCTTTGATACGGTATCCCACCCCATACTGGTGAACAAGTTAAGAGGCTGTGACTTGGATGACTACACAGTCCGGTGGGTGGCGAATTGGCTGGAGGGTCGCACCCAGAGTCATGGTAGATGGGTCGGTTTTGACCTGGAAGGGTGTGGGCAGGGCTCGGTCCTTGGACCGATACTCTTTAATGTCTTCATCAGTGACTTGGACGAGGGAGTGAAATGTACTCTGTCCAAGTTTGCAGATGACACAAAGCTATGGGGAGAAGTGGACACGCCGGAGGGCAGGGAACAGCTGCAGGCAGACCTGGACAGGTTGGACAAGTGGGCAGAAAACAACAGAATGCAGTTCAACAAGGAGAAATGCAAAGTGCTGCACCTAGGAAGGAAAAATGTCCAGCACACCTACAGCCTAGGAAATGACCTGCTGGGTGGCACGGAAGTGGAAAGGGATCTTGGAGTCCTAGTGGACTCCAAGATGAACATGAGTCAGCAGTGTGACGAAGCCATCAAAAAAGCCAATGGCACTTTATCGTGCATCAGCAGATGCATGATGAATAGGTCCAAGGAGGTGATACTTCCCCTCTATCGGGCGCTGGTCAGACCGCAGTTGGAGTACTGCGTGCAATTCTGGGCGCCGCACTTCAAGAAGGATGCAGATAACCTGGAGAGGGTCCAGAGAAGGGCCACTCGTATGGTTAAGGGCCTACAGACCAAGCCCTACGAGGAGAGACTAGAGAAACTGGACCTTTTCAGCCTCCGCAAGAGAAGGTTGAGAGGCGACCTTGTGGCTGCCTATAAGTTCATCACGGGGGCACAGAAGGGAATTGGTGAGGATTTATTCACCAAGGCGACCCAGGGGGTTACAAGAAACAATGGTCACAAGCTAGCAGAGAGCAGATTTAGATTGGACATTAGGAAGAACTTCTTCACAGTTCGAGTGGCCAAGGTCTGGAACGGGCTCCCAAGGGAGGTGGTGCTCTCCCCTACCCTGGGGGTCTTCAAGAGGAGGTTAGATGAGTATCTAGCTGGGGTCATCTAGACCCAGCACTCTTTCCTGCTTATGCAGGGGGTCGGACTCGATGATCTATTGAGGTCCCTTCCGATCCTAACATCTATGAATCTATGAATGCCCAGACAGATAAGATCATCAATGCCATCAGTACCTATGCAGTGTGGTTGCGCGAGATTGCATGACAGACACATCATGTCTGTGGCTGTGTGTCATCTGGGCAATGCAGCAGGAGGCATTCCTGGGAATAGAAGGGCAGCCCAGCTCGGAAACAGAAAACAGTATTGCTTATCTGCAGTGAAAGTTGTTGATTATTGTTGATTATTATCGCTAGTTTGTCATTTTAAACATTGTAATGTTTGCCAATTGTTATTGCTTGTTGTTATAAAAGTTGTAATAAAAGTTGTTGTTATGAAAATCATTGATTATTGCTTGTGGTTTTAAAAATTGAAGAGTATTGCTTGTTGATTACTGTTACCTTCTAAATGCTGTGACAGTTGGTAATTTATGTAAATTATGCTCAATATAGCAATAATGGTTAGCTATGTAAGCACATTTTTCCATTTTCTTTTCTTTCAATGTGGGCCATTAAGAGGTCATCAAGCCAGGCTCCCTGGCTTTGCTCTCATCACTGCCAAATCAACAGCTGTTGACAGAGTCACCATTAGAGAGGGTTGTAAAACTTGTGAAACTGGAAAAACTGGTAAATCCCCATCTAGAACCAACTGCCCCTGGAAGCACTCCAGGGCACCCCCTCTAGGTGGCCAAGCAGTTCTTCACCCCTGCATGGGACCAGGGGCAGATTATGGGGTGATGGTGACATTGTCAGTAAGGGCTGGCTGCTGCCATTGCAGGAGCAGCCATGGGTCTGATTGTGGGGTGAGCTTGTGCAATCATGACCAGTGTGGCAGCCAGCACATGGGAAAAAAAATTATGAAGCATGAAGGCTACGGGCTGCAGTCCTGTGAGAGAGCAGGTGCCATTTGCTCTGAAGGGCAAATGAAAGTGCTCCAGGGCTCCCCCTTTAGGCGCCCAGGCAGTTCTTCATTCCTGGATGGAACCAGGGGCAGATTATGGGGTGATGGTGCCGTCGTCAGTAAAGGCTGCCTGCTGCCATTGCAGGAGCACCCATGGGTCTGACTGGGGGGGTGAGCTTGTGTGTGGAGGCTACGGGCTGCCATCCTGCGAGCAGGAGGGCACCATTTGCTTTGAAAGCAAATGAAAGCGCTCCTCTCTTTAGATGGCCAAGTGATTCTTCAATCCTGGATGGAACCAGGGGCAGATTATAGGGTGACAGTGCCATTGTCACCCTGGCCAGGACATTGCCCGGGGTGGGGGGCAGTGTGCGGGTGTTCGTGCAGATGAGCAGAAGATTGATTCATGTTGGTTTGGCTGGATTGCAACACTTGGCATCCGAAAAAACACATTACACGCAAGTACCTAAAATTTGCAGGTATCCTCTTTCTCTCCTATCTGCAAATTTAAGCGGCATCTGGTGGACAAAGGGGCTCATTACATGCCGTTGAGTGAATTTCAGTTTACACATGACGGATCCATGGATGCATTGTTTTAATTCACGTTGATCCAAACTAAAATACATCAGGATGTGTTTTTCTTTGAATCACAAAGAGGACATTTAAATCACAAAAAACCCGTATGTTTAACTGTAATGCAGTTAAATTGCAAAAAGGGCAATTTTTGTTACATGTACAAGTGCCCTTTGATGTTTAGGTAGAAACCACTTGTCTTGAATAATTGGCCATGATCACTATTGGAGATTAATTTTGGCTCAAATTCAGGTTGTTTAGGAACAAAACAAGTCCTCTACCCTTATGCAGAAACTATTTCAATGAAAGCTCTTAAATGTCAATAAATCCTATAAACTTGATTATTTGCGGGTAGTTTCTTCAATACAAGTATGACTGTACTGGGTGTAGAGTAGTTCCATTAAAAATGCAACTTGCTAGAAAGAGCATAACTGACGACTTTAATTTGATAACTTAAAGTGAATGAAATGGAAAAGGGGAACACACAACTAGTCAAAATAAATTATGCCTTCCAAATGCTTTGTTTAGGAAGTGATAATGAGATAAATAAGGAAGGGACATAGGCCTGGCCATGAATACCCGGGTCATTGAGACTCAGCCCCTATTCTCACAAGTGACCACATCCTCTAAAACTTCATAAACTTGTCAGGCTCTATTTTATCTTTCTTGCTTCCACTGATACTATGGAAAGCTATTCCAGAAACTCTCTCTTCCGCTCAAAAACTTTCCAATGTTCAGACTAAATTTTAGTGATGGCCAGTTCATACCAGTTTGTTCTTTTCCTGACAGTCTCAGAGCTTTGCCCCTCCTGATTTATTTAGGGAAAGCAGTCATCTTTCCTCTCCCAATCTTTGGTTGGTAGTCTAAACAAATCAACCTTTTTTTAGTCACTATTCCCTGATCAAACTAGTAGCCATTCATAGATTCATAGATTCATAGATGTTAGGGTCGGAAGGGACCTCAAGAGATCGAGTCCGACACCCTGCATAGGCAGGAAAGAGTGCTGGGTTTAGATGACCCTGGCTAGATGCCTATCTAACCTCCTCTTGAAGACCCCCAGGGTAGGGGAGAGCACCACCTCCCTTGGGAGCCCGTTCCAGACCCTGGCCACTCGAACTGTGAAGAAGTTCTTCCTAATGTCCAATCTAAATCTGCTCTCTGCTAGCTTGTGGCCATTGTTTCTTGTAACCCCCGGGGGCGCCTTGGTGAGTAAAACCTCACCAATTCCCTTCTGTGCCCCCATGATGAACTTATAGGCAGCCACAAGGTCACCTCTCAACCTTCTCTTGCGGAGGCTGAAGAGGTCCAGGTGCCCTAGTCTCTCCTCATAGGGCTTGGCCTGCAAGCCCTTAACCATACGAGTGGCCCTTCTCTGGACCCTCTCCAGGTTATCCACATCCCTCTTGAAGTGCGGCACCCAAAATTGCATGCAGTATTCCAACTGCGGTCTGACCAGCGCCTGATAGAGGGGAATTATCACCTCCTTGGTTCTGTTCGCCATGCATCTGCCGATGCACGGTAAAGTGCCATTAGTTTTTCTGATGACTTTGTCACACTGCCGACTCATGTTCATCTTGGAGTCCACTAGGACTCCAAGATCCCTTTCCGCTTCCGTGCAACCAAGCAGGTCATTTCCTAGGCAGTAGGTGTGCTGGACATTTTTCCTCCCTAGGTGCAGCACTTTGCATTTCTCCTTGTTGAGTTGTGTGCCCGTCGCTGCTCCAAAAGGCGTTCCTGGGCTGCTTTTGCTCGGGTGGCTGACCGGGTCTGCCCCGGTCCTGCGGGTGGCCCCCAGAGGGTGCCCCGGGTGATGGTGGCAGACCCCCGAAACTCGCCAGCCACGGCCTTATCTGGACCCTCAGTGGTGGGGGTCCCCCTCGCCGCAGCCTCCAGTGCCGTCACGCCTTCGGCAGGCACTCACTGGGCTCCAACCTCCCCTACACCCCGGCCAACGCCACCTTTGGTCGTGGGTCTCTCAGTTTCTTCGACCCGACCCTGCCTTGTCTCTTCCCTCGTCCCCTACCAGCTTGACTCAATGTCTTAAGCTGGACTCCGGTCCAAGAACTACGAGACCTGAGGCCCTTTTGCCCCTGCGGGCTTCCTCCCCGGCTTCCCTGCCGGCTCTCTCTCCGGTTCCTTCACTGGCATCCCAGCCAGCTCTCCCACCGGTTCCTTCACCGGCGTCCCAGCTGGCTCTCTTGTTGGATCCGCAGCTGGCATTCCCGTAGATGCAGCTCTCACTGCTTTTGCCGCTCCCGGCGCTGCTGCAGCTTTCCCTGCCCAAGGCAGAGAAACCCCGCGCATGCCCGCTTATGACCTCGGGCTTCCCCGCGGGCTCCGTGGTCTCCTGCGGCCTCCTTCCTGTGCTCCCAGCGCTGCACTTTATTCCCGCCGGGTGGCGTCTCTTGCTGACATCACCCGCTCTCAGCTGGATGTGAGTGCGGCTAACAAAACGAGCGGGTGATTTCCCGGTGTGCGCTCCTCTGCTGTCCTCAGCTCCTGCAAGGGGTAAGTAAGTGCTTCCTTTTTCTTTGGTTTTGGGCCAGGGTTTCCCTAAGCCCCGGTGTCCCTGGGACAAATTGCATTCTGTTGTTTTCTGCCCACATGTCCAAACTGTCCAGGTCTGCTTGTAGTTGTTCCCTGCCCTCTGGTGTGTCCACTTCTCCCCACAGTTTTGTGTCATCCGCAAACTTGGACAGAGTACACTTCACTCCCTCATCCAAGTCGCTGATGAAGACATTGAAGAGTATCGGTCCAAGGACCGAGCCCTGCGGGACCCCACTGCCCACATCCTTCCAGGTCGATACTGACCCATCCACTACGACTCTCTGGGTACGGCCCTCCAGCCAATTCGCCACCCACCGGACTGTGTAGTCATCCAAGTCACAGCCTCTTAACTTGTTCACCAGTATGGGGTGGGATACCGTATCGAAGGCCTTCCTGAAGTCTAAGTAAATGATGTCAACCCCTACTCCTGCATCCAGGTGTTTTGTAACCTCGTCATAAAAAGAGACTAGATTAGTCAGGCATGATCTACCTGCTACGAACCCGTGCTGGTTTCCCCTCAGCATAATTTTTCCTGCCGGGCTCTCGCAAATGTGAGCCTTGATAATTTTTTCAAAGACTTTGCCAAGGATGGAGGTGAGACTGACTGGCCTATAGTTGCCTGGGTCCTCCTTCCTCCCCTTTTTGAAAATGGGGACCACATTGGCCCTTTTCCAGTCTTCCGGGACCTGGCCCGTGCGCCATGAGTGTTCAAATATTCCCGCCAGTGGCTGTGCAATGACGTCAGCCAGTGCCTTCAGCACCCTCGGATGGAGCTCATCCGGGCCTGCCGACTTAAACGCATCCAGTTCCTCCAAGTGCCTCTGCACCATCTCAGGGTCTACGCTTGGTAGTCTGGCGCCTTGCTGCTGCCTCTCTACAATCCCAGTGAGAGCCTTGTCTTGCCCCTTGCTTAGGAACACTGAGGCAAAGAACTCATTGAGGAGTTCAGCCTTGTCCCCCCTGTCTGTCACCAATTGCTTATGCCCATTTAGTAGAGGTCCTATTCCACCCTGGGCCTTCCTTTTACTCCCTATATATCTAAAAAACAATTTTTTGTTATCCTTAACTTGGGATGCCATCCTCAGCTCCATGGCAGCTTTGGCCTGTCTAACTGCCACCCTACAAGCGTGAGCAGAGGAGGTATACTCCTCTTTAGTAATCTTTCCCCGTTTCCACTTTTTATATGCCCCCCTTTTTGCCCGTAGGCTGCTCTGGATTTCTCTGGTCAGCCAAGGAAGCCTCTTGGCCCCTTTCCCCCTTTTTCCCCGCATCGGGATCGTCTCCCTCTGTGCCGGACGGATAGCTTCCTTAAGGCACAGCCACCCTTCCTGGGCTCCCATCTCTTCAAAACTCCTACTCTGCAGTGCGTCCTTGACTAAATGCCTGAGTTCATTGAGATCAGCTTTCCTAAAGTCTAGCACTTTCACCCTACTAGTTACCTTGCCCACTCGACGTCTTATGGTGAATTCTATTATTTGGTGATCACTGTCCCCCAGGTGACCACCGATCTGTAGGTCTCCTACCATGTCATCCCCTGTTGCCAATACCAGGTCCAGTAAGGCATTCCCCCTAGTGGGACCATGTACCTCCTATGTCAGGTGGAGGTCCTGTACACAGGATAGGAACCTGCGTGAGTGGTGGAACTTTGCTGTCTGAGTCTCCCAGCAGATGTCTGGGTGGTTTAGGTCCCCCATGACTACCGCCTCCCTAGTTTTTATGGTCTCCGAGAGTTGCCTCAGGAGCCCCAAATCTAGTTCTTCCCCTTGGTGTGGGGGTCTGTAGCAGACCCCTACCACCAAATCCCTTTCTCCTTGACCTCCATGTAACCTAACCCACAATCCTTCTACTTTCTCCTCTTCTGATTCCATTTTGATAAGGGTTGATGTATATCACTCATTGACATAGAGTGCATCCCCTCCCCCTTTCTTCCCCACTCTATCCTTTCTGTACAGCTTATAACCCTCAATATGTACTGCCCAGTCATGGGAAGAATCCCACCAGGTTTCTGTTAGCCCTACTAAGTCGTAGGTGTTTTCTGCAAGCAGGAGTGCTAGTTCATCCTGCTTGCTCACCATGCTCCTAGCATTAGTGTATAGGCACTTGAGCCCTGTGACTGGCACCTTTGTTGCCCCCGGCTCTGATGCCCAAAGGGCCCCTTTTTGCTTACCTGCTTATTGCTTACCTGTGGTGTACTGCTGGCCACCCCATGGATTGCAAGTTCCCAATGTTCTCCTTCTTCAGGCTGGGCTGTCCTTGTGGGTGCCACGTGGTTTGGTGGTCCACGGCTTCCCCCGTCCTCATCTTCCCCTCCCCCCTCATCTTCCCCTCCCCCCATTCTCTGTTTGTGTTCCAGTTCTATGTAAAGATATCAGATGGCATCTTCCAAACTATTCCAGTGACATAGGACCAGGAGTCCCACTCAAAAGCTATGGGACTCACATTCCAAAGTCACTTAACTGGGATTTTCAAGACCACCTGTGATTTTTACATCTTGGCCCAAATTAAAGTCTGCTATCCAGCTGAAATCCAGGACTAAGTTCTGTAAGTTGCCATGACAGTTTAACCAGAGAGAAGAGGTTTATAGCCAGTGAAGTAACATGGAAATATTGCACAAGATTAATTATTAAAACTGTTATAGTTGCAGTTAATGAGTGAAGAATATCTTGCAGAGGGGCTTGGGAAAAATCAGCATGGCTCTTGATACAGAACTGCTTTTCTTGTGCCTGTTTCTGGTTACTGTCTGTTTCCCACATTCTTCTGCAGGCTTGCCACACCTTCTCCTCTGCCATATCTTCCTCCTACCTATTTGTCAGAATTCGGAGATTGAATGAATTCAGATTTGCTGTTTCCGCGCTAATATGCTAAATTGTTCCTTTCATAGACATCAGCAGGAGTCCAATCTTTCTTACGAAAGGATTTACTGCCTCTGGCCAGATATGTGCCTCTGCTTCAGCCCTCTTCCATCACTCTTGTAATGCAAAAGCAAGTATAACACTGGTATATGTAGGAATCGAAGTATTTCACAGGCACTGGGCTGTCTATGGGTGATGTGGAGAATGAAAGGAGCCAGGTGGGGATTCAGCCAGGGAAGTAGGCTTTTTAGAGCGTAGGTAGTTGGGTAGGACTCCTAGCAGCTTTGAGGATGTGGCTGGGATTTGAATCAGTCCAGGGGTTGGGAGGGGGAGGGGGTAGGAGGAGGGGTGAGGAGCAGAGTATACAAAACGATGCAAAGCCGCCAGTCTTGCTTTCCCTACCTGGGTCTTCTGCAAAATATAGATCCAAGGGCACCAAAGGGTGGGGCTCTAACTCTCAGCCCATGGAAGGAAGGGTCACAGTGTTTATTTCTGTTAGCACTACTTGCATTTTGGATCTTATTTACAAGTTACTTACAAGGTAACAGGCTTTTATTTAAATCCATGTAAATTGCATTATTACATGGGGCTCTGTGGGTATCCCTTCTTTTAAACAAAATAGTGTGTTGGAGTAAGGTTGCAACGATAAGTAGTCCTAAAGTGGAATATGCTGAAGTTAGGATTGTGCCCCTGCCCCACACCCTCCTTCACTGCTGCGCATGTGCCCCTCCCCACCTCTGCTGTAGCTGCTGGAAGCCCATGGCTGGGCTGCCTTGTGGCCCTACCGCTGCCCCATGCTTGGGCTGGGGCTAAGCCCTGTTAGTCCCCCATTTTGCTGCCTATGAGAAACACTGATATTCATCTTTGTTATTTGTATTTGTTGGTAAAACCTGCATGGTAATCATGATTCAAACTCCATCCTCAACACAGCTTTGTGGGTCAAACTGAATCATTTTGTTTGGTCAAAGCATTTGCAATTTACTTCATTTGTTTTTTCCTTCAGCATCTGCATCAACACACATTTTGAAGACATGTCTTGTACCACTGGCTGGTTGGGGTTGCGGGCCTCAAGTCAATCTGTATGAATTCTGAGGGCTCAGTAGATTGAGGCAGTTCCACTAAAAGAGTTCTCTCTTTCCTTTGAGGTAATTTCCTCTCTTGACAGGTAGGACAGGAAAATGTTCAGTCCTTAACCTCTGTGACAAAAAAAAAGAAAACAGGTCTGATGTGCAGTTCAGTGTCTGCAGGAAGCCTCCTGCTTTGTGAACATGAAAGCACTGCGCTGTTATTTGAAAGCTTCCTAGCAAGACAAACCTGTTACACTCATACAGCAGCAAGTTGGTGGTCAGATCAGGTGTTAATGGTTCTTCAGCTCCACTGAACTTCTCCAGCCCGGGCCTCCTTTGGCATATTTGCTGGCACATCAAGAATAACTGGGGATTCTGATTTGTTCAAGACCAGTCTAAGTCTATTCTCACTGCCCTCATGTGGCTGAGAGCATCTACAACTGTAGTTTGCTTTTTATGTTTATGATGAACTGTAAAGGCCTATTCAGACATGGCCAGTTGTGAATCACTGTGGTCTGTGTACACTGGCAGCGTCTACACGAGATGCTGACTGTGCAGCTGTTACTGCACAGTCATTTAGTACTTGCATACACTGCTCAGTAACATCACCAAACAGATTTTTGGTGACACTGACTGGCAGTAGCTCGTTACTACTGCGCAATAGCTTCTACGCATGTTATATTCCAGGGCATGTTGTATACAAGAAAGTACAGCAATTGCTTTTTCCCAGAGGTCATTATTTATTTAGTCTAAAACAGAGTTTTGCAAACCAGTAATCCTGCCTGGATGTTTGTGACCCCAAATAATCCTTATAGATTCACTGCAACAGTTTTTCTCTGCAGGGATATTATTGCATGATGACATGGTTTCATCACAACTTTATTACAATTTACCTCTGTCAATCAGTGCAGGCACCTTTAGGTGGGGGCATGACAAGCCAAACTGGCACCTGGGGCAATCTGAGGGAGAGTGTGTGTATGGGGTGGGGGGGAAGGTGATCGGGGGGGGACACATGGTTTTGAGTGCAGGGGGTAGATGCAGGGCATGTGTCCAAGATTTGGGGTTGGGGCGGAGGCAGTAGCTTTACCAGTGCTGGGAACTTCTAAACAGTCCTGGCTGAGCTGTTGCTGCTGTATGCTCTCCCCAACCCAGCTTTGTTGCTCTTAAAGCAATCGCAGTTGGGAACTCTTTTAAAGTTCCTGGTCTGGCGATACTGCCAGAGCACAGACTCCATGGGGACAGAGGGCAATTCTGGTGCCCTTTCTAACTTGGCATCTGGGGCTGGTGCCCTTTTGCCAACCTCTAGTTATGCTACTGCCTGTAAGGCCTGAATGGTCACCATGCTCCCACCCCCACCCCACCCATGTCCAGAACTGCTATCTGGAATATTGGCTAGGAAAGTATTTGTTCTGTTAACACCCAAAGAGTTCTTGGGATCACCCTCAGATGAAATCTACTGCCAGAACACCAATACCAGAAATACTGGTCACTATTAACATGGTGTGACACCCCTTGGGTGGGGGAAGCTGCGTGAAAAGAGTCCAAGTCCAAAGGGGAGTTGTCTTCCTCCAGTAGTCTGTAGGGGTTTATTAACAGTTACTGATTAAACTTTTGCAGTGCTAGTTTTCTAACCATTTAGCATTGGCTGTTTTCTGTGTCTCAAGCTATTTTAGATCCTTAATTCCATACCACTGTGATCTTCTAGATGTCAGCATCTCCAGATGTATAGTAACAAGTCTCTGGGTATTTCTTCACATGTACTGTTCTAGTAGTTGATAGTGGTGGCCTAATTGCACCAGCACATTCTACTTTCTAAGGTGTGACCCCTCTGCTTGGGCAGTTCTGCCACCACTGGCTTTTTTCTTTCCATACTACCTGAAAATATCATCTTGCCTAGGACCAATTCAGAAAATGGTCTCTCACATCTGACCTCTAGGACACCTGTGAATAGCTCTCATCTTGGCATACCCTATTTCCCTAGCCACATCACTAGTAATATTTTGAAGTACATCAGCTATAAAGGAGTCACCCTGAGGATTCAGTTAAGAGCTGATACTTTTAAGACCTGCCTCTACATGTGAAAATCTGATCCACACTTTTCTCCAGTATGTTCTTCTCCTTCACCTGTGAGTTATGAAGTTTTCCTATTAAACCACTTATAAATGGAGTTTTCATGTAGAATTCTCACATGGCTGCCAGCGGGCTTATTGCTGTCTCCCCAATCCTTGGTCCATGTTTAAGTGCAGCAGCTTCTGTTTCACTGTCTGATCAGGGTACTTCAGGGAAAGCCCTATCAAAAAGCCCCCTCAGTTCATATCAATAACTATATAGGAGTTCTTTACCTGCTGGCTCCTGGCTTGTCTTTCTTTTCAGTCTTTCAGAATACTTAATCTGCCCTCACAACAGCTATTTAGTATTTGTGGAAATATCTCAAGCCCTAGGATCTGCACTGGAAGCTTTGGCATCACCATCCAAAAGCCGCGCAAGATGCTGGGCTGCATTCTGATCAGTCTGCATGTTCACAGCGAGTGAGATCTTGGAGTGACGTGTGCTCATCAAGCCTTGCTTCAGTTCCATGGTGAGTACCTTTCTTCTTGGGCAATGGTGCTTTGACATCTTAAAGCCACTACCACCAGCTGAAACACCCACTTAATGAAATGAAAGGGTTCACTGGGGCACTGCAATTGATAACAGTATATAAAATGGCAATTTAGTGTTAGGTGAGAGCACAAACACCACCTACTGGTAGAGGCACAGGTTGCACTGATCATCACTGGATCTGCAGGTCTCAGACCAGTGTGTGGAAGGAAAGCTGTTTTTCCTAAGCCTGTCCGCCCAGTGGAGTCCTGATTACAGAGCTGGAGAGACTTGAGACAAGAGTTGAGGAAGGGTGTGGGGGGAGTATACTATTAGATCTGAGAGAATGACCAATTTTTCAGGTATAAGCTAGATTAAAATTTTAAAGAGAAATTCTTTTAAGTCTATCTGAAAGGAAATATTTTTCCACCCACTGAAACGGGAAAAACAACAGTAATATTTTAAAAAAATAATTTTAGATCCATTTTGAAAAGAGGTTATTTCAATAGAAGCATTGAGTTAAAAACAGTAAAACAAAGTTCTGGCTTTTTATTAAAAATAGTTTGGCAAGCACCTTTTCAATAAATTCAACATGAACCTGCAAATAGATTTACTTTACTCAAATCTTCAGTTTTTGGTGAAAAAAGTATTTGATTTAAAATTTCTAGTTCTAACTAGTAGGCTTGTGCAAATAGGGAAGTATTCGATTTGGATTTGGCCAATTTGGAGGACAGCGATTTGATTTGAAGATTCGGATCACTGATCTGAATCAATTCAGCTGAATCAGCTTCAGAAGATTTGGCGCCGATTCGGAGAGATTCGGTGATTTGGATCGGCTGGGGAGAGGCAGGCACAGCCAGGTAGCTGCAGGTTCTTCTGTGGCTCCTCCAGCTGTGCCTGCCTCTCCCTGGGTGGGGGAAGCTGCCCCCATGGCTGCCCTGTCTGGCCCCATCCCCTGCCTGGCCCCAGCCTAGTCCTGGCACTTTACAGAGCTTTTTTTTTTTTTTTTTTTTTTTAAAACTTACTGGCTGCAGGAGCAGCGATTGGGGCCTGAGGGCACTCATGGCAGAGCCCGCCCCCCCGCAGTAGGGGGCAGTGGGGATTGCCCCCCCCGCTTGGCACCAGCGTGGCAGTTGTCCCATGGCATGGGTACAGTGCATTTCCACAGAGCGCTGCGCACTGTATGGGAGCTGGGGCCGTAGGCTGCTGGGCTCTGGCTGACTGCTGGCGCTGCCCCAGCTCCCAGTGCCCTGCCAAGCTCTGCTGCACCTGCATGATATGACAAATGCTGCCTGAGCGCTGCATTGGGGGGGGGGGGGAGGCGGGCTCTGCCATGAGCACCCAGAGGCCCCAGTTGCTGCTTCTGCAGCCAGTGACTGTGGAGCTTTAAAAAACCAAACCAAAACAACAACAACAAAAAAGCCTCGTACTCATTGGCTCTGGAAGTGGTGATTGGGGCCTCTGGGCACTCATGGCAGAGCCCCACCATGCAGCGTGGGGAAGTGGGGAGCAGCAGGGATCACCCCCCCTTGGCACCCACATGGCAGCTGCCCCATGGCGTGGGTGCAGCGCGGCTCGGCAGGACACGCACTCTCTAGGAACTGGGGCTTCACGGTGCTGAGCTCCAGCTGACACATAGAGATGCCCCAGCTCCCAGACAGCGCGTGGCACCCTGTCAAGCAGCGCAGCACCTGCACCATGGGGCAGCTGCCACGTGGGTGCCAAGCTGCCCTACCCGACCCCATTCCCTGTACCCCACTGTCCCATGCTGCACAGTGGGGGGGCAAGGCGGGGGGGGCTCTGCCACAAGCCCTCAGAGGCCCCAGTCGCCGCTTCCAGAGCTGGTGAGAGTGGGGCTTTTTTTTCTTTTTCTTTTTTTAAGTGTGGGGAGGCTGGGGATGGGCGGGGGATGGGGCCAGGCAACGCAGCCATGGGGGCTTCTCCCACAGCTCCTCTTCTATACAATGAGCATTACTGCAGACCATAATTCTTCACATTCTCATAAGATACTGTAACAATGAAGAAACAGTTGCTACTTTATAAACATATGATTTTCTACATATACTAAAACTATTCAGCAGAAAGGTTTTAATTATTTGGAGCTGTTGTTATTCTTTTTAACTTTTAAGGCATCTAAACTTAAAATTCTACTCATATATACAGCTCTGCAGTTTCAGAAGAGATTAGTGATTTTAGCTGCCTCATTTTGGGGGTTGCCAACAAGAGGTGCCTTAAATGGATTTGTTTTCAGAGTGCATGTACTCAGCACTTTCTGAAAGATTAGTTCCTCAATGTGTGTTTCATGTCATGATACATATCTAAAAACCAAGGTACCTTAATTCAGTATTCTCTCGTGAAAATTTACGCCACAGTTCCTCTCACATCAGAGGCACTTACTTTAAAAAATATTTAAAAGAAAATTCTTCTTTTACAAGGAAAAAGCTACACTGAGCCCCAGGTAGTCTTTGCTAGTATTACTTTTTTAGTGCATTTTGAATGTGTAATTTGGAAATATCAGTGTTCAGACTTTTTTTTTTAAACTTACTGTAAATGTAGGGTTTGCTTAGTGTCCTGCAGTAGTTGCCAGGATTGGATGCTTTACAGGCACATGGAAATAATGTGCTATGTCCAGTTTTGGTTATCATGGAACTGATTATAAATCCCCAATTCTCTGGCTGGCTCAGCACCAAAGTGCGGGCAGTGAGTCATCTTCTGTCACCTCTGATGGGGTTCCACAACTGTTGTGTTGTGCAAAAATCAGCTATTTAAAAAAAATATGACATGCTGGTAGTTTTATTCTGTAGGACTCCCTGCCACTAGATACCATGAAAGCCCAGAGCTTAATGAAGTTAAAAAAAAAAAGATTAGGTGTATATACAGGCAAAGATATTAATGCATGTTCCTCATTGAATAAGCCACCAATTTGCTCCATGACATTAGGAACAAGCCACCTATCTCAGCTATGTTACTTAAAAATGTGAGAGGAACAGGATACTGAACTAGGAGGGCCCATTCACCTTTTCTGGCATGATGATTCCTACATTCCCAAGTGGAAGTGCTGTTGCTAATATATCCAAGCCTGCCTTACATATCTACAGGAACAAGATTACAACTCAGAATACAGACCCAAAGATATTACTGACCTTATACACTTCATCCTCACACACAACAATTTCACTTTTAATAATCAGCACTTCCTCCAGATGATGGGAACAGCTATGGGCACTAAAATGGCCCCGCAGTATGCCAACCTTTTTATGAGCCACCTGGAAGAAGACTTCCTCAAGAACTGCACCATCAAACCCTTGCTATACTTAAGATATATCGATGACATCTTCATCATTTGGACTGAAAACCTACAATCTCTGATTGAGTTCCATCAGAAATTCAACAACCACCATCCCTCCATCCAACTTTCTCTAGAATACTCCAGCACCAACATCTCCTTTTTAGACACGATGATCAGCATCCTGAATGATAAAATACAGACCACGTTATACAAGAAACCCAAAGACAAACATACAGATCTGCACAGAATCAGCAATCACCCTAAACACACCAAAAAAGTTGTGATATACAGCCAAGCACTCAGATACCACCACAT
Organism: Alligator mississippiensis; assembly: GCF_030867095.1. NCBI lineage: Eukaryota > Metazoa > Chordata > Crocodylia > Alligatoridae > Alligator > Alligator mississippiensis. Next base: position 43,348,354 of record NC_081832.1, read on the forward strand.
TTGCACTGAAGAGAACACCCGGGATTGCTACCTCACCGATCTTAAAAAGGCTTTCACCCAACAAGGACACTCCTCCAGAGAGATAGATAGCATGTTTGAAAGAGCCACCCGGATACCACGTGAAGAACTGCTGCAGTACAGAAGAACCCCCCCCCCCCCAAATTGCACACCGCTGGTTATGATGTATCACCCCTCCCTTGAACTTGTACGAAAAATCCTCAAACAATTGCAACCCATACTAGACAGAGACCTTTTTCTTAAAAAGGTCTTCCCAGAGCCACCCATCTTAGCCTTCAAACAAGCACCGAACCTCGCTAACCTCATCACCAGAAGCAAACTTCCTCAAGCCCAGAACACACCAAAAGGATCCAGACCATGTCACGACAAGAAATGCAAAACCTGCCAACACATCTCCGCCACCCCCATTATTACTACACCCCACAACAGAGCCATCAGCATTCCTGGATCTTGCAGCTACACCTCCAGAAATGTAATATATCTCATCCAATGCACCAAATGCCCTGATGGAAAATACGTAGGAGAGAGCAAAGAACAACTGCGCACCAGAATGAACGCACGCCGGAAATCTATCAAAGACAGAAATACCCAATTACTGGTGGGGGCACATTTCTCACAGGAGGGCCACTCTCTCTCCAATCTCTCAGTCTTGATCCTCAAAGGAAACCTACAAAACACTTCCCAGAGACGAGCCTACGAACTCCACTTCATCAACCTCCTGGATACTAAAAATCATGGACTAAATATAGACATTGGATTTATGACACATTATAACCTGCCTGACATCTGACTCCCCAGGTACTTCTCCACTATTCATCCCCCTTCTCTCCCTCCCACCCAGCCTGTCTCTCACCTATTGACTCCTCAATCTACATCTTCACTGACTTCCTGTCTTGTATGCATACCAGCCCAGCCGCTGGCTTCTTTACTTTTCATTCCATCCAGGAAGAGCACACACCAACTGCTGAAACTTCCTTAGCCTGATGAAGGGTTTTTGAACCCGAAAGCTTGCTTAATAATTATCTTCCAACTATTTGGGTTGGTCTAATAAAAGATATCAGATTCACCCAAGGAACCTTGTCTGCCTATGTCCTTAGACCAACACGGCTACAACCTACACCCCTGTGGCTAATACATATAGAACTCCTGTCTTAAGACATTTTAATTTGAATTGTAGGTTTTCACTGACCCATCTTCAAAAGACCCCCCCCAATATGTAAATAGTGATGTTAGCAAATTAGTGTAGATACAGTTCAAGCAGGGCATGGACTAGATGACCTCTTGAGATGTCCTCTTCCAGCCATATCTTCTATGATTCTGTTTTCACACAGATCAACATGTATGAAAAAGAAAAATGGGTCTATACCAAGCCATTATTTAATTTTGACTAATAAAGGTTATTGAATTTAAACATTCTTGTTATGGTATCTTTCATCCCCCCAAAAATCACTGTCTCCTACAGAGCCCCCAAACCAGAAATTCTTCTTTTAAGTATAGTTTGCATCATCAGCTTTTGGAGAGGTAAATCATATTCACCTATGGCAAGTCATTTTGCATTCACTTACTGCCCTGGGGACATATCTTTAGCTGGTGTAAAATGTCATAGCTTCACTAAAGTGAACATAGTTCAGTACAGCTTTGGCAGTTTAACAACAGCTGAAAATCATCATTGTAGTTCATAGAGATGCATATACATGGATCAGCTAATGCAGCCATATAGAAATACATGATTTCACAGGGCACTACGTATAGCTTAGAATGGAGTTATGACAATGTGGAGGAGATCAGAAACATTAATACCATGCATACATTATTTAGTTATTTATTTATCATTTCTCTCCCCCACAATTCCAGGATGAGAGAAAAACAGAGCCTTGCAAGACGTCATAATTCACGAGTCAGATCTGACCAAAATAACCTCCTGCAGTGTCTGTGGGGTACAAAATATTTTGGCAGCAGCTTTGTAACATGATTATCTTTCCCAGAACAAAATCAGTATTTCAGGGGATTGTTTCAAAGTGTCCCTAACCCTTATTCCATTGGTTTATGCTTAGATCCTCCTTTCACTTTCGCTTGTTTCTACTTCAGGCCTTTCAACACTCCTCAGGCTAAAAAAGAAGCAATGCCCTACTCTTGCGGGGGATCTAGGATTTTGAGAAGTGGGGTGCAGATAGTATAGTGCATCATCCCATAAAACACCCCTCTCCCCCCCATGGATCTGCCCCTGGCCCTATTCCATCTATGCCTCCTGATTGTTCTTTATGTGAATAGGCAGACAAGGTTCTTTGGGTAAATCTGATATATTTTATTAGACCAACTAAACAGTTATTTTTTTTCTTAGCAAGTTTTTGGGTTTAAGAACTCTTCATCAGGCTGAGGAAGCATCTGCAGTTGGTGTGCGCTCTTCCTGGAATATAGGATCTTTCTGGAAGAGCACACACCAACTGCAAATGCTTCCTCAGCCTGACGAACTGTTTTTAAACCCAAAAGTTTGCTAAGAATTTTGTTTCCAACTATTTAATTGGTCTAATAAAAGATATCAGATTTACCCAAAGAACCTTGTCTGCCTATGTCCTTAGACCAACATGGCTACAACCTACATCCCTGGTTTATGTGAATATGCTCCCATACAGAACATGTTTGATTCTCAGCAGACTAGCATTCTTCATATCAAAATAAGCCTCCAGATTTTCTTACCTGTTGAGTTAGTTTTGCTGGCAAGGACAGAATAAAGGTACATCCAAGTGTATGGTGAGTGAGGCAGATGACTGGTGGTAGGAAAGAGCACGTGGATCAAGAAAAATGATGCTCTTTTGCTGCTGCTGGACTGAGAAGCCAGTTGGAACAGGAACCATTGCTACAAGGGTTTGACTTGCCTTGTGGGGGGCTGTCATGGCTGGAGCAGGAGTGACCTTATATTTGCTATCCTTAGCTGATTATTTCAAGAGCTCCAGTCTCAGTGATTCTCTGCTGGGGCTGAAGGGGCCATTGAGTTCCTCAATGGAGAGAACAGTTGTTTTGGGGGCTGAAAGGCTGTTTCCTGTGTACCTTCAGGAAATATCTAGGAGAGAGATGATCAGTTCCCAGTCTTGCTGTTCCTGGAAAAAAATGGCACAGTGCTTAAAATGTGAGTGGCATTGCTGCCTGAAGTAAGCCCTGGGAGTGACTCGGCAGCAGCCTACTGCAGTCAGTCCCAGCAGTACCTCAGTGATAGGTGCGGTGTTTTTTCCCTGCCTGATCCATTAGCATGCCTTCTTTTCTAGCTTGAAGTCTTGATGCTTATCCTGAGAATGAGTGAGGGGCCTGTAGGTAGGAGCAATCCCTTACCATCAAGGACCTGACTTGAAGCAGATGAGCTGCACCCCTGAGAATGTAATAAGGACACACCCTGCTTTCTGTGCAGGACTGCAGAATTGCAGCCCAGGGGAGGTTTTCCTTCCACCATTTTCCAGCTCTAGAGCTGTGGGGGGACCTCACTGCTATGCCTTATTATTCCAAACCTTGGAAAGGACCCAGTCACAATATTTTACTACCAACTCCACTTTATTGCTGTGAACTTGAAAGGATTTTCCCAAGTAATTATTTATTTTTAGAATAGGAATTAAAATACATGAACAGAGGAGGAGGAGCTGGGTGCCTAGAGGAGCAGATAGGCTGTAATGATCAGACACTGTCCTACCACAGTGACTCCAAGGCGACCCAGCCCCTCATTCTGAGGAGAGATTTGGACTTACCTTTTGGTCTTCTTGTGAGGGGGGAGCTGAAGAAATGGAAGGGATGGACAGAATATCAGCAGAACCTTTCACATTCTCATGAATGAATCATCTTGGTTATCTATGTTTCCTATTAAATAATAATTAAAGTAGCCCTTTCATGGGGCAGAGCATTAAATCTGAAGATTAAATTAAGATACCAAATCTAAAAGAAAGTATGAGCCAGAGACGATAAAAACCAAACAAATATAAGTTAACATCAGATATATTGGAGAAAATTGGGGAGGGGAGGAGAGCAGAACAACTATCGGGATGGGACTAGTAGGCTAAACTAGCTGATAACAAGGACTTGGGCACAGCCAAAGGAAAGCTGATAATTTGAGCGGCAGTCCTATTTAGAGAGGGAGAACAGGGAAGAGCCTACCAAATGATTCTTGACAAGTCCAGAGATATAAATATGAGAATGCAACTGGCAAGGAAAAGCTGAAGAAAGAATGCTGTCTTATGAAACATGGCCATCCAGTGCAGATGATGCAGAGGTAGACCTGGGTAGGTCAGAGTCCACTGTTCTAATTTTTATGTTTGGGATCCTATATTTCCACATCAGCCTTGGTTGAAGAAGCCCTGCACAGTGCATAAGTTGGTTGCATGCCCAGAGGAAGCTCTGTAGGGGTAAATGTAAAGTTAAACATTAGAGGTAGTCCTTCCTTGTGAATCTGAAACCCCTTTCAGGGATGCTCATTTTATTCCATGCAAAAAGCACAGAGATGGTTAGCTGTGTTAGTCTGAAGTCAGGCAGAAGGTAGGTCGGTGTGGCATCTTTGAGTCTAAATGGTTCAGAGAGGCATGACCTTTCATAGGCAATGACTTACGGCTGCAGTCATCTAAATAAGTAAATTGTTTCCTACAAAAGCTTATGCTTCTGAACCAGTCAGTTCCCAAGGTGCCATCCTTCCCTACCTTTTGCTATTCTATGCATATAAAAATGGGGTGGGTTATGGGTAAATAATGGGTATCTTCAGAGACATGGATTTAAGTCTTTTCCTCATGATCATGAGGCACTTAGCTGCCTCTCAAGCCTTACTAGACAGGAAAAACCTGGCAGTCCACACAACGGTACTCTTATTAATGCATGATCAGGTACCCAAGTCCAGGGGTGGATCCAGAATTTCCTAAAAGGGTGTGTGGGAGCAGCACCCCACATTGCAGGGATGTCTGCACCACCATGCTCCCAGCATCCTCCTCCTCACCAGTACTGACACTGTGGAATCCTCCAAGGACTTTTCTAAGTCCCTAAAGCAAATGAAAATTTCCTTTCCCTTTTCTGCATGGAGGTCCATCTCCTCCCCTCCTCTTCCACCCTTCCTCACATGCTGCTGTGGCTATCCCCACTATATCAGGGGAAGGTGGGCTGTGCAAGGGTTGAGCTCAGCTGGGGACAGGGACCAGAGAGAGGCAGTGGAGATGAGCAGGGGGTTTCCCCTCCCTACAACTGCTCCAGGGGGACTGGGGAGGGAGGTGAAACTACTCTCCCATTGTGCTGTTGCTGCTCTCCCCAGCCCACTTTGAATCCAGTCTCCATGCAGCCCAGCTCATGTGGACTGAAGTGGTTCTGAAGCTTCCCCTGGGAAGTAGGGAAGCCTGGGATAGTAGGGAAAGCAGCAATGGCAGATTGGCCTGGGGGAGATGGGGAGGGGGTGGGTCTCTGAGCACCAAGGGGGAGGGAGGGAGTTCACCTGCTTTAGGGACTTAAAATAAGTTTTTGGAGGCTCTCTTGGTGTGCTCCAATCCAAAAGGATTGGGGTTCCCACTGGAACCCTTCTAGATCCACCCCTGTCCATGTCTTCTGTGGTCTTGTTCATCACTTCTTACCTTGAACACGTGCATCCAGCATGCCATATCTGTTTTGTGCAGACCACCAAATGGCACTATCAAAAGTCTTCATTCATAGTCATAGTATTTCCTGATCCCAGCACCAGAGCTAATGCATCGTGCCTTACTGGGTGGCATTTATGCATGTGCTTCACTGAGAAATGGACTAATTAGCTCCTCAGTAGAGCATCACCATCTACACATGTGTTGGTATTAGGACACAATAAATTAATTAACGCCACTGTAAGATGGTACTGTCCCTGACAGTACTATCTTACAGCAGAGTACTTGCATGCACTGAAACACAAATGTAGACCGTGATGGGGGCTGGCTGGGGCACAAGGGTGCTGAAGTGCAGGGGCTGCCTTCTGCCTAACCCTGCACTTTAGCAACCTTGTGTCCCAGCCAGCCCCTCCACCGCCTGATGCTGTCATCTGGAGCCTGGGGCTGACCCCCCAGGTCCCCTGCCAGCCTGGGCCTGCTTGGTTTTGGCTCAAAGTGATGTGCCTGGGTGCAGTTAACTCTGGCATGAATTGCACCAGAGTTTATTGCTCCACCTTAATTGCACATGAAGATGCATGCAGTGAGAAGTATTTCTTTTTGGGAGAAACACTTTCAATTTCTACTTTTGCTGTTTAATCTAAAAATATGTCAGGCAGCAACCAACGCTTTAAATCCCACCAGTGCAGTGACAGCACAGAAGGGGCTGGTCAAACTGGGTGCATCTACATGAGACGCTTACTGCAGAATAGACTAATTAGCTCCGCAGTAAAGCGTCACCATCTACATAAGCGGTGATATTAGGCCCATGTAAACTAATTAGCTCCACCATAGGACAGTGCTGCCCAACACAAGTACTATTCTATGGTGGAGTGTAACAAGGTGCCATCACCAGGGCATTTGAAAATGCCTGGAGGCACCCCGGAGTCCCTTTTTCTTATTTTAATTTGTTTCTGGAAACAGACTCCCCTTTACTCACCTGCCATGACTTGCTGTTACTTTTGAGTTCTTAAAAGGGAAGCTGCCCCAGGGCTTGTCAGGCCCATTCTTGGCTCTCAAACACCGGGAAGTGATGAGTTCCTGCCTTAAGGGCTATTTGCACTACTCCAACCTTCCTTTATCATGCCCCATGCCTCACAGGTGGTGTCTGCATCTTCTGCACATTTTGTTGAGGGTCTCAGTTAATGCAGCTTCTGCCCCTTTTATGTAGTTAAGCCTTCCAGCTCAGACCCACTATGCTGGCCCTGGCTTTGAGACACTAGCTTCAATCAATCCGCTTTGGGCCCCTGGCCCTGTATAGCTGTGCCCCCTGTGGCACCAGGCTCCCTGGCCCCCTGTAGCTGCTCCCCTGTGGGTGGTAATGAGGTCTCCACCTCCCCTACAGTCTCCGCCACAAACCACCAGACTAAACTACAACTAAACTACAACATAAATAGTAAGTCCCTGGGCTATAACAAAGAAAAGTGAATGGAGGCAGTTAGCTCTCTTACCTATGGGCTCCACATCTCTGAATCCCCACTGCCAGTTCCTCTCACTTGTAGGGCTGCTGCAACTTTGCTTGGAGCCTTTCAGAGTCTACCCTCTGTCTCAGCCTGGACTCTGGCTAGCTCAGACCAGGGCTTATATAGTTCTGGCCTGGGCCCTCTCACAGACATGTGACAGCCCCAGTCAGCTGACCAGCCTGCAAGGCTTAGCCTTTAAACCCTGCTCTGCTGGCAGGCTGTGCTCTGAAGACTCAAGTCTTAAAGGGGCCACTCTGCCTCCTAGTAACAGGGCTAGGGTTTCCTGTTACATGGAATTATTTACTCTGCTGTAACACATGAGTAGATCAGTTTCCCAACCTTTTTTGCCCCATGGCACACTTACCTAAATAAAAAAGCACCGCAGCATACTGGATGCGGGGGGGGGGAGGGGGGGGTAGCGCACGGCCAGCATTTTGAGCTGAAGCCATACCCCGTGCCTGGCTGCAGCCATGCTCCCCGTCTGTCCATGTTCGCAGCGGCAGCAGGCGGGGGTGGAAGGGTGTGGGCAGTGGGGTCCCGCAGGGCTTGGTCCTTGGACCGATACTCTTTAATGTCTTCATCAGTGACTTGGACGAGGGAGTCAAATGTACTCTGTCCAAGTTTGCAGATGACACAAAGCTATGGGGAGAAGTGGACACGCCGGAGGGCAGGGAACAGCTGCAGGCAGACCTGGATAGGTTGGACAAGTGGGCAGAAAACAACAGGATGCAGTTCAACAAGGAGAAATGCAAAGTGCTGCACTTAGGGAGGAAAAATGTCCAGCACACCTACAGCCTAGGGAATGACCTGCTGGGTGGCACAGAGGTGGAAAGGGATCTTGGAGTCCTAGTGGACTCCAAGATGAACATGAGCCGGCAGTGTGATGAAGCCATCAGAAAAGCCAATGGCACTTTATCGTGCATCAGCAGATGCATGACAAATAGGTCCAGGGAGGTGATACTTCCCCTCTATAGGGCGCTGGTCAGACCGCAGTTGGAGTACTGCGTGCAATTCTGGGCGCCGCACTTCAAGAGGGATGCGGATAACCTGGAGAGGGTCCAGAGAAGGGCAACTCGTATGGTCAAGGGCCTGCAGACCAAGCCCTATGAGGAGAGACTAGAGAAACTGGACCTTTTCAGCCTCCGCAAGAGAAGGTTGAGAGGCGACCTTGTGGCTGCCTTTAAGTTCGTCACGGGGGCACAGAAGGGAATTGGTGAGGATTTATTCACCAAGGCGCCCCCAGGGGTTAGAAGAAACAATGGCCACAAGCTAGCAGAGAGCAGATTTAGACTGGACATTAGGAAGAACTTCTTCACAGTTCGAGTGGCCAAGGTCTGGAACGGGCTCCCAAGGGAGGTGGTGCTCTCCCCTACCCTGGGGGTCTTCAAGAGGAGGTTAGATGAGTATGTAGCTGGGGTCATCTAGACCCAACACTCTTTCCTGCTTATGCAGGGGGTCAGACTCGATGATCTATTGAGGTCCCTTCCGACCCTAACATCTATGAATCTAACATCTATGCCGCAGCACACCTGGACATGCCTAATGGCACACCAGTCTGCTGTGGCACACTGGTTGGGAAATGCTGGTGTAGATGATGACTGGGGCTGGCTGGGACAAAAGGGTGCTACAGGGTGGGGCTGCCTGTTGGCTATTTCCACACTGTAGCACCCTAATACCCCAGGCAGCCACTCCACAGCATGTTGAGCTGGGGCAGAGCAACTCTGTGCTGGCAGGCTGACCCCCCGAACTCCTGCCTGCTGGGACTACGCTGTCCTGGCTCAACATGCTACAGTATCAGATGCACATGAAGACACTGCACTCAGGAGCAATAAACTCCAGCGTGACCTGCACTGGAATTTATTGTGCCAAATTAATTTCATATGTAGATGCACCCACTGCATAGTCTGCTTAACTTTCTCTAGCACTTCTCTTTCCAAGAGAAACACAAGGACATAAGTTAACTTCTGGGAGGAGGTAAGTGACACTGGTTTGATTTGTGGGTTATGGGTTCTGCAACCTGTTCCTACTGATTGTGTAAATAAAGATACCTTAAGAACTTCAAAATAATAATAAATGATCCTGCCTTTGGCCAAGGGGCTGGACTAGATGATCTCCTGAGGTCTCTTCCTGCTCTGTTTTCCAATGATTCCATTAATATTTGGTGCATGATACTTAAATAACTTTCAGTGATATAGAAGACAGACATTGTGACCTTTGTTAATATGCATTCAGCTGGGTGAGAGATGAATCAGTTTCAGTTTCTAATGATGTTGGGATTTTGGGGGAAAATTAAGTTACCTTTCAATTTGTCCTTTAATACCTCACATATGCGAGATCTACAAAAGCCTTTCGATGAGGAAGAAAAGCCAGAGTGCTTGTTCTAAGTGCCAGATATAGGGAGATCCTGGAAAAGCCCCAACAGCGGCAGTGAAGGTACAAAGACATTTTAATCATAAGGGTTTGTATCTCAGTTTCAGCATCTTCTTCTGAGACAAAGGTGAAGCTATGAGTTGATGGTTGGCCCTGGGATTAGATGTTATTTTAAATCTGCCCTTGCTTGCTCAGTATATGAGAAAAATATTGGCGTCCTGATATTTTTGAAAAAAATGCAGCTTAATTCCACATTTACAAACTCCTTTGATAAGACAGGGATGTCCAGTTGTGTCAGACTTGCTTGAGATTTGAGAGGTTGCAAATTTCCTTCATGACTTGCTCTTTCTTAGCTTGTTGGACCATAGCTACAGCCCCTTGCTTGGGTAACTGTACCCTTTAGTTCTTGTGCTGAAGCTTAACTGCTCTCCAGATACTAACTTAATAACTCCCTCCACATCTCATAGTGTCATTGATTCTGAATCTGTGTCTGGCTCGGGCTCCCTTATCCTGTCTAATACCAAGGGGGTTGAGATAGGCCTGCTTGCTCCACTGAGTTCTGAGCACAAAGCAGGCCTCATTCAACCATTTGCACACACAGTTCCATGAGTCAGTTCTTACCCACTGCCCTCTGGTATCTACGTTCTTCATTTTCTCCTTCTTAGGATTGAATTCTCTACCATCTATGCATGAAACACCTCTCTTTCATCTGGTCTTCAGTGTAAACTCCAGTTGAAAACCATTTCTGCTGAGAGAACTATTCCTGCTGTTCAGCTTTCTATCCTCAGCTGATTCTCCCACTCTGACTGACAACCTTAATAGTTTCAGAAAGAGCAGAGAGTGGTCAGCTGTTGAGATTAAAGGGATATTTACCTATGTGTTAACTGAGGTCCTACTCCTGTACTCCACAGTGGGGTTTACAAACCCTGTCACACTAACAAATGTAGGAAAAGAGAGGATTCAGTCAATTGCTGTGCTCCTATGCTGACTCCAGAAGTGCTTTTGCAGCATGGGAGGGGGCCTGGTTTGGATGGGTGGTGACACTGTTATATATGCCAACAAGAGCTTGGCTTGCTTGAGAAGCCATATGGTGGGTTTCAACGCTTGAGATGTGACACCTCTGGGTGACAGTCTTTTTGCCGTTGTAAGTGTATGATTTTGTTTTTTTCTGTAGGGAGTCTGGGCAGTGGTTTGAAAATTATGTTGCAATGTGTTCTGGAGGAAATTTCTCATGCTTAATATGCAAAATTTTGTCTATGAAGAGAAAGAGCCACTGATATTTTGAGATAATATTTTCTTCCTTGTTTATAAAATACTTCCCACAGGAGGCATCATAGGGCTATGTGTCATGGAAGGAAAATTACCCTAGCTCTAAACCTTTTAGCTAATTCCTTGTTTAGACTTTGTCCTTCTTTGAGATGTTACTGTAATTTCAGTATGTGGAATCATTTATTAAATGTAAAGCAATGGGGATATTTTTTTCCATTTTTGCAAAAGTTAGTCTGGAATTTGAACTTGGGCCCATTACAGGAGTCATACCATGGGAGATAACATGCTCCTTGTTAGTGTTCACTTTGCCCCCTCTTAAGAGGATTCTATAAAATATGGATGGGGAATTATCTCAGCTGTATAAACTTAAGCCTCCAACTGAAATGGGGCTTTGTTTATATTTTGAATTCAGGCTCCCTTAAGTCATGGCACAAATCATACCCATGGAACAACACCCCTTTGCTTTGCCTTTACAAAATCATAGTTTCATAATAGCTAGGGTCAGGAGGGACCTGAACAGATCATCTAACCTGACCCCCTGCCACGGGCAGGAATGAATGCTGGGTTCACAAGACCCCAGACAGGTGATCATCTAACCTCTTTTTGAATTTGCCCAAGGTAGGGGCAAGGACCACTTCCCTGGGAAGTTGGTTCTAGATTTTGGCCACCCTAACTGTAAAATATTGCCTTCTGATCTCTAACCTAAACCTATTCTCCATCAGCTTATTATCATTGTTCCTTGTCACCTCAGGTGGTGCTAGGGAGAAAAGGGCTCTGCCTATTTGCTGTTGATCTCCCCTGATGAGTTTGTAGGCAGCCACCAGGTCCACCCTCTCACCAAGCAGGTGGCCCTACTCTGAACCCTCTCCAGGATGGCCACATCTCTTTTGAAGTGTGGTGCCCAGTACTGGATGCAGTACTCCAACTGCGGCCTGACCAGTGTCGCATAGAGGGGGAGTATCACCTCTCTGGACCGGCTTGAGATGCACCTTTGGATGCATGACAAGGTATGGCTGGCCTTGCTGACTGCGGTCTGGCATTGGCAGCTCATGTTCACCTTGGAGTCAATAATGACTCCAAGATCCCTTTCCACCTCTGTGCTTTCAAGGAAGGAACTCCCCAGCCTGTATGTATGCTGTGCATTCCTTCTCCCAAGGTGCAGTACCCTGCATTTGCCTAAGCTGAACCCCATCCTATTCTCATCTGCCCACTTCTGTAGTCTATCTAAATCTATTTGCAGCCTCTCTCTCCCTTCAAGTGTGTCCACCTCACCCCATATCTTAGTGTCATCAGCAAACTTGGACTTGAAGAGGACCTCCTCATCTTGAAGAGGACCACATAGCAGCAACAGAGAAACTCAATTCAGCCATGGCGTGAGAGAAGCTAGATTCAAGTCCCAGATGGGCTCTTACAGGTCTTGGGAAGATGGAGACATCTTCATCTTTTCTACATAATTCTTTGTGCATACTTTACAGCATTGTTTTGTAAGAGGACTAACTAAATGGAGAGCAGTGCTCTAATGTTGAGATACAGTGAAAATCTCCCAAAAGTCATTGCAGAGGAGGAACTTTATGCATTTGAGCAGTGGTGTGAAGTTACTGCCTACCTGTCATTCCAAAGTACTGCAGAACCTTTGGATTTCACCCCCAAACATTGCACTTGTAGCAACAACAGAAGGAAAAAACATTCTTTTAGCTGATTTGGCTATTTAAATCACATGCATGTGTGACTGACATGGCTAAATCAGTGCTTTATATTTTATTGCTGCATATTTCCTCCCGTCTGGGGAGGACTTAACTGTGAAAGTGCCAGATGTGAATAGAGCCACACAAATCAGCTGCATGTCACCATGATCAGCTGCTTCTAGCCACAAAGAAGTTTTATGTGGCTAGGTATATTCTGTTTGGCATCTCTGCATCTTTGCTACATCTGGGCCCAATAAAAGGAATAGATATATGGCCATGGCCAGTTGTGGGGAGTGGCCAGGTAAGCACAGCTGAACCAGGCAACAGACAGAGAGGTGACCCTAGGGAAATTAGCTACAGTTATATTTAAGACATTGAGACTTGCTTTAGGGACCAGAGATGTATAGGCAATGGTTAGATTAGGGACTAGAGAGGCATCGAGTCCTTGTTTCTCACAAGATCTAGAGGGATACAGGGAAAAGCAGGGAGCAGGAATAGGGTACACCTAGCCAGGCAAGAGTGGGAAGCTGGGAGGGATTCCTGAGGGGGTGGAAGGGCTCCATGTGAGGGAGCAGGGTGGGAGTTTTGAGGGAGGAGCAGGAGGGGGAGGGAAAAAGTGGGGCTCCAGGGCCAGGTGGGAAGGACATGTGCCCCCAAGGCCATGTCTTCTTATGCAATGCTCTGCAACCCTTCCCTGGGTTCGCCATGTGCTGGTCCCTGTGTTCTTGAGGAAAACAGGTAGGAGGCCACTGCCAGGCCCTTGCTTGTGGCTACTTAACCCCCGTGAAGCATAACCCTCTTAGGTCTCTGGCATGGTGACTGTGAAGGCTGCTAGAGGTAGGCAGGGTGCCATATGTCCAATGGTAACCTCCCAGGCAGAGCTCCCTGTCACAGCCTGCTTCTCCTCAAGGAGATATGATCTCATCCATCATCTCATGCCCCTTCACTTCTTTTGGATGGACTCCACAGATCATGAATTGCCCCCACAAAGCTGACCCACTACTACAGTTGACCACAGGTGAACTCAATAGAGGGGGGGCTCAAAGAGCAGCTCCCTGGCTAGCTCCCCCAAATGCTGGGATAGAAACTTGATTGTGGTCTGAAGCTCCCCAGGGGAAAAGTTGGGGCAGTAAATAAAGGAGGTGCAGCATGGTCCCTGAACCTCCCCAGAGCTGGCTCAGCTCCCATCATGATGGTGTTGGCCTTGTCAGCAGTGAGCAGCCTGCATGCAAACCCCTTTAAGGGACGTCTGAGAGTGAGGCTGGGCTGTGGACCCATTGAGATCCTCCTGCCTGCCAGAACAAGTCTGTCCTAAAAGTGCGTTGGGGGTGGAGGGGTGGGGGGCGGGGCAAGGCATGAATAGTTTGGTTGTCCAGAGATATATACCCTCACTTGGTCAAACAATGCCAATTTGGTCTAGTCATCCACATGGTTTTTTCTGGTCCTGACGAACTCAGATGCCTATGTGGGCAGTATTTACCTGCCTTTGTGCATTTGAGGGGCTATGAGGAGTTTTCAGGCTCTATACAGCCTTCTATGTGCAAGCTACTATTATGTGTGGAGGTGGGTTGGTAGAACCCAGTCCTGTGAGTCAGATGCATGGCCCAGTCTGGACCCTTGGATGCCCACATGTAGACATGCAAGGCATTCTGTCCTGTTGGCACCTAGACTGGCACCTATGCATGTACAAGGAGCAACAGCATGTCATTTACACTTCAGATGTTGGCATAGCCTTTTTTGGGTCCCCAAACTTTTAGGCATCTATGGGGAATAATAATATGCTTCCCTAGCCGTGCACGCAAGATTCATTGCAAATACGTCTTAAGATTATTCTAACATAAAGAAAGCTACAAAGAAAAATAGTCCAGAATAAGTGGAGTCAAACCAGAATGAGGACAAAACCCAGAAACTTTACAGATTTCACAAAATGTTTCAGCTGGAAAAGGTAAGAAAACCTAACAGATGGCTTCTAAGATCAATACTAGAAATTACAACCTGGCAGAAAAATTGTTGGTAAAAAGTTTTTCCTCAACAAAAATGGTCTCAGTTTTTTTTATTGTGGTTTATTAGCTGAATTCCCTGGCTATTTAAATATTTTAGAAATCATTCAAATTATTATGGAGCATCCCTGGCATGAGTGAGATAAAATATTACATGTGGATACAGCAAATACCATAGTTCCCTCAATTATTACATTAAATTATTTTTTTATAACATACTAAGTCCACACAGCACTGTTTAGTAAGAAAAGATACACACTGAATATAGCTCGAGTCTCAAAATAACTAATATTTTATACTGGTCATAAGAATTGGTACAATGTAATGTTAAGAGTCAGCAAGGTATGGAATTCGCACAGAGTCTTTTACTGATAGAATAGTGTGGCAGGGCACCCTTGGGTGCCTGCCACTTTAAGGGCAGAGGCAGGCAGCTACCAGGTGCCTGATGAGGGTGGCTATTTTGAACACAAGGCATATAGAGGCTGCAGTTTGCTGCTACCAGCAGAGGCAGAAATGTTACCTAGCTGAGCTGCAGCAGGAACAACCTTGGAGGCAAGGGCAGAAGCTTATAGGGATGGTTTGGAGGCTCCTGCTCCTGGGCATGACCTAAAACCGCACCCTGCCAGGGAAAGGTGGCCTGGTGGGGCTCCTGGTGGTGTGGGAACCCGTCAGGAAATGCCAGGCTAGTTACCTCCCTGGTGAAAGGTGAGATGGGGTGCCTTAACCCCAGCCCCCACCTTTGGGTGGGTTTTGGAGGCAGCTGGGGGAGTAGTGTGGCCAGTATGCCCACATGTAGGCGCCTGAGCCCAGCAGGGATACAAGGTCCCAGAGACCTGAGAGGGGATAGTGTGGAGAGCATTGGGAGGTCCCATACAGAGTAGGACTGAAGTGCAAGTAAGCCTGAAGGGCTGTGCGTGTGAGGGGGCTGAGTAGGGCTGAAGTCAGAGTAGGCCTAAAGGCAGCCCAAGGGGCATGCTGAGTAGAGTCAAATGAAGTAAACTTGAAGGACAGCGCAAGGGCCAGCGCCATGAGAAGTTGTGCCCAGTGAGAGGCTTGGGGCAGAATCAGTCCAGGGTTTGGCATAAGGCCAGAGCGCGTAGAGTAGGGGAACTCGCGTGAACTGAAGGACTCTGTGGCGAGGCCAGTATGAGTGTAGCAAAGCCTGATGGTCCAAGAGGGGCTGCTCAAGGAGAAGCAGGGCAGTGGAGTGTGGCCCAGTAATGGTCAGTATGCCAGAGGCCCCGGTGAGAGAGGGGTGGAGTGGAAGAGGCCTCCTGTGAGAGGGAAGGTGGTGTGAATGTGCGTGTGTGTGGAACCCAACTTTGGACTCAGTTTGCTCCAGTCTCAGACCGGGAGTAATATTAATCTGGATGCCAGCTGCAAGGCATGGGCTGCAGTGTAGGGAAGGTTCGGAGCCACAGGCAGTGCCACCTGGCATCAGGGCAGGTAATGAGTAGCCTCCCATATTTACCATCTGTTTGTAGGAACAGCAAAGTCATGACTGGCAAGACCGGGTGGATTGCCCCATAGCGACAGGCGCGTAAGCCAATATGAGACCCGGCCCTGAGAGGTGCCCCCTCTTACAAATGGTCTGAGAAGCAAATGTGTGTGCAAAATGTTTTGTTTTTGAAAACAAGCATGATCCATTTCTGTAGCAAGAACATTAGTAACAATGCTGTTCTATTTCAACCAGCATGGAAAGTTGGAGAGGAAAGAAAGTGAATCAGGTCTTGTGATGCTTTCAGGTAGGTATAACCTAATGTGCAGAGAGCACAGACAAGCATTATAGAGCAGGCCCAGTTACACTTTTGAGTTGTATCTTGTTTTCTTCCCTCCCTAGTTCATTTCTTTAATCTTTTTCCTCCCCTCCATCCTTCTTCAGATGATACAATAAGTGGTTTGAGGCCAAATTTTGGTATTTATGAGCTTCACCATTGCATGCAACTGCAAAGTTTTCATACATAATTCAACAAAACTTTTTAAAAATCTAGCCATTCATTTTATCACATTAAAACCAACACAGGAACCAAATGTCTGATGGGTTGATCTAAATGCATAAAGAGTGCTTGCAGGATCTAATTGTTGTTGTTTTAAAGATTATTTCAAAAGCTTTAGAAGAATGCCACCTATTTAAGATGCCAAGACAGTACCAGGGAATTTGTTTAGACTGAAAACTGACAAAGCATTTTAAAAACAACATTAGCTGGCTATACTGCCATCTAGTGGTTATTTAAAATATAGCCAATGGTAAATGCATGCTTTTTTGTTCCTTTAAATAACACATTTGTCATTGCTGGGTGTGGCTACATGTGCAAATAGTGCTGGCTGGATTTACTCCAGAGTGATTTACTCTGGAGTAAACCCACCCAGGGCAGGCGTCTACCTGTATGTGCGTTTGGGTGCAGATTTTCTTCCAATGAGAGGAGCCCAGAGAGGGCGGCTCCCACCCTGTTCTACACGCAGCAGCAGCAAGGGGGAGCTCTAGGTTCTCCCTGGGTGTTAGCCCAGGGGTTGGTGGGGAGCCACAGGGCCAGAAGACAGTCCTTTTGTTGCAGGGGCTGGGAGTTTGCTTCATGCGCCGGGGTGTATAGCCCTCTGGGAGCTGATTCTTGCCCCCAGGGTGGGTTCCAGTGGTGGATCCCGGGCAGGGACAATGTCCCCCTGCCCTGGCAGTATGGAGCTCCTAGCCCTGGCTCTCTGATCAGGGCAAGGGGGCTTGGAAAGAGCTGCAGGGGAGGGGCAAATCCCAGTCTCCTGCCCTGATCCACTGGTGGTAGAGCTAGCAGTGAGCCCCTGGCTGGGCAGGGATTCTCTGCCCAGCTGGGGGCTCACAGCTAGCTGCCCCACTGGCAGATCGGGACAGGGGGCTGGGACCTGCCCCTCCACAGTGCTCTTTCCAAGCCCTGTGCTTTGATTGCCTGATTGGGGTATGGGGCTGAGAAAAAGCTGCAGGGTTTGGACTTTCCCAAGACCAGGACAGTTCCTGGCCAGCCCCAGGCTGCGCAAGGAAGTCTACATTTGGAGCCTGGAGCTGGCTGAAGACTATCCCATTTTGTGCATGGAGCCCAAATGGGACAGTCCTCAGACAGCTCCAGGCTGCATATGAGATCTCTCTGTGCAGCCCAGGGCTAGCTGGGAACTGTCCTGTCTGGGGAAGGTCCCAACCAGCATCAGGCTGGGCAAGAAATTCTCTCTGTGCAGGGAGCTCCTAACCCCAGTTCCACGATTGCAGTTGTGGAGCAGGGGCTGGGAGCTTCCTGCTGCCAGGGCAGGGGGACATTGTCCCCACCCAGACTCGGATGCTGGAGCCTGCCTCAGCAGCAGGCAGGTCCCAGAGGCAAGGAGCAATCTCTTGCCTCCTGCTGCCCAGCTGACTAGGAGCAAATTTGCTCCCAATCAGCTGTCTACATGTGCCTTACTGCACAGTAATGACTTGGCAGTTAATTTGCTATGCATTTTCAGATACCAATTAACTGCCAAGTAGAGCAAATTATGGCGGAGCAAGGGTCTGCATGTGTAGATGGTGATGCTTACTGGGTGCATCTACACGTGATGCTAAGTCAGCGTAGCAATGCACTATGGTGATGTAGCATCAGTGGGCAAAAACCATGATGCTGCAGCTACATCACCATAGTGGTGTGTTCCCTTGGTCTAGCGCATTACTATGGTGATGTGGAAGCTAAAAATAACCATGCACCTTGCGGACAGTGCAGTACAGGCTGTTACTGTGCCGTCATTTAGTACTTCCAAAAGGAAGTACTAAATGACGGTGCAGTAACAACAGCACCATAGGGGCATGTGTAGATGTGCCCAGTATGCAGTAATTTGCTCTACTGTGCAATAAAGTGTCCTGTGTAGACACGCCTACTGAGTAGCAGGATCTATGACTATACTTCTCTTAACCCAGTATCATGGTGAAATGTCTGACTCTGGTTCCAGAACCTGTCAATTTTGGCTTTCCAGTGGAATAGAGAGCATAGAATGACAGTTCTGTACCCAGTATGTTCTCTCCAGACATCTGTCTTCCAAACAGGGTGTAAAGGCTTCTGTCGAAGACTCCAGCTATGCTCTTTTCATTTGATAATGTTGATAGTAACATGCTCATGTGTTGCACATTATTTCTGTTAGGTAAATGGCACAAGGGGATCAAAAGAGGTCAAAGGCATTCTGCACTGAGACAGAGTGATATGCATCACTTGATGCTGTGTCATCCCCATTACCTTCAGTGGATGGAGGAGCCTGTTGGCACCTCTCAGAATGTGGCCCATAGACATGTCAAATAGGTGAAGGGTCAGAACAGGGGAAGGAACAGAATCACAACTGAGTTTAGTCTTCAGTAGCTACCACCATTTCATCCTTGCAACAGGCCCAGTCCAAGAAGTGCCTGACCCTGTCCTATGACTTGGAGAACTTCAGCATAAGCTTTCAAGGTAAGAGAGCCAAGAGGGCTTTTGCTGTTTAATTTTCTTGCCAAGGCTTGGATATTAGCTCAAATAGTTAAATGTTCTCCTGGCAAGTGGGAAGCAAGGAGAGGAGGGATGTGGTTCAATGTTCAGAACATTGGCCTGAACTGTGGACGATCAGGTTCAATTCCTTCTTTGCCAGAGACATCCTGTGTGGCCTTCGGCAAGTCACTCTGTGCCTCAGCTCCCCACCATACAATACATAATAATACTGTGCTACTCACTCATCAGAGAAGAAATCTATTCAAGATGTAAGATGCTCATATACTACTGGGGGCCTGTGGTATGTCTCGCACCCTCATTAGTAGGTGCATGGGCATGCACCTTGCAGCTCTTTAAGAATGGAAATATGGTGCACTTCTCTGGCCACACCAGGAGCTATAATAGCTGCAGGGCCAGAACAAGGGACACTTGCAGTTTGGCTCCTGAGGAGACCAGAGCTCCTGGGCTGGGAGGAGAGTGCTGGAGTGGACAGCTCCCAGTGGGAGCAGAGTTGCTGTTGGGGCTACCTGTGGAGGAGTGCAGTGGCAAGGCCCAGAGCAGCTCTAGAAAGGCTCTACCAGAGAGGACAGGAGAGACCTGAAGTTTGTAGAGGTCCTGCAACATCCAAGACAAGAAATGAAGGAAGCCTGTGGCTGACAGTGCTGGAGGGTGTGGAGGACAGCAATTAAGAACTGACAGTGGACATGAGCTGAGAGATACCATGACTGGCAGAAGACTACGAGAAGAGACTTTAATGGCATCAGGTAGCAAATGAGCCCAGGTAGTTTATTACTGCTGGTGTATTGGGGAGTACACACATTAAATAGCAGAAACACCTACTTTACCCTATGTAACAATGTGGTATCAGAAGTATATTATAGAGTCCACATAAAAGCCACAGAAGTAGAATAGAGAGCGAGTGTGCCTTGTACCACCCAGGATTTCCCCACCCCTCCCAACTTTCCTCCTTTCTTATGTCCTTGCTGCAGAGGAAGATGGAAGGCTCTACTGGAAATGGCTATAATGCAAGGTGTGAGAGTACAGGAGTTCAGTGGTATTTTATCCCCTTGTGTGGGAAAATCTGCCAGGACTGGCAGGATCCAAATAAATTTGGAGGGGTTAAATTCAGACTTTTTTGTAAGGCTCTGGCTCAAAGAAAACTTCATCAAATCATCTTAATCACATTCTAGAGAGCCAGGAAACCTTGGACTATTGCCAGCTTTGGCCATTTGCAAGGGGCCTAAGCCAAGCTATAGAAATGTGGCTAAAACAAAAAGCTCCAAAGCCTGTTTCTGAGTGATACAGAGTGACCCACTGCAGATGTGACAACCGGCCTGGTCAGCAAAGGAAAGGAAGTAATCAACATGTCCAGTTAAACCAGTAATGAGATCAAATTAAACAGTGCATAAGGGCTGAAAGGAGAAACTAAGACTTTAAATGACATAATCCAAATATACTATAACATAGCTTTAGCTTAAAAATGTTAGCGGTAAGTGATTGCTGTATCCAAATTTACTGGATGTAGTTTTGTTTCCCTAGATACATTTGTGCTAAGTCTCTTAGATAAATTGTAAAAACAAAGCAGCCTCATCAGTGAAGACCATAAACTTAAGGTGAAAAGAACACAGAATGAATGCAAGCAGGAAGGAGATGAGAAATCCTTTCTTCTAGAACTGTAACTTTCCCAAGGACATAAATCCTATCTAATCAACACCTTCCAAATCCACAAGAGAGCTGGTTCAGTCCAGTCTCAAAAGTTTCAGTGAAACAAAGACATTAAAATAAAACCAACCAGAAAACATTTATGAGACTATTAGAACAAAGTGTCTATACATATAGGATACAGGCTGGAGGGAAATGTAGAGATCTTAGGAAATTCAAGAAGACCTGCAGCTAGCAAGCATGCCACCCTCTTCTCCTTCTTGAGTTGCCCCAGCTGATATGTGTAAGAATCTATGTTGTGCGGTCACAGATAGCCAGATGGACTTTGGGATAAGTGCTCATTTTTTGTGTTTTGGGGTGCAAGATGGATCAGGCTGGAGACCTCTCTTTTAGCTTTTTTATCAGTGGGCAATTTACCAGCTCATGTATAATCTAGGTACTAGGACACCACCTTTCTAGGTATCAGATGTCCAGACAGACCTTCTAGTTAAAAGCTGTATTTGATTTTATCATCTATTTGAATTTTGGTGGCAGGCAGATATGAGAGTGCACATGCACACACACTGCAAAAACAAAGCAGCCTTTTCAGTGAAGATTGTAAGGTAAGGTGAAAAGAACATGAAGCTGTGGCAAACAGCATTTCATGATGATGAAAAGTGATGTAAAAGAAGAGTAAATATGTGATGTACAGCCCTCTATAGCTGTAATTTAATCAAACCCAATATAGATTTAACTTGGAAAATTCAGGGATAAAACCACACAGGAATAAAGTACACTAGCGTGTGTACTACCTGTCTGCAGTTTATGCTAGTGTTGCAGTTTGCTCAAGGCTGCCTATCCCTTGCTCCCTTGCCGCCTAGTGGCCAGGTGCTGTAATAGCTACGTAAGGCATGCTGTTAGTGCTATCCTCAGACAGAAGTTACTTCCTCCACTCCAGATCCCAGTGCAGTTCACAACATTGTACAAATCCTGCAGAAGTTACACCAGGGTAAACATGACTTGTGTCCATACCTTATTGCAAAATCTCTTGTAATGGAAAAAAGTACTTTTATAAGGACCAGTTGGAGAACATTAACAAGTGGTGAATTTTATATTAGTTAATAAAAGTACTTATACCAGATGTCTGAATTTAAAGGGTTAAATTCAGGATAAAGGCATGTATCATGTTGTATGTGTCCTTGGCTCAATATAGAATACTCATAATGAATGGCTGAGTGAGCTAGAAACAGAGAGTAGTTTGTGGAAATTACTTTATGAATTTAGTTTCATGAATAAATTTGAGGAAATCATAATCTGTTTGTGGAGAATCTATGAACAAAACAGAAGAAAATAAGTAATTCACTGAATTAGTTGCCAGGATCCTTTTATGAATTTCTAGTTTTTATGGAAACACTCAAAAGAACAAGGAAAAGTGACTTAGGTCCAGATCCTGTAAGATATTTAGGTACCTGACCATTCTGTGGTTCAATGGGAGATATGCATGTAAGTACATTTGAAGATCTGGGCCTTAGCCTTTCTTAGTACCCTTTATAAAAGGGATAGTATTACCATATTTTATACACCATGCCCCCATATGTAATACTACACATCTTTTTAAGAGGCAGGATGAAGGAAAAAAATGCTCCTTGCAGAAACTGAGTAGGAGCAGCTAGGGAGCCAAGTCTGCTGCCAGCTGTGCATACCAGATGGGGCTCATGGACTAACACAGAGAGCTGACCCAACACGCTGTAGACCCCAAGCACTGGATTGAACTCTGCATGCTGGGTCCTGGTCCACATGCTGATCCAACATAGCCTACCAAGTCTGAACACACACCAGCTCTGGGCTTTGCATTGTGTTTGAACCTACCTGCCACATCCAATCCAGCATGCCATGCCCTGTGCATTGGCCCTGGCCTCAGGCTGACTTCATGCACCAGCCCAATCCAGCATGCAGGGCCATGTCATCTGGCTGAGGGGCTCCCCATGGGTCCAGAAATTTGTCATCAGGAGCAGTGATAACCTTAATTGCTGTGGCTCCTAGAGCTGCAGCAATTAACATTGCCACCACTCCCCCCCAGTCAAATTTCTGGTCCAATGAAGATCTAGTTTTCTCACATATGATATGCATCCTGTTTTACCAGCTCATTTTAGTAAAAATGGTACAGGTCATATGCAAAAAAAATACAATATTGAGGTCTATGTTTTGGATATTTTTACTCTAGGTTTCCCAACATGGGTTTGCATTCCAATATTGGAAGGGGGATGAATGAGAACAGGACTCAATTGCATGATATAAAAGGACAGTAGCTATTAATGAGATATGAGAACAGTAACCAAAGTAGGAGCAAGCAGTAAATGAAACTTTTTTTTAAATTGTAGATTTTACTTGAACCAAGTAGTGATAGCTGTAGAACATGGAGTCACTTGAGTAGTGCATATTGGTTTTATATGCTTAGGCTTGGATCCCAGAGCAGGGACAAAGATCTGTAATATGAAAGACCCCAAGGCAGGTGGTCAGAATGAGCAGCTGAATTTGTGATCTCTAAATCTAATAGCATGAACCTCTACTTGTTTAGAAACTTTTAAAGCTCATAAACCTGCATGTGGTCCAACCACTAGAGGAAGGCAGAGAGACATGTGATTAAAGCATGGGCACTACAGCAGAACAGTGATTTTCAACCAGGGGGCATGGCAGTCTGGGGTACCATGATATCCTTTTAAGGATGCCTTGGGGTGCTGCACAACTTTTAGGTGATTCACATGATTTACAAGGTAAAGTCAGATAGTATATATACACATACACTTTACTTTGGAGCTGACTAATTATATCTGCCATAAAGTATCACGGTCTATATGTGCTCTCGTATTAGGACGCAGTAAATTAATTAACACCACTGTAGGATAGTACTGTCAGGCTATCAGTAGTAGTACAATAGTATGGTCAAGTCATTTACTTTGCCAAAATGCATGTGTAGATGGTGACAAATGCTGCTGGGGCATGAGGGTGCTAAAGTGTGGAGGCTGCCTGCTGCCTAGCCCTACATTTTAGCACCCTAATGCCTCAGCCAGCCCCTATACTGCCACCTGGAGTTTGGGGCTGACTCTTTGGGCCCCTTGCCAGTCCAGGGCTGTTCTGCTCTGCCTCAAAGTGCTGTAGTTCCAGGTGCACATGTAGACACTGTGCCCAGGACTCCAGCACAAACTTCATGGGAACTTATCATTGCACCTTAATAGCACGCACATAGTTGCACCCAGAGATTTCAAATATGAATTTATAGTGTTAAAAACTATACTGACATATAGTTTTTTCTGAGTTTTTTGCATGAGAAGAATTGCTCTTATTATTTTATCAAGAAAGGAGTGAGAGCTCAGAGCTGGCATTTTCCAAGGACTACCTTGAGTCTCCTGCAGGAGGCTTTAAATCTAAGGAGGTTGAGAACTACTACAGTAGAATATGGAAAATTGGTATGAGAGGTTTGCAACCTGCTTAGTTTGTAGTAGGTTACTGAATGAAGGATGAACTACTCAGCTGTTTGCTGCATCTTTGACTTCAAAGGGTATCACTTCTTCAGTCAGCTGGAACACAGCTGTGGTCCCCACACAGCTGATCAGAAAAGTGCCACACTTCAAAATAAAAGCTGCAGCTAACAGCTGGAGCATCTCAGACATCCTGCACAGTTGTTTGGTGTAGCTCTAAATCCCTGGCTAGTTTTCAAGCCCTTGTCTTTGCAGGGAGGTGGGGGAGGGGATTAGGAACCTACAAAATATCTGGGTTCTACTAGACCAAGATAAGAAAGAGACATCCCTATTTATCAGCTGGGCTTTATTTCCTCCTAGACAGATGCCATGCTTGGCACAGGAAGTACCAGCCATGCAAGCAAAGCCAGGATCTCTAGGAAAACTCTTAAGGAAACATCCTGCAGGTTAAAGAGACCCTGTCAATAATGGCTGCTTCTCCCAACTGGTACAACTGCAAAAGACACCAAAGCAGTCCTTGCTCCTAAGTATGTCTAGAATAAACCAAGATCTAACATTACTAAGGTAACTTAAACAGGTAAGACAGCCAACATGTAATGTAACAAATATAAAGGGCCAGAGACTTGTCTGCACTTCAGGATGTGGTGAACTTAAATGCATCCACTGCTACAAAAAGCATCTTAGCATGTTCCTTAGTGAAGCAACAGTTCAAAAGCCAAAAAGGAAAACAAGGTAAAAGACAATAAAAACTCCACAAACATATTTGCAGCAGCTGTCTGCACAAAACTGCATCAAAACATGCCATTTACATCAGCTTAACGCCATTCCAAGTTGAAAAAAAGTGGAGACCTTGTGATGAGTCCAGGAGATGAGAAGGACCTATGAGCTCATCCAGTCAGTCTCCCTGGCAATGCCTTTTTCACCTTTAATGCACAAAGTCACAGAACACATTCAGATTCTAACTCTTATTTTCTTATATAGCTGCAATGTTTGCTATATGTGGTGTCTGGATACTGTGTAGAACAGGTCTGGTAGTTGTAAGGATTTGATCTCTGTCAGGTACTGGTTTGCTTCAAGGAAGTAAATGTTGAAGTATACATGTTTAATTTCTCTACTGATTTTTGTCACGTTCATAAGTGTTATCTTTATTTGTTTTAAATAATTAAAGTTGGTTCTAGTTGATGAGAATCCTCAGAGATAGAAAAGTGGTTTATTTTTCAGACCTTTTCCACAGCCCCCCTTTTTAAAGAAGGTGAATGTTGGAGAGAAATGTTTCCAATTGATAGCTCTAACAACTGGCAATAGCTCTTGCAATAACATACTGTATTTATTGGAACCTAAGACAAGGTTTTGCCTCCCCATTCAACATGAGGGAAAAAGGGCTGCTCTTAGATATGAGTACCAGCCTGGGGCAGGCGACTGCTGTGGCTCCAGCTCTAGTTCCAGCCCCAACCCAAGCCCAGGCCTGGAGCTGCAGCTGCAGCCATCTCTGCCACCTACCCTGGGCTGGTGGGGGAGCCAGGATAGGGGCTGAAGCTGCTGCTGCTGCCGGAGCTGATGCCTGCCCTGGACTGGAGCTGGAGCAACTGCCATGCCCTGGGCCATGTCCTGAGCCAGGGCCAGGGCCAAGGCCAGGGCTAGATCTACTGCCTAGGGCAAGTGCCAGGGGGAGCAGGCACTGAAGCAGGAAAGTGGTGGGGCAACTGGGGGCAGGGGAATGGGGCAAGTGGAGGGTGTGTGGACACAAGGGGCAAGGTGCTGGGGGGGTAATGGATGAAGGGCAGTTTGATGGAGGGGTGGAAGATTTTACAGTCTTGGTTCAGTTTCTCTAGAGGTTCCTTCCTATGTATCCATACAATGAAGACATCATCAATGGGCTGTAGGTATACCAGGAGGATGAGTCGGCAGCTGCAGATGGAATGAACTTCCAGGTTTGTCATAAATATTGTGGCATATTGGGGAGCCATATGTGTGCCCATGGCAGTGCCATTCATTTGTAAGTGCGGGGAGTTCTGAAACAGTTGTGTGTGGGGACAAAGTGGGAGAGTGTGATGGGAACAGAAGCAGGGTCCTTACTGGGGATAATGTTTTTCATGGCTTGTAATTAGAGGTGCACTGATACATCAGTCCGATATCAGCTCAACACCGATATAAAGAAAAGTGGCTGTATTGGAAATTGTCCCGATGCGTCCGATAATTTGGCTGATAAATGCCCATGTGTGCATGCAGCCGCAGTGCAGCACGTAGGCAACAAGGAGCACAGCCTGGCAGTTTGGAGAGCTGTGTGCTGCTGGTAAGTCTGTTGTGGTGGAAGGGGAGAGGGGAGGGAAATGGCATGGAAAAATTATGGCAAAATTTGGGATGTCTGCAGCCCCGCCCTGTAAACCCCTCCCAGCACTGCCGCCACTCGCCCCAAGCCCAGCCCCCTTCGAGAAGAGCCTGGCACAGTCCCAGCTCCAGTCCGCAGCTGCAGCCTGCCTGCTGCACCCCAGGGCCATGCTTCCCATGCCCTGCCCTGCCTCAGTTGGGCAGCATCTGCCCCGCCCCTACCTGACTTCCTCCCTCAACACAGGGGGCGTTGATCTGCCCCCCCCATACCCTTTCTCTCCCCGCTCCCCCTCCACCACAACAGACTTACCAGCTGCATGCAGCTGTATCAGAAATTGGATTGGGATCAGCTGATATGCCTCCTTAAAAATCAGCTATCAGTATCGACCCCCAAAATCTCTGTTGGTGCACCCCTACTTGTAATCCATCCTTATGGAGGATATTGGTATGCAGAGATGTGACATCCATGATAGATCTCTGATTATTTATAAGGTGCTTCTATATATAAAGTGTGTATTTATTAGGGCTGTGTGAAGCTTTGGGTGCTGATTCGACTTGGAAGAGATTCGGCCCAGTTCGGTCCAAATTGAATCAGGAGACCAATAAAAAGGTCTGAATTGATTTGAAGCTCTCCAAATGATTTGGAGAGATTTGGAGATTCGTGCAGTCCCTGCTCGCTACTGCAGGGAGGTGGACCCAGACTCTGCCGGTAAGTAGGATCATGACAGAGCCTCGCATGCAGCATGGGGCAGTACGGGGGCAGCGAGAATTGCCCCCCTGCCTGGCAGCAGCTGATGAATGCTGGGATTTTTTTTTAAAAGAGCTGGGGTGCTGGGGCCAGGCAGGGCAGCCATTGATGGGTCTGGGAGAGTGGGTGGGTGACAGGGCCTGTTTGATTCGGAGATTTGGTTATTTGGCGGTGGCCAAATCTTTGAATCAGATTCAGCCAAATCAATGCAGGACAGTGATTTGAATCACCGAATCCATGGGCAGTTGGCGCCTCCTGAGTTGGGGGGGCATGTGCCTCACCCAGCACCCAGTCAGTGACCAGGGATAGGGTCCCCCTGGCCAATCACACTGACCTGGAAGCACGAGCAGTGCTCCCGGAAGTGCAAGCGGTGCTCCCGGAAGTGCCAGCGGCGCTTCTCCTGGCACCTCCACTCCCCAGCTGGCACTCGCTGTGGGGCACCGGCACTCCCGCCTGCCCGTTGCCTAACCAGGGTGTGCTGGCTGTCAGGGGGTACGCCAGCACTCTCAGGGGGTGCGTGTGCACCCCCTACTTGTTGCCACTGACCGAATCGAATCACTGTCCTCTGAATCGGCTGAATCCGAAGTGAATACTAGCCTCTTTGCACAGACCTATTATTTGTACTCTGCTTTTATCCTTAAAAGCTGTCACCTAGGTTTCTGGGTTTTGCTTTGCCACTTATTGAAGCTATAATACCAATTGCAACTACATTTTGGGTATGGGTATTTTGTATTCCACAATTCTGCAGCCAAGGATTTTGCCACAGAATTCACCTTTTGCTGCAGACCTCTACTCCAGAATTTCAGATTTCAATTTAAAACATTATGCCTCAAGTCTTCTTGGTTGGAAAGGAAACTGAAACATTAACCAAGTATACAAGGAGATGGGGGATATTGCTACAGTTGCTTGTGTATGTGTATTATATTAGCACCTAGAGCCCCCAAGTAAAATCAGGGCTTCATTGTGGCATGCACTCCACAAACACATAGAAAAAGACAGTCCATGACCAAAAGGGTACGTCTACAACAATACACAGTGTTATTTTGAGGCTCCTTTGAATCAGCCTGAGCTGCCCCTCTCCATCTATCTTACGCTGCATTCCATACTAACATGTCTACCTTTAGCCTCCTGTTTAAGAGCCCTTCTAGGAATCAGTCTGTGGAGGCTGAGCTCAGATGTTTACAGAGTAGCAGGGATCCTGGTTTTATCTGTTTAAAAATCCAAAATTCTCTGATAAGAATCTCAAATTCTCTGATTTAAAAAACCCCAAATCTGTGTTTTTCTGCACTTAAAATGAAACGCCACTATATCTATAGATATCAGTTGAACAGAATGTTTTATTAATATATTTACCATTTTAAAGCAATTTGGAAGCCTACCAGTGTCCCCCATTCATTATAATAAAATGACATCTAAATACCTAAATATTTTGGTGTTTGATTTTGGGTTTTTTATTATAGAAAATCAGAGCTCCTCCTGGCTCTTCACTCATCATCAGTACATGTGTCCAGCTGCGGCTGTCCCCACCACTGCTTTGCAGCACTGAGCAGCCCTGATATGCTGGTGCCCTGCCCCTGCCCATTCCATTGCCCCTCACTTCCAACCCACAGCCCTCCATGCTCCCAGCCCAGCTGGTTCCTCTCACTCCTGACCCACAGCCCCCTGGCTCTGCTGATGCCCCTCACTCGACCCACAGTCCTCTGTCGCCCCCCACCAGCCCTATGGTGCCCCTCACACCTGACCCACAGCCCCCTGGCCCTGCTGATGCACCTCACTCCTGACCCACAGTCCCCCACCTTCCCAGACTTTCTGGTGCCCCTCCCTCCAGACCCACTGCCCCCAGCCTCCAGGCCCCAGCCCCCCAGTGTGTGAGGAAGGGGGTGGGTGTGTGGAGAATAGGTTGGGTGCGTGGGGAAGTGGGCGTGTGGGTATAGGTAATGTGTCGGGGGGGCAGGGGAGCATAGCTGATGTGTTGGGGTGGTGGGGGAGAGAATCCCCCCCTGCCAGATTTCTGTACACAGGGTTTTAGCCTGGCTGGATGAACTCTGGGTAGAAGCTGCCTCCGCAGCCCAGTAGGCAGGACCTGGCTTGGGAAGGAGTGCTGCACTGCCATGACTCCCAAGATGAGGTGTGGTGGCAGCAGCAGCAGTGGCGCAGAGTTGTGCCCCTTGCTGCTGCTGGGTGGGCAGCGGGCACCTTCAGCTCAGTGGCCATGGTGGCACGGCGCTCCCTTTAAGGGAGAAAATCTACATTTTGCTGCATTTTTCCATGGCAAATGGAAAACCCAGGTTCCTGATCATTACACACACAAATGCTTGAGCAATGACACTAAGGAAACCTCCCAACTTGGATACTGGGGCCAGGTTCTGACTGGTTTTACAACTAACAGGAACTTGGTGCTACAGTCATTGCATCAGTATTGTAACAAACTGTTTTGTGATGAAAAATGTTTGTGTTCCCAGATGAACTTGTTAAAAAACTCAACACTATTTTTTACTTAACAGGAAATGAGAAGGACCACAAACAGAATTTGTTGGACTGAAATGTAGAATTTTGTTTTGTTTTGTGCAGTATGAGAGAGGCCTGATTTTCTGTTTCTGCTTGGATCAGGAATTTGCCTTTATTGGAGCAAAAACCCAAAGAAATATAATTTGAAACTTTATCTGCACCTACTATAATGGAGGTGATCTAATTTTTCAGTCTGTTATAAATAATATTGTGATGAAGGATCTGCAATTAAGCTGCACATCCATATGGCATTGTAACTACAAATTAAAGGAAATATAAATAAGAGAAAGCATTAACTTACCAATAAAAAGGAAAATATCAAAGTCTGGATCATAAAGGCTTTTGTAAAACAAGCCCATAGCATAAAACACAATAGTGTGCAGTTGATAACAGAAAGAAATACATACAGTTCATAACAGATTCAGTATTATTTTGGTATACTACATTTCTCTTATCATTCTAGATATATTCTATTCACACATACACATATACACACATTTATATCTGTATTATGTACAAACATTGAATATACATATATATTCCTGTATATATATGCCTGTACTTCTCAGGTATCTGAATAGTTTATTTTTATTCCCTCAATTGTGTATGGACTTAAATATAGTTGTATTATGTACAAACATTGAATATATGTTTATAATATATGTAATATATGTATATATAATATATATATATATGTATATTCAATGTTTGTACATAATACAACTATATTTAAGTCCATACACAATTGAGGGAATAAAAATAAACTATTCAGATACCTGAGAAGTTAATTTTAAGAAACTCATATTAAAAATGACCTGAAAATGTGCATTAAATCTAAGATTTTGGAGGAAAAAATGAGATACTTTGCCAGCAGCATGTGGCACACACTTTTAAGTTCTAATAGTTTGAGAGAAGTTTACATTGCATGGTTCTTCTGTGCATTTGGAATCAACACTTGTGTATGAGAGTAAAACCAGGGAAGATTATGAGGTGAAAAAAGGATCGGAAAATGAGTGAAACATGGCTCTGAGGAGCAGTCTGCTACTGAGAGTGATTGGTGACTGGGTAACTGTTAATGGAAATGGTCCTAAGGAGCTGTAAAGCAAACCTTAGTCGTGAAAGAGTCACTCTGCCTTGGAAGCTTGGTTTGACAGAAGCTTGCTTCATCTTTGCAAGATTTCAGCCTAGTCTACGCAAGAAACTGGATAATGCTTGGTCCATGGCATGGTCGTTGAGAACTTTTCTAGAAAGCAAAAGACAGATTCAACATTCCTCTGGGTGAGGAGGGCCTAGAACTAGGTCTTCTCTGCCAGTGTCCTGGCTATTGGGCTACCATGTGGACCATCCTTTTCCCTTGTTTATTCTCCCAGTTATGAATGGAGGCAAATCCTGTTGTGCCATGTGTGGAAATGGACTCCAAACTGTGAATAAGAGGCAAAAATTGCCATTGTGTGGCTATACAATTGCCACTTAGGCATATGAGACTGGAATAGAATTTAACCCTGTATGAGCAAAGAGTTGTGTGTACAGGCGTTGGCTGTCTCTGCACTAAGAGAGTTTGGTATTACCAGCAAATGCTTTCTAGTGGAGACAAGGCTTAGGGCTTTGTTACATGCTGCACTTCGAGCTGCTCAGCTAATGATTGATGTTAGTGCTAGCTTGAGTTTGGAGTAGGCACACCTTAAGGCTAAAAAACTTTTCTGTTCCCCCCAGGCACAGCTGTGACTTGCCACTAGAGGGCTGGCAAGCAGGTGTCTGATCAGGAGCTACAGCTGTGACTTACAGGGCTGGTGAACCAGGACAGGCTTTTATCCTTACTTTATGTGTGCGCGTGTGTTGTGGGGAGGAGGGTGAGAGAGGGGTTGGGGGAAACTGGAAGGCTGTGAATTAATGAGATGGAGTTGGTTATGAAATCAGAGATGGAAAGGAAATGGGGGCGGGGGAAGGGTGGTGAAATAAAGGAAGTCAGCTACTGCAGGATAAAATAAAACGTTAAATAAATACATAAATAAAAAAAAATAAAGAGGAAGTAAATTAAAGAAGACCTCATGTTTTAATAGATTGGGATTTGGGACTGGAGTGTGGGAGGTGCTGGTCATGCTTCCCGGGGTGGTTGGGAGGTAGGAGTAGTGAGGGAACGTGCTTTTGGGGGAGCCACTTGCCTGTGCCCTGGGAAGGAAGCCCCAGCTCATGAGGACCCATATGGCCCTCTACCCTGTTCCCTCTTCCACCCAACACCCCATTTGTATATGAGCTGAAATTTCAGATGTATATGAATTAGATCAGAGAAGATGTCTGTATTTTGTCGCATTTATATCTGCTGAAGCTACAGCAGGATTTAACTAGCAGTGGATGAGTCTCCCAGGGAGGGAAAGTGTTCTGAATTAAAAAAAATGATATACATTCCCTCATAAGAAGCATGGGTGGTTTTTTGTAGCCTGGGATCAGGGTGAATGTGTTTTAATGGATTTTGAAGGAGTTATACCTTTGGCTTTGTAAGCCTCTGTGATGGATGTTGTAAGCCATTTAGCTATAGATGTTTTCAAGGCTTCTGCTCCTTTGATTGCCATGTGGCAGGGAACAGAGTGATGGTTTTCAGGGAGGATTTTATTCCTTGCGTATAAATTTTGATTCTTCTTTGAACATCAAGCCTGCAACTACTTTTTTTTTTAATATTTAGCATCCAGCAGAAAGATGGTGGGACAATATCCTCACATCTAGAGAAAAAGCTTTCTGCTAAGGAGCAAAGGCTGACTCAGTCCTTGAAACCATGTTGTCATCTTCATGGAAGAGGCAGTACTAGTCTCTATGGATACAGCCCTTACTTTAGAAATTCTTCTAGTAGCAGTGATCACAAAGGATACTTTCATCAAAAGGAAAAAAGGGAATTGAACTCAGAAGGTTAAATGATGAGCTGACTATGGCTTTGAGAACCAATATAACATTTCAGGTGGAGGATCTATGAGTTGCTTTTCAGGGAAGGTAGACAGTGGGCACATCTACACATGTGCATTTACTGCACAGTAACTGAAATTACTGCACAGTACAGATCTGTGTCTACATGTGCATGCCTGTACTGTGCAGTAAAGATGGCAACTTATGCCAACTTGAGCATAAATTTGCTACCTGTATCATGCAGGTGGCAAATTTACGCCCGATTAGTTACTGCACAGTAACACACACATAGACGCCTTACTGCGCAGTAACACTGTGTGTGTGGACTGACTTGGGATCAAATTTAGTCCCACGTCAGTCTACCCACAGTGTTACTGCGCTTTAATGCCTGCATGTGTAGACATCGGCCTATTCCTGCTTACTGTGTAGTAATTTACTGTACAGTAAATTTAAGCTGGCATAAATGCACATGTAGGCACACACAGTCTTTAAGACCTATCTGATAGGTAAATCATATGTGGACCTTTGGGAGCTGGTTTCTGGCACAAGGGATAAATCTACCTGGGCATGATTGTAAGAAACATTTCAGTTTGGTCTGATGTGATTATTTAAATACAGTTAGTTGAATCTTGGAGGTCTTCTTCAGTAGGATGTGCTTGCTGTGCCTTTTCTCTAGGCCAGTGGTTGTCAACTGGGGGTATGCATACCTCTAGGAGTACTTAAAAGGGTCATAGGGGGTACACAGAACTGATGTGGCTGATAATTGCCATGTGCGTGCATGAAGCTGCAGTGCAGCATGCAGGCAGCCAGGAGCTCAGCCCAGCCATGTGGAGAGCAGCTGGGTCCAGCTGGGAAGTCTGTTGTGGGGGAAGGGGCATGGGGGAGAGAGTGGGGCTGGGGCAGGGCATGGGACTGAGGTGGGGGGGCAGGGCTCCTACTGCTATGTGCATCCCAGGAGGGCATGGGGGTGTGCGCTTTCAGATCTGTGTGTGGGGTGGGCTGTGGTAGAGGCACTGCTGGGCTCTTCCTGGCGGGGGCTGGGCAAGGCTGCAATTGGGGCAGGTGATGGCAGTGCTGGGAAGAGGGCTGCGGGGGGGGGTGGACTACAGTGAATTCTGGAGTGGCTGCAGCTCCCTGCCCCCCCCAGCTTCGCTCCTGTAGGCTACTAAGGTGAGGGAGGAAATGGGGCTTCGGCAGGGACAGATGCTGCACAGCTGGGGTGGAGCATGGCATGAAGCCACAAGTGGCTCATCTGGGGGACATGTGGGATGGTGGCTCCCACCACTGCATGCACCCTGGGAGGGCATGGTGGGGTGTATGCCCCCATATCTGCACGCAAGGCAGGGTGGGCTGTGGGCTGGGGCAAGGGCCGAGATGTTCCCAGCAGGGGTGTTGGGCTGGGCTGAGCTGTGCAGGGAGGGGAGGATGAGGGGAGCTATGGTGAATTGTGCAGAGGCTGCAGCCCCTCCTGTAGCCCCCTCCCAGTGCCACCACTGCCCACCCTGAGCGCAGCCCAGCCCAGCCCCTGCTGAAAAGAGCCTGGCACAGCCCTGGCCCCAGCCTGCCCCATGTGCAGATCTGGGGGCATGCACCTCCCATGCCCTCCCAGGGTGCATGCAACAGTGGAAGCTGTTACCCCTCATGCTCCCCAGATGAGCCACTTCTGGCTCTATCCTGTGCTCTGCCCCGGCTGTGCAGCACCTGTCCCTACTCCAGGCCCATCCCCATCCCCACTCCCTCCCTCACCACAGGGGCTTATGGGAGTGGGGCTACGGGGTGGGGGCTGCAGCTACTCCAGAATTTGCCATAGCCCCCCCATCACCTCCTCCCAGTACTGCCACCGCTCACTCTGAGAGCAGCCAGGCTCAGCCCCCTCTGAGAAGAGACTGGCACCGCCCTAGCCACAGCACACAGCAGCAGCCTGCCCCACATGCAGATACAGGAGTGCATGTCCCCCATGCCCTCTCAGGGTGCACGTAGCAGTGGGAGCTGATCCCCCACCACTGCACGCAGCTCAGTCCTGTGCTCTGTCCCAGCTGGGCAGCCCCTGCCCCTGCTCCAGCCCCAGCCCCAGCCCCAGCCCCAGCCTCACTTCCTCCCTCAACACAGGGGCCTTGATTTGCCCCCCCTACCCCTAAAAACAAGAAAAAAATATAAAGGGATACATGAGCTGAAATTTTCAGACAGAAGGGGCACACTCGTTAAAGAAGGTTGAAAACACCAGCTCTTGCCTAATAAGATTTCCAGTGACTCCTCTACAGTCTCTTGGATTAATGATTTTTTTTCAGCTTCCAAGATGCCAGATGGTGCATTCCTGGTACTTGGTTTATGGTTTACCCTTCAGTCCATGTATCCAGTCAAAGTAGACCTATCCTGCTTCCTCCCAATCACTTCTTTTAAAACTGAAGCAATAAAGTTTGTATATGTTGGGGAGGGTGGGGTAACGGCAGTGGAATATTACCTTCTGAGCTCCTAGGGTTCCACAAGAGACATTGACTTTGTTTGGTTTTGCTGGTCTGGGGCATGTAGAGAGAAAATGTATGGCTTGTAGGGGCAGATCCAGAAGGGATGCAGAGATGTGGCTGCATCGCCTTCATTAACACAGAAAAAGTAACACTTCTGAGTTCAAAATCCCTGATCCTTCAAAAATCCAAATTGTCCTTGGTGTTTTGGATTAGTAATTCAGCCAGGTAGGTAGGTAGAATTTCCCAGTATCTCACAGCAGTCTCTCTAGTCATAAGAGATATAAGAACACTAAGAAAAAAGTAGGCTTAAAGGAAAAAGCTTGTTGTTTTCTAGTTTACCTAATTAGAGGAGGACTCTCAGTATTTCCTAGTGCCAAGATGTTCTATGCTGCTGTTAAGAGAGGAGAGGTGTAGGTACTGAGTCTTGAATCTCAGTATGAGAAGCAGGGTAAGTTGTTGGCCCACTGGTAACATTTACTAAGGACTATTTTTCCTGCCACACTGCCTACGTTAGGGTGGAGAGAACTAATGTTGGATGTGGAGGAAAGGCAGACCTTTCACAATCCCACTGCTTGTGTCCACTAACACTGTATAGGGTTGGGAAGGAATGAAGGCATGAATTACTGTAGTCTCATGAAAGATTTTGAAACAAGAATCTGCATTACTGATTTCACTCATAGAAGGCTCTGAGATTTTAGGGTCTCCTGGGAAAGAACAGATGGAAAATATATTGCAGTACTAGTGGGACAAGTGGGTGCAGGGGGGTTTCAAGAGGAAATATACAACCTGTACCCTTCTGGTTTTCATACCAATGTGGCGGTATACAGAATACCTGAGTCCTAGTGGAAGACAAAGAATCTTGATGGTGCATTCACCAGTTGTTGAAGTTTTCTCCTGGAGATCAGATGGGCCCCAAAATGTAACTGGAATATCAGAACATGGAAGAAGCTAGTTTAAAGAGTGATCACTCTTCTGCCCTTTGCAGATGCATCAGCATTGGGCTTTGATGGTTGCTCACGTGGGCTGTTGCTATGACTGCTACAGTCTCATACAATACATTGTGCAAAACATGAAGTGTGCAGAGGGAGGAGGAAAGTCACTGGTGATATGATACAGTTCAAGTGCTAGGTCTTTTGGGAAAATGACTTTGGGCAGGTACCTACCAATGTTGCTTACCCTTCCATGTGCGATTATTAAATATAATTATTTGTGTTATAATAATGCTAAAAGGTCAGGGCCCCATTTTGCTGGGCACTGCAAAAATCATGCACTAGTGCTATTTGTGTGTTACAGGTACCAGCTTGCTCCTTGCCTGGCCCTTGCTGTGGTGTCTAGGTCCCCCTTTCTCTGCTGGCACAGATCAGGACATCCCTTAGGACTTTGATATTTGGTGGGTTTTGCATCAGGGCTGAAGCTGTCTTGTTCAATTGTTTACTACCAGACAAGCTGTCATTTTTTAGGCTCTGTTCTGCAAATATTCCCATTTTTTCTTAATATTGTTAGATTGCAAAATTAAAGAGAGAAACTCTTGAAAAGCTGAACCATTGATGGTCATTATTCCTTCTGAGGAGTGCTGATGCTTCTTTGGGCTTCTCTAGGACATATTCCCTAAGTCATAAATGTAGCAATTGGAGGGAAGGATAATAAGTTCTTTTGCTTGCAGTTTCAAAGGAAATGCTTATTATGGTGGCTAAGATTTTCCAGTTACGTGATTCAGTAGTTCCCAATCTTTCATGGTGCATAGGCACCAATACTGAGCAAGTATTATGCTGTAGACACCATTATACCTTGTTTGTTGTGCAACCTGAAGCAACATGCCTGATAGGAGCAACATTTCTTGTGAGCAACTTAGTTTTGTGGGCAATATGATGCTGTAGCAAGTTCCTGCTACTTTCAGAGAAGGTAGGCTGCATGAAAAGCAGCCTGCAGGTGTGGCAGGAGGCAGTTAGGAGCCACAGAGACCAAAAGGGGCTGGGATAGCAGGGTATAAACCCAGGGTTTGAGCTGACCAGGCAATCTAGCCCTGAGAACCATGGATGGAAGAGCTTCTGAGCAGAAGGGCTGCAGCAAAATTCCTAAATAACACCAGAGCTGAGGTAAGCAAGACTAGTGGTTTAGGGATTAAGAATGTAGGGCCAGTGGAGGTCTTAACTGGCCCAGGAGCAGGGCCACAGCTGCAGTGATGGGAGCAGACAGAGTTTGGGGCTCACAGCTGGTGAGGGCCTAGGAGCCCATAGGTCTCAACTGGCCTAAGAGTGGGACCAGGGACCCAGGGATAGGGGTCAAAGGCCAAGGAGGGCCACAGCTAGAGACTGACAGGGATGGGGAGCCTGGGGATACACAGAGGGGCTGGGATGGTCAAAGGCACCCAGCAGTGGTGGAAATTGTTCCTGGTATGTAGGCTTGTAGGGAAGAGAGGCCTGAGCTCAGGAGGGGGCAAAGAATGAAGGCCTAAGCTCAGGGGTGTAATGCCACTGTTACCAGATTTGCCCATCACTTTGGGGTGCACTTATTTATTAGGGGTATATTTCTGGGGTCTCCAATTCTGTCAATGTGCTGCTAGTTTTACTTGTGTTTCTTCTATATGGAGCTATCTCTCTCCTTTCTGCAAGTCCTCACCCCCCAAGGAGCTATCTTGTAGGACTCAGTTTCAATGGGGCTGGGTTCCTCCAGCCACCAAATCAATCAAATACCTACACCCTCCACACCTCCCCCCCCACACACTCTCTCTCTCTCTCTAAGGTGACAAGCCTGACCTGGCCAGGTTGAGCAGCATGTACAGGCTGACACCCTCATATGCCAGGAATCAGTTCATCAGGGCAACAATCAAATGCAGTCAGACACAAGCATGCAGGTGAACAAAATACCTCTGAATCAGGCTGGGTGTCCAGCTGACACCCTCATGGGCCAGCATTCAGTTCATTAGGGCACGTCTGACCCAAACTGGGTCAATCAGCCTGTACAAGCTGTTCCCCTTATGTGTTTCAAACTCAGCACATCCCAATCTTTTGCTCTAACTGTCCTAGTAGTGGTAGCCTCTTGACAAATGGACCCCACAGTATTTTTGGGCTTTACAGGGATCTTTGGCTTAGGTAAAAGAAGCATTGCTACAGAGCAAGTGGGGAAGGGGAAGTAGAGAAGGAAAAACACACCCGGTTACTACCAGTTTGACTATAAAAGTTATTTATTGCTAAGTATACGAAATTTGTGATGGTACTAGTAGTAATAGACATGCAAGGAAAAACAAACAAAAACAATTACAATATTACCCTGGTTCAATTGAGTACTTGGGGAAACCTAGCTCAAGCTTAACTAATAAAATTCAGGTTCAGAAAGCTATGCCGAGAGAGAGAGAGAGAGAGAGAGAGCGAGAGCTGGGATCTCACCACTCCAAGACACTCAGGTGTTTTGTTAACAGGCAAATTTCCTAACATAATAGTTGAAGGTTAAACAGGTGACCAAGAGAGACAATCTGTTTATCCCAGTTTCTCAAGAACAACAGTGGATGGTGTCAGAGAGATTTTTCCCTGTTGAAGCACACTGTTTGCTGCTTTACAGCTTTCTTATACCCTTAGTCCAGCCTCGTCAAAGTGTTCTTTTAATTGTGTAAATCAAGAGGGTCCCAAGCCATAATTGACAGAGAAAATCCTGTTATTTAAACAGTTTAAATTTAAATGAATTACCTTTTTTAGTGACAAGGGATTATCTAGTCTGGAACCTCTCAAGAAACTGATTAACAACCAGGGAAAACATAAGGTTTTAAGGAGTAACCAGACACCTAGGAGACAGCCTGAAATTATTATGAATATAGAAGATAAACTGGAAGGGATACCACTTTATTTCTTCTCAGATGGTCTAGCTATGCTTGCACTGTGAAGTCAGCATCAGTGTTTTGTATTTTACCCATTGTGAATAAGCCTCAGCTTAGATTTGGTCTTTTTCTAAAACAGGAAATCCCAAGGGCACATGGAACAGATTTAAGGGGATTACTTGGAGTGTTCATAAACTTTGTGGGGAGGACTTCCACCAGTCTTCCCAGGAAAAGTATGACAGGATTTGTGGTCAGGGCTGCAACGGGCTGGACGTTGCGATGAACCCTTTACCATTGTTGAAATGTCATCCATATCCCCTATGACTTGGTCTCTTGCCTCAGCATTCCCTAACCTGGCAACTGAGTTTTAGTCAATCAAATTTAAATAGGCCTCCCATACTGGGACCAGGGAATGTACAGCTCGAATACTGATTAAATTGGGGGGGTAGAGAGGGAGAAGTCCTTTGTAAGTCCAGCAAGTTGTGTGCCAGGGTTCCCTCAGGAACACAGAGATGACAGGTAACACCATGTAATTAGCCCTTTTGGTGATAAGCAGTGACACCTGGGGCTATCAGTGTGAGATCTTGTTTGGGGAGTCCTGGGCAGTCTCTCTCTTCTAAAGACATATCACATCAAGGTGTGGCAGGTGAGTTGAAGGGGAGATGGCTCCAAAGTAAAGAGGACAAAGGTTGAAGGGGGTCTAGGGGTGTCACAGCCACCCCTGGGTGGGCCCCTGTTACAGTTGCCCATGAGCCACAGCTTTGGGGACTAGTTTTTCAGCCTTTTGTACACCAAAAAGAAACTTGGGCCCTGATTCTGCAGCCAGGTGTGTGTGAGAGATCAGCAGGATTCCACATGAATGTTTGCTTACATTGCTCCCATTGCAGAATCAGGGCTTTATTTACTACATGAATTTTTATTCTTATGGATAGGGACCTACTGAAATTGTGGCAGAAGTGTACTGCATAGTGGCTTCTTTAATCTTGTAGTTTTCTGGGTGCTGCCCCACACCCCTGCTGATTGGTAGAGGGGCCTTGCTATTTGCTCCTTATCAGCAGAGAGGCAAAAGCTACAGAGTTTTTTTGCCTCCTGGCTGGTCAGCAACAAGCAGCGGGGCTGCTGGGGCCCCCCACAGCCAATTGTGGCAGAAAGCAAAACTGCGCCATACTTAAAACAGCAGTTTTTGCCTCCCTGCCGGTCAGGAGAAAGCAGAGAGTAGTGGAGCCCCTCTGCCAACTGGGGTCGGGGGCACATGGAGGAAACTGCAAGATCAAAGGAGATGCCATGCAGCACACTTTGGTAGGTTTCTACCTATAGATGATACCTAGGCCATGTACAGGTGTTAAACTTCTATTGGGAAAATTGCCTGATAGAAACTGGGAGCATACAAGCATTT
Organism: Alligator mississippiensis; assembly: GCF_030867095.1. Taxonomy (NCBI): domain Eukaryota; kingdom Metazoa; phylum Chordata; order Crocodylia; family Alligatoridae; genus Alligator; species Alligator mississippiensis. Next base: position 43,388,499 of record NC_081832.1, read on the forward strand.
TGTTTTGTTTTTCCTGGAGGAAACATGCCCCCTCTGGGAGAAAGATTGTTCAGATGGACATGTGGAAAATCACTCCTGTGAGTTTTATCTTACTAGAATGAACGCCTGTGTATTTCTGTTCAGCTCCTCTGTGATTTGAGGAGGTGAGTGAGCACAAGCTTCCTCTTGTGTCTTTCCCCAGACTGGGATGTTCCCAGTGGACAGGGCAGGGAGCACTGCCCTGCTGCTGCCTTCCCTCCTGTAGACCAGGAGGGCAGGGGAGAGGAGAAGCAGCTTCCCACTACTCAGAGCCAGTCCCTAGACTGGGGTGTTCCCCTATTGCTCCACAGCCCCTGGAGATCAGGAGTGGAGCAGCTACTGCTCCCCATGCCTTCCCCAGACTGAGATAATCCTAGTTTGGGGAAGGCATAGGGAGTAGAGGGGAATGGGTGACTGCAGGATGGAACATCTGTACTGAACCTTCTCCCAGAAAGACCACCACCAAAAACGACTGCTTGTTCATACCCCTAGGCTAAAACATAGTTCTCTAACATGCTGGTACCATTTTTTCACTGTCACACCAGCCATATTACAACACAGTTTGACCTCAACTGTATTTGACCACAAGCATATTTCACAAGATGTTTTAAACTCAGTTACTTCTGCTGGGCAAACGGGGTTTTACTGAAATAAACTAGATCCTGGAAACAAAGATGTTCAGCAGAGAGATTAGTATTCCCCTCTGAATTATCTGGCACTCGACTAAAAATAGAACAGATTTCTGAATTCATTCTGCTGTTACACACAGCAAAAAGCTGCTTTTTTTCCAGCTGCTGAGTGAATGAAAAGTTTAGTTTTTCCAAGAAAAGTGTTAAAGGGGGATATATAATGGTTAAATTCTCTCTGGAATTATTTTATATAAGATCATATACTTTAGCCATGTCAAAATCTATGTATTTATTTCAACAGGTCATCACAGTGCTGTTCAAACAAAGCAACTTTGAAAAGAAATCACTCCCTTCTACAATGATGGTAAACTCATGAGAAGTCCTAGCTTGTGGCCAAGTGCAGAATGCTGCCTTTCCAGCAGTGAAAAAACTTCCTCTTCCAGGCTGAAAAGGGAGAAGAGTGAAAGGTTCTGGACAAATGAAGCCCAAAAGGGAGGAAGACTAGATGTGTCGAGGATAGGCTTTCAGTTTTCAGTGATCAGTTTACAGAGCTGGATCCAGATAAAAAGCTATTTTTGGCTCCTATAAAATGATTGGTGGGTATCTGATCAATTTACAGTGTTCACAACACTAACATCAATGTCACAAAATCAGCCCTAACCAACCATATCAAGGGTAACTAAAACAAAGTGGCCATATAAACCTGGATTATTTCAATGGCAAAGATGGCCTTACAAAGCCACCATTAAAGAAAAGTAATACAGAGGCTTGCATTGCATACGTCTGGTCTGTGAAGTAATAGACTTCAGTATCTGAGGGTCAAAAACTAGTGACTTATCGCTATCAATTGATTGAACCAAACCAAAACCTGTGATGACCTTCAGAGTCCACTTGACTAAAGGAACCTACTTTATAACATGAGCTCTGAAGTGTCTTTTCAAAAGAAGACTAGAGTATCCAAATAAATTATGTTGCCCCATAACTACAAGTCTAGGGGGAAAGGGAAATGATAGCTGCACAAAGCATTGTGTATAAAGAAAGGCCTGAATTTCTTTTTAAATTTTTTTTTTAAAGAATTCACATATATTGTGGACTCTCTATTCACAGAAACACTGAATTCCCTATGTGGAGAGGAGACACCAGAGATATAGTTTAAATTAGTCACAACTTCAGCCTTCCAAGTCCCTGGGCCCTGGGTGATACTTGTGTGTAATCCCACCCCTAAAGTAGGTATTACCTTCAGTCCTAAACACAGACAATATGATTTTAGCTAAAAGTCACAGTGATGAGGCTTCAGGAAAATGTATTTAAGAGGCAGAATGAGAACCAGAGAATTTTATGAAGACATGAGCAATAACTAATAATGCAAACACAATGAAATGTGTAATAGCATCCCTACCCAGAGAAACAGAAGCAGTAGATGCAGAAAATGCATTTAGCAGCATAGACTAAGAATTAAAAAATAACACTTGTCAAATTTTGCTCTGGCTTCAAAAACAGTATATGCATCCTCTAGGAGGAATAAAGCAGAACTCAGTCTCAGCTTTATACCAAAGCATAATCTTAAGGATACAGTGTGTTATCTCCTCAGAGCACTTTCTAGAGAACACTTCTAATTATCAGTATGACAGAATTGCCTGGAAGACCCATGGAGGTAGGTGCTGTGTAAAGACGGATCCAGATCCTGCCTGGAAAATCTTAAAAGTTAAATAAAGAAGACAAGGTATGTGCTATGGGGAGAGAAATGTACAGAAAGATGAAGTGATTTTTACCAAATTTATACAGCAAATTAGTGGCAGAGCAGGAAATTAAGGGCCAAATCCAATCTCAGTTTTCTGTGCCTAACTGACACGTATGTAGCCATGTAAGTGCTACTTCTTGGCACTTAAGCAGATCTTCCACTTTTGGTAGAATAGGATACCCAAAGTATGCATGTAACTGTTGGAAGCAAAACTGTTGCAAAGGATCTGACTTCTTAGCTCAGCAGCTTTGTCATTATTCTGCTTCTACAGGGGGTAGGAGACCCAGGTTCTCTTACCTGGAAGGGGCCTGGACTTGCAACTCTCATTTTCTAGCACGCAGTTCTCACCACCAGGCTGTGGGATAGGAACTGTCCTCTACCTTTCCTCTTGAAGCTGGCCTATTGGGTAGTCATGAGGGAAAGATACATGTCATGCTAGGAGATAAGAAAGCATGGCACTGAGGTATGCACTGCCTCAAAGACCTGGGTTTAGGGTCAAGGCCCCCTCCCTTCCAGAATGGTGCTGATCTTGCTGAGTCTCTCAATAAGAAAAAGTTTGGGGGCCTCTGCCCCAGGCAATGTCTCATCCATGGTCTGATAGAATAGTGTTTCACAGCCCATGGGTTGCAACCCAAAAGTGGGTTGGAAGAATATATGACAGGGTCATGAACAAACTTTAAAAAATGGATTCTCCTTTAAAGGAGAAAAACAGAAAACTGGCTTTTCCTGTGCTGGCTGGCAGAGTTCCAGCCTGCAAGGGGCTGCTTGGGGACCCCCACAACACACACACACACACACACACACACACACACACACTGGGGGCCTGGGGGCAGTGGGGAGCAGTTAAGAGCAAAGGGCATTGGGTTAGGATTGGCTGTCTATGTTTACAAATAAGAATGGGTACAAAAAAGGTTGAGAACCATTGACAGAGCACTTTGCTGCAAAGGGGGAGATACAGATTCAAACTCCCACTGGGTAAGGGGTGTCTAGAATCTGGGTTTCCCAATCCCTGGTCAAGTAGGGTTCTGGGTTAAAATTGCATTAACACCCTGCATCTCATTGATGGAGCTCAAAACACTTTCCAAACATTGCTGTTCTTATTTCCCAAAGGGAGAAAATGGGATTTAAAAAGTTGCCCAAGGTTACTTAGCATACCAGTGGCAGAGCAAAGACTAAGCCCATGACCCAGATAGCAAATTTCCTGGTCTATCTACTAAATAACACCATTTTCCTTCCTCTTATAATCTTAAAATAAACCTACAGTTCTTTTGCCTTTCTTTTTTGCTGTCAGTTTATATTTTCCCCAAGCCTTTCGTCTTGTGATGCTTTAGCCATATTTCCCCTCAACAAGCTGTGCCTACCTAGTCACCTGCTGGATTGCCAGCAGTGGCTGTCCCATTGTGAAAGCACAAGCATGTCTAACAAGGACAGGAATGTTTGGGGGTGTCTAACAAACTTCATAGAAAATTAGGATTGGAAGGGACCTCAGGTCATCTAGGTCAAACCCCTGCTCAAACCAGGGCAATCTCCAACTAGATCATTCCACCCAGGATTTGTCAAGCCTGACCACATAAACCTCCAAGGATGGAGATTCCACCACCTCTCTAGGTAACTTGTTCCAGTGCTTTACCACCACCTTCTTAGTGAGAGTTTTTCCTAATATCTAATAGGGCTGTGCGAGGCTTCGGACTGTGCTTTGGATCTGGAGAAGTTTCAGACGCTTCAGCATCCGAAGCAGCATGTCCAGATCAAACGCTGGCTTCTTTAGGCTTTCCGAAACTTCTGAAGTGCTTTGGAAAAGCTTCAGAGCCGCCTCGGAGATCTGGCCATAGGGTATAATGGGGAATCAATTAAATATCTATAGCTTTGTTGTTTTTTGTCTGATTTGGATGAAATTTGCAGGGGTGGTAGCCACTGTTGAGAGCATGACGTCTGCCAAGTTTCAAGAAGATCAGTATAGGGGTTTGGGGGGAGATGCACCCCAAATTCTGAAAGCAAAACTCATGTCATGTGTATGTGTTAAGCCACGGTGGGGTCAAAACTGCAGGGGGGTTTACCCCTGATGAGGCCACAAAGCTTGCCAAGTTTCAAGAAGATCAGTGTGGGGGGTTGTGGGGAACTGCCCCTCAAGCTGCTGACAGGCAAAACTCGTGACATAGATGACCGTGTGTGTGTTAAGGTGCAGCGGGCTGAAAGCTGCAGGGGTGGTGGCCCCTGCTGAGGCCACAAAGCCTGCCAAGTTTCAAGGAGATAGGTGCAGGGATTTGTGGGGAACTACACCTCAAGCTGTGGACAAGCAAAACTCGTGAGGTGGGTGACACTGTGTGTGTTAAGGAGCAGCAGGGTGAAAGCTGCAGGAATGCTAGCCCTTGTTGTGGCCACGAAGCCTGCCAGCTTTCAGGGAGATAGGTGCAGGGGGAGTCTGGCTTCTGGGACCCTGCACCCCTAGCTGCTGACAGGTAAAACTCGTGATGTGTGCTTGTGCAACTGACTGTCTCTGTCTTGGGGCAGTTGATTGTCTGAACTGATTATTTCTTCTCCTTAGTCTGTGGTTTTGTAGGTGTTAACGAGTTAATGAGCAATGATTAACACCTACAAAACCACAAACTAAGGAGAGGAAATAATCAATACAGACAGTCAACTACCCCAAGACGCATAGTTGCACAAGCACCCGGGTCACGAGTTTTGCCTGTCAGCAGCTAGAGGTGCAGGGCCCCAGAACCCAGAAGCCTTGCACCTATCTCCTCGACAGCTGGCAGGCGTTGTGGCCTCAGCAGGGCCACCACCCCTGCAGCTTTCACCCTGCCGAGCCTTAACACACACAGTGTCACTCATGTCCCGAGTTTTGCTTGTCAGCAGCTTGAGGTGCAGTTCCCCCCAAACCCTTACACTTATCTCCTTGAAACTTTGCATGCTTTGTGGCCTCACCAGAGGCCACCATCCCTGCCGTTTTCACCCCCCTGTGGTGTAACACATACATGTGACATGAGTTTTGTTTTCAAGAATTTGGGGTGCAGTTCCCCCAAAACGCCTGCATCGATCTTCTTGAAACTTGGCAGGATTCATGTTCTCAGCAGAGGCTACCACTCCTGCACGTTTCATCCAAATCAGACAGAAAACAACAAAGTTATAGATATTTAATTGATTCCCCATTATACCCTATGGCCGGATCTCCGAGGTGGCTCTGAAGCTTTGGAGCCGCTTCGGCCGGATCAAAGCAGGAACCTGGCGGGGAGCGGCCAGATCGAATAGCTGCCTACTCGCACAGGCCTAATATCTAATCTAAACGTCCCTTGTTGCAACTTGAGACCATTGCGCTTTGTTTTGTCACCTGCCACCACTGAGAACAGCCCAGCTTCATCCTCTTTGTAACTACCCTTTAAGTAGTTAAAGGCTGCTATCAACCCACCACCTCAAGTCTTCTCTTCTGCAGGCTAAGTGGGAGTTCATATATGTGCTCCAGGAGCCGGGGGGAGGGTGCTTTAATTTAAGAGGCTCCGGAGCTGCTCTAGTTAAAGAACCTGGCATGTCATGTGTATCAGAATCCTCGTGCTGAAAAATGGGAGCAGGGGCACTTTAACTAAAGCTTGTGGATTAATCAGGTCTGCTCCAACGTACTGTAATTACAGCACGTTGGAGCAGCCTTGCTGCACGTGTGTTGGTGTAAGTAAACCCAGTTCCCTCAGCCTCTCATCATAAGTCATGTGCCCCAGCACCTAACCATTTTCATTGTACATCGCTGGAAGCAACCTCTTAGTAACTACTTGTGTGTTCCTTTACCCTATCACTGCAGCTGGAAATAGAATCCTCTCCCTCTGTTCTGGAGAAGACAGATTCTTGAGTCATGGAGCCCACACTGGAGAGGAAATCTGATCACAGTCCATGATCAAGCCTCCTAGGAATGCCAGGAAAGATTTGGGGATTCATGGCTCAGTCAGGGAAGGGCAAAAAGTCAGAAGAATCGCTATGTAATTTCCATTCTGAGCTCACCAGAACAAAGCCAAATCTAAGGGTTCTGCTATGTTAGGCAAACCAGCAAATTGCAACTTTTAACAGCCCTCACTTGGGGCCAGATCTTATTTCACTTATTAGGTGTGTATGTGCTTCTTGAATGCTTAAGTGCACTGCTTGAGTCTCTGAAAAACTACTAGACCAAAGGGTAGGTGGGTTCTTTTCCTGGTTGCTTTTTTGATTATGCAAGACGAAGATGAAGGTGCATTATAAAAGTAGGCACAGTACTGTTTTTCCAGGGACTTGATCAGGGTGGAATAGGATTGCACATAGGTGCTTATATGCCATTTAGGTGCCAAATAGGTGGAATAGGATCTGGCCCTGAGTGTAGAGCAAATCCCAATGACTTGCTTGGTGATTTCCTCATTAAATAGCAGTGCCATATCTGAAATAAAACTTGCCTGAGGCTTTCCATACTGTAGAGCAGTGGTTCTCAAACTTTTTTGTACCTGGACCCATTTGTAAACACCAATGGCCAGTCCTAATCCAGTGCCCCTCACTCCTGACCTGCTGCCTTCTGCCCCCAAGCCCCCAGTGTGTGCAGCAGCAGGAGGGTGTGTAGGGCATGGGGCCCCCCCAAGCAGCCTCTCACAGGCTGGAACTCTGCTAGTCTGCAAGGGAAAAGCCACAGTTTCCCATGTTTTTCTCTCTCAAATCCATTTTTAAAAGTTTGTTTGCAACCTTTTCATATATTCTTGCAACCCACTTTTGGGTTGCAACCCCATGGTTGAGAAATGCCTCTGTAGAGCCCAGACTTGGGCATATATAAGGACTTATGTTGAGGGGACATTAAAGCTGTTTCATTTAATTATAAAAACAACTAAGATTAAATTCCTCCAAATCTTTTAAAACTGGCTGCTGTCAGAAAAGAAAATACAAGAGATACAACAGAAGGCACATGTTTAATTAAGAATAACACTTAACTGCCTAGTAAGATTCCCTGCTTAGATCATAGCTGACCAGAAGGAACTACCTGAACCCTGAGAACAAAAGGGCAGATGAAGGAAGCAGAAGGCCCAGGCTCCAAAAGAGATAGTCCAAAGAATACAGGCAAGATGTTTTTCCTACCCAGTCATTTCCAGTCAAAGGCTTATAAATAGGGACCTACTTACTTTGTGGTTTTGTGGATTTCACAGAAACCAAAAAAATCCAGGATTGTCCATTAAAACTGTGAAAACAACAACAAATTAATAAGAATAAAATGCTCAGTCCTGGGAGAGGAAGGTGCTGGCTGGCAGGGCAGCAAGAAGGGCAGCAGACAAGATGGCAGCTGCTTCCTTGTTCCTCCTCTCCCTGCTGGAGCTTCTTCATCAATCAGTGGCGAGGGGCAGGGTGGCATGAAGGGCAGCCAGCAATCAGGATGGTGACCACACCGCATTCCTCCTTCCCCCAGGACCTCTCTGCCAATCGGTGCTGAGCAGCGGGGCCTCCCCGCCAAGCAGCATGGAGGGGTAGGGCTGCTTTGAAATGCCCCTGAAATTGGCTTTATATGCCACGAGCAGGCAGTGTAAAACCCTTTGTTTTGCTGTGATTTAAGTAGGTCCCTACTTATAAAACCACATTAGAGCTGAAAATGGTGACTCATGAGGACTTTTAACCAAAGGAGGAAAATCAACTCTGGGAAATAATGGGAAAATATCCTCCCTGGTAGATTTTATCATGTTAATCTGTCCAGCTCTACACTACTTAACTCAGAACTATAACATGCCCCTGGCAGCCACAAATAATATAATTTTATATTTATGCAGCACTTTTTATCCTGAAGCATTTCCTACACTTGAATAGTACCAGGGAACTAGAACCACTTCTGGGAGGAAGCACTGTCTATGCAACAGTGAAGGGGAAGAGGTGAAAATATCAGCAAAAGATTCTGTGAGTGATCACTTACTCACACAAAGTGCCAGGGAATCTTTAAATATCTGTGGAGAGAGCACAGAGGGCCTCACTTTGGAAAATCTCATTCAAAAGTCCCCACTGATAGCCTGCACTGAATTTATCTCCTTCAAAAGACATGGCTAAAAAAGCAAACTGGTCCTGTTGGAATTTAAACCTGCAGCAGCAGAGAGGATAGGAATTAGAAACCTGAATTACAGTCCATTAAACCACTTTTTTTGATTAGGCACAGCTAGGCGAGGGAGAGCCCTATATACAACTGTGCTTTGTGATACTGCCTTCAGGTAAAATTTATGTCATTGTCTGAATGAAATGTTGGGGAAAGAGATCTCTGCACAGAGATTTCTGTGTAAAGAAGAAGAAAGTCAGAGCATTTTCTCCGTTTCCAGACTGGAAAGGATCAGTATAGTTCCTACCAGGGAAAGCATTTCCCTTCCTCTTTATATTTTCCTGTGGTTTGTTTGTATTATCATTTACAAGATATTATTTATGGAATTTTACATGTAATGTAGAGATGGTATTGGCTGTTCTGGGAATTGAACCAATACCAGATGGCAAGGCTCTGTTTTCCAGGCTCTTTCTAACTGCATTCACTTTTCCTTCCATCAATCATCTAAGTTCCTTTTTTAACCAGTCTTCCTGTATCTGCTGCTTAGTTTGCAACTACCTTCTTTGGGTGCCTGCTAAAAGCATCAGCAAATCCTCCCAATCATTCTTATTGTTAAAACTACAGCTTAAGCACAAGATCTATGAAATCCATCTAGAGTAATCACTGATACTGAGTACTGATGTACTGGAAACTTTGAAAGTCTTTAAAGTCATTGCCTAAAGTAGAGGACAGAGAGACTTGATGATTTAAAGTAAAGGAGTAATGACAAGTGGTTTTCAGCCTAGGGGAAGCAGTCTCATGAAAGTCACAAACAAGTGAGAAAGGGTTACTGCTATGCCTTTGCCATGTTACTAGCTGGGAGGGAAATAACATCAAGATTGGAAGGAGTTCCTGAGTGGTCCTGCTATAGATGGCATTTTGAGCCACTTGGGTCATCAATTCCAACCCAGTCCAAGTTAGTAGTGGGCGCATCTACATTTGCTATTAATGCAGCACAATAAATTCTGGTGCAGTTCATGCTGGAGTTTATTGATCTCGGGAGCCATGTTTGAATGTGCACCCAGGACCACAGCATGTTCAACTGGGGTGGCACAGGCCCAGCTGGCAGTGGGCCCAGGGGTTCAACCTGCCAGCCTGGAGCTGCTCTGCCCCAGTTCAACGTGCTGTGGAGGGGCTGGCTGGGGCATGAGGGTGCTACAATGTGGGGCTAGTTGGCAGGCAGCCCCCACACTGTAGCACCCTCATGCCCCAGCCAACCCCAGTCACTGTCTACACGTGCGTTGCGGTGAAGTAAATAACTCCACTGTAGGATAGTACGTGTGTTGGGCAGTACTATCTTATGGCAGAGTTAATTAATTTACTCTGGCCTAATAGTGCCACACATGTAGAGTGATGCCTTGCTGCGGAGCTAGTTACTCAACTCTGCAATAAAGTGCAGGTGTAGATGCCCCTAGTGACTCGAAGTTATTGCTGCTTGATGACCTATATAAAAAGACCAGGTCATAGGTCTAGTTCCTTATGGACAGCTATCAGCACTGCATGCAACACCAATATAGCTGGCATTTCCTGACACTTTTATTGACAGTCTTGGTTCGCAGAATGCATTTAAAGATCAGCATGGCAAGAGGAATCATAAACTGCAAAGCACCTGCCAGAGCAAGCTGGCAACACTACTGGCCACACTACATATCTGGTGGTCAGTCACTAAGGCTGGCATCTACTAGCACAAAAGAAGCCTAATATAAGAAGGTGCCTAACTTCTTTGGGGTTCCTTGAACATGATTTTATTATTGCTATTATCAATTCTCTGTCTTGCAATAGCACTTTGGAACCCAGGAAGTCGGATCCCATTTTGCTACATAAAATTACAGAACCAAAGAGAGCACCCTTGGTCTAAAGAGTTTCCAATCTAAGTTAAGAGTCTAAACCTTGATTCCAGCTTCATGATATCATAACATTTATTTGCTGAATAATTACAACTGGAGTAAAGCTCAGAGCATTGTCTACTGCAGTGGTTTTCCACCTTCCTAAGCTCACAGAACTCTTTCATACATTTCTGCTACAGAACCCCTACCCCATCTTAAAGACTGATGCAAAGACAGGAGACTGGGCCTGGCAGTGGCAGAGCTCCACCTCCCTGCTCACTCTGCTATTACCCTCAGTCTCTTTGCAGAGCCCCTGGTGACCTGGCTTGAAAAACACTGGTATACTTTTATTGATCACAGATTGATCCAGAAAGGTATTGAAGTACATGCTTAACTTTAAGTGCCTGAGTAGCTCTACTGGTTTGTTAGATTACTTGTGCTTAAAGTTAAGCAGGTGCAGAAGTCCCTGGCTAAACTGGAGCCTTACTGCAGGTTTCTCCGTACCTAAAAATAACTCAGGGTAACCTGAATTTGGAGGGGTGGGAGGTGGAGGAGGGGAAGAAGCCTTAAAGAGAAAGCCAAGGAAACATGCAAAGCAAATGTTCTTGAAATGAAAAAATGTTACTGAGACTCTATTATAAATGTGCCTGTTATCACAATGCATTTCACAGTTGTAGAATGACACCAGGAGCATACTTTCAGCAGCCCTGGTGGAGGAGTACACATTAAAAACAAATAATGTAATTATATGGCTTCTTACTGGCAGAAGAACTGAAAAAATCATGCATCTTATTCCATGAACAAGATTTTTGGGGAGAAACGTTCATGGATTAACATTTTGTGATAACACTGGTTACAAATCTGACCAAATACATGGAACAAAAGCTTTTATTAATTCTACCCATTCGGGGGAATTTCACACCTTTCCCTATTTTTAGGAGATACATATACTCTATGAGAAACATGAAGTACCTCTAATCCAAAGACACATATTACACCACCATCACCTGTCAGCTCATTTCAAAATATGACCAAAATATGACTACCACCCTACTTTGGGGATTTCAATTAACATTTGCCTAATTTTTCTCTAAGATGCTTGTTGGGGCAGGGGACTGTGTCTTAATCAGTCTCTTGTACCACTGCCAATCACATTAACGATACGATAACAACAGTAATGATGATGATGCACCTATTTGATGTTTGTCTTCTATTAAAGTCAATGAGAGATGGTCCACCCGAATGAGAGTGGATGCTGATGGATGCTGTTCCATCCCCTTCTTTGTGCAAATTATTACCACAAAGGGAAGGGAGCAGCAGGGATTTGCCCGTGGCTCTTCAACCTGAGTCCTCTGTCTAGCTCTTTTAGCTTCGCTTGTAGGGAAGGCAGGCAGCGCCCCTTCTAAAAGAGGTCCAGATAAACAACTTTTCTGAGATTAAACCGACTCCTCCCGGAAAACCACTGCAGTGGGAGAGCCTTGTTATTATCTTGCTTGTTTATTAAGAGACAGCAGGGGTCACCACATGAAAGAAGCCATTGTCTCCTCAGCTCTCAGCCTTTTCAGTCTATTAGTGTTTTTTTGTTTTTGTTTAAGAAAACCACTGCATTTGAATGGCAGATCACGCACTACAGGCAAAGGCAGCCTAAGAGAACAGATCCGGACATGGCCACCCAGCCCCCTCCCCTGGGCCGCCAGCTCCGAGGGCCGGTGCCACCTGCAGCAGCAGGGCCGGAGCACTCAGGTTCCCCGCAGCCGCCCCCTCCCACCTGCCCCCGGCCCCGGGGCTTCCCCGCTGCTCGGCTGGATGCAGGAAACGCCCGTGCTCGGAGCGGGCCGTGATGCAGCGGGAGTGGGGCTGGGGCTGGGCAGGTCCTGAGAGGATGTGAGCGGAATCCCAAGGGCCGGAGGCGCCTCGCCCGCCTCCCACGCCGGGAACCCTCTCGCCCGCCCGCACGAGCTGGGAGCGCGGGCGCCCCTCGGGCCCCCGCCCCGCCCCGCCCCGCGCGGGCAGAGCCTTGTGGCAGCGCCGGGCGGGCTGGCGGCGATCTCGGCGCCCTGCCTGCTGCAGCCGCGGGTCCCCGCGCCCTTGCCGCGGGGCCGGACGCCGCCGGCCGGGCCCGCGGAGGCATGGACTAGAGGTGGGTGACAGCCACAGCGCGCGGCGCGGGGAAACCCGAGCAGCTGCTGCGGAGCCCGGAGCTCGGCTCCCCGCGCCGCCGCCGCCCTGCCGGGCCAGGGATCCCCGCAGCAGCCCCGGGGCAGCGGAGTCCCCGACCCCCCTGGGGGCCGCGCCGCAGACAGGCCCGGCAGCTGGCGGCAGGACTCGGGTGCTCAGCCCGGGCTCCGGGGGCCGAGATCGGGGCTCTCCCGCGTGGCGCCGCGGGGGTGCCGTGGCCGTGGGTTCCCCAGGGCGGCGTCACGCGGCCCCGCTCGCCCCGCGGGGGTCCCGGGCAGGGCAGGGGCTGCGCGGAGGCCGGGGTCCCCCAGGTCCCTCGCGGGTGGGCGGGATGCCCCGGCTGCAGCCCCACGCCGCGGCCGCCCCCTCCCCCGGGCTTTACCTCGGCGAGGGCCCCGCCGGGAGGTGCTGGAGGGCGCTAAGATTACGCCGCTTCCGGTTTTCCAGCGCCTCTGTTTCCCCTGCCAAGCGGTGGAGAAGCGGCAGCCCCCCAAATGGCCTGGCCAGATGCGGCAGGTCTGCTGCTCAGCGCCGCGACTGGAGGAGGCTCCGCGCACCGCCGCCGCCACCAGCAGCAGCAGCGCCCGCCCCGCTGCGCCCCCCGAGCCGCGGCCGTCGCAGCCGCAGCCCCGCAGCCTGGACAGCAGCAGCAGCAGCAGCGGGACGAGCAGCCGGCGGCATGAGGCACGATCCGACCCCCGGCTTCTCCATGCTGCTCTTCGGGGTGTCTCTCGCCTGCTACTCCCCCAGCCTCAAGTCGGTGCAGGACCAGGCGTACACTGCGGCCGTGGTCCTGGAGGGCAAGGTGCAGTCGGTGTCCCCCCCCGCCGGTAACGGCAGTGGCGGCGGCAGGGATCCCCCCGGCTCCAACGGGGGGGTCCTAGTGAAGGTCTTAGACCTGTGGCCCCTCAACAGCGGGGGGCTGCAGCGCGAGCAGCTCATCAGCGTGGGCAGTGCGGGCTCCAAGGCGCCCTGCTTCAAAGTGAAGAGGAACCACCGCTACATCTTCTTCCTGGAGCCCACGGAGAAGCCCTTGGTTTTCAAGACCTCCTTCGCCCCCTTGGACACCAGCGGCAAGAACCTCAAGAAGGATGTGGGCAGGATCCTGTGCGCAGACTGCGGTAAGTTGCCTGGTGCTCCCTCCTGCTCCTCGGGGGTGCCGCTGATGCGGGGGTTGGGGGCGCCGCGGGCTGTTGGGGTGCCATCCAGGGGTGCCGGCAGAGATAGGTGCCTCCCTCTGCCTGGCACGCCAGAGCACCGGGCACCTGCGCTTGATGGACGGCAGTGGGCATGTCATGTGCCGCGGGATTTCTGCCATCACGGCTCAGCATTGCCCTGGCGGTGTTGGGGGCGGGGGGGAGTTGAGTGTTTTGAAGCACTTCGCTGTGCCGTGGGATCCTGGAGCGGGCTGGGCTCAAGCACAGGCGCCTTCACCCCACGATCCTTTGCCTCGACTTTGTGATGGAGCGATGCTCGGGGGCTGGCCCGGGGGAAGGAGGGGGGTGGCTGGGGGGTGCGACCTAGTCCATGCATTTGCTGGGTTGGATCTTGCTCTGCTTTCCAAATCCCTTATCTGCGTGTTGAACTCCGGTTCCCGTTGTGTAAGGCTCGCAACTTATGTAAACAACGCCCCTCCCCAGCGAGCCCGGGGATACCAGTGGGGGGCAGCTTGACTTCTCTCGGTGCCTGCTTTCTCTTTGAGGCCGCTTGATATTCCTGTGGTCTCTGTTCCTTGTTGAAAATCTCTTGGATGGGTCTCTTCCTGAGGGAATACTAGCCAGCCCTGGCTCTAATATGCCTTGTGATGCCAACACCATAGGTATCTTTTGGGATCTCGTTGCAAGTCCTAATTCTGTATGGTATTATCAGCAGTTGCAATGATAATATCTACTGGTAACTTACTCCTGCTGGATGGTGTAAGTTATGCTGTAACACCTCCGTAGCAATCTGTGTTGACTGCATCTGTCCCCTCTGTGCTGGTTGCAGTATAAGCATGCAGGTAATTAGGGAGATAACATACAGAATCGTGGTGGACCTGCGCGAGACTGCACAGCACACTCACTGCTTGATGTCACAAAGTCAACTGCACGCAAGCTGGTTTGATATAAATGTGATTGATTTTGAATGGATTTTTAAAAATGGAGGATTTTCTGTTCCTTTTGATATACTTCTGTCATCCTGTACAGTTCACTGAAGTATTTGATGTCAGTCTCTTTTGTATGTTTTCATATTTAATGTTTCTTTTTATTCTTTCTTGGTTTTCTATGATAATTGCAGTCAACCTACTGAATGAAAGACCTTTTAATGGCATGCAGTAGTGACTCAATTAACTCTGTATCCACTGAATTGTCTGATGCATTGCTTTCCCACAGCAGAGAGCATGTTTACTTATGCAGACAGACACTTTCCTGAAATGTGTATGGATTTTGGAGTAGACTGGTTAGTAGAGATGTACTATGGAACTATAGTAACTATGGAAAAGTTTTTTACATTTGTCAAAATAATGTTCTTATTTTCTGACGTCCCTTTTTCACTGAATTTAGTTGCTTTCAAAGCAGCCAATTGTGTTTGCTCTGAACTGTATGCATACTGTGTATCTCAGCTTTCATTATGATATTTTTGCACAGGCTTATCAAATTAATTCAACAGGAATGTGTTGGTGTCTGGGTTTCAAATTTCATTATTGTAATTTGGAAAACTGGTATGTGGGCTTTTATATTTTATGTTGTGCTGGTCTTTGATATTTTGTAATGCATGATTTTTATCCCAGTTGGGGCCTGATCATGTGAAAACCTAAGCCTGGCTCATAGATTGGCTTTAATGCTCAGCGGGCACACCCCAGAACCCCGAGGGACCTGTGAGAGACTTGCAGTGGGAAATGAATTCAGAATCCCTCCTTAGGATAGGTTCCACTTTGGTCAATAGATTATAAATATACACTGTATCTATCGCAAGATGATGCAGATTCCCTTTCATTGACAATATGTACATAGGCAGTCACTCCTCAGATTAATAGGCCTTTTTCCTCATTAAAGACTCTGTGACATGTGTGTTATGCTTAGCCTTTTAATGAATATTTGCTAGCTCTTGTTAACTGGACATTTCTGGGGCAAATACTTTACCATTTGAGCAGGTTGATCCTAAATTGTGAAAACTGGATCTCTTCCTTTCTTCAGTTATCACACCAATAAACGTAGAAAAATGTGATTGTTAAGGAAGGGAAGGCATCTCAAATTGACATTGTACATATTTATAAATGTTAACATCATGAGACCTTCATTTAATTTATTCGTGTGTGTTTTATGGGCTTACATGAACATGTAGAATTTAGCAAAATAGGTGTCACAAAATAAAAAGTACACGTGGGGAAGGATAAATTGGTAGTACATTTAATAGGGCTGTCATTTTAGCAGTCAGGTTGTACCACAGTAGCAATTAATTACATGGCACTTTAAAAAAAATCAAGAAAAAGTACAATCTGGCAAGATTCTGAGCAGTCTTATAGAACTTCAGTCAGAGCTGAATGTGCTCAGTTCCTCCTTGCATCATGTCCAAAGTGTTAAAAAGAAGTGTGTATGCTGCTGTAGGTAACAAGGTAAGAGATGTAATTCTGACCATGACACCTTCTCGAAGCTAATACATTTATTTCTATATTTTGAGCAGTTTGAAGAAGGCCTCCTGGCTAAATCACTCTGCAGGTTGCCGAGAACATTGTCTCATCAGAGCTGTACAGCAGGCTGCAAAATAAAGAGGCTGGCACTTAGTAACTGTCACAAAGGTGGTTATGTTAAGCAACAGAAGTTGAACAGCAGCTTTATTACACTGAACTTTTGTTTATTCTTTGCTTTCTGCACTCGGGTGCTCAGAAGCAATCCTCTGAGATTAGTTTTGAAGGTGACATTCCAAGCAGGCTGACTGCATGATTTGCAGTGTCCCATGCTGCTGGAATGGTGTGTGCAGTGGAGAATTAGCCCATGATTTGCTGTCTTGCCTCTTGCATCCTCCTGGAGAAGGAAATGAAACTGAGTGGTGGGCCATTTTCTGTTCTGGCCTTTCCTGCTTCAACAGAGGGAGCTGGAAATCTCCAGAGTTAGCCAGAGGTTTGTGGAATAGTTTCCAAGGGAAGTGGTGGATGCATTATCGCTCAGGATTTAGCAGAATACTGGACAGCAGACACGAGAGAACTCTCCTGCACAGGCAGGGAGCTGGCCTTAATAGCACTGATCCAACTATAATTTCTCCAAAAAGGCTGGGGTTTCAAGTTTTGAGGCTGGTTCCAGGGATTATTGGCAGGTAGTTTATGTTGTGTTATTTGTTAGAGATAAAGGCCTGGTTTTGGGGGCAGTCAGTGCTCCCTGAGAGAGGGAGGATGCCCCTGTCTCCTATTGATTTAAATGTGGTGGTTGCAATTGCAACTTGAAAAAGGCTTATCCTCTGGCAGGATCAGGAAGTAGGTTTGAGTTTGTGTTTTATTCCTGGGGCAATAATTGCTAGCAGATCTGCATGGGCTATGTGCCCATCACCCCCGGAGAAGAAGTTCTGTATAGTAAAGGAGCTGTGTTGAAGGGAGGCCCAGCCAGAAGGATAAGGTAGAAATAGCAGTGTGGGGCAAGGAAGGGTGACCAAGATCGTTGCCGAGGTACAGATGACCTATTAGAATGGACAATGGAACAAGGTGCTCAGGAGGTTTTCAGGAAGCCAGATAAGCATCTTTCTGAGGTGATTTAATAGCAGCAAATCCTGCCCTTTTGCAGTGGGTGGACTAGATGGCACTCAAAGTCTTTTCCAGCCATATGGTTCTATACAGCAAGATGGTAGATGGCTTGTCTAGGATTCTGATTTCCAATAGTATTTAACATATCCAAATGTCAGCCTTACCTTCATTTTTGTTGTGGTTTTTGTGTTGGAGGAAATATCAAAAGGCTAAATCAAAAATTTGGGAGTGAGGATTCCTGGGTTCAAAACTCACCTCTGCCCCTCACTTTGGGGAAGAGACAGGGAAGGGGTCTTGTGTTTTAGTATATCCTTCTGTATATACAGATAGTAACAAGAAACCTTCTCTGTGGATAAACAAATGGTCTGTATATGGTTTGAGTTCCATAGATCAGTGGTGCTCAGCATAGGGCCCATAGGCCAGATCCGGCTCCTGAAATGACTAGATCTAGTTCACGGCATGGGGGATGGGTAGTGAGGAGTGAGGGATCAGTAGTGAGCAGCTCAGCATGGTGCGTCCCTTTCCCTGATTTGCATTGTGTCACTGATACCCTCCGCAGCACTCCGTGCTCTCTCCTTCTCCCCTTTCCTAAGGCAGGTACTGCTTACTCTCTCCTTCCCTTTCTCTCTCCTCCTCCCCTATGGCAGGTGCTGTTTACCAGCGGTAAGCTCTCTTCCTCTCTCCCTCTTGTCCCTTTGACATTGGCAGCCAACTCTTAACCCTGTCCCTTCCATCCCCTCCTCCCCTTCCAGAGGGGAGTGGTTTCCCCCCACCTTTTTCCCCCACTGCCCAGGCAGCCAGGTATTCAGCACCTGGCCTCCTGCTCTAAAAAGTTGAGTTCCACTGCCATAGGTGAAAGGTGGCATGTTTTCAAAATGTCATTGTGTGTGCTGGTGGATGATGTGGGTCAGAATACACATCTGCTTGAACATTCATTTCAAAGGCCTCCTTTCTACCAAATATATTTTGGCAATGTTATTGTTTTCTGTATTGTTATTCAATTACTTCTTTTATTGCTTCTCCTCATATACATTTGCTTTTTGGCATTCGTTAGCTCCTTACTTTTGGGTGACCTCTTTATTTCCTTAGTGCATGTGTGGGTGGACCAACCAGGAAGAACTTCATCCTAGAGGCAACCTGTACTATCACTTAAAAACATTACAGCAGCTGATGGGATCCAGACTTTGGCCATTCCTGATTCTACTGAAGATAATGGGGGTTAAGTCACCAACTACTAGAAGTGGGTTCAGGCATCAGGTTGATATTTTAAATGGTAAATATCCTCCCACCCCCATTGAATATCTTCCCTCCATTGAGTGTTGTCTTTTAAATATTTAGCATAGTAAGGGAAGAGGGGTAGCGATGTTAAAGCAGAGGTTATAAAGTCAGGAAAGCTGGGCTTTATCCTTCACTCTGTGACATACTTTACGATCAAGTGACTTAAGGCCTGTTTGCCTCAGTTTCCCAACAGGATTTTTACTATCTTCCTGCCTTAGCTTAGGACTTGTGAGAGTTACTTAATTAAAGTATTAAATCTCTTTGAGAACCTTGAGAGAAAGTGGTGTAGTACTCTAGGACAGGGCATAGTGGTCACTACTTTGAATTAAATGGGACTATTTTTAGTAGTAGGAATTGTTCTGTATAGTAAATATTTTCAGGCTTGAGGTGTAACTCTTCAGGTGGCAGTCCTTAACCGATAGGGTCTCTGATTCAACATTCAGAATTCGCACTGACTTCATGGGGAGTTTTGAATACGCAAGAATGGCAGAAGGGAGCCTGAAATATCATTTGAGGAAACACTTTTGGTAGGTGGTAGATTTCTCAATTGCCTTAGCTTGGCTTCAGCTTTGTAGCACCCATTCACATTCACCTGTGATCAGAGGTGGGTGGCCAATGCACAATGGAATAAATGACCCTGCAAATTAAATATATGTGGTGCCATCCAAAATAGCATTTACAGCACAGTACTAGAAGCTTGTGCACAATCTGCAGGAGCTGCTATTTCATTTTTCTTTTTGTAATTCATACAACACATTTTAGATAAATACTGAACTGAATATAGTGCCAGTGAAAGGTGCTGGCTTGCTAGGCTTGGAGTCTGGAGTCCCCTCCTTATTCGCAGAACTGCTACAGCACAGGTAGCACCAGTGTCAGCTTCCCCCACGCACCACCTTACTAATTAGAGCTGTCTGAAATTATTTCTCACCACCTTCAGAAAATCACACTTTCTTGGGTTCACAGAAAAGTAAACCTGTTTCCTCCTTGTCTTGAGCTTTTGCAAATGGAATACGGCCATTTTGCTGCAGAAAGCTTTTTTCTTGCAAAGACAGAAGATTTACAGATGGTTTCAACTTGTGGTTTTGTTGGGTATAGAATTTTGCCTTGATCCGGACCTGGAGGGTTGTTCAGTCTTTGTAACCAATTCTATCCCCAGTTTCTCAGCTGACTGTGCCAATTATTTATTTTATTTCTCATTTTTGTTGTATAAATATGTATTTCTCCAGGTGCAAATTCCTTAGAACTGTCAGGCCTCAGGCTCTCTGACAAAGACACCTTCTGACTGTTAGTTGCTGAGTCCCTGAACGTTACAACTCCTGGGATAAAACACATGGAGTGAAACAGGTTCTCAGACACGCACAGGACATGACCTATAAAGGGATACTTAAATTGAAACTAACACCCTGAATTGCCTTTGGAGACAAATCAGAAGCCATTGGGGTCTTTGGGAGCACAGGTGCAATAATCTTTCTGTGGGAGTTCGAAGTCAATGGGAGACAATATTCTGCAGAAACTGGAATTTCTAAGTGTTCTTCAGGTGTATCCCAGGGATGGTAACCTAAGGGCAATCCTTAAGGGAGTTAGGTGCCTAAATATCTTTAAATACCTATAAGGATCTGGGCCCGAATGCAAAGGAGACAAGCCTTAGGCTTTGCCAGGTGCAGTGGTGACTCTGTGATGAGAACACAAGCCCTACTTGCATTAAGCTGGGATCTACCAACCCTTTGCACATAGCTGATATTGCAGCAGTTGTAATCGGTACAGCTGCTGACCTTGCCAGATTTGGTAAGTGCTGACCACAGTGCCAAGACCTTCTGTGTCTTTACCAGTCCTGAGTCATCCCATATCTGTGTTTAGCACACAGCACAGCTGTGCTCTCCTTTCCTTGAAACAAACTCACAAACCCTAGGAAATTCCATACAACAAGTTGCATGGTCTTGTGTGTATGTGCAATAGAGTGAGATTTAATACAGCATAAATGGATGTAGTCTTTTATTCAAATAAAGGAGTCAAGTAAAAAGGCCACTACTGCAATCAGTAGAATTTTCAGAGCTGCGAAATGCAGGGCTAAGTCCTGAAAATAGGTCTGTCCCTGGGGGTCCTCAGTCTCTTGATGCTGCAGTTTCCACTGAATACTTAGGCATTGGGGTTTTTATATAGCAGCTGCTTCTTGAGACTGTACAGAGTCAGTGCTAGGCCCGCTTATTGTCACATGTGCCAGAGGTTCCCTACACTGCTTTGGGTTGTGTTGGTTATGTTGGTGAAAATCACTGAGCTGTAGGAAGAAGCCATGCACATGCTGGGACCATTCATGATGCCACAAAAGAATAAATGGCTCAGATGAATGGGGCAAATCTTTTTTTCACCTTTACTGTCCTTACTCATGTTAACTGCATGAAGAATGTTGCAGGAAATGGATTTACTTAAGAGTGTTCTTCTACTTCCAAGTGGTCCCTTCCTTATGAAAGTGCAGGGCAGCAGGAGACTAATGCTTTGCTGACATCACCTCAGGGTGCTGAGTATCACGTTTACTTTTTGTTAGTTATTCTCTCTGGTCTGTCAATACAACATCAATAGGATGCTTTCTGGGCAGTGCATAGGAATTAAGTGTTTCTGTCTTCACTGAAAACTCACCAAGACAAAAAGAGAGAAGGAATCTGTTGGTAACTACACTCAGCATTTCCCCGTCAACTTTACTGCATATGGGCGTGCCAAATTTGTATTTGGATAGTCAAAAAAATGAGGCTGGTTCACAACATGCAATTATTCAAGCAGAATGCTGCCTTCCGCGGAGAGTGTGTGGGGATGACAGACACTCTGTTAGGTGTTATAGCTTCCCACGTTCACTCCACATATTCACAGTGCATCCATGGATGATCCCTGTTTCACAGAATACCCTCTGGCATTCACCAGTCCCATGACATACAGACACAGTCATGTTGCATTTTGCACAGCTGCTGGGAACCCAAATGGTTAAAAAGGGCAGACTTGACACATGATTATCTCATAGTAAACAGTCACCCTGCTAATAAAGTTCCTCTGCAGTGCTGTCTAGGCATATATGGGGAAAAATTAAATCACCCACATTTGGGCAAAAAGAGAGGCCAGAATGGATCAAGGCATGTGGAAGAGGCACAGACTTGGTGCAAAGTCAGTGCAGCTGATGGCTCTGGCAGGCAGCTTGAAAATATTAAGAAAAAATGGAGATATCTGCAAAACAGAGCCAAAAGGATGGCAGCCTGCCTGGTAGGGCTGCAGGGAACTGTAAGCTGAGGGCATCAGCCATGATGTTAATCTCACAGGTAGGAAAATACTAAAAGATGTCCCTGTCTGCTCTAGCACAGAAAGAGGGGATGTGGACCATACAGTAGGGGCCAGGTGGGGAAGACGACGCCTTGTATCACTATTTCTCAACATTTGCCAGGCAGCCATTTAAGGTCTTCCTGCCTCTACTTCAGGTCTCCAGGGTGCTTGTGATAAATTGTATCAATAATCCATCCCTTCACCACTGCAAACTATATCACCTTATTATGTAAACCAGGGGTGTCCAACCTCTGAGCAGCTGGTGACTGCGGGACCCCTGGCTATTCAGTGCCTGGAACAAATTCTGTTCTTCTTCCCCCGGACTGCATGCTGCACAGGTCATATGTTACAGTGAGACACTGTGTGGGTAACTCCGCTGCTGCGCTATGCAGCAGACACTCCCACACTGTACTGTGCCAACACCGCTGCCCCTTATATGCTGTGCTTCAAGGACCCCGCTACTGTGTGCTCCCCGCGCCATGCAGTGAGTGCACCCTACTGCACTGTGCTACCCTTTCACCTCATATGGAGTCTCCAGTCCACATCAGGTAGCACTTCTCCTGAGGTGGGGGTAAGAAGCAAAAGCTGGAGGACAGAGGGGGAGTCTGGAGACTCTGGAGGTGGCAGCAATAGCTGGAGCAGTGTAGTGGAGTGAAATCCACAGTGGGAGCTTGGGGAGGGGTGCGGTTTAACTCTTTTGGGGGCCACATGCAGTCTGTGAGCTGCTAGTTAAACGGCCATGTCCTGAATGATGGTGTTACACCAATATACAGTTTGGCCTTACTTCTATATCACTTTGACATGCCAAAGTGACAAATAGTGTAGCCACAGAGCTGCAATTTTTCGCACTTCTCCACAGTTAGGACTCCACATTGCTATGCTTGCCCTGTGCTTCCCTTTTGAGCATGCTCAGTAGGCTGCACTCTGGCTGTGCAGGTGCTCAGGGGGAATTCAATTGCTCAAACACACATGTAACACCATGCATATCCCAAGACTTTACTCTCAGATAAACCCCAACTAGTAGGTGTTTGGCACTGGAGGAAAGGGGGAGGCCCTCCCATATCTTAGCCCAGCACTTGCCTAGGGAACAGTACACCCGGTGCAGGTCTCTGTCAGTTAAAACCAGTTTTTCACATTTGCTAGCAAAGTGTTCCGACCCCCAGGCCACAAGCTAGGATTTAGCAAGCATGTTCTCCAGCCCTCTTCTTGAAGCTTGCTCACCGGTAACCAGGAGGTAACTCTTACCTAGGCTGTGCCCAGGAGGCAGACAAGGCAGAGAGAAGGTGTCTCAGTGAGATGGAGACTGCCTGGATTGCAGGGCCCAGGCTAGGGTTTGGTTTTTTTTAGACCATTTTTTGTAGAACCTATGGAATCCTCAATTTGAGACACCTCTCTGTAAGTGGAATGCAGGTGTCCTTAGAGGCTGAGTTGCAGTCACACCTGTAGAGAAGCAACTGCCCAAAATAGCATCCAATTCAATCACTCCTAGCTACAGCAGGTCATGAGATGATGACGGTCCTCTCTGTATCCCAGGCTGGACATTCATTGCTCTGATACAGATGAGAAGACTAAATATTCTGTGGTGGCCGCACTGTTTCAGCATACTTCCTGCTTTCTCAGGAATGCAAAAGTCATGGTTCCTTTGGGAGAATGCAGTGATGTTGAGGTTCCTGTCTTGAAACACGTTGGGAACATGAGGGCTGGTATAGCCCAAGAGAGGGGTGGATATTACAGACTGGACGTGGAGATATGCTGTGCTAAGTGGGATGCAAGCTGGCTCTGTGTGCTGCTGGCAGAGACCCCATATTCACTGCTAGCGACATGCCAAGAGCAGTTTTCTGTGGTCATGGTCAAGAGGATAGTATTTCTTTTTAACAAAACCAGGCAGTACAAGTTGACATCATGTAAACGCCTCCATGCACCTCCTTTCCCATGCTGTGCTAAAAGACAGAAGTTAGTAGCCAGTGACACTAATAAACAGAGGTGTAACAATACGATTGCATGGTTGCAGTGGCTGCTGTTTGTTTTTTTTTTTGTCCCCCTCACCAGTTGGTGCCCCCGGTGGCTTCCCTGGTTGGCCTGTCTTAGTTACGCAACTGCTAATGAAAGCCAGCCCCTTCCAATCCTTTCTTCTTCATCAGGTTTAGGTTTCCCAATCTCACCATGAGTGACTAAGGTAGAACCCCTAGCACACTGGTCACCAGCCAGTCTATCGTGGAGCCTCTGACAGTCAGTCTCAGTCTGTTAGAGGCTCCATGATCAGGAGTGGCAGAATGCACATGGCTGGGCTGAGCCACACCCCCTGCTGCCCAGGCCGGGCTGGGTGAGCGGGGTCAGAGCCTGGGTGGCTTGTCTGGGAAGCGGGAAGGGTGGGGCGGGAGGCAGGGTGGGGACAGTAGATCCTGGGGTGCCCTTTACTTACAAAAAGTGATCTTCACCATAGGTTGAAGACTGCTGCCCTAACAGAACCATAGCAGATATAATCAGATCACCTGTTGTTGGCATTGGATTTATGACCCAGATACCTTATTCTGGGCAGACCCAAATCCTCAGACCAACCACAACCTCTCCATTCAATAATAGGTGAATTTTATTGATATGCAGTGATAGCAGATAATAATGCAAACAATTTTATATCTACCAGTCCCAAGGTTCACAGAATCAAGGTACATCTGGCCCATATGCAAGCTTCACTCTGAGGTTTTCTCTTGAATGTTAGATGTCAGCAGCCTGGAGGTCGGAGGCTGAGGCCTGCCCCCCCACCTCTCCCTGTGGGGTGGGTGAGATGGGCTGGTGGTGTGCCCTCTGTCCATGGTGGCCTCGGGTTCCCCTCTCAGGGATCCTTTTCTGCCCTGAAATTCTATTGTATTCTTTCTCCCTTTCTGATAACTCTTCATCTCTAGGCATCATTGATTGGGCTCTCTTTTGTCATCATACTGTCCATGTTCTGCCCTGTCAGAATATTCCTTTGTTTCACAAGCCCATCGCATGCACACATCCTAATTTGGACTTTTACTGAGCCTCCTAATTTGGTCTGTTTACCAAAACTGGAAATCCCAAGGGCTCTGCAATTGGGCACTATGACGTAATGCCACCTTATCTCATGTTATGGAACTGTGTGGTACATGTCTTCAATTTCCCAGCCTGTGTGTCTGCTTGCTGCTTGCCTGTGTCAGACACAGTGAGCCTTGAAAGAAACTTTGTCACAAACAGGCTTTTAGAAATCAAGTAACCCTTGCCATTCCCCTGGACCATTGTTCTAATGCATATCTACTTTACCTACAAGCCAATTCCCAAAAACAAACCTCTAAATATATTTTTCTAGCCATCACTGTGACAGTTTAAGAAGGTCACTGGTGTACCACTATAGTAATTGCAAGGGAACCAACCTATATAGAAGGCTTTTGCTATGAGAATCAAAACCATGTGGTCATGGCAGATGAATGGAGACAACAACCAAAGGTATTTACTATGTATTTCAAAGCTGGTGCTAGCTTCTGGTCATATAGAAGTGTGAGAGCATATGTGTGCGTGCGGATATATGTGCACATAATATGTAGAGCAGGGTTGTATGGGGAGTGGGCCTCTCCTCCTGTATAAATACCATCATTTACACTTGACCAGCATTGAGGTTCTATATTGATTAAGCTAAAAAAATGTAATCCCAAAAGATATGAAACTCCTTTCCTGGGAAACTGTAAATTAATATTTAATTCATACTAATTTAATTTAATAGGAATATTTAATATATTCATATTCCTGCATTTTAATGGATTTTAAGATAATTCAGAAGAACCCTGACTTTTCAGTTGCATATGCTGTCTCTACTATTTAGCAGAAACCTGCCAGCAGGAGAGATCAAATGTGTAGTATTTTCCTACTTCATGGCAGGAGTGTGATCTGGTAAGAGTAGGGGATTGGGAGTTGGAGCACATGTGTTTTGCTTCTGTAAACTGCTATTGACTAGTTGTGTCACCGTGCTTTGGTCACTTAAGCTGCATGATGCCTCAGTTTACCTTACACGTATATTGTGGGGCCACATTGATGGCAGCATGCTTGGGAATGCTCAGAAGGCAGATGTTCTAGAAATATCACAAAATGCTTATCTCTAGTTTGAAATACTTGCTTTGTCACTGTCAGAGGGCTGCCATGTGGTCGAGGTTTTAACAGAATTGTTGTGGTTTTTTTTCCTTGAGCTATATTATTAAAACAAACTCTGTGAGGCTGAGAGCACAGGCAACTCAGCAAATCAATCCCTCAGATCAAAGGCCATACAGAAGAGTCCAAGTGCATTGCTTACTAACTGTGTGGAAAATCATGGGGAAACCTGGACTTAGTCTGGAATTTTTAAGGCGCCTAGGGGAGTTGGGTACTCAAATCCCATATAAATTTTACAGGAGCTAGGCAGCTAACTTTCTGAAACTGCTCCTGCTTTGGAAATCCAAGCTACAGTGCCTTGCAGTTAGGTCAAAATAAATAAATAAATAAATACCACAAATATGTGAGATTATGGCAAGTATTAAACCCTTTGATGATGAGAACAAGAGATATTCAGCCAGATTTGGCTTTCTGCTCCATTGGTGTAGTTTCATAGTAACCTTGGTTTCATGGTTTCATAGTTGGTAGGGTTGGAAGGGACCTGAGCAGATCATTAAGTCCGACCCCTTGCCATGGCAGGAAAGAGTACTGGAGTCAAACGACCCCAGCAAGGTGTTCATCTAGCCTCCTCTTAAAAACCCTCAGGGTAAGAGCCAGCACCACTTCTCTTGGAAGTTGGTTCCAGATCCTAGCCACCCTGACTGTGAAGTAGCGCCTCCTGATATTTAGCCTAAATCTACCCTCTGCCAGCTTGTGACCATTATTTCTTGTCACTCCTGGTAGTGCTCGGGGGAACAGGGACTCCCCCAATGCCTGGCTGATCCCCCTTGACTAGTTTGTAAACGGCCACTAGATCCCCCCTCAGCCTTCTCTTGTGCAGGCTGAACAGGTTCAGGTCCCTTAGCCTCTCCTTGTAGGGCCTGCCCTGCTGCCCCCTGATCATGTGAGTGGCCCTCCTCCAGGATGCTGTCCACATTCTTCCTGAAGTGCAGCGCCCAGAACTGGACGTAGTACTCCAACTGCGGCCTGACCAGTGTTGCATAGAGGGGGAGGATCACCTCCTTGGACCTGCTCGAGATGCGTCTGTGGATGCATGACAAGGTGTGGTTGGCCTTCCTGACCGCGTCCCCACACTGTCGGCCCATGTTCATTTTGGCATCAATAATGATTCCAAAATCCTTTTCTGCCTCTGGACTGACGAGAAGGGAGTTCCCCAGCCTGTAGGTATGCTGCTGGTTCTTCCTCCCCAGGTGCAGCACCTTGCACTTGTCAGTGTTGAAACCCATCCTGTTCTCATCCGCCCACCCCTGTAATCTGTCCAGGTCTGATTGCAGCCTATTCCTCCCTTCTAGCATGCCCACTTCCCCCCACATCTTAGTGTCGTCTGCGAATTTGAACAGGGTGCTTTTTACCTCCTCGTCCAAGTCGCTGATGAAGATGTTGAACACTGCAGGCCTGAGGACCGAGCCCTGGGGAACCCCACTGCCCACATCCCTCCAGGTTGAATAAGACCCATCCACCACCACTCTCTGGGTGTGGACCTCCAGCCAACTAGTGACCCATTTGACTGTGTAGGTGTCGATGCCACAGTCCCCTAGTATTTTAATGAGAATGGGGTGAGAGACAGTGTTGAAGGCCCTGCTAAAGTCCAGAAAGACTACGTCCACTGCTAAGGATTTTATGACCTGGTCATAGAAGGCCATCATGACCATGAAGGTCACCTGGTCATAGAAGGCCACCATAACCATAGAAGGTCACCACCACGGTGAACTCTGGATTTACACTGGTGTAACTGTGGACAGAATCTGGCCCTTTTTCTCTAAATACTGTTCAGTGTAAGTAGCTGGAGATGTTAAGCGCTGGATTCTGAGATGCATGATCGACTCAGTTAAAGTAATTTTCCCTTGTGCATTTGCTTCTTCTGCAGCTCTTAGGTCTGTGTTTTCTTCATAACAGGCACGGTATGGCAAATGTTATCCTAATATTCTCTTTTTCCTTGTGAGAGTTTCAGAGATGCTGCCATCTGTCTTGAATAAGGCCAGTCTTTCTTGAGAGTTTTAGCACCATATATTAAACTAAAGCAAGTTTGTGATTTTTCTCTTGCAGTCTGTTTGCTTCTGCCAAATTTTCTGAAATTTCAGCTCAGTCTGCAGGAAGGAAAATGGCTTGGGAGCTAGAAATTATGAACTCTGATGAAAAGAACAACTTTGCATATTGATGAGTGTGTCTTGGACAAATGAAGGCCCTGATTGTGCAGTTGGATCTGCAGAGATCTGCTTGCAGGATCAGGGCTGCTGGTTTTAAAGCCAACACGATTCAGGAATCATACTGTTTGAAATGAAAATATCAGTGAGCTGCGTCTGCATGGTGAATCTGGAGTGAAGCACTGAGGATGATTAAAAAGCTTGTGGAAGGACATGCTGTGCTTAAAAAGAAAACTAGACCGATTTAGCCAACTTGGGGTCAGGAGTCAGATATTTGCATTCATTATGATCAGTTGCTGCTAATCAACCGGGATAATAGTTTAATAATGATAAAATGGCATTAAGAATCCTGCATTCTGTCTGGTCTTTAAGTGTGGAAATAGCTTGGCAGGACACCATGGCTGGAATAAGCTTTGTTCTCTGAGTGTTATCATAGCTTAAATCAGCACACCTGGCCCCTCTGCTAGTATCACGTTATGTCTGACTGGTCAGATCCTCTGGATTATCCTGTTATTTTATTATTTTAGTCAATTTTGGGTAGTCTCACTGTTGCAAACCAGATGTAACACCACTAAAGCCATTTGCATTACACTGGTGTAAAACAGCAGGAAGATCAGAAACAGGCTGAGGATGTCCTATGGGAAATGTGGATAGCCCCAACTTTAAATGGAGATTCACCTCTCTGGAAAAATTGAAGCAGTTCTTAATTTACATTTTCCATTAACCTTCTGAATGTCACATACACCTTGAACACAGCATGAGAATGGGTTATAAAAGAAGTGGGCTGTGACAGGACCTCTTTCACGGAGTGTTAGGGCAGTTGTGGGGGTGTCAGTTTTTCTGGCAGATGTTCCACAGGGTAAGGTCCACACCCTCTTTGAGAGCCGCTCTGATCCCCTTCCTTTGCCCAATCTGTTGATCTGCTCTGCCTGTGCTCTCTGTCCAGTCTGTTGCTCTCTTCTGCTCTCTTTCCTATCTGTTCTGTGTCCTCTGCTCCTTCCTTGATCTGCCATGTTCCACACAGGCTGCCCATGTCACCTATGGCACACATACTGCAGGTTGGCTACTTGTACTATAGGGTATTATTATAAATAATTGATATTGTGTCATGGATCCATTTTCCTCTTCCTCCCAACATGCTGCTCCTTCTACTTTACCTGCCTCTGTTCTCCTCACTGACCCTACCTGTTTCCATCTCCTTTCTCCTCTCCCAGCTGCTTACCTTGCAGTATCCACCACTACTCCCTTCTCACTCAAACTACCGATCCCAACCCCAATTTACTGTTCATCCTCCTATCAGATGGGCCTCACCCTGTACACTCTGAGTGTTGAGAGAATGACAGGGGACAGGAAAAGGGACACCCCCTCACCGGCTCAGATGTACCCTAGGCTACATTATTATCATGGCCTGGGTTTATGCCTTCAGTCCAGAAAGGAGAGCTCCATCTCTTCCTGGCCTCTGCATCCCCAAACCACGAGTTTATGTTATCAGATTTAAATGATCCCACAAGGTACAATATTGGGTTCTTTAAGTCCAGGTCAGAGTCCAGGTAAATCCATTCCCTTAGCATGGGATAAACTGAAGGTGTCTATCTTATTGCTGCAAAAACATGGGGGGAAAGGGAAGGAGGATGGAGATGGGGGTGTGTTGACAGTTTCAGTCTAACTGGAAACCAGTAGGGCTGTGCAAAACAGCACTATTTTGTTTCGACTTCCGTTTCACTGTTTCAAAGGGACAGTGTCATTTAGTTTAATTTTGAAGCACTGTTTCGTTTCGTTTAATCAAAACTGTTTCACTGTTTTGACGTGTTTTGATGTTTTGCCCATAGGCTATAATGGGAAATCATGAAAATGCCTATAACTTTGTCATTTCTTGCCTGATTCAGATGAAAATTGCAGGGAGGGTACCCCATTCTGAGGGCATGAAGCCTGCTATGTTTTAAGGAGATAGGTGCAGGGTTTTTTGGGAAACTGTACCTCAAAGTGTTCAAATCAAAACTCGTATCACTTGCCGGTAGCTGCAGCCTGCTCAGATCTGGGGGTCTGTGCCCCCCAGAGGGTTGCAGGACTGTGCCAGACTCCTCCCAGGGGGTGCAGGTCCCCAGATCTGCGCGTGGGATGACAGCAGGCTGCTGCTGCCAGTTGGGACTGGCGCTGAGAAGACTGGTGCTGCTGCTGACCCCAGTATGCTGTCATCCTGCGCACAGTTCCAGGGGTCTATGTCCCCCAGGATGGATGCAGGGCTATGCCAGACTCCTCCCATGGGGCTCAGGCCCATGGATCTGTGCATGGGATAACAGCATGCTGCCACTACTGACTGGGGCCAGCACCAGCACTGGGTTCTTCCCGGTGCTTGGTGCAGGCTGCGCCATGCAGACTCAGGTGCTGCCACTGGCCCCAGCCAGCAGCAGCAGCATGCTTTCATCCTGCACGCAGATCTGGGGGAGTCTGACACAGCCCCGCAGCCCTCCTGGGGGGCGTGGGCCCCTGGATCTGCACGTGAGCTGACAGCATGCTGCTGCTGCTGGCTGGGGCTAGTGGCAGCACCAGTCTTCCTGGTGGTCAGCAGGGGCTGTGCCCAGAGCTGGTCCCAGCTGGCAGCGGCAGCCTGCTGTCATCCCGCGCACAGATCCAGGGGCCCGCATCCCCTGGGAGTAGTTTGGCACAGCCCTGCAGCCTTCCCAGGGGGTGTGGACCTCTTGATCTGCACACGGGATGACAGCATGTTGCTGCTGCTAGCTGGGGCCAGCAGCAGCACCAGTCTTCCCGGTGCTCAGCACAGGCTATACCCAGAGCCAGTCCCAGCTGCCAGCGGCAGCCTGCTGTCATCCTGCGTGCAGATCCAGGGGTCCACGCCCCCCGGGAGTAGTTTGGCACAGCCCTGCAGCTCTCCTGGGGGGCGTGGGCCCCCAGATCTGCACACGGGATGACAGTAGGCTGCCGCTGCTGGGTGGGGCCAGAGGCAGCTCTAGGCTTCCTGGCACTTGGCACGGGCCGTACCCAGCGCTGGTCCCAGCCAGCAGTGGCAGCCTACTGCCATCCTGCACGCAGATCTGGTGACCCACACCCCCTGGGAAGAGCTGGGGGAAACGATCATTGAGCTGGGGGAAAGATGTGGGAGCTGGGGAATCCAACCAGGACCTGGGGAAGTGTTCAGGGACTTGAACATTCCCTAGCCTCTAGTTCAATTCCCCAGCCCCCGGTTTGATTCCCCAGGTCTCTGATCATTTCCCCAGCAATTCCCGAGGGGTGCGGGCCCCCGGATCTGCACGCTGGGTTTCAGCAGCAGCCTGCTGAAACCCCGCGCACAGATCGGGGGCCCGTTCTGGGAAGAGCTGGGGAAGTGATCAGAGAGCTGGGGAATTGAACAGAGAGCTAGATGTCAATATCAGAACAGTTCTTCTCCCTCCCTCTTCTTAGTTTCTGTTTAGGTGCAGCAAGCCTGGCTTTGCAACTTGAAACCTTTTGAAACTTTCTAGCCCTTGTTTCGTTTCAAAGCTGTTTTGAAGTCTTTTCTTTCATTTCGATTTCGCGGTTTTGAGCTCGAAACTCATCGAAACAGCTTCAAAACGAAACACCTGTCAAAATTTCACACAGCCCTAGAAACCAGCTTGATGCAGGGAGGGGTGTTCTGTGAGAGGTGAAGAGCATCTGTATGCTGAAGGCAGGCTGCCAGCTGCAAGGAACCCTTCCTTTTTTCATTTCTAAGACTTTGGCTGCACAATATGTGGGGTGAACTAATTACATATTTACTCTAGGTATGAGCGTGCAGGCCCCATGTCTGGCACCAGCATTAACTTTTGTTTCCTCCTGTCTTACATAGAAAGTCTGCCAGCTGTCTAGGTTCTTGTTTAGGGAACATCTACACTGCCTCTGTAGTGAGCTGGGGAACCCAGGTGGGAAACTCATCCTGCCATCTTGCTCCCAATTAGTGTATGCCAGACCCTGGACATTGTCAGCTGGTTTAGAGTAGCCTTGCACGACAAGAAGCACTTCTGATGCAGAGGGTCTAAGCGTGACTTTTGACTTGTGCTCCAGGACATGCTTAAATTGGCTATACTGCCTAACCCTGGTGTGTGCCGAACCAGGGCGAGTGGGTGGGGACTGTTTCTCAGCAGCCCTCCTTAGTCTACCATGGAGGCAGTGTAGACATCCCTAGGCTAGTGCTGGAGCTGAGGCCTATGCTGATGTCTGATTTGTTGAGAAGATCTCTGTTCCCTTTAGAATAAAAACTGTCACTGCCAGTTCCCTGCCCTTGGCTCACAAAACACACACACACACAGATGCAAATATAAAAGGTCTTTAATTTGTAATGATGCTGTGAAGAGCAGCCCCTTGGGGGATGACAGGGGCATACACAGAAGTGAGAGGCCACTCTGGACATTTACCCCACTAGAGACCTCCCAGAAGGACGTCTTTGTGAAACCTGCCAGGTGAAACAAATTATTAGGCATGAAATAAAAATGAAGCAATGGGATCATTCTCACAAGACTGTCTTGCTGAGAAGAGGGGGAAAGTTTATTCTCTGATCCAAGTATCTGCAAAGCAGCAAGGCTTTAACCAGAATGTGAGGGGAAAGAAGGTACCAGAAAGAGCACAAGCTCCTTGTTCATGGTAGTGATAACAAAGCACTTGTGCTTATAAATATAAATAGTAAGATTGAGTAAAGATGCCATCTTCAAACTAGCTGTGTGAGTCTGGGCCAGTCACTTATCTTTCTTGTGCCTCGCTTTAACCATTGGTACATGGGGAAAATAATAAGCCCAAGGGTATTTTGAGACTTCCTTGATGAATGCTTGCAGAGTGTTTTGGGATCCTTGGATGAAATTTGCTGTATATTGTATAAGCCCAACATTACCATTCCAAATACACAGAACAAAAATTCTCTGAGGAAGAAACAAAACTACTTGTCACCTTTTTAAAGGACCTAAAGCCATCTCTTCAAAGCAGCCTTGGATGGTTTGCAGGGTCCTGGATTCTCATTTTGAAAGCATTAAAAAATTCAGAACCAAAAAAGAAATCAGCTTCCTCCCTTTTAAAATAAGATGGAGACAATTTCCCCAGAAACATAAAGAGTTGGCTGCTTCATGGCTGCCCCCCTCCCCACAGGGAAGCTATTCGCTTCACTCCACAAAGGCCCAACATCTTCATGCCCCAAGTTCTTGTGCCATTCAAGTTAGGGGTTTTGGTCATTCAGGTACCAGGGAAGGGGGCGATAAGGGAGGTATTCAGAAGTGGTTAAGGTGTGCAGGGGGTTAGGGAAGGGGAGTAGCCGTAAAAACTCCTCTCTCCATATGTCTTAAACACAGCAATAGTTGCCTTCTGTCTTTCATAACCATGCTTCTTTGTGGATCTAGTTACATGAGCAACTTGTAGACCTTTTCATCTCATCAATTCATAGATTTTATAGACATTAGGGCTGGAAGGGACCTTGGAAGATCATGGAGTCCAGCCCCCTGCCCCAGGGGCAGGAAGTCAGCTGGGGTCAGAGGTTCCCAGAAAGATAAGAGTCCAAATGTTTCTTAAGAGTCCAGAGTAGGTGCTTGCACCACTTCTGGAGGGAGTCTATTCCTGGCCTTGGGGGCTCAGACAGTAAAGAAGTTTTTCCTTATGTCCAGCCTAAAATGGTCTTGGAGGAGCTTGTGACAGCTGGACCTTGTCATCCCTTGGGTGAACAGGTGTTCCCTCAGATCCTGATGCACACCCCTTATGTCAGGGGTGGGCAAAATACGGCCCGCGGGCTGGATGTGGCCTGCGAGGCCATTGTATCCGGCCCATGGAGACCCTAAAAATGTAGAAAATGAATATTTATCTGTCCTTGGTTCCTGTAAAAAATGACAGGAACTAAGGGCAGCAGGACCCAGGGGAAGCCCTGGTGGGCTCCCACAACAGCAGGGCCCCCCCCAGCCCCCCCAACCGGAAGCCGAAGGTGGGGGCTTCTGGCCTGGCAGCCTGTGGCTGGCCTATGCTGGAAACTCAGGTAAGGGTGGGGGGAGAAGGGATGGAGGGGACCCCGGGCAGGGAAGGAGTGGGGGGGGGGGGAAGCTGAGCACGGGCAGGGGGAAAGCAGCCCCTCCCCTGCCCCATGGCCAGTGCCCTGCACTGCAGGTGCTCGCAGCCCGCATGGGGCTGCCTGTGCCTGCTCCGGACAGCCCTGCAGGCTGCGAGCGCTTGCAACAAGGAGTGCTGGTCATGGGGTGGGGGAGGGGCCACTCCCCCCCCCCCCCCACGCTCAGCTTTTTCCTGGGCTCCTTCCCTGCTCCTTCCTGGCATAGAGGAAAGTGGCCCCTTGCCCGCCCCACGGCCAGCGCTCCCTGCTGCAGCCGCTCGCAGCCCGTGCAGAGCTGTCCAGAACAGGCACAGGCAGCCCCACGCGGGCTGTGAGCGGCTCTAGCGTGGGGCGCCAGGCATGGGGCGGGGAGGGGCTGCTTTTCCCCCCTGCACTCAGCACCACCTTGTAACCCAGCCCTGCTGCCAGCCTGGGCCCTGTGCTGGCTCCAGGTTCGCCCGTTGGCACTGTGCGTGGTGACAGCAGCTGTGGCCCCCCCGCTTGCCAAGCGGGGCAGTGTTTGCCACCACCACCTCTGGGCTTCCCAGCATGCGAGCTCTGGGTTGGGTTACAAGCTGGTGCTGAACACAGGGAAAAGTGGCCCCTTGCTCGCCCCGTGGCCAGCGCCCTGTGTTGTAGCCACTTGCAGCCTGCGTGGGGCCGCCTGTGCCTGCTCCAGACAGCCCCATGTGGGCTGCGAGCACCTGCAGCAGGGAGCGCCAGCCATGGGGCGGGCGAGGGGCCACTTTTCCCTGCACTCAGCACCAGCTTTTTCCCTGCTGGCAAGCAGGGGTTGGGGCTATGTGCTGCCCCCCGCCTATACCACGAGGCTGGGGGGCACTGGGAGTGAGTGGGTGGGGAGCCAGCGGGAGCACAGGGCCTGCACCAGTGCCCCGGGGCCAGTACTGGTGGGGCCTAGAGCAGGGTGGCAGGGGCACAGGGTCCCAGCTGGCAGGGGCTCTGTAGAGCTGGGCCAGATCCCCCCTGTCCCTGCTGGTGCAGCCCAGCCCAGCTTCACAGACCCCTGCCAGCCTGCACCCCGCTTTGGGCCCCACCACTGCTGGCCCTAAGACATTGGTCCCAAGACATTGGGACATTGGTCCCAAGATGGTGAGCAGGGGTGGGGCACCTGTCAAGGGGCAGGGCTACCTATCTGGCCCTCGAGAGCCTGCCAAAACTAGGTAAGCAGCCATTTGTCCGAAATAATTGTCCACCCCTGCCTTATGTACTTATAGGCAGCCACCAGGTCACCCCTGAGCCTGTGCTTTTCCAGGCTGAAGCGTCCCATGGCTCTCAGGCTCTCTTCATAAGGCCTATTCTCTTGCCCTCTGATCATGTGTGTGGCTCTTCTCTGGACTCTCTCAAGCTTCTCCACATCCTTCTCGAATTGTGGAGCTCAGAATTGGATGCAGTACTCCAGCTGCGGCCTCACCAAGGCCGAGTACAGTGATGACATCCTGAGATTTCCTTGAGAAGCATCTATGGATGCAAGCCAGAGTTTTGTTTGTTTTACCAGCTGTGACATTGCATTGGTGGCTCATGTTCATCTTGTGGTCAGTCATGACCCTCAAGTCTCTTTTGGCTATGGTGCTAGTGAGTGTAGGGATTGAAGTCAAGCTGATTGGCCTGTAATTCCCCGGATCTACTTTTGTCCCTTTCTTGAAGATGTGCACCACATTGGCCTTCTTCCAATCTTCAGGTACTTCACCTGAGCACCATGAGTTTTCAAGTATCTTTACCAGTGGCTGAGCTATGATGCCTGCCAGCTCCTTAAGTACTCTGGGGTGCAGTCTGTTAGGACCTGCTGACCTGAAGGTGTCCAGCCCCTCAAGGAGTTCCTTTACAAGGTCTACACTGATGCTGGGTATAAATTCACCCTCACCCTGGCCGTCCCGCATCATGCTAGGCAGGGTGGTCCCGTAGTAGCTATTAGGCAGGTTGTCTTTTTCCTGGGTGTCGGTTGTCAGTTGTCCCATTTGGTTTAACAGGGATCCAATGTTACTCTTGCTTTTCTTCTGATTCTCTACATATCTGAAAAAGGACTTTTTATTGTCCTTGATATGTGTAGCCAGATGGAATTTGTTTGTAGCCTTGGCTTCTTGGTTCGCTCCCTACAGGTATGGACCAGCGCAGGATACTTCTCCTTTGTGGTGATTCCTATCTTCCATCCTTTATAAGCCTCTTTTTTTTGGTATAGGAGGTCCCTGAGCTCCCTGCTGAGCCAAAGGGGTTGCTGTGCCCTTTTGCTACCTTTCCTCTGAGATGGGTTGGATATCCCTTGTGCTTTCAGGATTGCTCCCTTAAGGAGCAACCACTCCTCTTGGACTCCTCTCTGTCAAGTCATGGTCCCTTAGGGCCTCGACAACAAGCCTCCTGAACTTATCAGAGTCAGCTTTCCTAAATTTGAGGATTTCGGCATTGCTGACTGACATGCCAGCTTTGTGAAGGATAGTAAAAGTGATCAGCTTGTGGTCACTGTCTCCCAGCTTTCCTTTGATTCTTAGGTTGCTGACTAGATCATTCCCTTTAGCCAGTGCCAGGTCCAGCAATGCTTTAGCTCTTGTTGGTCTATAGACTTCTTGAGTCAGGTAGAGCTCATCCACGCCCATGAGGAAGCTTTGTGACTGTTCGGATTTGGCTGAGTGCTCTTCCCATGAGATGTCCGGGTAGTTGAAGTCTCCCATGACAACCACACACTAAGAGTGTGCAGCCTCAGTCAGTTCCCTGGCAAATTCCTGGTCAAGTGCTTGTTCCTGGTTAGGAGGTCTGTAGTAGACTCCTACCATTGTGTCCCCTGTGCCACGTTCCCCACATATTTTAACCCAGAGGGACTCTAGTTATCCTCCCTGGGTGCCAATGTTGGCTTGCAGGTATGTGTAGCTTTCCTTGACATAGAGAGCTACACCCCCACCCCCTTTTTTGTACTGTCTCTCCTGTACAGGGTATAGACATCTGTACCTGTGTTCCAGTCATAGGTCGAGTCCCTCCAGGTCTCTGTTATCCCTATGAGATCATAGTCATTCTTGTTCAGTAGGAGGACCAGTTCCTTCTGTTTGTTCCCCAAGCTCTTGGCATTGGCATACAGACACATAAGTGTCCCATTGGAAGCTTTAGGCTTCCTTGCATTCCCAGGAGGACGCTGTTCCAGGGCTGGGGTAGGAGTGGATTCCCTTGGGTGTCCTAACCTGTTGGTTTTATAGTAGTTGCCTAGTGGGCTTGCTTTGGTGGTTGTCCACTCATCCCTCGGCAGGCTTAGTTTAAAGCCCGATTGAGCAGGTCAGCCATTTTGGCTGAGAAGAGCTTCCTTCCCAGTGAAGTGAGGTGGAAGCCGTCTCTTCCACCTGCCAGTTGTCCTGCCAGTACTTCATTCAGCCTCTGGGATGGAACTGACACACATTTTGGTGATTCCCAATTCCTCTTTCTGGCTCCAAAGAACACAACAAGCTCTCTAGTGACATTTTTCCTTAAAGCAAGCTGATCATCCCTCTAACCAGACATAGCACTGTTTAAAGCACATTAATATTTGTACCTAATGGATAGTGACAAATGATTGTTTCATAATAGATTATCTTGGACGATATCTATTAAAAAAATGATATCTGGAAAAAAATCATTAAGGATCACATTTATGGGAGCCCAGCAGCGGAAATAATACTGAAAGGAAATCAGCATGGATTCACTGCAGATAGATCCTGTCTGACTAACTTTGTTTCTTTTTATGACCAGGTCACAAAACGCTTAGATGCAGGAGTTGAGGTAGATGTCATCTACCTAGACTTTAAGAAGGCCTTTGATACAGTATCTCATTCTGTTCTCTTAAATAACCTGACAGGCTGTGATGTAGATGATTACACAGTCAGGTGGGTAGCAAATTGGCTTAGGGATCAAACCTGGAGAGTGGTAGTGGACGGGTTGATATTGACCTGGAAAGATGTGGGCAGTGGAGTCCCGCCAGACTCGGTCCTTGGACCGGTGCTGTTCAATATTTTCATCAGTGACTTGGACGAGGGTGTGGGGAGCACCCTGTCCAAGTTCACAAATGATGCCAAATTATGGGGCAAAGTTAACACACCAGAGGGTAGGGAACGGATCTAGGTGGATCTGGACAGGTTGGAAAAATGGGCAGAATGAAATAGGCTGCAGTTCAACAAAGACAAGTGCAAAGTGCTGCACCTGGGCAAAAAGAACCACCAACACACTTACAGCCTGGGGGATGACCTTCTCAGCAGCACAGCAGTGGATAGGGATCTTGGAGTCATAGCTGACTCTAAGATGAACATGAGTTGTCAATGTGACGAAGTGATCAACAAGGCTAACTGCACTTTATCATGCATTAGCAAGCGCATCACAAATAGGTCTAAGGAGGTGATGCTTCCCCTCTATACGGCACTGGTCAGGTTGCAGTTGGAATACTGCATCCAGTTTTAGGCACTGCACTTCAAGAGGGATGCAGAAAATCTTGAGATTGTCCAGAGGAGGGCCATTTGTATGGTTAGAGGCCTGCAGGCAAGACCTACAAGGAGAGACTGACGGACCTAGATCTCTTCAGCCTTTGCAAGAGAAGGCTGAGAGGTGATCTTGTGGCTGCCTATAAATCATCAGGGGAGGGCAACAGGGAATAGGAGATGCTCTGTTTACTAGGCCACCCCCTGGAGTAACTAGGAACAATGGCCACAAATTGACGAAGAGCAGACTTAGGTTGGACATTAGAAAGAACTTCACAGTAAGGGTTGCCAGAATCTGGAATGGGCTTCCAAGAGAGATGGTGCTCTCCCCTACCTTGGGAGTCTTCAAGAGGAGATTGGACAACCACCTAGCTGGGGTCATCTGACCCCAGCGCTCTTTCCTGCCCAGGGCAGGGGGTAGGACTCAATGACCTACTGAGGTCCCTTCTGACCCTAACATCTATGAATCTATGATATTTGGGAAAAGATAACACATCACAAATGGGCCAGCAGCATCAAACAGAAATGCTACCCAAAGCAGCATAATAATAGTGTAAACACTGTCTTGTGTGCCCAGTGCTGCCTGAGATTTGCACAGATATTGCCTGCCTGGTAGCTTAGACTGGATCATCAGTTTTAGGTAATTAGGGTGGTGAACTAATTAGAGTTTAATGGAGCTGTGTACCTAACCAGTGCATACTAGAACATTATTCAGCCAGGGATTTCACCTTTTATAGTATGTATTGTACATGCACGCAGTGAAGTGAGAAGTATGTAAAGTGAGGCTAGATGTTAGACCTATGGAATTCAGTGGGAGTTTTCCCATTGATTTCAGGGGGGGGGGGGGGGGGGGGGGGCTGGATATGGCCTGTGCTTTAGCACTGCAAGTATAAGGTCTTCCAGCTTCTTAGGCTGATCCTGGAAGTAACAACCTCAAGCACTTGCTGATCCTTGGAGATCTCTGTTTCATCATAAATAGGAATTTGTTGTGGTGTCAATATGAATACCTACTGGCATCGCTTCTCTGAGGAGCATTCTGACAAGGGTGACCTCTGTGATGGATCTTCAGTCCATCTGTACTGATTTGGCAATAAGGAATTCACCAGGATGAAAAATACTGTTTTAAAAAAAGGAAAATATCATCCCAAGAGAATGAAAGTTTATGTTTACGGCTATTAAGCAACACAGGAGAGCTATGGATGTACTGGGATTCCTGCTGTTGGAGGCCAATGGAAAGGGCAGATAAGAGTGTGTGCATACTATCTTATTTTTCATAACTAGCAGCCTGTTGGATATCACACTGGTTTTACCATTTCAGGTTCTTTGTTACAGGAGGGAGAGTTAAAAAGTAATTTTTTTCTCCACAATCCAAAACATTTTAAAGGTAGAAAATTAATAACCCAAGCCTCAAACTCAAATTCCCTTTCCTCCAGTCTTCCCTGCCAAGAGCCATTGGCTCTAAATGGCCAGGTGCTAGACAAAGTTAAGGATATACTAAGTTCATTTCCAATCTCATTCCAGTTTGAGGCTGTTGTATCATAATTGATTAGAGGAGCTACAGCTGATGTTCAGTGGTGCAAGTAGGAACAGGTCCAGCCCTGTTATCTAGTGTATCCAGTTCCTCTTACATATCCTGGATACTAGCAAGCAATATAACCTTCAGCCTGTTAGCCAGTTATTTGGGCTCATATATTGCCTTTCCTATTTGGGTGCATAGATCAAGAGCTGCACGTGTGCCTTAGTTTGAACCTTACTCTGAGAGTTGAAGAAAGAATTGGGCTCTATTTAATTTAGAGAAGAGGAGGCTGAGGGAATACAGAGTAATAGGCTTTAAATTTGTAAAAGGTTACAGCAAAGAGGAAGGTGGTCAACTTTATCATGTCTGCTGTGGGTAGGATGAGAGGTAAAGGACTTAAATTGCAGCAAGGGAGTTTAGCCTTAAATGTTAGGAAAAAGTTTCTAACTGTAAGGATAGACAGACACCAGACTAGGTTACTTAGGGAGATTGTGGAATTGCCATGACTGGAGGGGATTGACTAGAAAAGTAGTGCTCAGCCTTTTGGCCCTGTGGTCCAGATGAAGGGTGTGGGACCAGTCCATGGGCTGGATTGAACCCTGCACACTGGGATTGGGCGCCATGGCCCAGTACTGCCCCCACGCTCTGAGATTAGGCTCCGGGGGCCCTATGCTGCCTCTCCCTGGGCCCAATGCCACCCTGCACCCTTCCTAGCATGGAGGGCCATGGCTTGTGGGGCTCCTCATGGACTTGTGGAGAACCCCGCAAGGTGGATGATGTGGTGCTTGGGGGCCAGATCCAGCCCCCAACTGAGAGGACCCCCTCAGTTTCCTTCTTCCTTTTTTCCACAGTTCTGTGATGATTTGTGTAAGTGTTGCAAGAGTGCTACCCAACAGTGAGTAAAGATCCTGTCCCAGGAATTTGCCAAGTCAGTCATTATGTATGTGTCTGAAATGCAAGGGGGCAGGAAAGGAGGGGGCACATGGCTTTAGCAAGGCATTAGCTTACCTAAAGTAGCTGTGGAGCCATTCTTTTCACAATTAGGGCTTGTCAGCCTTATGGAGCTGCTGTCACTATAGTTGTGCTAGCATTGATATGCTAGCAGTACCCCACAATAGAGACAAGATGCATGTCTGCAGAAAGATTTTTTTGCCTGTATAGTTACACCACCTCCCCAGATGATAGAAGCTAAGCTGGCAGAAGCCTTCAGTCAACAGAGCTGCATCCAAACTGGGAGTTTGCCAGCATAGCCACATGATTGTGGGAGGTGCTACTTATATAGATTCAGAAGCTAGTGTGAGTGCTACTCTTTTGAAGACTTTCCTTTCCATTGACACCTCCTTACCACGCAGAGGTGTACAGATTTTACTCTGAGGCTATAGAAAGGACTTTTTTGGGTCTCTTGCTTCTTCCCTTTCTGGTGCTCCCAGATCACACTGACTCAGTAAGTCAAGAGATGTCTTGGTGCTTCCCAGCTGTGCAAACTCTCCCTTGGATCATCAAATCCAGCTGTGTTTTTTGGCCTGCTGTGTCATCACTGAAAAGATAACTGATGATGGATGCACCTGAATAGAACCCATAGATGAAAGCAGTATGAACTCTGTAAGGCCAAAAAGAAGCAAAAAGTCAGCAGACCTGAGTGCACATGGGAAATAGAACTGTGTGGTAATGAGGTACTGTTTTCACAGAAGTGCCTCTCTCATTATATCAGTACTATACATGAGTGATATGAAGGGCAAGCTGAACTTCTTAGCTTGATATTCACAAAATAACAGACATTCCTTCATATATCATATACTCTTCCTTTGAGTAGGTGGGTCTGGGAAAAGGAACCATGACATTTCTACTTGCCACAGGCACTTGTGGCATGAAGACAATGCAGTTATATTTTGTATAGTGTGTTTCTTGTAAACTGCATCTAGACCTGATATGTAGGATTAAATAATAGCAAAGGGAGAAAAATCAAGAGGGAGGGGTGCAGAGATATTTATAGTGATGGCATTTGAAATGAGATGGAGAGTTGATAAGGCACAAAATAATAAAACCACATGCTTGGAGGTTTACAAGAGCCTGCAAAGCAGTACAAAAAACAGCCAATGCCAAAGACAGTTCAGCAAATGCAAGAGGGAGAAACCATACTCCAAAAGAGGTGTAATGCAGGCAGGTGCCTTCCCACTGAAGTGCAGAGGTCGTACACTCCAAGGGCTGCGTCTTATGTCTCCAAACAACCCGGATTGCCTCCTCAAAGATATAGAGGCATATTGGAGTGTACAACTTGGCATATTATGATGTTAACTAGAAAGATAAAGTCCCCCCCCCACACACACACCATTTGACAGCAAATAGATGGCAGGAAAGAGGATAAATTTGATGGCAAGGGAGTTAGGGGCAGGAAAAAGAGGCTGTGTTCAAGCTTCTGTACAAATCAAAGGAAAATATCCCAGAGAGTTCAGTGTTGTTGGATCAAGCCCAGAAGGAGCAAAGGCTGCTGTTTCAGAAAGATACAAACCCAACAGAAAGCAAATCCTCCCTGCTTATGAACGGTATGTTTCAAGGGTAATTAATTGATAAGTTTTTACTCTGGAATGCACAGAATCATAGAAAATTAGGGTTGGAAGGCACCTCAGGGGGGCATCTAGTCCATCCCCTGCTCAAAGCAGGACCATCCCCAACTAGATCATCCCAGCAAGGATCTGTGTAGCTGTAACTTAAAAACCTCCAAGGATGGAGATTCCACAACCTCTCTGGGTAACCTGTTCCAGTGTTTTACTACCTTCCTTGCAAGGAGGTTTTTCCTAACATCTAACTGAAATGTACTTTGCTGCAACTTGAGACCATTGCTCTTTGTTCTGTCAGCTGCCACCACTGAGAACAGTCTAGCTCCATCCTCTTTGGAGAAACCACCCTTCATGTAGTTGAAGGTTGCTATTTAATCCCCCTTCAGCCTTCTCTTTTCCAGACTAAATAAGACTAGTTCCTTCAGCCTCTCCTCAGAAGTCATGTGCCCCCATCCCCTCTCCATTTTTGTTGCCCTCTGCTGGACTCTCCAATTTGTCCACATCTTTTCTGTAGTGAGGGCCCCAAACTGGACCTACTACTCCAGATGTGACCTCCTGAACAGTGCCAACTTTCCTCGATCTGCTGGCAACACTCTCAGCACACTGTCAGCTCCTATTCAGCTAATTGTCCACTGTAGCCTCTAGGTCTTTTTCTGCAGAGGTGCTGCTTAGACGGTCAGTCCCCAACTTGTAATCCTCAGTTACTTATAGATGGGGACTCTGGGGGATGCCAGACAGAACCAGGTCTGTGACAGAGTCAAGAATCATACTTAGCTTACTAGAAAGTGTTGGACTGAGACTCCTGGAGAGTGAGAAACCCCTTTATGTATCCTCAGAACAGGCCAGCTTCCCAACACAGCCCAATTCAGTGGAAACTCAGCA
The DNA here is from genome assembly GCF_030867095.1 of Alligator mississippiensis. Taxonomy (NCBI): domain Eukaryota; kingdom Metazoa; phylum Chordata; order Crocodylia; family Alligatoridae; genus Alligator; species Alligator mississippiensis. The sequence continues at coordinate 43,431,990 of NC_081832.1, forward strand.
AGTTTCAGGTTGGAAGGTGGAATTCACCTATGTGAAATGTATTTGGGTCTCTTGAATCCTTAGTCTAATTTGCAAGCGACACCTTTTGTTTGCGTGTGTGATATGATATGCACATGGAAACTGAAGATATTAAGGTTACCAACAAAATAGTGACAATCCACCAAACACAGATACATACACTGTTTCCAGAAATCCAATGTGCTTTGGCTGTGCTAAGTAAAATCATTATGACTACCACGAGAGGGCACTCATGACACTGAGTGCGCTGCACTACCTTGTGTAGAGCAAAATGGATTTTTTGAAGAGGGAGTTTGCTGGGTAAAGGTTGTTTTTTACAGTGAACTGTGTGAAGGTTTGTAAGTCTTTAGGGCAGAATAAACTGTTGCACTGCTGAACACCTGCAAAACGTAGCAGGTCCATATGCAGTACACAGGGTGTAATGAAATGCGTATGTTTCATTTTGAGTATTGCCTTATTCATCTTGGGTTTAAATAATTCTGAATCTTACAAATAGGATCCTGTATACAGCTATCTGATCCCTCTGAAAAACTGATTTCAGCAGAAACCCAGATGGGGAGTTTTATGCAGATTTCCCCTTGGAGAGATAAAAATAGAATTCATGCTGTCATCCCTTTTCCCAACTGAAACTGCTAATGCTGGAGCCCTCAAGTCCAAGGTCATGGTCAATTTTCATCCTTCTTTAAATAAGCATGATGTGCCTGAGCTGCCTAATGCTTCTACTGGCATAAATCAACGCAGTTAAGTTGGAATAACATAGGTTCAAGTAAGGTGAGAATCAGGTCCAAGGTTTGATTTTTGTATAGCAAAACTGGATATGCACCATTAACTGGTGGTCAGTATCACTTCATTTCTTTCCTTGCGTGTGCAAAATCTGGAAGTCCAGCTGAGCTGGCAGAGATAAAGTAAATACAGGTTGGCTTGCTACCCTATACCCTTTAGTGGCTTTAGAGTTTTGCTAATAATCAATGTGTCCGCACTGTTGAAGGGAGCAGCATGGCCTAGCTATCATGATACTGTTTTTTAAGCCCTGCCACTCAGTTGCTGCATGACCTTGGGCAAACCGTTTATTGCTGTCTTATGCCTCAATTCCCCTATCTGCAAATTGGGATAATAATAGTGATGTGACAGCTGTGCTGCTTGGCTTGGTACACTAATGCCTGTCAATGGATTGTACTCCTTGGGCAGAAGGTGCCATGCAAGTGCTCAGAATGATTATTATGTTGTTAAAATAGGCCTTGCCACTTACGTTTCTGGCTAACAGAATTGTAAATAAATACCTTTTAAGGTGATATTTGAAAATCATAACCACTTTTTATTTCCCTGCCAAGACTTTAGTTTGGGGCTTTGTTTTTTCAGCAGTAATCATTGGCAACCTAAGTACTGTCCAAGTTAAAGAACACAGTGTTTTGCCTTGTAGCCGTTGAGGCCTGTACTGCAGAGGAAATGCAGAACGTGACCTCAGAGGTCCAAGTCTTGCAGTGCCCTTCAGCAGCGGCAGCCATGTGCTCTGGGTTGATCTGGTAGCCTTGGTATGGGCGTGTTCTCCCTCTCCGAGGATGGGTTATAAAGTCCTGGGTTGCTGCCTTGCTTTGTGGCTGTGCTGGAAAAGGCTTTATGAGCAGGAAGGGTTTTGAGCAAGATGTTTGCTGAAGAGACCTGCTTTTCTTTTCAATACCCCTGGTATTTTTAATAGCCCAGCAGGATAACTAGAGTGGGATGAGAGGAGTATCAGCCCTGGGTGCTGACTCAAAGGGGGCACTGTTATTCCCTCTCCACGCCCTCTTTCACGCCCCCCCAGGAGTCTTTTCCATGGCAGGGGCAGCCCCCGCCCAGGCTTTGCCATGGGAGGCACAGCTCTGTGCCCAGAAGGGTATAAGGGGGGGACTAAGGTGGGGGCGGGGGGAGGGAACAGAGCATCAGGAGTGGCCCTGGGGAGTTTGCGCTGGCTGGGCTGCAGCACCAGTATACTGAGCTCATCCCTCAACTATAGCAGCCAAGCTCTTGCTGCTACCGTAGGGTCAATAGTACCTGCCACCGGAGCATAGAGAGCAGGGGCAGGTAAGATTCTACTCCCCTTCCCCCACTTCCCTCTCTAGCAGTCAGCATAATTCCCACCCCTCACCTCTGTCTCGGGCACTGAAATATCTTGCTATGCCTCTGCCAAGGCCATTGTGCACTGAGGGCAGAATTCAGTTTCCTTTTATGTGCCCAAATAGCAGGTTTCCAGCTGTGTGAGTGGTTTTTTTGGCACTTAGGCACAGTTAATGATTCTGTTATTCATACAGTTTGAATGTGTAGGCATCCATAAGACTACTCAGCATGTGCAGTGAGCTGCGTGCTGGCCAGGCAGGTGTGTGGTTCTGTACACGTGCACCTGAGGGCAAGTCCTGAAATACAATAAAGAGGATGGTTCACTTTTGTTAACCTCAGTAGGCTAATGGGAAGGACATTCACCCAGGGTTGTAGGAAACCCATATACTAGACCCCACTCACTCAGGGTGGATTTGAACTGCATCTCTCTAACATTCCAGTACAGTACTCTGACCAATGTACTGCAGGTTAGGGCAGTGATTCTAACCTGTGGTACCACAGCACCCAGGGTTGCTGTGAGATCCTTTTAAGAGGTTTTCCCTGCCACTGCCACTAGGGGCAGAGACAGAAGTGCAGCTCCTCGCTGTAACTCATGGAGCTTTGCAGGAAGCGCCATGAGTTATAGCTACCCGTGGGATCCAACAGAAATTTGCTATTGGGTCCCAGGGGTTGGGAAATGAGCTGCAGTTTAGAACAGCTGTGTTTTTGCAGCTGCTGTCCCCTAGCAATGTCCCTCCCACGTCCCAGCCCCAGTACTGTTTTCAGAATGAGTGGGGGAAGGGAGCAGAGGGAGCTTGTTTTGGGGGTTTCCCAGCTGGTGCTGGAGAGTGGTTCAGGGGTTCAAATCCACCCACTCCACCTCTCTCACCGTCCAGCTCCAGCTGTGCAACCCCCCAGAATGAACTCCCTCAGCTTCCTTCCCCCCTCCCATTCCAAACATAGCACGTGGAGTAGGGCTTAGCTGCATCAGCCAAGCATTGCTTCTGGCTGCACTAACAGATGTAAATGAAGGCACTCCTTCATCTAAACACTCATATAATGAGGGTTCAGATTTTTGTGGAACTGGGCATTTTTAAAGCACTGTGCAGCTATGCACTTCTGTCAGTGCACAGCTGTAGAGCACTTTCAGTGTCCAATTGCATGACAAATCATCATGTCTGTCAGGGCCCCAGATGAAAGTGCCTTGCCTTGTGTCTGTTTCCAGGAAACACTGTGAGATCGCACTAGGAAATGGCTGTGGCAGGAGGGAGTGCTTGCCCCACTGCAGCTCTGTCTGATGGGAGGGGTTGCCATGAGGCTGCTGCTGCTGTCCTGTCTGAGAGCCTAGGCTGGTAACTTACTGCTGCAGACAGGATACAGTAAGTGCCACCCTTGACCCTACCACTTCCTGCATGCAGCAGTGCCCTCTGGGCTTTGTGCATTGAGGTAAAGGCAAGGGGGCATGTCTCCCTTCCACAGGCAAAAGCAGGGGGCCCTCTGCCTGTATCCACAGGGGGTTCGGCTAAATTCAGAAACGTTTGGGAGGGGGCCTTGAAGCTAAAAAGGTTGAGAATCACTGTGTTAGGCATAACCCAGCTCCTTTAGCTGGCTTTTTGAAGATGAGCCGCCATGACTTGAATCTACTAGTCACTGGAAGGTGATCACTGGGGACGTTTCTGCTACATTGGGAGCAAGGATGCAAGCCACCCAGGGTCTGCTCTCTTACAGTGCAGCAAACATCTCACTGAGCTATAGACTCTCTAGCTTGCTTTCTTCCTTGTTGGTCCCACATATCTCCCTTTCTTGGCTGCCCAGAGGGCTAGTGGCCTAGCCAGTAGGCTGGTGGGCTAAAGCATGAAAACGTCTTGATCTTCCTTTCCTTCCTACCTGCCCACCCCCTTCCATCACAGGTTTTACTGAGTAGAATTTTGTGACTTGCATATGTGTATGCATAGCTTCATATCTGCCCAGAAGGTATGCCCTATTGCTCATGCTCAGTAGCTGTCTAGATAATGGTACATCCACACTGTACAGGTAATAGGATCACATGCTGTGCATAAGTGCCCAAAATGTCACTTACAGGGCTGAAAAATTGCCTTTGGGAATGTAAAGTGAAACAGGTTTCTGTCTGAGTCTTTGCATTGTTAAACAACTAGTATTTGGGATCAGGTCCCCATCTGCATCACTGGTTTCACAATAGATTGGGCTCTATCACGAGATCCCAAATTTGAACACCCCCTGGTGTTGTGACTGGGAATTCCAAATAAGTTTTTGTTAATGGAGGTGAAATAGAAAGCTATTGCTTCACATGTAGGGTCATTTTGTCACGCGGTACACTTATTAGAAGGATCTAAAAGGCATCACAAGAACCAAACAGGGAGAGACAAAGGACATTTTCTGGCCTTACAGTCTATGAATCTATGAACCTTCTGTGAGTATCCTTTTAAAGGAGTTCACTTCCCCCTCCCTCTTCTGGTGCCCGCTTTGCTTTTCAAAAGTCACAGGCCTCTTCCATCTTAAGCAATTTTCTCTGGTGTGGTGTTTAGACTGTCAGGAGAGACTTGGGAGTAGCACTAGCAATTTACTTTTCTCCATTAAAAAATGGAAAGCTTCTTAATGTAGGTAATAAAGTCCTTGGTGCTCCAGACCCTTGGGTCTGTTAACTGCCAAGTTAAATCCAATCTGAAAAAGAAGAGAGTGAAGCACTCTTGAGCTTCTAATTCTGACTAAAAGAGGCCACATACTCAAAGTCATCTCACTCAAGGATTTATTAAGTGGATTGAGCCAGAAGGCTATCTAGGTCCTTTCCACAGACCTGGGCAGTGCATGCGCAGCCGATTACAAAACTGTCTTAACCCCTTCTGAATGGGCTGATAAAAGGTGGTAACAATTGCTCCATTATGTTCCCTGCAGGTGTATACGGTTGTGCTGTGTGGTGGTCAGAAGTGGATATTTGGGTTCTGTGCTCTGCTCTGTGACTGACTTCCTGCATATCAAATCAGTGCATCTCTGCCTCAAGGTTTTCATCTGTAAAATGAAAACAACAATAATGCCTTTGCAGGTGCAGTTAATGTTTACATGGTATTTTGCTAGAAGGTAGTATCCCAGTGCAGAACATCATTAGTATAATGTGTTTGCAATGATTCCCATGTAGAATTTCTCTTGGTTTCTTATCTGTGTTATATAATATAATATGAATAGTAGTGATTATTAGCCAGGGTGCTCTGGCTCCCAAGGGTGCTGTGAAATCTATTTAAGGGTGCCATGGGGGGCTGTGCAATATTAACATGTTTAGGTGTGCAAACACCTACACATGATTCACAATATGAACCGAGGGATTTCAAATAGGACACCATACTGTCAAAAACATTCTAACCTGTTGTAGTTTCTGTGAGTTCTCTGTAACAAAAGACTATTGGTCTCTTTTTCCATAATCAAAACAGAAGTGAAAACTAAGAAATGAGGGGTACCTTGAGTCTGAAAAGGTTGAGTATATACATTTGGTATATCTGGTGTATAGATTTGGAAAAAATAAGTTAAGCACAAAGCCCACAAAGCCATCATGCTTTTACCAGTACCCAAACTAGATGCCTCCAGTGCTTTTACCAGTACCCAAACTAGAGGTTCAACCCTTCCTACATCAAATGGTCATTGGCAACATATAAAAAATCCTCAAAGCTTTTACTGAGCTGAAATTGTCACTAAAAATAATATTTTGTCACTGAAAATAATGTCATGTTTTATGAGACAAAGTTTAAGTCCAAGGCCTTGTTAGTCTTGTGAGAAGTTGAGGTAGCTGACACTGGCTGATGGTGACCAGGCTGGGTTGTGCGCAGCCTTGGGTGACCTCACTCAGGTCCTCGCAAGCCTTATAGATTTCCTGGGAAAGACCTGCCCTCTGAGTCACAGGCATGGAGGGCCAAACTCAGCATGGTTTTAGCTAGTGTGTGGTATCCTGTAGCTAGGGGCCATAGGATGTATGCTGGTCTATCCTGCTGAATAGTCCTGGTGCAGTGGGGTCTCTGTGCCAGGCAGATCTGGTTCTTGTTCTCTTCCCACAGAAACCTTTAACACAATCATTACATGGGGGCCAGAAGGAGGTCATCCCAGGCCCCAAAGGTTGCCCCGTGCTACATTCCTCTATAGGTATTATGGCAGTAGAGGAAATTCACTATGGGGCATTCCTTGGAGCAGTCTGAATATTGGGCTCACCCGACCCTTTCATTGGGAACTGCAAGGACTCTACACTGGAGAGCCTGACGGGGATGTACTGCCTGGACCATGCGTGTTGTCATGTGACCAGTATACAGTACTGTACACAGTGCCCATGTGGTGGCATTCTTTAGCTTCCCCATAATAACAGCTGGTGAATTTAACTGGGATTTGTTTTTTCAGAGAGGAATAGAATTCCCTAAGCATGATTTGGTGTGTGGCCATCAGCAAGTTCTTTCTTGTCTTTTTTGTGAGTCTCAGTTTCCCCATCTGTACAGCTAACCTACCTGGAGAACATAGTGAAACCATACTTATGTCCTTAAAGTAATTGGAAAATGGAAAGAACAAAAAGAAATGCTGTGGATTCTTATATTCCTCCTTTCACGCATGCTGCGTGTGTGTGTGTGTGTGTGTGTGTGTGTGTGTGTGTGTGTGTGTGTGTGTGATATTAATAGGGTTTTTATACTTCTTTCTCATTCTGGTCTCTGGGAAGTCCTTGGGAGATACATACCCTGATTTTCGGAGAGTCCCCCAAGACAGGCAGGGTACCAAACAGTCTTGCTTTGACAGACTTCAGTATGATCCAGATAGCATGGCAGAGGGTGCTATGATCTGAACAAGCAGGCAACCTTGAGGAATCAGTTTTATTTCATTTTACAGGGACAAAGCTTCTGAAGATAAGAAACTTCTAATCTGTTTTCAAAGGACAGTGTGGGTGGCTGCTTCAAGGGAATAGGGACCAACAGCTCATTTTTGCAGATAAGGATTTTGCAGCCCCAGTATACACCTAAAAGGGAGTTGAAACTCACTCACTGACATGGGATCTGTCCTTCTTGTCTTAGAATTTCTGTATGTTTCACTATGTTTTGCATGGACTCAATAAATAGTGCACATCTAGGTGTGTTCACTAGTTAAGTAAGTGCATTTTTGTCTGGTGCACTGTTAGATAATTAATAATTACTACTGATGATAATTTATATTTAGAAAGAACATTACTGTATTTTAATGTGCATGTTCTGCAGGCTGTCAAACTGATTCAGAAGCAGTGTGGATTGTACTTGTTTCTGGGTGACAGGAGGGGAAGCTTGTCAAGCAGAGATTTTCTGTTTTTTCCTGGGGCAAGATCAGTATAGAGCAGGGGTGGGCAAAATACATCCCACAGGCCAGATCTGGCCTGCCAGGCCATTTTATCTGGCCTGCAGGGCCCCTAAAAATTTAGAAAATTAATATTTATCTGCCCTTGGTTCCCATAAAAAATGATAGGAACCAGGGGCAGTAGGACCCAGGAGATGCCCGGTGGGCTCCTGCAACAGCAGGGCCTGCCTGGCCCCACCCTCCCAGCCAGAAGCCGCAGCAGGAGCTTCTGGCCTGGGACCACATGGCTGCCCTGCGCTGGAAACTCAAGTAAGGTGAGGGGAAGGGCAGGGAAGGACCCTGGGTAGAGAAAGAGCCCAGGGAAAAGCTGTGCTGGGAAAAGTGGCCCCTCCCCCAGCCTATGCCCGGCACTCCCTGCTGCAGCCGCTCACAGCCTGCATGGGCCTGTCCTGAGCAGGCACAGGTAGTCCCATGCAGGCTGTGAGCAGCTGCAGCGTGGGGCGCTGGGCACAGGGCAGGGGAGGGGCCGCTTTTCCCCCCTGCACTCAGCACCAGCTTGTAAACCACCCCCACTGCCAGTCTGGGCCCCACACTGGCTTCGGGCTCACCAGTTGGGGCTGTGCCGCGGTGGCAACAGCTGCGGCCCCACCACTTGCTGTGTGGGGCAGTGTTTGCCACTGCTGCCTCTGTGCTGCCCAGCGTGCAAGCTCCTGGTGGGTAGAAGCAGCAAACGCTGCTTGGTGTGGCAAGTGGGGGGGGCCACTTTCCTTCACGCCGAGGAGCTGCTGCTGCCATGTGCAGCCCTGACAGGCGAGCCCGGAGCCACGTGGGGCCCTGGCTGGCAGTGGGGCTGGGTCCCAAGCTGGTGCTGAGCATGGGGAAAAGCAGCCCCTCACCCACCCCGTGACTGGCGCCCTGCACTGCAGCCACTTGCTGCCCGCCTGGGGCTGCCTGTGCCTTGTCAGGACAGCTCCACGTGGGTTGTGAGTGGCTGCAGCAAGGAGCATGGGCCACAGGACAGGAGAAGGGCCGCTTTTCCCCATGCTCAGTACCAGCTCCTTCCCTGCCGGGGAACAGGGGGTCGGGGCTGCATGCTGCCCCCCACCTGTACCACGGGGCTGGGTGGAAATGAGAGTGAGCAGGCAGGGAGCCAGCGGGAGCAAAGGGCCTACACCGGTGTCCCAGGGCCAGCGCCAGCAGGGCCCAGAGCAGGGCGGCACAGGTACAGGGTGCCGGCTGGCAGGGTCTCTATGGAATTGGGCCAGCTCCCCCCTCTCCCTGCTGGTGCAGCCCAGCCTGGCTCCACAGACCCCTGCCAGCCTACACCCCGCTTTGGGCCCCACTGGTGCTGGCCCTGGGACATTGATCCCAAGATGGTGACCAGGGGCGGGGCACCTGTCAAGGGGCGGGGCTACCCATGCAGACCTCAACAGCTTGCCAAAACTAGGTAAGCAGCCCTCCGTCCAAAATAATTGCCCACCCCTGGTATAGAGCCACTTGCAAGGCAGAGTAACTGGTGCCTGGGAACTCCTGAAGTGGGATGGGGAAAGGAAAAGGTGAGCTGTAGTTGACCATGTGATAGCAGGATGTAAATGCATTGGACAAAAAATATGAATCAAAGATGTCTAGCTGAATTGAAGCTGAAGATTGTAGACTATGCCTTACAACAGGAGTTGTCAAATGGGGGTACATGTACCCCTGGGGGTATTTTGAAAGGTCCCAGGGGGTATGCAAGGGTAGGCGGGGACAGAGTGCTGTCACCCTATGTCACTGCCTCACAGGAACAGGGCCAGGGTGGGGCTAGAGCAGGGCTGCACAGATACTGTGCAGCTGTTGCTTACCACTCTCCACATCCAGCCACTCACCACCTTCTACTCCACATCTGGCCGCTTGCCATCTCACCCCCCTGCTCCATGTCCGGCCGCTTGCTACCCCCCTCCCCCGGGGGTACACTTATTAAAAGGGGGGGTCACTGGGGGTACATCTATTAAAAAAGGTTGAAAACCCTTGCCTTACAACATGGGAATCATGCCTCAGGACAATAATTTAGCATAGAGAAAAGCTGCGTTCATAATTGGGTGAAGACTGAAGATATTTTGTATAAGCTATCGTGCAGTAATTTCGCCGGCACTTTCGTGTTGACGCTGTTTCGACTCGTTTCAAGTTTGAAACAGCAAACTCGAAATGAAACAGAGAGCTTCGAAACAGCCTCAAAACAAAATGAGGCAAGCTGAAACGTTTCAAAATTTTTGAAATGTTTTGAGTTTCAAAGCTCAAGCTGGACTTGCATGCAGGGAAACAGAAACTAAAGTAAGGAGAGGGAGGGGGAAGGTGGGGGAAGGAGTGCTCTCATTATTGACTGTGTAGCTGGTGTTGAACAGTTACAAATGTCCAACTCGGGATCCTTAAAATTCTAGTTTATTGGGCGGATTGAAACACTGTAATCATAAACCTTGGGGCTGGTCCACACACACACATGCACACACATACACACACACACAGTAGCAGGCTACAGAGTCAGGTATACCTATCCTACAAGCGCTGGAGTCTGTCGTTGAGGCTTCTTTCAGTGTGGTGTTATCTTCCAGAAGGGGGTCGCCGACTGGTCCTTCTGGCTGGACAGGTCTGGTCGAGTTGGAGATCAAGAGGGCGCCACTGAGGGTCACTTTTCACTGCCTTTTATCTGTCCTTGGCAGACTTTGGTGACTCCCCAGTTTTCTGGTTTGCCCAATCCAGGGGTCATAGTCCCTTGTGGGACTTCCCCCCCCTTGGTGGCTATTGGACAGCATCTGTCAGCCCCAGGGGTCGTCCGCATGTATGTGCAGGTTTGGGAGTCCGTTGATGAATTTAGAATAGGGCTCTGGGAGTGGTCGATCTGGAGATATTTAGCCCAAAAGTTGGTCTCTGGTGTTGATTAAGTCAGGCCAGGGCTTCTAGCCCTTGATCAGTGAGGTATAGAGATTTCCCGGTTGTTACACTGTCTTCTGTTGAGTTCAGCTTCCAGGTGATAATAGCTGCCTGCTTCCATGTTACACATTCAATCACTGATTCACTCACTCTTTCAGAGGCCAGCCTAATACAGGGAAGGGCAGTTTGATTCCTACCCTTGTTAACATTGTTACAATGTATAACTTACTAAAACACATTTAGTTGCAAGTTGAAAGGTGAGGAGTATAAAATATAAGCTACAAATGCCATGGCACACAAATAGATAAAAATACCAAACTACAAGGGGAGATACAAAATGCACACATACAAATTTTAAAATACAATTCCTTATCTTAAAGTGAGAGAGAGAGGAAGGAAGAAAAGGTAGAAAAAGAGAAACATATCCAAAGAGGGGAGAGCAAATGCAGGCAAGAGGAAAAGGGGTTTTTCTGCTACACTGGTTAATGACTGTCATCCTTTCCTGAGGTCCCTTCCGATCCCAGTGCTGTGGGAGAGGGATGGAAAAACTGTATAAAAGACAGCATTGTTTGAACTGCCCTGCTTTCTGCCTTGGTGTCAGTTGAGTGAGGGTGCACCTTAACACGCACACAGTGTCACCCACCCATGTCACAAATTTTACCTGTCAGCAGCTAGAGGTGCAGGGCCCCAGAACCCCTGCACCTATCTCCTTGACAGCTGGCAGACTTCATGGCCTCAGCAGAGGCCAGCAGGTCTGCAGCTTTCACCCTGATGTGCCTTAACACACATAGTGTCACCCATGTCACGAGTTTTGCTTGTCTGCAGCTTGAGGAGCAGTTTCCCCCAAACCCCTGCACCTATCTCCTTGAAACTTGTCAGGCTTCCTGCCCTCAGAAGGGGGCTTCCATTCCTGCAAGTTTCACCCAAATCAGGCCAGAAAGGACAAAGTTATAGGCTGTTTTGAGCTTCCCCATTATAGCCTATGGGTGGAATGTCGAAACAGTGTTGAAACAGTGAAACTGTTTCGACGAAAGAAAACTGAACAGCATTTTCAAATCGAATTGAAATTCGAAACAAAATGCTGTTCCATTGAAATGTTGAAATGGAACAGTGCCATTTCACACAGCCCTATCATGCAGGACATGCTTGCTGAAAAGGTACTGTTTTAATGTCCTTCAGTTAAGACTAATCTATAGCTAAGTAGTATCAACAGCAATGATTTGGATGAAAGCCTAGGAAATGGCTACAGAAATGCAAATTAAAGACTTTTAGGTAGAGATGTAAAAATTCCAGAAATTTTGAAGCCTCTGGGTTTTTTTGGAAAAAAGAAATTTTGGGAAAAATTGAAATATATATAATACTTATTGTCTTAGCATTCTTTATGGATCTAAATGCACTTTGCTACTTTAAGAACATAAAATGTATTATGTATAACTTGGTTTGCTAAAAAATTATCATGTTTGGTATATTCATTGCATTTAAAAGTATAGTTTATTCAGACAATAATTACACATTTACTAATAAAATATTTTTAATTTTTGTTACAAATGGAGCTACAAGCTGCTGAACTTTAAGGAACCTAGCATCTCTTAGTTTTTGCCAGTTTATGAGAAACAGGCAAAAATTAAAGTTGAAAATAGAAGAAACCATCAACATTATAGTAAAATAAAGGAAGTTATTATGTATTCTGGGCTTAGTCTCCTCCACAGTGTCAAGCAGATACAGAAACCACTCATTTTTAGAAAAAGAGCTGAGGAAAAAAAAAAGGGTAAAACCCCCCAAGACTCATTGAATACAAATTTTGCTATATGAACTTTTGTCTAACCAGTCTCATTTTCTGAGCTATAACTATCAGCAGCTCCTGCTTCTTCTGATTCTTCTGATCCTTCAATTTTTACCATCTTAATGGACTTTTAAAAACTGAAGGTTTGCCCAGATTGAGAGAAATTTCTCTATTCTTTCACATGTCAGTTTATTTCTTTATTTGAAGTGAGCATTTCCAAACATAGACCAGTTTCTTTCACATGCTGCAGAAGATGGTGGGATCTGAAGAGGGCAAGAAGCAAGAGGCATCAGAGGCTGTGTTGTACAAAGGCCTTGTCACCATGTTGCAGTCCCAGACTGCATTCCTGGACCAAATGCCTGAAGATGTTCTATATTCTGTAACATTTGAAAGTACCTTTCTAGCATCAAGTCCTAAGTGTGTTGTTTGTTTTGTAATCCAATCAAACGCAGTAGCAGTGCTATCAGCACTAACATTCTGCCTTTGAATCTTGAATCCAAGAGATTTGCAGCAGCATGAATTGATTGGCAAGAAAATTCTCATCTGTTAATAAAGTCTTTCACTTTTCTTTCTTCTGTACTTGTAACCAGAGATACACGTAGATTCTCAAAAACAGTTGATTTTATGTAGGCCATTTGGTAAGGAATGTCTGACAAAAGTGCACGGTCTGATTCAGATACAGTGATTGCTGAAGGAATTGGCTTTAGAATCTTCAGGGAGTTCTGCAACTGCACCCAGAAGACATCCTCATCAAGTACAGTGTTCCTTACACTTCTGGGTACTTTAAGATCCTCAGTTATTACTGTTTACTAGAAAACAAAGAAGCTCTTCAAGAAACTTTCAAATGAGATCACCACTTCACCAATGCAGCTTTACTACAGATTTTGTATCGCTATTTGATTCTTTGGATTCTTTTCTTCTTGCTTCTTAGAAACTGCAGCTACAATACGAGTAGCTTTTACATGTTTTATAACTTCTTTTGCTCTTCTATAAATACTTTGCAGTGTCCAACTTCATGACGTCATTAAGAAGCAAGTGTAGCCCATGGGATGCACATCCTATTGCAGTAATATGTGGATATTTATCCATTATGATCTCCCATGCTGCTTTCATGTTACTTGCATTGGCAGTCAGCAAAGCAAATACTTTACCACAACCAATCTTCTGCAGGACTTCACATATTTTACTGCTGATATACTCTGCAGTATGCCTGTTCTCTCCTGTTGCAAGGCTTCTATAAAAAAAACTGGTTGAGGTGTTATAATCACAAAGTTTATGATTTCTTTTCCCTGCACACTTGTTCATCCATCTGTAAGTACTGCAAGACATGGTGCTTCGTTGATTTTTCTTTGCACAGATTGCATTACACGTTCATATTCTGATTCTAAAAGAGGCTTGCTCAAAGAATGTTTTCTTTGGCAAATGGTATGATTGTCTTAGTAATTTAAAAGCTTCCTGCCAGTATGCATTTTCAGTTATTGACAATGGTATCCCAGAAGAATATATTGCTCTTGCAAGAGCTTGGTCAATTTTTTCCTGATCTTCAGGTGTTATCTTGTCCACAAATGAAACTATTAAGAGTCTTTTGTATACAGTTGGTTGCAATATTTGGTTACTTGAGGGTGTTGATTGGGCAACCCTTTGTGATGCTGATGTTATACAAGAAGCAGCAGTAGATGGACTTCTGGATTGAGAACGTTGGGAAGAGCTACTTGCACTTTCATCATCATGATCTACCTTCTCCTCACTTACACCCATGAAGGATTTTTTAAAGTCTTCAGGACACTTTTTACATACAAAAATGTGTTTCGTCATCCTAGTAGCATTTGGAAATGCATATTTCATTTGATAGTATTTTGCAAATCACATTTTTTTTCTCAGATTAACTTGCAGTGTGGAAATGCTTCCATGTGCTAAAAGTTGGTCGCACCATTTTGCTGAAAGAGAAAAAAGAAAAATGTAATTTAGTGGCTAGCTTGCATATATAAACACTAAGCTACAGCATGTACAAATTTAGTACTAGATGGAGGAGAGGTCTCCTTGGAGTTAACTGTGAGCAACTTCTCTGCCCTGCAGGCCTCACCTCAATGCTAAGGTTGGGTGATTTGTCACAAAACATCAGATTAGTAGGAATTCAATTAGGAATCACATAGGTTATGCAAATATACTAATGCCGCTAAAATATAGTTTAATATACTGAATTCAGAGAAACTTAAATTCTTAACTTTCAGTAAAGAAGTATACTTTCTTTCAGCTCCTTTGTACTGCTTCTGTACTTCAGTGGATCTCAAGATCACAGGACCAGGAGGAGACAGGTTCTTTCCAACTCAAAAACCTTTAGACTTGCTCTGTCTCCTCTCCTGAGGCTTTTGAGCAAGCAGGGCAATACGCTCCTTGTTTCTAATCTCTACAGGAATGAATAGATGCTGCTGCCAGTGTCCACTCCCAGTCCTTTGAGGCCTAGTCAGGATGACAGGAGCAAATCCACCAACCTCTAGATCAAAAGTCAACAATAGAGGAAGTCCACAAGCAAAGAAGGCACTGAATCCTTCTTCCTTCTCTTGTGAAAATGGCAGTGCTTCTGGGGGGGGGGAAGAAATGCATCTTGCTCTTGCATTTGAGAGTTGTACTGTACTGCTTGTCCTCGGTGTACAGGAATTGCAATGATCTGATGCTGTTGATAGTCTTACATAAATATCTCCTATTACATAGTTATTAGAAAACATATTTGGGGAGTAAAGGGTAGCAGTATATGAACACCTTGTCTTAAACATTTTATTCAGCATTCTAAAAGAAAATATTTCAAAAGAAGTGTTTTTAATATTTCCAAAAATGTTCAATTTTTCCAATTTTTTGGAAAAAAACCATTTTCCCCCCAAATTTTTCTGGTTTTTTTCTGGGTCTTCACATCTCTACTTTTAGGTGACCCACACTGGTGCAATAAATGAATGAAGTAGAAGTCATTGTCTGTACATACTTGTATAACATTGGGCCAGCCATTTCATGAAGACTGGTTAGAAAAGGTTGTGATCTTCAGCTGATTTTTCATAAACATGTTAAGAAACTTAACTTGCAGAAATGATTTGTGTAGACAAAGTTCCCTTGAGCTTTGATGTCCCAAAGCCAAGAAGAGTTGTTTAAACAGGTACAGAAAGCATTATCAGTTCTACTGGAGGTTAGGAAACTCACTTCCCAATTGTGTGCTGTTGCTCTTGCTAGTGGAAAAAAAAAAGTCAAATTCATGTTTGTCAAAGTCAAATCCATTTTGTTTTCAAAAGCAAAATGATGCCTCATGAAACTGCCAAAAGATGTCCACATGTCAACTACTGAAGGAGGATGGGTGAGTGATGAAATAGCAATCATGTTGATTGAAAATTGTTAGTACAAGTGCCCGAGATGAATTTTTAAATCCACGCAGCTGCCTTTTTTGGAGTCTACATGCACTTACATCCAAGATGGCACCAAGAAAAAAAATAGACTAAACCATTTATTATTCCAGGAAACTTGACAGAATTCCTACAGTCACTTGATACAGCAAAAATGTCCACCAGAAATGAGAGGAATAGAGGAGGGGTATATGTATAAAAAGGAGGTGAGGGGGTAATATAACGTACAGCTTTTGCACCTGTGTTCACAGTACCTGGAAGACTGTCAGGGAAAACTGTATGAAAAAAAGTTTCCAATGTAGTATGTGTGCTAAACTCATCTCAGAAGCTGCTGAAAACCTAAATCCAGCCATAAATGCTAACTGTGAGTCAGACAAATGACGAAAGCATTGCAGCTCTTAATGTGAGTTGCTCTGTAGGTTTTTTAGTGACAGTGAAGACTCTGAGTTTGATGGAGGTAAGTGAAATTTCGGGTTATTCTGTTTTGAGGAGTCTGTATTCTTTTGAATCTATTTGTTAGGCAGATAAATTATAATTTTTTGCAGGTTATCTAAGAATATGGGTTAGCTGAACATTTATTTACATAGAATGGTACTTTTAAAGGGATGTGGATTAATTCAGAAGTGGATTGTACATGTGAAAGCATGGTAGTAATTACACATTTGAATCTGAGGTGACTTAAGAGCCAACAGGTGATATTAAAATGCCATTTTTTCTTGCATACAACACATCCCCAAATAAAACATGCACCTTGGTTTTGGAAGGCAGAATGTGGAAAAAGTGTAAAGTGTTGTTTCTGCATCACAAGCCTCATTAGGATACTACCAGCAGCTCACTTGTTGCTTTGGGCACAAGCTAAATTGCTCGACTAATAGCTAGAGCTGTGGAGGGTTAACACAGGACTCTGCCCCTTCAGCTTGCTGAGACAGATGCAAATGGCAGCCATCTTGGCAGCTGCATAGCATGCACAGGGCGCTGACAGATGTGCAGCTCCCTGCTGCAACTCGCTTCACAGGAAGATATTATCTATTGGGTCTGGGGAGTTGAGCTCCAGTTTGGAGTGTGTGTGCAGCCTCTCTGCCCTAGCCCTGCCTCTCCCCCACCCCCAGCACCCATGCTGTTTTTAGGATGGGAGGTGGGAGAAGGGAGGCAATGGAGCTCAGGCTGGGGTTTGTCCAGCCTGCACTTGGGGAGGGGTATGGGGGGGGTGGAGGCAGGTGGATTGGAGTCCCTCTCCTTAGGGAGGCTGCAGTCCACATGCCCCATCCTCCAGAACAGGCTGGGCAAACCCAGCTGGGGAAACCCGAGCTCGCACCCTTCCCTCCTCCTGCTCCCATTCTGAAGAACGTGCCAGGGATGGCCCGGCAGGGACTGACAGAAGTTAATGAAGGCGCTTCACTTCAGAGTACCTTCATCTGAACCCTCATGTAATGTGAGTTGAGATTGTCCTGTGATCGGGTGCTTTTAAGGCACTCTGTAGCTGTGCACTTCTGTCAGGGCATGGCTGCAGAGCGCTTCAGGGGGCCAGTCGCACAATAAAACCTCATTTCTGTCAGTGCCCACAGTGTCTCCAGGAGTGCTCCTTTTCTAGCAAAAAGATAGCTTCCCTGCTTTAAACATTCCCCAGTTTTGGGGGTCTGATGTTATGGGGACTAAGGTACATGTTGTATTTGAGAAGATACTGTATGTCCCTCATTAAATACATGGGTAGTTTTAAGGCAACAAAATAATTGAGTTCCTAGAAATATTATTAGGTGAATTTGGAAGTTTTGGAAAATAGCTCTGCATCCCTTTGGAGGAAAATCTGTATAGTGATACGCTTTGGTACTTTGAGATCTAAGATGGTAATAGACACACATCTTCCAGGAGGTGGGAGCATTAAATGAGATTTTATTTGGCACAATTTTATATTAGACTTGTCTTTTATGGAGAGAATAGCACACTTAAGGGTAATATACTGGCTGAAAAGTCTGAAGTAAAATCCTTATTCTAGAATTCTTATTTTTATGCTAAGACTCGGTTCAAAGTAATTTTCTTTTCCCTTATATATAACACTAGACATGGGAAAATCTACTGTAAGGAAATCCTCTTCTACCTTGTAGCTTTACTCTGACAATGTAGAATTTTTCTCGTTTGTCTTGTTCTTTCTTCATTTTCCCCCTTTTTTTATTTCTGTTTTTTCTAAGCTTTAAGATACTGTATTTTCTCACATTCAACATACCCTGGAATATAATATGCACCTTGTCTTAGAAAGACAGAATGAGGAAAAAAAGATCTTTTCTTTTAATAGTAACAGTAGCAGCAGTTTGGGAGCAAAGGCTGCTCAGTTTTCTGCTCCCTATGAGTCCCAGGCTATTTTTTTTTTTTACTTATGCTTTACTTTTAATTTTACTTTCACTTTTGCTGATAACTGGGGGAAACTATTCTTACCATATTTCTCACATATAATGCTCAGTACAGCAGCTGGCTCTTGTGGAAAGTTGTGTCCTGTATGCAAGAAAATATGGTAAAAAATATTACCCTAAAACAAACAACCGTGAAAAATGCAAACAAAACAAAACAACTAACCAACCAGTCAGAAAAAAGTCAAACAAGCTGTGGATTTTCTTGTGGAAATGCTTCTTGTTGCTTTTTATTTATTTATTTTCAACCCTTTCAGTCTTAGTTTGAAACCCCACAAGAAAATTGAGGAGGATTTTAACTGAAGAGGAAGTTTCCTTGAAATTAAATATTTCAAAAGAAAATGTAGCCAGGAAATTGAAATAAAAAAAATTGAACTGCCATAATAATAATATATGCACACATAGCCAATTTATCTCTGGTGTGATTCCAGCGAAAACAGTGTAATTGTTTAAATGCCATCTAGTGTATGTTTTGGAGATACTATTCATTTAATATAGAGAATTACTAACTGGATTATGCTTTCCAAATTCCTTATTTAGAAATTGAGTTTTTTTGGAGGGGAAAATGAATTCCAGTGGATCACTAGAAATGAGTTGTAAGGTGTCTGCTTTTTCTTACGAACAGCACTCTGTGGCTAGGCACAGGCATTCAAAAAGCCTGAGCCTGAATTGATTCAATCTTTGTAGGTTAGTCCAACCTGCAGAGCTTGAACTGATTTGGAGATGGATAGATGTTCCTTTTAATGCAAGGGTGTTTCACAGATGAAGGTGGTTGGTGTTAGAGGTTGCCAAGTATCTGCAAATTGAACAAGGGTGCTCAAACCCATTGAGGTGGGGCAGTGACCATTTCAGCTATTCAGCCACATAATACAGGTGGCACTAGGAGGTAGAGCAGTGGATGTACTCTAGTAGTACAGTTGTACACTAAGATGTAGGCAAGTGCATCAAGAATCTTTAATGAGATGATATTTGTGCATCTATTACTGTCTAGTTCAGTGGTTTCCAAAAATTTTGGTAATCCTCAAAATTCTCTGCAGACCACCATGACCCTTTATTGTCAAACTTTTAATTAAAAGTCTAGAACATGTGTGGGGCCTGGTATAGTATGTGGATCACTTACTATAGCCTTACTGATCACCAGCAGTTCATAGACTGTGCTTTTGGAACCACAACTCTAGTCTATCTTGTACTTGTTGCTAGCTCCATATTTCATATATACCTCCCCTGGTGCTTTGTTCCCTTCGGGTTCTCAGTAGCCAGGGGAATGATTTCCCTGTTTATTTTTTGATACTTCTCTTTTGTTAAATGTGCGCCTCTCATCTTTCTCTGCCCACCTTCTTCTGCTGTTGTTTTTATCAGTTTCTCCTCACCACATTTTCTACAAAGAGTTACAGATGAGGAGTTGATGAGCCACTTGTGGTTCAGGGGCTGTGGCCTCAGTATCACAGTAGATTCTTCTAGAAGCACTAGAGGATTTTTCTGTAAGAATATCATTCTCCTTTCATTTCTAGAAGTTGCTTGGAGTGTTCCTCTCCTGTTTCTCCTGCAGCAGGGGTGGACAGTACACGTATGCCAGCAGCTGTTCATTTTTGCTTCCTTTCCAGTGGGAAGACATTGGTCTCTGCAGAGATCCAGGTTGACTCTGAAACAGAGAGCTTTTCTGTCTGTGAAAGACACTATACTTAGAGGCCTAGGAAGTAGGTCTGTGAACCACGAAGGGACTTCCCAGCTTTATCTCTTAGAGCACAGTTGCTGCCAGTCAGAATTCTCTTCAGTCTCTCACTAAAGCGTGGGCAGCACTAGGACTGTGCTGCCCTGGCAAGCCTGGGGCTGTGACCGCTAGTTGCCAAGGAAATGCCAAGCCAAATAGGAGTCTTCCTTGTCTGAAGTTTGGCAGGATGGGCCCTGGATTTATGACCCAAATACCTTGTTCCAGGCAGACCCAAACCCTCAGACCAACTGTAACCTCTCCATTCATTAATAGACTAATTTTATTGATACACAGTGATAGCAGATGAGGATAATGCAAACAGTTCTATATCTATTAGTTCAAGGGCTGTCATCAGAGGGAAGGTACATGTGGCCAGTACACAAGCTTCAGTCTGAGGTTCTTTCTTGAATGTCAGATGTCAGCAGCCTGGAGGTCAGATGTCAGCAGCCTGGAGGTCAGAGGCTGAGGCCCACCTTCCCCCAGTGGGGTGGATGAGATGGGCTGGTGGTGTGCCCTCTGTCCATGGTGGCCTTGGGTTCCCTTCTTGGGGACCCTTTGCTGCTCTGAAATCCCTCCTTTTGTGTTCATTTCTCCTCCTGATGACTCTGCATTTCTGGCCATCGCTGATTGGTCTCTCAGTGGTCGTCATACTGTCCACATTCTGTCCTGTCAGCATAATCCTTTGTTTCATAAGCCCATCACATTCACACATCCTAATTTGGGTTTTACCAGTCTTCTTCTAATTTGGTCTGTTCCCTGAAACCAGAAATCCCAAGGGCTCTGCAGCTGGGCACTGTGACCTGGTGCCACCTTATCTTATGCTATGTGTGTCTGCTCACTGTATCAGACACAGAAGGCCTTCAATTAACCCTTGCTGTTGCCCTGGAGCATTATTGTAAGACAATATCTATTTTACCTACAGTCTGGTTCCCCCAAACAAACCTCAAAATACCATTTTCTATCCATCAGGCAGTGCTAGTCAAAAAGGGGGTAGTCTTGGGGGGGGGGGGGAGGGCTCCTCAGGTCAGGCCAGAATGGAAGGCACCTCTCACCTGCTCTGTTCCTCAAAGTGCATTTCTGTAGGGCAGTGCCCCTCAGTTCTGACTGGTTTGGGAGCCACACAAGCAATCATTGTTTACCAAAGGGTGACACTAACTTGCAGGTCCCCAAGATAATTGTGCCAAAAATACTCCAGTTCAAAAAGAAAAACTACGGTACATTAGATAACCTTTGCACAGTCCAGGAGAGGCATCACTGTGTTATTCATGATTGCATGAACAGTTTAGTCCCTGCACATAATAACAAAAGCCTTTAATAACATTTTCTTCAAAGAGCTGCAGGTGCTGAGTTGATGAGCCATTTGTAGCTCAGGAGCTATGGCTTGAGTATTACAATAGCCTCTTCTAGAAGTGTTAGGGGATTTCTGAGTGGGAGTACAGTTCTTCTGTCATTTCTAGAAGTTGCCCAGAGCATTGACTCCTCCTGGGTTCCATCTCTGTTCAATTCTGGAGGGTTTTACCATAAGGAAGGAATGATTTTTAGGTCAAGTAGCCAGCGAAGGTCATCAGTCTGAACCCCCAGAGCCTTGACCTCCTAAGCACAGGCCACAAAGGGTTAGTTACTTTCCCTGTTGGAACTGACTTATCTGCTATCATTACATTCCCTTCTTCTCAGCAGATCCAGTGGCCATGGACCAAGCTTGGACCAAGCTGGCTATCAACTGTCTGTCAGTCAGGCCCTAATTTACCTATGTCTATGAGATGCCTAAGGTGACTTTATTTTATCCTGTTCAGGTTCCTTTGAAAAATTGTTAATGTGCCTGTTTTTGTAATATGCCATTTTCTTAGCCTCATAATTAAGTTATAAAAAGCCGTGATTATGAGGATGACCCACCCACCTTTCATGTTAATTATTTTTCAAGGAGTTAAGCAAGATGGAACAGAATGGCACTTGCATGCCTAATAGAAGGATAGGTCAGGTTCCATCTCGTGTTACTAGATTTGCCCATCACTTTGGGGTGTGCTCATTTATTAGGGGTATGGTTCTGGGGGTCTCTGTAATTCTATCAATGTGCTGCTTGTGTTACTTGTGTTTCTATATGGAGCTGTATCTCTCCCTTCTGCAAGTCTTCACCCCCAATGGAGCTATCTTGCAGGACTCAGTTTCAATGGGGCTGGGTTTCTCCAACCACCAAATCAGTCAAACACCTGTACGCACATACACACACAGATCAACAGGATATGCCTGAGCCAGGCCCGGTTATTTAGCATTGACAGGCTAACACCCTCATATGCCTTAAACTCAGTTCATGAGGGCAACAATAAAATGCAGTCAGACACAAGCACACAGGTTAACAGAGCACATCTGAGTCAGGCCAGACTATTCAGCATTGATAGGCTGACACCCTCATGTGCCTTGAACTCAGTTCATCCCTTATTTCAGCAGTACAGTAATAAATGGAGGTAGACACATACACACATGCTAACAGAGTACATCTGAGCAGGCTGAGTCTGATCAGCACTTTCAGCTGATACCCTCATGCGCCTCAAAACTCAGTACGTCACAATCTCTTGTCACAATGGTCCTAGTAGTAACTCCCTTGATGAGCAGACCCCACTGTGGTTTTGGGCATTACAGGGATCTTCGGCCTAGATAAAAGAAGCGTTGCTGCAGAGCAAATGGGGAGGTCAAGGGGAAGGAAGAGTAGGTGAGGTTGAGAGAGAAAGTATAGCAACCAGCTTGACCATAAAAGTTATTTATTGTCAGGTATATGAACTTATGATGATACCAGTAATAATAACCGTACAAGAGTGAGACAAATAAACAGTTACAATATTAGGTTTTTGGGGAAGTCTAGCGTGAATTTGATTAGCAAAAGTCAGGTTTAGAAAGCTGTACCTGGAGTAAGGGAATAAAAGTCAGGTTCCTGGAGGTAGAGAGAGAGAGGGTGATTAGCAAAATTCTGGTCTAGAAAGTTGTTCCTGGAGTAAGAAAGCAGAAGTCAGGTTTAGAAAGCTGTGCCTGAAGTAAGAGAATAAAATCAGGTTCCTGGAGTTAGAGAGAGAGGGAGAGAGAGAGAAAGAGAGTTGGGGGTCTCACCACTCAGCAAAGCTTAAACGAGTCGAGGTTCCCAGGTGTTGTTGGAGCTTACAGACAGGCAGAGTCTTCAGCATGATCAATGGAGGGATTCCAGGCAGAAAAGGAGTGGAACTGGTGCAGCTTTGGATCCAAGCACCAGGACAGAAACTTGAGCTTGGGTAGGGGTTTTTGTAGAGAACTAACAATGGTTCAAGGGAGAACACTAGGTTTGTTTAGGGGTAAGCAATGGCTTATATGCTGGATAATAGGAGCTGATCACTCCTGGGCATGGATGGCCTTACTCTGAGGGAGCTCACAATACAGACAGGCAGATTCAGTGTTTTGGATACCAATAAAGGAGTCATTACTAGAATTGGTCTGATAAATGCTGAGCTGGATGTGTGTAGATGTGGGTTGATTAGCATTTGGAGCAAGGATTCCCCATCATGCAGTGCTCCCCTACTTTTCAGATCCCAGAATTAATTGCGGTGCTTGTCTTGGAATCTCTGTTCTCCATCCTGAATGCTAATAAAGGTGCATGCCTGTTCCATCTTCTGTTTAAATGAGTTGTCATCTGGTTCCATCTCAGATGCAGATGAGACCAGTTGAGTTGCTTCACTCATGTCAACCTTGTTTGGAGGGCTTTAGGGGTGTCTTTCATGGCATCTTCCTTGTCTTTTGTAAGTCCTTCCTCTAATCAGTTCTTGTTTGGGCAGAGGTGGGGAGGGGGAGAGTTCTTTGTGAGTCAGACAGGGTTCCCCAAGAACACAGGTAACACCCTTTTCCTGTCTAAGGGGCAGGACCCAGGTAATTGCCATCAGAATGAAATGGAAACACACCCCAGTGCTCAGTGAGAGTTGGAGCAGGTCCTTTGTGAATAGCAGGAAGACTGTAAATCTCTGGAGTGTCTCTAAGGCTGTACCTACATGGTAAACATACTGTGCATGGTAGCACCACCCTCAGGTGCATTGCACTGCTCCATAGAAACTGGAAGCAATGTAGCTGCCTCCAAATGGTGCCCGAGGAAGGCGTGCTGATTCGCACTGCTGAGTTCTAGTGCCAGTGGCACTGGGCAAACACAGCTATTCTGCTTCTGACTTGGGAGGCAGCCTACCTGGGGTGTACAGCATACTATTACTGTTACCAGGTACAGTAAGTTTAAAATGTACACATGGCCTCTGATGCCTAATCAGTAGAATTTAGGCTCTTAAATTGCTTGGGCTGAGATCCACATAGGTATTTAGACGACTAATTCCTGTTCGTCTTTAGGTGCCTAAAGACATTTGA
Source organism: Alligator mississippiensis (assembly GCF_030867095.1). Lineage (NCBI taxonomy): Eukaryota > Metazoa > Chordata > Crocodylia > Alligatoridae > Alligator > Alligator mississippiensis. The sequence continues at coordinate 43,455,942 of NC_081832.1, forward strand.
TCTGGGCCTTACATGCTTTTGAAAATTTCACTCTAGCTCCCCTTCCAGTGCAGTAAGAGGCCACATAGAACTACCTAAAGGAACAGCATACACTGTCCTTAAAAATTACCTCAACTACTGGACTGAATACTGCTAACTTCAGTGGCCAGACATGAACTCCTTGAAACTAATGCCTTTTTAAGGTCTGCACTGGCACCATAGTCTCCTTGTTTTGCATGTGGCAGGTTAGGGTGTTATGTCTTGTGGTTGTGTCACAAGGGTTGATGGTGTAGTTTTGCTATTAGATTAATCAAGGGACATGTATAGAATGGTTTGGATAGAGATGATTTTGCCTCAAGCCAGGGGTTGGACTACATGACCTCTGGAAGTCCCTTCCAGCCTTACTTTTCTATGATTCCTTTTCATACCGTTTGTGATCTGACTGGAATAACCAAGGAGAGGAGTTTCCATAACTCTATTCAAAACACATTCCCCGGTGCAGGGCAGCACTACACCAAACCCAATTGTCTGAGTCTGAACTCACAGGATTACTGCCCACTGTGCATAGGAGGGAACCTTTTCCATGTGACTAGCACAGCCTTCTTTCCCCTGCCAGTCCCCTGCCAGCAGTCCATTTTTTGATCCTCCCTCTGGAACACTCCCAAATTGTTTCTTCAACTCATTTCCATTCTCATATTTTTTCATAATAAATGGCCCCAGGTATCACCAATCTGTAGCACAGTGACGTTGCTTTTAAGTCAACCTTTCAGACAAATCCCTGCTACCAGAGATATCAGCTGCCAAGAGCTTAGCTGCAGCTAGGAACTGGTATCAGGGAACAGCATGGCCTGGCAGACTGACCAAGGGGCTTTGAGCTGTGAACATTAAAAGTGTAACTGGCAGGTAACCCAGTCTTCCTTTGTCTATGCCCCCATTTTACATGGGATGGAGCTATCTCCCACACATGGGGATGAAGCATAATTAGTAGGTGTTTACAAATGGGGATGAGCGATTCATCTCTTTCTTAAGCTAGGGCCAGAGTTTGGCTTCTGTGTAATTCACAGAACTTGACAATTTCCTCCCAGCCAGCACTCTCATTTCCTTTGGATACCTCTAGTGCCTTCCCACCTGGAGTCTGTGATGTGGAAATGACAAGGCGAGAATTAGAATGGCAGAAAACAGCTGCTGGTGAAATAACATGGACATTTTGTCTTCCTTGCTCTCAGCATGTGGGAGAGGTTGCTGGCCAGAAATAACGGCAGCGAGGACCTCAGAGTGCCAGGGCATTCTCACAGAACAAAGAAGTGTGGCATGTCAGAGAAGTCAGAAAGGGAGCCAAAGCCAGAAGGTGATGCTGAGGCACCCCCAACACTGGCCTGACTAGGGCAGCTATAGTTTCAAATCTCCCCATGGCGAATTGGTATGGGTACAAGAAAATATGCCTGCAGAGGATAGATATATCTGGATGGTAGTTAAAACCCTTTCAACACAATCACAGTCATCTTGATAGCAATAGAGCTTAGCACTTATATAGAGACTTATAGTGTCATGACCTGATGCATGCATGTGTGTGTGACCCGTGTGTGTTAGGTAACATACATTTTCCTTCAGTTTAAGTGGTAAGGACTGGTACTTGGAGAGCCAGAGGATTTCAGTTGTGTCCCTGCATTACCACGAAGTTCTGAGTGGCTCTACTCTGCAGCTTGGTGATAACTGCGGTCCTTGGTGACTGCAGGTTCTTGCAACATTTTCAGAGTACTGTACAAACATTTACAAATTAGTGAATGTAAATCAATGGCCACAGCTCAGAAACTTTGCATAGTAAATGACAGGTTGGCAGAACATTGTCATGTAAACTATTAGAAGGAAAGAGGAGCAGACAATGGAAAGAATGTGTTATATAAATAGTTATATTTCTATCAGAGCTTGAGGGATTGTCTCCCTCTTGCCCCTGGTGAATGGGAGACCCTTTTGCACTTCAGCTGGTGCAGTGCTAGTTTCCTCAGTTAGCAGAATGTGCCAGTTCCTCTGTTGCTGTTTGTAGTTTGCCCAGACAACAGCCAAATACAGCTTATGAGACTGATCAGAGCCCTTTGGGAAGCCCTCTGGTTGACAGAAATCATGTCAGTTCTGTTCTGCTGATGCCTGGGCAAAGTGTCTGGACACATAAGATAATGCTGATGTAGTTTACATAGGTTTTGTAAACCAGTGTAAAGTATACCAGATCTGGAGTAGATGGACTGCCAACTCCCGTGTTTGCAGGAGGATTTATTACCATTCTTGCCAGGAGGTGGCAGCAGGGGAGGGTCAAATAGACAACCCATGGTGCCTCTCTGTCCACCCCATTGGGCTACTGGCAGGCTAGGGAAGTAGGGGAAATGGCTAGGGGGCATGGCCTGCTGCAGAATTTGGGGCCTTTGGGGGCCCAGTGGACATGGCCCCGAAAATTTCTGTCCAAATATGCAAATTAATCAGCCCGCCCAGAGAATACTAATCTGTTGGACCCCAAATCAAACAAACAAAACGGGCAATTTATCTACTAATTAAACAATGAAAGGTTACGTGGTCAAAGGTTTTTCTTGGGCCCCTGAGCTTATTAGAGAACTAGCTAGATGTATCTATCACCGCTTTACTAGTCCTGTACAAAATCCCAGTCTCAGCTAACTAAAGGTGGACTCAGAGTTGGAACTGAAATGAATTAACCGGTTTATTAATGACACAGGTAAGTAATATCAGGATATACAACTACAAGAACAACCAATGTAACTACACAACTACTACTTATACATCTATTTATTCAACCAGGAATCAATCAACGGGGAAGGCTTTTATTAAACAGCAGCAATGCAGTGCCAGTCTTATCAGCTTCTCCGGAAGGAAGAAACCCCTTTCTTTCCTCAGAAAGAAATTCCCTTAGGAAGGGTAGTACTCACCAAGATGATGTGAGCTGCTAATTGTGTGCAGAGCACACCCAGGGGAAAGGTCTGGACAGCCAACTCAGTCACAGCCTTACCCGCAGAGATCGGTGGTGAGGAGCGTCCATGAGGCCCAGGATTTAATGCTGGTCCAGCTCCAGCTGCTTGCTCTCGCTCTCTCTCTCTCTCTCTCTCTCGCTCTCTTTTTATATATATATATATATATATATATATATATATATATATATATATATAATATGTGTGTATAAAATATATAAAGTGTGTGTGTGTATGTATATGTATACACATACACACACACACACACACACACACACACACACACTGCAACAGCCAGACAACAGCACCAAATAACGAAATAATTTTCATAAATAAATTAAGGGGCTGTGATACAGATGTTTACACAGTCCGGTGGGTGGCAAATTGGCAAAGGCAAAAATATTTGGATAATTGGACTCTCAAGTCACCTTTGAAAACAGTGATGCCTGAGATAAGGCTCTGGGGCCAGATCAGTTCCCTCTTACCAGTCTCCCAGCAGGCTCCTTGTCAATTTTTAAATGAATTTCAAGTTTTCTTGCGTTAAAAAGGCTTTAGAGGTTAAATCAGTGTTTAGGAGAATTAGCTAATCAATTAATACCTATCACTCTCCAGATGGCCTCGGCTCACAACGTGACTATAAAGTCAGCTGGTTGTAGTTTTAAAACCCACATTGCCCATGAGTTCTTTTGTGGACCAGTATTATTGAATTGCTTTTAAAAAGTGGAACATGGCCAAGAATGGGTTCAATCTCTTTTCCTCTTCCCTGTTTTTCAGCTGAACCCCAGCAACATTATCTACTAAGTTTTCCTTTCTCCTGCAGTGACTTTTTTTGTTTTGGTGGGGAGAGCGAGGAGAAAATGGGGAGTTGGGAAACATGATTATGGCTTGCTAGGCATTTTTAGAAAGTTTGAACCATTTCCCACTGTCTTATCCTGAGAAGCACCTGCATGTTGGAGCACAGTGGATTCTGTGTCTGGGTCTGTGGATTCTTCTTTCTGTGGGGTGGCTTTTCTTACAGTAGAGAAGCACAGTCTTCAAGCAGTGATACAATCCCCATCTGTAAAATGGGCAAATAATACTTCAGAAGCAGAACTACAAGGCTTAATTGAGGATCTGTGGATTTTCATAGGGCTCCCTCTGAGCAGGAAGGATTTTAAAACTGTGTTAGGCCAGCTAAGGGGGTCTGAAAATGAGTCTGGATTTGGCCACCCCAAGGGTGAAGTGTCGGTGTTGATCCAGGGGCAGAGCTTGCATCTGATTCAAGGGACTGATGGCTAAAGCTGTCTTAACTTACATGCTGCCCTGCCTTGGCATTGATGGGCGTTTGTAAACGACACTTTAAAGCGGGTTTAAAGCAAGTTAAATGCCTTTTGCACTACTTTAATGGCGTTGCTGTTTGCACATTTGGCAGTGTATTGCACATTAATTCCAGCCGCTGTAGCACATTTGGCGGTGTAATGCACCTTAAATGACTTTGGGATGCAGCAAATGACTTTAGGGTGCTGCAAGGTAAAATACCTCCAAGGAGTTTTAGTTTCCTACCCTGCAGATGTGGAGAGAAGCACTGGACTCCATGCGGCTCAGGGGCTGTGCAGGCAGCCCATGCAGGCAGCCCGGCAGCTGCCTGGGAAGGCAGACTCCACAGAAGGAAAAAAAGAAAAATCGATGAGCCTGATTTCCCCAGAGCCTGCCTGCCTGCCTAAGCTGTGCGGGGGCCCGATGCTTCCCTCCACAACTGCAGTGCCCCCCAGGACTGCCTGAGCCAGGTGCCTGTGGGTGGGTGTCGCCTGGGTGGGGTGCACCACTGCTGTGGAGGGAAGCACCAGCTTCCCCCCCACCCTCCGCAGCTCAGGGACTGCTCTGCCCACCAGCAGCTTGCTTTCCCCTTCCCGCTGCTGGACAGGCAGGTAAAGATTGGGCGGACAGGGGCATATGTGACATGGGGGTTTACTTTGCCCTAAATTGAAGCGGTGTTTTTAAAAAAACACCGTTTCAATTTAGAGAGAATTAAACCCCCATGTCATATACAAATGCCCAATGAGATATGCTGCAACAGAGTTGCAGAGGGCAAGGACTGATTTGGCCACACCTCATCCTCTCCCTTTGCTCCCCAGGCTGCCTCCTTCCACCTGCTTCATTACACTACCCTGGACATGTGCCCCATATCATATTTACGGTGGTGAAAAACTAGTAAAATTATGTATGTTCAGTACTGTGAGGGTGAGAGGGGTTATATGTTGAGGATCAATTTCCTTCCCACATGTTTGGGGGCCCAGATTTTGAACCCTTGTTATTAGGAGTATCCAGGACATATCACAGCTCATTCCTTTTTTGGAATGTTAGCTGTCACAGTATATAAACTGGCACAGGAACAAATTGCCCTCTGGGCCTGATGTTGCTGCTGATGGGTGGGTCAGTGCAGCATTCCTCTGCCACTCTAATACTGGGGTTGAGGCTGCATCTCTTGTAGGCATTACCTGATGTTTTTCCTTTTTCTTTTACACAAAAAAAGCAAAGAATTTTGGGGTTATTGCCCAGAGACCTCACTGCAAAGGAGAAAATCAAGAACAATAATTCATGGTGGAAGAATAGATCCCAGGATCTACGTCTTCTGTAGCCAAAAAAAGGTTGTTGCTAAGCACAGTGCTAACCAATGAGTTCCCTGACCACCGAGTGCTTTGTGATATTTTCAGTTTGGCCCATATCTGTTTCATGGGTGCTCATGAATGAACATGATCTCCCATGACAATGATAAATCATATATGCAAATTAACAATGTTCATACCAGAATGAGGCCCAGAGACTGAAAGGCAAGTGATATAAAAGCAGGCTCTCTTCAGAAAGTGCTGGAGGCTGGCTCTGTCCACATGCTATGTAGCAGCTTCAGCAAGGTTGGGTGTTACATTCCAGAACCTCCACACTGTAGTTCCTGGGCTCACAAGCTAGGGACAGACATTACACATAAACCGGTTTAAGTGATCAGAAACTGGTTTAAACCTGTAACAGAATATAAGTTCAGTTCACATAAACTACCTTCAAAATGGCTGAAACTGGTTTAAGATGAACCTGGTTGAATGTAGTATCTGACTTAACTGATTTGGGTCAAACTGGTTTATGGAAATTCTGTCCCAGGCCCCTTCCTGGTTTAAGTTAAACCAGAGTCCCCCAACATCCCAGATGCTTTGCAGCCCTGGGCTGTGCTATCTGATCCAGAGAACAGGCTGGCTTTTAGCCAGAGCTCTGGGGAAGACTGCAAGTTCAGCAGGGTCTACCTGGCTTCCTTCACTGCTTACTGCTCAAGCAGGGATTCCCCCACTCTCTCCTTCCCTCTCTCCCTCCCTCCCTCCCTTCTCCCACAGCATGGACCCCAGCCCCACAGACCCTAGGCATGTGGTATGCTAGGTAATGCTGAGAGGTGTCTGTGTGTGTGTCTTCAATTTCACTGGGACAGGACAAAAGCAGACAGGATAAAGGCAGATAGAACAGTGTCTGCTTAGGGCTTTTTGGAGCTAATCAACAGGTCAGCTGGCAATGTCCCTCCATCTCTCTCTTGGAAAAAGCTGTTTAAGGAGAGCTTGAACTAATGAGAGAGGCTTTTGTTTTGCTGATGGGTAGCTAAACACTGTGTTTTTATCAGCCCCTTGCTGGTTTGCAGACTTGTCAGGTTTGCAAACATTATGAAGAAGCAAGGGAGAGGGAGATTGAAAAGTTCAGCATCATCAGCAGATGCATGCATTGGAACCCCCACCCCTCCTTTTGCCTCAGAGTGCTAGCCCAGGTCTGGGGCCTGGCAACACTCCCACCCCTTGAGCAGCGAGTGGGGAAGAGCCTGAGACGGTGCAAGCCAGGGTGGGGGTTTACACCTGTCCCTAATCAAAGCATTTTGTCAGGGCCTGGCCATGGCCCCCTCAGCTCAGCACTATAGAAGGGAAGAGAGGGCTGCTCTAGCATTCTCCCACTTCTAGCCTGAGCCACTGTAGGCATGTGCCTGCATTTCTTCAGTCCAGAGGGAATGTCTATATGGTTGCAAACTGGTTCAACTTAGGCAGGTTAGACTAACCTGCAAAAATTTAATCAATTCTGTTACCAGATTTGCCCATTACTTTGTGGTGTGCTCATTTATTAGGGATACGTTTCTAGGGTCTTGGTAATTCTGTCAATGTGCTGCTTGTGTTACTTGTGTTTCTACACGGAGCTGTATATCTCCCTTCTGCAAGTCCTCACCCCCAATGGAGCTATCTTGCAGGACTCAGTTTCAATGGGGCTGGGTTCCTCCAGTCACCAAATCAGTCATACACGCAAACACACACAAATTAACGTGACACGCCTGACCCGGCCGGGTTGATCAGCATGGACAGGCTGACACCCTCATATGCCAAGAATCAGTTCATCAGAGCAACAATAAACTGCAGTCAGACACAAGCACACAAGTGAACAGAATCCCTCTGAATCTGGCTGGGTGTCCAGCTGACACCCTCATGGGCCAGCATTCAGTTCATAAGGCCACGTCTGAGTCAAACTGGGTCAATCAGCCTGTACAAGCTGATCCCCTTATGTGTTTCAAACTCAGCACATCTCAAGCTTTGGCCTCTTGATGAGCAGACCCCACAGTATTTTTGGGCTTCAAAGGGATCTTTAGCTTAGGTAAAAGAAGCGTTGCTGCAGAGCACAGGAGGAAAGAGAAGCAGAGAAGGAAAAATATACCCAGTTACTACCAGTTTGACTATAAAAGTTATTTATTGCTAAGCATATGAAATATATAACGGTACTAGTAGTAATAGACATGCAAAAGAAAAAAACAAACACAAACAATTACAATACTACCCTGGTTTCACTAAGTATTTGGGGAAACTTAGCTCAAGCTTAACTAATACAGTTCAGGTTCAGAAATTTACGCCTAGAGAGAAAAGAGAGAGAGAGCACTGGGATCTCACCAGTGCAAGATACTTGGGCTGCAAAGCTGACAGGCACAGTCCATAGCACAATTCTTGAAGAGAGAGACGATCTGTTCTTCCAGCGTCCCAAGAACAACAGGGGATGGTGTCAGCACACGAGTTTTTTTCTTCTTGAAGCACACACACTGCTGCTTTTTACAGATTTTATACCCTCGGTTCAGCTGCTTCGAAGCATCCTTAATAGTGTAAATCGTTGTCTTTTCTCTTGACAAGGGGTTATCTGGTTTGGAACATCTCAAGAAACTGATTGATAATCAGGAAACGCATAAGGTTAGGGAGTAACCAGATACTTGGGAGCTAGCTTGAAATTCCTATGGATAGCAGATATACTGATGGGATATCTCATGGTTTCTTCAGAAACAATAGATAGCTTGCAGCATCAGGATTTTGGATTTTTACTTGTTGTGCACAAGCCTCAGTTTAGCATGACTTTTCCAGATCTTACTATAGTCTTTTAACAGACTTAAGACAATTCTTGGGGTGCTCATAACCTTTTGTGGAGAGGACTTCCACCAGTTGTCTCGGGAAAAGTATGGCAACACCTGGGATTAGAGCTCCAATGGGCTGGACGCTGTGATGAACCCCTTTACCATGGTTCAAATGTTGCCCATACCCCCTCTGACTCAGTCTCTTGCCTCATCATTCCCTAACCTGGCAACCGAGTTTTAGTCAATCAAGTTTAAATAGGCTTCCCATAGTGGGACCGGGGAATGTACCGCCCGAGATGCCTATTAAACTTAAAGGTGTGTGTGTGTGTCTGGGGGGAAAAGTCCTTTGTAAATCCAGATTAGAACTGGTCTGATAAATGCTGAGCTGGGTGTGTGTGAACATGGGTTGATTAGCATTTGGAGCACAGATTCCCCATTATGCGGTGCTTCCCTGCTTCTCTGATCCCAGAATTCACTGCAGTCTCTGCTTCAGGCTTTCTGTTCTCCATCTCTCATGTAAATGAATGGTCATCTGGTTCCATCTCAGATGCAAATGAAACCTAGGGCAGTTGTTTTACTCTGGTCACCCTTATCTGGAGGGTCTTAGGTATGTTCACTGCATCTTAATCAGTTTCGTTTATGTAGAGGAGGGGAGGAAAGGTGAGTCCTTTGTGAGTCAGACAGACTGCATCCTGTGCCAGGGTTCCCAAGAACACAGAGCTGAGACGTAACAATTCAGGTTCAGGCTTTTTGAATGTCTGTCCCTAGCCACAAAGGCCCTACTTGCTGCTGGTGCTGGTGTCCTCAGCCCCCAGACTCTGATGTCCACAGAAGATCTGTGATGTCCACAGAACGTGTCCTATGCTGGAAAAAGCTGACCTAGGGGGACCAGAAATCCTGACCTTGGGATTGCTCAGAAAATATTTAATTGGGTGTGTGGTATGCTCCCACTCCAGAGACAGCAGGGGAGCTTAGCCCCCAGACTCTCCATGGTTGAGGATGTGCTGGAGGCCTGGCCATTTGCACAGAAGCCCTAGCCTTCATGTTGATTCTTAGGCACCCCTTGGCCCTTCTATCACCTGCTCCATACTCCACACTCCTTATAAGTGTGAGAACTGGGGTGAAAGAGCAGGAAGGTATCTGCAGGGTAGTGAAGTATAAGGTGGACGAGTTCAGGCTGAGTTCACATAGTAGCTGTCAACTGGCTGATACTATCACAAAGGAGAGCGGGAATGAAGTGAGCTGGGGAGATGGGGGAGTGGAAGTGGTGATTAGAGAGGAGGGTACTTGTCAAGAAGGGCAGATGAATGTAGGTGTGTGAGCCTATGGGGGAAGCACCAAGTGGGGACAATGAAGGTACAACAGCTCCCATTGATTTTTTTTTCTCCTGAATCACAAGGGTGCCAGATAATCCTGTGTAGTCAGGGCAGAGCTTTCTGCTAAAAGCCAGATGTCTGCCCCCCCAGGGCTCAGGAATTCAGGGAGTCTCCTGCTGGTAGGCAGAGTTTAATGGCCTGTCTGGCATGGCTCTTACAGGAATTTCTGTTCATAGCAGATACACTAATCTTTCCTCAGTATAAACAGGACGAGGAAGAAGAGGATCTGTGACTGTACACGTGTTGGTGATGTAGGAGGAGTGATTAGGGGGCATTAGAATTGGGTTATAATTTGGGACAAAAATCATATTAAAGCTGATGGTGTATCCTGGGCAGGACTTGGTGGTAGCTAATGGCAGAAGCACTGATGTTTTCTTCTAGACATGGAGACTCCAATGACCCTGAGTTGTTAAAAGAAAGGGGATCATAAACCTGACTCCTGTGGTTAGCTGCATGCTCCAGAGATATCAGGCTGCTATAATGAACAGCTGGGATGTTATCTGCAGGGAAGAATCCCATAACACCTTATTGATGTCTGAGTTTCATAGTGATTGTGATGGCATCATTAATGTGCCATCTGGCTTGTGGACGTCTGAAAACATGGGCTTAACAACACAGCTTTCAAGTTCAGGGAGATCTGAGGGTGATCTGGCAGGTCAGGAGGTATTAAAAAAATTATACAGTGTTCCTGGTCTTGATTTAACAGTTGCCCTGGTTCACAATAGGGGCGCAAAAACTGCATTTCATGAGTGAATCAAAAGGTTCCTATGTACATGGCTGATGCAGCACTTTGAGATGCTTTGAGAAGACCAAGTCCTCTGTTATGTAGGAAGTGACTGTGTCATAATTGTCTCCCAGATCTTGCTAGATGGGAGCCTTGCTACAGGAATTTTTGGCCTTGAGTAGCAAAGTATGTATCTAGCTCTGAACGTCCTCAAAATTCAGGGAATTTTGGATCTTGGGGGTTGAGATGGGATTATTATAGTGACAGAGTTTATCTGCTAAATTCAGATTCATTGTCAGACCCGAACTATTCTTGCACTAGTGAGGGATCCTCGTGTTCTGAGTTCATCCTGTCTCATCACTTTGTATCAGTCCCATTCTAGTGTTGCCAGATCTTGTGATTTTATTGCGAGTCTCACAATATTCAGTCTTTTTCTTAAGGTTCCAATTCTGGATTTCCGTGGATACATGAGAATCCCAGCTTCTGCTTAAAAAATAGGTTTCTAGCTCTCATGGTTGCAGAGGAAATAAAAAATCTCATTGCTCAAAAACCAGAAAGCAAATAAAAAGGAAACAACATTCATACTTTCTTAAAACCACATAAATTTAAAGCCAATATCATCATTTTTGGTGCTTTACAGATGATTTCAGAATGCTGTGGACTTGTGATGCTGAAAAAGAGAGAATTTCCTTGACAAACTGGGTCACATCAAGCCCATGATGATCCCAAAACAAAATGGAATCATTCATGAAGGATGCTTTTCAGAAGATCATTAACAGAACAATTCCAAAGTAGAGTCAGTACAATCTATGGCAGGACAGCTGGGAAAATCATAGCACCACATAGGACAGGGGTGGGAAAAATACAACCCACGGGACAGATCTGGCCTGCAGAGGGTCTTTGTCCAGCCCCTGGCAGGTCCCTCAGTCTCACCTGGCCCAGGCACTGCCCACCTGTGAAACATCCTGCCGCTCCTTGGGTGCACAGTGCGGCTGGGGTGGATCCATGGCTGGACTACCTTTTTAGGTAGTCCAGTGTGGGGGACTACCTCAGCGTGGGAGAAATGTGGACCCTCCCCCTTACAGTTGCCCAGCACTTCCTGTTACCGCCAGAGCCTGGAGCCATATCGATGGCAGTTCAGAGCAGATGCAGGACAGACTGATGTGGGCTCCAGGCAGCTGCAGCAGGAAGCACCCGGCAGCAGCAAGAAGGAGGGACTGCTTTCCCCCCACACCAAGCAATAGTTTCTGCCTAGTGCTGCTGCTGCTCAGTGCAGATAAGTCAGGAGCAGGCACTAGGTGGGCTGGGTCAGGGCTATGTGTGGGTCCTCACTGGTACTGCAGGGCTGGGGCCAGTGTCAGTGGCAGCCAGAAGGAGCCACTGTTGCCTGGGCTGCCTAGAAAGGCAGTCCAGCTGCAGAGCCACCCCAGCCCCGTTGCGTGCCCAAGTGGTGGCAGGATGTGCCATGGGCAGGCAATGTGGAGCAGGTGTGGGGTGGGCCGGCTCGGGGCTATGCCCGTGGGTTCCTGTTGATCTGCTTCTGCTGGGGTGAGTCCAGAGCAGGCATTGGGTGGGGCTGGGGCTGTGTGCTGTTAGCGGTGGTGGGGAGGCACTGCAGGGCACATAGGCTCTTGGCTGTTGCAGGGTGGGAGCAGGTGCTGACCAGCTCAGGGGGGTGTGCACAGGGCACTCCCATGCACACCCCATCATACCCACAAGTCTTCCCCCACAAACCCCACAACCACACCCTTCCCCACACACAATCACACACCCCACAAACACTGCACCCACCCACACACTCCCCCACACCCTCCACAAATGTCACACCTCTACACCCCTCTCCAGACGCACTTCCTCACACACATACCCATGCACCTTTGGGGGGAGCCCTGCTCACTGCTATGCACACACACCCCACGACACACATGAATCCACCCCCCCACATATACCCCACACCCCTCCCCACACACACACTCCCAGTCACCCTCCCCCTCCACACACCCCACAAACCCCATACCTACCCACAAACACACCCTTCCACAAACCCCCCATACCCACCCACCCACATCCACACATACCGCCACACCCTCCCCCACACTCCCCCAATATACAAGAGTAAGACTTCATTTTGAGGTATTATGCAATCACCTCTGCATGTGCAATGCAAGCACACACAAAGCGACAAAAATGTATATTTAAAATAAAGTTAAAATATGTTCTTGTCAATGTTTGATTTTTAGTATATAATTTTTTTTTATGGTTCTAACATGGCAAACCCCCTTCCCAAAAGGAATTCTTCTGGGGAAGGGGAGAGACTTCTGGTGGCAGAGGTCGGGAGTTAGGGGGGGCAGCACTTCCAGTCCCAACATGGCGACTGGGGGCAGGGTACCTTGTGGCTCTCGACAGCTCACCAAAACTCATTGAGTGGTCCTCCAGCCAAAATAATTGCCTGTCCCTGTTGTAGGACTTACTTACCTCCTATATTTCAGGTGCCATCCTATTTCTGCTGGGCTTAAAGCAGAGTAAGCTATACAAGGGCCAATCTGCTGCCTTCTTTGTTACATGGCTGCCTGAACTGTAAACTCACCCAAAGATTACCCATGAGCCTTTGCTGACACTGCAGTGAGAAAGAGAGAGAGAGGGTAGGAGAGTCAGAGGTGTCTGACTTTGGGAGCCTGGACGTGTGACTGAGATGCTGAACCCTGTTGGATCTGGCAGGAGAGACACAGGTGAGGTACAAGTGCCCATTTCATTGTGCAGTTTTGCATGGTTCCTTCCTCTCCTCACTACATACAACCTACTCTGCACGTCTCGCTCAGCCTCCACCCCCGCTTCCCCATACCTTGACTTACCATTAGACACCTTTGTCCACATTCGTGCAGAAGTTACCTGCCTCTTTCAGATGATCAGTGCTTGTCATGTGATTCCTGTTGATTGGAGTAGAGCTGAGGGGGGTCAAGGAGACTGCCTCTGAAAACCAGGCTGTTTATTTAGAGGATCAGTTTCCAGTCCTCTTGTTCGCATGTGTTAGCCCATTGTTTTCAGAGGACAGTTTCATAACATAGCAAACTCCTTATCTGGAGTATGCGTGTATCTAAGGAATTTCTTCTGCTTGTATTTTACAGGGCTTGTTCAGTGCATTGAGACACTTAGTAAGGTAAATGGCTTCCAGTGCACCATAATGGAAAACATGGCAGTGGGTAATGAATGAGAAGTGAGTTCAGGCTCCTCTGAGGGTGGGTTGGTCAGCTTTTGTCAGAGGACAAGGTTAATGTGTATAGATAACAAGGCTCCCAGTTGTTATTTTTGCTGAATGGAAATCTTTCTCCCATCCCAGAGGGCAGGACTGTCAGAGCTTGGTGTCTGCAGCAGTGGGAGTTTGAGTGGGTTATCTAAATAGTTTTACTCCAGAGCTCCTAGAACTGCTAGAACAATACTGGGTCAGATGAAATGCAAACAGGGCTTCGCACAAGGCATGGTGTATCTCAAGGACAACAAATACAGCAACAGCTCTTCCTCAGAGCAGCATGCTGCTGTTTGTGTTGTCTTCCCTAAACCTGATAGGAATATTCTGTTTTTACAGCATGGGGAAAGCTTGGCTCCTGTTTCTCCTGTCAGAGCCATTTATTGAGATTGAAGTGGTATCCTGCAATAGCAGCCAGCTCCAGAAACCACTGCAGTTTACAGTAGTTGTTGGCTGGCAAGTTGTGACATTACTGTACAGTACTGAAGTGTAAAAAATGAATGTCACATACAGTACTTTACCCCTTGACAGCATTCTACTGCTTTAATTAGTCTTCACCATGCTGTGATGGCATTTGCAAACACCAACAGATTTAGAGCAGCAGTCACTAGTCTTTTCTGGGTCATAACTCCATTTTCAGGCTTGCAGCTCAACTTCTGATCAGCTTGCCACTCACAGTCCCACTTCTGAATTCATTTACAGTAAATGAATTTTTGTGGGACCCAGCCCTTTCCCATCCTTCACTCACAAGTGCAGTGGCCCAAATGAGAGCTGCTCATTTGGGAAGGTAATTTTTTACAGCAGATTGAAGTCAAGGACTTGAACCTGTGACTGCACCCACAAAATAAGAAACTATTCCACAAGATCCTACATGTCTACTTTGTGGTGGAGTGGCCAAAACTGCCTGGGAGCTTCTTTCTTCTCATCCTCCAGTAGGGTTTAGGGAGACAACCAGCCCCCATACCACTTAGAGGGAACTCCTCTCTCCTGGCATAATTATGGTGGAACTTGACAATGGCTGGACATGAGCACTGTCTTTCGTGGGCACTGCCAATGAAGGTGCTGAAGCTAAGAGCAGGAGCATATGGGTTCTGGATGTGTTAGGAGAGGAGTAAGAGTGCTGGCAGAACTTGAGATAGGGGCTTTGGTGGTTGGAGCTTATAAGGAGGCAGAGGCACTGTAGCTGGGGGGGCGGGGATGATATAAGAACCCTAAAATTCAACAGGAATAATGTGTGAGTTCTAAGAAGGCTCACATGATGAATTTGCAAGTCCTAATACTCCACATTACAGCTGTGAGATAATCTTAGTACTAAGAGGCTCACCTTTGAAAGAAGCACATTGAAAGCTTGGCTTTTAAATGGAACTGGGCTTTAAAGTGCTTGGTGATCTGGAACCTGTACAAAGATCATCTCTGCTAACTACTTCATTTTTCAGCCTAGTTTGATAAAGACAGTCCTCTGTGTTATCTCTTTTGGAGGACTTATGGCATAGAGCAGGTCTGCAGCTGGTTTATCCGAGTGTCCTTAGGTTGCAAGTGGACTCAAAAAGTTTAGTAGAGTGAAAAACCACTGTATTGCCTGTAGTATTATAACTTGAGTACAGTACGATCCAATTTTCCTCAGGCTGTTCCAAAATCTTTTCCATTAGCCAGGGACTGTGTGTGAAGAATTCCACAATGACAGCAAAGGATGGGGAAGAATCAAAATGAGCCATCAAATGGAAACTGTCTCACAAATCTTACTGTAGGGTCACTAGTGAGAATCCATAATAACCTTAAAGGCCTTTCCCTTCCAGCTCACTGTTCCCCTAGTAGATTTGACATTTGCTTAAATATTCCACACACTCAGCTTTTATTGCTGAAGTGCTTTTAATTTTGCTTCTCAGATGTTTTTTGGAAAGTACTTTAAAGGAAGGTAGTTTCTAAATTCCTAGCTGGAACCAGAGAAAATCAGTTTGAGTGATGCAAACAGCTCTCTAGCACGGGTGTAGGCATGTATGTATGTGTGTGTGTGTGCGCACACACACGCGCGCACACACACACACACACACACACACACACACACACACACACACACACACACACACACAGAGACTGTCCCACCAGTCAAGCAGAGGAGATCCCCTTTATAAAAACAAAATAGCAAGGGAAGTACCGCGCATGCATGGGGAAGTGTTTATGAAAGACAGTAGAGCCTGAATGTAGGATCAGAGTGGGGGTGGGATGGCATGCTGTGAGTAGAGAAATACATGCAAAGCAAAAATACATTATACAAAACACAAATTATCATCATTTTACACAATTATGTGGATTGGTTTCAATTGCTGCTTCTTGTCCTTGGTACAAATCGGAGACAGTGATGGGAGATAGGATATTTAAAGAACAGGCTCACTGGGGCCACAAGGGAACACAGTGCCTGTCACGATGGAACTTTCTTCCTGAGTAGAGGTTGCTTCCCTGTGATTCCCTGTGATCCAAGGGGAGCCGCATGGCTGCTTTTCTTGTGCTGGGCACCACCTTACTGAAAACTCAGGCTAGAGATGCAAGCATAGTGTTTGGAGGCTAGTGCAGGCTTCTGAAGCTCTGTGGCAGCCTGGTCAACCCTTAGGGGAGTGAGGAGAGGGTGAAGCCTTGTCTTGGTGGCCTCTGCGGGAAGCTATATCCAACCCCTTGAGCTAGAAGGAAGATCCTGGCTACTGAAATGTAAGGCTGATACCGTGAGAAAATAGGGAAAAGGAGTCTTCATGGGTGTCTCAGAGGGATGGTGGCTTGTCATGGTCTGAAGTGTAGACTACAGAAGACATGTGCTGAAGGACAAATAGGGATGTCCTGTCCTATCTATAAGTAAGAAGAAGGCAACTACGAGTACTGCCAGTGCTACCTTTATCCAGGCCTAAGTATGAAACTTAATTTGGAAGGTTCCAGGCTGGTGGAGGCGTCTAGCTGTGTTTGGAGTTTGTTTTTAACTAGTTTCTTGATTATCTTACATAAAAGAGGAAGTCTGAAACCAGGTAGGAGTTTGCAAGACCTGCTGAATCCAGAAATGTTTTTTTGGTAACTGACTGAGCTATGGCTTGTTTAGAGTGAGTTGTAGGTTCTCCTTTTCAGCTGTGGTACTTGAGCACTTTTCACAAACTAATAATGGGCATGTGTGGGAGTTTCACGCCATGAGTTGGAGTCCCGTCAGCACCAGTAGAACGTCTTTTTGTGCTAATGTGCCAAGTGAACATCTGTTCTAACCTTGGTTTACAGTTAGAATAATAGAATCATAGAAAATTAGGGACCTCAGGAGGTCATCTACTCCAACCCCCTGCTCAAAGCAGGACCACCCCCAACTAGATCACCTCAGCAAAGGCTTTGTCTAGCTGGATCTTCAAAAACTCCAAGGGTGGAGACTCCATAACTTCTCTGGAAAGCCTGTTCCAGTGCTTTACTACCCTCCTAGTGAGAAAGTTTTTCCTAAGATCTAACAGTTCAATTCTACCCTAAACTTTTCTTGCTGCAACTTGAGACCATTGGTTCTTGTTCTATCGTCTGCCACCACTGAATTCAGTCTAGCTCCATCTTCTTTGTAACCCCTCTTCATATAGTTGAAGACTGCTATTTAATCCCCCCCTCAGCCTTCTCTTCTCCAGACCAAATAAGCCCAGTTCCCTCAGCCTCTCAGTGATGTGCCATAGTCCCGTAACCATTTTTGTTGCTGTCTGCTGGACTCTGTCCAATTTGTCCACATCTTTTCTGTAGTGGGAGGCCCAAAACTGGATACAGTACTCCAGATGTGGTCTCACCAGTGCTGAATAGAGGGGAATGGTCATTTTACTCAATCTGCTGGGAACACACTTACTAGTGCAGTCCAGTATACTGTTAGCCTTCTTGGCAACAAGGGCACACTGTTGGCTCATATCCATCTTATTGTCCACTGTGACCCCCAGGTCCTTTTCTGCAGAGCTGCTGGTTAGCCAGTTGGTCCCCAGCCTGTATCAGTGCATGGGATTATTCTGTCGTAAGTACAGGACCTGCACTTGTTCTTATTCTCATGAGATTTCTTTTAGTTCAGTCCTCCAATCTGTCTAGGTCTCTCTGAATCCTAGCTGTACCCTCCATCATATCTACTATTCTTCTCAGCTTGGTGTCATCCACAAACTTGCTGAGAGTGCATTCCATCCCATCTTCCAGGTCATTGATAAAAATATTGAACAAAACTGGCCCCAGGACTGACCCCTGTTGCTGTCCTCAAGAAGGGGCACCATCGATGGGAGTTTCCTTCTCTGCAAATGATGAGTCTAGTTACTAGTAATGTATAGATGGTTTCTGGAGCAGTGTTAAAGCCCAAATTGACAGAACAATTTACTGATGTATAAGTGGCCAGATCTTGAAGATTTGTGCTGATTTTGCTGTTGAATAAAGCTGTGACTCATGCATTAACAATCTTTTGTCTGTGTATTGACTTCTCAGTTGTCCTTGTGTTAGAGGAGAGGACAGGTAAGTGAGGACTATGTGGCCTTTTGCATTTTATGTATTTTTTTTAATGTATTACTTGATGTGGGTTGATGGTACCAGGTGTAAAGGAAGCACAATAATACAGGAATTTAAGATACTTACAGTAGCCATTCCCACCCCAAGCCTTTGCCCCCTCCTCGCTAACCAACTGCAGATAACCCACGAACAGTCTTTTTGTCAAACCCCTAGTGTAGCTCAGTGTGTAGTACAAAATGAAGATTACTCTGTAATTATCATTAATTTTCTGAGTTGCTGTGGAGGGCAAGTTTTACAGCCTCCCTGAAAGCCACCCAACTTACTATACAAAAGACAGCATGGCTAGGGAATGCCAGCAACAAAGCTTCAGCTGGGTTCAGTAATTGGGCATGATATAGCAGAAGTCCCAAAGGTGACCAGAAATCTGAGTTTTACCAGGCTGCTATTTCCTACATCCAGTGCTCTTTTGACTATACTTTAGAATCCATGTGGCTGTTGGCACTGGATTTATGATGCAGATAGCATGTTCCGGGTGGACCCAAAGCCCTCAGACCAGCCACAACTTCTTCCATTCAATAATAGGCACATTTTATTGATGCACAGTGATAGCAGATACAAATAATGCAGGCAAAGCAAACAAAATAACCCTCCCAATTCTTTATCTACCAGTCCTATGGTTCACAGAGGCAAGTTTGTCTGGCCAGTACGCAAGCTTCACCCTGTGGGTCTTTCTTGAATGTCACTAGTCAGCAGCCTGGAGGCCTCCCCACCCACAGTGGATGGGTGAGATGGGCTGGTGGTGTGCCCTCTGTCCATGGTGGCCTCATCTTCCCCCCTCAGGGACCTTTTACTGCTTTTAAATCCCTCCTTTTGAATTCTTTCTCTCCTCTGATGACTTCTCATCTCTGGGTACCATTGACTGGTTTCCCTGTGGTCATCATACTGTCCATATTCTATTCTATCAGCATAATCCTTTATTTCCCAGACCCATCACATGCACACATATTAATTTGATCATTTACCAAGTGTCTTAATTTGGGCATGCCTTGGCCTCCTAATTTGGTCCATCCACCAAAACTGGAAATACCAAGGGCTCTGCAGCTGGTCACTGTGACCTGGCTCCAACGCAATTTCTTATCTCTGTTATGGGTAAACTGTTCATGATTTTAATTTTCTAGCCTGTGTGTCTGCTGGCTTCAGACACAGTGGGCCTTGAAGGAAATTTTGTCATAAGCAGGCTTTTAGAAACCAATTAACTCTTGCCATTCCCCTGGACCATTGTCTTAATACAGTATCTACTTTACCTACAAGCCAGTTCCTGAAAAGCAAACCTCTAAATATCATTTTCTAGCCATCAGTGGCCACTCACAAAGGGTAGTGGAGAGTATGCACAGTCAAGTAGCCAGAGGTCTGCTCACATCAGATTTTCCAAATGAAATATGTCTGCCCAGCCACATGGAATGCAAAACAATGGATATCTCGTAGTAAAGACTGTGCTAGAATTGGTGTGTTCAACCCCTGGCCTGTGGGCCAAGTACAGTCCACAGAGCCTTGGAATCTGGCCTGCAGGGCTCCCGATGGGTTGGGAAATTTGCCCGTAGGGAAGCAGTGGCAGTGCTTTCACACTTGCCTGCTGCCAAAATTCCAAGCCCCATAGGGTGGGTCTGAGCTGGTTCACAAAACTCCTTCCCTCCTGGCCCCTGAGTTGGCGCCAGGGTGTGCCTCCTTCCCCCCCGCAAGCCCTGTGGGGCTGAGCCATGGCCCCTCCTCTCTCCCCAGCCAGGTTGGGGCTGGGCCATTACCACTTTCTTCTTCAGGGCCAGATCACATCCTTTCCACCTGTGCAGTTGGTTTAGGGCCAGGCCACTTCCCCATCTCCCTGTCCACATGGCTGAGATACGCCTGCTTCCCTCTGTCTGGCCAGGTTGGGGCAGGCCACTCCCCCTCCCCACATGAGGCTGGATGGTGGCTAGGTCCACAGCAGGACTGAATTGGGGCTGGGTTGCTCCTTTCCCCACTTCGCAGCCAAATGGGGCCTCCCCAGATCCAGCCTGAGGAGGGATCAGGCACTGCCCATCTGGCCTGCCAGTCAAAAAGGGTGAGTACCACCTAGTGTGTTAGAAGATCACGGAAAGTGAAGTGAAAGTGCTTTTATGCCATGTAGCCCTTGATGTAGTCCACACAAGGACTGCAGCGGGATTCAGGATGTTATGGAATGTGAGCAGTATCAGTCAAGACTTTGGAATAGTTATGAGCAGGGATCTGGGTTTTCCATTTCCTATGGAAAAATAGAGAAAAACATGAATTTTCCCCTTTACCAGAGAAGAATGCAGATTTCTCATTTTACCAGAGATTTTGGTAAAGCCTGCAGATTTTGCAGTTGTGCAAAGAGCTCTCTGCAGGCTGGCAGAGTTCCAGCCTGGCAGGGTCTGGGAGGGAGTGGGAGGAGGGCGGTCAGGCAGGGGGCACCATGTGCATGTACATGTACATGGCTGCCAGGCAGCCTGGAGAACAGCCAATGTAGACAGGTCATGGCGGGGAGGGGCGGGGTTTGAGGACCCCATAGAGAGGGAGGGAGTTGGGCAGGGCTGGGGGTGTTGCCCAGCTGGGCAGTGTGTGGGACTTGGAGCCTGGGGCTGCAGTGGGCGGCCAAATGGCCCCGGTGGGAAGTAGCATGGGGCCGTGGGTGGCTTGGCTGGGGGGTGAGGGGAAGGGACTGGCTTCCTGCCACTGTGCACACTCCCAGGGGGCAGCGGGGACCTGCGCCCCTCAGATCTGTGCATAGGGTGTGGGCAGGTGCATACAGCGGGCTCAGGCTTCCACTCTGCTGCCCTCTCCTGGGGCCTCTGTAACCCAGTGGGTGCGACCTGGCACAGCGGGGCTGTGTGGATATCCCTGCATGGCCCCGCTGTGCCGTGCAATGCTGGATCGCACCTGCTGGGTTGTGGAGGCCCCAGGGGAAGGCAGCAGGGTGGGAGCCCAGACCTGCAGCAGGCAGCCTACCCTGCCCATGCCCACAGATCTAGGGGAGGTCCCAGGGGAAGTTTCCCATGCCTCCCTGAGAGTGTGCACAGTAGTGGGGAGCCAGCCCCACCACTCAAGCCCGCAGCAGGCAATCAGCAGGCAGCTAGGGGCAGGGGGTTGTGGACCCGGGTCCCTGGCCTCATAGTCCTGGCAGCTGGGGGTGGCAGGGGGCTGTGGGTGGGGGGGTGAAGGGCCCCAGCAGGGCCAGGGGGCTGGGAGGGGAGTTAGGGGCATCAGCAGGGCCCAGGGGGCTGTGTGGGAGAGTGAGGGGCTTTTCATTTTAATCACATATTTTGGGAGTTTTATCAGAGAATTTGTGATTTTTTTATTAGGGAAAACCAGGATCCCTGGTTATAAGGAGATGCAAAGAATAAGCTGTAGTTTTCCCTTTTAGCTGCCTGCAGAGTGAACCCCTGGGTGGGTGAGCAGCTGAGAGGGGAGGGGTGTGAGAGAGAGACTTTTTCTGGACATGCTCCTCAAAATGAATCACTGTTGTACAAAATGCAGAGCCGGGATGCATAGCTTGTTTTGCGAGTCCTGAGAAACACTTCTGTGTGGGAGCAGGCTCTCCATTTCACTTGATGGCTGTACAGAGCTCAGAACTGGAACATGTTGTCCTAGAAAACCATGCACTAGGTCCTGAGGTCTCCAAGGCCTTCATTCCTGTGGAGTGAAATCCGGTCACAGGGAAGTGGGGCAGAGGAGATCTGATGGAAGCTAATGATGGGGCAGATGGGGAATAATAAAGAAAATGAGGCTCAGAGATGCACAGGATCTTAACATGATAATGTGATTGTTGATTCAGACCTTTTACTGCTTTCCCCCAGATGCTTGGAGAGAAAGGGACAGCGGAACCTAGGTAATCGCACAAAAGCCCAGAGGTTCAGGCTGGATGGGGTAGGCCAGGCCAAACATCTGTGCTTGACATTTCTTACATTCTAATTAAGGATCCATTAACTGATTAGTGTCACCCAAGAATAAAAATCACCTTTATTAATTAAGGTTAATAGGCAGCACCTACTATTAGCACTCCATTGAGATGTTTTGCTGGAAATGGACCCTGTGAGATCCTAACCAGTTAAAGATGAAATTCATCCCTTTCTGAAATGTTGCAGAAGAATACTTGAAATTAGATATTTACCAGCAGAAAGGTTACCACTTTGTAGCTAAAAAATGCAGGTTAAAACAGTATCTTTAAAAATAATACTATATTTCCTTGCATTTGTTGTTTATATAGTCAAGGCTTCAGAATCAAAGAACGTTGAAAATCTAGTTGACTTTTTTGTTTTTAACCCCTGCAGATTGTTTTCTTTTTATTTCACTAAGTTTGGACAATTAAGAATTGTCTTTTTAGTTTCATTTGTTTGTCAGATCAGCTTCACTCCCTGCCTGTCATTTCTGCCCCTGCCTGTACAATTTCTTTTAACACCCCTGCCCACATACACACATTAATAGACCTTTTAGCTTGCAAAGCCAAGGCAGTTTAGGAAATGCTAGAATTATGATTGCCTCTGGGGCCTTAATGTGGTTATTTTGCGTTTATGAATTCTAAGACATTGTCTACTTGCATGATCACATGCTATGGGGAATTCAAGCGCAGTGGCATTGATATGAAATGAGACTCGCAGGGTAGATGTCCAGTACAGCCTGAACAGTTGCAATTTAACATCTATAAGCAACTGAAAACAGGGCCTGACAGTGGAAAGTGCTGGGTTGCTTTCATGACAGCCATGGCTACCTGCACTGCCTATAATCATTGAAGATAATAATAGTTTGCAGTTAACCTGACAGTCTGAAAGTGAATTATGAATAACAGCTCTCTATGAGGTGCCCCATATTAAAATGTGAAGAGGGAAACTCCGAGAAGTGACATGATGTCCCCTCTTCCTACACCCAGGCCATGGTAGAACTGGGAAAAGAAGAGTCCTGGGATCCTGATGCCATGTGTTTTTCTTTTACTCGTAAGTCCATCTTTCTTCTCCCTGCCCTGGTTTGTGACCTGGGTGGCACCTAAGGTTGAGGGGAAGTGAGTGACCCTCATGAAATCTCCCTGAAATGCCACTTTCCAAAAAAACGTCTGGGCCAGGAACAGGATCCTCCTGTAGGTGCAGGATGTTCATGATTTATGGCCTGATTTTCAGGTGAGCTGAGATAATGAAGTCATTAGTAGGCTTGGGTGCTCAGTGCCTTTAATATCAGGCTGTTATTGTGCAGGAGAAGGGAAGCAATAAACAATGGGGAAATCGTCACTTTTGGGGGGCTGCAGAAAGCTGGATGGCAGAACTGCAACCAGATCCATTGAATCCTGAATTTAGATGGTAGAAGAGTCAACGGTCCTGACTGAGTTAAGCTGAATTTATGGTGGTTGGAGCCTTGAACAGCAGAGGAGAAAAAGCCCGATATTAACTATAGAGGGTGTGGACATGAAGCATGGCCACTTGTTGGCTTAGGTCAAGTATATTAAATACATGCACACTGTCCCTAGGCCACAACCCTGAAGTTCTAGGACAAAGTCTTTCTTTCTCTCTGCAGAGAGAGAAGAGATGAGACTGTGAAAGTAATGAAGGTAATAGACATTTTTTATGGAAGCTGCCAGTCACACACAAGCCTTGCAGTTCTCTAGCTCCCAGACCAACTAATCCAATCTCTGCTGCCTAATGGCAGCACACCAGATTTCCTGAAATTCCTGTCTGAATAAAGCAGTTGTAGAATGGACTACACCACTGAGCAGAAAGCCCTTATGCTTCTAACAATTGTTGACCTATTCCATAAAGAACCCCTTTAAATATTTCTCTTTTTCTATAGTCAGTGGTGAATCAGATCAGCTTGCTAGATTTTGATGCCACAGTTCAGTGGAAATTTGGAAATTGATAGTGTCAGTCCGCCACTGGCAACACAACAGATTCAAGCCAAAACTGTTGGCAGAGCTCTTGGGAAACAGCTTGAACAGTCTAGGTTGGGTTTTTTTGTATCATTCAACCTCAAAATGTCAGAAGGACTTCAAGATTGTTCAGCCAGCTGATGCCACTTGCCTTTATTTGTGCTTTGAAGGGCTATTTACAGGTAAGTACATGGGTAAAAATACACATGAAATATGCAAATGGGCCAAGAGGTTTTCAAAGTGGTATTGTCATAAAAATTCATCTACTTGGCTCAGTTTTCTTTCTGGATTTGAGTGCCTAACTTTAGACAACCACATTTGAAAAATCTTGGCATTGGGTCTCCATGCATGTAGTGATTTAGAAATACACCCATAGATGGAGGAAATATGTTTATTTACAGCTGTTTGGCAGAAAGTTGCAATAACTGGTTAAGCCAGAGTTGTTTATTCACATAGAAATGAAAGATGACAGCTTTCTTAAATGCAACATAGTAGTTACAGCTTAAGACTGACATTTGTTTTTATTTGTTATATGTTGCAAGAGCTAATTAATTGTAGCTAACAGTTGCTGTTCTTTAGACTACAGATTAGAGCTGTCCAGGCTGAGCTGCGATCAGTGTCATAGCTCCTTTATCTTGTAATACCAGGTCTGTCTCTTGTGGTGATGGATTTCTATTTATCTTGCTGTTAAAATTCTGAGTATATACCCATCTTTGTCATTTCATGGATGGCTCTCAATACATGATACATTAGGTAATGACTTAACTGTGTCCATGTTTTTCTTCATGTGTGATCAATATTGTTGCCCCTTTGGGTAGTTCAAGAAAAGAGTTGTTGTGAAGACTTGCCAATTCACATAATCTGTTGCAGAAGTTGGACATTATCTATTTTTGTGAGGATATCACAGGTGTTGGGTATAACAGGAGGGCTTCAATAAAGAAAGAATTTTACTTGTGATTGCTGCATTAAAGGCATATGTGAATACCACCCCTGGGAGTTTTCTCTCATATGGTGGGGAGTTAGAGGCATATCCATTTTGGAACATATCTTCCCAAGGATCTTCTTCTGAGAAATTTGAGGTTTGGTTTCACTTTTTAAAATACTTTGCTCTGCCTTGTCTTTCAGTTCTGCAGAAAGAATGGCAAGTATATCATTTGGAACGGCCTGATTTTTCTAAGCCTTTCCAAATTTGGAAATAAGACAGATATTAAAGTTGGAGGCAAGACCTCAACACTATTAAAGTTGGAGATATCTATAAGTGCTTTGACTTTTAAGAGTGCATGTTTGGATGTGTTGTTTTAATGGTTTCAAGTGTGAACTTAGGCAGAACCTTGGTCTAGTGGAGGCAAACTATCTCCCTTCCATCTGATTCTCGGAGATAATGCAACTTTTACAGGGCATTTGCACTGAAGCTGTGTACACAGAGGTTAGCCCTGCTATATGCCTAGGATTGAGAGTGGTACCTTACGATCCACTCATTCTAAACCATTATGCCATGTCAAGTACTCACTAGTATCAGTCCTATCACCAGAAGGTTTCAGCCTGGGGCCAGCAGAAATATTTAACCTGCTGCTTTCCCTCTGAAAGATCTGAACCTTGTTCTTAGATAAGACATTGGAAAAGGGAGTCATACCTCTTTATGTTACTGGAGAATTAGAAGATGTCTGGAATATTGCTTCCCTTGTCTTTTACATTTACAAATCATCACGCACTTTTTTGATATCCCCTTTGTGTTGGTTTAGCCCAACTGTGTATGCATAGCTTGTTCCTTTTTTCACAAGTCCCTTAATTGATCTGTTGCATTCCTCTAAATTCCCTGCAATTTGTCAATCTCTTTCTGATATTATGATACTTGGAGTTGAGTGTTGTTGTTTAGGTGCAGTCCTACCAGAGCCAAGATGAAAGAGATCTCTGTACTGCGATGTGAATTCAGCGTGTATATATCATTCAAAAAAACGTTAACTTATTTTGCTGCCATGCCATGTTGTAAGTTCCCCTCAATCTCTTTTGGTCCTGTTTTAAAAATCTCAGGCCTTGAAATACAAAAACTGCAATGGTTGATTCTAGTTCTTTCTAATAAATTATGAACTTCCTACTTCCTCTGCCTCTAGTCTTAATTCTTATAATAATTAATTATATAGCATCTTTCAAATACTTTAGCATATATATATATATATATATATATATATATATATATATATATATATATATATATGAATAGGGATTACTTGCTCATCATTGAAACAATCACCTCCATATGCTACACAACAGTTTATTAAGAGGGGAATGAATGGTAACTTCTTCAGGACGATAAAGAAGATCTGTTGTAATAAACAATGGGGATTAGGCCAGAGCTGACAAACCAGTGGTGTCCATTCCACAGCTCCACCAGAAGCACAGCACCTCTATATCCTCCTGAGAAAAATGTACAGACCTAACTCTCAAAGGGAGAGGTACAAGCAGCACCCTGATGTCTCCTATCCAAACACTGACCACGTCCTGCTTAGTTGATGAGATCTGAAGAGCTCTCAACTTGCTGGTAGTTTGAATATGGGGTTTGTTTAGGAAGCAGCCCTGTAGCCACAGCTAGATGCAGCCTCCCCAGGTTTTGTGGGTTTGGTTGCAGCAAACACACTTACTGTCAGGTAGGCAGTGGAAGTCCAGAGGATACAGCACCGGTTCCTCATACAAGCTTGATTGCTTTTCAGGCCTAGGACTACGAGACTCAAGAGTACATGGAAGCAGAGAGCACATGAACCAGCTCTGCTTTGACCTGACTGATCCTTGACAGGTGGGGGTGTGGGTATATTTTTTCAGTTGTTCCTTGTGAGCTGGTGATGGAACTGCTTTGGGTGCAGGGGACAAGGTGTGTGTATCCACCTTCATTCCCTTTTCAAGCAGCTTTCTGTACTGGTGGTTTCTTTGTCCCCTGCACAGAGGCTGAGAGTCTGCAGTGAGCCCTGATGAGCCATTTTGGCAAGGAGATGGTGGTGGGAGAAGCCATCCAAGAACCTTGAATGCTTTATGGTGCTTGCTGACAGACAGCTGAGGGGAACTGTTCTGATTTGGGTGCTGTCTTCTCTACATCATCCTCAAGGGCTCAGGATGGATTAGCAGGCAGGATGTTAGCTGTGTAGCAGGCTCAGAATGAGTTTACTCCCTATGAATGCTTGGTGTTTCCTGCGGGCATGGTGTGAGAGCTAAACACAGCTGCTGGTTCATTCAGAGGGCTGAGCCAGCATCTGGCCATGTCTGCATCACTGATGGACCTTGCACAGCCCTTGTGTTACATATGCAGCAGGCGGCATGGGGCTCGATGGTATCAGCTTTGTTTTTTCTGTATTTCAGGGGCCAATCCTGCATCAGCAGGGACTTGGCCTTCCTGATCTACTTGAACCTTTTTCTCTCTGATAGGTTTGATTCTACTCGGAAACAGATTATCCCCCCACAACCTCTCACCTCTTCCCCTCTTCCCTGAACCTCCTGTCATGGGCTTGCTCTCCTGGCAGGTCCTGCTCCTCCCTGCATCCTTCCATTTCATTTTCTAAAAAGCAACATAGCAGCCATCTCAGGGAATCTCTGCCCTGAGCTTTGAGCTAGCTCACCTGTACTGTCCGTCAGCCGAGCTCCACTCCCTTCCAGCTCTCTTTGCAGCTCATCAGCGATAACGTGTCCTGACGGCTTGGCAAAATTTGCAAAATGAAAATGTCTTCTACAACATTTTTCAGTTTTGCCACACACATTTGACAGAGCCAGGAGCCAGAAGCTTCTCCTACAGCCCCGTCTGCGCTCAGTGACCAGGATGGGACCTAGGCATGTCCTTAGTTAGCAGCCCCCAGCCATGGTATCTCACATGTAAGTTCTCTCAAAATAATGATCTGATCCTCAAAAGCAAGAGATGTTCAGGTTTGAGACTGACCTCTGCCCCATTTCTCTCCTTTCTTTCAGACATGGGGGGCATTCCGGCTCGCTCCTGTCCCCTGCTGCTCCAGAGGGAGAGGGCATCTCGGAGGTTCAATTTTCCCAAGGAGTCCTGTGCATCTACAACCACCCACTTGGCCTCAGAGATCCCAGCCTTAGCTGCTGTTTCAGTAGTCAGCAGGCCCATATGGGGGACCTGCAAAAGCAGAGGAGGTGAGTCCACATGAAAGAGAACAATAGCAAGAGCCCCAGGGACAAATGGGCTTTAGGTCCTTATGGAGCTGTGGACATCAAGCAAGAGCTGAGGCTGGGGCCATAATTTACAATGTATTCTTCAGAGATTTCTGCAGTAGGTGAGAAATGAGCCTCCCAATACTTATGAACCAGTGAGTTAGAATAACATATAGAGGTGACACTCCGTTCTGAATTTCAAGTATTGGTTGTTGCTTTCCCCAACTCTGCTGTTTGTGCCTAACCTTCTTTCTTTTTGGTTTGGTTCCGAGAGCTGTTTCTATCCTGTCACTTGGGCCAAGAGTGAATTCTAGAGCTAAGGCATGCCGCAGTCCTGCTGGTTCACCTAGTCTATCCAGGGCAAGTTTATTCCCTACAATGCATTGTCCAGCTGAATACCGATTATGAGAATGCCACTGCTCTCTCTATCCAGCTGGCTCATGGAACTCACCCTTTCAGCTTCAGCTTTCAGGTACTCACTTACACCCTGATCCCCTGAATTCTGAAACTGTAACCCCAACCCCTGGGTGTTTACATGATTTTTATAGTTGCGTCATTTTGTGTATGATAAATAAAGACTGACAAATGGCTGATAGTCACTTGTAGGTCTGTGTAGGGTCTGTCATCAACAAAGGACTGGAAGTGAGCACACCTGATATTCTAGTCTCAAGACAATGACGTGGACAAGTTGCTTGACTGTGCTTTGCCTCAGTTTAACCATGTGTGTAATGGGGATGCTAATCCCTAAAAAAGGCATAATTCAACTTAATTGTTTCAGTGTTTTCAGTTCAAAGGAAGAAAGTTACTATAACATTTCAGTATTTTATTAAGGTCAACTAGAAACCAGCCCTGAGCTCCCATGTAGTGAATGAGCTCTGACTGCACACCTGCCTTGCAGTTACTTCTAGGAATTCCCAGCAGCAATTCAAGCCCAGTGGTTCCCCTTGGACAGTCATCAACAGTTCATCAATAGGTGAGCATAATACTCTAACCAGCAGGTTTAGGAAAAGCTTATTTTGGCTAATTTTTTGTGTGTACAGTGCTCCTGAAATTCTCGTGTTAGTCAGGCAAATAGCAAGAAGGGGATGGAAAAGATTGACCTCCGTAAGAACTACTTCACAGTTAGGGTGGCTAGGATCTGGAACCAACTTCCAAGGGAAGTGGTGCTGGCTCCTGCCCTGGGGGTCTTTAAGAAGTGGCTCAATGCCTACCTGGCTGGGCTCATTTGAGCCCAGTTTCCCTCCTGCCCAGGCAGGGGGTCAGACTTGAAGATCTACAAGGTCCCTTCAGACCCTACTTCTGTGATTCTATGACCTTCCTGGAACAAGATCAGATATTCTAGACATCTTTAACTGACTGGCTCTTGCATTAGAGCCCCCTCCCATCACTGCTATAGGTGACCTTTTGAAAAAGTCTTCTTACAACAAAGGAAGTGCTTCATGCCCATAAGATGTCAGAATTTTCTTTTTAACTTCCTAGGGGCTATCCTCTGCCTGCCAGTGAAGAAGAGAAAGAATGAGAATGGACATCTTCGTGGAACCGAAGAAACCCAAAAGAATTAGAAACATAGATCCAAGGGGTAGGAGATTCTCTGGAGCTGAAATAGTGTTGCTTAGAAGCCGTC
This sequence comes from Alligator mississippiensis, assembly GCF_030867095.1. NCBI lineage: Eukaryota > Metazoa > Chordata > Crocodylia > Alligatoridae > Alligator > Alligator mississippiensis. The sequence goes on from NC_081832.1 coordinate 43,485,777, forward strand.
ACTTCTTTGGTTGACACGGGAGGGACAGGAGATCATTTTGACAAGCATAGGGCTATATTTTTTCCCTAGTGCTATATTTTTGCATTGCCTTTGTTAGTGATTGTGATCCACCCAGTTCTGTAATACATCTGTCCAGCTGTCTGTTCTTTCTTCTTCCCAGAACCTCCAATGTGTTTTCTGGAGATACAGTATCTAAAATAAAATCCATCTAGTTTCCTGAGCTGTTTGTTATGCCAGTGTTTTCTTTGGCTGACATGTCTGTGGTACATTCTTGTGTATACCTGATTGTATATGTTGGAGTTAATGTACAAAGACAGGGGATAATTTGCAGATAGTTTTCTGGATAAAAAATGCATCATGCATCAATGTGTATCCTGTTGCTGGGAAAGTAAGTTCTTGCTGCAGGATGCTTTGAAATGTCCTCCTAAGATAATGGCTCTAATTTTTTATAGACTGTTGCGCAAGCACAGGTGGCAGATAAACACCTACCTCTCTTTGAACTCTTATTGCAAATGATTGAAGTCCAGGGATTCAACAGGATCATGCATGTCATGCTCAAAAAACTACACACAGACCAAATTCCTCTCTACCTCCCACAGCAGTTTTTATGAAAAGCTACATGGCAAATCTACATGAGCTGAAATGGAGGTGCCAGGCTGACCGAAGTATACATTCACCGAGGACAGACAGAAGGGGGTGTGGATGGAGCCTGCTTGGTTGAATGAGCTTTCAGGGCTGTCAGGATGCAGCTATTTCCTTTGAGTCGAGCTTTCTGGGAAGCCAAAGGGGTCAGGAATGGGAGTAGAGGCCTGGAACAAGACAAGGGAAATCTAAGTCTGAAACAGGACTTTTCCCCTTTGCATTTGTTTAGGTTTGTTAATAATTTTACTTTGGGCTTCCCCGGAGCCTTAAATTAGAGGTGGTTGAATATTCAAGATATCATTTATACAGAGAATTCCATGAGAGTTTTAAAATTAATTATTTAGTTGTTGTAATTTTAATGTTATTTTTCAGAGCATAATGCTGTGTAAACTCTCTGTACATGGAATTCAATTTCACAGAACCTTTCAAAGGAGATGTGAGCACCATTTTGTGCAAGTGAGGTGGGGTGGATTAGTGATTAGGAGTCAGGAGGCCTGGGGTCATTTCACTGGCCTACCCCTGCTTTGTCAAATGGCCTTGGGCAAGTTGCTGCACCTTTGTATGCCTCGGTTTCCTTATCTGTAAAATGAGGACAAGAATATTGCCCTTCACTGTACAGTGCTTGCAGGTCTGTGGTTGAAAAGTACAATCCCGAAGGGTGGTTGTTATTAGGTAGGAGATGACACTATGCAATTATGGTGAACATGGGCAGCTGTTACACTTCTCAGTGCTCCTGCTTTAACGATGGCACAGTGGAAGTGATTCCTGTTGCACAAGAATGGGGAGACCTCCCCACACTCCAGGGGACCTGCATTTCATACAACCTACCAGGACTCAGTGTGGGGCAGAGTATGCATGTCTGACTCCATGGGCTTGTTGGTGAAACCTCATTTCTCTCAGCCCAGAGCTTGGAATTCCTTTCTTCATTGTCCCCATGGGATACTCCAGCACCAAGCAAGCAACAAGGCTGGATCAAAGAAGAGGGCATGACAAACAGAACACCAGTTAAACTTAATTAGCACTCAGTGAGTTGCCCACCAGCCTGATGATGTTTCCTCTCAGCTCAGATGGACTGCTCTTATGGGTGACAACTCAAGAGCACACATAGCCAAAGTGTTATGTGACACCCTGTGCTTCTCCCACTCAGATGATCCATTAGCCCACACACAGTAGTGTCTACATCCAGAGACCTCAGGGACCTTTGGCATCTATTTAAACAGAACTAACACCAAGTTGCAGCCCCCTGTGTACTGGAGTATATTGGCTCATTTCTATCATTCAAGCCTATGCTTTCTGTTCATTTGGGAGTGCATTTTTAAGGTCTCTACCTGTTAATAATGCTTTCCATTTTAACATAAAGAGTGGGGTAATAGGCCCCATTACAGGTAGGTCTCCAACACCATTATCCAATGGCAATAGAGTGGCAAGTATATCCAGGCCCTAGAATAGATTCATAGATTCATAGATGTTAGGGTTGGAAGGGACCTCAATAGATCATCGAGTCCGACCCCCTGCATAGGCAGGAAAGAGTGCTGGGTCTAGATGACCCCAGCTAGATGCATATTCAACCTCCTCTTGAAGACCCCCAGGGTAGGGGAGAGCACCACCTCCCTTGGGAGCCCGTTCCAGACCTTGGCCACTCGAACTGTGAAGAAGTTCTTCCTAATGTCCAATCTAAATCTGCTCTCTGCTAGCTTGTGGCCATTATTTCTTGCAACCCCCGGGGGTGCCTTGGTGAATAAAACCTCACCAATTCCCTTCTGTGCCCCCGTGATGAACTTATAGGCAGCCACAAGGTCGCCTCTCAGCCTTCTCTTGCAGAGGCTTAAAAGGTCCAGGTTCTCTAGTCTCTCCTTGTAGGGCTTGGCCTGCAAGCCCTTAACCATACGAGTGGCCCTTCTCTGGACCCTCTCCAGGTTATCCACATCTCTCTTGAAGTGTGGTGCCCAGAATTGCACGCAGTACTCCAACTGTGGTCTGACCAGCGTCCGATAGAGGGAAAGTATCACCTTCTTGGACCTATTCGTCATGCATCTGCTGTTGCACGATAAAGTGCCATTAACTTTTCTGATGGCTTCATCACACTGCCAACTCATGTTCATCTTGGAGTCCACTAGGACTCCAAGATCCCTTTCCGCTTCCGTGCAACCAAGCAGGTCATTTCCTAGGCAGTAGGTGTGCTGGACATTTTTCCTCCCTAGGTGCAGCACTTTGCATTTCTCCTTGTTGAATTTCATTCTGTTGTTTTCTGCCCATTTGTCCAACCTGTCCAGGTCTGCTTGTAGCTGTTCCCTGCCCTCCAGCGTGTCCACTTCTCCCCACAGTTTTGTGTCATCCGCAAACTTGGACAGAGTACACTTCACTCCCTCATTCAAGTTGTTGATGAAGACATTGAAGAGTATCGGTTCAAGGACCGAGCCCTGCAGGACCCCACTGCCCACACCCTTCCAGGTTGAAACCGACCCATCCACTATGACTCTCTGGGTGCGACCCTCTAGGCAATTCGCCACCCACCGGACTGTGTAGTCATCCAAGTCACAGCCTCTTAACTTGTTCACCAGTATGGGGTGGGATACCGTATCGAAGGCCTTCCCTAATAGTTTACACTAGGGAGTAGTTTACAAACTGGGTGTGTCTACACATGCCGCTATGGGGCTGTTGTTACTGTGTCATCATTTAGTACTTCCAAGTACTAAGAGACAGTGCGGTTACAGCCAGTACTGCACCATGTGCACTGCACATGGTTATTTTTAGGCACTACATTGCTGTAGCAATGCGCTATCATGGAGGAGTGCATCGCTACAGTGATGTAGCTGCGGTGCCACAAATTTTGCCCGCAGACACATCACTGTAGTGCATTGCTACAGCAATGTAGTGTCTGTGTAGACGTGCCCATTGTGTATTTTCCCATTTCAGTGTACTAGGTGGCACAGCAACTCATACTTATGACTATGACCTGCACACCCTGTATCTTTCCAGTTGCCCCATAAAGCAACTCCCTCCCCATCAGGGGTCAGTCCTGCACTTGTTGCATCTTTCTACATCCCCTTTTGGTGTTCAGGTACAGTATCTTTCCAATCTCTCCATTTTGACAGTACAGCCCAAAACGATGTTCCTCCATCTCTGCCCCAGCTCTCAGTGTCTTTCTTCCTCTCCCCAATAAGTGTCAGTGTAGCACATGCTGTATCTTTCTAGTTTCCCCACGAGGTGGTGGTGCAGCACACTAATCATTACCTCTTTCCTCATGAGATATGAAAAGTCCTTGTTGCTGTAGTGTCTCCTGCTTCTTGGCAGTCTTCCTGTAGGCTGATGGCAGTATGCATAAACCAATCTGCAGCTATTGGTATGTGTCCCATTTTGAGCACCAGGTGGGAGGACTTCTTTCCTGTGGTTCTGCCCCATGTTATGGCACTGTTGGCTGTCTCTCTCTGCCTGCCTGTCTTACTGGTTGTCCCCATTCAGTGGGAACTGCCTGCTTCTTTACTTCTTATTCTCTTAGCCTTGCCTGCTGCTGCAGGGCTTCTAGTTGTAGGCTTCCTATCCTGGTTTGGAAGATCCTCCCTAGAGTCCTTTCTGACTAGCCTCTTGTTTCTCCCCTACTGTTTTTCTCCCTGATACTGCCTTCTGCCTATGTGTTTTTCTCTTGGGCCTGGAGTGATGTGTATTGAGGTGTGGGCCATGCCACCTAAGTCCATAAACATTTACCTATGCAAAGCTGCCCATTTCCAGATCACTGCTCCACAGATTGAGTGTTCTTAGTTATTTTGTTATAAAAGGAACGCAGGGGGCTGCATACACTATGACTAGGCTTCGCTCCCTTGATAGTCCTACCACCCTGCTTGGATGGGAAGTGATGAGATGCTCCTTTCCCTTGCGGAACTCCAGAGTCAGGAGTCTGAGGTGCTTTACCCCCTATAGAAGCAGTAGCTGGGCCTCATCCTCTCAAGAGTAACAAGGTCCTTTCCCATGCAGAGAGACAGTGGTGCTAATAGTGCTACCAGTACTTGCACCCTGGTGAACCTTTAGACTAGTGTGTCTTGGCATTTGAGATCCCTTGAAGAGCAAAGGTAGCAAGTGTTTCAGGATCTTGCCAGACCCAGGGTGAGGTCGGAGCATTCTGGCTGCATTCCCAAGGTTTTTCTTATAGCCATGGGACCTAGATATTTCCCCACAACACTAACGTTTGGTACAATTACACAATAGGCTGCCCCAACAACAGCCAGCAGGGAGGGGAGGGGAGGGGAAATGCAGGGATGCCCTGCTGCCAGGCAGAGGTGGGCAGGGGGAGGGAGCCCCCTCACTGGAGGCCAGAGGAGGAGGCTGTGAACGGAGTCTTTACATGGCCAGCCCCAAAGGGTGAGTGGGAGGCGAGGAGGTCACAGTGGCAGCTGTTGTCAGGGCTGGGTGGTGGGGAGGGAGGGGAGCAAGAAGGGGGGGCCTCTACAATAGATGACCAGGAGGGGAAGGCGGTGGGGAGGGAGGGAGGCTGCGCAGGCCCGGGTGGGCAGGGGGAGGCAAAGCGGAGGTCATGGTGGTGGCTGTTGTCAGGGCCAGATGGCAGGGAAGGAAGGGAGGGACATGGGGAGGGGAGAGGAGGAGAGGTCATGGTGGCGGCTCCCCCCCCCCCACCGCCCAGCCCTGACAACAGCCAGCAGGGAGGGGGAGGTGGTGAGGAGGGAGGGAGGGAGGGGAGCAGGCAGGGGAGGCAGGGGCAAGTTCTGCTGCGAGGCAGAGGCAGGTGGGGGAGGGAACCGCTGCACCAGAGGCTGGAGAAGGAGGCGACGGCAGAGGGAGTCTTTACATGGCCCCCCGAAGGGTGAGCGGTGGGGAGGGGGGGCCATGTAAACATTCCCTGAAATCCGTCATTCTTAATGGGCAACTAGCTAGTTTCTGTTATAAAATCCTAGCTTTCTCACGCTCATAAATTATCCATATAGGCAACTTGGGCTGAGAACCCAGCCCTTGACAACTTAATGGTTCAGGACTAAGAACTTTAAATTTAGGTCATGAAGAGACAAGCAGCCAGTGCAGCTTGGGTAGAATATGCTTCTGCCTGCATTTGTTGGCTAGCAGACAGAGCTTCCACTTCCTGGAGACAGCTGTGTACTTCCTTTATAGCACCATTTACTGTCAGCTCATTTTAGTTAAGAAGAAATAACACTCTTGGCTCTGGATTCTGGTGGGAGCAGAACCCCAGAGCAGTTAGGCTATGGTGCTTCACTGATTTAAACACATTCTTGAAGTCAATGGGATTGTTCAAACATGCAGAATTAACTATACGCAGGACTGGTGCTGTACTTGGTAAAAAATAATTTACATGCTTTATTTCTGCAAAGGCTGTAAGGTCTGCATGCCCACTAGCTCTGGAGGGAAGGAGCTTCTAGACTCTGCTGGTTGACAGACTGAGTAGTCTCAGAACAAGAGAACGTCTTTAGGGCAGCAGGATGTAGACCTGAATAGCAAGGAACAGGTAAACTAGGATTGTCATACGCCTGGGTTTTCCACCACCTGATGCTGCCACCCAGAGCTTGGGGCTAACTCCCTGTGCCTCTGGCCCTGGCATAAATTTCTCTACCTCGACTCAAATTACTGGTGTCTCAGGTGGATGTGTAGACGCTGGGTCCGGGAGTAGTTTACTTCAGCTCAAACTGCTCCCGAGTTTATTGCTTCAAATTAATTGCACATGTGGATGCACTGACCCTGTGTACAGTGTTAGAGGAAAAAAAACCTGATGCAAAGATGATGATATATGATAGGTGCCTGCTCTCTTTTAAATATATAAGCTTAATAAGGTGTATTACTGTTTTGTTTCACTAATGAGGAATGCTTCCAACTTTACTTAACAGTGAAAACAAAATGACAAAGCAACCCAGTTGCTGGTCTAATTTAGCCAGCAGGATATGAGATGTATTAGGTCTGTGTGAAGCTTTAGTTGCTGATTCAATTCGGGGAGATTTGGCCTGATTCAGTGGCTGAATCTCCGAATCTGAATGGAATTGGGAGACCAATAAAAAGGTCCAAATTGATTCAAAGCCTCTGAATTGGTTTGGAAAAGATTTGGAGAGCTTCAGAGAGATTCAGGCAGTCCCCACTTGCCACCGCAGGGAGCTGGACCAGGACTTGGTGCTGGTAAGTGGGGGGGGGGGGAGCTGGAGGAGCGGGGAGGGGACCATGGGGGGACCCCTGCCAGGCCCCATCCCCTGCCTGCTTCCCCAGTCCCCCGAGTACCCCTTGCCCACTCTCCCAGCCCCGTCAATGGCTGCCCTGCCTGGCCCCACTGTCCCGGCGCTTTAAAAAAAAAAAAAAAGCCGCACAGTCACCAGCTGCTGCAGCAGCTGTCAAGGCCTCTGAGGGCTCATGGTAGAGCCCCCCCATGCAGCGCGGGGCAGCAGGGATCGCCCCCCTGCCTGGCAGGAGCCAGTGAGTACAGGGCTTTTTTTTTTTTTTTAAATGCTGGGATGCTGGGGCTGGGCGGGGCAGCCATTGAGGGGGCTGGGAGAGCAGGTGGGGGATGGGGCCTGTTTGATTCAAAGATTCGACCAATTTAGCAGCGGCCAAATCTCCAAATCAGATTCAGCCAAATTGATTCAGGACAGTGATTCAAATCACCGTATCGAATCACTGTCCCCAGAATTGGCTGAATCTGAATCTGAAGCAAATACTAGACGCTTTGCACAGACCTAGGATACTGGCATTTGTCAAGCTGCAGTATTTCTGTGAGAATCTCTTAATTCCCTCTCCAACCCAGTTAAAACCAATCTTTGGAAGTGTCTGAACTGATTCAAAATTCACTTCCCTTAAAAAAGCTGAACTGAGAATTGTTTCAGGATTTACTGAGAGCAAAATGTTTAAAAAAAGCCAAGCCTCTGCAAAGCACAGTATCTTCTCTGGAAAGAGAATGGATCTGTGCGTACGTGAGCACGAAGGAACCTATGGGTTACAGTTGGCTTTGCAGTTACAGTGAGCCAACCAGGTTTGTGCAGGGGCTTGTTGTTCACACAATTTGACTTTTGCCTTCAATCTGTGAGATGGTTAATTTAAATCATGCAAGAGAGTCCATAGGGATCAACATACAGTTACAGCTAGACTCTGGTTTCAGCTCTGTTTTAGCTTCGTTGGATGCATACACACATACTAACTTTCTGTCAGCTAAGTCAACTTCACTGTCAGAGTGTACACATGTATGTGGAGCAGAGTCGACTGACATGTCCTGAACTGCATTAGTTAAGTCAATTACCTCACAAGAAGGCTGCCACCGTGTCAATGAGCTGTACGTGTATACGCTCTAATGTTGACTTAAGTTGCCTTATTTTAAATCAACTTAGTACGTGTGTATGTACCCACTGTCGACCAGAGTTAGATGTTGCTGCTGCTATTTGTTTTGGAGAACAGCTTTAGGATACAGTCCTAGATCAGTGTCCCATTGAACTGGACATTGTACGAACAGAGAGAGCTTCCCTGAAGAGCCTACAGCAGTGGTCCTCAACCTTTTTGGACTCAAGGCACCCATTGATTAGACTTGAGCCCCCCCTTGAAAAATGTCAGTTCTTAGTTTTCACTCATTTTTTGACTGCAGAAAAATAATAGAGCAGTTCTTCTGCTGCAAAGAAATTAGAAAGACCCCAACATATCATAAGTTTTTGATGCTATGGATTCCTGTTTGGAATCTCTGGGCACATCCGCACATGCAGGGGCATACACTTGCAGCAGCAAAAAAAGTAGCAGCACAAATTTGTACTGCTACTTTTTGCTGCTGCGCATGCCTCTGCATGTGCGCTTTGGTTGCCCTGCTTTGGGGAAACTGCCATTTCCCCCCTCCTTCCGTCTCCTGGGAGGAATGAGCCTCTGTGTCTGCTGGTGCATGCTCCTTTTTTTGTGGCTTTTTTTTTTGGCTACCAGGATTTCCTGATAACAAATATTGTCCCTATGCTGCAAATTTACAGCACAGGGCACTTTTTAACATGCCAGGCATGTGGTTTATGGTGCTGCAAAGATGTTTGTGGTGCCATAAACTGCACGTTCCTGCACATCTAGATCTGGCCTCTGGGTTTATCTTGTGAATCATCTTTGCATACCTAATAGTTGCAACATTGTATGGCACCCTGTGACATTCCTGAAGGGATCTTGAGGCACCCCAGGGTGCTGCGACACCTTGGTTGAGAATCACTGGCCTACAATCTAACTGTAAGATGAGAAACAGGTGAATATAGTAAGCTCCAGAAAACAATGAGACAGTATTTATACCCTCACTGTTACTCAGATTAAAATGAACTTTACTTCCTGGTCATCCTACTAATTTCTGTGGTACTAATTATGGGGTAACAGATTATTCAGGGTGAGTAAAGAGATCAGAGTATGGCCCTCTGAACTTCAGGTAACCTCTTAATAAAGCAGAAATGTAATACACAGCTTACACCTAAGATTAGACACATTTCTATTTACTTTGGTGTAATTAGCCATTATACTGGTGTAAACAAAGAGTGGAAACATGGTGCTTAGACATAGTTCTTGACTATGGTGTAGAATTACCCAGGAAAAATCAGGGGTAAATTGCACCAGTATAAATTACACCTGTAGTGTGTAAATGTTAAGTGTTCATAGCAATTTGCTGTGTAGGTGGACCGGCTATTATGTGCGCCCCTCGCCTCCACCTACTGGTGGAGCACTGTAATAGAGCCTACTGAGAGCCTACTCTGGATACCTGCTTATCTGTTCTCTCTGAGTTCCAGGGTCATTGGTGTACAAAACCAATGTAAGTTACACTACAGTAAATGTGATGCGAGTTCAGGCCCATAAAGAATTAGGCTTAAGTCACTGAGATCTTCAGGTGCAGGTGCTGAAATGCAAAGGATTGTCATTACTAAAGTCTGCAATCCTGATGTACAGTCACAAAGGAGTGTTTGTATTATGATTTATAATTATTTTAACAAATGTTAACTAGTGCTGTTGTAAGTTGCAGTGGACTCAAGGAACAAATGGGACCAATAAGACTAGCAACAAAGGTTTGTTCCTTATCTATGCTACAATTTATAATCTTTATGTTAAAATACGATTACAAATTGTAGTGTGGCAAGCTTTAAATGGGTGAATGAGGTAAGAGAAAAGATGTTTGCTACCAATGTTCCTTGGCATTTTCCCACCCACTACATTTACATATGTCAGTGATAAAATCTAGTGATGTTATAAAACCCAGTTTGTTAGGGACTTACTCATGGGTATGAAATTACCAATAAAGGCCCAGCTGACGAATCAGAACATTACTTTAGGCAACTGGTTTGGAGTAATGTAGGCTTACTTGTGCTCACAGGAATTGCCCGAAGGTTAAAATTCAGGAGACAGAATGAAGGCTGAGGAGTGGCCATGCCAGGTTTGAAATCAAGGGAAAGGCTTTTGATGGAAAGGCTCATTAACCTGAGAGAGACAATGTGTAGGATCAAGGGAACAGCAGGGGAGGCTACTCTGTCTTCAACCTCCATCCATTTTGGGGCTGAAGACAGATCTGTCTTTCACTAATACTTCTGGAGACCTATGCCAGAAAGCCAGTGAGGGTATGGGTGTCCCTGCCAATATAGGTACTTTCCATCACAGAGTATTTGTTAAAACACATGTCCATCATTTTAGAAACTAAGGCCATGACAAATGTGCAAGTATATGCTATACAAGACTTGGGGGCTGAAGAGACAGACTTGCCAAATTATGTTTGCTCATTCAGCTAGGCTGAGGAATTTGTTTTGATGGGCAATGTTTAATACAATTTTTGCCATCACCCTCAGCTTCCATGATGAAGGGCAGGTCAGAAGATATGGTGTCTGCACTGGTAAATTCTCACAAAACTATATAAGGCTGTACTTGCAAATCTTATTCCTTGCTGCTATGAATACCCTGTCCAGATAAATACACAGTGGTGATTAGGTGGATTTAAACATGAACAACAGGGTGTACAAGAGTAGGCTAAGAAATGGAACATATTTCCAGTGGAAAATTAGCAGAACATTGTTTCTGATTGTCACCAGTATGTCAGGGGTTTTGAGACTTTCTTCGCTGCTCTTGTCTTTGCCTCTCACGGTGCAAAGTCTGTTATATTTCTGCCAGTTACTTGACATTTTTCCTGGTATTTTCTTCAATATTTACCCCCATTTACTGAGATGTGGCCAAAATCATCCCAAATTCAGTAGTTCCAAAGTTCCTCAAGAATGATTCCTAGAGCACCATCAGGGTCTGTACCTTAAGCTTACAGAATGGTGATACTGAGCCTGGAATCCACACTGAGATGGGCTCAGTAAATAGGGCTGCACCTTCCCAAGGCCCTTTCCCACAATTAGACTTCAGCCTCTTAAGTTTGGACATGGCTTGAGCAGCCTGCACAAGCAATAATCATTCCAGGAGGCTGTTGGGGAGTTTCTCTTCTATTCAGCATGCTGTATACAACAATAGCAGCTGCAGCTTCTCTGGGGGCTAAAGACTGAGTTCCCTACTCAGTTTAGATTTTCTCTTTGCTTTGGCAATATTCTGGGAATGAGGACTGAGTAAAAACAGGCCCTTATTGCCTGTCATGGGTGTTGGAGAGATCAAACAATATGAGGTGAATATGATTTAATATGTCTAGAGCTGGTCGTGACGTATTTTTTCTCATTTCTGTTTGTATTTTTTTAAAACATTTTTTGGTTGATGAAAACTTTTCCATATCTGCTTTGGTGAAAAAGCTATTTTATGTAAAAAAATATACATAACATTTTTTCAGCCTGTTGCTCCTGTAACTCGCAGTGTGTGCACCCCCCTTGTGAACTTTTTTTTGAAGAGGACTGGGTTAGAGTGCTTCCGGAGGGGCTAGATGTGTTCAAGTCAGCAGGTCCAGATGCTCTCCACCCCAGGGTGTTGAGGGAGCTAGCTGGGGTTATTGCAGGGCCCTTGGCATGGCTTTACAAGCATTCGTGGTGCTTGGGCCAGGTGCCAGATGATTGGAAGATAGCCAATGTGGTCCCCATCTTTAAGAAAGGGAGGAGGGAGGACCCGGGCAACTATAGGCCCATCAGTCTTACCTCAGTCCCGGGGAAACTCTTTGAGAAGATCATCAAGGAGCACAACTGTGATGGGCCGGCATCCGGGGTGATGCTGAGGGGCAACCAGCACAGTTTCATTAGGGGCAGGTCATGTCAGACCAACCTGATTGCCTTTTATGATCAGGTCACAAAAGCATTGGATGCAGGTGTCACTGTGGATGTAGTCTTTCTGGACTTCAGCAAGGCCTTTGACGCTGTCTCTCACCCCATCCTCATTAAAAAACTAGGCAACTGTGGCATCGATGCCTACACGGTCAGATAGATTGCTAATTGGCTGGAGGGTTGTACTCAGAGGGCGGTGGTGGACGGGTCATATTCAACCTGGGGGGAAGTGGGTAGTGGAGTCCCCCAGGGCTCGGTCCTTGGGCCCGCACTGTTCAATTTCTTTATCAGTGATTTGGACGATGGGGTGAAAAGCAACCTGTTCAAATTCACTGATGATACCAAAATCTGGTGTGAGGTGGGCACGCTAGCAGGGAGGGAAAGACTGCAGAAAGACCTGGATAGGTTGCAAGGGTGGGCTGATAAAAACAGGATGCGTTTCAATATGGACAAGTGCAGGGTGTTGCACTTGGGCAGTAGTAACCGGCAACACACTTATAAGTTGGGAAATTTCCTTCTTTAGAGCACAGAGGCAGAAAGGGATCTTGGAGTCATCATTGACTCCAAGATGAACATGGGCTGACAATGCGAGGTCACGGTCGGCAGGGCTAACCGGACCCTATCATGCATCCACAGGTGCATCTCAAGTAGGGCCAAGGAGGTGATCCTCCCCCTCTACGTGACACTGGTCAGGCCACAGCTGGAATACTGTGTCCAGTTCTGGGCACTCCACTTCAAGAGGGATGTGGACAACATTGAGAGGGTCCAGAGGAGAGCCACCCGCATGATCCGGGGACAGCAGGGCAGACCCTACAATGAGAGGCTACGGGACCTGAACCTGTTCAGCCTTCACAAGAGAAGGCTGAGGGGGGACCTTGTGACCATCTATAAACTCACTAGGGGGGACCAGAAGGGTTTGGGGGAGACCTTGTTTCCCCCAGCACCCCCCAGGATAATGAGAAATAATGGCCACAAGTTGTTGGAGAGTAGGTTCAGATTAGACATCCGTAGGAACTACTTCACAGTTAGGGCGGCTAGGATCTGGAACCAACTTCCAAGGGAAGTGGTGCTGGCTCCTACTCTGAGAGTCTTTAAGAAGAGGCTCGATGCCCACATGGCTGGGGTCACTTGAGCCCAGTTTCTCTCCTGCCCAGGCAGGGGGTCGGACTTGAAGATCTACAAGGCCCCTTCCGACCCTACTTCTATGATTCTATGATTCTTTTCAGCCTTATTGGTCTAAGCTTGGCTAATGTAACAGTCTGCATGCGGCGGGTCCTACATGTGGAATGGTCCAGTGTGTGATTTCCTACACGATTGGTCTGGACTTCTCAGAACTCCCTCCCCTGCTATGGGGTTCTCTCTTTGCAGGCAACAGCTTAGTTGCTGAAAGTCTTTTATCTTCTCATGAATATAGGATGGCTTTTTCTTTTTTTGTCATCTTAAATATCTGAATGTGCTTTCTCATAAATTTATTGTTGCTTACTAAAGTAAATGAACCCCTTAAACCTTGTGTTATCATGTTAGATATGTGGGCTTTTCTGAACATCTCTCTCCCAGAGAACGCAGCTCTCCCTCCACCCATAATGCATCCTCATATTGCCCTACCAATATGTCTTAATACTGACCTGACATACAAGTCACTGGTCTCACTTCTAAGATTGCTAATAGGAATCCCAGGCAGACCTGACACTATCAACAGGGAGTTTGATTTTTGTTTTAATTGAGCAGATACTTGCTCCATGGGCTTTGAGGCAGCAAAGCACTTAAACATATGATAAACATGCTTAACTCTCAGTGTGTTGGAGGCATTAGGGACAAAGGTAGCTGTAAACTACCTTTAGTCACCCTGGATTGAGGCATTGGTTTCATTGCAGTTTTAATTGAACAGTTACTCATTCACTCTGTGTCCATCAGACCAAAGTAATGTTGGTCTTGGTGTTAAAGGAGTGGCAGATTACAAGTTCTCTGATGGAGCCTGTGATGAGCATATTCCTTCCATGGGTCCCGTAGGGCAGAATCCTCTTCCACTTGTACCTAAGTGGCAGTTATCCTGCTGCATAAGTGCTGTGCTGGTTTTTGGGACTTATACACCATTTCAGATTCTGTTTGGCCCTCTGGTGAAACAGAATTACTCCACATGTCTGTGGACATGAAAGCATCCACATTCCCACTGAGCCTGCTTGGCATGGCTGAACTCTGACCAAGTGGTTAGGTGGTGCTGTGTGTTCACCCAGGCAAGACCTGAAATTTTAGCTGGGTACTGTCCTGTAAGAGGGTGGAGGGGCCCCATATGCTTTAGCCTGATAACCCAGGGATGAGGACAGTTGTCCAGGAAGCAAAATACCCAGGTTCTAGGCTCCCTTTACTCTAAGAGGAGTTTTCCTGCTTTCCAGCATAGTGCTTTGGCCAATCTACTAGGCTATCAGGCTGAAACATGAAGAGTTCCTGTCTTCTCCCCTTGCCATGGGCTTTGGCTCAGCTACAATTTTGGGCCTACTTGAGCAAGCGCACAGTACCCTGTGTCCAGCTTGTTGGAGTGCAGCTGTACAAAGCAGGCTCAGTGGGAAAGCAGATGCTTGCTTGTCCATAGTGCATCAAGAAGTCTGAGACTGTGCTCAAGTGCTGACACCAGCACATACATGACTGGTGAACTGCCACTGAGGCATACACAGTGAAATGGGACATAGCCCCGAATGACTTGATCAGGGCCATGCTGGATGCCAGTGGCAGGGCAGAGAATGAGGCCTGGCTCTCCCAGGTACCAGGGGAGCACTTTTATGGTGGGGCCATCTTTCCTTTCCAACATAGTTACAGAGGCGGAGTAACCTAGTGGATGGAGAGGAGAACTTAGACTTGAAACTCCTGGGTTATCTTCCCACTTCTGCTACTAAACTACTGTTTGATCTTAGATTATTTACCAGCCCTCCCACATCTGTGTAAGATAGGAATAGTGCTGCTTACTGTGTTAATGATTACCTTTAATATCAAAGCTTCTATAGAGCTATAAGATCCTAAGATGAAATGTAAGGTATTATTTAAAGAACATAAATATATGAACCCCTGGGAGTCCTGTGGGAGAACATCTTCTGTGAGAAGAATGATCAGCTGTTCAGCCCAAGCCAGGATAGCAGTAGTGAAGGCTTTCTCTCAGCTATGCCTGAGAGCATGCAGAACCTCTCCACCGTGCATCAGCTCGAGTGGCATTCCCTGCTCTGTCCCAAATACAAGGGGTTAATATTATGAAGTGTGCTATTATGAAGCAACATGCATGCTAATACAGTTAGCTTCTCCACTGACATATATAATAATGGGAATCTTGGACCCAAGATCAGGGCACCTTTCTTTTACTCAGACACTCTGATTGCTGGTACCAGTCACAGGTTATAAACTAATTTTGGCAGAAGGCCATAAAGCTGCTTTTTGCCATGAGACATAGAGGCGTCTGGTGTCAGGCTGACACAAACCATTTGACCAGGGAAAGGTTTCTCTCCCGGTGGGATTGTAGAGGGCTGGTGTCTTTGGTGGTATTAGAGGTATATATAGAGGGGCTGATAACAAGCATTAATATTTATTAGTGTGGGGTTATCAGGCCTGAGGCTTGCTTTCTAGCCCAAACTCCTTAGGCTGCTTTGGTTATTATCCATTGAGTGCAACAGGTTTATCAGCAAGTTCAAGCATGTTTGGATTGCAAGGTTGTATCTGGCATTTGGAATGAGCAGCTGCAGTAATCTGCATTTATCATCAGGTTCCTTGGTTCAAGGTACCGTTAGGCCAAATCTCTCTCTGTCATATACTTCTGCTTTGGTTTATTGGCTGTTAAGAAATCTATTCACCATCATATATATTAAGCCTGTGTGTTTCAAAATGGCTGCGGGGCACTTTATCTAAACCTCATGGAATGAGTTTTAGATAAAATGTTCCACAGCCATTTTGAAAAGTGCAGGGGCTTAATACATGTGGTGGTGAGCTGTTTTAGGTAGAGTGCCTGCCTGGGAACTGCTGTAATTAATGTCCTCCCTCCCCAAGCACATGTATAGGCAACTGTTATTTCCTTTATGCTGGGATGGAGTGATTGCAAGACAACAGGAACTCGCAATCAAATTTTGTGGCATAACCTTGTACAACAGCTTGTTGTGAGTATAGTGAGAATGGGCTACAAGGTTTGTGACCATATAAATCCTTTGGTCCTGTGCAGCAGCTAGACTGCCATTCAGTGGAGTGCAGAAAGCATCCATTCCTTCTGGCTGTGGAGATCTCCTGCTAGCAGTACTTGAGGCACAGTATGTGGGTCACTAGTAGAGCTAGTCAGAAACCCCCAATAAAACTTTTTAGTTGGAATATGCTAGTTTGTCAAAGTAGTTATGCATTAGAAAAGTGCTCCTGTCTGAATGGAGACCTGATAGGGCATGTTTCAGGAAAGTTGCTAGGCTTCCTGCTACCTCACCTGCCCACGGTCTCAGTAGCACAAGCTTCTCGGATCTGTGACTAAAGGGTAGTCCCACCATGCCAGAGGCTGGGAACTCTAGAGGTTTCAGCCTCCTGTGTTCACTACCTCCTTGTGGCTAGGAGTCATCCTAGCTGCTGACTAAAACTGACATGATTCTCGTTAGCTTCACTGCTACCAGCCAATGAAAGCACCCGTGTAACTGACCAGACGGTCACAGGTGATGACATCATGTCAGTTACAAGCAGTAGCCTCCAGGTATCCCACAGAGCCTATCTTGTATCAGAAGCATTTAGTTTCAGTATTTGCTAAATGAAATACTACAGCATTTCAGTTCTGTGAATTTCTTTGTTTGGGGCCTTTTATTCTAAGTTTCAATTTTTTTTCCCCCCTGAAATCTCAATATTTTTTGAGAAACTGAAATTTGCTTTTCCCCCAGGCTTCATCACTAGTAATACTGTTGTCATGGTTTGTTAATTTTACAGTAATGGCTGGGTAGGCAAAATACCATTGCATGGTGGATCTAAGGACATGTTCCTGATTGTATCTAATCAATGTAATATACACAAGGAAACAATTGTAATGGATATGACATAAACACCAGTAATAACAGAGTTATAAGATACAAGGAATATAGAGCCAAACAGGAGATCTATAACAATGTTTTACATTTAATAGGAATTGTGAAGTGCCTGACCTTAACACCTTCACTGACAGTGACAGGAATTTTGCTTGAGTAGGAACCACAGAATCAAAGCTCTAGGGTTATCTGTGTATTTTCAGGTCTAAAAATGCTTTGTTTTCTTTGATTTTTCTCTTCCTGATGGCTTATTACTGTATGTTCCCGGGAGATGAATTTGCACTTTTTCCGATGTAATAAAACAGAATGGTAATGACTGTCAGTCTGGTTTGTTCCAAACACTTTAAAAAAAAGAAATGAGGCAAAAAAAATGGCTAGAACTTTGATACAGTTTTAATTTATTTATTTTTTGCTTCATTGACACAGGAAACCCAGAGCAAACCAGTTTAGATGGAAACACAGCGTTTGATTTTTTTTAAAAAAAGCAAAACAAAGCAAGACCAATTGCTGATGGAGTTTGCTTGCGAATGTGACTATACATGCCTATAATAGGGCAATCAGACAATATTGTTTTCATTTTTGTCATAGAAGACAATATTTTTGTTAATCTGCACAAGACCCAAAAAATCTTCTGCATGAGCTATCCTGTGTTAACAGTGACATTCAGTGATGATGGAGCGTTTGTAGATGACACTTTAAAGCAGGTTTAAGGTTGGTTAAATGATTTTTGCACCACTTTAATGGCATTGCTGTTTGCACATTCGGTGGCATATTGTGCATTAATTCCAGCCACTGTAGCATATTCGGCAGTGTAATGCGCCTTAAATGACTTTGGGACTCAGCAAATGACTTTGGGGCGCTGCAAAGTAAAACACCTCCAAGGAGTTTTAGTTTCTAAACCCTACAGCTGTGAAGGGAAGCACTGGGCCCCATGAAGCTCAGGGGCTGTGCAAGCAGCCCATGCAGGCATCCCGGCAGCAGCCCAGGAAGGCAGGCTCCAGAGAAGGAAAAAAAAAAAGCGGAGAGCTTGAGCCTGATCTTTTTTTCTCCCCCACCCCCTGGAGCCTGCCTGCCTGCCTGAGCTGTGCAGGGGCCCGGTGCTTCCCTCCATGGCTGCGGTGCCCCCAGGACTGCCCGAGCTGGGTACCTGTGGGTGGGGGCTGCCTGAGGGTGGGGCCACCACTGCCATGGAGGGAAGCACCAGCCCTCCCCCCCGCCTCCCCCTGCAGCTCAGGGACCACTCTGCCCTCCAGCAGGTTGCTCTCCCTTCCCCGCTGCTGGAGAGTCAGGTAAGGATCGGGCTCCAACATGGGTGGTTTTTAAAAAAAACACTGCTTTAGTTTAGGGAGAGTTAAACCCCGGTGTTGTGTACAACCCCGGTGGGCAACAGTGAAACAGACAAGAATCAGGTCAGTTTCAGTTAGTAGCTGCTGGAGATGCCTCTCTGAGATGTTCTCTCACTCTCAAGGCAAACTACAGGAGAAGTGAATGCTGCCAGATGGGGTCACTAACCCCTTCCTTGGGAGCAGGCCAGATCTGTTAAGAAATAATAATGCAACATGCCAGAAGAATGATGTTTAGGTAATTACAGTAGGTCGTTCATTAGAGAATAATAAGATAATAGAAAGTACAGAGTAAGTTGCTGTCATGTTTAATGCATATGCATTAGGCAAGGCATAATTAGAGTGGTGTGGGAAAAATAGTGGAGTAAGGTTAAAAAGCCATTGATAACCCCCTGCTTTTTGGTCATTGATTATTTTGCCAAACAGAATTCTTCCATGGTCCAAGCACAGCAGTTTCTTTTGCCACTTCCCCTCCTCCCTCTATCTCTATTTCTAGCTCTATCTCTATTTTTTTCATTTAAATAGAAAAATTTCAAAACTTGTACTAGTAAAAATAAGTTTTTTAGATTCTTTGGATGAAACATCAGCATTTATCTTTTCAGGTTCTATCACAGTCTGATTGATACCTTGATCTGAGCAGTATGGTTAGCCTAGTCTGACTCTGAGCTCTTGTGTTTTGACTGTCATTGTGCTCACCTGTGTGCATCTGGAGCCCTTGCCTATGGTTCTTTATACTGATACTCTGAGGTTCTTTCCCAGGCAGTTCTATCAGTTGCAGGAGAACTTGTCTGTCCCCTGAGGATAATTGTGGGAAAATCTTTGGAAGTCTTACAGCATATAACTGAATTTGCCTGTATACTCACAGGTATTAAAAGCCCATGTAGACACATGACCAGGGTTCCTGGCTTTCTCTGTTTAAAAATCACTCATTCTCTGATTAAAAACCCCAAAATCTGTGATTAAAATGAAACGTGTGTGTGTGTGTGTGTATCAATTCAACAAAATGTTTTATTGATATATTTACCATTTTAAAGCAAATTGGAAGCCTACCGGTGCCTCAATAACTATAATAAAATCTAAGTACCTATAAATTTTGTTATTTGATTTTGTGCCTTTTATTATGGAAAATCAGAGCTCCCCCCTGCTCCGTTAGCTCACTAGGACACAGGTCCAGGCCCCTCACTCCCAAGCCACAGCCCCCCAGCCCTGCTGGCGCCCCTCACGCCCCACCCACAGCACCTCCCCACCCCCCAGGCCTGCTGGAGGGGGCCCCTAGTTGTCAGGGACTGGGTCTGCAGCCCCCTGCAGCCTCTCCGGTGCCCTGGATGCTGCCCACAGGAGGCAGCAGCTGCTACAGCAGAGCCTGGCTTCCTCCTCCCCCACAGGCAACACAGCCACATCTGGCGTGGAAAGAAAGAGTGGGGCTGGGTGGGGAAGCTTGGTGCCTCCATTGGGAGCTCCATACCACCCTGGCAACCCCCTCTTCCCTGCTGGCCAGGCAGCAGCGAGGGGCACAGCTGCTGCAAGGGGTGCCTCACTAGGCTGGTGCAGGGCTTCCAGCAGCAAGGAGCTTCCCCACCCCATTCTGCTGCACTGGGTTTCACCCACTGGGCTGTGGAAACCCCGGGGGAGGGCAACAGGGTGGGGAGCCCGAGCCCACAGTGGGCAGCCTGCATCTGTCCTCACCCTGCACACAGATCTGGGGGACATGTGCCCCACTTGCCCCCGCAGGATTGCTCACAGCAGTGGGGAGACAGCCCCCCCCACCTCCCCAGATGAGCCTCCTACATCTCTGTCCTGCTCCCCGCTGGGGCCCTATGGCCACACAGGGCCCCAGGCCCCAAGCCCCACAATCTACTCAGGCTGGGCAGAAGACCCAACCCTGTCCAACTCCCTCCCTAGAGGGGCCTCAGTCCCGGCCCCCCTTCCACCAGACTTACCTGCAGGGAACTGCTCTCTAGGCTATTTGGAAGCCTTGTGTATATACATGTACATGGTGCCTCCTTGCAGCTCTGCCAGCCTGCAGAGAGCTCTTTGCAAAAGTGGAAAATTGGCGGATATGTGTATATGCACATGGCTGCCAGGCATCCTGGAAAGCAGCTCCCACAGCAAGTAAGTGTGGTGGGGGTGGGAATTAAGGCCCTGCATAGGGAGGGAGGAAGGGAGTTGGGCACGGCAGGGCTGGGGCTGAGACTGAGGCTGCTGCCCAGCTAGGGGTGTGTGTGGGGTTTGGGTCCGGGGCCACAGTGCGCAGCCACAGGTCCCTGGCAGGGAGTAGAATGGAGCTGTGGGTGGCTTATCTGGGAGTGGTGGGGGTAGAAGGAGTTGGGCCAGCTCCCCACTACTGCGCACACTCCTGTGGGGACAGAGGGGGCACATGCTCCCCAGATCTGTGCATGGGGTGGGGGCAGCTGCCCACTGCGGCTTTGGGCTCTCCACTCTGTTGCCTTCCCCCAGGGCCTCTGCAGCCTGGCAGGTGGGACCCAGCGTGGCGGGCCCAGGTGGGGAAGCTCACTGTGGCCACTGCGAGCCTTGTGCTGCCCTGGCAAATTACACACTCTGCCGGCTCCGCAGCAGCGAGGGGCACAACCTCATGCCACTGCCCCCATTACTTCAGGGTGGGCAGGGGGTGCATCACCAGGGCAGCAAAGGGCTTGCAGCAGCTGCAATGAGCTTCCCCACCCAGCCTCGCTGCGCCAGGTCCTGCCTACTGGGCTGTGGAGGCCCCAAGGGAGGGCAGCAGGGTGGGAGCCTGATCCCACAGTGGGCACCCCGTACCTGCCATACGCGCAGATCTGGAGGGCAAGTGCCTCCCTGTCTCCCTGGGAGTGCACACAGTGGTGGGGAGCTGGCCTCCCTCCTCCCCCCAACCTGAACCCGCAGCAGGTAGCCTGCACCCTCCACCCCCACAGGTTCTGCTCTGGCCATACCGCCCATGGAGGAGGGGAAGCCAGGCTCCCCACTTGGGATGCAGCTGGGGCTCAGGCATTGCTGCCTGGGGCAGGGGGCTGTGGACCCAGGCCCCTCGCCCTGTAGCCCTGGCAGCTGGGTGCCCCCTCCAGCAGGGCTGTGGAGGGAGCTGTGGGTGGGGAACGAGGGGCACCAGCAGGGGTAAAGGGGCTATGGGTGAGGAGTAAGGGGTACCAGCAGGGCCAGGAGGCTATGGGTGGAGAGTGAGGGGCACTGGTAGGGCCCAGGGGGTTGTGCATGGGGAGTGAGAGGCACCAGCAGGCCCAGCGGGTTGTAGGTGCGGAGTGAGGGGCACCAGCAGGGCTGGGGGGCTGTGGCTTGGGAGTAAGAGTCCTGGATCTGTGTCCTGGTGAGCTAAGTGGGCAGGGGGAGCTCTGATTTTCCATGATAAAAAACCCAAAATCAATTACAGAAATGTATAAATACTTAGAATTTATTTTACTATAGTGACTGAGGCACTGGTAGGCTTCCAAATTGCTTTAAAATTGTATATATATCAATAAAACATTGTGTTCAGTTGATACCTATATATATAGTAGTGTTTCATTTTAATCACTGATTTGGGGGGGTTATCAGTGAATTTGTGATTTTTTTTTTATCAAAGAATTTGTGATGTAGGTAGGGTAATATGATCAGGCCCATTGGTCAGGCAAGATGATCACTGGTTGCATGAGAGAGGAATCTAAAACACCAAGGCCATTGTCTGTGGTGTGACGCTCAGCATAACTGGACACAAAAGAAAGAGTGGTGTCTTCGGCCATGTGTAGACAAAACGAGAGGCGTGTGTGCATGTCACTTTAAAGTGGGCTAAATGCTTTTGCACTGCTTTAATGGAATCGGTGTTTGCACGCCTTGGCAGCATATTGTGCATTAATTCCAGGCACCGTAGGAAATTTGGCGGTGCCTTACATGACTTGGGGCACAACCCCTACAGCCGTGGAGTGAAGCACCAGGCTCCATGCAGCTCCATAGCTCTGTAGGAAGCCAGTGCAGCTGCAGGGGTAAGCAGGCTCCACCCAAGGTAAGTGGTGAGCCTGATCTCCCCACCCGGAGCCTGCCTTCTTGCCTGAGCTGTGCAGGAGCCCGGTGCTTCTCTCCATGGCTGTGGTGCCTCCTGGTACTGCCCGAGCTGGGTGCCTGTGGGCGAGTGCCACCTGAGGGGAGCCACCACTGATGTGGAGAGAAGCACCAGCCCCCCACAGCCCAGGGACTGCTCTACCCGCTGGCAGCTCCCCCTCCCTTCCCCACCACTGGAGAGGCAGGTAAGTCGGTGGGATGTGTGCACAACACGGGGGTTTAATTAGCCCTAAATTGAAGTGGTATTTTTTAAAACTCACCACTTCAATTTAGGGCCCCCATTTAGTCTACACAGTGTTTGTTGGACCAGCTGTTTGGACCTACCTCAGAAAAGAACAGCAGCTGAATCGCATAGGAATTTAGTGATGAAGACAATCTCCTAGGTCCCCCCTGTTTCTGCATGATGAACTAACTACAATTACTGTGGTTTCATAGCTCATCCCAAGTAGTGTGCTGCACTATATCAGTCTGGTGGTGACTGCATGTTACTAGAGAGGAAAAATTTCAGCCTGAAGATAGCAGTGATAAGCCGACCCAGAGAAAGACCCTTCTAGACCAGAGGAGTTGAGACAGCAGGTGTTCCTAGCAAGTTCATGTCATTCCCAAGGCAATGACTGTTGACTTCAAAAGGCAAAATGACCCCCAGAATTGTATTGGAAGCTGGATAGATTGGGGGGGGAGGGGGGGCAGGCAGAACATTAGATAAAAGAGACAGAGTGCAGTTTTCTAGACTTGGGATCTTCTACCCAGAATAAAAGATGAGCATTAATCTCATAATATATTAAAGACTCCCCTTCTCACCCAGAAGATTTTTATTCCCAGCTAAAGGATGAGTCAAACCGAAAGAAAGTGTATTTGTTCTGGGATTGTGAATCAGCAGGAAACATGTGGGTAGGTTTGCCAAAGGGAGGGAGAACCAGAGTGAATAGAGGTGGTCTCCTCAAGTCAAACTCACTGTTGACATGAGCAAACATGGAGACCCACCTGCTTGCACCAGCTGTTCATTTGTCCTTGGGAGTTGGATACTTCATAACAGTAGATGATATTTTGCTCCAGCTCATGCTACCTGTACTAAGCCAGAACACAACTGCTGTCTCAAAGAAATTTACATAGCTCTCTGCTCATAATACTCTTTCAAGATTTTCCAATTATCATCCATATTCTTTTTGTACTGTTACTTTTTCATAGAGGAGTGTTTTTCTGGAGGTTGAGAGCAAATGTAATGTGGAAAATCCATAAATGGATATATATAACATTTACATTTGTTATGGGTCTAATGTGAATTGGCCACAAATACTTAAATGTATGGGTGCCACATGGTTCTCAGTGAAAGATATAAGCTGAATTTAATGGGTTATTTTGTCTCTCTACAGTTGGACTGTCTCCTGTTGGGAAGGGGATGGAGCAATGAAAAATCAATGGGCCAGACTCAACTCCCATGCAATTCAGAGCAGAATGTAGCCTAAGAGGATACTTACCAGCAGCAACCCCTGTTCTTCATCACTATTTCAGGGTCACACTGTGGGAGTCATGTGTTTAGCCACTTTGGAACATGTTTAGCCTCTGCTGGAATTAACACAAAGCTTGACTGAATCACAGGCACAATTATCATTTTCAGAGAAATCTGGAGAAGCTTCTAAGGGCAGGCATGCTAGTGAATAGGCAGTGCCATTGTGTTGCCATCACAGTTCATGCCCAGCGATGCTACAGCATCATAGCAATGAGCTACAGTGCAGTAGCTTGTTGCTACTGAGCAGTAGCATCTAAAAATAACCATGTAGTGATGGGACTGTGCAGTAATGCTGGTTACTCTACAGACATTTAGTGCTTGGTTAAGCAAGTACTAAATGACTGTGCAGTAACAACTGCGCAGTTGGCCACTTGTGTAGATGTGGCCAGAGAGACCTAGAAAATTGGAGGACTGGACCAAAAGAAATCTGATGAGGTTCAATAAGGACAAGTGCAAAGTCCTGCACTTAAGTTGGAACAATCCAATGCACTGTGTAGACATGCTCTCTGAATCTTAACCCTACCCTCCAGCATATCTACTACACCCCTTCAGTTTGGTGTCATCTGCAGACGTGCTGAGGATACACTCAATCCTATCTTCCAGGTTGTTGATGAAGATATTGAACAAAACCAGGCCCACGACAGACCCCTAGAACACTCCATTTGATACCAGCTGCCAACTAGACATTGAGCCATTGATTAGTACCCTCTAAGCCTGATGATCCAGCAGGCTGTCTATCCACCTTACAGTCCATGCATCCAAACCTTGCTCCCTTAACTTGCTTTTAAGAATGCTGTGAGAGACCATATCAAAACTCTTGCTAAAGTCAGGGTATACCATGTCCACTGCTCTCTCCACATCCACAGAGCCTGTCATGTCATCACAGAAGGCAATCAGGTTGGTCAGGCATGACCTGCCCTTGGTGAGTCCATGCTGACTGTTCCTAATCACCTTCTCCTCCAAGTACTTAGAAATGGATTCCTTGAGGACCTGGTCCGTGACTTTTCCAGGGCCTGAAGTGAGGCTACCCAATCTGTAGTTCCCTGAATCCCTGTAGTCCTCCTTCCTTTTCTTAAAGAGGGGCACTATATTTGCCCTTTTCCGTTCATTTGGGACCCCTCCCAGCAGTCACAAGTTTTCAAAGATAATGGTCAGTAACTCTGCAATTACATCTGCGAACACCCCCAGCACCCTCATGTGCATTGTGTCTGGCCCCATGAACTTGTACACATCCAGCTTTTCTAAATGGTGCCTAACCTGCTCTTTTGCCACTGTTAGTGGCTCACCTCCTTCCCAAACTCTGAGGCCAGGTGCAGTTGTGTGGGAGCTGATCTTGCCTTTGAAGACTGAGGTGAAAAAGGCATTATGTTCCTCAGCCTTTTCCATATCATCTGTCACTAGGTTGCCTCCCCCATTCAGTAAGGGACCCACACTTTCCCTGATCTTCTTCTTGTTACTGACATGACATACTTGTAGAAACCCTTCTTGTTATCCTTCATGTCTTTTGCCAGCTGCAACTTCAATTGTGCTTTGACCTTCCTGATTTAACCCCTGCATGTCTGAGCAATACTCTTATACTCCTCCCTAGTCATTTCTTCAAGTTTCCACTTCTCATAATCTTCCTTTTTTGTGTTTTAGCTCACTGAAGAGTTCCCTGGTAAGCCAAGCTGGTGGTCTGCTATACTTGCTAGTCTTCCTGCACATTGGGATTGTTTGTTCCTGTGCCCTCAGTAAGGTTTCTTTAAAATACAACCAGCTCTTCTGGACCCCTGTCCTCCTCAGACTGGCCTCCCAGGGGATCCTGCCCATCAGTTCCCTGAGTCAAAGTCTGCTTTTCTGAAGTCCAGGCTCCTTACTCTGCTGCTCTTCTTTCTTCCTTTTCTCAGGATCCTGAACACAATCATCTCATGCTTGCTATTGCCCATGTCGCCATCCATTTCTGTGTTCTGCACCAATTCTTCCCTGTTTGTGAGCAAAAGGTCAAGAAGAGCATGGCCCTTCGTTGGCCTCTCCAACACCTGCACCAGAAAGTTGTCTGCAACACTCTCCAGAAACTTCCTGGATTGCCTGTGTACTGCTAGGCTTGGCAGGATTCGATTTTTGTCAATAGACATTGATAAATATCAATTTCACCAGACACTCACAGACCAATGGAAAGATATTTCCATTGGTATTCATTGAAATGTACAAGAAGGACACACAAAAGAAACCAAACTGGGACGGAGGTAAGGAAATCCAGGGCAGATGATGTGTTGTTGGTATGTTGAGCTTTAGCTTTTCAAAGAGAGCTGGATTTGGCTGGCTGGTGCTTGGTTTTGAGAATATTGTATTGCACGAAGGTGCCTGAAAACAAGCCTGAGAACACAGTGAATAATCCGTGTTACCATATCACTACTTTCCTCCTCTACCAAAAACTCACACCCCCTATCCTCTAGCCCTGATTAATGATCATGTTCCATTAAACCATTTGTACCAATTAGGACAATTCTAGGGGACACATGCCAGTTATTTTCATGCTAGCATTCCCTATTATTATAAATTGCTATATGTACTGCTATATGTGCCTGGCTGTAGGGGGGAAAAATGAAAGCAGTTGTCCATTGGCAAGGGCTGTGTTGCAAGCCCTTTAAAATGTGGGCCCTGGCATTGCTAGTGCTGGGCGTTCTTGTGAGGGAATAAACAGAAGCTGAGCAGTGTGCTGGCACTGCCTATTCACTAGCATGCCTGCCCTTAGAAGCTTCTCCAGATTTCTCTGAAAATGATAATTGTGCCTGCGCTTCAGCCAAGCTTTGTGCTAACTCTGTCTGTAAATATCATTAATGTGTATTAGCTGGCGCCAGCCTGTCCCTGCTCCGTGGGGCTGAATTGGCTCCTTAAGGAACCCAGCTTAGGAGGATGTAGAATCCTGGATCTCCAAGATGCTTTGCAGAGGCATGGTCTGGGTGATCTGATGTATAAGGATTTGATGCATGCCGGAAATGCAGCAAGAAGAAATATGCTAGTGTGTGCATATGGGTGCATGAGAGAGAGAGAGAGCGAGATTGCTTCTTTCTGGGAGGGGGAGAACTTAGTGTCTATACCTTCTCCTAGGGAAGATTTTTCATTCCCTGTGGAGTCTTCCTGCCTATCAGTGCCTCAAGCTTACTATATTATATACTTTGATTGGACTAGGAACTCTTTTTATTATACCTTTATATAAGGTCTCATAAATAAAACGCTGTCTTATAGGCCCTACAATAAATAACATTCATTATTAATAAAGTATGTACCTTGTGTACTTTGTAAAACAAATCCTTATGGGGTATAAGGATAATAATGAACCTGTAGAAACTCTGAGAAATCAGCAGAGCAAAAGGCTAATATACACATAATACTTTTCTTCCTACCTGACGAGTGATAAAACTTTTGGAATTTACTGAGGTGGGGGGAAATCTAGCTCAGTTAAAATTAGAGAGGCAAACTTGGAAAGGAAATGAGCTTCTTTATGTTAGAAGCATGGAGGAGAAGGTTTTGGTCAAGAAGGAGGCCAGGGAGGGAATGCAGCAGAACCACTTTGAAGAGAGAGAAGCTACCAGCAATGGAAGAGTTGTGTGAGGAGGACCTTGACTGGGATAAGGGTCATAAAGAGCAGGGGAAGCACTGAGAGCTCAATGCTGCTATTGATTTGGGAGAACTCTGCTTCATGTGGGGGCCACGTTAAAGGTTGCTTCGATAAGATGAATATGTGCTGATTTGCATCCAAGGGGAGAGGCTTATGTTCCTGGGTGGCATCTCCTCTGATGCTTCCCAGAGATGCCTTTGTAGGGGAAGACGGTTTTCCTGGGACCAGGTCATCCACAGGAGAGAGGCTTCCAGATGAGGGGAGGCATGTTGAGCCCAGGCATGTCCCTGAAACTTTGGGAGGACTCTTTCCAGCCATGGCAGATTGATTTACCTTAGTGTACTTGTCCTCAGGCCTCTGATCTGGAGTCACTGATCTTACTACTATGAGTACAGGTACTCTTTGTGAGAGTAAGAAACTGGGGTTAGGGCACCTTTCACACTGCCAGGTCATGGAGCTGTGGATGTTAATACTGGTCAGCTTGGTTACCTGCAACTGGTCTTGGGCCATGGCTTACTGAGCCTGTGGCCCCATGATGAAGACCCACCTGGGTTTGCTACATCAAGGTGCTCTTCATTAGACCAGCATGTAACCAAAAGACTCCTTTGGACGTTTTTATCTCTCTCCAGCAACAGGAAGCTGACCTTCTCCAAATCTTCTTTTGGACTGGGATTTTCCAAAGAGCCTACGATACTTTAGGGTACTTAGGATACTTAGCTCCCAAATAAATTTCAGTCAGATTTAGGTGCTCATATCTCCTAGGTCCTGTTGAGACTTCCAGTGTTAAACTGCATGAAAAGAGTTCTGGCCCTGTACTTTCAGAGTAGTGGTGACAGTCAATTCTTCTTCCTGAGGTTTCACACCAGGAAGTGAGCTGGGTTTTCATCACATGGATTATGTTGACTTGAGGGATCTTATATTACAGAATTCAACATTAAGGGCTATTTTCCTTTAGAGGTATCTTTGCTGTGATCTTAGTTTTGTGGTCTCTCATTTGGATACTAGGTGATGTGTCCCTGGAGCTATTCATAATCCCTTGAGTCTTTCAGGATGCTGTGCTTTTATCAAATTCAGAGGAAAGCTGCAGTGCCAGAACTGATTTTCACCTGATGTCCAGTTCTCATCACAAAGATTTCCAACTTGCCTGCCTTCCTTCCAGTTCTATGGCCAGAAGGTTGAAAAAAGTCCATGGGTTGTTCTGAGCCAAAAACTTCTCCCTCTGCTTTTAGGCCTCAGAAGAACTCAAGAACTTTTTAGATAATTTTTTTATATAAGATACTGAATCACACAACATGCTTAGCCAAATGGCATAGGACAGAAACTCCCAAAAGTGATATGTTAGAAGGAGCACTTTTAGGTTCAAGAGTCTTCTCTCACTGGTTGCTAAATATATTAAGGTGAGGCGCTGGCAGGCACTGTTGATAAGTAACATGAGAGGCACATCCAGCGTAGCTTTATGCAAGTGTTCAGTTGCTTTGTCTGTACCATGCTACTAATTTACAGCTTGATTTAACCTAGGCATCACAGGCCCCCCCCAAAATATATGTGACATGTTTCTACAGTCTTAATCAGGCTGTATTTTTATGATTCTTCTGGTCAGCTCTTGTGTATCTCTTGGCTCTCCTATACAAAACATAGGTGAGATATGAGTCTGGAGAGCTGACCATTGCTGCAGGATACTGTTAAGGCTAAGGGTTAACATTCATTTTAAGGTCTGTCAGGAGCTGCCTGACTTCATTGGATCTATCTGTGCCTCATTGACTTACTGGGTGCAGACAGTTCAGCTGCAGGAAATAAACCCATTGCCCTCACTCAAACTTTGCTACTTAGTGTCTCATTAGTATGCAGCTCCTCCTCAGACTATTTTCAAGGTCTGTCTTTCAGCTGCTGGCCTTGCTCCTTCCTGTGTTTGTCTAGACCCCACCTCCTGGTTACTGGCTCTTAGTCTTTGTTCCTAACTCTTAGCTACAGTTTAGGCCCTCTTCTTATTTCATCTGCTGTGTATCATCTCTCCTTTCCACCTGTGTGACTCAACACTAACCACTAGGACATTCTGCCCATGCCTTAGTTCCCAGCAGAGGCACTTGCATAGGTAGAGCTGAAAAGTGGTGTAGATGATGCAGGTGGGCCCATTAATGCAGGCTAAATTATGGAAATCCATTGTGTGGCTGAGGAATCATACTGACTACAGCAGCGGTTCCCAATCTGTGGTAAGGGTACCACAAGTGGCATGCAGACAACCGATCAGTGATACGTGTGAACAGATTTATTATAATTACTTTATATGACAAAAATTTTCAGGTGGTACTTAAGGTTGTATCATATTAAATTGGTGGTGCACAATCTGTCAAAGCTTGGGAGCCACTGGACTACAGCATGGGCCTAGGGCAGTGGTTTCCAGCTTTGCAGGTCCATGTAATCAAGTAACATGCTACAGGTGACATCCTATTTAACTCTCCCTGTCAACCTGAGGAACTTGAATCTGTGGAAAGCAAAGCTCTCTGTGGCCATGGGTGGTAGTAGAGGATGTTATGGGCAGCATGTTGCCTGTAAGCCACAGGCTGGAAGCCACTGCATGTTAATGTCAAATGTCTGCCTGAGCTGAGCAGTCAATCAGGATAGTATGGTTAAGGCAGGCCAGTTTGTGAAGCCTTGGAATACAAGGCAGTGATGTGGTTTGTATGACATCTAGCTTTTTTTGACTCTCCACCCTGACTGACTCTTCACAGACCTCTTGGGTTGACTGGCTACTGCCTTTGACTTGCATCCATAGTGAGACTCAAAATCACACCTCAGGAGCTGTAGTGAAATGCCTTAACTGCTCAACCCCTGTGCTCTGGGGCATCACAGGAGCCTTAGTTTTTAGTTTTTATAATGGGTTTCTGTGTTGTGCAGTTCAGGGGGCAGATTGTGCCATCCTGGCTCACTTTGGTCCATATTTTACTACTATTCTTGTAGGTTTCAGTGGGGCTATTTGAAGGGTACAGAATGACTTGTATTAGGAGGCGTGGCATGGTCTGCTTTTAAAAGTGTAGTAAAATGGCTTCCAAGACACCTGCTAAAAAGCATCCATAATAGCTTTAGAATCATTTTGTCTTTGTGTTTTAATGCTAAAAAACATAAAAATAATAAGGTACAAACATGTAATTAATGCTGATGAACTGAATGTGCCTGAAGTCATAAATGAAAACATGTCTAGGCTAAAGAATGTGTTTTCTCCTTGATGCATCAGCATTTTATGTTACCCACTTCCAAAGACACCAGCACAGGAATTCTTGAGCCTTGAGGCTAGGGACAGAAATTACATATAAAACAGTATAAGTGATCAGAAACCAGTTCAGTTCTGTAATACAACAGAAGTTCAGTGCACATAAATCACTTCCACAATGGCTGAACTTGGTTTAATATAAACCTGAATAGATGTAGTATTAGACGTAACTGATTTAGGCTAAATCAGTTTATTTAGCTTCTGTCCCAGATCCCTTCCAGATTTAAGTTAACTCACAGTCCCCGCGGCATCTCAGGATGCTTTATGCCTCCCCGGCAACCCTCCCCACTCCTCAGGGTGGGTGGGCTAGCCTTGGTTAAAGTTGTCTGCTCCAGCTGAGCAGAGAGGTATGCTGTAGCACCCCTTAGCATCTGGCCTGAACCACTTCAGGCATGTGGCTGCATTTCCAGAATCAAAAGTGAATGTCTGTTCACTTGCTTATTGGTTTAGTCTACACAGTTTAGACTAACCTGCAAAGATTGAATCTATTCAGCCTTGGGGTTTTTGACTGTCTGTACTTAGCCTGAGAGAAGGATGTGCTAGACAGAAAGGCTGGTTGTTCCTTGTACAAAAGAGCATTACTATGAAAGCTAGCTAAAAACTGTATTTACAATGGGGTAAGTAGCAAGTCTGGTGGGGAAATGCGTTTCACAGAAAAGACTTTGTGTGCTACCTGTACACATTGCTGCATCAGTTCAGTTCCCTGGGTGTGGGTAATGGGAATATTAATAGAAAGAATGTGAAACAATGAACCACACATCTGGAATGTGTTCAACAATATTATTTTACAGAAGGAACTTCATTATTGTGTATGCTGTTATATTTTATTGCTCTTTGAAAACTTCTCAGTTCACTTCCAACTTTTACTGTCTATCGGAGATCTCAATG
This sequence comes from Alligator mississippiensis, assembly GCF_030867095.1. Lineage (NCBI taxonomy): Eukaryota > Metazoa > Chordata > Crocodylia > Alligatoridae > Alligator > Alligator mississippiensis. The sequence continues at coordinate 43,517,262 of NC_081832.1, forward strand.
TGACTTTTAAAAGACAGATTTCCCAAGATATGAAAGCGTCAGACTGCCATGAATGATAATTTTAGCACGGATGAAACTGCAGATGAAAGCTTTTTCTCACTTCATGCTCCCAGATTTCTTTAACCGTGGAGAAACCTTTTATCTTAGTGCAGGCATTTGAAACAAAGAGGTCAAGCTTACAGCTTTAGGAGATTCTTTCCTTCTGGCTCTGGTAGTGGCTTTCACTCCTCCTTTGCCTTAAATCCCCAGTGCCAAGCTCTTTCACTCTTCCCACATCCCATAAAAGCACTGCTTCTTGTAGTAACAAGCCATCACTATTCCACTATTACTGAAAGAAGGAACATGGGATTCTTCCACTTTTAGTCTGAGTTGTGAGTGAGAAAAGTGGACGGGCATCTTTCTGATCCTTATTTGCATTTCTTTATTTATTGGGGAAAATATAAATGTAAATCTGCTTAGTTATTTATGGGAGAGCAGCATTCCTTAAGATAGATCTTCATGTAACTCAGCAAGCACCAGTGTGCCCCTGCCACAGGCCAAGTGCAGGGGGAATAGTAGTGGCTCACTTTTCTGAGCTAATAGGCACACGGGATAGAACATGTGCTTATAGACACAAGCTCCTGCTTGCTTTTCTAGGGAAGGGAACATTTCTCTGTGGAAATGGCACTTCTTTGATTTCACAGCCCTCCCCAGCCTCCTGTCGTGATTCTTGCCAGCCCTACCTCCTTCCTAAACTGAGATTTTTTGGTGCAAGTAAGCTGATGGAAGAAGGCAATAGAATGGATTGGTTTGACGGTAGCTGGTTAGCAATCCCCTGCCAAACAGCTGCTTTTGTTTGTGCACCTCAGAGAGGTAGTATGATTTGCACTCGCGGTCACTGACAGGTCTCAGTTGACAGCTCCCTTTTTCTTTTCTAAAAATTAGTAACAGGGTGGCTAGTTGAGACATGACAAAGTTTTGAAAGAGGGAATTTTGTTTCTTGTACAGTTTCATGAGAAAGGTCACAATGCCGCCCACAGTGCCACTCCAAGTAAACAAGCGTGCCCAGAGCTCCTGCTGCAGAGTGGGAGACTGCTGCTTGAACACACACAGACTCCATGGGATCCATCTATGCAGGGCCTTAGCTTTTTAGGGAATATGTGCAGAGACCCAATATTATAGAAAATCGCTTCACAAAGAAACAGTCCCTGCAAGACAGAGAACAAGGTCTAGGTGAATCACTCTGGAGTGCTGTCTGTCTGAAATGCAGAAGTACATAAGTTGAGAAAAGAAACATGCTCAAATCAGGGTGTTGACAAGCTAAGGGCTCTGATTCTTGTGCCGCTTACAGCAATTTTGCATCAGTTTTATACTCCAATGTCACTGAAGTTGCTTCTGATTTTGTATCTCTGAACCGGTTGAGGGAAAGTGGGCCCCTGAGAGTTCTACAACAGTCTTTCACATCACCTTGCCCAGTTGGAATATTTTGTATTAAATGTTTGTCAGCATGAAGTATAAACAGACAGTAATACACCGACACATAGAGGTAGCACTGCTGATGTTCTTGGGGCTACTTGTGGATCATATTCATCACCCTTATTCATTCAAAGGAGTGCCTTTGACTCCTCAAAGAGGCCAATAGCGCTTAATGAGGCAATGTACAAGGTAAGGTATTGCTTACTGTGAATAATGGTGGCACAAATTGCCTCTGGGTCAGCAATGGTAGCAGGACGGGACCCAGTCATGAAGCTTTATGTTTAACAATAGAAATGATTTATTGTGCCAAATCTTCTGTTGATGTAAATGAACAAACTCCACTGACGTCAATGGAACAGCACAGATTTACATCAACAGAGGGTTTGGAGCACAACAAATTTGAGGGGGCATCACTACACAAACCTGGAGCTTGCAGCAGGAAGTTTTTTCAATTTTTACTTTGTATTTGTGAAAGATTTTCTCTTTAATCCACTGTTTTTGGTTTAAAGGAAAAAAGATAAAAAAATAAGAGGAAAGAAACACAAAATGGAGACATTGGACTTATAGCAGTAAACAGCTGTCAGCAGGGAGCCTATATATTTTACCCATCACTGTAGTACTAGGAGCCCAACTGTGATCTCACAAATGCAGCTTTTAAACTGATGCTGTTGATTTTAGGGCAGTTATTTGGGGTTTATACTTCTGTAACTAAATATGAAGTAGAACTTTGCTACTGCAGCTGTGCTGCTGCCCTGGGGGCCTTCATGCTACTGTGATTTCATGTCCACAAAAGGAACTTGTTATTATGCTCAGAAGGGTTTGTGTTTTATTTGCTGTGACTCTTAATAGATAATAGCAAGATACTGGTATTTCTTCTCATTTATATTGATTTAAAACAACAGTTCTCAAACTTCTGGGTACACCCATGGTGAAGAATTTTGTTTCATCTAGTGGAGAATAGAGTACAGCTTGCAACTAACTTGAGTTACCCAACTAAAGTGCAGGAGCAATTCTATTACCCACCTAGGCACATAAGTTCTCCCATTACAGGAATAGGATCACCCTTTAGAGAGACACAAACACTCCTCTACTCCTAACAGAGGCACCAATGTGTTCAGAGCGAGTAACAGAATTGCTCCCATACAATAGTCAGGTAACTCAGAGCTGGTTGCAAGCTGCACTTTGGTCGTGCATTAGGTAACATAGAATTCTGCCCATGGTTCTGGTTCTTATTCTTAGCTACTAAATTGCATTAAAAATATAAAAAAAATAGCCTCAGTGCTCTGCTACTGGTACATTTGCCAGGTAAGCCATTGTCACCATGGCTGGAGGGAGGTTATGTGATTGGGAATGAAAGAGGAGTTAACATACTCCATTAAGAACAGAAGGGAAAGTATCTGTGGAACACCCTGTGTATTGTTCAGGTAATACAAACTGAGAACCTGTTGTTGAAATGGTGAGTAGAGAAGGAATGAAAATACCAGATGATCTCCCAACAGACCTGTAAAAGCCAGGATGGATAACAGATGCAGAAGTTACAGTGTCAGTCATAGCTCATCATCTTTACTCCTTGATCAACAGCAGAGACCACCCTAGCTGTTTGTATGTAAAACATGTCTGTAACTTCCTCCCTGCAAACTTTTTATTGTCGTTAATGGCGAATAATTCTGTTTGTGGGGAGGAGAGGACCAGCTGAGATCAACACTTATGCTTCTGTCCTGTGGTCAGATAGGGGCAGAGTGCCCATAAAAAGCCAAATGACTCGTGGGGATTTGTGGGGATTTTCAGGTCTCTCTACGCCATATAGAAAAAGTGTCTCTCTCAGAACCTCATTATTAGGCAAGGAGAAAATACTCAAAAGCACTTACTAAAATACAAATAGCATTACTTAAACAGTAAATGTACCTATGGAGTGAAACCAAGCCTAGATTTTGTTTTTTAACCAAAACAAGGGGTTTTGCAGAAAGTCCTGAACAGATGCAAATGGATTGGACTGGAGTAGAAACACCTAAGTTCAGCATTGGAGGAGCAGTCTCTCTGGCCTATAAATTTCACATGGTATTGCTGCATTGCAAGTCCTGGTGGTGAATTCTGCTGTAAGTTACATTTTAAAATCCAGAATAACCATAACAATGCTGGATTTAAGCCAGTATTAATGAAGGCAGTATTTGAATATTGGTGTATTCAGATGTGCTTACTATATTGTATATCTGAACACACATCTAGATCTTTCTTGTAGATTCCTACTGTGAATTTACATGCTTTTGAAAAGAAGACTTGTCATTAAAATAGTGATGCAACAGGCTCTGATTGCACTCTGCAACAAGTTAAAAACATGGGGCTGCATCTCCTGACTTTACCTCATCCTCCTAAAATTCCTAGTAAAAAAAAAGCAAGATTTTTGTCTCTGGACCTGGTAGAAGATATAGTTAGGGTTCCTTCACCAGGGCTTTCAGACTGAAATAAACTAAAATTATTAGTTATTCTAGGAGAACATATGGGACTGGACTTGAGCCAGGAGGGTCCTTCCAGTCCTATGCTATTATGGTTTTGTTAACTATACACAATATAAAAGACCTGATTTTCTTTGTACCAGTGTGAGTCGGGGGTAACTCCTTGGATGTGAGGAGAGTGACTCCAGTGTAAAGCCACCACAAGAGAGTCCAGAATCAGGGTTACTGATTTGGGTATGTATTTGCATTATTGGTGCAGTAGGTAAAAGTTCTGTAGCTCTGCGTGCTTTTTGCACTACTAAGAAGCTGGAAGCATGTATGCAAGTGCCCACATGAACCAGTGGGCACGGGCTGGAGCCCGTATAATGTTTTCAGATCAAATAAAAAGGGAATGGGAGGTGACTGGGCAAAGCTATGGATATTGTCACTCAAGTGTAATATTACAAGAATTGTGTGGGCATCTTACGCTAAGGCTGGGCATGTTTAGACAAATGAAAACTTCAGCTAATGACAAATGAAATTCCACTTGTGTATAAATTACAGCAGGATTCTTAAAAGTAGCACAAGAGCAGACTTTGCGCCCCCAAATCCCACAGTACCATTGCTGTATCTTTGAACTTTAAATCTAATTTTCAGAATACAGAAATAATGACTAAAGGAGATGCAGTAATGAATGATGGACAAAACCTATTTATATCATTTGTTAGGACTGCATTTGAGATTGAAGCCATTGTGTAAAGCACTGCACAGACACATAGGAAGAGATGGTTTTGGCCTCAAACAGCTTGCAATCCAAACTGACAAAACAGAGGGAGTGGATGGGGAAGTGGTTTTCCTAAGGTTACCCAAGAGATTCTTAGCAGAATTAAAATCCAGGTCACCTGACTGCCAGACCAGCACTCTCCTCATTGGATTAAACTATTTCTCACAAAGCAAACTTACTAGGTGATTACAATAAAATAGGAAGGAGAGAGACACAAGCAGCCAGGAAGTGTATTGTTTTAAAAAATAAAACCGGCCTGAACAAGACTGTTTACTATGATTTTTCAGAGATGAGCAAGCTATTTTGTTACCATGTTAATACACCTTATACCGTTAATTGACGTGTAAATGAAGACAAAAGTGTGTGGGAAGGGGTCAGAAAAGCATGAGAACACAACATGCTATGTTAAAAGAGGTGCATGGGAATACTAGTAAGAATAAAGAGTGACATTTACCCTTGTGCAGAGAATTTAGGAGGGCTTCAGGGAAGCTTGTGATTGGCATTTGCATGGGGTGAATTCTACCTGCAGTCAAGGTCCTCCAGGCTAGGTCCCTAGGGCAACTCATTTGCAAGGGAGAAGCAAGTTCTCTTTCTCTGAGTTTGGGAGGAAGGGGACTTTTTTGGTGTCTGACATAATTCTACTGGATAAGACGAGGGCTGGAAGAAGGATTTTTTGTGGTGGAGTGGTGCGCAATGGCGCTCGTCATGGTCAGACTGTGCAGAGGTACCTGGCGGATGGCTTAGTGCTCCTGCAACCTGGTGGTATAGTTTGTCCAGATGGGATATTTTCCCTGGAAAGACACTGATATGTCAAGAAGGTACTATTTCATAAGGAAAGTGTCTCCCATTTTAGCTACTAGAGGTGAATCTAGGAGTTTAAGAAGGACATTAATGAGCCCCAGTAGATAACACATCACAGGACAGACAAGCCCATGGGAAGCTTGTTGTTTCTGTCCTGTATTATAAACAGGACATTAGAGCTACTAAGATGCAGGATCCAAGTTTTACCTGTTATGGAAACAATGGGTGCTCTAGTGTAGGAGAGTACTGTAATGACAAGTGTTTAAGGCACAACCCCTTTTTGGGAAGTAGCCCAAAGGATGCTCATCAGGAATAGAGTCACTGTGTTCCCTAGTGCTCTTAGATACCATCTGAGACCGTCCCGCTTCATGCCAAGAATCCATCCACAGCATCTATATTTGTAGACATGTTGATCACATCCCAGTCCTGCCCACACATCACCCCCTGCACATTACTATGATATACAGGCATGTTGCGTCTTACGCAGGGGTTAGGTTCTGAGGTCACCGTGTAAGGCAAAAATAGTGTATAATCAAATCGCTGGTGACTGCCTCTGCTTCCAAAACCTCCTGCCGCCGCCATGGAGCCATGCTTGGAGCTGTGCAGCTGGTGGCAGAGGCGCAGCGCTGGGTGGTGGTGGGGATGGCTGCATGCTGCCGGGCCACCACCATGCTGCCAAAACCTCCCACCGCTGCCGCAAACTCAAGCCCCGCCCCCCTCCCACCCCACGTATAGTTGAATTCGTGCAAGTTAAATGCGTGTATGACGTGACTGTACTGTAGCTAGCACCTGCCACAGCAGGCTTCAGCTAGTTTCCCTGTCGTTCAGTACCCTGGCCAAGACCTAGGCCTAGATTTGAACTGTTTCCACATTGTAGATGCAGAATCCAGACAGGTTTATTTTACTAAGATCTGCTCACACCCTCTCAGTTCAGAAGATTAATAGCTTTGACAAGTGGTTCTCAATCTTTTTGTCCAGTGGGTTAGATGGGCGCTGTCTGGTCCCTCCATGGGCCAGATCCAGCTGATGGACCCAATCCAGTGACTTAGCAAGCATGCCAGGGATCCATCTAGCCATGCAGAGGAGGGCAGGGGGGCACCCCACTCCTGATCCACCCTTGCCAGGGAAGGGGGCTTGGCCCAGCCCCAACCTAGCCCTGTGGCAGGGGGAGGGGGGCATGGCCTGTCCCCAACCTGACTGGGTGGAAGGGAAGCAGGTGTGGCCCACCCCAGCGGGGGGAAGGGGCATGGCCTGGCCCTGAACTAGCCCTGCAGGGGGAGGGGGTGTGGCTTGGCCCCAACCTAATCGAGCAGAGGGAAGGGGGCACAGTGTGGACCTGTGGCAGGGGGAAACCCAGGGAAGAGGGGGCATGGAACAGCTGTGCAGGGGGAGGGGTAGTGCCCCAGCCTTAACCCAGTCATGCAGAGGGAAGAGGGCATGGCCTAGCTCCAATCTGGCTGTGGGGCGGGGGAGAGTTGTGGCTTGGCTCTGACCCACCATGTATGGCCTGGGATTTTGGCAACTGGGCGGGGTGGTAGTATTAACTGCCAGTGTTTCTCTGCTACCAAATTTTCTGACCCTTGGGAAGCCTCATGGGCTGGATTCTAAAGCTGTGCAGGCTGCATCTGGCCTGCGGATCAGAGGTTGAGCATCCCTGGTTTGGACCCATAGTGGTATCTACCTCTGTCTTTCTATGATCAGTCAGGCAAAGAGGTGATGAGGATTTCATTCTCTATAGAGAAAAGGGAGATATTTTTGGAACTGTCCTGCTTTGGATTGCCATTTTGGTTTCTTTTATCTGTCATCCCAAATCATCTGGATTGTGTCAGAGGGATTTGGGAGGCAAACATTGGTTGAGACAATGCAGGGAGGACAATGACAGGCTCCGAGTACCAGTACTTTTATGAGAGTCACCTGGATTTTCCATTCTCTGCTTTCTCCTCTTATAGAACAGCATATCTCACCGGGCATGTCTACATGTAGCACTATGTTGCCATAATGATGTACTATGGTGACGTAATGTCCACAAGTGTCTACATGTGACCAGAAGCTACTTTGCTGTAGCAGCGCACTCCCCGCCTTATAGCATGCTATTACAGCAAAGTAGCTGCTAAAAATAATCATGTGCCATGTGTGCAGTGCAGTACAGGTGGTTACTGAGCCGTGATTTAGTACTTCCAAAAGGAAGTATTAATGCATGGCCCAGTAACCACGTTTCCAAAGGGCAACATGTAGATGTGCCCACTGTTCCCAGTTCTGCCAGCCATCTCTTCATTCGCTGCATACCAGGCCCATCCATCTCTGTAATTCTCCAAAAGCAGTAAAATCAGTAGCCATGCAGTAGGCCTCCAAAAAGCACTTCTCCAAGTCTGGCATTCCTAGAGAGCAAGGATGCAAGTCCTAACTTTAAAGACACTAATCTCTAATTGTGGTCTGGCCCCTTACTGAGCTTTAGGTCTGGAGTCCCAGAATACAGTACAGCAGTTCACAGGGCATCTATGAACATGTCCTTGAGTTTCAGTAAAGAAAATTTAGTAAAGAGGGGTTGTGTTGAGTTCCTCCTTTACTAACTTATCTTGCTCACCACAGGGCATGTCTACATGTGATACTATGTTGCCACAGCAACACGCTAGGGCGATGTAGCATCCCCAGGCATCTACATGTGACCAGCAGCTACTTCACCATAACAACGCGCTCCCCTGTTATAGTGCGTTGCTGTGGTGAAGTAACTACCAAATATAACCATGTGTCACGTGTACAGCGCAGTACGGGGTGTTACTGCACTGTGATTTAGTATTTCCAAAAGGAAGTACTAAATCACGGTGCAGTAACAGTTTTGCCATAGTGACACATGTAGATGTGCCCACATAGGAGGAGAGTTTCTACTAGGGTTTGATTCTGACTGAAAGTGCCTGTGTTTGATCTTGCAAGCTCCTCAGCTCTCTCCATTCCCAGTAGGCTATTCGTGTATCAAGGTATATGGAAATTCTAGCATCACATCCTGCATGACAGGGCACTGTGAAAACTCCCAGCCAAATATCAGTTGCTAATATTTGAAAATGCCTAGACCATCTCTGTGAACAAATCTCGTTATTTGCAGATAAAAGTGCACATCTGAATGCCCATGGGCAAAAAATAACAGCTTCCAAATTTACAGCTAGAGCTTGGGCAGATATGTTTCTGCCACCCTATAAAGCTTTTCAAGATTTTTCCATTTTGCATAATGATGAAACAACAATTTTTTACCTGATGATCAAGATACTTGTAGGATGTGAAAGACCAAAGGTGTTGTTACATGTTACAGTTATCATGTGCTGACTCTAAGGAATATTAGATGGCATTAAAGTTAGCATGTGCTGTGAGCAGTCACACATTAAGAGTTAATATCTTTTCTCATATGCACAGCTGTGAAATGCTGCTATAGGGCTGGTGAGCAGGGGCATAACTAGGAACTGCCAAGTCTCCCCTGTGGCTGCCTAGCTCTCCAGCAGCTTCCTACTCACCTTTCTTTCCCTCTGCAGCTCACCTGCAACTCTCTGCTCCCCGCAGCACCTCACCACTCACCTGTTGCTGCCTGCCTCTCCCTGGGTCTCTGTCAGTCTGGGGCAATAGAGGTCTGGAAGACAGATCAACCAACTGGTGGTGGGAGGAGGGGGGTGGGGGCTTGGGAACAGTGCATCATGGGATGCTGGAGGACATCAAATACCTGGAATTGGTCCCATGGAGCAGACTGACATTACTACAACACAATTTGCCTAACACCAGCTGGAGATAACTCTTGCCCAAAGAGGCGTAACTTTGAGATGCGCACTTTGCTCATGTTGTCCTGCCTAAATATACAGTCTTAAGAGCATTTAACATATGAGAAATGTAATGTTTAACAACACCTCCAGATTCAAGTCACTCCCTTGCCTGATTCGGATTCTGGACTTCACTCTCAAACTTCTTCATCTCTGGTGAGAGACCTAGTTTTTTGGTGTGGTGCTTGTCCTTCTGCTCTTGGTTTTGACCTGAGGGCCTGTTCACACTTCACTTGCAACAACAGTTGCAAATGACTGGAATGTAGTGACTTATTACAGTTAGTACTTATTAGAAAATAACCCTTACTTGAAAGGGAATAATTTAGCAATGCCCTGAGGCACATGCTGCACTGCTTGAACACGTGTCTGCTTGTGTTTATCTGCACTTAGTAGGTATTATGTTGATTGTGTGACACCACTTTGAAATTCAGTCTGGTACCTGAGCACACTTTGCTGATCAAAATTTCATTAAAACGTGCATATTTGTGTGAAATGTTTTGATGGATCAGCATTTTCTGGTACAGTAATGCTTTGTCAAAAAAAATTGGGCCATGACTATTGCACTCTGGAAATAAGAATATTCATCGTACCAAGCTGCATGTGTGTGGGACCTATAACCCTGCCTGGATACCGGTGGGTGATCACAAAGCCTTGTCTAAATGCACACATGATGCATATCTTTCTACTTAAATACATGAGTAGACATGGGACACTACCCAAATGACATGTGCCATGGATTCAAATGCAAATTAATTTGCATGCAGAGACAAGGCTTCAGGACCAGCTGGCTAGTGGGCACAATTTATGCCCACACCTGAATATGTGAATGGCTGTAGCCAGCTGACTGGTGTAGGACATACTCATTTACAGGATCCCAGAAAAACTCAGGAGAGGCACAGCTGGGCCCAGAGTCAGAGAGGACCTTGTCAGGGAACTTCTGGTGGGACCGGACATGTTCAAATCAGCAGGTCCAGATGATCTGCACCCCAGGGTGCTGAGGGAATTGGCAGAGGCCATTGCAGGACCCCTGGCACAGCTCTACAAGCACTTGTTGTGCTCTGGCAAGGTACCAGAGGATTGGAAAAGGGCCAATGTGGTCCCCATTTTCAAATAAAAGGGAGGAAGGAGGACCCAGGAAACTATAGGCCCATTAGTCTTACCTCGGTCCTGGGGAAGCTCTTTGAGAAAATTATCCAAGAACACATCTGTGAGGGACCAGCAGGGGAGGTTATGCTTGGGGCAACCAACATGGGTTCATTAGATGCAAGTCCTGTCAGACCAACCTGGTTGCCTTCTACAACCAGGTCACAAATTCCTTAGATGCAAGTGTTGCAGTGGACGTAGTCTTTCTGGACTTTAGGAAGGCCTTCGACACTGCCTCTCACCACATTATCATTAAAAAATTAGGCGACTGTGACTGTGGCATCAATGCCTACACAAACTGATGGGTCACAATTTGGCTGAAGGGCCGCACCCAGAGAGTGGTGGCAGATGGGTCATTTTCGACCTGGAGGGATGTGGGCAGTGGGGTTCCCCAGGGCTTGGTCCTTGGGCCCGCACTGTTCAACATCTTCATCAACGACTTGGACGAGGGGGTGAAAAGCACTTTGTCCAAGTTTGCAGATGACACTAAGATGCGAGAAGTGGGCATGTTAGAAGGGAGGGACAGGCTACAACTAGATCTGGACAGGTTACAAGGGAGGGCGGATGAGAACCAGGATGGGTTTCAATACTGACAAGTGCAAGGTGTTGCACCTGGGGAGGAAGAACCAGCAGCATACCTACAGGCTGGGGAACTCCCTTCTTGTCAGTACAGAGGCAGAAAAGGATCTTGGAGTCATTACTGACTCCAAGATGAACATGGGCCGCCAATGTGGGGATGTGGTCAGGAAGGCTAACCGCACCTTGTCATGCATCCATAGATGCATCACAAGCAGGTACAAGGAGGTGATCCTCCCCCTCTATGTGACATTGGTCAGGCTGCAGTTGGTGTACTGCATCCAGTTCTGGGTGCCACACTTCAGGAGAGATGTGGACAGCATTGAGAGGGTCCAAAGGAGGCCACTCACATGATCAGGGGACAGCAGGGCAGGCCCTATGAGGAGAGGCTAAGGGACCTGAACCTGTTCAGCCTTCACAAGAGAAGGCTGAGAGGGGATCCGGTGGCCATCTATAAACTTACCAAGGGGGACCAGCGGGGAACGGGAGAGACCCTGTTCCCCTGAGCACTACCAGGAGTAACTAGGAATAACAGCCGTAAGTTGACTGAGAGTAGGTACAGGCTGGACATCAGGAAGCACTACTTCACAGTCAGGGCAGCTAGGATCTGGAACCAACTTCCAAGGGAAGTGGTGCTCACTCCTACCCTGGGGGTCTTCAAAAGGAGGCTAGATAATTACCTTGCTGGGGTCATTTGAACCCAGCATTTTTTCCTGCCGATGGCAGGGGGTCGGACTTGATGATCTGCTCAGGTCCCTTCTGACCCTACCAACTATGAAACATACACGCCCCGCCAAATTTGCATTAGTTGTTTATGAAGCTGGCATTGAATGTCCTCATATCATTGCTACAGTTCTCCCCACTGTCAATGAGTTTTTTAATAGGTCCCCCTAGCAAGGGGCATCTGCCTTGGTCAGCAAGAAGAGAAAGATGACATAGAAAGATTTCAGCCTTGGTATGACACAGTAGAAGCAGCAGCATATGTTGAAAACCTTTTTTTTTAATCTGAAATACTGAACCTGGCTCAATAGCAACCCATGGATTCAACCCCAAGTCTTAAACTTGAATTTCATCGATACCATTATCTTGCCTGGGAATATTATTTCTAAGACCTATGACACAGCCAGGATGTAATACCCCCTTCCTGTTAACCCATACACAGTCACAGGCAAAGTGCATGTCTATACTGCAGTCACTTCTAGACCAGAGCTCGTGTAGAAAACCATGAGCCAATTTAAGCTAGATAACTCAGAAACATAGTTACATAGCCATGGCAGCATGGACCTGAGTCCGTAAGTGACTTGTGGAAGGAAACCTGTCACAGCGCAACTAGAAAGAGACATATAGACACATACACTGGGCATCATTTGGAGGGGAGAATATATTTACTATTATTTATTTGTATTGTGGTACTGCTTAGATGCCCATTTGGTCCCAATGATGAACATGCCCATGGGTGGGCCTAGAATTTTGAAAAGGAGGGTACAGATAGTGAAGTCATAGATTCATAGATTCATAGATGTTAGGGTCGGAAGGGACCTTAATAGATCATCAAGTCTGACCCCCTGCATAAGCAGGAAAGAGTGCTGGGTCTAGATGACCCCAGCTAGATACTCGTCTAACCTCCTCTTGAAGAACCCCAGGGTAGGGGAGAGCACCACCTCCCTTGGGAGCCCGTTCCAGACCTTGGCCACTCGAACTGTGAAGAAGTTCTTCCTAATGTCCAGTCTAAATCTGCTCTCTGCTAGCTTGTGGCCATTGTTTCTTGTAACCCCCGGGGGCGCCTTGGTGAATAAATCCTCACCAATTCCCTTCTGTGCCCCCGTGATGAACTTATAGGCAGCCACAAGGTCGCCTCTCAACCTTCTCTTGCGGAGGCTGAAAAGGTCCAGTTTCTCTAGTCTCTCCTCGTAGGGCTTGGTCTGCAGGCCCTTGACCACACGAGTTGCCCTTTGCTGTACCCTCTCCAGGTTATCCGCATCCTTCTTGAAGTGTGGCGCCCAGAATTGCACGCAGTACTCCAACTGCGGTCTGACCAACGCCCTATAGAGGGGAAGTATCACCTCCCTGGACCTATTTGTCATGCATCTGCTGATGCACGATAAAGTGCCATTGGCTTTTCTGATGGCTTCGTCACACTGCCGGCTCATGTTCAACTTGGAGTCCACTAGGACTCCAAGATCCCTTTCCACCTCCGTGCCACCCAGCAGGTCATCCCCTAGGCTGTAGGTGTGCTGGACATTTTTCCTCCCTAGGTGCAGCACTTTGCATTTCTCCTTGTTGAACTGCATTCTGTTGTTTTCTGCCCACTTGTCCAGCCTATCCAGGTCTGCCTGCAGCTGTTCCCTGCCCTCCGGCGTGTCCACTTCTCCCCATAGCTTTGTGTCATCTGCAAACTTGGACAGAGTACATTTCACTCCCACGTCCAAGTCGCTGATGAAGACATTAAAGAGTATTGGTCCAAGGACCGAACCCTGCGGGACCCCACTGCCCACACTCTTCCAGGTCGAGACCGACCCATCTACCACGACTCTTTGGGTGCGACCCTCCAGCCAATTCGCCACCCACCGGACTGTGCAGTCATCCACATCACAGCCTCTTAATTTGTTCACTAGTATGGGGTGGGATACCGTATCGAAGGCCTTCCTGAAGTCCAAGTATACGACATCCACCCCTCCTCCTGTGTCCAGGCGTTTCGTAACCTGGTCATAGAAAGAGACTAGGTTGGTCAGGCACGATCTGCCCGCCACAAACCCATGCTGGTTTCCCCTCAGCATAATTTGTCCTGCCGGGCTCTCACAAATGTGAGCCTTGATAATTTTTTCAAATACTTTACCAAGGATGGAGGTGAGACTGACCGGCCTATAGTTGCCCGGGTCCTCCTTCCTCCCCTTTTTGAAAATGGGGACCACGTTAGCCCTTTTCCAGTCCTCCGGGACTTGGCCTGTGCGCCACGAGCATTCGAATATTCCTGCCAGTGGCTCTGCAATGACGTCGGCCAGTGCCTTCAGCACCCTCGGATGGAGCCCATCCAGGCCTGCCGACTTAAAGGCATCCAGTTCTTCCAAGTGACTCTGCACCACCTCAGGACTACGCATGGAAGTCTGGCGCCTTGCTGCTGCCTCTCTACAACCCCAGTGAGAGACTTGTCGTGCCCCTCGCTTAGGAACACTGAGGCAAAGAACTCGTTGAGGAGTTCAGCCTTGTCCCCACTATCTGTCACCAATTGTTTCTGCCCATTTAGCAGGGGCCCTATTCCTCCCTGGGCCTTCCTTTTACTCCCTATATATCTAAAAAACAATTTCTTGTTGTCCTTTACTTGGGTTGCCATCCTCAGCTCCATGGTAGCTTTGGCCCTCCTAACTGCCTCCCTACAAGCACGAGCAGAGGAGGTATATTCATCTTTAGTGATCTCACCCTGTTTCCACTTTTTATGTGCTCCCCTTTTGGCCCTTAGGCTGCCCTGGATTTCTCTGGTCAGCCAGGGAAGCCTCCTGGCCCCTTTCCCTCTTTTGCCTCGCTCGGGGATCGTCTTGCTTTGTGCCCAAAGGATCGTTTCCTTTAGGCACAGCCACCCTTCTTGGGCACCCATCCCATCAAAACTCCTACTCTGCAGTGCTTCCTTGACTAATCGCCTGAGTGCAATGAGATCAGCTTTCCTAAAGTCTAGCACTTTTACCCTACTAGTTACCTTACCCACTCGCCGTCTTATGTTGAATTCTATTATAAGGTGATCACTGTCTCCCAGATAGCTACCGATCTGGAGGTCCCCTATCATGTCATCTCCCGTTGCCAATACCAGATCCAGTATGGCATTCCCCCTAGTGGGACCATACACCTCCTGTGTCAGGTGGAGGTCCTGTACACAAGTTAGAAACCTGCGTGAGCAATGGGACCTTGCTGTCTGCGTCTCCCAGCAGATGTCCGGGTAGTTTAGGTCCCCCATGACTACTGCCTCTTTAGCTTTTATGGTCTCCGAGAGTTGCCTCAGGAGCCCCGCATCTATTTCTTCCCCTTGGTGTGGGGGTCTGTAACAGACCCCTACCACCAAATCCCTTTCTCCTTGCCCCCCATGTAGCCTAACCCACAATCCTTCTACTTCCTCAGCCTCGGATTCTGTCTTGATGAGGGTTGATGTATATTGCTCACTGACATAAAGTGCAACCCCCCCCCCCTTTCTTCCCCGACCTGTCCTTTCTATACAATCTATAGCCCTCAATATGTACCGCCCAGTCATGGGATGAATCCCACCAGGTCTCTGTTAGCCCCACTAAGTCATAGGTGTTTAGTGCAAGCAGGAGCGCTAGTTCATCCTGCTTGTTCCCCATGCTCCTAGCATTAGTATATAGGCACTTGAGCCCTGCGACTGGTGCCTTTGCTGCCCCCCCGCTCCGAGTCCCAAGGGGCCCATTGTTTCTTACCTTCTTGTTCCTTACCTGTTCTGTTGTGCTGGCCTCCCCATGGCTTTCAGATTCCCAATGTTCTCCTTCTTCAGGCTGGGCTGTCCTTGTGGGTGCCACATGGTTTGGTGGTCCACAGCTTCCCCTGCCCTCGTACTCCCCTCCCCCCGATGAGCCTAGTTTAAAGCCCGCCGGAGGAGATCCGCCAACCTAGAAGAAAACACATGCTTACCTTTGGGGGACAGGTGAAGCCCATCCCAGCTGAGCATGTCCCTCGTCGTGAGGTGCGGGTCATGGTCCAGGAAGCCGAAGCCTGCCTCGAGACACCACTGCCGAAGCCGCCAGTTGGTCTCTCTGATGCAGTTCTCCTGCCGTCTTCCTCGTCCGGTCACTGGTAGGATGGAAGAGAAAACCACCTGGGCACCGAACTCCTTCAGCACGCCGCCCAGAGCACAGTAGTCCGCCATCAAGTGATCGGGGGTTCTCCTGGCCGCATCATTAGTACCCACATGGACTAGGACCATGGGGTAATAATCGGTGGGCTTGATCCTGGCCTGGATTACCTCCGTCACATCCCGAATCTTTGCTCCAGGGAGGCAGCATACCTCTCATGCCGAGGGGTCCTGGCGACAGATGGGTCCTTCTGTACCTCTCAGGATGGAGTCTATATAGTATATAGTATACTATATACTATATATAGTATATAGTATATAGTATAAGTATATCATCACATATAAAACAATACATTTTTCTCTAGGGAAAAATTAATTTTGCTTTATTACTATGCTAGCAGCCTAATTCTGTAGTATTCAGTTTAAGACTGAAGCAAAAACAAATATAATTTAATCAGAATGTGCTAAAAATAATCTACAGTGTTGTGAAATATGAGTTTCATGACCAGGAGCAGCCAACAGACAGCAGAATGGCAGAGCAAAGGAGAGCTTGAGGGGTGGAACATTGAGCCTATTAAAAAGGTTGTTAACATGTGGAATGAAGAGTTTAGAAGAGATCTGGTAGGTGATAATGAGCCATGAAGTCATAGAATCATAGAAAGTTAGGGTTGGAAGGGACCTTAGGAGGTCATCTAGTTCAACCCCCTGCTCAAAGCAGGACCATCCCCAAATAGATCATCCCAGCAAATGCCTTGTCTAGCTGGGTCTTAAAAACTTCCAAGGGTAGAGATTCCACCACCACTCTAGGTAACCCATTCCAGTGCTTTACCACCCTCTTAATGAGAGAATTGTTCCTAATATCCAACCTAAACTTGCCTTGCTGGAACTTGAGACCCTTGCTTCTTGTTCTGTCATCTGTCACCACTGAGAACAGTTTAACTCCATTCTCTTTGGAACTACCAATCAGGCAGTTAAAAGATGCTATCATATCCCCTCTCAGTCTTTTTTTCTCCAGACAAAATAAGCCCAGTCCCCTCAGCCTCTCCTCATAATTAATGTGCCCTATCCCTCTAACCATTTTTGTTGCCCTCTGCCAGAATCTCTCCAATTTGTCCACAGCCTTTCTATAGTGGATACAGTACTCCAGATGTGGCCTCACCAGTGCCGAATAGAGGGGAATAATCATTTTCCTTGATCTGCTGGCAATGCTCCTCCTAATGCAGCAGTAGTGTACTGCTTGCAGCCCAGTATGCTGTTAGCCTTCTTGGCAACAGGGGCACACTGTTGGCTCATGTTCAGTTTATTGTCCACTGTAACCCTAAGGTCCTTTTCTGCAGAGCTGTTGCTTAGCCAGTCAGTCCCCAACCTGTACCGGCATGGGATTGTTCTGTCATAAGTCCAGAACTTCACACTTGACCTTATTAAACTTCATGAGATTTCTTTTGCTCCAATCTGTCTAGCCCTACTTAGAAGCATATACACTTCTCCCTCGAGGTTTGTGTCATCTGCGACTTGCTGAAGGTACACTCCATCCTATGTTCCAAGGTTGTTGATGAAGATATTGAACACAACTAGTCTCAGGAGTAACACCTGGGGCACTCAACATGATACTAGCTGCCAACTAGACATTGAGACCCTTTGAGCCTGACAATCCAGTCAGTTGTCTATCCTCCTTACAGTCCATTTATCTAACCTGTAATTTCTTACCTTGCTTACAAGAATGTTGTGAGAGACTTTATCAAAAGCTTTGCTAAAGTCAAGGTACATCACATCCATTGCTCTCCCTGAATCCACAGAACAAATGATGTCATCACAGAAGGCAATCAGGTTGGTCAGGCATGACTGCCCTTGGTGAATCCATGCTGACTGTTCCTGATCACTTTCTCCTTCAAGTGCTTAGAAATGGATTCCTTCAGGTTCTGCTCCATGGTTTTTCCAGGAACTGAGGTGAAACTGACTGGTTTGCAGTTCCCTGGAGCCTCCTCCTTCCCTTTCTTAAAGATGGGCACTATGTTAGCCTTTACCAATCATCTGGGACCTCTCCCAACAGTCAGAAGTATTCAAAGATAATGGTCAGTAACTCTGCAATTACATCTGCCAACTCCCTCGGCATTCTCACATGCATTGTGTCTGGCCCCATGGACTTGTACACATCCAGCTTTTCTAAATAGTGCCTAACCTGCTCTTTTGCCACTGTTGGTGGCTCACCTCCTTCCCAAACTGTGAGGCCAGGTGTAGTAGTTTGGAAGCTGGTTTTGGCTATGAAGACTGAAGTAAAAAAGGCATGAGTATTTCATCCCTTTTCCACATCATCTATCACTGGGTTGCCTCCCCATTCAGTAAGGGACCCACACTTCCCCCATTTTTCCTCTTGTTACTGACATACTTGTAGAAACCCTTCTTGTTACCCTTCATGTCCCTTGCTAGCTGCAACTTCAATTGCACATCGGCTTTCCTGATTTCATCCCTGCATGCCTGCGCGATGCTCTTATACTCCTCTGTAGTCATCTGTTCAAGTTTCTTCTTATCCAAGAAGTTTACAGTTTCTTGTAATCTTCCTGTTTGTGTTTTATCTCACCAAAGAGTTCCCTGCTAAGCCAAGGTGGTGGTCTGCTGTACTTGCTAGTCTTCCTGTGCATTGGGATGGTTCATTTCTGTGCCCTCAGTAAGGTTTATTTAAAATGCAGTCAGCTTTCCTGGACTCCTGTCCCTTTCATACTGGCCTCCCAGGGGATCCTGCCCATCAGTTACCTGTGCGTTTCGAAGTCCACTTTTCTGAAGTCTAGGGTTTTTACTCTGCTTCCCTCCTTCCTTCCTTTCTTCAGGATCCTGCACTCAATCATTTCATGGTTGCTGCTGCCCAAGTTGCCATCCACTTCTACGTTCCCCACCAGGTCTTCCCTGTTTGGGAAGAGCAGGTCAAGAAGAGCATGGTCTCTATTTGGCCTCTCCAACACTTGCATCAATAACTTGTCCCCAACACGCTCCAAAAACTTCCTGGATTGCCTGTGCACTGCTGTACTGATGTCCCAGCAGATGTCAGGGAGGGCAATGTAGTGGGGGGTAGGGGATGGGGAAGATCGACCTTTTATCAGGAAACTTCCACTAGCTGTTTGAAGAAAGCCTCATCCACCTCATTCTCCTGGTCTGGTGACACTCGGCACAACATCACCCTTGTCACTCTTCCCTCTAACTAAGTCAGAGACTTTCAGCAGCATATCTCCAGTTTCATACTGGAATCTGAGCACTCATACAGCTCTTCTATATAAAGCACAACTCTGCTTCTTCTTCTCCCCTGGCTGTCCTTTGTGAACAGTTTATACCCATGAATGACAGCACCTCTGTCATGCGAGCTATCCCCTCAAGTCTCTGTTACTCCAATCACGCCATAGTTCTGTGACTAGGTGAAGACTTCTAATTTTTCCTGCTTGTTTCCAGGCTCCATGCATTCATGTACAGACACCTGAGGTAACTAGCCAATTGCCCTATTTTCTCAGGAAGAATGAGAAGGCCTCCCCTGTTGCTCCCTCCTGCTTGTACTTCCTCCAGATCACCTGCTTCTCCACTTATCTCAGGGCTTTGGTTTCCATCCCACAGCAAACCTAGTTTAAAGTCCCCCTCACCAGGTTAGTAAGCTTGTCTGCAAAGATCCTCTCTTTGTCAGGTGGATCCCATCTCTTCCTAGCAATCCTTCTATTTGGAACCATATCCTGTGGTTGAAGAAACCAAAGCCCTGCTCGCAACACCATCTCTGCAGCCATGCACTGATCTGCAGGATGCATTCATTTGTGCCTGGACCTTTCCTCTTCACTGGAAGGACCAAGAACACCACTTGAGCCTCTGTCCCCCTCATCGTTGCACCCAGAACCCTGTAGTCATTTTTGATCTGCCCAAGGGTTGCCCCTGGTAGTATCATTGATGCCCATATGGATGAGCCGCATGGGGTTGTAGTCAGAGGGCTAGATGAGTCTCAGTAATCCTTCTGTGACATCTTGGATGCAGGCTCTGGGGAAGCAGCAGACCTCCCAAGACAACAAGTAAGGCTTGCAGATGGATGCTTCCATCTCCCACAGAAGGGAGTCTCCAACCACTATCACCCATCGCTTCCTCTTGGTGGCAATGATATCACTTGTTGGAACTTTGGGGGTTCCTGGCCTGGTCTCTTCCACCAATGGAACATGCTTCTCCTCCTCTGTTGCTAGGGCTCTATAGCTGTCCTCTAGGCAAACCACTGGAGATGGAGATGAAGACTTCTGTATTACTGCCAGAGGTCACAAGCTTCCAACTTCCAGCTTCTTTAGAGTGCACATCCTCTTTCTTCTCTAGTACTGCCTCTGGCAGTCCTTCCTCTGCAATCCTTGAGGTCTCCTCCAGCATTGAATCCATGAGGTCCCCATGGCAGAGGATGCTTCAGAGCCTCACCAACTTTTCCTGTAGCTCTTTTGCCTGCTCCCTGAGGGACACCAGCAGGAGAAACTACTCACACTGCAGGCACTCCCCTACCTGGCTGTCAGTGGAAAGAATCTGCAAGCTACAGTCTTACCAGTGCCAAACCAGGACCTGGGTGGAAGCCTGAATGGTGAGTGGTCCTGCCTGGATAGACGCTTCACAGGTGCAAAAAGCAGAAGAGCTGGCAGTGGCAGTGGCTCTGGCATTGTGATGTCCTTCAGCCATTTCTCTGGGTTTCTTAATCCTCTACCTCCCTTTTCCTGCCCCTCTTTCCAAGCAGACTGTCCCTTGCAAATTCCCCTGTAAGCTAGTCTGTTCACTGCTTCTTGGTCCTGAAAGGTTCTCTTTTCCCTGCTAACCTATTTCCTTTCACCAAGCTTATAGTGAAGGAAGGTGAGAGAGTTTCCAGGCAAACTTCTTACAGAACTCTCCTTTGCTCTAGACTCTAGTTAAACAAAGGGCTTAAGTACTGGCCTAACTGCCAAGTTTTAGCTACTTACACT
This sequence comes from Alligator mississippiensis, assembly GCF_030867095.1. NCBI lineage: Eukaryota > Metazoa > Chordata > Crocodylia > Alligatoridae > Alligator > Alligator mississippiensis. The sequence continues at coordinate 43,537,997 of NC_081832.1, forward strand.
AAATATATGTAAGTTATTGACTCTTAATTAAAGAAAGAACTTACCTTAAAGGCTCCCCTTCAAAGATGGGGACAGAAAAACTGATCTGCGAACTGACTTGTGAACTGTTTGCCAAATCAATTGACTCCCTCAGTGCTACCTGACTAGAAATCCTGCTGCTATTGCCAGGCACTTATTTTTAAACTTTGGGTGGAGCAGGAATCAAAGGGGTGTATGTGAACCAGTGCACCTCCCTGGATCTGCCCCTTGCATATGCCTACAGTAAGACTACAAGATGTGTAGAAGAGAGTACAATAGAGAAAGTACTTCCTTTGTCTGTGTTGCCTATCGTTCCTTAAGTTATAGACAGAGTGTTGAGGAACAGAGAAACTAAGGTTCTGATTCTTTGAGTATTAAGATACCAAACTCTCTGAAATCACTGGGAGGTAGGCACTTAGGGACACTTCCTAAAGGTATTAGGTAGAATGTAGGCCTCCGTGTCACAGAAACCATGCTCAGTCACATAGACATCTGAGAAGCTGTGGGCATCCATATTTGCTAGTGAAAACTCCTAAAATTTTAATGCTGCACAAGCCAAGAACAAATTTCCATTTGGCTGAGCTGAATGTCTTAGCCCTGATCTCCTGCATCAATTCATTTGGGATTCAAAGCCCTAGGCATCCCTGAAGTCAAGTAGCTAAGTGTACTTTAAAACCACATCTTTCATGAGAGACCTAACCATCAGGTTATAGGCTAGGTTGGGATGAGAGCCCTCTCTAGCTTCCTGTTGAAGCTGGCTCACTGTACAGCCTACAATGGAAAGTTCATGGTGTCAGAGAGATAAGAGCACTCCACTGGGAAGGAGGGGCCCTGGGTTCTACTCTCTGTTCCTGCCCCTGGCCATGCTTTTTACCTAACAGCTCTTAATACAAAATGTATAAGCAGTCCCTGGAGCAGAACTAGAAACCAAGATACTCCCTCTCAGGGAAGAAACAACATCATAGCTGGAAGAATTTTAGAAGAGTGACACCTTCTGAGTGTAACAATGTGTGGGGAAGCTGATAGGGAAAAGGTGGTTATTAAGTAGAAGCTCTTTAAGTGACTTTCAGGAGATCAGGGCTGGGCATGGTAATACCCAATTTACCAGTCCTTTGTTTGAACTTTCTTCCCAAGACCTCTATAAGTTACTTTCTGCGTATCTTCTGAATTATAACGCACAAGGCAATAATGTAGCTAATTAAGGGAAAGGCTCTCTCCCTGATGCAGGTTCTGATTTAGTAAAGCATTTGAGGACCTCCAGAAAATTAGTTAACACATGCTAAATATTTTGCTGAATCAGGGCTATGATTAGGAGAAATGACCTGGATTTTTAAAATTAGGTAGGCATCTTGTCCCATTGATTTCAATGAGAGTGAGATGCTTGCCTGCTTCTAAGAATCTGTCCCTAAGTGACAATGCTTTGCAATGTACTGACAGTTTTTAGACTGTTTGCCTAATTTGGGATATAATATAATTCTATCTTGAGATCCAGGCACTGCAGAAAGTGTCATGCTCCTTGTAGTTCTTCTTCTAATTTATTTTTGTGTCATATCTTTTCCAGAATATAGTATTTAGAATTATCCACAAAAATTAGGTTACTATTTCCCATAACACAACACCCCAGGGATCATGGTCTTATCTGGTTGCTCCTGAGGATCATAAAGAGGCCTCATTTATTTGGGTAATGAAATTGCCTTGGAAGTCCAGTGATACAGACAACCAAAGTAGTTATGGCCTGGCCCTGGATAATGCCAAATCTCCTCAGTTACCCAGGTTTCAGGAAGGGTGAAAGCTGCTCAGAACCTCACAGTATTTAGTGCTTTGAGATCTTTGTCAAGCCTGTGTTTGAAATGAGACATTTATGATCTTAGAATCATAGAAAAGAATGACTGGAAGGGACCTTTAGAAGTTATCTAGTCCAACCCCCCACCTGAGGCAAGACCATCCCTATCCAAACCATCCAGTACAAACCCATTTTCTAACCTCCTAGCAAAACTACATGGCCAACCATAATCCAACACAAGATGTAAAACCCTACTCTGCCACAGGTAAAGCAGGGAGACTATGGTAGCCAGTGTCTGCTAATGCAAAAGTTGTTAAAAATAGCTTGAGAGATCCTAGGACCTCTGCTACAGAAGAAGGTAAAAACCCTCACAGTCCCTACCAATTTGACCACAGAGTAACATTCCTTCCCAACCCCAAATACAGTGATCAAGTTTGACTCTGAGTGGAGGAACAAGGCCCTCTAGCCAGGATCTCTGGGCACACTCTAGTCAAAATCCCCTATGTTGGCTACAGCCAACACCCAATCCCTCTGAGGAAGGCTCAAAAAATCCTGACACATGTAGCAGCAAGACGGGAAAAAGATCCCCTCCCAGCCCCATGCAGCAATCAGCAAATAAGACAATTCCTAACAGCTGTTAATAAAACACAGCAAGAAAGGGTAATTTTGATCCCTTACTATGAAATAATCTCTTTCCACCATGGTTAAATGAGCTCAAAGATCAATTAGTCTGTATCTTTATAATGATTTATGCAATATGTCTCCTTTAAGGCACCAAGGCATTTCAGGGGAGGCAGCCTGAGTGAGCATGGGGTTGGGAAACAGACAACCTAGAGATGTCATCCCAGTTTTGCAGAGAACTCCCCTCACTTGCAAAAGTCTCCTAATCTTCATGTGTCTCAATTTCTCTAGCTCCATATCCTCCAGAAACCATATCCCCACTGTGAAATGAGCTGTCTCTGGGATGGAATGCAGTAAAGCTGCAACATAGCTAGAAGGCCTGTGCGAAGCATCAAGCATTCACTTTGGTTTTGGCTGATTCGGAGGGACAGTGTTTCGAATCACTTTCCTGATTTGATTCAGCAGATTTGAATTCAGAGATTTGGCGCCGATTTGGATTTGGAGATTTGGCGCCGATTTGGAGATTCAGCCATAGACTACAATAGGGAATCGCTAAAATACCTATTACTTTGTCAATTTATCGCAGATTCAGATGAAAATAGCAGCGATGGTAGCCTCTTCTGAGGGCATGAAGGCTGCTAAGTTTCATGGAGATAGGTGCAGGGGTTTCTGTGAAAGTGCACCTCAAAATGTTGAAAGCAAAACTCATATCACTTGCATGTGTTAAGGCAGAGTGGGATGAAAACAGCAAGGATGGTAGCCCCTCATGTGGGCATGAGACCTGCCAGGTTTCAGGCAGAGTGTTTCAGGAAGATCTCAGGGGTTTCTGTGAAAGCGCACCTCGAGGTTGTAAAAGCAGATAAAAAAAGCAAGTAGGTATGGAGCGAGGAGGGTGGCACTCACTCTGTCTGCAGGTGGAGCTTGGGAAACCTCAGCAGTGGGAGGTTCACCTTCAGGAACATCAGCTGCCCCACCAAACCAGGATCCAAGACGGTGTGGTGGGGTGTCACAACATCACCAGCATTGCTGAACACCCTCTCACTTGGCACACTGGTTGGTGGATAGGACAGGTGTTCCTGGGTAATGGTGGCCAGATCCTGCCACACCTGGCTGCGGGTTGCCCAATAGGCCAAGGGGTCGCAGTGCAGCGGCTTCATGTCCTCAGTGAGATAGGTGGCCACTGAGGCCTCCATGCTACCTGCCTGATGGTGGGATCTGGTGTCTCTGGACCCCAACACTGAAGCCATGACCTTGGCCCACACTGGCAGTGGCTGTGGTGGAGGAGATTGGCTCGTGGTTGGAGTGCTGGCAAGGGAAAGTGGATCCCCCCTCTTCCAGCCTCCCAGCCTCTGCCCTTCTGCCTCCCTGACTCTCTTCAGCAGTGCCTCTGTCCAGTGACTGAGGGTTTTGCTTCTGCAGAAGCTTCCCTTCACCCACGCATCGCACATGCCCGCCAGCACATGGACTGTTCTGAACTGCAATGGATCCAGCTGTTTTTTGGATGCCCTCCTTCAGCTGCTTCACCAGTGCCTAAACCTCTGGTGAAAGTGGCTTGCCCCAGCCAGGAACATCAGTCCCCTGAAACTTCTCCATTTGATTCGCAAGCTCCTTCACTACGGGGATCACCTGCCTAAGGAGGGCATCGCCAGTGCTGAGGCTCTTGGTGGCCTCGAGGAACAGCTTGAGGACTAGATCTTGGAGATAGTTTCATAGTAGTTAGGGGTCAGAAGGAACCTGAACAGATCATCTAGTCCAACCCCCCGCCACTGGCAGGAGCACACACTGGGATCACATGGCCCCAGACAGGTGTTCATTCAACTTCTTTTTGAATTTACCCAAGGTAGGAGCGAGGACCACTTCCCTAGGAAGTTGGTTCCAGATCCTAGCGACCCTGACAGTGAAATAGTGCCTCCTAATCTCCAACCTGAACCTACTCTCCAGCAGCTTCGGGCCATTGTTCCTCATCACCCCAGGGGTTGCTGGGGGGAATAGGGCCCTTCATATTTGCTGCTGATCTCCCCTAACGAGTTTGTAGGCAGCCACCAAATCCCCCCTCAGCCTCCGCTTGGTGAGGCTGAACAGGTTCAGGTCCCTCAGCCTCTCTTCATAGGGCCTGCCCTGTTGCCCTCCAACCAAGCGGGTGGCCCTCCTCTGAACCCTCTCAAGGCAGGCCACATCCTTCTAAAAGTGCGGTGCCCAGAACTGGACACAGTACTCCAATTGTGGCTTGACCAATGTCGCATAGAGGGGGAGTATCACCTCTCTGGACCAGCTTGAGATGCATCTTGGGATGCACGACAAGGTGTGGTTGGCTTGTCTGGCTGCAGTCTGGCATTGGCGGCTCATGTTCATCTTGGAGTCAATAATGACTCCAAGATCCCTTTCCGCCTCTGTGCTCACAAGGGGGAGCTCCCCAGCTTGTATGTATGCTGTGGATTCCTTCTCCCAAGGTGCAGCACCCTGCATTTATCTACATTGAACCCCATCCTATTACCATCCGCCCACTTCTGTAGTCTGTGTAAGTCTAATTGCAGCCTCTCTCTCCCTTCAAGTGTGCCTACCTCTCCCCACATCTTGGTGTCTTCGGCAAACTTGGACAACGTGTTTTCCACCCCCTCATCCAAGTCACCGATGAAAATGTTGAACAGTGTAGGCCCCAGGACCGAGCCTTGGGGGACCCCACTATTCAGATCCCGCCAGGTCGAGTACGGCCCATCCACCACCACTCTTTGGGTGTGCCCCATCAGCCAATTTTTGACCCATCCAACTGCATAGGCATCAATGCCACAGTTGCTCAGCTTATTAATGAGAATGGGGTGAGAGACAGTGTCAAAGGCCTTCTTAAAGTCCAGAAAGACTACGTCCATGGCGACACCATCATCCAGGGATTTAGTTACCTAGTCTTAAAAGGCCATCAGGTTGGTTTGGCAGGACCTGCCTTTGATGAACCCATGTTGATTTCCTCTGGGCATGATCTCCCCTGCTGGCCCCTCACAGATGTGATCCTTGATAATTATTTAAAGGATTTTCCCCAAGACCGATGTGAGGCTTATGGGCCTATAGTTTCCTGGGTCCTCCTTTCTCCCTTTCCTATAAATGGGGACCACATTAGCTAGTTTCCAATCTCCAGGCACCTGGCCCATGGACCACGATCGCTTGTACAGCCGGGCCAAGAGCACAGCAATGACCCCCACCAGCTCTCTCAACACCCGTGGGTGGAGGGCATCAGGGCCCACAGATTTAAAAATATCCAGCCCTTCCAGAAGATCCCTAACTACATCTGCGCAGACCCGAGGCCTGGCAGTGCTGTCCCAAAGATTGCCCCTACCTGTGGTGGGAGGGCTGTCCTGGTCCCTGTCCAAGAAAACAGAGGCAAAGAACTTGTTAAAAATTTCGGCTTTATCGCCTGGCGTAGCCACAAGATTACCATTTGAGTCTAGCAGGGGCCCTACATTACCCGGTGCCCTCTTCTTACTCCCAGTGTATTTGAAGAAGGACTTTTTGTTGTCCTTAATTCTTGTCGCTAGCCTGAGCTCCATCCCCGCCTTGGCTTTCCTAATAGCCCTCCTACATTCACGGGCCAAGGAGGAGTATTCCTCCTTGGTGATAGCCCCTCCTTTCCACCAGGTGTATGCCTCCCTTTTGGCCCTCAGGCATTCTTGAATGCCTTTGCTGAGCCATGGGGGTTTCAAAGCAATCTTACGCCGCTTCTTTCTCTCAGGACTGTCACACTATGAGCCTGGAGGATCGTCCCCTTAAGGTATGACCATCCCTCATGGACTCCCATATCCTCTACCTTTTGGGCCCTCAGTGCCTCCCCCACTAATCTCCTAAATTCATTGAAGTTGGCCCTTCTGAAGTCACTGGCTTTAGTCTTGGTATAAGCCCTCAACACCCTGCGCTGGATGGTGAATTCCAGCAGGCGATGATCACTGTCACCCATGTGGTCAAGGACCTGCAGTCTCCTCACCAGGTCGTCCCTAGTGGCCAAGACCAGGTCCAGCAAGGCATCTTCCCTAGTGGGGCTGTGCACCTCCTGGATAAGGTGGAGGTCCTGTATTTCAGCTAGGAACCTACGCGAATGGTCAGACATGGCTGGCTGCTCTTCCCAGCAGATGTCTGGGTAGTTTAGGTCCCTCATGACAACGACATCCCTAGACCTAACGGCCACCATAAGCTGTACTGAGAAATCCTGGTCCAGCTCAACCCCTTGTATCCCACTCCATTTTGTTAAGGGGGCTGCTAATCCCAATCTCCCTGAGCAAGGCCATCTCATGGATGGCCTTCTGTTGTTTGACCAGCTTTTCCAGCATCAGGTATGTGGAGTTCCACCGAGTCTCCACATCCTGCATGATTTTGTGCTGCGGGATGCTCAGCTCTGCGTGTTTGTCCCACAGCATCTTACCCGCCTTTGATGCTCTGGTGGAGCCCACCATCTTCCTGCATTTTGAAATGAGCTGGCTGGTAGTGACAGCACTGTCACTGGGAGCCCTGTTCCCCTCCAAGGCGTCCCTGACTATGTAGTGGAACTTGTGTGCCATGCACCACCTTGACCATATTGGCCCTGTTGTTGGTGACCATGAACCCACAGGTGAATTCATTCTGCCCAATGAGCCACCCCTGCACCATGCGGTTCACAGTCACCATGATGTCCCTTGCCATGCAGGACTCATCCATCACCTCTGCTTAAAGGAGAGCCCACCAACACCCTGACTGATCACACCAGTGCCCTGTGAGGGAGAGGTAGGTATGATCTCCACCATGGCTGCTCCAGATGTCGGAGGTGAAGTGCAAGGCTACCTGCAGCCTTACCTTTTGCAGCTCCTCCCTCAAGTACTCACTGGATGCCTCATACAGGGAGGGCACCGCCATCCTGTTAAAGATGGTATGTGTGGGCACTTGGTACGATGGGGCCATGAGTGCCATGAGCTGCCTGAACCCTGGATGCTCAACAAAGAAGAAGGGCTGGCCATCCAGAGTAAGCATCTCTCCAATGCTCTGGGTGATCTCGCTCACCTTGGGAATGCACCTGCCTTTGTCTCCACCTTTCCCCCACTGGTCCAGGGTGGCCTGCCTCTGCTTCTTGGGGACGGTGGCTTTGGAGCAAGAGGGAGACTTCTTTTTGGGAACGCTCCCACTGGTGCCAGGCTACGGAGGAACAAGGACAAGGGGGTTCTGACTCCTGAGAAGGAGCAGCATGGCCATGGTGGTGAAGTGTTTCACGTCCTTGCCCCAGCTGATCTGCCTTCAGCAGTGCTGGCTGGTAGCATACCTGGGATCATCTGCCACCTCAAAATGATCCCACACTACACTATCCATCCGCTTCTGGGTTGAGGGTGGGGATCATACCTTATCTCCCACCTCACCAGGCAGAGGCCCAACAACAGGAACTGAGCCACTTGCCCCCACAACTTCCTCCAAAGTGCCTTCCAGAAAAGGGGACCTGCTCTAGGGGAACTTTGAGGGATGTGGAGCACAAACTCAGATTCCCCCTCCTTCCCCAGAATTTCCTTCACTATGGCCCTCAGGTCCTCTGCTTCCAGATCCAGCTCCTCGTCTGGCACTGGAAGGCTCATGCTGGGAACTGAAATTGAGGTGGAGAATGTCATGCTGCTCCTGGTTAGTGGTGTTAGTGGTGGTGGTGCAGGTGCAGGCACTGTTATCAGCTCCTTGCTCCCACTAGGAGCAGAACTTGCAGTTCTCCCTCTGCCCCCTCTCCCTCCCCTGCCAGAAGACCTGGCACCTGCCTTTCCAGCACACTTCATAATATTTGAGGTGCTGCAAAATGTGTGTGTATATAATATATGTTGTGCTTTCCTGCACAGTGATGACATGCTGTCAGGGAAAACAGAGATTTCTTTTTGTGGGGGGAAAGAATCAAGACAGACTAACAAGAACAAATAATTTTGGGGGGAAGAATAAATTGAAAGGAATGGATAGGGATAACAATAGGGATTGTAGGCATGGGTAAGTAGGAAAGGATTGGATACAACTTACAAGAAGAGAGACTAGCCAGCAAGAGACTAGCTAGCAAGCCAGAGCATTTCAGAAGCTGTTGCTCCAAAAGAGCTCACAAAAAGCACAGATCACTCCAGACACAGCTTTATATGTTGTTTCTACGTCCCTCCCTCAGAGCACTGTGATTGGAAGGGAAGTCAGAGAAAGATCACAGTCATTGGCCAGCTACAGATGTCAATATCAGAGCAGTCTTTCCCCACCTCTCAGCCTTTTCCATATATGGAAGATCACCCTATCCCCCTCCCTCTTTTCAGTTTCTGTTTGCTGCAAGCCTTCTGAAACTCTGAATCTCTCCAAATCGATTTGGAGGCTTCCGATTCGATTCGGACCTTTTAGTAGGTGTCCTGATTTGATCCGGATTTGGAGATTCGGCCGCTGAATCTCCTTTGAATCGAATTGGATACCAAAGCTTCATACAGCCCTAATAACTAGCATCTTAACAGTTTGGAACAAAAGTGAAGGTTTACAAACCTTCTGTTGTAACTCTGCTGTAGGGATCCAGTTTTGTGGCCCATTGTTTGGATTGTTATGCTGGATGCAAATGAGCAAGATACCTTCAGAAGTGACCTTCCCAAGTCAAGCACTGCAACAAGCAAGTTTCCTGTGAGGTCAGCCACGTTATAAATTGGCTCCACTTTGCAATGCCACAAGTCATAATTTTTATTTGTTCAAAACGCTGCCACTTGAGCCCTATTTTGTAGAAGTTATTCAGGATTTTTGTTCCTCTAAATTAATTGTAAGGGGGAGAACTTCTATCAAGGTCAGATTACCATTACATTTAACTCCATCTGATTTGAATCTTTGGTAAGAAAATTGCACCTTTCTCTTTGTGCTTAGTTTTTTTAGGGTAAATGTAAGCATAATCTTTGCACTAGAGAGAAGTTGAAGTGGAAAGGGTTGGGGGGGGAGGTAAAAGCTCCACGAGAGAGGTGAGAGGAGATGTGGGAGGAAATGCAGAAATGGAGACACTGCTCAGCATTCCTTTAATTTCATGCAAGATGTTTAGAGGCCAGTGTAGTAGGTTCCAGAACAATATGTTATATACCTTGTTGGGCCACTCAGTCACAAGGTAGAGGCATAGGCATTCATGGCTACTTGCAGTGTGCAGACCATGGATGAAGTAAATGTAACTCTAGGTGTAAGAGCAGAAACACTAGGTATAATAATGCCATTGAAACTGGACTGACTCTCATGTCTATGTGGAGTAACTATGATGTGGTAAAGTTAGGGTGTGAATATACAGTAAACATCACACTAATGCCCTGTGTGCACACTTCTAGCTTGCATGGAGATTGCTTTTGAAGGTAGTACAAATACTTTCCACATAGGGAAGAATTCTATTACAATGGTGTGCCTAAATGGCAGTTTCCTAGCTACATAAGTAGTGTTTTTTGCACTCATGCCCAGGTTCAGGTTGTGATTCTGCACTGTGGATGTATAAGCATGTTTATGTAAGCTAAACATGTGCATTAGAATACATACTAGCCAGGCAGGTTGGGCGGGGGGGGAGGTGGGGGTGTCTCACATTTTAGTCCTGATAGCTGAGTGGTTGGGGCACTTGCCCAGGAAGCGGCAAACCTTGGTTTAAGGCTTTCTTCACCCTTTAGTTCCTTGTCCAGAGCAGGTTTGGACCTCTCCTTTCTTCTTGGAGGCAAGCTCATCGACTTTTGGTCCATGAAAGTCTGACACACACACACACACACACACTCACTCTCAGCAGCTGTGACCTCTCTGCCTTCTATCTGCCCTATATTCCCTGAGTTGCTTTCTGCCTGACTTCCCCTATATGCTCAGCTTTGTGGGATGTTTCATGTTTTGGCTCATCCAAACTGCCTGTTCTGTTACACCACGAAAGGAGGCCACATTCCGAGATAAAGAAGAGTCTTCTTCACCAAATGCCCAGCTGTTGAGGGGGAGAGCACTGAGGTAGGACCCAGGAGATCATCACGAGTGTATGTATAAGTTAACCGAGACATTGCACAAGTTCTCTCTTAGTCACTAATGGCACATCTACATTTTATTCACACAGCCATATTGCCTTACAAATTCACAGCACCAAGTCCAATGATGATGCGTAGGGGCTGCATGGGGGTGCACATGCATCCCCTGAGAGTCAGTGTTCCCTGCTTAGGCAACAAGCGGGGGGGGGGGGGGGGGTCAGGTGGGAGCGCTGGTACCCCCCTGAGAGCACCGGCCAAGGAGTGGGGGTGCCAGGAGAAGAGCCTCTGGCACTTTAGGTACATCCCTGGCCCTTCCGGGTGTGCTGCTGCCACTTCTGGGTTGGTGCATGCAACCATTGGGGGGGACCCCCTCCTCCCGTTTGGTGGGATCAGCTGCAGGGGGAACCCCCGCCCCAGTCACTGACTGGCTACTGAGGGGGCAAGTGCCCCCCTGACTCAGGAGGCACCAGTTGCCCATGACCAAGTTTATATGCTTTGTTGATCACTTCTAACCACTATATCATTCCCCTCAGAGGCAAATAGAAGGAACCCAGGTTTTCCAGCGTTTGCTGCTATCTAGCAAATGGTTTGTAATCTGCTGACAACGTATGGTTATGTCTGAGAAGGAGGGACTTGAAGTGCTTACATTCAAACCCTGCTGATGACCTGAAATGAGGAAAACTCTTATGGCTGCACATGTGATATATTTCCTTTCCCAACTGGGTTATATAATTTGAACATTAAAAAAACACTTGAGCAAATTTTATTTCACCAGTATGATGTGAAACAAAATACAGATGTTCTTCAGTTTGATAATGTCACCCATTTTGAATGCTGGTTTCACATACTGGCAAGGTTGAAGGTTCATAATTATGCTATCGAATTGACAAAAGTGACATCCATATTGCATTCCTAGTTTATGTTGTCCTGACTTCTCTGCTGGAAGTAGTAGCTGCCACCATGCTGAACAAGTAGTTATCAATGGTTCAGTATTTAGTTGGGAGAAGGTATTGAGTGTGGTTCCCTGCTTCCAGGACCTAGTGCATGGGAAGCCCCTCCCACACACAATATAGAGGGGTAAGACTTTATTTTGAGCTATTATGCAATCACCTTTATATACACTACAAAAATTTTTTTTGAGATAAAATATGCTATAGTAGGTGTTTGATTTTTAGTATATGATTTGTTTTTTATCTATAATTTGTTAAAATGATACCTTTTGAAATATTTTGTGTGTGCAGCCCTTAATAGCTCACCAAAACTCATTAAGTGGCCTTCCAGCTTAATTCCCCACCCCTGCTCTGGAGGGTAGAGCTAAGATCCAGAATGACCTAAATAGGCTGGAGAAATGGCCTACAGTCAACCAAATGAAATTCAACAAGGATAAGTGTGAAGTCCTGCACTTGGAACAAATTAATTGCATGTACAAATACAAACTAGGGAATGGCTGATTAGGCTGCAGTATGACAGAGAAGGACATGAGGGTGACAGTGGGCCATAAGTTGAATATGAGCCAACAGCGTGCTCTTATTGCAAAAAAGGCCAACAGCATCCTGGGTTGTATTAACAGGAATGTCACTTGCAAATTAAGGGAAGTGATTTTTCTGCTCTATTCAGCACTGGTGAGGACTCACCTGGAGTGCTGTGTTTAGTTTTGTGCCCCACACTTCAAGAAAAATGTGGACAGATTGGAAAGACTCCAGTGAAGAGCAACAAAATGATGAGAGGTTTGGGAAGCAAGTTTTAAGAGGAAAGGCTGAAAAACCTAGGGTTACTTAGGGCCTTGTTACACCAGAGCTGTGAGCCACACAAATGGTAACAGGTGTTAGTGTGTAGCATGTTGCAGCCCCAGGGTCTGCCATGATGCCCTCTAGTGGCCCCATAATTCATGCCTCAGTCTGCCCCTATGGTACCCTCACCTCCTCTTCTCCCACCATGCCTTGATGTACTTATTTTATAGAAAGGGAGGTTGCATTGAGAGTCCTGTAGCAAGCCTTACTCCATCCATTAGCTGGTCCCTCCTGCATTGCTGGCCTTGATCCCACCCTTCAGCTCCTTGGGCACTCTCAGCCCATTTGTGCCCCCAGGGCAACTCTAAGCTTTAAGCCACCATGTGGCTCCATCCTTCCCTACACCAGGCCCTATGCCTTGAAGGAGTTGCTGTATTGTCATTTTCCTGTTGTGGCTTCGGCCTTCTTGGTCTCCAGCCCTTTTCTCTGACTGGGCCTTCTATCCTGGGCCCACTGTATTGGTCCTGACTTCTAGGGCAGGGGTAGGCAATGTTTTTTGGCCGGAGTGCCAAAAAAACCACAATGTCTACCTTGGAAGGTGCGGGCCTTGGGCCCCTCCCCCACTGTCTGCTCTGAGGCATGCATGCATGCACCTGCTGGTGTGGAGCTAATGCCGGAGCCTGGAGCAACCATGGAGCCCGGTCTGATTGCAGTAGGGCTTGCAGCCACCCAACCGCCTGCTGGGAGCAGCCCAGGCTTTGTGGCTGGCAGCAGCTGCCTAGAGCCCAGGCCGGCGGTGGTGTGCCGAGCAAAATGGCCTTGCGTGCCATGCTTGGCACATGTGCCGGGGCTTGCTGACCCCTGTTCTAGTGCATTATCTATTTGTGGCTGCTTGCACTGTCTGTCCCAGGGGAGCAGGCAGGGAAGGGTTAATTTGTCTGCTCGGCCTCCAGTGGGCTGCTGCTCTTCTGGCAGAGCAGGCAGGTTAACCCTTCCCTGATTATTGACCCAGACAGAGATTATTACCGGACAGCCACAGGTAAGCAGGAAGCAGGGATCTGGGGTGCTGGGGAGAGCAGGAGTGGGGGAGGTTAGTGGGCCCAGTCCAGGCTAATGGGGGAGCAGGATGGGTGGGGTGTTTACACTTAGGTGTAGCCTAACCTGGCTGGGCAGGACAGATCAAATATAATCCTGCCCTGGAGTGGCATAACTTTGAGCTGCATAATGAGTGCTTTAAACCAGTTTTAGGGGTTAATGTGCAGAACAGTCCAAGGGCTAAGAGCTCTAGGAGCTACCCAGAATTATCATGTAATAAGGGCATTATTCTGGAGAAGAAAAGACTGAGGGGAGATTTGATAATGGTCTTCAAATATGTGAAGGGAGATTATAGAGGGGATGGAGATGGGTTTTTATCTGTGCTGGAGAGAACAGGACTTGGAGCAATGGCCTCAAGATGCAGCAGAGGAATCCTAGGTTGGAAATTAGGAGAAACTTTTTGACTATGAGGGTGGTCAGGCACTGAAACAGGATACCTAGAGAAATCTGGACATTTTGAAGAGCAGGTTGGACAGACATTTGGGTGGGGTGGCTTTAGTCAGGGATGATCCTGCCTTGAGCAGAGGACTGGACTAGAGGACTTGGTGAGATACCTTGCAGCCCTACTTTCCTATGATCCTGCGATCTCTGCCCTGCTTCTCTCAGTCACACTATTACCCATTTTTTGTTCTCCCTCAGGTCTTAATCCTGGTTTCCTAGCAGCAGGCTGATACCAAATGTTTCTAATGTTGTTCCTAGGGATTTTTTTTCTCTGTGTAGTGACAAGACACTCTGGATTCCATACAGCCCCCACACCCTGAATGATTACTATGCCTTAGCATTTCCTGAAGTGATGGTGCAAGAGTATATGGAAAGTATCGAAATTAACCTGGCTTGGGCTCCTACACTGCAGAGTAGGAGGCAAAGCTGATTACATTTTCCTGAAGTGGAACTCAGCTTTTAAGAGTGTGGGAACTGCTGTTAAAAATGCACTCTACAATATTTGCAGAACTCTTTGTAGGGAAGCAAAATTATGCTTCTTTTTCTGTATATGGATTAATGGAGATGGTTCACCAATGACACCATCAGTAATAATTCCAGGAGGTTTAGCTGGTTAGCACTGCCTGTGAAAAGTGGAAGGCAGAGATTTGGATTTCTGAACACCTGCCCAAATAAAACTATAGATAAACCACTTGAATTGAATGTGTATTTGCTTTTCTTAACCATCAGCAGAAAGCATTTTTAATACTTGGTATTTCCTGAATATAGGTCCACTCAAATGAGGACCTCCTAGCTTTGTAGCTAGGCTTCATAACATTGCCTTTGAGATACTCATTTTATAGGTCAGAGGTGGCAACCTGTGGCACAAACGGCATGGGCAGCCTGTGTGTGTGTGGCACATGCCAGATCAGAGAGGGGACAGACAGCAAGAGCATCAGAAGCAGAGCAGGAGATCAGCTAGGGCAGTGTTTCTCAAGCTGTGGGTTGTAACCCAAAAGTGGGTTGCAAGTACATGAAGGGTCCATGAACAAACTTTAAAAATGGATTTTCCTTTAAAGGAGAAAAACATGGGAAACCCCAGGTTTCCCCTTGCAGATTGGCAGAGTTCCAGCCTGCAAGGGACTTTTTGGTGCTGGGGGAGCAGGAGGAGGGTGATCAGGAGGAGGGCACCACGTGCATGTGTGCATGCATACATGCACATGGCAGCCAGGCAGTGTGGAGAGGTGCTCCCACAGCTCCCTGCAAGTAAGTCTATGGGGTGAGGGGGGAGGGGGCGGGATACAGGCAACACTGCCTGCCACCCTGTTTCCTCTCCAGGGTAAAGTCAGGGCCTGAAGAGAGTGCCAATGGTGGCTGGGCCATGGTGGTGGGGCAGAGCTGCATGAGCAGCTGCCAGCAGGAGAAGGTGAGGGCAGTGTTCCCTCCCCCTGCACTGTCTTATTCCTTGCACTGCTGGTGGCATGGCTAGTGTGGGGGTTTGGATGGCAGTGACAGTAATGAATCTTGACAACCTGCTTTGCACTCCCACTCCGAGTCCTGCCTACTGGGCCATGGAGACAGCTTCTGCCTGTGGTGGTCCAGCCAGGCTGTGGCTGTGCCTGCTATGGGTGCACCAAACTGGGGGGAGCATGTGCCTGCCCATGCCCCACACCCACCCCTTGCCTCACACACTGGAGGTCTGGGGCCTGGGCATGGGAGGCAGCAGGCTGGGTGTCAGGGGCACCAGCAGGGCTGGGGGAGAGGGGGCTGTGAGTTGGGAGAGAGGGGTACTGGCAGGGCCAGGGGGCTGTTTTCTCCTTAAACTTTTTTACTGGGTTGGGACTAGCCATCAGTGTTCACAAATGGGTCCTGGTACAAAAAAGGTTGAGAACCACTGAGCTAGGGGACCCAGGACAGGAATCAGAAAGTAAAGCAGCAGTTTGGGCAGAGGAAGGGGATCGTAGTGGCACTCGGGAGGGGTGCAGGGTAATTTATGGTATGCTTACCAAGAAAGGTTGTCTCCCACTGTTCTAGATCACTAAACACTGAAGGTGCAAAGCCAATATTTAATATATTTAGTAACTTAAATAAAAGGAACCTGATTTTTCAGAGTTGCTGAACAATTGAAAGCTTCCGGTGAAGTCACTGTGAATTCAACACCTCTGAAAAACAGGCTACTTTTACATATGTGAGTATGAATATGGATTTAAGAACCTAATCTTATGCAGTCTGGGTTAAACATTTTGGCCTATATAACTGCACAGTGTCATTCAGCAAGCTTGTGGCAGAGCTGTAAATAGTTCTTGGTTCTCAGGTTCCTATTCTGTTTAACTGTCTTGCCAAAAAAGTAGTTTCTCTCATTGTGGAAAGAGAGAGATGTTTACATATGTTAGTATTGGTATAGCTTGCCCAATTTTACATAAGAATAAAATAAATACTGTTCATTTGTGTAGTGCAGACTGTCTGTGGTTCCTGGAATTCAAGTGTGGGCAAGGTTCTCTGGTCAGTTTAAGTGACTGGAGCCCTGTCTAGTCTGTAATCAGACTGAGTCATCCCATGCATATCTCTGCATGCTTTTTGATTGATTGGTTATCTGAACAAATTCCTGTAATTTGATTGTAC
Source organism: Alligator mississippiensis (assembly GCF_030867095.1). NCBI lineage: Eukaryota > Metazoa > Chordata > Crocodylia > Alligatoridae > Alligator > Alligator mississippiensis. The sequence goes on from NC_081832.1 coordinate 43,554,244, forward strand.
TTGCTGATAGAGCCAGGTTTGCAGGGCTTGATATTGTTAGATCTTGTCAGGTCCATGTGAGTGTTTTACTGCTGGGCTGCTAACTTAAACCTCCTCTCAGATCCTGCTTGCAAGCTGAGTCTGATGAGAGCCCTTATACGTCCATTTCTTATTACTCTGCTCTGAGCAGGTGTATTTTGCCTATGATTTGCAGGGGTGAGGCTTGTCTGCTAGATATATTTTCACTGGAGGTCTATCAGCAATTATAAAAACAGCTATTGCAGGGAAATATCATTTCACTAAGAAGCAAAGCTTCAATAACCAAAGTTTTCCCCATAGAGCTACGTAGGGAGGATAGGCAAACTGGCTTGAAAAAAATGAGGTACTTGGACTTTGAAGATATTCATTAAAATCAGGGGAAATTGGACTCACTCTTTGTGCTTAGATTAATGTTTATAAGATAAAATACATACAGCAGCCAAGGTTTTCAAAAGTTACTAGTGATTCTGGGATCCACAATCCATGGGCACCTTGAAGAGGAACTAATTTTCAGGGATAAGGTACATTGTGATCGGCAGGCTCCATTCAGGTGTGTCCAGTTGGACACTCAGAAATGGAGGCACCAAAGTCATTAATAGGGATCCTGGTTTTCCCTGATAAAAAGTCTCAAATTCTCTGAAAAAAAACTCCAAATCCATGATGCACTTCACTCCCCCTCCACAGCCCCCCTAGCCCTGTTTGTGCCCCTCACTCCCCTCCCCCAGCCCTGCTGGTGCTTCTCACCCCTACCCACAGCCCCCAGCTGCCAGGGCTATGGGGCCAAGGACATGGGTCTGCAGCCCCCTGCCCCTTGCAGGAGGCCACAGCCGCTGCAGCAGAGCAGAGCTTGGCTCCTCCGTCCCCCCCTTCCCTGGCTGGTTGGCTGCTGCAGGCTTGTGGGGAGGGGGCGGCTCCTGGCTCTGTGCACCCTCCCGAGGGAGCAGGGGGGACCTGCGCCTCCCAGATCTGTGTGCGGGGCAGGGGCGGGCTGACTGCTGCGGGCTCGGACTCCCACCCAGTTGTTCTCCCCTGGGGCCTCCGCAGCCCGGCTGGTGCGACCTGGCGCTGCAGGGATCTGCTTCCCGCTGAGAGCTCTGTGCTGCCCTGGTGATGCATCCCCTGCACGCGTGGCTGCAGTGGGGGTGGCAGTGTGGGGCTGTGCCCCTCACTGCTGCTGCGCATGCAGGGGATGCATTACCAGGGCAGTGTGGAGCTCGCAGTGGCAAGCAGATCCCCGCGGTGTCCCTCTGGGCTGCGGAGGCCCCAGGGAAGGGCAGCAGGGCGGGAGCCCGAGCCTGCAGTGGGCAGCCCGTGCCTGCCCCCGCCTCGCGCACAGGTCTGGGGGGCACAGGTCCCCCCTGCCCCCAGAAAGTACACGCAGTGGCAGGGAGCCAGCCCCACCCCCCCAGGTGAGCTGGCCACAGTGCCATCCTGCTCCCCACCAGGGCCCTGCGGCTGCACATTGTGGCCCCGGCCCCAAGCCCAACACACTGCCTGCCCGGGTAGCAGCTGCAGCCCTGCCCAACTCCCCTCCTCCCTCCCTAAGGGGGCCTTGATCTGCTCTCTACCCCCCCACCTGCAGAAGCTGCTTTGTAGGCTGCCCGGTGGCCATGGTGCCCCCTCCTACTCCCCCGGCCCCTTGCAGACTGGAACTCTGTCAGCCTGCAGACAGCTCTTTGCAAAACTGCAAACCCTGTAGGTTTCTCCAATAAAATGAGAAATCCACATTTTCATCCGCTAAAGGGTGTTTAGAATTTAGCTATTTTTAGCTGTTTTCTCTGTTTTTCCATGGGAAATGGAAAACCCAGATCCCTGGTCATTAGTCATGTTATATGTAACATGACCAGGAATAATGTCACTAAAAGCCTATTAATGTTGGTATTTTGAAGTTGCAGGGAGATTGGCAGAAGTGCTGGAAATATAGAAAACCATAAAGTCCTGTGATAAAGGTTCTCTCTTTTTGCTTAATCAAATCTATTTTGTGGTTACATCCAGCTACGCAGAAAGACTGGTGGATTAGCAGAGAGGTAAGGCTAGTGCATGATCTCTGGAAAAGATGGGACTCGGTCTCAGACAGTTGAGCTGTACTGTCACTTGCCGGTATCAGAGTATCCTCACATATACCTCAGTCAGTGCATCCCTGTAGTAACATTACACTTTGCTTTTAGGAAAAAAATGGAGGAAAGGAAACCTCATGCTGCAAAGTGTAAACTAATCAGCTGCAGGGGATCAGCTAGAATTAAAATCCCACCCAGCTGCAGCACTGCACTATAACAAGGTGCATTACTGGGGGAGGGAAGTGGGGGCACTGTTATACTTTGTACTTTAAAGCCTCAGGTGCTATCAGAGATATAGTATGAATATACAGATAGATAATAGTCAGTATGCCTATAAAATGTAATGCAGTGTAAGGCACCAAATAGTGTTTTGAAGATTTGATATAGACGATAGAGAGAGACTCTCTGTAGCTGCAGAGGACAAGAGAAGGAACAATGGTCCTAAATTGCAGCAAGGGAAAGTTAGGCTGTTTTAAGAAGAGCTTACTCATGATGAAAACAGTTAAAGATTGGAATAGGTTACCAGAGAGGCTGTGAAGTCTCTGTCTATGGAAGTTTTCAAGATCAAGTTAGACAGATACTTGACTAGGATGTTTTAATCAGGGGCGATCCTGTCTTGAGCAGGGGGCTGGACTAGATGCCTTTCTGAGGTCCCTTCCAACTGCACTATTCTGTGATTCTAAGATATTAACCATCTGCACTGGCTACATCAAGGCTGAGTTAGTGTTTAAATCAGAAGTGTGTGCAGTGATTGGACAGAGCTTGTCTGAGTAGCTGAATGCAGTGCAGTCGTTGGGCAGAGGGAGGGGATCACTGCAGTAACCTGGCACAGGTTGGGGAAGCTCACTGCAGTGCAGTCAGTTTGTGTAGAGGAGTGGAGCTGGGAGCAGTGCATCAGGCAAGCACATCCCTACCAGAGGAGTTCGTTGAAGCTTGTGTGAGTGGGAACCACTATTGCCACTTTCCCAGGCAGGCACTCTGAATTCAGTGACTGTTGCTTAAGCAGCCTGGTGCTCTCAGGGTACATCTACCTTGATATTTAGGGTTGCTCTGAGGTTTTCCATGAGTGAGCCAGAGCCATACAAGCTGCCCATTTCCATCTCCATTGCACACTGTAGCCTGCACAAAACCATCCACATTAGGTTTCTGTTCCTTGTACAGAGCTCTTCTAAGAACCAGTCTGCTAAAGGTCAGGAGTCAGGATCAGGGAATTGTGGCTTTGCGGCTGGCAGAATTCCTGTCCTGGAGGCCTGTAAATAACAGGGATGGTGGGTGAGGAAATGAGTTTAGGTGCATTTATTCTTGTAAGAGGAAGATCAGCAGAGCTTCCAGAACCTGGCTGGACTTCACGGAAGGATGGGCTTAGGAGGTTACAGTGCACATATTTGGTTGATGCTGTTGTCCAGTCAAAACTAACTAACATCTAGTTTTCAAAGACTGTCTCTGTGCCACCATATATACCACTAGAAAATGAGAATACCAGGACATTGGCCCATGGGGCCAGCTTGTGTTGCCCACCTGGACATTTTAAAACAGACACTTTTTGTGCTTTCTCCTGTGCTGCTGCTCAGTTTAGTTCCTGTGGATTGCACTAGCTTTGAGTGGTGATACTTGATTGTCCCAATTAGTTCTACCCATTGTGGGCCAGCAGCAACTGACTTTCAAAGGAAACAATGCATGAGTGGCCAGTAAGCCTGATAAAACCATTCAAACAGCTCCCAGGCGCACACACTTCTTTTCTCTCTACCGCTTGCTGCAGGAACTTGGAAAAGATCAAAGACAATTTTCAGGGTCACAGAGATAAAGTAAATGTTTAGGGGCTGCACACAGAGGGCTCCTGAGCATCACAGTGCTTGTCTCCTTATAATACAACAACATCAGTAATCCACTTCCATCAGCAGATGCAGAGAAGGGCAGCGAAAGACTGATAATATCTTAGGGAGGGAAGTTAGAATTTGGGCTCCATCAGTAGAGAGACCAGACTCTGACAGTGTCTCCAAAGGAGTTTTTATCACCAGCTGTAGCATAACTAGATATGGGCCTAAGCTAGCAAGTTCAGGGGCATTTGGAACTGGGACTTTGGTCTGTAGGACAAGAAAAAGTGCTAAAAAGCAGATGGTTGGCTGCACTCTGAACTTACTTTGAAGCAACCTATGAATGTTGAGATATAGGCAATAGCTACTGAAGTCAGTACTACCACATATTGGGCTAAAGGGCTGATTAAATTCACTTAGAGGAAGAGGAAGAGAAAGAGAAGGAGAGGAAGATGGTGTTTTATGATGATGAAGACACTGTGCTTTCAGAGAGTCCTGTCTTCCATCAGGATTAACATACAGCTTAAGCAGCTAGGGCACTTGTACATGTGATGATGTGGTCATGTACACATGACAAAAAGTGACGAGAAATTGCCATTTGCCTAGCATGATGGCATCACCATGTACTCATGCACAATGTTTTTTCATCTCAAAATTTCTTTGAGTATGGCAACTTAGACCACCTCTGATGTATATTAGTTTGATTGTGACAAATTGTCCCATTCTGGACAAAAAATCTGTTATGTGTACATGTCACACAGGACATCTCCTGCTGCATAGCTGTGCTGTCCTGGGAACAGGCTGGCTTGCCCCTGGGGCAGTGCAGGAAGGTGGCAGGAGGGTGGCTGGGTGTGCTGGTGGCTGGAAAAGGCAGTGGGGACAGTGCACAGGGCACTGGAAGCCCAGGCCCACTCAGGAAAGCTTGGGCTTGGCGAGCTTCCAACACTGTGCATCATCCCTGCTGCCTTCTCTGGCTGCCAGCACACCCAGCTGTTCTCCTGCCACCTTCCTGTGCTGCCTCAGGGGCAAGCCAGCCTGTTCCCAGGTGGTCCCAGGTGGTAAGAAGGCAGCAGGGGCAGCACATGGGGTGCTAGAAGCCCACCAAGCCTGATGTTTCAATGCCTTGTGTACCGCTGGATTGAGCCAGGGGCTGCCTGTGAGCTGGGGTAGCACCTGCATAGCTAGCACCCGGCCTGGGTGGCTCTGAGAGGTGCCACCACCATGGAGGGAAGCACTGGGCCCCCCACAGCTCAGGGGCTGCATGACCCAGCAGAAGCTTGTGCGGGCAGACTCTGCTGAGAAAAAAAAAAAAGTGGTGAGGAGTTCAATTTTTTTTTTTTTCCCCTTGCAGAGCCTGCCCACCTCTCCTGCAACTGTGGGGCAAGCTGCCGCCAGCCCTTGAGCTGCAGGGGGCGGCCCCAGACCTTCCTTTCACAGCAGTGGCACTCCACAGGGCTACCTGGGTGGGCTGCTAATGGGTGGGTGTTGTCCGGAGGGTACTGCCACCACTGGGGGAAGGTCCAGGGCCCCACCACCAGCAGTTCACCCCCCACCTGCAGGAAAGGGGGGCAGGCTCTGCAGGGGGAAAAAATGGATCTCGCCGCCTTTTTTCTTCTTTTTCTTTGCCAGCAGAGTCTGCCTGCATGAGCTGTCGCCAGGCCATGCAGCCCCTGAGCTGCAGGGGGAGGGGAGCAGTCCTTCCCCCATGGCAGCAGTGCCCCCTGGGTGCTGCTCCCCATGCAGGCTTGGGGAAGAGTTGGATCCGGCAGGTGCTGCCTCTGAGATGGGACAGCACCTGTGTAGCTAACATACCGCCTGGGCTGCCCCAGGGGGTGCTACCACTGCGGAGGTTCTCCCCCATAGCTCTGGAGCTGTGACAGGGCCCCTCATAGCTCAGGAGCTCCCGGCAGCTCACCCTCCCCTAGCCGCCATGGGAGAGGCAGGCAGGCTCTGCAAAAAAACGGTATTGGGCCCCACGCTGCTTTTTTTTCTTTTTCTGGCAGAGCCTGCCATGGCCTGGGGGGGAGGGGGGGGAGCTGCTGGCGGGCCGTCACTGTTCCATAACAGTGATGGAAGCCCCTAAATTGAACCAGTGGGTTTTAATCGTCACAATTAAAAACCTGCCATTTTCAGTTTAGGGGAACTAAACTCTCATCATATGTACAAGCACCCCAAGAGACTGCTTGGATGTTTAGGCCACCTCTTCTGTGATGCAAGGAAATTTCCCTGTGACTGAGGGACTGGCTGTCATTTACTAGCCTTGTTTTCTTGGTTCATGGCATGCCAACTACTGTTTAGTTTAATTGTCCAGACTGTTAACAGGGCTATTATGATAAGAAAAATTATTCTGTCTTTGAAAGAAAAAGACAATTCAGTAGTGATATTGCAAGACATGCATCTGTCATCAAATATGGTTACTAAGCTCAGACATCTATGGGCCAGTGCCAAATTTCTCATTCCTGCTTTACCACTTGGGCAAGGGATATGCACAGCAGACCACATTGTACCCTTTCAGATATGGCTGCTACAGGGGGTGCTCTAAATCAGTCTCTGTGTTTGAAAATGTTGGCATTAAAGACTGAACCATGGGAGGAGCTGGAGTTTTATGTCCAGATAAGAGCATAAATCCTGAGCATGGAGAACCCTATCTAGGCATTCCTGCTGATTATTTTATGGTTTCATCTTAATCCCACCATCCTGCTCTTATTTTCCCAGGCCCCTCAATCCTCTACCTTGCCAGAAACCAGTTCGGGTATCTCATGAATTCACTTAATCTTCCTGCATCACTTGTTTTCGTCAGTACGTGTTCCATGTGCTCAGTAACGATAGCAAATGCAAACGCAGTTTTTATGCTGGGGCATGTGCTCAGATCACCATCTCCGACACTAAGTTATTCCTTGGCTTTTATTACTTTGTAGTAAGCACTTTTTTTTTCTATCCCTGCTGGTTTCTTATCCATTCTCAAGAGCAGCAAATGAGCATTTCTGTATTAGGTTGTGATTTGTTGGTTAAGAGAGATTGTTCTTTAGCACTAAAAGCAGGAATCTGTAAGTCAGGACTCCTGGGTTCCAGTCTCATCTCTATCATTTTAAATCACTCCCCTTTGCCCTTCTGTTTTCCTGGTGTGTATCTTGGAAGTATTACAGAACACATTGCAAGGCTTAGTCTGTTAAAGACTGTGAAGTGATTTGAGATCCTCAGGTGAAAGCCTTCAGAATGTACAAAGTAGTATTATCACAGAACAAATTCAGAGATCAGTTCCACTGAAAGCTCTCTTTGACCAAAATCCATTATGTGGAGGGTCAACACAAGGCGCAATGGAGCATACTGCTCCTTTAATGGTTTGGGATTGAACAAGACCCAGGGAAGAGCTGAGGTACAGGGGCTGGGAATGAAGAAGTGCTCCCAGAATAAGAGTTAGGGAGCTGAAAAGCCTAGACTGTGGCTAAGGACAGACATTCAAAAAGCCTGAGCCTGAATTGATTCAGTCTTTGCAGGTTAGTCTAACCTGGCTATGCTAAATCAGTTTTGTAACCAGATAGACATGCCAGAAATGCAGGCACATGCCTGCAGTGGCTGAGACTAGAAGCTGGGGGGCACTAGAGCAGCCCTCCCTTCCTTCTACAGCACTGAGCTGAGGGGGTGTGTGGCCAGGCCCCAGCAGGATGCTTTGACTAGCCAAGCAGAGAATTGATAATAGTGTTTATCACTCCCTAACTCAGTGTTTATCACCCCATTAAGAAAACAACAGAGGGACATTACCAGCTACCAGCTGATTCAGCATGGACCATAGCTAGCATGTTGTCTGCTGGCTAATACACAGACACCTCCTCAGCAAGGCAGAAGGGAATGGGGAATTCCTGCTTAGCAGGGAGTGGTGAGGAGGAGCAGGGTGAGCAGCCTGTAGTCCCTGCTGATCTGCAGCCAGGGATTTATCTGATTTAACTTAAACCAGCAAGGGGTCTGGGACAGGCATTGAATAAACCGGTTTGACCCAAATCAGTTAAGTCTGATACTACATTCAACCAGGTTTATCTCAAACCAGTTTCAGTCATTGTCAAACTGGTTTATGTGCACTGAACACCTGTTCTGTTACAGGTTTAAACCAGTTTCTGATCACTTAAACCGGTATATGTGTAATGTCTGTCCCTAGCCTGTGTGCTCCCAGAAAGCCTACAACCAGAAGCTCTTCCTTGCAGCCCACCAAATGAATGCTTCCCTATGGCAGGGTGGGACCCCCAGGCTAAGGGGACTGAGAGGAAAGCTGACTGATTGTCTCCCGAACTATGGACCAGCAGGCCTGATGGAGAGCCAGGGATAAGAAGGCTGTTTGTCTGTGATTTTTTTCTTACTGTTCTTTGCTCATGGGAGGCACTTGCTCTCACACTGGGGGAGAGAGGTGCAATCCATTTAAAGTGCCAGTGGAAAGTGGATCATTTAGGGTCATGGCCTACTGCTTTTGAACTGGTTACATTCTGGGTCCTATTTTAAAAATGCACATGGTGCATAAGCCTTCTGCTGCCTGTACCAGGGCTGAATTACACCTCCATAGGAGAAGGATTGGGTGCTGAATTATTTATGGACATTATTAACTTTAGCACCTGGGATCAATCCTTATCTGCTTTGGGGAAACTGTAAGGGTAAATGACTGTATATTAGGATACACATTTTGTTTTATATGCTCATAGAAGAAGAAATGAAGTGGGATATTTCTGTTAGAAACACAGAGCTAACAGATAGAATGAGGGTTTCTATTACCTAAATATCTTGTTATTAAGGGTGAAATAAATGCCAGAGAAGGTCATTATAATTTCATTAGGACACAAAAGGAGGAATAAACACTTTATTATGCTAAACAAAAGGATTATGGAAAATGGAATAGGGCAGGGAAGTTTTTAGCTAGGTGAATTAAAATAGAACAAGATGTTTGAGTAATTCCCTGACTGGAAAAGAATAAAAAAGAAATAGTTCATCTCCATGAGGGAAAAAAAATAAAGCATGAAGGGGGTTGAGCCAGTTTGCCAAAAGTTCTGTCTTTGAGAGTTTGTTTTAGACAAGATGATATTCATTCCTATCTAAATTTAATTGATTTACCAGAAATCTCTGATGATGACGAAGGTAAAATGAGCAGGATAAGACAGCTGGGAAGAGAGGCTTCTGAAAGTTGCAAAAAATCTCATTTATGTGAATTCTGTACAACTTTATCCCATCCCTTGTCTTTCTTTCCTATGCAGAATGCCAGCACAAGGCTTAGCTACCATTTGAACACTATGCAAGAATTTAAGTAATACCTTTGCTTAGTAGTGTAATGAAGGGTGGGTGAGCAGGGCATGGGCCTCAGCTGCTGCCAAGGCGGGGATGCCAGAATGCAACTAGGGGGGTGCCTCACCCTGCATCTTCCCTGCAGTGGCTCCATCTCTGGCAGTAGGGAGGACAGGGCAGTGGTACTGGCATGCCCTGCAGGAGTAAGTGGTTTTCTGCTGCTGGGGCCATGTCACCACTCCCTTTATTGTGGCAAACCGGTGTTTAAATTGCGATTCAATACACATGGCAGCAGCCAAAAAAGCAGGGGACATCTCCCCCAGAAGCAGTGAACCTCTGACCCCTGCTCTTCAACTGTGCATCTCTGATGCCCGGAGTGCCGTACTGGCCAGTGGCCAGTTACACCTCTGCCTTTGCTGTCAGCAGGGGCAAATTCACCCTTTGTGGCATAATTCACTTGAAGAAAAGGCTTTTCTCCATAAGACTGTCCATAATTATTTGTTATTAACTCATTTCTGACATCAAACTTGACCACAAAGTTATTAGCAGTTTATAATTCATAAAGTTTTAATAAACACTAGTTCAGAAGGCCAAGGACCATTAGCTTTCTGATATGCTCAAAGAAATGTTAGTCCTTGGTTTGCTAATTAGTTTAGGGAATTCCAGAAAGCCTCTACATCATATGGTAGGGGAAGGATTTCTTTTATTTTATTAAAATCCAGGTGAGATATTTTGGTTTTCAAGTCATTGTTATCAATATGGAAGACCCAGATGCAAAAAACCCCATGATAATTAACCCCCCTCCTTAATTCTTTGCTGAGATATCAGATCAGTTATCAGACTTTGAAATGTTCTTCTCATTTCCCCCTTCTGTCTTTTTCTTAAACCTCCCAACTTCTGATTTTAGCTGCTTGGAAATGGAAATTCCAAAATTTCTCAAGCAGAACCTTTCTTGGGGTATTTCTAGAGTGACTGGAAGTGACATATGCTGAGATCTTCATAACAGACTCTTTTCTGAAATCCTCCCTTCCAGAAAAATCTTTTAAAAGTAAGAGAGAATAACATGACTCCAGGGCAAGAACTCTTGTGGATGATATCTTTTATTGGACCAACTATATGGTTGGTATAGATGTTGGCAAACTGTCTGATATCACAGTACCCTTCAGTACTGCAATACCTGAAAGCTTACCTATGTCTATGCCAGCCATATGGTTGGTCTAATAAAAGATATCACCCACAAGAGTTCTTGCCCATCCCATATCTCCTGGACCATCACAGAAATAGCATTACCTCAACATTACCAAAACATCTTTCAAATATTTAAGTCAAATGACAGAATCCTGTACCAGGGATATCATTCCCAAATTGGTCTTTTGAAATATATTAACATTTTATTTTTATTTTTTTATAATGATTAATACTTACTACAGTCCTCTTATTGTGCCATAAATAAATATAGCACTTTAAAAATGAGTTAAAGGAAGGATAGAAAAGAATGTTTATCCTGAATGCTAGGATCTCTAGATAAGTGGTTCTCAAACTTTTTTTTCGTGGCCCACTTGAAAATTGCTGGGGGTCTCGGACCACTTAACTTTTTTTTGTTCTACAAATCAAAGCACACAGCTCATATTTTAATATCAGTAGTCTTCCCTTTCTAATGCGATGGATGTGCCTGTTTTTTTTTAAGTTCTGGGAAGTCGGGTGTAATGTTTGTCAGCTTTAGCCTTAGGTCACTTTTCTGCAGACCACCTGAATGGAGCTTGCGGACCAGTGGTGGTTCACGGACCACAATTTGAGAACCTCTGCTCTAGATCATTCACTATACAATAAACTCAAATTTGCTTTCTTTAAAACACTGACTTTCCTCTATGGAATCCTTCAGAGCTCCTCCCTGGGTCATTGTAGAAGTTACAAAATGATGCATTCGGGGATCTCACTGTTAATTAGGAGTTGTTACAGTGCCGCTTCTTGTGTTAGTGAGATGTCTTCACTAAACTAGGTATTACCAAGTGCCAGATTCTATTCCCCCCTATTAGACACATAAGTGTGATTCTATTCCACCCTGCTCAAGTCCCTGAAAAACTATTAATACAAAAGGTAGGTGGGTCCTCTTGCTCCTGTCTTTTTTATGGTGGTATGTTGCAAAAGTAGATGCATTAATGGATTTTCATGACCATGACAGGGTGAAATAAGGAGCCTAAGTCTACTTAGATGCCCAATTCGTGGAACAGATTCTGGTCCCCGGTGGCTGTCAGAGGGAAGAAATGATCGATGACCAGTGTAGTTAGAATGCATTTATCTGCTGAATGTCCCAAAGCCAGGTTTGGAAGAGACCATGCACATCACAGACATCTTTACTTCACTTTTAATATGCTTGAACTAGGTGCAACAATCTTGTTCACAGTGCCTCTCCCAGGTGCATTCCTGCAATGGGTAGTCTGGGAAGGAGTGGTTTGGGTGCAGAATGAATGCAGGCAGGTGCAGCATGAATTGTGTGGGGAATGTGTGTGTAGGTGGACTGGGTGAGTGCAAAAGGAATGAGAGTTGGGGTATGGGAACGGAGACTTGGAGTGTATGGAACGAATGTGTGGAGTAAACACGAGAGGATTAAATGGGCAATAACTCCCCACTCAAATGAATGTAAGTGTCTAACTCAGTGGTGTTAAAAATATTCAGTGGTTTCTGGGTGCATCTACACATTGCCATACAGTGATGTTGCTATGGTGCCATGCTTTAGTACTTCCCTTTGGAAGTACTAAAGCATGGCGCAGTATGGGAGGTTACTGTGCCATGTGTGCAGTGCACAGTTAAATTTCACTGCTATGTTGCCGTAGTGGCGCGTTATACCTTGGAAGTGCACAGCTACAGTGATGAAGCTGGCAATCACTAGATCACCACATTTCCATGGAGCACCATATGGCAACATAGGGCATCATTATATCGCTGTAGGGCGGTGTGTAGATGAGCCCTCTGAGCAGCAAATGCTGTAGATTGAGGCTGGCAACATATGGCCTGCAGGTTGGATCTGGCTCACTAAATGATACCATGTAGCCCATGGAGCTAGGACATTGGCAGCAATTTGGCAGTGGGGCAACTGGCATTTGGAAATGGAACAGAAGGGACAGAGGCATAATGTGGCTGGTTCAGTCACAGTGGGCGTGTCTACACGTACTTTTAGCATGCCTAAACTTAATGCACATTAGCTTAATGAGCATTAAGGCGATTTAGGTGTGCCCACACTTGCACACACTAATGTGCGTTAATGCAGGTGTGAGGACCAATTTGGGACTAAAGTTAATTTCAAGTCAATGAACACGCACACGTTAATGTGCATTTGTGCGTCTATACATTCACTAATGCGATTTAACTGTTCACGCATAAATTTGATATGTTCTTCATGTAGATACAGTAAAAGCTCTGTTATCCGGCATCCCCTGGGAATGGGGGATGCCGGCTAATTGAATATTCCAGTTAATCAAATGTGCACCGTCTGGTGCACTCCCCAGCGTAAGCTTGCCAGGGGACAGGGAGGAGGGCCCCATGCAGGCTGCTTGCCCTGAGCCATGGGCCGAAGAAGTGACAAAGAAGAACTCAGCTCATGGCGGTGAAACCAGAAGTCCCCGGAAGTGCTACTTCCGGTTTCACTTTTGCTGCATCCCTCGGATACTGGTTAGTAGAGCTTTCTGGCTAATAAAGTGCCGGTTAACGCAGCCTTTGCTATATCAAATTTAGGCTCGAATAGCCTTAAATCACTATTTTTAAGGCATATTAAGGGTGTGCATGTGTAGATGCATGCCCTTAATGCACCTTAAATCAGGCTAATGCACATTAAATGCACTTGTGTAGACATGCCCAGTGTTGGCCTTTTCCAACTCTCCCATCCAAGCATAGCACCCTTTCCCTCAGAGTCTCTCATCTACCCTGAATACCCGCAAGTCCTGGGCTGTTCTAGGTTCCCTCTTTCAATGACTGCAAGCTTTCTCCCTCCATCCAGAAGCACCAACAACTCTCCAGGGTTTTTGACCCTGCAGTGCCTTTCCCAGATGCACCATAGCTTTCACTGAGATTTACCTCCACCTAGCAAGAGAATTCCTTTCTGCTCTCCCCATACCACTTGAGGGGGAAATACTAGCTTGTGGGTGAGATATCACACAGGAATGAAACTATGTGTAACTTGGCCACTCTCTGGTAAATACATCCCTAAATAATTCGAGGGTCTGACCCTGCAAATTGATGTTCAGGCGAGGAGTCCCACTGAATTGGTGCGGGGACTGCTGACCTTTGTAATGACTTGCCAGAAGGGCCATTATCAGAGGACACAAAACTAGATCAGATGTGCTGTACCCATGGCCCACAGGCCAGATCTGGGCATTGGCGTTGTGTCATCTGGCCCACAGAGCTCCCTGTGGATCTGTCAGGAGCCCCGCAGGTTGTGAACCTGCATGCTAGATTGGGTGAACAGGGCAGAATAGGGCCCAATCCTGGTGTGCAGGGCTGGACAGGGTTGACACAGGGCCCTGGGGTCTGATGTCGGCACACGCAGGCAGCATGGGGTCTGATTTTGATATATGGGAGCCAGCTGAGGTCACACAGGCCCAGTGTGGGGCTGTGGGCCAGATCCTGCACGTGGGTTCTGGTACAGCCCACTGTGACTGGCCCCATGCCACTCATCTGGCTATGCTCACCATTTGAGCATCACTGAACTAGACAGAGGATGTACATCAGGAGAGGAAGGGAGCAAAGAAATTGCTGCTGAGGAAATGGCAGGAAGGATTTCTAGAGGGAGTGAAGTTGAAAGTGGAAAGTTTTGTGTCTGGTAGACAAAGATTTGAAAATAGTCACAACCCTGAGGAATAGCATGGTAGAAGATCTAAACCTGAGAGTGGGGGAGAGATGCTGAGGGATCATCAGGGCTGTCCCTAAGGGAGGTTGAATTGGGGCAACTGCCCCAGGCCCTGCACTTTGGGGGACCCCGCAGAGCCGGGCAGAGAGGCCACGGCTGCCGTGTTTCAAGTCTGGCTCACCCTCCAGCCTGGTGGGTTGGGCATGTCTCTGCCTGTTGCGGTCAGAAGTTCCGGTCACCACCTGTACTGCCATGTCCGGTGTGCCGGGGCTTTCACTCCCTGGTGTAAGTGTGCCATGGGACGGGGAAAAGGGCCCCGTGCAGGCTGCTTCGCCCCAGGCCCAGCACCCTGCTGGGATCATCTCTGGGGATCATTAATATACAAGAAATGGGATGAATGTAGTGAATGGGAAAGGAGGCAGGCAGAAATGCAGGCAGAGGGTCTTTCAGGGATGAAGAATTTGAATTTGATACAGTCAGAGACAGGTGGGTCCTTCAGGAAGTGTTTTATTGATTGAATGGCTTTTATTTTAATTGAGATATGCAGCACTTGGTGTTTATGTTCTGCTGCATTAGTGTGAACTCCTGCCACTTTACATTTCCAGTCATTTTGAGAGCTATTATGGTAGACAAGTTAAGGCTGGACAGTATACCTCACTTGACCCTTGGGTAGACATTTCCCATTGAGAGTGACAGGGTTTCTGGAATGGGTTACATAGCATCATATTTCAGGTAGTGACTTGCTTCTGAGTGTTGTGCTATCTGGTCACCTTATATTCAATTTAAAATCAACATATTCAACAAGTGTAAATTGCTTTATTAAGATGAGACCAATCCCTTGCTTTGATGGTGATAGTGCACTCTGTTATCTGAGGGCCAGATATAACCCCAGGATTATAGACCCTTAAGGTATGTCTACACCTCTGTTTTGCAGTGAATTGAACAGTCTCCCTCAACTTCTCTGTGGCACCATGCTGGAAGCACAGGAAGAGAAGCAAGTAGTGGGCAGATTGATTCCCAGAAGAACATGAACAGAAAATTAATTGAGCCATTCTGGAAATCTTCTCAATTTATCTCCATGTTTGACTTGAATTAGGGTCAGTAGACAGGAAGTAGGATGCAGAAAGGTTGTAGAGACTTTCCGTGGTTCTAAAGCGAGTACTACACCTACTCAAACAGCAAGACAGAGGGAAAAGGAAGTTCAGTCTTGAGTCCTGATAGCTAGGAATGCTTCTGGGGGCAGGCTGAACTGCTGCTGCTGGGAGTGGAAGGAGGATGAAGTTGGGGTTTTTAATGCCGATGGTCAGTGTGTTTGGGTTTGAGGGCTGTCCCACAGAGATAGTTACCCCACCTCAGGGACACTCCAGAACCCATTCTGCTTTATGTAGCCACAATTGCTGCTGTAGCAAGTTAGGATCCAGGGGTGGGAGGGTACCTCGCAACCTCCCCATTGTGTGTTGGACTGATTGTGCATCAAAGAGCTGTAGCAATACACAGTACTTATGCTGAAGAGAGTTGAGGTTTTGTAATTCTGCCTAACCCGTGTGCAAGAGGCACTGGGAGTGGGGCAGTTTCTTCCATTTCCTGCCCCCACCCTCCTCCCGGAGCTTGTCCACACAAAGGGTCGCAGCATAGCTTGGTTTTAAGAGTAATGAATACACTCCATGGGTAAGGCTCCATTTCTGAAACCAAAAGCAAGGGTGTTCTAATACATCTTCATTGCTGTGACAGCACAGAAGGGAAGCAAAACTAGACCAGAGGCAATGCTGGGTAGGTTTCCGACCTACAAGAAGGAGACTATGAAAATAACTACATTATTTTCAGAATCTATCTGCTCTCCTGTTAATATAACTTCAGTTTGTGGAAACAAAATGAAGGACAGATTTAGGGATAACTTCTGCAAGCACTTAGAGGATAATGACATTGTAAGCAAGAAGCACCACTGGGTGTATGAAAAAATAGATTGCACCAGACAGCCTGTTTCTGCATAATTACACAATTAGCAGACCAGGGGAAAACAGCAGAGAGATTATTACTGGCCTTCAGTAAATAATGTGATGTGATGCAATACAGACCTTATTTGGGACATCAGTTCAGATTGGTTTGAATTCACACCTTGTGACATGAGTCAAGGATTTCTTGATGGAGAAGTAGCTTTATCTGGTCAGGGTCAAAATGGTGTGTAAATGGGCTCTCATGGGGAAAGTACAGGGTCCCATCTTTTTAAAAATATCTTAAGTGATCTGTCAAAGAGAGCACCTCTTAATTAAACACTTGGAAGAGATGTTGCAAATGCCTGGGAGAACAAAGAATAAAAGTGGAGCCATAAAGGTTGGAAAATAAGCAGAAATTAATAATCTGGGGTTTATATCTGCAAAAATACAGCTAATACCTTTGGGCAAGAACAATTATAGGCATAATTATGTAACAAGAGGGAACTGTTTAGAAAGTAATAATGCAGAGATGGGTCTGGGTGTGAAAGCAGATAAACTGGAGGTTGTTGGGTAAAGCTGAGGTGTATGATCCAGGTGTTATATTGTGGAGTAGGGGACAGATCATCCTTCCTTATGCACTTCTGCTGCTGCTTCACCCCAGGTTAGCAAATGAAATATTGAATGACAGACGCAAATTTTAGAGAATCTAGATAAGGGAAGTGAAGGTGATATAGGGACAGGCTGAAATGACCAACGACATCAGGGTAAATGAAAGAATATAACTTGTACAGGAGAGAATTAATGTTATGGCTTATCCCTGCTTCCTGTTAGCTAATTCATAAGCCTTCTCTTTCTACAATCAGGGAAGTTACATAAGGAACATGCTTTCTGCATCACATCACCCAGGGCCAATGCAGACATGCTCCTTACAGTAGTTTTTCGAGACTAGTTTTAAATATCCTTCATGGCGGAGCTTCCCTCAGTTCTCAGTGGGCAAGAGTCCCCATCTATTTACCACTGGGGGTCATGTATCTGGCTTGGGCCGTACATGTCTCTTGAGCCATTCATTTTGCAGTCATACCTTATGACCTGTGTACCAAGACCTGTGTATACCATCAATGCCACAGGATCTTTTCAAACACCCATAGGGGTCCCTACTCTTCCAGTACACAGAGATGCCATAGTCCTTCAGACACAGGCCAGGTGCCCTTCCTGCTCCAGACAGAGTCCTCCCCATCATCAGCCTCTTTATCCAACTTCTCCATAAGCAGCCATCCCTTGGTGAATATCCTTGAGGTGGTGGAAGCAACTGCACTTCCCTTTGTGAGTCCTTGCTTTCTCCCACCCTCCTGCTAATTGGTTAGGCTATCCCAGCCCTGCCTCTTCCCCTTTTCACAATGTCTGACTCCACAGCTTATGGGGTCTCCCCCTCAAAGAAGCAGCAGCCCAGCTCCCAAGACAGTGGTGCAGTATTTCCCTAGGAAGATAGACAACATTGCAGAGATGCGTATGGCCCCAAGGGTGATGGATATTGGCCCCATGGACTGCTCATAGCCCAGGCGGTATAGGCTGAAAATGGTTCTGTGATCACACTACCTACACTGTTTCTGCTCTTTATGGACTGTCAGAGGCTGCCACCGAAGTGTGCTGGGAGGGAATATTTTTCATAAAAATCTTACAGGCGTGCTTTGCTAAAAAAATTAACTAAATAAGTATTTTTAATTTATGCCACTGCAGATAAATCCCAGACTTTAATTCACCCAATGCACTTCCTTGCACAGGGCCAAATCCTTATTTACAGGAGTGAACAGGTGCATAGCTTGGCAGCCACTATGAAATCCTCTGCAATAACACAGATGGTTCCTTGCACCTGGGATAGATGAAACCATACCATATGTAAAACGGACGGAACACAAAGAGGTCAGAGTATGGAAATCCACTTGCTCCCTATGACCTCTGCAACCTGTTGCATTCATGAAAAAAATCCATATTCAATTTTTTCTAGGACTTGTTGGTAGACACCAGAGAATGGTGTCATTAGAAGGGATAGACTAGAGAATCATAAAAAAATTAGGGTTGGAAGGGACCTCAGGAGGTCATCTAGTCTTGGCTCAAAGGAGGACCAGCCCCAAATAGATAATCCCAGCCAAGGCTTTGTCTAGCCAAGCCTTAAAAACCTCCAGGGATGGAGATTCTACAACTTCTCTTGGTAGCCTGTTCCAGTACTTTACTACCCTCCTAGTGAGCAAGTTTTTCTTATGATCTAACCAAACTTCCTGTGCTGCAACTTGAGACCATTGCTTCTTGTTCTGTCATCTGCCATCACTGAGAACAATCTAGCTCCATCCTCTTTGGAACCCCCCTTCAAGTAGTTGAAGGCTGCTATTAAGTCACCTCTCAGTCTTCTCTTTTCCAGACTAAATAAACTCCGTTCTTCAGCCTTTCCTCATAAGTCATGTGCCCTAGCCCCCTAACCATTTTTATTGTCCTCCACTGGACTCCAGTTTGTCCACATCTTTTCTGTAGTGAGTTGCCCAAAACTGGATACAGTACTCCAGACGTGGCCCCACCTGTGCTGAATAGAGGGGAATAATCATTTTCCTAGATTTGCTGGAAACACTCCTACTAATGCAGCCCAGTATGCCATTAGCTTTCTTTGCAACAAGGGCACACTGCTGGCTCATATTCAGTTTATTGTCCACTGTAACCCCCAGGTCCTTTTATACAGAACTGCTACAGAAAAGGACCTGGGAGGGGGGAGTCAGTCGGTCAGGCCAGTCAGTCCCTAGCCTGTACCTAGAGACTACCAGATCATGCTTCCTAGGGCTGTGCAAAACGTCAGGTGGTGATTTGATTTGGAGGAGATTCAGCCTGATTCAATGGCCAAATCTCCAAATCTGAATCGAATCAGGGAACCAATAAAAAGGTCCGAATCAATTCGAAGCTCTCCAAATTGATTCAGAAAAGATTCAAAGAGCTTCGACGATTTGGGCACTCCCTGCTGGCTGCAGCAGGGAACTGGACCCAGACTCCATGCTGGTAAGTAGGGGATTGGGAGAGGTGGGGAGAGGGGACCATGGGGAGACCCCTGCCAGGCCCCATCCCTTGCCTGCTTCCACAGTCCCCCTGAGTGCCATCCGACCCCTGCCTGCTCTCCCAAACCCTTCACTCACCGGGTGCTGCCAGGTGCGGGGGGGAGGGGAGGAGCAGTGATTCCCACTGCCCCCCACTGCCCTGTGCTGCATGGGGGGCTCTGCCATGAGCCCCTTGAACCCCGCCTGCTGTCCCAGCCCCCCACCATGACTGCCCCACCAGGCCCAGCTCCCAGCCCTTTAAAAAAAAAAAAAACAACCCTCCCCCCGGCTCACCAGATGCTGCAGCAGCCTTGGGGCTTCTGGGGTCTCATGACAGAGCCCCCCAGCGCAGTGTGGGGCAGTGTGGGGCAGCAGGGTCTCCCCCTTGCCTGGCAGGAGCCGGTGAGTGCAGACTTTTTTTTTTTAAAGAGCCAGGAGCTGGGGTGGCGGGACTGGGAGAGTGGGGAGGGGATGGGGCCTGTGTGATTCTGAGATTTGGCTGATTCAGCAGCAGCCAAATCTCTGAATCAGATTCAGCCGAATCGATTTGGGACAGTGATTTGAATCACTGAATCAAATCACTGTCCTCTGAATCGGCCAAATCTGAATCTGAAGCGAATACTAGCTGCTTCCCACAGGCCTAATGCCTCCCTCGCTTAGTTCTGTACATACCTACTTCCAGGTGCTCCCACAGCCCAAATCTCCCTTGTCTGCCCTTTCCTAGTTAGCCAGGCTTAGCATATGTTCATCATGAGTATGCATGTTGTGAGGGTCAGCATGGGCTAAGCAAACCTGGTCATGCTGTGTGGTTGCAGTTTCTGCCATGCAGATTTGCATACAGGAGTGATGTACAGCCTCACACACTGGCACAAGGTACTTCAGAACTTCGGCTACCTGATTTTTGGGTGCTGCAACTCTGCCTGACCTAATAACTCAAACCAAGCCCCTCATCAGTCATGAAGCATGTACAGGTATCTGACTGGGAGTGTCATTAAGTTGGTATAATGTGAGATGAAGCTGGGGCCAAGTCTGTGGTTTGCTGGGCTCAAAGCGAGAGCACAACTGGTGGCAGACTTATGGAGAAGTCAGCTGGGGGCACTTTTCAGTCTTGGATCTTGCAACCAACACAAGTCAAGCCTAGTATTCTCTATCTTCTTGCTCTTGCAGCAGGGCCTGTTTGTGAGCCCATGCAGGGCCTCAAGCAGCCGCTTACATTATTCAAGTTTAAAATTGGCCTCAAATACAGGGTAAGGGATGAGGGGGAGAAGCATTCTTGCTATCACTTAAGTATAAACATTCCTGAAAGCAACTTAGCCACTTTTTTGTAGAAGGCTACAGCATGCTGGGGCCTTTCCTACTTAAATGGGAACTGCACTTGCATATAAAGCAAGTGTAAGAATGTATGGAATTTTTTTCTAAGTGGGAAGCACCTCCTGGCTTTCAGCCTGACCTGCCTGGTTTGCAGGATTTTTGGCTAAGAAGTGTAAGAGAAGAACTCTGTTTATTTGCTTCATATAGAAGTTTCTACAAAGTTAATTCTAGTAGTGGGCAAAGTGAAAGCAAACAGCAACAATGAAAGGAACAGAAAAGGTCCCTACACTGAGTGAGCGTGAACAGGGGAACCTTTAGGAAACAGGATAGGAGGGAAATGAGGACTGAGCTAGTAAGGAAGGGTCTCATGCTCAGTTGATGCAGGGTGATTGTTCACACATGGATTGCACCAACTTAACTAAAGCAGTTTCCGGAGTTATTGGCACAAGTTTCACACATTGACTGTATTTAAGATGTCTCAGCTGTTTCGCTAGGAAGAAAGATTGGTGCAAGATTGCCTGTGGCAGTAAGAAGTTTATACAATAGGCACTCTTCCCTTTTTTGGCTGCTGCAGAGGAACATTGCCTATTTGTGTTGTATATTTTGAATTTCTCCAATTAGAAAGGTCCTACACAGCAGCTGGGCTTTACCTGAAATAGAACTGGTTACATCATCTACTACATTTTAAGCAACAGACTTGCTGAACACATTGATGTAGAGAGCAGCTCTCCTGAGAATAGCCTCACACAATTGTTTTACTTTTGTCATATATCTGCAGAAGCAAGTACTGCAGGATTTTAATCGGAGTTGAAAATATGCTCAGTTCTAGGAGCTGCAGCACAATAGCTTAATCTTTACATGGTGAATCATGTCAAAATCATTTCATGATCATTTCATGATCATTTCATCCCTTGAAAATTGAAAAAAGGAAAGAACATGTGACTTGAAATGTTCTGCTTTGGATTTCTAAGCCAGGTTACCATCATCATCCAAAATAACTCGCATGGTTTTGGAGTTGTCTTTGCACACATGATGGGGTTTAGGTTGAGAACTACAATGCATGCAGATGTTAGCTAGGAGCATGGCACAATCCCATTTGGGCTTCAGAGCAAGAGCAGGTGCTTGTCAGATGGAATTTATCTTGAGCCTTATTGAACAAATCAATTGCCACATTTTTCAGAATACTCAGTTGCAGCAGATGTGACAAGAGAGGGGAAAAGTATGGGAATTGTTACTGAAAGCCTCTTGCAGCTTGCTAGCTTTTATAAAGGAAGTTATAATGCAGCTATTACTTTTAAAAAGTCACCTGATTCTAATAATCAAAGTAGTCAGCAGCCAGTATTAAGCCTCATGTTCTTGGACAAGACCAGTGAGAACTTGTGAAGATCAAACTCTCAGAGTAGGGAGATACCTCAGATTTCCTTGACCTTTGTCATTCTGCTTATCGACCTGATTCTGGTTCTGGTTTTGGCAACATTGCCTCAGTGCTAATGATTGCACAGCGGTATTAGATGTCCTGCAGTCACTTGTTCAGATAGGTGGCATTGCTCCCCAGTGGTTTTTTACCATCGTTGTTTTCCTGCAGATTCTGCCTGGCTCCAGCTTGTTCCCCCGTTCAATTTAAGGCATATAAGTAGTCTCTGGTATTTTCATTAAGCGGATAACAACCAGCTATGTATCTCTCTCTCTCTCTCTCTCTCTCTCTCTCTCTCCCCCCCCCCCCCGCGGCCCCCCCCCCCAAACCTGCAGTGCTTGGTTGAGACTGAGGCATCAGTAAACAGTATCATGTTGAGGCTCAGTCCAGATAAGGGAGAAGTGATGCTGATAGGATGGAGGGAGGTGTAGGAAGGTGGGAGACATGGCCTGGATTATATCTACCTCTCTAAAAGCAAGTGCACACTAGGAAAATCTTGCACCTAATCCCTTTGTTGCTAATTGTGTCCCAGCCCCACTGTTAGCAAAACCCAGCATCCCTCATGTTGCTTCATGTAAACTTGCTTAAGACAGGTTTAATTGACATGAAAGAGGGTTTTCAGAAGCACTCAGCTTTGATCTAACTGTCTGCAATGAAGCCAGTTCCTGTTAGTTTACAAAAAGATCAAAATACACGCTGAGATATTTTGAAAATCCCATCTTCATTGTTAAAAATGCCTTTGGCTTATTTATACCAATGCTACCAACGTTGCTGTGGTAAGCACAGCTGCAGTATAGCTGATAGTTGGTGGAATGTGCAAGCCTGCTGCTTATTACTAGAGTTTGTGAGCTGTGGATATTGTTGGATCACCACCTGCATTTAGACTATGACCAAACAGCAATGACCAGGGCACATCTTTCTCATCTCCATCATATTGTGCTCCTAGTTTTACACGTGTCTTAGAACACTCAGAGAATGAAGCAATAGTGCAATGCAGCAGCTTGATTCGTAAGTGCTGGTACAGCTCTTCATCATGACCTGATCCAGTGCCCATTCAAGTCATCACTGGGCATACATTTAAGTTAGTGAGCGTTGTGTCCTGTGGTGACATCTTGCAAGTGGTTCTGGTTCTGATTAATGTGATCATTAAGGGCAATAAACTTTTTTAAAATAATGTACTGGCCCTATTTCCACTAGGGTAATATCAGCCTGCCTGGAAAAGTAACCCTGCCTGGAAAAGTTCAACACTCAGTTAAATGCTGTTGTGTAGTGTTCCAGTATACTGTAAAACAGGTGCTGTTTTTCACATCAAAGGGGGCTACATTTTAGATATGGAACAGTTTCTTTAAAAGGGAAGTTATCAAAGTTTTTCTACAGTAAGTGTCATAAATAACTAAAAATAAATGCCAAGAATGTTATAGTTTAAATGTTTCACAACCATCTATAACAGTAATAATTGAAGTCTATTTAAGATAACCATCAAGTGTTAACTTAACCATTAAAATGTATGCAGATGGATAGATGAGGTAATATCATAAAGATTTGAATGTCCTTTTGGTAAACATGGTCCATAGCACTAATCCAGGCACATTAGTGCTGAAGTTATGTAATTGATGTTTTCAGGTTCATTTACAAATGATACTGTGATTGTTTAGGAGGAAAAATGTTTTACAAGGTTGTGATCCTGCAATTAGCCTCTGCTGGGTGGATCCCTGTGCCTGGGCCCTCTACTGGGATAGGAGCAGGTACCAAATTTGCTAAGATCATCACTATCAAGATGTATACCTGCCAAGGCAGGACTCATGCTACATGCTTTGTGTTACAGAGTAGATTGTGAATTCTGCAAACATGCTAAAACATAATTCAATCTGTGCTACTGATTTTGTTTATCATCCTTTACATTCGTACATTTAGGACAATACTGGTCACTTTCAGTCCTTGATATTTTTCCATCTGCTGCATATGCCACATATTTTCTTTTAACTTGAAAAAGGGAAGGAAAACATGACCAACCCTTTAGGCTTAGGAACCTCCCACCCACTATCTCAAAATATCCCCTAAAGTCTAGCCAGGTAAAACACAGGCCATGGGCAGATATTCATTTCTAGTGCTAATTAATTTTTGTGAAACTTTTAGTGCTAGAAAAATAAATTGGGCATTGGAACATACATGTGTTCCAGCCCTCTGGCTGGAAAGCTACCCAAAGGAGATATCCAACCAGGGGGTACAAGAGGGATGCTGCTTGGGTCATCCCCACCCTTAGGGAAGCCCATTGATTGATAGTCGGCTCTGTCCCCTGCTGGGTCAGAGGGCATGCTGTCAATAGGCCGTTGACAGCTACGGGAAAGCTCCTAGCCCTATAGGGCTGAGAACAGTTCTCCGCACCCCTTCTACTCCCTGCCTCTGCACCAATTCCTGGTGACCAGGAGAGGTGCATGTAGGGGGGTCATTCTTTTGGGGCTAGAAGCCTCCTGGGGCTTTGGAAGGTGCCTGCCATGGGAGAATGTGTGTCATCCGCCCACTTCCCCCTCTGCCCAGCCTACCAATCAAGTGTGACTGGGAGGACTGTATGGGGCAGATGTGCTTGGGGCCGGAGCCCTTCTGAAGCCAGAGAGACCCTCATCCCATGCACTTCTTCCAGGTGACAGAGAATCCTGGAATGGGGTGGGAGGCTTCCCAGAGCTCCCAGAGGATTCCCACTCTGGGAGAATGCCCCCACACTCATCCTGCTGATCAGCTGATAGATGGGTCAGGCGATGGGTTGGGTGAGAGATTCTTCTGTGATAAGAACTGTCCCAGAGGCCCAGGAAGTTCCAGCCATGGGAGAATGCCCCTGGCTGGTCATCCAGGAGGAGTGCACAGGGCAGGAGGCAGATTCATCCAGAGTTTTGGAGCCCCGCTATTCTTTGGAGGGAGGGAACAATGGCCTGTGGGATACTGAGTATCCTCAACAGCTAAGAGAAGTGTAAAGCCATTCAAGTTAGTCAGGAGGGGAGAGATCTTTCCGGATGGAAGAGAGAAACCTTTCTTGCAAAAAAAGCCAGTTCGCTTCTACAAACCCCTTGAATGGCTGTAGCTCTCTGTTCTGGGAGAAATGTTTTTATCCTGGCCCAAACATATTGCTTGTCTATGGCCATAGGCAGACTCTTTAACTGCATGTTCCCAAAGGAGAAGGGAATAGGGCTTTTGTACTGTCTCCCTGAATGTAAAAAGCAAAATATGGACAGTTGTTACTTTGATTTAAACAATTTATGGCAAAATTATTAAAAAAAAAAAAGAAAATATTATAGAAAAAGGAAATATCATTAGCATTTCTAAATTATATGTGATAATTTTCTAATACAAGAGTTATCGCAACATTAAGTAACCATTTTGGGCCTCAGTGAACATATTTAAGCATTCATTAATGCACAGTGGTTACTGCACATTAAATTTAGTATTTGTATAAATCAAGCACTTAATTAATGCTTAGTAACTGGTGCACATCTATTTCGCAATGCTACTGTGTAGTAGCCTAATAATACTGCACAGTAGCATATTAGCAGTGTTTATACTGTGATGTGCTACTGTGCAGTATTATTAGGCTATTGTGCAGTTAGCAGCTCAGGTAGATATGCCCAGTATGACAATAACTGGCTAATCCAGTATGTTGCATGAATTAATTAGTGATTAGAAATTGATATTTACCAAGGGACCAGTGATCCTGACCTTTAATATATAGAGCTACTTTTCAATCCATAAACAAATAGAGAACAGTCAACAAATAATATATTTTGTGATTTAAAGGGCTAATTTCCCAAAGCTGAAGCTAATGATGATTGAAATAGGTAATGAAAATATGAATGTGAATGGATTGGGGACTCTTTAAAAATAGTTTATTTAGATGACCAAAAAATCCCTGATGCCACAATCCAGGAGAAGGAAAAATTGCCTAACATCTCATCCTTGTTCAAAGGTGAAGTGAAGGCAGAAATTGGAAATAAAGTGCAACATATCTTCAAAATCTTTTTTCCTCATTTTTTTAATTTGTTATGGAATGAAGAAAATGAATACAAGAAAGTAAAGGCATCCAAGAGCAATCCATGTCTGCCAGAGCTGTAGACAAGAAGAAGGAATTTTTAATGTATATGACGTCATCTACACGAGATGCTTACTGCACAATAGCTTGCTAATACTATGCAGTAGCGTTGCAGGGCAGAAACCATGACGCGACACTACTGTGCAGTAGTAATGAGCTACTGTGCAGTCAGCATCACCATGAAGCCGTGCGGGGATGCTACTGCACAGTAACTCTGGTTACTGCACAGTCATTTAGTATTTGGGCATGCAAGTACTAAATGACTGCGCAGTAACAACTGCGCAGTCAGCATCTTTGTAGCCAGATCTGCCCCATACATCAGGGGTTGAGCTCCTTGGTATAAACCAGCACTACATATAGATAGTAAAATTGTTAAATATGATGTGGAAAATTCAGAAGTGTTAAATACAGATGTGGCCTATTAGGAATAAAAGAAATCTGAGCAATTATATAAACCATTGGAGCTCAACCTTCTGGCTCTGTGGGCCAGATGAGTGGAGCAGGGCTGGTCTATGGGCTAGATTAGGCCCTGGGCCTGGTGTCATCCCCTTCTGCCTCCCATGTACTGGGATGAGGTCCTGGGGGCCCACTGCCTACCTCTCCTGCTCCCATGTGCTGGGATTTGAGCTCTGGGATCTGGTGCCACCCTCACCTGGTCCTGCATGCCAGGATTGGGCATCCTGTTCAGTGCACAGGACTCAGGGTTTCCTATCCACCCTGAAATTTGGCAGTGCACCAGGATGAGCAATCTCACCATTTCCGGCTATGGCCAGATCTGACCCATGTACCAGGGGTTGAGCACCCCGGTATAAACAAGCACTACATATAGGGCCTGTGTGGATGAAGAGAGGGGCATGTGTGCACAACACTTTAAAGCGGGTTAAATGCTTTTGCACCACATTAATGGTGTTGGTGTTTGCATGCATCGGCAGTATATTGCACGTTAATTCCAGCCACTGTAGCACATTTCGTGGTGTAACACACCTTATATGACTTTGGGGTGCAGCAAACTAAAACACCTCTGAGGAGTTTTAGTTTGCTGCCCTACAGCTGCGGAGCGAAGCACTGGGCTCTGTGCAGCTCAGGGGCTGTGCAGGGAGCCTGGCAGCCACCTGGGAAGGCAGGCTACACTGAAGGGAAAAAAAAAAAAAAAGCGGCAAGCCTGATTTTTTTTTCCATCCCCCCCTAGAGCCTGCCTACCTGCATGAAATGCACGGGGACCTGGTCCTTTCCTCTGCAGCTGCGGTGTCTCCTGGGGCCCCCAGAGCTAGGTGCCTGCTGTGGGTGGATGCTGCCTGGGGGGGATGGAGGGGGCCACCACTGCCATGGAGGGAAGTACCACCCCGCCTCCCCACCCGACAGCCCAGGGACCACTCCACCCACCAGCAGCTCGCCTTCCTCCTTCCCCGCTGCTGGAGAGGCAGGTAAGACACAGGTGTACACGACATGAGGGTTTACTTCACCCAAAATTGAAGTGGTGTTTTTAAAAACCCACCACTTCAATTTAGGGGCCCCATTTCGTCTATACATGTCCATACATAGTAAAATTGTGAAATATGATGCCATATTAGCATCCTCACTAGCCATTCTAGCATCCCCATGCTTTTGTTCTGGCACAGAAATCAGCTTCCCTGCTCTAAATGCACCCCAATTTGAGATGGCTAAATTTGGGGGAAAGGGTGTGTGTGTGGTATACAAGGAAATACTGTAAAATCAGAGCTGCTAAAGTATGATAATGGTGAAGACAAGGGGGTCAGGCAGAGTAATGAGATAGAGCCATCATAGGAAGCTATTTCAGCAAGATGCATTTTAACAGAGCCAAAAGGCAAAGTTAAGGATCCATGAACAAGGAAGGCAGGCTACTCCTACAGAACACAGGTCATGTCCCGGAAAGCAAGATAGGGTTATAGTCACTGGACAGCTCACCATAAGCTTTCCACTATAATGCTGGGGCAAAAAGGAGTAATACAATCCTTGGGTGTATCCCCATGAGTGCACATGTGCAGTTTGTGATGCCTCAGAGCCATTTGAGGTGCTACAAACCTCTTGTGGTGAACATGCACCCATGCTGCTAATTTGCAGTGCAGTGTGAGGCTTTTTTTGACAGTGGGAGATCCTGGTGTAAAAAAAAATGGTGCTAAAAAAAGCGGTGCAGTGCATGTAGAAGTAGCATGTACTGCCAGAAACTGGAACCTGGCCAGGCAGAGCAATGGTCTGCCTGCTGGCCTGGCTCTGAGTGGCTGGCTCGGTGCCACTACTGCCCCAGGAGGCTCCCAGGACCCCAGGTAAGGCTGCTGGGGCCAGCACAGCTGGTAGCCTCAGTCTCCCCTACCCCATCCAGGTCACTTTGCTGTGCGTTGGAGCATGTGTGCAGGGGCATGCCTGCCCAGGGACAAATAGTAGTGGCACAAATGTGTTCCACACCTTTTTGTCCCGTGGGAAATGCACGCCTCTGCACATGCATGCTCATGAGGAGGTGCCCCTTGAGTGTATCAAGAGGAGAGTAGAGGATAGGAGTAGAAAAGTGTTTTTTAAATTTGTACATGGCATTTGTATGAACAATGATGTAATATTCTGCCTTGTTCAGGTTCTTTATTTTAAAAAGGATGTTTAGGAGCATGCAGAAAACAGCTGCAGAAGCTATTTGACAGCCAGAGAAACTGCCTTACAGTGAGAGACTTCAAAGAAATAAGGCACAAAGTGTTAAAGGTGGAAGTGTCCAACCACTGGAACCAATTACTAAGAGAAGTGATGAGTCTTCCCTCTCTTGAAGCATGTCTGCACTGCCCCTGTGCCACACCAGGGAGCAGGTCATCCTCGCGATTCACTCCCATTCCACATGTTCTAAATCTAAGAAATCAGGTGATGCTGCCATCTTAGAGCTGCGGTGAGCGTACAGCAGTAAGCAAGCCTGAGACCTAGAGCCTAAGAGCAGTGCTGGGCATGCTCTCATTAGTGTTCTGTGGGGGCTACATTGCCTCACACAAGTGGGAGCTAGCATGTGAGGTGTGCTTCATGTTGGCTGTCCTGAGTGTTGCATGGATGTTCCCAAGTCAAGACTGTCATTTTGGAAGATTTGCTTTAGCCAAACCTATATGTTATGCTTTACCTAGACCCAAGAGTTTGACTCAATATAGTGAGGTGGGTGAAATTCGATGACCTGTGACTTATAGGAGGTCAACCCAGATGATCTAATGGTTCCTTCTGGCTTTACACTCATTGGCTACATCTGCAAGTCATAGTGATGTGACTTTGCATTGACACAGTGCTTTTCTCTGAAGATCAAAAAGGATTTCACAAAGGTGGAGGTGTCATCAAGCCCATATAACAGAGGGGAAGAGGAAGGCACAGAGAAGCTGAGTGACTTGCTGAGTGTCACACAACAGCCTAGTGGACTAGAGCCTCTTTTAGCTGCTCTGCTAGCATAAGGCCAATAAGAACTAGGTTTAACCATTTGCCTAGGGGTTTTCCTTGTATAAGGCAGCCTATCCCATAGTCTCTTAGTGGCCAGCGTAGGGAACACTTTCAAGGGAAAGTGGGGTGCCTTTGCACTTCAGTTATTCCGTGTTACTGAAATGATCTTTGGGGACAGCAAGCAGCTGAGTGTAGGAGGCACCCAAAGCCTATTTTAATTTATGTTGGAAACTGGGCTACCATGATACAGCACAGCCCTATGAATCCAAGGTCATGAAAATTGCATACAGGTGCCTTTATCTCAACATCCTCCTGCCTTATGCAGAGCAGAGCTTAGAGAGACCAGAGAATTTCCTTCAAGGTCTCCAGACTCCAGTTCTGCATCCTGTCCACAAGAACCCATTGCTTTTCACTTATATTTATATTTCACTTGTATTTATATTTACTTAAACTCAGCTGTTTAAAAAAACAGACTGAAAATCTTCATTTCTATAAAATCCTACAATCTCTTCTGACTCTGTTTCTCATTCCGAGCCAGCAGCAGAGTCAGCAGAGGACATGTGAAAGCAACTGGACTTAACACTGTTAGGACTGTTCTGACCACATCCAGGTTATATTAGTTCCCCATTTTCTCTGTCTTTCACTCCTCCCTGCTGTAATCTACTGCATCTCTTAGGTGTCAGAGATCTGGGGGAGCAGTAAGCAAACAGTTAAGAAGTTTCACTTCTCCACCCAGTGGTGGGTGTTCCCAGTGTCAGAAACAATATAAGAACAGTCGGAAGTTGCAGCTGGCAAGTCAGGTTTGGAGTAGCAGTGGTGGGGCACTTATATCTGGCGTGGACCGTGTTATCCCCGAGAGGGTAAACAATTTCTCTGTACAGAATGCCTGACAACAAGAGAAAGGGGAGAGGAAAGGGCAAAAAGAACAAAGAAGGGAAAAAAGGGGAAAAAGAACCAGACCCAGGAAAAGGTACTTTCAATTTTACACATTTTACTGTATTAAAAAAAACCCTTTAGCAGGAGAGTACTTGTAGGTTGCATGAGTCAAGGCAATTAATAAATAGCATCTATTAAGTAAGCATGCAGATCTCCCACCATTTCATTGATACTTCAGACTAGAAAAAAATTATTTCTTTAGCAAAACTTTGTTTCTAAAACTCTAGAAAAAAATTGGGGTACTGTGTTCTTTAGCAAGCACAGCATGACATGCTAATTAGAAGGTTTCATGCTAATATTCTTTTTCTGCTCTTTGTATAAGGAAAAAAGCTTCTAGTTTGTCAGTATGTTCCTTGGGACAGACAAGTTCTCAGATCAGATCTCAGTTAATTTACAGCATCATTATTAAAGCAACTGTATTGAGTTCCAGCTAAATGCACGTGTAATAGAAGCCTTCACTCTTTGCTGCAGCTCTTATTATTAGAAACTGATTGTTAATTGTAGGAGATGAAAGATGTGAATGCTGTTCTCTCAACTAATGCTGTAATATCTTAGCTGATACTGGGTAACTGCATTTACTGCCTTTGATTCATGCAATTGAACAGTGGAGGAAACAATAGTTTGTGCTGGAGAAGAATAAGAATTGTTCAAGGGTCATACTACAGTTAGGCTAGTGGCATAGTAGAATGGTGTTACTTTCTCGCTCTTTCTCCTTAATTATGTCAGGAAGGGATTATTCCTGGCTGTTGCTTATCTGCTGTTTATCAGGTAATTTTATTTAGACAGTGCAGCAGCTCTGTAATTATTTTACTTTTTATGGGTGTTAAGAGAAACTAGAAGCTGGACTTTTGTACTGGAGGAAACTGTCAAATGAATTAGATCTAAACCTAGCTGCCAGTCTTTGGGTCACATTCTGCTCTCCTTCGTGTTTTTATGAATTCAGTGTAATGCTGTTCACCCAAGCAGGTGAGCCTGGCTTTTAACTGATGAATCTGACAGGAAAATTTGTCCGTAATCTTTTTTTAAAAATTATTTTGCGCTATGTCTAAAGCTCTGTCCCCTGCCCCCCTTCCCCTTCAGCTCATCATCCTTCCTGTGTAATTGTGTAGTGAAGTAAAAATGATGGGTGTTAGTGTAATGTCAGATTTTCAAGATAACATGTCATGACGTCAGGAGCAGAAGGTTCTGCTGGAGCTGATTTGGGAAATGAAAGTTCTGCTGCACAGGCAAGTGCTTTCAGAATTGGAAGCTCAACAGCCTCAGCCTGTACAGGCATCTGCTTTAGAGAAGTCAAGGTGGGTACTATCTGTTCCTGGGGCAACAGGGGATAGGAAGCATGCACAGTGCTCCTGGATGGGGGGAGGCAGGGGAGACACCAACTGCCCAGGGACAACTGGGTGAAGATGAGAAGAATGGGGCAAGTTGTACCTTAGGGGCAGATGGGATGTGAGAGTCGGGTTGGGAAATGTCTGCACAACTGTTATCTACAGAACTTAGAGTGAGGTATGGAAAAGAAAGTAAGTAAAAGGGCCTGGCCCAGGGAAATCTGGAATGCTGTTTTGGCGTTGCCTAGCAATTTTTAGATGTCCCTTGTCTAACCAACCAGCAAGTTTCATCTTGTTCTATAAACATGTCTACACTGTAGTTTATAAATCCCAATACAAGTGGGGTTATTGGGCTAAAGATGGAAAGATGCCCTCTTCACGTAATGACCAAAATGTGGAACTGGATGCAGGAGAATTCTTTCCCCTCCAAATTGTACCCACTTTTTTTGAGAAGCAAGCAACTTCCTTTGGAAAACAGGACAAATTATGTAGCTTGCTGAAAGTGGGCATGGATGGGAACTGTCAGACACCACCCATTTTTTCACCAAAAAGATATTTATTAAGATGCTAGATATGGCTCATCCAGCCCTGGCTCACTTAGTATCTCTGTGGTAGAACATGGCTTAGTTGGTCTCTACTAACCAGATGTCTTATCTGATCTAGAAACTGGTGGGCCTAATTCTTCTTTCACACAGCAGTGCTTGAAGACCTCAATGAATTCACATCCATGTGTGAGAGGACAATCAGATTCACCACAGGAACAGAATTAAGACCAGACTATATTCCAAATATTAGGTACATAAGTGGGCTTACATGCCTAATAAGTGCAAATTTCTCCACCCTGCTTGATTCCCTGAAGAACAGTTAATGCAGGAGTTAGGTAGGTTCTCTTCCTCATTGCTGAATTTTTTGCGACCCAATCTTCAGGATAATAGAATCAAAGAAAATTAGAGTTGGAAGGGAGCTCAAGAGGTCATCTAGTTCAACCCTCTGCTCCAAGCAAGACCATTCCCAAGCTGATCATTCCAACCAAGGCTTTCTTGAGCTGGGCCTTAAAAACCTCCAAGGATGGAGATTCCACCACTGTTCTAGGTAACCCATACCAGTGCTTTACCAAGCTCCTAGTGAGAGAGTTATTCCTAATATCCAACCTAAACTTCCCTTGTTGAAACTTGAAACCCTTGCTCCTTGTGCTGTCATTTTTCACCACTGAGAATAGTCTAGCTCCATCCTCTTTGGAACCACCTTTCAGGCAGTTAAAGGCTGCTATCAAATCCCCCCCTCAGTTTTCTCTTCTGCAGAATAAATAAACCTAGTTCCTTCAGCCTCTCCTCAGAAATTATGTGTCTCAGCCCCCTAACCATTTTTGTTGCCTTCTGCTGGTCTCTCTCCAGCTTGTCCATGCTCTTTCTGCAGTGGGGGTCCTAAAACTGAACACAGTACTCCAGATGTGGCCTCACCCATGCAAACTAGAGAGGAATAATCACTTCCCTTGATCTGCTGGCAACATCTTTACTAATGAAGCCCGGTACGTTGTTAACCTTCTTGGCAACGAGGACACACTATTGACTCATATGCAGCTTATTGTCCACTTTAACTCCCAGGTCCTTTTCTGCAGAGCTGCAGCTTAGCCAGTTGGTCCCAAGCCTGTCCTAGTGCATGGGATTGTTCTGTCCTAAATGCAGAACTTTGCACTTGTCCTTGTTGAACCTCATGAGATCGCTTTTGTCCCAACCCTCCAATTTGTCTAGGTCACTCTGAATCCTAGCTCTACTCAAAACTGTATTTACTATTCCCCTCATCTTGATGTCATCCATTAATTTGCTTAGGGTGCAATTCATCCCATCTTCCAGATCATTAATGATGATGATGAACAAAACTGGCTGACTCCATGGGGCACCCCACTTGATACCAGCTGCCAATGAGACCTCGAGCCATTGATCACTTCCCATTGAGACCAACAATCCAACCAGCTTTCTATCCACCTTACAGTCCATTCATCTAACCCACCTTCCTTAACTTGCTTGCAAGAATGCTGTGGGAGACTGTATCAAAAGCCCTGTGAAAGTCAAGGTATATTATATCTACAGCTTTCCCCACATCCACAGAGTCAGTTATCTCATCCTAGAAGGCAATCAGGTTGCTCAGGCATGACTTGTGTTTGGTGAATCCATGCTGACTGTTCCTGATCACTTTCTTCTCCCAGTTCTTAAAAATGGACTCCTTGAGGAGCTACTCCATGATTTTTCCAGGGACTGAGGTGAGGCTGACCTTGGATCCTCCTCCTTCCTTTTCTTAAAAATGGGCACTATGTTTGCCCTTTTCCAGTAGTCAGGGATCTCTCCCATTTGGCTTGAGTTTCAAAGATGATAATAGCCAGAGGCTCTTCAAGCACATCAGCCAAGTCCCTCAGCACTCTCAGATGCATTGCATCTGGCCCCATGGACTTTTGCACATCCACTTTTTCTAAATAGTCCCTAACCTGTTCTTTCACCACTGAGAGCTGCTCACCTTCTTCCCAAACTGTGCTGCCCAGTGCAATAGTCAGGGAGCTGACCTTGCCTGTGAAGGCTGAGGTAAACAAGGCATTGAGTACTTGAGTCTGTTCCTGTGCCCTCAGTAAGGTTTCTTTAAAATATAGCCAGCTCTTCTAGACTCCTTTCCCCCTCAGACTGGCCTTCCTGGGGATCCTGCCTATTAGTTCCCTGAGGGAATTAAAGTCTGCTTTTCTGAAGTCCAGGGTGCATACTCTGCTGCCTTTTCTTCCTTTTGCCAGGATCTTGAACTCAGTCAACTCATGGTCACTGCTGCCCAAGTTGCCATCCACTTCTATACCCCCTACCAATTCTCCCATTTGTGAGCAGCAGGGTCAAAAAGAGCATGGCCCCTAGTTGGTCTCCAACACTCACATGAAGACATTGTCTCCAACGCTCTCCAAAAGCTCCCTAGTTTGCCTGTGCACTGCTGTATTGCCCTCCCAGCAGATGTCTGGATGATTGAAGTTCCCCATTGTTCTTAATCCAATATAAGATGATGATGTGTTGCAAAAGTAGATGCATTAATGGATTTTTAAGACTTGAAAAAGGTGGAGTAGCATTGTATTTTGGTGCACCTAGAATTGAATCTAGCCCAAAGTGTCAGTGCCAGTATATCTGTCCTGAAACGAACTAATAGTACATCAGGAGGGAATGCACTGATAGGGACCAGTGAGCTGTGAAATTCACATGAACCAGGAGAACATTCCTTCTGGCCATAAATCAAGTGAGAAATTTGATAGATATGGCTTTCTAGTTCTGTGTCCCAAAAAGAATGTATGGTAACTGCTTGGGAGAATACTGGAGAGGATTTGAAAGGGAAGGTTTAGGTAGGACAGCTGAGTTATTCAGGGTCACTGGGAAGAAGTCTGTAATCAAATAAATATAATTGTAATTGGGATTGTACCATTGGTTTTACTCTTGCAGAAGAATGCAAAGTTCAAGGAAATTTATACTTTTATTGCAGCCACATTGGGAGGAAATGGGTAGTTTTTTACATAGGCACTGGATACTGCAGCTTGACATTGATTCTGTAGAAGATAGAGAAGATAAAAACTCATAAGATATAGGAAAGCTGATGTTTATTTATTCTGGTTACCATATGCTGGACACATAGGGTGTGTACATAGCACATAATGGAAGATGAAGTCTTTCTCTTTAAGTTTGCAGTTCCAGATCCGTTGTGCTTTGATAGTATCAGTTCAAGTGTTGTCCACTTTTGCATACATGCCTGAGCTGGCCTTCAACTGATGGAAAGCACTAGATGGTAGTCCTGGAGTCAAGGATTTTATCTGGGCCATGGTGGGTCCCTCAGCCCTGCTTGGCCCAGGTATACAGGGCAGCCAGAGTTATGGTGTGTGCAGCCGATCCTCCCACTCCCAGGTGCACAGTGGGGCTGGGGTGGCACAGCAGCTAGACTCAGCTTCCCAGTAGCTCTGGTGGTGGTGACTCCTTCTGGCTGCCACGGGACCCAGCCCTGCTGCCCAGGCAACCCAGCTCATCCACCCTGCACCTACCACAAAGGGCATCAGAGCCGGCAGGCGGGGTTACTATGGAGACTGTCCTGGGAGCCCTCCAGGAAGGGTGCCCATGGCTGGGCGGATGGGATGGAGCCATGAGTGGGCAGGGAGTGGTGTCCAGGAGCAGGATGGGTGGGTGAGGCTGGAGCCAGGGATTGC
Source organism: Alligator mississippiensis (assembly GCF_030867095.1). Taxonomy (NCBI): domain Eukaryota; kingdom Metazoa; phylum Chordata; order Crocodylia; family Alligatoridae; genus Alligator; species Alligator mississippiensis. Next base: position 43,589,937 of record NC_081832.1, read on the forward strand.
AGGGCAATGACAGCACAGGGGTGTGATGGGAGCAGATCTACCCCAGGCCCTGGCCCCATATTGTCACTGCCCCACAATCCCAGTCCTGGCCCAGCTGTCCTGCTCCCCATCTGCCTGCAGCCCCGTCTTGTCCACATGACTGAGCTTGCCCTGCCTGCAGGGGTCCCAGGCCAGTCTCCATGGTGATTCCACCTGCCCGATCCATCTGCCACCCCCAGACTGGTCTAGCTATCTACCATTTAGGGAGTTTTGGTGAGCTGTTGCAAGCTGGGGAGAGGGGGGGGATGACGACGGACAGAGTTCTGATCCAGTTTCCAACAGCCAAACAGCCCCAAAAATTGCCCACCCCTGCTCTAGAGAGTGGAGTATGAAGCCATCCGTTGACTATTGCTCTGGATTATCCAGTTCATGGGACATTTTAAAGTTCCTGAAAGCCTGAAAATGTCACTGAATAGCTCTTCTCATTTGCGCCTATGTGTGAGGAGAGTCACGTTCATCATAGGAATAGATTTAGGACCAGCTTCTATTCCACCTGTTCAGCGCTCAGTGGACTAACGTGCTTAAGTGCAATTCTATTCCACTCTGCTCAAGTGTCTAAAAAATAGTGCTGAAGGTGGGTAGATCCTCTTCCTTGCTGATTTTTTTGAGACTCACATTAGAGGGAAGTGTTAGATAAAGGATGCAGCAGTGAATTGACAAATTCACGGGAGATTATCATCATGGTATGTATTTCTTTCTGGTGTTTCTTGTAAAGTGCTAAGTACAGTTTCTGCCCCAGAGCACTAGGGCCCCAGTCCCATAAATGTGCTTATGCTTAATCTGAGGCATACATTTTCCCATTGACTTCATTATATTGGATTGAGGCCTTAAACACTATTCCTGGCCCAATCTCATTAGGGAAATGAACTATTTCTTGGTAAGTGGGAACTGTAGTTTGCAGTAGATGATGTGTGGCCTTTGTTTCCTCTGATGCAGTGCAAATTAAATCTGACAACATACAGCATGATAGATTATTGTAATTTTACCATTGTCTTAGATTAGAAATGTGCAGTGTTCTTATAGAAGAGGGACACAATGATCCCTCTGAAATGAAAAGATGGGGGAGAAAACATCCAACAGGGATTTTAAATGGAGACTCCTCATGAGAGTAGAGGTGAAAACATTTTCAAAACTGCTTGTGTGTAAGAAATGGGGGGAGATCAATAATAGGAATTAATGCCTTATCCCTTGAGATTGCAGCTCCAGATCCATCCAAGTAATCTGGAACCTGAAATTATTCTCATCCTGCTTTGACAGTCTCAATCCATCTTTTTGTGGACAGGTGTCCATGTTACAATTAACACTTACTCTTACCTTTTCTAGTGTTTTTTGTGGAGAGACCAAGGGCAGAATTGACCAGGAAGTTGGATTAATTTTTTATTTTTGGAGTCCTCCCTCTATATCAGAAGACAAGCACGCTGGGAAGAGCAGTGTGAATGAGTCCGTCATTGCCAACGCATAGTCTATGACTGTGTCTGGAGACCAAATGAAAAATTCTAGCACTGTCAGTCTAACACTGCACTGCAGCTGAAATTCACGGGAAACTCGCTAGACAAAAAATTGCAGTGTACCGTGCCACAGCAGCAGGAGGAATGAGATTCAATGTGTCACAGATCACTGCAGTTTAAACCAGAGAAATTTTAGATCTAGACATATTAAGAGGAGATAGGATTTTTCCCAATGCTGCTTTTAACTTCTTTTCTTTGGTTTCCATGAATACATATAAAGGATTGTTGGAGGGCTGATCTCATAGGAAAGTACTAGCCTCATCCTGAGGACCTAGTGTCTATTATAAGGCGTACCTTGGATTGTATAGTCCCTACTTTTGCCACAGACTGGGATGAGAGACAAGTGCTGCTATAACAAAGTTCAGGTTTGAAATAAAGGTCTTCTCTATGTGTAGAGCTGATACTTAATTAACAGGCTGACAATGAGACCTGAGAGAGGTTTGAGCACTGAGGCCATTTATAGATGTTACATTTTTCTAGGCTTAATGTGGACTACAGCTGTCACTATATACACGTGGACATCTGTAGTCTGAATTAAAAATGGCTCCAGTACGAATTAAGTAATGCTCATTGAACGAGGATTAAAGTTAATGCAAACAAGGGCAGTCTGAGTTTGGAAATTTAAACTGTATTAATTCACATGTATATACAGTGTTGCTTTTAGGCAAAACAGTCCCTAGGAACTCAGATAAGCATTCCTTAGGAATGTAGATAAGTATTGCAAATATCCATCCCCTCAAAGGAAACTCAGTTGGGTTTTTGCAACACAACAGAGGTTGTCAGGCACAAAGTAACACCTTTAGAAGTCAAACGTGCCAACAACACCTCACCCTAAGTATCAGTATCCTGACTAAGCTCCCAGCCCTGCCTAAGCACACGGGCTACTGATCAGTGAAGAAAAGGGCAACCCCCACAATCATCTATTAACCCTTCATTCAAATTGAAATTTGATTCAAACTGTGTGATCACTTAACATGGTTTAAAAATGGTGAATATGTCTACAAATGGCCTGAAAGACCTGAGATTTAAGCATGATTCTGGAAAGCTGTTGCTATTGCCTCCTGTCTGTAACATCTATGTGATGTACCTTAGAGAGTTATACTAAAGTGAAGCTGGGAAAGTGGATGCCAGAAGAGCCGTGGTCAAGGAAGCAAAGACTTGTGTGTAAACCTAGTTGCTAGGATTAAAAAGCCTGGGAACAAATGCTGATTCCAGCATGTTGCAGAGCAGTTAGGTGCCTGAAGGGTTTGAGGAGACCTTTGCAGCATCATAAACAAGGGGAAGAAAAGCCAAATTTCCAGAGGGAAGGACTGAAAAATTGTAACCACTGAAAGTTGCTAAGCAGGCAGTAAGGTAATTTGGGAAACAAAAAACTAGAAACATACAGTATTTTGTAAGCTAAATTTCTTGGCAAGGCCATACATTTTCTTTTACCTTGATCTGGGCTGTGAGGAAGAAGTTGCATGAGCTTCAAATGTTTGTTGTTCACCAGTGGCAGTCAGGTAGGCAGCCCAGTGAAAGTGCCATTCTTTTGCACAGCCCTCAGGGAGGGTTGATTTAGCAACACCTTAAAGCATCAATGGGCAGGGGAAAAATCAGTACCGAAGAACACGGTAGAAACAACAAGTATGTCTTCAAATGTATTCACTTCTACTTAGCTCTTAGGCGAGTCAGAATTTGATATGTAAACGTATTATGAGACGGTATTTAATATTAGATTGCAATAGGGATTAAAAAGAGAGGCTCTGTCTACACTGCAGTCAGAGTTGAGATTGCAACACATACTTGAGCTGGTTTTTATCTACTGATAGCAGGTAGCTACAGCAGGATGGGCTTTAGTGTAGGGCAGTGATTCTCAACCACAGTGCCGCAGCAATCCGGGGTGCTTTGAGATCTTTTTAAAGGTGCTACACGGTTACCTCTCTTTGGTGTGCAAACATGATTCACAAGATAAACCCAGACATTTGAAATAGGAATCCATAGTGCTTAAAGTCCACTAGCTTCCTCTTTCCAGTTGCAATGCAAATAGTCAAACCTTTTCTATGAAGTCCTGGAGTACTTGGGCTCTAACTGCTTAAGAAACTGTCTGCGTGTCTTCAACAGAATTAAAACCTCCATAAGCAACGGATTCTGAATTTGTATAGTGTGGGCATGTCTACATGAGCATTTAAGCATGACTAAATTTAATGCCCATTGAGCTAATGCACATTAAGCGATTTTTGGCAGGTGTCTACAGGTGCAGGGGCTTGGCACTAAAGTTAGTGCACTTTGCACTAATGTTAGTGTCACGTACTTGTAGCCCTACCATGTGCCCGTAGTGGCTGGGCAGACCCAGTACTAAAGTTAGTGCTGGGGCACGTCTACACATGCATTAATGCGCTTTAACTAATTGCACCTAAATTTGATACCTGCATTGGCAGGTTTCAAATATAGGCACAATAAGCCTAAGTTTTCCATTTTTAATGCACATTAAGAACATGCACGTGTAGACATGCACACATAATGTGCATTAAATTAGGCTAATGCACATTAACGTGTCTTGTGTAGACATGCCCTGTAACTATGAGATTGTGTCTTTGGCTTTGTAATTTGTTTCTCCAGTAGGTCCATCAAAAGCAGAGTCTGTTGACCTACCAAGATGCCCACCTATCTTGCCTACTTATTCAGGGTTCTGCCAGCAGGGTGAATACAAGGAACGTCATAAACTTTACCCTGGTGAGGAAGTGTATTATGCTTAGCATCTGTCAATAAGTGAGTTAAGGACTGTGTTGATTAGCACACTTACTAACACCTAAATGAAATTCTCCATTTAGCTGTTGAAAATACTGCCAGAACATGCACTGCAAAAGGGGTTCCAGCACTACAGAGATGGTAGCTATGTGGTGAGAAAAAGGATTTTATTCAGAAGAGAAACCTTTCTGGATCTTGCATGTATTGATAACTTAGTGCTAAAATAGTCGGTTACCTAAATTATGTGTTGCATAGTGTAGGTTTGTATAACACAGCAGGGCAAGGGGATGAGATTTAAGGGAAGGTATTTAGGGGAATTAAGTGAATAATATGTGATGAAAAGAAGTGTTAATTTAGAAGAAGCTGGATGTATCACAAAATACACTGCGATTATGGTGCATCAGATGATGATCTCCCAGAAGAAGAAGAGTGATGGGGAATGGAATTTGGCTTCATAGGAGACATCTCAAAGATCAGAAATTAAAAACAACTGCTTGCTGGTGGAACTAGAAAGGGAGGAAGGACAAATTATCCATGGAATTTTGGAACTGTTCAATTGTTGTGTGTGTGGACCATCTCAAAATGGCTGAGATTTGGCCTTGAAAAGCCCCATGGCACCTCAGGGTGCAACAACTGAACCATTCCCAAGTGTCACTGATTGTAAAATGGTTTAAAGTTGTTTTGGGACAGGATGTAGACAGACAACAACTGAACCATTCCAAAATGCCACTGATTCAAAACAATTGCGTGAAATAATGTGGCTTTGACACCAGGGGGTGGGAGTTAGCACCCAGTCCAGCATGCCTTGCAGTGGACAAGTTGGGGGGAAGTGTTTCTTTGGGAATCTCAGAGAGTGGATGACATGTGGCTGGAGGCATTTTCACTTCCCTGCTTTCCTGTGTCTCTTCTGCAGTTGGCTTGAAGTCTGCAGTGTGCTTGTTTGACTTAGGTGTGGGGAAGGGGACCCATGTTTTTTGGTTCCTGTGGGCTGGTGGAGGGGCATGATGAGGGGGCATGGTTGAATAGGGAGTGAGGGGACAGCTGGTTATTAGAAAAATAACTTTTTCCAGTGCAAGGGAGCTCATTGATAAAAAGTGACAACAAAAGAGGGAGAGGAGGGCAGTAGAGTTCTGATTATGTACCAGAGCAGTGGTGGTGGGGGAGTGGAGGCTGAGGAGCAATGCAATGTGGGATGTCTGGAGGACTGACCAGCCTGTGTCATGGAACACTGGAATGCTTGGTCTACATGTAAAACTGAACTGGTTCACAATGAACCAATTCAAAAGAGTACTTGATTTTCCTTTTGAATTGTTTTGGGCATGAATGTCATGTGCTTCCCGAGGCTGGGGGGGGGCACAGTGACTGCCTGCAGGTGGTGAGCGGGGAGCTCCTGCAGGCGGACAGGGTGGTGTCAGTGACAAGGGGACGGGGTGGCGAGTGCTGACCGGTGATCAGTGACCACCCGCAGACACCACCGGTGGTATTGGCGGTGAGAGAGGGAGGGTGGCGAGTGGTGACCACCCGCAGGTACCGCTGGCAGCAGCAGCCAATCTCACAGGGAGCGTCACCAATCTCAGGGGATGCATGTGCACCTGCATCCACTCCCTACACGTCGGCAATGGTTTCGGGCTTCTTTAAACTGGTTTAATAGGCTTGTATGTCCGACTACTTCAGGTTTAAACTACATTTAAATCAGTCTACGTTTCTGAAGTCTGCATAGGTTTAGAAGCGAAAAGATAGTAAAGGTGATTCCTCCAAAACAGCTAAGGCATACTGGAAAGACACTGTGGGGTCTGGCTAGTTCTGCTCTGTTACATGTGTCCTTGACTTATGGTTATATCCACACTGCAGCTGGTGGGGGGGTGCATTGCAGCATATACCTGAGCTAGCTCTCATCCAGCTATATAGGTACTGATAGCAGTGGATGGGCCATCAGTGTGCAATGCAAAAGGCTGCCAGAACCCTAGATACTCACTCCAGGACCTAGCTCTTGTCTTCACTGAGCTATTTAGACCAAAACTTGCTTGTGTATACCTACATGTACTGCAAATACAGCTTTGATTATAGTGTTGATATTACTTAAGAAGCCTGTAAGGGCAAGTGCCATCAGCTTCTTCAGAACCCTCCAGCTTCCATTTGTTTAAGTGTCTAGCCCTTATGTTTGAAACCTTCCAGACAGGATGTGATGCAGTAAAGCCTTCCTGAGTCTGCAGAGATCCAAATAGCTCCGGTGCTGGTGCTTTTTCCCAGACTTCCCTAGACTGAAGCAGAAGAAATTGACCCTGTGCGACTGATTTCACCAGTTTCCATTGCTTCTAATGGGACCCCTTTGTCTAGAAAAGAAGGCAACCAAAAAAAGCAAAGATGGGTTTTAAAATGTGTGAACTAGAAATATACGATAGCATGAATTTTCACTGCCATCTGTATGCCATAGCATGTACTTGGGCTATTTGAACAGTTTCACTCAAGATTGTCTCCCTGTCTGCTATTTTTAGAAATGCCTCTGTGGTTTATATATTTTATAAAACAAGCTTAACATTACCTGGGTCCTCGCTGGTGCTGTAGCGTGTCTGTATGTGTTGTAATATTTTGAGTCATGATTTTAGGGAGATATGGCATGACTCACAGTGCAGGGCACGTATGTATTTTTAAGGAAAGAAAAGTTCTTTTGAAGTGTTGCCAACTGTTGTGATTTTTGTTTCCAGAATTGTGGTGCTTGGTACCTTGCTTAAAACTCCAGGTCTGTAAATAATGTTTTTTTGTAAAAATATATGTGTTTAACCTTAGTGTTGCAGAGAAAAGCTTAAAAATGTGAGTACATTTGAAAGGTGCAAAGTACAGAATGTAAATAAAAATAACCTCCATGTTTTATTTAGAAGAATACTCATGATTTTAGAGCCTGACTCATGACTTTCAAAAACCTGGCCAGCAGTACTACATTCTTCTTCCCTCTTCCATTTTTCCTTGATATTGATTTGTTTCCTTGATATATTCATTTGTTTACATCATATTAGCCTGAATGCACCTGTGCTATTCTCATCTTGGATGCTAAGCAATCATGAGCTGGCTAGTAATTGGATGGGAGACCAGCTTGGGATCCCAGGTATTGTAGATCTAAGCCAAGGAGTTTGTTGTTGAACACTTGAAGCTAGGTTCTATTACATCTATTAGATGTTTAAGTGGTACTTAATCAGGGCTGCCAACTTTCCCTAAATTTACAGACAGTCAGTAAAAACTCAGGCTAGAAACACCTGTCCATAAAATTCATAAAAAACTTTGAGCTGTCTTTAAAAAGACAAAGCTGCCAGCCTACTTGATTGACGCTCCCTCCCAGAAAGTAGCAGGATAGCCAGAGCTCAGTTGAAGGACAGATAGTGCTCAACAGTGTCACCTGGGGTCCAAGGAGGAGTGCATCACCCTGTAGGAAGTTTCTCAGGGTTGTATAGACCTTCCTCTAGCTTTATGCTGCTGCTTCTGCTGTTGCTACATTTGGTCCTGTAACACTGTTGAGTCATAGGTCCATGCAGGGATGGGGGAGCAGGGCTGGTGGGGGTAAGTCTGGGGGCTGGGCTGGGGCAGGGGTAGCAAGATGTAGGGTGTGATCAGGGGTATCACGGTGTGAAGTGGGTAGGGTCCCTCCGGGGTGGGGATAGCATGCTGTAAAACCATTGCTGTGGTCAGGCAGGTTTGCCAACCCAAGAACACTTTTTCCTGCAAACTTTTTACTGACAATCAATATTTTTACAATATTTACTATGCTTGCTGTTTCATAGTTTCATAGTAGTTAGGTGTCAAAAGGGACCTGAATAGATCATCTAGTCTAACCCCCTGCCACTGGTTGGAGCATACAGTGGGATCACATGACCCCAGACAGATGTTCATCCAACCTCTTTTTGAATTTACCCAAGGTAGGGGCGAGGACCACTTCCCTAGGAAGTTGGTTCCAGATCCTAGCTACCCTGACAGTGAAATAGTGCCTCCTAATCTCTAACCTGAACCTATTCTCTAGCAGCTTCTGGCCATTGTTCCTCGTCACCCCAGGTGGTGCTGGAGAGAATAGGGCTCTTCCTATTTTCTGCTGATCTCGCTAACGAGTTTGTAGGCAGCCACCAAATCCCCCCTCAGCCTCCGCTTGCTGAGGCTGAACAGTTCAGGTCCCTCAGCCTCTCCGCATAGGGCCTGTCCTTTTGCCCTCCAACCAAGTGGGTGGCCCTCCTCTGAACCCTCTCAAGGCAGGCCACATCCTTCTTAAAGTGCGGTGCCCAGAACTGGACGCAGTACTCCAATTGAGGCCGGACCTATGTCGCGTAGTAGGGGAGTATCACCTCTCTGGACCGGCTTGAGATGCATCTTTGGATGCACTGTTAAACTCCTAAAATTGAATCAAGCCCTTTGAAGTCAGACCTGGCCACAGGACAGGACCTGGCTGAAGAGTTGCATTTACATTATGTAAAACATATATATCAGTAAAAATGTATGTCAGTAAAAAACATTTGATTGTCAGTAAAAAAAAAGTTCAGATTATCAGTACTGATTTTTTTCCTGGGTTGACAACCCTGTTTTTGTCAAGTGTGAGTCTAATCCAGCTTGCTTGAGCCAAGGTGTCACAGGGTAACTCTGCATCCTGGGCAACCACAATGCATGAGGCAGCATGGTATGCAGTGGTCAGCCACTGCTACAGCATCAATTATTTTTCTCCCCCTCCTGCACAAAAGCAATGCTCAGAGCTGCTGCCCCAGTTGCCTGCCTTCAGTTCTGCTACTGTGCTTGATTTCCTATCAAACTGTTTATGCAAAATATGTGTGGGTCCTTCTCTCTGCTTAATCTTCAGGCTAAGATGAAGGCATGATACAAAAGTAGATGCAATACCAGTTTGCCAGGGACTCAGACAGGATGGAATAGGATTGCACTTAACTACCTAATAGGTGGAATAGGATCTGGCCCTGGGTAAGCAGTAAGTCATAGAAACCAAATGAATGACAAGATTTCATTTTGCCCCTTTGCTACTGCTGAGCTGATAGATAGGGATAAAAGGCATTTCTGTCAGTGCCCTCTTGTCCTCTTTGACATAATTTTGTAAATGCCTGCTCTCTTCCAGATGTAAGGCAAAACAAAATAGTGCCTTGTCTCTCTTGTTGCTCTGATCACTTCCTGTCCTCTCTTTCTGTTCTTCCCAATCTCTTCTCCACTCTTCCTAAACTTTTTCCAGCCCCGAACCCAAGTCTCAGAACTTGTCCCCTCTTTTCTGCCCCTTGTAAACTTGGCTGCCTTGCTGTCATTGTTCTCACAGATGCAATCCAGGAAAGCACTTAGGTACTTTCCCCACAGCAATGTGTTTTTGAATTAGAGCCTTCAGGCTTGTCTATACAAGGAAACTATTGCAAAATTAACCATGGTATGAATTGAAAGGGCAGTTGCAATTCTGCATGAACAGCCTATCAGGCCACTCTTTTCTGCAGTAAGAATGGAGTCATTTTGAGTTTTCTGAGCCTATGTCGATAGAGGGGGTTGAAAATGTTTCTCTTATGGGGAACCCATAAATTCATGACACGATTTACTCTGAAAGATGTTCTTGATGGCATAAGGCTATCCATTCCTGAACATGGGACCATTGGAACTCTGCCAGAAAATCATTGTCTTCTCTTGGCCTTAATTGAACCCAAACCTAATATGAAACTCTGGTTCCTATGACATGTTAGGGAGAAGTGGATGAAAGTGAAGCGTATATTGCTGTCAGTTCTCATATAACTTTTCATAAGAAAAACAACTACAGAAGCAAAAAGAAATGGAACCACAAGCTGTGGAATAGCATAGATTTCTAAACAACAAGCTGAGTCCAAAAAATACATGTGTTTTTTTTGTATATAAAAAGAAAAAAATACTTGCGTGAAAGGAGATATAACGTAACTATCTGGATTTTAGTAAAATCATATGATATGCACCTCATGAAATCTTAACTCTTCAGATGAATTCCAGTTGGTATGGAGAGGAACAGTGTCATATGAACCACATATTCATTGGAAGACCAAAACTGATAGGAAGGAAGCATAGTGCCAGTACCTAAAAACTTGCCAGTGGCTGTATATATAACTAAAATTTACATTTAGCTATCAAGGTTTTCCCTATAGTAATTATAGAGATGTACAAAATAACAATGTGGATATTGAGGAAGCCAGATCTATTCATTTTATGTAAACGTGGCAAGTTTTTCAGTACCACCTCTTTTCAGTGCTTCTTGGTGGGACCAAAGATGCTTTCAGCCCTCCTTTGCATCACTGAGTTCAGTTCCTGCCAGAAAGTACCAATAAAAAAGCAGCCCCCACTTAGAGAAAAAGGTGCCCCTTTCACTGAATGGAGTTGTTAAAAAATAAGGCATTTATTTTCTTAGTTATAAGAGTAGGTCAGTATTAATGAATCAGTGGCATTTACAATAAGGAGCCTTTTTCATTCAGCTCACTGTCTTGAGGCACAGAGGCAAAACATGCAGGCACATGTGTATGTGCATGTTTATAGTGGCTAGTTGCAGTACATGGAGAGAATAAGCAATTCTGTTCTTGGAATAATGTCAATTAATAAAGCATCTCCTTTTAGCTCCTATGATAGAAACTTGCACACCAGGACTTGAAGTTCCGAAGTTCTCTTCTTAGTGTTCCTTAAGTGTTTCATCTGCTGCATTGTTTTGTTGCTTGTTCTCATGGCTGCCTTACAGCATGTTAGGGTTTTACATCATAACTAAGCCTTGATGATCTCAGGCTCTTTCTGGGCGACTGTTCTTGAGAATGAATATTTGACACTCTCTCTCACCCCATCCTCATCAATAAATTAAGCGACTGTGGCACAGTTGGATGGGTAAAAAATTGGCTGATGGGGCGCACCCAGAGAGTAGTGGTGGACGGGTTGTACTCAAGCTGGCGAGATGTGAGCAGTGGGGTACCCCAGGGCTTGGTCCTCGGGCCCGCACTGTTTAACATCTTCATCAGCGACTTGGACGAGGGGGTGGAAAGCACGCTGTCCAAGTTTGCTGATGACACTAAGATGTGGGGCAAGGTGGACACACTTGAAGGGAGAGAGAGACTGCAAATAGATTTAGACAGACTACAAAAGTGGGCAGATGAGAATAGGATGGGGTTCACCATAGACAAATGCAGGATGCTGCATCTTGGGAGAAGGAATCCACAGCATACATACAAGCTGGGGAGCTCCCTTCTTGAAAGCACAGAGGCGGAAAGGCATCTTGGAGTCATTATTGACTCCATGATGAACATGAGCCGCCAATGCCAGACCACAGCCAGCAAGGCCAGCCATACCTTGTCATGCATCCAAAGGTGCATCTCAAGCCAGTCCAGAGAGGTGATACTCCCCCTCTATGCGACTTTGGTCAGGCCGCAGTTGGCGTACTGCATCCAGTACTGGGCGCCGCACTTCAAAAGGGATGTGGCCAGCCTGGAGAGGGTTCAGAGGAGGGCCACCTGCTTGGTGAGAGGGCAGGACAGGCCCTATGAGGAGAGACTGAGGGACCTGAACGTGTTCAGCCTCAGCAAGAGGAGGCTGAGGGGAGACCTGGTGGCTGCCTACAAGCTCATCAGAGGAGATCAACAGCAAATAGGCAGAGCCCTTTTGTCCCCAGCACCACCTGGGGTGACAAGGAACAATGGAATAAACTGATAGAGAATAGGTTTAGGTTAGAGATCAGGAGGCAATATTTTACAGTTAGGGTGGCCAAAATCTGGAACCAACTTCCCAGGGAAGTGGTCCTTGCCCCTACCTTGGGTAAATTCAAGAGGAGGTTGAATGATCACCTGTCTGGGGTCTTGTGAACCCAGCATTCATTCCTGCCTGTGGCAGGGGGTCAGGGTAGATGACCTGTTCAGGTCCCTCCTGACCCTAGCTACTATGAAACTATTCCTGGCTCCCTAATGGTGTTGAATGAATAGACACACCCAAATCCCTCTGCTGCTACTCTTGAGTGCCCTAAAACATGCTTGATAGTTAAAACAGAGAGGAGGACAGCCCTTTGCCATATTTAATTCTCTGTAATGGTACCAAGGTGCACAGAGCTAGTCCTGCTCTATGGGCAGCCAATGCAATTATCTAGGGCAGCAAGATGGAGGGGGTGGCAGAAAAACCTGGCAAGGATACAGCAACAAGACCCTCTGCTGCACTTTGCTATATCCCTCTGGGTCCTACTGCCCTTCTTCCCAGATTTAACCATTTTCCTTCCTTTTCCCCCTGTTTTTTCCCTAATTAGCCACAGCTCAACCCTGCCATCATCACCTTCTAGCTGCATTTCCTACTGCTCCTTCTGCAGTAGGCTAGCTCAAAGAGAGTAGTTAAACCTAAAGCAGTACACTCAGTCCTGAACCCAGCTTACTGCATCTCCTATACCAGGGGCTGGCAATTATTTCGGGCAGAGGGCCATTTAATGAGCTTTGGTAAGCCATCGAGGGACGCATGACAGGCAGCCAGGGGCAGATAAATATTAATTTTCTAAATGTTTTAGGGGCCCTGCGGGCCAGATAGAATGGCCTGGTGGGCTGCATCCTGCCTGTGGGCCGTGTTTTTCCCTTCCTGTCCTGTACTATTGTAGAAAAGAACTCTCCTCCAGTGGCATCTTCCATTATAGATACCTACCAAGAGCAGAAACTGGCCTTTCAAAGGCCCTGCTTCAGCATAGATTTCAGACAGTGTTTGTGCTGTTCTGAATTGTAGTCTCAATGAGCATCTGTCTGCAAGGGGTGGGTGTGAATGCGTACATGGATTTGCATGTGGATCTGGAGGGCAATGTGTCAGTGACATGGCGCATGGAGAGAATAAGGGAGAGGAACGTGAAGAGGAGAATGGAGAGAGAGAGAGAGTGATCAGAAGAAGAAAAGTTGCAAGGGAGCAGAGAGGTTGGCAATGCAACAGAGAAAAAAAGGAAAGTTAAAGATGAATAGAGAGAAGCAAAGATGCAATAGGTGTGTACCAAAGGAAACTAGTCCAGGAGGAAACTACATAGGAGGAAAACAGACTCCAACTCCAGGATCTACATTAGGTGGAAAGGGATGAGAAGAAAAAGTTGGAGCAGGCCCTAATGGGCCTGCAGTAAGACTGGAGTAAGCTTTAGCAAATGTTCTGTAAGTTAACGGTTCCACTGAGATTAAGTAAACTTCCTAAAAGAGGTAAGACATGGGATAGGCTGGAGCAGATGGATGTGCAGGGAGACACGAGTCAAACACACCGTGCTTTGCCTATGGTAATGTGTGCCAGGGGCTCTCTTGAGTGCAAGCATTTGATGAGCCTAGGTGGGGAGGTTATGAAGCTAAAGAAGAACACAGGAAACAATGCTGCCGAGTCCCTGGAGAGCACACTGTGTGTTGAGAGCACCATGGGTGTAACTAGCAATTCTTGCACCTCAGGCAGAGGTAGGGAGAACAGGGGGTGGGGACTGCTGTGGAGTGAGGATGAGGAGGAGAGGGTGCTTAGCATCGTACTTTTCTTTGTCTGCCATTCTGCTGCCCTGTTTACATTGGCACTGAGAGCTGGTGCCCTGCTTGCCCCATGCTAGATACATGGCTGCAGAGCACTTCACAATTGCTAACTCCCTCTCACTTTACACATTGTTAAGTACCTTAGGGTGTGTGTAGATGAAACAGGGGCCCTAAATTGAAGCAGTATGTTTTAAAAAGCACTCCTTCAATTTAGGGTTGATTAAACCCGTGTCATGCACATACCTTACCTGCCTCTCTGGTGGGGAAGGAAGGGCGAGCTGTCAGCGGGTACAGCGGTCCCTGGGCTGCGGAGGGTGGGGCTGGTGCTTCCCTCCATGGCAGTGGCGGCCCCCCCAGGCAGCACCCGCCCACAGGCACCTGTCTCAGGCGGTCTTGGGGGGCACTATAGCCTCAGAGGGAAGCCCCGGGCCCCCGCACAGCTCAGGCAGGCAGGCTCCAGGGGGAAAAAAAATATCAGGCTGGACACTTCTTGGGCAGAGCCTGCTTTCCTGGGCTGCTGCCAGGCTGCCTGCAGGGCTTCTTACAGGGCCCCTGAGCTGCACGGAGCCCAGTGTTTTGCTCCACAGCCATAGGAGCAGCAAACTAAAACTCCTTGAAAGAGTTCCCAAGTCATTTAAGTCGCATTGTTGCCAAAACGGCTAGTTTCGTTCCCCTGGAGGCTTGTTCAATTACCCTCAAGGAAAGAGTCACACATACAGGCTGGGTCCATCTAGGTTTATTGTTTGCAAACAGTTCGACCGAGCAGCAGAGAGCTCAAATCAGGGCCGACGATGAGTCCGGCCTGGAATCACGTTTTTATAGCTTACATTCAACAGAGTCTTGACGTACTAGAAGTTTATTGGCTGCAGTACCAGTTCCTAATTGTGACGTCTTATCTTGTAGGCTGTACTTAACTAGTTATTGGTTAATGTGACTTATCAGGGTTAGTACGTGCGCACTCAAAGGTAGAATTGCAGCATGCTCAGAAGAAAAGAGCAATTTCAACAAAGTTAGTTAAACTTTAGTAACTTCTTATCAGTAACCTTAAGGCACTGGACAGAGATGATTTCAAAATGCAAGGCAAGCAGTAAGAACCACAGCTTGGACATTAGACCTCCTGATCTTTACACAAAAGGGGCATAAGATGGTCATAAGACACTTCTATCATATGGTTGTTGCTCAAGCATTACTGCAAAATTATGGGGGCTAACATCTTTTTACTACAACTCCCCCCTCAGATGCTTTCTTACTCTAAATTTTTAATAAGTGTCTGCGATAGCCAATTTCTGATAGTGTACAAACATTTCACGGTTAACAACTGATCGAACAGTCCGTCTCAGAAGGGTCATGATGCATGGTAGCATACAGGGAAGCAAGCAAAGGGTTGATACTAACAAGCATAAGGCCATCAACACTCCCTTTATCCAGCCAGTCTGGGGAAGCCAGGATGTGAACCAGTCAAGGTTCCATCCGTTCCATGTCTGGACTGGAACATGTGCTACCTTCCCCATATCATTTGCTAGGTCTTTTATCAATTCACCATTATCATCAATTTCAACACAACAATTGGACAGGTTTAACTTTTTACACACCCCTCCTTCGCTGGCAAGTAAATAGTCAAGAGCTAAACGATTCTGCAGCACCGTGGTGCGTATCTGGGTGAGTTGACTTCCAATTAAGCGGAGGGCTGTGGCAGTCTTGTTAGTGACTATCTCTACTATGGCCTGGAGTCTGATAATGCGGTTAGTCAGATAGGTGGGCTCCCTTCCAACCACAACTGGTTCCCAAGTTGCCAGGTCATAATATTGAATGATTCTTTCGGCTGGCCATTCATTATCACCCCACCGTTGACTCCCTCCTGCGGCTATCCTTTCAAGGGAGGTATCAGTACCACGCTTAGCACGATAAAGCCCAGGGTGGATGGTTTGAGTATCATGAGGTGTTGGCTGCACTAGCCAAATGCCAGGAATCAAAGCCCCTAGATAACAGGTCCCAGCCCAATTGGGGGGAAGCTGCCTATATGCCCATCGCCCGCAAATCCACCACAGCCCACAGGTTTCATTTACGATGTTAGAACGGGAAAACATTAAAGCCAAGGTCAGTGAACCCCTTTTTAAAGAGTTTTTCGTACCGTTTTGATAATGAGTGCAATTGTGGCCCCAAACTAAAATTTGTTCCTCACCCAGGAGACAAGGGAGGCTTTCAAACGTATCATATGAGGCGTTTGCATGTGTCCAAGCACCTTGGCGAGGGGCAACCTCCTTAGATATCCATGTCTCTTGGCATTGTGACTGTCCCACCCTAAATCCCCCTCCCTGTTGGGAAATACAAATAGATCCTTTAATCTTCGCTACCAAGAGTCTCCCAGAACCATTAAATCGTGAGGAGAGATTAAAATCACGATTAAAGCCCCAGTCAGAGATTAGGCCTGTCCTATTGAGGGGAATAGGCAGGAAAGGGACTCCCTCATCACTAGAAACAGGAGTAAGTGCACACAGAAGACAACTGTGGTTAGTTAGAGCGCGGGCTGACTCCTTGAGAAGGGCCACCCATACATTTCCCACCCATGGGTTTGCAGGTGGACCTTTAGGTCTTACAGTTTTATTCATGGCGTAATGGTAATCTCCTATGTGGATTCCCTGGGGCTCAACCTCGAAGGAAGGATTTGAAGGCCAATCTCTGAGGATTGCCGACCAGAGTTCTGGTTCTGGCTCTATACATACCGGTGTTGGACCAGCACAGAGTGCATACGTTATTATAATTTCTCGACTCAAGCAGCATTTGGAGAGGGTATGCATAGAGGTGTTGATTATAGTAGACTTT
This sequence comes from Alligator mississippiensis, assembly GCF_030867095.1. Lineage (NCBI taxonomy): Eukaryota > Metazoa > Chordata > Crocodylia > Alligatoridae > Alligator > Alligator mississippiensis. The sequence continues at coordinate 43,606,507 of NC_081832.1, forward strand.
GAAGCCTCATAGCTAGTCTTATTTAGGGGCTTAAGCTTTATGTCAAAGGGACATTTGCAACGTTTGCTATACCTAAAAGGGACATGAGTCCAAAAAAATAGATTAGAGTCCACATTTGTGTAAGCGTAACTTCAGATCTCCTACTGGTTCACTTGTCCACTTGTCGGCTTCTTGTTCCCGGGTGTTGTCAGCTTCCGGAGTGACCACACCCTGGGAGTTGGTGTCCTCTGGATGAAAAGGCTTCACTCTTGAATAGTGGGTCCACTTGTCACTGTTTGATAAGCGGACAGCCGTGTGCGTAGTCAGCAACACCTGATAGGGTCCTTCCCACTTTTCCTCAAGAGGATCTTTTTTCCACTTCTGTACCAGGACCTGGTCACCCGGTTTGAAGTTGTGGGCTGGTGCATCAAGCGGAAGGCTCTGGAAGGATGCAGCAAACCTGTGTAGAGAAGACAAAACAGACTGCAAGGCAATAACGTGTTTCCAAATTTCAGATTTACCAAGTTCTACAGTAACTAGTTCCCTCCATCCTGCTGGCAAGACCCTGGGAGGCATACCAAACATCAATTCAAAAGGTGATAATTTAATTCCCCTACGTGGTGTACTACGAATACGAGTTAAAGCCAGTGGGAGTGCCTGTGGCCATTTCAAATGAACCTCAATACAAATTTTTGTCAACATAGCCTTCAGTGTTCTATTCATGCGTTCCACCTGGCCTGAACTCTGGGGTCTCCATGGAGCATGGAGTTTCCAAGTGATATCTAAAGCTTTGGACACTTCCTGTACTATTTTCCCCACGAAATGACTGCCTTGATCTGACTCAATAGACTCAGGTAACAGAAATCTGGGTATTATCTCGTGGAGTAGCACCCGTGCTACTGTAGATGCGGTAGCTGTTCTCGTGGGGTACGCTTCCACCCACCCAGTTAACTGGTCAACTAGTACCAACAGGTAATGGTATTGGCCGGATCTAGGAAGTTCAGCAAAAACAATCTGCCAAGCTTGTCCAGGATATTGAGCCCACGGTCTTCCTCCCATGGGAGCTGGTGGTCTGGCAGATTTTGGATTCACCTTCTGGCAAGTCAGATACTGAGAGACCACTCTCTGGGCATCCAAATAAAGTCTGGGGGCTACCATTTGACGAGTCAACAAATCTCCCATTGCTGTGCTTCCCATGTGAGTGGAAGAATGCAATCGGTGGAGTATCTCTCCCAGCAGGGCTCGAGGTATCAACACTTTCCCTCCCGATACGATCCACCATCCCTGTGAATTTTTACTAGCCTTGAGTTCAGCGGCTAGCTTATCTGACCCTGGACCATATTTTACTTCACAATTTTCTAAATAGGAAGACACTTCATGGGCCGTGCCCTGGAACGCTGCCTCTCCTCCTGTTTGTGCTGCCTCTTTAGCTGCCATGTCAGCCTTTGCATTTCCCCTTTTCTGGCGTTCATCTGCAGCCTTGCCATGGGCTCTTTCATGTACCACGGCCACCTCCTTTGGTAGCCGGAGGGCTTCCAATAACATTGTTATTTGTGGGCCATTGGCAATCTTTTGTCCAGAGGCCGTGATGAATCCCCGCTCTTTCCACAACAACCCATGGGCATGAACAGTGGCAAAGGCATAACGTGAGTCTGTAAAAATGTTTACCCTTTTATCTTTTCCCAATTCAAGTGCACAAGTTAGGGCCACGAGCTCCACTGCCTGTGCTGACCATGTCGCAGGGAGCTTTTCTTTCCATACCGTTTCTGTCAATGTCACCACAGCACATCCGGTATATCGCACACCCTGTATCACACTGCTCGAACCATCTACAAAGAATTCCTCCTCCAGGTTCTCAATTGGGTCATCGTTCAAATCAGGGCGAATTAGTACTGTCTGTGTCAATACTTCTAAACAGTCATGACCCGGAGGCCCCGGCTCTGGCAGTAGAGTTGCTGGATTTAAGGCAGTGGTGTGCTTAAAGGTAAGACCTGGATTAGATAAAAGGAAGATTTCATATCTCGATTGTCTGGAGGGGTTCAAAAATTTCCCTCCTTCTCCTCCGAGAATCTGGGGAACCCCATGTGGAGTGTGTATCTCCATGTCAGCTCCCATAACAATCTTTTGGGCCTCTTCCACGAGGGTAGCAGTGGCGGCGACAGCCCTCAAACATGCAGGCCACCCCTTTGCCACCGGGTCTAAGACCTTGGAGTAGTATCCCACTGGTTTCCAAGTTGGACCAACTGGCTGAGTTAAAACTCCTGAAGCTACCCCTTTGTTTTCATGCACATATAGTCTATAGGGCTTGTGCCCATTTGGGATCATTAATGCTGGGGGTTGCAAGAGGGCAGCTTTCAGTAATTCAAATGCATGTTGTTTTTCCTTAGTTCATTTCCAATTTGTGAGACCCTCCTTCGTGAGGGACTCATATAGGGGTTTGGCTTTTCCCCCATAATCAGGAATCCACAGTCTACAAAACCCGGTTAAACCCAAGAAAGCTCGCAGCTCTTTAGGGTTCCTGGGAGCAGGCATATCCTTAATTGCTTGAATTCGATCCTTGCTCAGAGCCCGAATCCCCTTCTTAATCTCATATCCCAAAAAGGTAACCTTTGGTTGGCAAATTTGAGCTTTTTCTCTAGACACCTTATACCCTCTCTGTCCCAGGGTATTCAGTAAGGATTCTGTCGCCTTTTTCCCCGTCTGTAAGTCAGGACTTGCTATTAATAAATCATCAACATATTGCAACAGTGCCACTTCGTGGTGTCTCTCTTTCCAGTGCTCCAAATCTTTTTGCAAAGCTGTTCCGAAAATATGAGGAGATGAAGCAAATCCCTGAGATAATACCGTCCACAACAATTGGGTCTTATAGTATGTATCTGGATCTTCCCATTCAAAGGCAAACAATTTCTGACTATCTTCATGTAGTGGAATAGAGAAGAAAGCATCTTTTAAATCTAGCACAGAGAATACCTCAGCATCCGCTGGAACCTGGGTTAAGATGGTGTGGGGATTTGGGACTGTATGGTGGTCCACTAAAATCTTTTTGTTTATGGCCCTTAAGTCTTGTACCAGCCTAAAAGAGATTCCATCTGCTTTGGGTACACCCAAGATTGGGGTGTTAAAGGGGGATGATCCCTCTATTAACCACCCATACCTCTTAAATTTTTCAATTAGTGGCTTCAAGCCTATTCGAGTGGCTTTCTTCAGAGGATATTGTTTGACACACACAGGACCTTCTCCTTCCCTCAGGGGAATTTTTACAGGGTGTACATATTTTGCTTGGGCAGGAGTTCTGTCTGCCCATACACAGGGATCCACATTTTCTAAAATCTCAATCCCTTTGGGTTCTGATCTTGTCTCAACTGTCCGTAAAGCCATCTGGTAGTTTGAGCCTTGCTTTACCGGTAATTGCACTACGATTTGATCTTCACGGAAGATTTCCACTTGCAGTTTTGTTAGCAAATCCCATCCCAATAGTGCTACTGGGCAGGCAGGTGATACTACAAATGCATGCTCCAGCTTATTATTCCCAATCTTCGTGAGGAGGGGCTTATGTACAGGCAATCTGATCCGTCTTCCCTCTATCCCTTCTACCGTTACATACTTTCCGCTTCCTTTAGCTAAAGGGGGTTTCACAGGAATCATTAAAAAGGTGGCCCCAGTATCCACTAGGGCCTCATAATCTCTGCCACCTACCCTAATCTGTACCATGGGATCCTTCCGGGCGTTTGCCTGTAGGGCGGTGGCCTTGAATCCCTGGACCCTTCAGCTAGAATCTTCTCCCGAGGATTCCGCTAGCATCTGGCGGTCCCCTCGTTGGGTTTCCCTCTTTTTATCCCGTAGCTTAGGACAATCTTTTTTCCAATGTCCTTTTTCCCGGCAATATGCACATTCATCCGGCTGCGGCCGACCTCTTCCTTTCTTCTGCCCCCCCTCTGGTTGCCCTTTCCATCCTCCATTGCCCTTAGTACTCTTGCTTAAGGTGGCTGCTAGCATGGCCATTTGCTTCTGTCCACGCTTCTCCTTCTTTTCTGCTATTTGATCCCGGTTCCCATAGACTTTATACGCAATTTCCACTAGCTCTGAAAGGGGTTTCCCTGGTCCTCCTTCAACTTTTTGCAACTTCTTCCTTATATCTGGGGCTGCCTGCCCAATAAACAGCATATTCACCATGCGGTAATTTTCTGAAGCCTCAGGGTTTATTTCACTAAATTTCTTAAAGGCATCATACAACCGCTCGAGGAAGGCTGAGGGAGATTCATCCTTTCCTTGGCGGACCTCGCATATCCTGGAGAGGTTTGGTACCCGTGGTACTGCCTTACCCAGAGCTTCTACTATAATCCCCAGATATTGATGATTCAGATCTCTCTCTTACTCTGAGTCGTTATCCCAATTGGGACTCTCAATAGGACATACAGCATGCAGGTCCCCTCCAGGGGCTACTACCCGCTCCTCAGCTATCTTATCCGCTACTCCCTGTACCATCCGCCTTTCCTCAGAGGTCAGGAGGGTATGCAGCATCATTTGAACATCAGCCCAGGTAGGACGGTGGGTTTGCCCTACTGACCGAAACAGATTTTGCATCTTATCGGGGTCTTCTCTAAAAGAAGGATTTTGATTCTTCCAATTAAACAAATCTGACGTGTGAAAGGGTACGTAAACGAAGGTTGTTCTCCCCCCTTCTCCTGGAGTCACTACTTGTCTCATGGGACAATTGTAATTGGTGTAATTGGGGTTCTTGTTACGGGAACGCCGGGGGATTTTATCATGCCAGGATTCCACGAGCTTTAACGCTGATTTGAGCTGAGCCAGCCCCTCTGGGAAGCTGTCCGTTTCCTCATAAGGGGGAGCTGTTGGTGGGAGATTCTCTGGGTCTTTTCCCTTCTTTTCTCCTGAAACCCCGAGGCCAGTTAGGGGTACTACTGAGGGACTTTCTGACCTCTCCCTGCTCAACAAGTCAGGATCCTCTCGGAATGATGAGGATGATGGTGATGATTCCTGGCTCCTGGAGCTGGGGCTAGAGTCTGTCTGAGATGATGATGGTGACTCCTGACTCCTGGAACTGGGGCTGACAGGTGACTGTGTTCTAACTCTGTGTCCTGGTCCCTGAATCAGATCTCCCTCACTACCAGAATCAGGAAGGACTTGGGCTGTTCTCCCAGTGTCTTTTGCCAATAACATCTTACGCATTTTCTTTTTACACTTCTGAACCCATGGGGGAACAGGATTCATTATAGCACTTATCCAACAATCTATATACGGCCACTGATCCCAGTGGCCGTCCCGGGTTATCACATTTGAAACTGCATTAGCTAATTTTACATTGTAAGAACCAACTTCCGGCCATCCAACCCCGAAAGTGGGCCATTCCTTCTGACAAAATATAATCAAGTCATCCTTTGTCATTTCTATTCCATAGTCTCCCTTAAATTTACCAAAATTCCTCAGCATGCATCCTAATGGGGAAGCAGAATCTTCTTCTCGGGAGCTACCCGAACCCATTGTGTCGACCAATATACAAATGCACTCAGGTCCCTGTCTGCTGAGTCACGAGGTTCCAGCTGAGCCCCCTTGCGTTCGACTCTACCTTGTTGGGCAGAATCGGTGCGGCTAGGCTCAGCTATAGTCTCAGACTTGGTCAGCGGCTCATTTTTCGAAAGGGATTCCCCGGATCCAAAATCCAGACCAATATGCTGGATACCAAAACCAACACTTAAATCCTCAGGGCTCCCCAAATTCCCTTAGAGACCATTCAGTTGACACAAGGAAAGCGAATACTCACTCTGCTGGACCCCTGGCGCCGTCTCTTCGGACCCACTCAGCCTGGGTGACTCGTTCAAAGGAGTGCCTTTGACCTTTCAGGTGCCCGACTCACGGACCCGGGGGTCGTGACAGACTCCAAGATCAGTCCGGTGGCCACTTCACGACTCCCCTTTGCCTATCTCGTCGTGCCCTGAAGTAGTCCAGAGGGCTCCTGGCTGGCTCGCCAAATTGTTGCCAAAACGGCTAGTTTCGTTCCCCTGGAGGCTTGTTCAATTACCCTCAAGGAAAGAGTCACACATACAGGCTGGGTCCATCTAGGTTTATTGTTTGCAAACAGTTCGACCGAGCAGCAGAGAGCTCAAATCAGGGCCGACGATGAGTCCGGCCTGGAATCACGTTTTTATAGCTTACATTCAACAGAGTCTTGACGTACTAGAAGTTTATTGGCTGCAGTACCAGTTCCTAATTGTGACGTCTTATCTTGTAGGCTGTACTTAACTAGTTATTGGTTAATGTGACTTATCAGGGTTAGTACGTGCGCACTCAAAGGTAGAATTGCAGCATGCTCAGAAGAAAAGAGCAATTTCAACAAAGTTAGTTAAACTTTAGTAACTTCTTATCAGTAACCTTAAGGCACTGGACAGAGATGATTTCAAAATGCAAGGCAAGCAGTAAGAACCACAGCTTGGACATTAGACCTCCTGATCTTTACACAAAAGGGGCATAAGATGGTCATAAGACACTTCTATCATATGGTTGTTGCTCAAGCATTACTGCAAAATTATGGGGGCTAACGTCTTTTTACTACAGCATTACAGCGCCGAATTTCCTGCAACGGCTGGAATTAATGCGCAATACACCTCCAAGGCGTGCAAACACTGACACCATTAAAGCAGTGCAAAAGCAATTTAGCGTTCTTTAAAGTGTTGTGCACACACGCCTTGTTTCGTCTACACATGGCCTTTGTTTTGGGGTAGTCAGCTTGAAATACATTGGTCCTATTTTTCAGAGGTGCTGAGTACCCCCGTCTACCATTGACTTCAGCTGGAGTGGTGGGTACTTAGCATCCCAAAAGTTTGCTTTCACCATGGCAGCAGCATGTCTTGGCACAGATGTCCTTGAGCCTACCCAATGCACCTTGTTCTGCTTGCACACCAACCTGGAAATGCAGTGGGGAAGTCATTCCACCATGTCCTGGTGCTCCCTCTTGAGAGCTTGGTCTCTAATGTGCTTGAGAGTGGAGGTTACAGATGACCCTGAAGCAACCTAACTGGAGGGCAGAGCATGTTTGGGACATGACTCTGCTCAAGTATAAGCATACTCTGAGTGCCCTAAGCTGGGCCTTCAGCTCGATGGAAGCTTAGCTCCATGTTGCTCCTGCCCTTACAACGCTGGGACCATTTGGGAACTGTATGAAAGATTTTCTTACAAATCCCCAATTCTCTTGTTTATCTGGTTCACAAACTGCATAAGCTTGAAGCCTAGGATGGGACCTTTTGACAGAGTCATTAACTTATATTCTTACGTGAAAAGGAGAAGCCTATATTTTTTTATTATTACTGAGTGAGGAGTTGTCTAGGTTCCGGAGCTTGTATATATGAGAACTTTGTATGTCCAGTGAGTGCCTGGCATAAAATTAAAGGAAGAAAATCCAGAAGCCCAGTAACATGAAAAAAGGGTTTTTCTTCTCTTTATTTTATAGTTCAGTGGTGTAGAGGAGCTTAGGGCACAGGGTAAACAGTGGAAGGGATTTTCAAAGGCACAGGGAGCAGCTACATTCCCCATTCCCACTGAAAGGCAGTAGGATTTAGCCATTTAAATTCACTTTACATCTTGGCAAATCACTCCCCTTTATCCTACTGGATTTACCTGCCTCTCACAGTGAAATCTACTTTTTCAATTCTAAGGCTCTGCTTGAGCAAATAGTAATGGCTGAAGGACAGATTGTGAGCAGAAATCCCAGCTCTGATCATCCTACATAGTGAGAAATTGAGAGAGAAAAGTAACCAGTGGATAAAAGGAGGAGCTGAGAGGAAATTGCCTTTCATTTATGAAAGTGAGACATCATTTTGCTCCTACTTCCCACCAGCAATCCTAGCTGAGGTGCATGGTCGACTACAAAAATAACTGTATAGAATCAGTGGTAGCACTGGTAGCCAAAAAATGAGAAAAAATTAAGCCTGTGCTCCAGACCTTGAGATCACAGGTCAAGAAATTAAAGTGATATTTGGCCTGCTAGCTGTGAAATTGCAAAATAGCAGTACAGTTACCATTCAGATTTTCTCCTTTGAGTATGTCAGGTTATACAGCTTTGAGCACGCTACTCACAACTGGCAAAAATCTAGACGAGGACCAAGAATGCTCAGGTCGCTGGTGAGTGAATGACTCAGACCCATGAAACTTCCCATAGAAATTTCTGCCCAAAGTCTTTCTGAGAGATGTGGAAAGTGATGACTTAATTGAATTATTGCAGGAAACTGAAGAAGGAGAAGGACAGTGGTGGAAATCGTAGGCAGATATTTAGAGTTTTTAAGGCCACTGGTTTCAGAAACAAAACACTTGGCTCTGCAGCCAACATGTAATAGGATGTTAAATGAAAAGTCAAGACCATGTTGGTCTTTTCTTGTCTGAGTTTCTCTGATTCCATCGGTTAGTTGCGTGGAGAAAAAAAGGAGGACAGATTGAGTGATGTGAAGAATGAGAGAAAGAGGGGTTTGCCTTGTTGCTCCTATTATGTCTTTATTTCTTTGGTTTGATGTGGAATGATTCTATAAAGATGAAAATGGCTTACTAAGATCCAGCCAGGCCATCTTCTTCTTTCCATTGCAGAGCTGCTCTCTCGTGTTTGTTTACTTGAAATTTACCTAGATGGGTTATAACTCTGTCAGGCATTGGGACTTCTGCTGTTTCCTTAGACAGTGCTCCATAGGATAATAGCCCTAATGCTTTGGAAGGTTTCCCTGGTGGTTAGCTGAAAGACATAACAATATTTCAGTGTCCTTCTGTTCCCCAAGAACATGTCACATGTTGCTTCCTGTCCATGCCTGCTTTTTTGCCACCGATGCAAAATACTGAACCCTACCCATCTGATCCCAGATTTCTTGAGATGCTGTGTTACCTCCTGGTCCTTTCCTCCATCCTTGAACCATCCTACTAAACACTTGTTCACAAGTAGGTGGCTGCATTTTCTCATAAGACTGGCTAGCTGCTCCATGGTGCAATGCAAAGAATAGGAAAGACTGGGTGGTACATGGTGCAGGGGGGAAGGCACCAAACTGAATGTGAATGAGCATGTTTAGCATCACCAGGAGCCTCAAGTAGCAGGAATAGAAATCTGGCAGCCTCCCCTACCTTGTTGGCCTTCTATTCTTCTACTTTCCAGTTCCCAGTAGCTGTTCCTAAAGTGTTACTTTTCTCACCTATACAAGTACATGGATTGCAGCCACCTGTATTTATATTCCAGTTACTAGATTTTTTCCCCACAAACTTTCTGTTATGCCCACTATGTCAAAAGGATCATCATTTTAAACCACGTGGAGTTCTTGCTCGTTTCCTACCCCCCTTCCATTTATTGTCACTATTTATCATACAATGGTAGCATTTAGATGTCTCAGTTGGGGTGTTGGCCCTATTCTGCTAAAGACATAGTTAGAGAAAGTCCTTGCCCCTGCTCTAAAAAGCTCACAGTCTAAAAGGAGAGACAGGAAGTCTCTCTCCCAAAATTACACATCATGTCAGTAGTGTAGCTGGGACAGAACCCAGATGTATGGAGACCATTAGACCTTTATAGCCATCTTTTTGTTTGGAACTCCATCTTCTGCCTTACATTCCATATTACATATATAGTGCAGAACTTGCTGCATGCGTTGGCAAAAGTTTTTCTTCTTACACTTTCCTATGCAGCTTAAAGCCGACCCAATAAACCCCTGCCAATTTTGAATTCTGGAAGTTGTTGCTCTTCCTACCTAGTCCAGTTGTTTAAATTATTAATAGTTTGGGTGCATTACCAATTCTTTCTGTGCCAGCCACGTGTCTGTTAGTTAATACCTTTTTTGTTTGCCTGCACTTGTTACCTGATGTCATAACCCAATGATTTTTAGTGCCTCGACACATTGGAATTTTCCCGCCACATGGAGCTTTCTTTGCACGGTGGATTTCTCAGCTGCAGAGAGAAATCCCCGGTGCAAAGAGTTCCCGCCACACATATGCAAATTTGTACCCCATTATTGGCTGATTCTAAATTATTCCTACGTGGCGGCTAGCAATTGGCTCGCTAGCTGTATAAAAGGTTAGAGCAGCTTCTGCCCAAGTTGGAGGACTCCACAACCACCTTGTGGAGAACTCTGAGCACGCTGTGGAGCCTAGCAAACTCCGTGTGTGTCTTGGAGGAGGACAGAGAGGCCTGATCAGCTCTTAGCCACTCCCCGTCATAGTGTAATTTGATGTATCCCCCGTGTGAAGAAGCGCTCGTGGAGTCATATATCGATGACTCATCTCGGTTCGGTGCGGTTCGGAAGAGATCTCACTTGTGTTTGTCTGTCTGCAACTGCAACTCAAGCAAGTTTCCTCCCTGCACTGTGACCATCGGCAGTGTAAATAAAGCTTTCTTTATAAAACCAGTACGCTTCCGTGCCTAACTCTACTCCGTCGTGGAAAAACCACACCTGACGGTCCGGGCTACTGGCCATAGCCTTAGACCGACCCTCGGTCCCGACACCTGAAAGATCTCCGAGAATATAATCTGCATTATTCTTGTCTTCATTTCTTTTCCAAGTGCCTTAAATTAACTATACTGCTTAGAGCAAAAGGTATCTATTATTTGCTCACGTAAACCCACCAAAAAACAAATAACCTAAACCAAAATGTATTTACCCTTGTACCTCCGGTTTCACTTTCTATGAGCATGCTAGCAAACACATTTTCTGATAACAGTGTTTGTGACAACAGCAAGTTTTAATTGAACATTAAAAATATTAACAGAAAGCAATTTTTAAATGTATACTGCATTTTTTTGCCAGAAACATATTAATTAGTTACATTCATCGAATCAGGAAACTAAATCAATATTATATGACCTACTTATCTAACCCAAACCAGCCAGAATTGCTTTGAATTTTTAATATCTGTAACAAACTTCCCGTGAACAATTTATCTTCTACTCAATTTTGAAGAATTATGCCACAATATCAAAATAGGACAAGAAAGGAAATGATCATAAAAACGTCATCACTAGGAGCTGACACACCACAGGTTCTTTGCACCAGTATTTTAGGATGTTTGGAAGACATTTCTGTGTAAACCACTCAGAATTCCTGCCTCATAAGAATCCAGAGCTAGTCAGCACAATTTTGGGAAGCTGGGCTCTGAGCCAGGCCAAGAGATTCACTACTTTAGTGCCTGTATTGGGCAGCCTTTGGTGGTAAGGCTCTTAGAGAGCTCAAAATGGTTTTTAAGCTAGCTTCTCCTGCTGTCATTTTCTGAGCAGGAACTAGTGGTCCTAGCTCCTTTTTTTCCCAACTTGGGCTAATCCTTTCTTCATATCAGCTAGCCCTGTGGGTACAGTATGTACAAATGTGATAGGGATTGTGCAGCCATACTATATAGCATATAGTATAAGATTTATAAGCAAACTATTTTTGCTCACTTAAAAATACCCATAGAATTGTACTTAACTTTATTTAATTAATTATTATATTCTATAAGATATGTGTGGGTACAGTTGACCTAAATTGGACCCCAGACTTTTGGGCTATAATTGCTCTAAGGGCTCTAATTTTTGTTGAATTTCACAGAAACATCAGACATATTGGTGTGGAATATTGCTTTATTCTGAAAGAAAAAACTGTTTTGCTAAAATGGAACCTGAAAATGTGAGGTTGATTTATATGTAAGGCCAACTGACAAATGAAACAAGACGAGTGGACCAAATTCTTTCCCCTTGCTCACACAAATAGGCCCATTGACTTCAATGCAAGACTCATGTAAGGAAAGCAAATAGGGTTTGGCCTGATGTTTTTTGTCAGTCTAAGTTTGTTAAAGAGGCCAAAGGGAGCTAGGCAACCTGTCATACATGCTATTTTAATAGAAAATATCATAATTCCATTTAAATTTGAAGGGGTTTGGAAACCTAATTTTTTAGGCTCCTTTGAAACTCTGAGGTTTGGAGGCTATTTTGTCATCTTTCCCTTTTCTGAGTTCTGAAAGTTTCCCTAAAGGATGGCAAGTAGTCCTGTAGTTGGTATGTGGGGACTAGCCAAGTGCCCATCAAGAATGGTGGGAGGGTGGTGAGGATGGAGAGCCGCTACCCACCACCCTGTGCTGGTGCTGCTCTGCGTCAGGCTGCACGCAACCCCCCCTCTCCCCCCTAGCTCTGCGTCCGGCCCCTTGCACCCCCACCCCAGACCCCAGACACACACACAGCCACACCCCCCCACACACCCCCAGCCACAGCCACACACAGGCCACATGCACACAGCCCCCCCCGCCCCCTCCTGCAGCCACACAGTGACATGTGCACACACATGGCCACAGCCACCCACACAGCTACATGCCACACACAGAGCCACGTACACACGCACACTGCCACACTTTCCCTTCAGAGGCCCTTCCCTCCCTCCCTCCCTCTGGACCACATGGAGGCGCCCCCCGCCCCTGCTGTGAGCTGCCCGTGGCTTAGTCTCTCCCCGCCTGGCCCCTGTCATACTCATGTGCAGGGAGCTGCTACCCGGCTGTCCCGCGCAGCCCCGCAGATACAAAGGGCTGGGCCGGGCTGGCAGCACCATGTTGTGCCTCCATGGGTGGCCGGCGGCACTAGGAGTGGTAGCTCAGCTGTAGGGGGTTTAACATGAATTATGGGGGGCTCTGGCCCCGAGGCCCTCTCAGCGCTGCCAGCCTGGCCCCAACTGCCCACTCCCTGGCAGGTGGGGCACAGCTCTCCTGGCCTGGCTTGGCCCCCTCTCCGCCCAGGCACGGTGCGGCACGGCATGGCTCTTCCGGCCCAACCCCAGCCCTGCACCCCCCACCCCGTTGGGGCTTTCAGCTCCCAGGGAAGCAAACATGAAAGCTGTAGATTTAAACTTGGTGCCAAAAATGGGTGAGAGTTTAAGACTGCGACTTTCCCTTCCTTGCTGGTGAGGATCCCAGGGCCCTGAATTGGAAGGGGCCCCTGGGCTTATGCCTAGCCCATTTATTAAACTGCATATGGTGGCGGGGGGCACTGCCACAGTGACTATCCCCGCCTTCCTACCGGCTGTTGTGTGGGAGGGCAGTGGCTCCCTTGCCTCCGCATCCACCTCGTCCCCGAAGCAGCGGCGCAGAGTTGTGCCCGTGCCTGCCCAGGCTAGCCAGTCGGCACCCACCCTCTCGGCAGCACGTGCACAGTTGGCCTGGAGCGTTACGGACAGATGGACGGGCTATGGCTTTTATTATATTAGAATTCTCTCCTACAATTGCTTAAAGCATTTTTTAAACTAATAGAGGAACTTTCATCTTTCTAATATAAAATTACAGAGAACAAACAAGTCTTTAATTCCAGTCCTCAGGGCCCTCATGAGGAGATTGCGATAAAAGTATGACAGCTGTTTTTGAAATACCCTATGGTGAATTTGTCAGTAATTCCACCAAAGACAATGGTAAAATTTTAAAATAAACAGAGAGATGTTTCTCAGAAAAAAAAAGTCTTTGTAATTAAGACTGAAAGCAGTAGGTACTTGTCATGGAAATCCAGTGACTAGTTTTTATAGACTCTTTTTCTCTGATAATGCTTAGAAAAAGCTAGCTTTATTTAATCTAATCAGATTTTAAAACATGCTCTTAATTTCAGTGGGCACAGACAGCAATGCCTGTCGAATGTATTTCCATATATGAGATGTTTTGCACAAGCCTACCAGACTATTAAATATGTTTCCTGGCTGAAAACTCATGAAGAGAAGTTTACATATTGTAAACTTGTAAACTGTGCTACCCATTTCTCTTCTCCTGCCCCATATAAAGAAAAAAAAAAATCTCTTATTCTGACAATTCCACTAGAACATTGCAAAAAAAATTTTTTTTAATTTACTTAATAGTTTTGCATGCTTTCTAGACTACAAGGTGTTTCAGGTTGTTTTATATGCTTTAAAGTCTCAGCATAGGACTGATACCACTACTTCACAATAATATGGGCCTTGATAAGGCACTTGTTTTCTGGATAGAGTCCTAATTCTGTTTTAACATAAATATATTTGTAGTTTGAAAAAGTACCCCAAATTCTTCTCTCAAAAACAAAATATGGTTCCTGCTCCTAAATTTGGTAGACACAAGGGAATGTCAGACATAGAAGGAAGAGGGAGCATTTAGTAAGACACATGCACATCTTGATGGTTCAGTTACATGTATTTATTTACTTGATGCTTCTTGGAGGGGAGATAGTAGCGGTGAGTTTATGGGAGATGTTTTAAATATTATTGAGGAACTTTGTGGATAGGTTTGGAGTAGACATTCTATGGATACAGCACAATTTGTTCCTTAGTCGGAAGTTATACCACTTATACCTCCTCTTACATCCCAGCAAGAGTATAATTTCTGCAATTTCTTTTAATTACTACATTAATTAAAAGTCTGCTTATTGGTGAAGGCATCTTCCCCATAGAGTGTTACTTTTCCATATTTACTATAACTTTTCCTATAGCTAATAATGCTGTGAAGGACCAAGCAATTGGATACTAAGGGCCTGGTTCTTCTTTCACCTCTGTGAAATTTTGATGCAACACCAGTGACTTCAGTAGTCACTCCAGATTTAAACTGGCATAAGGAAGGGAAGAATCAATCCCTAAAACCTGGAATGTTACACTCTGTATGGCATCCTTTCATCTGCGAGAGACAGTGGATATTGCAGCCTATGACATAGATGGTTTGCAGTGTCTCACATGACTGAATAGTCCAATCCAAGATTTGTATGATCTGTGGCAGTTGTTGCAAGTGTATGTATCATTGTTTGGTGGTTCGGGAGCTGCTTGCTTCCTACTGACTTTTCTCTTCAAGATGTTGAAGCCAGTTCCTGTCATGGAGTTTAATGCCGTGGTGGAGATGATGATGCCACTTGTTCTGATCACTTGCCGAGGTTTCCCATTGGTCAGGATCAATTCCAAATGTCTTCATATCTCGCTTACGTGTGCCTTTGTAGCAAAACATGGGTCATGCTGTTGTTCTCGTTCCTCTGATAGTTCCCCATATAGCAAGTCCTTGGGTATACGTCCATCTTCCAGTCTGCTAATATGGCCTAGCCAGGTCATTAGTCTTTCTGAATAGGGCTGTCACACTTGGTAAATGTGCCTTTTGACGAATTTCTATCTTGGTAACTTTATCTTGCCATTTGATGTTGAGTATGTGGTATAAACAGCGCAGGTGGAAGCTGTTTAACTTTCTCTTGATGTGCATAAATTGTCCATGTTTCCCCACCGTACATGAGAGTGCTGAGTATGCAAGCTTTGTACACTAGCATTTTGGACTTGATGGCAAGCTTTGAGTTGTTCCACCCTCTTTTATTTAGTCTGCTGAAGGTGGTGGCAGTCTTTTCCATGCAAACATTAAGTTCTCCATCCAGTGAGAGGTTGGTGGTCATTATAGATCCTAGGTAGGTGAACTTTTGGACTACTTCTAGTGGGTTCTCATTAAGAGTGCTTGATGGATCTTGTGGAACTCCCCGTACTAGTACAACTTTTCTTTATGCGGATAGTGAGATAACAAGGCAGGAGGCTGCCCATTTACTTGCCTTGATGCCAAGGGCCTATATACATGGCTCCGACCTCCTCTGTACTGCAGCCCATGTCTCACAGATGGCATACATGGCCTAACACCTGGCCTTAGCTTCTTTGGCCTAAAACCCAGCCTATAAGCCTGAGCCCTCACATTGGGACCCATATCCAGAGACTCATGTGGGGACTCTCATTCCCCACTGGAGCTCGCAATCTCTTTGCCCTCACACCGGGCTCTCATTCAATCACTTGGGGCTCCCAGCCCCTACCTACTCAGGGCTCCAAGCCACTACCCACCTTGGGCACCATACTTGGCTCAGGACCCTCTCAGTCCCCTCATGCCCCCATACCGGGACCTCATCCCCTGCCCTACACTGGGCCTCACAAATCCCCTTATCCCCTTGCCTAAGAAGACTCTCATCTAGCTCCCTTAGCTTAGGGCCCCACCCCCCTGGAGCCTCACACCCAGCTCCTTAATACAATCTCAGAGCTTGCAGTGAGCCTGGGCCCTGCCTCAGGACTCATTGTGTACCTGGGCTCCTGTTTTGTTCTTCAGAGTGTGCTCCCCTAGCCTTTCTCCTCCACAGGGTGACCTGTAAGGCAGCAGGGGCTGAGGCTTTCTGGTGCCCCATACTCACCTTTCACAGGAGAGGCCCCAAGTGGGGCATTTCCTGGAGACTGCCCCACCACCAGCAGTCCCACCACACCATCCAGCCCAGCAGGATGTAGTTTTAAGTCATGTCCCAGGACCAGAAGCCTCCAGCCATTCCCATAGCTCCTGCCCTGTACCTCCAAGATGGTATGAGCAGAAGCTCCAGCCGGGTGGTGTTCTTCTCTCAGCTGCTTGCAGCAAAGTGCTGGCTACACTGCTCAGGGTCCTGCTCTTATAGGGAACAGCTGGACCCTGTTCCCAATCAGGTAATTGTGCCGGATTGGGAGTGCAACCAGCTGCAGACTGCTTTGCTGCTGCCCACACCCCTGTGAGTAACAGAGCACACCCGGTGTTATGTTACAGAGAGCAAACTCCTGACAAGCTCTTGAAAGGCGATGCATGAGTTCCTGTAGTAGATTTTGGTCATGGGCTGTAAAAGCAGCATCATCAGCAACTAACTAACTTTAGTCTTTGCCTTGAGTTGTGACAGGTTGAAGAGTTTCCCATCTGATCTTATGTGAAAGTATATTCCACCTTCCATATTTTTAAACACGCAGTTCAGGAGTACCAAGAAGATTCCAAAGAGGGTGGGTGGGGAAAAGAACATGTCTTTGCTTCACTCCACTTCTTTTCATCTCAGAGTTGTCTGAAGTGGACCCATCAAACTGAATAGTTGCTTTCATTTTGTCATGGAAGGAATGTATAAGACTTAACAGGATTGGTGGCATCCTGTCTTTTCTAGGACTGAAAATAAGCCTGCTCTGCTGGTAGTGTCAGATGCTTTGGTTAGATCCATGAAGGCAATGTACAATGGTCAGTTTTGTTCTCTATAATTTTCTTGAAGTTGATGCAGGTATCATGTCTATGGTTGATGCAGGTATCATGTCTATGGTTGATCTCCCAGCCCTGAATCCGCACTGAGATTCAGGATAGACACGGCTTGCCAGATTTTGTAGGCGCACCAAGATGGCCCTTGCGAAAGCTTTTCCTGCTATACTTGGTAGCAAGATACCTCTGTAGTTGTTGCAGTCACCCTTATCTCCTTTATTTTTATACAAAGTGACAATGTTTGTGACATGCATGTCTTGTGGTACCTCACCCTCTTTCCAGCATTTAAGTAGCAGCTGATGAAGATATGGTAGTAGACTCTACTACCATAACATTCTACTGTAAACAGATATCACAACAGAACTGTTGCAAATAATTGAGCTTTTACTATTCAATGCATAGGCCTCGCAATAAGAATAATATTAAATTACTTTACTTCAGACATGTTAGTTGTTTTGTGTGCATAGATTGTAAGCTTTTTGGGGCAGGGATTGTAGCTGTCTGCAAATGTATGGAACTGGAGCACAATTTTAAGTAAAAAATATAGGAAACGTAAGAACTTTAGCAAAAGCAAATAGATGTAGACTGGTTTGCCGGGTGACCAATCCTGATTCACTGGTCTTATGCTACTAGACTGGTGCATCTCATCATTCTCCTGTCTTCTAGGGTGTCCTAGATCTGTGATGTGATTCATGTCTTTTGCAATCACAATCTGTGGTCATCATGGTGTTTGTTTGAAAGGATGCAGAGTTAGCACTGTGTTAGCAAAGCTGTGTTACTTTGTTTATTGTGTCTTCTTGTCTCATCACAATATAGGGGCATTTGTGCTGGATCTGCTGGATCTGATCTCATTTAGGCTGCTATGTTTTTTCTGGCAGTGGGTGAGTCTGCATCTGTTGTCCTTTATTATCTGGATAGGTTTTGCTCTTGAGATTGGAAGATAACCACTGATGGATGCCATTCCATTAAGGGCATTGGGAAAAGGAATCTGTACTGAATATTCAAAAGCTAAAATGAAGCAGGAACATATTTCAATTTTTTTCTTTTTTCTTTCTTTCTTTTTTTTTTTTTTTGAAACTAAGAGTAATTCAAAGGCTGGACTGGATCTAGCAGTATGTGATACCATTGGCAGGGCTGTTTCCCCCTCTATTTAAAATGCTGTTGACAAAATACTTTTTATGAACTGCTTGGTTTCCAGATGACCTTTTAGGAACAAGTGTATCTTTGTTCATAAAATATGTTACAGAGTCAATTGTATACGGGTCAAATATCACCTTTAGAACTGGATACACACAGCTCCCTGTGTAGAGAAGAGAAACTGCTGCTGCCTTTTTGCCAGATGCTGTGTTTTTATTTTAATGTGAACAGAAAGAATGATATTTTTCCATCAGACTTTTTGTACTAGGGGAATGTCCTGGCAAAAATTATTCAAAACAAAACACATACAGTATCAAATTTCCTCCAGTTATAGTTTGTGCAAACAAGGAAGCACATGTGGTCCAGAGTTTCTCATGCACAGTCATATGTGTGAAAATGCTTGTATGTGAAAATATGCCCATGCATTTTATTACATTCATAATCTCTGCATGCACAGATGGTCAAGTGAATGCCCTACTGATTGTTTACCTGCACAGTTGCTGCAGTCTTGAATACTTTTGGGATAAAAACTTGTACTAGCTGTACATAAATATGTAATGTGAAACTCAAGAGATGTCATGCCTTTTTCAGATGGGAACCTGTACTCTTTAGGAAGCATCCTGTGTTTTATTGTTCCTATTATCTCCAGCCCTCTTCAGCGGGACCCATAGAATACATCTACACAGCAAAATGAAGTTGTGATTGTAGCAGCATGGCCTTTAGCATGTGTTTGCAACTAGAGTAGATACCAAGGGTCCCTGAAGAATCTATACTGCAGCTGCTACCTGTGCTTGCTAGGTTAAATTAACCCAGGTATAGTAGCACAGGCTACAAGTACACCTTCATTTTATTGGGTATACATACCCAAAGGTAGGTTGGCATAAGGAAGCAATGATATCCACTGACTGCAGAAGGAAACTGGAAAATGGAACTCCAGTAGCGTCAGATCACACATTGGGTATATCCACAAAGCACTATATAGAGCTAGTTAATCTGGGCCACGGTGCTACCTCAGCTATATTGCTTTCCACGACTGAGCAAGTGCAGGTGTCTCTTCACAGTACCATGTTGTATCACATAGACTTTACTAGGGGTGTGCGAAACAGGCCTTATTCGATTTGGATTTGGATTCGGCCCGAATTCGAGACAGTGATTCGATTTGTTGGTTTGGATCACTGTCCCTGATTCGATTCGGTTGAATCTGAAGATTCAATGCTGATTGAAGCAATTGAAGTGGAGAATCAGCAATTCAGCCATAGAAACAGCTTTAAATTATTTTTCTACATACCTTGAAGTACCAGGTGTGGCTTGTGATTGCTGCGATGCTGGGGCAGATAAAGCGTCCCACAGGAACGCAGTGGGGCAGGCCCCCATGTGCTCAGTGGCGAACCTGGAAGTGAACCAGAAGGACTTCTGGTCCACTTCCAGGTACCCTGGGGAGCGTGCTGGGGGGGGGCCCTCTGCGCACGCCCAGCTCGGCAATGGGCCGGGGGGGGGACCCTGGGTGCCCCCCCAGACCCAGGAGGCACCAGTTGCTGAGCCGGGGGGTTAATTAAAAGGTATAGTTAGAGAGAGACTTGACCGCATGTTTTATTAAAAGACCTAATGATTAGCCCAGCAGAGTCTGTTGGTCATCAAGTGCTGCCCCATGGAAAGTGTGTTCTGGGGGATGTAGAAGTGGATAGCAAGCTGGGCAGCAGTGACCATGAGATGATCAAGTTCAGGATTCTGACAAAAGGAAGAAAAAAGAGCAGCAGAGTACAGACCCTGGACTTCAGAAAAGCACATTTTGACTCAAGGAATTGATGGGCAGGATCCCTTGGGAGGCCAGTCTGAGTGGAAAAGGAGTCCAGGAATCCTGGTTGTATTTCTAAGAAACTGTACTGAGGGCTTAGGAACAAACCATCCCAGTGCACAGAAAGACTAGCAAATGTAGCAAGTGACCAGCTTGGCTTAGGAGAGAACTCTCTGGTGAACTTAAACACAAAAAGGAAGCTTGCAAGTAGGGGTGCACCGACAGAGATTTTGGGGGCTGATACCGATAGCCGATTTTTAAGGAGGCATACTGGCTGATACTGATCCAATTTCTGATACAGCTGCATGCAGCTGGTAAATCTGTTGTTGTGAAAGGGGAGGGGGGAGGGAAGGGGCGTGAGGGGCAGATCAAATAATTGAACTTTTACCATTCAATACATTCAGTTTACCATTCCACAGGTCTGGGAGCAGCTTGTCTGCTCATCTGGAGGCTCCTGCCACTGCTTCTGTCTCTCATCTGGGAGAGGAGTGGGGGGCGTGTGCCCCCAGACGTGCACAGGGAGGGGCCAGCCAGGAGGACTGCAGGCTGGGGCCGGGGCCATGCTGCGCTGTGCCCCTGCCCTGCCCCGCCTCGTGCAGATTCGGGGGCGTATGACCCCCCCCCCATTCCCTCCCGGATGAGTGGCAGGAGCCACTGGATGAGCAGATGAGCTGCTCCCAGACCAGCAGCGCGCAGCGGTGGGAGCCACAGCCCCCCATCCCCACGCCCCCTGGACAAGCCGTGGCTCTGTCCCATGCTCGCCCCACTCTGGCTACAGAGGGCCTACCCAGCCCCAGCCCCACTCCTCCCTCACCATGGGAGGCATTGATCTGTGCCCCCCCCATCCCTGTGCCCCTTCTCTCCCCTCTCCCCTTTCAGCACAATGGACTTACCAGCTGGAGGCAGCTCTCCAAGCTTCTGGGCTCTGTTCCTCACTGCCTGTGTGCTGTGCTGCGGCTGTGTGCACTCATGGACATTTATCGGCCAAATGATCAGCTACATCAGGCCGATTTCTGATATAGTCATTTTTCTTAATATCAGTGCTGATCCAATATCGATCAAAGTATTGGTGCACCTCTGCTTACAAGTGGAAGCTGGAACAAACAACTTGGGAGAATAAGAATATTGCTTAGGCTTGTAGGGATGAAGTCAGGAAGGCCAAAATGCAATTGGAGTTGCAGCTAGCAAGGGACATGAAGGGGAACAAGAAGGGTTTCTACAAGTATGTTAGCAACAAGAGTAAGGTCAGGGAATGTGTGGGTCCCTTACTGAATGGGTGAGGCAACCTAGTGACAGATGATGAGGAAAAAGCTGAAGTACTCAAAAACTTTTTTTACCTTGATCTTCACAGGCAAGGTCAGCTCCAAGACTACAGCACCAGGCAGCACAGGTTGGGGAGAAGGTGAGCACCCCTCAGTGGTGAAAGAGCAGGTTAGGGACTATTTAGAAAAGCTGGATATGTACAAGTCCATGGTGCTGGACACAGTACATCCAAGGGTGCTGAGGGAGTTGGCTGATGTGATTACTGCGCTGCTGCAAAACTTTGAAAACTTGTGGAGATTGGGGGAGGTCCCTCATGACTGGAAAAGGGCAAATATAATGTTCATCTTTAAAAATGAGAAAAAGGAGGATCCAGGGTAGTACAGACCAGTCAGCCTCAGCTCAGCCCTGAGAAAAATCATGGAGCAGCTTCTCATGGAATCCATTTTTAAGAACTTGGAGGAGAAAAAGGTGATTAAGAGCAGTCAGCATTGATTCACCAAGGGCAAGTCATGCCTGACCACCCTGATTGCCTTCTATGATGAGATAACTGGCTCTGTGAACGTAGGGAAAGCAGTGGACATAATATACCCTGACTTTAGCGAGGCTTTTGATACCGTCTCCCACAGCATTCTTGCAAGCAACCCAAGGAAGTCTGGGTTGAATGAATGGATTATCCAGCTGGCTGGATTGTCAGGCTCAATAGGTAGTAACCAATGGTTCAGTGTCTAGCTGGCAGCCAGTATCAAGTGGAGTGCCCTAGGGGTTGGTCCTGGGGTTGCTTTTGTTCAATATCTTAATTAATGATGTGGAAGATGGGATAGATTGCACCCTCAGAAAGTTTGCAGATGACACTGTAGTAGATACACTGGAGGGTAGGGCTAGGATTCAGAGTTACATAAACATATTAGGGGATTGAACCTAAAGAAATTCAATAAGGACAAGTGCAAAGTCCTGCACTTAAGAAAGAAGAATCTCATGCACTGGTATAGGGTAGGAACTGACTGGCTAAGCAGCAGCTCTGCAGAAAAAGACCTGAAGTTTACAGGGAACAATAAGCTGAATATGAGCCAACATTATGCTCTTGTTGCCACGGGGTGTGTGAAGATGAAATGAGAGGCATGTGTGCTTGACACTTTAAATTGGACTAAATGCTTTTGCATGGCTTCAATGGTGTTGGTGTTTGCATGCATTGGCAGCATATTGCGTATTAATTCCAGCCGCTGTAGGAAATTCAGTGGTATAATATGCCTTAAATGACTTGGAGCACATCAAACTAAAACTCCTTCAAAGAGTTTTAGTTTGCTGTCCCTAGAGCCACGGAGTGAAGCGCCAGGCTCCGTGCAGCTCCACGGCTCCATAGGAAGCCCTGCAGGCAACCTGACAGCAGCTCAGGAAAGCAGGCTCCACCCAAGAAAAGCAGCAAGCCTGATCTTTTTTTTTTCCCTCTCCCCCCTGGAGCCTGCCTTCCTGCCTCAGCTGTGCGGGGGCCCCGTGTTTCCCTCTGTGGCTGCAGTGCCCCCTGGGACCGCCCAAGCCAGGTGCGTGCGGGTGGGTGGGTGCCGCCGGGGGGAGGGGGCGAGGCTGCAGCTGCCGTGGAGGGAAGCACCAGTGCCCTCCACCGCTGTCCAGGGACAGCTCTGCCCACCAGCAGCTTGCCCTCCCCTCCCTGCCAGAGAGACAGGTAAGTCAGTGGGTTGTGTGTATGACACAGGGGTTTAATCAGCCCTAAATTGAAGTGGTGTTTTTTAAAACCCACCGCTTCAATTTAGGGCCCCTGTTTCGTCTACACATACCCAAGAAGGTTAACAGCATACTGGGCTGCATTAGTAGGAGCGTTGCTGTCAGAACCCAGTAGTTGAGTGCCTGTGTCACAGTGGAAGATTTCATTGATTTGATGCCTATAACGCAGTGGAATTTTTCGCCACAGTGGAATTTTCCGCTACGGTAGAAAACCCCGGTGTAGTGAAAAGTTCCCGCCAACTTTATGCAAACACGTGCACCACCATTGGCCGGTTATAAGTTATTCACACTTGGTGACTAGTAATTGGCTCGCTAGCCATATAAAAGTTAGAGCAGTTTCCGCCCAAGTCGGAGAACTCTGCGCACATCTCGGAGTGAACTTGGCGGACTGATCACCCACCAACGACTCCCCATCACCGACTGTCCCGACATACCCCGTGCCTTGCAGGCCCAGTAAGCTGTTCATGTCATGTCGTCTTACTTGAAGAGCTCACGTTTGCAACTGTAATCTAAGTCAGTTCTTCTTCCTGCGCTGTGTACACCGACGGCGTAAGTAAATAATCTCTTTGTTCAACCAGTACGCTTCAGTGCCTAATTCCGCTCCATCAGTCAAAAGTACCAGCCTGCCATTTCGGGGCTACTGGCCACAGCCCGGCCTACCACTCGACCGCCACAGTTGCCAGCAGATCAAGGGAAGTGATTATTCCTCTCTATTCAGCACTGGTGAGGCCACATCTGGAGCACTGTGTCCAGTTTTGGGCCCCCCACTACAGAAAGGATGTGGACAAGCTGGAGAGAGTCCAGCAGAGGGCAATGAAAATGGTTTGTTGGGGTACATGACTTCTGGGGAGAGGCTGAGGGAACTGGGTTAATTTAGTCTGCAGAAGAGAAGACTGAGGGAGGATTTCATAGCAGCCTTTAACTACCTGAAGGGTGGTTACAAAGAGGATGGAGCTGGACTGTTCTCAATGGTGGCAGATGGCAGAATGGGGAGCAACGGTCTTAAGTTGCAGCAAAAGTTTTAAGTTGGATATTAGGAAAAACTTTCTCACTAGGAGGGTGTTGAAGCACTGGGACAGGTTATCTAGAGGGGTGGTGAAATCTCCATCCTTTGTGGTTTTTAAAGCCTGTCTTGACAAAGCCTTGGCTGGGAGGATCTAGTTGGGGACAGTCTTGCTTTGAGCAGGGAGTTGAATCAGATGATCTCCTGAGGTCCCTTCTTTCCAACCCTAATTTTCTATGATTCTGTGAGTCTGTGTTGTGGTCCACTTGGCAAATGTCCTGCCCACAGCAGCAGAGATCGGAGTGAACCACTGCTATTTATACATAGTTCAGTTAATAGCTTTGAGAAAGTCTGGCCCTCCTTTGTACATAAACTGGAAATATAAGTTGCCTCAAGCATGAAGCAACATTACTTACATTTTATGTTCTCTATTTAAACTCAGAGTCTGTAATTACCCACTGATGGGTTGCAGGGTTTTTATGATAAGACTGTGTGTAGATTTAATATTAGGCTTCTCTTCCACACAAACCATGCAGATTGTGTAGATGTGTGTGTGAAGCTATATGTGTTTTTGTGAAGCTATGTACATATATTGAAATAAGGGTTGGGGGAGAGGTTGTCTTTTTATTCCCCACCATTTTAAAGGTTTAGTGATACTATTATGATAATTTGAGCAGAATAATTGGGCCCTAAGAATCAAAGGTATTAACAATTCTTCCACTGTCCTACTGGAAACAGTTACATATACCTTAATATTTTGAATAGATACATTTCAGCCTATTTAGTTTGATAGTAACAATCATCATTAAAAATGTATTTCATATTTTATTAAAGACAAAGCAAAAGGAGGACAAATGGTTAAATCATATGAAACTATAAAGTATTAAGGGACATATTCATTTAAATAACATCCCAATTCTCTTTCCCTTGAGCTGTAGGGAGCTTATAGGGAAACCTCCTGTTTGACAGTTTTTTTTGAAGATGTTAATTATAAATGCTTTTGTGGGAAAAGAGGAAAAAAGCAGTTGTCAAAGGTTGTAGTAGTTTGTGTTTGAAAGCTTTAGAACAACAAACAACACACAAAAGGCAGGAGAAACGAACAGCAACTCTAGAAAATGTAGCTTCTGTCTTTGGTGCTGACTCTTACAGATAATTGAAGCTGGTAAACACTTTTAATTGCCATTCCATGGGAAATTCCAGCATTTGTAAAACATTCATCATGCTGATTTGGACCAAATGTAAAAAAATTTTGAAATTTTCAATGAAAGGACTGTTCTGAAATGTATCAGTTTGGAAATACTGAGGCATTTCTTGAGATTTCTGTAAATGAAATGGACAAAAGTAGCTGTCCCCAGCTGCCCCCAGCTCTGGTGAACTAGGAACTGCTTCCTGCAAAATGGGGAAGCGTTAAAACTTCTGAGATGGAAATTTCGGAGTTAGGGCTTCCACAACTCCTAGGCTTCCAATTCCATGGTGGGGAGAATGGGAACTCTGAGAGCCATAGCACAAGCTGGCCTCTAGGCCATCTACATCCCAGCTGTAAGCCTAGGCCCTGGGAATCTCTGCAAGAGATGGAGTTCCCAGTCTTTCATGTGTGCAGCGGGGAACGTGGAAGCACTGGGGCTCTCTGGGGGGTGCAGTCCGCATAATGGTTCTGTCACAGACTCCAGAAACCTGACTTCCCTGATAGCCCCAGACCAGCTGGCAGGAAGTTGAGCAGGTTTCCAAGGGATACCTGCCAGTTTTTGTTGATAGTTTAATGAAACTGAAATATTTTGGTGAAACATTTTGGTTTTGAGGCACTTACATTTTCAGATTAAATACTGATCAATTAGAAAACCCCCAAACAAATCCATCAATCTCACTGCTGGAGGAACTCAGACACAACACATCTTGCAAACCATCCTGACCTCTGGGGAAGCTGCAATACTATTGGGCTGTTTGCTTTAGCTGACCTTCTGTTCCTGGGCTCACAAAGTGTTGCAAGACATGCAGCTTTGGCTGGCTATGCCAAATTTTTCTTAAACAAATGGTAAAAAGAAAGAATCAAGAAAAGAGAAATAGAAGTAGGAAGGCTCAGGGGGAAAGGAACAAAAGCATCACCTCCCAGTTTGTGTCTGGGGCTCGGCAGAGCTGGTGGATGTGTTGTAGTTATCCTTTCTAGCAGTCTAATCAGGACTGGGGTGAGTAAGGCCCAGCTGGGCCTAGTTGAATCGGACCCTAGAAAATGACACGGTGGTGGTGGGGGGACTATGATGATGGTACAGTCTTACTCCTTCCAATCCATCTCTCTACCATTTTGCTTCTCCCCCTGTCTTTCTCTAAGGACCCCCAAAGTGAATAATGAGCAGTATAACTTATCCACTTACCTTGCCCACCAGTTCAGTCTAATTTTCAACTAGTTTTCTTTGAGTACTCTTTGATTCTATTCTTTTTTTTGTGTGCTAATAACATGCGTTTCAGTTAGTCGCTGGGTAGTATCTGTAGGCTTTGTTTGGACCATTCCAGTCTTTCTGTATTTAACTTTCCTTGACTTTTATTAATTCAGTGTGGCATGTAATGTGACAGGCTTTATAATTTTTGATAGTTGGGGCTATATCCTCTGTTGCATGCAGTATTCCATTATATCATTTCACTGGGTGCATCTACACATGTGATTAACGTGCACAAATAAACTCTGGAACTTACTGCTCCACAGTTTTTTTGCTCCTGGGTGCACCATTTGAACATGGTATGCCTGGGAGCACAGGGCTGCTCTGACTGGACTGGGTTCCCCGTGCTGCAGAGGGGCTGGCTGAGACACAAGGGTGCTTCAGCGCAGAGCTAGCTGGCAGGCAGTAGTCCCTGTGCTGAAGCACCCTGTGCCCCAGCTGCTTGCTCTGCAGCATGTGGAGCCCAGACAGAGCAGCCAACCCAAGGCTATGCAACCCATGTGCATAGCCCTATGCAAGGCTATGCAACCCATGTGCTGCAGAGCAGTTGGCTGGGGCACAAGGTTGCTTCAGCATGGAGGCAGCCTGCTGGCTAGCTGCCACCCTGAAGCACCCTGGCCCCATCCAGCAGGGGCAGTGTCTAAATGTGAGCTGTTGCACATGAAAAAACTCTGCAGCAGGGTAGTACTTGTATTTACACATACTACCCTGCTGTGGTGTTTATTAGTTTCGTGCACCCTAATCAGGGCATGCATGTAGATGCAGAGATATTTACCATGTAGTTAATTAGTCAACTGCACAGTTAACATCTCATGTAGACACACCCACTGAGAGCAAAATGAGAGTTCATTCTCTTTGTCACACTCATTCTTCTCTGCTGTATCAAGGTTGAGAAAATGATTTTAGAGTATGGTAGGGCTTTGTTTACCCTACTTGGAAGTGGACTAGGTTTTGTTGCATTTATATGGAACAAATACACAAGTACTCATTCAGTCCCAAGTTCTGTCCTTTTGGAAATTACTGGCCATTCTTTTCCTGCTGGTCCTAGATATCTTCCTTTCTTGGCTATCTACTGAGCCAGCTTAAAGAAAAGGGCTGGAGAAGGACTTGGCAATGCCTACTCTGTGAATCTGCTAAGAAGCAGAAGGTTCCTTCAACTCCCATCTGCCTGAGGGGTGTCTGGAACCTTGATAACCTTCTACTGTCTGGGCAAGTGTCCTAACCACAGGGCTCTTTCTGCTCCTTTGCCATTAAACATCTGCTAATTGTGTTTTTTCTGACTAATATTTTTGGACTTACCCAGCATTATGTACATACCTCAATGATTTTATTCTGTTCAGCAAGACAGCAGCCTACTGAGTGTGCTCGGCGGAGGAGCATAGGATGTCACTGTCTACATGCGTGTTTAAGCACACTAATTTACTGCACTGTTGGATAGTACTTGTGTCTGACAGGACTGTCTGACAGCACAGTAAATTAGCGTACACCGGCCTAATTGCCATGCATGTGTAGAGAGTGATGCTTTACTGTGCAGCAAATAAGTCTACTGTTCAGTAAAGCAGTCGTGTAGACACACCCAATATAAGCAGACATAGAAGGAAATGCTCAGATACAGTGAGTTCAGTTGTATATTTGTATCTGTATAGCATTTCCAGATAAAATTCTTAAGTATTTCTGGATGAGATAACTAGCTTGTCTGGTTGAATGAGGAAGTTGCAATCCATTCATTCTACCTTCCAGGAAAAGATGTGCTGTGTAACTTTCTCTAAATACTGCATTAGGAAAGGTATCTGCAGACTGTAAGAAATGCATCTGTTATAAAAATATATAAACTCTTTCTGTGTGTTTGTTTCGGATCCTGTGGGCTTGTGCAGAAAATAGTGGCCTAGAGACAGTATATATACCTCTGTGAGTCTCAAGCTGATTTGTGCTCATTTTATGCTGATGCTGGTATAAGTCACTCTCAGGGCCTTGTTACATAGTAATTTTGGACAGCTCCTGAAGCTCTTAATACCTGGATTGTCCACACATTAGTACCTGAAACTAGTTTTAAGCACTTGTTACACAGTTCAAAGTTATGTCACTCCAGTGCAGCACTCTCTCTGACCTGTGCAACCCAGCTCATGTTACACTATGGTGTATGTACTTTAGCTACACCTTAGTGTAAACACCCCAGCTGTCCCTCACTTCACCACTGGCCCAGATTGGACCCATCCCACCCCTCAGATCCCACCCCCCCAACACCCCAGATCGCTGCTCACTCTCTGTGCCCACTCACCTACTTTTGGCTGCCCATGCTGTCTGTCCTCTAAGTGGGTAGGGAAGAGTTAACCTGCTTGCCTGGCCACTGGCATCTTTTTACTGTTTTCTGGGTGGGCTCAGCCCAGAGAAGAGCAGCAGCCCAACAGAGGTGGCTGGCCAGGCAGGTTGAGCCTACCTTACCTGCTCTACTGGGACAGATAGCATGGGCAGCCACAAGTAAGCGGGAGAGAGGGGAGGGGCAGAGGGAACCCCAAGTGCAGGGGAGGAGCCCTGGGAGTACCCTAGGTGGCTGGGAGGAAACCAAAAATGGGAGGGAAGGATTCTTACTTTTCAGTCCTTCCAAGCCCCTACTGGCCTGAAGTGCAACTGCTTCAAACTCGAGCTGACACTAACACTGATCAACATTTGTGCAGCTCACAGTCTGAAGTGTAACAAGGTTCTCAGGCTTCCTATTAATTCATGAAATGTAGAGAAAGGAAAAAGTGAAAAAGGGTTGGTATCAGAGGATCAGAGACAGTATTTGGTGAGTAGAGCCCTCTGGAAGACTCTTACCTATCTCTTTGGCCATTTTGTGCAATGATGTCTTTGGACCTACTCCCATTGACCTATTCTTAGTGGCACCAGTTTTTCATTTGAAGAGAAGAGATGTACCCATCCAGCCTGTCCCCAGTATGATACTGTTTGCTGCATTACTCAAGGTCAGTGAGTCATTACTCAAGGTCAGTGACTCTTAATGGTTGGATCATGAAGATGCTGAGCATGGGCTGCAAGCATGGATGCTGGGAGGGATCAGCTTACCATCCTTTTAACATTCTTGACACCAGGCTTCACTGTGGGCACATCTACATGTGTATTAATGTGCTGTTATTACTGTGAATTAAGTTTAGTACCTGTAGGAACAGATGCTAACTCAATGCACGGTAACCAGCGCTACTGCATGTCTTTTTAGTGACAAGGATGAATAGTAGACTAATTCTGCTGCACATTACTGCCTGAGGACTAAAAGGGGGGCGTACAACCAGTGAAAGGGAGGAGCTATCACCAAGGAGGAGTACTCCTCCTTGGCCTGGGAGTGTAGGAGGGCTGTTAGGAAGCCCTCCTACACTCCCAGGTAGAGATGGAACTCAGGCTAGCATCCAGGATTAAGGACAACAAAAAGTCCTTTTTCAAGTACATTGGGATCAAGAAGAGGGCAGCAGGCAATGTAGGGCCCCTGCAAGATGCAAACGGTAATCTTGTGGCTACGCCAGACAAGAAAGCTGATATTTTTAACAGTTTCTTTGCCTCTGTTTTCTTGAACAGGGACTGGGATATCCCACCTACCAGAGGTAGGGACAATCTTGTGGATAGCTCTGTCAGGCCTTCAGTCAGTGCAGAGGTAGTTAGGGATCTTCTGGAAGGGCTAGACATTTTTAAATCTGGAGGTCCAGATGCCCTCCACCCAAGGGTGTTGAGGGAGCTGGCAGGGGTCATTGTGGAGCCCTTGGCCCAGCTATATGAGCATTCGTGGTCATCTGGCAAGGTGCCGGGGGATTGGAAACTGGCTAATGTGGTCCCAATTTTCAATAAAGGGAAGAAGGAGGACCCAAGTAACTATAGGCCTGTAAGCCTCACCTCAGTGCTCAGGAAGATCTTGGAGAGAATCATCAAGGAGCACATCTGTGGGGGGCCTGCAAGGGAGAACATGCTCAGGGGCAATCAGCATGGGTTCATCAAAGGCAGGTCCTGCCAGACCAACCTGATTACCTTTTATGACCAAGTAACTAAATCCTTGGATGATGGTGTCGCTTTGACACTGTCTCTCACCCTATCCTCATCAATAAATTAAGTGACTGTGGCATTGATGCCTGCACAGTTGGATGGGTAAAAAATTGGCTGATGGTGCACACCCAGAGAGTAGTGGTGGACGGGTTGTACTCAGCCTGGCGAGATGTGAGCACTGGGGTACCCCAGGGCTTGGTCCTCGGGCCCGCACTGTTTAACACCTTCATCAGCGATTTGGACGAGGGGGTGGAAAGCACACTGTCCAAGTTTGCTGATGACACTAAGATGTGGGGCAAGGTGGACACACTTGAAGGGAGAGAGAGGCTGCAAATAGATTTAGACAGACTACAAACATGGGCAGATGAGAATAGGATGGGGTTCAACATAGACAAATGCAGGGTGCTGCATCTTGGGAGAAGGAATCCACAGCAAACATACAGGCTGGGGAGTTCCCTTCTTGAAAGCACAGAGGCGGAAAGGCATCTTGGAGTCATTATTGACTCCAAGATGAACATGAGCTGCTAATGCCAGACCGCAGCCAGCAAGGCCAGCCATACCTTGTCATGCATCCAAAGGTGCATCTCAAGCCGGTCCAGAGAGGTGATACTTCCCCTCTATGCAACATTGGTGAGGCCGCAGTTGGAGTACTGCATCCAGTACTGGGCGCTGCACTTCAAAAGGGATGTGGCCAGCCTGGAGAGAGTTCAGAGGAGGACCACCCGCTTGGTGAGAGGGCAGCAGGACAGGCCCTACGAGGAGAGACTGAGGGACCTGAACGTGTTCAGCCTCAGCAAGAGGAGGCTGAGGGGGGACCTGGTGGCTGCCTGCAAACTCATCAGGGGAGATCAACAGCAAATAGGCAGAGCCCTTTTGTCCCCAGCACCACCTGGGGTGATGAGGAATGAGTAAATGCAACACATTATAGTAACACAGATCTGGATGCAAACAATGATCTTGTGGCAGATGTTTCTTTATTATGATATGAATCAGTGCAAGAGGAATGAATCAGCCTCAGCAAGAGGAGGCTGAGGGGGGACCTGGTGGCTGCCTACAAGCTCATCAAGGGGGATCAACAGCAAATAGGCAGAGCTCTTTTCTCCCCAGCACCACCTGGGGTGACGAGGAACAATGGTAATAAGCTGATGGAGAATAGGTTTAGGTTGGAGATCAGAAGGCAATATTTTACAGTTGGGGTGGCCAAAATCTAGAACCAACTTCCCAGGGAAGTGGTCCTCGCCCCTACCTTGGGCAAATTCAAGAGGAGGTTGGACGAACACCTGTCTGGGGTCTTGTGAACCCAGCATTTATTCCTGCCTGTGGCAGGGGTCAGGCTAGATGATCTGTTCAGGTCCCTCCTGACCCTAGCTACTATGATACTATGATTAGCACAGCATTAGCCATGATGCACTAATGCTGAATAGAATTAGTCTATTGCGCATTTTGTATCTTGTGTTGACATGACCCGTGTGTGTTATCTCAGCACAGGAAAAAGCAGAATCACTTCAATGTGGCACTGCAGGTAGGCTAATTAGAGTTAATTAGACTGAGCACTATGCAAATGTAGCTGTGTTTTTCCCTTTGTGGAAAGCTAGTTTGGAGGTTTCTGAGCTTGTGGAAAGCGGGCAGTGAGGGAGGTGGGCTGTGGGCTGTGCCTACGGTGGGGTGGTAAGTGTATTGTAGGGCATGTGGGCTGTGGGACTGTACAGGGGCTGGAATTGGCTATGGGGATGGCGAAGAGGTGGACCCAGGAGATCAAAAGGTTGAGAGGCACTGCTGTTGAATATATTGTATTAGCAAGTACTAAATAAATGTGCAGTAGCCAAGAGTTACTGTGCAGTAGTGCCAGGTCTTTTAGGTGATGCTACTGTGTGGGAACCTAATAATACAACACAGTAGCATATTAGCAGTTCCATGGTGTGACACGTTACTGTGCAGTCTTTTTTGGCTACTGGGCAGTCAGCATCTCATGTAGACGTGTCCTATGAGAAGGGATCCCATATTCTGTTCCTTTGCCCCTAAAGTGGATGGCTTAGGCACACACCCTGACACATTCCCTCTCCTTGGGGACTGGAGGATCCTCTCATCTTAAAGAACTCTGACTAGTGAATTCCCAATCAAACTCCTACAACTTTTTCATAGCATGTGTATAGCAATATTATTTCTCTTCTCCTCTGAAGCATCCAGAAAAGGTCACACTCAAAGAGGAATCTTAGACTAGGGAGGCTGACCTGTCTGGTATTACAGTTCCTAAGGCCTTTTAAAGATTCCCTGCAATGGGCTTTTATTCTTTTATGTCTCTGGCAGTGCCCCAGAGAATGGATGCCCCTCCCTCCTCATCCTTTTGCACATGCAGGCTTTCATTTTAGGATCCCTGTTGCTCCTGTTCTGTTGATGAGGCTGAATGACCTTCTGTACTGGCAGTTGTTTCCTTTGCTGGGATGTGTTTCAGTTTTCCCTTTTTGGTAATCAAGAAGCTAATGTACATCCTCAGATCATGTAGGCAGGTGTGGGAACCTCAGGAAATCTTCAGTGCATGTAACTGGAGGGAAAGAGAATGAAGCCCCCAAACCATTAACGTCCTTCTGTTGCCAAATGTTGTGGTTGAGAGAGACTTGGGGATTAGCATCATATTTGGTGGCAACAGCAGCAGAGGTAAAAGAAGATGCCTTACAAAAAGGGTTATCAGGAGTAGTATCAGGCTAAGTAAAAAAATGTCTAGAGAGCTAATATCTTGAGCTCCTCCTGCCCTTCCCTCAGGCTTTCAAGTGCAGGGAGCAGAATAAAGTCTTCATGTATCTTGTACACATGGATATGCACAGAGCCTGCTTCATGCATAAAGAAAAAAGGAGTGATTGGTCTGGAAATCTGCAGCAGATGGAAGAGGAAGATGGAAGCTAGTGAGCTCGGTCTCACCCTGAAATCAGATGCTGGATACAACTGTGTGTGAAACCCACCTGTTTGCTTTTTAAAAAAATAATGAAGTTAACAGTGACAAAGTGTTTAGGAAAAGTTCCAGCTTCTCGGGCAGTATATAGGAAATGCAGTTGTGAAAAGTGCAGATCAGATGCTTTTCTCAGAGTCATAGCAGAGAGAAACTCAACTACATAACTTGCACTACACCCCTTAAAGGGATAGGTTTCATCTTAGTCTTATTTTTCTTTTGCAGCTGTTCCTCCAAAACTGAAAAAACTGAAAAGTCCAAATGTTCATGTGGGGGATAAGATTTCACTGAAATGTGAGGCTACTTCAGGGAATCCTCAGCCCTCCTACAAGTGGTTTAAAGATGGTAAAGAACTGAAGAAGAGCAAGGACATCCGAATAAAATATGGGAATGGAAAGTAAGTATGAAACAGGACTACTCTGTGTCCTTATAATTAAGCAATACTCTTTGTAAGTTGCGTACATTTGGCTGCCTGTTGCTCGCTATGGCAATTTTTTCAGCCCCCATATCATCTTGTGCAAGGGTCCTGTTGAAATTCACAGGCTAAGCTGACTGGTCTGGGTTGGCATTTGATATACAGCTGAAAAATTCCTGCATTTATAGCCCCTTTTGTCTAATTCCATCAACAACTTCCTAAATCTTATTTACAGCTTCACTTGGATATTCTGTTTTCATCTTCTTTTCTAAATTATTGTATAATATTGTATAGTGTCTTCTTGAATAATGTCTTTTTGAATAGCTGCTATGTTTTACCCACTTACAGGTTATGTACCAATGGTGAGTGAAATGATGCCTGTATAAATGATCTGTGCTGGATTAAAATGTATATGATACTTTAGATCTTCCAGATCAAAAGGACATATGTCAATGTGAACTGCTTATGTTTGAGATTTTAGCAGATAGGCCCTTCAAATTTAGGTACTGCCAAATGCTAGTGTAACTAATGAACCTGAAGCACTACAGTGTAATGTTGGCACCTTTCCCACCATGGATCCAGACATATTTGAAAATGTATGTCTTCATTTCAGGATTTTAAAATACATAGGTTAAATGTAACCTTCTTTACTATATCTGATACAGTATACATTGCAGTAGGGTACTTTGGCATTGTTATATTCTGCATAGCACATTCCATTGAAAGATCTCAAATAGTAGAGGACATTACCCAGTTAAGCCTCTCCTTGTATTTGTTCAGAGTAGGTAAGTATTTTTTCCATTTTTCACATGAGGAAGCTATGTCTCACTCAGAAACAGAGGTGGGAAGGAGAGATGAGAATACAGCCCGGATACCTGGAAGGGGAGAAAAACAAGTCTCAGTCAGATGGCCAATGATAACTTTGAATAAATGTCAAAGTGGAGATATTAGTTGAACAACCACACCATCAGCTCCTTCTCAGTTAGTATCTAGTATTCTACCCCCCAATATTGGAAACTTTGTTTTTGATTCATCCCAGTAATATCAGAGCTAGAGTAGGGGAAAAGAGGACTCATAACACAACTAAGAAAATACAAGTCTGGTACAATCTCAATACTGATGAGCCCTAAAAGGTATTGGCTGGCCTCCTGGTTGAGGTAAAGGACACATTAATTTGTGGACATGGTTTTTCCAGTGTATCTAAGTGGAAAAAATAGAGGCATCTTTCTCTGGTAATTGTATTCATGAGATGACTTCAGACAGGGCCAGTGCACAAGTCCAGCTGGCAAAATAGCAACAAAACTCATTTTGGATTCTCCTTCCTGGTTTCTTTAGATCAGGACAAAGCTTTTTGCATGTGCTTCAACAAGCCTTCCCCATTTCTTTATTTAGAATCTGAGTGGACTCCTAGCCTGGCTGTTGGAATTAGGTGGGATTAAAGGGAAAGGGTAAAGTGGCACAATAATCTTTTATACTCCACGCCTCCTCCTCCCCTTGTAATGCCTGGATGCTGACTGTCAGACATTAGGCCTCAGGTATCAGCTGTCTTTCTCACTCAGGGCCTTGCATGCTCCTCCAAGATAATGAGAGCACATACATCACTTTGAAGGAATCTAAAAATCAATGCCCCAGAGTGTATTTTCCCCCCAAACAATCATTGGCTTGACAAAATACCCAACTGCATTAATTTATATAGCAATTTATTTCATACTGTAAACTAAATATCTCCTCTTTGCTTACTGGATATCCAGCCTCACTTTCACTTCAGTTAGATGTTCTACTGTGTGGTAAGGACAGGAGGTTTTGATCTCTCTTAGCATTCTGTTAATTATTTTGCATAAATCTGCCATGCACCCTTCCATATCATACAACACTGAGGAATCCCACATTTTTATACATCTTCATTGTTATGCAGCCCTTATTTGGTCTTCCAGTTCATGATCCTACGTTCTGTATTCATTTTCTGCGTAT
The DNA here is from genome assembly GCF_030867095.1 of Alligator mississippiensis. Taxonomy (NCBI): domain Eukaryota; kingdom Metazoa; phylum Chordata; order Crocodylia; family Alligatoridae; genus Alligator; species Alligator mississippiensis. The sequence continues at coordinate 43,642,186 of NC_081832.1, forward strand.
GAGAAGATAAACAGTTGTATGGCCCATTTAATGGTAAAGCTGCTGAAAATAAAACAGGTCTCTGTGATATGCTACAAAACTAGGCAGACTTACTGTAAGGTAACTGATCTACATTTGGTGGGGACAATTCTTAGTACATTTAACAAAATATGTCTGTTCTCTAGTATTATCAGCCACCCTAATAACTAGTACCATTTGACATAATACTTCTGGGGCAAGTCACTTGGCTTCTTCATGCCTCAGTTTCCTATCTGTAAAATGGAAATGATAACACTGACTTTCTTTGCAAAATGTTTTGACATCTATTAACGCAAAATACTTTAGAATTTATTATAATATTATTATCTATGTTGGTTTTGTTAGCAAACAATTCCCATATAAATGTTAATGGGATCATGATGTCAGACAGTAAGTCTACCTGCATCCGTTAGTGGAACATGGGTTTATTTATTTTATATTATGGGAGCATTTGATGTAAAATATTTTGCTGGATACTTTCCTTACATGAAAATATCAAGTTTCAGTTCCCTACGTGACTGAACAACTGCCACCAAAATTGGAAGTAACTATAGAGACAGAATAGGAGACAATAACTGTGAAAAATGTTTTTTATTGGGAGAGAGTAGAGATGGAGTAACAGAATGGGGTAGCCTGTAGCTGCCCATTGGTAATAATGTAGCCGTCTCATAATCTCTCTCTTTTTTTTTTAAATAAAGCAGTGTTGATATTGCATGTAACACATTATTATGCACTTTACCACACATATAACTTTGTATAGTTCAACATAGCTGATGAAGAAACAGACCTTTAGATCATTTTGAAACCTGAAAGATAATTTTCTGTGAACACATGCCATAGATGAGTGTGAAAAATACATCTATTTTCATTATAGAATTTATAGGGTGTCCACGTTCAAAATTATAGAGTATTAATTTTCAAAATTAAAGTGACTAAAAAAATCCATTATAAAAGTTTTTTAATGTGCTCAAATGGCTGAGTGTTGACAACATGAATTTTGAACAGTTTTTATCCTATGTATTTTAAAGTCACCTCAAAATTATTGGTTTTAATTTAATCACAAAAAGATTAGAATGAATTCCTCCATATAGAAAATTAATTGGTGAATAGAGGGTTTTGAATAGAACTGTCAACAGAATCATAGAGAAGTAGGACTGGACAGGACCTCCAGAGGTCATCTAGTCTAACCACCTGCCTGAGGCAAGATCATCCCTATCAAAACCATCCTATACAAACCACAATATAAACTCTACATAAAACTACCTTGAACCCTGGCACAACACAGACCTATCACCCTAAGCTGCCACAGGTAAAGCAGGGGATCCATGGCAGCCAATGTCCTGCTTCTGTGAAATGTTGTTAACATTACTGAAGAGATCCTGCATAGAGGGTCATGTCCATGTTACAGAGGAAGGCAAAAACCCCCACAGTCCATACAATCTGACTATGGGTAGAAAATTTTCCTGACCCCAAATAGGGTGATCAGTTTGTTCTTGAGCAGAGCAATCTCCAGTTTTGGTCCCAGCAGGAATTAGCACACCCCAGTCAAAATCCTCAGCCTCGGCTACAACCAGCACCCAATGCCTCTGAGTAAGGTTTAAAAACACCCTAACGTATGTAGTGGAAGGTGGAGGGTGGGCGGGGGGAAGAAGGGGAGGGATGACAAACAGCAGTGTCCCGAAGCATGGGAAATATCTATAGTAGAGCATAGGCATAGTTATTCCTAGATCATCCCTGACCAGTGGCTGTCCAACCTCTTCTGAACCCTCCCTTATACCACAGTATATGCACTTGAGCTGTAACCACCCCCTAGAATCATAGAAAGTTAGGATTGGAAGGGACTTCAAGAGATCATCTAGTCCAACCCCCTGCTCAAAGCAGCACCATCCCCAAATAGATCATGCCAGCCGAAGCTTTGTCTAGCTGGGTTTTGAAAACCTCGAAGGCTGGAGCTTCCACCAACTCTCTGGGTAACCTGTTCCAGTGTTTTACTACTGTCCTAGTGAGAACATTTTTCCTAATATTGAATTTAAACTTCCCTTGCTGCAACTTGAGATGGTTGCTCCTTGTTCTGTCATCTGCCACCACTGAGAACAGTCCAGCTCCATCCTTTTTCAAACCCTGCTTCAGGTAGTTGAAGGCTGCTAGTAAGTCCCCTGTCAGTCTCCTCTTCTCTAGACTAAATAAGCCCAGTTTCCTGTCTTTCCTCATAAGTCATGTCCCCCAGCCCCCTCACCATTTTTGTCACCCTCCATTGGATTAACTCCAATTATTCCACATACTTTCTGTAGTCAGGGGGGCCCAAAACTGAACACAGTACTCCAGCTGTGGCCTCACCAGTGCTGAATAGAAGGGAATAATTACTTCCCTTGACCTACTGGCAACAATTCTACCAATGCAGCCCAGTATGCCATTAGCCTTCTTGGCAACAAGGGCACACTGTTGGTTCATATTCAGCTTATTGTTCCCTGTAAACACCAGGTGGTTTTCTGCAGAGCTGCTGCCCAGCCAGTCAGCTCCCAGCCTGTACTGGTGCATGGGATTGTTCTATCCTAAGTGCAGGATTTTGCACTTGTCCTTGTTGAACCTCATGAGATTCCTCTTGGCCCAATCCTCCAATTTTTCTAGATCATTCTGAATCCTAGCTGTACCCTGCAGCATATCTACTACTTCCCCCAGCTTGGTGTCATCTGCAGACTTGCTGAGGGTGCACTCTATGCCATCCTCCAGGTTGCTGATGAAGACATTGAACAAAATTGGCCCCAGGACCAACCCCTGGGACGCTCCACTTGATACTGGCTACCCACACTTTCCCATATCCTCCTCTTGCTACTGACATACTTGTAGAAACACTTCTTGTTACCCTTCACATCCCTTGCTAGCTGCAACTCCAATTATGCTTTGGCCTTCCTGACTTCATCCCTTTATGCTCTAGCAATGCTCTTATATTCTTCCCTAGTTATTTGTCCAAGTTTCCACTTTTTATAAGCTTCCTTTTTGTGATTTAGTTTACTGAAGAGTACCCTGCTAAGCCAACCTGGTCTTCTGCCATACTTGCTAGTCTTTCTGCACATTGGGGTGGTTTGTTCCTGACCTCTCAGTAAGGCTTCTTTAAAGTACAGCCAGCTTTCCTGGACTTCTCTCTCTCTCAGTCTTGCTTCCCAGGAGATCCTGCCCATGAGTCCCCTGAGTGAGTCCAAGCCTGCTTTTCTGAAGTTCAGGGTCCTTACTCTGCTGCTCTTCATCCTTCTTTTCCTCAGGATTCTGAACTCTGTCATTTTGTGGTCACTCCTGCCCAAGTTGCCATCCACTGCTATATTCGTCACCAATTCTTCCCTGTTTGTGAGCAGGAGGTCAAGAAGAGCATGGCTCCTACTTAGCTGCTACTTAGCTGGCACTAGGAATTTGTCCCCAGTATGCTCCAAAGAGTTCCTGGATTGCCTGTGCACTGCTGTATTTCTCCCCCAGCAGATGTCAGGACTGAAGCCCCCCATGGGAACCAGGGCTTGTGATCAGGAAACTTCCATAAGCTGTCTGAAGAAAACCTCATCCACTACTTTCTCCTGGTCTGGTGGTCTATAGCAGACCCCCACCATGACATCACCCTTTTTGCTTTCCCCTCTGACCTTAACCCAGAGACTCAACAGGACTATCTCTAGTTTCATATTGGAGCTCTGAGCAATCATATGGCTCTTTTACATAACTCCTCCTCCTCATCTCCCCTGCCTATCCTTCCTGAACAGTCTGTACCCATTCATGACAGTGCTCCAGTCATGTGAGTTCCCACCATGTCTCTGTTATTCCAGTCACATCATAGTTCCCTGACTGTGCAAGGACTTCCAGTTCCTTCTGCTTGTTTCCCAGGCTCTGTGCATTTGTGTACAGGCACCTGGGGTAACTAGTTGATTTCCCTGATTTTGCAGGAAGTATGAGAACACCTCCTTTGTTGCCCCATCCTGTTTGCTCTTCCTCCAGGTCTTCCACTTCCCCACTTACCCTATATCACTGTATATGCACACAACTAGTATATGGTTATATTAATAGGAATACAGATGGTTATGTAGAAATTATCCATGAATATGAAAGGTATTGACAAAAGCCACTCACCTATTCTGTCTGTCTTAAGCACCTGTGAGCCAAATTCTGTTTCTCTTTATGTGTCTAAATGGCAGTTTTCTAGCTTGTAAGTGGCATTTTTGGCTGACACATAAGTACATGTTGGAGTGGGCCAGTAGGGGGTGCTCCTGTGCTGAGCCACCCACCTAACTGTGCCCAACCACCTTCCAGGCTCTGAGTCCCTCCCTGAGGACACCTCGCATCTGGCCAACACTCTTCTTGGAGCACACCCACTAGCCTGGGGGTAACGCTGCCACCACCTAGAGTCTGGACTGATCTGGGAACTGTGGCCTCTGGGAAACACAGTCCTATTAGGCCTTGAGAGTGCTTGACCCACTACAAGAACTTGGGGTGCTTCCCTCAGTCTGAAGCACAAAGAGTGGTCTCCCTTAGTCAGACGAACCAAGAGGACCCCAAGACATAATGTAGACCCTCTCCCAATAAGTCTCCCAGGACAGGTACAAAGGAGAACTTTATTGGTTACAAGAAGTAGATTTGGAATAGGGTACAGGGTAAAGTAATATCAGGGAAATCCCTTAGAGCAAAGTAGCATGGTAGCCTTTGATCACACATCTGAGTTACTGCAAGCTGTATATCTATTTAGATCTCAGGTAGCTTACTCATGAGTATCATCCAGAGGCAGGTGGAGATTCCTTCTGGAGGCAGGCAGTTCATTGATCATGAGTTTCAAGAGAGAGAGTGAGTTTCAGATGGTCCAGCTTCTCTCTGTGAGTTTTCATCATGGCTACCACCCATCCTCCTGGGCTGTCCTTAACTTATATAGGCCTTATGACCTCATTTACCTGATCCAATGAAGGCCATCAACTGTTGGCTGCCAGCCAACCAATTTGAAATGCATCACTGGTTGCCGGGTAGACTGGCAGGGTCTTTAGCCCCCTCCCAGGCATGTTGGCATTCCTTAGAGCAATTGGGAACTTAAGCCACCCACCCAGGTATGTGATGCCAGTCATGTAGGCAGAGGGAGCAGCTTTCCCCCCTCCATCAGGAATTTATCCAGTTCAGGTTACAACTCAGGGTCAGAGGTGTCTGCCTTCTGCAGTGACCATGGTAACCAAATTGTCAGATAGCAGAGTTTTGGGGAGAGACAGAGATGGTATTCTGCCACACATGTAAATCCTGAAAAGCGTAGCCACCCAAAAATCCATGACCGGAGGTGTTGGTGCGGGGATTGAAAAGAGGAGGATCACCATTTTATACTTTACCTCCCATGGTTGAGTGGTTAGGGCACTTGCCGAGGAAGCTAAAAATACAGGTTTTGGGCCCCTTCACCCAGAGAGACCTTGGTCCTATGCCTCTCTAATGTCTCAGCACAGTGCTGTTACCACTATGGCACAGATTAGGTCTGATCTGGTCTGCTCTCTAGTGTTAGTTCTCAAGCTGTCTCCCTGAGCAGGCAAACATGGGTGATTTGTGGGGCAAGAGAAAAAGGACACTTGCCAGGCAAAGCAGTTCTATTATCTACCCTCATTTTTCAATGGGAATCTGAAGTATAATGACTTGCCAAGGTGATATAGGAAGTCTGTTTTGAGGCTAGGAATTGGTCTGCCACGTCCCAGGCTAGACATGCCTCCTCTCAAGCAGAGACCCTCCCACCTACTGTCGTATGTTCCTTCTTCACTCCTTGAATGCAGACCCATTTTTCCACCTATCTTGGCACCTGTGCTGAGGCCAGATTGCTGGCATAAGATTATTTCCTACACCAAAGCTGTGCCCATGTATCAAGGACTGGCATCTGGCCACGTCCCTGCCCCTGCTTCATCTACAGAGTAGAGGGGTGGGGCCAGCCTTGCTCTCTGAAGCTGAGAGCACAGCCCGGCCCATGGCTGTAGAGCATGCTGGGATGCTGGGGGACTCTGATTTAGTTTAAACCAGGAAGGGGTCTGGGACATAAGGTCCATAAACTGGTTTGACCTCAGTCAATTAAGGCTGATACTATATTCAACCAGGTTTATCTTAAACCATTTTTTGCCATTTTGAAACTGGTTGATGTGCACCGAACTTCTGTTCTGTTACAGGTTTAAACCAGTTTCTGATCACTTAAACTGGTTTAAGTGTAACTTCTGTCCCTAGCATATAAGGTGTTTCCTACTTTCAGTTAATAATAGAAGAACTACCAGGTTACACATGAAAGCTGGTCTTGCAGTATTTACAACCCATTTGAAAGGTGGCAGTCCTGGCAAACTCAGCTAAGAGGCCTGACTGGTACAGCAAAGAATATTAACTGTGTCAGAGCCCTGAACCATGTTTGTCACTTGATTCCTCTAAGGGTGATAAAAATATAAGGAAGAACCAATCCTCTTTTCATAGGACACTCCTGTCAAATAAAATTTTTGCAATTACTAGTTTCCATGGAAACAAATTGGCTCATGACCAGCTAGTGACAAGCTGGTAAGAGTGCTTCCTTCTGACGAAATAAAAGTTCCAACATAGACACTGTAACAAGCCCAAATATGAGTGTAGCACTATATCACAGATTTTAGGTCCTCTTACAGAAGAGAATCCTCTAGCCCACAATGCACTCTGGCAGCCTGTCCATACAACCACTTTCCTACTACAACCCTGTACTTCCTTCCTTCCTATAGAAGAGCCCCATGGGTAAATTATGCATTAATGACAAACCCTTTTTTCAGGGCTGATCACTTATACAGAGCCAGTGATCCTAGTCCTGGAGTGGTATAAAGACTGATTGTAATAGACTTACCCCTTGCCCTAAGGAGGAAGCCACCCCCCTCTGCCTGGTTGTCACAGGATGTAGAGTAAAACAATGGCCCAGGGCTCTGACTCAGTTCATACTCTTTGCTGTACCAGTCAGGTTTCTCTGAGTTTGTTGGGACTGCCTGTTTTCAAATGGGTTGTAAATACTGTGAAAGCAGCCTTCCAGGCCAGGGTGGTGTTTTAAGCACCTCCCCAATCAAAGTCGGGTCTGCCCTCCCCACAGCTTCCCTTGGCCACTGCGGAAGGGAAGGGAGCGCTCACTCTAGCGCCCCCTGGCTTCTGGCCTGAGCCACTGCCAGCATGTGCCTGCGTTTTGGGAATCAAATGTGGATGTCTATTCACTTTCTTGCCAGTTCAGTCTACACAGGTTAAACTAACCTGCAAAGATTGAATCAATTCAGGCTCAGACTTTTTGAATGTCTGTACTTAGCCATAAGCAACAGTGTTATAACCCTGGATGAACAGTCGGGGAGCTCTATATTTGTATGAACTGACCTAATGTATTACAAATAAAAAAATTCAAAACAGTTCCCAGTGGGGGAGGGAGAGAGACCCAGAATAGGAGACAGGAGAGGCCAATATCTGTCACAGCAGACAGATTACCAGGAAGCACACCAAGGAACCCGGACAGTACTCCACTGGAAGGTGAACCCTGTTCCCATTCCAACATATGTACCAATATAGCTTAGGAAAACGTCTTTCTGAATATGGCAGTTGTTTTGACCCTGTACTAGTAGCAGGAATGCTTATGGCTGAATGTCCAACCTCATCAATAGTAAGAATAAAGTTGGCATCCAAATAATCATTGACTCTTTTCTCTTGGATTCTAGCAGTGTGGGGTCTCCTAATATGTCCTTGGGCAAAAGGCTTAGACTTCTGTTACCTTTTTGAGAATAGAGATGAGAATGGGAAATATTAGGAAAACCTCTATTCATGCAGAAAGCACATACTTCATCTATAGAGACTGGCTGAGGGAAGAACTCATATGGAATTGAACCTGTTACTTAGAATTTCTACCAGTTAATCTCCATGGACTTTTCAGTCCCTTGGAATATATCTGAGATACTGTAGGATGTGAAATCTGTTTAAATCTTTATGATTGTCCTAGAAATATCTTATTCTAATATTATAAAAGCCTTAGTCTGTCTGTCCATAACACTTTAGTTGCACTCTGGTTGGTTGTCTGAAACAACCAATCAGAGTGCAAGTGTTCGGACAGGAGCTGGCAGCTGCACTGCAATGATGGGGGTGACGGAGCAGGGGGTGAGCCCCTCACGGCTTGACGCAACAGCAGTGACGGATCAGGGGTGGGGCGTGAGGCCCCGGCTCTGGCCCAAAGCAGTGGCGGAGAGGGGGAGAGCGTGCGCGGCCCCAAACCCAGCCCAGCCCAAAGCGATGGAGGGGAGGGGGAAGACAGCCCCGGGGGGAAGGGGGAACCAGCCCCAGCCCGACCCCAAGTGGCAGAGAGGAGTGGGGAGTGGCTCCGGCCCTGGTCCCGAAGCGGCAAGGGGAAGGGGGAGAGCAGGCACAACCCCAGCCCCAGCCCAGCCCAAAGCATCAGGGGTGTGGGGGGGAGCAGCTCCAGGCCTGGCCCCAGCCAGGGTGGGACAGGAGGTGGACACAGACCTCTGTCCCCACCCATCATTCTTGACAGGCAATTTGCTAGTTCTTTAAGAAGAGTGATCCAGTGACTAGAATATGGGAATTGGAGCCAAGAATCCCAGATTCTGCCCAAGCTTGGTTTCCCCACTTGTAAATGGAGCTCACACCTTGCTGCTTTGAGATCTATGGATAAAAAGTACCATATAAGCACAAGGTGTTTTTAAAATTTCCATCAATCCTTCAACTTCCCCAAACTAAATAGACTTTTGAAATGGAAGAGACTCATTATGAAATAGCATTTATTGTATCGACAGAATAGCAATTACCTCTGAGTCAGATAATCAGATTTCCCATCCATCATCCTTCTTCTTTTTTTAAAACCTACATGAGCAACCTTCTGGTGCCACAGGGCAGGAGTGTCATTTTTTTCAATAAGTTTTTGCTAGAGGGTGGGGAAAAATCCTGATTCCTTACTTTTGAACTGCATGTTCCATCACTAATTAGGAACAGGCTTGGACATGCCTGCCTTGCGCAGAAAGGAAACTTATATCTTGGGTGGAAAAAGTTATTGGCTGGTGTGTTATTTTCTGCTGTATTTAAATAAAATACTATCAATAGAAATGTAGAAAGGTTACCCAGAAAGAAGTAAACACAATAGTCAAAGCACCACAGAGAGAGTTATTCTGTCTTCAAAGTAGACCCTGGTCAGAGCATGTGAGATCTTATCTGAAGCACTAACTCAAATAAAGTTAAGGTTGAGTTAATGTACTCTTCCTGCTTTGCTGAACAGTCATATAATGACCATTGGTTGAATGTGGAGAGTTCACATGCATCTGTGAGGAAAAACTTTGGTTGGCTGTTTTTTCTACTGCAGTATATTATTGCTCATGAAGAGCTCAGCCGTGAAAGTCATCTTCATGTGGATCATCCAGGGAAGGCCAGAGGAGTTCTGGGTTAAATTTAGTTTCTGGTAGCATACTTGTTCTGAACACATTCATAATCTGTGTCCAATGTATCTTTTATTTTTAATTAAAATAAATCATTGAGATTTTAAACTTTGTCCATCACCAAGTTAAAAAAAGAGATTTAATTTGGGGCGTCTTCTTGGGGGCATTGTCCTACATGTAATAAGTTCAGGCAATCCTTCTGTTACCCTGTAAATGAACGGAAGGCACTTCTTTTTTCTTGTTTTGGAGAAGTATTCCACCAGGTAACCAAATCACTATTTGGCTAAATTCATTACCTAGGTCAGTTACTGTAATCTCATCATGTTATTCTCAGCTGCTCAAACTAGAATGTATATAAGCAGGTTTTAGGTAAAACAGAACATACTAAAGGAGAATGTAAAGGTTGTGCTATTTTAGGATAAATGAATGCGTATATCACTGAAAAAACCGTACATTTTAATAAGATTGGAGCATTAGGGTCTGATCCTGCAAAAACTCACACACTTGAATGACTGTACACATGAAATAACATAAAGGGGTTGTTAATCTTTTAATTTTTCTTGGATTTCTTTGGCTTTGTTCTATCATTGGAATGGTGTTAAATTCAGAAATCCCACTAGGCAAAAACATTGCCCTGCCTGGATTTGTCTGCCTGGCCACTTTGGCAAAAGAAGCTTTTCACAGAATGAGATGTATTAGGAACTTTTAACTGCTGTTATAACTTGGCTCTGCCTGCTTCTTTTTGTGAACTGAACTTGGGTTCATGAAAGCTTGTGCTCTCTCTCTTCATATATATATAATTTAGTTAGTCTATAAAGGTGCATATTTACTCTGCTTTCCAACTTACTTCATAGTAACCAAGCTAACTACCTCTCTCTGCGTTTTCCTGTGCAGTTTCTACTTACTTTCAGAGGTCACATTCCTGCAATGCATGCCAATCTTGGATATGCAGCTTAAGATTCTGACATGTAACAAATCTGTTGGCCTAAAAATTACATGAATGGTTTGAAATGACACAATGACAGTTTTCCTCATGATTTTTTTTGTTCTGCTTCTGACCCTCTTGCTATCTAATGAAAGGGATATAAAGACATACAAAGATACAGATTGAATCACTTATCTGCAGAGTTGCAATAGCATGCAGACAGCTGATGTACTAGGCTAGGGGCAGACATTCAAAAAGCCTCACCCTGAATTAATTCAACCTTTGCACATTACTCTAACCTGGCTAGGCCAATCGGTTTTGTAATCAGAGAGACATCCCAGATAAGCATGCACATGCTTGTAGTGGCTCAGGCAAAAGCTGGGGGGCACTAAAGCAGCCTTCACTTGCTTCCACAAGGCTAAACTGCAGGGGGTGTGGCCAGGCCCAGGCAGGACTCTGATTATTCCCCCTCTTCCTAAGCAGCCCAGCAGGGAATGTGTATCACCCCCATACTCAGTGTTTATCAGCCCATTAAGAAAACAAAGCCTCTCTCCATTAACTAATGGAGCTCTTCTTAAACAGCTCTTCCAAGGAAGGACATTAAGCTAACTTGTTAATTAGCTCCAAAAAGCTTGTCTGCCTGTCCTCTCCCACAGCACAGACCATAGCCATCATGTAGTATGATAGCTAATCCTGTGGTGCCTGTGTAAGGCAGAGGGGAGGGGGAAATAATCCCTGTTTAGCAGGGAGAAGCCAGGCAGATGCTCTGTGTCTGCAAGTCTCTGCTGGAGCTGCAGCCAGGGAGCAGAGGAGAGGGGCCAACCCTGCTGTTGAGCAGAGAGCCCCACCCAGCCCAGAGAGCATGCTGGGATGCTGGGGGTGCCTGGTTTATCTTAAACGAGCAAGGGGTCTGGGACAAACATTGCGTAAACCGGTTTGACTCAAATCAGTTAAGTCTGATACTACATTCAACTAGGTTTATCTCAAATCAGTTTCAGCCATTTTCAAACTGGTTCATGTGCATTGAACAACTGTTCTGTTACAGGTTTAAAGCAGTTTCTAATCACTTAAACTGATTTATTTGTAATGTCTGTCCCTTGCCCTAGAGTCCACAACCAACAGAGGTAGGGTTCTATACTTACAAGGGTATGGTGGCTGTAAATGGGCTGTCTAGCGTGCTGGTTTCTGCAGGTGGGATTTACTTCCTGAGAAGCTCCTTAGCTAGTCTTCCCAAATAAAGACTTTGAGCAGCAGATAAGCAAACAAACAAACAAAACTAAATATTTCTTCCGTGTTCCAGGCACTAAGTGGGGAGTGCTTTGCTCTGACACCAGCTCAGCAGCCTGGCCCCTTTTTGGTAGCAGTTTGTTCGGCACACAGCTTGTCTCCTATCTACAAACTGATCTGTCACCATTTGCTATCTTTCTGCTCTCTCCCTTCTGGCTAAATTCCTGGTGCTACACTCCCTCAATATCCAAGTGTCCTGCAGGCTGGCTTTCTCGGTAGGGTATCCCGTTCCCCTTTAAAGGGGCAGACTACCCTGTTATTCATAGATTCACAAATTCATAGATGCTAGGATCGGAAGGGACCTCAGCAGATCATTGAGTACGACCCCCTGCCTAGGCAGGAAAGAGTGCTGGGGTCAGATGACCCCAGCCAGATGCCTATCTAGCCTTCTCTTAAAGACCCCCAAGGTAGGGGAGAGTACCACCTCCCTTGGTAGTCCATTCCAAATTTTGGTCACCCTTACCATACCGTGAAGAAGTTTTTCCTAATATCTAACCTAAGTCTGCTCTCTGTCAGTTTGTGACCATTGTTCCTTGTTACCCTAAGAGGCGCCCTGGTGAACAGAGCATTTCTGATTCCTTGCTGTGCCCCCCTAATTAATTTGTAGGTGGCCACAATATCGTTACCCAGCCTTCTCTTATGGAGGCTGAAGAGATCCAGGTCCTTTAGTCTTTCCTTATAGGGCTTGGCCTGCAAACCCTTAACCATACAAGTGGCCCTCCTCTGGACCCTCTTGAGGCTATCCACATCCTTCTTAAAGTATGGTGCCCAAAACTCAATGCAGTACTCCAATTGCGGTCTGACCAATGCTGCGTAGAGGGGAAATATCACCTCCTTGGTTTAATTTGTCATGCATCTGCTGGTGCATGATAAAGTGCAGTTAGCTTTGCTGATGATTTCATCACACTGATGACTCATGTTCATCTTGGAGTCCACTATGACTCTGAGATCCCTTTCCACTTCTGTGCTGCTGAGAGGGTCATTTCCCAGCCAGTATAGTTATAATACATAATTATAACTACCCTTTGTGGGCCATGTTATAATGGCCTACAAGGCGTAGTTTGTAAACCTCAGAAAATTTCAAATTGGTTCTTATTTGCAAATCACAATAGGCCAATTCCTGTCTAGAACTCTGCCTCCAGAATTATGAGTCATTCTTATTATAACAAAATAAATTACTCCCTGCCCACAAATAATGGGGCTGTGGTCTTGCTTGTACAGCTCTCTGCTCTGGTATGAAGGCAAAAATCAACACCAAAACAGCAGGGGAGTTAGAATACCAATAAAGATAAATTATTTTCTAATTAAAATTGGAAACAAGGAAAATTCATGGGAGCCCCTCGGCAGGAGACACAATATTTTTGCAGGGGTCTTCATACTGAGATTTTGAAATAAAGACAAAATCTTATTTGATAATGAATCTGGGAGATAAATTGTAGGAATTGCAGGCATTGCTATTCTCAAGTACTGGTGCTGTAGTAATAGTCAGGAGTCTAGAAAAATGCCATCTTTAAGGATTTGATCATGAGCCACACAATATTTGGTGTTTCTTGTTAAAGCTCAACTGCAGAAAGCACTTTTATTTTTTGAGTATCTGCTTTTTATTTAACAAACAAACAAACAAACAAACAAGTGTGATAACTGCTTTCTTAGCCAACATGCCAAGGACTGATCTGAAGAACTTTGGAAATGAAAGCATGAATCACTAAAGTATAAGCTAAAAGACCAAATCTTGCAAGTTGGGACTGTAACATTCTCTGTGGAGTAGGCACAGAAAGGAGCCTGTCCCACATGCTCACCAGTTGCAGAAGAAAAGCTTGAAAACATGACAGGAATTCTTCAAAAAGGTTCAAAGCTCAGGGCATGTCTATACAGGTTGCTTGATGACCTTAGGTCTGATGCCTGTAAAATAAGCCTGGCTCACTCACTCCCCCTGGGCATATCAAAGACCAGTGCTAAAACAGAGTAGACAGCTTGTAATGGCCTTAAGTGCACACTGTGGGGCCATACTCAGGCCCTCTTCTCAGGATATCCCACGAGTGGTGTTAGAGAAGTCTCAGTCTACTCAGAAGAACTTTGTCAGTCTACTCAGAACCGTTAGCTGTTCCAATGCATCTATCGATAAGAGAATATTTGCCAGCACACCTCAGAAGGAGCAAGTGGGCATAGCTTATTTTGTCAGTGATAGACTTGGGGTCAGTAGGGAAACCATACCGATATACAAAGCAAATAAAAAGAACCCTAAAGTAATTCATTAAAAATCGTGTGACTTCTGAATTTTTAATGCATAGGGTTGACAGTACCATTGGCAGAAGGCATAGAGCAGGGGTGGGCAAAATGTGACCCGTGGGCTGGATGCGGCTCACAAGGCCATTCTATCCGGCCCATGGGGCACCTAAAAATTTTAGAGAATTAATATTTAGATGCCCCTGGCTGCCTGTCATGCGGCCCTCGATGGCTTGCCAAAACTCAGTAAGTGACCCTCCGCTCGAAATAATTGCCCACCCCAGCATAGAGAAAAGGGCTGTGTTTTTTCCATGTATCACAACACTGCTGATATGAGAGCAGGTTTCAATATGAGAGCAGTTTGGGGATTCCCAGACTTCTGGTGCAGTTTAAATCTTATAGAAGCTCCAAAGAGGCAGAGAAGCTATTTTAAAGTGCAGTTTTCTTCTAAAAAGATAGCAGACATGAGACAATTTGAGTTTCCAGCTTTATGGTCCCTCCTTGGCTCTGTACAAAGTGGCCTCCATTTATAAATATGCAAATAATTTCTTCCTCAGCCCTGCAAAGTCATCCTAAGATCCAAGAAATCTACTATGTGTCATGTCATCAATGGGAGAGATTCTGCAGGCCCAGTGCTGCCCTTATTTACCCCAGTGCAACTCCACTGCATTCCATTCATGTCCTCAGTGGGCACGTCAACACTTGCAATTAATGTGCCTGAATTTTCTGCGCAGAAAATTCTGGCTCATTAAAGCACTCCCCAGCACACAGCTACACATGTGTCCCCATTGGGAGTAAATTGAGCCCAACAGGAGCAGCACTGTCCAGGCCTGCTTCTTCCCTGCTCTACCCCCCTGCAGCTGCCTAGGGGACTTCAGGCTCCCCTGGGTGTCAGCCTTAGTCTGGCAGGGGGAATGGGGTCAGCCCTGAGCTCCAGAGGGTGAGGGGAGCTCCTCAGTGGACAGCTCCGTCCCAGCCAGTGGAAGATTGGGTTGGCCCACAGGAAGTGTGGGGGGGGGGAGCTGTTCCACCTTGACAGACAACTCCATCCCAACTGGGGCAAGATCCAGATGGCCCTGAGTCGAGCTGGGCGGACAGCTGCCTCCTAGCCACATGTAGATCAGGACAGGTCCCAATCTCCATGTGGCTGGCAGGCAGCATCCCCCACGCTGGAACAGCTCTCCCAGCCATGTAGAGATTGGGACAGGTCCCAATTTCCACATGGCTAGAAGGCAGTGTCTTGTGAACTGCGACAGCTTTCCCTGCCCTCTGTAGCCCCCTGCTGCCTAGACTTATTGGGAGCAAATTGCTCCCAGTCAGCATCTACATATGCAGCATGGCACATTAGTTAATGCATTGTTTTTCTAGTACCTGTATCTATAGGTACTAGAAAATGAGGTATTAGATTAATATACTGCGCAGTAATTGCTGCATACATGTAGACAATGACAATTTACTGTGTATTAGATTAGTCTTATGCACAGTAAAGTGTGTCATGTAGACGCACCCCGTGACACTAAGGCAACCATCTTGCCATGCCCTTCTGCAGTCCAAGGCTCTGCATGCATTGCTCTGCATTCTATCCATTGCTCTGTAGTCCAAGGCTCTGCATTGTTCCCGAATCTACATTTTTATTGAAAGGGAGTTGCATTTCTAGTGGTCATGTCCAAGAAAAAAGCCTACAAAATTTGTAAAACCTTATGGGGAAGAGTAAATAAGCTGACCTGAGCAGACTAAATAAGACAAGAAAACATACACTAGGCCTGTGTGAAGTGGCTAGTATTCGCTTCGGATTCAGCCAGTTTGGGGGACAGTGATTCAATGTGGTGATTCGAATCATGGTCCCAATTCTATTCAGCCAAATCAGCCAGACCAGGCCCATCCCACACTCCCCGGCAATGGCTGCCCCAGCTCCTGGCACTTAAAAAAAAAAAAAAAAAAGCCCTGACTCACAGGGTGTTGCCAGGCGGAAGGGGGGTGATCCCTAGTACCCCCCACTGCCCCACACTACATGGAGGGCTCTGCATGAGCCCCCTGACCCCCCCCCCTCCCTGAGCCCCCAGCTCTGACCTTTTAAGAAAATAAAAACCAAGAAAACCCCCAGATTCACCAGCTCCTGCCAGCCGGGGGTGATCCCTGCTGCCCCCCATTGCCCTGTGCCACATGGGGGGCTCTGCATGAGCCCCCAGAACCCTGAGGCCACTGCAGGAGTGTTAAGTCCTGGGGCTTTTCTCTGGTTGTTTTTTTCTTAAAGGGCTGGAGCTGGCTTGGGTGGGTACCCGTGGGGGTGCTGGGGGAGTAGAGGAGGGGTTGGGGGGGCTTGTGCAGAGCCCCCCATGCAGCATGGGGCAGCAGGGATTGCCGCCCCCCCCCCCCCCCACAGCAGCACCTGGTGACCACCAAGGCTTTTCTTTAAAGTACCGGGAGCTGGGGCGGGTGGGGGCAGCCATGGGGGGCTGGGGGAGCAGGCAGGGGAGTGGAGGGGTCGGGAGGGCTGTCAGGGGTCCCTCCATGGTCCCCTCCCCTGCCCCTAGTACTTACCAGCTTGGAGTCTGCTGTAGCTCCCTTCTGCAGCCACTGGGGACTGCCCAAATCATCAAAGCTCTCCAAATCTTTTCTGAGGATTTGGAGAGCTTTGAATTGATTTGGACCTTTAAAATGGTCCCCTTATTTGATTCAGATTTGGAGCTTCGGATACCGAATCGGGCCGAATCTCCTCTGAATCAGATCACCACCCGAAGCTTCACACAGCCCTAACATATAGTTGTGTTTGCACATTAAAACACAGAGGCTTTCTTATAGGAATTTCAATTATACTTGAACTTCCTGCAGATTTCCAATTCCCACTGCTTGAACCACAGCAACCAGTTGCCTGCTTTCCAAATTTAGGTCCAGCTTACCTTAAAGTGCATAGGTCTCTGCCTCTTCAGTGCATTTCCTGAGATATGATTAATGGAACAATTTAGGACAGGGGAATATGGAGCAGGTTTTAGTGATGAACAGCGAAAGTAGGTGCCTGGAGCAATGGAAGAGGAAGGAAATTAGGTTAATTTAATGTGATTTTTTTTTTCTTGACAAATCCACATTGGTTGCTATTGACGGCCGAATCTCCAAGTCCCAATTGAATTAGGAGATCCTTTAATCTCTCTGAATCGAATCAGAACCCTCCAAAGTGATTCGAAGAGATTCAATGATTTGGACATAGACACAGCTTTATATGTTTTTTCTACATACCTCAGGGTACCAGGAGGCTCATGAGTGTTGAGATGCTGGGGCAGATGGAGTGTCCTACAAGAGTGCAGGGGGGTTCCCAGCATGCTCAGCAATGGACCCAGAAGTGGACCAGAAGCACTTCTGGTCCACTTCCAGGTCTGCCACGGAGTGTGCAGGAGACCTCCCCCCAGCTTGGCGACTGGTGCCTCCTGGGTATAGGAGGGCACCCAGGGTCGCCCCTGCAGCTGAATGCTTCTGATCCACTTCTGGATCCACCACCGAGTGCGCGGGGGACTCCCCTGTGCTCCTGTGGGATGTTCCATCTGCCCCACCATTTCAGCATTCATGAACCATGCCTGGTACCTTGAGGTATGCAGAAAAAACATTGAAAGCTGTGTGTATGGCCAAATCTCTGATTCTCCGAATCAGAATCAAATCTTCAGATTTGGATTCGGCTGAATCGAATTGGGACAGCGATCGAAATCAACGACTCGAATCACTGTCCCCCAATGTGCAAGCACCATAGAAAATAATCAGTATATGAATAAATCTATATTAGCTCATTTAAAAATAAAGTAAGGTTAGAAAATGACAATGTGGAAAAGGTAGAAAATGTTAAATGCTTAAGGAACAATAGTCACTGAATATTCAAGGCAAGAATTTGCAGTGCTAATATATCCCTGTTGAGCCTGCATAAAATAAGGCATGAAAGAAAATTTTGAGAAACCTTAAAATTCACCTTTATAGCACAGTTGTTCAACCTGTCTTTTTATTTGGATGTGAATCCTGGACACTCACAAAGGCAAATGGAAAAAGTCTGCACATGTTTGAAGACAAAGTGCTAAGGAAAATATTGGGTGCAGGACAAGAAAATTATGTATAAAGGAGAAGACATAAACAACAGCTATTGGACCTTTCCAAAAAAACCTGATGTTTTGAATGAGATAAGAGTATGGAGAACACAATGTGCAGGGCATATCATGAGAACTGACATGAGAAAACATATGTAGAAGATTTTGGAAGCTGAGGTGGAGGGTATCAGCCCTCAAAGCAGACCAAGACAATGTTGGGAAGATAAAACATAAAAACTGTTCTGAGAGGTACAGGCAAAAATATGACAAGGTGGAAAGAGGCTGTGCAACATAGGAGGAGATGGAAGGCTGTAGTTAAGGCCATTATAGATCCTTGAGGCTTATGAGACCAGAGAGAGATTGTACCATAGAATAATTCAAAATCACTGTAGTTGTATCATGTATGAATTAGAGCTTGTATGTATAAAACTGTCCCTGTAGCTGAGTAAAAACCCTGTGTAAGCCAGAGTGATAGCCTGCTTGTCGCAGAGCACTAAGGTGCCTGCTCCTTTAAGGGCAGAAACTGCCTAGGGAGAGGGCCCTAGCAGTCGGGCAGGAACCCCACAGGTGCCGGTTACCATGGCAGCAGGCTAATGGAAGAGTTAGCCTGCACCTGTAGCGGGTCAGATGACCGGAAGAGGCAGGTACTTGGGCACATATAAACCCTAGGGCTGGGACTAGAGAGCAGTTCTCTGTCAGCAGCCAAGGGGGAAGGAGCTCTCAGGGAGGAAGCTAACCAGAGCTGCTTGACTGCCTGTTCTGCTTCTAGTAGGATTAAGGGGCTCCAGGAGCTCACCAGATACCCTGGCCTACAAGTCACTTAGTGCTGGGGGGAAGTGTGACTCTTTTAAAGGAACAGAGCACACCCTGCACTGCTTATATTGTGTTATAGTCCAGGGTCTCATATTTTGATTTCTGTTTATAAACCAATGGATCAGGCTGAGGCTAGTGGGGAAGGAGGAGGCCTCATTAGGGGCCCACTACAGTGTGGGGACCCCAGCGCCAGTGTGGGAGCCATGACAGGGTTGAGCAGACCCCAGCGCCAGAGAGGGCGTAGTTACTGAGGCCAGACTAAGTTGAGGCCTCCAACACAAGGAGACAACGTTTACATAACATCCACGAGGCATGGGGTGTGATAAAGGGGCAGTTTTGGAGTCACGCATCTAGCCCCTAAGGCTTGGGGGTATCTCAAGGCACCTCCTGGGTGTGGGACCCAGTGAAGGGGTCTGGCTACCCACGGGGTTTAGAAGAGACTGTCAGTACTGTGACCAAGCAGCAACTCGAGGGCAGCCTCCCAATCCATCATTTATGACAGCAAGATGTGGCAGGCGAGATTAGTAGGGGCCCATAGGGCATAGCTTGCACAGTCACGGTGCCCTAGGGACATCACGACCATCCCTGGGGTGGCTGTATCATGACACTGCTTAAAAAACCCAACAAAGAATGAAAGCATGGTGCAGGGTGCTGGCGGTGCAGTGCTGGCAACAAAAGCCGGCAGAGAGGGGGAGGCAACATAGAGGAGGGGGAGGGGAAGCAGGAAGGTGGGGCACAGTGGTGGCACCCTGCCACCGGGACCTAAGAACAGCCAGGAGGGAGGAAGGGGGGGAGGAGGGGAGAGGGTTGTGTGTGGCCAAACGCACAGCTGCTGCAGCTCAGGGTGCTGGGTGGCAGCTGTGGCCGCTGCGTTCAAGCTTCCCCCTCTCACTAATGCCTGGGAGGCAGGGGCACCGCATGGTGGAGCGGGGGGGAGAGGGGGAGGGGCACACAGGGCTGGAGGCAGAGTGGCAGCAGTGTGGGGCGGTGGGTTATGGTGCTCCATCCGTGCCCCTCCCCCCCATCATTCTTGATGGGCAGTTGGCTAGTTTCCCATAATAATTCTGTCCAGGTACAGAAGTTTCATTTATTGCACAGTAGGTACACAAAAATGCTCTACAGCCATTACCAAACAGATGGTGAGGGCACATAGAGCACTGTATAAATGACAGATCCCACTCTAAGATAACCCTGGATGGTTGTGGTATCAGAGTTCATTACTGTAGGTTAGGCTGCTGTAATGAACATCTGTACCAGATCCCTTCACGACTCACAGTAGAGGGTGCATTCTGCTGACACTGCACAGAGCATTACAGCACCCTGCTCCTTCCTGCTCCCAGGGTGGTGCTTTAACTTTGGCCAGAGCTCGTGTGGTCTGCCCAAGCATTGGGTCAGCCCTGCCCCTGGGCTGTCACTGATGAGAGTCTCAGCAAATCCCCTGTTTCCAATTCCCCCACCTCCACCTTGTTCCCCCAGCCATCTGTGAGTTACTGTCTGGTATCACTCAGTGTGCAGATTTCATTTACCCCATCTGGGCATTTTTAAAGAGTACAGCTTTCAATTAAGTATTGTGCTGTTTGTTGGGCACTGCATTCACACAGGGGGCTGTCCAAGATGTTCATGTACAGTGTTGCTTTGAAGTGTCCCTTTCCAGATCTCAGACTGTTCAGTTTGACCCAAGCTTCTGTCAAGGTTGTACCCAATGTGGGACTCATTTAATGTTGGTATAAAATGGTTTAGGAAGAGATTTCAGATTGGGTTACTCTGAACTCTCATTTCCATTCACTTCACCTGTTACCTAAATTTAGTGCAACACACAAGGCTACAGAACCCAGCCTGTTGAGCTCTCCACAGGCCCAGATACCTGGCAGTAGGGTAGCAATTAGGGCCTGTTGCATGGGCGCCTGGTGTCTCCTGAGTCGGGGGGGCACTTGCCTCCCCAGTGGCTAGTCAGCAACCAGGGAGGGGGTCCCCCCACCGGTCATGCACGCTGATGCTGAAGTGCCAGCGGCATGCCCAGAAGGACCAGGAGCACGCCCATAAGTGCCAGCGGTGCTTCTCTTGGTGCTCCCACTCCCTGGCTGGTGCTCTCAGGGGAGGCACCAGCGTTCCTGCTTGCTCCCCCGCCCATTGCCTAAGCAGGGAATGCTGGCTGTCAGATGGTGTACCAGCACTCTCAGGGGGCACACGTGCCCTCCTGTGCCCCCCCTATGCCTTGCCACTGGCCTTTCATTTTATGTCACTTGGTCTAATGCTCTAGAATGCAGGGAGTACATCTCTGTGTTTACAAGTTTTGCAGCCTGCTGTGAGTCTGCACATTAAGTGCAGCATTGAGCTGTTTAGTGCAACAAATTCTGGACCATACAGGAGCACAGTAATCTGCTGGGGCATATACCATTGCAAATGCAGTGGTTCTGAGCACTTCAAAGTTGGCACCCCATCATGCTAGCTAAATGTCTTAAGACAGGTACCTGTATAGATACGTTACTGCTGAACTTCTGACTGTGATGTTTATAGGTAAGGGATTGATGTAATATGACTCGCTGGTAAACTGGGGTATGCTCATGGGGAAGGCTGTTGTTGCTTACTCTGATATTCAGTGTTCTTTTGGCTTGGCAGCCATCCACATGAAAGAATGATGATACTGATTTATTGATGCTTCTCACTGACTTCATGCCTCTTAACTCTCCTTCCCCACCACCCCCACCCAGCCTCTGTACCACTGGCCTGGAACAAGGGTATGGCACCAAGCTTGGTCCTCTGTACAGTTGTTAGGGGCTTATCAGTTTGTGTTACATTGAGTGGAGCCATAAATCTGGGGAATTAACAATTAACCACCCCATCCCTCAAAGTTGTGTTGCTTTCCTGAGAGAAGCCAGCATTTTTACTCAGATCCACCTGACACAACTCCTAACTCAAACAGACTTCAATATACACTGAAAGCTTTTCTTGAGCCCCGCAGCAGAGGTGTAACCAACAGGTAAAACTGCGCATCTTCACTGGTGATCTTCCCAGTGCCTTTTGGCAGAGCAGCTATGAATGAGCAGTGCTGCAGGTAAGATGCAGTGGGAAATTGGATTTTTTTTTAGCAACTCCCTCCACTGCCTGCCTCCCCTCTCCCTCCCTCCCTCCCTTTCCTACCAGAGAATTGGAGAAGGCTCATCCCTCCAGGCCCTGATGCTTGAGTTTCCTACCTCACCCGGCTACTACAGCAGGGAGATGGAGCCCAGGTGTCCAGGTTTTCCCAGCTGGGAGGTGGAACATGGGTGTTCTGAGCTGTGGTTGGTGCAGGTCATGAGGAGCTGCGTGGCCTCTGGCCCCAGGTGGGGGAAAAGGTATGGACAGGGGACTCGCCATAGGTCCCTTGGTGTTTCCCTTGTTTGCAGGCTCCACGTTTGTGCGCAAGAGGCCTGGTTGTGGATCCGGAGATGCTGGGTTCAGGATGATCATTTGGACACCTGCAGAGCACTGGAGACATGTGCATAGACAGTGGCAGTGACATGAGGACCAAAGGGGACCCTTGATGTGGGAGGTTGGAATGGACAGGTTGGTGACTGCTTGCACTCGCAGTGCTGCAGCACTTGAATGAACCTCCCAGGTATGTGCTGTGAAGGTCCAAGAACAAGGTCCATGGATGGCCAGCCACCCTCTGAGGGTCACTACATGTGCTACTCTGGAGCAGAGTCTCGGCACAAGGATAAGGATTTTATGCACAGGATCAAAGACTACTTGGGACCCAGCTATGACACTCCTGAGTGACATCAGTGCTGCCTTCCATGAGGAGACCATTGTCCTCCCCAGCCAGACTGCTGGGGCAGGCTGCTGCCCACCCTCCTGCCCTCGCCATGGATAGCCTCTCTCCAAGGATTCCCCCCTGGGATGAGATGCCCAAGAGTCCCACAGGAGGAGAGGGCCCTGGATGGTGCACTCCACATTGCCCACTGATTCTGGGGGGTGGGGTGGGGCCAGGATAGGAGATATGGTACATGGGAGCTGTTGACCCAGGGTCTGAGGAGCCAGGAAGGCATTCAGTGGGGTCCGCTCCAGGGAGCAGCAGGTTGGGAGGGGAGGGAGACCAGGCTGCCTGAGACTCGGTGCCAGGGCCAGTATTGACTCTGCCTGCCTTCCATGGTCAAGTTGCTACCTGGTTGCTGGTAGCCACGGGGTAGGTGCAGGGCCCCAAAGAGAAAGGGGACAGGGCATTGCCCACTAGCCCAAAGGGCCAGGTCACTGCAGGCTCAGATCCTGCTGCAGGGGAGTGGCACAGCCTCTGTAATGATAGGCAGCCCCATGGGCTCTGGTCCAAGTTCTGGAGTGTGCAACATTACACAGGTTTTCTTTATTATGCACACAAAACGTTTGGCAGCTGCAACATTTAATAAACCAAGGGGCAGCAATTTTGTGCATGGCATTTCCCCTACCATCCCAAAGTTTTGTGTTTGTTAAGTCGAGCCCCTGTGGCTGCCTACCCTCTCCCCCACCCTGAAACGTTGTAACCCCCTGATGCAGCCAGTGTCTTTCTCCACTCTCTCCCTGTTAACTGAGAAGGTCCCAAGTTCTGGAGCAGGCAACATTGTAGTTTTTGTTTAATAAATATGCTAAAGTTTGGCAACCACAACATTTTAAAGTGAAGCACGTCTCTTCCTCATGCCACATTCCCCTACATTCCAGTGTGTACCCCTGGGAGGCAGAGGTTGGGAAGGTAAAGGGGAAGGGGGCAGTGTGGGTTGTGGGCAGCAGTGCCTGTGACACAGGGCCAGAATTGCCCGAGGCAGGAGACCCATGGTCCAGTGCCAGGGCATGGGCACTCAAAGCCTTCCAGCCCTACTCATCTGGGGAGGGCTTCCAGTGCACCTGGGTGAGGAGCTACTCAGCCACGGCATTGTGGATCTGGTCAGCCTGGGGGGAATACAGGCATCCACACACACACACACACACACACACACACACACACACACACACACACACACACACACACAGAACCCAGGCACCATGACAGACACACATGGACACAGAACCCAGGCATCTGGGAGACAGACACACACACACAGTTGGCAGGTACTGGGTTGGCATGTGCAGGACAGCTGGCTGATGGCTCGTGGCCATGAAGAGCTGCTGCTGCATCAGGGGTGGCTCATCTGTTCAGCTCTGCTCAGGAGCCATGGCAGCCTGGGGAGCCCAATGGGCACACTGGGAGGTGTGTGAGAACTCCCCACTTGCTACACTTGGGCCATGCAGGCAGGCTCTGAGCACCGTCCCCCCACCATGGGCTAATGTGTATTTTGCTTTCTCCCAACCTAAACAGGGGTGCGCTTAGTGTAAAGCTCGAAAGTTAGAGCACTTCTGCCACTGGCTTCTTTGAAGCTGTCCACAAATTCATCTAGTGTAGAAGTTTTTATGCTTGTGAGTTCAATAGCATTACTAGTGTCATGAAACTAAATAACACTCAAGCTTTTAGATGATGCACACAGTTATAGATTTCCCATTACTGAGGTGCTGCTCCAGTTCTACAGTCACTTTCCCTCTTTAGCCCACCCAGAAATCTGTGTACTGAAATTATGTGGTGTCTCTTTATGGCTGGGAATAGATGCTGCTCTTGGAATGACATGCTGAATGTAAGAGAAACCAATGGAATTCACATGGGCCTTGTTAAACAATATGGTTTCACAGTACAGGTTTCACAACCCATGATAGAAAATAAAGATAAACTGTTGTGACAGTGCAACAGCTTCTCACTTGAAACTAAAAGAAGACTCTTTGGTTTCACCTTGACATTGATTTTCTATAAATACCAGCACCATTTTCTATTCTGTTCACATTCTCCCCGAGTTCCAAGTAAATGATCAAATCCATCTAGTCCCTTATTCTTGGAGATAAAGGTCTCTCACACATCCCATTTCATTAGCTTGCTATTCTAGCAATAACTTACTAATTTATATCTTTAGGGCTTAAAAATCTTTATTGGAAAAGTATCCTGTAAGCAGAATGATATTATAATACTGTAGTGAATTTTTCCACATGTTGTACATAGCAAAATGTGCTGTGCATATTAGATTAGAATACAGCCAATAATCATTAGGATGTTTATCCTTTAGAAGCAGAGGTTGTGGTGGGGTGTAACACCATCAGCATGGCATGGGGTGCCTTTCAGAGGGAAAAAGAATGCAAATGTATAATGGGTAAAATTTTGAAAAAATTGAAAGTGAGGTAGAGGCCTCATCCTCAAACACAGGCACACCATGCCATGCACGGGGCAGCATGTGCCCCCCCCCCCCAAGATTGGCTGCTGCCAGCTTCTGTGGGCAGTTGCTGCTCACCACCTGCTCCCCCACCTCGCCACCACTGCTGATGTCTGTGGGCAGTCCCAACACCCTCCTCCCCCCTGACACCGCCGCTGGTGTCTGTGGGCAGTTACCACCAATGCTGCTGCCTATAAATGGTATCCCCCCACCCCCAATCTCAGGAGGCACCAGTCATTCATGCCCTTAAAAGTATATAAATAGTTAGCTTCCAGTATGAGCAACTTTCTGTTCTTTTCTGGTCATCTCAGTGTACATGTTTGGTTGCCTATATGGTAGTCTAAGTGTCCAAAATGCCCCTTATGCTCAGGTTGGTATTCTATTTTAGGTATGTAGCCCTGTGTATGTGGATAACTACATACATTCCCCTACTGGGCAGATGCACTGGCAATAGGGTGAGAGAGAGACAGACCTCTTTATCTTTTCATTGAAATAGCTCTGTAGCTTCCAGGCCTCACTCACCAAGTTGGGACTTGCTCATACATATCTTCTACTTCTCAAGATGGCACTCCAGCCATCACACCACACCACACCACATCACAAGGTACCCATTATGCAAACCTTTCTCCAGCTCATCTTTAGATGTTGGGCACCTAGGCATGAAATGTGAAGTCAGGAAGAAGGGAGCAAGTGAGAGCATATGTGACTCAGTGCAGTGGTTGCTGGTCTGGAAGGGAGAGGTCCCACCCATCCATTTTTTCCAGTGGTTATATTAGTAGCTCTCTTCAAAAAGACACGAAAAAAAAAGAAGGCAATGGCTGCCCTGTGGCAGTGAGAGTAAAGTACTGAACCGGGAAGTCAGAGACCCCCAAACCTGCACCAGGCAAAGGGCCTATAACCCAGGACCTCCAGCTGTGAGTGCCCTAGTCAATGAGCTATGGGGAGCAGGGGGAAGGGTGGGGGCAAGATAGATGAGCATGTACAGGGCCCTTTTCTATTCCTGAGGTTCTAAGTCTGATAGTTGTGGATATTGGCTGATTATGTTTCTGGGTGCCCAGGATTTATCTGTGTCTGCAAGGGACACGCGTATGTGCCCTGGCCACTACTGCAGTGTTTCCCAACTTTTTCCAGCCCCAGGCACGCTTACATTAATAATTTTTTTCCGCAGCACACCTGTTAAGGTATTCCCCATCCTCATACCTATTGTAGCTCATTGCCGTGGCAACATTCTGCGGCACACCTGTTGATTTCTGACAGCACACTTTTGTGCCACGGTGCACGGGTTGGGAAACACTGCACTCGTGCATATGCCCAGCTGTGCAGCTATGAAGTTGCACATAGTCAACTATGTGCACAGGGATAGAATGCCAACCAATGCATAAGGTATTTCTGGCATGCAGATGACCAAATCCAGATGCTTAGATTACCAGGAAGAGAAAAGAATGTCACCGTGTTCAAGCATTACAGCTACTATAGGGGTCCAAAGTAGGGTGACCACCTTTTCAAAATGGAAAGGCGGAATACATGCCCACCTCCCCCCACCACCCTGGCACCACAGCCAGAGCAGAGCAAGTGGAGCCTGTGGGGGGCAGGGAAGGATACAGGCTTTCCACTGTAGACTTGGGGCTCCCCACACTGCTGCTCTCCCCCCAGGAGCGCTGAACTGGCCATGCCACCATGGGGAAAGGCATCCCCCCCCCGCCCACCTGGCAACTGCAAGGGGCAAAACTGCACCACCACCGCTGCTACTGGGCAAACAGGGGGTGCCTTGCCATGGGAGTGCGGCTGGTGCAGGGCCCCTGGCAGCAGCAGCAGCACCACCAAGTCTCTCCTCTCTCCCATATTGGGTCCTGTGCGCTGGGCCATGGGAAGAGGACAGCAGGGTAGGAAGCCCTAAGCCCGGCAGCAGGCAGCCCAAAGTGATATCACTAGCAGAAATGATCAATTACAGAGTCATCTTTTAGTGAAGGTTGATATCATTTCAAGGGAAGTTACCTTTAGGGATCTTGGCTGAGGATTCCAATCCCATTTCAAATTGATGAGGTATAGACTAGATACTCTTGGAAAGTTTTACCCATTATCCTGAACTTTAAGAACAGCAGGCCCCGTGGAGACTTAGCATCTCTGATAATCAGGCCTCCCATTTAAGTACTTTGTTGCTCAGCCAAGTTTAACCCATTCACAGCTGCTGCTGAATTTGCAAAAGCTGCTGCCAATTTGGCAGTGGCTACAGCAAGGGTTAAACGTCTAGCTTTTGGCTGAGCTGCTGGGTGCATTAGTGATGCTGGTGAATGCACTCTGTCCTTGTTCCATGCAGATGGTATTCAGTCCTGACTGTAGAAAAATATTTTTTTTCTTCATTCCATGTTCCCCAAACAAGCTGTGTGTCTTATTTGGGCATGTATGGTATGCAAGAAAATATGCTATAATTTTCCAGGTAAGTAGTATTTTATTGCCTTTCAGTTACCTATACCATGCAGGCCATTGTATTCTCTCTGATGAAGAATTAAAGAACAAAATGCTCATAGTTTTTGAGAGTGATAATGTGGTGACTCTAAAATACAGGGCATGAATCCTACTCAACTTTTTGGGACATAAAGTGCAGAACACTACTATATCCAATAAGAAATGCAAAGAGACTGTAGACAGACTGAAATTTATTAGATTGAAATTTGTTTAAAAAGCATAGGGATCACCTCAGCAGCCCTCCTTGTACAAAGTGCTCTAGAATCTCCAAGTACCATGAGCAGGCAGTCTTATGTACTGAAGAACCATGATGTATGCCCATCAAATTAACTAAAGAAAAGTTTATTTTATTAAATAGAGTGACATTCTTGAGAAGGGAACAGCAGTTTTACCCACTTTAGAAACCATCACACTTCTCACTCTCAGGCTATCTTCCTGCAAAGTTGTTCCCATACTAATTAAACTCAGAGGGCAGAATATATTATGTTGGTTGCAACAATATGTAACCTTTTGCTTTTTCTAGATGATTCTAGTTCATGAAATGCAATAACTTGTGGACTTAGATCTTATAGTTGCAATACCCCAGATGCATGTGCATGTGTGTGCATGTGTGTGTGCATGTGCATGTGTGAGAGAGAGAGTACATTTCCTGTTGTTCTTGTCTGGAGAAAAGATAAAAACCTAGGGTTATGTACAGAGGTGCCCTATACACATTTTACAATGCTGTAATTTAGATTTGATAGTACTATAGTTACAGCACTCTGAAGCATGACAGAAGTGCAGTGTGTGGTGGGGGGAAGGGACCTCTGAACCTCCCTGCACTTCCCAGGCTAGGAGGCAGGGGGCACTCTGTAGCCTCCCAGGGCTTCTCCACTGGTCAGAAATTTGACCAGCATACAGAAGTTATTTAAAGCACTGTAGATTGCTAAAGTGCTGTAAAATACAGTGCTTCAAATTGAATACCTCATTTCACAAGAGCTAATTTAAAGCACTATGCCCATTTTTAAAGTGCTGTAAAGCCATGCATTTCTGTTAAGTCACAGCAATAAAGCATTTTAAATGGCAAAAAAGCAACTTTTGTACACACCTTAGCGCTCTTTAGCCCAAGTGGAAAGGATATGTTAGTGGAGGTTCAGAGCCCAGGATTCAAGACAAGCTGATGCCTGATGTTTGTGTTTGATTCCAGTTTATCACATAAATGAGGACACCTGTAGAGGTCAGGTTCTGTACTCATGTTTGTTTTGGAGGCAGGTATTCTGTTCTAATTCACGCATCCCTCTAGTGGCTACGTCTAGCAATTATAAGAAACTACTATCATATTTCTTTGAACATAAAGGCCTTATTGCATCTTAATCCAGCTCTTAACCCCTGAATTGTTTACACATTAACAGCTGAAACTAGTTTTAAGCACTCTTTAGGTAGCTTAAAGATATGCCACTCCAGCCTAGGTTTATCTCTGATCCATGTTACCCAGCTCATATTACACTAACATGTAGCAACTCCAGGCTACACATCAGTTTGAAAACCCCATCCATCCCCCTCCCCCAGTGGCCTGGATCAGACCCGTTGCACCCCCTGCCCCCCCGCACCCCAGATTCCCCATGCACTGCCCCCCTGCCCCCTCATCCCCCTGTACTAACTTGTGGCTGCCTGTGCCTGGGGTAGCAGGCAGGGAAGAGTTAAACTCCCTGCCTGGCTGCCACTACCACTGCTGCCCTTTGGACCCTGCTCAATGGAGAAGAGCAACATCTGGGCAGTGGCAGCAGGAGTTGGGCAGGCAGCCATGTTCCCTCTAAAGTTTAGCGATCCTTGAGCAATCCTGTCTGGGAATGCGTGGGTATCTCAGTGTGCTCGCCCTCCCCCTTCCCACAGCAGCCTGTGGCTGGGCTAGGGTGGGTGGCGAGTGGCCGGACACAAAGCCAGCAGTGGCAGTGGGGGGAGTGTCGGCACCCCCTTCCTATGACACTGGGTGGTCCCCCCAGGCCAGTGCCCGGGGTCCACGGCCCCCTCCCCCCCCCCCTCCCCGTCGGTAGGCCACTATGCGTGGCATTAAAAAGTTATTGTGCAACATGATTTTTTATTGCGTGCAGCTGTGCACACACGCAGCTTGGAGGGAATGCTGGCAGGCAGGTCAACCCTTCCCTGCCTGCTCCTCCAGGACAGGTAGTCACAAGTAAAGGAGGGGACCCCAAGTGGTAGGGGGGAGCTGGGAGTGTGTGTGGGGTGGTAAGTTGTACCATTCAATCCTCCAGGCCCCTGCAGTGTGACTGCTCCAAACTCGAGCTAGCACTGACACTGATAAACATGTGAGCAGCTCACAGAGTAATGTATAACAAGGCCCTTGGTTTTACCTATATTCCGGACATACCCCTGTTGTATAAATTCATATAAGACAATAATAAAACAGCAAAAAAAAATTTTGAAGAATGCAGACTGTTTATGATGCACATAGGAGCGTCTTGCTTTTTCCTTTTATATGAATTTAAAATGCAAGACATTTTTACAAGTATTTTTAAAAGTCTGTTTCCTATTTGAAGGAAAATGGTACTTAAAAATAAAGGAGGCTTTTGGTTTTTGATGCCACCAGTTTTGGGCTTAATCCCATTCTGACAGCTCCTGATTGTCTGTCAGTGATGCTTGATCTTTTTGGCCTGTGGGCCAGATGAGCAGTGCCAGGTCTGTCTGTGGGCCAGCTCCAGTCTGTGGGCCCAATCTAGTGTGTGGTGCTGGCTCAGCCAGGGGCTGATCCAGCCATATGGAAATGGCCCAGGTGGGTCCAAAGTCCAATGTTGCCATGTGGGAACAGCTCAGCTGGGTAGCAGAACAAGGCTTGATCCCTTTGGTTGAGGCCAGCCTGGCCAGGGCTGATCTGGCTATATAGGGCTTCGAATTTTGGTGTCAGGATAGGACTGGCAGTGTTAATTGCTACCATTTCCTCATCGCCCAATTTCTGGAACTGAGGGGAGACCCGTGGGCTGGATTAGGTTGCCCCACGGGTCAGATCTGGCCGGTGGGCCAGAGGTTGAGCACCCTGGTTTATATGTATTCAGCATTGTGTGTTGCATATACCATGTGAGATAATTAGATTGCTAGTTACTGGATTAAAGTGTAACACTACATTAACAGTTTGATTTGGATTTCTAATCTGAGAGACAGCATGTTAGCATCACTTGGCTTCACTCAGTAGCATTAATTAGGTACTGCGTTGAAGGAAAGAGAACTGCGTATTAAATCACACCAGAAGTACTTGTGGTAGCACTTGTATTTTTCTTGGAAATATCACATCTAAATACCAACCACGCCCAAACCTTTTTAGCTTATGAGCTCAGACAAAACCACTGCTCAAGATGGCAGGAAGGAGGGATGGGAATGTTTATCATTTCACAAATGTAGGTCATGGTCAAGTAAAATTTTCTACTATATTTTTCAACAGAAAAATTTCCAGACTGCAGTTCAATAAGGTGAAACTGGAAGATGCTGGAGAATATAGCTGTGAAGCGGAGAATGTGCTAGGGAAAGACACAGCAAAAGGCAGCCTTAATGTGAGAAGTGGTAAGTTGAGAAACCAGAGACTGTCTTGAGGCAGCTTCAACCTTTCCTACACTCAAGCAGCATGTTTTGCACATGAACTGTCTTGTATATGATCTGTCTTGTATATTGTTTAATGCTTTCAGGATATCAAGTAAAACAATCTTGGGAGATAAACAAAAATGCAGCTTAGCATAAATGTTTATCTTTATTATCTGCCACTGGCAAAGTGGTTGATTTACATTCTAAATAAACTAGAAAAAAATAGAAAGAAGTGGTGGTGGAACTGGAGAGGACAAACTTTATATTTTGGACAACAATTTCTGAGACGTAAAACTCACCAGAAAAAGAAGATGAATAGTGGAACCATAGCTGCTAGGAGTGAAGTTCCAGTCAACTTTCATTCTATGACATGCTCTAGCACTTTGAAAGTAAAATGTGTTGAAGTTGTTTTACCCTCTTTGTTTCAAGTACTACCTCCAATATTAAGCACAAACTTTATAATGTTTGCAGAGTCAGATCTTTGCTTTGTAACCTGGGGTAGGTCACTTAGGGTGCAGCCTATTTTACTTTATGCGCCCAAGTGTCATTTATCCAGTTAGTGATCCTATTCCATGTGCTATGTGGACATAAAAGTATCTATGTGTAGCTAAGCAGGCATTGTAGCTGCCTGGCCAGAGGGCAGGCTATATGACTCCGCAAACAGGTACCTGGGTAAGTGCAAGTCCCAATATTGTAGCCAGATAAAAGTCCATCACTGTTGCAGGAGGGTTCTCTGTTACTTTAGCCTAGTAGCTGAGGAGCTGAGGCACTGCAAAGCAGGATACCCATGAAATGAAATAGAACTCTGCCCTTAATGACTCTGTGTATCTCCATAACCCCCAACAATGGTGTTTGCCCATATCTGTGAAGATTCCCCAGATGCCTGCTGCTATCCATGCATCAAGGAGTCTATCTAGGAAGAGAATTCAGTGGCTCTGCTGATTTTTTTCCCTAGTTATTTTAGGAAAACATCCAGAGTTCATTAACTAGGGGAAAGCTACTTGAACTCCTGCCTCAAATGCAAGCTGTTGCTTATAACAGAAAAATTTGCATGTGCCAATAGGGATATATAGCGAAACAGTCATGACACTTATGGACTCCACTGAGGCAGCTCTGTTTGAGAAGGCAGCTCTTCATACTGTAGACATTTGTTATCTACCAGTCAGTGACAGTAGACCCCTCAGGACAGGGAGGGAACCTGTCTGTAGGACTATACAGAACCTGGCACATTAGGGCCTTGATCTTAACTAGAGCTTGGAAGTTCCAGTGGCATAAATCATAAGTGTAGCTATGTAATGTTGTTGTTCCCCACAAAGCCAAAGAGTACCTGTCTTAGGTAGGGTGTATTTATATTTTTTCATCAAATGAAGGGTATGCTGTAATGTGAGGGTTGTGTCCTCATGCAAAGGTTTATATTTCATGTCTTGCCCAGTTTGAAGGTTACATATTAAATGTCCACAATCACAGAAGAAATTTGCAAGGGCCAAAACAGCTGCTGAAAACTAGAAAGAACAAATGCAGATTTCTGGTTTCTCAGCCTAATTCTTAGAGCTGCATCCCTTACTGGTAGTTATAGATTCCATAGTGATGTGAACACTGGGAACACAGAAAGACTGGATGGTGCACTTGGTTGCAGCCATATGTATGCAGGGGTTTTGAATTCATTACAAAAGTTGCCTTACAAGCACCCCTAAGGGTTGTAACATTCAGCTGCTCTGATGTCTTTGCAGTTGCTATATGCAGGTCATCAGCCCCAGTGCAGAATAGTGGTACTTGGTACAGGGAGTAGAGCTGGGTAAACTTTAGGTGATAGTGATGGCTACTGTATATACAGTGGGTACGCTGTCTGTCCTCTGACAATTCTGCTTCCCTCTTAAATACTTTCATTGGCTCCCTAAGCTTCTGCACCAACCTGAAGCTTCTTGTTCTCATACATTGCCTTCATCTGTGCCCTAATCTCTTCCTTTTCCCTGGGAGCCTTCCTTCTGATCACCTGTCCTGTGGGCCTCTCCTGTTCATTGCAGACTGCTCTCTTCTTCCATGCTGTCTCTACAGCTGAAACTCCCTGCCCCTTCTTTCTATAGATCCTTCTTTAAGGCCCATTACTTATTTGACTTCTTTCATTAATAAGTTTTCCATGGCATCTGCTCGTCTTTAACTCTGTGCTAGGTTCTTGTGAATACTGTTGTCTATATCTGAATTAAACTGTTTATCTCTATAAAACATTCTACATACCCCATGGATAAAAAACAAATAATGATAAAATGATGGGACGCAGAAATAGCAAAACAAGAAATATCACATATAAATGAGATGATTGTACTGCCCAGCACCTTGATTGTACTGTGTAGACAGTTGGAGAAATGCAGGCACAGGATAATGCTAGGTCTTGGCATTAATTGCAGTCCTTTGAACAATAGATTTTGCCCAGTAAGGCAAAGAAGAAGAAGAACAACAAAAAAGAACAAAGCCTAAGTTTGTGAAAGTAATTGTTAAAAATACTCATCTTTTACACTGAAAAGAAGAAGTCATAGCAGTCTAGATTAGATGGTAGGACTGATGCCAAGCGGATATGTGATTTAAATGGACTTCCTGACCCTTTCATTTGGCAGCACCATTGTACAAGTCAAAATGCCATGATTTATGCTGCCATGACAAAGCGGGAATTTAGGATCAGGGAAAAGAATTGGATTAGCTCAGTGCATTTTGATCTGCAGTTCAGTCCCTGCTGTTGGTGACCTATTCAGAGGTTATTATGAAGGGTATTTGGGGGATTGAGCTGGATGAGCTTCTGAAGCATGGGATGAGATTCCTGTATATGGGACAGTTATGCAGGCAGCTCAGTGCAATGATTTGTCCCTGTTGAGTGGGGCATGGGCCACAAGTGAAGATTGCTGAGACCTCCACTGTTTTAGGAACATAGAGATGGAAGGGGCAATCAAGTCCAGTCCCTAGTCTTGGCTTCTAAAGAAGGGGGGCTTAAGGAGCAGAAACCCCTGCATTTATAGATGCCAAAGACCCAGGCTCCAGACATTCCTGCCAATAATTCCTAGGAACCACAGCTTTTGCAAAGCAGTTTTGACCCTTCCTTAGTTTGTCTTTTGAGTTTTATTTAATTTAAAAAAGATGCCTATTCCATGCTTGAGGGTTGTTTTCAAGTTATTGAAAAAATAAACCCACAATAGGCAAAAAAAGTAACTAAGTGGTGGCCACATGTAACACAAAAAATATAATTTGGCAGATTTAAATACCCCCTAGACCTTCACAGAACCAAAAATTTATTTTCCCTAACTCCACCCTGCACACGTCAGCTGTTGTTGACAGTGAAGAGGGGTTTATGACATGCTATTTCAGATCTAGAAACAGTGAATTCCAAAGGCTCTCATGTAGCACATTTTTGTTTGGCAGCCTTTTTTATAACCCAGGCTAGAGACAGAAGTTACACATAAACCGGCATAAGTGATTGAAAACTAGCTCAGATCTGTAACACAACAGAAGTTCTGTGCACATAAGCTGCTTTCAAAATGGCTGAAACCAGTTTAACCTGGATGGTTATAGTATCAGACTTAACTGATTTAGGTTAAATTGGTTTATTGAACTTCTGTTGCATATCTCCTCCAGATTCAAGCTAACTTGCACTCCCCAGCATCCCAGGATGCTTTGTACCTCCCCAGCAAACCCCGCCTTGCAAGGTGGGTGGGCTAGCCTTGATCCAAGCTGTCTGCTCCAGCCAAGCAGGGAGGCATGCTCTGGTGTCCCCTGCCTTCTGGCTTGGGCAACTGCAGGCATGTGGCTGCATTTGTGGCATGAAAAGTGAATGTCTGTTCACTTGCTTATCGGTTCAATCTATGCAGCTTAGAAGAATTAATTGATTTAGCCTTGGTCTTTTTGACTGTCTGTTCTGAGCCCAAAGGCCTCCTGCTCAGATACTTTTCCTGAATACCCCAACAGAGTAGTTCAGGGAGCAGGGTACTTTACAATCAGGCTGGCTGCCAGTTATTTACTGACTAAGAACAACATACAGGCATCCAGCACAGATCACAGAGTAATAGTGTAACCTGCCAGCAGAAACCCTTCACTTACTGAGTAAGCTTGAGTGCTCTGCACAAGCTTCAGATTCTAAAGGGTGTAAGGTGCAGATCCATATAGAGTGTCTTTCCACAGGAAAGCTGGTTAGACATTTTCCATCAAAACTCTATTTTCAACACAAATTTGGATTTTCAAATAAACAAAAATGTATGTGGAAATTGTATTATTTACTGTCAAATTTGCAGGTTTGTATCAGAAAATGTATAGCTGGAAATAAAAAAAATGAGTTGCGGACTTTTTTCTTTGGGTTTTTGGAGGTTTTCAGGTGGAAATTTTCAGGTTTCAGTCCAAATCTTTCCATTTTCTGTCACCATTTTTAGTTTATTTTTTAAAGAAAAAATACAAATTTCTGAGGGGTATGGGGAAGAAAATATTCTCCAGTAGCCTCCAGTGAACAGTCTACTTTTGAAAATGGTCTGAATTATGTATGAAAAAGCCACATTAAAGAGTAACCCTCTTACTAGGCCCCAGTTTCAAATTTTTTTTCTTTCTCTTTGTGTTTTTCTTTAATTTACCTTTCCTGCTGTTCTCTCTGTTCTGTTTTCAGTGGAGCAAGTGGTGAGCATTTTGTGCTGCCTTTCCAAGATGATTTCCCCATATTCTCTCCTATGCACTTCAATCTAATGGCATATCATTTTTTGTTAAAAAATTTGAGGAAGATTAGAGGCTGTGGACTGGAAGGTGATGTCAGCTGATGATTGCTACCAGCATCCTAAAGATAATAAATAAGAGGAATGCCTGGATGGAATATTCTAGTATCCCTTACCTATAAGAATTTCCATTCTAGAGCAAACCAGTAACCAGTCTAGTATAGGCAAAGGCCAGTATCTATTGAACAGAGAAAGAGGGGTGGGGGTGGGGAAGGGGACCCAAACATCATAATGAACTTGAGAAATTATTTCCTCCTTCCTGCAAGTTGTTCTGTTTAAGTCATAGAGTCATAGTCCTTAAGCATACCTTTTTTATTATTTAAAGCATTGCTAGTTTGCATAGCTCCAGATATTGCTTGCAGTCAAAATCACTCCACCTTTTCTTAAATATAGTCTTAAAATCATAGAGAATCATAGAGAAGTAGGTCTGGAAGGGACCTCCAGAGATCATTTAGTCCAGGATCATCTCTATCCAAACCAGTCTATAAATCCATAATCTAATTATTTGTGAAACTACTGACAACCCTGACAATGGCCTGTGCTCTCAAGTTACAGTACTTGTCATTATCAGGTCAAGAAAAAGTTCCACTATTCCATTGTCTTCTCAACATGTTGACTTTCAGATTGCATATCCAATTCCTATGCTTGTATCAGAAGGAATATAACAGAATGAAGCTCTACATAGATATTGGATGAAAAAATGCATTTTATCATCCATTGCTAAGGCACACCTTAATGTTACTCTTTTACCCCAGTATTCAATTAAGAGAAGTATAAATAGGTCAACCATTACACACACATTTAAAAGCTTCGTTTGCTTTTTGGCATCCAGCAAGCACCTTGACATTTGTTTGAACCCTTGTCCCTCAAATAGCTAAATCCACTGTTCTCTTCAGCTGGCAATGGATGGTTTGTTCACTACTTTCTTACCTTAATTTCCCCAGGAACAACGAATGTGCCACAACTCTTACCAGCTTCAGAAACTAAATTAGTTGTTATGGACGAAGAGTGTAAGTACCATTTTCCCCAAGATTCTTTCTATTTAATTGTATTTTTCCAACACACTTCATCTTAACATTTTATTACATCCTGGAATAGTCTTAAACTCTGCTTCTCTTTAATTTCCAAGATTATTACTGATTATTTTATAAATAATGGATTATCTAAATTCTGAAGAAATAAGATTTATGGCTGCTGACGCACGCTATTTTATAGTCATAAAAAGTTTGTAGCACTACAAAAAATAGATCAATCCAGAGTGTGCATGTGTGCACAACCCCCTGGAAAAGCTCTCCAGCCAGGGAGCAATAGGGAGCCTCTCCCTTGTCAGCTGTTTTCAACAGCTACTTTTTTGTTGTGGGTTAGCCATTTTGGGACTTCATCAGCCATTTTTTTTATCACAGCAAAAGGCCTGAACATGGGGCCGCAGGGTTTTTGTTAGGCTGAAACAGTGAATAAAGCACCTCAAATATAATGTGTGCCAGAGCCCGATGTTTCTGACACCCAAGCTTAGAGAGAAAGTAGCTATTAAAAATGTTGAATAATAACTGGAAAAGCAGTCTGTGGGCTCTTTCAATGAATAGATCTTATTTGTAGAGAGATATTTACAGTATATATTTTCAGTTTCAATTGTTTGTTTTTTTAGGAAGAAAAATAGAAGCAGAGGATATAGGAAGGCCAGGGGAGAAGTACTAAGGCAATATAAAAATGCATAATAAGAATAATAGCAGGAAAATGTATTTGCATTTCATGATCATGTTTTTAGCCTAAGTTTCCAGAAAGCTGGATGTGACTTACATATTAAAATATTGTATTTTATTTGGTCAAAATGTTTTTATCATGCATTTTTATCAGGGCTTTTTAAATGAAAGTCCTATTGAATATTAAAAGTATAAACAAAAAATCTAGATACTGCTCAGATATACACAGATGTAAATATAAAAGTCAGCTGTATGACATATATTTATTATTCCATTAGTTCATTCAGAGGTAGAATTCTTTATCTATATTTGAGTCTCTCTCCCCTTACGCTGACACTTGACTGGCCAAAGACAAACAGCACACTGAACGTCCCATAATGATCTCTCCTAAACCAACTCAGGCACTGACATCTGTAGACCAAACAATGTTTTTAAGCTCAATAGTACATTTGCACTTTTATTTTAGAAGGTGCTTGTGGCAAAATATAATGTGGAATGCTGTGCTCATGTGTTTAAAAATGTTTAACTCATTGAGTTTGCTGCTGCAAGGAAAGCCATTCATACATATGTTTGCAGGATCAGGCCCAAATTTTGCCCTTAAAATATCTTCCATTAATCTTTTAAATTTGTTTTGTCACTGTTTTAATTCCTGGGCATAACCACATTTTATTTACAAGTAAATTATATGTATCAAGGTTCCATAGTAGAAAATGCCAAGGGAATTTTTCCTTTAATACCTTATGAAAAACAGAAGTCTATCTATCTATCTATCTATCTATCTATCTATCTATCTATCTATCTATCTATCTATCTATCTATCTATCTATCTATCTATCTATCTATCTATCTAATTAAAAGTTATGTCCATACATTTTCAAAGTGGATGAAACTCTAAGGTACATTAGATACCAACCACATTAATACAGGACAGGTTCTATTCCCACCTGTTAGGGGCATAAGTGGACCTGTGGACCTCAGCAACGAAGTGCAGGTATATTCTAGACTGTTCAAGTCCCTGAAATTCCATTAATTCATCTACTGTTGTAACACTCCACCACCTTACCCTTAAGATTGAGTCACAGAAAAGCAAGGAGGAAGAAAAGAACCCACTCACCTTTTGTATTAAAGGTGGCATTCTATTCTAATCTGGATGCCTACATGGTATGTTTTGGACATATAAGTCCCAAAAAACTTACTTATGCCCAGCTGGCATTCTGCTGTATGCACAGCTCTTATGCACCTAGACAGGTAAGTGTGACACTGATTGAGGATGCAAAGTAGTGTCCAGGGCTTATGTGCCTGCCCCTTGTGGACACAGAGATGCCCAGAAACAGAGTTCTCCAAAACATGTGTATCAGGCTTGGATTTAGATTCAGGATAGAAAAAGCTGTGTGTATTGCATGCATCCCTCTTTTTTTCTCCAGAGCTCAGAGGTAGTAAATTCACCTGAGATGTTGGAGGACCTTGGTTATGGGCCCACTCTCACAGAGTGGGTTTGAGCTAGGGCCCTCTTTCACTTCCTAACACAGCATCCTAGCTGCCACACCACAGATCAGCTGTTGCACACTACCTCTTCCAAAGCTTATTTTGAAGCAGAGTCACTAACATAGTCATTGGAAACAAAGAATGGTGGTTAGGAGCAAGAATCTCAGTCAGAGCCCAGGATCCCTTTCCTTCCAGATCAGCAGCCACTCCACTTAGCCACACACTCTTTAGCTTGCTCCCTTCCTCCTGGTCCCACATATTTCCCATAGACTTTCCTCTTGTGGCTTTCTGGTGGGCCAGCTTCAAAAAGAGCACCAGAGGAAATCCTGTTTAATGGCTGACTTGTGATGTGGTGGTTAGAGGGCTCTGCTGATAAATGAGAAAAATCTGGTTTAATAGCTCTCTGGGTGAAGGAGGCCTAGACATCAGGACCTCCATTTTCCATGGGAGTGCTATAGCCACCCAGCTACGTGGGAGGTCTCTATCACTGTTGTCAGTGTGTGTGACCAGTCTAGGCATGTATGTAGCCATTCAGGTTTATATGGCTATATATGCACAATACAGTGCTAACCTATGCATAAGTGGGTTTTTGGTGGATTTACACATCCAAAAAATGCCATATAGCTGACTAAATCCGGATGCCCGGCAGTTCAGAGAAGAATAGAATGCCACCTGAACTGTATTTCAGGGTGGAATAGGCTGGCACTAAGGCACCCAAGTCCACTGAGACACTTAATAAGCAGAATAGGTCTGACCTATAATGTCAAGGTATAAAGGTGCTAACCTTTGCTGATTAGAAAAGTTGTTTGGGATTAAAAAGTCCTCAGAGCCCATCCTCTCTTAATTTAATTCAGTGCTTATACTAGTGATCAGTGACTATAAGCTTGTTTTACCATCCCAGCCACACCACTTTTGTTTTCTCATTTGTACCAGTTTTTGTTCAGAGCAACTGCTCACTTCAGCAGAGTCATTCTGGGTTTACTGGTTTAACTGAAATAATAATTTTCTGACTTCCCTGCAGTCTCTAAAGGTTTTTTTCCCTCAGTAAGTGATAGGGAGAATGGGTTTACATGGTATATTTCCACAGCAAAAAGAAAAACGTTATACAGGTCATTTTAATTGTACTTTGTCTGGGTTCTTCCCCCCCAAACTTGCAACTGCAAGCCTCCCCTTTCCAGTAATTTTCATCCTGCTTTGAAAATGATGGAAGATGGTCATTCTGGAGTTGTGCCTTGTTCTTTACTTTTTATGTTATTATCTGCCGTTCCCATAACAAGCCTCTTGGGACTTCTGTTGAACTTCAACATGAAACTGACACACCTGAATTTCTTTTTGTGGTTACTGAGGCCCAGTGGCAAAAATGCATGCATAAAATGTGGTGTAAGGGAAGAAGGTGTGGAATGACTGGCTCGGGTGCGGTACTTCAGAGAAGGACCTGGGGGTTACAATAGACCCTAAACTGAATATGAGTCAATAGTGTGCTCTTGATTGCAAAAAAGCCAGCACCATGCTGGGTTGTATTAACAGGCATGTCACTTGCAAATCAAAGGAATAGATTCTTCTGCTCTGTTCAGCACTAGCAAAACCTCACCTGGGGTACTGCATCTAGTTTTAGCCCCTGTAGACAGATTGGAAGGAGTTCAGCACAGAGCAACCAAAGTGATTAGGGGCCTGGGAAGGAAGGCTTATTAGGAAAGTCTGAAAGAACTAGGGTTATATAGTTTGAAGAAGACAAGACTGAGGGGAGATTTGATTGTAGTCTTCAAATATTGGAGCTGGGCTTTTCTCCATGGCCACAGGAGACAGAATTAAGAGCAATGGCATCAAGCTGCAGCAGAAGAAACTTAGGTTGGAGATTAGGAAGAACTTCTTGACTATGAGGGGGTTACCTAGAGAACAGGAACAGGTTACCTAGAGAAATTGTAGAATATCTCTCTCTGGGAATTTTCAAGAGCAGGATGGACAGATACTTGGCTCAGATTGTCTAGTCAGGGATGATCCTGCCTTGATCAGGGGGCTGGACTAGATGACTTTGTGAAATCTCTTCCAGCCTTACTTCCCCATGATCCTAAAGTAGTTGTGAAATGTCTTTGGAAAATGAGACTTGTCTTGTAACATTCTGATATGTTTATTTTATTTATTTTTAGCAATATGTTTCAGAAATCGTAGCCCCAAAACTGCAGGCCTTTAACTGTTTTGGGCAGAGTTAGTCTTTAGCTTTATTAAATCTATTGGAGCTCCATGAGCATTGCAAGAAGACTTGTGCTTGCTTGTAGCTATAAAACCACTACTCTCCAGCAGGAAGGCAGCCTGGAAGTGCTTTATCTTGGGTACTGAGCTTGATTCTCCATTGCTTTGTATTGCCTTCAGTAGTTAGAAGTGTACAAAGTAGGCATACTGCTGTTCTGATTTGGTGGGGGAATTAGGCCCAAAACCTTATAAAACAGAGAGAGAGTACTTAGCCATTGGCTGAAAGTCTGCTCTATCTGCTATATGGGGCCAGCTCCACTGTGGGATAAGGGGGTGAGACTTCCACAGCCCTGGACTCTAGCTGTTTCTTTCACACACTCTCTGGGTACCCTACCACTAGCAGCAGTGGTAGCACTGACCAGGCCTGGCACTCACTCCAGTGGAGGCACTGACCTGTTCTGGTATCTGTGTACAGCTGCAAGCAAAGAGTAGGTTCCCTGCAGCCTTTCTTCTCTCTTGAGCACCTAAGCTAAAGCAAGCAAAGTCTGCAGGACTATTGTGCGTTTTCAGTTAAAAAAAACCATATCCAACCATCTCTGATGCAATAAGAGCTTTTACATTATGGCTTAGACACTAGGGCCACATCCAGACAAGTGCTGGCATACCATATAAGTAGATATGTCCTGTGCTGCTACCTTGCAGCGCTGGGGAAGGGGTTTGACTCTGCAAGAACCCAGGGTCAGAAAAACTCACACAAAAAAAAAGCAGGGTGGAGCACACTGCCCCAAACCAGAGCATGGCCAGCTGGAGCTATGCTCTGGCGGTGGGCCAGGCTCCAGCTGCAGGAGTGCTGTGGCTGGAGCTCCTCAAGGTCCCTAGGACTCCAGGTAAGGCTACTGGAGCCAGTACAGTTGCTGGTCCCAGCCCCCCCTACCCCACCTGGGGTAAATTCCTGCACACCAGAGTGTGCATGGCACAGGTATTCCCCAGTGGACAAGTAGCAGCGTAGTAGATCTGAAATTCCTCAAGGTTTAAACATGGAGCTTTTTCACCCTGCACACCACTTCCAAGGTATTCTGTATGGTGGGCCAGTAAGAGGTGCTCCTGTGCTGAGCCTCCCACCTCATTGCGCCTGACCACCTACCAAGCTCCAAGTGCCTCCCTGGGGGCGCCTCACGTCTGGCCAACTCCCTTCCTGGAACACACCTGCAAGCCTGATGGTAACGCTGCCACCACTCATGAGTCTTGGTCTGTTAGTGGCTCTGTGTCTCATGAGGCACAGGGGCTTTATAGACCTGAAGGGTACTCGACCCACTGCAAGAATGTGGGGTGCTTCCCTAAGTCTGAAGCAAAAATAGTAGTCTCCCTTAGTCAGCTGAACTAAGGAGATCCTGAGGCATAATCTAGACCCTCTCCCAATAAATCTCCCATGCTAGGTACAGAGGAGAACTTTATTGATTACAAGGAGTAGGTTTGGAATAGGGTACAGGGCAGAGCAATAGCAAAGAATAACTCTTAGATCAAACAGTGGTATGATAGCTCTTGATCATGCATCTGAAGCTATATATCTAGTTAGATGTCAAGTAGCTTACTCACAAGTATCCAGAGGCTGATAGAGCTTTCCTCTGGAGGCAGGCAGTTCATAGGGTGTCCATGTGTTTCAAGAGAGAGAGAGCGAGCTGGTGAGGTTCAGCTATTCTCAGAGTCTTCATCATGGCTGCTGCCCCTCCTCCTGGGCAATCTTTAACCTATATAGACCCTATGACCTCATTCACCTGATCCAGTGAAGGCCAGAAGTTGTTGGCTGCCAGGCAACCAATTTGAAATGCATCACTGATTTCCGGGTACACTGGCAGGGTCTCTAGCCCCCTCCCAGTCATGATGTGACTGCTTAGAAAACTTGGGAGTTTAAGCTCCACCATCCAGGTGTGTGAGGCCAGTCATGTAGGCAAAGGGAGCAGGTTCCCCCCTCCCTCAGGAATGTATCCAGCTCAGGTTACAACTCAGGGTTACCTGAAGCAGATGGGGGCAGGGGTCCCCGCCATCTGCAGTGACCATGGTAACCAAATTTTTAGATAGGTAATAAGCCTGATAACAGAGTTTGGGGAGAGACTGAGATGGCATTCTGTCACATTCCCTACTCATGTTATCTTTCACTTTAAGGACTCTGCAATCATCCAGATGTTCTCCAAGCACCCACCCCTGGCACACCTTAGGTTCTTTTAGGCATCTCACCCCCCCTAACTATCCCTTCAAAAACCCATCCTTCTAACCTAGCTTTCACTCATCACAACACCCATTCAGTCTATCTACTCCAGCCCCTACAGACAGTTGCCTAATCATGTGCTTACCCCATTATGCACTCAACTGCCCAGATTTCCCTAGGCAACTCCGTTCATTGCTCCCCTTCTCCTGCCTGATGATTGTGTCCAAGTAAATTCCAATTACCCCTCTGCAACCTGCAGAGTTGTTTGAGAGTCTTGAACACAGAACCACAGGAAAAAATGCACAGGGAGGGACAGGAGCAGGGGCTGCAAAGCAAAAATGGTGAAATAATAGCATAGTTAAAGATAAACCCAAGCAGACACAATATACCATTCTACCATATATAGTATTTTCTCACATACAACACACCGTTGAATAATACATGTGCCTTGTTTTTGGAAAATCATAATGGAAAAAAAAGATTGTTTTTCCAGAATTATGCCTGCATAGAGCATGTAGGGAGGCTAATCTTTAGTGGACTTATCTTCCTTAGCTACTGCTGAAGACTGGTCTCCATGGAAGGATCTATGATTTTGAAAAGAGACAAAGAGCCTCCAGAACCCTGAGACAGGAAAAGAGAGATCAGGAGCAGCTAGCAGACAACAAAATAGCCCTAAGAAAGCTTAGCTTGCTTACTGGAACATCAAGACTATTAAAAAGGAGAGTTGATCGTTAATATAAATGAGCTGAAGAACAACAAGCCATTAGATTATTTGACTCCCTCAGCTACCTGAATAATGCCACTGTCACTACACTGTGGAGCAGGAATCAATGTGATACTTCTGTTCTAGGCAGAAAATCAGCTTCCCTACTTAAGATACACACTGCAGTTTTGGGGGGCTGATTTTTGGGGAAAGGGTGCATGCGGTAAATGAGTAAATGCAACGCATTATAGTAACACAGATCTGGATGCAAACAATGATCTTGTGGCAGATGTTTCTTTATTATGATATGAATCAGTGCAAGAGGAATGAATCAGCCTCAGCAAGAGGAGGCTGAGGGGGGACCTGGTGGCTGCCTACAAGCTCATCAAGGGGGATCAACAGCAAACAGGTAGAGCTCTTTTCTCCCCAGCACCACCTGGGGTGGCGAAGAACAATGGT
This sequence comes from Alligator mississippiensis, assembly GCF_030867095.1. Lineage (NCBI taxonomy): Eukaryota > Metazoa > Chordata > Crocodylia > Alligatoridae > Alligator > Alligator mississippiensis. Next base: position 43,686,677 of record NC_081832.1, read on the forward strand.
AATAAGCTGATGGAGAATAGGTTTAGGTTGGAGATCAGAAGGCAATATTTTACAGTTAAGGTGGCCAAAATCTGGAACCAACTTCCCAGGGAAGTGGTCCTCGCCCCTACCTTGGGCAAATTCAAGAGGAGGTTGGATGATCACCTGTCTGGGGTCTTGTGAACCAGCATTCATTCCTGCCTGTGGCAGGGGGTCAGGCTAGATGATCTGTTCAGGTCCCTCCTGACCCTAGCTACTATGAAACTATAATGTATCCAGACTTTCCTAGACTTCAGCCAAGGTCTTTTTCAGTAAAGATATAATTCTGGATCCAAACTTTGTAACATACACACCTCCAAGCACAATGAAATCAACCAAATCTGTAAATAAAATGAAATTCCCTCCCTTAATATTACACAATTTGGCAAGTTAAAATTACTTTTAATTCCCTCAAAGTTGATAATTCTGGCCAATGTTAGAGTACTATAGTGCTGAAACTAAATGGTCCATTGTTCTCTTGGACAGTTCTTCTGTTCCTAGAAAACCTGATGGAGGAGAGTCTATTGTGTTAATTTTAGTGGAATAAGTGGGCCAGGAAGTCAAAGGTGTTAACATGGCCCTTTCTCTATACAACATTATCAGTTAAACAAGAGTTGGGTTTTCATATACAAGGACCTTAGCCTGCTTGGTTATCATGGCAAACACTGTAGGACATTTCCACTATAGTTTGGAAATGAGTTGACTAACATACACAAAAAGAAAAGAAGCAAACCAAAACCAAAGCCTCTTTTGAAACCAAAATTGAGTTGTTAGGCAGAATGAACATAATCAAAGTCTCTTTTTAGAGAGAAGATAATCAATTAACATTACAGTTTCTGTCAAGCATTCCATTTTATCAGGGAGGAAGCATTTCTATTCAATTCTGGGTTGTGAATAATAGTGGCTTTCTCTGACAAGAGAAGCACAGGCAGACACAAAGGCGAAAATGACATAAAATAATAAAGATGGCAAAAATACGTCCTTGGGATGTTCTCAGGATCCAAAGTGGTTGGTCAGTCATGGATGGATGATCTGGGTTAGCAGGCTGACCTTGACAATTGTCACCCTGGTCTCTAGTTCACTTCTGCAATCTGGGGTGTCATGTAGCTGGTCTGGTCAGGTCAGGTCCTTCACCTTTGTAGGTCTGTCTGAGATTGAGCAGAGCTGGCTGGGCTACTTAATCTCTTTCCTTTGGTACCAGGCAATGCAACTGGATGAGGTGAAAAACTGGGAAAGAGAGAGGAGAGAAGGAAGACAGTGGGAGATAGACAGTGGGAAATGGAAAGGAATGCACTAAGGAAGAGAAGACAGAACAGGGTCAGGCTTGTCTCATGCTGGGGTTCTCAGGTGTGCAGCTGTGATAGTGGGGCATCCCCCTGGTGCAGTAATTTCTTGCTGTCACAATAATGTGGTGAGCCTTAAGGTGCCCCAGAGGACATGCAGGGTCTCTAGAGAGAAAGGGAGGCCCAAAAGACTGTCCATCTCCTTTAGAAACCTTTCAGCCATTTGTTCCTCCATCCCCAAAGTTTCCTTCAAAGACCTGCCGAAACACACACGGTGTGGAACAAACCATTTTTCTTCATTCACTAATTAGGCTTAATATTCAATATATCAATTTTGGTCCAATGATCTCTAATCACACACTTCTCTTGTTTAGCAGGCACGATCTCAATGTAATCCTTGGATTATATAAGTAGGCCTTTTTGTTTAGGCTAATTCTCTCTGTCTGTCTGTCTGTCTGTCTGTCTGTCTGTCTGTCTGTCTGTCTCTCCTTTTTGTACCTTTCCTATCAACATATAGGTTGAGGAGTGGTTGGAACATATTATAGACTTCCATTCATTTTCCAAGTGTAACTAAAGGTCTGTGGAGGTATTTACCTGGTGACCATGTTTAGTATCTGAGCTTCTTTATATATTTTCCTCTGTGTAGTTTATTTCAGACATGTCTATTTTTAAGGTTGTTCCCTTCATGCACAACAGAGGACCCGAAAGGTTATCATTAGTGTTGTTTTCCAATTCTGTTATTATTGTTCAGGGGCTAGGTATTACTGGTCATGTTAGAGTCTCTCAGTTTGGATGGTCTGTGTGCACCTTGTCAGGATACTATCTGCAATGCTATACCCCTAAGAAGCTAGTTATTTCAAGAAAGAGAACATAGGCTTCAGTTCTTAGTAGCAGAAGCTCATCCAGGTTTATTGTCCGCAAGCAAGCTTAGACACTAGCATCTATAGCCAACTGGTACGTTATGCTACTTGGGTTATTTGAGGGAATGGTACAGGCATGAGCATAAACCTTAATCGGAATACAAAACGTTCAGGGTTCCCAGGTCTCCTTTTATTTACTAATCAAAACAACAACATGTTTACAACATAAACATCCTAGTTCTCACCAATTACTAAAGCAGCTTTAGGTGACATTGTCCACATCCTACTTCTCACCAATCAGTGCAACCTTCCCGCCACATATGGATACCTGTGGCCAAGTCACTTTGATCTTTGTTTTGTTGTTCTCTATTGGTCTCATCAATTCATTCTCTTGCTGTTGGCCTTGAAGGCTCCTCTAAAACTAATGAGCTACTTTATCAGCATTTTGGTGAATGCCATATGTGGTATGCCTAGTTTTGTTCCAGCAAGGCCTACTTCAGTTTATGCTGGTAGCAGGGCCTGTTGTCTGATCTGTATATGCACTGATTAGTTGTTGTATTAATTCATGCTCCAGTTAGGCCTATGGACCCAATGAGCAGGATGTTTTGTAACTGTTCTAAATGAGATCTAACAACAGACCACTACAGAAATATTAAACATGAATGACTGGAAGGTATAACACCTGGAAAGATGTGTATGATAGGGAATAAAAGTAATTCTTGAGGTTTATGAGGCAGAGTGCCTACTACTTAGAGGAGGGGGCTGGCTGTCAGGAGATCTGGGTTGTGTTTTGATTTCTGCCACTTCATTGATGTGTGACAAGTTTTCTCTCTGGGCTTCTGTTTCTCCATCTGTAAAATGTGTGATCGTATCGACCCTTGCAAAGTTTTTTTAAGAACACTGAATGAAAGTATCTATACAAGGGCAAAGTTGTTGATGTTTATTACAGGGGTTAGAGGAGATAGATATTCTGACACTGGCAGGTAAGTCTGGAGGGTCTAATGGTAGAGGCGAAAATAAACATGGTGCCCCTGTGAGTTTCAAGGGCTCACTCAAATTTAACCTGAAGCTTTACAGTAATACAAATTATTGTAGCTTCAAGCAGCCGAAATAAACCTCCTATTCCACTGAAACAGACACCTCTGTTATGTAGGTTAAGAAACTTTTAAGATCCCTCCTTTTAATAAGAAGTTTTAACAGTGTAAAAAAGAATCAACTGTTCAGTGTTGTGTTTTCAGCGGCATGTCCTGCTGTTATTTGTATTGCACATAAGTATATTTAGGTACATTCATACTGTCTACCTACTGCACCCTCTAAACCAGGGGTAGGCAATGTTTTTTTTTGGCTGAAGTGCCAAAAAAACTACAATGTCTACCTTGGAAGATGCCCCACGGAGCCTGGTCTGCTTGCATCAGGGCTTGCAGCCTCCCAGCTGCCTGCTGGGAGCAGCCTAGGCTCTGTGGCTAGCAGCAGCTGCTTAAAGCCCAGGCTGGCGGAGTGGTGTGCCGAGCAAAATGGCCTTGTGTGCCATGCTCGGTACACGTGCCAGGGGTTGCTGACCCCTGCTGTAGACCCTCTCACAAATGAGATGAAGTGATTCCTGTGAATAACATTTTAATAAAATAAATAAAATGCAGGGGCAGAATTCTTCCAAACTCTATAAATCTCCCTTCAGCTGCTTGCCCAATGCATTTCTGCTCCAACTTTTACAGTTTTAATTAACTCAGATGCATAATCTCTCAATAGCAAAACACCAATGTTGAGGTTCAGTTCAGCTTTATTAAAGTGATTGTACTTATGAAAATATTGGTACACAGGGAATAAGAAAGCCTTAGGCTTAGAGGATAGTAAGCATTAATACAGGAGTGACACTATTAATTTGCGTAGTTGATTTATGAATATCAGTGGATTAATTCAGAATTACACTAGTGTAGCTAAAAGGATAGTTTGGCCCTTACTGTACATAGTCTTCTCATGGAAGGCTGAATGAACTAAGTTGAGGGGAACCTCAGCGATTCTGGGTTTTATCAGAAAGTACATTAGGCATATACACAGCGAGCAATTTGTATACACACTCAAACCAGCTTAATCAATCTATCTAACTAAACGTCTAAATATTGAGAGAGTAAAGTGTCTGTACTTTATGAGCCTGGCATTCAACCTTACATTAAAAAATGTGGTGAAAAGCAGGCTAAACTGTCATGGATCTCCTTCTCTGGTAGACAGTAGCTATAGTTCAGAAAAAAAGTGAAATTTATGGTCCAATCTGTACTAATTAACCCCTTGGGGATTTCAGACAGAATACTTGTATCTGCAAAGAATTAATTTTGTGGGAATTCCACAAAGGTCAGTGGCAAAACGGTTAAATCACACCTGCTATATCAATCGTAACATTTTTGTGCAAAATTGTTAATTACATTTCCAACCAGAGAGATTATGGAAGGCAATTTTGATTTGGTTCTTCTGTTACACTTATTAAAATGTAGTTGGATAATTACAACATTTGTAAACAATTCTATAAATGGGTGTCTAAGCAACCACAGCACGCTTACTTTGTACAATAAAAAAATCCTGAATGCATGCATTTGGTGAACTTACTGGCAGTGTGAATAACACACTGATGGAAACTGGCCTCTGCTCATTCCTCAATACATCTTCCTCCCTTTCCTCTTCTCTATAGCTGGTTTTGTGACTGATGGTGACTGGTAATTTCTCCTGGTAGATGGTGGGCACTAGAAACTTTGTTATGAACTAAGCAAATCTGTGTCAGTGCCGCGTGCTGCTTTGTTGCTGTTTTGCTTGGACACTTGCCGTTCTCACCTGTCTCAGCCAATGAAGACGTTTATATTTATTTGTGGGACTTTCATTTTGCCACCTTTTTCTGTGATTTATACCATGGGCTATCCTCTGTCTTGTACTTTTAACTCAATTAAGCATTTGGGGGTTCAATTTCTATGTGAATCACCCTGCTGTACAAACCCTCTCATTCTATCCCCCATTTAAAATGAACCTTCCTGCCACCTCATGTGCAGTCATCACAGTAGAATGGCTTTGGAAATTCATTTCTGCATTGCCAGATTTATCTGCAAAGCTTTCAAAATATAGGTAAAAATGAAAATAATGTAATGGAAAGACATTAAACAACTGAAAATACACCAATTTATGGATTTGGGACTTATTACTGCTCTAATAGACATTTGGGGCAAAACTTCTGTTGGCTTTAATAGTACAGCATAAGGTGTCCTTTACCTATTTTTTTTATAACAACTTCTATAGTAGACTTAGGTAGCAGGAGTTACAAATACATGTGGATTAACTAGGCTATGGTATCTATGAATTATCCTGTCAGGTCTGAATGAGGTAGAAATCTTATTTCTCAGTTAGCTTGGTAGCATCCTAGCAGCTGAAATTCCCCCTGCAGCTGCAGTTCACCAAGCTGCTCTTCACATGGCCAACTTAATGATCTGTTGTTTAGCATAGCTGTTCGTTTCACTCCAGAAATGGTTGCATTTCAGCTGCCACTGAGTTATGTTTCATGTTTATCAGTTTAACTGAGAAGCATTCAAAGGCTTAAAACGTGATAAAAAAATTAAGACAACACAGGTAGAAAAACTGATTAGTGATGCATTTTTTTCAGTTCTGCCAAATAATCATGTTCCTGCAGTGCAAAAATGCAGTATCGACCCACCTGTGAAAAAATTATTTTATTTCTGTTTTGGGCTGTTAAAAGAGCAATACATTTTTAAAAACAGATTGAAAGCCCATGGATTCCAAAGATAGTGTCATCGTTATACCCCATTCCAGGTATCACATTACTAAGAGTTTCTGTTATTCTTTTGTCTCATCTCTTGTCTATAAGCCTTTATAGATAGAAGGCTGTGTGTACTTTCTATGGTAAAGCCTTTTTACTCTCTCTTACTTCCATTTCCCCTTACCTCACCCTCTTTGTTTACTATGGGAAATTGACTCTAGGACATGTACTCTCCCTGTATGATTTATGATATCTGACTTAACCAAAAATAGTGCCATGGAGTAGCTTTCTAATAATTGACAAATTACTCTGTGGTGCAGGAAAAAAGTCCTTGTTTTGACTGAACTCGTTCGCTTTTAACGTGTCTTTCAGTTTGTGCTATTGGTTCTTACTGAAGGCCGTGACCTGACCTGAATGCATTAATTTCAGTTTTAAACAAGACATTTTGAGTTCTACCATGTTCATTAACTTGCTTGCTTTTTTTTTTTTTTTTTTGTAATAACCAGAATGGTTTTTCCCATTCTGGCTTTATGTGCTGGTAGTCCAGTCTTCAAAAACATTTAAACAGCAGACAGAAAAGAATATCTACAAATAATATTTGCTAATCTTCTGCCGAGCTAGGTCCATTTCTGTGTTCTCAGCTTCCCACTGGTCTATCTACAGCTCTACACTATGTGATTGCCCTTGTCTTAGTGAGATCAGCTGGCCAGAGGCTCACTCCAAAGAGAAGCCTGAAACACTGAATCCTAGATGGCTTCTAGGCCTTGCCCACACTGCTTTTCACAAGACCTAAGGCAAAGTAGCAGGCTTGCTGGTTTCAGATCCTAATGAATCTTGCCCCAGCACATGTAGTAGACCACAGTCTGTGCTACTAGGGTAGATTTTAATTTCATGCTTCTTTTTCAAAACTGAGTAAAGATTGTGGGATTTAATACTTCGCTCAAGTAGCTGGACCAGTTCATGATCTTGCCATATCTCATGGACTGAATGATAATTAAAGGAGAGACCTTGGAGGAAAACCTAAAGGACAGCCTGGTGATACAGTAGCATTACTCTTTCTGCATATGAAAGCAATGCCCCTTCATTGGGCTGGAGGGTGCTATGCTGCCATAGGAGACCTTTCCTGTATGGGATATAAAAGAGAGGGTAGTATTTTCACATATTCTGTCTCCCTTAAAATTATTCTGTGTTTTCATTCAAGTGCTCCACTCAGAGGTGAAATGAGCAGAATTGGGCAAACCCTGAGCAAACCCTGTGGGAGAGTGGGGCATGCACAGGTTCCAGGAGCAGTGGGGAGGGGGCATGGTTCCACCAGTGGGAGCCAGGGAGGGGATGCAGGAGTCTTACCAATGCTGGGAATTTCTAAACAGTCCCTGGCTGAAGTGCTTCTGTTGCCACTGTGTGCTTTGTCCACCCCAGCTGTTGCTCTTAAAGCAGCAGCTGAGGAGTCTTTGGAGTTCCCAGCATGAGTAAGCCATGGGGATGCTTCTGCTGGTACAGAGTCCATGGGGTGGGGGGCAGTCCCATTGTCCCTCCTAACTTGGTGTCTAAGGTGGATGCTCCTCCCACCCACCCCTAGTTACAGTATTGGCTCTACTCTTCATTTTCTCCAATATGAGGTACTAAATAAATGCACATTAGGCTGCCCAAATGCACAGTAGTGAAAGCACATGCTTTTTTAGTGACTTAATGTGCAGTAGCCTATTGTACTGCATATTAGCATATTAACACTTTTTTTACTCAGTGCTTTAATGCACAGTAAAATACTCTGCTGCACATTGAAGTACACATGTAGATGCGCCCACTGCGTGCTGTTACCAAGCTTCTGTGTTCCACCCCTAAATTGGCTAGAGGAGCCTGCTTTAAAGCAGAAGCGGTAAAGGGTCCAATCCTTCCTGTTGCAGAGACTCCCTGCCTGCCCCAGGGCTGGGGGGCAAGCTGCTGGCAGGGCGAGCAGCCCCTGAGCTGCTGGGGAGTAGGGCTTGATCCTTTCCTCCGCAGTGGCAATGCCCCCCAGGGGTGACCGGCCGGGCTGCCAACAGACCATGTGCTGCCTGAGCTCCCCAGGAGCTCTCAGGGGGTCTAGGCAGTGCCGCTTGCAGGGGACAGCATATAAGTCAAGGCTGACTTTAAGAGTTAAAAATGTGGCTTCAAAACTCAGCTCATGCACTGTCAAATACGGTAATAGATGTTGAAAACTGCACCATTGCTTTTTCTGTTATTGAGAAAGTAAACAGTCAACTAAGTTCTGCCTAGAAGCATGCACAGGTAACTGCTGGAGTGGTATGTATAAGTCTGACTAAATAAGTGAGCATGCACACATGTGCGCGCACACTCTCTCTCTCTCTCTTTCTCTCTGTCTCTCTCTCTCCACGTACAGTCACATCTACCAATGGGGCTCCTCACAGAAGTAAGAGGTACACAATAAAACCTTCAGATTGCAAAGGCATAGCTCATTTCTATAAAGGAGAGGCAAAACATTGAGCTACCCCTCCCCTCTGTGAGGAGACAGTATTTTGGTGGAAGATGCATGCCCAGGGAGGGATGCTGTACTACTGCAAGGGGGCAGGGGCGTTAGGGGGGCTTCCAAGAAAATATCAGTTTGAGGTAATCGTTCCATCCTCCCCCACATAGCTATACTCCTTTTATGCTGTTCATGTGCTACACATTTTTGAGTAATTATTATATTCACACTATGGGATCACCACAATGATAGACTTTGCCCATAGCTGGGAGTTCGCTGTATGGATAGATTTGTTGTACTAACTCACTTCCAGTCCATTGGGGCTGAAGCCGAGGAACAGAAGTATGGCCCTTGACCATTAGCTCACTGGTACAGAGGAAGCTCAAGAAGTAGTTGCCATCTGAAGGCTAATTCGGGGTCAGGTTTGAAATGAGCTAGGGACCTAGCTCAAATTTCATGAAAAGTCCTATAACATTTTATCAACTAAACAAGGATTATCAATACAATTAGCAGCTTTTGGTAGTCTCATTAGAGAAGCCAAGGACTGGAAAGCCCATGAATGTTGAATTACCCTTAAATCAATAAATACAGCCCTTTAGGGCAGAGTCAAGATACATTTAGAAGTCAATGGGTACATCTACATGTTTACTGTGCAGTTGCCTAATTAGCTCCACAGTAAACGTCTTAGCATCTCCATAGAATCGTAGAAAGTTAGGGTTGGAGGGGACATCAGGAGGTCATCTAGTCCAACCCCCTGCTCAAAGCAGGACCATTCCCAAATAGATCATCCCACCCAAAGCTTTGCCTAGCCAGGTTTTGAAAACCTCCAAGGATGGAGCTTCCACCACCTCTCTGGGTAGCGTGTTCCAGTGTGTTACTACCCTCCTAGTGACAAAATACTTCCTAATATCTAACCTAAACTTCCCTTGCTGCAACTTGAGACCATTGCTCCTTGTTCTGTCATCTGCCACCACTGAGAACAGTCTAGCTCCATCCTCTTTCAAATCCCGGTTCAGGTAGTTGAAGGCTGCTATTAAGTCACCTCTCTGTCTCCTCTTCTCTAGACTAAATAAGCCCAGTTCCCTCAGTCTTTCCTCATAAGTCATGTCCCCCAGCCCCCTCACCATTTTTGTCACCTTCCACTGGACTCTCCAATTTGTCTGCATCCTTTCTGTAGTAAGGGGCCTACAGCTGAACACAGTACTCCAAATGTGGCCTCACCAGTGCTGAATAGAGGGGAATAATTACTTCCCTTTACTTACTGGAAAGGCCCCTACCAGTGTAGCCCAGGATGCCTTAGCCTTCTTGGCAGGAAGGGTACATTGCTGGCTAATATTCAGCTTATTGTTCACTGTAACCTCCAGGTCCTTTTCCTCAGAGCTACTGTTACCAGATTTGCCTGTCACTTCTGGGTGTGCTCATTTATTAGGGGTATATTTCTGGAGTCTCTGCAAATCTATCAATGTTCTGCTTGTGTTACTTGTTTTTCTATATGGAGCTGTATCTCTGCCTTCTGCAAGTCCTGACCCCCAATGGAGCTATGTTGCACATATACACACATACACACACACAGGTTAACAGGACACACGAGAGACAGGCCAGATTATTCAGCATTGACAGGCCGACACCCTCATGTACCTTAAACTCAGTTCATCCCTTATTTTAGCAGGACAATAATACATGCAGTTAGACAGACATACACACATGCTAACAGAATATGTCTGAGCAGGGTGGGTTCAATCATAACTTTCAGCTGATACCCTCATGCACCTCAAAACTCAGCACATCACAATCTCTTGTCACAATGGTCCTACTAGTAACTCCCTTGATGAGCAGACCCCACTGTGGTTTTGGGCAATACAGGGATCTTTGGCTTAGATAAAAGAAGCGTTGCTGCAGAGCAAATGGGGAGGTCGAGGGGAAGCAAGAGTAGGTGAGGTTCAGAGAGAAAGTATAGCAACCAGCTTGACCATAAAAGTTATTTATTGCCAGGGATATGAACTTATGATGATACCAGTAGTAATACCCATACAAGAGAGAAATAAAACAGTTACAATATTACATCATTTCAATTAGGTATTTGGGGAAGTCTAGCTCAAGTTTGATTAGGAAAAGTCAGGTTTAGAAAGCTGTGCCTGGAGCAAGAGCATAAAAGTCAGGTTCCTGTAGTCAGAGAGAGAGGGAAAGAGAGAGTTGGGATCTCACTGCTCAGTGAACCTTGAACCAGTTGAAGTTTCCAGGTGTTTCTTGGAGCTTGCAGACAGGCAGAGCCCTCAGCATGTTTAGTGGAGGGATTCCAGGCATAAAAGGAGTGGAACTGGTGCAGTTTTTGGATCCAAGCACCAGGACAGAAACTTGAGCTTGGGTAAGGGTTTTTGTAGAGAACTAACAGTGGCTCAAGGGAGAACACTAGGTTTGTTTATGGTTAAACAATAGCTCAGATGCTGGATAATAGGGACTAATCACTCCTGGCTATGGGTGGCATTACTTTGAGGGAGCTCACAATACAGACAGGCAGATTCAGTGTTTTAGGTACCAGTAAAGGAGTCATGACTAGAATTGGTCTGATAAATGCTGAGCTGGGTGTGTAGACGTGGGTTGATTAGCATTTGGAGTAGGGATCTCGCATCATGCAGTGCTCCCCTGCTTCTCTGGTCCCAGAGTTCAGTGTGGTCCTTGCCTTGGAATCTCTGTTCTCCATCCTGAATGCTAATGAAGATGCACGCATGTTCCATCTCCCATTTAAATGAGTTGTTATCCAGTTACATCTCTGATGCAAAAGAGACCAGGGGAGTTGCTTTACTCTTATCATCCTCGTCTGGAGAGCTTTAGATGTGTCTCCACTGTATCTTCATTGTCTTTTGTAAGTCCTTCCTCTAATCAGTTCTTGTTCAGGCAGAGGTGGGAAGGGGGTGAGACCTTTGTGAGTCAGAGAGGCTGTGTACTGTGCCAGGATTCCTCAAGAACGCAGAACTGAGAGGTAACACTACTGCTTAGCCACTCAGTCCCCAGGCTGTACTGGTGCATGGGATTGTTCCATCCTAAGTGCAGGACTTTGCACTTGTCCTTGTTGAACCTCATGAGATTCCTTTTTGCCCAATCCTTTAATTTGTCTTTGTCATTCTGAATCCTAGCCCTACCTTTCTAGCATATCTACTGCTCACCTCAGGTTTGTGTCATCTGCAAACTTGCTGAGGGTATACTCTATGCCATCCTCCAGGTCATTGATGAAGACATTAAACAAAACTCGCCCCAGAATTGACCCCTGGGGCACTCCACTTGATACTGTCTCCCAACTAGACATTGAGCCATTGATTACTACTCTCTAAGCCCAATACTCCAGCCAGTTTTCTATCGACCTTACAGTCCATTTATCCAGTTCATACTTCCTTAGGTTGCCTGCGAGAATGTTGTGGGAAACTGTATCAAAAGCCTTGCTAAAATCAAGGCACACCACATCCACAAGTCTCCCCACATCCAGAGAGCCAGTCACCTCATTATAGAAGGCAATTGGGTTGGTCAAGCATGACTTGCCCCTGGTGAATCCATGGTCCCTGTTCCTAATTACCCTTTTCTCCTCCAAGTGCTTAGAAATGGATTCCTTCGGGACCTGGTCCATGGTTTTTTCAGGGACTGAGGTGAGGCTGACTGATCTGTCATTCCCTCCATCTTCTTTTTCTTAAATATGGGCACTGTTTGCCTTTTTGTAATCATCCAGGACCTCTCCTGATCACCCTACATGTGCAGCCCTTTTAGGCTTCGGAAAACTAATAAACTCTGCAGCAGTTTAGTACTTCTAAAAGTAATAACCTGCTGTGGAGTTTTTTCATGCAAGCAATACATGTGTAGATGCAGACAGGGCTGGGTGGGGCATGAGAGTGCTTCAGGGTGGGGACTACCTGCCAGCTAGCCCCACACTGGAGCACCCTTGTGCCCCAGCCAGCCCCTCCACAGCACATTGAGCTGTGTTGGAGCAGCCCCAGGCTGGCAGACTGAGTGTCCAAGCCCTCTGCCAGTAGTGGCTAGTCTGACCTGGCTCAACATGCTGCGGTCCTGGGCACATGTGTAAATGCGGTGCCTGGGAGCAATAAACTCTGGCATGGTATATGGCAGTGTTTATTGCTGCACATTAATATGTACATGTAGATGCACCCAGCTTGTGAGAAGTCTGGAATGCTACTGCTTGTGCTGCATCTGTTCTGGGAACAGCCAGAGGTCTTTAGGCTTAGCCATGGAGGACTGCTTTGAAATCACAGAGATTCTTTAAATGATCACAATGTTATCATAATATTAAATGTCATATTATAGTGTGATTGGACCATAATCCAATATCACAAAGCAAACAGGGCATCAGCCTCATACTATACTTACCCTGTGACATTTTGCAACTTCATGCAACTGTAGCTGGAAGCTTGGTGCTCCTGCTACTTCAAGAGTAGACAGGCTGCAGATGAGACAGGAGGCAATCAACAGCCACATGAACCAGAATGGGGCTGGGCTTAGGTCGTATACAACCCATTTTCTGAGCTGGATAGGCAGTTGGGACCTAGAGGCTGTTGAGAGAACATCTCCTGAGCAGGATGGCCACAGCTCTTGAACAGCATCTAGGGCTAAGTACAGATGGTCAAAAAGCCCAGGCTGAATCAATTCAATCTTTGCAGATTAGTCTAAACTGCATAGATTGAACGAATAAGCAAGTGAAAAGACATTCACGTTTGATTCCAGAAATGCAGCCATATGCCTGCAATAACCCAGGCCAGAAGGAGGCAGGTGCTAAAGCATGCTTCCTTGCTCAGCTGGAGTAGGCAGCTTGGGCCAAGATTAGCCCACCAACCCTGCAAGGGAGGGTTTATGGGTAGATGCAAAGCATTCTGGGAGTTAACTTGAATCTGGAGGGGATCTGGGACAGAAGTTCAATAAAACGATTTAACCTAAATCAGTTAAGTCTGATACTACATCCATCCAGGGTTTCAGCCATTTTGAAAGTTTTTTATGCGCACTAAACTTCTGTTGTGTTACAGATTTGAACTGGTTTCCAATTACTTATACTGGTTTATGTGTAATTTCTGTCCCTAGCCTAGGAGATTATAGCCTGCAGTTACATCTGTAGGTTTGGGAGGGACTAAGAGGAGAAGGAGGTCCGAACAGACCTGAGAGCAGGACTGGAGTCCAGGAACTGGGCAGAAAGGGCCAGGGGCCCAGGAGCAGGGCTGGAGCCTGGGAACAGGACAGAGAGGGCCAGAGGCCCACAAACAGGGCGAGAGCCTGTGTGAAAGGGGAAGAAAGGACCAGCATGGGTCCAGGTACCCAAGAGTAGAACAGAGATGGGAGCACACAGATTCACAGAAGTTTAGGGCTGGAAGAGACCTCATGAGATCATTGGGTCCAGCCCCCCTGCTCTGGGCAGGGAAGACTGTTGGGGTCAAATAACCACAGCAAGGCATGCATCCAGTCTCCTATTGAAGATCTCCAGGGTAGGTGCCTGCACTACCCCCACTGGGAGCTATTCCAGAGTCTGGTCACACAGCCGTGAAGATGTTTTTCCTTATATCCAGTCTGAAACCTTCTTCTAGGAGTTTGCGACCATTGCTCCTGGTTTTCCCCTGGGGCGCTTTGGTAAATAGTTGTTCACCTAGCTGCTGACCCTCTCCCGATATTTTTGTAAGCTGCCACCAAATGACCCCAAAGTCTTCTCTTTTCCAGGCTGAACAGTCCCGTATCTGTCATCTTTTCCTCATATGGCTTGCTCTTCAGGCCTCTAATCATATGTGTGGCTCTTCTCTGGACTCACTCAAGCTTCTCTACATCCTTTGTGAAGTGTGGTGCCCAGAACTGGATGCAGTACTCCAGCTGCGGCCTCACCAATGCTGAGTAGAGTGGGAAAGGAGAGCAGAGTGGGTCCAGTGCCTGGCAGGGGACCAGAGAGGCCTGGTGCCCAGGGAGGACTATGTACTTGGGAATAGTGTGGAGATGAGAGTTAAGGAGGGCTCAAGGCCAGAGCCAGAACAGACTCAGACCCAGGAGTAGGACAGGAGCAGATGAGAGATTGCTCAGGAATCCCTGGGGCAGCCTCCCTTTCCTTAATGGTACAAGGACATCAAGGTGTGGCAGGTGAACCAAAGGGGAAGATCAGGGTAAAGCAAGGGCTGAATAGCCACCAGGGGTGTCATGGTTACCCCTGGGCAGGCCTTTGTTTCAGCTACACATTTTCTCTTTCTCTATCTTTCTTGCTAGCTTGCTTTCTGGCTACTGCTGCAGAGATTGTGTGTATGTGTGCAGAAACATGTATTTTTCCCTCTCATCTACCCTGCCCTGATGCCAAGAAGGAATAAGAAGGTGACTTCCACCTAATGCCAGTTCCTGGCTGCTGGGGGGAAAACTTGCTGAGACCTCCACACTCTGCAAAAGGGCAGTGCTGTGGTCAACACATGAAGAGTTCAGTCAAACTCCTGGACTCTGAGAGCCATATGCGGGCCCCTGGAAATCAGGGTTATATGTCTAAAGGCACAGGTTGAGAATTGTGGCTCTAGGGGCTTTAACTTTGGCAAACAAATACCATCTCAGAAAGAAGAATTTAGGGCAAAGAAAGTAACAATATATCTTTTTTTTTATTTCCCTACAGTAACCACCACACTCTCATCCTGGTCTGGGCATGCCAGAAAATGCAATGAAACCGCCAAGTCCTATTGTGTCAATGGTGGGGTGTGCTACTACATCGAGGGGATTAATCAGCTGTCTTGCAAGTAAGTGAGCGTAGTCCTTGTTTCAATGCAGAAGTAACCTGGGATGGCAGAAGAGATCTTTCTGTCAGTTGCAGAAATGACATCTCTCTGAAGGTTCCTTGGTAGTTAGTGGTTGAACTGAGCAGATTTAGCAGGAAAGTGTATTTTGGAACCGTTGCATTTTTAGTTTCCTTCTCCCAACTCAGGTCAAGGCTCCACATCACAGGCAGCATCTTCCCAGCGAAAAATGCCTAGACTTTTCTTGGAGCCTGTCAGTATGTCCTCTTTATGAGATGAGGTGGGGGGGTCCTGTTGAGTGATTGACAGCCTTCCTGCCTCTCTTCCTCTCATAGTGGCCTCCTCACTATCAACCCAACTAGCTCAAGGAACATGTGCGTTGCATGACAAGACAGAACTTTAATGCTGCACCAAATTTTCTTTGAAAAGAGGTTTAAGGGCAGTCTGTAAGTGGAAATTGGGCATTGTGTGTGTTGTGTTCCTTTTTCTTATTAGAACCTGAAGAAAGAGGCGAGATAAATGTTAAGGTATTGAATAAAAATGCACAGTGCATGGTTTAGGGGATATGTAATGGGATATTCTAACCTTTCACCTCTTGATCACTGCTTCAAACATAGCTAAGCATGTTTTAGCTTTACATTGGTATCCAATGTGGAATGTGAGTGAGGGTACAACCAAAGGCCAGTGACAGAAATCTCTATATCTAGATGCTTTACAGTCTCAGCAAAGAGGCCATGGAGACTCAGTCATCCTTACCCTCATAGGAAGCGAGGAACATTGCCCTGGCAATGAGTAGGAGACTTACTTTCCCACTACGTGTGGTATATCAGCTGTATGGAAAAATGCTATAAAAGACTTCAGCCTCCTTTGGCATGTCTCCACTTCAGCCTTTGTGCTGCTGAGGGAGCTGGCAGATACACATGCTCTGCATCACATCCAGAAATGCTGTGGTGAAGGCACTCTGGGGTCACTTGTGCAGCTGCTCTCAAATATGCTGGAGGTGCCCCTGGAGTGGCTTCTCTGCCACATTCCCAAGGTTGGCCAGTACAAGTGAGACCAGGTGGGGAGGGTATGTGGTTGAGTGTGGGTGTCCTCAGAAGCACAAAGGTTGTGGTGCAGGCATGCACCATGGCTTTTGATCCATTCCCTGCTTCATAGTAGTAATACTCAATATAGATTTCAATTATCTATATATGTTTTAATTAGGGAGGGACCAACAATTTTGGCTTAAAGTATATACTTGAACTTGAAGTACAAACAATTTTGGAAGGTCAAAAAAAGTTTGGTTAAGTCTTGTGTGTTTATTTCCTCCATAACTGGTATGCTTTGGCACTCCTTTGTTTTGACAGGGATCTTAAACAAAGAGCTGAAATTCAGCCAAATCTCCTGTTTCCCCCATATTTCTGCCCCACTTGTAAAGGAGTTATGTGGAAACTTGTTCTGATGAGCACTATGCTTTTCTGTGCAGGTTTGGATAGCTTAGAGAAGCAGCTGGACTTTTGTAAGCTTTTCTGAATGGCTCTTCCCAGTTCGGTTAGGTTTGCCCATCTCTGCTTTGAACGTAGGCAAATACGTAAAGAAAACATGTTTTGTTTTCCTTAACACTTTTCTAGCACACATACATTTCCGTGTACGTGGAAGAGCTGTAGTCCTTATACATCATGGGTTCAGTTTTTAAAGTCATGAAGATATGCTGCTCCCACTGACTTTTCAGCTGGACATGTTGAGGCACAGCACCACATATTACCAGTCCCAGGTCATTCCATGTTCTTTCAGCTCCCATTGCAGGAAATGCAAAAAAGCTATAAAAATGCCTTGCAAGAGCACAAAATCCTCCTCTGCATTAGACTTGGAAGGGCACTACAATAACAGCTCCCATCATTTCCCAATGTTAGAGAGCTCTAGCATGAACCCCTCAGATTTTGCTAGAGGGTCAGATCTGTGTCTGGGTCCAAATGCTGGGGATCTGGCCTACCTTTGTGAATTAGCTAGGCCAAAAAACTAGATCTCCCATGTTCAGTAATTTTGGATCCATACCTGAGCTTCACGTATCAGGTCTGTTTCTATTTAAACAGAGAGTAAAATACATGTTGGCACTTATAAGTACCCTGCTTCAGGTGTTCTTACATTTGAGGGGCCAGATCCTCAGCTGATGTAAATCATTGCAGTTTTCTTGAATTCTATAAAGCTATACCAGTTCACATCAGCTGTGGATCTGGTCCAGTATCCACCCACAGCTGTGAGAGAAGTATACAATCATTCTGTACATAGTAGGTACCTAGAGTGTATGAGGTGTGACCTTCATGCTCCTGGCACATTGCTGTGTTGGACCTTAGTGGTTTCTGGTTGGGCATCCTGGAAAGTCTTTTTGAAAGAAGTCTGATTGTCTCACTCCCTTTCAGTCACAGGCATAGGAGCAATATTGAGGAAATTTTACAAGCATTTGAACTGGGCTTACCACAGTAGTCCTAACCTTGGCATGAAAGGTCAGAGGTCTACCAGAGCTTAGACAGGGCCCATGAGAGGTGGGGAGTGGGGGTACAGTTGTACCAGGCCCCCAAGCTTGGGGTCTGGGTGTTGGAGGGGAGTAAAATCAGATCACTATTTCCTGTTTCCAAAATGGAAGGTGAGGGGAGACTATCAGGATGTACTGGGAACCCTACATTTTTCATACAGGTTCAGTTTGCCTAAGGCATATTAATTTCTGGGCCAATAAAATACAAGAGTTCAAAGTTAACTGGGGTTGTCCTTTAGCAGGTGACTGTAGTAAAACTAGAACTCAGCACTCTGGTGCATGAGCAAGATGCCTTAACCACTCTAGTACTGTGCCCAGTTGGGCTGAAGGAGTGCACCTTCAAATCAGGACATGGTGATTAACGTCTCACCAAGAGGGAAGTTCTAACTTGAATTCAGTCATGCTTTTAACAGCCAGAGCCTTATGAACTACTAGAAATAGACATGCATATTTTATATCATTTGAAAGCTGCAATTCCTTACTTTCAGATGGTGTAATGATTTCTATTTCTGATGCGTCCCAAAATACTGACTGCTAAAAATATGTTAGAATTGAAAGGGTGGGGGGAGTGGGGGAAGGGGAGGGGGAGGACTGGGGAGAAGCAAAGCGCTCATCAGAACAAAGTCATTCTATGGTCTGAAATAGCACTATTCACCGAAAACCCTGTGCCAGTGGGAACCTTGGCTCTAGGAAACTGGACATTGAATCTTCTTCATCTAGCAGTAGTGTTTTTAACACTGTTTAAGGGTTGAGTTCAGCAAGTTCTAGAATTCACCAGTGTCATTTGCAGTCTCTGGAGACTTGAAGGCAACAATTAGCTATCAAGTAATGGCTGTGACAGTTAAATTTGTAAATATGCATCACATTTCTTATAGCTCAACTCAAAATACTTTACTTGCCTTTGGAAAATGGGGGATAATTAATATAAATGACAGAGAAACTGATTTCAGATTTACTACAATACAGAATATGAACGTGCCAGCATGTGTATCAGCTTCTCACAGAAAATGCTTGTATGCTGAATAGCAAAACAGCTTATGATCAGATGCAAGTTAGAGTTTAGAAAGCCAGTTCTAGGGGTGGGCAGGGAAAAGAGGGCAAGACGATAACAGGTCAAGAGAAAAATCCAGAGAGGGGAGGCAGCTATGGCTGGCATGTAGGGTAGGAACCAGACCCTGACCACGCAGCACTATTTTAAGACTGGCTTGGCCCCCAAAATCACTCCAGTCAGCACAAGCATACAGCATTGCCCCTTCCAGTTTACAACCTATTAAAATGCTTTCAAAGCATTCATGTTGTGAATTTTTCATTGTAAATGGTGGATTTTGTTATCCTCCATGTTGTAGTAGCGTTGGAGGGTTGTTGTAGCAACTTGGACAATCACAGCTACAACAACCCTCCAACCCTACTACTACGTGGAGGATATTGAAATTCATCATTTGCATGTGGGTGCCTGCCGAGGCAAAAGCACACAATTGTCAGGGGGTCAGGTAGCCACAGGGTGACCAACTGCCGTATTGCACAGCCTTTGCTTACCCATTTGCTGCCAGTGGCTATGTTCAGTGGGGCCCCAGAGCCCTGGATTCTGTGGCAGGCCATGCCTACCACTAGCTACACCCACAAATTCCCTGGCTCAGTGGTAGTCCAGAGGGTGAGATGGAGCAGCTTTGTCATATATTATCATAGGCCTTTACATCAACTGGGAATTACCAGCAAGTTGTGTAGGGGTCAGTACTTTATGTTCTGTTTCCTAACCATAAGCTGGTATGTGCCCAGTGATATTTTTTTTTTAAAGGATGCATGGGAGAAACAAGGCCAGGCTTCCATCCACTGAGGAAGTCCTTAGCACCACAGTTAAGAAAGCTTTATAGCCATTCAGTGTCATCTGTATGGTACAAGTGAGCTATAGAATGGGCCAGGAGCTTGCCTAGGACCTCTAAATTGCATGGGAGCAGAAGCCGTTAAGGGGCTTGTAGCCCGAAAACCAAAACTATTGAAGGTCATTTCCACAAGAATCAGACTATTGATTGAGTCCAATAAAGAAACATTCTCTCCTGGTTTGGCCCTCAGCATAGACTTAAGGCAGAGAGACCTGAATGGTATGTAAAATCTGTGCTGAAAAGACAGGCTCTCCAGAAGGAAGGGAACAGTAGCAGAACTAGGTGAGGGTGATGAGAGTAGCTGCCACAGATGCTGACTTGGGAGGGGCACAGAAAAAAACAACTGCAGCTGCACAATTGCACCAATGCTAACAAGAAATCGTTGCTGCCCCTGTGTGTCAGCTGCCCCAGGTGCCCAACTGTATAGTTACACCTCTGAAACAAAAGGGGATTTTTGTTCTTTTTTTATTAATTGAAAGTGGCTGAAAGAAAGATTCATTTGCTTACTGATTTCATAGGTCTTCTGTCTGTATTTTCCTCAAATTTCCTCAGAACAAAGGGGAAAACATTCCGCAGGACTGGCAAAATTTCACAGATTCCCCAGTCTGCCATTTTTGCTGTTTTAGGCTGATATCTTGCAGCCAAGGTCTCCCCAGCAACACAGATGGCTCCCATAGCATCCGCAATAGACAGCTCATCTTCTTTAGAGTGTTAGGATCCATGTGGTGCTTATCAATCAACTTAATAATGTGGTTGGCACCATAAACTGATAAACTGCACCCTTTCAGGAAAATGACATGGGGCCTCTCCAGCCTGAGGTACCTCAAATGCTTTCTTTTTCTGCAGTCACTGATTTGTTTCCTTCCTGGTATTCTGTTCTACATTCTGCTGCTGTTTCTCCAACAATTCGTGCCACAGAGCATTGGGCTCAACTAGTATTGTATTTATATCTTATTTATGTTTGATTTATTATGTGCTCTTTTCAGCACCTGTAAGTGCACATGCAGAATATGTAATCTGAAATGACACAGTACTGGCTACAAAATCCACTCCTAAACCTGTGTGCATTTACAGGCCATCCCAGAGACTTAGCCATCCTCTTCCACTTTACCAAGCAAAATTTGTGTGGAAAGATAGGGCTGGTAGTGTGCCTCGAAGGGAGTGTATCAAAGCCACAGGGTAAGCATATTGCAGAGTCAGAGTCCCTTTTCTCAGAAACAGCTCAATGACTCCATCTTTTCAAATATGGACAGGGTTGATTTGATCATCCCATATGATCTCATGTGGTGGAATGGGATAGAAAGGAAAAGGATGGGCTCTCAGGCAGTGGAATTACATCCTGCAGTTCCTGCCAGATTCTGCCTTCACAAATCTGAGAATTAGAGTTATAGCACTACTGCCACTGAGGTCAAATGGGACTGCATCTGAAAGATAGAATTTGGCTCAGAGTCAAACACATGTGGAGTATATGGAGCAAGGGGTATTTCAGCCCTGCTGACACCTTCAGTACTTCCCTTTCTTTCCTTGGGCATGAGGTAATCCTTGCTGGTGAAAGCTTACCCAGGAAGACTTGTTTCACAAAATCTGAGATATTTTTGGCCATATAATCCCATGGTGTCAAAAAACCCCACCATGCTGCTAATTAGAAGTGTGGCAAACAGGTGCACATATGCAGTTTGCAGCACCTCAGACTGCTCTGAGGTGCCATAAACCACACATGCACACTCCTCTGGACGCTCCCAAGCTAGCTATTGAAATGTGGATACAAAAATTGTACCATTAACATTATGCAATGCTCTTGCACAAACACAATAGTGTTCTTCCACATAGCTGCTGTAGTGTCACTAAAAACAGGTCACTTATTTGTATATATAAATATTGGTGCATATGACCACCTTGGAAATTTTAGGTCAAACTTAGCTACAGTCAAATACTAGAGAAGAAAAAAAATGGAAACCTTGGAAAAGCAATACTGACTAAAATGTATAATATTCAGTATTTTACTATCCCGTATACCAAGTAGTTAACTGATATGACACTGGCATATTAAAAGGTAATATTATTTCTAAGCATCCCAAACTAAAGTTCTATTTGCTGTAAGCTAAGTTTTGAGATTCCAGACAAGCAGCATTATGGTAGCATGTAACAGTAGACAAACCTGCCCAGAACTCCTAATAATAGCAGTTGCTGCAGCCACAGTGTTATTAGTATCCCAGTTGAGTTATTCTGCCATTGCAGTTATCAACTGGACTGTGAATGTAACTCTAAAGCCCTTGACAGACATTCAGCTTAAGATGTGATTGGATCTAATCTTTGATCCCAACAATCACATGCCATCCCATGCCACATGTGCATGGCAGAACAGATGATTTTGGAATGGAGGATTAGATCCAAATTGCACTTTATTTGCTGATGCAAGTAAAATCAACCAGCTGATTGTCAGTTGAGGCCAGCAGCCAAGCCAGACCCAACCCTAGGCAACAATCAGCTAAGTCCACAGAGAGCCCAGCATCAGACTGCTGCAACCCAGTGCTGGGTTCCCTCTGTACCAGGACCTGTCAAAACCATGTGTGCTTCTCAGCTAGGCACCACACAGGACTTATACAGTTCCCTGTACACTTAGAGCCTTGCATCAGGCTGCAGTAGTCCAATGCTGGGTTCCCTTTGTATGGGGGACTCTAAAACCATATGTGCTGGGTGGTACATAGAGCTGATAGAGCTCCCAGCTTATAGCAGCCCAGTGCCAGGCTCCCTGTAGACTGGGACCTGTCAAAACCCCATGTCCCACACAGGATTTTGACAGGTCCCAGCTACATGTTCAATTTAAGGCACAATACAAGCCACAAAGTTATTGCGAATTACATATTCCACATTATAAGTGGAATAACTTTGTGGCTTGCTTACTGCATTATCATGACTTAAATTGAGTTGCACATGTGGCTGGTTATTATTTAAGGCACAATTACCTTGTTAATCACATCTTAAATGTAACGTGTATTGGGGGCCTAAAAGCAAGAACTTAGTAGAATTGGTTGAATGCTGCACATCCAGTGTTGGTATCCTATGTTCATAGCAGTGTACACGGGTTTTGTGTCTGTACAAATATTTGAAAAACAGCTAATTGCTCATTCAAAATGAGTGAGGGTATTATGGAGCAAAACTTTGCAGTTCATTATTTGCAATTCAGGGTACTAAAGATAGAGAACGGTTTGAAAATGGTTTAGAAGGTGATTATTGGCCAGTACTTAATGAAAAACAAATACATTTGCAGAATGCCAGATTTGTTTGTGAACAGTTCACAAACAGAAGGATAATTTTTGAATAATTCAAACCAGCTAGTTTTAGATTTGGTCTCTGCCTATTCACTCCCTGGCCTCTCAGTTGACCAGACTGTCACTAGTGCTAGCTGTGCTGTTTTTGCTTTGTGGATATATGTCCACTAGGAAACAGACATCCATAAACTCACTTCACATAGGTCACCAAATGGCCATTGGATAGTAACAGTTTACAGATGTCATCTGTGCTAAATACAAACTGGTGAGCTAGAGGTGAAAATATCTGTCTTCCATTATTAATCTCTTTAGCTATCCAGTCCTAGTATGTTTAGCATTTCCACTGTCCTAGATAGAGAGACTAAAATGGTCCATGTCATTATCTGTGTAATCATATTTGAGTCAATTACTTTTTCTTGTTCTCTTGTTGATGTGCCTTAATGCCTGAAGCTCCAGGGGATTCTTTCAGCTCCCCAGCCAGACCACCATATTCACATGGGACCTGATTTTAGGTACCTAGGAGATTTTTAAAAACCCTTTTAAAATTAGAGCAAGATATGGAAATCTTTCCTGTTGCAGTTGGGATCAGTGGAAGATGTGCTGTTGTCTTCCCAGGGCCATCTGCAGTCTGTATGTGCCTATGACAGCATCTCTTTTAATAGCTGCTCTGGATAAGGCCTTTGCACTTGCTCTTGCTGCTTTCTCCTCTCTTATCACATGTTTGTAGAGCACAGTCTGTTGGTGTGCTCCAGTGCATGACTTTCTGGGACTGGTGGGGGGAAAATGACAGAACAATATTCTCTTTTTCAGCCCTCTGCACAAATAAGGAGCATGCCTGAAACATTTTTTCATTCACTTATTTCAGTGCATTGTGCCCTCTTGCTTCAGCTTTTTCATGTCCTGGTATAAACCACCTTCACTTTCATGCTGTTCTATGTAATAGATTGTATTCTAAGGAGTCACCTAACTGGGTATTGTTTCTTTAATTAAGAGTACAGTGGAGGGAGAAACAGGAATGTGTGGTACAAGCTGATACCTAGAGCTAGGTAGAAAATGGTTTTCTTGTCCAACAACATTTATATATATTTTTCTTTCCCAAATTGAGCAAAAAGTCAAAAACTCAACATTCCTGAAAACTGAGCACTATCCCCAAAACTCAGCTTGAACCAAGTCAAATAGTCTTGTTTTGATGAGCTGGAAATAGTTTGTATTGATTGCAACCTTTTAATTTTTTTTTCAATTTTTTTTTTACAAACGTATGTTTCAGTAGAAAAGGTAGTTTTGAAGCAGTGCATGCTTTTTTTAAGAAGATGTCAAAAGTTTCCCATTTTGACAATTTTGAAAATTTTCTTTGGGTATTTTTTTTGTTTTTGTTGTTTTGTTGTTTTTGATACAGGAGATTTGTCTAAGCTGGCTGGTTCCTATGAGAAAGTTTTGGTTTCAAGGAATCGGCTTTTTCCAAGAAAAAGAAAAAAAAATTGGCTGCAAAATTCCTTGTCAGCTCTTCTGGTATCATTTGAAAGAGGCATAAGTGATACTTAAATATATTGGGAGTGCAGATAATGGCAAAGGATGAAGGGAGGAGGTAGATGAAGGACTTCAATCCCCTGCCACACTGGCACATAAAGCTGATAAGGTAGAAAGGCACAAAATGGGGTTGTGCTTTTATAGCTTGGTGTAGCTATACAGTTTTTCTAGCATAAGTTTATTTATTAAAACTGCAACCTACACTCAAGGCATGCTTTGCACTGGGTAGGCCAATAGCACCAGGTAAAATCATGAGATCTTAGTGGCAGGAACAGCTTATCCTTCTATTGGGCCTTGCAGGAAGGAGGTTAGTGGTATACCCACTCAGGAGAGGGAGACACTAGCAAAGGCCACTCAAAGTCAGCTTATGAATGGGGTGAGTTGTTTTTTAGAAGTAAAATTCAATCCTGTGCACACAGCAGTGCATTGCTAACTTGACACTCAGTTTATATGCATCAGACATGCTTTGTCTCAAAAGATGCCTGGATCACAGGAACCCTATCAAGGCTTGCAAACCCCTGTATCATGAGCTGACTCACCTGTACAAGAGAGTTTGCTGCTTCCCATATTGGAGCAGCGGGTCATCACTATGCTGTAGTATCATTCCCAGATGGGCCCTATTGAGGGATAATCGTGAAAAATAGATCATTCATCCCTGTAAACTTAACAGTGCAGAAGTTTTGCTCCTAAGATCATTAAGCTAATGAAAATGGAACCTGCCTGGCTGTTTCGCAGTAGATACACACCCAGAAGAGTCTCGTTTATTTGACCCCTGGAAGATGAATGATCTTGAGAGGTTAGATGTCTTGTAATCTTGCATGCTAGCTTTGAAATTCACAGAACTTACTTGTGTTCACAGGATTTTTTTCCTGTCACTCAAAACCTACATATTTTTTCAGTGATAATTCAACAAGAGGGTTTTTTTAAAGCCCATATTTACTAGACAATGCAGAATCTGTGTTACATGATGTGGTGCAGAGAGATCTAGAAATTGCTAGATTGACATCAGAGAGACTGGGAGATATACAGGCAGTCCTCGATTTACAACATTTCGAGTTACAATGTTTCGCACTTACAATGTTTATAAATTGACACCCTGTTTCAATTTTATGACGTCACTTTACAACGCTTGATCTGATGTGACACTATGCCAGCGAACAAGTTCGCTGCATTGCTCATCTCCCTGGAGAAAATCTGTCCAAACTTCCTTGGGCACTTTCTTTAAGAAAGCAGACAAGACTCCAGAAAAACTTGCAGCCAAGGCTTTTGAGAAGACTCCAGCCAAGAACACTTCCAAAAGTCCAACCAGGAGCCCTTCAAAAAGTCAAGCAAAGTCACCTCAAAGAAGTCCTTCTAAATCTATATGATTGCTATTTACAATATAAATACATTGATGTAGCTATATTACTCATCCATAATTGATCAACTACAAAATTCTGGGGGATTTTTGGTGAAAATAGGGTATCAGGCCTTGGTTCAGGAACCAATCCCCCATTTATAACATTGTTTCTTATGAGAAAATTGGTTCCGAGTTACAACGTTTCAACTTAAGACGTGGTTTTCAGGAACCAATTGTGTCGTAAGTCTGAGGACTGCCTGTACACAGTAGCTGCTACTGAACCAAAATGTCTTTGCTATTTTTTCTTTGATATAACATGCTTGTTTTGCTGCTTCTTTTCTTAGCAGTTTTTTCCTTCAATTTTTTTCCTCCCTGTGCTGTCTCCTCCTTTATCGAAGTTGGATGCAAATGCAGTAACAATCAAATTCTACTTTTGGCCCGTGATGTGAAGATATGATTTACAGACTTAAGTTTTTTTGGAGCAGGAACTATCATGTCTTGTAGCTGTGTATGGGGGAAACACAACTTTTTTGGGGCCTCTAGGAGCTCTTACAATATCAATTTTCAATCACTTCTTGGATCCCAGAACAATATAGCAACAAATATAAAAACAGGCTGAATGCATGTTTAGCTATTCAGCTACCTCTGATTACTGCAATTATTTGTAAGTTCTTGATGAGGGTACATATGAATCTATATGTATCTACAGGAGGGGCGAACTTAAAAAAGGTTGGGTTGGATAAATATCTGGAAGTGTGGGTATTTTATTCAAATCTCAGTGAAACATTTGATCTTTTTATCCAAGCTCCTGTTTCCCCAGAGATGTCCAGGTAACTCAGTCATCTACCCTGGCTTTTCATCATTCAGATTGGCAAGGTGCCTCCAGTACAATAAAGTTATTGGCCTTAGCTTCTTTCCATCATCACTGGGTATATTTACACATGCATTTTACTGCAACGTGGACTAATTAGCTCCACAGTAAAGCATCACAGTCTACACATGTGCCAGTATTAAGGCACAGTAAATTAATTAACTCTGCCATAGGATAGTATTGTCAGGGATAGTACTATCCTATGGAGGAGTAATTTACTCCACCAAAATGCACATGTAAATGGTGACAGGGGCTGGATGGGACACAAGGGTGCTAAAGTGTGGGGGCTGCCTGCTGCTTTACCCTCCACTTTAGCACCCTCATGCCCCAGCTAGCCCTCCACCTCCCATTGCCACCATCCAGAGCCCAGGGTTTACTCTCCACCCCTCTCCCCCAGGCCTCCTGCCAGCCTGGGGTTACTCTACCTTGGTTCAAAGTGCTGCAGTCCTAGGTGCATGTGCAAATGCTGTGCCTGGGAACAGTTGTCTCCAGTGTGAATTGCACCAGAGTTTATCATATCACATCTGTGGGGTACATCTGCTGTAGTGACCAGTTCCTAGGCCCTGGCTGAGTTGCACCTGTTGATTGTCAGTGACATTTATGAAGCTTTCTCTTGTGTTGTATTCCAAGGGTGAAGTTCTGAGATCCTGCATACTTTAGAGATTAAGGGTAACATATTCAAAGACACCTCTTGATTTAGGAGTCTAACTCCCAGTTTCAGAAATGACTTAGGCACTTGGAAGCCAACTCTTATTGAAAGTCATTGGACTCAAACATATGAGGTCACTTTTGAAAATGGGATTTAAACTCCTAAATCACAGAGGTGCTTTGGAATTTTTTCTTTGAGAGGGTCACCATACAATCTGAACAACAGTAGCAAGGTGAGTGCTGGGTCTGAATGAAGGAAGAGCCATGAGGTGAAACAGAATGGAGGGCTAGGGGCTACCTCCCTTTCTGAAATACAGTACAACCCAGGAACTTCATAGAGTTAAGTTCCTAATCCCCTGGCAAAGAGGAGGGGTGGGGTGAAGCAACTGGGGTAAACATGCAGGGTCCCTGTGGTGCTCCAGCTGATGACAAAAGTAGGGCCCTTTCAAGTAAAAGATGCAGCAAACACCTGAATGGTTTGTCTTTATTTAAGCAACCTGCTGCAAATGGACTGGATATGAGTGATCTACGTTTTACTATACTTGTCAGGGACAGGGTTGGAGTTGCAATGTGAGTGAAATGAGGAGATTTGGTAGCGGGAACCAAAAGATCAGCCAGGTTCTACTTTTCCACAGATATGATATGGTATTTCCATCTCTGCAATCTCCCTCTAGTGGTTATCAGTGTATGTTCGTGCAATTCCCAGATAGGAAACAATGCTGTACATCCTTCATTCAGACCCAGGTTGACTAAGCCTTGATATTCCCACTCATTGACAGATGAGACAAGTATTTTATTTCACCATCCATATTCTCATAGTGTTCTAATTAGATGGGTGCATTGCACTATGGAATTGATTCTGCCACATATAGGTGGATTAATGCATGGGCCAACTGGGCACAAGCCCAGGGGCCTCTACCAATTTGGGTCCCCTGGATCCTCATCAGCAAGGAAGCGAAAGTCTTGGTTTTAAACTTGGCAGGTTTTTATCTCCCAGCACAGAGACAAAAATGACACCAAGTTTAAAACCAAGGCTTTCACATTTGCTTCCCTGCAGCCAGGAGTGGGGCCCCTCCCCCAATGGGGCTGGGCGGGGCAGGCTGGGGCTGGGCCATCTGGGAATGCCACGTAGCACCATGCTTGGGGTAGGCGGCCCAGGCTAGGAGTGCCACACGGTGCTGTGCCTCTGCAGGTAGGTGGTGGTGCTGGGGAGGGGCCACAGCCCCCCCCAAATTCACCTTAGCCCCCCATAGCCACCCCTCCCTGTGCTGCCACCCTCCCACAGAGGCGCAGTGCAGCACTCCTGACCTGAGCTGGCCCAGCCCAGTGCACGTGTGCAGCTGCACGGACACAGCCAGGAAGCAGCTCCATGCTGGTCAGTGCAACAGGGCCTGGGTAGAAGTGAGACTGAGCCACTGGTAGCCTGTAAGGGGGAGAAGCGGGGAAGGGGACAGGTCTGCCTCAGAGCGATTGAGAGTGAGGGAAGGGGGAGGTCCTGTGAGGGAAATGTGTGTGGCTGGGGGTGTGTGTGTGTGTATCTCTGTCTGTGTGTGCACCTCTGTCTGTGTGTGCACCTGTGTGTGCTCACGTCTGCATGTGTGCATGCATGCATCTGCAGGTGTGTGTGCATCTGTGTATGTATGCATATATATGCATGCCTGCGTCTGTGTGCATGCACGTGTCTGTGTGAGTGCATATGTGCATCTGTGTGTGTGTGTGCGTGTATCTATGCATGCATGTGTGAGTGTATGTGTGTATCTCTGCATGTACATCTGTGTGTGTACATCCCTGTGTGTGCATCTGTCCATGTATGTGCATAACTGTGTACGTGTGTGCACACATATTTGTGTGTGTGTTTGCCTCTGTGCATCTGTGTGCACATCTGTGCATCCATATGCATCTGTGTGTGCACATCTGTGTCTGTAAGTGTGCATCTGTGTGCATGCATGTGCTTGCATGTGTGTGTGTGTGTGTGTGTGTGTGTGTGTGTGTGTGTGTTCATGGCAGGGAGAGTATTTTTGTGACTGTGTCCATGTGCAAAGAGTGAGTGAAAGTAGAGTGCATACCCGCCTGTGTGCATGCCTGTGTGTATGCCTGTGTGTGTGTATGTTTGGCTACAGCGGTGTGGGGGAGGCAGGTAGCTGGGAGAAGAGGCGGGCATGTGCATCCCCCACCCCCAGCCCGGCAGGGTCCATCCAGCCTCCTCCACCAGCACCAGGAGGGGAAGGGGCCCCACCCTCCAACCTGCAGCCCAGCTCCCAAGGGAGCAGGGGGCCTCCAATTTTGTGTTTTCCCAGGGCCCCAGTACACCTTAATCCACCTCTGCTGCCACAGAGTCCAGTGCCTCAAAGAGCAGGATCTCTTCTTCTACTGTCACTCTCTTGTTCAGAGGTACAGGACTGTTAATTCCTGACGAAGAGCTGGTGGCTATACTTTATTTTCTCATATACCACATGTTCCAGAACCTTGTTTTTGAAAGGCAAAATAAAGAAAAAAGATCTTTCCTTGTAATAAGTAACTACAAGGAAAGATCTTTTTTCTTTATTTTGCCTTTTACTTTTGCCTGTAATGGGCAGAAACTGTTTTTATCGTATATCTTGCATAAATGCACACTGCCATTTCCAGCAGTTGCTTTTTGGGAAGAAGTGCATGTTGTACATAAGAAAATATTATAGGTATTGATTCCTTTGGGAACCTGAAACAGTGACACATGCATATACCCACAGTTGCCCTTACTGGTTGAGAGGTTCCGAGGATTTTCCAGCCAGCTTATAGGAGTATCACTGTATTTACTTGGATAAAAGATGAGGTTTTTTTCCTTATCTTACATTTGCATACAAGGGAACCTCATTAAATGCATTGTCTATCACTAAACTGCTGCCAAAAGCAGCATGTGCTCAGTGATGGAAACCAGCCATGAATTAGATTAATGCAGTCAACACTGAGCATGACTATAAAACAAATGGCCCACAATAGGCAATCATATTGATGGGAATCTACCACAAAGCTAGTTTAGTAAAGCCCCTATAAGTAAGATAATGGTGCAGTCCCCCTCAGCACTAACTTTTTCAAGTCATGGTGAACCACAACACTGCATAAATTTCAACTTACTCCCATGGCTGAGCTTCATTTTTCTTTCCCATTTCCAGTGATTCTTGTTTCTTCACCAGCCTTAAATGTCTGGAAAACATCATCAAATCAAGGGGCTCCCCCAAACAGTTCACCCAGAATCCTTGTGTTGCCCCCTCTCTCAGCCTGTCACATATGATTAGTGTGGCCCCACCCTCTATGACAGGGGTGGACAAAATCTGGTCCCCTGGCCCAGGCAGAATCCAGCCATGGCGTGTCCTGTCACCTCATGGGCACACAGCGGGGTGGGGCAGCTCTGTCGCAGGACTGCCTTTCTAGACAGCCCAGGTGGCAGGTGGCTCCTTCTGGCTGCCGTCACTGACAGCCCCAGCCCTGTGGTAGCGGCAGGGACACACGCTGCTCAGCCCCAACCCCACATGCCCTGTGCCTGCTTTGGGATCACCTGCCCAGGCTCTCACCGGCAGTGTGGCACAAAAGCTGTTGCTCAGCGTTGGGCCATCAGCATTGGGTAAAAGTGGCCCCTCTCCTTCCTGCTGCCAGCAGTTCCCTGCTATACTTGCCTTGAGCCCGTGCTGGGCTGCCTTGTGTTTTTGCTGCTGTCACTGCTACCTCCGGGCTGCCCAGCGGGGCTATGGTGGCAGCTCAGAGCAGCTACAGGGCAGCCCAGTGCAGGCTCCAGATAGCTGCAACAGAGACTGGAAAAAACAGGGAGCTGCCACCTCCCGGTCTACCTAGAAAGGCAGTCTCACTGCAGAGCTGCCCCAGCCCCACTGTGTGCCCAGGGTATGGCAGGATGCACTACAGGGGAGTGGTGCGGCGGGTGCTGGGTCAGGGCTGTATGCAGGTTCTGGATGATCCAGTCTGGTGGGAGTGAGTCCAGAGTGGGTTTGGGGCATGCTGGGGCTGCGCGCTGTTGGTGGTGGCGAGGAGGCATCTCAGGGTGTATGGACTCTGGGCTTTTGCAGAGTGGGGGTGGGTGCTTACCAGCTCAGGAGGAAATGCGTGGGGGGGCTTACTCTTGTACAATATACAAGAGTAAGACCTCATTTCACGCTATTTTGCAATCACATCTATGTACAACACACACACATAAATTAGGACAAAAATATTTTTTAAAATAAAATTTAAATATGTTATTTTCAATGTTCGATTTTTAGAATATAATTTGTTTTTTATTATGGTTTCAAGATGGCAAAACCCCTTCCCAAAAGCAGTTTTACTTCTGGGAGCAAAGGAAGGGAGTTCTGGTGGCAAAGGTCAGGGATTAGGGGGTGGGACTTCCAGTCCCAAGATGCAGACCGGAGGGCGGGGCACCCGTCATTGGGCAGAGCTATCCTTGTGGTCCTTGACAGCTCATCATCAAAACTTGTTAAGCAGCCCTCCACCTGAAATAATTGCCTGCCCCTGCTCTATGAAGTGAAGCCAAACCAGTCTGCTCTATACCTCATCTGCATATACATTTTTGGAGGATCATAGGACTCATGACAAGAGCACCCAGATCCAGTCCTGATTAGCACATGGATCCTTTATAGGTGTATCTGAAGTATACACACATACTTAGCAGTGCTGAGCTGTGGGGTCACCATGCCTTGAAATTGCTGTTAACTGCTGGGGCACAGCACAATGAACTATATGGTAGATCATGAGCCTTTTGGCTTTGGACTAATATCATGCATAGTTTGTACTACATATAAGTAGATGCCACAGTCTGCTCAAAAAGTGTGTTTATGGAGCACCTGTATTAAAAGTTGCAGGAGTTTCAAACAAAAAAGTAAACTGCAACAGTTCTGGATGAACTAAGTCTATGGGTACTATATGAAAATTGCTACAGCTATGTTTATTTCAAGGTCAGTGTTTTGAAATTTGCTCCTCGCTTCCATGTGGTTAAGGAGAGCAGGGTCTGACAGTAAGGACAGTAAGGCTGTAGGGGGGGTTGGGGAAAGGCAGAGGGCAAGCGGGATACCTGATTTATTTTCCTTGTTGTAGAAGTGGGAGGGGGGTAATTTTCAAAGTAAACCTTCAATAATTAGATTTTATACCTGGAAAATTATAACAAATTTATACATTTCAGTATATAGAATGTAATTATCGGATGGTCCTCTTATAATCAGGGTCATCTTATAGTTAAGTAAATAAAGAAACTGTATATTACTAGCAGTAGTAAAGTAGCATTCATAATAGTCAAAACAAGTAAAAATAATTTTTAAAGGGCTTGATATGTTTGGCTTACTAAATAGAGAAGTGACTTGATTATGGTGTATAACTACCTTCATAAGGAGAGACCATCAGGATGAAGAAGAAATTAAAGTCTGACATCAGGAAGAAATTAAAGTCTGACATGGAGCAATATCTAGAAGTTTAAGCCAGGCAAATTCAAAATAGAAGTCAGGCCCCAATTTTTAACCACGATGACCAACTATTGGCACAAATGATCCACAGAAGTGGTGAATATTCTCCATTCTACTGAAGAGTTTGGATCTGGACTGGACTGGCAAACACAAATTACTGAATGTGACATTAAGGTCACTGGGTGACATGCTGTTGCCAGTGTTATGTTAAATAAATGAGTGGCCCATTTAGCTCTAAAAATCTATTAATCTCTTGCACTTCTATATAGCCTTTATTATAACATTGACCAAGCATTTTACATGCACAATTTAAATTGCAGCAAGGTTTATATTAGAATTCTCATTTATGAAAAGAGAAATTAAATCACAGAGATTGTAAGTGGATTTTCCAGGCTCACCAATAAGACAGAACCCACGAATCCTGACCTCAGAGGCTCCTCAGAGCTGCAGATGTAATATTAAATGCATAGTTGAGTCACCTGGAAACTTATGTGATAGACTGTGAAGATCAACATAGGTTACCAAGGTAGGCCCTTTAAACCGGATTCTGACACCAAAGTATATGGCTTGATTTTCAGAAGTGCTGACCATCTCCAGTTCCCATTGAAGTCAATAGTAGTTGGAGGTGTTTGGCATCTCTGAAGATAGACCACTTCCAATCCAAAAGGATTCCTTTGAAACCTGGGCCTGAAAGCAGTGCCTGTAGCTTATTCATAGTTGAATCTGTAGATTTAACTTAGGGTATTCAGAAAGGAGTTGGACAAAATTTGTTTTTAAGCCCTTCTTGCATTCACTTGATCCCTGGGATTTCAAGGTTTGATTGGATACAAATGTAAGGTAAAAGAACTTAGGAGGAGGAGTCCCCAAGAGGCCATTTTGGGCTCAAGAAGACAAGAGCACATTAGCACTTTTGCACACACTACACACCCTGGGCTAAATCCCTGTGCTAGCTTGTATCAACCCTAAGCCAACTACATGTTGGGGATTCCTAGGTAGCTGGATCTAATCAAGCTACAGTGAGCCTCCAGAGAAGAACCAAGCAGCCAAAATGTGTTCACACTGGTCAACAACATGATAAGGGACAGCATTTAAACGTCTCCCTATTTATGGCTCTTCGTTTACATTTGTTTCTCCCTTACCTTTAAAAAAGAGAAACTCATTCTGAATCAGACAATGCCATGTCCAGTACCCAAATAAAACACCCTCCAGGGATATCTGAGGTGAGGGTGGAAAGAGAAAATCCTCTAAGGGAGATTTCTGCAGATCCTTCTCTCTGTGTATGGGGGAAGAGTTCTCTTTCTTCCTTGCCCAAGCTACAGAATCAACTGTGTGCGCCACCAAACCCAACGAATTTGCTGTAGCACTGGGGCCGGTGGCGTTTCCTTGCCCTGTCTGCTCCTAAGGCTAATCTTATGGATTTACACTGCCAGAGCCTCCCACCTCAGGGAAGTCCTCCAGTTCAAAGATTTCTGCCTCTGACTGGCTCTCTAAGCTCTGCAGGGTTGATATAGTACCTTGCAGCCCTGTCCTACACAGCCTCCCCAGCTCCAATCATATCATACTGGTAGGGCACATGATCTGAGCTCTTTCAAGAATTACTTGCACTTGCTGAATCCTCTCATACTTAACATATGCTGTGTTGTTTTTGTATTTCCTGCAAGTGAGAGAATTGTTAAAATCAGGTAGAAAAAAACAATAAAAACCTCTTGGTTTTTAAAGTTAGGAGGACACTTGTACCCAGAATTTTTAGCCCATCCATTCTTTACAAAACAGACTGTAGAAGCTAAACTATATGGCAGTGTTCCTTTAAATAAGTAGATAAGAAGCTGAAAAATAGCCCTTTTTATTGACAATTAATTACTTGTATATCCTTAACTCACCCACTAAATGTAAGTTTGGCAAAAAACCCAAATTCTATTGTACCCTGTGAGCATAGTTAATCTGCCAACATCCTTTTAACTAGAAAGCTTTGATCATACTAAACACTGCATAAAGTTAAAAAAAACAGGTCCTCTCCACTCCCTACAATTTATCTACTGACTGGTATTTAGTACTACTGTGCACAATGGAGAAATCTGATTTGTGTATTTGTTACAGTTTCATAGAAAAATAAGGCTAGAAGGGACTTCGTCCATTTTAAAATATTTCATACAGTCAACACAATCAACTGAAATGTGAGCAGTTTGCAATTTGGACAGTTCTTACATGAAATACAGTTTTCCTGTTTGCATTGAATGGGTCAGACATCCCTGATTGTAACTTCAATGAAATCAGGTTATGCAAGGGAGTAACATGGTATAGAGGGTCTAAATATAGAATGGTAAACTTGGTGCATAAAGAAGACTTAGGAAATAACATACAGGCCTAAGTCTCAAACAAGAGCAAGCATGGTTTTGTAGCCTAATGTTTAGACTATTCAGGGGCAGCAGAGGTGCTGAGCTCTAGTTCTTGCTCCTAGAGCTATTTCTATTTACTACCCAGTGACTACCTAAAATGGAACCAGAATCCAGGCTTCCCCATTCCAGGAGAATGCTGTGACCATTGGATACAGAGTCAGGCCTCCCTTGACTTCCCCGTTCCAGTCCCATGATTCTTGCATTCATGGTTGCACCGTAGCCCAGCTGCAGCAGGAGAGGTGAAGGATACGGTGCGTGCGCTTGGGAAATGGGAGATACAGGCTTGAATCACATCAGGCTAAGAAGAGCACAGAACCCAGTTTTCTTGGGTGACAGCTCTAAATGCAAGATTATTATTTTAAAGGTTAGTGGTGGCAACACTGCCATCAGAACAATGATGTTTTAGCAAGAGTAAGCCCATCTCAAATAAACACCTGGCCTCAGCAGAGGACAGGGTGCTCTGAATCCTGAGTGGATGGAGGTTCAGGTAAGCCCCTGTGCTTAGTGTTTCCCATTGGCTCACTCTAAGTGGACTCCCACTTATGATCCGTTTTCTGGACCTCTCTTTGGAGATGTCTGACTCTTCCCATTGACTGTACAGGAAATGTAGGCATCTAACTCACCCTCCTGGAGCCAGGCATCTAATTTTTAGGTAGACTGAAGCACAAGTTGGAAGTGCCTAAAGAACCGGTCTGGATTTTGTTCTTAGATGGTCTCTTTCAGTGGGTGGGAGCTGTCACTGGGAAAGGTAACAGTATAGCCAGGCAGAGCCCAGCAAGCTAAATATCCAAAATATTATCTTTAACCATTGTGATACCAGGCAGGGTTTGGCAGCCTCCTCAAAAAGAGAAAGGTAAGTGGTGAGAGAGCTCCTTTGGAATCACAGAGACAGGTGTGTGTGTGTATGTGTGAGAGACTGTAAAAGCTGAGAGTGAGGGAAGGATAAGGAAAGTACTGGGGAATTATCCAGTTGGGGTAGGAGGAAGGATGGATAAAAATGGAGATGGGCTATTAGAAAGGGAGACTCAGGTTTTTTGATACACATTTAAATCGCTCAGGAGCTAAGGCTCCAAACTCCAACCTTTTAAGAGATTTATGATGAAT
Organism: Alligator mississippiensis; assembly: GCF_030867095.1. Classification (NCBI taxonomy): domain Eukaryota; kingdom Metazoa; phylum Chordata; order Crocodylia; family Alligatoridae; genus Alligator; species Alligator mississippiensis. Next base: position 43,722,783 of record NC_081832.1, read on the forward strand.
CAAGTCAAACAAGACAAAGCAGTTTTTACTTTTATTTTTTTTCTCCCTTTCAGAGCAGTCTTGCTCATAGCCCACTATATACATTAGTGCTAAAGTTCATAATCCTGGTACCTCCTGTTTCTATCTCTGTCCTGTGCCTTCCAGCTACAAACACAAGGCAGGCTCAGGAATCCGTTCTCCCACAAGGTCTCCACACATTGAACTGGTATGTGTGTTGTGCACACTTTGTAGCACTACAAAGCACAAAGTCTATCCTGTCACATCTGTATTATTACTTTAGCAGAATTTTTGGGGGGTTGTACTTGTTTAATTGGTGGTCAAATTTGGCCTTCTGCCTGCAGATCATCCTTGCAAAGTAGTTGTGCCTGGAGTAGTCATGAGACCCTAGCAACTGGGGACACTTGTTCCAATTCAGCTTTATTCTCTAGCCCTTCCTTAATCTTCTCATGGAAAATCACTAAACATGCTCTCTCCAAAGCCCATACACAACAGTTTCCCCTTGCAGATTGATGGAGCTTCCAAAAGTCCTCCTGAAAGCAACTATCATAGGAGGAATAGGAGATTAGCGGTGCATGTGTTCTTGCTATCATCTCTATCATTTTGTGTTGCTTGCTGTCAGTCTATGTAACAGCATTAAAGCTAGCCTCCAAGAAGATTACTGTGTAGCACATAGCCCACCCTTTTATTCCAGTTAGGGAGTAGGTGGGAGAGGTGTTTAGCAGTGGGTAGGTGAGGAGGAAGATGAGAGGCTCAGAATGAAAGGATAGGCATTGCTTGCTGCCTGAAGACTGGGAAAAAATAGAATATTGCTATTAAGGAAGCCGGGTTGCAAGAAAACTCAGATTAAAGCAGGTGCTATTCATGAAGCTTTTAATTTTTAGTTTTCCATTCATCACTATGCACTTTTATTTTTAACCGTAGCCTCACAGATGATGCCAGATTTGTTCTGTGATTTGTCCCCTTTTCCTCCTCCAGATGTCCAAATGGATTCTTCGGACAGAGATGTTTGGAGAAACTGCCTTTGCGATTGTACATGCCAGATCCTAAGCAAAGTATGTTTGAAGACAAAAAGTGCACCACACTACCTAAAACTCCTGGGCACAGCGCTGGATATAGAGGGTCTAGTCAGGGGTTTATTTTGATCTATGGGTTAGGGTTTAGGGAAACAGGTAAGGGACTAGCCTGAAAGCAAATCCATAGGAATCTTGGAAGGGATCTGAGGTGGCATCAGAAGGGGCCTCATTTCAGTCTGTTTGGATGTCATTTTGCTACCCTGTTTCTCTCTTTCTGGTTTTCTTTCTTCCGTTAGGTGTCCAATCGAATTCACAGGGGACCGGTGTCAGCACTTCGCAATGGTCAGCTTCTCCAGTATGTCTCTTTCTACTTCTCTCTTTCCCTGTTCGTCTTAGCACTATATGACATCTCTAAAACAGGTTCTTCCTTTCCTTAGGGCCCCATTCTCCTCTTTTTATGCATATCTAGCTCTGCTGGCATTAATGGGAGCTACAGATGAGTGCTACTAAGAGGAGAATTAAAGCCCCTGCCATCTTGAAATAATTTTCAATAGGTTCTTCTTTTATTTCTAATTAAATAGAATTTAAGATTATATTTTACTTTTTTCATATAAAATCCAATTAAGACAAAGATTCTACAGCATGTTGTGTGAGAACAGCCTGTGTCTATCAGCATTGTTATCATGTGATGGACTGTTGGCCATAATACCAAGGACTCATTTCTTGACCTTTGTAAGTGCGATCTGAGAGCTGTCTGTATTGATCTAGGAATCAGGTATGCATGTAGATTGTGTTTACACATCCAGTAGCCAAGGCAAGGTTTAGTCACTATGAAAGTAAGATTATTTGTGGCTAGTTTGCTATCACACTCCAAAGTCTTCTCTGAGTACCAGATCGCGGCTCTGCAGCCTGTGATGTTCATGTAAGGGTCTGTCACAGTTGCAACATTTTTTTGTCGGTCCCAATGTAGACTAGTAGGAAGTACAGCTACAAATGCAGCCCCTACCTGCCCACACAGGATGGGATCAATGCAGTGGAGAATATACAAAGCTTGTGCTCATGTGACTTAGCAATATGTCTTGTATCTAACACAGAATTGCTCCTACATCTTCCCATGGGGAGAGGTAGTCCCATACATATCCAGTGTTGGTTTATGTTTAATTGGATGATGAAATCTTTTGATTAACCTATTGAGACACACTCCTCACCAGTGTCATTGTCAGCCTTGCCTGAGTAAGAACTGATTAAAAATTCAAGGCCAAAGTGTGATCTTAGTTACATCAGTGTAAGGACTGTGTTACACATTACACTGTGAGCTGCTCAAATGTTGATTGGTGTTAGCACTAGCACGAGTTTGGACCAGTCACACGTTCAGGCTAGCAGGGGCCTGCAGGACTGAAAGGTAAGAATTCCCCCTCTCCTCCCCTCCCATTCTGGACTTCCCCCTTCCCTTCCTCACTCCTGTTCCACCCCTGCCCCCAGGGCCCCCCCTTGCCCTCTGGGGCTCCCCCTCCCCACCCACAGGGCACTCCCCTACCCTTGTGTGTAGCTGCTTGTGCTGTCTGTCCCGGGTGAGCAGGCAGGGCAGGGTTAACTTGTCTGCCCAACTCCCACCACTGATACTGCTGGGCTGCTGCTATTTGGGCTGAGCCCACCCAGACAGCAGCAGCAGTAGCAGTGGCTGGCAGGCAGGCAGACAGCCACCTTAACCCTTCCCTGCCTGCTTACCTGGGACAGAGTGCAAGTATCCACAAGTAAGCAGTGGGGGGCAGAGTGAGCAGGGATCTGGCTCACTGGAGGGGGCAGTGGGCCCTATCCAGGCCACCAGGGGAGGGAAGGCAGGTGGGGTGTTTTCACTAGTGTGTAGCCTTTAGTGGCTACACATTAGCTGAGTAACACAGATCAGAGATAAACGTGGAGTGGCATAACTTTAAGCCACCCTAAAGAGTGTTTAAAACCAGTTTCAGGTCTTAACGTGCAGACAATCCAGGGGTTAAGAGCTCCAAGAGCTGTCTAAAATTAATTTGTAACAAAGCCCTAAATCAGGTGTGATGTCTCTGCTGCTGTTGGTGAATTGGTAAATTTTCAGTTGAAAGCAGGGACTTCTGACTTTGGATTTTTCAAAGGTCCAGTTATGTAGCCTTTATACCAAGCAGTATTTACATGTATAGCCTAGTTGATGTCAGTGGGACAGCTTGTGTGAAAATACAAATTCTAGAATTAGTTCCTGAATTAGAAACTCAGCTAAATGGAACATGCAGGTATTGTGTTCAGTAAAGGAGCATATGCTAAATCCCAGATGCTGGCTCTCCTGTTTCTACTTGTGTTCCTACTGAACTCTGATAGCTCATTTATTCATTCAGAATTTGTTTATTTATACGTTTTATGCATGTGGGCTAGAGGATGTGTACATGTTTAGCCACTTAGCTTTTGTTTGATTTGTCCACCATGTGCAGAGTGGTTTTTTTAAATTGCACAGTTCTGCTCGCTATTACTTGTGTCTGATTTCCATCAAAGGTGAGCCTTATGCCTAAAGCATATTGGAGCTTTATAAGCACAACTTTATTCTTCATGTACATAGTGGTATCTGAGATCTATGCAAACAGATTCCCAACGCAGATTACCACAATCTCTCCTTAGACATATAATAGCAGATACTGGGTGTGTCTACACGGGCACATTAGTCTGTTGCAATAAACTCTGATGCTTATCGCACTGGAGTTTATTGCTTCTGGGTGCACATTTACACATTTGCTCAGGATCACAACTTGTTGAACCAGGTCAGAGCAGCCCTGGCTGGCAGAGGGTCTATGGGGTCAGCCTGCCAGCTGGGGCTGCTCCCCCTGGGTCATTGCGCTATAGAGGGGCTGGCTGGGGCATGAGGGTATTTTAGCTTAGGGTTAGCTGGCAGGCAGCCCCTACACTGAATCACCTTTGTGCCCCAGCCAGCCACATCAGCATCTGCATGTGTGCTGCAGCAGAGTTTTTTACTCTGTGGCAGGATAGTACTTGTATTTACAAGTAAATTAGTTTACTCCAGCCTAATAGGGTTGCATGTGTAGACATACAATGTTTACTGCACGGCTAATTGATCAACTGCACAGTAAATGTCTCATGTAGACGTGCTCTCTGTTATTAAATATGTAGTACCAACCAGCAAACGTTAACAAAATGATCACTTTTACGTGCAAACACAGTGTAGTAAGCTTTGTCTACCAGGTTCTGAATAGAGCGGAGTAAAAATTAATGAGTCTATCCTGTGAAAACCTCTGATATTTTAGCATTTGATTCTATCCTAAATTAGGAAATACAGAATTTTTGGCAGACTTATGCATTCCAAACATTTCAAATTGGAATGGCAACATTTGTGTTTTAGGATTTTTTTATTGTGAAGATGGTCTGATATTTTCCCCATCAAAATATATTGTTTTGGTCTGTTTTTAGTCCTGGCCTGAAATGTTTTGAGTCTGAGGCTTCCATTTACCCCATGACTGAGTCGCACTGCATCTCTCACAGCACATCATCCTGGTCAGAGGAAATTCTGCACTGCACCCAAGGAAATATATTCAGTTGGAGAGAAATATCATCATTTTTGCAAAGAAGTTCTGTTAATTTCCTCTAACAAAACTACTTTTTACATAAGCAATGAGTTTTCTGTTGTAGTGGCAAACAGCATATTCAGGCCAGGAACAAACCAAGGTCTGGCTTTTTTGCAAGCTTACAGTATTCAGTTTTTCTTTGGTTGTGAGAATAGTTTATTAAATTTATGGTTAAAAAGATACCTTCAAACTTAACATTGCATATTACAAAAAATAAATACATTTCTTTACTTACATGATGTTCATGACACAGAATATTATAAGTGAATACATTTTAAAAATCCAGGTTACCTTTTGCTAATGTGGATAAAAAATATCAAAGAAATTACTTTCATATTTGTTTATAGATGCTTTTAAATTCAGGTTCCCAGCACTGCCATATTTGGATGACAAATAGGTTTTAATTTGTGCCAAATGGAAAAACTAAGATAATTCCATTGGTTGTAGATTTTATAACAGCTATTTTTAAATGAAATTTAGACATTAAAACGGGGGCAGGCAATTATTTTGGGCAGCGTGCCACATATGCAGTCATGGATGACTCATGCCTCCTGAGGCTGGGGGGCACGGTGACCTCCTGCAGGCAGCGATGTCAATGTCAGCAGTGTGGCGTGGCGATGGCGAGCGGGGACTGCCCACAGGCAGCTGTGGTAATGTCGGCAGTGAGGGCAAGCCGAGCGGGGACCGCCTGCAGGTGGCCGTGGTGGCTTTGCAGTCGGCTGCGGTGGTAGGAGGGTGGGAAACAGCGATTGCCCACAGACATCGGTGGCAGCATCGGTAGTGGCCAATCTCAGGGAGAGCACATGCCCCCCCACACACACACATTGCCTATGTAGGCAGTTCTGGGGAGCTGTCATGGGCCAGTCAGCAACTCCCACCACCAACAGCCCAGAGCCCACACGCCCTGTGGCTCCTTCCCCACCACTGCCACCAGCACCCAGCAGCAGTAGAGCACACAGCCCCAGCGCTGATCCTGGCCTGCCCTGTGCCCACTTCAGATTTGCCCCAGTGGAGCAGACCAGCACCGGACCAGCCAGAACCTGCATGCACAGCCCTGACTCCAGCCTGCCCTTGTGCCTGCTCCAGACCAACTACCCACACTGAGCAGTGGCAGCAGTAGTGGTGGCTGGGAAGAAGCTGCTGCTAGGTGTGAGGGAAAAGTGGCCACCTTCCCCTCACCACTGCTGGGCCATTCTTGCTGCAGCTGCCTGTGCCCGGGCTGCCCTGTGGCTCCTCTCCACTGCCGTCACTGCCCTGCCGGGTGGCCCAAAAGCAGTGGTGGAAAGGAGCCGCAGGGCAGCCTGAATGCGGGCTCCAGGCAGCTGCAACAAGAAAGGCCTGGCAGCAGTGAGGAAGTGGCAGTTGTTTTTCCCCTGGTCCCAGGAACAGCTTCTGCCTGAATGCTGCCTCTACTCAGCATCGGCAGGCAGTCCAGAGCAGGCATGGAGTGGGCCAGGGCTGTGAACGCAGGTCCCCACTAGTACCACGGGGCTGGGGCCAGCGGCGGCAGCAGCCAGAAGGAGCCACCACTACCTGGGCTGCTTAGAAATGCAGTCCAGCTGCATGCCCAGGGGTAGCAGGATATGTCATGGGCCAGATGGTACCTGGACTAGGTGGGACTGAAGGACCTGCCATGAGCTGGACAAAGTCCCTCCATTTGCCAGATCCAGCCTGCGGGCCGTATTTTGCATTAAAAGCTGACATTGTCCCTTTAATTATCTTTTGCACTTCATCCCACATGGGTTATTGACAGATCAGAAGCTGAAACAAATTAAATCATGTTCAGGAACAGTTTCCAAGGAAAATGAAAAAGATTCGCTTTGTGATTCATATTCCACGCACGTTGTCAGCACTTAACAAATAATTAGATAAAACAATAAAGAATTATGACCACTTTAAAGCCTACTAAGTGCTTATTAGTTACTTTTGATACTCAGCTCCTGACTGGATTCTCTTGATGCTACTGTAAAATTAATAATATAGATGCCTGTTATCAGGTATAACCAAGAGGTTGAGGGAGATTCCTTACAAATGGTAATAAATTCAGGACTGCAGCCTGAAATGAAGATAACTGACCCCTCTGCTGAATCTAGGCCGGATACTGAAAAGGTTGCATTCTTACCAATAGCCTTAACATGCCAGGGAGTGAGTGCCTTCCAAGAGCAGCAGTACATCCTCACATGTCACTGAGCCAAATTCTACGTTCCCTATTCATTTCTTACTAAGATTTTTCTCAAGAAAAACTCCCCTAGGCAGCAACAGTTGCAGGATTGTACTGTCTATTTGTCAGGTAACAGTGGATGTTTATATTATGATTATCAGAAAACCTATCTACAGGTCCTATGTTTATTAAAAGAAAAGGCTGCAATAATCACATAACTTCTCATATAGAAACCTTTTCCATTTCCCTTTTAGGATCATATGGCTATTGCAAGTCAATGGTGCTAATTTTTGTCCCTTTATACTATATGTAGTGCCTCTGGAAGATATAATTGTAAGAAATATTAATATCTCATAGATTTATTTCATAGATTTATTTCATAGACATTAGGGCTGGAAGGGACCTCGGAATATCATCAAGTCCAGCCCCCTGCCCAAAGGGCAGGAAGTCAGCTGGGGTCATAGGATCCCAGCAAGATAAGCATACAGTTTCATCTTGAAGGTGTTCAATGAAGGCGCTTGAACAACCTCCGGTGGCAGGCTGTTCCAGACCTTGGGGGCTCGGACAGTAAAGAAATTCTTCCTTATGTCCAGCCTGAAATGATCTTGTAGTAGTTTGTGACCATTCGACCTCGTCATCCCTTGGGGCGCTCTGGTGAACAAACGTTCCCCCAGATACTGGTGGTCACCCCTGATAAACTTGTAGGTGGCCATCAGATCACCCCTGAGCCTGCGCTTTTCCAGGCTAAAGAGCCCCAGGGCTCTCAGCCTGTCATTGTAGGGTCTGCTTCCCTGACCTCTGGTCATGCGCGTGGCTCTTCTCTGGACTCTCTCAAGCTTCTCCACATCTTTTTTGAATTGTGGAGCCCAAAACTGGATGCAGTTCTCCAGCTGCGGCCTCACTAAGGCTGAGTACAGGGGGAGAATGATGTCCCGGGATTTGCTTGAGAAGCATCTATGGATGCAAGCCAGCATTTTGGTCGCTTTACTAGCCGCAGCATCACATTGCAGGCTCATGTTCATCTTGTGGTCAATGATGACCCCCAAGTCTCTTTCTTCCATAGTGCTAGCCAACATAGCACTGCCAAGCCTATAAGGATGCTGCGGGTTTTTTTTCCCAAGGTGGAGAACCTTGCATTTATCGGCGTTGAACACCATCAGATTCTCGTCCGCCCACTTGCTGAGCCTGTCCAGGTCAGCCTGGATCATCTGCCTGTCTTCTGGTGTGGATGCTTTGCCCCAAAGTTTGGTGTCATCTGCGAACTTGGCCAGTCCACTTCTGACTCCAGTGTCCACATCATTAATGAAGATGTTGAACAGTATGGGTCCAAGGACAGAGCCCTGGGGGACCCCACTGGTCACAGGACACCACGATGAGTGACTTCCATCAATTACTACCCTCTGGTTCTGACCCCGGAGCCAATTTTCCAGCCAGTGGATCGTGGGGGACCCAAGGCGACAATTGGCCAGTTTCTCCAAGAGACGATCATGGGACACCAGATCGAAGGCTTTTTTGAAGTCAAGATGTATGACATCAATCTCATCTCCCTTGTCCAGGTGATAGGTCACCTGGTCGTAGAAGGAAATGAGATTGGTCAAGCAAGACCTACCCGCAACAAACCCGTGCTGGCTATCCCTTAAGATGTTGGCGTTGGCCAGTCCATTAAGGATGGCCTCCTTAATAAACTTTTCTAAGATTTTCCCCGGGATAGAAGTCAGGCTGATGGGCCTATAGTTAGCCGGATCCACTTTCCTCCCTTTCTTGAAGATAGGCACCACGTTGGCCTTCTTCCAGTCTTCGGGCACTACACCAGAGCGCCAAGAGTTTTCAAAGATCTGCGCTAGAGGCTGGGCTATGATGCTCGCCAGCTCCTTGAGTACCCTGTGGTGAAGATTGTCAGGGCCGGCTGACTTGAAGGTATCCAGCTTCTCAAGATGTTCCTTCAGAAAGTCAGCATTAATGGAGGGCAGGGGATCACCCTCACTCGGACTTCCCGGCCCTGTAGCGGGCATGGGCGTCCCATGGGGCTGATGAATATGTCACTCTACCATGTGAAAATAGGATTTAAACACTTACATGATTTTTTTTCTGGATCAAATTTATACTATTGTGGGTTTTGCTCATGTTCTGGTAAGAGAATTTTCACATGTTTTTACAGAGGATCTCACTAAGATTTGCATTATCAGCAGGAATCCTGGTTTTCTCTTTTTAAAAATTACAAATTCTCTGATAAACCCTGCCTCTCGGCCCACAAAGTCTCTGATTAAAACTCCATGTTTTTCCATGACTAAAATGAAATGCCAGTATATATATAGGTATCAATTGTTTATTGATGTAGTTACAATTTTAAAGCAATTTGGAAGCCACAATCACTATTATAAAATAAAATATAAATACTTATAAATTTTGGCGTTTGATTTTGGATTTTTTATCATGGAAAATCAGAGCACTCCCTCCTCCCTTCGCTGACCAGGACATGTTTCCAACTGCAGCTGCCCCCCCACCCCCGCCAGCTTTGTGGTGCTGAGCAGCCTGGATATGCTGGTGCCCTGCCCATGCCATTGCCCCTCTCCACTGACCCCCAGCACAAGCCCTACTGGTGCCCTTCACTCCCCACCCACACCCCCCTGGGCCCTGCTGTTGCCCCTTACTCCTCACCCTTAGCCCTTTGCTCCCACCAGCCCTGCCAGAGGTTGCCCCCAGCTGCCAGGGTTATGGGGCCAGGGACCTGAGTCTACAGCCCCTTGCCTCCCGCAGCAACATCTGAGTCCCGGCTGCTGCCTGGTATAGGTGGTGGCTGCTGCAGTGGAGCTCATCTGCTCCTCCCCCACAGGTGACATGGCCAGAGCAGAGCCCGTGGGAGGGGCAGGTGTGGGCTGTCTGCTGCAGGCTTGGAATCTCCACCCTGCTGCCCTCCCCCCGGGGCCTCCATGGCCTAGTGGGTGGGACCTGAAGCAGCAGGGTCAGGCGAGGAAGTTCAGTGCCACTTCTGGGAGTCCCCCACCACCATAGTGAAATGGCCCTTGCCTGGCTGGCAGCAATGCGGGTCATGATTCTGCACCACCACGCCTGCTGCTGCCAGGCAGGCAGAGGACTCGTCTCCATGGTGGCGCAGGGGTCATGGTGCCAGCACTGAGCTTCCTCACCCTGCTCTGCCCCGCTGTGTGGGGTCCCACCCACTGGGCTGCAGAGGCCTTGCGGGGAGGGCAGCAGGTCAGGGAACCCGGGCCCACAGCAAGCAGACTGCACCTGTCCTGTGCACAAATATGAGGGGCACATGCCCCCCACTTCTGCCCAGGAGTGTGTGAAGTGGTAGGGAGCCACTCCCCCTACTGCCCTTTGGATGAGCCCTGCAGCTGCTCAGTCCAGCCCTGGGCTCCCTGCCTGGGTCCTGCAGCCGTGCATTCTGGCCCCAGGCCCCAAGCCCCATGTACTTCCCCAGAAGGGCAGCAGCCCCAGCCTCAGCCCTGCCCAAATCCCTCCCTTCCTCACAGTGAGTTTCTCAATCCTCCCCACATCCAAGACTTACCTGCGGGGAGATGCTCTCTAACCTGCCTGGCTGCAACATGCTTGTGTACATGAGCACATGCACATGGCACCCCCTGCCTAATCGCCCTTCTCCCTCTCCTTCCAGCCCCTTGCTGCCTGGAACTCTGGCAGCCTGCAAGGAGAAACTCACCATTTCCTGTGTTTTTCTCCTTTAAAGTTGAAAATCTATTTTTTTCTCCTTAAAATGAGAAAATCTGGGTTTTACCGTGTTTTTCTGTGGCAAATGGAAAACCTGGATCTCTGATGATCAGTATAGGTTCTGAGATTTTTAACTCTTTTTTAATGTAAATGCACAGCATTTAACATTGGATAGACTTTGCCTGAGTAGAATCTGAGTACAATTCTCGATATTTTATCCAAAATTAGCATATAATAAATATGGCTTTTTAGTTACTTTATGCTGTAATGCAAAATAATCAGAAATGTGTTGAAAAACCAAAGCAAATCCAAAAGGTATAAAGAACAGTTGATAATCTAGCAGTAATTGTCATCCTTTTAGATTTTTTTTCATGTAGACTCAGTGCAGATGAATAATTAAAAAGAGGAGTGTTATTTCATCCTATGTGTTGTAGTAATTTTCATGCAGAGTACCACAAAGCACTTTTACAGACATTTGCAAAACTAAAGATTGAAACATGCAGGGGAAGAAAGGTTAAAGAAAAGAATTAGAGATTCACTAAGAGTAAAATGTATTGAAGAGATGTATCAAAGAAAAAAGAAAATAATTAAGACCCTGTTCCTACAATGAAGCCACTAGTTAGGACCCCTGTGCCCATTAAGCTCCATTGATTTTAGAGGATCTTCCAGGATCTCCTGAGAGACACTCTGGCTGCCAACCAGATCATCTCCCCTCCTTTAGTTTCACCCTGGATCCACCAGCACACCAGGAGCCAAGGAAAGCAGAGAAAGGGCAGTTTGCCTGAAGTGGGGCATTTTCCCTGCACCAAAGCGCGTGTGCAGGGACATGCAGAGCAGCAAAAAAACAGTGGTGCAAATTTGTGCCGCTACTATTTTTGCCACTGCAAGCGCATGTCCCTGCCTGTGGAGGCACACCCTAAGAGTGTTTCCTTGCCTTAATGGTGTAATCAATGCACCGTGCTTAAGCTTCAGCTTCAGTTCAAAGGGTCACAATGCTAGTTATAGCATTTCCTGCACCTAAATTTTCAAAGCACATGTGGTGATGTGGAAATTTGCAATTTTTTTCCCATTTTCCTGCTGTATAACTATAAGGTCCAGAAAGAGCAATTTCCAGTCCATTGAGCATGACTCAGGGTTGATAACATTTCATCCTGTCTCATAGAGAGCCAGTGCTTTGGATGTAATGTTAGTCTTTCCTCAGTCAGCATGTCCTGTAAAACCAGAATTGCAGTAGCTATTGTTTTTCCACAGAAATCTCTCTCCCTCTCTGTCTCTCTCTGTCTCTTCTGCTAACTGAGCTGACAGAGCCAACTAGCCAAATATCCTCATTTTAAGTTTTATTAAATTTAGTAACTGGGCACAATATCCACTGGTAAATCAGATTGTTATAAACTTCTCCATGACACTAGGCCAGTATAATGAGGAGTAACTATTTGGTAACTGCTGTACTAAAGGGAAAATATACAGTCAGGTGGTTAGCAATGTCAGCTTGTAATATGCAGGTGGACTTTGATCTTATGGTTCTTCTCAGCCTCTTCATTTGTAACACAAACTCCTGAATGCCACTGAGAATTCATAAATAAATAAAAATTACATTCAGTTTTCTCTAAAGCTTTGGGAATTAGGTCTCTGGAACAACCCGAGAGTCCCCAGATCTCATAGTATCCTAATAGGCATAAATATATGGTGAAGGGAGCCAGAAAGGTTTCTATGGAGGGAAATTCCCAGATGCATATGATAGAATTGTTCCCATTTTAGTCTGACACTTAATTCACTGAAATTCTCTACTTGATCATCTGTAGTATTTAGAATAGTTCTCTTTCTCTCCTTTAGGTACCTGTGTCCCCATCTACCTGTGTGTGTACAAGGGCCAAAATCCATTAACTCAAAACTTGTTCCAACTATCTCTTCTAAAAATGTGAGGCAGAATCGTTCCTAAGAAGACTGAGTTAAATAGCCAATCCCATCCTCTTCACTTTGGGCACTTGGTTATATTTCACCTCATCTTGTTTGGCTTTCATCCCTCAGAGAATCTTCATCAAGCCTGAATTAATCTTGACGATACATCCTTAACAAGTTTGCCTTCAGCTATGCATCAGGAATAAAACAGGTCATAACTGTCAAAGCAGTTATTTTGATTTCACCTCACCTCAACTTTATCTCTTTTTGGCTGTGTTTTTCTTCCCATGTTGACCTCATTGTACTTGAGGAAGCTTAGTAGTGGACCGTATGATTGCATTCCACCCTGGGACTTGGAAACAATCTTCTTGCATTCCAGATTGAAACTGAAATGTATTGTGCAGTGGACTGGGTGTAAGGGAATGATACCTGTTGAAGAGTACAGGCAGCTTGGCCACTTCAAAAAACAGCTTGGAAGTCTTTCAAACATTTGAGTTCCAGTGGGTCTTAGATACCACCCTGTCAAAAGCTTTCTCCTGAACCAACCTTAACATGTAAAATAACATTGTGCATTTTTTCCAGGTTTTACCGCATTTGCTTTAAGGATGGCAAGTTGTCTAAGACCTACCTTCTTTTCACTACCCATACATGCTCTTGTGTTACAAAGTTGATAGAAAAACCACTGCACTTGCAAAGAAAACTTTTTCAAAAATCATGTAATTCATTGGTCTTCCTGACTTTGTGTCAGAAATATTCTCCTTATACTGCAGAATTCTAAAAGTTTGAGAGACCTCTATTTTCAGGTGCCTACTTAAAAGATTGCTAGACCTCTGGCCCTTTGGTCCCAAGGGTTTTGTAAAACACAGAGCTAATTACCTCATTCACTGTGAATTGGAGACATTGACTGAATTAATGTTATAAACAAAAACACTTTTGGTAAAAAACAGTTCAGGGATCAGCATCGTGACTAAAAGTGTTGCATTCAATTTTTATTTAGCTGAGCTTTATGGAACAATTTAGAAGTTTGTGTTACAGTTTAGCAGTTCTGGATGTTCTTTATATTTCCTATTTACAGGGCTCATCTGTACGAGACACTGACTTCACAGTTGTTACTGCACAGCCACTTAGTATTTGTATAAACAGTATTAAATGACTATGCAGTAACAGGAGTTACCGTGCAGTAGTGTTGCTGAACAGCTTTTAGGTAACGCTGACTGCGCAGTAGTTCATTACTACTGTTCAGTAGCATTCTGTGATGCTTTGTGCCATGTGCCGCTACTGCACAGTAGTAACAAGCTACTGTGCAGTCAGTGTCTCATGTAGATGCAGCCACAGTCTTGAAAATTCTTCCAAAATTCATATTCCAACTTTTTCCTAAAAGAAGTAATTCAGATCTCGAGGAGAACCTAAGATCTCATTCATCTTACTGTGGATTTTTAGAAGATTGTATTCCCTATTTTGATGAAGCTTCCTTAGGTTCCTTTTTTTTTGGCATTATTAAAGTTTATATTTATGATCTGTCTTATATAAATTCCTGGAATGGAGCTGACTTGCACTAATTTCTGATGTAAGCTAGTATGTTCTTCTTTTTTTATTTCATATTTCATACTCCTTTTGAAAAACTAATTTTGATGCATAGCTTGGTGTTTTTCCCCTAGTCTGCCACGAAATCATATAACAGCATTTTCTAATCCTCGTCGAGAAAACAGATCTTACCTTGATCTTAGTGGTCCCATAAGACCTCCTTATTCAGGACTCAATTCCTTTTTGCTAAGTGGAGAAAGACAGTCAAGGTTATTGTACACTGTACCGTATGGTGATCTGAAAACACATAATGAAATAACTTTGCTTGTTAGAGCATACTCCATCTATTCTGCTCTTAGCAGCACATTTTATGAAAATGAATCCTGAGTTCCTACTTGTATATATCTTTACATTCTGCTGCATTCTGTCTTTTACAGTATAGCCAGATTGCTATCCAAGTTTCTCTCTTTATACTTTAACATCCCTGCTATAGATGTGAATTTTAGAAAACGTAATCAAAACTTAAAGGCACGGAGTACTCAATACAGTTTTTGTTATAGCTATACCAACAGTGAAACCAGTTTTAACACAATTTGAGAAGACCTCAGAGATAACCTAGTTCCAGCTACTCTGGAAAACAGGAAGTAATTTTCCCAGTCAGAAAGTGCTATACATTAGGGCTGTGTGACGCTTCGGTCACCAATTGGATTCAGTGGAGATTTGGCCCGATTTGGCAGCTGAATCTCCGAATCCAAATCGAATCAGGAGACCCTTTAATCTCTCCTAATTGAATTGGAACCTTCCGAATCTATTCAAGGAGATTTGACGATTTGGACATGACACAGCTTTCTGTGTTTTTCCTACATACCTCAAGATACCAGGTGGCTCGTGAACGCTGAGATGGTGGGGTGGATACAGTGTCTCACGGGAGCATGGGAGGTCCCCAGCACGCTCAGCAGCAGACCCAGAAGTGGACTGGAAGTGGTTCCGGTCCATTTCTGGCTCTGCTGCCGAGCATGGGGGGAGGGGGGGAGGGCATGCTCTTGTGGGGTGCTCCATCCACCCCACCATCGCAGCATTAATTAGCCGTGCCTGGTACCTTGAGGTATGTAGAAAAAACAGAGAAAGCTATGTCTATGGCTGAATCGCTGATTCTGCAAATCAGAATTGAATGTTCAGATTTGAATTCAGCTAAATCGAATTGGGACAGTGATCTGAATCAACGAATCGAAACACTGTCCCCCGAATCGGGCTGAATCTGAATCAAATACGGCCTGCTTCTCACACCCCTACTATACATTACATTATTGATGCAAAGAATGTTTTTCCTTCTGGTGGGAAATAGAAGTGATCAAAATTTATTAATCTAAAAGGGTTCCTCTTGGATCCACACCTTCTATCAACCCTCTACAGAGACTTGCACTGGTTGTGTTCTGTGCAGTGATTGCAATAGCATGATCACGGCACCATCTGAATGTTTTTTTTCCATAGAACAGAGTGGCCTCTTCACCAGTCATTTTTTGCATAGAAAAAGTGCCTTCAAAGAGAATCTTCTATAGCCTCAGTATGAATACTGCACCCACATTTCATATCTGATGGATTCTTAGTCATGTTCATGTTGCTGCAAAGCATAGGAATATCTGCATGGTTAAGCTAGAAAACGACATATTCCCACTTAAGCTCTACCATGGGTATTTAATCATTGCTAACACTCTCATTTTCCCACTTTGATCTGGAAATAAACAATTTTTTTTTATCAGATGAGACCACCCTTTTTTCTTGAATGATCAGATGATAAATATCTCTTAAGATCCAATTCTTCTTGCTTGGAAGTCAACTGGAACCTTTCCCCAAGTGGCAGAGGTGCTGTTAGCAGCTTCTTGAAGACAGGAGCTTGATCTTCTCAGAGCAAATAAGAACTGGACTTGCAGTCTGGTTATATGCATTTAGGATAAAATTCACTCCTTTACAGAAAGCTAGCAGAAGTCCTATCTGAGTCTTCAAATGATAGTTTTAATGGGACTGAAGGATACATATGCCTGAATTTCACGCTTCCTCTGCATGCCAGTTAATGTACTTCCTACGTGATAATCAGAATCCTGGCAAATAATAAAAAGAAAATATTTCCTCTTCTTTGAAACAGAGCTGTAGAAAATATGTTCTCATGGAAAGATAAAACCTATATATGCTTTTCATTGTCTTTTCTTTTTTTACTCCTCTTACTCATCTGAATTCAACAATTACATTTACATTTCACAAACACCAAGCAAGTACCCTTTAATGATATAACTACTGACCATTTAATTATAGGGTAATTACCATGTCTTCATGTGTCCATGCTATTACAGAGGATTAGTAGTTTATCAGAATAACAGGGTTACATCCCTCCCCTGAACTGAAGTGTAGGCTACACATTAGGCTCTAGTAAGGTTAATTACACAGTAATTAACAGGAGCCTGCTAATACTCTGCTGTTACATGACTTTTCTATCCCAGAGTGACCCACTAAGTCATTTTTATTAATACAATACAGTGCAAGCTAAATTCTTGTGCAACTAAAGGAAGGTTATGGAATGATTGCAGTTTGGGATTTGAAATATTATCCTGCATTCTTTTCTCTTCAGTGCACTGCCTTCTTTTGCCATATTTCTTTGGGTAGAGCTTGGCTTGCTGTTCAGATTTTTGGAAGAAAATTATAACAGTTGTGCAATTAGAATCATTCAAGTGTTCACAGATTTTATTATCCAGAAATGTATTAGTTATCCCTCAGAATTTTTTCATCTTGTTTCCTTTCTCCGAGCTATTGTCCTGGGGGTAAAGGGAGGGTCAGTGCCACCCAGTCAACCTTTTGTACATCCCAAAGGTGTTTTGAGAAGGATAATTTATGAGAGAATTGGGAACCTCTGTCATGCTTTTTAGGTGCTTTCAGGCCAGGGGAGCTCAGACTTAATGGTCAAAGTATATGCAAATCCTCTAATTCCTGCTTATACCAAAAGTATACCTTCCCAGAACTCTGAAGTTCAGTGATGACCATTTTATCTTGAACTGTTGTTCACAAAAAGATAACTAACACACCTTCAAAGCAATACATGGCCATAGCATTAATAGGGATTTGTTAACCGTAGGTCTGCTGCTCTTTTGTCCTCCTAGCTATGGAGAAAATATACAGGGAAGTTAATTTGTAAATGAAGTAGACCCAACAAGTGTTTTAGAGCCGACAGTATTTTAGTATACTGGTGTTTGTTTTACTTAACAAGACAACTTTTCCACTTAAAAGCATATCCTGGGCACATCTAGAAGTGCCCCCCATGGCACAGTTGTTATCGTGTTGCCATTTAGTTCTTGTTTTAGGAAGTACTAAATGACAGCAGCGCAGTAATGGCCATTACTGCACCTTCCCAGCAGTGCAGTTATTTTTAGCAGCTACATCACCATAGCAATGCACTATAGTGACGTAGCTCATTGCTACGGCAACATAGCGTCACATGTAGATGTGGCCACTGTGAACAAACTTAGTTCCATGCCTATGGTGTTCCTAATGGCTCCACAGACATTTATGGTAACACTAATAAAACATAAAATTGAGTAGACTTTTCATCTTTTCTTCACTTTCTTTTATACTGATCTAAATTACACTTGGATAAAGAATGGGCAAACAAGCAATCATCTCCAGGGAACTGCAGAGTAGGGTCCAGATTCTAATGCACCTGTTTAGGTTCCTAAATGTGATGTCACCTTGCTGAAGTCCCTGAAAAGTAGCACGTGTAAAAAATGAGTGGTTCTTCTTCCTCTTAGCTGCTTTTTGTGACTAAAAAGTAAAATGATAATGTGTTACAAAAAGTCTCTGGATTTTCATGGACTTGAATAGTGAGAAATCAAACCACACTTAGTCTCCTAAATCTCCCTAGAGGTGCAACTGAATCTGGCAGGGGAGCAAGTAATAACCTGTTTGCCTTGAGAACAGCTATCCTGGGATGGATGCAGACAGGTGAAACCTACATTGGAATAACTTACATAAGCAATATTTTATTCCTGATTCTTTCAAGAGGACATCTCCACTAGTTTGAGTGAAATTACTCCATTTTAGGGATTTTTGTCATTTTTCCATTTTACTGGCGCAATGTCAATTACACTGATGTATATGTGTCTTCTGTCCATTGCCAGAGAGAGAAAAAAGGAGTGAGAGACATATCAGCACTTTATTTTTTTTTAATAGGAGTCCCTCACCCCTTTCTTATTTGCTCACTTTTGTCCCTCCCCTACCTGCCATTCCCAATTCACTTTTATCTTCAAATGTTTGTGTTTGAATTAAACAGGGTCCCTGGTTATTTAAACATTTCTAAAGCTACTGGCTATAAATAGCTGCCTGTCCATTGTACATTGACATCAGCACATGATCAGCACAGAATTGTCCTTAGTATGACATTGGTTTACTGAGTCAGATCAGGACAGTGAATCATCGTCCCAGAAAAGCAGTTTGATTCAGTGGGATTAGCTCTTTTTTGTAACATGCATTTCCATTTCCACCTATTCCACATTTATTTCTTTTGGATTTTCCACTCTACGGGGGCACTGCAGAAGGGTGAAACCCAGACCTTAAATGCTAGCATACCTCTAACTACACATCTGTTCACTGCCCTTTCCTGTTGTAGCTCCACTGGAGTGGTGCAAACTTGACCCATATCTCTGCTTGACAGCACCATCCTGTCCCATGTATTTCAGTGCTACTCAGGCTGAAGTATTCAACTGCAGTGATAAAGGCTTGATGGGAGTCTGTTTTCTGTTCTCAATGATTCCCATGGAAACAGACGAGGCCCTTATTGTGTCTGAATATTGGATAAGTCAGGGAAGAAGCATAGTCTGACTGTGAACAGAACTGGGTTTGTTTTTGGCTGTGATGTTGACTGGCTGTGTGAACCAATAAGTCACTTGGCCAAAACTCTCAAGCTTTGGTGCCTAAAGTTAGGTACCTAAACAATTAGGTATCTCAGACAAGAGGTTTGACTTTCAGAGCACGGTGATGAGGCACACACTCAGGTCCGTGTAAATCACCTTTGCTTCCTAATTTCCAGGCTTGTGGGTGTGTGGAGTGGGAGCAAGTAGGCAGGGCTTGTCTCTTGGTGGTAAGCTCAGGCTTGGCAGAGAAGCAATACAGACCTGGCTTCAAAAAACGATGAGCAGTTGCAACACCAGTTTGCTACAAAGGAGAAGTGTATATCTGAGAATTATGTGCTTAGGTGCTAAATCTTGATTGAAGCATGTAAGTGTAGGCACTCAAGGTAGAAGGTTTTGGTCTTAAGGTTTTTTTGGGTTTCAGTTTGCTCCTGTATGGTAGGGAAAGTACACTTTTACCTGCCTCATGGAGCACTGTGAGACCCAGTTCCTTAAAGTAACTTTCCAAAAAATGTGTCATCAAGCCAAGGAGAGAAGCAATGGCCTGCAGGTTGGATAAAATATTCAAAGTGGAATGTCATGCCCAAAGCCCTTGGCTGAGGGCTGTGAAAGCCCCCACATTGTGACCACATAAAGAAACGAGCCTATGAGTTTAAAACCATAAAGCTGCCATTTCACAACACAGAAGGAGCTGCTTTCTCACACCAGTCAATGTGTGCCCTTGGCTCAAATGATCTTCTGTGGGACTCAGTCATGAAAGGTCTGGTCGACTCTATATTCTCATAGCATGCTTATGGTTTCACTACACTGCATCAGACTGTCCTTGGGAGCATGACTGTGGAAAGATACCCAGTCGTTTCACTCCTGTTTTGTATGCACAAATATCTAATGTTATGTAACTGCTTTGTGGCTTCTACTCAGGGCTCATTAATGCTGCTCTCGGGCTCAGGGGTGTTTTTTAGAATGATTTCACAGCATTTTTTCCCCCTTTGGTGTAAATATTTTCACAGTAGCCCTTCCTAGCACAGTCTGATGAAATGTAGATATGCCCTTATCATCTACCCAGGGATTTTAGTTCAACTCTGAAGCAGATTAGGCACTATACTGAACTCAAGTCATAATTTTACAGTAGAATAGGGCTTGTTGCCTTCTGGATGTCCCTTCATAGACCTCAAGATTTTACTTTTATTCCAATTGTTTTGGAGCATCTGAGAGTTGAAATGATTTTTATTTTTGCATCAGCTTTTACTTTTGTTGTTTCCCTGCACTGTGATGAACACAAAGTTAAAATAGCCTCAGAAATAGTAAATATACTCCATATGCTGCACTGAAAACGAAATTAACTCATGTCTTTGATACACATTTTTTGCCACAAATGTGCAATAATTTCAGTTGCACTCTACTGAGACTTTGTGTTAGCAAATCCTTAGATGCCTGCAGGGTGGCAGCAAAAATTGTTGACTATATATCAGTAAAAGGTTGAGTAGTACACAGGTATTTTAGAGCTGGAGGTCCTGTCTCAGTGAATCAAATTTCATTTGACTCTTCAAGGGTGTACTTGGATACTGTGCAGCAGGGGTATCAAACGTGGCTCAAGGGATGGACTTGGCCCACAGAGTCGGGTCATCCAGTTTGCTGTGCTTCTTGTGAGATGGACCACCTGTTTCTACAGGCTGAATTTAGCTCATGGATCTCAATGCCATAGCTGCTTGTGCCCCAGCAGTGGCAGCATGAATCCCCACTACTTCAGCGCCTACTGAGTTAATGCCTGTTACCACCTCCCCCCTAACCTACTGCCTAAATCAGGGTTTTTAGTCACTCCTGCTAACTAAGATAGGCAGCAAAGGGGAAGAGGAGGAAAGCAGCAGCCCATAGGGCCTAAAAAGTTTGACACCTGTGCTATATGTTATAAAAACAAAACTTTTTGAATATATGGTTAAAAAGTGAAGCAAAGAATGTGGACTGTAAACCTGATATAATCAATGGTTAACTTGGTTAATTGGTACTGCCAGTACTTAAGCATTCAAAATTCACAAGTTAATCCCAATTAAAAACATAAAAATCAAATGAAATTTTTGAAAGTCAGATTCTTTTTTTTTGCCTTCCATTTTCTGATCCTTTTAGGTACATATGGTTCGTGTTCTCAGGGGTTTTTCTGCAACTTTGAAAGCATGATCCGGTGGCTGGAGGAGTTGGGGCTTCAAACAAACAAATGTTATGTTTCATGGTTTCCAGTAAAGTCACTAGAAACATCAGTTCTACTTAGCTGCATACAAATATCTGTTTAAAGAAACCATTTTACAAACTTCATTTAAACTGAGTTAAGAATATTCACCCTATGTATTAGATTCCTATTTGCAAGAATTAAATTTTACCAGTTCTAAAATTCCCAGCTATGGTGGTACAGGTTTGCCTGCAGAGGAGGCTTAATTTCTAGTTGTTGCTTTTAGAACAACAATGGGATTAAAAGAAGAGAAGAGAAAGGATTCCCCTGTGTCTGTTAGCATTTCACTGTTCTCCACTTAGCAGTGAAGTTCATACCTTACTGACAGGAATGTGGTGTAAAACAATAAGTTCACATTTTCAATGCTGCTGTAGCTTAGTGTCAAACTGTTATTTTAAACAAGCTTTGTGGGCAACAATGTACCTGACAAACCAAAGAATAATGGTAGCAGCAGCAGCAGCAGAAAAAGAAACACCAGAAACCTGTTCCTTTTGAAGGCGATGGAGTTTTTACTTCCGTGGAAACAGGATCTGTTCCACAGGTTCCCAATCCTACAAAGATCCTCTTCCCTGCTGTATCAAAGTCACAAAGACTTTATGCAGACACCAGGTTTCTTTTAGTGGGCAGATATTTACAATCTTTTTCCTGTTAACTGTCCTAACAGCCACAGCCTTGTCAGATAGGAAACTGTATCTCGTGTTGTCAGAAGGGGCCAGGGCTTCATTTGGCTCCATGAGCAGATCCAGGATTTTGAAAAAGGCTGTTGAAGAGGCTTTGGTGAATCATCACATATAACAACACATTTTTCTCCAGTTATAAAGAAACTAGCTTTACTAATACCTAGGGCTATATCATTCACTTGAAGATCAAAGCAAAAATAATTACAACTTTACTGGAGTGTGCAGTAATTTGCTATATTATATATTAAGTATTAAAGACTCAACAGACTAGGAAAAAATATTCAAAAGATGTTGTTTTATCAGTCCTGTAGTTATTACAAGTAATTGTACATCTCCTAGGAAGATTCATAGACCAAAATCAAGCCTTGTTGGGCATCCTGACAGTGCATCCAATATTTCACTAATAGCTATTTCTATGCCTGAGTTAATGTTTATCTGAGTTGATGTTTCTATACCTGGATTACTGTTTTTTGTTTAGAGCTAAGAACCATCCACAGGGTTGCGGAATAGGAGAAGCAAAAAGAAAGAATAGCATGAATGGTGTAACATTAAGACCATTAAAAGGAGAGAGGATCATTAACAGCCTTTTTTAACAAGTAAATTTTTTTTCCCCAAGACCAAGAAAAGTTCTAGGCAGGGATCCCTCCCTTCCCCTTACACGGTCCTGTAGGCCAGATCTGGCCTATGGAGCTGTATCATCCAGCCTGCTTGGCTCCCCACAGGTCCAAAAATTTGGGAGTAGGGGAGCAGTGGCAGCATTAACTGCTGCCAAATTCCCAGATGTGTGGGGGGGCCTAGTAAGCTGAACAGCATGGCCCTGCATGCTAATTCGGGCATGCAGAGCTGGGGCTGCACAGGGCTGGATCCCGGTGTAAGGGGCTGGGCTGATGCAGTGCAGGGCCTCAATTGACTGCATGAGGCCCAGTGGGAATAGTGTGGGGTCTGATCCAGGCGTATGGGCCCAACCTGCCATGCCCACACCACAAGGGATCCAGCCCACTGACCAGCCGCATGCCACTCAACCGAAAGTTTGAGCACCACTGCTCTAAAGTGAACTTTTGGGGAAGTCTTGTGAAAAAATGAGTGTTATAACAAAAATCCATGTGTAATCTTAATTATAGCACTTGCTACTAAATGATACATTGTATACGTTACAACAAAAATTTTATTCCGCTTTTACATGCTTAAGTGTCACTTACAGAGCTGTGTGAATGCAGGTTTTGGCATGTGCACACAGTTTGGTTCTTTTTCTACCTGTTGCAAAATAAGATTGCCCAGATACGTTCACGCTTGCCAAAAGTGAAATGGAAGAGAAAGCCTCTCCCACCTTCTGGCTCAATAGCTACGGCAGTTGCCCAGGGAGTTTGAGACTGAATTTTAGGCCCCCATCATCCAGAGCTGATTTGAACCTGCCTCTGAGCAAAATACTTTTAACTATCAGGCCACAGGCCAGGCATTGTCCAGAGCACTCTTTGCTTCTCCTCTTAAACTTGTCCCACTTCACCTTGCATTTGATAGTCATTGGATAAACTGCACTGGGATATTTTCTCCCCCATTTGGGGCAGGAGCTGGGGCTAGAGCCCAGGGCTGTATCCCTTGCATGGCAGTATTTATTTCACTGAGCACCCTCTTTCCCTGGGTTGCTTTTTTGCTCCTGGTCCCACTTATCTTCCCCTCCTGGCTACCTGGTGGCTAAACTTCAAGCAGGCTGGAGAATACAGTGGGTAACGTGTAGCACATGATGTGCTAGTTTGAACGCTCTTCTGGGCATTGGGAAATACAGGTTAAAATAATCTCTGGATGAGGAGTACCTAGAACCCAAGTCTAATATTCCCTGAGGAAATGCCATGCCTACTAGGCTAAAAGGTGAAAGGGCCACAACAATAAGCTAAATTTCTGAGTTGAGAAAGGAGAGGTCAATTCCTTGGTATAGGGGTATCAAACCCATCAGGCCCCTAGAACTGGTCTGTGCATCTGATCAGGCTTACAGTCTGGGCCTGACACAGCATGCAGAACATTCCCCAATAGGGCTGGTCTGGTACATGCTGCCTGCAGCATCAAGTCCAGTTTGAGACCAGTGGGCACCCCTGTGGGCCAGATGATAGGGCTCACAGGCTGGATTTGGCCTGTGTGCTGTCTTTGACAAGTCTTCTTTAGCAAATTAATTATAAGTCACATGGGAAGCAATGTGTATAGTTGATTACTTGACACTTTCCATTTAAAAACCCTGCCTTCAGTTGCTTACACCTTTGTAAACTAAACTAATTTTATGCATACAAATAATTATTAGTGTCTATAATAAATGCATATTACTAATATAACATAATATAATATATGCATGTTGACTAGTATACACGTGTGTGTATATATACTGATACACACACATTTTGAAGAGCTGGTTGAAAATAAACCACAAAAGTTTTTAAAACTTTAAATGTTGCACAGGATGATACAAGATACAAATTAGGGGAGAATCAGGTTCTGTGGTAATTAAATGGTTCAGTACTCAAATATGTTTTCGGAGAAAATTTGACTGTAGTTCATAAAAAATTACATTTAGCACAAATTCCCCACAATTCATTATACTGTTGCAGGCAAAACTTATCTTGGTGTAGAACAAAAGCACTAATACTGACACACAAATTATGAATAATTATGGTTTGTGTATTGTGGCCCCGAAGAGTTGGAGCCCTGGACCGTACATGATAACATGTATTCTGGACCTGAATGCAGGAGAAATGGCTACTGATGCACAGGGATTTTTTTTTAAGACAGCATCTTCAACACTCTTTGGGTGTAATTATATAAGGGAATTATAGTATCTTTCAAAACCTGTACTTGTTTTATATATTTGCATTTTATTTTTTCATTAGGTCAACTTTTTTATTTAGCAATATCTTTTTGCCCTACACTACTTTACTATATTGAGCTAATTTGGAGTTCAAATGGCACACAATTATTTCATCTAATAGAATGACTGTTATTTCTAAAGTAGTTAAGGCTACAGTATATCCTGAAAGGGAAGACTACAAATTTTGAAGAAACTTGGGGAGCAGTTCTGATTTTTAAGATCTGTAGGCATGGTTTACTTACATAAGTCGTTAACTATTTGCTTTATTAATTACATGATGAAGTATATAACTGCCATAGTCATTATAATTAATCAGTACATGTGTACATATATGATGCA
Source organism: Alligator mississippiensis (assembly GCF_030867095.1). Classification (NCBI taxonomy): domain Eukaryota; kingdom Metazoa; phylum Chordata; order Crocodylia; family Alligatoridae; genus Alligator; species Alligator mississippiensis. Next base: position 43,747,652 of record NC_081832.1, read on the forward strand.
AAAGCTATGCTGCAGGATATACCAGTATATCTGAGAGCAGATTTCAGATCAGATTACACAAGACTCCTATAGACATCTTTTAATTAAGAATATTATATTGTTCTCTTTATTGTTACTGCTTGGTATTAGGTCTGTACACAGAGAATGGGTTGTGAAAGTGGCTGCTGTCTAATATGTGTATATACGTCCAGTGGATTTATGCAGTAGCTGTGTGCGCCACCTTTCTGAAGTCAGGATTTGTTTCCTAAGACTGTGTATTTATGAACCTGAACTCCATACTAGGTACTAACAGACATGTCTCATCTCTAGAGAATTCATAATTAACTACCATTTCTATCAATTTTGACATTTCTTTACGTTGAAAGGTGCATCTTGTGGGAATTTAAGATTCTATGAATGCATACACTGTGTTCCTACTTACTGAATGAATAGGAAAAGCTAACCTGCTTTAACCACGCAGTGTGTATGTTATGTATATTTAGAAACCTCTGACAGACCTGTTTTTCTTTTTCTCTTTCTCTTCCTTGTCCTCTTTCTGCATTGGCAGAGCATCTTGGATTTGAATTAAAGGGTATGGAACAACCATTCATTTGTTAATCAGAAGCCATTAAGAGCTGCCCACATTATAGTTATGGCTTTAATGGGATGATTAAAAAAATCTGCTGTTCTGCTCTTTTTACTGGCACCAAGATAGATATTTGGACCAAAAACATCCTTAAATATAAGCCTATAAAATTCATGTGTATTGTTAGCAGCACTTATTTCTTTGCCTGGATGAATGAGAAGCACGGTATGTATAGTAGTATTGGGATGTTCAAATTGCTCTGTGTCTTCTCACTTCAAAGGCTTTTTTCCCTATGTTTAATTTGAAAAGGTAGAGCTTCCACCTGTTCAAAAGGTGACTGGCAGATGCAGTGTGGGACTGGACACAAGCTTCAGTAAAAGAAAGGATGGTTTCTAGGAAATTTGGGAGCAGGGGCTTGAATCTGTTGTCATTCCAAACACACAGCTCCCACTGGAACCAAGGAATGTTCAGTAACAGATCTGGGCCACCTTTTTTTAATTCCCCTTATCCCTCCACCACCTCTCTCCCTCCTAAAAATTGCTCATTTTGTGCTTGGAGTGGAAGAACTGATGTAAGATTAAGATCACCTGAGTTAATATAGAAGAAAGAACAGGATCCCAAATTGAGGCTAACTAGGGACTTTTTTAATTACTTGAAATGCCACTGGATTGAACTCTAAAAGACTATAAGCCAAACATTTTTTTAAATGCCTCAGTGACTTAGAAGCTTCCAACCATCTTACTATTGGGCAACTTTAGGCATCTACCTAGTCCAATGTGAGTACTGTCTGCTTTATCATAATTTTGCTATTTTCACTTCCATTCCCTCTCTTCAGAAATACAGTGAGGTGCTCTTTGACCTAATATTTTGTGATCATTTTCCATTGCTAATGTATCACCTCTGAGTTGTTTTCTCTGTGTACTATAGTTCTGTGGAGTTCTCAATTGGCCTCTAATTTCTGGATTGCTCCCTGGTTTACAATGCACGTTCACTGTGCAGAACTATTGGTGGCCAAAGCCCACCCAGTTCTGTTTCTTCCACCTGAGTTTCAGCAGGTGGCTTGAGAACTGGTGGTGTGCTGTTGCCTCAAATAGTTTCCAATACAAAACTCTTATTGCTGTTTTTCTTGGGATATGTCCTGTTGACTGTACCAACAACTCCTTTCAGACCTCTCTGCGCCTTCCCAGGGGCATATTCTGCTCTCCTTCACACCTGTGTAATCACACTAGTTTCTGAACGTTACCAGGGAGCAACAGGGAGCAGAGAGCAGAATTTGGCCTTGAGTTTCCCTTAAATAACATTTCTGTTCCTTTAAACTTCCCCTGAAAACATTCTGCATATCCCTGAGTCCTCCTAATCTCCTTCTTTCCCAGTGCTGCGTCTTTTCTAAATATATGTCCTTCTTTGTGCGGTGTGGTGCCCAGCTGTGCAGACAGGTTCCACATGGAGTCTAATAAGTGTCCTGAACTGTATTCCACCTCTTGTGTCTTATTCCATCTCTTTGCTTATGTTTCCCTGAGCCAGATTCACTGAAGTCGGAAGGTTATTTTAGCCTAGGGCAAGGACACATTTTGATACCATCTGTACTTCTGTGGGGCTGCAGCTGCAAGAAAGCAATGTTAATTCATCCTTAGAATCAGCACATCCCCTGTCTGCCTTGATCACTCTGCTTTCACAGCCAATGGACTCATGTCCCCGGTTTTGATGGTTCCCTTCCATTTGCACTGGCAGAGAAGGAGTTTCTGTAGTATTGTGTGTCCATAGCCTTCCTTACTGGAATACTTTCAGCCATTAAATTCTTCACCAAGTTTTCCAGTCTGATAAAATAGCATGGACCAAAAGCAAAACTGGTCCCTATTACCTTGCCCAGCTGCTTTGCAGTGGCTGATAGCATCCATGATACCAGTATGTTTCTCAGAGAACCTCAGATCCTTCCTTTCCTTGATCTAATAAGGAAAGAAGAATCTTTGAGATTTTGATGATATAACTCAACCCCGAGTTCTGCTCAAGACGTATTTACATTCTGTGCTGTTTACATTTTCTAGATGTTGCAGCAGATCCAAGTTTACAGGATTTACATTTTGATTGATATTTACAAGTCCAAGAGGACTCCCTACTGCCCTGGACTGGGCTGTATATGCTGGTGTACTAAAAAAACAAAACAACCCTGGGAAATAAATTCTTTATTTCAGATTTCATCCAGTAAATGCACAGCAAATGCAGATGGAAAGGGAGGGACAGAGGGAAAAATATTCTTTATCTCTCAAATAGAGATCTTACAATATAGCACAGAGAAGACCAGCATGGTTAAGATATTTTAATTCCATGGGATGGGCTCACTAGCCTTTCCCTTTAGAAATATTGGAATTACATTCTCCTCTCAACTATCTTGTATAAATCCCCACTCACCAGAGTAAGAAATAGGAATTTCTCTCCAAGGCTCAAATTTTTGATTCCTCAGAGTCTGAACCTGTACAGCTCTGAGTACTCTGGATTCCAGTTAACATGAATATAAAGTATGGTGCTTATTTCCTTGAGGGAGGAAGTCAGAACCTGTCAGGATCAGGATCCAAGCGCAAGGAGGAGTTTCACTATAGTCCCTAATGGCTGTTGGTCCACTTCCCAATCTGTTGTATCATTGGCCAGAATTTTGCACTGGTAACAGTCAAAAAATAAAATATTACCCCTCCCCCCCGCAAGAAATTTAATTCTGAATCAACGTGAAGCAGTTTACTTGATCTGAAACAAAATGTTTTATTTTGTTTTTGGGAGCTATATAATCTTTTTGGAGGGGGCATTTAATTTCTCAATTTTTAATAGATTAATTTTAATCTGTTTAATCTTTTGTTCTTTTAATTTTAGTCTATTTTTAAATGTAACTTGCCATTTTGAAACAGAAACTTGAAAGACATCTTTTGAAAATATCAAAATGAACTATTTAAAATATGAATCTGAACTGTTTTGATGTTTCTGAAAAAATGTCCCCTATTTTGGGACATTATTCACTATATTTGATCTGATACCACAAATAGTTTGAGTTTCCCCTTCAGCCTCCTGAAATTCCATTTTTCAATGAATTTACTATCTGTCAAAAAATGTCACCCAACACTGCCTAGGATCAAGCTACCAGGACCAATTTACATTTTTATAGCAGGCTATTTTATGCTATAGAAAGTGAATTGATTTTGGAACCAGGAGTTATGGAGAAACTGGTGCTGCTAATACAAATACACTTTTAAATGACTGTTAGAATTGAGGATTTTTGACATCCCTTTTTATTTTACTTCTCCCATTTTTCACTGTCATTATTAAAACACACCCATTCCATGCCACATCTTCAGCTGCCTTTTCTCCTTCATTCACCCTTCACTTTTTCATGTGTTTCCTGTAGTATCCATGGTTAGTATTGTGACAGTGTCTGCCTTATGTGACATAAAGTGGTTTGTTCATCACATTTGCTGTTTTAGAATGATGAAGGTGATGATAATGTTGTATGTGTTATATCATAGGTAGGGTGACAATATATCCCAGATTGGCTGGGAGAGTCCCAGAGTTTGGAGGCCAGTCCTGGCCAGCCAGTGAAAATTAAAATGAGCATCCCGGACACAGGGCATGGAGGCAGTAGCAGGAGCTGTGAAATAGGACATCCTATTAGCGCTGTTACTTCATAGGTGATTGTTAATACCTGTGAAGTAAAGAACAGTGGGTTATTAATGGGCCATTGACTCCCTGCAGTAGGGGGTGGGGACAGAGGCAGGCAGTGTCCTGGATTTCACATTGTCCCATGTAGTCACCCTAATCATAGGTGTGCATGGCACCTGAAAGACAAAAATTGACAGGCCTTAACCTGAGTATGTTATAATCTACATTGAACATAGATTTATTGTGTACATTGCATTATTTTCTTCCTCTCACTGTTCAAATTATTTTATATACATGAAGATGTTATGTTTTCAACCACTTCCTTTATGAGACATCTTGGTGCCACCCTAAATTGTCTTCAGCAGCCTTCTTTAACCTCAGACCTGCAGATGTGGCACATAGCTACAAATTATATTGCTGAACAAAGAGTTGTCAGCTTCAGATCCAGGGTCTGATCCTGCATCTCTGGTTCAGCCCTGACATCCCTGTTGAATTAAATGAGATTTAATGCACTTGCAGGGAAGGCAGAACCAGGGCTATATGCTGATTTGACTGGCACAATAGAGACTAGGATTTGTTCCTTAGGGGAGAAGTTTGTAATATGGGTGAAGAAGTGGGAGGAAATAATTTCTTTGATGGTTTTACCTCTTACCTTCCTACACCCTCTTTTCCACAAAATGAAAGGCAGAGATCGCATCTGATAAATTGATATTTTGGCAGCAAAAATTATGAACCATAAAAATTCTCTGGGAATTTTTTTCACTTGTTTTTTCCATGGTAAAGTTTCACCCTGCTATTCCCCACATAAAAATAATCTCTGTTCACCAAGCAGAAAAATTCTTGACCGGATAAATCCTTAACCAATAAAAGTCCCAACTGACCTGTTTTTATAATTTGTTTAAAACATCAAATTAAAACAAAGTGGATTTGATACAGTTTTCAAATACCTAAAGGGTGGCTATGAAAGGGCTAGAAATAGAGAGTGGCTGCAGGGTACATATTTAGGAGTAGTGGTTTCAAATTGCAGCAGGCCAAGTTTATGTTGGATGTTAGGAAGAACTTTCTCACTATGAGCATGGTTAAGTATTGGAACAGGCTACCCAGACACTGCGGAATCTCCATCCTTTTAAGCTTTTAAGAGCAGGTTAGAGACTCTGCTGGGATGATTTAGTTAAGGATAATCTTGCTCTGAGAAAGAGGTTGAACTGACTGGCTTTAAGTTCCCTTCCAGTCCTACTATTCTATGAATCTGTGAGTGCATCTACACATGTGCTTTACTCCAGTTGACTAATTAGCTGCACAGTGAACTATTACTGTCTACGTATGTGCCAGTATCAGGACGCAGTAAATTAACTAACTCTGCTGTAGGATAGTACTGTTGGGGACAGTATTGGTGGAGTAACACGTGCTGCAATGCACATGTAGATGGTGACAGGGGCTGTCTGGGGCAGGAGGCTACCTGCTTCTTAGACCTGAACTTTAGCACCCTCATGCCCCAGCCAGGCCCTCTGCTGCTTGACCTCACCATCCTGAGTCTGTGGCTAACCCACCAGGCCCCCTGCTAGCCTGGGACTGCTCCACTCTGGCTTAAATTGCTGTGGTCCTGAGTGCACGTGCAGATACTGCACCTGGGAGCAGCTGAGTCTGGCCCAAACTGCGCCGGAGTTTATCACCTCACTTTAATGACATGTGTAGATGCACACTGTGGTTCTAAAACAAATGGATTAACACAGTCTCTATCTTTGCAATTGCCACAATTTACAGCAGTGATCATGGAATGAATAATACCAGCTGTGAACAATGTTGTCAGAATTTCCATGGCTTTGAAAGACCATAGTTAGCTTTAAGCTAAGTTCAAAGTTAAGCTTTCCAGGCTTTTTTACCTAAAATCTAAATAGGGTAAATATAGTCTAGGAAAAAGCCATTTTTCAGAAAATAAAACATGTTATGCTAGAATGCATTTACAGTGATTAAAATTAATTAATAAAATCCACAGAATGAGCAGTTCTGGTGTTGGGGCAGCCAGTCCTGAAAACTCAAAAGAATAAATTATTTGTGATCCTATGGAACACTGCTCACACCAGGAAAAAGAAAAGTGTTCACTGCCTGTTTTAGCTGTTCCTGCCGTGGCTATGCTCCGGGTGCTCCTAGTTGCCATAATACCTTAGCTCCTTCTTTACTGTTTGTCAGACAGGGCTTACAGACCCTGCAACCAATGAATATCACCCAATTTTTAGTACTTTCTAGCTAAGTCATGGCTCCTGCTCCCTTTCCCAGTTTGATGACTTCCCAAGCAGAAACATCCATTTAGAATAGTGATTCCACCAATGCCATGACTGGACCAGAGAACTTGCACCATTTTTCTGTACAATAAAGCCGGCCTATTGAAATCTCAGCTCAAAAAGGAAGGGAAAGATTATGTTTCCACTGCCCCCAGTACTTACACAGCATTCCTCACCAAACAAATACATAGGGAATGGAAGAGGAAGAAAATTGAGCAAAACATCCCAGTCCAAAGATGAACTCTTCCCCAAAGTATTATAAATTATTTAGTGTAATGGGGAGTCCAGCGAACACCAGAGCAACCGTCACTCCCCAACTACTGGAATATCAACATGGAGCTGCTTCACAGGGGAAGATCACATCTGTGCAGAAGATTAGTACATAGTCTGGGTACTGCTTCAGGCCCCATTAATCCCTTAGGTCTGATGTAGAGGGTAAATTTCATCCCAATTGAGGAGGAACATGATGCAGTTTTTCTCAATGGCCATACTACTCAAACCCAGTGTTGGCCAATAAAAGCATTTGGAGCGCCAAAGCTTGGGAGGTTTTTGGTTGCCATCCTTAATGAAAGGTGAAGGAGGAGCTAGTATCTTGGCCATACTAGTGAAAGTGAGGTACAGGAAATTCTCAATACATAAGAAATTCTCTAATTTTGTCCCCTCTATTTCCCAAGGAACCAGTCTTTGAGCAAAGTATTCCTCTCTGGCTTGCAGGGTGGATCTCTGTATGCACTGTGTTGGTTCCTATATAAAACTTGCAGAGACTCATCATGCATCTCAAGTGCCTGTCATGTAATAGATGTCCACAGTATATAACAAAGTAGTTTGGAATTTTGCTTTCTTTTTAGAACACTAGAACAAATGGTCATAGTGTGCAGAATAAAATATTTCTGATTGATTTTTTGCATGCTGATGACTGAGCTGACTGTATCAGCCTCTAGTTTGTCAAGTAACTGTTTCTGTTCTTATCCTGTTCAGAGCTTCAGAAAGAGTTTAATTTTGTTTACAATTCAGATTTCCAAATGGCAAACGAGGATAGGCCAAAATACCAAATTTGTTGGAATGTATTTTTCTCTTCCCTTTATTTTCATTATATCCTAGTTCTTGACCATGACTCTAGTATTCCTAGAACCTAATGTCATTCTTATTTCCCTTCTAGTTTTTCACCTCTAGCTTCACAATTGCTGTGGGATTTTAAGATGGTCTGTTAAAGGGTCTTAGTGTCTCTCCTGGTGGAACATTCCATGATACCAAATGTGAGAAGGGTTTTTCATGTGAGAAAATGTTCTTGAGAATGTTAATTAGGGGACAAACTCCCCAAAACCCACAATGTTTTTTACATAATACATGTTATTGGGGCATCACACACAGTACTTATTCATTGCACAAGTCATTTTGTGGGTCTCCCGACTATAGTGCTCACACAATGACATAGTAGAAGACCAAATTCTTCTCTATCATGCAGTTGGAAATCCAGTTACATCACTGATGTCAATGGATGTATCCACCTGAAACTGAGAAGGGAGTTTGGGCAATTGTGCTCATAGAAGAGAAGAGGTGCCTCAGGCATGTAGCTAATGATATTTGAGTTGAACCAATTTGAGGTTGTCTAAAGCTTAGCTTATCCCCAACTTGTGCATAAATTTTTGGGTATTTAATTTATTTGAATTAATTACTTTTCTCCACTAAGGAGCTATTAACTGTCACAAGTGATGGTTTTCAGTGGATTTGTATTCCATTACAAACTACTATAATTACTATAGATCACCAACCATGTCTACCTTAATTTCACAAATGCACAAACTGCATAGTGAGATTAAGACTGATGTGTTCTGTGAAACCATACATACTTAGGACATGTCCAGGAGAGCAACCGAGAGTCTTCTGTAATACTTTTTGTGAAAATTATTTGATTACTTTTAAATCCATTCATATAATCAGTTACCACATTTAATTACTCCATCCCCTCCAATTTTCCACAGCTTCACTGCTTCCCTTCATGCACATCTAACCTTTGGTTTTTTTCCTTTCAGCACCTGTATGCTTTGGGACATGATGTGTTGTAGTTTCTGGAATACCCCTAATCTCCAAAGCATGCAGATGTTGCAAAGAAATTCCACTTCTGAGTCCATCATAGAGACTAATACTAGGTTGGATTTTGTGATGGGGCCATCAAAGGATGCCTGGGTATATGTGGTGAGTGTGGGGTGTGGTTGTGGTCTTTATCTGTATACCAAATCACCTGAGATGGATGCTGAAAAGTCAAAAGAAAAGCTGTGGGGCTCTTGGAAGTCATGGGAGAGAAGTCACAGGCCTGTTATAGGGGAGGAGCTGATAAGTTTGTTGGAGCTTATAAGAGAGCTTTACAAGGCAGGAGTGAGGAGCATGGGAGGAGAGGAAGGTACTATATTTCAGTATGCTTGAGAAAAGCATCCATAGTTTCGGGTGTGACCAGAAAGGAGCCATGGAACAGTGTGAGGTCTGTCCATGACAAACTACACCTGTTTGATTCTGCTTCCTAATGGGAGTGTCAGTCCTTGTGCAGTCAGAACACAGCATTTGAATGCAGGTACATTTTAAAATCATTTATTTATCTCATCTTTGCAGAAGCTGAGGAACTTTACCAGAAGAGAGTTTTAACTATCACTGGGATCTGTGTTGCATTGCTTGTGGTTGGAATAGTTTGTGTGGTGGCTTACTGTAAAACCAAGTAAGTATTAGTTACCAGACAACAAGTATTAGTTACCAAACTTTACAACAAGTTTGAAGTTCAGGGTTCATACCTTCATCTATGACACTTATGGACCTAAATAATACTTCAGGATGTTGATAGTACTACCCAACTTATATCTGCAAAACAGCAGTGTCTAACGCAGCAGGGATGTAGAGGTCAAAATCTGTTTACACCTGGCCTTAGATTCCCCTTGGAGTCAGAAGAGCACCAAGACTCTTGTTCACTCTCTGCTGGTGTGAAGCGTGGAACAGGACTGGAACAGGACTTCTAGCCTAGCGTGGAACAGGACTTCTAGCCTAGAAAAAACTGCACCAGATTGGGATCTAGGAAGGCCTCCTTCCCCCTGGCACCTACTGGACACGGGTTTTTGCTGGGTAGAATTCTATGACTTACTCCCACCCAGTATGCATGTATGTGACAGCATACCTGCCTAGACAACACAAGCCTTGTGCACAAGTTTAGTTACCATGTGAATGCTTGCAAATCCCTACTGCATAGACAGTAGGATTGCAAACTGTGCCAAAGTGCCCAAAATGCCACATACACAGCTGGAAAAGTGCCATTTGGGAGCATAAAGTGAAACAGAATCCTGCCCTGAGTGCAACCAAGCTACAAAGTTTTAATCTGAATCCAAATTTTACAATATATTGCATGATCACAGAACAGAGGGCTGGGTTTGGGCCCATATCTGCTTAGAAGCTTTGGAAAACCATTAAAATTGTAGGAAGTTCCGAACACCGGGGAATTCACTTTTCTTGTGTTCATGATTTTCCACAAGCCCAGTTAACAAGTAAGTACAGTAATGAATGTTACTGTAATGAGAGTTAAAAGTTTGCCTTTACATCCTTTATTTATCTCCTCTGAACATCTTGGTTCTGAAAAGTCCAGTGAGTTATTAAAATTTAAAGTCTAACTAAAGCAACTTAATCTGTTTCTTGCTTTTACTTATCTTTTTAACAGAAAACAACGAAAGCAAATGCATAATCATTTACGGCAAAATATGTGCCCAGCCCATCAGAACAGGAACCTTGCAAATGGCCCTAGTCATCCCCGGCTGGATCCTGAAGAAATTCAGATGGCTGATGTAAGTGCCCTTCATGTAAATCAGTGCTGGAGGCTACTGGACATATTGTTCAGGCTCCAGTTGTTTATTATGTGTGACATTAAAAAAATCAAAATGAAGACATGCACGGGTCCTTTTCCAAAGTTAAAACGGGAGCGGAAACTTATTTTTTGAAGTCAAAATTTGTCTGGCTTAGGGCAAGGAATTCAGAGCAGAAATATTTGAGCTGACCATATTTAATTCTGCTTCCCTCTTTGTGAGACATTCCTGGTATTTTCTGTTCATTAAGATATCCCCAAATGTATCATTCTATAACATTACAAATACCATGCATGACAAGGGTGCTGACAGTGTGGCTGGGGCTGCTGCTGTTGTCATGTTGTATAGATATAAATGGCATTTCATACACAGTTATAGTCCACCACTTTTGCTTGGAACTCATGTCACAGTGATGGGCTCAGTAAAGAACTTACGCTTCAGAAAGGCACATAACCATGTTAAGTTCACGCATGTGAGAGGTCCCACTTAACTCAATGGGGTTATCAACCTGCTTAAGTGCTTTTCGGTGTCAGGAAAGAATAAGAGTAGGAAGGACTCAGATTCATAGCAAGTAAAGACATCAGACTAGTTTCCCACCTGTGCCCAAGCCCTGGTATTCTAATTTTTACTTACTTGATTTCAAACCATCACATTCTCTTAGCATTTTTTGCATAGAATAGAGTATATGTTGTCCAATATATTGTACATAAGGGTCCAGAATATTACTGGTCATGAGTATAATGAATTACTTGACAGCTGCACCAAACATAGATAGATATGTTGTAAAAAGTAATGCAGACAGACAGTCATGAGTGCAGAAAGAGAATCAGCAAAAGCAGCCACATTACCATTCTGCGGCCCTGAGAATTCCCCAGCAATACCTTGTAAACTCTGTTGGTGATGAGCAGGCATAATCCATGCAAAATATGTGGTTGATCACTGCCAGCTCAGGGAAAACCTGAACATAATTATTTGAACTACACCCCATGTCTTCAAGGCTCTTGGTATTCTTCACACCCCTTCATACTCCTTGGCATTTTGGAGAGGCCAGAATAGAGGCACACAACAGCCACAACTTTTTAACCTTTTGGATACACTGTTCTACTTATCTCTTTTCGCTGAGCACTGAGCTGCATGCCATCATATGCTTGTTACATGGGTTGATATAATATAATCTAACCAATATCATTGGCTGATCTTTGGGATACTTTTCATTACAGTATATTTCTAAAAATGTTCCTGCCACTGAGCATGTGATACGAAGGGAAACAGAGACAACATTTTCAGGAAGTCATTCCTGCTCACCGTCTCATCAGTGTTCCACAGGCACTCCAACATCAAGTCAGAGGTGATGTATGCCATTTCCCTATAAAGCCATACAATCACTCTAAGGATAATTTTAGCAAGACAAGCATTGCTTAATTCAAAGCAAATACAACATATTTGTTCACCTTCATGGTCATTTTTCATGGATGTTTGCAAAATACTGTCATTTAGGCTCTGTCTACACTGTAGGTTTCTGTAGTCCCAGCTCTTTCATTTATGGTTGTGAAGAGGTGTGATGACAGACTGACCTTGCTATGCTGGCAAAGACTCACAGTGTTTGCTCAATTATTCTGTCAAAAATGTGCTTTTGCTGGCATCAGTTATTTTTCAGGACTGGAAGAAGCTATGTGGGCAAAAGTACATATTTTGTGGCATAGATTATGTCCAAACGAGAATGCTTTTCTGTTGTAGTGTATATCATAGGAAGAGATAGAAGGGACCCCAGGAGGTCATGTAGTCCAGCTCCCTCCAAATCAAGGCAAGACCATGCCAATCAAGTATCTGTCTAATCCCTGAACATTTCCAGGGATGGAGATTCCACAACTTTTCTAGGTAGCCTGTTCCAATTTTTAACCATCCTTATAGTAAGAAAGCTCTTCCTTTATAGTAGATCCAGGTGGTCCCTCCATTTTGGCTGTGCTGTGCATGCACAGTGGACTCTGCACTCACTGCCTAGTCAAAACAGGCTCCTGCCAGAGCTCTGCATGAACAGTAAACTCTGAGCTCACCAGCTTATTGGGGCAGGATCTGGCTGAAGCCCCTGTTTTCTGTGGCTCTGGAGCCCAGAGGGTGAGTGCTGCTGCTCATCACCCTTCCCCTTCTTCCCCTCCCCACTGAATTCAGCAGCAGGGAAAAGGAAGGGAAGAATAGCAGTGGCAGGGCCAGGAGGGCCCAGGAGGAGGGAGCAGGGCCTCCAGCCAGGTGCCACACAGGGCACAGCTGAAAGGGGCTGTGACCCTGCCACTCTCTGGATCTACCGCAGTGTACCTGCAGAATGCATGCAATATACTTCCTCTGAACAGGAAATACTTTAGCTACCCTAGTGCAGTGATGGGGCAGGTTATGTTTTTTCTGTGAAGGGGAAAAGCTAAGTAGCACAGATGCAACCCTGAAGTAATGCAGTTTCACTGCCACCTGCAGAGCTAGCTTGGGTAATTCTGCAGGGTATCACCTATGTTTGTGTTATTACACAGAGCACAGGGTAGTGCCATTAGGAAATAGCCAAGCTACCTTCATGTGTGCTACTTTTGAATCTGGAAGCACTATAGCCACTATAGCATGGCACTGTGCCCAAATTAATCAGCTGTGCTTCTCAATAGAGCCAGTTAGTCCTCATGCATCACCCCATAAATACCACTATGCTGCTTTCAGTTTGGGAGGTAGTGCACTTAGAACAACAAAGCCAAGTATCAAGTTTGTGGTGCAGGCAGGCCTTAGGCTCCATTTATTCAATGCCTAGCTCTCATATGAAAATGTCCATCATTATGCCTTAAAGTAATTTACAAAGGGGGCTTAGGGCCAGGTTTATGAATGTAGCTTGATACACAAAAGGGCAGAAAGACAATAAATAAGATTTTGAAAAGTGTAGGCACTAACTCAGGTATCTAACACAGTATGCTAACTCACATTTCCTTCAATGGCAGTTAGTTGCTTGACATATGCAGTTTCCTTTGACTATCCCACTGGTACCTATAGGTGTCTTCAGGTACCTAAATATCTTTACAGATCTTGCACTAAACATGCAAATCATTTTTGTAAAAGGGACCTAGGATCCTACATCGCATCATTTTGAAAAGCTCACTCTTTATGACATTTACATACTACAGTCCTGTCGCTTTAAATTCATCAAAGGTACTTGAGATGGGCTCAGGGACTCATTTGGGTAACTTCTGTTTCAGAAGGTGTGGTTTACAGGATATTTACAAAATCACAAAAGGCTTAGATTTGACTGATAGGCCTGGACTCACTATTAATGATTAATACAGTTATAAAAATTATAATAAAATTCATTCTAATATTAATATTCCAGTGGTTATGAGCATTTTTAAATACTACAGGTAAGGTGTATATTCTCACAGCCACAGGATGTGTTCTTCTGAATTTATGACTGCAAATATGCCTTTTCTCCAGCTGAGTTTTTAAGTCTGGTCATAGAAAGACTACTTCAGATGACTGCTGTTGCATGTTTAGAGCTAAACTTTAAATGGAAAAAACTAGGTTGTACCTTTGCAGCCTACACATACACAAAATGAAAGTATCTACAGGTAGGAAAGCATGTGTCTGAAGATAAATAATTTATTAAGTACACCCAGATTACATATGTACAGACAAACACATACGTATGTGTATTTTACTAATGTTTGAATATTTTGCCCTATTAGGTCCTGTAGTATATGAGCATAGAGGGCTATAAATATTCTTAAATATAAGTGTAGGTCTTCAAAGTTCAGGTCGGATTTGGCAAGTGCAATTTTCACCAGCAAACAATTCTTAATGCAACTTACTGCAGGCCAATGTGGTTCAAAATGTCAAAATCTTGGACTTTTGTAATTTCAGAAGTAGAACTTTCTAAGGCTACCATAACATTTTGGGTCTCAGTTATGTGTGTGACTGTAGGTCATCAGAGAAATGGCAGTAGTTCTTGTTAAGAGAGACTGTCAAGATGTTATTTTTCCACATTTTAAAATATTCATTGAGGTGGAAGAAACTACGCATCTATAAAACTGGGGTTATGACCTTTTTCAAGCACATTTCAAATTGCAAATAAACGTTTTCCATTTTACAGTGTCCAGGAAAGTCCTGGGTTGCATCCTCAAATACCCTAGAGAATGGCTCAGAATGGATGTCTTTATGCCTGTGTCTTTGTGGATCTTATTTTCTGTCTCCTTTGTTCTAATGAAAGCTGTGTTTATTCTAGTGAGGGAACTCTGAAAAAGCATTTAACACTGAAACATAATTGTAAAATGACACTGGCATGTTTATATCTTGTTGGTGAATGGCAGATCATCTGACAAGTCAAAAGGTCTCAGGCCTGATTCTGATTTCACTTTTGCCAGTCATCCACTCTAAGTTTATGGACATGTGAAAAATGTACTTTAAGATAAAGTATGACAGAGTTTTACCATGTATCAGCTGCTCTGTGGCAGCTGCCAATGTGTATGCTCTTACCCTGTTTTAAGTGTAAGCTAAAGCAACTTAGTCCTCAGGGAAAGAGGAGAGAGTCACCACAGTATAACTTCCTGTTTTTCTGGGATAAGAGCATACATATGGACAGTCACTGCAGAGCAGTTGATGTGTGGTAAAGTCCTGCTTCTTATCACATTGTGGTAAAGTGTTCCTATGCCCACATCCTAAATTTTGGTAGATGTTGATTAATCCTTTGCATTGTAGATATTCTGAGAAGTGTTCCAGAAAACAAAAGATCTTTTGAAGATACTCATGTACCTCCAGCAGTGTGACCATTCTGTTAGTTCACAAATCTTGGTGGTTTAGACCTGAATTTTTCAGGTATCCACACAATATTTTGCATTCCTGAGTTGCACACACAAAACACAGGGCTTAGTTGTGTGCCCAGAGGTACATGTGCAAGCATAGAGCTGTCTGGCACACTCCCACCAAGTCCTTTGAACTCATTTCAAGATGTTTAGGCCTTTAGGCCAGATTTACAAAGGTATTTAGACACCACCTAAAGATGCAGGTAGATATCAAGAGAGCAAGAGAGGCATCCAGTTGCTACAAGAGGGTTCCATATCACTCATTCTCTTTTCTATGGGGACACCATTTGACATCACAAATGAATTTGGTGATTGCAGTTGAGAGTGTGCCTGGAGTCATCAGTAATAAAAATAATATTTCATAATTAACATATCCTTTGAAAGCTTTTAATAGTACTATCATCTTGTGGAAGCAACCTAGGACCAGGTTCTATGTGGGCATAACTCCATCAATTTCAGGGAAATGAAGCCATTGGAGAATTTGACTCCTAGACCAGAGGCAGGTTGGCATTTCTGAAGTGTGGGGCTATTACTCACAGAGAAGATCTGTTTCCCATTAATGGTCATATTTCCGATATTGGGTTGATCAACTCAAAACACGAGGGATATATGTCATCTCCAACTGTCTGCACAGAAGTATGTTGGCACATATAACCCCAGCATGCATGCGTCAAAAGATCCCCAGCCTGGATCTCTTGATCTCACTTTGTTCCTTCCAACTATAAAAATCAGCCCCTGATATCAAAGAAAACTCCTACTGATAGTCAGAAAAGACTTGGCTACCTTGCCTTAAGTCAGATACACTGTAGTCTTATTGAGGTTCTGAGTCTCAGCACAGTATTTGGTATCTACTTTTATTGGCCTCTTTCAACAGCCTTCACTGAATGGAATTCCTTCCCTGCAGCACATGCATATTCAAATGTAAAGTCCCTTGCTGAAATTCCTGTTGACTTCAATATTTGGATCAGTAGTCATGCTGTAGGCAAAAAGGAAGCAGCAATCTTTGGACTTCACTTTTCTAGTGGGCATAATCTGAGCACCCTTTCTGTACCTAACTGGAAACACAGCTGTGCAGGTATAATTAAATGTGGGCATGAATGGAGGTGTGTAAATGTTTAAGTAATGGATCTGTCAGTGCAATAAGGCTGTGACATTTCTATTTGTCCTCTTTTATAACCAGCAATAATTACATTTAATAGGGAAATTTAAAAAAATGAAGACCAGGTTTTAAAAATCAGGTCTGTAACAAGACACATTCCCTTGAGTCAAGCAAAGCACAGAATGAAGTGTAAAATGGATGCAGTAGAACAAATGAGTTTTTGCATGACAATCAATTTTGTAGGAGCAAATGACAAAAGTTCCCACAGACTTCTCTTGATCTGTGGTTTGATCTACAGACATGAAAGCCACACGTGGAGCTTGGAGCGGACAGAGAGCCTGACTTCTGATTCCCAGTCTGGCATCATGTTATCTTCAGTGGGAACCAGTAAATGCAACAGCCCTGCCTGCATTGAGGCTCGTGCCCGCCGAGGACCTGCATATTGCATTGAGGACTCAAGAAGACCCATGATGCAATATAGGGATTCTGTGGATTCACTGAGAGACTCACCACACAGCGAGAGGTCAGGCTTCACTGTTTTGCACCACCACCAAGATGTAACAGCCACAGTGCAGATGCGTATGTTATAGGTTAAAATCTATGTAAGTGAAAGACAATAAATAAGGGCATCTGTATTCATGCAGAACATAAGAACATATTGACCCAGAACAATGGTCTCTGCTTTCCCAAGCTCTAATGCTCTGTGATCTTGAACAAATCACTTATATCTATATTTTCAGCTAATGCTTGAATTGTGGGTATTGGCTCTATCAACCAGTGAAAGAGTGCACTGTATATCTCCAAACAGCCAAAAAGTGTTATGACACAACCTGAAGGGACTCTCCCTCACCGCATCCCTTTGCAAACAGGTAGTACCCTTGCAGGAACCAATGGAACAAGGTACTCAGTACGTTTTCCCTAATGATGTTGTGGTTGGTTTGTGCACAGAGGCTCCAGGGGTGTTGACATTACCTTTCACACTTCCATGGACATCCTGCTGGCCTGCCACAGTTTGGTTCTCAGCATGCAGACGATACCAAGCTTCAAGAGAGTCTGGGTAGCAGAGAAAGGTGGTCCAGGTGATGCGGTGAATAGGTAGGCTGGGAAAGCTAAGTAGCAATAAGTGAGTTGAGGTTGAGAATAGGTAAATAAACAGTATTGTACCTAGGGAGCAATACTAATCAGCTCCAATAAAAATGGAAAATTACTATTTAGAAAGCAGCATCAGAAAGAAAGCCCCACAGCTTAGACTAGTGAATATATTGACTATGAGTTCATACTGTAATGCTGTTACTAAGAGAGCAAATGAATTCCTGAGTTGTGTCTATAGATAGAGAAATCTCTTATAAGTCAAAGAAGGTTATAACAGAGTTTTGTTGAGATTTTGTTGGAAGTACACCATGAGCACTTTGGGGCCCTGCATTACAGAAAAGCCACTGCAGACCAAGAGGGAATACAGAGAACAGCAGACACAGGGATAAAAGGCATTTCAGGATTTGACATAAGATGAGAGACCAAGCAACTTTGATTCACAGAGCTAGGGAGGTACTGCAGGGAGAAAAGATATATGTAAGGCTGAGAGGATACCTTTAAGGTTGAGAGAAAGGCACAAGACAGACTGCTGTGGATCAAAAAAGTAGGGGAATTAGGATACAGGATACTGAGGGTCAGATGCCAAACCAGATGAAATCAATGGAATTCTCTCCATTGATTTCAGTGGGCTTGGAGAAGGCCCTAAAAGTGAATGAATTCAGGTTATACTGAATATGAAAAAAACATGTTATGGCTGGTCAGCCCGTGTCTTTGTTGTGTACAGTCATCTGAGAGCCATTTGGCTCTGTGTCCCCTGAAAGCACAGCTATACTAGGTCTAGATATCCCCCCACACCCTATTTCATATATAGTAATGGCCCTTCAGAAAGAGCAAAATGGGTGCACCTGAAGTATAACGTAATCCAGGGGTGGGCAAAATATGGCCCATGGGCTGGGCCATTCTATCTGGCCTGCAGGGCCCCTAAAAAATTTAGAAACTTTTTATTTGCCCCTGGCTACCTGTCAAAGATGACAGGAGCCAGGGGCATTAGAACCCAGGGGAAGCCACGGCAGGTTCCCGCAACAGCAAGGCCTAACCGGCCTTGCCACCCCAGCTGGAAGCCCCTGCCTAGCAGAGGCTTCTGGCCTGGGACCATGGGGCTGTTCATATCTCCCTGCGCAGGAGCAGGAAATTCAGGTAAGAAGGAGGAGAGGAGGTGGGGAGGCAGGGGAGGACTGCGGGCAATCGCCCCAGTCCTCATGCTCAGGCCAGCTCCTGCTAAGTTCAATGGTCCGACCATACAGCTGGGAGCCACGTGATGCAGAGCAGCTGGTGGGTGGGCAGGAAAGTGGGGAAAGCAGTGGCCAGGGAGAGTGGAAGCGAGCAGGCATGCAGGAGCACACAGCCCATACCGGTGTCCCAGGACCACTGCCAGCAGGGCCCAGAGCAGGAATGCGGGCCATGGGCTAGCAGGGGTCTATGGAGCTGGCCTGGGCTGCACCAGCAGGCAGAGGAGGGAACTGGCTCAGCTCCATAGAGCCCCTGCCGCCCTGCTCTGGGCCCCACCGGTGCTGGCCTTGGGACACTGGCACAGGCCCCGCACTCCCCCCTAGCTATTGCTGGCTCCTGCATGCCTGCTCATTCCCAGCATCCCCCACCCCAGCCCTACAGTACAGGCAGGGACAAGCATGTGCAGCCCCAACCCTGTGTACCCCGTGCTTGCCCATTTGGTCTGAACAGCAGCAGCGCAGGATAAACTGCTGCTCAGCATGGGGGAAAAGTGCCCTTCACCACCACCACTACTGGGCAGTGTTTGCTGTGGTGGCCCAGAGCCCACGCTGCACAAGGCTGCAGTGAGGCTTCTTCACCGCTGCTTGTGAGCTGCCCAGCTTGACAGCAGTGGCTATATGGAGCAGCCGTGCTGGGCAGCTGACAAGCGGCGGTGAAGGAGCCTCACCACAGCCTCGCACAGCATGGGTTCTGGGTGGCCACAGGGGCTCTCTGGAGCTGGGCAAGCTCCCCCCTTTTCCTGCTGGTGCAGGCCAGCCTGGCTCCATAAACCCATGCCAGCCCACGCCCTGCACTCCTGCTGCCCCACTCTGGACACTGGCATGGGCCCTGTGCTCTTGCATGCCCACTTGCTTTCACTCCCCCCCACCCCCACGCACACGTTCCCCACTTTTCTGCCTGCCTGCCAGCCACTCTGCACCATGTGGCTGCCATACCCACATCCATACTCACAATACACACAATACTCACAGCTAATGGCACTTTATCATGCATCAGCAGATGCATGACGAACAGAACCAAGGAGGTGATAATTCCCCTCTTTCGGGCTCTGGTCAGACCGCAATTGGAGTACTGTGTGCAATTTTGGGCGCCACACTTCAAGAGGGATGTGGATAACCTGGAGAGGATCCAGAGAAGGGCCACTCGTATGGTTAAGGGCTTGCAGGCCAAGCCCTATGAAGAGAGACTAGGGCACCTGGACCTCTTCAGCCTCCACAGGAGAAGGTTGAGAGGCGACCTTGTGGCTGCCTATAAGCTCATCATGGGGGCACAGAAGGGAATTGATGAGGCTTTACTCACCAAGGCGCCCCTGGAGGTTACAAGAAATAATGGTCATAAACTAGAAGAGAGCAGATTTAGACTGGACATTAGGAAGAACTTCTTCACAGTTAGAGTGGCCAAAGTCTGGAACGGGCTCCCAAGGGAGGTGGTGCTCTCCCCTACCCTGGGGGTCTTCAAGAGGAGGTTAGATAGGCATCTAGCCGGGGTCATCTAAACCTAGCACTTTCCTGGCTATGCAGGGGGTCAGACTCAATGATCTATTGAGGTCCCTTCTGACCCTAACATCTATGAATCTATGAATACCATACCCACACACACATACACACATCCCCACAACCCCCCATACCCACCCACCCACAGCTCTCCACAAACACCACACTCACCATAACCCCTGACATCCCATACAATATATGAGTACGACTGCATTTTGAGCTATTATGCAATCACTTCTACATATACAGCACGAACGCACACAAATCAGGACAAAAATACATTTTTAAAATTAAATTAAAATAAATTATTATGGGTGTTTGATTTTTAGTATATAATTTGTTTTTTTCCCCTAAGAGGGCAAAACCTCTTCCCCAAAGGAGTACTTACAGGGGCAAGGGGAGGGACTTCTGGTGGCAACGGTGAGAGGTTAGGGACAGGACTTCTGGCCCGATGACGGCAATCAGGGTATGGGGCTACCCATGCAGCCCTCGGTAGCTTGCCAAAACTCGATAAGCGGCCCTCCACACAAAATAATTGCCCACCTGTGACATAATCCCACAACTCCGCCACTGCTTATCAAGGAATCAAAACATATGTCACCCTCTCAGCAACCTCTTCTTGTCCTGGTCATATTCTCAAGTAGAGGTTTGAGAAAAGAGAAGCAGTCTTGCAGTAACTGCTGCTGTCTCTCCTGCATCCCCTTCATCTCTGGCTGAGCACTGGGGCCCAACTGTGACACCATTTTAGCCACCTGAAAGAAGGTGAAGGACCCAGCCAGTCTACAGGTCTTACAAAGCAGGCAGGCTTCCCTGGGCAGGCATTGCCAAAGGACGATGTTTAAGGGTGCCCTTTGGTGTCACCCTTCAGTAGTGACCAAAGTGGGGACCAAGGGTCTTTCTTTTTCTTTTCTTTTTTGTTAGGGTACTTTGGAATTTGTGTTGTGTGTGCTGGAGAGGATGGGAGGGGTTAGGTGGGGCTTTTGGTAAGGAGGAGGAGCAACGAGCACATCCCCTCTGCAGGAGTGTGTGTGTGAGCTTGGAGGAGATGTTAGGGGAGGGGGAGGTGATCTCCCCTGGGATTGTGGTAGGCTTGTGGGTATTGGGGGAAGCAATTTTTGGGAAAAGGTTTCTTGTAATCTTAATGTGAGTGGTGATTATGAAGTGCAGTTACGATTGGTGGGAGGGTTTGCTTATGTGGCAGGGAGGCAAGGTTGGAGGGAGGTGGGGCTATTTTTCTCATTATCACCCTGGCATCCAAGCTCCAGCAGTGGATGGTGCCAGTTCCATCAGAGGAAGATATAAATACCCATCCTGAAAAATTATGTGATCACATGGCTTTTGGGTTTTGGTTGAATTCAGAAATCCAAACAGAGGACTTGTGGGTCCTTTAGCTGCTTGAACTGAGGGAGAAGGACCCAGCTGGCCAGAGATCTTTGGCCCAGCACCCACTTGGGGCAGTACTGAGGGGCACTGCTCAAAGGTGCTCCTTCGCATTGCCTTTTGATAGTGACAGAGTAAGGGACATAGGGACTTTTGTTATTTTCCTCTTGTGTGTCTTTTGAATTGAAGTTGTTTGTTGGGAAAAGGGAAGTATTTGTTGGTTTATGGGGACAGCCAGAGCCCCTCTGTGGAACAGGTGGTGTGGTGCTGGGAGGGACATTGAGGGGAAATGGAGGGGTCTCCCCTTCATGAGAGGCAAGGGACTGGAGTGGGTGGGCACAGAAGTGGAACTAACATTTTCAGCACCTGTGCAGGAAGAGGTGGGGAAGGGAGGCTGCCAAGCACTGGAGAGCAGGAAGGGCAAGGAGGAACCAAGCTGCTGCTGCCAGCACATAAAATCCCTGCACCAAATCTGCTGCTGCCACTGCACACAGTTCCTATGCTGTGGTAGCCACTGTGCAGGCTTCCCTTCAGATCAGTGCTTGGGGATGGTGCCATGCTCACTGACCCTAGTTACACTACTGGATGGGCTTGGGTGGGGGAGAGGAAGTTGGAAGAGGTTTTTCAATACCTAGAAGTGAATGGGGGTTGGTAGGGCTGCAAAGCATGGTTGGGATAAGCCAGAAGCTTTGTTGTCCGTGTTGGTAGGCAAGGAAGCAGAAGTGGGTGGGGTGAGATGGAAGTGAGGTTTTAAAGTTTTGGGATGACATTTGGGGAGTCATTTTTTGTTTCATATCTTGTGGCATGTTTGTCTTCTATTGTAAGCTACCTTGAGCCAACTTGGGAAAGACAGTAAAGAAATCTAATGAATAATGAATACATTAAAAACATGTTTGAAAGTAGGCTCCAAAGTCTGTGAACTACCTCAGGATTTGGTTCTTTGGGGTGGAAGTTAAAACAGAGTGTGGGGGGGTGTCTCAGCATTGACTGCTTGGGCATGGTGGCCTGCACTCTAGGTGGTCAGTGGAACAGGACTCTCTCTGAATAGCCTTGTGTGTTAATGAGGATCCAAATGCACTTGTTTCTTCTTTCAGATATGTGTCTGCTCTAACAACACCAGCTCGACTGTCACCTGTTGACTTCCATTACTCGATTGCTGCCCAGGTACCTACTTTTGAGATCACCTCCCCCAACTCTGCTCATGCTGTTTCCCTGCCCCCTGCGGCACCCATCAGCTTCCGTGTGGAGGAGCAGCAGCCTTTACTGCGAAGGTATCAAGTCCCCTTCCAGGATATGCAGCGGTATGACAGTTACTACCAAAGGAAGAGCTACTTAAACGACAGCATGGGGAGTCTGCCTTCAAGCCCCTTCCGCATCACGGAGGATGATGAATATGAGACGACACAGGAATACATCACAGCACTAGAACAACCAAAGAAAACAGCCAGCAGCAACAGGCGGTGGAAAAAATCTAGACTGAATGGGCACATCTCACACAGAGCTAAAATGGTCAGAGACTCCTTCTCAGTGAGCAGTGCCTCTTACAGCGAATCCGATGAGGAGATGGTGGCAGAGAGCACCCCGTTCTTAAGCATTCAGAACACTGATGTAATGAACACAGATTCCCCCCCGCTGTATCGACCAGGTGACAGCAGGACTTACTATTCCTTCGACAGACACAGCACGTATGGGGAAGGCAGCTTGCCACACACAAGACCCAAACCAGACTCAGCACCTCACTAGAAGCTGCACAAACTCACACACCCCCAAACAGAGCAGTATCAAAAAGGAGAAAAAATATTTTTATTTTATATAAAAGAGGAAAAAATATAAGAAATAAAATGTTTTATTTTCATTTTAGCAAAGTTGTCTTATAACAGCTAACAGCAAAGACTTTTTTTATAGGGAATCTCTATTTATATGTAATGTCTTGATTTACAGCTTCCAAAAAAAACACAAACAAACAAAAACAAAATAAAAAAGTGGGCCAATTTTTGACTACTTAAAAATAGAAAATAAAAATATCGTGGTGCCTTTTTGCTGTATGCTAACGCTGGAGTCCATGCTAAGGATTATGTTTCAGTAGCATTCGTAAGATCATAGGTTTTCATTTGGACAAATTACCATTTTAAGGGCGCTTTCTCATTTGAAAAGGATAAAAACAGCACCCTCCACTTTGCCCCATCTCTGGATGTTAGTGATCTAGTTCTTTCCAGTAGTGTTAAAACACACAGAAAGGACACATGTATGTATGTTTTCATAAATACCTCCTAAGGGGAATCTGTCTTGCCCTGTAAAATACGTGTATTTTTGCTTATTTCAGGAAAAATTCTATACATACGGGAATGCAGAAATAACATTTCTTTTTGCAACACAGGTAGGAAGAGAAAAAAGCATACAGTAGCAACAGCCCTTACAATATATCTGTCAACCTCCTAAACATGTTACTGTGTGGGGTCTGAAGTAAAACTGGATCATTTTGGCACAGTTTTGTGAAGTTGTAGTCAAATAAAACATTAAAATGAACGTGGTAAAATATTATCTATTTACATATGGTAGAATTCACTTCACTGGCATAGACCCCACTTGGGAGGGAAACAGTCCATTGCAGCAATTGCAAATAAGTACTCTTGGTTGGCGAATTGCTTTCAAAGGCAGCATTGCATTTTCAGCAAACAATATGAAACTCAGATAGAGTCAAATCCTGGCTATAACAGTGCAAGGTAGTAGAACAAAAGGCCCTTTCTTCAGGAAGCTAATGACAGCACAACCATCAATTCACCCCTACAAACTATCTCAATGAGCTGCAACCCCCCCCCCCCCCCCCAACACCAGGCATGCAATTTAAAAGAACTGTGTGTGCCATTAATCTCTGTTTAAAGTCATTGCAATACATTGCCATGATCCTTCCCCTCTGGCCAGTGAAGCAGGCTGGTAATTCATCAGGAAACCCATTAAGTGGATTCTTCTGTATCAGTGTGCTGTATATTGTAAAGAAAGTTTTTTTGTAATGTCCCAGTGTTACATAACTTGCTATGAAAGATGGATGTCATGTTTCAGAGCCTGGGGCAGCCCTGGCTACTGGATCAAAAAAGACAGTACTGTGTGTGCAGGCAGCAGAATATTCACATGTGAAAGTGCCCCTCTCTCCTTTTTGTTCTCTGCAGCAATCCTGTTTACATCATAGCTTGATTCTTTTCATTTTATATTTTTACTTCTGCATGTCCTTTGCATTTCAGATACTGTAGATTGGATGCATGGTGAAGCTGTGACTGAGAAGATAATACAACAATTGACAGTGTATTTCATTTAACTTTTAGCAATAAAGTAACTAAACCCTCTATTCCTCACCCACAATGGGGTCAGATAGAAACTCTGCTAATTTGTCATAAGATGATTGTAAAAATTTGCTCTGGATTGTCTGAATGTCAGAACTCTTGACTGTTTAACACTTGAACATTTTTTATATTATAAATAAAATAAGAAATAATTAGTATGTTTCTGGGGTGTTGGTTGTAGCCGTGTTGGTTTAGGGATATAGGCAGACAAGGTTCTTAGGGTAAATTTGATATCTTTTTTTAGACCAACTAAAATAGTTGGGAAAATTCCTCTTTGCAAGCTTTTGGGTACAAACACCCTTCTTCAGGGAGCGGGAGCATCTGCAGTTGTTTTGGGCTCTTCCAGGATGATAAAAAAGCCAGTATGCAAGAATGTAGGTCAGTGAAAATGCAAATGTGTGGCATTGAGGGTCAGAGGGGGTGAGAGACGATGGGTGAGACACAGGAGGTGGGTGGGGAAAGAAATGGTGACCTGGAAATAGAATGTAGCTGGTAAATTGTAGAGGTTACCTAGGGTATCAGATGCCAGGCAGGTTATAATGTGCCATAATGTTCAATATCTATATTTAGTCTATGATTTTTTGTATCTAGTAGGTTGATGAAATGAAGTGAAACACCTTTCACAGACATGCCTATGAACTTCACTTCACCCATTGTCTTTTACCCCCTCTGACCCTCACTGCCACACATTTGCATTTTCACTGACTGCATCCCTCTACTTGGGATCTCTTGAGCATATAGGTTAGGGATAGACATCACACATAAACCGGTTTAAGTGATCAGAGACTGGTTTAAACCTGTAACAGAACAGATGTTCAGTGCACATAAACTAGTTTGAAAATTACTGAAACCAGTTTGAGATAAACCTGGTTGAATGTAGTATCAGACTTAACTGATTTATCTCAAACTGGTCTATGCAATGTTTGTCCCAGACCCCTTGCTAGGTTAAGATAAACCAGACACCCCCAGCATCTCAGCATGCTCTCTGGGCTGGGTGGGGATGTCTACTCCACAGCAGGGCTGGCCCCTCCCCTCCGCTTCCTGGCTGGAGCTCCAGCAGAGACTTTCAGGCACAGCAGGGTCTGCTTGGCTTCCCTCTGCCCTACTGCCTCTTGCTGCTCACTGCTGAAGCAGGAAATCCCCCCTCCCTCCCTCCCATCTCCCACAGCAGGGACACCAGCCATGTGGTATACTAGCTAATGCAGACCTGTGTGCGTGTGTCTCCAATTTCACTGGGGCAGGCAGACAGAACAGTGACCGCTTAGAGCTATTTGAAGCTAATCAACAGGTCAGCTGATAAGCTGTTTAAGAAGAGTTTGAAATAATGGAGAGAGGCTATTGTTTTGCTGATTGGGTGATAAACACTTATCAGCCCTCTGCTGGGTTGCTCGCCTGTCAGTTTGCTGCACAGTAGAAAGAAGCAGGGAGAGAGATTGAAAAACTCCATTTCATCAATAGATGCATGCACTGCACCCCCCACCCTGCCCCCCCTTGCCTCAGAGTGCTAGCAGGGGGCTGGGCCTGGCAACACTCCGTCCCCTTGAGCAGCAAGTGGGGAAAAGCCTGGGATGGTGCAGGCAGACCTCCCTAATCATCAGAGGTCTTGCTGGGGCCTGGCCACACCCCTCCCCCTTAGCTCAGCACTGTGCAAGGGAAGGGAGGGCCGCTCTAGCACCCCCTGGCTTCTAGCCTGAGCCAATTTCCTCAATCCAGAGAGAATGTCTGTCCAGTTGCAAATTGGTTCAGCCTAGCCAGGTTAGACTAACCTGCAAAGATTGAATCAATTCAGGCTCAGGCTTTTTGAATATCTGTCCCTAGCCATATTGACCACATTTCATGGAAGCAGGATATTGGCTGCTGTGGGTCCCTGCTTTTCCTGTGGCAGGTTAGGGTGTCAGGTCTGTGTTGTGTCAGGGTTGAGGGTAGTCCTATGTAAAGTTTAAAGTATGTTTTGTATAGGATGATTTAGCTAGGGATGATCCTGCCTCAGGCAGGGGTTAGACTAGAAGACCTCTGGAGGTCCCTTCCAGCCCTAAATCTCTATGATTTCATGACAATTCCTGAAACTGTTCAAATACATTTTGACTGCATGACCTTAGCCTCAACCCCATTGTTTTATGCTATGACGTCACTTGGTAGCCAAGTAGCTGGAGAAGTGTATGAAGCCTGAACAGACACTGCCGGTGTATGAGATAGGATGCATGTACTTGTGCATCCTATGAGAAAGCCTAATATAGTTGCTGTCCTTACACTCAGAGCGTTTAGGGACCAATCCCTGTGTGTGACCCCAGAAACAAGCATCAGCTTAAAGGGAGTGGAATAGGTGAGAGATGGTGATGACCCCCAGCTCTGCACAAGATCTGTGACAGGTGCTGCAGACCATCCTCCTCACTGGAAAGCACAAGGAGTGACTATGCTTGACTGTAGCACCATCTTTCCCAGCATTTTGTGTAGGGTTGTGTGACTGAGCACATCCACCTCCAGAGATCTCTGCTGTAGAGGAACAGTTTAGCCTGAAATAATTCATTAGCAATAAGGCTATATTTTGCCATAGACATTTTAAATAAAATTCACAGCAGTTGCAGTAACAAAAAGGTTGCCATGTCTGGTTGTTGCATGGTTACATCAAAACAACAATCTTACCAAAATGCAGTTCTCTACTGTGGATCATTGACTTAATGGTGTTGTAGTTTGGAGTGCTATTACCCTCGTTCTTTTCTATAGGTTGGTAACCTTAGCTGGAGTACATTTCCCACGCTCCAGTGTATTCTCTCCCCTGACCAACTGCCTCAGTGTATTCTGTGAATCATAGAGTTCCTTTAGATTCATATTTTCTGTGATCTTTGTGATTGCCATGACAAAATTACTTCCCTAATTACAGCTAGGTGGCAGTTATGGTTCCCTGCACACTGGGCTGGGGAAATTATTCAGTATGGGCCAGCTCATACAGCTCTTACTCAGTGTTTTCTCTGCCTCTAATCTCCTTTGCTCCAGAACCTCGTGCAGCCAAGCTGGTTGCAAACGTATTGGCACATGTCTTTCTTTTTTAATTAAACCAGCAAGGCTGAGAGGGGTACACTGATGTGTGGGCAGCTCTGTGTTTCCATATACAATGGCCAAGCTTCTGCACCCTGGTGAAGTCACTCCAACTTTGCTTTATCTTTCAAGCAAGGATTATGTTCAGTGAGCTGATGTCTCACTCTGTAATTCTATTGTCTCATGAGTCAGATGCTTACTACTCAGGTAAAATGTGATCAGATGATTCCCATCCTCTGAAGAAAAACAAAGGCTCAGGACTGGCACTGGTGTCCTCCCATTTCAGATTAACCTTTCTGAAAAATCTTGGCAGAAAATTTTGCCATGAGCATCTCTCCAATGCCATAGCCACTCCCCACACTGCCTCCGCTGCCTTGAATTCAACGGGACGTGACTGAGGACCATCCCCTGCCTCACGGGTTTTTCTAACAAATGCTGCAAACAGCTAGGACTGGGGATCAAGAAGTCTAAGTTCTATTCCTGACTTTGCTATAGAGAGTGACATCTGGGCAAATCAACTGACCTCTCTGAGCCTTATGTGAAACAGGGCTGCAGCTGCTGCTCCTATTGCCCTATTTCAGAGGGGGTAAGGAGGCCTCTGACATGTGTGAATGTTCCAGTGGAAAGAGCTGAAGCATTTACTCTATTACTATTGCTCTGGAGAACATCCTTTGGAAGTGTCTATAGTATCACTGCTCAGCGAGGTACTGCAATTGGTGACCCATAATTCAAAAAAGCAAGCAATCAAAATCAGAGAAACAGCAATTTACTTCCATCCCATTTCCTTGAACTGCTCACAGCAGCTAATGTAACAAAAAGGCTCTTCCAAATGGAGTATCCGCATGGGGCAGCTACTCCGGTGTCCTAGATTCTTAGCTCCCAAGTGCATGTTCACTTCTGTGGCTCCAAGGCCTCAGCAACCACTGCAGTTCAATTAACACCTCAGTTGCCAACCAGGGATGCTCACAGGAAGAGGAAGGACTCAGGAACATCACCTTCCTCAAGAACATGGGCCAGCCACTATTGCTATCCCTGTGCTGAGTCAGAGGGCTGCTGCCTGGCATTGCACAGGGGTCACCACCCCAACAACATCAGAGAAAAGGCATAGCCAAGGTGCTATGCCCCTTCCATACAGGCCAATAGGGCAGATCAGGCACATGCTTCTTCCTTTTTGGTGGTGCAGAATTGGGCATGTTCTTCTTGGGCCCTGAGCTGCTTCAGAAGGGACTGTTCCTACCAGAAGTTTAACCCATCTCAGAGCCCGACCTGAGTGACAAGTCGTGTCCCCAACTGGGCAACTTAAGCAGCCCTAGCTCAATATCAGATGAGAAGCTGATCATGATGCTTAGACAATACGGGTGAAGTTACACATTACACTTGGATTACACTAAATCTGCATCATGTTAAGCTGTGTTAAAGTTAGAATGTGTTGTGAGCAGTCACATAAGGGTTAATACCATTTCTCTCCTGCACAGGTCTAGTTTGCCACTAAAAAGCCTGGCGAGCCAAGGCATGTCTAGGAGCCAGGACATCTGGGCTCTATGTCGCTCTGGGTTGGAGAGCGGGAGCAGCTAGGATCAATGCATCCTGGGATGCCAGAGGACTGAAAATTGCTCATTTTATCTCCATGGAACAGTTTGAATTTACCGTAATGTGAGCTAGGTAGCATGCCCCAGAGTTACCTCTCACTTGAAGTGGTGTAACTTTGAGATGTTCTAAGGGCATTTAGCATGAGCTAATGAGTGTCAGTGTGCAGGTGCTCATGTTTTAAATGCCCTTAGTATGGTCCAAATGTAACATGTAACTTCACCCTGAGATAAGCACGTACATAACTTTAAGGTTCACTAACTCCCACCAAAATCTGTGGAAATACCTTTGAGGGTCTGAGCCTAAAGGATTGATCCAAAGACCATTGAAATCATGATTTTAAATCCCACACGGCTGGAGTTGGATTTACAGACATTTTGGCTGTACAATCACAGCAACCCCAAAGGCAAAAATAGGCAACCTTAGGTGCACACTTAGTCCTTTTGCATGGGTAATCCCGGTGTATAAATTGCATGTGAAATGATGCCTCTTTAATTGGGTGAAATATTGCCTGCATTTGCCCTACCTATTTCAGAACTCTGTGTGTGTATGTGTGTGTGTGTAACACAATATTATTTTTGGGATACTAGTAGCCCTGATCCTGCCAGTGGTGCAAGTATGGAATTCAACAAAAAACAAGCTACTCTGTGCCACTGATATGCTGCTTGCTCCACCCCATTTCCCATCCAAGTGAACACCTTGTTTTAGTGGGAGAGCGAAGGGGATGGATTCACTTTCTACATTGTTGCAATATAATTCCAACTACCTCCACTCCACTTCTAGCCCTAGGGCATCTGCAAGTTAGACAGCAGAGCCACCAAAGGGGAGAACAACAGCTGAATTTATACTGCCCTGGTGCGCTTGACTGCCCAGGACTCCAGTATAATGAAGGATGAGTCACTTTTCATGATCATGGATATTTTTTGAGCGGAAGTGGGGTTAAGAGAGCGTTTTACTGGAGGTTGCAGCTAGTCTCCAAACAACCACCAGCTCTGTCAGTCTCATGGCTTAAACACATTTTTTTAAAGTGGAAAACTGAATTAAAATCCCTAAAATATTCACCAAAGCTAAGTGCTAATTTCAGCACACATGACAGCATCTCCGGGGTGTAGCAGGACTGGGCCCCAGGGCAGCTGTAATGTTCCCTGGTGGGCACATGGCTCCTGCCCCACTCTGGCTTCTCAGGGCACTCTCCTTTTTCCTCTTTGTGCCCTCAGCACAATCAATGGAGGGATTCCAGGCAGAAAAGGAGTGGAACTGGTGCAGCTTATATATCCATGCACCAGGACAGAAACTTGAGCTTGGGTAGGGGTTTCTGTAGAGAACTAACAGTGGCTCAAGGGAGAACACTAGGTTTGTTTATGGGTAAACAATGGCTCATATGCTGGATAATAGGACCTGATCACTCCTGGCTATGGATGGCCTTACTCTGAGGGAGCTCGCAATACAGACAGGCAGATTCAGTGTTTTGGGTACCAATAAAGGAGTCATGACTAGAATTGGTCTGATAATGCTGAGCTGGGTGTGTAGACGTGGGTTGATTAGCATTTGGAGTAGGGATCTCCCATCATGCAGTGCTCCCCTGCTTCTCTGCTCCCAGAGTTCAGTGCAGTCCTTGCCTTGGAATCTCTGTTCTCCATCCTGAATGCTAACGGAAGTGCTTTCCTGTACCATCTCCCATGTAACCAAGTCCAGGGGAGTTGCTTCACTCCTGTCACCCTTGTCTGGAGGGATGTAGGTGCATCTCCCACTGCATTTTCATTGTCTTTTGTGAGTCCTCCCTCTAATCAGTTCTTGGGGGGGGCTGTCCTTTGTGAGTCAGACAGGCTGTGTACTGTGCTAGGGTTCGAACACAGAGCTGACAGGTAACACAGCACTGATACCTAGTAAATAAAGCAAGTCTGGCTCACTTTATTCTTGCAGAGTTTATGACTATTCAAATTCTATGCACAAACAATAACTATTGTGTCACTTACAAGGTTGGGTTTTTTTTCTCATACTGGGGGACAAATGATCTTTTCAGTCAAACCAGTCTCTATCCTGATGAAGATATGTTAAATGGGGTTCTTCTAGCTTCATACTAGCATAAACAAGATGTGACTTTGGTCAGAAAGGTCAAATTATAGGTCATACTAAGAGCACAGAGAGAGAGGGATGATAGAATTAGTGGTTATGAGGCTAAGCTGGGACTTGGGAGGTATCCCCATGCAGCACACACAAACCCTCGAAATGAGGCCATGGGGCTACCCCAAGTATGCCCCAGCCTCTGGTCTTGAACATGCTAGAAACATAGGTCTTAAACATGGTGCCATGCACATTGATATGCATAGAATGAGAGTGAGTGGGCATGACTTATATCTTGGCAGCATGACTTAGCATCCTGTACTACAGGATAGACATATATGTAGACCCTCATGGATATCTAGGTGCCTCAATCCAATTAAAATCAATGGGAGCTAGTTGTAAAATATTTTGGGGGGAGATCTGGGCCTGAATCACTTAGGGTACTTACATGTACAATGCAGAAAACAGCTATGTGCTATATCATGGAGATATGATGAGGGGAAGTATATCAGCCATGGTGAGGCACTCAGGGTGCTTACACAAGTTACATTTTTCATGCAATTGGGCCCCTGAAAGTGCTCTACAGTTGTGACTTAACACATGTGCATGGCTGCAGAACACTTTTAAAATGCACACTTGCAAGAAAAGATAAACCTGGACAAATGAGGTATTAGATGAAGGTGATCTAAAGCAGAGCACCTATGCAAACTTGTGTTCCCTCCAGGGTTAATTTTTCCCACTTTGCAGGGCTGAGCTGATACTCGCACTGGTGAGAACCAGCCCAGCCTAGGCTCTAGGGCTGTCAGCAGGGGAGAGAGGGGGAGAGAGAAGGGAAGTGGTAGCATGCAGCTGCCACTGTTTTAAATAGCCAGAGCTGAGGGCGAGGGGTGGAATGGAGCCCCCTTACCTCCTGACCTCCCCCTCAGCTACCCTGGATGGGGTACTGGGGGGAGCCAGGTTGGGTTGTGTCCATGAGGCGAGGCGGCTCCATTCCATGCCCCTCCCCGGCCAGTTCTGGCCATTCAAAGTAGCTGGCAGCTCTGTGTTGCTGCTTCCCCTCCCCCTCCCTCCACTGCTGACATCCCTGAAGCCTGCGGGGGGGGGGGGGGGGGTAGGGGGTGGGAAGGGTTGGGGAGAGGGGCAGTTTGGCAGCCTCCTCAGAGGCCCTGCCTGATGGCCAGAGCTGGTGCAGGCAGGTCCCAGATCCCCCCAGACCCAACAGGTGAACATCTGACTCGTGGAACTTTACGTAAAGCACCGTGAGTCAGAGCAGGAACCCGAACATCTGTAGGCTCCCTCAGTTACAAACAGGAGCCAGATGACTACCCTGCATAGACACTGACTGGCAAAAAATGCTGCTGGTGAAAGTGTAAATTCCAACCTGTGGGTAATAATTCATGAAATCTGTTCCTCAGATCCTGCTCCCCACTTCCAGTCACCAACCAAATTTGTTTTCTTCCTCCTCTACCATTTAGGCAGTCTAGCCTTAGCTCTCCCTACGTGCTATGTCTGCATCTCTTGTCCGCCTCTTTCCTGACAGGGAAGAAAGCATAGCAAGCACCTGGAAGTTGAAAAGGGAGCGTGTTTCTCTGGCTTCCCGTTAGCTTGACAAATGCTCTTGGAGATGGCTCTGTATCAGTAGTTAAAGAAAGGTTAAATAAACAAGTTAAAGGACTATGAATTAACCGTGCTGCCAAATGTAATAATAAAGATACAATATGACTATGTCTTGCAGACTCGCATAGATAGACATGGTTTATTTCAAGACTAAAAAGCATTCTCTGGTCAAAAATAAAACTTCCTTCAACATTTATGTGACCCGTTTGAAGCTAATGTCAGATCCAGGACTGATTTAGTGGGGTTGCTCACATGAAAAAAGCATAAAAGCAAAGCCCTATTTAATAAAAATAACAAAAGAAATGTCAGTCTATCCCATGTGAGAAAATCCAAGCTATCAAAGCCAACAGTTTCACAAGTAGTAGCAAATTTCAGATGGCCAGTTTGAGGAATTTAGAACATATTTTTGTAAGTTGCTGAGAATTACAGAATCATAGAAAATTAGTGTTGGAAGGGACCTCAGGGGGTCATTTAGTCCAACCCTCTGATCAAAGCAGGACCATCTCCAACTAGATCATCCCAGCCAAGGCTTTGTCTAGCCAGGTCTTAAAAAATTCCAAGCATGGAGATTTCAAAACCAAGCTTAGGGAGCAGCATGAGATGCACGGGTGAAAGCCTGTTGCACCCCTGCACCCTGAAGCCTCCCAGTGACCCCCAACAGCCACAGAGTGCCCCCGCCAACCCCCAGAACAGCCAGAGGTAAGCGGGGCCCATGGTGGGAGGGGACTAGCTCAGCTCAGCTCAGCTGTGGGGAGGGGGCTGATTAGGAACTGAGGGTCTTATCCCACCCTGGCTCCAACTTGGCCCAGCCCCCAGGGAGAGTGTAGAGGAGGGGGAGGGGGTACTCACCAACCCCTCTTCAGGGAGGCAGAGTCCCCCGAATCCCAGGCAGGGTTCCCCCTTGCCCAGGAGTAGCACGGTGCTGGCAGCGGGCCCACTGTGCATGCACATAGTTTAAAAGGAAAAAAGCCCCATTTGGGTTTAGGGAGCAGCACGAGTTGCAAGAGTGAAAGCCCATCGCGCCCCTGCACCCCAAAGCCCCCCCAGCGACCCCCAACAGCCACGGAGCGCCCCCACCGACCCCCAGCATGGCTGGAGGTAAGCAGGACCCATGGTGGGAGGGGACTAGCTCAGTTCAGCTGTGGGGAGGTGGCTAACTCAGCGCCAAGCAGGGTCTTGCCCCGCCCCGGCTCCTACTTCACCCAGCCCCCCAGGGAGCCACACGACCGGAGCCTCGTGAACAGGACGCACAAACAGGCGCACTTCTGGGCCCAGCGCATGATTTAGTGTGGGAGCTTGCACAGGAGGGCAAGCGGGAGGGCCTGAGGCCCTGCCTGTGGGCCCCCCGGGATAGACAGTCCCAGCTGCAGCTGACCTACCAGCGGCATCATGCAGATGGGCATGTGCTGCAACCCCAGGGTCCCCTAGGGGTCTGTGCCCAGCCCCCCGGCTCCTTAGAGGCTTCCAACCAAACGGAGCCCCTGGCTCTCAGCTGCGGGGGCTGCCTGACACTTTTTCAGGCTCTGGGGTCCAGGAGCGTGGCCACCTCCCCTTGTGAGGTCTGCTCCCTTTTGGGGTCTCTGGCACGCCAGCTGGAGGAGCTCCAGGCCACAGTGCAGAGACTGCGTGCCATCAGGGATGGTGAGCGGGAGATAGACTCCTACTATCAGGCCCCTCTCCCCCTGCAGGCAGAGGGTAGACCAAGGTTTCCTTCCAGGACAAGGGAGGACTCAGAGATCTCCCATTCTGTCCAGCCAAGGGGTTGGACCAAGGTGGTCAAGGGCCCCAAGGCCCGCTGCACCAAGGTCCCCGCCCCACTGGAGCTTTGTAACGGGTATGAACCTATTGCAGCCCCAGCAGAGCCTGCCAAGCTGCCAGCTCCTGCAGACAACACAGGCTCAACTGTAGCTACCGCCCCTGCTCTCCCTAAGAAAAAATGCAAAGTGTTTGTCATGAGAGACTCCATCCTGAGGGGGACTGAGGGGGCAATCTGCCACCCCGACCCCCTAGCCCAGGAAGTCTGCTGCTTCCCGGGAGCCTGAATCTGAGACATTGTGGAGAAGATCCCTGAGCTCCTCCGGCACTCTGACAACTACTCTATGCTCCTTATCCATGTGGACACAAATGACACGGCTCGGAGCAATCCCAGCCAGGTCATGAAGCGCTACAGGGATTTGGGAGCGTGGCTTAAGGTGCTGGGGGCACAGGTGGTGTTTTCATCGATCCTCCCAGTCTTGGGCTATGGGCTGAGGAGGGAGAGGAGGATCGAGGTAGTGAACCAAAGACTGTGGCGCTGATGTCATCAGAAAGGCTTTGGCTTCCATGATCACAGTCCTGTCTTTAGAGAGAGAGGCAGCGAGCTGCTGGGAAGGGACAGCCTCCACCTCTCTCCTCTGGGCAGGAGGCTCTTCTCAGCCAGACTGGCTGACCTGCTCCACCGGGCTTTAAACTAAGCCCACTGGGGGACGGGGGGACTAGCGCCACTGCTGACCTGCTGAGCAACTCTTGCAAAGCCAGCAGGTCAAGGCACTTAAGGGAGCCCACCCCTGCCCCAGCCCGGGAGTGAGATGTAGGCAAGGCAAGGGCCCCCAAAGGGACACTTGCGTGCCTGTACACAAATGCCAGGATCTTGGGGAATAAACAGGAGGAAATTGTCCTCCTGCTTAACACAAATAATTTTGATGTCATAGGGATAATGGAGACCTGGTGGGACTCCACCCATGACTGGTTCACAGGCATAGATGGCTATACCCTGTACAGGAGGGATCGAGTGGACAAAGGGGGCGGGGGTGTAGCTCTGTATGTCAAGGAATGCTATGCGTCCCTGCAAGCTGACACTGGCACCCAGGGTGGATGACTGGAGAACCTCTGGGTTAGAATCTGAGGGGAACACGGCACAGGGGACACTATGGTGGGAGTCTACTACAGACCCCCTACCCAGGATCAAGACCTTGATCAGGAGTTTGCCAGGGAATTGGCTGAGGCTGCACGGTCACAGTGCATGATTGTCATGGGAGACTTCAACTACCCAGACATCTCGTGGGAAGAGCACTCTGCCAAATCTGAGCAGTTGCAAAGCTTTCTCTCGTGTGTGGATGATCTCTATTTGATGCAAGAAGTCTATGGGCCGACGGGAGGTAAAACACTGCTTGACCTGGTTCTGACAACAGGGGACAACCTAATCAGTGACCTAATGATTGAAGGAAAGCTGGGTGACAGTGACCACGAGCTGATCACCTTCACCATCAGCTGTAAAGCTGGCAAGTCAGTCAGCAATACAGAAGTCCTCGACTTCAGAAAAGCTGACTTTTTGACAAGCTCAGGAGACTTGTCAGTGAGGCCCTAAAGGACCACAGGCCAAAGCGGAGGGGAGTTCAGGACGAGTGGTTGCTCTTCAAAGGAATGATCCTGGATGCACAAGCAAAGTCTATTCCATCTCAGAGGAAAGACAGCAAAAGGGCACAGCTTTGGCTCTGCAGGGAACTAGCGGATCTCCTGCATCTAAAAAGACAGACCTACAAAGGAGGGCTGGATCCACCACCAAGGAGGAATACTCTGCACTGGTCCGGACCTGCAGAGAGCAAACCAGGAAAGCCAAGGCTGCAATGGAACTCCAGCTAGCTACAAGTATCAGGGACAATAAAAAGCCCTTTTTTAGATATGTTGGGAGCCAGAGGAAAAGCAAGGGCAACATTGGACCCCTGCTAAGCCAGATGGGACAACAGACAACTGACGCCCAGGAAAAAAACAACTTACTAAATGGGTACTTCACGTCGATCTTTCACCAGTCCCATGGGACGCCCCTGCCTGTTACAGGACAGGGAGGCCTGGGTGAGGGAGATTCCTTACCCTCTATCAATGCTGACCTCATGAAGGAACACCTTGAGAGGCTGGAAACCTTCAAGTTAGCTGGCCCAGAAAGTTTACACCCCAGTGTACTCAAGGAGCTGGCTAGCATGATAGCTCAGCCCTTGGCATGGATCTTTGAGAACTCCTGGGACTCTGGTGAAGTATCCGAAGGTTGGAAGAAGGCCAACATGGTGCCTATCTTCAAGAATGGGAGAAAAGTAGATCTGGCAAACTACAGGTCCATCAGCCTGACCTGTATCCTGGGGAAGGTCTTAGAAAAGATTACCAAAGAGGCCATTCTTAACAGACTGGCCGATGGCAACATCCTGAGGGATAGCCAGCACAGGTTTGTTGCGGGTAGGTCTTGCTTGACCAATCTCATTTCCTTTTACGACCAGGTGACCTATCACCTGAACAAGGGAGAAGAGATCGATGCCACATATCTTGACTTTAAAAAAGCCTTTGATCTGGTATCCCACGATCACCTCTTAGCAAAACTGGCTAACTGCAGCCTTGGCCTCACCATGGTCCGCTGGGGAATTGGCTCCCTGGTAGGACGAGCAGATTTAGATTGGACATTAGGAAGAACTTCTTCACAGTTAGAGTGGCCAAGGTCTGGAACGGGCTCCCAAGGGAGGTGGTGCTCTCCCCTACCCTGGGGGTCTTCAAGAGGAGGTTAGATAAGCATCTAGATAGGGTCATCTAGACCCAGCACTCTTTCTTGCCTATGCAGGGGGTCAGACTCGATGATCTATTGAGGTCCCTTCCGACCCTAACATCTATGAATCTATGACCCAGAGGGTGGTGGTTGATCGAAGTCAATCATCATGGTGCGCTGTGACCAGTGGGGTCCCTCAAGGCTCTATTCTTGGGCCTACACTATTCAACATCTTCATTAACGATGTGGACATTGGTATCAGAAGCGGACTGGCCAAGTTTGCCGAGAACACCAAACTCTGGGGTAAAGCGTCCACACCTGAGGGCAACAGGGTGATTCATGCTGACCTTGACAGGCTGAGGAAATGGGTAGACAATAACCTGATGCTGTTTAACACCAAAAAATGCAAGGTTCTCCACCTTGGGAAGAAAAACGTGCAGCATGCTTATAGGCTCGGCAGTGCCGGTTAGCATTATGGATGAAAGGGACTTGGGGGTCATGATTGACCACAAGATGAACATGAGCCTTCAATATGATGCTGCAGCTGGTAAAGTGAACAAAACGCTGTCTTGCATCCATAGATACTTCTCAAGCTAATCCCCAGATGTCATTCTCCCCTTGTACTCGGCCTTGGTGAGGCCGCAGCTGGAGTACTGCATCCAGTTTTGGGCTCCACAATTCAAAAAGGATGTGGAGAAGCTTGAGATAGTCCAGAGGAGAGCCACGTGCATGATCAGAGGGCAAGAAAACAGGCCTTATGATGAGAGGCTGAGAGCCATGGGACTCTTCAGCCTGAAAAAGCACAGGCTCAGGGGTGATCTGGTGGCCACCTACAAATTTATCAGGGGTGTTCACCAGGATCTGGGGGAATGTTTGTTCACCAGAGTGCCCCAAGGGATGACAAGGTTGAATGGTCACAAACTCCTCCAGGACCACTTCAGGCTGGACATAAGGAAGAACTTCTTTACTGTCCGAGCCCCCAAGGTTTGGAATAGACTGCCACCAGAGGTGGTTCAAGCACCTACTTTGAACACCTTCAAGAGACATTTGGATGTTTATCTTGCTGGGATCCTATGACCCTAGCTGCCTTCCTGTCCCTGAGGCAGGGGGCTGGACTCGATGATCTTCTGAGGTCCCTTCCAGCCCTAATGTCTATGAAATCTATGAAAAACCTCTCTGGGTAACCTGTTCCAGTTCCAATCTGCAATTCCAACTGATCACATGGAAGTGAGGTGTTTTGCACTTCCAAAGATTAGCTCCAGCATGTCTTGAACTGGGGATCCCAAAATGGGGCACCCAAATTTAGTGGCTGCTTGTGGACTGGAACTTGAATAGTTAGGTAGGGCCCAGCCTATCATTGTAAGTTTTTAGCCAAACTGTTCCTTCTTTCACAGGGGTTAAGAGGTGGGCATGGATAGATCCAGGATTTTGTAAAGCGGGGTATGACTGCTTCAGAGTTAACTGCACTCCCCTCTCAGCTTCCCCCCTTGTTGTGGAGTGGCCAGACCATGCTGTGGTAGCAGCAGCTGGGGACTTTATTAAGTCTCCAAATCAGGTAAGAATCCTGCCTGTTCTGCTTTTGGCACCCCCTCCCTTCCCATTCATGTTTAGCAGCACCTCCCCTCCTGTTCCTCCCATCTCCCCCACCCACTTCAGTCTCTGTCACCACTCTCTCGGGCTGGCTTGGGAGTGGAGGGAGCCCCAGAGCTGCTCCTGCCCCACTTGTATCCCACTGTAGCTGGGCTGCATGGTCAGCCAGATTCAGCCCAGGATATAGCAGCAGTGGTTCCTTTTCCCTGCCCAGTCCTCCTGGGTGTTCTCCCCAGGAAGGCAGCAGTGTCCTCAAGTAGGCCATGCAGTCTAGCCTGAGCAGAGCAGGAGCAACTCTGGAGCTCCCCTGCTCCTGGGTCAAACAGGAAAAGCAGGGACAGCAGCAGCAGGGGAGGGGTGGGGCGGAAAAGGAGGGGAGGTGCTACTGAACACCGAGGGGAAAGGGTAGTAGAATTCTTACCTGCATCAGGGACTTAAAAAATCCCCAGCTGCTGCTTCTGTGGCATAGTTCAAAAGGGAGTGTGACCATGCCAACCAGATCCCCTCTGGATCCACCCCTGGATCTCAGGGGCCTAGGTGGCAGTTTAAGGGTCTCAGTTTTACAAATGATAAGATTGGCTGAAAATCCTGATTTTTTATCATTAGAAAAAGCTTCATGTGAAATTTCAGATTTCAGATTTCTTTTTCAAAATTTCTTGAAAAAAATTGCTGATAGTTTCTTTCATGGTTTGGTACAATTGTCTAGTTATGCAAAAATCAATCGTCTTTACTAAATTATGAAAGAGTTTCTGGTTTTTGTTGAAGTAATTAGAAGCAATGTAAAAACTTTCAGCTACCAAGGTCCCATCCGCTCATGGACTGTCTCCAGCCCTGTGCACTATCTCTGCACCGAGGGCTCCTGCCTTGTAGAGGGTAGGGGACCTGCGCTGCCTTGTGCAGCTGCTAAAGTCCCATGTTCTCCCAGACCCTCCATACACTGATCTGTGCACTGATGCCATGGCTCCAACCACAGTGGGGCTGGGATGAAGCCGCTTGCTGCCTCCCACTTGGTGGAGGCATCTTCTGGGTGCTTCCGGGGCAACTGCTTCAGCCCCGCTGGTGAGGTCCACCAGCTCTTCTGCAGCCCTCTTCATCGTCCTTCATCAAAGCCACCCATGTGCTGAGCACGTGGGCTTTTTATACCTTCTGGAGGCTCTGTCCCCAGATTGGAAACAGACCAATGGGAAAGCCTGAGGGGTTAGATCCTGCTCCGGTCCCCTTCTTCACCTCACCCCTGGGTCAGGGCAGAGCAAGCCTTCTTCCTGTTGTCTCCTGATTGATGGGGAAAGGAAATGCCCGCTCCCCCGGCAATCGGCCTGAGCCGTCTGGCTCAAGCCATCAAGCCAAGCTGCCACCAGCCAGCCTGCTACACACATAGGATCTCAGCTTACATCAAATGGGAAACCAATACATAATGATAACCAATACAGTGAATTCAGGTACAGAGTCAGGGTTGCGCTAGCAGATCCTACTAGCAGAGTAAATACAGCAGCTTACAAACCTCCCATAATGCAACATTAAAGACACAAGTTTACAATGAAAATCAGAACAATGTGAGGAACCAGAACACAAGAATGGCACAACAGCTGTGCCCCCAAGAGGAAATGGTACCAGGGGAAGGAATCAGCTACCTTAAAGGACTCCCCCAGGCCATGACTAGGAGGGGCCCTGTAACCATGGAAACCACCCTTAACAAACAGGGCTCCAAGGTTCCTCTCTACTCCCAAATATGTTGTCCCCCTCCTCCTAAGGGGCTTCCCTTAAATCACTCCAATGGGGGAGGGCCCCTCCTCCCTGTGGAAATCCCCTTCGTGGGTAACTCAACACTCCCAACAGCTTTTGATGGGCTAAACTCATCTTTATCTCTGTGATGGATACAGGGTATTTTCCATCGTGAGGGTGGTTGATGTCCATTGCCGCTTGCTACAGGAAGGCCCAAGCTACCTTGTGCAGCTTCCAGGCCTATTAGCCCTCTCTCAGCCCTGTGTACCAATCTGTACACCGAGGGCTCCTGCTTCATGCAGGATTGGGGACCTGTGCTGCCCCATGCAGCTGCCAAGGTCCCGTCCACTCCCAGACCCTCTCCAGCCCTGTGCACTGATCCTTGCACCGAGGGATCCTGCTTCATGCAGGATTGGGGACCTGTATTGCCTCGTGCAGTCGCTGTGTCCTGTCAGCTCTGCTTATCTTTCCCTGCCACGTGCACCATCCTGTGCATCAAAGGGGTGCCTGCCTTATACAGGGATGGGGACCCATGTTGCCTCATGCAGCTGTGGCGTCCTATCCATCCGCTTAGCTGTTTCTGCCCCGTGCACTGCTATGTGTACCGAAGAGGCATCTACCTCATGCAGGGATGGGGACCCATGCTGCCTTGTGCAGCCACAGTGATCCCTTCAGCTCCACAGCCCTGTGCACTGATCCGTACACTAAGGGCTCCTGCCTCGTGCAGGGTTGGCAGTGCCCTGGCCCCCTGTCTGCGGGTGTTGTCTAGTGGTACCTCTGAGGCCAGGGGGTAGCATGGGGGCCGGAGGTTCCCTTGCCTGTCCCACATGTGCCCGGATTGAGGCACTAGGGGCAGGTGAGGGAACTCCAGGCAGAGGCGAGCAGGCTGCAGGGGATCAGGGCAATTGAAGAAGAGATTGATGGCTACTTTCATTTTCTGCAGGACAAGACTCCTAGAGGAGAAGCTGTGAGGGAATGCCCTGAAGCAGATGCTGGTGAGATGGCGGATGGTTATCTCAGGGGCCAGACCTCTCGCCGCAGAGACAGCTCCCCCAGTGAAGTTGGGGAACAAATATGAGGCCCTGGCTGCACTGGAGGAGTGTGCGGTGGGGGAAAGTGCATGGGGTGCCTGCTGCCATCACCAAGCAAGCTGAGGGCCAGCTAGGTAAGCAAAAGAAGAGATGCCGTATCATCGTTGTGGGTGACTCCTTGCTGAGAGGAACAGAGGGACCCATCTGTTGTCCAGATCCAATGGCGTGTGAGGCCCGCTGCCTGCCTGGAGTCAGGATCAGGGATGTCATGGTAAGAATTCCAGACCTCATCCAGCCTTCTGACAACTATCCCATGGTTCTCATCCATGCGGGAACAAATGATGTGGCCAAGAGTAATCCAGACCATATCATGAGAGATACAGGGCTCTGGGGGCCAGGCTTAGGAAGACAGGGGTGCAGGTGGTCTTCTCGTCGATCCTTCCGGTCAGTGGTCGCAGTAGGCATGATGTCACCTGTGTCAGGGAAGTCAGTCCGCGGCTCAGGAGGTGGTACCATGGTGTGGGCTTTGGCTTCCTGAACCACAATCCTCAATTCCATGCAAGGGACCTCCTGGGACATGATGGGCTTCATCTCACCACAAACAACAAGAAGTTAGCATGCATCAATTTATGCATCTACAACAAAACCAGCAAAACCATTGCAAAGAAGTGATTCTCCTGCTTTACTCAGCTTTCTTCATATGGCTTGCTGTGCACGTCTCTGATTATATGGGTAGCCCTTCTCTGGACTCTCTCAAGCTTTACCACATCCTTGTTAAGATGCAGAGCCCAGAACTCTATGTAGTACTCCAGCTGCAGTCTCACCAGTGCTGAGTAGAGCCGAGTAGAGCAGGAGAATCACTTCTTTGCAATAGTTTTGCTGGCAATGCATCAATTGATGGGGTCATTTAGGGAATTCAATTTAGGGAATGACCTGCTGGGTGGGACGGAAGTGGAAAGGGATCTTGGAGTCCTAGTGGACTCCAAGATGAACATGAGTCGGCAGTGTGACGAAGCCATCAAAAAAGCCAATGGCACTTTATCGTGCATCAGCAGATGCATGACGAATAGGTCCAAGGAGGTGATACTTCCCCTCTATTGGGCGCTGGTCAGACTGCAGTTGGAGTACTGCGTGCAATTCTGGGCGCCGCAATTCAAGAGGGATGCGGATAACCTGGAGAGGGTCCAGAGAAGGGCCACTCGCATGGTCAAGGGCCTGCAGACCA
The DNA here is from genome assembly GCF_030867095.1 of Alligator mississippiensis. Classification (NCBI taxonomy): domain Eukaryota; kingdom Metazoa; phylum Chordata; order Crocodylia; family Alligatoridae; genus Alligator; species Alligator mississippiensis. The sequence goes on from NC_081832.1 coordinate 43,790,808, forward strand.
AGCCCTACGAGGAGAGACTAGAGAAACTGGATCTTTTCAGCCTCCGCAAGAGAAGGTTGAGAGGCGACCTTGTGGCCGCCTATAAGTTCATCACAGGGGCACAGAAGGGTATTGGTGAGTATTTATTCACCAAGGCGCCCCTGGGGGTTACAAGAAATAATGGCCACAAGCTAGCAGAGAGCAGATTTAGATTGGACATTAGGAAGAACTTCTTCACAGATCGAGTGGCCAGGGTCTGGAACGGGCTCCCAAGGGAGGTGGTGCTCTCCCCTACCCTGGGGGTCTTCAAGAGGAGGTTAGATGAGCATCTAGCTGGGGTCATCTAGACCCAGCACTCTTTCCTGCTTATGCAGGGGGTCGGACTCGATGATCTATTGAGGTCCCTTCCGACCCTAACATCTATGAATCTATGAATCAACATCTATGAATCTATGCATGCCAGGGTATTGTTGGCCCTGCTGGCTACAGCATTGCACTGCTGGCTCATGTTCATACTGTAGTCAATTATTACCCCCAGGTCTTGGTGACAAGTGATGAGAGATCTTCAGTCCTGCTGCATGATGACAGCCAGCAGTTGCCCAAGCACCCATGTCATGAGTTTTGCCTGTCAGCAGGCAGAGGTGCAGGGCCCCAGAACCCAGATGGCCTGCACCTATCTCCTCGACAGCTGGCAGGCTTCGTGGCTTCAGCAGGGGCCACCACCCCTGCAGCTTTCACTCTGCTGCGCCTTAACACACACACAATGTCACCCATGTCACGAGTTTTGCTTGTCCGCAGCTTGAGGTTGTTTCCCCCAAACCCCTGCACCTATCTCCTTGAAACTTGGCAAGCTTTGTGGCCTCAGCAGTTTTTGACACTGCTGTGGCTTAACACATACACATGACACAAGTTTGGTTCCCAAGACTTTGGGGTGCAGTTTCTCCAAACCCCCTGCACCTATCTTCTTGAAGCTTGGCAGGCTCCATGCCCTCAGAAGGGCATTCCTGCAAGTTTCATCCAAATCTGGCCAGAAATGACAAAGTTATAGGCTGTTTCAACCTTCCCCATTATAGCCTATGGGTGAAACGTCGAAACTGCGTCGAAACAGTGAAACGTTTCGACTTGCCTCATTTTATTTCAAGGCTGTTTTGAGCATTTCTGTTCCATTCCAATTTTGCTGTTTTGACCTTGAAATGGGCCGAACAGTGTTTAAATAAAACTGGTGATGAAATTTCTCACAGCCCTAGCAGGAAGAAATCACACTTCTGCTTGCAGATAATAACTTTGATTTAGTGGGGCTAATGGAAACCTGATGGGACCCTACCCATTACTGGGCAGTACACATTGGGGGCTACAGGTTGTACAGCATAGGGAGGAAAGGGGGTGGGGTTGCTGTCTATGTAAAGGAGCATTATACATCTATCCTAATCAAAGTGGGATCAGAGGAGGAGAAAGTTGAGGCATTGTAGGTTAGGATACAAGGAGGTTGTGGGGAAAGGGACTTGGTGGTGGGGGTCTGCTACAGACAACCACACCAAAAGGAAAAGCTAGACTTGGAATTCTTGAGACAGCTCTCAGAGGCTGTACAGACTAGGGACGTGGTTGTCATGGGGGACCTAAACTACCCTGACATCTGCTGAGAGGAGCAGTCAGCCAAATCCAGCTGTTCACATAGGTTCTTAACCTGCAAGCAGGACCTTCACCTAATGCAGGAGGTATATGGTCCCACTAGGGGGAATGCCTTACTGGACTTGGTGTTGGCTATGAGGGAGGACCTGGTAGGGAAGCTGCAGATTCGTGGTCACCTTGGGGACAATGACCACCAATCAATCGAATTTACCATAAAGCATAAGATAATTAGTAGGGTGGAAGTGCTTGACTTTAGGAAGGCTGACTTCAGTGTGCTTAGGAGTCTAGTCAATGATGCACTGCAGGAGAAGAGTATTGGCGATATGGGAGTTCAGGGAGGGTGGTCGTTCCTAAAGGAAGCAATCCTTCGGGCACAGAGGGAGACTATCCCAGTACGAGGGTAAACGGGGAAAGGAGCCAAAAAACTTCCTTGGCTGAACAGGGAAATCCAGGGGAGCCTAAGGGACAAAAAGAAGGCATATAGGCAGTGGAAGCAGGGGCAAGCTACCAAGGAGGAGTTATACCTACTTGGTCTGCACTTGCAGGGAGGTAGTTAGAAAGGCTAAACCAACTACAGAGCTGGGGCTGGCAACACAAATTAAAGACAACAAAAAGTCTTTTTTTAGGTATGTAGGGAGTAAAAGGAAGGTGCAGGACAGCATAGGACCCCTACTTAACAAGGAGGAGCAATTAGTGACAAAGAGGGGGGACAAGGCTGAGCTATTCAATGAGTTTTTTGCTTCAGTGTTCCTGAACAGGGCTTAAGATAAGTCTCCTAATGGGTTCTTAGATGGGCATCAGAGGGACACCAGCCTACCAACAGTTGATGCTGACTTGGTGCAGAGTCACTTGGATGGACTGGATGTGTTCAAGTCAGCAGGCCCGGATAAGCTGCATCCGAGTGTACTGAAGGAATTGGCCGGTGTCATAGCAGAACCACTGGCACGGTTGTTTGAGCGCACGTGGTGCTCGGGTCAGGTCCCACAGGACTGGAAAAGGGCCAATGTAGTCCCTATTTTCAAGAAGGGGAGGAAGGAGGATCCAAGTAATTATAGACCAGTCAGTCTCACCTCCATCCTTGGAAAGGTCTTTGAAAAGATTATGAAGGATCATATTTATGGGAGTCCAGTGAGAAAAATAATGCAGCAGGGAAACCAGCATAGATTTGTAGCAGGTAAATCATGTCTGGCCAATCTGGTTTCATTTTATGACAGGGTCACAAAATGCTTAGATGCAGGAGTAGAGGTGGATGTCATTTTCTTGGACTTCAGCAAGGCCTTTGATACGGTATCTCATCCTAGTCTCATAAATAAATTAAGAGGCTGTGACATAGATGTTTAAATGGTCCGGTGGGTGGCAAATTGGCTTAGCGGTTGCACCCAGAGAATGGTAGCAGATGGGTCAGTATCAACCTGGAAGGATGTGGGCAGTGGGGTCCCACAGGGTTCAGTCCTTGGACCTGTACTCTTCAATAACTTCATCAGTGACTTGGACGTGGGTGTGAAGTGTACTCTGTCCAAGTTTGAGGATGATGCTAAATTGTGGGGTGAAGTGCACACTCCAGAGGGTAAGAAATTATTGCAGGCAGACCTGGACAGGTTAGAAAGGTGGGCAGTGCACAGTAGGATGCAGTACAACAAGGCTAAGTGCAGAGTGCTGCACCTAGGGTGCAAAAATATCTAGCACATCTATTGGGTGGGAAATGACCCTCTCAGCAGCACAAAAGTGGAAAGGGATCTCGAAGTCACAGTGGACTCCAAGATGAACATGAGTTGTCAGTGTGACGAAATTATCAGCAAAGCTAACCGCACTTTATCATGCATCAGCAGATGCATGACGAATAGAACTAAAGAGGTGATACTTCCCCTCTATGCAGCATTGGTCAGATCTCAGTTGGAGTACTGCATCCAGTTTTGGGAGCCATACTTCAAGAAGGATGTTGATAGACTTGAGAGGGTCCAGAGGAGGGTCACTCGTTTGGTCAGGGGCTTACAGGACAAGTCCTATGAGGAGAGATTGAGGGACCTGGACCTCTTCAGCCTCTGCAAGAGAAGGCTGAGAGGTGATCTTGTGGCTGCCTGCAAATTCATTAGAGGGACGCAGCAAGGGATTGGAGATGCTCAGTTCTCCAGGGCACCTCTTGGGATAACAAGGAACAATGGTCACAAAATGACAGAGAGCAGATTTAGGCTAGATATCAGGAACTTCTTCGTGGTAAGGGTGGCTTCCAAGGGAGGTGGTGCTCTCCTCTACCTTGGGGGTCTTTAAGAGGAGGCTTGATAGCCATCTGCTTGGGGTCATCTGATCCCAGCACTCTTTCCTGCCTAGGCAGGGGGTCGGACTCGATGATCTGTTGAGGTCCCTTCTGACCCTAGCATCTATGAATCTATGAATCTATGATCGGGACAGTGGGTAGTGGGCAGCTGGACTGAGGCAGTGAATGGCTGGATTGGGTCAACACACAGCTAGATTAGGGCAGCAGGCAGCACACAGCCAAATAGGGGCAACATGGAATTGGGCGCATGGACTGGTCTCATGCAGCATCTAGCCCACAGACTGACCCTGTGCCACTCATCCACCCTGCAGGGCCAGAAGTTTAGGTGCCACTAGTTTGAGAAGATATTCAGGTAAGATTCAGACAGTGCTGTCTACCTATATCATTTTCAGTTTACCAGCACATTATGTATCCTGGGAGGAAGTGTTGGGCTGTGAATACCCCCCACTTTGCCTAGAATGGCTGCAAAGGATTTGGGGCAGTAGGGTGCAATTTAGAGAAACATTCAAGCTGCTTTCATGTAGGCTGGATGTTCAAGGTTGGAGAACTATAAAGTTGGCCTCTGTGGGTGCCTGTAGATGTTCTGGGATGCTGCTCCGACATGCTGTAGGTCTAGCACATTGGAGCAGACTTGATTAATTGAGTCTGCTGAAGCATGCTAATTAGCACACTCCAGCAGCCTCTGCGTCTTGTGTATTCAGCGTCCCCGTGCTTCAAAATGACAGAGGGGCACTTTAACTAAAGCTCGTTTGATAAGCTTTAATTAAAGCACCCGCACCACCATTTTCAAGTGCGGGATGTTGAATACAGGAGATGCTGTGGGTGCTTTAATTAGAGTTGCTCTTGGGACTGCTCCAATTAAAGCACATGTAAAGAGACCCTGTGGTTCTGCATCAAGCACAGCTCAGTTGGATGAAAAATATTGAGTTTGAGATGAATAAATCATACTGAAATAGAACAGGATTGTTTAAAGCAGGGATGTCAAACATACAGGTCATGAGTCGGGTCTGGCCCATGGAGCAGAATGATTTAGCCCATGAACCTCCAGACTGACTCCCATGTGCTGTGTGGGGCATGCACCAGTCCCAGCCCAGTATGCTGCATCCAGTACTCAGGCTGGATCTGCTTCTGCATGCTGGCTGTCTGAGGCTGGTATGGATAGGACTGTGCCAGAGCCAATGCTCAGGGTCAGTCCCATGGGGTGCTACATGCTGGCTTCCTGAGCTGTGTGCCCTGCGTCCCTTGTGCTCGATCCAGCCCATGTGCTACATGCAGAGCACGCTCCAGAGCAGGGCCAGCCCATGCTGTATGCAGCAAGAAGGTTAGATCCAGTGCCATGGGTGCTGTCCTCAGCACAGGGGGTCAGTTCTGATGTGGACCGCAGACTGGCCAAGTGATCCTTATCTGACCTGTGGGACCAGAGGAATTTGACACCCCCAATTTAAACCTGTGGCGGGGCCTGCCACTTTGGTGACCATGGCACAAATTAGCCCCACACCCTCCCCAGGTGCCACTGCAATCCCCCTTTGCTGCCTAATCTGCTACTCTGCTTTCTGTTCCATGACGTGCTCCCTTACTGATCTGCTTCTCTACTTCCTGTTTCTTGCCCTATGTACTGCTGTGCTGCCTGTGCCCTCCCCAGTCTCCTGTGTGCCCCACACAGTCTGACCATGCCACTTGTGGCATCTTTGTTGCATGTTGGTCATCCTTGATTTAAAGGACATATGTGTACACCCTAATTTTCACTTTTGCATATGCAAGACTGGGAGAGCCCACAGGTCTGCTGGTGCAAGTGTCTGTGTACCCAGTGAAGCAACTGGGTGTGGGTATGTGTGCATGCAGAATCTATTGGAAAAAGGGATATTTGGCTTTCTTTAGCTGTTAATGCCCTTCTCCATTAGCACCACTAAAGGCTGCATTGTCCTTCTTGACTTCTAAGACGATAATTTATTTATAAGGTCCCATGTACTCTTTATGTGTTGAGATTTTAATGAGTCCAACCTCTAAAGCTTTAAACACAAATTCTGTGCCCTTTCTGTGAATGTAATCAGGCTGGAATGTCTTCACCAAAAGAAACATAACAGTGTAGAGCCTGATTTTCAATGCTAAAAGTTCATTTCGGTGGCAGCTGTGATCCAGATGTCTCCTCAATTTTTGACCATCTGGTCTATAATATTGAACTGAATTCAGTATTAACAAAGATAAACTTGGTCTCAAATTTGCCTTTGTTAATTGCTTCATAAATGCTTTTTCTATTTAAGGTATTTATCTGATTACTATAGTATCACAATTTTTAATGCGCTTAGCCTCACAACAACCAAGGGAGATAAGGAGGCATTATTTGTCCCCAGTTTTAAGATAGGGAACTGAGGCCCAGAAGGTCAACGGTCCAGATTAACCAAGGGACTTTGGTACTATCTTGTTTAGTATTGCAGCGCAACACTTTTGGGTGCTTGGCCCCCAGAGTGGAATCCACAGCTCCTCCACAGGGGCATGTCTTAAATGCTGCCTCTCTCCTGAACTACTTAGCACCCGACAGGAAATGCTTCCTTCCACCTGGGATCCAAAGTCCACAGTAGTTTCCTATGCCTATGCCCATAGGCAGCAGAAGCAGGGGAGCTACTGGGGCTTATCCCCCGCTAATGCAGGGCAGTGGTAGGGCCACAAGGCATCCTGGCCGAGAGCTTCCAGTGCATCAGGGGTGGGGAGAGAGGGGTAGGCGCTGCATAGCAAGCAGGGCATGGGACTGAGCCCCAAGCGGCTCTTCTGGGGGGCGTGACTCCTGCTACTACCCGCTCTGTGTGTACCCCCAGTTCTGCACAGGGCAGGTCAGGCTGCCGCTGCGGGCTGGGACCAGGGCTGTTTGTAGACGTTTCTGGCTGGGCGAGGCCAGGCTGGGAAGAGCCCAGCGCAGCATCCATCCCAGCCTGCAGTGGCACCCTGCCCTACCACACGCAGATCCAGACACACATGCCCACCATGCACTCCCGGGATGCGTGCAGCGGCAGGAGCCACAACCCCCCTCTCTGTGCCCTTCAGAGAGCAACAATCACTCAGGGTGGGGTAGGTGCGGGGGTCCTAAGGGCTATATCCCTTTATGAACATGAGCTTTATGAACACGAGCCTTCAGTGTGATGTTGCAGCTAGTAACGTGAGCAAAACCCTGGCTTGCATCCATAGATGCTTCTCAAGCAAATCCCGGGATGTCATTCTCCCATTATACTCGGCCTTGGTGAGGCTGCAGCTGGAGTACAGCATCCAGTTTTGGGGTCCACAATTCAAAAAGGATGTGGAGAAGCTTGAGAGAGTCTAAAGAAGAGCCACGCGCATGATCAGAGGTCAGGAAAACAGACCTTACGATGACAGGCCGAGAGCTATGGGGATCTTCAGCCTGGAAAAGTGCAGGCTCAGGAGCAATCTGATGGCTACCTATAAGTTTATAAAGGATGTTCACCAGGATCTGGGGGAACATTTGTTCACCAGAGCGCCCAAGGGATGACAAGGTCGAATGGTTATAAACTCCTGCAAGACCGTTTCAGGCTGGACATAAGGAAGAACTTCTTTACGGTCTGAGCCCCCAAGGTCTGGAATAGCCTGCAGCCGGAGGTGGTTCAACCACCAACTTTGAATGCCTTCAAGAGAAACCTGGATGTTTTTCTTGCTGGGATCCTAAGACCCCTGCTGACTTCCTGCCCCTGGGGCAGGGGGCTGGACTCGATGATCTTCCAAGGTCCCTTCCAGCCCTAATGTCTATGAAATCTATGAAATCCTCTCCAGCCCGGAGGTACAACCAAGGCTGGCCCCACTCCAGCCCCCAGCTCTAGGCCCCCCTGGTAGTGCGGGACCAGGGCTGGTGTGGGGAGGCAGTCAGGGCTGGTGTGAGGCTGGGAGTGCCGGCATCAGGCAACGACTTTGGGCACAGAGGAAGTGATGGGCACGGTGGGCCCCGGCCCCAATTCCAATCCTGGGCCCAGCTCAGCTCTGCTCCCTCCTGATCCCTGCCTGGTCCCGGACCCACTCCCTCTCCCCCACCCCTTCCCCTGCAGACTTTCCCACCTGCACGTGTAGCCCCCACCAAAAAAAATATTCTTCCTCCATGTATGCCTATTCCAGTTCTTTCAAAATCCAAACAGCTGTTGGTTTATCTTTCCCAACACCGTTGACAAAAGAAGCACCCTGTTAATCCCGCAGCTCAGAATTTAGAAACACTTACCGAGGAAGCTGGAGATTTACATTCAATGTCCTCTTCAGCTCAAGGAGATTCAAACCCTGACCTAACCACTGGGATATAAGTTGCTTTTCTGGTTGTGGTGGAGAGGGTATTCACAATCTTGCCTCAGTTGAGTGAGATCTGAGGAAGAGTACTTTGGTACACAAAAGCTTGTCTAAGTCTATCCCAATATGCTTGTTTAAGTCTGGCTCATAGAATCATAGAAGTAGGGTCAGAAGGGACCTTGTAGATCTTCAAGTCTGACCCCCTGCCTGGGCAGGAGGAAAACTGGGCTCAAATGACCCCAGCCAGGTAGGCATCAAGTCTCTTCTTAAAGACCCCCAGGGTAGGAGCCAGCACCACTTCTCTTGGAAGTTGGTTCCAGATCCTAGCCGCCCTAACTGTGAAGTAGTTCTTCCAGATGTCTAATTTAAACCTACTCTCCAACAACTTGTGGCCGTTATTCCTTGTTATCCCGGGGGGCGCTAGGGGAAACAAGGTCTCCCCCAAACCCTTCTGGTCCCCCCTAGTGAGTTTATAGATGGTCACAAGGTTCCCCCTCAACCTTCTCTTGTGTAGGCTGAACAGGTTCAGGTCCCGTAGCCTCTCATTGTAGGGTCTGCCCTGCTGTCCCTGGATCATTCAGGTGGCCCTCCTCTGGACCCTCTCAATGTTGTCCACATCCCTCTTGAAGTGGGGTGCCCAGAACTGGACACAGTACTCCAGATGTGGCCTGACCAGTGTCGCGTAGAGGGGGAGGATCACCTCCTTGGCCCTACTTGAGATGCACGATAAGATCCGGTTAGCCCTGCCGACCGTGACCTCTCATTGTTGGCCCATGTTCATCTTGGAGTCAATGATGACTCCAAGATCTCTTTCTGCCTCCGTGCTCTCAAGAAGGGAGTTTCCCATCTTATAAGTGTGCTGCTGGTTACTACTGCCCAAGTGCAACACTCTGCACTTGTCTGTATTGAAACGCATCCTGTTTTTGTTAGCCCACCCTTGTAACCTATCCAGGTCTTGCTGCAGTCTTTCCCTCCCAACTAGTGTGCCCACCTCACCCCAAATTTTGGTATCATCAGCAAATTTGAACAGGTTGCTTTTCACCCCGTTGTCCAAATCCCTGATAAAGAAATTGAACAGTGCGGGCCCAAGGACCGAGCCCTGGGGGACTCCGCTGCCCACTTCCACCCAGGTCGAATATGACCCGTCCACCACCACCCTCTGAGTACGACCCTTCAGCCAATTTGCAATCCATCTGACTGTGTAGGCATTGATGCCACAGTCGCCCAGTTTTTTAATGAGGATGGGGTGGTCGACAGTGTCAAAGGCCTTGCTGAAGTCCAGAAAGACTACATCCACAGCGACACCTGCATCCAATGCTTTTGTGACCTGATCATAAAAGGCAATCAGGTTGGTCTGACATGTCCTGCCCCTAATGAAACCGTGCTGGTTGCCCTTGAGCATCATCCCCGATGCCGGCCCATCACAGATGTGCTCCTTGATGATCTTCTCAAAGAGTTTCCCCAGGATTGAGATAAGACTGACGGGCCTATAGGTGGCCGGGTCCTCCCTTCTCCCTTTTTTAAAGATGGGGACCACATTGGCCATCTTCCAATCATCTGGAACCTGGCCCGAGCACCATGAGTGCTCGTAAAGCCGTGCCAAAGGCCCTGCAATAACCCTTGCTAGCTCCCTCAACACCCTGGGGTGGAGAGCATCTGGACCTGCTGACTTGAACACGTCCACCCCCTCCAGAATCACTCTAACCCGGTCCTCCTCACCCTTAGGTCTGGAGGCATTCCCCTCAAGTCCGTCTTGAATCACAGTGGGGGAGTCCCAGTCCCTGCACAAGAAAATGGAGGTGAAGAATTTGTTAAAGAGGTCTGCTTTCTCCTCTGGCGCAACCACCAGATTGCCCAGCGCATCTTGCAGGGGCCCCACATTTCCCGGTGCCTTCTTCATCCTCCCTATATATTTGAAAAAGGACTTTTTATTATCTTTGATCTTGGATGCTAGTCCTAGCTCTATGTCCGCCTTAGCTTTCCTAACAGCCCCCCTACAGGCCCGAGCAGTGGAGGTATACTCTTCTTTGGAGATAGCCCCCGCCTTCCACCAGGTGTACGCTGCCTTTTTGACAACCAGGCATTCCCGGATGTCCTTGGTGATCCAGGGGGGCTTTTGGGCACTCTTGCCCCCCTTGCTTCTTGTTGGGATCATCACCCCTTGGGCCCTGAGTATTGTCTCCTTAAGGAACGACCACTCATCTTGGGCACTGAGTTCCCCTGCCCTCGAGAACCCCAGCACCTCTCCTACCAATCTCCTCAACTAATTGAAGTTGGCCCTCTTGAAGTCTAGGGCTACCGCTTTGCTGCAGGCCCTTGTCACCCTGCGCTGGATGATGAATTCCAGCAAGCGATGATCACTATCACCCAGGTGGTCAAGGACCTGGAGCCCCCTTACCAGACCATCGCCTGTGGCCAGGACCAGGTCCAACAGAGCATTTCTTCTGGTGGGACTGTGCACCTCCTGGGTTATGTGGAGGTCCTGTATCTCAGCCAGGAACCTCCTGGAACAATCCGACCTGGCTGACTGCTCCTCTCAGCAGATGTCTGGGTAATTTAGATCACCCATGACAACTAAATCCCTTGCCTTAAGTGCCTCTGCAAGCTGGCCCAAAAATTCCAGGTCCATCTCCTCCCCTTGTTTGGGGGGTCTGTAGTAGACCCCCACGGTTAAATCCCTCTCCCCATGACCCCCTTGTATCTTGACCCAGAGCACTTCAGCTTGCCCCTCCTCTGACCCCATTTTGCTGGCAGAGGATGTGTATTGCTCTTTGACATAGAGTGCCATACCTCCTCCCTTCCTTCCTTCCTTCTCTATCCCGCCTGTAGAGCCTATAGCCCCTAATGCTAACTGCCCAGTCATGGGATGAATCCCACCACATTTCTGTAAGCCCTACTATGTCTGGGTTTGAACCAGCTATTCTGAGGGCGAGTTCCTCTTGTTTGTTCCCCATACTCTGAGCATTGGTATACAGGCATTTAAGGCCTTGCATAGCTGTGCATGGCACCCCCCGGTTAGGAAGACTATCCAGACCCCTGTTTCTTACCTGGGAACTCCTTGCATGTGTCACCTGTCTTGCTTGGGTGGTGTCTCCACGTCTTCCTGTGGCCCCCTTCCCCGGAGAGGCTAGTTTAAAGCTCGCCGTACGAGATCAGCCAACCTGAAAGAGAAGACACACTTGCCTTTAGGAGAGAGGTGAAGCCCATCCCACCCCAGCAAGTCCCCTGCCCGAAAGCATGGGTCATTATCTAGGAGCCCAAGGCCCGCCTGGCGGCACCAACTCCATAAGCGCTGGTTGACCTCGCCGATGCAGGCCTCGTGTCGCCATCCCCGCCTACTCACCGGAAGAAGAGAGGAGAATACCACCTGCGCCCCCGTCTCCTTAAGCTTCCCCCCAGAGCCTCGAAGTCCTTCATAGTGCAGTTAGGGTTTCCCCTAGCCACGTCATTCATTCCCACGTGGATGACAACCATGGGGTACTGGTCTGCAGGTCGGATGTAGGCCAGGATCATAATTCCTTCCCCTCACACAATACCTTCTGGAGTTGTTGGTCTTGTATGTATAAATTAAAGATTCACTGGAACAGACTGAAGGAGAGAGCATTACTTTCCTGCCACCTTGTTAGGCCTTCTGGTATGCGAGGTGTGTTGGACTCCAGTTCTTTCTTCATGGGCTCTGGTTTTCTTTTTTTCTTTTAATGGATACATCTATTGATGTAAAGTACATAGAGGTTCTTCAGAGTAGAGACAGAAACTCCCTCTAAATGCCCCCATCACTAGGCAAGACTTCTGTTCCTTCCTGCATGTTCTCTCTCTCTGGCTCAGACTAATTTTTTATACAAATAAAAATAGCTTTAACAGGAGGATGGAAATGTGATGACACCCACATGACCCCACCTCCTAGACCAGGTACAGACATTACACTTTTACCAGTATAAGTGATAGGAAACCAGTCTATACCTGTAATAGATCAGAAGTTTGGCACACAAAACCTGTCTATAGCCATAACAGAAACAGACTGGTTTAAAAATGGTGGAACCCAGTCTAAGATTTGTCCCTCTGCTACACCAAAGGGTGAATGTGTGGTCTGTTTGTTACCGATCTAAACTACACTGCTTACAAAAAAAAAGTATAACTTAGATCAATTCTAACTCAGGCTTTCTGAACGTCTGTACATAGCCCAAATGACCTGATTTTGGCACTCTTCTGATTTAAATTCCCGCAGGTGGAGAAGGGAATTGACACCAGCACCAGGTTGTAATCAGGGATTACGGTTTGCAAATTGATGGGCCATGACATCAAAGCCAGAGTTGGAATGAGTAAGCAAAGTCCAGGAGCAGACTAGGTCATAAACCAAAGGATCAGGAGACAAGAGGGGTTCATGAGTGAGCCAGGTCAGGATCCAAGAAACACAGGCTAACAACAGGAAAACCCTACTGGCCAGATACTTACTGTTTCTCTTCCTGGTCTTATGTAGGGAAAGTTGTTGGTCAGGTGTTATGAACCAGCCACTTAGGTTCCAGGAAAGGCATGGAGTGCAGGCATTGATGGATGGCTTAGGCATCCAGGTATGAGGGTAGCAGGTTGGGGTAGGCTGCTGTGTTTATCAAACTAAGGCCTGGGTTTGAGGCTGCAGGTCTGACAATAGGATCCAGGTGGGTACTCTAATTATTGAGCTATTTTTTAAAGCAGGAGGTTCATGATAAGCTGTTCTTTACAGAAAGCAGTGGCCACTGCTGCCTGATACAGTAGGCTTGCTTTGGGTGCCTTCCAAGTTAGGTCTCTCAGTTGAGACTAGTGAAGAAATATCATGTTGGTAGATTCAGATGGGGCCATGGCATGAGTTCTACACAAGTTGCTCAGCCCTCTGAAGACTGAGGCTTTTCTTCAAATTCCCACAAGCAAACCACAAGGCACCTGGGAACTTTAATATAAAAAACCATGGACATGGGACAAGATTCAATACCAACTAGGAGCTAAATACATGGGTTTAGGCACATAAGCGTAATTCTGTTTTATCCTGCTCAAGTCCCTGAAAAACAGTTAATGCAAAAAGTAGGTGGGTCCTCCTCCTTCTCACTGCCTAACTCAGTCTTAAGGGCAAGATGATGATGTGTTACAAAAGTAGTTGCATTCATGGATTTGCAGGGCTTGAACAGACTGGAATAGAAACACATTTGGGTGCTTAAGTCCACTTATGCCAACTGGCAGAATAGGATCTGACTGTACACCCTCAAATGACTTTTCAAATCATGTAGAAAATTTGTAGCAAAGTGCTAACTTGGTGCCTCTCCAAACCTAGGCCAATTCCCTAACTCAGCTCCTCAAAGCTGTTAGCCTGACTTGTCAATTGATGCACTTCGAGACTAGGATGATACAACCTCTAACCCTCTCGCTTGACCTGAGTCCACTGAGTCCAGATTAGTAGAGGCTGAAAATTACAGCTTGATGACTGCTTATATGCCATGAGTTGATGATCTCAATCCATTTTCTCAAGTAGGCTTGCATACATGGACATTGTATATATGTAAGACCCTCAAAATATGCCAGCCACTATTCACCCAAAGGACTGTACTGTTTATTAACTTCACCCTCATCTTCCTCCCAAATCGCTAACAAGTCTCTGTCATAGTGTTTTCCTGTTCTTCTCATAATTTATACCCCGGGCCTTCATCAGTGTTCACTAAGACAGACCTTTACACCTTTGTTCCATCCCATTCCAGGTAAATAGAACCACCCTCAGTGAAGAGTATGCTTTGTAGAAAAACAGAAGCTGTGCTTCTAGATAACTGATGTCCCTCATAATGCCTGCCATGCTGGTGCGTCATCATACACAGCTACCTACAACTGCTGGAGCCGTGAAGGTCTGAACATTTTGATGAAATCAATGCTCAACCTTGCTTGTTACTTTGATTTTCTTCTTGTGCTCAAACATCCTGTATTGATTTGTGAGCACGTACTATACTTTTCAACTGCACTTATTTATTTCTCCAGGGAAATCTTACCTGCTGCACGCCAGCTGTATAGTTCACATTTATATTTGGTGCAGAAGTTTCATACATATAGGCTTTTCCCTCTCATTCTGTTCCATTCCTATAAATCCCCTCCCATTTTTCTTTGTAGATGGAAAATTGTGTAACTGGCTTCATTCTCATTTGTGGGTGTGTACATAAGTGCTCCATGAACGTTTTACAGAGCGGCAATTTTGAGCACTTTTTATAGCATGATAAAGTTGCAGCACTCTTAAACATGACAGAAGTGCAGTGTTTGCCGGGGGTGGGGGAGGGGAGGGGAGGGGAGGGAAGGGGAGGGGAGCCTCTGAGCATCTCTGCACCTTCCAGGCTAGGAGGCAGGGGGCGTTCCACAGTGTCCTGGGGCTTTTCCACTGGGCAGAAATTTGACCAGTGTACATAAGTTATTTAAAATGCTGTAGGTTGCTAAAGTGCTGTAAAATACAGCATTTCAAATTTAATACCTCATTTAACAAGGGTTAATTTAAGGTGCTGTACCCATTTTTAAAGTGCTGTAAAGGCACTTCTGTCAAGTCATGGCAATAAAGCACTTTAAATGGCAAAAAAGCAATTTCTGTACACAGTCTAAGGCCCCTTTTTACCCTTCTTTTAACTGATACCCTACTTTTAAAAGATATGCCTACAGTTGCACACTCAGGTCTGCTGTTTAGCACAACTCTGTGACCATCCACTTTACAAACCTCTTAGCTTATACCTCCCAGCAGTGATCCAGCCCTGCTCTATAAGCAATCTTGAGCATTAGAGCCTGAGGCTGTGCTTCCCTCCAGCTTTTCTCTGTCCTCTCTATTGCTAGGAACAGATGTTGCATTTGTCTGGACAAGCTGTGCCAGTAGAGACATAGATTTCATAGATTTCATAGACATTAGGGGCTGGAAGGGACCTTGCGAGATCATCGAGTCTAGTCCCCCTACCATAGGCAGGAATTTTGCTGGGGTCAAATGATCCCAGCAAGATAAACATCCAAATGTCTTTTGAATGAATCCAGAGTAGGTGCTTGCACCACCTCTGGTGGGAATCTGTTTTTGCTTACGTCCAATCTAAATCAGCCTTCCAGGAGTTTGTGGCCGTTAGACCTTGTTATCCCTTGGGGAGTCCTGGTGAACAACTGTTCTCCCGGGTCCTGATGCACCCCCCTCATATACTTGTAGGCTTTAAAGACCTTAAAGACTTAAAGACCATAACCTTAAAGACGTCCTTACATAGTCAGAGCTAGGCTAGATAGTAGAGCTCTCCAGTGACTTGCTCTGTAATGGAGTAGAGTCTACCTGCTGTAGGACCAGCATCCTTCCATAAGGGGCTAACCATGGTATCTAAGAAGGCATAAGAGTGATAGGTGTTAGCAGCTACGCTAGGCTAGCCTCCCTAATTATTAAGTTAACCCTGCATGAAACTGGGAAAGCATTCTAATAAGAGTTGACTGTGATGAACTATTAATAGTGTTTTGATTTAAGCTTAATTGTTAAGATTTCTCTAAAGTTTGGGTATTTCTGTCCTTTCTCCCCCTACATTAAACCCTGTTATAGTTTATTTTATTGCTTGTAAGAGGGGGATTTTGTTCATTTTGGGACACCCAGCTGAAAATTATTTTCCCATGTTTTTGTTTGGGGGCTTGAATCAAGACAATAGGAACTTGTATGAAATCCCTACACTTGAACCTGGCCCTTATTACTGCCTTCCAGTGCCTGGCAGAAGGGTTACACTTAAATGAAGCCAGATTACTTTTGTCTGATTCATACTCCATCTTCGATTGGGTAGGCTTGTCATTTCAGTCCCTGCTATTCCTAGAGAACCATATAGTCATGGGTTTGTCTGATTGTCTTATAGCTTTCATATAGCGCTTTCTCACTGGATATCCAGTTGATATCCAGTTGTTTCTTCATTGTTCGCACCGAGTGAATATTCAGGCTTCCCTCTCTGGTCACGTACGGCTATTGCAGCAGATAAGTGGAGAAGTGTTCTGTGAAACCTGATGGACAAGTTTGCGTGGGGCACTGGTCTTACAATGACTCTGTTGCAGTTTGCATCAAAACACAAAGTACTGCTGACACCTTCTTATTTTAATACATTTCCACACAAGCCTCATAAGATTCCCTACCTTACACATGTAGCCATTGGCCAGAGAGGGAGTTGAGCTTCTATAAGTTCTCTGGAACAGAATTTAACCTACAGTTGATCTTGTATAATATAATTGCTTTCTATTTGGGGACCTAATTATACCAATTTTAGCTCTCTTACTAGTTGCCTCCTGCTTCCCAAAGGAAAGCTTTCTCTGAAGTCTGGTTTATTTTTAGATCCTTCCTCTCCAGCCATGTGCATTGCTATAATTTGTCCATAAATATTTTAAACAAATTTTCTCAGGTTGGCGTGAGTCTTTGGGTTTCCTACTAAAAGCTCTGCTCTGTATATGTTTAGTACTCTGCTAGAATTTCCTTCATAGAAGTCTGTTCTCTGCCAACACAGAGGAGAAAACAGAAATGCATGAGGGACAGAGCCTTTCAGATGTCCAAAATTGGAACCCCCTCAACTTAGAAGCAGTTAAATTCACTTTGGAAAATCCTGGCTTAGACTGATTGCTTTCCTCCAAGAACATTGATCCTTTGCATTAAATCCTCTGACTTATTCCTTGATTGGCCCAGTGACACAATAGGGATGGATCTGCCATGAGCAGACTTGTATAGGAGAAAAAAAGCTGTATTTAAAAGAGCAACCTAAACCCCTGCTGTATTTAAAAGGTATTCATAAAGAGTCCTTCTGCTTCAGAGACTCAAGTAAAGCCCCATCGAGGATGAGCTGTCAAGTCCAAGGATATGATGAGTGCTTTGAGAGAAATGAAAAGCAAGCTGCAGTTTGCACATGATGCAGTCAGTCCTGAGGAAGGCAGACAGTAACACTTAAAACAAGCCCTGGAGTGGCAGTGGCATGGCACCACAACTATTCTGACTGAACTAATCATAGGAGCGACTTGACATTCATCACAGAGAGAACTGGCTTGGCCAGGCTGCCCCAGAATGTGAAGGTTGCTGTGTGTGAGCATGGGTGTGGAGGGAGCCGTAGGCTCCTTGGTGCCAGTGAGTCTGGGCAAAGAAGCAGTCAGCAAGGTAGCTTGCATTCCAGCAGGGCCCTACAGCTGTGGCAGAGCTGGCACAGGTTCTTCTTGGGGGGAAGGGGAAAGTAAAAAAGGAATCTAAAAAGGAAGCAATTTTTATCCTGGGCCTGTGGAAGCCTTGGCGTACATGGAGGAAATTAGGGCTGCGCGAAGCTTCGGGTGGTGATTCGATTTGGAGGAGATTCAGCATGATTTGGTGTCTGAATCTCCGAATCCAAATTGAATCAGGGGACCAATTAAAAGATCCAAATTGATTCAAAGCTCTCCGAATCTTCAGAAAAGATTCAGAGGGCTTTAATGATTTGGGAAGTCCACAGTGTCTGCAGCAGGGAGCTGCAGCTGGCTCCGAGCTGGTAAGTACTAGGGGTAGGTGAGGGGGGGCTGGGGGAGGGGACCATGGAGGGACTCCTGCCAGCCCCCCCAACCCCCGCCTGCTCCCCCAGCCCCCCCACCATGTCTGCCCCTGCCCACCGCAGCTTGGTACTTTAAAGAAAAGCCCCGGTGCTCACTAGGTGCTGCTGGGCAGGGTGGTGGGGTGATCCCTGGTATGCCCCACTTGCCCATGCTGCATAGGCAGCTCTGCACGTGCCCCGCCCTGCTCCCCCAGGCCCCCAACAGGTGCCCCTCCCAGTCCAGCTCTGGCCCTTTAAGAAAAAAAACCAAGAAGAAAAGCCCTGGGACTCATTGCTCCTGCAGTGGCCTTGGGGCTTTGGGGAGCTGTGCAGAACCCCCCACGTGACATGGGTCAATGGGGAGCAGTGGGGATCACCCCTCACCAGCAGGACCGGTGAGTTTGGGGTTTTTTCATTTTTTTTTTTCTTAAAGGGCTGGAGCTGGGGTGGGTGGGGCACCTGTGGGGGGGGGCTGGGGGAGCAAGGGAGGAGGCTCCGCACGAACCCCCCATGCAGCGGGGGGCAGTGGGGGGGGGGCAGCAGGGATTTCTCTCTGCCTGGCAGCACTCGGTGAACCAGGGCTTTTTTTATAAGACCTGCCAGGAACTGGGCCGGGCAGGGCAGCCATTGCTGGGCTGGGAGAGCAGGCAGGGAATGGGCCTGGCCTGGCTGATTCGGAGATTCAGTGGAATTGAATCAGGACAGTGATTCGAATCACCAAACTGTCCTCCGAATACGAAACGAATATTAGCCGCTTCGCACAGGCCTAGAGGAACTGTGGTCAGAGAGCAGGGGTGGCTTTGTCTGAGGGAGAAGAGAATAAGAAGTGAAAGAGGAAAGGAAAAGAGAGCAAATTCAATCCCAACTGCAAAGGCCTACAGGAGAGTGCAAGATGGAAGCCAACAACCTGAAAAGACAAATACCATCTAGGACGAGCATGTCCAGGGAAACAGGGTCCTGCCAGGGCAGGTTGGAGGCACGCAGGCAGGATAGAAGGGCAGGGTTGCCATCAAGGGATACTTTGAGGGCACGGGGGAGGGATTCCTAGGGGTAAACCAAAAGAGCAGAGAATTAAGCACTGATACTCAGTATGGGCAGGGATATGCCAAAGGGTGACCTGGAGCCATGTCCAGACTGGATAGAAACAGACAGATCCTAAGATACTGAGGCTTTGTGTGTGCATGCATGTGTGTGTAAGTATGTGTGCATGCAGGCACTATCCATCTGTCTGTCAAACAAACACACCTGCACTCACACTGGGTTCTCCAGTGAGGACTGAATGCAGGGCCAGCAGTGTTGGCTTTGAGCACTTGGGCTAAAGCAGCATTTCCAAATGCTGGTGGGTTTATGCCCCACTGTAGTGAAGCCAGCCACCCTTGTGGCCCCTTATGTCTCTCACTGCTGATTCCCACTGCCACCAGGTGCTTTTACTTCTCCTCACTGCTGCCGCCACCACTGCTATTTCCCTTCCCCACCACTGTCCTGGCTTGGACAGTCCTGGGATTTTTTTGCGACTGCTTGGGGATGGGAGGGGTGGGGCATGCCCCACATTTTGGGAATCACTGAGCTGAAGGGTAATTGTCAGTAACCAGAAGGCATTAACCTCCCTGACACCAGCCAGAAGAGGGAGACATAACTGCAGCACTAAGCATGCATACCAATATCATCATACTAAGACAACCCTGTGGCCCCACTGGGACCTACCTCAGACCTTTTATTCCATTTAGCTGCAAGGAAGGACATGGTGTTTATGACCTTCTGTCACCTGACCCCCCCTTTGAAAGCAAAAACTGCAACTAAACCTCCCTAACTTATGGTCTCAGGATGTCTGCATCGGTCTATGCCTTGTTCAGGATTCCAAGGCTATCGCCACATTGCCATACAGACTAAAAACATTTTTTTTTCAATGGGATGATAAGAAATGAAGGAAGTTGGCCTCTGTACTGGCAAAACCTGCTTGCAGCGGCCTTGGGGCTCACTGCTCCCAGTTTGAGAACCCCTGCACCATGACAGTACATTATATCAGTACATACCTCTTCCTATTCACCTGAGCTTCATTTATAGTTCATATAAGTAGCTCTACTTTTTGTAGGACAAGCTGAGAGCAGACTAACAAAACAAGCTCCATTATGGGTGGAGCTACAGTAGCAATCTGGGCAACCACATTCTACTTGTGGCAGCTTCTTACATACAAGTCATTGTAAGAAGGTGTGGCCATCGAAAGCATCTCTGAGCTTCTGAACATCTATTTTTCCCCATCCCTACTCAACTGAGCGTAGCTGAAACGTGGCAAAACTGCATGACCCTGGAGACAGCCTGTAGAGTTGTTTTATTTTCTCAGGCTAGTTGGTTCCCTTGTCACTTGTTCAAGAGGAAAACCAAAATCTTCACATCTCGCGTTCCACTAATCAGTTGTTATGTGAATGAAATATGTGTAAGAGCAGAAGGAACCGGGGCAGTCTGTAGAGCTGTGCTGACTGTTAATTTGGACTATAACTCCCAGAAACCCCCAGGGCTGGCAGAGTTGGAGCAAGGGGAAAAGGAAGAGGATGCTTGAGGCTGGAGTAAGGAATAAGGAGCAAGAGGAAGAAAGAGCAGCATGCATGTTCGACCTGGCCAGCCCTACACAGAGGAGTGCACAGTAGAGCTGGAGATCTCACTGGCTGGGTCAGCCAGGGCTGTGGACTGAAGGAGCTGGACTCAGACTTGGGGGCAGCTGCAGGCTGCTGTTTGAGCACTCTAGGGACTAAAGGCTTGTTTGGAGACATGTTTGGGGGAGTGGGGGGAAATTAAAGTGCTGAGTTACTGCAGTGTTGCTGTTTCTCCTTGTACCTGTTCCCTCCCTTTGCCCATTGGCTTGTGACCCTGCTATAAGTAGGGACAGAATGTCACCCTCAGAATACTAATAGCACTTACATACAGGACAGAGACACTGGAAACAATTTCAGGCCAGTTCTCTTTATCAACAGATTCAGCTTTATTGTTATTTTTACACGATTCTTAGTGCATCCTTTCAAATAAACTATCAAACTGTACAAAGAACCAAAGAGATCAAAAGAAGAAGAGGTAAAATTGGGTGGAGGTTTTTAAGTGGTATGAGACATTATGGAAACCCAAAAGTCTATAAACTCCCAAAAGTTGACAGAGTCCAAACAAATCTCTTTTATTTTCCTTAAAAAAAGCTGCAAAAATATAAATTGTAAATTACTGTAATTAGCAGCTACAAGATCCTTTAAAACTGGAACTTGATTACTGTGAACATGCCTAGAAATACTAAATGAAAATAAATAAATAAAGTCACATGAGACAATCATGGGCATCTGAAATGCAATGCAATCATTTCTATTATAACAGTAAATAATTGGACCACAGACAACAGAAAGAAATAGGAACACAATATTCTGTTAAAGGAGTATAGTATGCTCATAGCAAAATGGAGTAAGTACAATATCAATGGACGGAAGTTAAGATTTCCCACCCACCCCACTTACGTAGTTAAGCTTGTATCTGAAGCACTGCTCAGATAGCGCCTCTATTCAAAGCTGCAGAAGTTATGGACACAAAAGAAGCAGTGGTTTGGCTATTTAGTTTAATAAGCGTCAACAATAGAGCAATGTTTCACAGCAAAGCCATATGGGATTTCATTAGGAAAAGAAAAAAGAAACATAGGTTACTACATTTTAAAAATCATTCTGCAAGATAATTAAGACCCCTGTATCCTCAAACTGTTTTCCTGGCAATGTTCCCCAGCCATCTTGCCTTTTGCAGTGTGGTACTTTTAATAACAAGTTTTCTAAGCATTTTAAAGTTTCCCTATATATAGTTATTTATATATATTTATTTGTATAAAAAGAAAGCAATAGGGCTTATGGTGCCACTATTGCAACCCACAGATCACTTTTTGCACACACATGTTAATAACACCTTTTGCTTTTCAATAAATGTCTTGTGGAACCTGTCTTATTGCAACATGTTGAATTCTGCTTCTTGATGTTTTGTTTCTTCCTGCTGTTTCTTGCCTGTACACTGTAAATGCTGGTGGTGTTGCAGACCTGCTGCTGATTGTTTAAAAGGTAAGGGACGGATTAGAGAACCCAAGATCTGGTCGTGTCTCCGTGTTGTCAGAAACTGCAGGAGTGGATCGATGGAAATGCTGCATGTGAAATAAGGCGACAGAGCAGCCCAACCTTTTTACACACGACCTGTCCCTTTATTGCGTATGCAGGCCGCAGTAGTAAAGGAAATGCCAAGAGTGCTAAAGATGTGAAGAAAAAGTGGAGAGTCTATGACACTGAAATGCCAGAGCACTGGGTAAGAATTAGCAAAGTGTAAACTAAAGCTTCTTTGATTTCTTTTGAGTAGTCACCACGTCATATACTTCTACTGTTTTTGTTCATATGGTTTCCTAGGTAAAATTGTGCTCATTGATCTAAGGAGTACTAAGGATCACTGACTGTTTTCCCCCACACTAGTGTTACATGTTAAGTGTTCACCTCTATAATGTCCTTTTCTGCCTTGCTATGTACACACAAGTGTCCTTGGCTCAAGGAAGGGCTTGAATGTGTCTTCCGCAAGGAGAGATCATCAACTTCCACTGTGAAAAAGTTGGCTTCAATTTTCTCCAGATCGTCTGTCCCCACTTTTATCTTCATACACAGCAGGCTTATGTATGTCTCATAGCGGCTTTTCTGTAGAGGGAAATGGAACAGAACAAGCAGTGTGGTAATAGGGAAAAGCCAGGGTGCTGGAGGCACCTAGTAATGAGTCAGCCATCACCAGCACACACTACACCAGACAAACCTTTGGCTTGTGGGCAGGGGATTGTTATGAACCGATTTAACCTTGTGGGATATGAACACAGTAGGAATCCAAAGTAAGCAACACACATTTACACTGGTGTTTAATTGGCTTTTGCACTGCTAATGTATAATTAGCTTTTGACATAAAGCCTTGGACCAGTTTAACTTAACTGAATCCAGTGTGTAGAGTTAAGTTAGCTCTGGAAAAATCAGGGGTAAGTCTTTGCTGTTGTATGTTACACCGATGTAACTGCTATGTTCTTGATGCTTATCTCAGGGCATCTGTCTGCTTAAGGAAATAGGTTATTACCTGCACCCTCCCAACACCATGTCAAAGCACTATAATAGACATTTATACAGCTACCCTGGGCACCGCGGCTTCTCTGTCCATTCTGGGGCCTGGTGTGATTAATTTTACAGTACAAAACTGAGGTAAATTACATAGGTGTAAATGTAAAGTGCTGTAAATGTAAAATGTAAATCCTGCTGACAGCAAGAAGCACAATCTCTGACAAATGCACAATATGTCTGAACTGATGCAGAGTTAAATACACTAATGTAAAATTATCTTGCTTTCATAACAGTACCTGTTCATCCTACTCTCCATGGCTGGTTGTACACGTGATGGGGGTTTAGTTCTCCCTAAATTGAAATGGCGGGTTTTTAATTGTGTCGATTAAAAAACGACTGTTTCAATTTAGGGACTTCCGACACTGCTGCGGAAGAGTGACAGCCCCCTGGCAGTTCAGCCCCCCCCAGCTGTGGGCAGGCTCCACCACAAAAAAAGAAATGTGGTGAGGGGCCTGAACCCTTCCCCCCCGAGCCTGCCCGCTTCTCCCCTGGCTGGGGGCAGTGAGCTGCTGGCAGGCTCTGAGCTGCGGGGGACCCCGGTCCTTCCCTCCATGGCGGTAGCACCCCCGAGTGGCATCCGTCTGCTAGTACCTCACCTGGGTGCCCTGGGGGGCATTGCCACCATGGAGGGAAGGATTGGCCCCCTGCAGCTCAGGAGCTGCTTGGCTTGGCAGCAGCTCACACAGGCAGGCTCTGCCAGATTAAAAAAAGAAAGTGATGAAGGGCCTGATCCTTCTTTTATTTTTTTTTCCCCACAGCCTGCCCATGTCTCCCATAGCCAGGGGGGCCCTGAGCTGTGGGGCACCCTGGTCCTTCCCTCCATGGCAGCAGTGCCCCACCAGGGACTCCCAGGTGCTGCCAGCGTGGAGGGAAGGACTGGGGCCCCCCCACAGCTCAGGAGACACTGGCAGCTCACCCCCTGGCTATGAGAGAGGTGGACAGGCTCTGCTGGAAAACAAAACAAAACGCTCCTTGCTGCTTTTTTTTCTTTTCTTGGCAGAGCCTTCCCTCACAAGCTGCTGCCAGATCGCGCAGCCCCTGAGCTGCAGGGGTGTCCGGTGCTTTCCTCCATGGTGGTTGTACCCCCTGGGGCTGCCCAGGTGGGGTGCTAGCTGCATGGGTGCTTCCCCAGGTCACAGACAGCACCCAGCCTGATCCAACAGTGCACAGGGTGCTGAAGGCTCAGGAATGCTTAGGGAAGCTTGGGTTTGGTGGTCTTCCAGCACCATGTGCACCATCCCTGCTGCCTTCCCATGACCTGGGACCACCTGGGAAAAGGCTGGCTTGCCCCTGGGGCAGTGTGGAAAGGCAGCAGGGTGTGCTGACAACCAGAGAAGGCAGCAGGGATGGTGCACAGGGTGTTGCAAGCCTGCTAAGCCCAAGCTTCCCTGAGCACGCCTGGGCTTCCAGTGCCCTGCGCACCATCCCCACCACCTTCTCCCAGTCTATCGCTGCAGTTTGTTATGTAGTAAACTAAAATACATTGGATGTATTTTACTTTGCTACATAACAAAGTAATTTAAATTGAAATATGCCACTGCACGTGTACAGCGTGATGAAATTGAAATGTAATACCCTGCTGCGGGTGTAAACTGTGACTCCATTAAAGCAGTGAAAAAAGGCCAATTAAACTGCTTAACAGGCCAATCTCATCACGTGTACAAGTGCCCCATGGCAGTAACTAGGATCTGTGAGAAGAAGCATTTCTTGTTGTTTGATTTAAATGCATCTGTCCAGCATTTTGTTCATTAAATGGTTCATTATTATCATTAAATCATGTCTTAAATTTGTATTATAGGGTACAGTATAAAAGGAGGTCCTATTAGGGTTGTGCGAAATTTCGCCACCAGTTTTGTTTCCATGCTATTTCAACCTGTTTCGAGGTCAAAACAGCAAGATCAAAACGGAACAGGTACGGCTGAAACAGCCTTGAAACAAAACAAGGCAAGTTGAAACATTTCGCCGTTTCGATGCTGTTTTGACGTTTTGCCCATAGGCTATAATGGGAAAGGTTAGAATAGCCTATAACTTTGTCATTTCTGGCCAGATTTGGATGACCCTTGCCGGAATGGTAGCCTCTTCTGAGGGCATGAAGCCTGCCAAGTTTCAAGGAGATAGGTGCAGGGGGTTCAGAGAAACTGCACCCCAAAGTCTTGGGAGCCAAACTCGTGTCATGTGTATGTGTTAAGCCACAGCAGCGTCAAAAACTGCAGGCATGCTAGCCCCTTCTGAGGTCACAAGCCTGCCAAGTTTCAAGGAGACAGGTGCAGGGTTTGAGGGAAATTACATCTCAAGCTGCGGACAAGCAAAACTCATGACATGGGTGACACTGTGAGTGTTAAGGCGCAGCAGAGTGAAAGCTGCAGGCCTGCTAGCCCCTGCTGAGGCCAAGAAGCCTGCCAGCTGTCGAGGAGATAGGTGCAGGGGTTTCTGGGTTCTGGGGCCCTGCACCTCTGCCTTCTGACAGGCAAAACTCATGACATGGGTGCTTGTGCAACTGCTGGCTCTCATTATGCAGCAGGACTGAAGATCCCCCATCACTTGCCACCGCAGACCTGGGGGTAATAATGGACCATAGTATGAACAAGAGCCAGCAGTGCAATGCTGTAGCCATCAGGGCCAACAATACCCTGGCATGCATCAATTGATGCATCGCCAGCAAAACCACTGAAAAGAAGTGATTCTCCTGCACTACTCGGCTCTACTCAGCACTGGTGAGACTGCAGCTGGAGTACTGCATACGGTTCTGGGCTCTGCACCTTAACAAGGATGTGGTGAAGCTTGAGAGAGTCCAGAGAAGGGCTACCCATATGATCAGAGACTTGCATGGAAAGCCATATGAGGAAAGGCTGAGGGACCTGGGACAGTTCAGCCTGAAAAAGAGAAGGCTGAGAAGGGACTTGGTAGCAGCTTACCGCCACATCAGAAGCGTACATCTAGGGCTCAGTGAACAACTGTTCACCAGGGCACCCTTGGGGAAAACTAGGAGTAATGGTCAGAGACTGGACACCCTAGTTGTGAAGTAGTTTTTCCTAATGCTGAGCCTGAAACAAGCCTGAAATGATCTTCCAGGAGTTTGTGACTATTACTCCTAGTTTAGTTCCTGCAAGTTTCATCCAAATCAGGCCAGAAATGACAAAGTTATAGCCTGTTTCGACTTTCCCCATTATACCCTATGGGTGGAACATCACAACAGGGTCGAAACGGCAAAACATTTTGACGGAATAGAGCAGCCGTTTCAACTCGAAACAAAAGTCGAAACGGGAACACTGCCATTTCGCACAGCCCTACTATCTTTCCCTTTCATATTTACTTGAAAATTAGATTAGACCAGGTTTTACCATCCCTAAAACTAAGTGAATCCTGCCACTCCTTGAACCAACTCTGCCCTTCCCTGGACCTCAAATTGCCTTCTGAACTTCTCAGAAGGCAATTTGCCTATTCCCAAGCACAGTGTTATCCCTGAGGAGAGGGCTAGACCTCTTGTATTGGGTTAAATGGCCTTGTGCTGGCTTTTTTTGCATAGGAGTGAATTTCATTTTAACTGAGGTGGTGATATTGCACATGTTAATGCTACCAGTGAGTGCCCCATCCTGTTTTCTAAACCACACAAGTTTTTGGCATTGTATTGATTGTGGCACATGTTTCCATTCATCAGGACTTTCCTTAGAAGGACCTAATCCCAGGTGTTTTTGCCTACAAGGTACTTCAATTTCAGGGGTAAGAACTTGAAACCATTTTTTGCCCACAAGAAAGCATGTTATGTAGCTCACTGCAACCTAGTGCAACTGAGGTCTAATATAGGGGTAGCCAGTCTGTGGCATGCAAGCCACTAGTGGCATGGGCAGCTGCTGTATGTGGCCCATGATCCCTACGTGCTCAGTTCAGGGAGGCACAGAAATGGAGGCAATTGGTAGAGTGGAGTGGGAGCAGGATGCTGCTGCTGTGATGGAGTACACAGCCAGTGTTTCTGCCAAGAGACAGTTTAACCCTTCCCTGACCCTGCAGCTGTTGCCAAATTCAGGGCTTTCAATTCTCACTGGCTATATAAAACCGTAGCAGGTGTGGGGCCAGGGTTAGCTTGGCTCTAGGCATTAACACTTTTTGTTGCAGCAGTGTCCTGCCCCTGCTACACACTTTGCATGGTGGTTGGAGGATGGAGCCCCACCACCTTCATTCTAGGACCCTTGGGTGCAAACTCTATCAGGTACATGGGGGTGGGGGGGAGGGCTTAATTTGGGGCACACCTGCTAAAAAGGTTGGTTACCACTGGTCTAGTGGATTGCAAACAGGGCTTAGACAAGAATCCTGTCACTAGGCCAGCCACTGATTACCCCCTTGAAATTGTGGGTCAGACACAGCAGCCTTTCCCTGTGTTAGAGAATTTGTAGGTAGTATGCAGCCACTGCAGGAGCCTGAGTGGGAGGGCTGTGGTGAACGTATTCTCACTTTCAGTTATGTTAAGAAGCCTTTCAGCCTGTTATTGTAAAGCAGAAGCTTTGAGGTTAATTCAAAACAAAATACAGAAACCTGAAATTTTTGGTGAATCAACCTTGAAAAAAATTATTTGGAGTCAAACAAAATAAGTAATGTTGCATTTAAAGCAATATTTTTTTCAAATAAAATTAAAGAACATTTTGAAATTAGTTTTTCAATGGTCTTTGACAGGAGCACTTTGCTGAAACTGGAATGAAGTCTCCAAATTCTGCCTCATTGCCAAATTTTTATTTTGCACTAAAAAAGCTCTCTATGCTAAGCTAACCATCCCTTTTACTCTGGTCTGGCCCTGAGTGTGACTTACCCTGTCTGTAGGCCTTTACTCTTTTTGCTCCTGCAAATCAGTGGGGATTTGCAGGCTCTGGGACAGTAGGTTGGGGGTTTCTCCCTCTGTTTTTTGTTCATTTTAGAAGTTGGCTGTAAAATAGTTCTTTTTTTTTTTTTTTTTTTTTGGTTTTTATTTCAGTGCACAAAAATGAGAATTCCCATCATTACACAGCACCCCACCCATCTTCACATGCCTGCTGCACTCACACAGACAGACAGGACCCATTCCAGCCTTATCATCTCCCATCAGACTTATCAAAGGAATCGTTTATCACCAGACAGATGAAATATCCTTTACCTCAAATATTAGGTAATGTTCTTTCAGCCTGTACTCTTCAGCCTCTTTTGACTTGAGGCTTTTCTCTACAGGATGTAATTTATGTTCTGCTAATTCGTCTTCAATCTGCCTCATTTTATTTTCATGGGACTTCAGCTGTTCCTCCTGTAGAGAAAAGCATGTCAACTGTTAAAAGGTATGAATATGTACAAACAAGGACACTGCCAGACTGTAGATGTAGAACTCTTCTTTTCAAGGATTTGAAACACATGGCTGGAATCAACCCTGTGTTTTGTGTTGGAGCCAAATGTATGCATTTCACTCACAAATTTACCTGATAAGTATCAGCCAAATTATGGGTATCTGAGCTCCTACAAAGCTATCAATCATTATTGCCAAGAGTGGATTTGCATGGTGTCATAGGTATTTTTGCAATGCAACCATGAAGTACATCACTTAACACTTAGACAGAACTGGCAGTGTCTTCAGAACTGTCATGCTCCTTCAGCAGAAATGGGCACTCCTGTCTCTGATCTGTGAGACAGTTGACATCATTACATGGCATCCTTTCTGAGAAAGATATGTATCTCTCCACTTCAATCACTGCAGTAGAGAGCTGGGATATTGCCCCTCCCCCTCTTCTGCTGAGAAGTGTATGGGTTGTATTCTCTACTCATTAGAAAGCCTTACTCAATACTATAATGTGTTTGGCATTCTCAGGAGAGCTTAGCTATCTAAATGAAATCTGCTTGTCGTAAAACCATGTTATAGAGTGTGGGTGCCTACCACTGCAAGGTAGCTGCACGTTACACATCAATCCTTTTATTTTTGGAGCACACTATGTCCCAGTACTTCCAGACAACTCCAACCTTAACTGGACTAGGGCTCAGTGTTCGTCCCCGTTCTCAAAGCCACAGTGAAACTTCAGCTTCTGATGTGGAAGAAATTTGGAACTATACCAGCCTCACTGTGGGTGAATGTTTGAACTGGAGAATTAGGTATGAACAGCATTAATGTGCTCGATGCCAGTACAGCACCAAGGGAGAGGGATTGCTGGTAAAGTGTCAAGTGGATACAGGATGAGCAAGTCCTATAATGCTAAGATGGGTAAAAGCTGAGTATGTGGGCAAAGAAGACAGTCTGACACACTATGGAAGAGCATCCCATGGCAATGAGGGACCTAAGAAGACAAGGTGAAAATGGACCACAGGAACCAAAATGGATCCTAGAAATAAGAGATAAGGACAACCTGTTATGCTAATTACTGCTTTCACCTTCTAAATAAATCTGGCATCTAAATACTAAAGCTACAAACTAAATACTAGTTACAAATGGGCACTGTCATGCATACTTGTAACGATATATCACATAGGTGTCTCTACAAGCCGCTGACTCAGAAAAGTAATTGGTTCTGTGCATGTCTATGCATGAGCTTTAATGCTCAGTAGCCTATTTCATTGCGCATTAAAGCATCATGTAAAAACCATAATTATTCTAATACACAGTAAAATAGGCTACTGCGCATTAAGCATTACTTAAAAACCATGCACATTCATTACTGTGCATAAAGGCAGCCTACTGTGCATTTCTTTAGGACCTCATATTGGAGGTACTAAATTTAATATGCATTAGAAAAAGCACCTTAATGCGCACATAGGAGCCCTTTGCATTTCTGATACCATTCCCATAGCATGAATAGATCACTGAGTACTTTTGCTTGGAGCATGGGAATAACAAGACTGCCAAGAAATCAGGGACAGGGATTGGAGACTTTTTGCCTGAAAAGTAACCACATAAACACTCATCATTGCTTTTTATGAACAAATAATCCAGTAACTTGGCATTAAAATCATGAACCGACCCCATTGAAATGAAAGAGAATTTTACCATTGAGTTTAGCGGCAATAGGATCATCCCCTTGGACTTGAAAAATTATATGAAGTTGGGAAATGCACAGAGCAATGGGTGACTTAATGTACATATTAAAAAAAAGAAAGGACTTGAGGGCAAGAACATATCGCCTTAAAGAATGGCAGTGTAACCCAGTGGTTGCCATAAAATAATGATAGGACAATCTGCAAACAGGACACACACATGCTGCATAGTTTACTTTTGCTCTCGGATGGAATAGTGTGAGATGCATGATTTGTTGAACAAAAGGCTTTCCTATAATTTCATGCTTATCAGCCCATTGTAACCATGCCCTACCCTTTCAGCTTTTAAAGACAAGGTGGCACAGACTGTTCAGCATATGGAAATTGGTTTTGTATGACATATTATGCCAGTGGCCTATAGATGCTCACTTCGGGAGCCAGTTTGACACTCTGGTGTGCCATGTTCTCTGTATCTCCAGCTATGACCAACATAGCCCAGCAGATGGCGGGGGGTGGGGTGTGGTGGGGGGGGGTGACATATTTTATATGTTAATCATAAGAAGGCTGGGAATAAACCTGGGACCAGATCAGCCTAGCTAAATCCAAAAGCAGTTCCAGCAACTACTCAATTTTGGGCTTGGCACTTGGCTGCACTTGGCCCCTCCCCCTTGTACATGCATTACCTGGCAGAGTTTTGTTGTTGAAGACGGTAAGAGGGGACGGCAGAATTTCTTCATGGAACATATAGCAGCTGGGAAGGCAGGGGCAGAGAAAATGGCAGCAACCAGATTTATTCTCAGTATCCAGGACAGCATTTCCTCTTTGCTTCTGTTATGGGGAAAGATAATTTATTTCTGTAACGGTGCCTGCAAGCAGCTGCTCAAGATGGTACTGAAGCAGCCTGTTCTCAAGCAGGTTTTCAGACAGCTTTGCACTGAAACCCTGTTTACCTGTGCATTTTGACTTTGTCAATGTTTGAGCATGGCAGCATCCATATTTTCTACAGCCCATGTTAGTTTCCTGCCTCTAAATTGCCCTAGGGAATTTAATATGTGGGTGAGATTGACAGCCCTGGAGACTCACATCAGCTCTTCCTATTGTTTATCCACACAAACTGATCCACAATATTCTCTTTATCCAGATGCCCTATTACAGTTTCACCTCCTCACATGCTGTTCCCTCACCACTGGGCCCCATCCTCTTGTGTAGAGCCTCTCTCTCAAGCTGAGAGTAGAATTGTTTCTGTGGCCCATTCATTTCTTGGCCTCTCAGATAAGAAAGTCAACACAGGGATGGATTATTGCTGATTCTGGTGAGGATTTTTGTGCTGTGAAATTCTGTTCATGATCAGAGTATCTCATGCACAATCAGGCCAGTTAGTTTCAGATCTGTTGATCATTGCCAATCTGTGCTAGACCCAGAGAAATGACCCAAAGGCAAAAGGTTTCATTTTCCTATCGGCAATTGCTATAGGCTTTTTTGTCACAACTAAAAGAGGCAAAATTCTGGTGAGATCTGAGTCTCTTCATCTTGGGCAGAATCCTATTTCACTTTTCATACCCAAAGGGCAGTTACCCAGCTATATAACTATCATTTTTGATGCAGTCTTGCAGAGTGGATGTGGATGTGTCCACAGGGCACATTAGCATGCATTTGGCTGCATTCTGGTTAGGAAAGTATGTGGCTTCATATGTGCCTGCACTGAGCAAGCATAAGTCATGAAGCTATGATCACCTCAGACCATGACTAGCAGGTGTTAAGAGGAGGAAGTGCATCCTGTTATGCACATTATGAATCAGGTGTAAATGGACGTCACATTTCTCCTGGGAGAAAGCCTTTTGTTTTACAGACGTAGACGTACCGGTCCATTACCCCACTTTAAATACTCATGAAGTATGAGAGTCAAAATGTACTAACATTTTTTCTTGGGACAATGCTGTCTACGTCTGTAAGTTAATAGTGGCTCATTCAAATTAACTGCCAGTCTTTCCAGAGACAAGCCCATCAGGCTGTGTGCTTTCTCTGGCCACTGAGCATCATTGCAGCTTAGAAGGACTACATGTGCAAAGCGCTGTGCCACTCCTCTTTTACCCGGATTTTGACTCAGATCCATCAGGACTATTTCAAATGAGACATCTGTTTACAATCCAAGAGTCTAGTGGTTCATACAAACTGTAGCCTGCTCCACCCCACCAAGATGTTTTGAACCTGTCTTGCTCTATGTTCATAGTAGAGTCGAGTGCTGTAGTTGTCAGGCCATTGGATCAGTGTTACCCAGTTCTACTTCTGAAGCTAGCAGCTGAGACAAAGCGAGATGTTGGGTAAACAAACTAACTTGGACCATTGATCCCAATGGGGCAGAAGCCTGTCACTGCTCTGCTCGCCATCCAATTTATCCAGTGAGCATTAAATGCAAGCTGCAATGGCTCATGTTCAAGAAGCAAGCTAGAAATGGCACTGGATGACAGCTGACCCTGTAGGTTGGTGGTTAGAGCACCAGGTAAAGCAGGAGCCTGCTCTTTGTTTTGTTGGTTGGAAGACTGAGCCCACAAAACACAAGGAACAGGTACTAGTGTTAGTGCATTCAGATATTAATGGGCCAAATTAGGAGGTCCTTAATCATAACTCTCTGTCCTTTGTTCAGGCACAGTTCCCATTTGAGTTCAATGGAGAACTTTGCTTCCTGGACTTGGGTGTCAAGATACAGCCTAATATTTAATACTGTAACATGAACCCCATATTTTGCCCTACCATATCATGTTTTTTGGATTCTGGGCAAGAGGATGGAAAATGCAATCAAGCAGAATCACAGATGTCACTCCTCAGTGTTGTGGCCTTTCCTTCAGAGAATGACACAAGGGCAAGCCTGAACTGGAGTGCGTCTTTGCCACACTTGAGGCAGAGAAAAAGACAAAGGTACAGATCCAGCTACTTAGCTAAAGATTCATTTGTAGTTTCTCTGCCTCTTGCTCTGACTGACAGAGATGAAACAAGCAGACAGATAGCTTTATGACAAAAATACTTTCAAATTTGGGGGACCAAAGTATTATATTTGATGGGAACATAGGTTGGAGTTTGCGTGTCTGTTCATGACTGTTATTTTAGAACAAACTATTGATGTGGTGCAATTAGGGACTGCAAGCTGCACTGATGCACTGCCTTTGAACATGTTTATTCCACAGGGATCCACCATGAAAGGGAATCCTGGGTAAGAGGCCCAACCCAACCTTAGGGCAATGTAAGGGGGTGAAACACTTCAAAAATTTTTTTAATTTGTTCAATTTAGTGCAAAGTTTCTTCATCAAGTTAGTCCTTTGCTAGGTTCCTGGTACCATCTATCTACACCTTTTGGACTGTGGGGCTCCACAGACCTTTCAGAAGTCACAGTTCATTCTCCAAACCTGGATATTTTTTCTGTTCCCACTGATTTCAATAGGAGAAGGATCAGATTCTCAATTACTTTACGTCCATTTAGCCTGCAGACACTGCAGGGTTGGGTACACTAGCCAACCCAGATTTACACTAGATAGTTCAGATAGCAATAGTAATCTAGCAGGAGCACATAGCTCAATGAAGAATCATCTACCCTGCTTTCTGGGAAGGTTTTGCAGTCTGCACTGAGCTTCATGATGCAACGACTTGACTGTTACTGGTATCTTAACTAGTCAATTTAAAGCTGGCTCAGGCATGTCCATGCTTCACAGCATCCATTCCCATGACTGTAGTGTAAACATACACCCAGGTTTGTTATATTTAATAGACTTAAAAAGCAGTAGATATCGCTAAGTTTATAGGACTGAGCATTCCTATTTAAATTGCTGCTTTCTGGTCAAATAGAGGGGTATCAAGTCAATAAATTAACCAGGGAAATATTCCAGTTTTATTTAGATTTTGAATGGATGTTACCTGTACAGGAAAATTATTAGCTTTACATGATGCCGTACAGATACACAATAATTTACAGAACACAGGGATAGTCTGTTACTTGTTGGAGTTAAAAAAAAAAAAAAAAAAGGCAGACCCATATTCAGTAGGCCTGTGCGAAGCAGCTAGTATTCACTTCAGATTCGGATTTGGCCGATTCAGGGGACAGTAATTCTATTCGGTAATTCGAATGACTGTCCTGAATCGATTTGGATGAAACTGATTTGGAGACTGGACTGCTGCTCAATCAGCCAAATATGCAAATCGCACAGGTCCCATCCCCCGCCTGCTCTCAATTACTTCCCTGCCTGGCCCAGCTCCTGGCTCTTTGAAAAAAAAAAGCCTACACTCACTGGCTCCTGCCCAGGGGGATGGGGTGGGGTGATCCCTACTGCCCCATGCCACATGGAGGGGCTCTGCCATGAGCCCCCCGACCCTTGCCCACTCTCCCAGGCCTCCCCCCTTGGCTGCCCCGCCCCAGCTCCCAGCCCTTTAAAAAAACAAACAAAAAAGCCGGGGCTCACCAGCTCCTGCCAGGTGGGGGGGTGATCCCTGCTGCCCCCCCACTGCCCCGTGCTGTGTATGGGGCTCTTCCATGAGCCCCCAGAAACCCTGAGGCTGCTGGCTGGGAGCTGAGGTGGGCGGGGCAGCCATGGGGGGGGCTGGGAGAGCGGGTGGGGGTCAGGGGGCTCATGATAGAGCTCCCCATGCAGCATGAGGCAGTGGGTGGAAGCAGGGATTGCCCCCTGGCCTGGCAGCAGCCAGTGAGTAAGGTTTTTTTTTAATCAACTGTGAGCTAGGGCTGGGGAGGACAGTCATGTGGGGGCTGGGACAGTGCGTGGGGGGGAAGCAGGCAGGGGATGGGGCCTGGCAGGGGTCTCCCTATGGTCCCTTTCCCCCCTCCTCCAGTCTCCGCCTCCCCCACCCACTACTTACCAGCATGGTCCAGCTCCCTGCGGCAGCCAGTGGGGACTGCCCAAATCGCCAAAGCTCTCTGAATCTTTTCCAAATTGATTCAGAGAGCTTTGAATCGATTTGAACCTTTTAATTGGTCCTCGGACTCAATTCGGATTCAGAGATTTGGCCACTGAATTGGGCCAAATCTCCTTTGAATCGAATCAGCACCTGAAGCTTTGCACAGCCCTAATATTCAGCTCTGCATGCAGTAGAAAAGATTAAACTGAATTTTGTCAAATGGCACTTAAGATCTTACACTACACAATGAAATGTTTCATCTTTTCTACTGCATGTAGGGCTGAATATGACTCTGCCTTTTTTTTAAATTAAAACTCCAACATGTAAATATTTGAAAGCAAATAAGCAAAGAAGAAAATGCATTCGAACATTTGACTAGTTCACTGATTGACTTGCCTAGTCAAATCTCAACAGGCTCTGGTTCACCTAATCTAACCCAATTGCTTGGGGATGGTCCAGTCCCGTAAGAAATACAATCGACTTCCATGCAAGTGAGGGCATGGAAGCAAAACATGTTTGTGAGTGAATCAGACCTTAAACAAGGAATGTCCTGCTAAGTTATCAAAAAGTTATCAGACCCTGCCCTGCCTCCTGCTGGATGGGCATGCATCTTGGGCACAAAATGCAAAATGGGGCAAAGTGAAAGAACGGTGGACCAACAACCCACATCTTAGCTTTCTATGAGGCTTTGTCAAAAGTCTGCAACTCCCCAAGGCCTTGCTCTGATCCCATTTACATCATTTCTTTGGTGCTGTAGATGCAATATGAGTTGTTCTGTACTTGCACCACTGCTGCAGGGATCAGAATATCACTCCTGAGGCCCTGAAACTGGGCTGGTACCTTTGGTTTCTGCTCTACTTGGAAATACAGTGAACTAGCCTGTTCTAGGGTCTCTATGCAGTAAATTAAGTGTAACACTGTTGAAGTGAATGGAGTTACATCCTGAGGTATGACTCAGTGAGGTCAGAACCCAGCCGACAAAACTTTGCTTCTTCTGCTTTTGGGCCTCAGTGGAATTAGGACAAACAGAGACTTGAGAAAACTGATCTGCTGCACACTGTGAACAACAGCATAACAGCTAACTAACAAGGGTCTGGGATCTGAGGCCTGGTTGATAATTGCCTGTGCATGTGGGCTCAGCCTGGGTCTCACAACATATTGGCCTTGACATACCCAAGGTCTGGCGTAGGGGTTCAATTCCTACAACTGAAGGGCAGTTCTAGAGGTTTGTCCTGAGCTTCTACTCAGCCCTCTAGCAGGTAGAAATCAGTGAACTGCTGAGTAAAGGTTGTGTATATATATAATGCCTGAGTAAAGACCTCAGGATTTAGCCATAAGACATTAAGACCCCAAGCCTCCTTTACCTAGTATCATCCTTAAATCTCATGCAAGGTGGGACATGACCATTTGGTTTAATCCATAATTATGCCCCCATTTCACAGATGTAAATATCAACTCACAGCATAGAAAACAATCAGGCCTCATGATATCTTGTCTTTTATCTGTGAATCTTTCTTTTCCTATTTCTCATTTTTTTGGTTAATATAGGAAAAAAATCTGATAATGACCAGAAACTGAACTCTGCTTTGTTATTAGCTACATGAGGAGTAAAACTATTCAGATAAGAGTAACGTGTGATGTACTAGAGTACTTACGGTGCTTGAAAGAGGAAAACTCTCCAATCTGCTGTCTTCAATTTGAGTACGTTTGACTTTTTGCTGTAGTCAGAGGCTTTTGTGGCTAAGGCGTGGTGAACTCGGATGGCATTTTTGAGATCCACTTCAGAGAGATCTTTGTCAGGTTTATACTCATCCTATTAAGAAGGAGTGTTAATAGAATAATGACAGTGCTGGCATCCATAGGCTTCTTTAATAAAACTGCCCTTTTCTCTCTGCCATAATCACAGAATGCTGAGAAGGGGAAGAGTGCCTTAGTACATACAGTAAGTTCTAGGAAGCAATAATGATAATAATTAACATCTATCTGGCACCTTCCTCCATCATTACATTCACTAGGATGATGTGAAAAAGTACATGAAAGTTTTAAAAATAATTATCAATATTTATTTCCAACATGTCACACACACTCCGTGGACTGCCAAGGAAGAACCATTCCTAGGCTCCTGAAAATCTTCACCCACATAGGAATCTCATGTGTGCAGCCCCTTTAAAATGAAGGGGCGTGATCTTTAGGTGGATTAAATGGGCACCACCACATCAGCTACTGAAGCTGCACTGCTGTACACAGCAGAGGACTTGCTCCAATGGCTTATACCTTAACTGGCAACATGGATAGAGGGAAGAATAGTGCTTAATGGTCAGATCTAAAGTTATCTACTTTCTGCATTTGTATCTCTGGACTGAAAGACTTTGCACTATACGGGATTCAAACACATCCCAAGAAAGCTAACTGGAAGTTAGGCTCAAACTTCTTACCCTGTTCTCCATCTCTTACATCTCTCTATCATTGTGGAACTGTTCATTCCATTTAAGGTCATGTGATGTAACTCAGTATGTGAACCTTTAGAGTCTGCAAAAATGTAATTGGGCTATGCCTGCCAGTTGGTTTACTGAATCTGTCCAGTGTCAGGGGCTTTCAAAAGTAAAGGAAATTTAATAATAATAACAAATTAGAAAGTGGTCAAGGATCTTGGCTTTACGACTCACTCCAAAAATGACACCTTCAACAGTCATCTAATGCCATGTTGGGACATCGGATGAGACACAGCTGTATCAGTCAGGAAGTCAGCAGAATCTACACTGTGGTCTGTTCCTGACAGGACTGCCACTAAATACAAGATACCAAGAATATTGTGAGATCTGGAGTCCTGTAACCAGGAATCTAGACATAGGCAGGCCAATGCACAAGAATTCTGGCAGGGCTTCGCAGGCAAAGTGGAACAGCCATAATCTAAATTTCTGGGGAAGGCTACAAACAAAGAGCTCAGGGAGAAGGCTGGACTGGTTTTATGAGTACTGGCTCTGATGGAAAAGCCTGATAGTATGCATAAGAAACGAGCATGCTAGATTAGATGGGCCTTTTATCAAGGTACGCTTAGATTCTGTCTCCTCTTCCCTTCACACTCCTTTTCTGATAAATTTCCAGAAGTTGGATGCCAGTCCGTGTTCCACATATTAGGGACCTAAATAGACTTAGGCACCTAAGTGTAACCCTATTCCACCCTGCTTGTGACCCTGAGACACCACTAAGACATTTACTTTTGCAACACATTAGCATCTTAGTCAGAGGACTAAGTTACAAAAGAGCAGTGAGAAGAGGGAAGACACCTATCTTATGCATTAACAGCTTTTCTGGGACTCTGGCAGCGTGGAATAGAACTGCACTTAGGCACCTAATTCCACTTACATGCCTAATCAGTGGAATAAGATCTGGTCCCTGACGTTTTGTTGGTCATTTACTTGCTGTAAATGTACGTTGCTAAAGTAAAGGCATTATTCAAACCACAGCTTTTAGTTATCTTGAAAACACTTTATGTGCATGCTTCAATTAGTCATCGGGACTTCAAGCAGATTACTCACGTGCTTAGAGTCAGACCCATACATGTTCATGTGGGTGTGTCTACGTGGATTCTTACCTGGGGCTCGACTCTTACCCCCCTCCCGTCTACACAGTAAAACTTCTCATCTGGGTTTGAAGGAGCTATACACCCAGACTAGCTTCTCCCATGCTTGGTTAGAATCTGGACTTCTCTCCAGTTTGGAGTGGAACCTGACCACTCAACAGGAAGGATGCAGGCTATGTCAGTCAAGTGCTGACAGTCCTCCAATGCCCTTCCTACAATTTCCCCCAATGACAGACAAGTTTTCCTGTGAGTGACAGGGAAAGAGTCCTAGAGCGTCTCAGCATAAAGAACTATGGGAAATGCCCCAGGTACATACAACAAGTGCAGAGACATTGCAAATGCAGTAGGTTGTGTAAGAAAGTGCCATTAATACAGAGCCACATTTTTTACTACAGGTAGCTTGAGATGTGTTTTCTTAGCTGCTTTTCTTAAGTAGTCATGAAAAAATGTGGGGTTTGAAATGCTGATTCGTGTATGAGCACATACACTGGGAGGCCTCATATGATGAGACGTGGGAAGGAAGCATGCCAAGAAAAGTCTGGCAGCTACTCCTACCTTGTTGTGGCTGACTCTTTAAGGTTAACTGCAAAGAACAATCTCAGCATTCCAACAGCTTGGGCAGCAGGGAAAAGAATTGGCTGCCTATTGCTGAAAGGGTAAATGTTAAGGTTTATTTCTTTACAGTAGTGATTTTTGTGTGTGTAAATCCAATTTACCTAACATGCTCTGACAATCCAGCACATTGTGGAGCTGGGCTGAAATTAATTTACTACTTCATGGGGTAGATCAAAGGTTTGTCCAAACCTAGCTGTCCCATTATGCTAGTGTGGGTAATGCATGCCAGGTTTCATAGTCAGTGCACCCAAGAGCGTACCTAGGGCCAGACTCAATTCTACCTGTTAGGCATGTAAGTGGACATAAACACCTAAGCATGCTTCTAATCCACACTGCCTGAGACCCTGAAAGCCTATTAAGCAAAAGATGTGTGTGGGTTCTCCTCCTCCTTGCTGCTTTTTGGGACTCATGCTTAAGGGCAAGATCATAGAAGTAGGGTCAGAAGGGACCTTGTAGATCTTCAAGTCTGACCCCCTGCCTGGGCAGGAGGAAAACTGGGCTCAAGTGACCCCAGCCAGGTAGGAATCGAGCCGCTTCTTAAAGACCCCCAGGGTAGGAGCCAGCACCACTTCTCTTGGAAGTTGGTTCCAGATCCTAGCCGCCCTAACTGTGAAGTAGTTCTTCCAGATGTCTAATCTAAACCTACTCTCCAACAACTTGTGGCCGTTATTCCTTGTTATCCCGGGGGGCGCTAGGGGAAACAAGGTCTCCCCCAAACCCTTCTGGTCCCCCCTAGTGAGTTTATAGACGGTCACAAGGTTCCCCCTCAACCTTCTCTTGTGTAGGCTGAACAGGTTCAGGTCCCGTAGCCTCTCATTGTAGGGTCTGCCCTGCTGTCCCTGGATCATTCAGGTGGCCCTCCTCTGGACCCTCTCAATGTTGTCCACATCCCTCTTGAAGTGGGGTGCCCAGAACTGGACACAGTACTCCAGATGTGGCCTGACCAGTGTCGCGTAGAGGGGGAGGATCACCTCCTTGGCCCTACTTGAGATGCACGATAAGATCCGGTTAGCCCTGCTGACCGTGACCTCGCATTGTCGGCCCATGTTCATCTTGGAGTCAATGATGACTCCAAGATCCCTTTCTGCCTCCGTGCTCTCAAGAAGG
Source organism: Alligator mississippiensis (assembly GCF_030867095.1). NCBI lineage: Eukaryota > Metazoa > Chordata > Crocodylia > Alligatoridae > Alligator > Alligator mississippiensis. The sequence goes on from NC_081832.1 coordinate 43,830,825, forward strand.
GAGTTTCCCATCTTATAAGTGTGCTGCTGGTTACTACTGCCCAAGTGCAGCACCCTGCACTTGTCTGTATTGAAACGCATCCTGTTTTTGTTAGCCCACCCTTGCAACCTATCCAGGTCTTTCTGAAGTTTTTCCCTTCCTACTAGCGTGCCCACCTCACCCCAAATTTTGGTATCATCAGCAAATTTGAACAGGTTGCTTTTCACCCCGTCATCCAAGATGATGGTGGCCACTGACAGATGTTAATTTAATTGTGTGACAGGATCTGCAGAATATTATCCTGGACCACAACAATCAACTATCCTGCCATGCCAGAAGTTCAAGGTTTGGCATGGCAGGATGCACAAATGTTGGGATTTGGTATAAAATTCTCTACATCCCATTATGTGTCAGGGGCATACAGTTGGTTGCACATGTATCTGGGTGTGGTAAGCTGTGAACAGGAAGCTACCCAGTTCACAGCTGGCATACAGCCCACATGCATTGGGCAAAAGCAGGTGGGGATCAGGGATCTATCAGCCTGGCACTGGGCTGCATGTCACATATTCACATTAAAGTGCAATATGAACCAACCACAAAGATGTTCCACATTTGGTGAATGCAGCAGTGTACCTAAAGGTGGGCAGCCAGAACAAAAAGGACCTTCTAGAGCTAATTCAGCATACATGATGCCACAAAGGGCAACAGCAGCGTTCCTTGTCCAGCAGGTTGCTGGCTTTATTAAAATCCTGGAAGCTGTAGAATTAGCAAGTAGTGGGTTTCCATTTAATGTGGAACTTCTGTATGGTTAGTTTGCCATTTTATTGCCTGAACATGAGGCATGTTACAATTTATCTCACAATAAACCAATGAACACATTAATCATGCAATAAATGTAATATCTGCCAGGGGTAGTATGTTACAATTGTAGGTGCGATAATGCATTTTCAAGGACTTCAACAAGGTGGAATAGAATGACACTCAGAATCTGATTTTTGATGTTTGACCACCTTTAGCTCCCCAGCTGAAAGACCAGTTGCCAGTTTAAAGCTGGGTTTATGGGTATAGCCTTTAGTACAAGTCCAGAGCAAGAATTGTGCTCACATCTCTGGATCTGTAGCCAAACACTATGACTGATCTGCCACTAGAACCCCAAGGAAACCCCAGGCTGCGGGGCAACAGGGCAGTTGAGGAAGATATTGATGGGTACTTCCATTCTGTGCAGGAGCACACACCTGGAGGGAAGGCATCAGAGGATGCAGTCGATGCAGAATGATGGAAGACAGTCACCTCCGGATCTAGATGTCACAGAACTAGACATCGCACTACTGGAGCAATTCCCCCAGTACAGCTGGGAAACAGGTATGATGCCCTAGCATCACTGAGAGAGAGTACAGCAACGGAGGCAATGTCCACAGTTACCACCAGACAGGCTGAGAGGCACCCGGGCAGCCAGAGAAGAAGATGTCGAGTCATTGTGGTGGGAGACTCCCTCCTGAGAGGAATGGAGGGAGCCATCTGGTGCCCTGATCCTACAGTACGGGAGGTATGCTGCCTGCCCGGAGCTAGGTTCTGGACCTAATCAGGCCCAAGGACTACTACTCTGTGGTCCTCATCCATGTTGGAATGAATGATGTGGCCCGGAGTAGTCTGGAATGAGTCATGGCTGACTACATGGCTCTGGGAGACAGGCTTAGAGGTTTGGGGACACAAGTCTTCTCATCAGTCCTCCCGGTCAGCAGACATGGCCAGCACCATGGCAACTGCATTGAGGAGGTGAGCTCATGGCTTCGGAGCTGGTGCCACTGTGCAGGGTTCAGCTTTCTAGACCACGATCCATACTTACAGGATAAGACCTTGCTGGGACGGGACGGCCTACATCTCTTGCCAAAAGGTAAGAGTCTGTTCTCTTAGGTTGGCAGACATCCTATGTAGGAATTTAAACTAGCTTTGTCAGGGGATGGGGATGCCGAGTTCAGTACAAGATTGGGGAGGACAAGCCATGAATCGCACACTGGAATTGATCAGGTAAGTACTAAGGGGCCCGCTAAAAGTCAGGATAGGGGAATACTAAGGGCACCTATCGGGGAGGGGCTAAGGTGTCTCTACACTAATGCTAGAAGTATTGGGAAACAAGCAGGAGGAACTTACAGTTCTGCTTGCAGACAAAGATCTCAACCTGGTTGGTATAACAGAAACCTGGTGGGACCCTTCCCGTGACTGAGCAGTGGGCATTGATGGCTACAGGCTATACAGGCAGGATAGATTGGGGAAAAAAGGGGGTGGGACATTGCACTAAATGTTAAGGAACATTATACATTGTCTGTAATAAAGATGGGAACAGAAGAAGGGCAGATCAAAGTCCTATGGGTCAGATTACAAGGGGGTAGGGATGAAAGGGAGTTGGTAGTGTAGGTCTACTACAGACCCCTACACCAGGAGGAGGAGTTAGACCTAGAATTCTCAAAACAGCTCTCAAGGGCGGTACACTCAAAGGACCTAGTTGTCATGATAAATTACCCAGACATCTGCTGGGAGGAGCAGTTGGCCAGGTCTATCCGTTCACATAGGTTCTTAATCTGCATACAGGACTTGCACCTAACACAGGAAGTATGCAGTCCCACTAGGGGAAATGCTGTACTTGACTTGGTGCTGACCACAGGGGAGGACTTGGTGGAGAATCTACAGGTACAAGGTAACCTAGGGGATAGTGACCGTCAGTTGATAGGATTCACTGTCCGGCGTAAGGTGGGAAAGACAACTAGTAGGACAGTAGTGCTAGCCTTCTGGAAGGCCAACTTCAATGAGCTCAAGAGATCAGTTAGAGTGCGACTGAGGGGTAATCACATCTGTGAGTTGGGAGTCCAAGAAGGGTGGGAGTTCCTTATGCGACTGATCCTACAGGCCCAGAGAGGCACCACCCCAGTATACGCAAAGGGAGGGAAAAGAGCCAAAAAACTTTCTTGGCTGAGCAGGGAAATCCAGGAGAGTCTTCAGAGGAAAAAAAGAGGCCTACAGGCTGTGGAAGCAGGGGGCAGCCACCAAGGAGGAGTATACCTGCTTGGCTCGCACTTGCAGGGAAGCAGTGAGGAAGGCCAAAGCAATTACAGAACTCAAGTTTGCAACAAAGATTAAGGATAAAAAAATGTCCTTCTTTAAGTACATAGGGAGCAGGAAGAAGGCACAGGGTAACATAGGGCCGCTACAGAATGAACTAGGGCAACTCGTAACTGATAGGATGGAAAAAGCAGAGCTCTTAAATAATTTCTTTGCTTCTGTTTTCCTGAAAATGGATACAAATACACCTCCCAATGAGTCTTTAGTCTGGAGTGTGAGTAATAGCAATCCACCAATGGTTAGCACTGACCTAGCGAAGGGGCACTTGGAAGGGCTGGACGTATTTAAGTTGGCAGGCCCCAATGATCTTCACCCAAAGGTACTAAAGGAATTGGCTGACGACATAGCAAAACCACTGGCGCAACTGTTCGAGCACTTGTGGCACTCAGGACAGGTCCCAGAGGACTGGAAAAGGGCCAATGTGGTTCCTATTTTCAAGAAGGGGAGGAAGGAGGACCCGGGTAAGTATAGGCCAGTTAGCCTCACCTCTATTCTCGGCAAGACCTTAGGAAAATCATAAAGGATCATATTTGCAGGGAGCCAGTGAGTCACACTATGGAAAGGGGCAACCAGCATGGGTTTATAGCAGGCAGATCCTGCCTGACTAACCTGGTTTCTTTTTATGACCAGGTCACAAAGTGCTTAGATGCAGGACTGGAAGTAGATATTATTTACCTGGATTTTAAAAAAGCTTTTGACACAGCGTCACACCCAATTCTTACGAGCAAACTTAGTAGCTGTGATGTGGATTTTTTCACAGTAAGGTGGGTGAAAAGCTGGCTCATGGGATGCACCCAGAGAGTGGTGGTAGATGGGTCGGTTTCTTCCTGGAGGGATGTGGGTAGTGGTGACCCCCAAGGCTCTGTCCTTGGACCAGTGCTGTTTAATATCTTCATCAGTGATTTGGATGAAGGTGTTGAAAGCACCTTGTCCAAATTCACAGATGACACTAAACTATGGGGCGTAGTAAACACACTGGAGGGCAGGGAGTGAATTCAGGCAGATTTGGACAGACTGGGGAAGTGGGCAGATCAGAATAGGGTGCAATTTAGCAAGGATAAATGCAAGGTGCTGAATCTGGGGAGAAAGAATCTCCAATACACGTATAGACTGGGGGGCTACCATTCTGAGTACCAGAGCAGTGGAAAGAGATCTCAGAGTCCTGGTGGATGCAAAAATGAACATGAGCTGCCAGTGTGACAAAGTAATAAGCAAGGCTAAATGCACTCTTTTGCATCAGCAGGTACATCACGAGCAGGTCTAGGCAAATGATGATTCTCCTCTACGCAGCATTGGTGAGGCCGCAGCTGGAGTACTGCATCCAGTTTTGGGCGCCACACTTCAAGAGAGATGTGGATAACCTTGAGAGGGTCCAGAGGAGGGCTATTCGTATGGTTGAGGGCCTGCAGGTAAGACCCTATGAAGACAGACTGAGGGACCTGAATCTCTTCAGCACCTGCTTAGAGGTGATCTTGTGGCTGTCTACAAACTCATCAGGGGGGGCCAGCAGGGAATAGGGGGCACTCTGTTTACCAGGGCACCCCTCAGGGTTACCAGAAATAATGGCCACAAACTGAAGGAGAATAGATTTAGGTTGGACATAAGGAAGAAATTCTTTACGGTGAGGGTTGCCAAAATATGGAATGGTCTTCCAAGGGAGGTGGTGCTTTCCCCTACCTTGGAGGTGTTCAAGAAGAGATTGGATAGGCATCTGGCTGGGATTACTTAACCCCAGTGCTCTTTCCTTCCTGGAGCAGGGGGTCAGACCTGATGATCTGCCAGGTCCCTTCCGACCCTAGACATCTATGAAATCTATGAAAAGTCCCTGATAGCTAACATGTAATAAATCACAAGTGGTGTGATATAATCACGAGTCAGTAATACAATGGGTGATAACAGGGATTGAACGGAAGGTCTTCATCACCAAAAAGATAGGTTCCTATATTACTGGAGAGACACTGCCAAGAGCAGTGTGCTACATAAACATTGCTATTATTTTTGAAAGATCTAAAATGTATGGATTCTTCTTCAAACTTTTGGTCTGCAAAATCTGACTAGGAACCTTGTGAAAGCAGGATTTCTTGAGAAGATTCCTATAAGAACAGGTGCTTTTGTGAGATTTCCAGTGCCTCTTATTTCCAAAAGTCCTAAAAATATGGATAGAGGAGCTTGTTTGTTGGCTTTCTGACACCTCTCTTTAATGTCCCACTTGGAGCCAAACAGCAGAGGCAAGTGACAGGGCAGAAAGTGTTAAGCAGAACCTGTTAAAATGAAAGTGCAGTTCTGCTTTAAAGAAAAAAAGGTAGTAGCATCAGAGTAGCATCAGTGGCTTCCATATTTATTGTCCCTCACTGATTCCAATGTCCAATGTGCTAAGTACACATCATGGATGACTGGTGCCACCTTAGTCGGGGGGTGGGGGATGTGCCCCCCCTGTGACCAGTCAGCGACTGGGGCGGGGGGGTATCCCCCACAGCCAATCTCACTGACTCGGCAGGGGGAGGGTCCCTGCCTGCCCCCACGCCTGTCGCCTAAGCGGCAAGTGTGGCCTGTCAGGGGGTGCACATGCACCTCTATGCACCCCCTACACATCGCCACTGGTACACATATTAAAAAAGATTTCTTCTGACCTATGGGGTTGCAAGATGAACTGGGAGCTAAAGAGTCAAGCTGGATCTTTTTCTGACTTATGTATGATGCTCATCATCAATACCCTCAATGATAATAATTCTACATTTGGAAGCTAGGGCCAGAGCCTTCATAACTACTCACATGTGGTTGCCCTTTTAGGACAGTAGATTTTTTTTTTACATGGGTGTAAATTGGCCATTGTGATGGGACCCTAACCCCTGTAACAACAACAGCAACAATAAGAATTCCACTGAAATCATAGTCTCCATGTCACTCTGCATACACACAGTCACAAGTTTTTATAGGACTGAGTCTTTACATTTGTCAATGATGCAAGAGAGAGAATAGAATAGATCTCTCCCCCAGAGCATATCTGAGTCAGCACAGTAAGCAAATCTGACTCAAAGCTATAAGTAAGACTAGGTTTGTAAGGTGTTTTTCTTACAAGGCCATATCCTAGGGCTGGACTAAATTATTACCTTAATTCAGCAATGTGCTCAAGCCTCTGTTTTACCTTAACCACAAAAGTAATCCCATCTGAATTCAGCAGAGCACTTCAAGCCCTGATACAAAGCCAACTGAAGTCAAAGGAAAGACTCCCACTGACTACAGCGAGTTTTGGATTAGTCTCTAAATCACCTTTTGAACATTGCAGATTAAACGAATTCTTAAGTACTATGTTGAATTGGAGTCTGTGTGTCTACAAATGTAATAGCAATAGAATACAAATAGAAGATGCAGGTCTAGTTTCAGGAAAAAAAAGACTTATAGTCAGATTTAAGCATTCCTCTATAGTATTTGTAAAAATTTCATGCAAACATCTGTGTTTTGTGTATTGCAGATGATGGGCCATCAGGCTGCAGTGCTCCAGCTAGCCAGTTTCTGGTCCCTTTCCTCCATCTAAGGATCTGTATAAGGTGACAGAATCAGGCCCACTGAGCTTGATTCCGTGTCTTGTATAATGATATAAACTAAGACTAAGTCTAACATTCATAGAGAAAAGGTACAGATGTCTTTCATGATCCAACTTACAAGGTAGTTGGTGGGGGCTGACTCTCATCAGTTCATTAGTCTGTCTCAGCTGGGTTCTGTTATGTAGGCTTGCCTGACCTCATTTCTTGAAGTACTTCTGCCACCTGCCATTCCATGGTTTATAAGATTTTTAAATAGCCGCCAACCTGTGCTAATCATTATACAAGGGGCACCAATTTTGTCCTTTGAGGCATAATGTTGGTCATGTTAGCTCTGGAGAGTCCCTTATTGCCCTGCTTGCAGTGCACTGGGCAGCGTTATCTCTATTTCTGCAAGTTACTTGCTGGTAGGTTTCAAGACCAGACCCATCAGTTTCTCTTGTAGGCATGGGCTGCAGGTAGGTAGGTGCCCAGACCAGCCAGCAACTTTTTCAAACAGTCCTGTATAGCATGATTGCCCAACTGCAGGCACACAAACAGGTTGTATGTGGTCTGGGAGCACTTGACATGCAGCCTGCAGGCCCCGGCAGTGTCATCTCCTCCTGCTGAGCAGTGGGGCAGGGCCCAGAGGTCCCTGCACCATCTGCTCAGCCAACATGGCAGGGCATGGGGTTTGTGTGCTGCTGGCCTCCACCAGCATGGGGCATGGAGCAGGGGGCTGCATGTTGCTAGCAGGGATGGGGGTGACTGGCACAAACAGGATGGTGGTGATTTTAAGAGGGCCATCTGAACAGTATGTAGGAGTGCATTCTCCTGCTGTACACCAGGGCTGAAGTTCTACAGCTGCTCTACAGCAACACTTAGCACTTTATAAACATGCATCACTCCTCTCAACACCCCCAATAAGTGCAGTAATTAAGGGTCATTATCCCAATTTTACAGAGGTGAAGTAATTTGCCAAAGGCCATAAATGAATCAGCGACCTAGCAAGGATTAGATTGCAGGGAGAAGTCCCTGCCCCTACACCTATGTTCATTCCTCAAGGTCATCCTGCATTCCTGTAAGGGATTGAGAAATTGCTTCTCCAAACTGTGCTACAACACGCTAATCCAGCAATTAATAGTAGGTAGTCAACAACATGTTGCATCACAGCACTTGCAGGTTTATTGTTATTCTTGAATCAGTCTTGCTCTCACTCCTACTCTGTCTGCAGGTCTGTTGGCCTTATTACACACTAGGGTCCAAGCTGAACCTCTAGCCTTATACCTTATACTAAGGGCCACATTCTTGGCCCCTAATGCAGCTCATTTGTGCTAAGAAGTTGCCCTATGCGAGCTCTTGGGGACTGGCTTTTGTAGGGAAATCCCTGGGTGATGCATTGTTGGATGTGTCAGTTTTATTTCATTCCCCCTCCAGTGAAGGGGAGGTACTGGACAGAATCAGAGCACCTTATACTTTTGTGATCCACAACTAGTGGAAAGTTTTCTTGGCTTGCACCAGAAACTGCTGTAGGTTAGGGATGCCTCAGAGCCATTCAGACTTGTATTCCAGGATCGGGGGGAGCATAGCTGGGCTGGATGTGCTCCCAAGGATCTGAGGATGTTTCTGACTGTATGTGCACAACTCTTGTTTTGTTGGGTGACAGCTGATTTGGTGTGGCCAGCTCTGTGCTCCTTAGTATCATTCTAGAGGCTGGTAATATAGCCTCTCTACCTTTTCTAGAACTTATTTTCTCACGTATTTTGTAACCAAGCAGGTTCTACCCTGTGGTTACCTACAATTGTCTCATTGCAAAGAGTTTCTGGTAGCTCAGACATGATTCCCTTTTGGTGTCATGCAACTTCCTCTCTCTGCAAACTACCCTGTCCTTCCTATGGGCAGTAACATGTCTTCTAAGAATCACCAGGTTACATCACCAGAAAGAGGATTAAATGAAATTTGAGTGGAAGAGACTGGTTAAACTGCCTTGTCTTTGTCCTTATTCTTCTTCACCACTAAATTTAGTATTATTGTCCACAGTAAATTGTCTAGTGCACTTGGTTGAGCAGAGGGGTGTTCCCTTAAAGCAGGGGTGTCAAATATACAGCCTGAGAGCTGCGTAAGATCTATGGAACCACTACGGCCTGCTGCAGTCTGCTAACACACCAGAAGTTGGGGAGGAGGGTTAGTGGGGTGTGGCCCGCCACAGAATTTGGGGGTTCTGGGTCCTGGTATACACAGCTGTTGGTGGTGGGGTGGAGGAGGGGGAAATGAATGAGGGCTGTGCACAGCTGCCTGACCCCTGCTGTTGGACCCAGGTCCCATGTCACTGCTGCCATATGAACCAAGTCTCACTCTCCCTCCTGCTACTCGCTCTGCCTAGCTACTACTGGCCCCACAGATTGGGCCTGGGAGGATTCCCCATGGTCCAGATCTGGCCCAGGGCCTGGGACAAATTTGACATCCCTGCTTTAAAGAAGACCTGTATGATTGCTCAGAGCTCCAGTATGAAATTGGAGATGTGCCTGTTGAGAGTCTCTGGGTTAGGGTCAGAGGGGAAAGCCACAAGGGTGATGTCATGGTGGGGGGTCTGCTATAGACCACCAGACCAGGAGGAAGTGGTGGATGAGGCTTTCTTCAAACAACTAGAAGAAGTTTCCCAATCACAGGCCCTGGTTCTTGTGGGGGACTTCAATCACACTGACATCTGCTGGGAGGGCAATAGAGCAGTGCGCAGGCAATCCAGAAAGTTTTTCGAGAGTGTTAAGGACAACGTCCTGGTGCAAGTGGCCAACTAGGGGCTGTGCTTTTCTTGACCTGCTGCTCACAAACAAGGATGAATTGGCAGGGAAAGTAGTAGCGCTGGGGCGGGCAATTATTTTGGGTGGAGGGCTGTTAACGAGTTTTGGTGAGCTGTCAAGGGAAAGGAGTCCAGGAAAGCTGGCTGTACTTCAAAGAAGCCTTACTGAGAGTGCAGGAACAAACCATCCTGATCTGCAGGGAGACTAGCAAGTATGGGAGAAGACCAGTTGGGCTTCACAGGGAACTCTTCAATAAACGAAATCACAAAAAGGAAACTTATAAGAAGTGGAAACTTGGGCAAAAACTAGGGAAGGATATAAGGGTATTGCCCAGACATGCAGGGATGAAGTCAGGAAGGTCAAAGTGCAAATGGAGTTGCAGCTAGCAAGGGATGTGAAGGGTAACAAGAAGGGTTTCTACAGGTATGTTGGTAGCAAGAGGAGGATCAGAGAAAGTGTGGGTTCCTTATTGACTGGGGGAGGCAACCTAGTGATAGAGAATGCAGAAAAGGCTGAAGTGCTCAACGCCTTTTTTGCCTCAGTCTTCACGGGCAAGGTCAGCTCCCAGACTACTGCACTGGGCAGCACAGTTTGGGGAGGAAGTAAGCAGCCCTCAGTGGTGAAAGAACAGGCTAGGGACTACTTAGAAAAGGTGGACATGTACAAGTCCATGGGGCCAGATGGGATGCACCGAAGGCTGACGTGACTGCAGAGCCACTGGACATCATCTTTGAAAACTCATGGAAATCAGGAGAGGTCCCAGATGATTGGAAAAGGGCAAACATAGTGGCCATATTTAAGAAAGGGAAGAAGGATCCAGGGAATTACAAACCAGTCAGCCTCACCTCAGTCCCTGGAAAAACCCTGGAGCAGATCCTCAAGGAGTCCATTTCTAAGCACTTGGAGGCGAAAGTGATCAGGAACAGTCAGCATGGATTCACCAAGGGCAAGTCATGCCTGACCAACCTGGTTGCCTTCTATGATGAAGTGACTGGCTCTGTGGATGCGAGGAATTGGGTGGATGTGGTATACCTTGATTTTATCAAGGCTTTTGATATAGTCTCCCACAACATTCTCGCAGGCAAGCTAAGGAAGTATGGGCTGGATGAATGAACTGTAAGGTGTATAGAAAACTGGCTGGAGCATTGGGCTCATGGGGTAGTAATCAATGGCTCAATGTCTAGTTGGCAGCTGGTATCAAATAGTGTGCCCCAGGGCTTGGTCCTGGGGCCAGTTTTGTTCACTGTATTCATCAACGACCTGGAAGATGGCTTGAAGTGCACCCTCAGCAAGTTTGCAAAGGACACCAAGCTGCGGGGAGTAGTAGATATGCTGGAGCATAGGGCTAGGATTCAGAGAGATAAATTGGAGGATTGGGCCATAAGGAATCTCATGAGGTTCAACAAGGACAAGGGCAAAGTCCTGCACTTAGGACAGAATAATTCCATGCACCAGTACAGGCTGGGGGCTCAGTGGCTGGGTAGCAGCTCTGCAGAAAAGGACCTGGGGGTTACAGTGGACAAAAAGCTGAATTTGAGCCAGCCATGTGCCCTTGGTGCCAAGAAGGTTAATGGCATACTTGGCTGCATTGGTAGGTATGTTGCCAGCAGATCTAGGGAAGCGATCATGCCCCTAAATTCAGGACTGGTGAGGCCACATCTGAAGTACTGTGCACCCCCCCCCCCACCCCGCACTACAGAAAGGATGTGGACCAATTGGAGAGAGTCCAGCAGAGGGCAACAAAAATGGTTCATGGACTGGTGCACATGACTTATGAGGATGGCTGAGGGAACTGGACTTATTTAGTCTAGAGAAGAGAAGATTGAGGGGGGATTCAATAGCAGCCTTCACCTACCTAAAATGGGTTTCAAAAGAGGACAGAGCTTGACTGTTTTCATTGGTGGCAGATGTCCTAACAAGGAACAATGGTCTCAAGTTGCAACAAGGGAAGTTTAGCTTAGATAGTAGGAAGAATGTTTTTACTAGGAGGGTAGTAAAGCACTGGAACAGGTTACCCAGAGAGTTGGTGGAAGCTCCACCCTCGGAGGTTTTCAAAACCTGGCTAGACAAAGCTTTGCCTGCGATGATCTACTTGGGGATGGTTCTGCTTTGAGCAGGAGGTTGGACTATATGACCTCCTGAAGTCCCTTCTAACCCTAATTTTCTATGATTCTATAAGACCATTCTAGCCTGATACCATTTACTTAAAAACAAAACAAAGCACCCCCCAACCCCCCCAAAACCCCTACACATACTCTGCTAACACAAAGCACAAGTGATCATTTGGTTAATTTAATGTTATCACTCCTAGCTCAACCACCCTACACAATTAATTTCCCACCAGGCAATTAAAAAAAATTAATCACTCCTAGAAAGTTAACAGACTTCTCCCAGTAAGTTGGCAAACTTGTGTGTGTTTCCCTTTTGAATTCTTTTTCCATAGCTTATCCCTCCAACCCTGGATCATTGCAGTCTGTGTTCTTCAGGAAGACTGTAGCACGACCTGCCTTCAAGCAGCTGTGCACAACCCTTTGTGGCCAAGCTTGCCCTGCTTGGTACAACTCTTGCCTCCCTGGCTAAATACAGACACTCTGATTTAACGTGAACCAGGAAGAAGTTTGGGACAAGACTTTCATAAACCAGTTTGACCTAAATCAGTTATGTTTGATACTACATTCAACCATGTTTGATACTACATTCTACATGATACTACATTCAACCGGGGAGGAATAGGCTGCAATCGGACCTAGACGGGTTACAGGGGTGGGTGGATGAGAACAGGATAGGTTTCAACACTGACAAGTGCAAGGTACTGCACCTGGGGAGGAAGAACCAGCAGCATACATACAGGCTGGGGAACTCCCTTCTTGTGGGTGCAGAGGCAGAAGAGGATCTTGGAATCATTATTGATGCCAAAATGAACATGGGCTGGCAGTGTGGGGATGCCGTCAGGAAGGTCAACCACACTGTGTCATGCATCCACAGATTCATCTCGAGCAGGTCCAAGGAGGTGATCCTCCCCCTCTATGCAGCACTGGTCAGGCCACAGTTGGAGTACTGAGTCCAGTTCTGGGCGCCGCACGTCAGGAGGGATGTGGACAACTTGGAGTGGATCCAGAGGAGGGCCACCCACATGATCTGGGGGCAGCAGGGCAGGCCCTACAAGGAGAGGCTACAGGACCTGAACCTGTTCAGCCTCCACAAGAGAAGGCTGAGGGAGGATCTAGTGGCCTGTTACAAACTAGTCAGAGGGGACCAGCAGGCATTGGGGGAGTCCCTGTTCCCCCAAGCACTACCAGGAGTGACTAGAAATAACGGTCACAAACTAGCAGAGGGTGGATTCAGATTAGACATCCGTAGGCACTACTTCACAGTCAGGGCGGCTAGGATCTGGAACCAACTTCCAAGCGAAGTGGTGCTGGCTCCTACCCTGGGGGTCTTTAAGAGGAGGTTAGACGAACACCTTGCTGGGGTTGTTTGACCCCAGTACTTTTTCCTGCCATGGCAGGGGGTCAGACTGATGATCTGCTCAGGTCCCTTCCGACCCTACCAACTATGAAACTATGAAACTATGTTTATCTTTAAAAAGTTTCAGCCATTCTGAAACTGATTTATATGCACTGAACTATTCTGTTACAGGTTTAAACCAGTTTCTGATCACTTAAATTGGTTTATGTGCAACTTCTGTCCCTAGCCCCAGAGTACCACCCTGCTGCCTCACCAGCCACGCTTTGATGATAAAGAAAGGATATATAAGTCTGGGGGCTGCCCCTCAGAACACCAGAGTGAGCTTTGGCTGCTTCACTCCATCCTGCTCATCAGTGGGCTCTCAGCTCCGTGCCTGGAGCAGGACACCTCTTCTTATTTTGCCTGCTTATTCCACTTGCTTTAATTCTCTAGGCTCCAGCCCCTTAACACAGAATTTCTCTGGGATCCAGCCTGATCTCTTCTCTTTGCACCAGGCCTCTGGCTCTGCCTCAATCTGTGGGGTCCTTTTTGTCCTACTTTAATCCACTGGGCCTTGAGACCACAGTCCAAAATGCAGGGAGCCTCACTAGCCCTCACTAGGGCCTCCTGTCTCCCCTTTAGCTACTTCCAAGTTTCATAGATGGCACCGTTCACTGGATTCTTAGCCCTACCTTGATTCCCTGGGTCTAAGCCCTCAATTAAAATGTTATGTGACTCACTGGTGCCCCACTGTGACCTGTCTATTGGTCCCACTTGGGTTCTTTCTCTCACTAGCCCTTCCTGACCATTGGTCTCACCTGGGGTCTAAATCCACAACTCTAAGCACAGAGTGCCTTCCCTGGCACTCCCACCATGGTCACCTGCTTCCATTTTAACAATGCCCATGCCTTGTAGCTTTCAACACACAAGCTAAATATTTTGCTGGAACAGTTTCCTTAAACCCTCCTGGGTCTCTGTATCCCAGTAAACTCCCTTTTCTTACCAGCTGGCCCTTCCAACCCTCCAAAATACCCAAGTTTGCTTGTGTTTCCCTCTCCATCAGCCTGGGTCTATGGCTCTTCCCTCTGGTCCAGGAGTCAGGCTTCTAGTATCCCAGGCTCCACCCCTCTAGCTGGGCACAGGGTTTTCCTTTCTGCCCATTACTCAGGCTGCTTTCATCTGCTGCAGTCTGCTCAGCTGCCCTTCAACTACTATTCAACTATGCGCTTGCTTAGAGCACTACCCCTGCAGTTTATTGCAAGGCATCTTGCCCCAGTGATTGCTTGCACTTCTGTGACTTCTGCCTTTATTTCCCTTGGCTTCTTAATTTTTTGCATCTGTCCCTTACCCGGCTGCCCACAAAATGCTGCAGTCCTTGCCTGCTGCTCTTTCCCTCTTAAAGTAACAGAAGCCCTTGACCCTGGTTACAGGGATTCAACTACTATGAATCTATGGAGTGCACGAGTTGCTGTTCTTTACGTTCTCTTCAAGTTTCTGCCACACTTTCTCCTCCTCCCCAAACCAGCTACTTCCAACCACACATTTGTTAAGATGAACTTCTATCATTAGTGTAAACAATCTGTATTTTCACCTGCAAACAGTATGGTCACCACTAAAAGCCTCACTGCATTGGAGCCCCACATTAGCTTGGATGGATGCCTGTACTGCATTGTTCTTGATTGTCCTTGCCACTGAAATGACACACATTCTAATGAATTCCTTGCTTTTGGCTTCTCCTTGCATCCAAAGCAACTCAGGCTTTAATTTTACCTGAATACATCTTCCTGTGACATGCCACATACATATCGAGCCACTTAACATGGACTTGGTTCATTTAATATGGAAAGAAGTAGTGAAAAATTGAAAAACTGACATGCTCTGGCTTTCCCTGTATGCCACAATGCCTCAGAAGGACTCTCATCAGTGAACACATACATTACACAGCAAGTGAATTTGAGACACTGGGTCTTCAAGCAAAGTAAATGTAAAACAAACATCTCTTTGCTTAGTAACAATGACTCTATGCATTTGAATCATGGCATCATTTTAACAATCTCCAAGTACTTTTAGAAACATCAGTGATTTAGCACAGGGGCGATGCGTAGGGGATGCACGCAGGTGCACGTACACCCCCTGAGTGTGGCGGTGCACCCCCTTCAAAAAGCGGTTCCCACTGGCCACTGCCGATGCTTGTTTGGTGCTTGCCATCCCGCTATCAACAGTGCTAGTGGTGGCTGCAGGAGCTCCCATGCTTACCACTGCTGTGCTCCTGCCACCGCTGCTGCGCTCCCACCACTGCCATGCCCCCCAGCCACCAGGGGCATGTGCCATTCATGATTTGGCAGGATAGCACTAGAGTTGTTTGGAAATGTGAATTTCCATTCCATGGAAAAGTCTGGTAGAAGGCAGGGCCAGGTGGCATCCTGGAGTCTCTACAAATATGTTTGGTTCAGAATTGAAATAAAAACAACACCATTGAGGATTCCACTGAAATTTGACAAGACCTAGTGAAATATTTTTACTTCTATGAAATGCTAATTTTCAAGGGAATACTCTTCTTTTGAAAGGTTTTCACCAGCTCTACTCAGAGCCTGGCAAGACTAAACCCTTCTGCCTCATGTCAACCTGGAGCTTGCATCATGATCCCTATTCTACAGGAACTGGAGACATGGAGAGGTTAAGTGACATAACCAAGGTCAAGCTTGGGGGCCGATAGGAGAATTGGCATCTCCTGAAACACAACTTAATGTTCTCACCACTGGGCTATGCTCCCTAGGATTTGGATGCATATATTTGTGGTGGGTTGCTAGGCTTTGCCCGGCTCTCTGGGCTTAGTAAATTGCGAATGGGATTGGTGGGGCAAAACCCACCAATCAGAGACAGGCAGGGGAAGAGAGTCCGCTCTGCCTCTACTCTGGGTGGGGGGGGAGGGGGGCAGAAGTGGACTTAATTGGGAACTGCAATTGCAGCCCCCTGATTGGTTCATTTTCAATCTGGGGGTGGAGCCCCAGAAGGGGATATAAGCCATTGTGTGCTGAGCACGCGGCACAGTTGGCAAGGGATTAAAAAGAAGGAAGTGGTCCCAGGGCCAAGAAGAGCTAGGAGAGCTGCTCAGTGAGCATATCCAGCTGCCCAGAAGAGCCCTAAAGATTCCACCGCTGGATGGAAGCAGTGGATGGTGCAGGCATCACTGCAAGATGGTCTGCGAGGGACCTGGACCCTGGGAGCCGCAGCGAGGCAGCTCGGGTCTCTAACCCTGGTGTGAGGCTGGGAATGGTAGCCAGTGCTACCATGGGGTGAGTCACTGCGGGGCAGAAGGCCCTAGAGAGGGAGGGGCCGGGCGGTCTGTGACCTATCCCCTGCAGTGGGTCCGCAAGGGCCCCAGGAGTGGATCCTGAGTGTGGGGAGCAGTATTCGGAGTGGCACAGCCCTGGGCATGCATGAGGCATGAGAAAGATTGAGCCACTGGGACATGTGAGTGAGTCATGCCACTCCTATGAGGCCTGGAACTGAGCCCTCCCCTGGAGAAACATTAGCCAGGCCAGGGCAGCTTATGGACAACCTCCACCCAGCTTCTTGGGACACATGAGTCAGTGGGGCAACAGGTCTCCCACCGGGGGTTGACACTTGGAGGAAGGTAACCTCAATAAAGAGGCAGGAAGAAGAGACCTCTAAAAGAAGGGGGACCACTAGAGAACTTTTGTGCCTCATGTTTTGGAGTGTTTTACTGACTGTTTGATACGTGCTATGAATGTGAGGAATGTTTATTAACTGGTAACTGTCCGCCTTGGTTTTTAGAATGCCATTTATTGTTGTACTTACTCGGGCTGTGTGAAATGGCACTGTTCTGTTTCAACTTGCGTTTCAAAGGAACAGCCTTTTGTTTTGAATTTCGTTTCGATTCAAAACCATTGTTCCGTTTTGTTTAATCGAAACAGTTTCACTGTGTTGACGCTGTTTCGACGTTTTGTCCATAGGCTATAACGGGGAAGCTCAAAACAGCCTATAGCTTTGTCATTTCTGGCTTGATTTGGATGACACTTGCAGGAATGGTAGCCCCTTTGGGAGGCATGAAGCCTGCCACATTTCAAGGATATAGGTACAGGGGTTTCAGGGGAACTGCATCTCAAAGTCTTGACAGCAAAACTCATGTCACTATTATGTGTTAAGCCACAGCGGCGGGGTCAAAACTGCAGGACTCCTAGGCCCTTCTGCACCCATGAAGCCTGCCAGCTGTCAAGGAGATCGGTGCAGGGGGAGTCTGGGTTCTGGGGCCCTGCACCTCTAGCTGCTGACAGGCAAAAGTGGAACACACAGTTCAGTAACTGACACCGAGGCAGAAAGCAGAGCAGTTCAAACAATGCTGTCTTTTATGCAGTTTTTCCATCCCTCCCCCAGAGCACTGGGATTGGAAGAGACCTCAGGGAAGGATGACAGTCATTGGCCAGCTACACAGTCAATAATGAGAGCAGTCCTTCCTCCCACTTCCCCTTCCTTCTCCTTACTTTAGTTTCTGTTTCCCTGCAGGCAAGCCCTGCTTGAGCTTTGAATCTTGAAACGTTAAAAAAATTTTGAAATGTTTCATCTTGCCTTGTTTTGTCTCAAGGCTGTTTTGAAGCTCCCCGTTTCATTTCGATTTTGCTGTTTTGGGCTTGAAAGGAGTCGAAACAGCGTCAAAATGAAACTGACGGCAAAATTTTGCGCAGCCCTAATACTTAGCTGTTCATACCGTTTGGGACTGTTGTGCTTACCTGCTTGCATTTGGGTATGTATATAGTTATGTTTATATTTACTTCTAACCTGTAAATACTCACCTTAGTTCACTACCTCTTTTTATATATATATATCTATATATTGTGTGTGTGTGTGTGTGTGTGTGTGTGTGTGTGTGTGTGTGTATATATGTATGTATACACACACACACACATATACATACACACACACAATTTGTACTTGGTTGAGACATTGCTTTCTGTTCTCTATTGAGACATGATAGGTGGGAGGGAACTGTGAGTAGACTGCAGTTTCCACCCCCTGCACGTGTGCCCTGCTGGCTTTCTCCTTCTATTGGTGAGGGGGGACACTCACTTTGGAGACATCCGGGTTACATATTGTCCAAGACTAGCTGCCTGGTTGTCCAGGGTCAGGTTGACTGTAATACCCAGGATGCTGTGGTTCAGTGGTGCATTTCTAATAATAATATGCTGCATTTAAACAAATACTAATATTCTTTTAAAGTATAACCAATGAAGAAACTATATGCACGGATCATTTTTTTGCTACTGCAATGCAGCTACCTCTGGGGTGAAGCAGGCAGCTCTTAGACAACACATGGCAAGTTAGTTTAAAAATGAAGAACAATTGGATTAGGGAATCATAAATAAGCAGATTCCATTTCCCTTGTTGGGATATGGCCAGGACATTGTGGTTAACACTGCAGCTCTTAAGAAAATGCCATAGGATCTTTCTGAGAACTACAGACAGCTTGGGCCTGAGCTTTTCCATGCTTTTCAAAGGCATCTTCACCAGCATTATAATTCTTGGCACTAAACATGGGTACATGGAAATAAGACAATATCACTCACTTCCCACTTGTGGTGGCATCTACATGTTAGAATTTTCCTACCCAAGAACTGACCCAGCCCAGCCTGACTCTTCAAGATCTGCTTTTGTCACAACTTAAGGTGGCATGCACGTAAAACTCCAAGCTAGCTAAGAGCAACCATAAAATATATTTAGATTAACTCATGCCAGATTTCCAAGGGCCTCATCACATACTCTATAGGATCTGGCAAAACACAGCAATCATGAGGGTGTGATCAGGGTTCTGAGTCATAGCTCCATGCTGCCCTGAGGAAACTTTATGCTGCTCTTATATAATCCACTATTTGCTTGCTCTTGCTGCTGTGGAGATACTAATGCAGTACACACGAACATCTACCTACAGGAAGTGCTGCTCCAGCAAGGTGAGTTCAGTGGGTTACTGTACAGCACATGTTGCTAATGTAGTTCAGTTGTAGTTCAGTGGGTTATGTTCCTGTATAATGAATGCAAGGAGGGCAGACTTGGACAGACCTTGCTGTGGGATATGTAACAGTCAAGTAAAGTCCTTTCACCTGGGAGCTTTTCAGTTAGAACCACAACAACCTGAAGACCACAGTGTCATCCAAATGGCCTCAAAGGCAGAAAGGTGGAGGCTACAACTGACAGTATATGTGAACACCAAATAATGGCATCTAAACTGATCTTCTCATCTGGTTTTCACCTTTGCCTCCATGGGGAACTATTAATTTGGGGTTATACTGAGTATAGTTTTGGCCATATAGAACTGGCAGTATCTTTGGGAAGTATGGCGCAACCTTATTATAAAAAACCCTCAGGATACTGCCAGGAAGGAAGCAGACAAATACCATAGTATCCATCATTATTATGGACCCAACTCAGAAAGGTATTTTAGCCTGTATCTAATTTTAAACATACAAGTTCCTCTCTTGAGGTCAATAGGACTAGTTAGGCTCAGGTAAATTACTGCAGTATAAAATAACAGTACAAGACAAGCCCAGTTTGACTCTCCATCCGTCTCAACTTTGTGGGACTACAAAATATAGCATGGCTCTGTAATGTCCTATCTCACCAATTCTGGAATACTTGCAGTGACAAAGCCTCAGCCATCTCTATTAAAATCCTGGTAATTTTAGGTCTGACCTTTTTTTTTTAGCTTTACACCATTGCTACTTACGAGTTACTCTTTTGAGGCTGTGAATAGTTCCCTTCTGTATATCCTGACAATTAAGTTATTCATGAAAGATTATCATGTTCTCCATCCCAAGTTATAGAACTGGTTGTATATCACTTCTTGTGGGTTACTATGCAGGAATCCCACAGAACCCAATGGTGGCATCATGAGTGTGGATCCAGAATGAATGCCTCATTCTCCAATATCTGCAACATTTCACGAGCACTTTGCAATGCAGAAGCATTACTCCTTTGGAGGTAGCATAAAAGAGCTAAAACCAGCATAGGACAGGTCATTTTTACCTTTTGTAAATAAAGAATGGTCCCTTTAAGCACAGCATAAAATTTCTTCCACCCTCTTCTTCCTCTGGGAGCTAAAAAAAAGAAAACCAATTTGTTATACGTTCCTGCTTATGACACTACTACTTGGCTGTCAGTTTGGAAGAAGACAATGTATCACCATCACGAAAACCCACTACAGATATCCCCCGACTAAACCAAAGGTTTCCCAGGTACAGTATATTGGGCTTCTACCCATATTAACTAGGGAATGCTGAACCACTTAAGCATCCAACACCCAACTGACATTCAAAAATGAGGTGAACCGTTCAAGTGCAAGACCCCTTAAGCCTTCACCTGAAGTCCAGCTGACCCCTTGATTTTCATTATTTCTCATTCTTGCTCAGCTTGACATCCATACCTAGAATTAGAAAAGTCTAAGTGGTGAGTGTTTTTGTGGGAAACTCCACTTCAGCTAAGCAAACTGGAGATCACAGGGAACACCCTGTTCTACAGAGATTTGTAGGCTAAAGGCTCTGAAAATTCAGACAGGCTTTGGGTATGCAGGCAAACTGATGGGTATCTACACAAACAGGCCAGACCACTAAGTTTTTCAATCTGAAATTCGCTCAACATTTGTAAGTGAGGGAAATGTGTTTTGCTTATAGATCTTTGGGTGAACTCCTGGCCTTATGGCCTAAAATCTGGGTAGAACAGATGGCCAGGTTCAGCTGGAGGCATGTCTGGTACCTGCTGTCACAGACCCAAATGCTGCATGCTAGGCTGAATCTCTAAATCCCAGTTTATACCTTACTGTTCTGCTCAATGGGCTTTGTGGGCTTTCTAGCTGCTATCTCTAGCAATCGCTGCTGACAGTGATATTCATGCATGCTAGATTGAGGACCAGCAATGCAGCTCTCTTCCAGATAACCACACGTCCTTTGTCTGTGATGCATGAACTGGTGGGCATAGCTGCCAGCATGTTTTTGTTGCAATCCCTAAGGATTTCTGTACCTCTTAGATGATCAAATCCAGATGGAAAGAAATTGGAGGCAGATAAGGAGTCACAGAGATTCCCAACCCTCCTCGCTTTGTTTGGTTATACACCCAGACTAGCACATTCTTATTACTGCAATGTCCAGGTGTTAAGTGGATGCTTGGCACCAATTTAGCTCTTTTTGTGCTTGCTCTCAAGGTATTTTGCAGGGAGGGAGAGGTCATTAGATCTATTTAGTGCATAAGGAAACATGGGAGCAGAGAGGTTTATGTGACTCACCCAGCAGCATGGAGCATCTGCCGCAAGATAATGGCAGAGAAAGGAATGGGATGCCAGGCTCCTGATCTCAAGCCTAGTGCCCTATTATCTGTGCCCTGTTCTCTTACCCAGTCTGTCTCTGTTGTCTCTTTTGAGTTGGGACTAGGTGAAAATACTGTAGCTTAGGTATTGGCTGGTGTCAGTACTAGAGAGGAGAAAGGGAAGCAGTAATTCAGCCAGGCGCTGCAGGCTGGGGAAATGACTGCTCCTTAGAAGCCTGGTTCATTTTCTTCCAGGGTAAGGGTATGAGACATATCACAACCTCCATATGCTTGCTGCATGGATCAAGTGACTGTGTATGTCATGGGTAAGGCAGCTGAGGTCTTCCCTTGTTCCTTCAAACATATAGTGATAGGCGCTTAAGCAACCAGCTCTCCCTGCAGACATCTCTATAGCAATGTATGGTACTGCAGAGGAGACAGTCCACCATGGGCAGGCAGAGAAGAAAGATGCTAAGGCACTGATGGGAGAGGCTGACAAAAGTACCCTTATATACTTACTTAGAGACTGCCAAGAGAAGGGAGACCTTGGGCCATAATCTTATGTATTCATGGGCTTTTAATGGGCTTCAGTGACTGCGCCATTCATCTCCATTAACAAAAAAAATCCTCAAAGGTTTTACTAATCACCAGTAATTAAACAACAGTTTCCAAATATATTTTCCATTATCCTTCCTGTACTCCCAGTTGAAGTCAATGTTACTTAGCATCCTGTTGCTAGTGGAACTTGTGCATGTACAATGTGATGGCAGAATGTGGATGAGCAAAAGCCTCAGACTTGAGGTCTATATCCAGA
This sequence comes from Alligator mississippiensis, assembly GCF_030867095.1. Taxonomy (NCBI): domain Eukaryota; kingdom Metazoa; phylum Chordata; order Crocodylia; family Alligatoridae; genus Alligator; species Alligator mississippiensis. The sequence continues at coordinate 43,852,814 of NC_081832.1, forward strand.
TTTTCTTCAACTTCAGCTTCTTTGGATCTGGATGAGCCCTTTAAAGAGGAAGGATCTAGAGCTGAACTTCCCCTATAGCTCAGAGTGCTGGGCTGCAGAGTCTTGGTTAAGTCTAGAATAGAAATGGGGACCAGCAATTAAACTTTGACTTTCCAAAGTCTATGGGGATATGTCTGCAGTGATTTGGTTAAGACCTACTTCTTTAATAGCAGTGTTTGGGTCTCTGTTGTGTTACACAAGGGTGCATCTACATGTGCAATTAATGTGCCAGAATTTTCTGTGCAGGAAATTCAGGCTCATTAAAGCTCTTCGCAGTGCACGTCTACACATGTGCCCCCATTGGCAGCAAATTAAGTCTGACAGAAGCAGTCCAGTCTAGGGCCGCTCCTGCCCTGCTCTGGCCCCCTGCAGCAGCCAAGGGAAGCTCCAGGTTCCCTTGGGTGCCAGCCCTAGGCTGGCAGGGGGCATTGGGACTTAGCCCCCAGCTCCAGAGGGTGGGGGTCAGGGAGGGCAGAGATTGAGACCCTTCCTAATCTCCTCATGGCTGGGAGGCAGCTGCCTCACAGCCAGAACAGATCTCCTAGCCACATGGAGATCAGAACAGGTCCCAGTCTCCATATGGCTGGCAGGCAGCATCCTGTTGAGCCAGGACAGCTCCCTGCACCCCCCTGTGGCCCCCCTGCAATTTGCTCCCAGTCAGCCTTTACATGTGTGCTACTGCACATTAGCTAATGTATCTACAGGTACTAGAAAATGGTGCATTGGACTAATATACTGCATGCACATTGCTGCACATGTGTAGATGGTGATGCTTTACTGTGTGTTAGATTAGTCTAATGCTTAGTAAAGTGTCTTGTGTAGACACGCCCATAGGCTGAATCCAGATGAACAGGGGCTTGTTTTCTGTGGCGCCACAAACTTCTTTGTGACATCACAAACTGCAGGTAGGGAACATTAAAATGTGCCGCTGACTGCAAGTTGGAAGCATGGGGCCAAAATTTGCTACTGGGAAATTCCAGTAGCAAATAAAAAGCACTACGAAAAAATGCAGCATGGCCCATGCAACAGGAATGTCCATCCAAAGACATGGGGGCTTAATCATCCAGGGAGATGCTCTGGCTGCCTGCCAGAGTGTCTCCACTCCTTCAGTCATGCCCTGACTCCTCCAGCACACCAGGAACTGGGAGGAGCTGGGCATGGGCAGTTTTCCTGAAGCAGGACAATTTGTCCCTGCACAAAACACACCTACAGGAGCATGTGCTGCAGCAAGAAGTAGCAGCACAAATTTGTGCTGCTGCTATTTTTGTCGCTGCAAGCACATGCCCCTGCACATTGGGATGTGGCCAGAGGGTGCAGATACATAACACATATACATCAAGGTACTGTGCCTTTATACTAGTTTAAAAGTGGAGCAGACAAACCATATATAGCTCTACACCAAAAATCACTGCGATTCAGTTTGAAGTTGCCCATAAAAAACGATAGTACCATGCTCCAGTGTAAGTTACACTGATATAAATGTCTTCTGTCTGCAGCTGTAGAGAATCTAACTGACTATCCTGGAGTAACCCTTTGCTTAAGTTCCCCCTGCTCCCCTACGACCTAGAGGGAACATGTACTCATTGGGTCTCTTCCTTCAGGCTTTGCTGCCTGGTACGCTGGTATACAAAACTAATGTAAATTGTGTGGATGTCAAAATGTTGTGTGTCTGGAACTTTAGTCCTGGGTCTAAGCTTCCCCATGGAGAAGTACCAAGACAAAAGGGCCCTTGCTCCATTTGGAGCACTACATGGGCTCCATCCATTATTCAGCTAGGTCTGCAGGTATTTCCCCCTCTTCAAGCTCCTGGGCCAAGACTGCTGTTGTGGCTAGGTCTGTAGATGGGGGGCGGTTTCCAGGGGAAAAGTCCTCAGCCCTCCTGTTCCCACGTGGAGCCAATGAGATCTCTCATTTTGTGTTGTCACCACTTTTGGTAATTAAAACAAACATTCTGTTTGCTAGAAATCAGGTGGGGAAATAACTAAGTTGGATGGCAGAGATCAATATATGCCAGGGAGAAACAGCCTATGTAAAGCATCATTACAGGATGATGTATCACTCCACCTTCGAAATAGGGTTTTAAGTTCTGCATGTGTCTTGTACTGCATTTTTGCAATAGGGCAAAATTCACTCAAAAGGGAACAGCAAAGGTAAAAATTACCAACCTTGCAAACCATGTCTTTATAGATTCATAGATGTAAGGGTTGGAAGGGACCTCAATAGATCATCGAGTCTGACCCCCTGCATAGGCAGGAAAGAGTGCTGGGTCTAGATGACCCCAGCTAGATGCTTATCTAACCTCCTCTTGAAGACCCCCAGGGTAGGGGAGAGCACCACCTCCCTTGGGAGCCTGTTCCAGACCCTGGCCACTTGAACTGTGAAGAAGTTCTTCCTAATGTCCAATCTAAATCTGCTCTCTGCTAGCTTGTGGCCATTATTTCTTGTAACCCCCGGGGGTGCCTTGGTGAATAAATCCTCACCAATTCCCTTCTGTGCCCCCATGATGAACTTATAGGCAGCCACAAGGTCGCCTCTCAACCTTCTCTTGCGGAGGCTGAAAAGGTCCAGTTTCTCTAGTCTCTCCTCGTAGGGCTTGGTCTTCAGGCCCTTAACCATACGAGTGGCCCTTCTCTGGACCCTCTCCAGGTTATCCACATCCCTCTTGAAGTGCGGCACCCAGAATTGCATGCAGTATTCCAACTGCGGTCTGACCAGCGCCCTATAGAGGGGAAGTATCACCTCCTTGGACCTATTCGTCATGCATTTGCTGATGCACGATAAAAGTGCCATTGGCTTTTCTGATGGCTTCGTCACACTGCCGACTCATGTTCATCTTGGAGTCCACTAGGACTCCAAGATCCCTTTCCACTTCCGTGCCACCCAGCAGGTCATCCCCTAGGCTGTAGGTGTGCTGGACATTTTTCCTCCCTGGTGCAGCACTTTGCATTTCTCCTTGTTGAACTGCATTCTGTTGTATTCTGCCCACTTGTCCAACCTGTCCAGGTCTGCTTGCAGCTGTTCCCTGCCCTCCAGCGTGTCCACTTCTTTACCTACTCTCTTTACCTACAGTCCTCTATGACTCTTGCTAACTGTTTTTACCCAGGCGTGTGCCTGATGCTATACATACTTTTTTTTACTGCAGGTTTTGATCAAATCAGTTTTCTCTTCCCTACATGTCCTTTAGTGCCATGTCGGACCAGATTCTGAACTTCTCTTTTTAGTGTCTTAATACATACTTCTCTTTCCATCCATGTCAGCGTGGGTTTTCCGCGTGAGGACACCGTGCTTGTAGGTAATAGCATTCAGCGCTTGGGGAATGTCCAGGAAAGGATTGCTGCCATCAATGATTCTTGTCACTTTCTTTGCACTGGCTCCAAATTTGTCATCCACAAGTTCCGATAGCGATTTTCTCAATTCGTCTTCGTCACTTGGAAACAAATCCAGAGAATACATTGAACAAAGAGCATGTGATTTTAAAAATGCAGGTATCAGGCCATGCATTAACTGCCCTTGATGTAAGTGAATCACTTATTATAGAGGTGGTAGAATAATAAAACAAGTCATTATTCTATTTTTTTTTTTTTTAAATAATGCTAACCTAGGTAATATAATGCATGCCATCAAATTCCCCACTCATAAACACAGTTGAAGTCCTGTCAACTCAAATGGCATTGCACTGAGCATAATTGTAAACTGGACAATCTGTGACTGTCCTCATTACAGCTTTGTGACATTATTTAAACAAAGGAGGTGCTAGGCTGGATATTGGTGACTTTTTGGGCAAAGTGCCAAAAACACTTGCAATCTTGACATGTAAGTTGTTGGCATGCCAGAAGTGGATGATGGGGAAGCCACGAGGGGCCTGATCCTTGTTGTGGCAGCCCTAGCCCCTTTCCCGCCGTCTGCCCCAAGGCATGTATACACCCAAGGCATGTATACTATTTGCAGCCTTCTAGCTGCCTGCCACAGCCAGCACAGGCTCTGGGCAAGCACCTACTCGCTGCCACAGAGCCCAGGCTTCTTGCAGCAGGCAGTGGAGAAACTGCAAGCAGCTGCACCAGGGTCCGTGGAGCCTCGGCCTGGCTCACTGCTGGCAGTGGGTGCATGTGTGCCTTGAGATGGATGGAGGGGAACAGGCTGGAGCTGCACTGCCACAACAATGACTGGGCCCCTCACAGCTCTCTTGCTGTCCACCCTGAGGCATGTGTATCAAGCAAACTGCTTTTGCATGCCCCACACTGGCACGTGTGCCAAGGGTTGCCTTCCCCTAGGCTAGACATTATCAGACATGTGTCAGGCTGGAATGCTATTCCTAGCCATGTAGTCCTGCATGTGTTTGTGACTACATATACAGCCTGAGCATATGCAGTGGTAAAAAAATGGAGGAGAAAAAGCATATATATCCCACCATACTTCTCTCCAAGAACTCAGCGGCTAGGATGTTAACTCCGCAATGCAGAGGCCCTGATGCAGAGTTGGTTCAAAACTAGGTCTCTCTGATGTCTTAACAGAGCACTCTAATGAACATGCCACGGGCAGATATCAGCCCAGCCCTCTTCTAGTGCTCCTTTTCAAGCTGGGTGATACGTGGGAGATACATGGGCATAAGAGGAGCCAGAGGATGCATGACTATGAGGTGGCTGCTGGTCTGGCAGGATGGGAGCCTGAGTTCTAGTTGGCCCTTGCTTCCAGTGACAAAGAAGGTACCCCCTGCTCTGCCCTTTGTTTATTTTCCCCATGGACTATATTAGCAGCTCAGCTTCAAAAGGAGTGTTGGAGAAAGAAGTAGATAATGGCTGTCCTATGACATGGTGTCTAGAGTACTCTGTTGGCTTGTCAGTCAGGAAGACCAAGTTCAAGCCCCCTTTAGGGGACGGGGGGGGAAAGTACAAAACCCCACAGCTTCCCAGGTGACTGTCATAGCCATTCAGCTATGGAGGGGAAAGGCACATCCATGCAGTCCCTTTCCACTCTTGGTGCTAAGTTGGGTAGTCATGTTATTTGCTTTTGGGCCTCTCAGGCCACTATGTGTTCACAAGAGGTGTATATATGTGCCTTGACTACAACTGTGAATGCCCAGTCTGCACAATTAGTCACATACAGTTGTTCATGTGTGCAGGTCAGTATGTCCAAAAATAGAATGCCAAACTGTGTAAGTGCCATTTTTGACACTGAGAAGACCAAAAAATGCCATATAGATCACCAAGTCTGTACACTTAGATAACAAGGAAGGAAACAGATTTCCAGGTATTGTTTTACCCGATTCTTTCAGGAGCAGTTCTCCAACATTACCCAGGTTTAGAGGGCTGTGTTGTCTGTCCCCTACTTTTTTTAAATAAGTGTAATGCCAAGTACACAAGTGTAAACCTTACTCCTGTCTGGGTTTTTTTTCTTAGCTTGTTTCGATAAAGTAAGAATGAATTGAAACTCTAAACGAAACTTTACTGCAATTCATGGCTGAGAAACCAGGAGCAGGAAGCAACAGTATTTCTGCGGACAGCTTCAGTGCATGAAGTTAGAACTACCAAAGTCTCCTGCCTCCAGAGCTTTGGTACTTTGAAGAAACATCCAAACAGATGGTGACTTCCTCCACTTCAGCTGTTTGAAATAGAACTTGCTGGATAACGCCAATTATTTTGAAAGAATCTGAATGTCACTTTTGCTACATTCCCCTGTCCCTCTCTGAACCTCTGGATTTCGGGTTCTTTGAAAGCTTGCCTGTCTGATGGCAATTAAGCTCCCTTATAGGGCAGGGTAGCTGTGGATCCTGAGCCCACAGCCTTCTTACAAAGATTTGCCTTCCACATGTTGGGGTTGTGTGCAAGGCCGTCCCGTCCTACCCTGAAGAACCTGTGGCTGCAAGGTGTCCTGCAGCCGAGAGGACCCCTGCGGCCGTGAACGCTTCAAATCAGTGCCACAGCAAGGGGGGGGCAGGTGGTTGCCACCATTCTGTGATGCCGCCATCGCCACTGGCTTCACGTCCAGCCATTTGCCACCTCCTGCCCCCTGCTTCTTTGCATCAGGGGGCCCCAAAACTATATTTTGCAGGGGGCCCCAAAAATTGTGGTCCGGCCCTGGTTGTGTGTCTGGGTGCAATAGTATTATTTCAGCCTATTACAGACTTTATGGAGAGAGGGCTATTTAGGGGGCAGGGTAGTAAGGGTGTCAGATGACTCAGGGGAGGTAACAAATGGGAGACAGATCTGACAATGGTGAGGGGTGGTGTTATTTGCCTCAATGGTAGGAATGAGGAGGAAGCAGACAGCCTGGCATGGGGTCTGCTTAGCCCATGTGAGTATGTGCTCAAGACTTGTCTCTGCTACCACACCAAGAACTCCTTGCTCCATGGAGTATTTGTCTCAGTGCAGAGAAGGCAAGAGATCTCTCATGTTACAGCTAGCTTCCCTCTAATAAAGCAAGAAACCCTGCAGCAAGGCAACATCCACCTTACCTTCGTCCCAGATTAGACTGATACAAAGGGAGGAACAAAGAGAGCGCATGGAAATGGGAGGATGGGTGGAGAAGAAAGACCTCAGAAAAACCAGTGTAATCCAGATGGGAGCTGAACTGTTCTAGCATTTGGCATTTCCCCATGCAGGGGCTCTCTTTCCCCATGTCTGCTGTGGGTGAAAGGTTCCACCTCCCAAAAGCTGGGTGTTTTGCAACAATTGTATAATAGCCTGACTCTTCCTGTATTCAGCTGAACCAGCTGCACTTTCTCTGAACTCCCTTATATAAATTTTCTTACCAGATGCCAGTGCATTTCAGCTGCCTTAGTGGAGCTGGATGGCTCCCTCTAGTGACTAACTTATGGTAATATTCTTGGTTCCTTTCTGTTGAACATCAGATGCTAGTCAAGGCCAATCTTTCTGGTAGATGTGCCACAAAAAGCCCTGCATATTCCTCAGGTGCCACTCCAATTCCTTTTCCTTACCTAATCAGCTGCTCTGCTGTCTGCTTCCTGCCCTGTGCTCCATGTAGGAGAGGCAAGGATTTTTGTGATTTTTTTTTTAATTGTACCAACTGTATTGTTGGGAGTGGGCTTTTGCCACATTAGGGATATACCTCTACATTTGCTGACTGAGATGGGAAATCAAATAAGAGTTTGCCTACTAGGCAACATTCCTTTGCATTCCTATTTTCCAGCTGCATTATTTGATTGCATCATACCATAGATTCCCCAAATCAACCAACTTTGTACACTGTAATGGGCCAGAGGACATTGTTTTGCAGGAGTATTAGTAGCTGTGCAAATTTTTCCTGAGTTACCCTCTGGTGGTTCTTGACAGAATATCCTTCCAAACCTGTATTTAGTGGTTAATCACCGGACAATGTGATCATCTTCACTGAGAGAGGGTGCTGCACGCTTCACTCCAAACTGCACAGAAGTTATGGCCTGACCGCTGGTAGTTCCATACACTCAGCTCACATCAAAGTCAACAGGAACTGCATGTGCTAAGACCTTCTGGAAGTCTGGCCACAAGTGCATAACTGCAAGAGGCAGCTGGCAAGGCAAAGGGAAGCGGACAGAGGCCAAATAGTTATCAGAGCCTAGTAAATTTATGAACTGGATTATATGACATGGTTGCTTGAAACAGGAGGGGGCTGGACTCGATAACCCAGGAAGCCCCTTGCAGTGCCATGTTCCTTTGACTAGATGTAAACAAGCTGTTGTCTGAAGATGGTCCCCCAAAAGAATAGAGAGTTGTTTGCTGACATTTAAAGCCGCACCCCTACAAGAAGTTTCCCACAAGACAAATTATGTATCCATGTTGAGGCCCATAGAAGTCAATGGGGCTTGCCTTGTACACTCAGACCACAAGTGGGCTTAATTTATAAAGGAATATAATTTAAATTAGAGAAATGAAGCAGAGCTTGGGTATGGGTGTTGCAAAATGTATAATAATAATTATTATATTAATCATATACAGCATTTTATTAACATATACACTACATGGTCATGATGGGTGGTGTGATTATGGTATTAACTGTTCTGAGATTTATCATCACAGTTAGTTAAACTGCATCCAATTCCTACCTGGGTATACATCAGGAAAATAACTCCAGGTGCCTCAATTGGTGGGGACTGAAGCTTATTTCCAAATGGAGAAGCTTCTGTGGTGTGACTGCAATATAAACCAAGCTCACATGGAAGAGAATATAATTCTGAGTGACTAACATAATCCTCAGATTTAGAGCTTCTCTGATCAAAGACCACCCATATTAAAGTGTTTGGAAAGTAGGTGGCACATGGTGGGTGCTGTTCCAAATCACTCAGTCACTCAAGTAATCACCCCCTTTACATGAGACCTCCTGCAGAAACAACAGCACAGGCATCTACTCCTAGTGAGCATCATCTAGGCACTTGGACGCTGATGGATGCCTTATGCAGGTTTCTGATACATAAATAAATCCAACCATGGGAAGGGGCAGTGTTCGAGGCCCCAGGAATTTGACAGGTACATTTCAAAGCTGAAAAGGAAATGTTTGTATTACCGAGTAGCTAAAAAATCAGACCTTGTTCCTTCAGGATGGCAGTCACCTCTCCACTGGAGTTGCTCGAGCAAGGGTGTGTGCTTGTGAGTGGGTGAAATGCATTGCTGTGCAGAGTTGGGCAAGCTCATTGCCTGAACTGCCACCTATGCCCTCCACTGGCCAAGTGCATGGGGTTTAATTTCAGAGGTAAACTTCCTTGTTGGAGCATTTCCAGAGTCAGCCTGTGTTAATGATGCACTTTCCTAAATCCTGGCGCTGTCTACAGCTATTAGAGATAGTGCCTCTGGAGTTAGATAATACTTAGAAGCGATACTTACATTGCCCACTCCAGCTTCTCATTTTTTATTGAGTTATACAGCGTCTGAAACAAGAACATAATATTAGCCCTTAGCATCTCCTCCAAGAACATCCTTTCTGTAGAAACCTGCTGTAGACCACCTTGCCACAAGACATTTTCAGTGAGCTGCCCAAGTACTGATTTGTTCCTGGACAGCTGTTTGAAATATCGGAGCAGCCAACTATTGTAATAGAAAGGCACAAGAGTGAGGGTCACTCTGGATTCATGCTCTAAGTGAATACCTGGCCATTCGGGTGGGGAACAGGAATCAGGGTGTGGTTGGCTATAGAAACTGGCATGTCCTAACCACTCTTGCCTGGTGGGGCAAAAGGCCTAAACAGACCTTTGGCCTGCCTCTCCCAAATGACAAAGACTGAACTGCAGACTTGGTCTGGTGAAGGAAGAAGTCCTGAGCAGGGTTAGATGCACAGCCGGTGTAGGGATCTCTGCTGCAGATCTCAACAGCAAAACCATGTAGGTCAGCCCTGCCTTCCAGTCAGAGCCTACAGGCTCTGAATAGGCTCTGTGACTTGGAGCTGCTCCTGGGTGAATTCCCGCCTCCTCAAAGGCTGTCAGTGGCTTTCCCACCCCAAGGCAAAGTGCAGGGAGGGATATTTGAAATGACCCAATAGTAAGTGATGAACCCCTAGCACAGAGTGAAGATGGCAGAGCCCAGACCATCACATATATTAAGACCCTGCATGTTTCAAAATGGCCGTTGGGACACTTTATCTAAAGCTCATTTGACAAGGTTCAGATAAAGTGCTCCTGTGGCCATTTTGAATGCACGGGGGCTTAATACACATGACAGTGAAGCAAAATGTTCTAATTAGAACATGGAACAGACTCAATTAATCAAGTCTACTCTGATGCATTCTAATTAGAATGTGAACAAGCATGCATATAGGCACCCTGGCTGACTCCATGTTTAAATGTCTAAGTCTGCTACCCATCCACAAAGTGGGCAAGTGTAGGCTACAGCTACTACCGTGCATGCTCAGTCTGCTTGACAACATAGTTGTCACATGTGTAGGACTACATGTCCAGGGACAGAATACCCCTGGATGCATAAGTACTCTGTATACATCTCAAAATGGCCACTTAGATGAAAAGGAAAAAATAAAATGCCACTCTTTGAGAACTGGCTTAGGACAATGAAATTTAACACCTGAAACTAGGCTCCAGAAGCAGGTGACCTACATTCTGCTTTTGGTGTTTGACGTTGGGCGGTTCTTTGTGATTCAGGTTCCCAGTGTGTGAAATGGGACAGTGGGGTCTGATTACCTTACTGGGGTGCTGAGAGATCTAAATACCTAAGGTTTCCATACACCATGCCAGAAGCTGAGATGGAATTAAGGCAGCAGTTCTCAATCTTTTTTAGACTAAAGGCATCCTCAGAAAATGCCAGATCTTAGTTTTTATTTGTTTTTTGACTACAGGAAAATAACACAGCAATTCTTCTGTTGCAAAGAATTTGGAAAGACTACAACAGGTCATGATTTCATATTTGGAATTTCTGGGTTTCTCTTGTAAATCATGTTTATACACTTAACAGTGCTAGCATTGTGCAGTGCCCTGCAGCACCCTTGAAAGCATCTCAGGGCAGTCCAGACTCTCATCCTTGAGCTGAACCTAGTAAAACATGTGGCCTCTAGAGGGCACCTGGAAATGTTCCTTCTGGCCATTATACTTCAAACTGCAAGCACAGAGCTTAGCTGGCTTTCGTTCCCCAGCAACTTCTGTGCAAAAATACTCCATTTCAGGCTGCTAAAATTTTTGCAACAGATAACAGTGTTGGTTGGGTTAATTTCTCTGAAACAGAGAAAGTGTTCATTGTAGCATGTACAACCTTCTTTTCCCTGCAACTGAATGTGTTGTATTTAAACAAGATGGAGGTGTATGCAGGGAATGGTGCATTTGCGGGCTGGCTGTATTCATTTGGGTGTATTATTCTGTGCTCAGATGCATGGTGATGCAAGTCTGCTAACTACAAAAACAGACAGTTATGCTTTGGTAGCTTATGAGGTGGGAAAGGAGTCAACTAGTATGAATAAAAATTGTGCAGGAAACAGACCTTCAGTGACTTATTCTAACAGGCCAAATTGTTTCAAGCTTTAGATACTGGAGCTGATAAAATTGTTCTTCTAGTGGAATAGTTTTCCAATGGAAAATACTACTAATTTGATTGCATTAGAATATTCCTTGGGAATGTGCCTGTTTTGTGGAAATTTTTATGGAAAGAAAATGGCATGCCTACTTGCCAGATCATCAGCAGATGAGAGAGCTGGGCTATCTAGCTCCCCAGCTCCCCCCCACCTCCCCCCGGCTGGTCAGCTGTACCTGTAGGGAGGTATGGATTTGGAGAAGTTGGTCTACCAGACTGAGAGTGAAGGGGTAGCTGGATAGTCCCAAGTTGTTTAAAAATGTGTTGCTTCTTCCAGTATAGAATTTTTCAAAACTACTTGTTCTGCAGAAAATGTCACATTTCTGCCATCTGTTTTGATTCAGGATAATGTTCTTTAAAAAAATCCAGCATTTTCTGGGGAACAGAAAATATGGTATGTGCTCAGCTCAGTTTGAGGCATTGTTGTTTTAGTTGTGAGGGCTATAAAATTTGAAAACATCCTGAAGTAAAACATATAAATGGTACATATAAATGGAACCTGGATGGAGGGCCTGGTTAAAATGGCTCTTGCAGTTATTTCTCTGTGGTTCAGTAGCAAGGATATTTTGATTAGGAGCCTGAACAACTGTGACACTGATCTGCTGTCTGAGCTTTCCTCTCTGGCTTCTGTTGTTCATCTGAACTTTTGGTTACCTAAAGTGTAAATTCTTCATTCTCTGCCTATGCACAGCTCCTAGTACAATAGATCCTATCTCTAAGTTGGGACTTTTAGGTATTACCGTAAGACGTCATCCCTCTCTCTTTATATCACATTACCTTCAGCAAATCCTTTGCAAAGTCTTTCCCATTGTTTAAGCCATCCAGGTTTGCTATAAATTGCTGGCATGACATCTTCTTTCCAATATTCTGTAATACACAGTAGTAGATCATTAAATCCTAGACAGTTTTTAGTTTAATCAAACAATTTTTAAAGAACAGATTTGAGAGATTTATTTGAAGGGAGCTGGGTCTGACCCAATGGCCCAAAGCTTAATGCTCAGGAATGCTGTGTTTCTTCCATTATATTTAAATACTCTTGCTGGGCTCACTACTCTGGTCCCTGGTATTTGAAATCTGAACTTTGATGCAGTATCTCAAATAGCTTCTTTCATTATAAAGGGCTGAGCCCAAAGCCTATTGAATGAGAGGTAATTTTTGCAAAGGAAAGTGGGCATTAAGGCCCATCATCCCAATGTGGTAAGTAGCACTCATCTTTTGGCCCTGATGGAAATGAGTAAGGGGCAGGGCAATGAGAAATCTAGACTACTGTTTTCATCCTCTGGCGGCACTAAGAACCTGCAGCATTTCTGGTGAGAATTGTCAGACAATGCAAAGGTTGTGGCTATGTAAGATCTTCTGTTATTGAGATCTAGCAATGTGGAATACAACAGGCTTTGTTGAAAGATTCAGGCAGGTTAGCCGCAGTGACTGAGGCTCCTACATAGACTAATAGGGCTGTCTGCTGTGGTTAGCCTGTGCTGTTTTTCAGCAATGTATTCCATCTGGAAAATGAAAAAACACAAAGCTTATTGTTCAGAAGCAATGACAAGGATGATGACTGGCTGGGTGAAATCTGTGTGTCCCCCTTTGGAAGGACTAGGTAAATCAATGTAGAAAGATGAGTCACTGGATTTAAGTCAATGTTGGCCAAAGAGAAAAATCTCTAAGAACAAACAAATATGTCATCAAAAAATGGTCTCCCAATGCAATCAAACCCAGGGAGCAGCCCCCAGGCACTTGTTTTTGAATTAAGCACTTGAATGTAATGCAAGCTCATAAAACAATAGCAAATTAGGACGCTAACTGGGAACTTGTTGACTCCCTGGAGGTATTAATCTCTGTGCATGGCATTCAAAGCTCCACAGCTGTCACTACTTCCAGCTCTGAGCCCCTTTTGTCCACAGCATTAGGTAGTACCATGTGGGCAGGCTTTGGGATTAACATGTCTAGTTTTGCCCCTTGCTGTCTCATTAACTGCAGCTGAATTGAGGACATATTTCTCTTTTAGCTCCTCTGGTTGTTGGTGCCACATTTGAATGACTCTGTCTGATATTCCTAATTATGCATACTATCAATACTAGGTTTTGGATTAGTTGGTACCCCAGGGAGATCACAGAAGAGAGAAGTAAAGTACTGTAACAAATCTGCAGCCTCCTAGGACATTGCTGTCATCATTGTGCTGAACACTACAACCATACAGACTCCCATAGCAGTCATGGGAATGCATCTTACATCCTCTTGTTCCAAAGCATGTGCCTGTGTTGTCAATCATGGGTACCTAAAATTAGGCTCCTAAGTACATAAAACTCAAATAAAAGAGACTTGATTCCCAGAAAGCTTAGAGCCCAGCAGCAGCAGCTGCTCACATTTAAAGTAATACTGAAAAACTGAGTTCTTATTTAGGAGCTTAAATTTAGACACTCATATTTTAACACTCATGGCTCCAGGCCTCTGCTTGCTTGTTCTAATGGACTTCTAATAGTACAGGAGATAACAAAAATTAAGCAGTGCTGTTTCTGTTGAGCAGAGGGCAGTGAGGCACACACATGTGCTTGGAGGTGAGTTAGTGGGTTAGAAACAGCCACTGGAACAAATGTGTGGATGGAGGTATGGAAACAAAGAGGAAACAGAAAGAGAGAGAGAGGGAGAGAGAGACAGGAGCATAATACTGATGAACTTCCAGGAGAGGGCAATGTTACTGGTGGCCCTGAAATATTGAATACCCTCGCACAGGGAGGACAGGAGTGTAGGCAGTAGGCTTGCTGAGTCAACTAAGGGTATTCATGTTACGGTTCTTTGCGCTTTCTCTTGTACAACGAACATTTTTTAGCCAAGACAAAGCCTGTAGCAGCATTGAGGAAAGCAGTCATTTCTTGAGCTACTGAAGAGGATGAAATCATACATCTATTCCCATTTTCACAACAAAAAATGCTCTGTAGGAACCTAAGGCAGGCTCCTGGCAACATTAATTGACAAGGACTAGCTGTTTGAACTCCTCCACTATAATGGGCCAGATTCAGTCCAGGTGTCAGCAGGCTTCAGTGAAAGCTGTGCTTGCTTATGGCAGGTCTGAATTTGGTCTGTCTTTCTGGGTTCCTACTCCTGCTTCATGTGTATAATGAAATAAATGAAACTACCTTCCTGAATTGGGTCCTCCTTGTAAGTGATTGCTTACACAGTTTAGAGAAACAGATATCTCTGAGTAACTATCTAGCCATAAGTATAGGTTTATATGCACCAACAAACATGGGTCAATGAGAGGAAGAGAATACTGGAGGCCTTTCCCACAGCCAAGTGTGGATCATAACTAGGAGAAAGGAAATTTCACCCAATCCTACATGTTCATGGACCTGAAGAGGAGAGTGAATAATCACTTGAAGTGGACTATTCAGTTCTATACACAGCATAGCTATGAACCCAATATATGTTGCAATAGCTAGTTAGCTAGATCATGTCTGAATCTCCTCTCTCATTCAGTGGAGTGCTATTCATTCTGCTGTAAGTAGAATAAGTCCCAAGCTTGTTTCTTGGGACAGCTTGGATAATTATGTGCCCTTCTACAAACAGCTGATCAGCCTAAGATGCCATGACCAAAATGAGATCAAGTATCAACAGTTGCTCCTTCCTTCCCTAGGTAATGTGGGCCACGTGTAAGGGTCTACCCAACTTGAGTAGGTGGACGCATGATTTTGTGGACAGATCACGGGCCCAGACACCATTTTCACAGGCTTATTGTGGTGCCCCCCATCTCTGATTGGGCAAAGGGTCCCAGTGGCCCTGTCCCCCACTGCTGATTGGCCTAGAAGGCTGTCTGTCGTGCAGCCCAGCCCCCTGCTGCTAATTGGTGTAGGGGAGCAGGACTGCATGATTGGCAGCCCTCTCAGCAATCAGCAGCAAGGGGCAGGGGTGGCAGCCATCTTTCCTGCTCACCTTCGTGCTGGCAGCCCGCTTCGTGCCAGGCTGCACGGCTGGGAGGACTGCTGGCTCCCACTGAGGAGCCAGCATTTTATTTTTAGTAAGTTTTTTGGGGGGGGTTCCCCATGGATTTTGTGGAGGTTGTCCAATTTCACAATTTCTGCACAATCTGCACGATCATGATTTGAGTAGGTCCCTAGCTATGGGCCTGCTGTATAACCTCTTGCTAAGGACATTGGGTCATATTCATCATTAGGTGGCTCAACACAAGAACAAGAAATAAGCAAAAGAACTGATCCACTGGCAGATCAGCAAAGGTGTATTGTGGCCTCAATTTGGAAAGTTCTTTGCTCAGAAGAAAAATGAGGCAATTGAGACATAGCTAGGAGCTGAATATAAAGATGCTCCTGCTAGAGCAATGCCCCCTCTATTCTTATCTGTGTTTGGTCTTATGGCAGACAAGTTTTAAAGTGAGGAGGTCTAAAACTAACCAACACATCATCTGGAAAAGGCAGGGTCTTACTATATTTCCTGTAGTTTGAAATCTTTTCTCAAGGTGGGTTCACCTTGAGAGGCTTCTTATTTCACATAGTTTGATTTCTTAGCACTCCTAGATGCTGCTTGGGTTCAGGGAGCTCCAGGGGAGAAAATTCTTGGATCAGAGTGTGGTTTTTATGAAGCTCTGCCTGGTAAGACTATCACAAAAGTACATGAGGCAGGTGTCTGGCAATGCACACTACAGAAGTTGTACCCTGACCTCTCAGCCATGTGGTACTCTGGGGTCTTCTGCCCCTTCTGGCACTGTAGCACCTATAATGTGTCATCTTCTGTTCCTAGCAACAGCTGCAGTTTCTGTGGACCTGGCGGGCTTGCCTGAGTGTTGAAACTCAATCAGAAGATGTGATGGAACAACATGGCTTCCTTGGCTTTTCCCAAAATGCTTCAGGCAATCAGTGGAGCAACGCCAATTTACTTCAGCCAAACATCTGGCCTGTATGGTCTTTTGCCTCTGTAATTTGGAAAGCAGCAGTGGGTCATTTTGCCATCCCATTTTATAGATGAAGAAACCCAAATACTTAGAAGAGACCTAGCTTGTTGGGAAACTGACAGAAGAGTGGGGAATAGATCTCATATCACTTGTCTGCCAGCCCAGGGCCCAGTGCACTGGGCATTATAGGTTACTTACAGACGTTAAAAATAAAACCAAAAATGCACTTTCTTGGAAGAAGCAGCACCTTAGTTCGACCTGGTTCTGCAGTGTCTGTATAGATTAGGCACTTCAGCATGGCTTTTTGGCACTTTTATCTAAAATTGATTCAATCAGCTATTAGATAAGAGCCAAAAAAGCTCCACAAAAGCTCCCGATCTATACAGACATTGGGTAGGCCTGGTCTAACTAACGCAACGCCTCTTCCGGGCATGTACTGGGTTTGACGTGGTAGTGCACCAAGTTTAAAGCGCTGTGTCTTTTGTTTTGTTCTTTAAACATCCATAAGCAACCACCATCTCATCTGCAACAGAACTCATGGCTAGAAGCCAGTGTTGTCCCCTTGGCCTTCTAGAATGCAAAAGGGAAGAAGATGATGAATGAGACTGGGGAAGCTAAGCAGGGCAATCATACTAACTAACTAACTATAGACTAAATATATGCATGAGTCTTTACTGTGATGGATTATAGGGAAATAGTCCCTCCATGGGAAATCAGCGGAGTCTTCACCAGAATTAATGCTACTAAGGAGGAGGTATGGAACAATTCTGGAAATACAGGGCCACAGAAGGCCCCTAGCACCATAAGGCTTGCAGGCATTTCTGTGCTACCACATGTGTAGCTGAAGGGGACAGGGATGGGTAGATGCTTGCCCAGTGGACCTATGGAAAAGTGCAGGGAAAGTGGAGTCCATAGATGTTATTTCAACCTGAAGGCTATAGTTAGCTGTGACTGAGTGGCTCTGCTGATGTGGGGGTTACGGTCCTTGGAGAATTTATGAGTATGAACCCTTCACATGAGCTTTACGCTAGAGACAAGGTGCAGCCTAAGGACCAGCTGAGATTTAGCCACAAAGCTTGAAATGAACAAAGAGTCTGAAACTTGGCATCTTCTCTACTTGTTTTATACCAATGTGACACTGCTGAGTTCAATGGAGTTACTCCACAGTGGGCACATCTACACGAGATGCTACATCACTGTAATGATGCACTACAGCGATGTAGCTCATTGCTATGGTGACGTAGTGTCAGCAGGTACAAACCGTGACACCTGCACTACATTGCCATAGCAATGAGCTACCTTGTTATAACACATCGCTACAGTGATGTAACTGCTAAAAATAACCGTGTCCCACCAGGATGGCGGAGTAACGACTGTTACTACGCTGTCATTTACTACTTCCTAAAGCAAGTACGAAATGCCACAGTAACAATTGCACCATAGGGGGCACATATAGACCTGCCTAATTATATCAATCTCTCTATCCATTGATCTATGAAAAACCTAAAGGACACCAATAGGCTGAAATATGACAGATTCCTGAGTCACACAACTGTGAGCACAAATAACTGAATAGGGAAATATGCACAGTAAATTGCCCAATTTACATAGATAGACATGGTGACTGCACATGAAAATTACCATACATTTTGTGTGAACATTTACATTTATTGAAAAAAGCTAATTGGTTTATTATTCAGTATGTGCCTTTGCTGGACACTGTGCTGTACACTACAGGATAAGGAAAGCTCAGTCCTAACCCAAAGGATTCCCAATCTAGATCTGAGAAACAAAGCAAACCAGTCATAGAACCTGTTTTTGTGGGCCTCAGGCAAGCCAGACCAGGGAAGACTAGGCCCATGTAAAGCAGGGGTGGGCAAAATATGGCTTGCAGGCCAGATCCAGCCCACCACCTGATTGTAACTGGCCCATGGCTGCCCCTGTGGTGCTCCGCATGGAGCTGTGTCCTGCTCGCTCTTGCCTGGGGCAGCCTGTGCCATGCTCCTGCCTGCATCTACTGATGGCACTGCCCTAGCATTAGCCCCAGCCAGCACACACAGCTTCCCAGCAGAGCTGCTCCTGCTGCTGCTGCAGCCGCCTGAGTTGTTCACAGCTCCCAGTGGCTCCTCCTGCTCCTCCTCCAGCTTCTGCTGCAGTGCTCCAGGCAGAGGGGAAGCTGCAGCTGAGCAGCTCTTGTCCCAGTGTATGGTGCTCCAACTCCAGGCATCTTTCACCCACTCCACCTGTCTGGTGCAACGATCAGCTACCTGAGGGTGGCTGAGAGGTTAGAAGGCACTGAAGCTGTAGTCCCACACAGCAGTGGTAGGAGGAGGAGCTGAGCGATACCTGGGTGGCTGCAGCAGGAGCAGTGCACGCTGGCTGGGGCTGGGGCCATCAGTGGGCGCAGGGTGGGTGTGGGCAGAAGTGCGGTGTGGGTTACTTTGGGTAGGAACAACTGGGGCTCGGCCCCATGCGGATCGCCCTGGGGGAAGCAATGGGCTGGATGCGGGGTGGGGCGGACCTCACCTGCACTGCACGACTCAGGCAAGCTCTGGTGCACGCATCCCCTATTATGCAATTGCCTCTGTATTCACTACTCAAAAAAATATAAATCAGGACAAACATTTTTTAAAATTAAAATATGATATATGTTTGATTTTAAGCATATGATTTGTTTATTTATAGTTTGTTAAAATTATATCTGCTGAAATATTTGATGTGTACAGCCCTAGATAGCTTACCAAAACTGAACTGGCCCCTGAACGAAATAATTGCCCACCCTGATATAAAGTTACATATAATCCAGTCTCAAGGGTTACAATATTGGTAACCTTTGGCAGGCAAAAATTCATCAATCAGGCCCTCAAAATCACAAGACTGGCTTAAAAATCAAGAGATGTATGCTGGAGCATTTTTACTTGTACCGTTATTTGTTTTTGAACCATTGTTCACGTTTTTCTATCTTCAGTTTTCCAGTGCAACTGTGGTGAAAAGATTCTTCTATGCCTGTGTATAGCTCACTGTTTTAAGTCAATCTCATGATTTTTTAAGTCTTGACTTATGTTATATCAGAATTAAGGGTTTTAAGAGACTAGCCAATTCCAGATTCACGTCTTTGCCAGTAACCAATTGACATTAATACCTTCTGAACAAGCAGTCTCTCATTATATTTTTCACAGCTTCAGTATGTGTAGTAATAGGCTGAAATGCAGGTATACGTGACATTAAAATAACTTAATTGGGGATGTTATGACAGCATCTACAATAAAACAATTAGGAATGGGTAGACTGAGCCATTTAAATGTGCCCTACTCATCCATTCCACCTCTCATGTAATCTGTTTTAAAATAAAAAAAATGATAGGGCAGATAATTTACAGATATTGTATTTATAAAGATCACTTCCCCCTGAAGAATTTTCTGGTAAGTGACCTTTAGTTAGAAGATGATTTCTTGATTCATGGAAACCCATTGGAAAGAACATAGGCTGGAGGAAACACCTAGCATATTTCAGGAGCTGCTGTAATGTGGTGGCAGGGCAGGTGCTCTGAGTATCATTAATATGAATGCCAATACTCATGTTCAATCAAGAACATTACAGTTGAGGAAATCCTGTTCCTATGAAATCCACACAAGTTTTGCCACTGATTTCATTCGTTAGGAACAGAACTGTCTTTCTGAGCTCACCAGGGGAAAAGTGCCCTCAGAAATGTGTCATTTGGATACTTTATAAAAGTACATTGTTTTACTGCACAATTATTTAGGTACACACACAAACAAAACGCCTTTTTTGCACAGAAGAAAATAAATCAAATGCCATTGTTTCAAAGCAAAGCACTACAATGACTGCACTTACCACCTGGTAAAGGATTAAAGAGCAGAAAGAGGGTCCAGGAGCAGAAGGAAGGAAAAAAAAGGAGGAAAAGAAGGAGAAGAAGAAATTAATGTTACACATGCAGAAGAATAAAGAAAAGAACTTTCACAGTGAAGAGACCCTTTTCTGCCTCAATCCAGGAAACAAACACACGTTTTCCTGGATATTTTAAAAAACTTTCTTTTGAAATGTCTTGAAATTTACCTTGGATGTTATCCAGTTTCCCAATTAAAAACAAAGGGAAAATATTAGTACTCTTTGAAAAACCTCCATCTTTCTCGGCAGGTTTTGGAATTTTGTTTCTTCAAAGAATGAACAATTTGACATTTTAAAAAATACCTTTGATGATAAAATTTCAATCAGCTCCAATAATTTTATTCTGAAGATTCATGATATGTAAATTTTTTCCACAGTCCTGTGCCAAACCTATATTCAAGGGCACAAATCACCTTATTCCATGCATAATTATTGTGCTGACAGTCACTTGGAAATCTACTTTCTAGTATGTAACATAATGTTGTCAAAGCTGTATGACACACAGACTACTTCTGAGAATCTGAGATTCATCTGTCACTGGGTTACTCATTGTCAGTGGGTTACTTGAGCTTTGGGAAATTACAGGGCTCTACTTACAGTAGCCTTTCAATGCAAAGTTAAAAAACCATTATTTGTACTCCAGCTCACAGGAAGCCTGCCTCAGTGAGATATACTTGCTGTTTACACCTTCACTACTCTGTAATTCCTTCCCTGTACCCCTATTTAAACATTATCCTATCTTGCAGTCCATTTAATTATTCTTTTCAGTCCTGTAGTTACATTAATGCCCTTCTCAGGCCCTTCTCCAGGCCTCTGCTGTACAGTTTACTTCTGTCCCTAATAACCTAACTCACTCCATGCATATCTGTCTCAAATGTATGCTTGTCTAAAATTGCATCTGAAAAGCTGTTTAACCACTGCTGCTTCTGGCTATGTCTAGTCTTTTGTGGACCTAATCTCTCTCTCTTTAGCACCTTATTTGCTAGCTCTCCCTGCAAGAGGAGGAGAAGGTAATTTACTCTCAAAGCATGAATGGAGTTGGTCCAAGACAGGAGGAAGGAGGTGCCTTTCTCAGAGCCTCAGTCATATCTGATCTATTACTAAAAATGTAGTAGTAAATACTTTTAAAGGAAAATGAAAATAATTCAGTGACAAGACTGTCCTTAGAGGAAAAAGCAGCATGTACTACAGAACTGTGCCCATAGCAGCTGGCTCCTTTTTCACTAGGCATGTCATTGGAGTAGCAATGCCTTCACCCAGTCCAATGGCAGTGAGGGAATGCAACTCTGATACTGGTGAGGAGGATTTTCAGTTCTGCTCCTTACAGGGCATGGGGTTATTGTAGGGTTGGCAGTGATGATGGCAGTGACTGCCAGTTATCAACAACACAAGAGGAAGTATCATTCTAAGTCTGTGCCTAATGGTCAGAGTGTAGCCTGATTGCACTCGAAGTGAGCCCTGCTGTCTCCTGAAAAAGTGGGTTGTCATGTTATCTGACCCTGTCCACAAGAACCTCACAAGAACCAGCTCTCTCCTCTGAAGCCCAGTGCCCTCCAGTAACAAGCTCTTCAGGGAGGGGCATCTCATCTTATCACATGGATTCAACACCATGAAGAATGGTTTCCCAGAACTGTGCAGTACAGGTGCTTTGGTTTCAAAAAGCTTTTTTGAGGGGAATTAAAATTTGAAGAGTGAGGCACAAACCTGAGGTGGCGGCAGTAAGGGTCTGCACCTTTCCTCTAAGGGGTGTTGTACTTAAGTACAACCCCCCTCCAACTTTCCTGGTGTACCCTGCCACTAATGTGGAAGGAGGAGCTGGGTCATGCCTACGTTCTCTGTGCAGCTCTGTGCAATCACTGTGGGGCCAGGGGCAAGTATCCCTAGTAAACATGATGTTAAAATTCTAAAAGTAATGGACTCCAAATCATCTCTGTTGTCATGACCAGGATAAGATGTTCCATTAATGCCAACATGGTGACAGGGAAATACAGGATGATGCTGAAAGCAAACAGGGCACAAATCCCAAACCATCTTCCCCAAGCCAGTTTCCTTCCTCTGATTGAATTCTCTCTTCCACTATGTAAAGTTTATCCTTATTCCATTGTATTTTGTTTATTTTTTATGCTTGTTTTGCTTTTCCCCATCTTATTCTACCTCTGCTATTCCTTTATTTCCTCTTCTGTATATCACTTCCTGGTTTTCCCTCCAGCTCAGCTCACCTTTTCTCTGTTTGCCTTCTCATTCGCTCCATTCCTGGGGACTGTTACCCAAGTTGCCATCCTGCTACTCACAAGCTCAAAGATGTAGCTTTAAGGATAGGTAGTTCAGGGCACACTTTAAGCTGGGGCTAGGGCGAGGGAGTGGACAGACCTAATAGATGCTGTCTACAGACTCACACAAACAAGCGGGGTGAATTTCTGTACAACAGGTTTGTGCCAAAATGTACCAACTGTCTCTCTGTGCTGAAATAACTTGTAGTGGAAGAGAAGCAAGGTCAGTGGCAGGCAGAGGAGTACTCAAAATGAGGAGGTGTCAGAAGCACAGGAAGGCGATTAACAGCTGTGTGTATAAAAAGGCATTTGTAGGATATCCCTGTGATCGATGTAGGATATAGGGACCCCCTTGGTCTAATGGTTTAACTTCTACTTCAACCCTGGTTGGAAATCACCACCTCTAGGAGAGGAGAAGAAAAAGAAAACTGGGAGATCTGAGACTGATGAAGTTGGCACTTCCACGAGCAGGAATACAGGCCTGATTTCACATTATGCACATTTGGCATACAGGACTGGGAATCAGAGTAACGGTGATAAGTGGAGAGAACCATTCTGGGGTCAAATTAACAATTTCAGGAACCTGATACAACAACAGATCCAAGCAGCAGGATTCCAATTATCCCCCCAGAGTGAAAGGCAGCATATTCATTGAGATCACAGTCCCAGGCATTTTCTCAGGGTTCTCTGCTTTCAAATATGATTCTCCTACTCTTAGTTACATTTTCCCTTTCATACATAGCCCGGCTGCAATTATATCCATTACAAAAGTGTTCTCTCCTATTAGAACCCCTAGATCATATTAATTATCAGTTAGGAATAACTCCTTCATGTATAGCTCTGGGAATCCTTTATCACTTGGTATATAATCTCCTGCAATAGTTAGTTGCTGTTCTCAAACCAATCTTCCATTAGGGGAGCAGCCTGAGCCCATTCTACTTACACTTTGTTTTTGAAGGTCCCTTTGCTGTGACACTGGGTTCAAAACAGTTTCCAGGGATGCATCTACACATGCAATTAATGTGAAACAACACCAGAGCTGATTGATCCAGAGCCTATTGCTTCTGGGTGTGTGTACACCTGAGACCGCAGCACACTGAGCTTGGTTGGAGCTGATGGGGCTCCAGGGGTCAGCCTGCTAGCTTGGGATTGCTCTCCCACCCTGGTTCAATGTGTTGCGGAGGAGCTGGCTGGGACACAAGGGTGCTTCAGTGTGGGACTAGCTGGCAGGCAGCCCCCATACTTAAGCAACCTTGTGTCCTAGCCAGCCAGGGCAACATCTACACATGTAATTCTGTGGAGTTAATTAGTTTACTCCAGTCTAATAGGGGCACACTTGTGGGTGCACAGGGTTTACTGTGGAACTAATGGCTGCCTATCTACATGCTGCTTTGCATTCTAATTAGATTAATCAAGTTAATTGATTAATCAAGTCTCCAAGTTCTAGTTAGAATGCTCCAGCTGTGTCATGTGTATAATGCCCCATGCATTTAAAAATGGCGCTTTATCTAAACCTTGTTGAATGAGGTTTAGATAAAGCTTCCCACAGCTATTTTTAAATCTGTGGGGACTTAATATACATGACTGTAGCAGGGGCCAGGCCGAGCCCTGTACACATTGCGATGATGGCCGTCAGCAGGCTTCTCAGGTGGGAGATCCTCGGTCAGGCTTGCAGAGAAACAGTGAGCTTCTGTGCCAAAGGCATGCTCCACTGTGCAGCCAAGCAGGCAGTCAGCACGCAGCAGCCACCTGTCAGCCCCCACTCCTAGGCTGGGGGGAGGGTCAGAGCTCCACCCCCATGGAGGCATGGGCTGTAGCCAGAGAAGAAGGCAGGCGGCAGGCATGGGAAGTGTTCCCTAGGGTCAGGAAGTGACAGGTACAGGGGATAATGAGCTCATCTGGAGCTCCCAGCACCTGTCAGCAACAGTGGAGCATGTGTGGACAACCCAGAGACAGGGTTGTCTCAGATCAACTTGGAACTTCTTATGAAAGGCTGTGCCAACCCCAGGAGAAGGGGAACACTGATGCAGGCCAGACCAAGTGCAGCATTCCTCCATGGAGACAGAAGACTGGGAGCTGAGGACTAGGACCACTTCAGCTCTCTGGACAGAATCCTGACTGACGCTCGACTGTAGAAGGTCACGTACCTTTTGGGGCTACTGTTTGTGACACCCCTGGTCCCACATTATCCAAAGGGGTTTGCCTCGAGAAGAACTGGCCCACTCTAATTTAGCCCAGATAAAGGGCAAGACCTGAAGAGCTGGGCTGCCTGAGGAGAGGTGATTGAGATATCCTGCTGGGCCAAGGGAAGGCCGAAAGGCAGGCAT
The DNA here is from genome assembly GCF_030867095.1 of Alligator mississippiensis. NCBI lineage: Eukaryota > Metazoa > Chordata > Crocodylia > Alligatoridae > Alligator > Alligator mississippiensis. The sequence continues at coordinate 43,877,259 of NC_081832.1, forward strand.
GGACACAGCCGTTTGAGTTATATTAGGTTTTTGTTTGTTTTTTTTTATACAGGCCAAACTCCACTGACAGTGGACCTCCAGCAAAATCCAGGGGGCTCAGCCGAGACAGGCCGACTCTAGAAAATGCAGTCCCTTTCCATCACTGATTCTTCCTGCCCAAGTGATGAGGCCACACACCTGGCACAGCCTGGCATCTGTATCAAGCACTGACAAGAACACCCAAGTAGAAAGGGGTGTAGTGTAGGGGTGGAGGAGCCCCACAGAAGATCCATAGATATCTAGGCTCATGCCAATTTCAGCCAACTCTCTTCACTCAGGTTCTACCTCTTGATACACCTTTTTCAGTTACAGCAAGTTGTGGTGGGTGAGATACTAAAACAGTAGAGTGAGACACCTGCTGAGCATGCAGGAGGTGGGCCCTGTTCTGGTGTAGCCGCTTGACCTGGATTCCTCTACAATTGGTGCATTGCCTGGGAAGGCTGCATAGGATCTGCGAGGATCCGGTTCTAACCTGTGGGCCAACAAGGGAAGGTGATGGAAGATTCTTCCACTGGCATGGCCTCAGGCTACAGCCACAGGAAACCATATTGCAGTTGCTATAGCAGTTGGTCCAGGCCTGAGCAAGCAACATGGATGCCCACTGCACCTTGTTTTCATGACAGAAAGACCTGGCAGAAAGGTTAGCCAAAATGCAGGTCATAAATGCCCAGTGCTGTGGGAAATTGAATGATGAAAATGAGAAAACAAAACGACTCTGAGACCTATCTTGAATCTTTTGAGTGCACCGCCTCCACAGCAGGATGGGATTCAGCAGGTGGGCCATCCATTTAGGACCTTTGCTGACTGGGTGTGCTCAAGCCACATGCTGAGCTCTGTTGCAAACTGATGCTCTCAATTATAGGAAGGTTAAGGAAGCCATACTATACCACTTTAAGGCTTCCCCCAGGCATTATCAGTTACAATTCTGAGAAAAGAAGAATAAAGGAGAGGAAAAACCCCCAGATACTGGCTCAGACACTCAGAGACATGACTGCAAAATGGCTGAAACCTGAAGAGGCACTGTCCCTCCAGATGTTCGACATGGTGGTGCTGGAGCAGTTCATCTGGGACCTTGAGGTGCAGACCCAAAATTAGGTAAAGCGGCACCAACCAGATACATTGGAGGAGGTGGTTAAGTTAGCTGATGCCTTCACAGAGGCAGATGAGAAAGCACCCAGAGAATGTGGGCAAGAACAGAATCAGGATATCCTGCACTCCCAGTTCAAAGGGAGTTCAACGACAATAAGCATGGGGTGACATCCCATGAGGCTAAGTGCACTCAGTATGGATTGTCCAGTCATTCTTCTTGGAGTGTTTTAGGTCAGCATTTGGGACATGACCCGCCCCATAGAATGAGAGTCAATGACACTGAACAGGAACAAATAGACTGTAGTTTCAGACGTGTGTCCTAGACAGGCATACCCACGACTCATCATGGACGTATACATAGGTGGATGGATGATTACCACTATGGTGGATAGTGGATTATGTGCAGTTGATGATATATGCTGGCACCCTACCACCACAGCTGGGGACTCATGCTGACAAGGAAACAGTGACTTGTATGCATGGGATAGCTACAACATATCAGCTAAGAAGACTGTGGGTCAAGGCAGCAGGTAAAACCCATGAGATACTTATTGGGATCTCCAACAACCTCCCATGCTGTATGATTTTGAGGTGAGACTGGCCCAATTTTCAGGAGGTCTCATGGCATGCCCTAAAGCAAGCAGCTGCAGCAGGCCACAAAGCTCCCGAGGTAAGCTGTCACACAGAGGGCTTAGTTGGAGAGAGAACCTCAGACAAAGAGACCCCTGAGATCCCTCAAAGGAATTGACAAATTGGGTTAATTCTAGGAGGACTAGTTGGAGGAATCAGCGTTCCACCACACATACACTGAAGGCCTGGTCCAATGTAATGAAGAGCTGCTGCAGCTGGAGAAAGCAAGCCAAGTTCCTTGGTTTGAAGTAAGAAATGATTTCCTCTACAGAATAAATAAGGGAAAGCGAAATTGTTCAGCTCCTAGTAGCTCAAATATGTTGGAGCAATATCCTTGAGCTAATACAGCTAGCCCATGATGGCACCTTGGGTGGACATCTCAGGTGTGATAAAATGGGGGCACGCTGGATGCAGAGGTTTTATTGGCCCGGACTACACAAGGAGGTTAGGTAGTACAATGAGACCTGCCCAGTTTGCCAGAAACCATCAGGAGAAAAGCCTCTAGTAGCTCCCCTGATTGTGATTCCTATCACTGGGAAGTCCTTTGAGCATATAGCCCTAGATATTGTTAGGCCCCTACCCAAAAGCACCAGTATATATTGCTACCAGTATATATTGGTATATATACCAGGCTACCAGTATATATTGGTAATCATGGATCATGAGACAAGATTCCCTGATGTGGACCCACTAAGGTCTGCAATGGCTCCCAGGATAGCCAAAGGGTTGCTTAAATGGGTAGCTAGGGTGGGCATCCCTAAAGAGATTACCATTGACCAGGGAAACAATTTTATAGCTGAAGTGATGTGTGGGGTGTGCGATACCTTGTGAATAAAACCTCCATGTATCATCCCCAGACCGATGGCCTTGTCGAGCGGTTCATCAAAGGCAGCTCCTGCCATACCAACCTGATTGCCTTTTATGACCAAGTAACTAAATCCTTGGATGATGGTGTCACTGTGGACGTAGTCTTTCTAGACTTTAAGAAGGCCTTTGACACTGTCTCTCACCCTATCCTCATCAATAAATTAAGCGACTGTGGCATTGATGCCTGCACAGTTGGATGGGTAAAAAATTGGCTCATGGGGTGCATCCAGAGAGTAGTGGTGGACAGGTTGTACTCAACGTGGCGAGATGTGAGCAGTGGGGTACCCTAGGGCTCGGTCCTCAGGCCCGCACTGTATAACATCTTCATCAGTGACTTGGACAAGGGGGTGGAAAGCACGCTGTCCAAATTTGCTGATGACACTAAGATGTGGGGTGAGGTGGACACACTTGAAGGGAGAGACAGACTGCAACTAGATTTAGACAGACTACAAAAGTGGGAAGATGAGAATAGGATAGGGTTCAACGTAGATAAATGCAGGGTGCTGCACCTTGGGAGAAGGAATCCACAGCATACATACAGGCTGGGGAGTTCACCTCTTGAAAGCACGGAGGCAGAAAGGGATCTTGGAGTCCTTATTGACTCCAAGATGAACATGAGCCGCCAATGCCAGACTGCAGCCAGCAAGGCCAGCCATACCTTGTCATGCATCCAAAGGTGCATCTCAAGCCGGTCCAGAGAAGTGATACTCCCCCTCTATGCGACTTTGGTCAGGCCGCAGGTGGAGTACTGCATCCAGTTCTGGGTGCTGCACTTCAAAAGGAATGTGGCCAGCCTGGAAAGGGTTCAGAGGAGGGCCACCCGCTTGGTGAGAGGGCAGCAGGACAGGCCCTACGAGGAGAGACTGAGGGACCTGAACCTGTTCAGCCTCAGCAAGAGGAGGCTGAGGGGGGACCTGGTGGCTGCCTACAAACTCATCAGGGGAGATCAACAGCAAATAGGCAGAGCCCTTTTCTCCCCAGCACCACCTGAGGTGACAAGGAACAATGGTCATAAGCTGATGGAGAGTAGGTTTAGGTTAGAGATTAGAAGGCAATATTTTACAGGTAGGGTGGCCAAAATCTGGAACCAACTTCCCAGGGAAGTGGTCCTTGCCCCTACCTTGGGCAAATTCAAGAGGAGGTTGGATGATCACCTGTCTGGGGTCTTGTGAACCCAGCATTCATTCCTGCCTGTGGCAGGGGGTCAGGGTAGATGACCTGTTCAGGTCCCTCCTGACCCTAGCTATTATGAAACTATGAAACCGAACTATGAAGGCCATGTTGCAGAAATGCATACAGGAAGATCCAAAAAGATGGGATCAGATATTAACTCTGTTAATGTTTGCAATACGAAAGGCTCCTCAAGCCTCAACCAGATGTTCTCCTTTGGAACTAGTGGATGGGTATCAGCCCAGGGGCCTGCTGAACATGGTCAGAGAAGACTGGGAGCGACAACGAGCCTTGGGGGCTCAAGTCTCTGGGCACCTCACAGAACTTTGGCAATGGTTAATCAAACATAGAAAAATAGTGGAGGAAAACCTCCAAAGAGCCCAGACTAAGCAAGAATCTTACTATGACTGCAAGGCCTGAGAGTGCACATTTAAAGCTGGGAACAGGGTTCTGGTATGCTACCCAACCAGAACAGCTGACTTCTGTCAAGGCAGGGTCCCTTTGAGATATTGTGCCAAGTCGGGCCAGTGGATCATGAGGTCATCCAACCAGGACACAGACCGCTCTGAAAGATATTTCATATAAATCTATTAAAAGAGTGGCACAACCACAAGGGTTTCCTAATAACCCCTTTCCCAGACAACTTAGAATTGGGACTGTCACCAGAGGAGCCTGACTCTGCCAGAGAAGCTACACTGGGTAAGCAACAAATGTTGTACCATGGCGGTAACTCCCAGGTTTATTACAAGAATATTCCGATGTATTTTGCATGGAACCCAGGCATGCAAAGAGTGTAGTGCACAAGATCACCAACTCTCCAGGTCATGTGGCTAGTGAAACCTGGCATAGGATTCCACTGCATTTATATGAGCCCATTAAACAAGAACTACAGAAAATGCTGGACAGGGGAATTATCAGAGAGTCTAGAAGTCAGCGGCAAAGCCCCCTTGTGGTCATCCCTAAAAAGGACGAGTCCCTATGCCTGTGTATAGATTTTAGAACGGTCAATGCAGTGGTTAAATGTGATGATTTTCCAGTGCCCTGCTTGGGAGAGATGATTGGACAAAATAGACAAGTTAAGTTCATAACCACTTTGGACATGATGAAAGAGTATTGGAAGATCTCCATGGCTGCAGAAGACCATGAGAAAATGGTCTTTGGCATCCCATGGGGATTATTTGAATTTTGCCACATGCCGTTCAGGCTGCGTGTTGTGGCCCCCACATTCCAGCGCTTAACGGATTGTCTACTAACCCCATATTAAGCCTACACCTAAGTGTACATAGATGTGATTATATTATCAGAACACTGGGATCAATACCTGGAGGCCTTACAAAAGGTACTCCAAGAGCTGTGGGGGGCCAGATAAACAGCAAATCCAGGCAAATGCAGGCTGGCCTAAAAAGAAACTCAGTATTTGGGTTTTCAAGTGGGACAAGGGAAGATACAGCCATTAATGCACAGAATACAGGATTTAAAAGATTACAAACAGCCAATAACAAAAGCAGGTCAGGTCCCTCACGGGTCTCGTGAATTACTGCCGTAAATTAATTCCCCACTTTTTGGAAATAGTGGCACCCATGATGGACTTCACTAGGTCCAATGTGCAATACAAGATTAAATGGCATCCAGAAATGCAGAAGGCATTTGAAAAAAATAAAACAAGCCCTGTGCCAAAAACTGGTTTTGTATACTCTGGATTTTAACCAAACCTTTATTTTACAGATGGATGCATCAGGGGTGGCCCTTGAGGCTGTTTTGATACAAGAAAAAGAAGAGATCAAGCGTCCAATTGTGTATGCCAGCTATAAGTTACTAGAACATGAATGCTTAGCTGTTAAATGGGCTGTAAACCAGTTTTGCTATTAACTGTTGGGGAGACCCTTCATTCTGGTCACAGACTATGAACGACTTAGGTGGCTCCAGTCTGCAAATCAGATAATGCATGCATCACTAGAAGGGCGCCGGCACTACAACCTTTTCGTTTTACAGTCCAACACCATCCAGGCAAGAAAAACATTGTAGCAGACTTCCTCTCATGCAAAGATGAAGAGGAGGTGCCAACCAGATTACAAACATGGATACACCAGGGTACAGAGTAAAAGGTAGCAAGTGCTCCCACCAATCTAAAGGTGGGGGTCTATAGCAGGTGCCAGGCTGAGCCCCATACTCACTGGGAAGATGGCAGGCTTCTTAGGTGGCTGATTCCTAGCCGGGCTCACTGAGAAATGGTGAGCCACACTCCAAAGGCATGCTCTGCTGTGCTGCTGAGCAGACAGCCAGCATGCAGCAGACACCTGTCAGGCCCTGCTCCCAGGCTGGGGGAGGGTCAGAGCTCCAGCCCTGTGGGAGCACAGGCTGCTACCAGAGAGGAACGCAAAAAGCAGGCACAGGAAGCACCTCTTAGGGCCAGGAGGTGGCAGGTGCAGGGGATAACGAGCTCATCTGAAGCTCTCAGCACCTGCCACCAGCAGTGGGACATATGGGGGCAAGCCAGAGACAGGGTTGGCTCAGACCAACCTGGAACTTCTTATGAAAGGCTGTGTCAACCCCAAGAGAATGATGATGCAGGCCAGTGGCCGAAAGGAAGGCCAGAAAGCAGGCATAGCCATTTGAGTTATATTAGTTTATTTGTTTCTTTACATGAGCCAAACCTCACCGACACTGGAACTCCAGCAAAATACGGAGGACTCAGCTGAGAGACGCTGACTGTGGGAAACACAGTCCCTTTTCATCCCCGACTCTTTCTGGCCAAGCAACGAGGGCGCATGCCTGCCACGGCCCAGAGTCCATATCAAGCACCAACAAGAACACCTGAGTAGAAAGGGGTGGGGTGTAGGGGAGGAGGAGCCCCACAGAAGATCCATAGATGTCTAGACTTATGCTGATCTCAGTCAACTCTCTTCACTCAGGTACCATGTCCTGATACACCTTTTTCAGTTACAGCAAGTTGTGGTGGGCAAGATAATAAAACAAGAGAGATACCTGCTGAGTGTGCAGCAAACAGGCCCCATCCTGGTATAGCTGCTCAGCCTGGGTCCCTCTAAAATGGTGAGCTGTCACAGGGACGATCAGGTGAAAGAGTCCTGAACTGCATACCGGGGGCTCCTAGGGTGGGGACCATGCACAAAAGGAAAAAAAAATAATACAAGGAACACACTTACCTGCAGCAGGGCCCACAGCACAGTTGGAATGAAGGAGGGAACCCATGCAGGTTGTAAGCCGCGCCTTTATTCAGCTGAGACCGGCCGGTGATGTCATCGGCAATCACCGGCCGGCTGGACTAAAAAGGACCACTTACGGAGGCTGGGGAAGAAAGGAGGAGAGAGAGTCAGTGGAGACTCTCCGTGCCGGCGACAGCAGGCATATCCAGAAGGAGAGAGAGCCAGCAAAGGCTCTCTACACCAGCGACAAACAGCGTGCTCGGGAGGAGGGAGAGCTGGCGGAGGCTCTCTGTACCGGCTGAGGCTGGTGTGCCCAGGAGGCAGGAGAACCAGAGGAGGCTCTCTGCACTGGAGGAGACTGGTGTAAGCAGCAAAAAAAAAACCCGTCAGGGCAGTAACAGGTTTGGCAGCGACCCACAGCACAAGCAGCAGCTGACCAGACCAGAAAGGACCGCGGGGCGTTGGAAGTAGAATGCCTCAGACGATGCCGGGGGAGAGCGACTCCGCAAGCTGCATTTGGCTGTGTGAGGGGAGTACCGGCCCCAGAAGAGAAGCCTTAGCCACCCCTAACCAGATGACAGGTCAACTCCCAGCGAGTTCCCAGGTACTGGGTGCGGGATACTGACTGGCGGAGACGAGGACGAAGAGATCGTAGAGAGAGTGACAAGGAGGCACCTCCGTATCCTAGCAGTAGGGCCAGGGAGGAAGCCAGGGGGACCCTCCCCAACTCGTAATTTTGTTTTGTTCTCTTTTTCCCTGCTTTTGGAGGGGTTGTGTGGCGGGATAGATGATGCCAAGGGACTAAGTCCCCTAGCAAGAAAGAAGTCCCAGTTAAGGGGAAGAGAGCACAGCCGAGAGGCACTGGCAGAGTGGCTCCTTTCCATCCTTCTCCTTTTCTTTTTCTTTTTTTTGTTTGTTGTTTGGTCTTTCAGATTCCAGCTTGAGGCAGCTTAGGGTAGGAGGAGGTCCATCTTGGGCTAGATAGTGGATCAGTTGAGCCACCACAGGAGAAAGTGCTGGGGACACAAGATTCAAGAGAACATTGGGGTCAAGAGCACAGCTGCATTGGAGGAATGGCCGACAAGATCCAGTGACCCGCCAAAGGCTGGCGTGAGGCTGGGGTATAGGGGAGGTGGAGCCCCACGGACGGCCATCTAGAGGACTACCCACAGCTGAAGAGCCCTTGGTGGTTTGCCCGCCCCCCTGAAATTACATTCAAAGTTGTGGCAGGAGAGTCTGGGGGTGGCCACCTAGGTGATAAGCATCTACCTCAGGGTTTACAAGAGATCTCAGGACATCTGTTACCGACCGTCCGGGCCAAGGCAGCACACGAACATCTGTTTGAGGCCAGGTGGTCACATGAGCCATTTTAATTAGAGCGCCTGCCTGGGAACTGCTTTAATTAAACACATTTCCACACCCGCCGAGCATGTGTATATGCAGCCAGTTATTTTGCACCACAGTAAACATATAGTGTAGATGTACCCCAGTTGTGGTAAGTGGCCTGTTGGGCCCATACACATGGTTTGCAATTCTGGTACCCTCTATTACCTCTGCAGTGTGGACACAACCATTCAGGTGTATACTGAGTGTGTACAGGGTATGCACTGGCCAGGGAGGTACACAGCAATGTAGTCACCCAGTGTATGCATGTAAGTACAAAATTGTAGCTGGACAAAAACCCATGAGAGGTGTTGGATGCTGGATGAGTAGGAGGACTCCTCCATGTTCATTTACTTAGGCACTAATGGCACTGCCAGGAGTAACCCTGATAAGATCAAAAGTGACTCTGGGTGCAAGAGTGAAGGGTTTAGGGGATCAAACTATTCTCAAGTCTTCCCATCAAGAGTAAAGGCCCAGGCAGGAGCAGATGCATCCTGGAGACGAACATCTGGCTTGTGTAGATGGTTTCACCAATAGGGCCTTGACTTATTGATCAGAATGTTCCAGGAAGAAGAACGGCTAGACATAGATGGGGACCCCTTGATGCAGTGCGGGGAAAAGCTGCTTTGCATGCAGGCCTGCTAATATAGTGATTAGGGCATCAAACTAGATTCAGTGGGGTATGGAGGCAAAAGGCCAAAAGTAAGTAAAGAGCAAGGTGACCCAGGGAAAGACCAAGAAAGAGCAGAGAATATGGGGAGCCTTAACAGTGTTCTCAGAGGAAAACGAGCAGGATAAATAGCTAGTTATCCAAGAAATTTATATAATGATGTGAGAAGCATGGGTAATAGGCAGAAAGAACTGGGAATCCTAGTACATCATAACAGTATGGTCTACTTAAAATAACTGAGACTTGGTAGAATTGCTGGCATGACTGGAGTTCTGTCATGGATGGTATAACTAAAAGAATGATAAAGGAAAAAAGGGAATGGCATTGCTTTCTCGATAAAAAAGACATACAGTTGTTTTAAGGTGTGGTACAAAGTGAGGGGTATGCCTGTTGAAAACATCTCTCGGTCAAGGTCAGAGTTGAGAACAGCAATAGTGGTGGCACAGTGAGCGTCTGCTATCAACCACCAAACCAGGAGGAAGAGGTGGACAAGACTTTCTTTAAACAATTCACAGCAGTTTCCAAATTGCAGGAACTGATTTCCATTGGGGACTTTAATTACCATGATGTCTGCTGGAAGGTAACACAAAAATGCACAGGCATTTCTATCAAGTCCTTGGTGCACATCAAAAAAAAATTTTTGGTGCAGAGTGGAGAGGCCAATTAGAGAGGAAGCTTTCTCAATGTGCTGATAACAAATAGGGAGGAACTGGTGATAACGTGAAGATGGACAGTAACCTGGGTTATGGTGACCACAAATTAGAGAGTTCAAGATCCTAAGGAAAGGGAAGGAAGAAAACCAGCAGACTAAATACACTGGACTAGGAAACTGGTGGGCAGGACCCCTTGAAAGGCAAGTCTGAGAGGAAAATGAGCTCAGGAGAGCTGAGTATAATTAAAGGAGGTCATATAAAGGGTACAAGAGCAAGCTATTCTGGTACAAAGAAAGGATAGGAAGTGCAGTAGGTGACCAGCCTGCTTAAACAGCTTCAACTCATCTTCAATGTGCTGAAACTCAAAAAGGAATCCTACAAAAAGTGGAAAATTGGTTACAGTACTAGAGAAGAGTGTGACTATTGCACAGGTGTGCAGGGAGAAAATCTAGGAGACCAAGGCATGAATTGAGATGCAACTAGGAAGGGACATAAAAGGCACTAAAAAAGCATTCTGAAAGTATGTCAGGAGTAAAAGAAAAACCATGAAAAGTGTAGGTCCCTTACTAAATGCTAAGGGCAATATAGTAATGGATGATGTGGACAAGACTGAAGTGTTTAATGCCTTTTCTCATAGAATCATAGAAGTAGGGTTGGAAGGGACTTTGTAGATCTTCAAGTCCAACCCCCTGCCTGGGCAGGAGGGAAACTGGGCTCAAGTGACCCCAGCCATGTAGGCATCGAGCCGCTTCTTAAAGACCCCCAGGGTAGGAGCCAGCACCACTTCCCTTGGAAGTTGGTTCCAGATCCTAGCTGCCCTAACTGTGAAGTAGTTCCTACGGATGTCTAATCTAAACCTACTCTCCAACAACTTGTGGCCGTTATTCCTTGTTATCCCGGGGGGTGCTAGGGGAAACAAGGTCTCCCCCAAACCCTTCTGGTCCCCCCTAGTGAGTTTATAGATGGTCACAAGGTCCCCCCTCAGCCTTCTCTTGTGAAGACTGAACAGGTTCAGGTCCTGTAGCCTCTCATTGTAGGGTCTGCCCTGCTGTCCCCGGATCATGCGGGTTGCCCTCCTCTGGACCCTCTCAATGTTGTCCACATCCCTCTTGAAGTGGGGTGCCCAGAACTGGATACAGTACTCCAGATGTGGCCTGACCAGTGTCGCGTAGAGGGGGAGGTTCACCTCCTTGGCCCTACCTGAGATGCACCTGTGGATGCATGATAGGGTCCGGTTAGCCCTGCTGACCGTGACCTCGCATTGTCAGCCCATGTTCATCTTGGAGTCAATGATGACTCCAAGATCCCTTTCTGTCTCCGTGCTCTCAAGAAGGGAGTTTCCCATCTTATAAGTGTGCTGCCGGTTGCTACTGCCCAAGTGCAGCACCCTGCACTTGTCCATACTGAAACGCATCCTATTTTTGTTAGCCCACCCTTGCAACCTATCCAGGTCTTTCTGCAGTCTTTCCCTCTCTACTAGTGTGCCCACCTCACCCCAAATTTTGGTATCATCTACTTCAGTCTTCATGAATAAGGTCAGTTAGTGGACAGCAAGCACAGTTGACACCAAGGATTAGGAAAGATATAAGCAGACCAGAGTAGTGGAAGAACATTAGGGATTATTTAGAGAAGCTGGATGTCTTCAATTCAGCAGGACAAAACAGGATGCATCTTAAGACCACACAAGCAACTGGCTGAGGTAATTGCAGGGCACTTGGCTATTATGTTTGAGAACTTGCAGAGATTGGGTGAGGTCCTAGATAACTAGAAAAATGCAAATATAGTGCCCAACTTTAAGAAAGTCAAGAAAAAATTCAGGTAATTATAGACCAGTCATTCTGGCCTCAGTACCTAGAAAGGTCATAAAGGTCATAGACCATAAATGGATCTATTTCTAAGTATCAGGAGGAGTATATAGTGATCAGGAACAGCCAACATGTGTTCAGCAAGAGCAAGTCTTCAGTCTGACGAACTGATTGTCCTAGGAGACATTGCCTTCTATGGTAAAGTGACTGATTCTATAGATATGATATAACTTGATTTTAGCAAAGCTTTTGGCATTATCATTAGTAAACTAAGAAATCCAGTCCAGATGAAAGTACTGTAGGTGGATACATAACTGATTGGATCATTAGTTAGATCATTACCTCAATCAGTAGTAATCAATGACTACATGTCTTATTGGGAGGAAGTGATTAATGGGGCTCCCCATGGGTCTGTCCTGGATCAGATATTGTTTAACCTCTTCATTAATAATTTGGAAGACTGGATTGAGTGCCCACTTAGCAAATCTGAGAGGATACCAAATTGGGTGGAGTTGCAGACACTCTGGAGATAGATCTAGGATTCAGAATGATCTGGATAAACTAGAGAAATGGCCTGAAATTAGCTGAATGAAAACCAACAAAGACAAGAACAAGGTCCTGCATTTAGGATAGAACTGTTACATGAACAAATAAAGGCTGGGGAATGGCTGGCTAGAAAGCAATACTGCAGAAAAAGATCTGGGGGCTATAGAGGACCATAAACTGAATATGAACCAACACTGGTCTTGTTGCAAAAAAAAGCCAATAGCATATTGCGGTGTATTAACAGGCGTGTCAATTACAAGTCAAGTGAAGTGATTCTTCCACTTTACCCAGCACTGGTGAGGCCTCATCTAGGAAGCGGTCTAGTTCAGGGATCACGTTTTGGGCCCCACACTCCAAGAAAGACATAGACAGATTAGAAAGAGTCCAATGAGGAACAAGAATGATTAGAGGTCTGGGAAACATGATTTACGGATAAAGGCCAAGAGATCTGGGAATATTTAGTGTGGAGAAGACAGAGGGAGGATTCGACAACAGTCTTCAAATACCTGAAGGGTGCTTATACAGAGGATGCTAATAAACTGTTTTCTGTGGCTAGAGACAACTGGATAAGGAGCAATTGCATAAATTGCATAAACAGCAAGGAAAATTTAGACTGGCTATTAAGAAAAACCTTGTCACATAAAGGTGGTTAAGCACTGAAACAGGCTGCCTGGAAAGGCTGTGGGATCTCCATCTACATCCCTGAGTTCTGAAGGAACTGGCAGAAGGGATCTTAGAGCCCTAGGCAATTATATTTATCAAGTCATGGGAAACAGATGAGGTACCAGAAGACTGGAAAGGGGTTAACATAGTGCCGTCTTATAAAAGTCAAAGAGGAGGATCTGGAGAACTGTAGACCAGTTATCCTGACTTTTGTACTTGGAAAGTTACTGGAGCAATTTATACAAAGTCCATTTGGGATCATCTGGAGGAGGAAAAGCTGATCATGAACAATCAGCCCATACTGGCTAAGATCAAATGCCCAGAAACTGAATCAGCCAAAACCCAAGGCTACTAGACTTAGACTAAGCATCAGAAAAGAAGCAGGTGAAAGGAGTGTGCCCCCTCCCTCTCAGCCCCATAATTCAGTGGCTAGGGCTCTCACCTGGGACACTAGACATCCGGTTTCACTAAGTGAGGAGTTGAATTGAGGTATCCCAGCACAGTACTCCAATCACCATACCCCAGGTCATTTATTATTCACTTCCTTCTCCAGTGCTCCTTTGGAAATTGAGACACTAATATAGTCATTGGAAAAAATAGATGAAGGGCAGTGTAGGGGGAGAGCTTCTCCCTTACTGGGAGGAAGGGCCCCACCTAGACACCAGAGCCTCCTCCATTCCAGGCTAGAAGTCAGTGCACTAAGCCACATACCTGCTGTATTGTTCCTTTCCCCCTGGCTCCTGTACTGGTATCTCTCACAGACCTTTCTGTCATAGCTTCCCAGTGGGCTGTCTTCAAAAGAAGCACTAGTAAAAGGACTGGAAAATAGTTGACCTGTAGCATGGTGGCTAAAGTACTATGCTGGGAAGTCAGTCACTCAGGTTCAAAATGCCTTTTGGTATGGGCATGGCCCAGAAGTTAGTTCTTTTTGCTTTCTAGGTAAGTATTTTAGTCACTGAACTATTTAGGGGAAAAGACAGAAGCACACCTGTATGTAGCTGTCCATGTGCATGAGGCTATGTATGAATAGAATGTCAACCTGTACTTAAGTGGCATTTTTGTGACCTAGATGACCACGGGCATGTCTACATGTCACCCTACAGAGATGCTGTTACTGTATTGTGCTTTAGTACTTTCTTTTGGAAGAACTAAAGCATGGGACAGTAACTGCCTGTACTGCACTGTACGTGTGGCACATGATTAGTTTTAGCTGCTTCTTTGCTGTAGTGGCATGCTAAAATAGAGGAGCATGCTGTTACAGTGAAATAGCCGATGATCACATGTAGACTCATGTGATCGCTATGTTGCCATAGCATGTCATATGGCAATGTACCACGTCACTATGGTGATGTAGGGTGACATGTAGACATGCCCCATGTAGACTGCCAAATGTAGAATGCCACCATTATAGCATACCAAGGTGATCAGAGGATCAGAAACAGCCAACATGGATTTGTCAAGAGCAAATCATGCTTGACCAATCAGACTTCCCCTTTTACAATAGGATTGCGAGACAGCAGTTGGTGTGATATGCCTTGATTTCTGCAAGGGTTTTGACACTGACTCCCATAGCAGCCTCATTAGTAACCTAAGAAAATACAGTCTAGACAAAAGTATGGCAATATAGACAATTAACTGGCTAAATCATCATGCTTGAACCAGTTCAAACTGCCTGTGAGTGAGGGGGGAGTAGACCAGGGGTATCCTACTTTCTGGACAAAAGGCCTTACCCACTCAGCTACAGGAGCTAAAACATGGGAATGCAGTCTTCTTCCAGATTTACTTGTATACATGGCTGTGTACCTGCCCATCCGGTGCATAGCTTACTGTGCAAATTCAGTAGCTGCATACACTTCACATCCATGCTGCATGGGTAATAACATTGTAATCTGTATGTAAGTGCTGAAAACATCTTTTACATGACTATGTAGACTCCATTCAGGCACACACAGAGTAACTGCTTTCTGCTCTAAGTGCTTGGTGCATGGTGCCATGTGTGAAATGAAATGGTGTATGTCAGTCTAGTTCAGATCCTAGGGATAAGGGACCAAATTCAAATTCAGACATGTGGAGAGCCTTTCCTGGAGAAGCAGCTCAGTTGAATTTTCCCTCTAGTGCTCACATCACAGAAAGCATTTACAGAGTCAGGACCCTCAATGACAATCTCAATAGAGAACAAGAAATGAATGGTGAAGGAGAACAGAATTCCTTCACTGCTCCTGTTGAATTCTCCAGCCTAGGGCTGAAGCACATCATAAGGTTTGCAAAGCAAACTTGTACCTTCACTAACTATGTATAACCTCTTATACACAAAAGGCCAGTTCCTAGTTCGGTTGATGTCAGTGGGTAATCTCAGATCTGCCATTTTGCATAGATAGAAGCACTGGTTCTAGGACTGTCATTCAGATGCCATCATGCATTCCCCTTGCCTAGTCTCAGGATTCCTGGGTAGTCTCTTTCTCTTCCAACTATTTGTTTTTCTGGCAGCCTATCCTAGTGGAAGATGTAAAGACCTCTAAAGGTGGAGGGAAGGAAAGGTGGATACTTTCACAAGCTTTACTTACATGTCCATGAAGGTCTGTGTTTAGCAGCATCAGGGCACAGGTAAGTGTATGAATCCCATCTGAAATTCAATTAATACATTCAATCAATTGTTAATTATATCTCTGCACACTGTTTTCTTCAGAGCAAATTGTTCCCTCTATTGAACAACCTGGGAAGATGAATTGTTTTGTTTCCTGTCAAGGTTTTAATGGAATTTAATTTTACAACATATTCAATAGATTTGCTAGTTGGCAAAGAGGGAAAGAATTCAGACAATGGCAGAGATGTAGAAGGATGATTATTGGTATGCTGGTATTTTCTGGCTCTGGGCTCCGGTATCCATTTGTATAAAAACATTAATGAACTCTGTATTGTTTTCTAATACATTTTTATATATCCTAACTTTTGATTGCTCTCTGGGTCAACATTGCATTTTGGATTGAAAACTTCTCCAAGCTGTTCATTCTGATACCTAGATCTTTCTTTTCCCAATGTTCAGTTAGTTAAATTAGTATCCAGAAATGTATGAATCATTATGATTGTTCCTTCCGATCTAGATTACATCACATTTCAGTAACTATACTAATGCCTTTCCACTGGCTTGGACTCTCTAAAGTCCCTCACTGTCTTCTCCAGGATAGACTAACCTTAATAATTGTGGGTCATCTGCTACATATGCCACTTCACTGTTCATCCCTTTTTTTCAGATCATTATTAAATGTAGTAATTGACATAGTCTCTATATACAATCATATAGAATCTCCATGTTACATGCCTTCTATATTGAAAATGGACTGTTTATTCTTACATTCTATTGTTTGCCTCTTGAAAAGTTTAGGACTCTGCCACTCACCCCTTGACTTAATGTCCTTAGTAACTTCTTCTTAAGAGTTTTGTTCAAAACTTGATGGAAATTCACAGTAGAGTATATCTATTTTTCCTTATTCCTTTTTTGTCAATATAATCCAAAACTGGAATGGAGAATGAAGCAGACACAATTTTGCTTTGCAGAAGTCAATCTGATTTTCTCCATTAGGACATGAACATTTACATAATTACTCCTCCGTCTTTAATTGTTACGTCTACCTGGCCTGCTATCACTTGAATTAGCTACCCCAGCTGGCTAGTTGAGTCTAATAGTTTAATACCTGGGAGAAATTTTACCATCTTTGAATTCTTCTTTGCCTGACAAAGGGTGTTTGGGCCCGAAAGCTTGCAAATAAAAAATAGCTTTTTTTGGAACTATCTAGTTGGTCTAATAAAAGATATCACCTCTACCCAGAGTTTCGTCTACCTATGCTTTTGTGAGCATTTTATCTCCTTTATTCTTTGCAATGTCTAGACATGCACCATACAGCCACAATCTAAGAACAGATCATCCCTCCAGCCCTGTAGATAACGAGGCAAACACAAGGGGCAGGTCTAAATTACTCTTCTGCTGCACCCAGGAACATGGCCACGGAGCATATCCCACCCACTCTGTGCACACTGGCTTCCAAGAAAAAGCGATGTCCTTTACCATGGATCAAACATGCACCAGAGCTCCTCCTAGTCTCCCTGTCTCAGGTGTGCTTATTGCTGGACACTCTGACAGTTACACTGATTCATTTCTTGGATTTGGTGTGCACAAAGTGGGAACAAGACATATTTCCTGGCAGTGCAACTAGGTGTGGCACAAACCAGTATACACAAGTGTCCACCCCTTTGTGCAGCAAGACCTAAGGACAGCCCTGTGCATATGAACCTCTTCACACATCACAAATGGGTTGAAGAGCAACAGAGAAGGGGAAGAATCATATCCCTGAAGGTAGGTAAAATGTTTTTTATCTCTATCAAGCTCTTTTCCTTGAACGCCTCTGTCTCCATGCACAAACATTGACTTCTGTGAAGCTTCTGTGCTATGTTTGCCCAAGGCATTCACAAATAAATGTTCCACAGTCACACATGTGGAAAAGGATGCTGTCACACTGGCAGGCACAGAATATATTGTAAACATATAGTACAACTATACATGCATTGGCATTAACAGATTCAACAGAAAGTAACTTAAGATTCATATATGCAGATTCAACACATTTTCATATCTCACACAAAGAACATGGTCCTGTTTCTAAGTTGACTTGGATAGCCCAGCTGCGATTTCCCCTTACACAATCTAGGCTAGGGAGTCCTAGAGCAGTACAAAGTGGTGGGAGTGCTTGTGGACCCTTTCTGCAAATATGGACAATCATTGCTACGCAGTTTAACAGCATCAAAGGCCTCAAATATCTGGAATAAGCCCATGTGCCAAGAGGACATGGCTGTTTCCTTGTTTATGATGAAACAGGTATGACTGAATGTATCAATGTCCCATTAATACAAAGCTATTTGCTGTCTCTGTGATGCTAGAATTAGGGAGCCAGCTTCTGAGACTTTTGCACAAGTTTTACCGACTCCAGATTTATGTAGATACCTGCTGGATCAAATAGGACTGAGCAAAATCTAAGCCTGTAGGATTTGGTCTGCAATGAAATACCTAAGATCTCTGGGAGCATTCCCAAGTACAAATTAATAGAAATGCCTCTCTGCTGAGTGGAGTGGGAGAGAACATCACACAACACACACACACACGAAAGGAATCCATCAAACAGGAATATAAAAATATACATATTGGAATAGCACCAATAAAAGCAATGAGATTGTTATGACTTAAAAATTGCTTGTGCCCATTAAGCTCGGCAGAGCAATTTGAAAGTTCACATGGTGCTAACCACTTTAGCTCTTTGGGAAGCTGTGAGGCAGATTTGAAAATTAGCTTCTCAGTTACAATTGGCATATTAAAAACCAAAGGAGGAAAAAAAACAATTGACATTTTTGAGCTCCTTGTTGAGGGCAGCCAAGTGGCCTAATTTTCTAGCTCTGGCAGTGTCTGTGTGCATGTAAAAGTGATTGTATATGTGTGTGTGTGTGTGTGTGTGTGTGTGTGGGTACCCATGGGTATATGAGTGTATATGGATACCTAGGGGCAGAATTCAGTTTCATTTAGTAGATAAAGTGCAGCTTGTAACTGACTCTGAACTACCTAACTAACACATGGAAAATAATTTATTATCCCCTTTAGGAGCCCCTTTATTGCCCCCATTATAGGAACAAAGAAATGTCTGTGCATCTCCAGAGAGAGAGCTTCTCTGGCTAGAGCTGGGTGATAAATGGATTTTTTTTTTCAAATGAGCTGAAATATTGGGGAAATATTGACTTGACTCAAATAGAAACAGACATTTTCCAAAATTTTTTGAAAAAGAAAATTTCATTTTGCTTCAGTCCAAATATTTTGTTCAACCTGAAATGAAATGCCAAGTCAAAACATTTAATCAGAAAAAACTGTCAGAGAACACTTCAGCATTTCCTAAATAAGACATTTCATTAAAAAATGTTAAAACATTTTGACATTTAAAAAAATATTTCCGCCATTTTTTGCCCAAAACTCTTCACAGAAATGGACCCAATGCATGAAAGATTATATTTCTAGCAAATTAACTAAATCAATCAATCTGTGTGTGTGTGTGTGTGTGTGTGTGTGTGTCTTTATGACTGAAGATCTGTGTGTATGTCTGTGCATGCATATATAGCAAGGGCGGGCAGTTATTTCAGGCGGAAGACCACTTACCCAGTTTTGTCACGCTGTCGAGGCCCGTATGGGTATCCCCGCCCCTTGACAGGTGCCCCACCCCCTGGTCACCATCTTGAGACCAATGTCCCAGGGCCAGCATTGGTGGGGCCCAAAGCAGGGCACAGGCTGGCAGGGGTCTGTGTGAGCCAGGCTGGCTGCACCAGCAGGGAGAGGGGGGAGCTGGCCCAGCTCCATAGAGCTCCTGCTGGCTGGGACCCCACACTCCTGCCACCCTGCTCTAGGCCCCGCTGGTACTGGTCCTGGGACACTGGTGCGGGTCCCATGCTCCCGCTGGTTGCTGCGCCTGTTCACTCCCAGTGCCCCCCCAACCCCACGGTACAGGCGGGGGGCAGCATGCAACCCTGACCCCCTGCTCTCTGGCAGGAAAGAAGCTGGTGCTGAGTGCGGGGGAAAAGCGGCCCCTCCCCTGCCCCAGGGCTGGCGCTCCCTGCTGCAGCTGCTCACAGCCCGCACAAGGCTGTCTTGAGAAGGCACAGGCAGCCCCATGCGGGCTGCGAGTTGCTGCAGTGTGGGGTGTCAGGCATGAGGTGGTCGAGGGGCTGCTTTTCCCCTGCACTGAGCACCAGGTTGTAACCCACCCCTGCTGCCAGCCTGGGCCCCATGCTGGCTCTGGGCTTGCCCGTTGGGGCTGTGCATGGCGGCAGCAGCTGCGACCCCCCTGCTTGCTGCACCAGGCAGTGTTTGCTGCTGCCTGCCCAGAGCTTGCATGTTGGTCAGCCCAAAGGGAGCAGTGGCAAACACTGCTGGGCATGGCAAGCAGCAGGGCCACAGCTGCTGCTGCTGTGCACAACCCTGATGGGCGAGCCCAGAGCTGGTGTGGGGCCCAGGTTGGCAGCAGGGCTGGGTTACAAGCTGGTGCTGAGCACGTGGTGGGGGGGAAGCAGCCCCTCCCCCACCGTGTGGCCAGTGCCCCACGGTGCAGTCACTCGCAGCCCACCTGGGGCTACCTGTGTCTGCTCAAGACAGCCCAGCATGGGCTGCGAGTAACTGCAGCAGGGAGCACTGGCCGTGGGGCAGGGGAGGGGCTGCTTTTCCTCACGCTCTGCTTTTCCCCGAGCCACTTTTCCCCAGGTTCCTTCCCTGCCTGGTGTCCTCCCCTGCCTTCCCCTGGTCTTACCTGAGGTTCCCGCACCAGGGCAGCCACGTGGTCCGGCTGGGGGGGCAGGACCAGGTGGGCCCTGCTGTTGTGGGAGCCCGCTGGGGCTTCCCCTGGGTCCTACTGCCCCTGGCTCCTGTTATTCTTGACAGGAACCAAGGGTAGATAAATATTAATTTTCTAAAATTTTTACGGGCCCTGCAGGCTGGATAGAATGGCCTCATGGGCCGGATCTGGCCCATGGGCTGTATTTTGCCCACTCCTGATATATAGAGACCTACATAATTTGCGGTCTTGCAGATTTCGTGGAAAATGTAAAATCCAGGATTGTCTATGAAATCCACAAAATCAACAACAAAAAAAACTTAATAAAAATAAAATGCTGGCTCTTCAGTGGGAGCCAGCAGCCCTTGCTGCTGGAAGGGGAAGGCACTAGCTGGTAGTGCAGCATGAAGGGCAGCAGACAAGATGGTGGTTGCCCCCTCGACCCTCCTCTCCCCCGCCAGGGCCTCTTTCCCAATCAGGATGAAGGGACAGGGCAGCACAAAGAGTAGCCAACAATCAAGATGGCAGCCACCCCCTCGTCTCCCCACCCCCGTGGGTCTCTCTGTCAATGAGCGCTGAGTACCAGGGCTGCTGTGAAATTGTCTCTGCATGCTGTGAGAAGGCCGCAAAAAAACCCTGTCTCACTGTGATTTAGATAGGTCCCTAATCATAGGTGTGTTAAGTAACCTCATGGATTTGGACATCCTTTCCAACCTGCATTTATATCATTAATTGTTTAAATGAGCATTACCATGTAAGGTGCTATCCTGTTCCCTTCCTGGTTGACCAAGCATGCAGATTTGGTTATCTACAGGGCATTTTTTAGTGCTTATGTACCCAGAGGAATTTTATTCCTGGACATGTAGCTTTGTAGGTGTTGATGACTGTATGTGCCAAGGTTGAGCAACAAAATGAGATCCCATCTTTTCTGCCAATGAGCTGAGTGGTTAGGAAATCACCCAGGAAGACAAAGGTTTAAGTCTGCATGTCTCTTTCCCAGCACAATGCTCTAATCATCATGTGATGGGCCCACTGTTACCCAGTCCTTTGCCTAGTGGTCCTTTTGAAACTTCCCCCCTGGGCAGCCATGAAAGGGGAGTATGTGGGAGATATATGGGGGTAGGCTACAGTGTGTTAAGTGAGATGGCTGCTGGCCAAGAAGGCAGGGGGTCCTAGGTTCTAGCTGGGGCCTGTGGAGCCAGTGAGGCAGAAGCTTCCCCCCTGCACTGACTCTCTTAGCTATGTGGGCCACAAATACAGCTATTTATTTTTCAGATTCCCAGTCTAAATCCAGTAATCATGAGTTTCAGACAATTCTATTTTTGGGTATCTAAGATTACTACCCACTTGCAAGGGGCATGGGTATGCAGCATGCTCAGTCTCGGTGATTGCATAGTTACAAAGAGTGGTCCATGTCTGCAGAGTTATGCGTCCAGGAACAGAATTACTCTGTGCACCTATCCTGTAGACAACAAAGAGAGGGCCACTTGGACTACCAGAGAAGAATAGAACATTAGCCATAGTTCGTTATCCCTCTATTTACCTTCTATTAAAAAAACCCATTATATAAAATGTAAAAGAAACTGTCCCACAATTATTTGAAGCAATTAATAATGAAAATACCCTGTTTCTGCTGGGCTAAAACATTCCCTTGTAACCTAAACATGACACCTTTTTCTACCATGTAACAGGCAGAAAATGAACCTGGCTAAGTCCAGTGTGAAACCAGCCAGTTTCTTTTTTAGTGCCCATGTTAAGAAATAGGCAAAAAGGAAATAAAAAGTAGCATTAATAATGACAAGTAAATTAGATGCAAACATGAGGTGTAATACTAGGAAGGATATTGGTATTGGCCCAGATTCACTGCTGGGTCAATTCAATTTTTGCAGGCATTGCAGGGATATGTAATGTACTGTATTTATTCTAATATAAGATGACCCTGAATATATGATGAGCCCACAAAATTAGATTCTATAATATGGAAAATATATAAATTTGTTATAATTTTCCAGGTATAGGATCTAATTATTGGAGGTTTTCCTGGAATTTGTCTCCCTCCCACCACTACAGCAGGAAAAATAAATCTAGGAGGTCAATTATTCCCCTTTCTTTCTGCCCCTTCCCCAACTTTTTCCCCCTCACTCTTACTGTTGGACCCTGCTCTCCCTGACCCCATGGAAGTAAGGAGAAAAATTTGCATATAGGCAAATTACTACAGGCACCTATACACTTAGTTCAGCCAGAATTGATGCAGTTTACCTTTTTTGAAACTGCTGAAAGTTTTAGCACAGGTACTCCACAAACACACTTTTAAGCAGCATGTTTGCTGCTTTCAAGCAGCAACAAACACATTGTTGCAATTACATCATACACATTCCCATCACAATATCCGCACCTTGTACCACGCTCCTGTGCATCCATCACCATTGCTCTTGCCCATCAAAAAAAATGCACCTTTCCCCTTAACCCTAAGCTAATTCCCCTTCCCCTCACTGCTCCTCCCTCCCCCACCCCCTGTCTATTTCTTTCCTAGGCCTTTCAGTCATCGCTGTCATCACCATCATTGTTGCTTTCTTGTCTCTCATCATCTCCACCACTGTCAGCATCGTCATCAACATCACTGTTGTCATTCTCTTCCAGAGTCTCACCCCTGAACAATCTGTGCCAGTCCATCCTCTTCCAGATGATTCCCACAATCTCCTCTCTGACATCTTTTACTGCTTTCTTGTAGTACCCCTGTATCTCACTTAGTCCCATTTTGACACAGGCCTCTATTGAGGCCCCCTGTCACCATCTTGAGGAGTACAAACACTTTCCTCCACATCCCTTTGGCAACAGGACAGTTCCACAGAAGGTGGTCGATTGTCTCTGTTTTCCATGGGCAGGTTACCCTGGGGCAGAATAATTGGTATCTCTGTCCCTCTCAGTCTTGCAGTGCTTGGAGTGCACTTTGGACTACTTGCCAGTTCACATCTCTGTGCTCTTACTTCAGATCCTTGCAGAAAATACTCTCCTACATGGCCTGGCAGCTGTCGCCAAGGAGTAGGTCCATAGTTGATGCCACATCCCGTTTCCTCACCACCTGCTGCATTTTATGGTAGGTTGTTGGGCCTTCTTTCTGTAGGTCGTACTTGTTGGGGAACTGCTCCAGGGTTCTGTAGAACTGTAACAGTTCCCAGACAAAATAGTTGCAAAATAGTTCATGAAGCAGGCTGTTTTAGACTGCCCGGGTTGCCAGTTTGCAGTTCACATATTTGGCCCAGAGGAAAAGCAGGATGTCCAGCATTCCTTAGCTCTCTCTCTGTTTAGTCCCGTACAAGGTTTTCCTTGAACCTTTCTCCCATTTGGAGCCCCAGAAGAAGATGCACATGGTCCTCTGGATTCCATGGATGACTTACTCCTGGTGGGGTGGGGGAAGATTAGTGCAGCGTACAGAAGCACCTGTAGCAACACTGCCCTCATGAGCACCACATGACTTCCCTTCTCTCCCCTGCCCTCCATTGACAGGTGGCTCATGTACCATAGTCCCAATTTCTGTTTGACTTTGGCCTCAGTCTTTTCCTACAACAACTGTCTGGTTAGCTCTGGGTCAAAATCCACCCCAAGACTCTTCAACCCCCTCACAGGAGATGAAGACCCCCAGGGATGACAAGTCCCTGAACTTGTCCAGTACCAGGCAGGTGCTTTTCCTCATGTTGAGCTTGGCCTCTACCACCGCTCTGTATACCTGTGTGTGTTTCAGGGGTATAGGTTGTAGCTGTGTTTGTCTAAGGGCATAGGTAGACACAGTTCTTTGGGTAAATCTGATATCTTTTATTAGACCAACTAAAATAGTTGGAAAAATGCTTCTTTGCAAGCTTTCAGGTACAAACACCCTTTGTCAGGCTGAAGAAGTGTCTGCAGTTGATCTGTGCTCTTCCTGGATGGAATAGAAGCCAGAGGCCAGTATGCAGGTAAGAAAGCCAGTCAGTGAAAATGTAAATTGAGGCAGTCAATATATTTTATTGATGGCATCTTCATCATTTGGATGGAAAACCTGCAATCTCTGATTGATTTCCATCAGAAATTCAACAATCACTACCCCTCCATCAGACTATCTCTTGGGATACTCGGTTATGGGTTTTCTCCAGGTTGAGGTTCAGCATGGCAGTGATCTGGCCCCTCTTCTGCTGTTATTGTAGTACTTCCCATAGGTGCAGAAGGGCTCTCTGGATCTGTCTTCTCAGCACTGTGCATGTCTGGTCTTCATGGATTACCGTCCCTATAACAGATTTAAGGTGCTTGGCCAACATTTTGGCCAGCAGCTTATAGTCAAAGTTCAGGAGGGTTATCCCTGCCCCCACCTCATGAGTGGAGCCGGGTGTTCTTGCCATAAGTTCTGGGATCCTCTAAAAATTTATATGCAGATGAGGCACAGAGCAACCTGATCTGGCTCCACCTTATGGAGGGCAGGGCCACACTAACCATATGCGACAGGCTGATTGGGAAAAAAAAATCATCTTGTATTCAAGTAAATGTGGTATATACCCGTGTGCAAGCAGCA
Organism: Alligator mississippiensis; assembly: GCF_030867095.1. Lineage (NCBI taxonomy): Eukaryota > Metazoa > Chordata > Crocodylia > Alligatoridae > Alligator > Alligator mississippiensis. Next base: position 43,901,836 of record NC_081832.1, read on the forward strand.
GTGCTTCCTATCTCTGTATCCTTAACAGATTTAGTACATAATTAGGGGCCTCCCAGCAACTGCAACAGGGTCCTGAAGCTGACAGAGACAGTACAAAAATACTGAACATTAGTGCCTTGTCAGATCAGAGCCATCCCCAGGGGTTGGTCACAATCTCTTCCTCAGTGATGCTCTGTCAATGCTGATTTTATAGCTAAGCCCAATTCACAATATGAAGGGCCAAAGGAGCAGTTCAGGATTGCTTCTCACCACTACTAAGTGATTGGAGCTTTTTACTGCTTTCAGTCTTCAAAACATTTAGCCTCACCAGGACACTTATTGGGAAAAAAGCATTCACTGTACTCCATATACAGTATTCACAACTAACATGTTCCATTCTGGTTCAGGGAAGTCACTGTCCACTAGGGCTGTGTGAAGCTTCGGTTTCTGATTTGCTTCAGAGGAGATTTGGCCTGATTCGGTGGCTGAATCTCCAAATCCGAATTGAATCGGGACCAATTAAAAGGTCCGAATCGATTCAAAGCTCTCCGAATCAATTCGGAAAAGATTCAGAGAGCTTCAGTGTTTCCCTGCTCACTGCAGCAGGGAGCTGGACCTGGACTCCATGCTGGTAAGTAGGAGGCGGGGGGACTGGAGGAGGGGGAGGGGACCATGGGGGGACCCCTGCCAGGCCCCATCCCCTGCTTGCTTTCCCAGCCCTGCTGAATGCCCCCTGACCTCTGCCCACTTCCCCAGCCCTCGCATGGCTGCCCTGCCCACTCCAGCTCCTGGTTGTTTAAAAGAAAGCCCCCACTCACTGGGTGCTGCCAGGTGGGGGGGGTGATCCCCACTGCCCCCTATGCAGTGCCATAAGCCCCCCACCTACTCCTGCCCACTCTCCCAGTCCCCCTCATGGCTGCCCCACCCAGCCCCAGGTCCTGGCCCTTTAAAAAAACAAACAAACAAAAAAAGCCCCAACTCACTGGCTACTGCAGCAGTCTCGGGGCTTCGGGCGGGGGGCTCATGGCAGAGCCCCCCATGTGGCATGGGGCAGTGGGGACCCCCCAACTGGCAGGAGCCAGTGAGTCAGGACTTTTTTCTTTTTTTTTTAAAGGACTAGGATCTGGGGCCAGGCGGGGCAGCCATGGGAGGCGGGAGGTCTGGGGGTCTGGGGGCTTGTGGAAGAGCCCCCCAAGCAGTGCAGGACAGTGGGGGGCAGCGAGGATTGCCTCCCCGCTTGGCAGCAGCCAGTGATTGGGGCTTTTTTTTCCCAAAGAGCTGGGGCTGGGCGGGGCTGGGAAAGCAGACTGGGGGTGGGACCTGTGTGATTCGGGGATTTGGCTGATCTGGCAGCAGCCTAATCTCTGAATCAGATTTGGCTGAATCAATTTGGGACAGTGATTTAAATCACTGAATCGAATCACTGTCCCCCGAATTGTCTGAATCTGAATCTGAAGCAAATACTAGCTGCTATGCGCAGGCCTACTGACCATGTCTTCTGCACTGTTTTCTTTTTGTTTCTGGACCTCAGTCACTAAAGGAGCAAGGGCCCCATTGTACTCGGCCTTGGTGAGGCCACAGCTGGAGTACTGCATTCAGTTTTGGGCTCCACAATTCAAAAAGGATGTGGAGAAGCTTGAGAGAGTGCAGAGGAGAGCCATGCGCATGATCAGAGGTCAGGAAAACAGACCCTATGATGAGAGGCTGAGAGCCATGGGACTTTTCAGCTTGGAAAAGCACAGGCTCAGGGGTGACCTGATGGCTACCTATGAGTTTATAAGGGGTGTTCACCAGGACCTGGGGGAACGTTTGTTCACCAGAGTGCCCCAACGGATGACAAGGTCGGATGGTTATATACTCCTGCAAGACCGTTTCAGGCTACACAAAAGGAAGAACTTCTTTACTGTCCGAGCCCCTGAGGTCTGGAATGGCCTGCCACCAGAGGTGGTTCAAGCACCTACTTTGAACATATGATCCCAGCTGACTTCCTGCCTCTGGGGCAGGGGGCTGGACTTGATGATCTTCCAAGGTCCCTTCCAGCCCTAATGTCTATGAAATCTATGAAAAGGGCCCTTCTTGCTTGCAGGCTGTGCAAAAGAAAAGTGGACAACCTCATACTTTCTTTAGCTTATTCCACTTAAACTTCCTGATCAGACATGCACATAAGGGCCAACAGTTCATCATAGCAGTACCAACCAACCTAAATCCAGAGGAAAGGATCACTCCATAGGTGATCATCAGGAATCCTGGTTTTCTTTGTTTAAAAATCACAAATTCTCTGATTAAAAACCCCCACAATCCACGTTTTTCCACAATTAAAATGAAATGCTACACTATATACAGGTATCAGATGAACCCAATGTTTTATTGATATATTTGCAATTTTAAAGCAATTTGGAGGCCTATCAGTGCCTCAATCACTATAATCAAATAAATTCTAAATACCTATACATTTTGGCATTTGATTTTGGGGTTTTTCTCATGAAGAATCAGAGCTCTCCCTCCCCCCTTCGCTCACCATGACATGGGTCCAGCTGCGGCTGTCCCCGCTCACGTCTTTGTGGTGCTGAGAAGCCTAATATGCTGGTGTACTGCCCATGCCATTGCCCCTGACTCCCAAGCCACAGCTCCCCAGCCCTACTGGTGCCCCTCTCTCCTGACCTACAGCCCCCTAGGCCCTGCTGGTGCCTCTTACTCCCAGCCCACAGCCCCCTAGCCCTTACTTGTGCCCCTCACTCCCCTCCCACAGCCCTCTGGCCCTGCTGGTGCCCCTCACTATCTACCCACAGCCCACTGGCCCTGTGTTTTTCTCTCATCACCCATAACTCCCTGGCCCTGCTGGTGCCCCTCATTCCCAAACCACATCCCCCTGGTGTTGCCAGTGCCCATCTCTCCTGATCCAAAGTCTCATACCCCCTCCACCCAGCCCTGCTGGAGGGGGCCCCAGCTGCCAGAACTATGGGGCCAGGGACCTGCTTCCTCCCAGCACCCTGGCTGTTGCCTTTGGGAGGTGGTGGCTGCTGCAGCCTGAGCAGAGCGTGGAGCCTGGCTCCCCCTCCCCCATGGGCAGCACAGCTGGAGCAGAGCACATGGAGGATGGGGATGCCTGCTGCAGGCTGCCCACTGTGGGCTTGGGGCTCCCTGCCTTGCTTCTCTCCCTCTGGGGGGCCCCAGGGCCCAGCAGGCAAGACCCAGTGTGGGATGGCAGAGTGGGTTGGGGAGGCTTGGTTCTGCGCCAGGAGCCCCACACCACCATTGTGAGTTGTCCCCTGACCACCTGGCAGTAGCAGGGGGCACAGCTTCATGCCACCATCTTCGCTGCTGCCAGGCAGCAGGGGGCACCTCACCATGGTGGCACAGGGCTCCTGGCAGCAGCATCAAGCCTCCCTGCCCCTCTCTGCCCCAGGGGCGATGCATAGGGGGTACATGCGGGTGCATGTGCACCCCCTGAGCATGGCAGTGCACCCCCTAGAAAAAGGCGGTGCTAATGGCATCTGCAGGTGGTCCGCAATCCCTGCTGGCCACACCACTGCTGCTGGTGGCAGCTGCGGGTGGTCAACAACCCTTGGTCAGTGCTTGCCACCCCACCCCACCCCACCCCGCTGCCGACAGTGCCAGCTGCGTCTGCGGGAGCTCCCCGCTCACCACCGCTGGGCTTCCGCTGCCATGCTCCTGCCACCACTATGCCCCCACTGGGGGCAGGAGTCGTTCATGCTCTGCCCTACCCTGCCCTGCCACTCTGGCTCCTGCTTGCTGAGCTGTGGAGGCCTCTGGGAGGAGGGCAGCAGGACAGAGAACCCTGAGCCCACACTGGCCAGTCCACATCCACCCCTGCCCCATGCACAAATCTGAACAGTACATGCCCCTCATGCCTCCCCCAGGCATGAGTACAATGGCGGGGAGCCAGCCACCACTACCCCCTGGATGAATCACTCATAGCTCCATTCTGTTCCCTTCCTGGGCACTGCGGCCACACATTCCTGCCTCGGCTCCAGGTCCCATCCACCACCCTGGCTGAGCAGCATTCCCAGCCCCTGCCCTGCTCAACTTCCTCCCACCCTCGTTACGGGGGCCTCAATCCCCACCCCAGCTTAACTGTGCAGCGCTGCAGGAGCTGTTGTTCTCATGCTGCCTGGCTGCCACATGCATGTGTGTGTGCACACATGCATGTGGTGCCTCCTGCCTGATTGCCCGCCTCCCATTCCCTCCAGCCCCTTTTAGGCTGGAACTCTGCTGTTTCCCATGTTTTTGTCCTTTAAAAAAGAAAACCCATGTTTTACTGCATTTTTCCGTGGCAAACAGAAAACCCAGATCCCTGATGATCATGAACTATGGTACCAGACCTCTCTATTCCATGGTTCAAATTAAAAAAACCTTTCTTTCCAGTGCCAATAGGGAATCCACTGTCTTAACCCTGGAGAGACTGATCCCTCCAGGACAGGCTAGAGGTTCTGCATGGAAAGCTTGCATTGACTCAGATTTTAGGATGTCACAAGCAGTGACACCTATCCAGTGCTAATTAGTTCGTTTCCTTGTGTTGTCACAAAGGTTAAATGACTTGCCTGAGTTCACTTAATAGAGCCAGCAGGGAACCTGGAAGGCAAGCATTTTTGGGAAGGGTAGAACAAAAGCAGTCAAACGCATGATGTCATTACAAAAGAACATGAAAAAATGTGATAAAGGGAATTTACCAGATTTCCATGACTGTCTATTATTTCCCTTGCCATAATTCCCATCCTTCATTCAGTGGAGTCTTCAAGAATCCAGGTTACTTGTTTAAGTGACACATGTCAAAGAAAATCTTGCTGTCAAACTTCCTTATCTTCACAACTAGCAGTTGTGTCACTTCTAATCCAGTACAAATGTATTTTATTTTTAAATGTGCACTGTAATGTACATTATGCTCATTCACATAAAAGAGACAAATTCTACATTCTTTTCAAAGGCCATTAGCATTAAATGTACAGTTACACATATACAACAGTTTGGGGGGATATATTTGTGCCCAGCAATGAATTCCATCTGATTTTCTGAACACTATTTATGTTTGTAACAGTCTTTGTGAATTAGTTTATCTATTTTGTATACAGAACCTGGCATATAGTGAAGAACTGTGTCTAGGAAGGTGGGACATGAGCAAAGGCCCATCAGTGTTTAATAGCCCTTTCTTCGTAAAATAGTGGTCTTACTACCAACATAACCATTGCCTTTTAAGGGCTCCCTCCCAACCCAGAAGGACTGAAGCATGGAAAATCCAACCAATAATAGACTACTTTTAGATGTGATGCTCTATAAGCAAAGGAAACCAGGCCACTGCTGGAAACAAAAGACACAGCGGGAAGAGTGAAGACAGAAGGGGTTTTGTCCTTGCCAAGAGTAATGGCCAAACGCAAAGATTCTCAAGAGCGATGAGGAACCTGACGGGGAAACTGTATTCAGTTGTTTGTTGTTTTGTTACTCTTAGATAGTACAGGAGAGTTAAGTGTGTGTGTTTGAGAAGTTTCTCACAAAGCCTCTGTTTCTTATTTTATCTGCCAAGTTTCCATGAAAAGTTTAACTACAAACCACAGTGCCCATCAGGGTGGAGCTCTAGGAAGCATGCATAAGTGACTTGCGGGGGAGAATGGAAGTTTTAGTGCTCGTCTCAGACCTTAAGCCAAGTGAACTAAGTAGCCCCTGCTTCAGGCAATGGACCAATCATGGAGTTAGCACCCCAGAAGTGTTCCTTGAAGGTCAGTATCAGAGAGGGTCAGAATTTAACCCAGACAAAGCTATCTGGGAAGTGTTTAGATCCAAATGTTGGGTCTAATAGATTAGACTGATGGCAGTCTGCAGCCATTGACCTAACGACTTACACAAGTATGTTATTACTGACTGCACAGCATAAGCCAATGTCACCAAGTAACTGTAGTGTGTCATGTTCTGGAGAGTGCCCTTCTAGGAAGCCAACTGCACACAGTATGTTGTGTTCCATGTATTGTACATCTTGTCCTGTGTTTGACCTGAGCTCTCTCAAACATTTGAAAAATACCTGCTTCTGCAAATGAGTGTTCCTAAATCAGAGACTTGATTTACTAGCATTTTAGTCAGTGAATGTACACTTGTACATTTAGTCAGTGAATGTACAATTTACCATAAGAATATTCTTTCTGGTAATTGGCTAAGAAAGGGAGGAGCTGCTTAGACACTATACCAGTTTCTTATTAAGTGATTATAGTATTGTTAAAGAGACACTTGTTGATCAATTTAGGTTCGATATATAGAGCCTGAGTTTGCCAGATGTACTTGTACTAAGTATTGTTTACTCACAAAAGCAGTTCTGAAAGCACTGCTCAAAAGAAAATAATTTGATCCTTATATTTTTTAAGAACAAAATTTTCAAAATCTATTGCCAGGAGAATCATTCCCGTTCAACTGCATGAACAAGCAAAACACCTAATTCCAATAGCAACAACTGCAAAGTTAAATGTCCCTTTGCAATGGCTGTTACCGAGAGTCCTATAAGGTGAAATTCCAGCTCTTCAGCCTCCATCCTCATGGTCTAAAGCCCTATCATCTAACTGCACTTGTGCGAATATCTTCTCCTAAGGTCTGTTTTCCTCTCTATGGAAAGCAGTAATGTCTGGACTAAATGATGAAGCTGTCAAACTCATGTTCACAGGGTTGTCCAAACTTCTGTTTGCCAGCTGTGCTCTGGGCATTTCATTTTGCATTACCTTTATCTTGTATGCAAAGTCTTCCGCCTGGTCTCATCTGTTTACTGGGGATAACTTTAATAAACATTTCAAACAGAAAAAATCCCCATCCCCTCCAGGCTGTTTTTATAGTTTGCTGGAATAGTGAGCACAGATCAATGGGAGTGCCAATATGTTCATTCACTGGGAAGAGGAAGTTGTTCATATTGCAAGTATAACTATTTACTCTGCAAAAGGGGATGACAAATACAGGCAACCCCCATTTAATGCTGTTTCACTTAGCACTATTTTGCTATAATGCTCATTTTAAATTAATACCTGATTTCACTTAGCGCTCAGCAAGTTTTGCTATAACACACACGGTCGCCATCTTGGGTCATTAAAAACACTTGCGGTAGCCATCTTGGGTCGTCAAATACATTCAGTTTCGCTTAACGCTTGTTTTGCTTAATGCTCAGTTTTTCAGGAACCAATTAAGAGCGCTAAGCAGGGGTTGCCTGTATACTAACAGAAATGTTGCATGTGAAATATTGCATCATGCTACGAAACTCATGTGCACTACCACCATCTATAATGCCTTCTAGGGCTGTGGCAAAAAGAGAATTGAGTTGTCCAAAGCCAATTCTTTTTTACTGGTAAAACACAAACCTGAAACATTTCAATGGGGAAGAGGAGAGGGCATTTTTACTTTCAGGGTTTTTTAATTTACCTTACAATTTATTCTTGAAAAGTCATTTTTAAAATTAAGATTCAAAATATTCTGTTTTGATAACAGCAAAATGAAATATTTTGACATTCCAAAAATGATTTTTTGTGGCTAAAATTATACACCAAGTTTACCACAAATTCACAAATAGTTTTGTTGTCTCAAATTTGGAGGTTTTTGGCAAAGCTGTGCACTTAAACATTACCCATATGTGCCTCCTTTTGCCATGCTTATCACCACCTGAAGTGTGGACAACTCCTTTATGTAACATGCCAGTAACATCCACTAATCATTTATTAACCACATTTTATTTATGAATGCCCCCTTATGTGAGGCATGACTTTCAGAAAGTTGTTCACGCTATGAGAGTCAGTACCCATCAGCAATTTGCAGAGTACCAGCACATGCTCTCCCAGCCACTAGTGATTCCCAGACTGCAGTTTGGGACTACAGATCTTGTCTATAGCACATATACACTTCTGGACGCACGTGGTGAGCAGGTTACACTACAGTGTGTTGAGTTAGGGTAAGGTGTCAGAAGAATCAGGTACCTTCTGAAGTGCTCTCCTCTGGGTTGCACTGGCAGTATCTCCGGGAGAAGTGAATCAGCACGCGCTCCCGTTCTTGGGTTTCTCCCATCAGAGGGAATGCTTTTAAGAATGTTCTGCAAATAGAAAATGGCATTTAAGTTTAAAGGTCTAGAGGGTTAGGGCCAAAACTGGAGTTTTGTCGATGTTTTCAGGCATCGTGCCTAGTAGCTGTGTGAAAAGGTTGTTTGTGAAACTTTAAGAATCAGATTAAACAAACACGTATCTGTGATGGTTTAGACAGATGATACTACCATGAGCAGGAGGTGGGACTAGATGACCTTGTGAGGCCCCTTCTAGCCATACTTCCCTATGATTCTATGAAAGCTGGAGCCCAAGTGCTCAACCTGATCTATGGGAAGGGGGAAATATGCTAAATCCTTGGAGCGGTTGTGGAACATTGTGGTCTGTGGTACTGCCATGGACTATGTACCCTTTCACGCTGCTTTGCACTCTGTTGCTCTGTTTCTATTTGTATCTTGTGTGCTGCAAGGCAAAAAGTCCTCAGGCAGCTGGGCTCTGTGCCATGAAAGGGTACATACTTCCAGCTCAGGTCCCTGAATCCAAGACTACTCTTTGCATAGTGGAATGGGCCTCAGCTTTGCTTCAAAGAGTTGCAGAGCCCTGCAGTAAACTGGAGAATTATTTAATTCACTCTTGTTTTCAAATGAGAGATGGGCTCCAACTAGAATGCTAGATTCAACCCCCTTCCAGCTCTGGGAAATGTGGATTCAATTCTGCATATCAGGCCCATTTTCAGACGAAACATATTGAGCTGATTATTACATCGAGGTAAATATTTAACCACAGCTTGGATTCTTGTTGCCACAACAGATCTGTCAGTCTCCAGCTGTCATTTCATGTACAACCAGACATCAAATCTTAATTGAATCAAGGGACCTGCGCTTCATGAGAAATGGGTGAAAAACACATGGACCACTTGATTTAATTAATTTAATATCAGCTTACCTGAGTGCTTTGTCAAGTGCCAGCCCAGTGAAGTCAAAGAAGCTGAGGTATTCTTCTGCTACCAACTTGCTAAATTCATTACTGTAATTAAAGAGGGAAGAGTCAGCTAATTCAGAAGGGACAGAGAAACTTTAAAACAGGACCATCATCATCTCATCTGTATCTCACAACTTTTCCATAAGGTGTTTTCAGAAATATTTTAGTATCTAAAAGTCAGTTCTCCAGCCTTAAATTCTTGAAAAGAGACTTTCCAAGACACAAAAGACAGTAAGATGGGCAACTGCCACTTAAAGTCAGTGGGAGAGACATGACAACTCATTTGCACCTGTGGAATTCTGCCCTTGTATTGCCTACATACAGACCCAGAAGTTTCTGGGACCTAGTGGTCTCAGGAAAAGCCTCTGCCATTCAAGCTAAGGTAGCTAGCGTCAGGGGGTGCTTGTACATGTGATGGGTTTAGTACTCAGAATTTTATTCTATGCCACCTAAATTAAACAGTGGGTTTTTAACTGCAACACATCATTTCAATTTTTCTGTCACATTATTGAGAGGGGCCCGATTCTTTTTTTTTTTTTTTGGCGCTGGATCCTCCTGCAGCCAGGGGGTGAGCTGCCAGTGGCCCGAGCAGCCCCTGAGCTGCGAGGGGCCTCGGTCCTTCCCTCTGCAGTGGTGGTGCTCTCTGATACCACCCAGGTGGGCTGCTAGGGGGCTGGGGGCTGCCCCAGCTCATAGGCAGCACCCAGCTGATCCAACTGTTCCCCGAGCCAGCCTGCTGGAACCCCACTGGGTGCTGCTCCCCAGGTGGGCTCAGGGAACAGTTGGATTGGGCAGGGTGCTGCCTCTGAGCCTGATCTGAGCCTGATCCTTTTTTTTCTGTGGCACCTGCCTGCCTGCCTCTCCGGTAGCTGGAGGGTGAGCTGACAGCTGCATCATTGCAACTACATACAATCAGGATGTAGTTTAGTTTGAATTATGCAAACTCATTTGAAACCCCCAAAATTCATGCACGTGTACAGCATGACGCCATTAAACCACATAAAATGATGTTTTTGTCATGTGTACATGGTAATGGTGTCACGTGTATAAGCGCCCAGGTAGTCTAAATCAGGGTCTTTTTCTTGCAAGGGCCAGCCACTAGAGGGAGACATGATTACATGCAGAAGGTTGATACAGTGTGCTTGTTGAGCTTGTTCTGAAGATGTCCTGTATAGGTATGTATATGCAGAGTTACACAGCTGGGACCTAGAAAATACTAGCACAAAACCATTATGCCCATTATGTTCAATGGGTAGGAAAAAATGCTGGTGGAGGAAAAGAAACATAATAAAGCATCTGTGGTGATGGCAAGGTGCAGTATGTGGAAGGGGGTGAGGAAAGAATTAGGAGCTGAAGGAGAAAAGAAGTTTAGGCAAGTCCTCTCCCCCAAAGTGTGAAGCTGACAGTGCAGTTCTGTCTCTAGCACCAACACATTTAATTAGGAACAATTTGCAATATCATGTTTTAATTTTCATAGACTTGTGGATGCTAAGGCTAGAAGGTATCAATCAATCACCTAGTTTTACTTCCTATATAACTCAGACCACTGAATTTTACTCCTTTACTGATGTGCCAAGATGGAGAACCCCTCACATCCCTTGGGAGATTTTTTTCAAATGGTTAATCACCCTTACTATTAAAACATTTATGCCTTGCTTCTAATTGGAATTTAACTCCCAGCCATTGGTTTGTCTTATGTCTTCCTAAGCTAAATTAAAGAACCCTTTGGTATCCAACATTTTCTTCATGGAAAAGTACTGATACACTGTAATCAACTAACTTCTTGATCTTTTTGATAGGCTAAACAGATAAAGCTAATTAAATCAAACTTAAATTAAACTTCTGGAGGCCAAGTCACTAATTGCTGCTGAGAGGGCAAAAGAGGTTTCTTGGGAAGGGCAAAAAAGGTTTCCCCTAAACCCACTGGGTTTAGGGGAAGAGTATCCAGATCACTGTAGCTGTTTCAGCACCCTGGGCAAAATGCATTTTGCCATCCTCCTTTCTCCACATTCTTCTAGTCAACCACCAAAACTGAAGAGTGGATGCTGTTCATGAATCTGCTCCAGAAATGCTAACCCTCCAATTCTGCTCTTGTGGGTAATTCCCCAGCTAGTTCATAGGACATACAGCCACAATCCAAGAAAAATCAGAGAACCATAAACAAGGATTGGAATAAACAACAAACAGCAAATCCTCTCAAAGTTAGAACGAAAAAAAAAAGGAAAAGCACCTCCCACTCCTCTTTATGCAGAAATACATTTCTCAGTGAACGCATACGGTACATATTTCCCATAAAGTTCCTTTGAAAGATTTTCATAGAACAAGATGCAAAGTGATCTCAATGAGCCATATGCTGATTACAATAAGCTGTTGCAGGGTATTACAGGATATTGATGCATGTTATAGCTATTGGGAAGCTCTCTGCTGCAATATCCCCAGCTGCACACCAAGGACCAGATCCTATGCCACCTATTAGATGCATACATGGACTTAGATGCCTAAATGAAGTTCTACTGTACCCTATTCAAGCCACTGAAAACCCAGTAATACATCTTAACTTTTGTAATATATTGTCCTCCTACCCTTAAGAATGAATCACAAGGAAGAATCAAGGAGGAAAAGGACCTATCGCTTTGTGTATCCAGACATTTTCAGGGACTGAAGCAGGGCAGAACAGAATCTGACTGGACACCTAAGTCCACTTATATGCCTGATAAATGGAATAGAATCTGGCCCAATGCACACCATGTCATGGCCTATTGTTGCACAACTGCAGATGATGCCCAATAAAAGGCAGGAAGAACAAAGTTCAGCTTCTAATTCCCAGCTTCAGTTTACAGGCCCCGTGAAAAAACAGGTATTTTAGCTTGAAAAATGTAGCCAAAATGATTCAACTGAGGGGAGATAACCAGGGGGCCTATTTAACTTGTATAGGGTCAACTTTCACTGACTATAGGGTTTCATTTTAAAGCAGGCTCCTCCTGTGTCTGCAAAACATCACAAAGATGTCACTGTCAGATTTGCAATTGCAGCTGAATCTAGTGCTCCATTTCCAGGTCCTGTCCATTAAAGTCTAATGACTTTTCAGTCAGGGATGGAGGAGGAAAAGCAATGCCATCCAGCCCCAAAGGGCATCATTTGAAAAGGCTTTTGATACCCAAGTAGCTCATCAGCTGTTTGATGGTGCAATCATATCATGGCATTTAATATGACTTTACAAATTAACAAGAGAGTCTTTGGGGATAATTTAGCCAGAAAATAAGCACCACATTCTAATTGTAAAAAACCATGCTGAGTCACATGCAATGTTATTCTGCTGTGAAGTCTAGGACAAGATTTCACACAGACTCCTAAGTCCATGTCAGAGATCTGCCTGCTGTTCAGGCAGCATATAGGGCCCTAAATGGCTCTGGGGAGACAAGGTCAGATTCCCCTGGTGTAAGCACTGCATTGGGCAGCTGTAAAGGGTCCTTTCATAATGACAACCCCACTTTCACATCATGACATGGGGTGTGTTTGAGGAATGACCTAGAAGGTCATTGGGAAAATCAGGGGGTTCGGCAGGGAGGAGGAACCTGCCCGCCACTATTGCTTTTCCTAGCGTAGCCCAGCTGGAGCAGAGCAGGAGCAGCTCTGAAGTCTCCCCTCACTTCCCTGACATTTGGGAGTGCTCAGAGAAGTGGGCAGGGAAGGGGAGGTGCCTTTGAGCACACAGGGGAAGGGAGGAGGGGTTCTTATCTCAAGTCAGGGATATAAAAAAGCTGCTCCCACAATGTTTCATAGTTTCATCATTTGTAGGGTCGGAAGGGACCTGAGCAGATCATCAAGTCCGAACCCCTGCCATGGCAGGAAAAAGTACTGGGGGTCAAACGATCTGGCAAGGTGTTCGTCTAACCTCCTCTTAAAAACCCCTAGGGTAGGAGCCAGCACCACTTCTCTTGCAAGTTGGTTCCAGATCCTAGCCGCCCTGACTGTGAAGTAGCGCCTTCTGATGTCTAGTCTGAATTTACCCTCTGCCAGCTTGTGACCATTATTTCTAGTCACTCCTGGTAGTGCTCGGGGGGACCAGGGACTGCCCCAATGCCTGCTGGTTCCCTCTGACTAGTTTGTAACAGGCCACTAGATCCCCCCTCAGCCTTCTCTTGTGCAGGCTGAACAGGTTCAGGTCCCTTAGCCTCTCCTCGTAGGGCCTGCCCTGCTGCCCCCTGATCATGCAAGTGGCCCTCCTCTGGACCCTCTTAATGCTGTCCACATCTCTCCTGAAGTGCGGTGTCCAGAACTGGAAGCAGTACTCCAACTGCAGCCTGACCAGTGCCGCATAGAGGGGGAGGATCACCTCCTTGGACCTGCTCGAGATGCATCTGTGGATGCATGACAAGGTACGGTTGGCCTTCCTGACCGTGTCCCCACACTGTCGGCCCATGTTCATTTTGGCATCAATAATGACCCCAAGATCCTTTTCTGCCTCTGCACTGGCAAGAAGGGAGTTCCCCAGCCTGTAGGTATGCTGCTGGTTCTTCCCCCCCAGGTGCAGTATCCTGCACTTGTCAGTGTTGAAACCCATCCTGTTCTCATCCACCCACCCCTGTAACCTGTCTAGGTCCGACTGCAGCCTATTCCTCCCTTCTAGCGTGCTTACATCCCCCCCACATCTTAGTGTCGTCAACAAATTTGAACAGGGTGCTTCTTACCCCCTCATCCAAGTCACTGATGAAAATGTTGAACAGTGCGGGCCCGAGGACCGAGCCCTGGGGGACCCCACTGCCCACATCCCTCCAGGTCGAAAATGACCCATCCACCACCACTCTCTGGGTGCAGCCCTGCAGCCAGTTAGTGACCCATTTGACTGTGTAGGTGTCGACACCACAGTCCCCTAGTTTTTTAATGAGAATGGGGTGAGAGACAGTGTCGAAGGCCTTCCTAAAGTCCAGAAAGACTACGTCCACTGCTACCCCTGCGTCCAAGGATTTTGTGACCTGGTCATAGAAGGCCACCAGGTTGGTCTGACAGGACCTGCCTCGAATGAACCCATGTTGGTTACCCCTAAGCATAACCTCCCCTCTACTGAAAGGGTGTGCGTGTCCATGCCACTGAACCCCTTCTGGATCAGCCCCTGCTTACATTACAACTTTCTTCCCAAAGCATTTTACAAATGAAACAAGCTGATATTCCAACAAGAAACAGGAATCCCTGCACACATTGCTGTAATGCTATTTCTGGAATAAAACTCTGCTCAGAAGCCACCCCCTAGCTCAGGAGATCTGATTGTCAGTAAAAGAAGCCACAATTTATTTTATCAGTGCATGTATTTATTTTAATATTACAGTGATGCCAAACTTGTGCTCTAGGCACAATGCACATAGTAAATACCACAGCTCATCACAATAAACAGGAGAGATTTATAACGAGAAACACAATCCCTGTATAGTTATCCTTAAACAACGACATGAGCTCCATTTCCGAATCACTTTTCCTTTCCCTCCAGGAGGAACCTGGGAGAGCAGGCAGATCTTGCAGCATGTACTAACATCCATCAAGTCTGACATTAGGTGGGTCAAAACAGAAAATGCACTCAAAAGCCCTGAAGCCCCAACCAGCCCCTTCTTAACTAAACCCCAAAACTATTCACCCCAGTCTGGGAGGACTGCAAATGCAGAGCCACCAAGCAAGTTAAATATGGTGGGGGCTCTATTATGCCCCTTTCCTTCCTTCATTTCTGTTGTGTTACTTGCCCCTCTTCACTTAGATGACCTGTGGAAGATGACCTGTGGAAGATGAACTCCAACCAAGCTCCCAGTGAGGTAGCTGAAGACAGTCAGTCCCTGTAAGGCAACAGAGTCCATGTTAATGAGCAAACAGGTTTCTGTGGCAGCCAGTACTCAATCATAGAAGATTAAGGGATTGATCTTAATCCCATGGAAGTCAATAGGAATTTTTTCAGATTCAGCCCTAGATCAATGCTAACTGAGGAACAGGGATTCATTCCTGGCTATACTTTACACTACACAGGGAACCTACTGAAGGGAAAGCAATGAGACTTCTCTCCTGAGGCATAAGGATGCACTGGGCTGATGGGCCAGCAAAGCAGACACTTCCATAGGAACTGTATGCCACATTACATACAGTACACACAAGCTTGCTGCTTTTGTCCCTATATAACATTTTCTCCTTTGGCAACAGAGCAAATGCTAGAACTGCCTATTAGACTGTATTAAGTCACTAACACGCCTATGCTAGTCCTGGGAACAGAACCTGGCTTTTTCCATATATTTCTCCCCTGGATATCTCGACCTTCTTTGAATGAATATATACTATACTATACTGTTTTAAAAGCCATTACTGAATAATACTTTTCAACATAACCAAGTAGTTATTTCCCAAGCTCACTTTTTTGCACTGGATTCTGAATCAACAAAGATTTCCTTTCAACAACAAAAAATTCAAGTTGGTAAAATCTACTTACATTCCAGTGGAGACGAGTTGCTACACATAGCTTTGGTTTCAAGGATGTGCCTTTGAGGACCCTCCGACATAGCCCAGGACAGCTGACTTATTTGGTGTGGTGTTTGCTCCATGGCTGTAAAAGTCGTTTGTAAACATACTCTTTACTGGTGCAATAGCATTCTTGCTTTATGGCAGGTAATACAAGCACCTTGATTCTGCATCCAGTAGGTTTCCTGATTAGAGACTGAGATTTTGTTGTAGCATACAATCCATTGGTGTTTCTTCTTACCATTCCATGCCAGGGTGGGAGTTAGCAAGAGAAGGGGAACTACAGATCGTAGAAGAGGATGAGAGCTGATCTGATGCTGCAGCTATACTTTATCATTTTTTCTTTCAGTGAATAGTTTATTCACCAAAAGACAATGCTGTGGGGACTAAAACAATTCACAACATTTGGGCTGAATTTGATCCATATTTGCACCTGAAAAGAAACCATTTAAATGTACAAAAGTTGAAATATTTTGGGCCAGATTCTATTCCAACTATTAGGCTCCTGCACGGACTTAAACATCTAAGAGAGATTTCTTTCCACTCTGTTCATATCCCTGAAAAACACTTAATGCAAAAATGGCATGTGGGTCCTCCTCCTCCTCACTGGTCTTTTTGACTCAGTCTTAAGGGTCAGATGAAAGAGTGTTACAAAGGTAGACATAGTAATAGATTTTCAGGGATTTGAACAGCTTGGAGTAGAAACCGTGCTTAGGCAGCTAAGTCTACTTAGACACCTAATAGAATGGAATCTGGCCCTTGGTTTTTTTTTTCTTATTTAGAATCCCCTCATATTGTGCCATACTAAGATTCATAGATGTTGGGGTCGGAAGGGACCTCAATAGATCATCAAGTCCGACTTCCTGCATAGGCAGGAAAGAGTGCTGGGTCTAGATGACCCCAGCTAGATGCCTATCTAACCTCCTCTTGAAGACCCCCAGGGTAGGGGAGAGCACCACCTCCCTTGGGAGCCCATTCCAGACCTTGGCCACTCGAACTGTGAAGACATTCTTTCTAATGTCCAATCTAAATCTACTCTCTGCTAGCTTGTGGCCATTATTTCTTGTAACCCCCAGGGGCGCCTTGGTGAGTAAAACCTCACCAATTCCCTTCTGTGCCCCCGTGATGAACTCATAGGCAGCCACAAGGTTGCCTCTCAACCTTCTCTTGCGGAGGCTGAAGAGGTCGATGTGCCCTAGTCTCTCCTCGTAGGGCTTGGCCTGCAAGCCCTTACCCATACGAGTGGCCCTTCTCTGGACCCTCTCCAGGTTATCCACATCCCTCTTAAAGTGTGGCACCCAAAACTGGATGCAATATTCCAACTGCGGTCTGACCAGTGCCCAATAGAGGGGAAGTATCACCTCCTTGGTTCTGTTTGTCATGTATCTGCTGATGCACGATAAAGTGCAGTTAGCTTTGCTGATGACTTCATCACACTGACGACTCATGTTCATCTTGGAGTCCACGAGGACTCCAAGATCCCTTTCCGCTTCTGTGCTGCCGATCAGGTCATTTCCTAGGCAGTAGGTGTGCTGGACATCTGTTCTCCCTAGGTGCAGCACTTTGCATTTCTCCTTGTTAAATCGCATTCTGTTGTTTTCTGCCCATTTGTCCAACCTGTCCAGGTGTGCCTGTAGTTGTTCCCTGCCCTCCGGTGTGTCCACTTCTCCCCACAGTTTTGTATCATCTGCAAACTTGGACAGAGTACACTTCACTCCCTCATCCATATCACTTTAAGATGTAGCTTAAGTAGCTTAAGCCTAAACCCGGCACTGCCTAAAAGAATGAATTCTTTAAGAAATCATTTCTGCCTTTACCTTATCCTGTTCCAAGCAGTGAAGCCATCTGCACTTTCATTCTCCCATGTATTAAGTTTACATTCACTCAGGCTACAAGTTCAAATCTGTTAATCAACATCAATAATTGTGCATATCTCCTGGAACCCATGTCTTCCAATGACTGCTTTGGGCTCAGGTCACTTACTTTTTCCCAAGTTGGCGTGCAACATCACAGCGCTTGAATCCTTCGAGGTTATAGAGGCGTTTGGCGAGTCTCTTGGCAGCTTCATTATCTGCCTTGCAGCCATTTGCTAATGTGTCTGTGCTGCCATGGTCTAGCTGCTCAGTGCTGCCCATGTCAGAGTCCGAGTCAGAAAGAGCATCTTTCAAGCTGGCGTCACTGTGTGATAAACAGAAAGTGATTAAAGAAACAGGGGCAGTGCTTTTTTGGAAACTCTGAAAAAGCCTGGGAGGTTATTACCTTTAAACCCCAAAGGGCTCTGGCATAAATACGTTTTTAGGGAAATATGACCTGCTTTTCAAAGCATGCCACCTCAGGGACCAGAGGGAGTTTTGTCAGAAAGTGAAAGGATGTTTAAAGTGACACAGGTAGATCTTTTCATTACCAGATGCAACACTTCCAAAATCAGACAACTTATGAACTTCACTGCTGGTGAGCAGCCATCCAGCCAGTGATTCTCAATGAAGATGCTGTGGCACCCTACGGTGCCTTGAGATCCTTTCAAGGGTGTCATGGGGTGCATGAAATCTTAGTACTGTTAGGTGTACAGGCATGATTCACATGATAAACCCAGAGATTTCAAATACAAATTCACAGTATTAAAACAGTCTTCCCTTTTGAAGTCTTTCTGCATTCTTTGCAACAGAAGAATTGTTCTATTATTTTTTCTGTAGCCAAAAAACAAATGAAAACCAAGTGCTGGCATTTTCTGAGGGGTATCTCGGGATGCCTTAATACTAAAAAAGATTGAGAAACACCCATTTAAGTGTGTATGAATATTTTTACAATTAATCATGCATTTATTATTTGGAAAGGACTACACATCCTGAATATTTTTATCACTAAACTAAAAACTGTCTGAGATTAAAATTAAAAAACGCAGAAGACAACAGTATGTCTCATTCTTCCCAATGCACTTTGCTCACACTTTGAGGAAGGATAAATCTGACTTGACACCTGCACATACAAGGCTATAAATACAACATCTACTTTTCCTTCCCACACCCTTCAAAAAGTAAGAAAATTTCAATTTTGAATCCTTAAAGCAAAGGCTGTTTGTCTCCAGGCCTTGGCTTTATTTGTCATATGAAGAATGAATCTGGAAATGCAATTAAATCTGTCCTTTTACTACAGATTGTTTAAACATGTAAACTGTTTTTATTTAAGTAAAAATATTTGCCTTGATACACATTGCCATGGAATTTTCAGCTGAAGGCATTATTGCAAGCTTTGGACAAAGTTATCTTCGGTATAGAGTATGTCTCTGGCTGCCTTCTAAGTTTTTATGAATTTAACCCTTACAGTCCTTTCCTTGGTGACTTGTTTCTCCTGGGGGATTTTGTAAGGGCACTGCCAAGTTAACAGTTTTATCTGCAGTTATTTATCTTATATTTAGGGAACAAGCTTTTTTTCCTAAAATTGAACCTGAAAAAGTATTGTTGACTGACACACAGAATTTACTTACAACAAAAAAGTAATTGCAGTACTCCGTGCAAATTGCATATTGTCTAAGCAGGTTAAGTAGTGTTGTGTAAAATAGTTACAATGCCATAAGCATCAACGCACATCCCTAGTCATCGCCTCCTGTTTGGGGCTTTGAAATGTTCACTGAACTTTGGTAGTGTTGGAGTGTTGGTGTAGGCATGATGGTCCAGGAAACATGCAAGACACAAGGATTTTGGGGGGTAATATCTATTATTGAAATGACTGTGTAGGTGGTAGATGTTTTAAACAAGCTTTTGGGCACAAGATATTATTCCTTATATTGTTCAAATTGAAATACCCAGGTAACATTTATTTTCCCAAGCTTTTTGGTGAGGGCTTGAGCCAAGATGGAAAATTTGTGTAAAAAATGTGAATGCAGATCTTGTTCCTGTTGTCCAGTGCCTAGCAGAAGGGTTATATTTTGTATGGGCAGCAGACATTTTTCATACCTGAAGAAAGGTACCTTGTGCTAAAAAGCTTGTTTATAATCTAATGTCAATGATGCACTTGGTCCAATAAATGATACCACCCCCAAAACTTCTTGCCTCTCACTGAACTTTGGGCATCTTTGTACAGTGAATTCAGTGCTGGCTTGACAATTCTGAGTCCTGAAGTGCCCTGTGGTCCAGCGAGAGATAGTCAGGACCAACTTCCTGTAACTGCTCCACCACTGCTCACTGTATGAGGGAGGGGCTTGTCTCTCTTCCTGTCCCCAAGCAGCATCTGGTACTCTGTCCAGTACTTACTGTAGACACTCTTTTCCATTTGCCTGGCATGGTAGCATTAGTCAATCCAAGTAAGTATAGAACCATTTTCTTAGTTTGCTCCAATGCACTCTCTAAATCAGTTGATTGACACAGGGTTGAGAGAGTCTGGGTATATCTGCCCTGATACTTAGGGTTGAACTTGAGGTCATCCTCAATCAGCCTGAGCTCTATAAGTCATCTCTCCCCCTTTCTATATCACACTTTGAATCCTGCATCCAAGCCTCCACATTGTGCTGCTTATTTTTTCAGTGTGGCACTACTATGTATCCCAGGTTCTCTTGCAGAGCCCTTCTATGGATTGGTCTGAAGTATACTTCTCTGCCTTTTCACATCTGTTTCTATTTATGAACAAAAGAGATAGGGAGAGGCTTTGGAAAGGCCAGAAATCAAGAGCAGGGAATTATGGGATTGCTGTTGAGAGCCTGCATGTTAGGGTGAGCTTCAAACACACTGTAAGAAAGGTACAAAGCAGAAAGGTAAGCAGACCAGGGTCAGCCTCAGAAAACTTCTATAAGCATCTTGAGCTGAACAGCCAGCAGGGGTCAAGCTCAGGGCTTCACAACATAGTTGACTGACAGGTATAGACTAGGCTCTCACTACCAGGGTAGCCTCAGTTAATGTTGTGCTGGGACCCTTATAGCTAATTTAATGTATTTTATTTCACATTTAAACCTGTTCTCTCCTCTTGTGCCAAATTTTCCTTTGAGACGTTTGCCTCATCAGCAACAGAAACAGACATCCCTGATACCTACATCTATCTTTTGTAGAAACAGAAACTTTGTTCAGCCCATGCATCACTTACTGGTACTGATACGATTTGGCACAGGATTTTATTCCACTTAAAACTGAGCAACTTGGAATGCAGCCTCTGCCTTAGCAAGATTACATGGCAGGATGGGTATTTGTTGTTCTGAGGGTGTTCTGCTCACCTCTGCTTTTCTCCTTCATTTTCTTAGTGGCAAGGAGTAATCTGCTTTGATCTGGACAGCAACACTTAAAATTTTTCAATCTGAAGCTGGCTCTTTATCTTTGCTACTTTAAAAATACCACTGACTGGCCGGTCTGTTCTTGGAAATGGGCTTCTCCAAGCAGAGTCAGAGATCAGACCTTATTCTGCCAGGTATTTCTGCTGGGAGTCATAACAGGGGAGGTCTGAGAGCAAAAGCCTGAAGCAGGCATAGCAAAACTGGGCTGAAAGCCCCAGGAGAAATAGAAAAGAACTTATGATCTGAATGACTACCTTTCCCAACAATGCAGAAGAGCAACAGAAGAGCACAAGTTCACTGAAGAAAACACCAAGGCAAGGACAGTCAGGTGGGTGCCAGGCACCCCTTAGAATGAAGATTGTTTTGGAGAAAGCTGGTCAAAGGCTTTTTGTATCTCTACGCTCACATGGAACACTCAGCCTTGTCCAGCACCGAGTTCCCACCCACTACCACTGCTTCTGACTGTCTAGTGTTTTCCCATCGTGGTACATCCAACCCAATCCTGACCAGCAGTCCCTTTTCTACTCCTGGTCAGAGTGTTTGGGGCTGAAACATGCCAATTGTTGGTAGTTTTGTAATTGGGTGACACCACCAGACTCATCTCCTCTCATGACCCAGCTGAGAATCATCAGTTCATTCCTGCGCTGACTAATTCCAAATTTGCTGATCACTAGAGTGTAAAGAAAAGTCAGAAAATTGATGAGGGTCCAATGTGGGGTCTAGTAGACAGGGTAATGGTAGTTACAGTGTATCCTAGCCTTTTAGTTGACACTAAGCATCAAATTATAGTAAGTTTCAGGAACTGACTGCAGATGTGCTTGTAGTTCATAACAGGCACATTGTATGAATTGCACCATAGTGGGCTCAAGGATGTTGCTCAGCTCAGCTGGTCAATTTACACCTCTCCCACTGTATGTTTATTTCTGGGCACCCTTGCCACACAGGGATCAACATAAACCAGTCCTCAAAACACACCGATAGACATAGTCCATACAGGGCAACTCACAGTCCTAATATACATCAAGAAGGTGCTGCCAGCTTCATTCTGTTCCCTCAGCACACCAGTACAGTCTTCCTTCTCTCTCCTGTGCAAGGTCCCTTTTCTGCTCTTGTGGTGCTGTTGCCACCAACCTTACAGCTCTGGGTCTTTTGCCAGACCATGAGAGAATCCTTGGCTCAGTTCTGCCACCACTAGCCAAACACCTTCTCTCAGTCTCCACCCCTGGGATCCTCTTCGTTTAGCTTCCTGTACACAGCTAATCATCAAAAACTTCCTGAATAAGTAGCCAGCTAATCATCAATAACTTCATCAATAACTTCCTGAAGCCTTTAACTTCCTGTAGCCAGCTAATCATCCGCTGTAGCTGATCCAGTTCTCCTAGACAGCCTGCAATCACTCCTGACTGCCTGCAGCTGGCTGTCATCCCCTACAAGCCTGGAGACTCCTCTAGCCTGGAGAGTGCAATCTGCTGCAAGCCTTTGCCAACCAGCCTGCTATACACAAACCAAAGATTGGCTATTTTGTGTCTATAGAGAAGCAATCCCATATTTTGTGGCCTTTTGCTATAATAAAATAATCAACAGACTCTTTACAAGGCACAGAATTAGCACACAGAGGGGAGTCTACAGAACAGATTAAAAACAAGAAAGGGGACCAGGCAAACAAATGTCTCATCAAAAATCATACTAAAAAGGGGAGTCCAGCATATAAGGACCTGATCTGAGAGGTGCTCAGTACCCTCAAAGCTCTACTCAGTGCTCTGCAGGATTGGCTCCAAAATGCAATCAGATTTAGGATGCCCAAATCAAAGAGGAGAAAACAATAATCCAGCATTTATGAAATACTGCAGCACAAATGGGATATTTGTCTGCATCCCTCTGCTAAACTAAGAGGAACCAGAAGCATAAAAAGCTTTACAGACAAAAACCTCAATTTCCACAATTGCTCTGGCTGTCAGTCACTCGGGTAGTTCAAAGACCCATTGGAGAATTGGGCTAGTGGAGTCCCCTCTCCTGGAGGGAAGCCAGGGCTGGTAGAGAGGCAGTACAGCTGCCACAGCAATGCTGAATCTGAATACTGTCTGGGTGCCTTCATGACCCCTTGGAGGAGTAAATTGTTTGAGGGCTCCTCAAGGCTGAAGGATCTGATTAATGCAAGGATGACTTAGAACCACTTTTCTGGATGTGTGCTTAGTTCTCTTTGGACAACCAGGAAATGCCCCCAGCAAATATGCTCTCCAATATTACCCGAGCAGAACTTGCACTGAAGCCAGTGGCAGATTTGGTTGAGTAAGGACTGAATAAATACAGAGTGAAGGCATTACAATTTGGGTATAAGGGTTGAATCCTGCCTACCATTAAGTATATGCACCTTAGGGAATTCAGCAGGATTCTCACGCCTACATCTTAGGGTCCACTGATGCAGCTGCACATGGGCAAAGTTGTCACTGTTCAACTTGCAGAGAAGCTGCTGCATAAGGTCCGAAAAGGGACATTTTATACTGTTTCTAAAGGTGAAAGGTCAACAGCTTACTAAACAATGGCAGTGCTGAATGATTCCTACACACATGACCATTGTGAATGGAAGACGAAGACAGCTATCTGAATTCACTGCAAAGTTCCTGTACAAACATAGAACAAAAAGATGCTTTCATCCCTACCTGATGGAGTTAATCAGCTTTGAGGCATCTTCCTCAGATCCCTCGACATGGAACCCATTGGGGATGTTTTTCAAGGATAACCGGCTCAACACATTCTCTGACCTGCTGCTGGTAATAGAGTGCCTCAAGGGACTTCCAACATCCCCCTCTGCAGGCTTTGCCGCTGCCTGCTCTTGCTTATCAGCTGCCATATGTTGAAGGGACTCTTTCTGCTGGGCAATCAGTTTCTGTTCTAAAACCTCAGGGCTTTCCTTAGCCCTTTGCTGAATCAATGGGGTTAGTGGGGCCTCAAAACTGACACAGCTGTCTGTCTCATCAGTGAGGGAGAGTACATCTAAAGAGTCCAGGCTGCTGTAGTAGGTGCCCTTCATAAGGTCTGACTCCACAATTTTTTCAAAGGTAGAACTGAATCCATCCCTGATGTCTTTGAACTGAAACTGTTCCTTGTCATCATCCGTGCAACTCAACTTGGCTTCTCCAGGTGCAAACCTGCAACACAAAGATATATAAAACACTTGGGTCACTGAGATGGAGTAAATAGGTGTCATTATTTGTCCAGAAAAATATTGCATCTCAGAGACAGGAGAAATGTGCAGAGAATGTGACTTAATAGATAAAGATGTGGGAAAATTTTGTTGCTAAACCCAATGCATTTCTAATTTAATTGCAAACTTCAAACTTACCCCAAACTTGTCCAGTTTTGCAGACCTGAGCAGAGATAGGGCTGATGCTAAGACTCCAGAACTCAAGAATCTAGAACTTTATAATGCACTGAACCAAACCTGAACGTTGTGATGGGTTCTAACTCCCTAAAGCACTGAGTCTTGCTTAGGCCACTTACTACTAGGAGTTTGATGATGCTCAGTTTCCCACGTCTCTAGTGGCCACATCTCCATTAGAGCCTACTCCTACAGTCCTACAGTTTTGCTGTTCAGAGCAAAACTGTCTAATCTTTACTCTGAACAGCACCAAACATTTGATCTAAATTACAACTTTCTACTCAGTCTAATATTTATGTCAAATGAGTATGGTCCTATTTTCAAGCAATTTTGGGGCCATTTGAGACTGTCTCAAAATCATGACAGGAACTAATGGTTACAGAAAAAAGTGGATGAGACTTGGCAATTCTGATTAGGGCTCACTGAATTTTTGAGATTATATAAATTCAAAACCCAAAAGGTAAGAATCCATCTGAATTGAACTGGGTAAACTATACTGAGAACCTAGAAAATGAGAGTGAGGACTTCCACAAAAAACTACCAAGGAATGAGAGTGTGGGATGATTACTTCACTAGTATTACTGGCCAATTTGAATTGTATTTAAAATCTCATGAGATTTCCAGCCCAGATTATCATTTGCTTTTGCAGAGAGCAGGACTGCATTTCCATGCTATGATCCAGGTGGAAAAGTCAGAAGGAAAGAATGCATTTTCTCTTTCCCCAGCATTTGCCTCAGGTTGTTTGGCACTGTCTCATTATCCCCCCATATTTGGTTTACATCCTAATGATTACTGTCTAATCTTACATGGAGAAATATGTTTCCCTGAGATGGGTTCTGTAGATACACCAGAGCCAAGCCATTCCTGGTTCCAGTGAACCTGAAAACATGGGGAAGGGTGCAAATGATCCCCAAGGCATCTCACAAGCAGCTATAAACGTGCAGGCATTTTAACCTGATACTGGCATGGCCTATAGGGGTTTGGAGCAAATTTTGTACCACTGACCCTAACCTTTCTGTACCTCAGGGATTGAAACCCAGGAGCATGTGGTTCTGGTGCAGAATTTACCAACCCACTTAGTGTCAAACTAGAAAAACTGGTTACAGTCTTCTAGGAGTCTCAACTTCTAGCTTTCTTATAGCCCAAAATCTCTCTCTTCCAATAACACCTACCTTGCATCTAGCACTTCTTACCATCAGATTTCAAAGTGCTTCATGAAGGAGGCTGGTATCATTCCTCTCATTTTACAGGTGTGGAAACAGATTCAGGATGGTGCAGCAACTTGCCATCCAGCAGGCCAGGAACAGAGATGGGGCTAAAACCCTGTTCTTCTGACTTGCAAGCTGGTGTGCTCTCCACTAGGTACCTGAGGCCAACCTTTTATGGGAGGCCCCTCTGATCCCCTTCCC
Source organism: Alligator mississippiensis (assembly GCF_030867095.1). Classification (NCBI taxonomy): domain Eukaryota; kingdom Metazoa; phylum Chordata; order Crocodylia; family Alligatoridae; genus Alligator; species Alligator mississippiensis. Next base: position 43,927,345 of record NC_081832.1, read on the forward strand.
CAGCCCAATCTGCTCCTTTGCTTTCTGCTCCCTGTCTGATCTTCTGCTCTGTTTTCTGCTTCCTGTCCTTTTTGCAGCTATCAGGCTGCTGCCACTGCCTATCCCCTCCCTGGCCAGCCACAGGCCACATACAGAGATTGCCTGTGCCATTTGTGCCATAGGTTGGCCACTCCACATAGTGCTTTTTTGAAAGCAATCTGTAAACAGCCCTTGTGTATAACTAACTAGTTCTTTAAGCCATCCCCAGTTTCTTGTGAAATCTCAGATGTTGGCTTTTGGAAAGGTATTGCATTATCTCTTTACTTACTAAGCCCATGCAGATCGTACACAGTTAAGAAAGAAGCTGTCACCACAATACAAAATGCCTGGAACGGGATGTGTGAGGATGGCATGAGCTCTCACAAGAACCCCTAATTTTGAGTGCCAATGAAAATCATAAGAATTCAGAATTTAATGTTGCCAGACTCAAACCACTTGGATTGCATTTGTTCCCACTGCCTGATGAGCTACTTGCTCTGCCAATGCCCAGCCAGCCCTGTAGTCTGCTCCTGCGCTATACTACTTACCATTAGATGAACATTCCCTTCTTTTCCAAGTTATGGTGATTTAGTGCCAGCATATTCTACCATTGCTTATATAAATAAACAGTCATAAATGAGTCCTAACCCCTGGTCCCAGCAGGAGACATGCAAATGAGGTGACCTGAACCAGAAAATAAGGAACCTGTTCTAACATTTTCCTACCAGGACAAATCAACCACAAGCTGAACAAATGATCAAAAACAGCCTTATGCCAGCAATTGTTATTTTTTATAAATATAGATGCTCCCAGTGAGCTGAATCTTTACAGAAACTAGCTGATCTCCAAGGCTAGGGACAGACATTACACATAAATCTGTTTAAGTGATCAGAAGACGGTTTAAACCTGCAACAGAACAGATGTTCAGTGCACATAAACTGGTTTGAAAAAGGTTGAAACTGGCTTGAGATAAACGTGGCTGAATGTAGTATCAGATTTAACTGATTTGGGTAAAACCAGTTTATGCAATGTCTGTCCCAGACCCCTTCTGGGTTTAAGTTAAATTAGAGTCACCCAGCATCCTGGCATGCTCTCTGGGCTGGGCGGAGCTCTCTGCTCCAGGGAGCTGGACTGGCCCCTCCCCTCTGCTCCATGGCTGCAGCTCGGGCAGAGACTGCAGGTATAGGGTGTCTGCCTGGCTTCCTCCTGCTCCCCGCCCTCCCCCTCACTACTCCCTGCTCAAGTACGGATTCCCGCCCCCCTCCCTTCTGCCTTACACAGACACCTCTCAGCATCAGCTACCATATCACATGCTGGCTATGGTCTGTGCTGTGGGAGACAAGACAAAGGCAGGCAGGACAGTGCCGCTTGGGGCTTTTTGGAGTTAATCAACAGGTAGCTGATAATGTCCCTGCTTTCCCTCTTTGGAGCAAGTTGTTTATGAAGAGCTTGAATTAATGAATGATCCTTTTGTTTTGTTTTGTTGATGGGACGATAAATGCTCCCTTCTGTGTAACTAAATGCTGTGTAAATCCCTGCTGACTCCCTGCTGACTAGCAAGTATGGGAGGAACCCCTCCATAATCAGAGTGTCCTGCCAGGGCCTGGCCACGCCCCTCTTCAGCTCAGCACTGCAATGAAGGGAGGGCTGCTCTAGCACTCCAGCATGCTCTAGCAGGTCTCCAACATGAGGTAGGGCTGACAATGCACAAGCTGGTGCATGGAGGGTCAGGAAGCAGACGGGACCTTGGCAGCTGCACAAAATGGCATGGGTCTCTGATCTTGCACAAGGCAGGAAAAGGGCCATCGGTGCACAGGACCAATAGCACAAGGCCATAGAGTTGAGGGGACCATGGCTGCACGGGTCGACAACCTTGCACAAGGCAGGAAAAAGGGCCCATGGTGCGCAGGGCGGGGAGTAGGCTGACAGACCAGGAGAGTCACACAGGGCAGCTGGGGCCTCCTCACAGAGTGAGGAGATGCCTCATCCCTGGAGATGAGTCAGGCCCTGTCAGGCCCACTGGGAGTTGTGAGTCCCCCTGGCAAGGGATTCCCACAGGGGAGGAGGGCCCACTATGCTGGGGTGACAGAAGGGAAGCCCCTGATGGGAGGGGGACATTTTGCCTGGGGTATAGCAAGGGATCCAGGGCCCCTGCTTGCTAAGGGGGGTTCCCAGTTTAAGGGGCCCTATCAGTTGAGTAGCCTGAGTGGAGTCTAGGGTGCTCTACTGGGTGAAGGGGTTCCTCGTCGGGTTGTCATTTCTTTGTTGGGCACAGCTGTGTGCCACAGTTGCCTCCTGTTCTTTTCCCTCCTCCATGTTGTTGGGATCCCTGTGCCTTTCATTTTGTATTAGGAGAGTGTTATAAGCTGCCTGTATTTTGCATATAGTGTTTTATGCATAGGTGTTGTATGCCATGTAATCTCTTACACTGATATTTCACTATTGACCCATTGCTGCCTGTTGTTTGGTTATTGACCTTGTCAACTAGACCCCTGTTTATTCTTGGGCACCCCTTCCCCCTTGGGCCTGCAGGGCCCACTGCAGTCTAACCTGAAGGCTACAGGGAACCAGGCCTATGCATGGGTTTGGAGTTTAATTAGAGTGTGTTTGGGTGAATTTATAACTATAACTATACATATACATATACATAAATTGATGATTGTAGTTGTAAATTCTTTGTTAATGTTAAACCTGTACGTAGTTACGATTTACTGAGTGTCCTGGTTCTTTGGTCTGTGGGCAGAGGAAGGGAGCTGCATACCTAAGGCAGCCACTCATTATATGAGGGTTCAGATGAAGCCGCTCCAAAGTGGAGCACTTTCATTAACTTGTGTCTGTACTCACTGAGAGCCGGGCTGGGCTGACACAGCCCATTCCTGCTCCTGGTGTTGTTTTCAGAATGGGAGGGGGGCAAGGGAGCAGAGGGAGATCATACTGGGAGTTCCCAGTCAGCACCGGAGAGTGGGGCAGGTGGACTGGAGCTCCCCTGAGGTGGGGGACTCCAACATACCCACCCCTCCCATTCTAGCTCAGGCTGGGGAAGCCCCAGAACAGACCTTCCTCCTCTGCCTTCTCCCTCTCCCATCCTTAGCCAGCACTGGGGGTTGCGGGGGCAGAGCTATGGGAAGAGGCTAGAAAGATGCATCCTATCTTCCTGGATAAGCTTCAAATTGAGGTTCTATCCCCCATTTTCCTAACCCAACAGCTAATGTCTATTGGGTCAAGAAGATGGGTCTAATTCATAGTGCTTTCTGTCAAGTGCCAAGAGTTAGATTGGGGGGAACTGTACTTCTATCTGCACCTTCTGTGAGCTGAAGCATGGAGTGTCTATTGCTCCATGCAGTAACACACACAGAGGGGGATGATCTGGGTTGGGTTTGTATCATGCTGTAGTGGGATTCATTTTATATCTGCATAATTTTGATTATTTTCTAGGACTTTTTAATGCCTTGGAGAATTAAAGCTGACATGTCGTCAGGGCTTAAATTGGACTCAGTGCTGTGCTGGTTTTGTCGGTGCCTGATTTCATCAATTCATTATGAAACTGAGGGGGCTGATCTCAGCTCATTGCCAGGCTCCTGCTTTATTTTAGAGCTCAGAACTGTAGCAGAATCTGAAAGGCTATAGCGGTTAGAGGACTGGACTGGCAGGAGGGGACATTTTGTCTGTGTCCAGTTCGGAGATGGGAACAGGGAGGGACAGAAACAGAAACTGACACCACAGTCCTGGGAGGACAAATGGCAGGAGTTTGCCATCTCTTATCCCAGACCCATGGACCTCAGTGGTCCCATCTTCCAGGGATATTACTGAAGGCTCTACACGCTCAGGCCCTGTAACATGGATTTATCTCATGCTAATACGCATATCAGTAGCATGACCATTGCTAGTGCAGGCACCCCATTGCTGCCCACCTGTCCTATAGCCCCATCGCTTACAGCACCAGGCTTTAGGCAATTAAGGGTCCGGGAAAACACTTCAGTTGATTAGCTGACAGCACCACTTTGGTCTGAGCCAGAGAGTCCTCTGTGTTTATTTGTGCCACATCTGTGGCCCTGGACAACCAAGAGCCCTGTGAAAAATACACCAGTGACTGTAACACTGTGGGGCACATTTTTATTTTGTTTCAGGGACTTCAGGTCAAGGTAAAAGAAATCATCACTGCCAATCCTGTAAACTCTGCCTGGGCTCTGAGAGCCACACTGGCCATTTCCCATGCCCCATTTAGAAAGGCTTTGCCTGAAGAATGAATTCTATCTGTTGTTACATTTCCTCTTTCAACCATGACAGTATTTGTAGCCTGGGTTATCCCAGAGCTTTCGCTCTGCTGCCTCTGGCCTCCTGAAGGAGGTGGTTGTCTATTTATTATCAAGCCTCCCTAAACTTGTTGAATATGGTTGTTACATTGTTTTGGCTGCTTACAATATTCCCCAACACAGAAGTGGCCTAACATAAACTAGAAGAGCCTCCTGCTGGCTGCCATAGGTCTCTTAAGGGCTTTAAGGTAGCTGGGGGTCACCATGTGACACTGCCAGTGCCTCTTGCGCCAGCCATTTTCCCACAGCCTGTTACAGGGAGGGACTGGTGTAGAGCCTGCTCTTGGCAGGTGATGCTGGCTTGTGAGCCATTTGTCACTGCAGTGCAGCATAAAGTGACTGCAGTGCAGGAGACAATCTGGGACTCCAAACTTTCCTGCATTGCCTGTGGAGCACTGGGGACCGGCGTCTCTGAGGGCAGACTGCTGAGCAGAGACTAGAAAACCAGAGCTCAGGCACACTGTGAAGAGGATCATAGGCTGGAGCTTTGATAAAATTCCATTCCCAATAGTCCAGGGTCTCGGTTTTTGCCAGCTTGGAGTCCCAGACAGATACAGGGCAAAAAAACCTCTCTCCCCTGTGTTCTCATTAAAGGAGGATGAAGAACTGTTCCAAGGAAGGAAAATGTACCACAGGCTAAATACCAGAAACCCTTTGCAAAAGAAGTCACTTAGACAATGACCTGAACTGCCCTGGCAACACATGGATTCACTGCCGCTAGTGATGTGTAAGGAAAGACTAAGCAGAGGACACTTAGGGGCTTTGCAGAAAGCAGTGAGTCTACCCCAACAGTGATACAGGTCAAGATATTATTCTAGCAGCCTCACTAAGACTTGCTGTTGGCACAAGCAGCTGCAAAGGCCAGCTACTTTTCATGATGTTCCTTCTTGTAGAAACTACTCACTGATGGTACTATTGACTGAAATATCAAATAGGTATGTTTGCTCATTAGGATCACAGTTTGTGAATGTTTCCCCAGGACTGGAAGGAACACTGAAAAAGAGGAGGCATTTTCTTGCAAAAAAACAATCATAAACTGTGACACTGGTGATACCACCCAGGTGATAGAGCAAGCAGCTTCCACAACTAAAAGTCTCAACTATTTGCAGTTGCCTATTACTAAAATACATAAGCAACACAGGTGGGTGGGAAATGGTTTCAATTAAACAATTTTTGTTGGAAAAGGCTAATTCACTGAACCCAAAAGCATGTATCAGAAAGGGTCAGTTTCCATGAATTTCTCAGTTCAAAAAAATTTTGGGGGGGAAAAATTATAAAATATCAAAATATTCTATTTTTAGGTTCAAAACCACTTTGTTTAGAAATATAATTTAATTACATAAATTAGAGTAACATCATTATAGAAAGTTAAAATCTAAATACAATGGTTTTAAGCTATTAAAACAAAATGCTTTGCTGGACCAGAACTGAATATTTTTTCCCCTGCTTGCTGGTTTACAAATGATTTCAAGATTTCAACTTTTCTTCCCACATCACGACCAGAAAAACTTTCAAATGCTAAAAATTTTTCCTGGAACAGGAAGACTGTTTCCAGTGCAGCTCAAGGCAGTGCCTAGGAAGGATGTTTCTGCAGCCCCAAATTGCCATCATGAATATGTCTCCTTTGCCCTTTGCCTCCTTGGAATGCTTGAGAGGCTCACATGTGCTTTCTAGGTATAATTGACTAATCTTTTATACCTGCATCAGGTAAGGTGTAACTCTATTTGCATGCAACTACCTAAGCGGTCTGTGCAATCATGTGTATACCTCTTTATGCCTGTCAGTGCATCTTTGCCTTCTTGAAGATCAGTCCCTGATTACTGAAAGAATCAGGCTGATTGACCTGGTCTGTCTCTCTTTCAGTGTTAAAATAATCACCAGCTGCTACTAGTGGGACTCTTGTTATCGAAAGCAAGAATAAAAACCTAGCACTCATTGTTTTAAATGTGACCTGCACAGGTAAAAAACAAGTCCTTTGTTCCTTGAGAATGCAAAATGGAGACCTCTTGTTTCATTTCCCTCTCAAATTTTTCTTTTCTACTTGATTTTTATAGGAGAAATTCAGGTTTTATCTGCCCTAGAAGATTCCTTGATGGTTAGAGGACTGATTACAATAATAAACTGAGAATCTAGGTGTGGAGGGACTTTTGATCAGATCTTCACCCCTATCCTCACCTCTATGCAGTATTAAAAAGGGGTGAAGTGGTATAGCAAAGCCTTAAATGCCCTTGTAGCAGCTGAGGAAGGATACTTCTGGTACAGACACTATGGTAGATAGTTCTAAGGTTGTTGCCTGAGGAACCCTCTCAAATAGCTGAACATATAGCTGAGGTGCCGGGTAGTGCTGCAGCCTGGGAAATCTGAACTCAAGAGAGGCCCATAGGACTGTCCAGGTTGTGCCATGGGCTGTTCCAGGTGCCAGATCAGATCAAGACTGGAAATTGTGAAGGTGGCTTTAGCTGTCTGGCATCTTTTCCCCCTGTGCTATGAGTTTTTGGGGGGGTTCTTGCCCTGTGTTTATCATCAATGACTTACTCACACTTTTCAGAAAGCATATTTTAGTTAAAGATCCAGACCATGAACTTTCCCACTAAAGTGGTGGAGTGCAAGTAAACATCTGAACCTCTCTCAGAAATCCTCCGGAGAATACAAAGATGACCACATGTCTTGTTTGTAAAATTTCTAGCGCGCATCCACACTTAAGCTTCCCATCCTGATCTGTCAGCCCTCTTTCTATCATAAAGTACCAACCAAACAAAAAAGGGGGCTTAACTCAAGGTTTTAAAAATTCTTGGCACATCATATATAACTTCCATACAGGAACTGCAACTATTTTTTAAATTCAATTATTGCCAATTTCCACTTACTCCATGTATCATCCTAAGTTGGGAGTATTATCTTTTAAATATGAATGGTTTTGGCTGGAAATGCAGCTGAAGTCAGTAGTCTGCCTCTTATCTGCCTGCCTCTTTTTATTCGTATCCTTTCCCCTCTTCTTCTTTCCCTTTCTCCCTGTCTGCTCCCCATCCCAGATACTGCATCTGAAGGCTGATCCAAGGCCCAAAACTAACTCTTAAGTTCAAGCTCCTGGCTTAAACTTTACGGTGCTGACAGACATGAAGCTTCCCACTAACTCATGGCGCTTCACAGGAAGGCATTCTCTGATGGGGGCTTGGGGGATCCATCTCCAGTTTGGAGTCAGCTGCCTGTCTGCAGTCTTTCTCCCCTAATCTCCCCCTCCTCCCCCCGCCCCTAGCTCCAGTGCTGTCTTCAGGATAGGAGTGGGGAGAAGGGAGGGAAGGGAGCTTGGTCTGGGGTTTTCCCAGCCTGCACTGGAGGTGGGGCAAGTAGATTAAACTCATCCCCTCTCCAGAGCAGTCTCGGTGCACAAGCCGGTGCACGGAGTAGGACCTTTGGAGTGCTTGGGTGGCTCAGGTCCTCAACCCCCGGAACGAGGCTGGGAGCTCGGTACAGGAGGTGCTGCACGGAGGGTCTGGGAGTGGACCGAGCCTGGTACTGCACAAGGCAGCGCAGGCCTCTGACCCATAGCAAAAGGTTGAGTCCAGGGAGCCAGATGGTGCTCCGGCTACTGAGCCAGCAGACAGGGCTGAGCCAGAGGCCCCAGAAGCCCTGCATAGAGGGGCCCTGTTCCAGGGGACAGCGACCCCCCCCAAAGCCCACTGTAGGTGAGAGAACAGCTTGGTGCAGAGGATGAGGGCCACACTCCAGGCCTGGGAGCCGTGAGTTGCAGGGAAAAAGGATTCCCACAGGGGAGAGGGAGTCCCCTCTGATTAGTTAAGGGCTTCTGAAAGTGGAGGTCCCACTGGAAGGGCCCCTGTAAAGTTACCAGCTTCCTTGCAGGGCTTGGGAAAAGCCCAAGGGCATTGGGGTTTCCCCTTGGGATTAAGCTTATCTTTGGGGTTCTTGTACAATAAGTGGTGTGATGTCATGCCTTATATTTTGTGACCTCTCATGTTTGTAAATTAGTAGATGAGTACAGCCCTAGGGCTCTGCTGGGACCCCCGGTTGCTATTATTTCACCTGTTGTTTATTTGTATTTATGTGTGGCTTATTTATTGTTCACCCATACTTATCTATAGTTTATCTGTTGATTATCTATGTTTATTTTGCTGTTTATCTGTTTCAGATCAGATACTTACCTGTATCTGGAGCACTTGTGTAAGGTTTTATAGCATTTACCCAGAGGGTATTGTTTATGTTATTTGTTTAGCTATCTTATATATATAAATACTACATATATAGTACATATGTTTATATCCATGTTTCTTTTCCTTGTGATAAGTTAATGCAAATACGTTTGTATACTTAGTAAAGTCCCCTGACTGTCCTGCCCTGGTTCTATAAGGACGCAGGGAAACTGGGCCATCTGCAGTTCCTACCCCACATCACACCAGCCAGCTAACAATTCCCTTCAATTGGAGAAGGGGAGTATATACCCAAGTTACCTGGGCTAAACCTATGAGATATGCCCAAGTGAATTGGAGTACTGTGGGTTTTGGTTGCTTAACCTGAGACACCTCAGCAGTATCACAGGGTGGATACTCCGTGTTTTCTGTAAAGCTGGTCTCTTTAAGTTGTCTTTTGTTCAGCATCTAAAATCACTAGCCACTTCCTAATGCCTCAGCCCCAAAAACTAGTTAACATGCAGCTGGTTGTAGCTAATTGTTCTAATGATGTCAGTCTGAAAAGTTGAATTTTTCACTGCTTCTATTTGCACTGTCTCACTGCAATTATCTTCTTCAGCTGAGAGAATTCAAAGTCAGGGAGGTGACACTGTGTTGTGACACCATGACACAGACTGCCCTGTAACTCCTTCATTAACCCTAGCTCTTCTGAGACATTAAAGGCCCAGCCACAGCTCAGGATTTTATATTAGGCCATGAACAGCATTACTGGGCATGAAGGTGAATGGTTTCATTATCATCATCTCCATACTTCCTGAGGACTCTGAGCAGGGCCCCAACACAGTAGGCAAAATGCAGCCAAATAATACAAAATCTCCATGCTTCATACAGCTTGCAGTTTAACAAGATACAGACAAGATGTGACAAGTGAATTAATAGAGAAACAGATGTGGGGAAGTCAAGGCTGTAGCGGAGACAGGTGTGTGTGCATAAAGAGTTGTAACAAAGACAGCCGCAGGTAGCTGTCTATTTAAAGAAATGGGAGTTTGACAGCACTGAGACAGAGGCAGGCTTCAAGGAAGGTTTCAAATAAAAATACTGAAATGGCTTTCTGGGCTCTAACAGGGACCTCTTCTGTGCATAAAGGTAGCATGGGAAAATGTATATGTGCATGTTGGAGAAATGGGCAAGTGAGTAATCAAAGCTAGTCTCACTGGCAGGAAGAAGATGAGGTCAGCACTGAGCAAGTACTTAAGGTATAGAGGCACCACACACTTACTACATAGGAAACTGATTTTACTACATAGTAAAAGTGGAATCGACATGAAATGCACAGCCCTAATGCAAACGAAATCATGCAAATATGTAGTAACTGCCATGTGAAAAATTTACTATGTAAAATACTTTGCACATGGGTATCCACTCCTCATCCCTGTGAAGTGTTAAAGTGATGCTGTAGCTGTGATGATCCAGAAATTGTCTAACAAAAGCCTGACTAAATTTATCCCAACTGCAGTTGGGCCACTAAAAGATATTGCCCAAAAGACCCATCCCTGGGGAAGCCCTTTGTTCAATGAAAATAGTCTCCTCTGCCACCTAGTGGCCAGGTTCTGCAATAGTGTTTACTTTGGGTAGCTAGCTTGGGAAAGCTGATTGTGTGCTTATGCTTCAAGGCCTATGACAGGGGTAGGCAATGTTTTTTGGCCAGAGTGCCAAAAAACACCACAATGCCTACCTTGGAAGGTGCCGGAGTGCTGACATAGCAGAAAAACAAAATGAGGGCAAGGGGTACATGGCAGGATGCCCTGATTGTGCCCCTTGCCCCACACCCAAAGCCCCTGGCCCACAGCCCGGGCTCTGTGGCTGTCAGCAGCTACCCCAGCTCTGAGTAGCTGCTGGAGCCCAGGCTGCTCCCAGCAGGGCTTGCAGCATCCCAGTTGCCTGCTGGGAGCAGCCCAGGATCTTGGCTGGCAGCAACTCCCCAGAGCCGGGGCCAGCTGCAGCCGGGAGGCTCCAAACAGCATCAGCTCCGCACCGGCGTGTGCAGGCACGCCTCAGAGCGGGCAGTGGGAAGGGGCCTGAGTCAGCGCAGCCCGCCCCAAGGTGCTTGTGCAGTCGCCGCCAGCATGGAGCTGATGCCGGAGCTGTGCAGCCCAGCAGAGCTGTTTGGACTCTGCCCGCTGCTTGCTGCAGCTGCCCAGAGCCTGGGCTGGCTACAAACAGCTGTGCCAGACTCATCCCCTCCGTGCCGGGAGCAGGGGGGAGACTGGGGCTCTGCTGCCTCAGGCCCCTCCCCCACTGCCCGCTCCAGGGCATGCCTGCACACGCTGGTGCGGAGCTGATGCTGGAGCCCGGCACAGCTGTTTGGAGCCTCCTGGCTGCAGCTGGCTCCGGCTCTGGGTAGCTGCTGCCAGCTGGGATCCTGGGCTGCTCCCAGCAGGCAGCTGGGATGCTGCAAGCCCTGCTGGGAGCAGCCCGGGCTCCGTTGCTGGCAGGAGCCACCCGTAGCCGGGGCTGGCTGCCGCGTGCCAAGCAAAATGGCCTTGCGTGCCACGCTCAGCACATGTGCCAGGGGTTGCTGACCCCTGGCCTATGAGAACAGGAAGGTGAGGATACAGTTGTACCAGGCCCTCCAGTTTCACATCAGTCTCTTTTCTGTGCCCCAAATGGGAGTGTGGGTGGCTATCAGGATGTACCAGGGGCCCAACTTTCTTTTACAGGCCCTACTACTCCCTATAATGAAATAAATTTATAATAGCATAAAATCTGTAGCAAATTACTTCACAGTTACTGGGTTGCATGTCCCTCATCCTTGGATAGATGAGGCAGGGCTATCTGGTGGGGAATTGTAGAGTGAGAACAAGAACCCTGTACTTGATGAACTGGAGGATAACAGAGGAAGATATACTTAGCATTGCCTATTCCAAGCATTAAAAGAATGAGTCATCCCGCCGCCAAGTAATTAGGTTTTAAACAGCAATAAATCTTGGGTTCTTTTATCTCTCTCCATCCTTTCATGCTCAAACTTTTTTCTGCAAACATGAGAGCTAGAAATTTCCTCTACCTTTGAAATAAAGACAGAGATTCTCTTAGAATCATCTTAGAAGCCTAGAAGCTTGGGCTTTAACATATACTGAGACCAGTCAGCAATGCAAACCAGACATTAGCATGAAAGACACAACCCACAACATCTTTACAAACTGTCTGTTGACTTTCAAGAGCTCCTCAAGTCATTTGAGTTACAAGGTGGGTCACCTATAGCACTAGTTTACTTTAAAATTCCCTCTTTACCTGCTGGGTGAGAGAAAACCTTCACTTCCTGGAAAAAGAGTGGAACTTTAAAGAGTCTGTCCACCTGCATTGTGATCTCACATTTCCATTACCTCTCTGGGTAGCTTGTTACATTGCTAAACTGTTTGCATCAATTACTGTGATATTTAACCTAAATTTCCCCTGCTGCAACTTAAGCCCATTCATTACTCTGGTACTCTGCTCTATTTGCACTGACTAATGAAAAGTACCAGGCTCTTGTTAGTTGACAACAGCCTCCAAGTATTATCGCATGTCTCTCTAGTCTGTTGTCATTTATTTAGGTTTGTTGATATGCATATGTGAATATAATTTCTCATGCCACACAGCTTGTTGGCTGCCCTGAACTCTATAATTCTCCATCTATATAGCAGTGCAAGCTGCCTCAATGTCAGAAATGATTCCATGACATTCCACAGAGATTATTTCTAGGGTTGAAATGGGTGGGTCCTATTCCATTTGTTAGATGCCTACGTGGACTTAGGCATCTAAGCAAGATCCTATTCCATCCTTGTCAAGACTCTGAAAAAAGTTGGCGTGTCTATTTCTGGCGAGCCTTAAGACTAAACAACAAAAAGGAGCAAGCAGAAGGAGGACCCATCACCTTTTTCATTAATTGTTTTTCAGGGACTTGAGCAGGGTGGAATAGGATCACATTATTTTACTTAGGTGTCTAACAGATGAAATAGGATCTGGATGCCAGTTCCTAATATCCAGTGCCAGTTGTGGGGGTAGATGCTGTGGTGTGGACATGGGTTCACTGAGAACAGAGACAATGCGTGCCTACTCATCTCACATACAAATAACTATCAACTGCCAGCAACTTCTGATTACTAATGACCTGGGCTGAATTCAGACGGGTAACTGTTAGGTCACAGGTGAGGATCTATCACTATGGGTGCTTGCAGATATAAACCACCCACCCCCACAAAATGGCACTTTACTTTAAATTTGGCAAGTTCCCAGAAGAGGCAGCATGTTACTTTAACCCGGCTCACCAACGTCTCTAAAGATCAGGCACTTTAGTAGGGCTTTTTTGGTGTTTTTATCTCATAGCTGATTGAATCAATTTTAGCTAAAAGTGCCAAAAACCTCACTAAAATGCCCAATCTTTACAGATGTTCCAGGGCTGGATTGAAGTAATGTACTGCTTCTTCTGGTAAAGCAAATTTTTTTAATGTCTGCAAGCACCTTAAGTCCCTAAGCCAGCTTGCCCATTTCTACCCGCAACAGCCTTTTTTTCACCAGAATGAATGTATCTAGTTATCTTTACCTATCTGCATAGTGCTCAGTTTTTTTTCAAATCTTTTACCTTTATTGTTGCTGGTCTTTGAGGGCACAGACAGAAGTGTAGCTCCCTGGTCTAACTCACGGTGCTTAACACGAAGTGCCATGAGTTAGACTGGCCCTTCCAATCCAACACACTTTTGCTGTTGGGTTGGGAAGGTGGGGGGCCAAGCTCCACTTTGGAGCCAGTCCAGCTAAGAAGCTGCGTGTCTGCAGCTTCTCTCCCTTAGCCCCCCACCCCCCAACCCCCTCCTGCTCCTAGCTTTGGTGCTGTTTGCATGATGGGGGTGGGGGGAGAAGGGAAGGGAGGGAGCTCAGGCCCCCTGAGGCAGGGGCTCCAATCCACCCACCCCCACCTAGCACAGGCTGGGAAAACATCACGCAGACAGCACTGGGGCAGGGCTGGGCTGCATTAGTCCAGCCGCCCAAGCAGACAGAAGTTAATGAAGGTGCTCTGCCTTGGAGAGCCTTCATTTGAACATTCAGGTTAGTCTGTCATGCAATTGGGGACTTTTAAAGCTCTCTGCAGCCATGCTCCTCTGTTAGGGCATGACTGTAGAGCACTTTTAAGGGGCTGATCACAAAACAAATGTAACTTCTGTCTCCACCCTGCGTTCCCTATGTGGAAGTTAAAAGATAGTGAAGTGACAAACTGAAAGTTTATTTCCTTAGATCCATTCAGCTAGGGTTGAATAACACATAAGCGACTGGTGCCTCCTGGGTTGGGGAGGTACTTGCCCCCACAGCGGCCAGTCAGAGACTGGGGGGGAAGAGCCCCCCTGCCGCCAATCATGCTGACCAGGGAGGGGGTTCCCCACAGCCAATCACACTGAAGCGGGCACTTTCAGGCCATGGGGGGACTACGGGGATCGCTTCTCCTGGCACCCACACTCCTTGGCCGGTGCTCTCAGGTGGGACACCAGCATTCTCGCCTGCCACCCCTGCCCATCACCAAAGCAGGAAACACTGCTGTTGGGAGTTCACCAGCACTCTCAGGGGGTGCACATGTACCCCCGTGCATCCCCTATGCGTCGCCACTGGAGTAACATCAAGAACAGACTATATTCAGGGAGCATGGAAGCCATCCCCAGATTTAAGTGTATGCATCCGAGGTTTACTGACTGAAACAGACCCTGGACCCTGAAGAAGTAGCCTGCAACCTGCCAATGTCATTAGGCCCAAGAGGGAAACAAAACAAAGTAGTACTTTTAATCAGCATTGCCAAGACTAGAGAAATTTGACCTATCACCATCATCTATCATGGTATCCTATCTGATAACAGGAAAGATTTTTCAAAGGGATTAGAAATAGACTTTCTCTGATAAACAATACACTCCTACCCGTAAGTCCACCTTGGACTTAATGCAACAAAATCTCATTAGAGATTTAAGGCAATGTGAGATCCTAAATCTGAATTAATTTTGGCCTGTGATGGGGAGTAACTTTCCCACAGAGTTAAACAGCAAGGGAGGTGATTACTTTAAGTAAAGTAGGATCCATATCTTTTTCTTGCATTATGTCTTTGTAATGGCATTGGAGTTATCCCATATCTAATTGCCTATGCTGTCTCTTCCAATCATCTTTGAAACGTTGCTTTATTGCTTATGGTGGTTATGCTTGCAAGTGAACTGAACTTGATTTTTATGCATCAAGTTGTTTACATTTCATATCTTGCTGTTTAATTAGTCATAATAAAACAGAATTCGCTTTTCTGTATATGCAGAGCTGGGATTACTCTATCTGGAAAGAGTGTAAATCAGGCCTCTAATATACCACAGAAAAGGCAGAGGCCTCTGAAAAGTTTGTTTAGGACTTAATTTAATGGAATTTGAGCTTTTTTGGTTGCAGAACTTCTTTGGAAGAAATGGATGGAAAATTGCAAATATTTTCATCACAAAGTTTAAGTCACCCACATTTGACTACATTTTGCTCTGGTTTGCAGAAGGACAGGATTTTAGTGCGTGCTTGCCACTCTGTGTTGTGCCTTGGAGCATTACCAGGAAGCACAATGGTATATCACTCCCTTTATGCACATCAATCCCTCAAAAGAAGCAGTGTAGCCCAGCCTGCTCTCAGGACCTCCAACTAAGAAGGACTTCCTGAGAAGCATTCAGGGCCCTTCTAAAGCAGCTACATTACCCCAGTTCTGGGACTGACACGTGCAGTGGGAGTGAAGGACAGGACAAGCTTTGTGGCACCAGACCTGCATGTAGTATGGAGAACAGGGAGACAGGCCCTTAAAATCCCAATAAACAACAGCCTTTCACACACTCAAATCACTCAGAAAGTTTGTAGAAATTAATCCTTTGGATCTTACTGGTAAGAAAACTCCCACTTATGTCCTGCCTTCCACCTTGAGGTTAGTTATTGGAGATGTGTTATGATATGGAAAGAAAAGTAATGTTGGTAATGTGTTATACACCAAACTACAGGAAAAAGCAGAAAGTAGTGTGGTTCATAGGATAAGGCCCTGAAATGGGAGTCAGGAGATCAGTACTCTATATCCCTAATAGATGACCCAGGCAAGTCAGTATGTATCCTTGTGCCTTGTTTTCCCTTCTTGCCCTTTTTCTGCCTTCCTTAGTTAAACTGTAAGCTCCATGGGGCAGGGACTCTCTCTTAATTTGACAATTAATTCAGTGGAGCCCTGATCTTTCTCTCAGCACAGCGAGAGCCGCATAATGGTAGTAAGAAATTAATGAGGTCCCTAATACTAAGTATGTTATAAGCATGGGAGGCAGCAGTTACTGTAAACAACTGCGAAGTACCAGCAGTTGAATATGATTGATAGGGCTGTGTGAAGCTTTGGTAGCCGATTCGATTCAGAGGAGATTTGGCCCGACTCGAGGACCGAATCTCTGAATCAAATCGGGAGACCAATAAAAGCTCCAAATCTATTTGAAGCATCTGAATCGATTTGGAAAAGCTTCAGAAAAGATTCAGCCACTTCAGAGATTCGGCCATAAACTAAACAGGCAGTTAACACAGCTGTCTCCAGCTGGTAATTCTGTTGAGGCTGGGAGAGGGAGGAGGGAAGGGGTGTGGAGGAGGGAGGGACTGGGGCTGGGGTTGGGACAAGCTGCCCAGCTGGGGCAGGGGGGTGCATTACTTGGGAAGGGGGATGGGCGGGTGTGGGATGTGGGCATGGCAGTGCTGGGAGTGGGGGCTCTGCCCTGCTGCCACTAGCCCAGCCAGGTCAGAGGGGGAGGGGGGATGTGGGCATGGCTTGCTCCAGGAGGAAGGGGACAAGCAGCAGCAGGGCATAACACCGCTCCCAGTGCTTCTGTG
The DNA here is from genome assembly GCF_030867095.1 of Alligator mississippiensis. Lineage (NCBI taxonomy): Eukaryota > Metazoa > Chordata > Crocodylia > Alligatoridae > Alligator > Alligator mississippiensis. The sequence continues at coordinate 43,943,705 of NC_081832.1, forward strand.
CCTGCATCCTGCGCCCTCCCACACCGGCTGGCAAGCAGTGGCAGCACCTGCCCTCCTGCGCTGGCTGGCATTTGGTGGCAGGGCAGAGTCCCCTCTCCCAGTGCTGATGCAGGTGCATTAGCACTGGGAGTGGGGGCTATGCCCTGATGCTGTCCAGAGCGAGCCACGCCTGCATCGTGCTCCCTCCCCCCAACGCTGGCTGGGCCGGGCAGGGGTTGGGTCTGGGCAAGACAGCCATGAGGGCTTCTCCTGTGGCTTCCCCCACTCGAGACAGAGGCAGGCCCAGCTGGAGGAGCTGTGGGAGAAGTCCCCTTGGCTGCCCCACCTGGCCTCATCCCTTGCCAGCCTTAGCCTCCCAGTACTTAAAAAAAAAAAATAATCCCACCCTCACCAGCTCTGGCAGCAGCAATCAGGGCCTCTGGGGGTTCATGGTAGAGCCCCCCTGTGCCAGGCAGGGCAGTGGGGGCAACAGGGATCACGCCCCCCTCCTGGCACCCGTGTGGCAGCTGTCACATCATGCAAGTACAGCGTGACTCACCAGGGTGCCGCGCACTGTCTGGGAGCTGGGGTGGCTCCAGCAGTCAGCCGGAACCTGGCACTGCTCAGCCCCAGTGGACCCAGCTCCCAGACAGCACATGGCGCCTTGCTGAGCCACGTTGAACCCACTCCACGGGGCAGCTACCATGCATGTGCCAGGCAGGAGGGGCAATCCCTGCTGCCCCCTGCTGCCCTGCACTGCACAGGGGGGCTCTGCCATGAGCCCTCAGTGGCCCCAGTCGCCACTGCCAGAGCTGGTGACTGCGGGGCTTTTTTTTTTTTTAAAGTGCTGAGAGGGTGGGGCCAGGTGGGGGATGGGGTCAGGCGGGGCAGCCATGGGGGCTTCTCCCACAACTGCCGCCATCCAGGAAGAGGCAGGCGCAGCTGGAGGAGCTGCAGGAAAACCTGCAGCCACTCAGCTGTGCTTGCCTCTCCCCGGACAATCCAAATCTTTGAATCAGCGTTGAATCAGCTCTGAATCTCCGATTCTGATTCAGCCGAATCAAATGGAGACAGTGATTCGAATTACTGAATCGAATCACTGTCCTTCAAATCGGTAGAATCCAAATCCGAATCAAATACTTCTCTATTCGCACAGGCCTTCATATTCAGTGAAGATGCAGGCTCTGGTCCTTGTGCAATTTGTTCCCTAGCCTCTCAGCTGGGGGAAGGTAGCATTTGGCTCTTGTGCTCTTTCAGGAGAGAGGCAGGATGTAAATGAAAGGGAGCTTGTTTCAGTTCTGAGGCTTGTAGGCAACACATATACCCTAGGGTCTGATAGCTGGGCTGGGAACTCTGTGGGGTGAGAAAGGATAGCTAATGGTGAAAGGATGGGATTTTGGATTAAACACCAACATCAGCAAAGCGTAGGAAAAGCAAGGCTTCTCTGAATATTACATGGCTAAACTGCATAAATTAGAAACACATGGAAATGAGGAGGTGCAATATATGTTGATTTATGCAAATGAAAACACACATATCCAAACTTCTTGCTGTTTTCTACTTAATAAATATTTTATACAAAAATGTTAACACAAACAGATGATCAGTAACTGAGTAGAAAAACTGTAGGCCTTTCCCCAGCTCTGCCACTATCTTGGTTATATGACCTTAGGCAACTCACTTCTCCCCCTCTCTCTCATACAAGCCTGTTCCCCTGCAAATGATATCAATTGGACTGACCCGCTTTAGTGAAATGCTTTGAGCTCTATTAATGAAATGCAGTATGAAATTGCAAAGAAATGAAAAAGTATAACTGAATTATTAGTTTAATTGCTCATTATTAGCTATTCATTAGAAATGTTATCCAGGCAGGTTTAGAGGCCCTGTAATAGGCATCCTAGTAACAAAATGGGTTGCTGCAAAGAAAAATTGAATCTCTTTGAAACAATGAAGAGGAGGTCACATTCAAAGTTGGTACAAAGCCACTTTTTCCTACAAGCTTTTACCACAACCCCCCCTCAGTTCTGAATGTGAATCTTTCAATGGCTTTGTTACTCGCATAACTAGTCACAGAGACAAGGTCTGAATTTAGCTGGGAAGGGCCAGTATTACATTAAATTAATGAAGCCATGGAGATATGTTGATTATAATCATACGCCAAGCCAAATTCTACCTTAGTGCAAGAATAGGGGTCTCTGTGGACATTAATGTAGATGCATCTGCTAATACCACCACTGAATTTGGATCAAACAGATGTTTCAAACACCAACTATGATGCTTACATAATTGAGACATAACAGATTATGTCGGGCAGCTCAATATAGTTTGAGGAAAGGGAGAGAATTTGGTCCATGTCAATAGCTGAGACATGTTTCCCAGGAGTGCTTGTTTATTAAGAGGTCACTTATAGGCCTGGGAAAACAGGGAACTATTTGATTTGGATTCAGATTCAGCCGATTTGGATGTCAGAGATTCGATTTGGAGATCTGAATTGTTTTTCCGATTCGATTCGGCCGAATCGCTTTGGAAGATTCAGAGCCGATTCAGAGATTTGGCCATAGAGTATAATGGGGAATCAATGAAATAGTTATAACTTTGTTGTCTTTTGGCTGACTCAGACAACACTTTCAAGGATGGTAGCCTCTGCTGAGAGCATATGTACCAAGTTTCAAGGTACAGGTGTTTCTGGGAAACTGCACCTCAAAGTCCTGAAAGCAAAACTCATGTCATGAGTGTGTGTTAAGGCACAGGGGGTGAAAAATGCAGGGATGGTAGCCCCTGTTGAGGCCACAAAGCCTGACAAGCTTCAAGGAGATAGGTGCAGGGGTTAGGGGGAAACTGCACCCCAAATTCGTGAAAGCAAAACTCATGTCATGTGTATGTGTTAAGCCACAGTGGGGTCAAAACTGCAGGCCTGCTAGCCCCTGTAGAGGCCACAAAGCCTGACAGCTGTCAAGGAGATAGGTGTGGGGGGAGTCTGGGTTCTGGGGCTCTGCACCTCTAGCTGCTGGCAGGCAAAACTCGTGTCATGGGTGCTTGTACAACTATGTCTGTCTTGGGACATTGGGGGGGGAGGGGGAACTACTGCAGGCCTGACTGCTAGGCCCTGCTGTGGCCACAAAGCCTTCTAGCTGTTAAGGAGATAGGTGCAGGGGGGGGGGTTCTAGGGCCCTGCACCCTTAGCTGCTGACAGGCAAAACTTGTGACATGGGTGCTTGTGCAATTTACTGTCTTTGTCTTGGGGCAGAAGGAGTTCCCGGCTCTGTATTGATTCTTTCCTCTCCTTAGTCTGTGGTTTTATAGGTGTTAATCCTTGCTCATTAACTTGTTATCCTCACTAACTACTGTATATTGAGCTGGTCCCTGAGTGAATCATGATTGATTGGTAACACAGTAGCTTAGTAGTCAGGCCTATAGTAGTTCCCCCTTCTTCTGTTATATTTAATTATCTTTTTCTCTCCCTCCTTAGAGTCTGTGCCCTTCTGAATCTAGATGATTCTTGCATCCCTTTTAATGGGTGTACTGACCATTGTCCTGTAATGGCTGTACTGACCATTTCCTTTTAAATCAGACTGTAAACCTCCTAATCACTGTTGCTGCTCTCCTATGCACTCTCTGCAACTTGCTGGCATATTTTTGGTTGCATAAGCCACTGCTTCCTTGGCACCAAAAGTAGGAAATCAGCCCAGAGAGAATCCAGGATTAGTCAGAGGATTTATATAGGCAACCCCCACTTAGCGCTCTTAATTGGTTCCTGAAAAACCGAGCATTAAGTGAAACGAGTGTTAAGTGAAACCAAAAGTATTTGATGATCCAAGATGGTGACTGCAATCGTTTTTAATGATCCAAGATGGCAACTGTGAGCTTTATAACAAAACTTGCTGAGCACTAAGTGAAATGAGTGTTATAGTGAAATAGTGTTAAGTGGGGATTGGCTGTGTATATAAAAGGTTTCCCCAGGCTTTTCCACGTATCAGACTTGGTGAGTATGTTGGTGAAAACCTCATCAATCCGGACACCTGCAGGAAATGAGCACAGCCTCTCAGCATGTAAAAATATGAACTTCTATTGCTTGAGCTAAGGGATCATCTCTATTGACACCAAATTGTAGCAGACACACAAGCTTCTAAACATACTCCAGGTACTGAACAGAGACAAAGAACTACCCTACTGTATAGGTTATGTATTAAGCATAAACATGGCCATAGAGGTAGGCCCAGGCTTTTCAAAGCCAGAGTGGCCACCAATATGTATTTTCACTTCGGCTTCCTCCTCTGTTGTTTCCCTTCTAACACTTTCCGGAGCTCCCTCAGTACATGCCACAGAATAAACTGGAATACTGATGGGCCCCCCCACCCCCGGAAGGAAAATGTATATAAGGGCTTTGTTACATGTGGCACAAGGAAACCCAATCTGGCCCCCTAGCTTGTCCCTCTCTCTCCCCACTCCTGACTCCACTGCTGGACTCAGCTATGCCCTGCGATCTGGCAAGCTAGCATGGACTTTGCAGGCTGTCTGTATGGAGTTGCACCCCTGGAAGTGGGAAGGTCACACCCCCAGGGATAGGATGGGAAGATGGCTTGGTGCCTTCCCCGGGGCAGTAGTGTTCAGGGGATGGAAAATTTTGTCTACACAACAAAGGGTGTGGGAGGGGACACTGCATCCTGGGTACTGTCAGACTGCAGCTTGGGTGGTTTATATGTGGGGAGTAGCTACACATTAATGGAACATGAGCTGGATAACATGGATCAGAGAGAAACCTGCCCTTGAATGGTGTAACTTTAAGCTGCCTAAAATGTGCTTAAAACTTGTTTCAGATGTCAATATGTGGACAGTCCATGGATGAAGAACTCCAGGAGCTGCCTAAAATTAATCTGTAACAAGTCCCTAAGCATTGAAACCTTTCCTGAAAAAAGAGAAATGACAGGGATGTTTTTAGTCTCACAAAAAAATAATTTCCATCTTAACTGCTGTTTCTCACCCTTAACTGGGGGAAGGGAAATCTGCTTCCTCACTTGATTGTGCTCCGCAGCATCAAAATTGACAATAACTTGTTCAACAAAGTGAAACTATTGAAGGTAGTTGTCACACCAAGTTATTTTTAGTTAAGTCAGTTCAGATACCCATAGCTATGAAGCCATGGTGCTGTGGACTTGAGTTGCTCAGATGGTCTTTTGCTACCTGGACTGAGCTCTGCGCTACTGCTGTTGCTACCTGAGCTAACTAAATTAAAGATAGTCTGGGTATGGCTACATGAGATGCAGTTACATCTCCTAAATGCAAGGCAGGCAGACACAAGGTCAGCCCTAGCAATAGTTACTACAAAGTAGCAAATGAAGTATCAAAATTCTCCCCTCTTGTTTTAATAGGAAATAAGGGATCGTCTTTACTGGTGCCAGAAATTCTCATTTTCCACTGAAGAACCCGATCCAAAGCCTATTGAAATTGCCACATGTCTTTCCACTGACATCAGTGAGTTTGGGATCAGGCTGTTGTGAAATGTGGGTGCCCAGGCAATCAGCAACTCCCAGCACCTAGGAGGCTCAAATCCTAAGTGCTGGCAAATGCTGAATTTGTAATGGTGACTACTCCACAGGTATTTGCAGAGGGGTATAATTAGCAAAAAAGCAGTAAAGGAGAGGATATGTTTAGGGGTTAAAGCTAGTGATTAGAACATCTTTTAGGTTTCAGATCATATGAGTTACATAGAGAGATGCAAATAGATTTGAGGGTGAACAATAACATGCACATTAATTGGAGCATGGGAAGAAATGTAGAGAATTCCAATTACCTTAGTTGTTCCTCTGGGTTGTCAGTACTTAGCACCTCCGGAGCGTCCAGGGCTGTCTGCAAATGCACATTGATGAGCGGCTCACTATATATCTCCTTGTTTGGCGAGTCCCTCCCTTCTAAATTGACATCGCTCCTGCTTGGCAGGACCCTATTCTGCGTCTCTGTTACCTCCCTGTCATCAAAGTCCCTCTCCTTCCCCAGCACAAACTCTACATGCAAGCCATTCGTCATCACCAGACCTTGGATTCTGCTGCTGTCACCCTCTGCTTGTTCTTGCTTCCCCAAGTTTCTCTGCATTTCAGTCTGTTTCCACATATCTGGTGCCATTTCCAGATGGTCTGCCGTATGCCTGATGCTGTCATTGGTTGAGCTTGTCTCTTCCTTTGCTCTGGATGGCTCCACATTAATTAAGAGGCTAGGTTTCTCATTGGAGGAATCTGCAGACTTTGTTAGCTGCTCACTCCCATTATTACAGGATTCCGGGGCTAGCTGCAAGCCTGAAGTTTGTGGCTCATTATATTCTGCAGAAGATAATGGAAAGTGAATGTTCTCAGTCATGTTCAGCTTGTTTTCACAGTGCTTACACTGCTTCTTTCCCTTGGTTAATTCAGGCTTAGTATTATCTATAAAGGGAGAGAAACAGAGAGTCATGAGTGTCTGAAAGGATTACAATTAAAGCAGTTACTTGCAAATGGTTTAGAAAGAAACAAGGCAAACATGTGTTCCCTGATATTCTCACTCAGGGGCCATGGTTGGAAGGTGTGACTCCTTGCTAGGGATTGCTGAAATGGGAAGAAAACTTCTGAAAACTCAAACACTCCCTTGGAAATAAAGCCCATATGGGGATGACTGTCAAAATCTTCATGCTTACAACCTGTGATTCAAGAGGGAACACTTGAAGGAAACAGTGGTGTTATCTAAACACAATGGTCTTCTCTCTGCAATGAGGCCCCTATGTGGCCTCTTTTCCTGAGTAATCCTCCTGGGGAAAAGAAAAGCCAGTGCCTGTGGTTCTCCCCAGTCATATTAACAGGCAGCAGATGCAGATGCCAGACTAGTGTTGGGGCTCTCTGTTCATCTTTAGTGAAGGGGCAAACTTCTAGCTTAGTTCAGGCAGGCAATAGAAATGCATTAGGGCTGTACGAAGCTTTGGACTCTGATTTGATTCGGTGGAGATTTGGCCCGATTTGGTGGCCAAATCTCTGAATCCAAATCAAATCAGGAGACCCTTTAATCTCTCCAAATTGAATCAGAACCCTCCGAATCAATTCAGAGAGACTCAGAAAGATTTGACGATTTGGACATAGACACAGCTTTAAATGTTTTTCCTACATACCTCTAGGTAGCAGGCGGCTCATGAACATTGTGATGCTGGGGTGCATGGAGTGTCCCACAGAAACATGGGGGGCTCCCCAACACACTCAGCAGTGGACCTAGAAGTGGACTGCTCCTGTGGGATGCTCCATCCTCCCCAGCATTGCAGCGTTCACAAGCCTTGCCTGGTACCTTGAGGTATGTAGAAAATACATTTAAAGCTCTGTCTAAGGCTGAATCACTGATTCCCTTAATCAGTCTCAAATCTTCACATCTGGTTTTGGCCGAATTGAATTGGGGAAAGTGATCTGAATCAACAAATTGAATCACTGTCCCCAATTTGGGCCAAATCCAAATCGAATACTGCCTGTTTTGCACACCCCTAAAATACATGCTTTGTAACAGTCATGTAACAAGGGAGGGGGGAGGAGAAGAAAAAGAAGCAGCTGTGCTGCTGGTCTGGCCACTGCCATGCCACTGGCAGCACAGGCAGTAGTAGTACCCCATGTGGCACTGCCTCCTAGGGCACTCATGCATCACCCGTTACACCTGTTTTTTTAAAATGCAGAAATTGATCCCTTACAGAAATGTGCCCTGGTGTCACTGGCTTACAGGAGGAGTCATAGTGGAGTTAAGATATTGTTCACAGTATGCACTACAGAGTACCTAAATATCTTTCTAAGCCTGTGGGCAGGGCCGGCAAACTGGTTGCTGATAGCTCCACGCAATGTCTCCAAACAATATCTCTCTAGCTATCACAGAACTGGGTAGGTTTCAATGACAGCTGGCATTGCTTACTTTCTCAAAGTCTACCACCCCGACCATATCAGAGCTATAATAGAGCAGCCACCTCTTATCCGACAGACACACACAAGCAGATACCTGAAAGACATCCCTGTCTGTCTCAGGCTCTGAAGCTATCTTGGTGGGGGTGGGTACTGCCATGACTCCTACACTGTGTTTCATCATGGCCAGTACCTGCCCCTAACACTGCCATAGTTCTGGGAAGGAAATGCTGTTAGTCTGTTCTCCTATCTTGGGCTCAACTTAAAACTTCAAAGTGCTTAAAACTTGCCTTTGCCCTAACACCTACAAAGTCCTGCTGACATCACTGTCTGCCAACGCTGTTTCATAGTTTCTTTGTAGTCCTCTGTCTATCTGAATACACCTGTTGTCTCTGTCCTGTACTTGTTGTTAGCTCTTTGGTGCGGGGGCTTTTGTTTTGTTTTGGCATAGTGCCTAGCAGTGGGATGCAGGTCCATGACGGGGGTCCTGAGATGCCAGGACAACATAAATAATAAGTTGCTGTACAATCAGGAGTGGTGTTGGTGTCTGCCATTGCAATGCCATCCCAGAAGTCAGCTTCTGAGGAAGCTGTCCCATTATTGCAAGTCCTGGATTGCTGGTGCCCAGAGGTATCAGGGTGCCAAAGGGACTGACACCCACAGGGGGTGGAACAGGTTGGCATGGCTGAAAGGTTGGCATGGCTGAAAGAGGAGAATGGGGTGAAAAGCTAAAATGGTGAGAAGCTTATCAGTAGAGAGAAGGGTCTGTACTGCTAGATGTACCTCAGGGGATCCCAGCAGTGACTACACAGGGCTATTTAGAAGGTGAGCCAGGATATCATAGAAGGGAATGTACATCTGCCAGTGTGTGTAGGGATAGTGTGTTAGGTTAGGAAACTCATGGAAGCTCAGGGCTATTTGTAAGTACTGCAGCATGCAAGTCCAGTTGCCCTGCAGGCTTCCTGGAACTTCAACAGTATCAGGTCTTTCTCTTAGATTGGTCTGCTGATACTTTGCCTTCTCAGTTAAAAGCCAGACACAATGTGCTGGGGTGGGGGAAGCAGGGGTTGGCTGGAATTTTTTAACACCTTAAAGTTCAGGAGAGATGTGCAAACTTGCAAAATTATTCCTGCTGACTCTCTCTATATAAAAATAGTTTCTTTACTGCCAGAGTAACACTTTTTTTCCCTACACACAAATACTACTGAAAAGTGTCACCAGGTTGCCAGTTAAGACTATCACAAATGCACCCTTTATCCATAGCCTATGAAGTACTCTCTGTAGAGGACAAAAGGACAAGTTATTGTACTGGACATACTTTACCTGTAGTGTTACCAAAAAAAGAGCTCCTTATTATTTAGCATAGATATGGATATACAATCTGTCAGCCCTACAGATAAAGTCATTTGTGACTGATTTAAAAAATGAAATATTTCCTATTAAAATCCCAGCCTTTGAATACAATTTGAAACAGGTGACCTAAAAACAGACAAATTAAATACGGCAGGTTGGGTGCTGGGATTCAGACTGAGGTTTAGTAACATATGAAGTAAGTCAAAGAGAAAAATGATTTCTTTCTCTAAGCAGGGAGCATGGAACATTAATTAGTGTAGGAAACAAGGAGGCTGGACTCCTGGGTTCTGTTCCTAATTCTGCTGTTCACACAGGATCTGGAGTAAACCATTTAAGTTCTTTCTGTGAAATAGGGATGAATATTTTATTATCTGAGAGGTTGTGAGAGTTTGTAAAAGGCTTTGGGTGTGTCCACCTGGCCTTCAGGAGCACCATCAGGAAAACAGCTTGTCTTTTTGCTTCAGCTTTGTGCTAGCCAAGTCTGTTGAACATGGAAGCATCTCTGGGTGCCACCTTAAGAGAGAGAGTGGCGCAAAAAGCACCACCACCACCACAATTGGCACTGTTGTAGCTAACACTGCCCCATGCATCACTTGCCCCACTATGCTCCTGCTCCAGGTAATGTTGAACACCTGTTAACAGGCACAACCGAGACAGAGAGCCTGCTTTATAAAGCTACCCTGCCTCATTTTGGGGAACTGCACATACAGAGCAGGAGTGGGAAGGTGGGTCATGGTTTCTGGTGGTGCTCTCAACAATGGCATAAAGGCTTTGAGATTCTTTATTCAACTATATTAATAATAGTAATACTAAGCTGCTCCCACAGCCTGGACACACTGGGTGCGTCCAGACAAGTGCACACATGCCTCTTGCCCCATTTCAAATCCCTTTGAGCAGGGCAAGAGGCACATGCAGGAATAACAAAATGTTCCCCGTGCTGCAAGTCTGCAGCACGGGGAGAAAATTAGACCCCTGGATATACAGGGCTCAAACAAAAACCTGGGGGGAAAAAATGGGTCAGGGCACGGTCTGGGACTGTGCCCCGAGGCAACCAGAGGCTCAGTTCTCCAGAAACGCTCTGGTACAGTGCCAGAGCGTCTCTATGATTGGCCCTTTCCCCATTCCTGAAGCACACTGCAGGGACCTGGACCCAGCTTTGGCCAGGTAAGCAGGGGGTTGGGGGGCTGTGGGGGGGGGGGGGGACCTCAGGAGGCTCGAGACAGCAGGGGAACGAGCAGGGGGCTGGAGACAGCCCCAGAGACATTCCCCCACTGTCTCCAGCCCCCTGCTCCTTCCCCTGCTCCCGTGAGGCTGGAGACAAGCAGGGGAAGAAGCAGGGGGCTGGAGACAGCCCTGGAGACATTCCCCTGCTGCCTCCAGCTTCTTCCCCTGCTTGTCTCCAGCCTTGGGAGAGCAGGGAACAGCAGGGGAATGCCTCTGGGGCTGTCTCCAACCCTCCGCTCCTTCCCCTGCTGTCTCCAGCTCCCGAGGCTGGAAACAAGCAGGGGAAGGAGTAGGCGGCTGGAGACAGCAGGGGAATGTCTCCAGGGGCAGTCTCAGCCTTCTGTTCCATCCCAAGGCTGGAGACAAGCAGGGGGCTGGAGACCAGCAAGAGGCTGGACATAATCCCCTAGAGATAAGCTGGAGACTTCCCCTGATATCTCCAGCCTTCTGCTCGTTCACTGCTACTGCCAGTGAGTGTGGGGGTGCTGGGAGAGCAAGCGGGGAGCTGGGGGAATGAACAGAGGGTGCAGGGAATGAACAGGAGGGGGGCAATGAACAGGGGGAATGAGTGGAGACCAGGGGGATAAATGGGGAGCAGGGGGAATGAACAGTGGATGGGGGGAATGAACAGTGGATTGGAGGAATGAATGGGGAGCAGGGGGAAACAATGGGGGTGGGGGGAATGAGTCTCCTGTTCATTCTCCTATTCTCTCCAGCCTCCTGCTTGTTCTCCTGCTCATCTCCAGCCTCCAGAGGCTGGAGAAAAGCAGGGGAATGAGCAGGGGGCTGGAGACCATCGTGGGGGTGGGAGGGGAGCTGTCACCCCTGTGGGGGCCTGGGACCCTACAGGCAGGGTAGTTCATGTGCTGTGAGGGGGGGCTCTGCCCTGTGGGGGGCAGGGGACTACTGGCAATGCGTAGGGGGTGCACATGCACTCCCTGAGCATGGTGGTGTACCCCCTCAAAAAAGGTGCTGCCAACACTGTTGGTGGTGCCTGCGGGTGTTTGCCGCTTGCCACCCCCTGCCACCGGTGGTGTCTGTGGGCAGTTAGCGATCACCGCTGGCCACTGCTGTTGCTGGTGTCTGTGGGTGCTCACCACTCACCACCCCTCCCCTTGCTGCCGACAGTGCCAGCAGTGTCTGCGGGAGCTCCATGCTTACCATTGCCACCATGCTCTCACCACCACCAGTGCCGCTGTGCCCCACCAGCCGCCGGGGGCATGCGGCCTTCATGCAGGGGACCCACCCCTCCTAAGCAGCCCCCACACACACAGTCCCCCCACACCTACCCACACAGTGACTCACATCCCCCCACATCCCTCCACACCCACCCACATCCCCCCCACCCCGCTTTCCACCTCCTCCTGGAAACCCCACATCCCCCCATCACACACCCACCATGTGATAAGAAAACCCAAAGCAAACATTAAAACATATAGGAATTTAGGATTTATTTTATTATGATGCTAGAGACACTGATAGGCTTCCAAATTTCTTTAACATTGTAAATATAACAATAAAACTTTGCCCATCTGATCAATCCCCCTCTCTCTCTCTCTCTTGTTTTTATTGTGGAAGAATGTGGATTTTGGGGTATTTTAAAAAGTGAATATGGGATGCTGCCTCAGCAGTCTAGCTGACACAAGGGGCTAGTGTCCCCAGATGCCAATTGCCTGGGCCCCAGAAGCTCCTGAGGTCAAGTAACCCTGAGCTGCTGGCCAGGGCAGGTTTTTGTACTGCTGGGGCCAGGACAGGGCAGCTTTTTATACTGCTGGGAACACCACAGGTTCTGGCTGCAGATCCAGGGGGAGCCAGGCAGGGTTATTTGCCCCAAATGGCACAAGTTGCTCCACATCAAAGTGCATGTCCGAGCACGTGCGCTGAGGCAAAAAGCCCTGGCTCAAATTTGCACCGCTTCTATTTGAGCTGCTGCAAACAGACGTGTTTGCATGTATGGACGCGCCCACAGTGGCTAAGTCTGATGCGTTGGGACAAGGGGTTACATTTAATTTGTTCTGTCACTCCATGTTGCAATTTCTTAACTAATGAAGGAAGAGAAATTCATCTGAAATTTGAAGAGTGACGAAAGAGAACTACAAGGTGGTACAAATAAGTGATACTCCTCTTCTTCCTCCTCCATCATACCATAAGGCTGCTAGAGAACAAGGGCACTTGAACAGCAAAATCACCAACAGAGAAATTTCACAGCATAGTGTGTATGGAAAGACCAAGTGAGGATTACCTGTCCACTGTCCTCCATGGTCAACTTCCATGCAACTTCCAAGCAGCAAGTCTAGGAGATAGATCTACTCTAGAATCCAGACCCTTGAGCTCTTTGAGAATGGGATAAGGGAAGGTCAGACTGACCCCAGCTCTGAACCCACCACTAAGCTCCTTATTTAGGTTCATATTCAAATGCAGAAAAGGGTGTGGGGGGGGGGGTGGGCTCTGGTGCTGATGCAGCTGAAAGATCATGCAGACACCCACTCCCACAATATCGGTGCTATTTAAGGACCTCTATGGCATACAGGTATCCCTAAGAGTCTGGAATTGTTGAATTTGTGTCCTAGCCATGGGCCTAATTTAGCCTCAGACTCACAGTCCAGGATGCATCTAACCTGGGTCTAGATTTTCACAGTGCCTCAGCTCATCTCCATTGCTCACATTATGGATTGTAAGTGACTCCCTGTCACAAGAGAGAGACTCCATAGGAAAAAGCACACCCAGGTTTCTTCCCATATTTTGACTAAATGTGAAGTGCAGAAACAGGTTTTAAAGTAGGGACAGAGACCAGGACTCCTCCTCCCTGAAAAGTGCCATAAACACAAGGGCCATATCCTAGTCCATCTATTGGGTGTGTAAGTAGATTTATGTACCTAAGTGCAATTCTATTTCACCCTGTTTAAGTCTATAAAAATCCGTTAATGAATCTACTTTTGTAACACCCTACCACCCTGCCCTTAAGACTGAGTCACAAAAAAAACAGTGAGGAGGACCCAACCAACTTTTGTATTACCTGTTTTTTGGGGACTTGAACATGGTGAAATAGCATTGCACTTATGTGCTGAGGTCAACATAAATGCCCAATAAGTGGATTAAGATCTGACCTTTGTGAAATTTGGTGGCAGAGGAGTGGTGGCGGTATCAACTGCTCTAGGAGAAATTACCTTTGCTACTTTTACCCCTCTGCTAAATTTCCAGACCTGTGGAGTCCTGTGGCCTGGATGATATAGCTTTGTGGGTTGGTTCTGACCTGCTGGCTAGAGTTTGAGTATCACTGGCTTAGATCAATGATGTTCTCTCAACTTCCACAGACTAAATCAGTAACAACCTCCATTGTCCCACAGGACAGGTCAAGATTAAACTAAAGACTTGACCATTGCCATCCATAATATTTCTGATATCTTTGAAGATCTAGATTTCTGTCTCTCAATGAATGCTATGACAGATATATTGAGGGCCTGGACATATGACACATTAACACCAGTATACTTTACATTGGTTTGTAAGTTACAACAGTGCCTGGTATGGAGAGATGATTGCTATTAGGTGGCAGTGGAGGCAGTAACAGCTTATTTGCACTGAGCAAACAGCTATTCTAGGATAGAAGGGGGTCACACAAAACCTACACTGGTTTAATTTTCAGTGATGTGGTTTTACTCCTGATTTTCCTAGGGCTGTCTACCCTAGTTTACCATCTTACGCCAGAATAGGGCTATGCATTGTGTGTATCTGCTCCTGGTTTATACAGATATAAGAGTGGGGCACACAAGTGAAAATGAGATGGAATCCTCAGCCCAGGCAAACACTGTCATTGTACTGCAGACAGTAGTCATGAATCTTATTCTTAAAGATTAAGAAGCAGTCCTCACCCTAACTTCATAAATAGGAATTTACTGGACCTAGATAGAGATGTGCCAAAGATTCTCTATCACTCAAGTTAGAACCTGGAACAAGGCTGTTTTTACTGATATACATTCACAGTCATCTCTGTTATTTGATTCATTTTTGTCCCTTTGGAAATGCAAAGCCCCTTGTTAGCTATTTTGAGGGCCATTGGAAATCAACAGAAAATGTTAATAAGCTCTTCTGATGCCTGTGGGACTTTAGCCATGTTCATCGCTTCTAACACCACATTAATAATCTATTCAGTACACAGAGGAAATAATTTAACACAATGTCACCCCAACAAAGGGAACAACATCACAAGGTGCCTCAGGTGACACCAACAGGGCATTTTCTACACACCGTATGAGCAAAGAAGGCCTTTCCACAGGCAACATTAATTTTGGTGTAGGCATTTTTATTTATTCTGCGTGTACAGCTCCATATATTGCATGTGTCCTCTCACAGTCATGCTAGTGCTCACTGCAGAACACTGGTAAATACTTACTTTTGTAATGCTGGGCAGTTTGCCCCAAATAATGTACAACTACAGTCTCTAGCAAGGTACTATATAAAGTGAGGCACAGGTTGTGTAAGAATCTGACCCAATCCATTAGCCAGTTACCCTGGATTTTACTCTTCTTGACCTCAGTGGAGAACTTGCCCCATATGTGCATATGGACAGAGTTTGAAAGGGTGCAGTTACCGTGATTGCTTTTTGCTCACTTGGCCCTCTCCTAGGTTTAACACAGGATCAGATGATAGTTTGAGAGCTGCTGCCCTACATTCTAGTGGAAATCCATGTTAAGTATTTGGCACAAGTCCCTTGTTACTTGTTCCAGTTGACCAACCAGCCTTTGGAGAGAAGCAATGGGATTATTTGTCCATTGGCTGCTTAAGATATGTGTTCCTGAAGCTACTGTTCTTCCCATTTCATCCACTAGACACTTACAGAGACCATTAAAATCCACCTGGGACCAACAGATGCATAGCAGTCAGCTGAAATTGCAACTAGAGTCCTGCTGCATTAATTTCAATCTGCCTCCAGTAGTGAAAACCCAATATTGACATTGAGCCCAGTTTCCAGAATAGAAAGGTTTGATGGATCAGTTTTTTTCTCTATGCTTCTCACTCAATTTTTAGCCCTTACTTAAGCAAAACAGCCATTCACTTCAGAGAGAGCTTTTCCCAATCATAAGCTGAAGAAATACTGAGTAAGCATCTAATGATTTGGCTCAGAGGAAATGCAGTCCTTTGACCAAACTTGAGCTAAATTGTACCCTGGTTTAGATCTTGTGCAATCCCAGTATCATCACTTGAAACCCTCAGGAAAATGAGTTTGTCATCAATATATATATTTTTTTAACTAAATACAAAACATGTCTCAAAATCCCACAGCCCATCACCCTCATACTGCCCAAAAGCTTCTTCTACCTCTAAGGGCGCCCGAGCTTTTCTGGAGTGGACAGTGCTTCAGTTTGGAGGCAACCAGCTTGACACCTCTGGAATCAGTGGCCCACTTCAGAGGAAAGGTAGCCTCAATTATATGCTCTGCAGCACCTCAAAAATGAAAGCTCTGGGGCAGTTCCCTGGATTTGCCACCTGCACTTCAACACAAGACACTTTGTGACACTGCCCTCACTTGTGTAGTACTCTTATATACATGCAGCAGAATGGAATTCCCCAGCTGGGTGCACAGTCTGGTTTAGGTATAGTTTAATATTCTTTGCTATAGTAAGGCTGAATTCAAAGAGGGTGCATCAGTTCTAACTCCTGGGGTTTCACGGTCAGCAGCAGTATCTGGTAAAGAAGTGCTTGCAGATACAATAAGATACTAAGAGTCTATATGTATTCATGCATTTGTGACACCAATTATACTTCCACTACAATCTCACAAAGCAACAATGACATGGGGATTGAAGGTTGTGTACATGCACTGGAGCAGACCAGTAATGCAGGCCATGGTAAGCAAAAGCTATCACTATGATAAACCTTAGTGAATGAACCTTGTGGCTCTTGCCATGCAGGGGCATCCTGCATGCTGCCCAGATTGGGTGTTCAGTGTCGGACTCATATGGTGAAGTGGAGGTTGAAGGAATAGCTTATAGTTTGTCAGAGGACTACCTACATCAGGGGTATCCAACCTTTTTGAATGTGGGGCCTGATGACAAACTTTTTATTACCCAGTGGGCCAGCGAGCCATATTCAAAGATGTCACAGGAAGTGGTATCATGTCAGGAAGTGATGTCACGTGACCTTTGACACCAATGAAGTTGCAGGGGTTGACATGGTGCTGGTTGACATGGCATTCATGCCCGGGTTGACATGGTGCTGCAGGAGCTGCTTGGCTACAGCTGGGTTGACCTGGTGTTGGAGAAGCCACGGGGCCAGGCCAGGGTTAACCTGGGGCCCACCCGGCCTGCCGGTGCCATGCCCAGGTTGACATGGTGCTGCAGGACCCTCCTGGGCAGAACCGGGTCGCACCAGCCAGGAAAAGCAGCATGCAGCTGAAACCAGCTTCCCATGTGCTGCTGGGGATGGGAGGAGGCCGGCCAGGTCTGCACCTGCCAGCAGAAGCGGTGACAGAGCTGTGTGCCACTAAGGACTGACCAGTGCAGGCTCATCCTGTCCTGAGTGGCACACGGCTCCACTGCCACTTCTGCGGGCCGGTGCAGACCCGCCTGGGCTCCTCCCATCCCCAGCAGCACATGAGAAGCGGCCCCCTCAGGGCCTTGCGCGCGGGTGGCTGGGCCCGGAGAGCCGCAGCGCCTGGGGGGAGACTGACTGGGGGAGCAGGCGCCACCTTGCTGTGGGGCAGGGCAGGGCAGTGGGGCTGGCTTGAAGTGGGCAGGTGAGGAGGCAGGCATGGGCCAGCAGTGCCAGTGGCCGCTGCTTGGCCTCCTGCACGGGGCTGCTCCCCCGGGCCCCATGGGGGGAAGCAGCTCCCCTTCCCTCACTGCTGGCTGGGGCCCACGGGCCGGCCCTGCCTGCCTTGCCGCGGCCCCCCCGCCACTGCCGCTGCTGGCTCTGTGCTCCATGCCGCTGCTGCAGCTCCATGCTCCGTGCCACTGCTGTGGCTCCGCACTCCGTACCACCGCTGCTGCCGCCCTGCACTCCTTGGTGGCACTGCTGCACTCTGCGGCACTGCCACAGCGGCTCTGTGCTCTGTGCTCCACACTCTGTGGCGGCTCTGCACTCCATGCCGACACCATGACTCCGCAGTCACTGAGGGCTAGATAAAATGGCTTGGTGGGCCACATGGTGGCCCACGGGCTGTATGTTGGACAAGCCTGACCTACATCTTTTTCAGGGCCTAATCAGCGAGGCAAGATACCTTACTGCCCCTCTGTTGCCTTTGTGGGCCTTGTCAGCTGGCTGCTAGTTCAGACATTCAGACTCTTTCCTGTTTAGTGATGAGCAGGATTGCCCAGTGATAACCTGGCATGAGAGAATCCTGGGTTCAGTTCCTGGTATCATCATCACCTCCCCATGTGACATTAAGCATGCCACTTAATCTTTTTGTGCCTCTGTTTCTCATCTGTAAAAGGTCCTTCTTTATGGGTTGTGTGAAGGAGTATTCATTAAGAATGGTGAGGTAGTCAGACATCATGGAGACAGATTATAGCAAGGACCTAGAACAGGAAAGCCTGGGATCCATTTTCACTTGCCTTTGTTTCCTCTTTTGTTGTGGTCTCAGATTCACACTTGCAGATCCAGTTTCATCTTGTTCCTTGTGCCCCCAATCCAAATGAATGAGGAAAGCTCAGTGAATCTGCAGTTACTTCCCTTCAAGTCTCAAATGGAAAGTCAGAGATGCAGCACAGGGCCACTCTCTCTCCTTTTATCAGATTGTTCCAAGGTTTATGAACTTATGTTGGTTCCTGATGGTCATACATGTAGTAGCGTTGTTCTCTGCTCACAGGTGTGCATGGCCCCAGAGGCAGAGGAACTAGCAAAGGTGTAACTGGCAAGTACTAGGCAGTACTGTGCCCCACCCCCAACTTTGACTCTGGCTCTGGCTTTGGCAGCAGGAAGGGCAGAAAAAAGTGGAGGAACACAGTGGAGCAGTGGTTAAGGGTTCACTGCTGAAGCGGGGAGATATATGACCCTCCCCCATTTTTTGCCATTGGTATGTATGTTAAGCAGCCAAAAAACCCACCGGTTTCTGGTGGCAAAAAAGGGGGTGACATACCCCCTCACAGCAGCAAATCTCTGGCCACTTCACCATGCATCATCATTGTTTTTCTGCCCTCCTCATTGCTGGAGCCAGAGTTTGTAAGATGCAGGGTAGAGGATTGGGTGAGGATGAAAGAAGGGGGAGATGCCCCTCCCATCTTTAGGCAGCACTGAGGGTTCAAGTCCCACTCACCCACCATAACACTACCAGGGGTGTGTGAAGAATGTGTTAGGGTGCCAAGGGAAATGTGGTGGAACAAGGGGGTTTTCTGCTGGGTAGGTGTGGCAGCCTTTGGCCCTATGAGTGTTGCTCAGGCTTGGTGCCTTTTCATCCCAGTGGAGCTCTTTTATAAGGCTGATTTCCAGGGGTTGAGCCAAAGGTTAATACTAGGAAGAAGCAGATTCAGGGGGGATACAGTGGTATGACTGCACTCTGCTTTAACAGTGTAGGATGTTTCCTAGGTTCCCAGCAGAGTCCAAGGTTTGGCTGGAGCCATGAGCTGGTAGGAGATACGTGGGGGCCTGTGGGCATACATGTCCCCTTGCTTCCATTTATCAAGTTATGATCACCAGGACTTCTGCCTCATCTTTCCTCCCTCTCATCTCCCACATCTTGATGTTATGATAATCTCTGGGAGGATGAATGGTATCACAATCGTTGGTCCACTTGACAGAGGCTGGTTTTCCATAGGGCTCCACCACCCCTACACCCTTCACCTTTCCTCTGAGGTGACAAGTAATGTTCTGTTGAGGGTGCATGGGAATCATTGGAACTCAATTCTTCCCCCGCTCAGTTCAGTTACTAGCCCCACAACTGGTTGGTGTCCCTCTCCTTGAAATAGGTCTCTCTCTTCAGGTTTAGATGTTTTGTTATAGTTTGTGATCGTCTTTCTTTTCTCCTTTCTCACACTCCCTTTGTTACAGCCTCTGGCTTCTTTATCATGAAGTTCTGGATTTGGTGCTTCTCCCTGGATTGTCAGGTCTTGTGTGATGAAATCTCTCCCCACCAGTCCCCAAGACTCTTAATGGCTTATAGGGTCCAGGTGTACAGATTAGGACCCAATAAACTGTAACTCAGATGCACAGGGGATCCTCCTTTCCCCTACTGTCTCTCCTTCATCTGGGACTACTAAAAAACAAACAAACAAACAAACAAACAAACAAACAAAAACAGGCTCTCACCCACCTTGCTTGTACTATGTACTCCAGAAGGCTATAAAGAAAACTGAGCCTCCAGATTCGAAGGTTCAGCTCAGCTTCCTGCAGCTGGTTTGGACCTGGTGACTATTACTCAGTCCATCCAGACAAATCTCTCCTCTGTCTGGGTTAATTCAGGGGTCCTTCAAGTCTAATCCAAACTCGGTGGTCTACTCTCAGCCTCTTCCCCACTGGGCTTGGGTGTCCCTCTCCTGGGGAACTCCTTCTCTGTGTCCTCTGCCCTCTGGCTTGCAGGGCCACCCACCACTACCCTACCATCCAGCACCACTTATCTCTCTGGATGCGTTGGGTGAGTCAGTCACTTATGGTCACTGGATCCCGGCATCCCATGAGGGTTTGGTTGGCTGGGTCTGTGGTGCTGCAGATCTCCCTCCCAGTCCTGCTGCACCACCTTTGTTCCTGAAGATGCTGGATGCCATATGTGACAGCTGAAATTATGTCTGTATGATAAAAGTGCTTGCTGAAAGCTTTGTGAAAATTAGACCAAGTGTTTTTCTGTCATTTGTTCAGATATTAAGTTATATGTTGTTGCTAAGAAACTAATTAAAGTCAAAGATTAGTGAGGCCTTGTATGTAGTGAGGCCTTGTATGTAGCAAGGCCTAGTAAATTTAGCAAAGCCTTGTAGAAGTAGTGGGCCCTGTGTAGTAGTAAAAATTAACCTTATCAGAAGAATGCAAGGCTTGTACTGCTATTGGCCAGTCCTAAGAATAATTATAATGGGAGAATCTGGATGGCTGTAAGTTATCAGCATAGCTCAGAAGTTATAAATTGGCTAGCACATCCGGAAATAATTTAGAAGGAAGATGCAGCTCTGTGAAAGAAATTACTAATTAGCTGCTGACCTGGATCAGTGGGCCAGTGGATCATGAGGAGCCTGAGGACTGAATACCAGGGTCCTTCCTGGTACTCCTTGGACAGCTCTGATTAGGGATGCCTGACTTCGCTGAGCGTTGTGAAAGAGGAACTTGTCATACATCAGGCATCAGAGGGGATTGCCAATAAGTTGCTGATGCGAATTGTTATTGTCTGTCATTGTCTGTTGTTTTGTTACTACGCGTAGTCATGTTTTTGTTAAGTCAATAAACCTTTCTTACCTTTTACCCCCGACCATACTCTCAATCCCAAACCCTCCGCAGGTGGCTGGGACAGCCATGTCTCTTTTGGCATCTCCCTTTAAAAAGCCTGGTCTTCCTTCTGGGCCAATCAGTGCTGGCTTCTGAGGGCACATGTTCCCCTGACCCTAGAGCCAGTGTGCCATTCCAGTTTCCTCAGGGGTCTCTTGTCAAGCATGCTGGAGAAGCATGGCTCGCCCAGACCCCATCAAGTGAGTTTTTCCCCTGACCTCTTGTCTGGTGTGCTGGGTAAGCACAGCTTGCCTGGACCCTGCCAAGCATGTTTCCCCCTGGAGGTCTTCTCTGGTGCACCAGGGAAGCGCTGCTCACCTGGACACCGCCGGGTGAGTTTTCTGCCAGTGCCACCAATCCCACAGGGGTCTAGCAGGGGCTGCATCCCATCTCCTGCTACAGGGTCCAAGCAGAGAGCAAGTGAAGAAGGGGTGACCTGCTGGTCACCACCACTTACCAGGGACATTGGAAGCCTCAGGCTGCTGGTGCCCCATTACAGCCAGGGGCTTCTGGGAGCAAATTCATGAGATGCGAGGTTTGGCAGCAGTGGTAGTGGCCAGATCCCTAAGTCCCTGTCCCCTCTTCCAGGTTCCCCCTGCCTATCAAAGCACTCCAGCTGTAAAAAGTGGCTATGTAATATGCTGGGCTGGGGTAAGGATTTCATAGATTTCATAGACATTAGGAGCTGGAAGGGACCTTGTGAGATCATAGAGTCCAGCCCCCCTGCCAAAGGCAGGAAGTCTGCATGGATCAAATGATCCCAGCAAGATAAACATCCAAATGCCTTTTGAATAAGTCCAGAGTAGGTGCTTGCACCCCCTCTGGGGGGAATCTGTTCCAGAATTTGGACACTCAGACTGTAAAGAAGTTTTTCCTTATACCGAGTCTGAACTGGCCTTCTAGAAGTTTGTGGCCATTAGACCTAGTTATCCCTTGGGGAGCCCTGGTGAATAAGTGCTCTCCCAGATCCTGATGCATCCCCCATACATACTTAGAGGCAGCCACCAAGTCCCCCCTGAACCTTCTTTTTGCCAGGCTGAAAAGTTCCATGTCCCTCAGCCTCTTCTCATAAGGCTTGCTCTCTTGGCCTTTGACCAAAACGCTGGCTTGCATCCATAGATGCTTCTCAAGCAAATCCCGGGACGTCATTCTCCCCCTGTACTCAGCCTTAGTGAGGCCGCAGCTGGAGTACTGCGTCCAGTTTTGGGCTCCACAATTCAAAAAGGATGTGGAGAAGCTTGAGAGAGTCCAGAGAAGAGCCACGCGCATGATCAGAGGTCAGGGAAGCAGACCCTACGATGACAGGCTGAGAGCCCTGGGGCTCTTTAGCCTGGAAAAGCGCAGGCTCAGGGGTGATCTGATGGCCACCTACAAGTTTATCAGGGGTGACCACCAGTATCTAGGGGAACGTTTGTTCACCAGAGCGCCCCAAGGGATGATGAGGACGAATGGTCACAAACTACTACAAGATCGTTTCAGGCTGGACATAAGGAAGAATTTCTTTACTGTCCGAGCCCCCAAGGTCTGGAACAGCCTGCCACCGGAGGTTGTTCAAGCGCCTTCATTGAACACCTTCAAGATGAAACTGGATGCTTATCTTGCTGGGATCCTATGACCCCAGCTGACGTCCTGCCCTTTGGGCAGGGGGCTGGACTCGATGATCTTCCGAGGTCCCTTCCAGCCCTAATGCCTATGAAACCTATGAAACCTATATGGATGGCTCTCCTCTGGACTCTCTCAAGCTCATCCATATCCCACCTGAAGTAGGGGGCCCAAAACTGGACACGGTACTCCAGCTGCAGCCTCACTAAGACTAAGTAAAGTGGGAGGATGATGTCCCTGGTTTTGCTTGAGATGCATTGGTGGATGCATGCCAGAGTTTGGTTTGCTTTGCTGGCCATGGCATTGCATTGGTGGCTCATGTTCATCTTGTGATCAGTCAAGGCCCCCAAGTCTCTTTTGTTCACAGTGCTAACGAGCATAGCACTGCCAAGCTTATAAGTTTGATGCTGTTTATTTCTCCCAGGGTGGAGTACTCTGCATTTCTCTATGTTGAATGTCATCAGGTTTTGGTCTGCCCACTTTGCAAGCATGTCCAGGTTGGCCTGTATCCCCAGCCTGTCCTCCAGCATGACTGTCTTCCCCCATAGTTTAGTGTTGTCCACAAACTTTGCCAATCCACATCTAATGCCTGAATCCAGGTCATTAATGAAACTCTTGAAAAGTACCAGCCCTAGCACTGACCCCTGAGGGACTCAAAGGATAACCTTGAGCCATGTTGATTCGTTCCCCTCAACTAGTACCCTTTGGGTTTGACCCTGGAGCCAGTTTCCTAGCCATCGGACCATGAGATGGTCGAGGCCACAGTTCCCCACCTTGGTCATGAGGACATAATGGGAGACCACATCAAAGGCCTTCTTGAAATCCAGATAAATGACATCAACCTCATCTCCCTTGTCCATGCAATGTGTCACCTGGTCATAGAAGGAGATGAGGTTGCTCAGGCAAGATCTTTCAGTAATAAAACCATGTTGACTGGCATTCAGTAGGTTATCTTCCATTAGCCTGTTGCAGATGGACCCTTGATAATTTTCTCCAAGATCTTTCTAGGGATGGATCTCAGACTGATAGGTCTGTAATTCCCTGGATCTTCCTTCCTCCCTTTCTTGAAGATTAGGACCACATTGGCTCTTTTCCAGTCCTCTGGTACATCACCCAAGCGCCATGAGTTTTCAAATATCTTGGCCATAGGGCATGCTATGATGTCCGCCAGCTCTTTTAAGACTCTTGGGTGCAATCCGTCTGGGCCTGCTGACTTAAGGATGTCAAGCCTCTAGAGGTGTTCTCTCACTTGATCTACATCAATTTTGGGCCCATCTCCCAAGCCCTGAATGCTTTGCGTCCTGTCTGATAGCATGACCCTCTTGGGCAGGTGGAAAACTGATGCAAAGTAATCATTTAGGAGATTGGCCTTTTCTTCGGCGTCAGACATCAGTTGCCCCATTTGATCTTGCAGGGGACCAATGTTGCTTTTGTTCTTCCTCTGACTTCCAACATATCTGAAGATTGACTTTTTGTTATTCTTGATTCCAGTGGCTAGCATGAGTTTGGTTACTGCTTTGGCTTTTCTGGACCACTCCCTGCAGGTATGGACTAGTGCTGAGTAGTCCTCCTTGATGATGATTACAGTTTTCCATCTGGTGTAGTCTTCTCTTTTTTGTTTCAGGAGACCCAGAAGTTCCCTTTTGAGCCAAGGGGGCTTCCCTGCCCTCTGACTGCATTTCCTGTGGGATAGGATGGACTTCCCTTGCACTTTGAGGATTGAATGCTTTAGGAAAAACCATTCCCCCTGGACAGGTTACAGGGGTGGGCAGATGAGAATAGGATGGGATTCAATACTGACAAGTGCAGGGTACTGCACCTAGGGAGAAAGAACCAGCAGCATACCTATAGGCTGGGGAACTCCCTTCTCATCAGCACAGAGACAGAAAAGGATCTTGGAGTCATTACTGATTCCAAAATGAACAATGTGAGGATGCGGTCAGTAAGGCTAACTGTACCTTGTCATTTATCCACAGATGCATCACGAGCAGGTCCAAGGAGGTGATCCTCCCCCTCTATGCAACATTGGTCAAGCTGCAATTGGAATACTGCATCCAGTTCTGGGTGCTGCACTTCAGGAGGGATGTGGACAGCATTGAGAGGGTCCAGAGGAGGGCCACTCGCATGGTCAGGGTGCAGCAGGGCAAGCCATACAAGGAGAGGCTATGGGACCTGAACCTGTTCAGCCTCCACAAGAAAAGGCTGAGAGGGGACCTGGTGGCCATCTATAAACTTACCAAGGGGGACCAGCGGGGAACAGGAGAGTCCCTGTTCCCCCGAGCACTATCAGGAATAACTAGGAATAACAGCCACAAGTTGACAGAGTAGGTTCAGGCTAGACATCAGGAAGCACTACTTCACAGTCAGGGGGGCTAGGATCTGGAACCAGCTTCCAAGGAAAGTGGTGCTCACTCCTACCCTGGGGATCTTCAAAAGGAGGCTAGATAATCACCTGACCCAGCACTCTTTCCTGCCCATGACAAGGGGTTGGATTTGATGATCTGCTCAGGTCCCTTCTGACCCTACCAGCTATGAAACTATGACTCATTTTCCAAGGAGGCCATGGTTTCTTAGTGCCTGACTGACCAGTCTCCTGAGTTTGTGGAAGTCAGCCTTCCCAAAGGTGAGGATTTTTGTTTTGCTGAGGGGTTTGCCCGCCCTGCGTTGGGCAGAGAAAGTAATCAGATCATGGTCGCTGTCACCAAGCTTGCCATAGATCCTCAGATCACTCCTCAGATTGCATCCGGATGACAGTGGGCAGTCCTGCAACTCCAGTGCTTGTTCCCAGTCACTCAGGGATACCCAAAGGAGGCAGGTAGGAAGCATGATCCTTTTCAAAATACGAGATCTCCCCATGATATTAAGAGATCTTTACTCTAGTCCTGCCTGGTGCTTACCCAAGCAACTTACCCTCCAGGTGAGCCTTTGGTTCCCTCCCTGCTGTTAATTTCACATTCTAGACAATTTTCCCTTTTTGGAGTTGATTAAATTCTAATGGAAGACTTGATGGCTGAGTTTATCAATAGATCAAGTTCAACAAGACTGTAAAGGAATATGCTTCCCCATATACCAACTTGTTTATGTGGATGTATACATACAACAGGCTCTTTGCCCAGGCCAGTCTCAGGCCTCTCTCCACACCCTGGCTCCCCAGCATATCTGTCTCACTATTCTCCATGTCCTTCCACTGCTTGTAGTCTCACTTTCCTTTCAGATAGATACAGCTTCCTCCCAACTCTTTCTCTGAGTTCAATCTCCAGCACAAAGACTGGCTCCCTCCCCACACTCCCCTCATCTCCCTCTGCTGCAATCCTGATCCCCAGGCTTCTTCCCTTGGATCCCGGTTAATTTACTATTCCATGCTCCAAGTCTCTCTGTTCTAGTCTTCATGCCTAGCCAGTCCAAGTCTCTCCCAGCTCAACCTGTTGCAGCCAGCCATGCTCTGTCTCTCCATGTCCTGCTCTTGCTCTCAGTTCCTGACACCAGGATTTGATTCTAGAATCCAAAGAAGTTCAGTCTGAGGCAGAATCCTATTGAAGAAAATTTCATCCCAAGTGGTTTCATTTTCACCAAGTGGTCCCTTATAGTTGCAATTGCCACTCAGTGGGCGCATCTATATGTGCTTTAATACACCTTCATTGTGAGGTACTGAGAAACTGCACATTATCCTGGCTTAATGCGTATTAAGTAAAGCTCACGGGCCACTTATACAAGTGATAGAGCTTTGCTCCAATGCATGCTAATTAGCGTATGTCAGAGCAAACTCGATTAGTCAAGTCTGCTGCAAGTCTGCTGGAGCGTGCTAATTAGCGTGCTCCAGCAACCTCTGTGCCAAGTGTATTCAGAGTCCCCGTGTTTCAAAATGGTGATGGGGGCACTTAAACTACAGCTCATGAATGAGCTTTAGTTAAAGCGCCCCGCTGCCATTTTGAAGCGTGGGACGCTGAATACACATGACGCTGCAGGCGCTTTAATTAGAGAGGCTCTCAGAGCCACTCTAATTAAAGCACAATTCCCCCACCCTGAAGCATGTGTATAGATGCTGTGGAAAATTAGCCATGTCCTCCCAAAGAAAAACTGCCGTCTCGTACGTTGGACCAGATAATTTCCTTGAACTCACTCACCACAACTTAGATGGAAAAGGAAGGAACCAAAGATGAATAGTCTTTGCGATAAGGTTGACATTAGTTCTGTAACTTAGAAGGTTGTCTTCACCTCACAGGGCTCTACCATCCCCATACCCTGCCCTCACCACACCAGATGTTATGATTTTACTTGCATCAATATTCCTCTGTGGGATTCTCAGTCCCCAGACTGCCTTGATCAGCCTCTAGGCTAGGGGCAGGCAATTCTTTCGGGCAGAGGGCCGCTTACTGAGTTTTGGCAAGCCGTTGAGGGCCACATGACAGGCAGCCATGGGCAGATAAATATTAATTTTAAACATTTTTTAGGGGCCTCGTGGACCGGACAGAATGGCCTGGCAAGCCACATTTTGCCCACCACTGCTCTAGGCAGCTGGTTTCTTGTTCTCGGTCGCTTGCTCCATTCTTCCCCACATGGTTCCCAAGCCGACTGTCCTACAGTTTGTCTCTGCCCTTAACCTTTAGAGCAGAGTCATATGAGGCCAACACCTCAAACTCACACAAACTCTTGGTCCCATCTTTTCTTTCGTCCAGGTCCGTGGAGTGGCTGCCTGCACCCACCGGACTTGGACTAACCAGCTTTGACATCGCAGCTGCCTCATTGCCCTGCCTCCACAGGTAAGCATCTTCAGGACTCTCTCCTGAGTCCCTTGGTTGACCCCTTGTTGCCATCTCCTTGCGTTCCTTTGGGTTTCTTCTTGTGTAGTCTTCTCTCCCTGGTGGACTTCTTATCCTGTCACAGACACCCGTGTTTTTCAAGTGATGCTTCATGTACATTAGCTTATTTTAATGTGCATTAGAAAGCATGGGTTTTTATGCAATGCTTTAACATGCATTAAAATAGGCTAATGCACATTAAAGTGCACATGTAGATGTACCCAGGGTAAACAGTAGGCCTGTCCCAAGTGGCTAGTATTCATTTTGGATTCAGATTCGGACGATTCATGGGACAGTGATTCAATTTGATGATTTGAATCACTGTCCCGAGTCAATTCATCCAAATCTGATTCTGAGATTCGGCCACAACTGAATCGGCCGAATCAGTCCCATCCCCCACCTTCTCTCAATGGCTGCCCTGCCTTTTCTCCCACCTCTTTAAAAAGAAAAAACAGCCCCTATTCACCGGCTGCTGCCAGGCGGGGGGGGGGCAATCCCTGCTGCCCCCCATTGCCCCGTGCCATGTTGAAGGCTCTGCCATGAGCCCCAAGAAGTCCAAAGGCTGCCGCAGCATCCGGTGAGTGCAGGGCTTTTTTATTTTTATTTTTAAAGGGTCGGGAGCTGGGGTGGGGCTGGGAGGGTCGAAAAGTCTGGGGGGGGGAGGGGGCTGGGATTTGATTCGAAGGAGATTCAGCCCAATTCAGTGGCCGAATCTCCAAATCCAAATCAAATCAGGGTGGGGGCTAGGGAGGTCATGGCAGAACCCTCCATGCAGTGTGGGGCAATGTGGGACAGTGGGAATCACCCCCCAACTGGCAGGATATGGTGAGTAGGAGCTTTTTTTTAAAGAGCTGGGAGATGGGGCAGGCGGGGCAGCCATGGGGGGGCTGGGAAAGCGGGCGGGGGTCAAGGGGCACTCAGGGGAGCTGGGGGAACAGGCAGGGAATGGGGCCTGGCAGGGGTCCCCTCATGGTCTCTTCCCCCTGTTCCAGCCCTCCCTCCTCCACCCCCTACTTACCAGCATGGAGTCCAGCTCCATGCAGCAGCGAGCAGAGACTGCCTAAATTGCTGAAGTTCTCCAAATCTTTTCTGAAGTGATTCAGAGAGCTTTGAATCAATTTGGACCTTTTAATTGGTCTCCTAATCTGATTCAGATTTGGAGATTCAGCCACCGAATTGGGCTGAATCTCCTTCGAATTGAATCAGCACCAAAAGCTTCGCACAGCCCTAGTAATACTGAAGGATCAAAAATGAAGGCTGAGCGCATAGGAGATAAGGTCAGCACAGTCAAGGTTCCTTCTCACAGTTCACTTCTGGAGGGAGGTTCAAAACAATCTGAGAAGGCTTGGAAGGTTACATGTAACTTGCCTAAAGGCATACCATGTAGCACACCTCAGAATAGTAATCCAGACTTCTGATTCCATCCTTTGTCATAGGATCATCCCTTAGAAGCCAAAAGCATAGATTCATAGATGCTAGGGTCGGAAGGGACCTCAATAGATCATCGAGTCCGACCCCCTGCATAGGCAGGAAAGAGTGCTGGGTCTAGATGACCCCAGCTAGATGCTTATCTAACCTCCTCTTGAAGACCCCCAGGGTAGGGGAGAGCACCACCTCCCTTGGGAGCCCGTTCCAGACCTTGGCCACTCGAACTGTGAAGAAGTTCTTCCTAATGTCCAATCTAAATCTGCTCTCTGCTAGCTTGTGGCCATTATTTCTTGTAACCCCCGGGGGTGCCTTGGTAAATAAAACCTCACCAGTTCCCTTCTGTGCCCCTGTGATGAACTTATAGGCAGCCACAAGGTCGCCTCTCAACCTTCTCTTGCGGAGGCTGAAAAGGTCCAGGTGCCCCAGTCTCTCCTCATAGGGCTTGGCCCACAAGCCCTTAACCATACGAGTGGCCCTTCTCTGGACCCTCTCCAGGTTATCCACATCCCTCTTGAAGTGTGGCGCCCAAAACTGCATGCAGTATTCCAACTGCGGTCTGACCAGCGCCCGATAGAGGGGAAGTATCACCTCCTTGGTTCTGTTCATCATGCATCTGCTGATGCACGATAAAGTGCCATTGGCTTTTCTGATGGCTTCGTCACACTGCCAACTCATGTTCATCCTGGAGTCCACTAGGACTCCAAGATCCCTTTCCGCTTCCGTTCCACCAAGCAGGTCATTTCCTAGGCAGTAGGTATGCTGGACATTTTTCCTCCCTAGGTGCAGCACTTTGCATTTCTCCTTGTTGAACTGCATTCTGTTGTTTTCTGCCCAATTGTCCAACCTGTCCAGGTCTGCTTGTAGTTGTTCCCTGCCCTCTGGCGTGTCCACTTCTCCCCACAGTTTTGTGTCATCTGCAAACTTGGACAGAGTACACTTCACTCCCTCGTCCAAGTCACTGATGAAGACAGTGATATTGAAGAGTATCAGTCCAAGGACCGAGCCCTGCAGGACCCCACTGCCCACACCCTTCCAGGTCGATACTGACCCATCCACTATGACTCTCTTGGTGCGACCCTCTAGCCAATCCACCACCCACCAGACTGTGTAGTCATCCAAGTCACAGCCTCTTAACTTGTTCACCAGTATGGGGTGGGATACCATATCGAAGGCCTTCCTGAAGTCTAAGTATACGACATCAACCCCTACTACTGTGTCCAGGCATTTCGTAACCTGGTCATAAAAAGAGACTAGATTAGTCAGGCATGATCTACCTGCTACAAACCTGTGCTGGTTTCCCCTCAGCATAATTTTTCCTGCCGGGCTCTCGCAAATGTGAGCCTTGATAATTTTTTCAAAGACTTTGCCTAGGATAGAGGTGAGACTGACTGGCCTATAGTTGCCTAGGTCCTCCTTCCTCCCCTTCTTGAAAATGGGGACTACATTGGCCCTTTTCCAGTCCTCTGGGACCTGGCCCGTGCGCCACGACTGCTCAAATATTACCGCCAGTGGTTGCACAATGATGTCAGCCAGTGCCTTCAGCACCCTCGGATGGAGCTCATCCGGGCCTGCCGACTTAAAGGCATCCAGTTCTTCCAAGTGACCCTGCACCATCTCAGGGTCTACGCTTGATAGTCTGGCATCCTGCTGTTGCCTCTCTACAGTCCCAGTGAGAGCCTTGTCGTGCCCCTCACTTAGGAACACAGAGGCAAAGAATTCATTGAGGAGTTCAGCCTTGTCCCCCCTGTCCATCACCAATTGCTTCTGCCCATTTAGTAGGGGTCCTATTCTACCCTGGGCCTTCCTTTTGCTCCCTATATATCTAAAAAACAATTTTTTGTTATCCTTTACTTGGGATGCCATCCTCAGCTCCATGGTAGCTTTGGCCCGTCTAACTGTCTCCCTACACGTGCGAGCAGAGGAGGTATACTCCTCTTTGGTAATCTCTCCCCGTTTCCACTTTTTATATGCTCCCCTTTTAGTCCGCAGGCTGCCCTGGATTTCTCTGGTCAGCCAAGGAAGCCTCCTGGCCCCTTTCCCTCTTTTTTCTCGCATCGGGATTGTCTCCCTCTGAGCATGGTCTGCACCCCTGGAGCTGTTCCTGATGAATATTGCTTTGGTATGTTATATGCTAGGGGTGGGCAATTATTTTGGTTGGAGGGCTGCTTACTGAGTTTTGGCAAGCCATTGAGGGCGTCGTGGGTAGTACTGCCCCTTGACAGGTGCCCCACCCCCTGGTTGCCATCATGAGATGGTAAATCCTACTCCCTAATCCCTGACCTTTGTCACCAGAATTCCCTGCCCTTGACCCCCAGAAGTACTCCTTTCAGCAACGGTTTGTCATCTCAGAACCAGAAAAATACCAAAATATATTCTAAAAATCAAACATGTAATACCACATGCATTAATTTAATTTAAAAAACAAATCATGATTTATATGTGCTTGTGCAGCGCACATAGAGGCGATAGTAAAATAGCTTAACATGAAGTCTTACTCTTGTATATTGTGGGATGGTGTGGGTTGGTATAGGTTTGTGGGTATGTGGGGTGTGGGGAAGGGTGTGTGTGTGTGTGTGTGGGATTTGTGGGGGAATGGATAGGCATTGGGGTGTGGGAGGCTGTGGGGGGTGTATGAATATGGGGTTTGTGGGGGGTTGTGTGTGTGTAGGGGGAGGGTGGCTGGGAAGTATTGTGGTTTGCGTGGAGGGGGAGGGCTGCTCACAGCCTGCCCCCCACCCTCCTCCAGTGGCAAGCAGAGCCATCACCAGCACTCCTGAAAGCCCGGGCTCCACAATCCTGCTGCTCCTGGCCCTGGGGCACTGGTGCAGGCCAGTGCTCTCGCTCACTGCTACTTCCCCCTGCCCAGTCTGCCACTGCTGCCCTTCTCCTGCCACTCCCCACCCCCACCACTTGCTGCTCTGGCACCACATCCCAGCTGCTCCTGCAGTCCCAGCACTGCAGGCAGGAAACACATGGTGCTGGAGTGGCTGACTGGTGGGCGCAGTGGGGAGCGGAAAAATGCATGTGGAAGGCAGAAGGATGTGCAAGTGGGCATGTGGAGAACAGTGACAGCTGGGTGGGAGTGGGGGCTTCTGCCGGTGCACCAGGGCCAGCACTGGCGGGGCCCAGAGTGAGACAGCAGGAGCGAGCCAACTGTGGCCTCAGGTCCACCATGATCCTCTGGCTGGGGAATTGGCTCTGTGGTTGGATCCAGAGGGTGGTGATTGATGGAAGTCAATCATCATGGTGCCCTGTGTCCAGTGGGATCCCTCAAGGCTCCGTCTTTGGGCCTGTATTGTTCAACATCTTCATTAATGATGTGGATATTGGAGTTAGAAGTGGACTGGCCAAGTTCGCCAATGATACCAAACTTTGGGGTAAAGCATCCACACCTGAGGAGAGGAGGGCAATCCAGGCTGACTTTGACAGGCTCAGGAAATAGGCGGATGAGAACCTGATGGTGTTTAACACCTAAAAATGCAAGGTTCTCCACCTTGGGAAGAAAAACTTGCAGCATCCTTATAAGCTCAGCAGTGCTACGCTGGCTAGCACTACGGATGAAAGGGACTTGGGGGTCATGATTGACCACAAGATGAACATGAGCCTTCAATGTGATGCTGCAGCTAGTAAAGTGAGCAATTCATAGATGCTTCTCAAGCAAATCCCAGGACGTCATTCTCCCATTGTACTCGGCCTTGGTGAGGCTGCAGCTGGAGTACTGCATCCAGTTTTGGGGTCCACAATTCAAAAAGGATGTGGAGAAGCTTGAGAGAGTCCAGAGAAGAGCCACGCGCAAGATCAGTGGTCAGGTAAACAGACCTTACGTCAACAGGCTGAGAGCTATGGGACTCTTTAGCCTGGAAAAGCGCAGGCTCAGGGGCGATCTGATGGCCACCTATAAGTTTATCAGGGGTGTTCACCAGGATCTGGGGGAACGTTTGTTTACCAGAGTGCCCCAAGGGATGACAAGGTTGAATGGTTATAAACTCCTGCAAGACTGTTTGAGGCTGGACATAAGGAAGAATTTCTTTACTGTCTGAGCCCCCAAGGTCTGGAATAGCCTGCCATTGGAGGTGGTTCAAGCACCTACTCTGAATGCCTTCAAGAGAAAATTGGATGTTTATCTTGCTGGGATCCTGTGACCCCAGCTGACTTCCTGCCCCTGGGGAAGGGGGGTAGACTCGATCTTCCAAGGTCCCTTCCAGCCCTAATGTCTATGAAATCTATGACTCAAGGGGAGCCAGTGGCAAGCCCTGTGTTGGTATGGCACACAGCACAGCAGAGCTCCCAGAGTCTTTGGAAGCTAATGTAATAAAGCCATTTACTATTGTGCCATAAAAATGAATGTTGTTCAGACTCTCCAGTAGTAGCATATTTAATCCAACCTGTAAGGTGTCATGTGTCTAGCCCTGATGTTGCAGTCACTATCCAGCTGGTAAATGTTTTCCTTCTTCACTTTCCTGCCATGCATTAATGGAAAGTAAATAGAACACAAGGAAAATAACTGGGAGGTGACCTTCCTGCTATGTGTCTAGGTCATGACCATGGGTATCTTCAAAGGGCTTCTCTAACTCTACACCCTGTCCTCACCACATCTGCAATGTTCTGAGCAGAAGTGCCCCCTTTGGGACTCTTCCTCTCCCTCAGCTTGGTCCCAGTACTGTCCTTCCCCAGTGGTTCCTTTAAATCTTACACCACTGCTGTCTGCAATTCGGTTGCACTCCTTGAGCAGCTCTCCCTTTCAGGCTGTTCTCTTCACAGACCCTCCATTGTCCCTGATAAGTGGCCCTCCGGCCATTGATAACAATGCTGGTTGGCCCTTGCCTCTTCAGGGTCCCAGTGCATGCCTGTCCCTCTCAGTGGGGACACACCCAGGGTCCCTTTAACCCCCTTTCAGCCCCTAGAGCTTTCTGGGCACCTTCTTCAGTAGAGGGGGAATCACCCCCCTCACTCCTGCCGCCTTACAAATCGGCTCCTCCTGGCTTCTCTCTTGGAGTCCCACAATGAGTCTTCCCTCACCCCATTCACCAGGTTCTTCTCCAGCATGGATGTCTCTGCCTTCACCTGGCCCCCTGTAAGTACCTGTATTCACTGTGTTGCAGTGGGGCTCCAGGCATCTGTCTTCTCAGGGGCATGCTCCTCTGGTCTGCACCATCTTCGTTGTGCCACCAGTCCACTCTTCAGGGTCTTCCTTTCAGCCCCCTTTCCACTTTGTCCCCCAGCTCCTCCTGGAACCCAATCTGTCTGGCCTGACCCTCGCATGTTTTCCCACCGGGGGTGGGCGGGTCTTCACCTGGGCTCCCAGCTCCTTGTATCATGCCACTTTTCCTGCCACGGCTTGGGTGCAGTTAAATCTTCTCTCTTTTAGTATCATGCATCACCTCAGGTGTCCTGTTACAAACCTCCCTCCACCCCATGTGAAGGCCTGTTTTTTTCCAGACCTGAAAAGTCCTATTTGTGATGATCGTCTCTGCCTCCTCCACTCCCTTCTGCATTCGTGAAAGGAAATCCAATGCAATGTTCAGTTCTCCAGGGTGATGTTCTGTGGGAAAAGAAAATGGTTGTAGAGCTAGGGCCCATCTCATCACCCTAGCATTTTCTGGGTTTTTTTGGATTGTTACTACTGGAGGGGGCTGTGATCTGTCACTAACATGAAATTTCACCCCAGCAAGTAGTATCGGAAGAATTCCACTCCCTATTTAATTGCTAGGCATTCTCTTTCTATTGTTGAGTAGTGTGTTTCTGTTCCTGATAATTTTTGGCTAGCAAAAGCTACTGGGTGTTCCTTCCCTTGTACTCAGTGTTAGGATCACCCCTACAGCCATGGAGGAAGCGTTCGTCTGTAAACAAAAGGGTTGTTTGAAGTCCAGTGTGAACAACAGTGGAGCCTGACACAGGGCCTCCTTGATCTTCTTAAGGCTTCCTGAGCCTGTGGGCCCCAGAATACTGGCCCCTTTCATGAGCCTTTGACCAAATCTGTTAATGGGGCAATCAGTTCAGACAACCAAGAGATATATCTTCTGTAATACTTTACCAAACTGAGGAAAGTACATAGTTGCTTCTTAGTTTTAGGGATGCTATAGGACCACATGGCCTCTACTTTATCTGTGAGCGGCTGAATTTTCCCTTGGCCTACCTTGAATCCTAAGTATTTCATTTCCTTTTGGCTTAGAGCACACTTCCTGGGGTTGCTGCCAGGCTGTTATTTCTCAGCTCCCCTAATATGCGCTTTAGGTGTTGCATGTGTTGTTCCTGGGTCTCGGAATAAATTATGATGTTGTCTATATAGGCAGCCACATATGTTTGATGTGGTGTCAATATGAGGCCCATTATATGTTGGAATGAGGTGGCTGCCCCATGTAGACATGTATATGTAAAGGGCATATACGTGAATTGGTACAGCCTCAATGTGGTCCCAAACACTGTTTTTACCCTTTCCTTCCTGGCCATGGGTATTTGCCAATACCGTTTTGTTAGGTCTAATGTGGAGATGTATCTCACCTGCCCAATCCTTTCTAGCATGTTTTCTATATTTGGCATAGAAAATATTTTGAAAGAGGAGATGGCATTAACCTTTCAGAAGTCTATGCAGAGCCTGATTTTCCCATCTGCTTTGGGAACCACCACCACCAGGTTTCTTTGTGAGCTTTGTGATGTCTCAATAATACTGCTCTCCAGCATCACATCCAATTCCTTTCTTACGGGTTTGTATAAGGATTGAGGAAGTCTCCTTCAATGTTCCCTCACTATACTCCCGGGAGGCATAATTATTCTATGTTGCACCCCTTTTTCTCTGCCCAGATCTTTGGTTAAGACATATTTAAAGTCCCTTGTGAAGAAGTGAGTGTGGGTGAAGAGGTGAGGGTGGGTCGGACGGAGCTGAGTGGAGAGCACCGTTTCTGGAACTGCTGCCGGGTGAGGAAAGAAGTCCTGAGAGAGCAGGGGAGCGATGGGTCACAAGGGTTCAGAAGACTAAGAGAGGAGAGAGAAGAGCCTATAAAGGAGGGGGAAATGTCAAGGGACCCTTTCATGGAGCTCTGAGGAAGCTTGTTAGGTTTTCTTTGATGTCTGAGGGAAGGAGGGGGTGGATTCCCAGAAAGACTCGGAGTGGTGCGAGAAAGTTGGGGCATAGTGTCAGCTCATAGAATAGTGGCAAGTACAGGACAGGGTATCCTAAGTAAAATCACTACAGTGATACATTGGTTAGGAAATTGATGAAGGCCTGATTAATAAACTGCATGGAGAGGCAACCAAGTAGCATAGTCCATTGTTACCAACATGAACTGGTAATCTGCCGAACACTTTGGAAATGGTCCCATGATATCTAAAGCCACCCTACTGAAGGGCTTGATAATGATGGGCAGTGGTTGTAAAGGTACCTTAAGAGGCATGATATTTGAGTACCACTGGCATTCTGGGCATACCCAACAAAATCACTTGACCTCTCTATGTAGCACTGGCCAATACACACATTGGGTGAGGCAGGCCACAGTCTTGCCCCATCCTAGGTGACCCCCTAAAGGGGGGAACTTAGCATTCCATTGCTAATGTTCACCACCCGGGATGTTTCCCAAGCTTCATTAGGGCTATCTGAGCTAATTTCATCTGATATCTTTGTGGTACCAATATGCTCCAAGGCCACACACCTGTAGCAGGTTACTTCCCGTGGTTCTATACCCTTTGCTGCTCTGTCGCTGCTCTTAGCTTCATCTGTCTTCTTGCTTGTGGCCTCTACCCATAGCCTGGTTGGGACTGGAGGTCCCACATTCCTGTGGCCTCTTCCCCAAGGGCCTACCTTCTCTGCTGCCATGAAGGCCTCAGTCAGTTGGAAAGCCTTCTCCATACCTTGGGGTTGATATCTTCATACCCAACACTGGGTATCCTCTTCTAGATCTTTGAGAAATTGCTCAAGTGTGAATAGGTCCAAGACTTCAACCACCATCTTGCATTTGGGTTGGACCCACTGCTCCACAGTCTCTAAGCATCTGGGTCAATAGTCTGGAACACCGTTCATTTGCTTTGTTCTTTGCCTGGAACTGTTGGAGGTAGAATTCTGGGGAAATCTTGTATTGATACAGCATGGCCTTCTTCACTTCTTGATAATCATTAGCTTTGTCTCATGCTAATGCCCAGTAGGCCACCTGGGCATTGCTGATTAGTAATGGACCTAGTTGGTGCGCCCATTCTCTCTGATCACAGCTGGCAGCTAGTGTGGTCCTTTCTAAGTAAGTCTCCACATCATCCTCAGCCATCATCTTGGAGATCCTTAAACTCTCTGAGAACCCCAATGCAGGGGCCTGTTTTACCTCAATCTTTCAACTGAGTTCCTGTTGCTGACTGAACATGGCGATTCTTGTCTCGACCTTTTGTGCCCTTGCCCTGATCAGCTCCTCCTTTAGCATCTGTTGTCCTTGCAACAACTTTAATATTAGTTGGTTCACCTGCTCCAGTCCTTTGGGACCCCTGCCATCAGGTTGGTGTCCTCCATGGATCCCTGGCCAATGCAGCACTGTAAGGTGTCATGAAGCTACCCTTGATGTTGCGGTCACTATCCATCTGGTAGACACATTCCTTCTTCACTCTCCTGCCACACATTGATGAAAAGTAAATAGACTAGAATGAAAATTAATTGGGAGGTGACCTTCCTGCTACGCATCTGGTCATGACCATTGGTCTCTTCACAGGGCTCCTCCAACCCCTACACCCTGTCCTCACCACACCTGTGATGTTCTGGGCACAAATGCCTGCTTTGGGACTCTCCCTCTTCCTCTTCCTTGGCTTGGTCCCAGTACCGTCCTTCCCCAGCGGTCCTTTAAGTATCAGACTGCTGCTGCCTGCAACTGACCTGCACTCCTTGAGCGACTCTCTCCTTCAGGCTGTTCTCTTCACAAGCCCTCCATTGTCCCTGATAAGTGGTCCTCCGGCTGATGACATTGATGGCTGGCTGTTGCCTCTTCAGAGTCCCAGTGCCTGATTGTCCCTCTTGGTGGGGACACACTGAGGGTCACCAAGGGTCTCTTTACCCCCCCCCCTTTTGGTCCCTAGCCTTTCTGGGCTGCTTCTACAGTGGAAGGGAATCACCCTCACTCCCACTGCCTTACAAACCAGCTCCTCCCAATTCCTTGTATCATCCCGCTTTTCCTGCTGTGGCTCAGATGCAGGCAAGTCTTTTCCCTTTAAGTAAGAGGCAACACCTCAGGTGTCCTGTTACACAAGTGTATACCCAACTGTCAGATCTTCCTTTAGACACTGTAGCTTTTATGTTATTTAATTGCTTTGCCCTGGGGTTCATAAGGAGGGGCAGGATGATTACAGTAATCAAGGATGGCTTTGAAATGAAGATGCCTAGGATCTGGGAGCATCTCTTGTGGTCATTGCAGGTGGTCTCTGCCTATTTCTTCATGCTATGTGTGGTAGGGACAGAGAATAGTGCTGGTTTAAGATCTAGCAGACAGCTGGTCACAAGAGATATGTGTGCAAAGTGAAACAAGTTTGCCCCATTTTAGTTAGGGTTGGAAACAACATAGCAGCTCTTTCAGGAGCATGGTTTGGAATCAGACCAGTTTTTGTTGAAGCTGAATGGCTGGTGGAAAGTATTTGTTTTTAATTTTCCTCTCTGCGTTCAGATCTGGAAGGGTGCCCACTGCCGGGCAAATTGGTTTTGTATAACTGCCTGGCTGCTACCCTACAGAAAAGCTTGGAAAAGATACTACAGGTTATTTCTGTTCTTCTTTTCTATTTGTGTTCTTTTTTTCTGCATGAAGGTGGGAAGATAAGGGCAGAGGCAAAAATACAGTTAGGCCAGGCTATTAAGTTCTTCCTTTCTTGCCTTCATGCTTAAAGGACTGTCTCTCTACGGTGGAGGGAAGGGGTGGGGAGGGGGATGGAAGAGGAGGATGCTATTTGCACTGGCTGTCTTTGAAAGGAGACAGATTTAGTTCTTGTTTTAGAGTGAGATCCAAAAAAGGCAAAGAGCAAG
Organism: Alligator mississippiensis; assembly: GCF_030867095.1. Classification (NCBI taxonomy): domain Eukaryota; kingdom Metazoa; phylum Chordata; order Crocodylia; family Alligatoridae; genus Alligator; species Alligator mississippiensis. The sequence continues at coordinate 43,982,365 of NC_081832.1, forward strand.
CAACAGACAAAAGAGAGAGAGAGATGGTCGTATTATGATGAAGCTCCTGGGACACTGGAGGGGAAGGAAAAAACACACAACTTTTCTATGGCAAGTTCTGAGACAAGGCCTGAAGACAGCTGAGGATAACAAGTAGAGAGAGAAGGAAGGAACATTACTTCCATTTTACACTCCTAAACTGATTCTCCCCTGCTCTGTGACTTGTGAGGGAGGGAGAGGGGATATACACTTCGGCCAAGGATGTGGCTTGGTGCTGCCTCATACTCACTTTGTGCTGGTGCTAGTCAGTACACAAAGACAGCGCATTAGACCTGTGTATTTTTCAGCAGTGGTTGCAGTGTACAAGACTTGCCCTGCAGTGGTGACAAGACCAACGGCAGACAGTGACTGCATTTAGAGCCTATTCCAGAGGCCCTTGAAGGTGGTGGGAATCTGCCCATTGACTTGATTGGTCTTTGGGACTGGCCCTTACAGTAAGGTGATTACTTTGTCTAGATTCACTCCTGGGTCAAAACAAATTTTATTAAGACATTTATACAAGATAAGATGGCAGCTGCTCTCATACACCTGGATCCAAACCACTGTGAAAACAGGAGCAACCTCCTTTCTTTTTGTGCTCATAACACAGCACAGACTGTGAGGGCTAGAACCATGCTCATTTTTTCATAGAAAGCTGAGTCTCCTGTAATTTTGTGACTCCATAAGAAAACCATCAAATATCATCAGACTTGCAGGAAAAATCACAAGGGTTGCCAATGCTGTATGACAGATATGGAGAAGGGGGACAAAATCTGGTCCAAATTTTGAACAAAGCAGTATTCAAGGACAAAGCAAAAGAACTGACTACTGTCTACTTTCTGCCCCTTTCATTCCCATCATTCTTCTTATCATTTATCCTGTATGCTTTGGCAATGAGCCAAGCACTCCACACACACCTACAGCTCATGGCAAGGTTTCTCCATTGCTATTCAGGGTCTCTTCTTTGCCCCCCCAGGATAACTGTTCTGTAATTTTGCATCCAGAACTGGAAGCAGTGTAGCTGCTGCCAGGAGGAATAGTGGCCTGGTGAGTTAAGTCACTGAACAGTGCTAATTAGCCTGCAGATGGGGCAGCAGTGCTTCTGGATCAGGAGGCAGTATTCTATGGAGCAGCACAACATATGCTTGAGGGTGCAGCTCTTGGCTAGCCTAAGTTGATTGTGGAGACATGGCCAAAAACTCTTCAGGATCCCTTGTTTTCTAGGGCTGTGCAAAGCTTCAGTCCCTGTTTCAATTCAGTGGAGATTCGGCCCAATTCAGTGGCTGAATCTCTGAATCTGAATCAAATCAGGGGACTCTTTAATTTCTCTGAATTGAATCGGAACCTTCTGAAACGATTTGGAAAGATACGGAGATACGGACATAGACACAGCTTTAAATGGTTTTTCTACATATCTCTAGGTAGCAGGCGCTCGTGAGTGTTGCGATGCTGGGGCACATGAAGCATCCCACAGAAGCACGGGGGGGCTCCCCAGTGCGCTCGGCAGCAGACTCAGAAGTGGACCAGAATCATTTCCAGTCCACTTCTGGGTCCGCTGGGGAGTACAATGGTCCCCCCTCTACATTCCCCCCTCTCCCGCTTTAGTGACTGGTGCCTCCTGGGTCTGGGGGAGGGCACCTGGGCCCTGTAGCCAATCACTGAGCTGGGGGGGGTAGGGGGGTCCCCCCCAGCACACTGCCCGGCAGACCCAGAAGTGGACCGGAACTACTTTTGGTCCACTTCTGGGTTCGCCGCTGAGCATGTGAGGCCCACCCCCCACACACACTCCTGTGGGATGCTCCATATGCCCCAGCATTGCAGCATTCATAAGCTATGCTTGGTACCTCAAGGTATGTAGAAAAAACTTTTAAAGCTGTGTCTATGTCCAGATCGCTGATTCTCTGAATCAGCATTGAATCTTCAGATTCATATTTGGCTGAATTGAATCAGGGACATTGATCTGAATCAACTAATTGAATTACTGTCCCTGATTCGGGCTGAATCCAAATCCAAATCGAATAGGGCCCGCTTCGCACACCCCTATTGTTTTCCAGTCTGACCTTTCTCCAGACTTTTATTTTTACCTCCAGACTCAACCTTAATTTTTTCCTTTTTCCTGTGGGTTCTAAACCCTCACTCCCATCCCTGTACTTATTCCCTGCCCAGAGCTGATCCTAGGGGGTGTGTGGGGCACAGAGCATATCAGCCTGTGCGGGGCCTGTGGTTGGGGGGTGGAAAACACGAAGCCGGCAGCATGTGGCAGTCATGCAGAGTGGTGGCACCCTTGGCACGTGTCAACAACACTGTCTGTGTGGCCTGTATAGCACTGCCCACAGAGGCCCCCAAAGTGTAGGACCTGGGGCAGTCACCCCAATTTGCCCCTCCCCCCCCAAGGGATAGCTCTGTTCCTGCCCATCGCTTCAAACTGCACAGGCTGGGGAAGAGGGTACATGCTTCACTCAGTCTATGGGTGCTGATGATGAGTGTTCCAGAGGGTAAAAGGGCACTACCTTGAAGTGGAGGTGTCAGCCCCTTACACCAGTGCACTGACAGCCTTTTGCAGCAACATGTGAAGAACCTGCGAGTCTGGAAAAAAAACATTCAGGCCTGGACTATATTTGTCCTCTTAACTTAGGTTGCCTCACATGGCAAATGCCCAGGAGTTTGATTTTAGAATTTTTAATACTAGCCTTTGGGTTATTTCCAAAGGTATTTTTCATTGCCAGGGCAGATTTCTATTCCCTCCACCCCGTTTGCTGAACAGCACAAAATACAGATACATGCTGATATGTCACTGCTAACAATTGTGTCCTGTTTTGTTGATGGCTACACTATTGCAAGATATTCCTCACTAGGTTGTTAAAAAAAATTACCTTTCAAGTCCTATCATTTTGGGAATAAAACGTAATGTTAGACAAAAGCCTACACATTGGTGGAAGGAATCAGTAGAACTCATAACTGGCAGTTTTTTCTCAACTCCTCTGTCCCCTTCAAAACACAGACCATCTGGGTATGCACAGACACAGACACAATTGTTGTAGCTCAGGGGTGGCCAACCTGCAGCATGAATGCCACATGTGGCATGGGCAGCCTTTTTTTCCATGTGGCACACAAGAGATCGGGGGGGGGGGGGCGGGGAGGCAGCATAGCAGCATATGGGGCAGAAAGCAGAAGGTAGAGCAGGATATCAGGCAGGGAAAGGGACAGTAAAAGCCCCTCTAGTGGGCCCCAGACCCCTGCCCCATGCACCCCGATACTCACCACAGAAGCCCAAATGAGCAGCAGCTGGGAGGAAATGCGGATGCAGGCTCCGCAATTCTGGAGCTCCCTGAAGCTGCAGATTGGTGAGGGATGGGGGTGGAGCCTTAGCAAGACGTGGGCTGCTCAGATAGCACCTGGGAGAGCAGCTGAGTGGCCGGTGGGGGAAGAGCGAAACGCTAGCCAGGAGATGCCAGCAGCTGAGCAGAGGATCGCTCGGCTGGAGAGCAGGCAGAAGGAGCAGAGTGGCAACCAGAGGGCTCTGGCAGGGCAGTGAAGAAACCCAAGTCTGGGGTGCCAAGGGACACCTGGGGGCGATGCTGCAGCCTCACCAGGGAATACAGGTATGGCGCCTGGGGAAGGCAGCAGGGAGCTGCTAGCTCTCGCAAGCATCTTGGCAGGGAGGAAAGAGCAGCCCGGTGTGAGAACTGCACACTCCTCCAGCTCGGGAGGAGCAAGAGAGAGTGACCCCAGGTCAGCAGGGATCCAGAGGCGGTCACACTGGGAAGAGGGATCGGGGAGGGACAAAAGGAGGTTGCCCACCCCCATAATCACTAGGAGGGAAATGACGAGCAAGTCCCCCTTTTTTCTTTCTCCTTTATTTTAAATAACAAGCGGGCACTGGGAGACAGAATCCCAAGGGTCTGTTGGTGGATGCCAGATGCTTTCTGTTAGATTCATTTGAAGTCCTAGTCAGCCCTAAGGCAGGGTAGGTTTATGTACCCAAGTCGGCCTGAAGCTGAGGAACCGGCTGTGGGGGAAGATTGTACTGGCCACGAAGGCCTGGCCCATCCCAGGACAGGCAATCTGGGTGAGAGGAGATATCATCCAGAGGATGACCTGCAGAGTGCAGCATTTGTCTAGGCCATGGATGTGGTAAGGGTGGGGTAAAGGGGAGGTTTGGAGCCCCACAAAGAAAAGACCAGGGTTGAGACCTCTTCGCTTTTGGGAGCCACCTGAAGAGAACTGCATCCCCAACAAGGAACATCAAAGACATCGCAGGTGAGTAGAAGCAGCACCCATACCATCTAGGTGGCATCCAAGCCCGTCTCACCCTGATGTCGCTTGAGAGCAAGGCACCTATCAAGAAGAGGCCGAAGCCCTACAACACCTACAAGCAACAGAGTGTAGGGCAGGAAGCAGAAAGCAGAGTAGCAGATTGTGCAGAGGAAGAAAACTGAAATGGAACTTGGGGAGTGTGCAGGGCTAGTTTGTGGTACACCTTCCAAAAAGGCTCGCCCCACCCTGCTGTAGCTCATTGTAACAACTTTGTTTTTATAATCCTCCCTTAGCCAAAATACTACCCCATTCTTGTCTAGAGATGGCAATATAAAACTATATTGTTTAATTTTGTTCATTTGTTTGTGGGAGGAGCTTCTTAAAATTCTTTAATGTTTTAGGTAACACATAGAACTGGTTATGTGAACACATGTAGCCCTGAAAGATTCCTTGAAATGTTCCACAGAGATGTATGGACATTAACTTCACTATGCTAAAAAAATTCCAGCTTGGAGAGTAGTCCACCACTCTAAATCCCTACTTGGCTTCCACTGGAGGTGGTTCTTTTAATTTCTTGTTCCAAAGTGGTGCCCTGCTGGCTGATACACTGAGGGGCTGCGGCTACGACGTGATGGTCGACACGCTCATCGTGGGAATGGTCGGAGCCTGAGACCCCAGCAATGAGAGTGTCCTGTGTGCCTGCTGTGTCTTCCACCCTATGCCAAGCTGATGCTCTGCCTCATGGTGTCCAACACGATCTGCTGGTCCTGTGACATCTACGTGGAGCACATCATGGGCCACCACCAGTACTCTGACCCCACCAGACCGACCACTGCCAGATCGGACCCAGACGGGACTAACTGAACCCCCCACTGCACCTGATGGACTTCACTACAAGAGGAATATTCAGCAACAGACCACCCTGCTCCACCCGAAGAGGACCCCCATGATGAGACTCTATATGTACTGAGACACTTTCTTCGACCTACTTACTCCACCATTGCGGACCATTGTTTGGGTTTGTGTGTATCTATATTCTTTCTCTCTCAGTGTTGCAAACTCCCTCCCTCCTTCCCTCCCTCTCCCCCCCCCCCCCCCCCCCCCGGCTTAGTTGGCTAACATTGTATTTTCTGTAACCTAGTTGCATTCCCCTCCTCACCCCCATCCCTCTAATGTTATCCCCTTGCTTGCACAATTTGTATTTCCCTACTGGCTTTGTCATCTTTTTGGATTCACAATCCTAAACATCTACTGATAGAATTCAAGTTGTGCTTTGCTTGTGGCTGCATTAGATTGGTGGGAGGAGTAAGTCTCTCTATGCATGTGCATGGGTCAGATCCTGAAAACATTTACTCCTGGAAATAGGATCATAGAAAAGTAGGGCTAGAAGGCAGCTCACGAAGTCCTCTAGTCCAGCCCCTTGCTCATAGCAGGATAATTGTTGACTAAAACAATGTCAGCCAAATGTCTGTCCAACCTGCTCTTGAAAATTTCCAGGGATGGAAATTCCACAATTTCTCTAGGCAGTCTGTTCCAATGCTTGACCACTCTCATAGCCAGAAAGTACCTCCTCATGTCCAACATAAATTTTCTCAGCTGTAGCTTGAGGCCATTGTTCTTAGTCCTGTCTCCTACAGCCATAGAGAAAAAACTTATCTCTGTCCTGTCTATAATCTCCCTCCAGGTATCTCGAGACTGTTATCTTCTCCAAATTCACCCTAGGTTTTCTAACCTTTTCTTATAAGTAGAGATCTGGGGTTTTCTGTTTCTCATGAAAAAATAGAAAAAAATGTGGATTTTCTCCTTTAACTGAGAAAAGTGTGGATTTCTCATTTTAATGGTGAAATACATGGATTTTCCACTTTTGCAAAGAGCTCTCTTCAGGCTGACAGAATCATGGAATCATAGAATTATGGAAAATTAGGGTTGGAAGGGACCTCAGGAGGCCATCTAGTTCAACCCCCTGTTCAAAGCAGGACCATCCTCAACTAAATCAACCCAGCCAACGCTTTGTCTAGCTGGGTCTTAAAAACCTCCAAGGATGGAGATTCCACCACCTCTCTGGGTAACCTGTTCCAGTGTTTCACTACCCTCCAAGTGATAAAATTCTTCCTAATATCTAACCTAAATTTCTCTTGCTGCAACTTGAGACCATTGCAACCTTGTTCTGTCATCTGCCACCACTGAGCACAGTCTACCTCCATCCTCTTTGAAACCCCCTTTCAAGTAATTGAAGGCTGTTATTAAATCCCCTCTTAGTTTTCTCTTGTCTAGACTAAATAAGCTCAATTCCCTCAGCCTCACCTCACAAGTCATGTGCTCCAGCCTCCTCACCATTTTTGTTGCGCTCTGCTGGACTCTCTCCAATTTGTCCACAGCCTTTCTTCAGGGGGTGGTGGGCGGAGATCTGGACACAGTACTCCAGATGTGGCCTCATCAGTGCTGAATAGAGGGGAATAGTCACTTCCCTTGATCTGCTGGCAACACACCTACCAATGCAGCCCAGTATGCTGTTAGCCTTCCTGGCAACAAGGGCACATTGTGGGCTCATATTCAGCTTATTGTCCACTATAACCTTCAGGTCCTTTTCTGAAGAGCTGCTCCTTAGCTAGTCAGCCCCCAGGCTGTACTGGTGCATGGGGTTGTTCCATCCTAAGTGCAGGACTTTGCACTTGTCCTCGTTGAACCTCATGTTCAGCTGCAAGGAGCTGTGGGGAGTGGAAGAAGGGTGGTGAGGCAGGGGGCACCACGTGCATGCACATGGCCATCATGCAGCCTGAAGAGTAGGTCCCACTTGTAAGTCTGGTGCGGGGGGAAGCAGGTGGGTGGGGATTTAGGCCCCCCATAGAGAGGGATGGAGGGAGTGAGTTGGGCAGGGCTGGGGCTCCACAGCCTGGTGGTTGGCGCCTGGCACAGCAGGGTACAGCAGGACTGGGTGGAGAAAGTCTTTGCCACTGCAAGCCCTATGCCGCCTTGGTGAAGTGGCCCCTGCCCACCTGGCAATAATGGGTGTGGCAGCGCAGACTTGTGCCCTTTGCTGCTGCTGAGCAGGCAGGGGGTGTCTTGCCAGGGTGGCATGGGGCCTGCAGTGGCAAGGAACTTCCCTGCCTGGCTCTGCTCTGTCCTACCATGCTGGGTGCCACCTGCTGTGCTGAGGAGGCCCTGGTGGGGAGGGCGAGGTGGGGCAGCAGGGTGGTGAGTCCCAAGCCTGCAGTGGGCAGCCTTCAGCCGGATCCCACATGTGCTCCACTCTGGCCATGCCACCCACAGGGGAGAGGGAGTTGAGCTCCATGCTCTGCTCTGCTTCAGCAGCCGCTGCCTCTTGGGGGTGGCAGCTAGGCCTTGGGCCCTGCTGCAGAGGGCAGGGGCTGCACACCCAGGTTCCTAGACCTATAGCCCTGGCAGCTGGGGCCCCCTCCAGCAGGCTGAGGGAGGGCTGGGGGGGGAGTGAGGGGCACCAGTAGGGATGGGGAGGTTGTGGGTGGGAAGTGAAGGCACCAGGGGGGGCTGAGGGGGACGGTGGCTTGGGAGTGAGGGGCCTGGACCTGTGTCCTGGTGAGTGAATGGGGCAGGGAGAGCTCTGATTTTCCATGATAAAAAACCCCCAAAATCAAACAACAAAATTTATAGGTATTTAGAAATATAACTAAATAGTTATATTTAGTTTTATATAACTATAGTTATTTAAAATATACTAGTTTTATATAACTAAATATAGTTATTTGAAATATAACTATATATTTTATTATAGTTATTGAAGTACTCGTAGGCTTCCAAATTGCTTTAAAATTGTAAATAGACCAATAAAACATTGTCTTCAACTGATACCTATATATATAGTGGTGTTTCATTTTAATCATGGATTTGGGGTTTTTTTAATCAGAGAATTTACATTTTTTAAACAGAGAAAACCAGGATCCCTACTTATAAGTTTTGCTTTCCAGGCATCTAAATGTTGCTCTGCACTGAACTCTTTCCATATTGTCCACAATCTTCTTGAAGAGTGGGGCCCGAAACTGGAAACAGTTCTCCAGGTGAGGCCTCACCAGTGCTTAATAGAGCTGAAAAATCATTTCCCTTGGTTTGCAAGTGACACTCGGGTTAATACAACCCAGTATGCTGTTGGCTTTTTTTTTTTTTTTTTGCAACAAGAGCACACAGCAACAAAGTTGTGCAACAAGAGCATATTGTAACACCTGTGCTTCCACAACAAAAACATACATGAGCAATGATCCTTGCTCATGTGAACCCATTGGATATCTGGGTATAATGATTCCTTCTTTAAGTTTTACACGATCTGACCTATTGCTTCTGTTGCCTTTTGCTTGGAAGGGAAAGGTGCAACAGGAATGTTTGCCAGGGTTGCTGTTATTTTAGCATGTGGCATGTTGTAAGGAAGGCAAGTTAATAAAATATGCATTGGATGTACTGGTTGTGAAACTAGTGCAGAGCATCTGGATGTCTGGTCACGTTCAAGAAACAGTTCCTATGAAGGGACTGGAATGAGACCAGTTGTCATTCTCGGCTACTTTTGTCTTCCAAATAAGCCTTTCTTTTACTATTACTTTGCCTTAATCTTCTGCCCTTCTCTGTTCCTCAACTAACAAGAAATATTTCTTTAAGATTCTGTCTGTGGAAACTCTGATTTCTTCCTTTCTTTGTGTTTTTGTTTTGGTAGAGGCAACAGCCAGGAACAGCAGGATGGCCACAGCAGCTGTCTTGCACAGATGACATTTCTTTGGCGCTCTTTAAAATTACTCAGTAATTTAGTTTGGGAACTCGCCCTAGCCTTTTAGAGGGCTGTGCCTCTTTGGCAATACTTGTGGCAACAGCAGACTCACAGGTGCCCCACCCCCACAACTTGTTCTGCTCTAACTCATCTGGTTACTCTCTGTAACCTGGGAAAACATTCTGCTGTGCTGAATACTTGAAGGTTCTGTCTCACTTGAGTCACTGAAGTTTCTTGATTGCTGGGTCACAACTCCAAAATATAGGCCAAATCAGGCCCCTCTCTGCTCAGTACAAGCTTATTCCAAAGCTTCCTGAATTTAATAGGGGTATGAGTGCATCTAGGATTTCGAAAATGGGAATGTGACACACTGCTCCTTAGACCATGGTGTGGGATGAGGGCCAGGTGTGGTTTATAGTTTCATAGATTCATAGATGTTAGGGTCAGAAGGGACCTCAATAGATCATCGAGTCCGACCCCCTGCATAAGCAGGAAAGAGTGCTGGGTCTAGATGACCCCAGCTAGATACTCGTCTAACCTCCTCTTGAAGACCCCCAGGGTAGGGGAGAGCACCACCTCCCTTGGGAGCCCGTTCCAGACCTTGGCCACTCGAACGGTGAAGAAGTTCTTCCTAATGTCCAGTCTAAATCTGCTCTCTGCTAGCTTGTGGCCATTGTTTCTTGTAACCCCCGGGGGCGCCTTGGTGAATTAAAAACTCACCAATTCCCTTCTGTGCCCCCATGATGAACTTATAGGCAGCCACAAGGTCGCCTCTCAACCTTCTCTTGCGGAGGCTGAAAAGATCCAGTTTCTCTAGTCTCTCCTTGTAGGGCTTGGTCTGCAGGGCCTTAACCATACAAGTGGCCCTTCTCTGGACCCTCTCCAGGTTATCCGCATCCTTCTTGAAGTGCGGCGCCCAGAATTGCACGCAGTACTCCAACTGCGGTCTGACCAGCGCCCGATAGAGGGGAAGTATCACCTCCTTGGACCTATTTGTCATGCATCTGCTGATGCACGATAAAGTGCCATTGGCTTTTCTGATGGCTTTGTCACACTGCCGACTCATGTTCATCTTGGAGTCCACTAGGACTCCAAGATCCCTTTCCACTTCTGTGCTACCCAGCAGGTCATTCCCTAGGCTGTAGGTGTGCTGGACATTCTTCTTCCCTAGGTGCAGCACTTTGCATTTCTCCTTGTTGAACTGCATCCTGTTGTTTTCTGCCCACTTGTCCAACCTGTCCAGATCTGCTTGCAGCCGTTCCCTGCCCTCCGGCATGTCCACATCTCCCCATTTTGTGTCATCCGCAAACTTGGACAGAGTACATTTCACTCCCTCGTCCAAGTCACTGATGAAGACATTAAAGAGTATCGGTCCAAGGACCGAGCCCTGCGGGACCCCACTGCCCACACCCTTCCAGGTCAAAACCGACCCATCCACCACGATTCTCTGGGTGTGACCCTCCAGCCAATTCGCCACCCACCGGACTGTGTAGTCATCCAAGTCACAGCCTCTTAACTTGTTCACCAGCATAGGGTGGGATACCGTATCGAAGGCCTTCCTGAAGTCTAAGTATACGACATCCACCCCTCCTCCTGTGTCCAGGCGTTTCATAACCTGGTCATAAAAAGAAACTAGATTTGTCAGGCATGATCTGCCTGCCACGAACCCGTGCTGATTTCCCCTCAGCATAATTTGTCCTGCCGGGCTCTCACAAATGTGAGCCTTGATAATTTTTTCAAAGACTTTGCCAAGGATGGAGGTGAGACTGACAGGTCTATAGTTGCCCGGGTCCTCCTTCCTCCCCTTTTTGAAAATGGGGACCACGTTGGCCCTTTTCCAGTCCTCCGGGACTTGGCCCGTGCGCCACGAGCTTTCAAATATTCCCACCAGTGGCTGTGCAATGATGTCGGCCAGTGCCTTCAGCACCCTTGGATGGAGCTTATCCGGGCCTGCCAGAGCTCATCCGGGCCTGCCATGGAGCTCATCCGGGCCTGCCGGTTGGAGTCCCTGAGCCAGCAGGAACACTAAGGGGTGGGGCAGGGAGCAAGTGCAGACAGGGGTGATCTGCCCCCAGTGCCACTGTCCACAACTGACCCAGGCACAAGGGAAGCCCTTGAGCTGCTCCTCTTACCTCATAGGACTTGATGCGCAGAGGAGTGGCTGCAGGGAGCATTGCACAGGGTGTTGGGCTCAGCCAAGAATAGCAATAGTGATGGTCAGGTTCTTCCTTCCTGCAGCCAGTCCCTGCTCACCTCCCACCGCATATCATAGAATCAGAAAATTAGGGTTGGGAGGGACCTCAGGAGGTCATTTAGTCCAACCCCCTGCTCAAAGCAAAAATATCCCCCACTAGATCATCCCACCCGAGACTTTGTCTAGTCAGATCTTAAAAACCTCCAAGGATAGAGATTCCACAACCTTTCTGGGTAGCCTGTTCTAGTGCTTTACTACCTTCCTTGTAAGAAGGTTTTTCCTAATATCTAACCTAAACTTCCCTTGCTGCAACTTGACACCACTGTTTCTTGTTCCATCATCTGCCACCACTGCAAACAGTCTCTTTGGAACCACTGAAGGTTGCCATTGAATCCCACCTCAGTCTTTTCTTTTCTACACTAAATAAGCCCAGTTCCCTCAGTCTTTCCTCGTAAGTCATGTGCCCCAGCCCCTAACCATTTTCATTGCCTTCTGTGGGACTCTTTCTAATTTGTCCACATCTTTTCTGTAGTGCACCCAAAACTGGACATGGTACTCCAGATGTGACCTCACCAGTGCTGAATAGAGGGGAATAATCATTTCCCTAGATCTTCTGGCAACACCCCTACCAGAACAACCCAGTATGCTGTTAGCCTGCTTCACAGCAAAGGTGCACTGTTGGCTCATATTCAGCTTACTGTCCACTGTAACTGCCTTTTGTGTAAAGCTGCTACTTAGCCAGTCAGTCCTCAACCTGTACCAGTGCATGGGATTGTTTCATCCTAAGTGCAGGATTTTGCACTTATCTTTATTGAACCTCAAAAGATTTCTTTTCAACCAATTCTCCAATTTGTCTAGGTCTTTCTGAATCCTAGCCCTACCCTCCAGCACATCTACTACTCCCCTCCGCTTGGTGTCCACTACAGACTTACTGAGGGTGCACTCCATCCCATCTTCCAGATCATCAATGAAGATTTTAAACAAAGGTAGCCTCAGGACCACCCCTGGGACACTCCACTTGATACTGGCTGACAACTAGCCTTTGATTACTACCCTTTGAGCCTGACAATCCAGGCAGTTCATAGATTCATAGGCTGTAAGGCCAGAGGGACCTTGGAAGATCATCAGGTCCAGCTCCTTGCACCAACCGGGAAAGATAACTGGGCCCAGGTGACCCCAGCAAGGTGACTGTCTAGTCTCCTCTTGAAGATTTCCAGGGTATGTGATCATACCACCTCTGAAGGGAGCTTATTCCACAGTCTGGACACCCTGACTGTGAAGAAGTTTCTCCTAATGTTGAGCCTGAATCGGTTTTCAGGGAGTTTGTGGCCATTACTCCTGGTTTTCCCCTTGGATGCCCTAGTGAACAGTTGCTCACCAAGCCCTTGATGTACTCCCCTAGTGTTGTGGTAAGCTGCTACCAGGTCCCTTCTCAGCCTTCTTTTCTTCAGGCTGAAGAGTTCCAGACCCCTCAGCCTTTCCTTGTATGGCTTTCCCTGTAAGACTGATCATATAGGTGGCTCTTTGGACTCTCTCAAGCTTGTCCATGTCCTTGTTAAAGTGTATTGCCCAGAACTGGATGCAGTACTCCAGATGTAATCTCACTAGTGCTGAGTAGAGTGGAAGAATCACCTCCTTAGTTTTGCTGGAGATGCATTGATTAATGAGTATTATTGCCAGAGTATTATTTGCCCTACTGACTACAGCATCGCACTGCTGGCTCATATTCATACTGTGGTCTATTATTACCTCCACATCTATTTCATTCGCAGTGCTAGTCAGTTTGGTGACATGAAGCCTGGAGGTGTGTTGGGGGTTGCTTGTCCCAAGGTGGAGCACTTTACATTTCTTGATGTTGAACTTCACCGGATTCTGATCCACCCAACTTTCTAGCCTGTCTAGGTCCACCTGTATCTGTAGTAGGGCTGTGAGAAGCTTCGGTCACTGATTCATTTGGGCAGAGATTCGGCCCAATTCGGTGGCTGAATCTCCAAATCCAAATCGAATCAGAGGACCTTTTAACCTCTCTGAATCAAATTGGAACCCTCCAAATCTATTTGGAGAGATTCGGAAAGATTTGGAGATTTGGACATAGAGACAGCTTTAAATGTTTTTTCTACATACCTCTAGGTAGCTGGCGGCTCCTAAGTGCTGTGATATTGGGACGCATGAAGTGTCCCACAGAACCATGGGGAGCTCTCCAATGTGCTTTGCAGCAGACCTAGAAGTGGACCAGAAGCACTTATGGTGCTTCCCCCTCTGGCTTGGTGGCTGGTGCCTCCTGGGTCTGGGGTGGGGGGCACCCAGGGACCTCTGTGGCCATTCACTGAGCCAGGGAGGCACAGGGGGCAGTGAGTTGTCTGGCAGACCCAGAAGTGGACGAGAAGTTCTTTGAATCAGCATCGAATCTTCAGATTCAGATTTGGCCAAATCGAATCAGGGACAGTGATCTGAATCAATGAATTGAATTAGTTTCCCCAATTCAGGCCGAATCCAAATCCAAATCAAATACGGCCCGCTTTGCAAACTTCTTATCTGTAGCCTATCTTCTAGCATCACCACGCTTCCCCATAACTTGGTGTCACCCGTGAATTTGGCCAATGAGCTCTTCACCCCACATCCAAATCATTAATAAAGCTAACAGTTTTCTATCCACCTTACAGTCCATTCATCCAAACCATACTTCCTTAGCTTGCTTGCAAGAAAGTTGTGTGTGAATGCATGAAAGACTTGCTAAAATCAAGGTATGTCATATCCACTGCTTTCCCCACATCCATAGAACCAGTCATCTCATCATAGAAAGCAATCGGGTTGGTCAGGCATGACTTGCCTTTGCTGAATCCATGTGGATTATTCCTAATCACCTTCTTTTCCTCCAAGTTCTTAGAAATGGATTCCTTGCCAACTTGGTCTATGATTTTTCCAGGGACTGAGATGAAGCTGACCGGTCTATAATTCCCTGGATCCTACTTCTTCTCTTTCTTAAAGATGGGCACTATATTTGCCCTTTTCTAATCAGCCAGGAACTTTCTCTATGAGTTTTCAAAGATAATGGCCAGCAGGTCTGCAATCACATCAATCAATTTCCTCAGCACCCTCGGATGCATCACATGTAGCCCCATAGACTTGTATATGTCCAAATTTTCCAAATAGTCCCTAGTCTGTTCTTTCACCACTGTCAGTTGCTCATCTTTTCCCCAGAGTGTGCTGCCAGGTGCAATAGTCTGGAAGTTGACCTTGCTTGTAAAGACCGAATCAAAAAAGACATTGAGTACTTTGGCCTTTTTCGCATCATATATCCCTAAGTTGCTTCCCCCATTCAGTAAGGGACCCACATTTTCCCTGACCTTCCTCTTGTTGCTGACATCCTTGTGGAAAGCTTTTCTGTTACCCTTCATGTCCCTTGTTAGCTGCAACTCTAGTTGTGCTTTGGCCTTCTTGATTTCATCCCTGAATGCCTGATCAGTATTCTTTATTCTTATACTCTTCCCTAGTCATTTGTCCAGACTTCCACTCCTTCTAAGCTTCTTTTTTGTGTTGTAGTTCATTTAATAGTTCCCTGCTAAGCCAAGTTGGTCTTCGGCCATACTTGCTAGTCTTCCTGTTCATCAGGAAGACTGTAATGTTCCTGTCCCCTCAGTGAGGTTTCTTTAAAATACACCCAGTTCTCCTGGAATCCCTTCTCCCTCAGACTGCTTCCCTAGGGGATCCTGCCCATCCGTTCCCTGAGTGAGTCATAGTCTGCTTTTCTAAGGTCCAGGGTCCTTACTCTTCTGCTCTCCTTCCTTCCTTCCCTCAGGATCCTGAACTCAATCATCTTATGGTTACTGCTGCCCAAGTTTCCATCCATTACTACATCCCCCCCACAATTCTTCTTTGTTTGTGAGCAGCAGATCAAGAAGACCACAGCCTCTAGCTGGCTTCTCCAACACTTGCACCAGAAGGCTGTTCCCCAGCACTCTCCAAAACTTCCTGGATTACCTGTGCACTGCTATATTGCTCTCTCAGCAGATATCAGGGTGACTGAAGTTTCCTATCAGAACCAGGGCCTGTGATTGGGAAACTTCTGCCAGCCGACAGCTGTTTGAAGAAAGCCTCATCCACCTCATCCTCCTGGACTGGTGGTCTATAGTACACAGCCACCATGTCACCACCCTTCTTCCAGTGCCTGCTCCCAATCAACAGGAGATATGGTGCATTGGCATTGGCAGGGAGCAGGTGGAGGAGAAGGAAACCTGCCTCTGCTGCTGTCTCCTACCAACCCTGTCTCCTATCCTGCTCAGACACTCCCCATGCCTGGAGTGCTCCTGGGGCTTTTCTCCAGGCCCAAGTTAGCTGGAGACTGTAGTGGCCACAGGCAGGTCCCCTATTCCTATGTGTGCTCCTTGTCCAACCCCACAGCTGGTCCTGGGGCTCCAGCTGCAGGGATAGGCTGCATGGCATGCTAGGCTCAGCTAGAGTCAGTGGTAGTGAAAGAATGGTATAACCACATTGCTGGATCCACCCCTGAAAAGAGGAATTTATACTGATTTTGATAGACTCTGAATCAAGCCCAAGATCTGTATTTGTGAGGTAGGAGCATCATCCATATCTCACAAAGCCTTCCTTAGTTGGCTCACTGGGTGAATGAGAGTTTTCTCACCCACTGTCAGGCTGTGACTTTGAACCTAGGGCCCTAGCATGCCTAGCACAGCTGCCCATCCCAGTCTGCTACCTCCCAAACAGAACACTGGGGTGGACATAGTTGGCCAGGACCACTGAGCTGGGCCTAGCCACGTGTCCAATCCCTGTCACTGGAGTAGCCAGCCTAGCTCAGCTGACCCTTCACCCCTTCCAATATAAAGCCTGGACCTGGAAGAGGCACAACAAGGTTAAACACTCTACCTAGGCTGCTGCACTGTCGGCTTGTGCTACTACTGGTTTCCTAACAGAATCTCTGGATTTCTGACCTGACTTGTCCATAGATCCTGAGTTTTGCCTGACCCTTTGGATACCTAACCCAGCTAGCTTCCTGACCTTGCACGCTGCCTGACCCTCTGGATCTCTGACTCAGTTCCTCAGATGGATCTCCTGGTTTCTGCCTTCCCAATGCTCAGACTCAGTACACTTCCTCAAGACCTGGCTGCCTGTGACCTCCCATGACACCTGCTACAAAAATATATGGGGGACTATCTTCAATTCTGGCAGATCTCAGTGAACCTGTGAAAGGCCATGGACTGCCAAACAATTGCTGCGTACCTTTCCTATGGCTCTGTGCCCCTGATACGCTCCCTTCTGTCCTTGGCTCTCTGATAGTATGTATAAATGGAACTGGGCTAACAAGGACTTTCCCTCACCCCTGGCAGCCCCTAGGACACTGTGTTTGGGGGGGACAGGGAAAAATATATGAGAAAGAAAACAAAACTTGTAATTTAATGGAGGAGGAATAATGCATGTCCAGAATGCCCTTGCCCACTCCTGCCAGAGGCTCACCCAGCATCTAGTTTTTCAATACAGCAGGGACCACACTCTTTTAGATGTGAAGTCTAATCTGACCAGAGGCAGGGTGGCCTGTTGGTTAAAATCATAGTTGGGACTCAGGGAACTCAGGCTCAATTTTCTGCTTGGTTACAGACTGCCTATGTGACTTTGGGCAAGTGATAGAGCCTCACTTCCCCAGCTGAATAATAGCACAAATCTCCTGAAGGAAGGTGCATCCAAGATTGTGAGAGGTTCAAACAGGAGTAATAAGGGCAAGATAAGTACCTCAGACAGATGACTACCAGTGCTTGCCATAACTCTCCCCCAACACACCCTCTTCATGCTTCATCCTGCTGCCTCTCTTCATTATTAGAAATCAGATGCACAGCAACAAAACAAAACAAAATCAACGCTGAGGTATTAATGCTTCCTTTGGTATGGATGTTTCTATCCATTTGGTTTACGATGACTGTCACTAGAACAATTGCTGTTCTGCCAATCCTAGTGTTTTTAATATCTTGATTGTTGTCAGCTTAAACAACATGGCTGGCCTTGTTAGTTTCAGACTATAACAGTCTGCAGATCAAACATATCCCAGACACAAACCCACCAGCCACATGCTTAAAAAAAAGCCTACTTGGGTAATCAGAAATTACCATGCCTATAACCAGCTTTTTCTTGGAACCAAATACTATGGCAGGTTATTTTTAATTTTTATTAGCGCCTGTAGAGCAATTACTCCATATTTGGAAACAAATGGCCTCAGCAAAATTTCATCTTGGGGGAAAAAATACCAGTTTTTCTATTTATAAAAAACAATAAAGCCAGGTCATAAAACCTGTAACTGCTTTAATGCTTGCACTCTTTTTGCAGTTACTCAAAGGGGAAAAATAAAAAGAGCTAATTATTTTTCATCTATTCCTTACCATGCACTGAGAGTCCAACTGCTTAATATACTAAGCTTTTTTCCAGCCTTTGGCATTAATGAATTAAGCCTTACTATAATCTTTGTTACAGGGGGGAAAGAAACAATAACCCTTTTCCAGAGGGCAGCTGAGTCACTAAGGTCACATGAGCCACATAAGATCAGACAGAACACAAATGGCAGAGCTGGGAACAGAACCCCAGGTAAAGTTCTGTCATTTGCCCAAATCACAGCCCAGATGAAAGCAGGGTAAAGATGACTTTAAGCTACATACATGCCTTTCTACTCCTGGGCTGCTGTGGGGAGATTTCTTGATAAGACAAACAGCTCTTGAGGCTACTTTAATTATGACAGCCTTCCCTATCTCCACCGGGCTGCTTGGAGGCCTTACACTCAACACACTTTGCTAATAAATCCAACATACTCCCCAAGGCCAGGGCTTGCAAATGGATCCTCAGAAGGCTTTAGCTTTATGACTGTCCATTACAGTTCTTGCACCACAGGAAATCTCCCAAGCTAGAAAGAGGTTTTTTGAAGGTCATGTTTACCCAGCATGGAATGAGGCTCTCACTCCTGCAATCTTGACTCCCAGACTCATGCTTTAGGGGCATGACCCGATGAGCGCATACATGCATGAGTGTGCATTTCCCATAGGACAAACAGAAGCACAAATAGCAGCAGTACATATTTCTGACACTAGGGCTGTGCAAAACGGCACTGTTCCGTTCCAACTTCAGTTTTGAGGTCTGGAGGGAACAGTGTTTTGTATCAAATTTCATTTTGAGTCGAAAAAGCCTCACTGTTTCACTTCATTGAAACAGTGAGGCTGTTTTGACGCTGTTTCAACATTTCACCCGACCATCACGCTGGGGAAAGGAACTCAGCCCAGCTGGGCTGAGTTCCCATCCCCTGCGCTAGATTGGGCTGGGGATGGGCTGACTTCCTTTCCCAACCCTGATCCTAGCATTGGGGATGGGAAGTCAGCCCAGCTGGGCTGACTTCCCATCTCTGGTACTAGATCGTGCCGGGGCGGGAAGACAGTCCAGCTGGGCTGACTTCCTGTGCCCTCCCGGATCTTGAGCTGGGGATGGGAAGTCAGTCTAGCTGGACTGACTTTCCATCCCCAGCACTATGGTCGAAACATTTTGACTTTAAAAATGTTTCAACTAGCCTTGTTTTGTTTCGAGGCTATGTTGACGCCCTTTGCTTTGCTTTGATTTTGCTGTTTTGACCTCGAAATGAGTCAAAACAGTGTTGAAACAAAATGGCAAGTGAAATTTTGCACAACCCTATGTGGCACTGCTATTTGTCCCCGGGTATACCCCTGCATGTGCACTCTGGCATGTTGCAAGTAACCCTCATGGGGTACGGGAGGCTCAGGCCAGCACCTGTGCTGGCTCTAGCAGGTTTACCTGGGGTGCTGGGTCCTCCCAGGGCAACAGCAGTACCAAGCTGGCCACTCAGAGCCTGGCTGGCAGCCAGAGTATAGCTCTGGCCGGTCAGGCTCTGGTTTCTGATAGCGCACACTTCTGCCATGTATGCTACGCCACTTTTTTTAGTAGCGGGTTTTTTTACACTGGGACTGCCATGCTGCTAATTTTCAGTGCAGCAAATATATGTATGTGCACTGCATGTGGTTTGGGATGCCTCAAATGGGTTTGAAACACCACAGACTGCATGTGCACACTCGTTGGGATGCAGCCTAGGAGTATAGCACTGAAAGGAGCCTCGTGGGCCACCTATCCAGTCTTGTCCCTGCATTTACAGGCAACCATTTATCCAAAAGTATCTACAAGAATATCTACTCTGATCCTTCTTGCAAAGCATCTCCAAGGAATCTATAGCATGCAGGAGAGGTCAGGACACCACCAATGCCCTGACTACTGCCAAAAGACCTTCTTCCAGGTAACATATATTAAGCAGAAGAAAGACGCTATAGGCAGAATCCATTTTTACTTTATGCACCCAGATGGCACTTGCCCTGGCACATAGGTGCTATTTTGGGCACTTAGGAGCAGTTAAGGATCCTCTTCCACATGCAGTGTGAATGAGTAATTGTCCATGTACCTTCTGTGCAAGTGTAGCCCTCCCTTCCTTCCACAGCATGGAGCTAAGGGGGGCATGGTCAGGCTCTGGCAGGAGCTCTGATTAGCCCAGCAGGGAATTGATAACAGTGTTTATCACCCAATTAAGAAAACAACAGAGGGACATTACCAGTTACTTGTTGATTCTGCCTGTTTATTCAGCACTGACTGTAGCCACCACATGGTCTGCTAGCTAATACACAGACATCTCCTCAGCAAGGCAGAGGGGAGGGGAGAATTCCTGCTTAGCAGGGGGTGGTGGGGGTAGGGAGCTGCAGCCAGGGAGCAGAGGGGCGAACCCTGCTGTGGAGCAGAGAGCCCCACCTAGCCCAGAGAGCATGCCAGGATGCTGGGGGGGTGTGGTTTATCTTAAACCAGGAAGGGGTCTGGGACAGACATTGCACAAACCGGTTTGAGTCAAATCAGTTAAGTCTGATACTACATTCAACCAGGTTTATCTCAAACCGATTTCAGCCATTCTCAAACTGGTTTATGTTCAGTGAACATCTGCTCTATTACAGGTTTAAACCAGTTTCTGATTACTTAAACTGCCTTATGTGTAATGTCTGTCCCAAGCCCACATGACAAGCTAGGTATTTTGCAGTTCACTTTCTGAATCTGAGCCACTGCACCCTGTATTTACTATTCATTGGCCAAAATAGATGGAAAGTAATGAGGAAGTTTCTGCCCCATTGGGATAAGAGTCCAAGTTGGAAAAATGGGTCCACTTCCTTCCCAAGACAGGAATAAGGGATGCCTGAGAGAGTCCAGAGAAGAGCCACGCGCATGAGCAGAGGTCAGGAAAACAGACTTTACGATGACAGGCTGAGAGCTATGGGGCTCTTTAGCCTGGAAAAGAGCAGGCTCAGGGGTGATCTGATGGCCACCTATACATTTATCAGGGGTGACCACCAGTATCTGGGAGAATATTTGTTCACCAGAGTGCCCCAAGGGATGACAAGGTCAAACCGTTATAAACTACTGCAAGACCGTTTCAGGCTGGACATAAGGAAGAATTTCTTTACTGTCTGAGCCCCCAAGGTCTGGAATAGCCTGCCATCGGGGGTGGTTCAAGCACCTACACTGAACACCTTCAAGAGAAAATTGGATGCTTATTTTGCTGGGATCCTATGTCCCCGGCTGATTTCCTGCCCTTCTGGCGGGGGGGCTGGACTCAATGATCTTCCAAGGTCCCTTCCAGCCCTAATGTCTATGAAATCTATGAAATGGGAAGGGAATGCTATTATTAGACCATGAAATTGTTCCTGAAGAGTCCAAACCTGCAGTTGGGTCCACATGAGCAGCCCTTTGCAACTCTGCAGAACTTAGTGAGCATCTCTGAGGCAAAATAATTTTTTTCAGCTGGGAATTGGATTGTTTACAAAATATCAGTTCAAGATGGAAGCAACTTCAGATGTGTTGAACCACAGTGTTGCTGCTGGTAAGCCGAACACTTCTTACTTGGATGGAAGAGCCCTTGGCATTTTGTCATCAGAACACGCCTGGAGGCTCAGTTTACCTTTTTAGGCTCTTGCTGGGCTACTGTAAACAGACTCTAAATGTTAGTTGGTGGACGGACAGCCAACCATCACTGGTAAAGGGAAGAGTTGTTCCTGAGCCTTGGTATATCTGTAAGAGAACCAAAGACTTGGAGGAAGGCTGAAGTTCCCTTACCTCCTCCAAACTACACTTAATAAAGGAGTCAAAACAGGGGCCAGGCGGACCAGTTCTGTGCCTGGAACAAACTAAGTTATAGTAAACTGGGGAGGAAGGTGACTTCTCATTAGTTACTTCATAGGAAAAAGGGGAGTAAACATTCCAGGCTGTATGGTCTTGGCTGGGTTTGTATTTTGATGGGGATTTGCTCAATCCTTGTCTGTGCCATAGCAATGTTGCATTCCTCTCTTGGCCCAAATCTGATTTAAAGCTGCCTTGCTCAACAATGGAAGATTCCCTCACATAAGAAGAGTCATATCACCTCTTGCTTAGGATATGGCTAGAGGAAAAGAACCATGTCCTCTTCCTATCCTCTGACAATCTCCAGCTGCCACTGGCACTAGGTGTCATTCAGAGCAACCTTTAGGGTACTCATATTTATTGTCAAGGAATCTGAACAGCTCAGAGTGACCACAGACTCCTTGGAGTGTACAGGTGGCCTAACACTAATCTGCATCCTTATCCTGCTGAGTGCATCAGAGTTTCCTTGCTGCAGCCAGTGATCTTGCTCAGCACTTACAACTGCTTTGCTTGCTCTATTAATGTTCAATATCCAGAGCCATGGATAGGTGCTCTGTCAACTCAAATGGCATCAGATAAGAGGCCCAATTTACCAATTTACCAATTATCAATGAGTCCTACTGCCCAAAACTGATTTAATGGTCAATGGTGGAACAAGATTCTGTCAGGTGGTCTGCACTGTTCTTTGTGATATGAGCTAGAATCTATAGTGCAGTGCTTTCAGAATTCAGATGCTTCTGTCTTTTTTTCTTTTTCTTTATGAGCTACAGTAGCATTGTTCACATTTTATACCATCTCCATCTCCATTTTTCCCTCAATATGCTTTGGCTCTTTCCTTGTGCTCCTAACTGAAAAATCAGTATGTGGCTGTAAACTTGGAACAGATTTTTGTTCATAGGCTTTATAGCAAAAAGGTGGGTTTCTGGTGGTGCACACTGCTGCTGCATACACCATGCTGCTTTGTGTGAGACTTTTTGGGGGTTTTTTTTGATACCTGGACACTCTGGTATCAAATTTTGGCACCACACTGCAAATATGCAGTGCAGTGCACAGGTGCACGTTTACCATGTGTGGCTTGTGGCACCACAAACAGGTTTGAGGTACCACAAACTGCATGTGTGCACTCCTCTGGATGCATCCATGGGATATAAATGGAAGGGACCTTCCCAATTTATTGCCCCATTACTTTAATCCACACTTACCAGATCATTATATTATCCAAGAAACTGAAATAGGAATAAGGGACTATTTCAAAACTATTAAAAGGTAATAGTTGACACATAATCCACAATGAACCCATAGAATTCCTTCTCACAAGGTGTCATTGGGACCAGCATGTTAGCAAAATTGCAAAATATAGTAAGCATTCATACAGATAGCAAGAATTTCCTGATAACAGTAAATGTTGAAAAAATAAACAAGAGCCTTGGAAGGGCTATAAACACTCAGACTCCCCCCACTGATAGATGAGAGAAATCTTTTCCTGGAGGAAGTTTCTCACAAAATAGCTCACTCTAGGACTTCTGCAACCTTCCTCTGAAGCAGCTAGAGGGACTTAATACTAGAGGCAGAATCCTAGATTAAATGGACACCTACTCTGTATTATCATTTGGTGCTTTGTTTAAAGTGACTCTGGCTGTGTCTACATGAGATGCTGACTATGTAATTGATACTACACAGTCATTTAGTACTTGTATAAATGTCCAATTTTGGGTGCCACACTTCAAGAGGGATGTGGGCAACATCAAGAGGGTTCAGAGGAGGACCACTCGTATGGTTAGGGGCCTGCAGGCAAAGCCCTACAAGGAGAGATTGAGGTCCCTGGATCTCTTCAGCCTCTGCAAGAGAAGGCTAAGAGGTGATCTTGTGGCCGCCTACAAATTCATCGGGGGGGGAACATTGTCTGACCTTACTGCACTTTCCTGCCCAGGGCAGGGAGTCGGATTCAATAATCTACTAAGGTCCTTTCCAAGCCAAACATCTATGAATCTATGACTGCTCAGTAACTGGAGTTCCTGTGCAGTAGTGCTGCCAAATGGCTTTTTTGTGACACTGACTGCACAGTAGTCTGAGACTACTGTGCGGTAGTGTCTCATCACGCTTTCTACCATGCAATGCTACTGTGTAGTAGTCATGTAGATTCAGTATCTGTAGCCCTCTTGAGTAGTGCTGAAGATTGATGTGTCCTGGATGACTAAGGGTCATCAGAGATAAATGACCTCCTGTTCTTTTGTCACCAAGATTTGTAAAGAAGGGGGCAAAAAGGCTGGTGTGTTTATAGAAACTTTGAAAATAACTGAGGTTTCTCCTGTTTGTGGTACTTGGATCTTAGAACCAGAGCTGGTAATTCGTGGCAAATAGACATCTGCTTCATTTTCTCGCTTATATTTTTTGTCACAAATGATCTGTGAAAAAATCATGATTTGGCAGAATTTGTGTTGTTCCTAAATGTTAAAAGAGCAGTTTGCATGCACAAACTTTAGCACATGGTTTGTTTGAAAAATGGTCACTGGAAATGGTATTTGCATTGTATGAATGAGCCTCTAAGACACATAGAGGAAGAGTGGTCGTTCTTTAAGGAGACGATCCTCCAAGCCCAAAAGGTGACAATCCCCACACAGATCCAAGGGGGCAGGAGTGCTCAAAAGCCCCCATGGCTCACCAAAAGCATCCATGAACGTCTCAAAGCTAAAAAGGAGGCGTATACCCAATGGAAGGGAGGGGCTATCACCAATGAGGATTATACTTCCATTGCCCAAGATTGTAGGGGGGCTGTTACGAAGGCTAAGGTGGAGATGAAACTGGGACTAGTGACCCAGATCAAGGATAACAAGAAGTCCTTTTTTAAATACATAGGGGGTAAAAAGAAGGTACCGGGTAACATAGGGCCTCTGCAGGATATGCTAGGAAATCTGGTGGTCACACCAGATGAGAAAGCTGACCTATTTAACAATTTCTTTGCCTCTATCTTTTTGTGCAGGGACTGGGGCATCCCCTGCACTGGGATGCACAATGGACCCAGGGGAGGCACTGCCAGGCCCAGGGTCAGTGAGGAGCTAGTCAGGGAACTTCTGGTGGGTCTAGATGTGTTCAAGTCAGGAGGTCCTGACGATCTCCAACCCAGAGTGCTGAGGGGATTGGCAGAGGTCATTGCGGGACCCCTGGCACAGCTTTACTAGCACTCATGGTGCTCTGGTGAGGTGCTGGAGGACTGGCAAAGGGCCAATGTGGTCCCCATTTTCAAAAAAGGGAGGAAGAAGGACCCAGGAAACTACAGGCCCATTTGCCTTACTTCGGTCCTGGGGAAGCTCTTTGAGAAAATTATCCAGGTGCACATCTGTGAGGGGCAAGCAGGGGAGTGTATGCTTAGGGGCAACCAACATGGGTTCATTAGAGGCAGGTCCTGTCAGACCAACCTGGTGGCCTTCTACGACCAGGTCACAAAATCCTTGGATGCAGGTGTCGTGGTGGACGTAGTCTTTCTGGACTTTAGGAAGGAAGCGATCCTCAATGCACAAACTAAGTCTATTCCATCTCGGAGGAAAGGCAGCAAGAGGGCACAGCAGCCCCCCTGGCTCTCCAGGGACCTAGCAGACCTCCTGAGGCTAAAAAGAAAGGCCTACAAAGGATGGAGGATGGGAGTCACCTCCAAGGAGGAATATTCTGCACTGGTCCGGTCCTGTAGGGAGCAGACCAGGAAAGCCAAGGCTGCAACTGAACTCCAGCTAGCTTTGAGCATCAAGGACAATAAAAAGTCCTTTTTCAGATATGTGGGGAGCCGGAGGAAAAGCAGGGGTAACGTTGGACCCCTGCTGAACCAGATGGGGCAACTGACAACTGACGCCCAGGAAAAAGCCAACCTATTAAATAGGTACTTTGCGTCGGTCTTTCATCAGCCCCATGGGACGCCCGTGCCCGCTACAGGGCCGGGAAGTCCGGGTGAGGGTGATCCCCTGCCCTCCATTAATGCTGACTTTGTGAAGGAACATCTTGAGAAGCTGGATACCTTCAAGTCAGCCGGCCCTGACAATCTTCACCCCAGGGTACTCAAGGAGCTGGCGAGCATCATAGCCCAGCCTCTAGCGTGGATCTTTGAAAACTCTTGGCGCTCTGGTGTAGTGCCCGAAGACTGGAAGAAGGCCAACGTGGTGCCTATCTTCAAGAAAGGGAGGAAAGTGGATCCGGCTAACTATAGGCCCATCAGCCTGACTTCTATCCCGGGGAAGATCTTAGAAAAGTTTATTAAGGAGGCCATCCTTAATGGACTGGCCGACGCCAACATCTTAAGGGATAGCCAGCACGGGTTTGTTGAGGGTAGGTCTTGCTTGACCAATCTCATTTCCTTCTATGACCAGGTGACCTATCACCTGGACAAGGGAGAAAAGATTGATGTCATATATCTTGACTTCAAAAAAGCCTTCGATCTGGTGTCCCATGATCGTCTCTTGGAGAAACTGGCCAATTGTCGCCTTGGGTCCCCCATGATCCACTGGCTGGAAAATTGGCTCTGGGGTCAGACCCAGAGGGTAGTAATTGATGGAAGTCACTCATCGTGGTGTCCTGTGACCAGTGGGGTCCCCCAGGGCTCTGTCCTTGGACCCATACTGTTCAACATCTTCATTAATGATGTGGACACTGGAGTCAGAAGCGGACTGGCCAAGTTTGCTGATGACACCAAACTTTGGGGCAAAGCATCCACACCAGAAGACAGGCAGATGATCCAGGCTGACCTGGACAGGCTCAGCAAGTGGGCGGATGAGAATCTGATGGTGTTCAACGCCGATAAATGCAAGGTTCTCCACCTTGGGAAAAAAAACCCGCAGCATCCTTACAGGCTCGGCAGTGCTATGTTGGTTAGCACTATGGAAGAAAGAGACTTGGGGGTCATCATTGACCACAAGATGAACATGAGCCTGCAATGCGATGCTGCGGCTAGTAAAGCGACCAAAACGCTGGCTTGCATCCATAGATGCTTCTCAAGCAAATCCCGGGACGTCATTCTCCCCCTGTACTCGGCCTTAGTGAGGCCGCAGCTGGAGTACTGCGTCCAGTTTTGGGCTCCACAATTCAAAAAGGATGTGGAGAAGCTTGAGAGAGTCCAGAGAAGAGCCACACGCATGATCAGAGGTCAGGGAAGCAGACCCTACGATGACAGGCTGAGAGCCCTGGGGCTCTTTAGCCTGGAAAAGCGCAGGCTCAGGGGTGATCTGATGGCCACCTACAAGTTTATCAGGGGTGACCACCAGTATCTAGGGGAACGTTTGTTCACCAGAGCGCCCCAAGGGATGACAAGGACGAATGGTCACAAACTACTACAAGATCGTTTCAGGCTGGACATAAGGAAGAATTTCTTTACTGTCCGAGCCCCCAAGGTCTGGAACAGCCTGCCACCGGAGGTTGTTCAAGCGCCTTCATTGAACACCTTCAAGATGAAACTGGATGCTTATCTTGCTGGGATCCTATGACCCCAGCTGACGTCCTGCCCTTTGGGCAGGGGGCTGGACTCGATGATCTTCCGAGGTCCCTTCCAGCCCTAATGTCTATGAAATCTATGAAATCTATGAAGGCCTTTGACACTGTCTCTCACCCCATTCTCATTAAGAAATTAGGCGACTGTGGTGTTGATGCCTACACAGTTAGATGGGTCACAAATTGGTTGGAGGGCTGCACCCAGAGAGTGGAGGTGGATGGGTCTTTTTCGACCTGGAGGCATGACAGCAGTGGTGTCCCCAACGGCTTGGTCCTCGGGCCTGCACTGTTCAATATCTTTATCAGTGACTTGGATGAGGGGGTGAAAAGCACCTTGTTCAAATTCATGGATGACACTAAAATGTGGGGAGAAGTGGGCATGCTGGAGGAGAGGGACAGGCTGCAACTAGATCTAGACAGGTTACAGGGGTGGGCAGATGAGAACAGGATGGGATTCAATACTGACAAGTGCAAGGTACTGCACCTCAGGAGGAAGAACCAGCAGCATACCTACAGGCTGGGGAACTCCCTTCTAATCGGTGCAGAGGCAGAAAAGGATCTTGGTGTCATTATTGATTCCAAAATGAACATGGGCCGCCAATATGGGGATTGGGTCAGGAAGGCTAATTGCACCTTGTCATGCATCTATCACAAGCAGGTCCAAGGATGTGATCCTCCCCCTCTATGCAACACTGGTCAGGCCGCAGTTGGAGTACTACGTCCAATTCTGGGCGCCGCACTTCAGGAGGGATGTGGACAACATCGAGAGGGTCCAGAGGAGGGCCACTCACATGATCGGGGGCAGCAAGGCAGGCCCTACAAGTGGAGGCTACAGGACCTGAACCTGTTCAGCCTCCACAAAAGGCTGAAAGGGGATCTGGTGGCCATCTATAAACTGGCCAGGGGGGACCAGCAGGCTATGGGAGAGTCCCTGTTCTCCCGAGCACTACCGGGAGTAATGAGGAATAACGGCCATAAATTGACCAAGAGTAGATTCAGGCCAGATATCAGGAGACATTACTTCACAGTCAGGGCAGCTAGGAGCTGGAACCAACTTCCAAGGGAAGTGGTGCTCGCTCCAACCCTGGGGGTCTTCAAAAGGAGGCTAGACAAGCACCTAGCCGGGGTCGTTTGACCCCAGCATTCTTTTCTGCCCATGGCAGGGGGTCGGACTTGATGATGTGCTCAGGTCCCTTCCGACCCTACCTACTATGAAAATATAGTATTTATTAGGTGTGGGCCCTTTTTTATTCAGATTTGGCCCAAATCCAGGACAGCAACTCGATTAGTTGATTTGGATCACTGTCCCTGATTCAATTCAGCTGAATCTGGATCTGAAGATTCAATGCTGATTCAGAGAATCAGTGATTCGGCCATAGCCGCAGCTTTACATGTTTTTTACATACCTCAAGGTACTAGTGCAGGTTGTAAATGCTGCAATACTGGGGCAGATAGAGCATCCCACAGGACTGCGGGGGGGCCCTCCATGTGCTCAGCAGGGAGCCCGGAAATGGACCATAAGTACTTCTAGTCCATTTCCAGGTCCGCCGGGGAGCATGCTGGGGGGGCCCCCACAACCCACAGCTCAGCAATCAGCCATGGGGGGACTCCGGGTGCCCCCCCAAGACCCAGAAGGCACCAGTCACCAAGCTGGGGGAGTTGGGGGGGAGGAGGCAGCGCGCTTCCCGGTGGACTTGGATGTGGACCAAAAGTGCTTCTGCTCCACTTCCGGGTTTACTGCTGAGCACGTTGGGGAGTCCCCCGCACTTCTGTAGGACACTCTATGCGCCCCAACATCGCAGCGTTCATGAGCTGCCTGCTGCCTGGAGGTATGTAGAAAAATCATTTAAAGCTGTATCTATGTCCAAACCTCTGATTCCATACCTACTGGCTGGGAAGTGACCCTCTTAGAAGCACAGAAATGGAAAGGAATCTCAGAGTCATAGTGGACTCCAAGATGAACACGAGTCATCAGCGTAACGAAATCATCAGCAAAGCTAACCAACCGCACTTTATCAAGCATCAGTAGATGCATGACAAATAGATCCAAGGAGGTGATACTTCCCCTCTATGCAGCATTGGTCAGACCACAGTTGGAGTACTGCATCCAGTTTTGGGCGAGGTACTTCAAGAAGGATGTTGATAGACTCAAGAGGGTCCAGAGGAGGGCCACTCATATAGTCAGGGGCTTACCAGACAAGCCCTATGAGGAGAGACTGAGGGACCTGGACCTCTTCAGCCTCTGCAAGAGAAGACTGAGAGGTGGTCTCATGGCCACCTACAAATTTATTAGGGGTACGCAGCAACGGATTGGAGATGCTCTGTTCACCAGGGCGCCTCTTGGGGTAACAAGGAACAATGGTCACAAACTGACAGAGAGCAGATTTAGGCTAGATATCAGGAAAAACTTCTTCACGGTAAGGATGGCCAAAATTTGGAATGGGCTTTCCAAGGGAGGTGGTGCTCTCCCCAACCTTGGGGGTCTTTAAGAGAAGGCTGAATAGGCATCTGCCTGGGGTCATCTGACCCCAGCACTCTTTCCTGCCTAGGCATTGGGTCAGTCTCAATGATCTGTTGAGGTCCCTTCCAACCCTAGCATCTGTGAATCTATGAATCCTTCCAAATCTTTCCAAATCTCTCTGAATTGATTTGAAGGGTTCTGATTTGATTTGGAGACATTAAAGAGTCCTCTGAATTGATTCAGATTCGGAGATTTGGCCACTGAATCAGGCTGAATCTCTGCCAAATTGAATCAGGGACCAAAACTTTGGACAGCCCTAGTATTTATTCTGTTTTCTGACTGGATAACCTAACCTTTATAAAAAGGTGATACCATCCCAGTACCCAGATTATCCACCAACATTCACAGTTGGTCAACAGGGTTTTTTTGCAGATAACAGAGCTTTTCAGAACAGCCACCAGCAATGCTCCCAGGTGACTGCTCTCCCCAAGATTTATTCACAGACACTGCTGAAAGACCGCTTTTAGGTAAATAAGAAAGAAGGCTTGAGAAGACCACAGCAGTGAGTCTTCCTCTTATGAATAACTGGGATGCTTTTTGGCTGTATTTGCCACATTCTTCTCAGAACTTTTTGGATTCTGCTGAGCAGCCTTGACTGTAGATACACTGGACAATCCAGATCTACCCAGGCAAACTACATGGTTGACAAACAGAACCATTCTTTTCCTCCATATGAGGATGAGGACTAGATGACCAGCTGGATGGTATGACAGAGATTTCAGTTGTGTGTAGTTTGGCATCTTCTATCCACGAATAGTGCATGTCCTTAAGTTTCTCCAGATCCTCCTCAGAAAATAGCCATGTGTGAATAGGCATCATTGCCAGAAACAGCTATCACATCACTGACATCCAAACTGAATGCCTGCAGCCAAAGCCTGGTTGCCAGAATACTTTCCCAGTACAGCAAATGGAATGAAACTCTCTGCTCTTTGGGGAAAGAACTAGAAAAGTGATATCCCTCTTCCTTCCACAGCTCCACATGTGCTCATGTGGGAAAGAGGAAGGGCAGCAGTTACCCAGAGAGGCTTCATTTGAAAGGAAGACAATAAGCACTCTCACTGGGGTCAAGCTCATTGGCTGAAGAGTAGGCTGGACCTAGTATATAAAGCCTGGATCTTGCATTTAGGCTTTGGCTGCTCAGTGATTCACAGCCTGTTCTCCTTCAGCCTGGCTCCTGCCTGGTTCTCCAATCTTGATTGCCCTGTTTGGGTGTCCTGGATTATATGGCTCCTGACTTCTGGCACTGCCTGGGCTATGGACATAGATCTTCCTTATTGACTAGGACTTTGACTTGACTCTCTGATTCTGACCCTCTTGTGCAGCCTTGGCCCCTAGGCTGGATCCTTCTTTGACTCTGGTATTTGTCTACCTCTGTCCTCCTCAAAATTGCCCATGATTCAGTCCTTACAGCAGCTGCCTGTTGTGGTCAGCATGATGGTAGCTTGACCTTGTGAGCCAGCTAATAAGAGCCTCTTCCTTTACGAGACTTCCATGGAAGAGAAGGGGAACAGCAAAGGATGTTGTTATACTCGAAACATTTGTATCCAGCCTCCTATGAAACATCCAGTGCAAAATTCTGCAAAGAACAGTTTGCCCAAAATCATGTTGATGGGTCTGCTACCATATTTGCAAGGGGGGGCATTTAGAAATACTGCAAAATGTCTCTTCTACAGTCCTGGACAGTCTCCAAAATGAAGGGAGTTGTCTTAGCCATATTATCAATGAGATGATCTGCCTTAATTGTCTCCTCCAGCAGACTTATGAATCTGGCCTTTGAAAGTTTCTGCTGTGTCCAAGTGGCACGCACACCATTCTCATCTAGATGAAACAACAGCCTAATACCAAGGCTACTTAGAGCTCTCAGTACTGTGGAAACACAAGGCCTCAACTTCAGTGCCTCCACAACATCCATGGAAATGTGTGTGCCAAGGATCTATTGACATTAGGAAGCTGCTTTCATGGGATGGGACAAATATCTTCTATGTAGCCACAACGTTCTGTTTGAATAAAGCTATCAGGCTGATAGTTACCATTTCCAGGCTGACTTCAGGTCAACAAACATTGGTACCAACACATTGAGAATTAGGCTAGCAGGATGTCTCGGTCCCTTGGAGGTAAGAAAGAAAAGGAGAGCTGCCTGACTGTTGGGAATTAAATACTCCTACAGAACACAAGGCCTAACTCAGAAAAGACTTTCCTTTAAGCAGCACCAGAGCAGCGTATGAAGATACAGAGGGCTTTTAAAGAACCATTCCTTTCTGTGCCCCTGGGTATTTGTTCTCACAGGTCCTTTCAAAGATGTGGGGGAGTGCAGGCTGTGGCTGACATTAGCTATGCCATAATGGACTACAAGCTCAGCTGTGAGCCTCATTTATGCATTGCTCGGGGATGAAGAAGGATCTTATAACTTTGCAGGCTAGCTTGGTTTCAAGTCCATGAGAGTGTGTGGAAACCCTTTTCAGGATGGACTGCTTCCATGGATATCTTCAAGCAAATCCAACACCTGAATCATATGAACTCTGTTCTGGGGCATAGGATGCAACATTAAGACCAACTTTTGAGGGACAAAATCTGATGGTACTTGTAACACCTGTTATACCACTTGGGCTGTCCTCAGTTTACATAGAAGAAAAGGGAAGGAAGGGGAAGAAATCCATATTTTGCAAGTTGAGGTCTAAAAATACAGTAGGAGGTACAGCACAAAATCCTTAGATGCAGGGGTAGCAGGTAACAAAATCCTTAGACGCAGGGGCAGCAGTGGACGTAGTCTTTCTGGACTTCAAGAAGGCCTTCGACACTGTCTCCCACCCCATTCTCATTAAAAATTAGGGGACTGTGGTGTTGACACCTACACAGTCAAATGGGTCGCTAACTGGCTGGAGGGCCACACCCAGAGAGTGGTGGTGGATGGGTCATTTTCGACCTGGAGGGATGTGGGCAGTGGGGTCCCCCAGGGCTCGGTCCTGGGACCCACACTGTTCAACATCTTCATCAGTGACTTAGACAAGGGGGTATAAAGCACTCTGTTCAAATTTGCCTACGACACTAAGATGTGGGGGGATGTGGGCACGCTAGAAGGGAGGAATAGGCTGCAATCGGACCTAGACAGGTTACAGGGGTGGGTGGATGAGAACAGGATGGGTTTCAACACTGACAAGTGCAGGGTACTGCACCTGGGAAGGAAGAACCAGCAGCATACCTACAGGCTGGGGAACTCCCTTCTCCTCAGTGCAGAGGCAGAAAAGGTTCTTGGTGTCTTTATTGATGCCAAAATGAACATGGGCTGGCAGTGTGGGGATGCGGTCAGGAAGGCCAACCACACCTTGTCGTGCATCCACAGATGCATCTCAAGCAGGTCTAAGGAGGTGATCCTCCCCTTCTATGCGACACTGGTCAGGCCACAGTTGGAGTACTGCGTCCAGTTTTGGGTGCTGCACTTCAGGAGGGATGTGGACAACTTGGAGTGGGTCCAGAGGAGGGCCACTCGCATGATCAGGGGTCAGCAGGGCAGGCCCTACGAGGAGAGGCTGAGGGACCTGAACCTGTCCAGCCTGCACAAGAGAAGGCTGAGGGGGGATCTAGTGGTCTGTTACAAACTAGTCAGAGGGGACCAGCAAGCATTGGGGGAGTCCCTGTTCCCCCGAGCACTACCAGGAGTGAAAAGAAATAACGGTCACAAGCTGGCAGAGGGTAGATTCAGACTAGATATCAGGAGGAGCTACTTCACTGTCAGAGTGGCTAGGATATGGAACCAACTTCCAAGTGACGTGGTGCTGGCTCCTACCCTGGGGGTCTTTAAGAGGAGGTTAGACGAACACCTTGCTGGGGTCTTTTGACCCCAGTACTTTTTCCCTACCATGGCAGGGGGTCGGACTTGATGATCTGCTCAGGTCCCTTCTGACCCTACCTACTATGAATCTATGAAACTATGGATCCTCAAGAGCCAACACTGCTGGAACCTTTTCTGTCTATGGTTATAGAAACTGGAATTTTCAGTTAAGTCTCTGCTCATCCACAGGACCTGTTTAACAAAGAAATGTGGAGGAACAGTGTGATAAGATAACATACACTTTTGGGTGAAGAGGCAAGTAGAAGCCAGTGAGGTGAGCAGGTGGGAGAGATGATCAGCTGTCAGCATTGTTGGAACATCCTTGCCAATGCCACAGGCTGGTGTGAATCAACTTCTACTAGACAGAAATATGTTAATAGATTCATAGATTGTTAGGGACTGGAAGGGACCTTGCAGATCATTGGGTCCAGCCCCCCTGCTCTAGGCAGGAAGACAACTGGGGTTAGGTGACCCCAGCGAGGTGACTGTCCAGTCTCCTCCTGAAAGACTCCAGGGTAAGTGACTGCACCATCTCTGAAAGGAGTTTATTCCACAGTCTGGACACCGTGACTGTGAAGGAGTTTTTCCTGGTATTAAGTCTGAAGCAGCCTTCCTGGAGTTTGTATCCATTGGTCCTGGTCTTCCCCAGGAGTGCCCTAGTGAACCCTTGTTCACCAAGCTCCTGATGCACTCCTCTGATATAGTGGAAAGGCAGTATCAAGTCCCCTCTCGACCTTCTCTTATTTAGGCTAAAGAGGCCCAGCTCCCTCAGCCTTTCCTCATATGGCTTGCCTTGCAAGTCCTTGATCATATGGGTGGCTCTTCTCTGGATCCTTGTCAAGCTTTTCTAAATCCTCATTGAAGTGCGGCACCCAGAACTGGATGCAGTACTCCAACTGGGGTCTCACTAGCGCTGAATATAGTGGGAATATCACTTCCTTAGTTTTACATGAGATGCATCAGTTGATGTATGCCAGCATGTTATTTCCCCTCTGACCACCGCCTCGCGCTGATGGCTCATATTCATGCAATGGTCAATCATTACCTCTAGGTCCCTTTTGGCCATCATGCAAGTCAAGTTGTCACCACCGAGCCTGTATGTATGTTGAGAATTGCTTGCCCCCAGATGGAGCACCTTACACTTGGAAGCGTTAAACTTCATCTGGTTCTGGTCCGCCCAACTCTCGAGCCTGTCCAGGTCTACTTGTATCTGCAAACTATCTTCTGATGTGACCACATTGCCCCATGATTTGGTGTCATCCATGAACTTGCCCAGCGACCTTTTCACTCCCCCATTCAAATCATTGATAAAGATGTTGAAAAGCACTGGTCTAAGCATGGACCCCTGAGGGACACCACTGGCCAACGACACAGATCTATTCATGAGAGCTCTCTGGGTCCTACCCTGTAGCCAGTTTCCCACCCACTGAACTGTTGAGCAGCTGAGCCCACAATCTTCCAGTTTTCCCACAAGGATATCGTGGGATACTAGGTGATAAACGGTAAATGATTTTCCTACTCCCCACAGGATTTCTAGGCTTCAAAAGTTTTTGTCCTTCCCACAGCTTTAGAAGCATTTTTTCTGACAAATCAGAGACAGCATGGATCCTCTATGTAGTCACTATCCTGTTCATTAGAGCCAGTATCGTATCAAGGGAGGGATGAGCAGGGCAACTGAAGTGAAGGGGCGCCAACAGGTGAATTGTGAGTCGATATTGTGCTAGCAAGCTGAGAGCGAGCAGCCTGGTGCCTCCCATGTGTCCCAGCAGGAAGTGGGGTGGGGCAGGAGGGGCAGGGGTGGCATGGGGAGCCACCTGTGGGGCAACCCAGGTGGGACAGCTGCCCCTGCCCACAAGCCCTCATGAGCTGCCATGCCCCATCTCTACACCACACTTGGGACTGCCTGGGGGGGTTCTACCCCCCCCACCACCGGAGCCCGGTTTGGTACGGCCCGTCACTCCACCCTTCACCATTGGTACAGTCCACTCACTTCCCGGCAGCACTTGCAAAGCGCTGCCTCCCTCCCTCCTCCCTGGCCGCATTGGTAGGGCTGCACACCTGCACTGGTATAGCCCATGCTCCCCCACTGCAACTGGCATTGGTATGGCCCACTCATGCCCTAGTAGAGCCCATTGTAGGGGTGATATAACCCACCTCTCCCACTACCCGCAAAGACACGCCCGCCCAAGCCTGCCTGGAAAGTGTTTTTGAATTGTAATTTTTGCATATATGATAATAAAATGTAATATTTTTCCCATTTAGGCACACAATTAAAATAATTATTTTTATAATTATTAAAGTTTGGAGGCGGTATTTTTTGATCTTGCCCCAGGCACGAAACTTCCTTGCCACGGCACTGATTAGAGCATTTACTGCATTCAGAACTGAGCCCTGAACTTCAGTCATCCACCTCTCCCAAGAGTATACTGACCTGCAGCCTCTTAACTATTCTGGGGTAAATCACTTTTCTCCTTGGCTTTGATCCAGAAATTTCATTTTGGAACTTTTATTTCAAAACCAGTGCACATATTCCCTTAAGGTGGTTTCAAAGAATGAACATTTTCCAAAAGGAAAAAAAAAGTTAATTGGAAAATTCCTGATCAGATTCACTGTTGGAAATGATGGCTTTACAGCATCTAGGAGGGATTGAGGAATCTTCTATGAAGGGAATCATTTTTCTATGTTGCAAAGGGAAATGTTGAATTGTTGGTTGGCATAGTTACAATGTTCTATAGGTAGGGTTGTCCCTTTCCTTGCACTTAACTCAGTTTTATATTAGCTAAAAGGAAGGCAGGATTAATTTCTGTAAGGACCAACATTCCATTAGGTATATAAAATAGCATGCCATTGTAGTATTATTATTATTACTGTTATTATTTTACTACTGTTATGATTGTAGCAGCAACTAAAGACTCTTATTACGACCCTAATATGCCAAGTTTTGCACAAACATGCAGGGAGACAGTGTTCTTGCTCAGTGGAGATTAATTTAACAAATGAACCTGCAAACACTTAAGTATGTGCATTCTTTTATTGTTATATGTTGTCCTCTTTAAATCAAAGTTGTGCTTAGGGTACCAGGAAAGGAACTTAATTTTTACCTGGAAGAAAGCATTTCCATCCTTTTCTTTTCTTTTTACAACAGCAGAATGGAACTCTATAATAATGGACCTTTTTTTTATTTTTTAAAAATGATTTTTATTCACTTTCAGGAAAAAAAATCTTTACTATTCATCAGCACCTCCCTTTACAACAGTGTTTATTGTGAAAAAATTCAGCATGGGGTAACTGGCTGATCTGTACTGCAAATTAGAAACAGAAAATCACAGTGTTGAATAAAACAAAGCTAAGGAAATTTTGCCAAAAATCAGAAACTTTGGAATTAATGAAATGTTTACAACTTGTGCCTTTAATGATTGGCCATATTTTATAAAAATAATTTAAAGGGGGAATTTTGAGCAGCTTCATTTCAGACTAAAGCCTGATATACACTCAAAATATCAACTGGTATGACTATATCAGTTAAAGGTATTATTTAACTGATTAAGAACAAGATATGGTTATATTGGTATCACCCCTTGTGTGCATGCAAGTATACAGGGATAAACATGCCTTATATTGCTTACTTTATTCCATTCACTGTACAAGAATAACTTTACTTGTATGAAACACCTTTTAGATTGTTCTAACTTTGTCCACATGAAATGGCATCATGCTATTTTATTTATCCAGGCTTACAGAATGTGTATAGCAAAAGCAGTGCAATTTTCCAGTACAGACAAAGTCTCTGATATCCTTAAAATTTGCTGCTGGTCAGAGTATTGACAGCTTCATCACCAATATGCTTGTAGGCACAAGAAACATGTAGCAACTATATTGCCAACATCTACTAGAAGTTAATCCCCAAGTATGGCAACAACTGGTATGGTTTCTGAATTGATGCTCTAATTGGTCTGCATTGGACTAACAGCAAGAAGTTTGCCCTTCAGTTGCCTAGCTTACATTGTTCAACAGGAAATTGTTAAAATGTTGTTTTGATACTGTGAGTGCAATCCTCCTATGTTTCACACCATACAGCCATTTGCTCCTGGATATGGCAGTATTTTCCATTCCTGTGTCTATTACAAAATGCAAAATATCTGGCGATCTTTCTTGAAACCCAGCTTCTTGGAGTTATATGAAGATCTCAAAATTTCAGTTTCCATTACAAAAGGCAAAAAACTTTAAAATCTGAAATTCGAAGGTTCAAAAAAAATAGAAGATAACTAAAAAAAAAAACTTCAAAGCATGAATGTACAAATTTCATGAATTCAGGGAGGCAAGGATTTTTTTTCGAGGGGTGATATCTTTTATTGGATCAACTGCATGGATGGTATAATTTTAGACAAGCTTTTGAATGCAAGACATTTCTCATCAGGTCTGAGAAGGGGCGTAAGCATAGTGAATGTAAAGAGTTGAGATCTTAGCTGTGAAAACGTAGCGTGGAGGAAAATTCCTAGGGGCAGCAAAGAAACAGTTATCAGAAGAAAACAAGCTGATTATTTGGAGATCAAGACCCATCAAAAGGTAAGGGGGTCATTAACACCTGTTGTGTGTAGGAAGAAATTCAGGAATCAGGTAGATCATAGTATGTTAAAAAATCAATATTATTGTTCCATCCCTGGTTCTTAGTGTTCAGCCAGCTTATGAATTTTTGTGCTGAAGTTTAACTTTTTAAAGGTGTGTGGTAGTGTAACAGGGTGCCATCCCCAGGGGTGGCTGAAAGCCCTGAAGGCTCACAAAATTCCCTTTTTGCCCTCTTCACTCTGGGAACAGTCTCCCCTTCACTTAACCACCATGTCTTGATGTCTTTTATAGTCAGAAAAGAGGCTGCTCCAGGTGTTCCCAGACCTGGTCTTGCTCTAAGGAACACCTGGTGGTAGTAGTCCTTTGCTTTAAGGGCTAATTACATGGCTCCGTACCACCCCTACACCATGCCCCATGCCTCACAGATTCTGAGTCACCAATCGGGTGGAATACTTGTCCCTTCCTCTCCAGGCCACACCAGGCTTTCCTTCTTTTGTTGGGGTTTTAGCCTTCCTGGCCTCCACCCCTCTACTCTGGCTGGTCCTGAAGCCCAGGCCCACCGCTCTAAGCTTGGCTTCTGGGCCCCAGCCCCTGCTCTGCCTTGAACCTACCCCCAGCAGGGCCCAAGACAATCACATGCCCCTAGGGACCTCTGAACCACCCCTCTAGTCCCAAACCCAAGGCACCAGTCTTAATATAAAACTTAAGGCCACTTCCTTGCTTAACAAGACTCTCTCTCTCTCTCTCTTTCTCTGTCTGTCTGTCTCTGTCTTGGTAGCTTTCTTGTTCCCAGACCTGCAGAACCACTTTCTTCCAGCCTCCTTGTAGATTTGGGGGGGAGGGGAGAACACTGTGCTGCCTCCAGGAGCTCCACACTCCATAACTCTCAAGGCTGGCCTCCTTGACTGGCTCCATCCCTGGGCTTATATACCTCTGGCCTGAGCATTCTTCTGGTCATGTGAGGCCCTGGTCAGCTGACCTGACTACAGGGTTGTCCTTTAACCCCTGCTCTGCTAGCTACCAGTGCTATCAGGATTCTGCCCTTAAACGGGCTACACCACTCTCCAGTAACAGGGCCAAGGTTCCCTGTTACAGGTAG
Organism: Alligator mississippiensis; assembly: GCF_030867095.1. Lineage (NCBI taxonomy): Eukaryota > Metazoa > Chordata > Crocodylia > Alligatoridae > Alligator > Alligator mississippiensis. Next base: position 44,021,253 of record NC_081832.1, read on the forward strand.
ATTTTCCTTGAGCATGAAGATAGTGAGGTCAGAAAGGGAATGATTGTTCTGTGAAAACTGTGCTCCTACTGATGTACATGTGTCCCTATCCTTCATTTTAAATTTCATATTGTTTCTGTGTGTAAAGTTGCTGTTATGACTTGGGGGAACCAACTCAGGAATTCTGAATGCTTGGGTCCACTGGCAATGTCTATTCCATTCTAACATGGGAGTGTTTTGACTCTCTTTGTTTTGGTGTAAAGTACTACTGAAAATGCAGGTCATCCATTATTTAATGAATGCATTGTTAGAATGAACAGTACTCACCAGCATCTTATTTAGGTTCAAGCAGAAGTAGAATTGTGATAATTTTAAACACAAGCACTGTCACATAGAGATACCTCTTCCAGGTCCCCAGTCAAGAAACTCAAGGTCATTCCCTGGGGCAGCCAGAATAAAGAGTTTATGCTTAAAATGTACCTTGCAGGACAACAACTCAGCTTCTGCACAACCCATAGGTGATATGAATTCCAGAGCCTACAGTCCTTCACTTGAGAAAAGAGCAGATATTGTTCTGGAAGTAAACGATACAGTCTTCTCAAGAAAGTCTTCTTACCAATAAAAGTGGCTGCAATCCATTGAAAGTATATGGGAAAGCCAAGAGGCAGATACAGCAGCCAACCCTTGAGATACAAAATTGGAGGAAAAGATGTACAATCTTAAAGGTCACCCTTTTAGATTAAGGACACATTTAGACAACATTTAGAAAAGATTAATAAAGGATTAATTGATAGTATCAGTATATTACTTGCAGGTGATAATAGGCACCTCAGAAGAAACAATGATGGATTATTATAAGCCAGGGTTGGAAGCATCCTATTAAATTGTGTAAAAATTGTTGCCAAAAATTTTCAAAACCTCCAGTAATCATTCAACTCTTTATAAGTTACTTATAAATGTACCAGTGACTAAAGTGTAATGATCTTCACTGTGGGCTAGATTAATCAAGCAACATTAATAGGACAACAAGACTTTCACATCCCAGACACGCTGGTCTGAACATAGCCCAGGATGGGAGTGACTGGGTGCCATCACCAGCTGAGAGCTGCTTGACAGACAGTGGGAAATAAGGCAGGAGCCTCAGATCCTTTCCTTAAGGGCTCTAATAAGCCTCCTTCTTGGCATGTGCATCAGAGGAAGCTAAAAGCTGCAGGAACATGGAGAATGAATTCTGCTTTTATATCAAGGAGTGGTTTGTCCATGATGAGGCAAAGTCCTCTGGGTGTAGGGGTTGGAGGGGGCCTTCATTGACATGGCCAGTGCTAGAACTGCAGATGAATAAGAGGTCTTTGTTCTTTATGGCCATGTGTAGATTAAACGAAACAAGAGGCATTTGTGCATGACACTTTAAAGTGAACTAAATGCTTTTTCACCGCTTTAATGGTGTTGGTGTTTGCATGCATTGGTGGCGTATTGCGCATTAATTACAGCCGCTGTAGGAAATTCAGCAGCATAATGCTCCTTAAATGACTTGGGGCACAGCAAACTAAAGGTCCTCTGAGCAGTTTTAGTTTGCTGCCCCTACAGCCACAGAGCAAAGCACCAGGCTCTGTGCAGTTCAGGGGCTCTGCAGGAAGCCCTGCAGGCAGCCTGGGAAGGCAGGCTCTGCCCAAGAAAAGTGGTGAGTCTGATCTTTTTTTTTCCCCCTGGAGCCTGCCTGCCTGCCTGGGCTGCACAGGGCCCAATGCTTCCCTCAATGGCAGCGGTGCCCCCCAGGACTGCCCAAGCCGGGTGCCTGCGGGCGGCTGCCACCTGTTGAGGGGGGAGGGGAGCACTGCTACCGCGGAGGGAAACACCAGCCCACCCCAGGGAACACTCTGCCTGCTGGCAGCTCGCCCTCCCCTCCCCGCTGCCAGAGAGGCAGGTAAGTCAGCAGGGTGTGTGCATGACATTGGGGTTTAAAGGGCCCTAAATTGAGGAGGTGTTTTTAAAAACTCACCCCTTCAATTTAGGGCCCCCATTTCGTCTACACACACCCTAAGACAGCTGACCTGTTCCCTTTGGCCAGTACTAATTGAATTCACATGCACACAAATTAGAACAGATTGAGAAATATTTATTTAATGAGGCTCCATTTGGGAGAGATCAGGACATTCCCTGTCTCTCAAAGAAAGCTGAGAACTATAACTAAAATTAAAACCAGGGCCTTCAGCAATCGAACTAGCACGGCCATGAACATGTGATTTGGGAATTGAGACAGACCAATTTGGACGAGCCTCCTGCTGATAGTCTTCAAACTGCCCAGGCGTTAGTGACAAACATACAATGTGAAGTGCTCCTTAAAGGCATGTGAAACCTCCTTTGTTTTTGGCACAAGTAGAAACAGTGCCAGAAGCTAGAGGTGTCAAGGAGATCTTGGTGAATCCTGCAGAGTTAAAGAAGGAATGATAGCTAATAGCAGGGTCATGGAGAGAGCAACTTTCCCAAACTCCCTCAGGAAAGGATTGAGTACAACACTGTCTAGGGTAGCCACTGGTTTTAAAGTACCTCTATTTTCAGGTACCCAACCTGAAACACCTTTGTTTCTGGATGTCATTCCATATGACATTATCCCACAACAAGGTCATCTCTAGGGAAACAAGTACAGTGTTGGCACCCAGAAACACCATAGCTCTAATCCCTGCTCTGCCACAGCCATCTCACGTATTCTTGGCCAGAACAGTCAGGCTGGTGTCCACTGTACCACATCCAGTGGGCATGGCACAGAAGATACAGTGCAGACCACAGAGTGTAAGAGAAAGTTTGCTTTTCAGCACCACTGCTCCGGAAACCAGGATGCTCCCAGACAGCCCAGATGTCAGTTATAGCAAACTGTAGCAAGGTAGGAGGTGGGTACTCCTCCCTTCTGAGTCCATGAGGCTCTGCACACCCTCCCTTTAGTTAGCAGTTATGCCCCTAAATCCTTCTTCTGCTCCCAGGACTCATCCCAGAAGTACTACTGCTCCAGTCCTTCCACTGGCACTATTAGGTTACAGTCAACATGCCTACATGTGCGCTTTAATGCACATTAGTCTATTTTAATTTGCATTAAAGCATCACAAAAAACCTGTATGTTTTCGCTAATATGTATTAAAATAGGCTAATGTGCCTTTTTCTAGTATCTCACAATGGAGATACTAAATTTAATGTGCATTAGCAAACACTCGCTAATGAATGTGTAGGTAGCCCACTGTCTATCGTCTTTCTCAGACCAAAAGTGTTGAGGTAGCAAATCCCAGGCCAAACTCCTGAAGCACTGTGAGGGGAAGTCAAACAGGCCCCACTCCTTTCACTACACAATTCCCTGGGCCATTTTCTACTTCTGTTCTGCATTTGCAACAGTCTCTGGACCCAAGCCACTTCCATCTACATGATGAAGATCCTCTGTAGTGCCCAGGCCCTTCTCCCACGAGGAGTGTCCAGCCCTGGTCCAGATGTCTGGTAGATCCCTCTGCCTCAACTCTCCAGCCTGGACTGACTCTTCCTTCATAGCTAGAAGCCTGAGCAAACATTCAGAAGTGGTTAGGCATCAATATCTTAAAGAGCCCGCTACCTGGGCTCCACTTGTATTTACTCTGCTACTTGCATGTGGGATTCTCAAACCTACCACTGAAGGCCCCAACTGTTTTAATTTGTGGTGGTCCATATAGGATTGCCTATGGGCCATGGAGAAAGCCAGAATCCAGGTAATACTATATACCTGGCTCAAGAATGCCCTATATACAGGAGCTTATCAAGAGCAGTATAGTTAAAACATTTTGGCTGGATAGTTTCAGTGAACTAATAGTTCCCTGCCCTTTGCTGTCTTTGTGCTTCAGTGTACCCACCTGTACAATGGAGATACCACATCTTTCCCAGGGATTCAGTATCAGAAGAATATATCAAGGACTAAGAATAAAAGATGGCAAATGATTCTCATTATTGGAAAGGTGTGAAAACAATGGGTATGGATTTGAGCAGAAGCAGCCACCACCTTCTGCAGCCTGTTACGTCTCAGCTCTGTGTTCTTGGGCAACCCTGGCACAGGATGCAGTCTGTTTGACTCACAAAGGACTCACCCCCCCCTCCCTCCCCTCCTCTACATAAACGAAACTGATTAAGATGCAGCGAGAGACGCACCTAAGAACCTCACCAGATAAGGGTGATAAGAGTGAACAACTGCCCTAGGTCTCATTTACATCCGAGATGGAACCAGATGACCATTCATTTACATGAGAGATGGAAAACAGAAAGCCTGAAGCAGAGACTGCAGTGAATTCTGGGACCAGAGAAGCAGGAGAGCGCTGCATGATGGGGAATCTGTGCTTCCAATGTTAATTAACCCATGTTCACACACACCCAGCTCAGCATTTATCAGACCAGTTCTAATCTGGATTTGCTAAGGACTTTTCCCCCCCCAGACACACACACAGCTCTAAGTTTAATAGCCATCTCGGGCCGTACATTCCCCGGTCCCACTATGGGAAGCCTATTTAAACTTGATTGACTAAAATTCGGTTGCCGGGTTAGGGAATGCTGAGGCAAGAGACCAAGTCCGAGGGAGTATGGGCAACATTTGAACAATGGTTAAGGGTTCATCACAGCATCCAGCCTGCTGGAGCCCTAATCCCAGGTGTTGTCGTATCTTTCCCGAGACGACTGGTGGAAGTCCTCTCCACAAAAGGTTATGAGCACTCCAATAATTGCTTTAAGTCTGTTAAAAGACTATAGTAAAATCTGCAAAAGTCATGCTAAGCTGAGGCTTGTGCACAAGTAAAAATCCCAAATCCTGATGCTGCAAGCTATCTATTGTTCCTGAAGAAACCATGAGATATCCCATCAGTATATCTGCCATCCATAGGAATTTCAAGCTGGCTCCCAAGTATTTGGGTTACTCCCTAATCTTAAGTGTTTCCTGATTATCAATCAGTTTCCTGAGATGGTCCAAACCAGATAACCCCTTGTCAATAGAAAAGACAATGATTTTACACTACTGAGGGTGCTTCGAAGCAGCTGAACTGAGGGTATAAAAATCTGTAAGTGTGTGTGCTTAAAAGAAAAAAGAGAAAGAAAGAAGAAGAAGAAGCAGGAGGAAAGAAGGAAAAGGAAAGAAGAAGAAAACTCCTGTGCTGACACCATCCCCTGTTGTTCTTGGGATGCTGGAAGAACAGATCGTCTCTCTCTTCAAGGATTGTGCTACGGACTGTGCCTGTCAGCTTTGCAGCCTGAGTACCGTGGACTCGGTGAGATTCCCAGCGTTCTCTCTCTCTTCTTTCTAGGCATAAACTTCTGAACCTGAACTGTATCAGTTAAGCTTGAGCTAAGTTTCCTCAAATACTTAGTGAAACTAGGGTAGTATTGTCATTGTTTGTGTTTGTTTTTCTTTTGCATGTCTATTACTACTAGTACTATTATACATTTCATATGCTTAGCAATAAATAACTTTTATAGGCAAACTGGTAGTAATTGGGTGTATTTTTCCTTCTCTGCTTCTTTTTCCTCCCGTGCTCTGCAGCAACGCTTCTTTTACCTATGCTAAAGATCCCTGTGAAGCCTAAATTATTGTGGGGTCTGCTCATCAAGAGGCCAAAGATTGGGACGTGCTGAGTTTGAAACACATAAGGGGATCAGCTTGTACAGGCTGATTGACCCAGTTTGACTCAGACGTGCCCTTATGAACTGAATGCTGGCCCATGAGGGTGTCAGCTGGACACCCAGCCGGATTCAGAGGGATTCTGTTTACCTGTGTGCTTGTGTCTGACTGCATTTTATTGTTGCTCTTATGAACTGATTCTTGGCATATGAGGGTGTCAGCCTGTCCATGCTGATCAGCCCGGCCAGATCAGGCGTGTCACGTTAATTTGTGATTGTTTGTGTGTATGACTGATTTGGTGACTGGAGGAACCCAGTCCCATTGAGATTGAGTCCTGCAAGATAGCTCCACTGGGGGTGAGGGCTTGCAGAAGGGAGAAATACAGCTCCGTATAGTAACACAAGCAGCACATTGACAGAATCACCAAGACCCTAGAAACTATCCCTAATAAATGAGCACACCCCAAAGTAATGGGCAAATTTGGTAACAAGCCTGAGAGCCTTCAGCACACTGTGGCTCTAATAACTGCCCATGCCTGCTAAAGCTAACCTTGAGATAAAACCTAAATACTCATTAAAGCATCCCTTGGCAGAAACCCCATCCTCAATTACAAAAATCATTTCTTTTTTTTTTTTTTGTATGAGTCTGAAGCCTTTGGGGCCTCATAATCTAATTAAATAAAGCTCTCTTTTCCTGCCTGCTCCTCCAGCCTCCACTGTACCACAGAATACAAATATATTTGGATTTTAGTAAAATCCCTTACATCAAGTATGCCCTGCTTGCCAGCCAACCAAAAGCCTGCCTTCCTGTGTGTCATCCCTGTCTCCCTGGGTTCTGCTTGGGGAGTCCCTAAACATGGACTCACTTGGCAGGCAGACAATGCCAAAAAAAACAACAACAAACCGAAACAATGCCAAGGTCCCTGCCTCAGCCAGGGTTTCCCAGGTGCCCGCTGTTTGCAATTCATAAGCAAAATATTCAAAATCTACACTATGGGGAGAAATATAGTATGGGTAGAATTTCATTTATAGACAGGCAAGGAAAGGTGCCGCTTTGTTTCATTATAGAGCATTTGGTTTATCTCTGGGTAGCTTAGGGCAGGATGACATTTTTTGGATAAATTGTTTATTCATCTGAAATGCTGTTATGGATTGACTGAAAAAATAATTTTCACTAGACAAAAAAAGAAAAAAATATTTAACATTTTAGAAATGACGCTTCAATTGTTTTGCATGGAAACAGTCTTTCACTTAACATTTTGTCTAAATTTAATTTTGAGAAAAGAATAAAAAATCATCCCCAAATGCAAAATGTCAGACTGCAAAAAGTTTGATTTTTATTGTTTGTTGTTTCATTCTGCCCCCCTCCAAAAAAAAAAAAAAAATTAATCAAGAATTCTTGGTTTTGGATTGCTCTGAATCTAAAATGCTGTTTGATTTTTTGGCTTGGCCAGCAAACCAAGAAATCAATTAGTTGCACAGCTCTAATTAAAGTCTTTAGCATGTATAATGAATTGGTATGGCAGGGGGACAGGCAGCACTGGGATTTTTACTATTCCAACCCCTTTCCTCATGCAGCAGAGAACTGGGTTTTTCTCTTTGAGCAGAACAAACCTGTTTCTTTTTCTGGGGGGTCCCTGCCTCGGTCTCTCATTCTACACAGCCTCTGAGTGGAGGGAAAGAAAGTATACTGACTAGACTGCTTCTTGCCGAGAGATACAGACCACAGAGGAAGCACGTGGAGCAAGAAGCCCCAAACATCCTCAGAGAACGGCGCTGGGATGCTTTACTGTCCACCACCACAAACACACAGCAGCTTGTTCCTGACTGAATACAGAGCCAGAACCACAATGACAAGGCAAATAGCCCAGGTACATAGCTTGGTGTGCATACACTTTTGCTTCTTAAGGCATCAGCAACTTCAACTCTCCCAGCTCCTAACACATTGAGTCTGAGAAATTTAGCTCCAGCAGGGGGAAAGGGCTTTTAAATGTTCATTTAAATGACATTAAAACAAACTTTAGGCCAAGCTTTCTTTTGGTCTGGAACAGAAGTTCCATAAACCAGTTTGACTCAAACCAGGTTTATCTTAAATCAGTTTAAGATACTACACTCAATCTGATACTACATTCAGTCAGGTTTATTTTAAACCAGTTGTGGCCATTTTGAAACTGGTTTATGTGCACTGAACTTCTATTCCGTTACAGGTTTAAACCAGTTTCCGATCACTTAAACCAGTTTAAGTGTAACGTCTGTCCCTAGCCTTTGAGTTTGACTCTTCCTAAGGGTTTGCCCTGGAGAACCAGCCTTCCCTGCTGCTAATTCCTTTTCCTTCAGGGACATAGTGGCCATGTCTACACAAGACGCTGACTGCCCAGTAGCCTGTGATTACCGCACAGTACTGTCATGTAGCAGAAAGCGTGATGTGATGCTACTGCGCAGTAGTTTTGGGCTACTGCGCAGTCAGCATCATGAAAAAGCTGTTATGCAATGCTACTGCACAGTAACTCTGGTTTATACAAGTACTAAATAACTGCGCGGTAACAACTGCACAGCCACTGTCTTATATAGACGTAGCCACTGAGGACTCAATTCATGCTTATTTCATGTCTCTTTTTTGCCAGCTATGCCAGCACAGAGAGGCAGGAAGCAAGTGCAAGGGGCATGTCTTCACCAAAGAATTGCCCTGGAACTGGAGAGCAGACTTCACTGGCCTGGGTCCCTACCCTCCTGCAGAAAGTCCTGCAAAGGAGCTTTATGGGATGATCATGGGGCGCTCAGGGGAGTGGTCAGCTATCCTTGCAACTGGGATACATAGCACTGCTACAACTATAAGGCAAGGTAAATTTGCACCTTATAGACTAACCAATGACAATTAATTTGGTGAAGAGCAAAGAGCATGAACAAAGAGACAGTTAGCTGTGCTAGTCTGAAATTAAGTAAAGGCAGAGTAAATTTGACTCTTATAGACTAATCAAAGTAAGTGTGTGTGTGTGTGTGTGTGTGTGTGTGTACATAGACAAACAGACAGACAGATATAGCACAAGCTTTCATATGCTAGCTTTCACAAGTTTCTATGAAAATATGTGAAACCGTGAATAGGGTAGATCCTTACCTATAGGATAACAGATTTCACTCTTTGCTACCAGGTCTCATCCAGATGTGTTCAAATTGCACATCATGGTATGGAAATAATTGTAATTCTCTTTTTGCCTACTGCGAGTATGCATTGAGCTCTCTAGGGGAAACTGTGGCTATTCCAAACTCAAAGTTCTCATTTGAATTTTATAGTAGTACCAAAAACTCAATGAGTAGATTCAGTGCTCTGGGTGAACACTGGTAGTCATAATATAGCTCATAAACAACTTGTAGCCTGCAATCAAGTCACCTGCAGGGCTCTAATCTGTCCAACTTCCCAGTGGAAGCTGCCTCAGAACCTTTCCATGATCAGCCCACATGTAAGCAGTGTGGGCTGCTTACATGCCCTCTAGTAGCAAGTGAGAACTGTGCAGAAAAGAAGCACTATTAACTCTTAATATCCGCCTGCCCCCAAGTCATCTCCTACACCAGTGACTGGGGGCTGAGATAGCTGTTAAACTATTACAGTGGCTTAACTCTGGCCCAGGAAGCGTCCTGTGCAGGGTGAATTCCCGAGGAGCTCTTCCTAACTAGCTCTGGGAGCCTAACTCCAGCACTATGCATGTGCTCAGCACCACTATGCTACCTCATTTTCGGGAGTTAAGTGCCTGTGGAATGGGAGCAAGTGGACAGAGCATGCTTCACAGAGGTGGTATAAACGTGTTCCAGTACACCAAAGGAAAATGGCCATGAGAACAGGAGGCCATTTTTTATTCCATGTCATTGGAATTAGGTGTCTAAGTGGATTTAGGTGCCTAAGTACGATTCTATTCCACCCTGTTCCAATCACTAAAAGCCCATTATTGCATCTACTTTTGTAACACACCATTTTGAGTTACAAAAAAGCAGTGTGGAAAAGAAAACCCCACCCATCCTTTTTATTAAATTTGCCAGCCTAGTGCATCCAAATCACATCCAGTTAAATCAGAATCATGCATCAGAATGGCAGGTTTTTAGCTACATAAATACCACTTACATGCAAGTAACAATTCTATTTCCCTCACAGTGTGAGCGCATTAAATGTGTACACACAGACTGAGCACACAAGGTAGGTTACTCATTGGCTGGGCATGTAGATGCCTATGTGCATGCACCCATTGTGGACGTATGCTGATAAGGCTTAAAATTATCAGCTGCCAGAAACCCATAACTATTAGGTGTTCTCCTCACCTAAAGAGGATTTAAACCTGCATCTCTGATTTCTGCTCTTGCCACTATGCCAAAGGTCAGTTTTCTGGGCCAGTGATTCTTTAGAGGCTGGTTCCCTGGGTAGCCAAGACAGGGAAGTATATAGGTCCAAAAGAAAAAGAGGCTACCAGAGGGTGTGTGGCTCAGCGAGCCTCTGAGTGACTAGGCTGTGGGTTTTAGCCTGGGCCTATGCTTCTTATAGGACAAAAATTTGTCCACTGCACTACTCTCCAGGTAGTGCCTATGAAATGAAAGGGGCAGTGGATGAATTTCAAAAGGAACACCAAAGGAGTCTGGGTAATGCCATCTGAAGCTTTATTCTTTCTCCTTTCTTTTTCCCTGAACTTAGAGGCTCATGGCTTTCTGTTTAGCCATACATTGCCACAAAAAAAAAAAAAAAAAATTCTCCCGTTGCCATTTCCAAGCATTTGCAGATCACGAGCCAAGTCACTAAAGGCGTGAGGTCAGCTTAAAATTGGCGTATATAAACCATAATTGATCTGGGGTTCTATTTACTGGCCTTTCTGAGTTTTTTGAGCCTTTAGATTATATTTTCCTTTTTTCTGGTGCAACAGTGAAGGCTAGAAATTTGCTAAAATTTTTAAAGGAAAACTGATTTTTTTTCATGAAAACTGAAATACAACTCTAGGAACTTGGCTATAAGACAATCACCAAATATTATGAAATTGAGATAAAATTGCAAGATTTGGCAAAAGAATCCCACCATGAAAAAAAAACACTCTGGTACGGTCTCAGGCTATTTATTTAGAAGGCAATATTATTGTAATCCCTTCTCATTTGAGCAGGTAGCCAAAAAGACAAGTTCTTGAGGACTGTCCCAAATAGAAGAAGAAATTGGGGATGGAATCAGGCATTTCTGTGATGCAGTCCTGTTTGCTGACAACATTCGATTTCCCAGAACAAAGCAGGCCTCAAACAGCAAGAGCCAGTTTCTTTGCTTGCAGCCCCAAATTGGGCCCCACCTACATATTGTTGAGCCTTGATCTTTCTGCTTCCTGCTCTGCAAAGAGCATAGGATTCACAGCAAGGGCCAAAAATCACCTTCACACTGTGCTGTGAGGAACAAAAGATTTCCTCTTCTGAGTGGTGTGGTCAGTGCCACCTCCAGGGCAGTCTTTGGGTTGGGGCAAGCTTAGGGAGGAAGCTGGGCCACGGCTGCTCTTGGCATCATTATCTTCTCACCAGTCCTACAGGACTCTCCCATAGAAGTTACTGCTGACAGAGTTCCCCCTCAGTGGTGTAAAAATGTCCTGAGACATGGGCAAGGAGCCAGCCCTGGAGAAGAGCCACTGGCAGCCTGCTTTCTGCAGAAGGAGGCCAAGAGAAGCAGCACTATCTGTCAATACTACATGGTGCTCGGAGGGCTAAAAGGCACCCAGAAGCTCTGACCATCTGTTGTCAGGGCGTGAAAGCACCCAAGTTCAGGGGGAGGGCTAGGAGGAGTTCTCCTGAGTGCAGACAAATTTCTGTCTGGAAGTGACAGCTCCTTCATGCTACAGATAAAGGCAGGGAGTTTCCTTAGAGGCTCAGTCAGCCGTGTGGGGTGGGGTGTAAATGTGGCAGCAGAAACAACCTTCCTGCTCCCATTAAGTAGGGTAATACCCATGCTGGGCTAGGATGGACCCTTTACCTTGTATTTAGCCCCTGCACCACAGGGGTAAAGGGAGGACCCTGAAGATGCCTAAATTCCTTTGAAACGCTGCCCTCTTAGGCCCAGTGCAGTGTCTGTTTGCGGCTCTGGGCAGCAGCAGTGACCACCAATATTGTATCCCCTCTACATCAGAGCCCTAGGGCTGGTGCCCTGCTCACCCACTCCTGGTTATGTGACTGAAACCAATATCTTGTGTTCAAATGGCAACATGATTGCATCTACATGAGATGCTGACTACATGGTTGTTACTGCGCAGTCATTTAGTAACCAGAGTTACTGCACAGTAGTGCTGCTGACTAGCTTTTTTGTGATGCTGACTGCACAGTAGCCTGAGACTACTGTGCAGCAGTGTCACGTCACGCTTTCTGCTATGCCATGCTACTGCACAGTAGTCATGGGCTACTGAGCAGTCAGCGTTTCATGTAGATGTGGCCCTTATGTAATATTGTTCCTTCTGAGCTCGATGTGGCTGCAAGGAGCTGCTTTCTGAAGCATGGATGTATGCTAGCACATATCCAGTAACAGGGATAATCAGATGACAGAGCCTCTAGGGTGTTTATATCAAGAGTAATCAGCAAGGCCTTTCAGCCTGAAACAATCATAGGTCCAGGCATGATGGATGTGTTCTCCAGTTCAGTTTCCTGTTGAGTTATGAAAAGGAAATTTAGGGAAAATGGCTCTGCCCCAGCCCTATGCTCTACCTATCACCCTTCTCTGTGCCAAGGCTCAACACAGGCTCAGAGTGAGGTGTCACATGCAGTCATTGCTTGCAGCAAAGGTTGGTGTGGTGCCATATAGCCCCACAGAAAGCTCCCCACTTGTGCATGAGGGAAGAACCACTGATTCATGGAGGAAAGCACATATGGCCAATCAGACATGAAGAAGGCCACACCTTGGAAACCCAGTGGGATGAAGCGAGTCCCCTTACTCACTTTCCCCCACCCAGTAGGCAGCCACAATCCTAGTGTTAGTGAAGAAATGGTATCTTTACTTCAACAATTAAGTCTCTTGTTAAAAATACTGCTTCCTCCCACTCTTGGTTTTAAACTCTACACTGGTCAATAGTGTCTTTTAGTGCTCGTTAAACCTCTTCTGCAAAGCTTGCAGTCTAGTGGTTAGAACAGGGGTAGGCATTAGCAACCCCCAGCACAGCTTCTAAGGTGTGGCATGCAAAGACATTTTCTTGGCAAGCGTGCCTTGGAGAGGACAGCAGGGAAGGGGCCGGTGCTGTGCTGCCACAAGGATCGGGCCCTTTGCAGCTCCCCTGCCATCTTCTGCTGGCACACCAACATCTTACAAGTCAAGGTTGTGGATGTTTTTGACATTCTGCCCCAGTGCCATGGCAAGGAATGATGATCTTCCAAGGTCCCTTCCAGCCCTAATGTCTATGAAGTCTAGGAAGTTTGGTGCCCGGGGCAAAGCCTGAAGCGGCAGCCTGCCCTTGCCCCATGCACTGACCCGGGGGGCACAGCTCTCCCCTTCCCCACCATGCTTGCCCAGGAGTGCATGCAGTGGCGGGAGCCGCCCTCCCCCCATCCCCGCGCCCCACCAAACAAGCTGCTAATGGATCCGTCCCACATCCCGCCCCGGCTGGGCAGTGCCTGTTGGTGCCCCTTTGCTTCAGCGCCTGGGGCGGTCGCTCCACTCACCTCACCCTTGCTACAGCACTGCTCTGCCCAAAAACATTGCCAGCCCCTGGGTTAGAATGAGAGTCTCGTAGCCAGGACTCTTGCATTCTCTTCCTAGGACTCATGGGTTCTCTTCCCAGCAGCATTTCTTACTAATGTGATACCTTGGGAAATCACGACCACCTCTGTTTCCCCAGGTAATAATAAAGCTTTCCTGAGATGGAGAAATTAATATGGGGAGAAAGTAGATACGATCCAAAGAAAGGTGGCACCATGTCATTTCAACCACCTCAGGCCACTACTATGCATTTTATGGTGTTTTTGGAGACAATACAACAGGTTGCCATTTACACCCATGCATAACTTTTGGGGAGAAAAGCTAGACTGAGAATCATCCATTTTGTGAATGAGCCGTCTCACAGACATACCCTCCAGGCTGAGCTCCCACTTTTAGACTTCCTCACTGTATGCTCTGGACTTGAACATGAAAAATCATGTTAAAGAAAATCTTTACTGAACTGCACACTTTGACATAGTTGGTAATGTACAATTGGATAGAGACATGGGGATTTTTTAATAAAGTACCTAATAATAATATTATACATTCTGGGACTAAAAACATTATCCATTTGGAAATGGAGAATTTAGGCTACAATACCAGCTACTATAATGCAGGCCTAGAACATCATGCAAATATTACCCTGATCCGACAGCCACAAAGCTCTGTTTATCCTAGCAATTAATTCTCCCCTAAGCTTGGTGATATTATAATTACAGAAACACTGCCATTCTGATGGGCTTTTTTTCCACCAATGTATTTTACTTTATTTACATCTCTACAATAGACTCTGGCTAACAAAAAGGGTGAAATTGTATTTATGAAGACAATGCCCCATGCATTCCCAGTGTATTATATAGATGGAAGTCAGTCGAGCTCCAAATTACACATTTATTGTGTGAGCACACAATGAGATCAGATTAAATGCTGCCTAAAACTGGTCTAACACCAAATATAATGAAGAAGGGTATAATAGTATGATTTAGTCACAAACTCTACAGAAATACACATCTGTAACATATAACATGCATTTTCCACAGAAATACTCTTTGTATTCTAGCTAGCCTTAGGCAGGAGAATTTCTTCCTCATAAATTATGTATTTTCTTTTTCAGTTGCCAACATATTCCTTTTACCAGTTGCAAAAAATATCATACTGCCTAGATTATAAAGGTTCAGGTGGCTATATCTCTACATTCTCAAAGTTAAGACCAGGAAAAATGGGAATGAAATATGGCTAAAGTAATACAGAATATTTCCTTTTGTCCCCAAAATGTGAAAAATATCACTTCAATGCAGTCATGTTAGGCACTTCATTAGAAAGTACTTTCAGATCTAGCTATGGATCTGCAAAGTATCCTTCTTGTGCCTTCCTCTTTCCAAGTCTGACAAAAAAAATCCACACACATGCAGAGCAAGACACAGATGCTAATATAACAATTAAGATAATAATACAGTGCTATGGGGGCAAAAACACAACCTTCCTACATGCTAAACCTTTAAATCCTGTAATACTGTATTGCTTCATTCAAGATTAAAAGAAATGGCAACGTAACACAGACAAAAAGACACAGGAGGAAAGAAAAAAAATCTCACTTATCAGTAAAGACCTTCCATAGTCCAGATGCAGTCATATCACTTCAGCTTCTCTGTACCATCTCCATGACAACCATGTAATCTGGATGCTATAACCACTGCTGAATTGATCTTTAAATGTAGCTTTGTTATAAAACATAATACTGAATATATCAGGCACTTGGTAAAGAAAACTAGCCCCATAACTGAGGGATATGGTTAAATAGCCCCCATTTTAATTTTCAGCTCTCAAACACTCCAGATATTTAAGTAATCCTGAGAATTAATGTGTTCCTCTTAATGAACGTAGGATTTTGAAATAAATAATAGCAAAGATCATCATTTTTAGCCAGTAACGTGTTCTAGTGCAGCACCTAGCATTCCCAATCCAGACACCTGGCTGAGTTGGAAAATATTTGAAAGCATATTCGGAGAATAGTCATCTGGACACACACACACACACACACGTTTTTAGAGGCAATTCAATCTCTAGTGATTGAAACGTGATGCTGATACACCTAATGATAATAATCATAATCATAATCATAATAATGAAATGTTCAAGCAATATAGGATACAGGACGCCGTGGGGATGAAGCAAGTAAGTGATCAACAATGGTAATGGTGTGCATTGTGCTTGCACTTACCAGAGCAACGAGCGTGGTTTGTCCCCCCCAAATGCAGCTCTTTTCTCTTCAACAATCCATGCAAAATAATCAGCAGCTACACACAAGGAGTCCCCCCATCCCCCACACCTTCCTAGACTTTCCTTGTATTGTTTTTTTTTCCCCCTTGCAATGGGTCACACCTCCCAAGCTTTCCTTCAGGTGTCAAGAGATTGCTAGAGATCCAGCAGGAAGGATGGGAAGGAAAGGAGAAAAAAAAGGGAGGAGGGGTTGGGAGTAAGTCTGAAAGGGGAGGTAGAGAGTGATGATGAGTGCAGTCAATGAAAGGGTGGAAGGAAAGACCATGCTACATAAACCCTAGGAGGAATATATTGCAGGAGCAATTCAGCATTTGGCTAAAAGACACTCACTACTGCAAGTGTGAGCAAACTGCTAAGAATATTCAACATTTTCTCAAAGCTCTGGAGGGATAGAGCTACTATCTGCCAGCCAATCAAATACCTTCAAACTGGAGCTGGAGAAATCCTGCCAAACAGACAAGCCGTCTTTAAAAAATGTAAAGAGAGAGAGGAAAAAAAAGCAACCTTGGTAAAACTCACAAGGCTGGTGAATGAATTCACAGGGCCTACACATTCCCTATCACCACCACAGTCCTTAACCCTTGCCTGGCTGGAACTTTCAACAGATCACATCTAGCCTTTTCAGTCCTTTGCTCTTTTCATTCCCACCTTGCTTTCAGATGGCTTCATCCCCTTCACAGCTGTTTCTCCTCTCATGTTGGACCTCCCTTTACTCCCTAAGATTTATTCTGTTGTTTTAATTAGAGAGCCATCTCCTTGACTTGACAACACTTTCAATGAAGCTAGCTAGAGTGCAACATTTTTCCTCTCCAGGAAAAAGAGGCCCCTTGAATCTGGTCTGTTTGGGCTTTAAATAATTCCAAAGAATATGGAATGACAGTTTCTTGTCCTGATCCTACCTTGAGTTTCTCTGCAGACACAAGTGGGTGGCTTCCAAACAGAAAATGCCACATCTTGCTATAAAGCTAATTTTGCTGGAAAAAGAACAAACCCCACGAAGACTCTGGGTCTGAGTCATAAGAATGTCTATGTTTGCTCCAAATATTACCACTTTTACAACAGAAAGCTGCATGTTCTGGTGTGAACCATGAATGGCTCCCTCAATCATACTCACAAATTCTCTGGGAAATAGTAGGTTTTACACAGGAGCATGGAATAGCCCAAATGGGTCCTAAGAGCATAATGGAGTGTAAAGGGGTTGCTTGGCAATGCTATATAAAAGCATGTGTGCCATTGCCCTCAAGTGGTGAAAGGCTTATTTACAGTGGACCAAAGACCAGCTCTACCACACAGAACTAAAGGAGATTCTCCTTCAGCTAAATTATGTCGTGGGGATGAAGATCCTATCCTCTCTGTGATATACCTGACAGCTGTGTGATCATTGCAGCATTCATGCCAGCTTTCTAGGCATAAAAGATCTTTTCAGTAGACCACAATCATTGGAATTCTTGTCCTATAGGAAGCATGCCAATAAAGAGTCTTCTGTTGGCTCTTCATTGGATTATACGCAAAATGATAGGCAGATGGCTAAATCCTTAATTCTCCTTATTAAATATACTGCATCAATCTACAGTAATGCCTTCAGATACTAAAGTGAGATTGCTGGAAATGGAAATATCCAGGGGCATCTCTGTACAACACAGCTCTGTTTTCCCACAAGGGGTAGCCCCATAACACAGCATACAGGGTTGTTGGCCAGGGTTAGTATCCGTAATGAACCATGTAATGAGCCACCCTGCAGCTATGCTCATGAGTTCTCCAACAAATACAAGTGTGAACGAAGGTTACCACACTGTAGACAGAGTTGAAAAATATCATGCCAATGGGCACAACCAGTAAGTTAGCCTGACAAATTCAGGTATGGAATTTTTAACCTCTGGAGTTTCTTGGCCAAAATGCAAGGATCCTGTTATGCTATGAGGAAAATCAGTCTTGCTCATCTCTTTGATCAATTTTAATGTATTTGTAATCAGCCAATTATCAGGTTATGGTGCTTTAAAAAAACATGATCAATATTCATCAGTATGTTGTACTGTTGGGGTCTGAAAGCAAGTAGCAAAATCCAATTTCTGTACAGCCGGTCCTTTGAAGTGACATTCTGAAGCACGAGAAAATGAGGTTCTGGTTTCTAAGAAGAATGCATATGCTAGCTGGGATACAAATGACAAGAGCTATCAATCTTGATGCTTCAGGGAATGAACTCATCAACAGCTGGAGTCAGGAAGAAATTTTCCCTCACCCATTCTACAGACCTGTGTATTTGTCCTTACAGTGTATGATAAATAATTAACACCATTAATAATAATTAATTGGCAGAAGGTCCACATTAGATTCTGTGCCCTGGTTGTCATAATTTTTTTTTTTAATTTCATTACCGTTACTTTTACAATTACTTTTTAACTGAATAGCTAAATAGCTGTGATGCAATGTTTTTTGGAAGCTGTGACTATTACCAATAAATGTCTCCTTCCACAATCTCCTTAGCTGAATCACTTCTTAGATGTAGTAGCTGCCTATTGATTATACAGCCACATGCACTCAAGGAACCATTACAAATGTGAGCCTGGAACTTTCTAGATATGAATATCCAATCATTCTGCACAAAGAAGAAATAATTCAGACTACTAGACTGAAAGGGAACATGGAGCCATACAGCCTAGATATCTGTTGACCAGTGAAGGACTATCACTTGAAGGAACATTTTGTGTCATTTCTCCTCAGCCAACATTAATATCTTGTCTGTATAATACATCAGTAATTATTAAACCTGCTATTCAAAAAAAAAAATAAATATTAACATGAGTTAGTCAACATTTTCAATTTGTTTTTTTTTTCCCCTAAAAGTGGCCTTTGTAATTTTTCTGGCAAAAAATATTGATATATTTCTTTTCTCATAAAAATAATCCTTGCTTCCTTTCCCCAGATATTTTTTGGGGAAATATGTTGTCCCCTCTTGTTCAGGTCTTCTGAATCCCCTTTCCCAGACTCAAAATCTGTCCATCTCAATGCTGGTATACACCTAATGGTCTAGAATTGTTTTCTGTAGGTAAGGCAGACTCTCTTGGACAGTCTCAGACTTCCATAGCTGTCCACTTTTATTCTGTTATACATGATTCTTTAACACTAAATGGGTGCATCTACACATGCACTTTACTGCTGAGTTGACTAATTAGCTCTGTGGTAAAACATCATTCTGCACAAAGAAGAAATAATTCAGACCAGCAGAGTAATTACAGCAGAATAATTAACTGCGATCACACACTCATGAAGACAGTGACAGCGGGTATAATTTGCACCTGGTCAGCCTAGGCAGAAGGGGTCCAGACCCCTGCCTGCTGCCTAGCCACATGGCTCTGCATGTTCAGCACTCTTGTGCCCCAGCCAGTCCCTCTGCCACCTGCCACTGCCATCCAGAACCCAGGTCTGACCCCCCTGAGCCTGCTGCAAGCCCAGGCCTGCTTTGCCTTGGCTCAAAATGTTTCTGTCCTGGGCACACATGTAGGCTCTGCACCCCAGAGCAGTGTACTCTGGCTCAAAGTGCTCCGGAATCCATTGCTTTGCCTTAATTGTATGAGTAGATGCACCCAATGGGCATGTCCGGATGAGCATGTACATGTAGTTTGTGGCACCTCAGAGCTATTTGAGATGCTGCAAACTGCATGTAGTGCATGTGCAAGCATTTGCCGTACTGCTAATTTGCAGCACAGTGCCAAAACTTGACACTGAAAGATCCTGGTGTCAAAAAAGGCAGGGGGAAGAAGTGCAGTGCACACAGCAGTAGCATACATTCCCAGAAACATAGCCTGGCTAGCCAGTACCACACTTTAGCTGTCTGCCAGGCTCCAAGTGGCCTGGTTGGCATCGCTGCTGCCCTAGAAGGCCCTCAGGACCCCAGGTAAGGCTGCTGGAGCCAGCACAGGTGCTGGCCTCTGTCTCCCCTACCCCACCCAGGCCCCCATCCCTCTATCCCACTCTGCTCTGGTGCAGCAACTGCCACCTCCCACAGGCACCAGCCAGGGCTCAGGTGCTGCTGCAGGGGGAGGAGGCTCTGGACCTGGGTCCCTGGCCCTGTAGCCCTTGTAGTTGGGTACTCCCTCTGGCAGGGGTGGGGGAGGGGGAAGGGGCTGTGCGTGGAGTGTGAGGAGTACCAGCAGTGTTGGGGAAGCTGTGCAGGGTGGTGAGGAGCACTGGCAGGGCTATGGGGGCTTTGGGGAGGTGTGAGGGGCACCAGTAGGGCCATGGGGGTTGTTGGGGAGGGGGGTGGCAGTCAGGGGCACCAGCAGGGCCAGAGGGCTGTGGGTGGGGAGCAAGGGGCACCAGCAGGAATCAAGAGCTGTAGTTTGGGAGTTAGGGACCTGGACCCACATCCTGATGAGCTAAGGGGGCAGGTGGAGCTCTAATTTTCCATGATAAAAAACCCAAAATGAAATGCCAACATTTATAAGTATTTACAATTTATTTTATTATAGTGATTGAGGCATTGGTAGGCTTTCAAATTGCTTTAAAATTGTAAATGTATCAAGAAACCATTGTGCTCAACTGATACCTATATATATAGTGGCCTTTCATTTTAATAATGGATTTTAGGGTTTTAATCAAAGAATTTGCGATTTTTTTATCAGGGAAAACCAGGATCCCTGGTTTTCAGTAGGGATCTGGGTTTTCCATTTGCTGCAGAAAAAATGTGAATTTTCTTTTTTAAAGGAAAAAATGTGGGAAACCATGGGTTTCCCCTTGCAGGCTGCCAGAGTCCCAGCCTGCAAGGGGCTGCTTGGGTCTGGGAGGAGCGGGACACAGGGGGCACGATGTGCATGTTCACACACACACATGCAAGCGGCCTGGAATACAGACAGGCAGTGGTGGAGAGCAACTCCCCCAGCTGCCTGCTGATAAGCCTGTGGGGGGTCAGGTGGACATAGGCAATGTCGGAGGGGTGTGAGGGGTGGCAACTGAGGTGACCCCAATGAAGCAGCGAATGGGGCAGGGTTGGCAGCTGGTGCTGATGCTAGGGATGCTACCCAGCTGGGCTGATGCCCAGGGCCTGCGGTCATGTGTGGAGCCTGGCTTGGGGCCCCACACCTGTGGGGGCCTGTGGGACCTGGCTTGGGGAATGGGACAGAGCCATGGGCGGCTCATCCAGGGGGCAGCAAAGGGGCTGGTTCCCTGTCATTGTATGCAATCCCAGGAATGGGTTGGATGCCAGAGGTAACCGACTGGGGGGCATGGTGGAGACATGTCCCCTAGATTTGTGTACCCACAGTGGACATGGGGAGGCAGCTTGGCAGCCTCCATGGCCCAGGAGACAGGACCCAGTGCGGGAAAGCAGAATGGGATGAGGAGACGTGATGCTGCTGCTGCTGCCAGGAGCACCATGCCAGTTGTGCCACCATGGCGAGGTGCTCCTCCTTTCCTGGCAGCAGCCGGGGGTGGGGAGGGAAACAACTCTGCACTGCTGCTGCTGCCCCCACTTTTGCCATAAGGGCACCTTGACAGGGCAGCACAGCTGATATAGGGCTCCTGGCAGCGGCAGTGGCAGCACTGGGTCTCCCTGTCCTGCTCCATCCTCCCACACTGGGTCCCTCCCACTTGGCCATGGAGGCCCCGTGGTGGCAGGGCAGCTCCACAGTGGGCAGCCTGCATCCTTCCCCTGCCCCCGACCCCTGTGGGCTCTGCTTGGCTCCACTCTGGGTGTGCCACCTACAGGGGGAGGGACGTGGGGGAAGGCAGGCTCTGTGCTCTGCTCCAGGCTCAGCAGCCACCACCTCCTGTGTGCAGCAGATAGAGCTCGGGCACTGCTGGTCAGCTGTGGGGACCCCTTCTGGCAGAGCTGGGGTGGGGGGCAGGGCAATGTGGGTTGGGAGTGCAAAGCACTGGTGGGATGGTCTTGGTTTTGGCTTGGAGTCAGCTGAGGTTAAACAGCTTACCATCCACTTGGTAGTTTAGCTCCACTCCAACTGGGAGCTCGTTGGTGGTCAGAAGTAGCATCACAGCAAAAAAAATTGGGAAGAGTGTTGGAGTGTTGGCCTTACTTAACTTCCATTTTAACCTCAAAAGGATCTGTGATAGATCCATTAATGAGAACCACCACTTGCGTACTGTCGTGGAGCAGGCAGAGAGTGGTGATAAATTTCAGTGGGCATCCATACGTCAGAAGGATCCTCCACAAATCTTCCACAACACTTCTCAGCTAGCAGAGTCAAGAGTTTCGTGAGGTCAAAGAATACCACGTAGAGAGGCTTATGTTGTTTCTAGCATTTCTCCCTCAGCTGGCAAGCTGTGAAGATCATGTCAGTTGTACCTCTTGATGCCCTAAACCAGGGGTGGGAAAAATATAGCCCATGGGCTGAATCCTGCCTGCCAGGTGATTTCATCCAGCCCACAGGCACCCACCAATTAATTGTACCCTGCCCAGCCTGTGCACTTCACTCCTACACTTGTGCAGAAGGGCCCCAGGCCCCTGCCAGCATGCACAGCTTCCAGGTGGGGCCACTGTTGCCACTGCTGCAACTGCTGGGGGACAGGCTCAGCTTCCCCAGCCTCCAGTGGCTCCTCCTCATGTCCCTGCTGCAGTGCTCACTCCGGGCAGCAGGTAAGGAATCTGCAGCTCAGTGGGAGTGCAGAGCATGGTGCTGGGGCTGGTGAAGGTGAGAGTGTGGAGCCTGCGATCTGTGCCCAGCAGGGCAGCAGGAGTGCAGAGCTTGGGTGGGCAGGGTGTGGGTATGGTTTGTGGGGTGTGAGCGGCTCTCCAGCTAAAATAATTGCCCACTCTGCCCTAAACTCATACTGAGATTCCAGGAGGAGCTCTTCAGCAAGTGGAAGGAGATGGTTCAGGATGGTTCTTGCAATGATCTTTCCTGTGGTGGACAGCAAGGCAATCCCTCTGTAGTTTTCACAGTCAGATTTGTCTCCTTTCTTGAAAATCATCACAACCATGGCAACCCTGAGGTCATCTGGGATTTCCTCATCACTCCAGATCCTTAAGATGAGGGCATGAACCTGTGGTGTGAGCTTCTCTCCTCCTTCTTGAAGATTTCAGAGGGGATTCCATTCACTCCAGATGCCTTGTTGTTCTTCATCTGCTTGATGGCTTTCCTCACCTTGTCAAGGGTTGGAGGAATTCAAAGATCATCTCTGACTGGGTGTTTCAGAATGGAGTTTAGAACACTTTCATCAACAGCAGAGTCTTGACTGAGAATGTCTCCAACATGTCCCTTCTAGTGGGCATTGATGGTTTCCCTTTCCTTAATCATGTCTCTTCTTTTCTTAAGTCTCAAAGGGGTTGGTCCCTTGGAGCACCTATACACATGCCTGATGCCTGCTCTGATACATGCTAACGAGCACATGTTGGAGCAGACTTGATTATGCCCCAACTCTTAATGCCACTGACAAAACCAAGGAGGAATCCTATGCCAATCTGGACCAAGTTCTTTCTGACACTCTGGAGGGAGACAGACTTATTCTGCTCAGCAATTTTAAAACCAGAGTTGGAAGGGACTTGAACCTCTGGAATGGAACCATCAGGAAGGAGTTGGAAATATCATCTCTAATGGCATCCTCCTCTTGACCAAATGCACAGAACATAGATTTACCATCACCAAAACCCTATTCCACCAGAAAAATAGACACAAGACATCATGGCAACACCCACAATCTGAGCATTGGCACTTAATTGACTATGTCATTATTCATACCTGGGATCACAAAGATGTTCAGATTACGCAACCTATGTTAGGAGCTGATAATTAATGGATCAATCACCAACTCATCTGCTTAGTTAGGTCATTCAAATAGACTCAAACAGCTGCAGCAGTAGCAATGCTGACAACAGATCGACATTGAAGGACTCAAGGACCCAATCAAGCAAGAATTCTTTCACCAGTGCATCAACAAAAACCTAGTGAATTCCAGTCAACAACAATGGGAGAATGTCTGCAGCACTTGGGGTGCCTTCATGTCCACCATCATCAGCACCTGTGAAGAGACACTTGGATCCTCTACCAGGAAACATCAAGACTGGTTTGATAAGAATGACTGAGAGTTCCAAAATTAGTCAAACAAAATCACAAGGCCTTTTTTGCTTGGTAAAATGACACCAATTCTAAGCAAAAGAAATTGAAACACTAACAACCCAAGGCAGAGGTCCGAAGGAGGACCCATGATATGAAGAACAGATGGTGGGAAGACAAGAGAAGGAGATTTAACATCTTGATGATGTCCATGATTTGCAATTTTTTTCAGTGCCACCAAAGTCATCTATGGCCTGAGCACTCAGGGACCAACTCCTTCCAAACCTAAGGATGGAGGAGACCTGGTCAAGGAAAAGGGAGCCATCAATACTCATTGGAAGGAGAATTTTTAAGACCTTCTCAATGAAGACTGTTGTTGATGACAGTACTCTCAACTCCATCATGCAACATACAGTCAGAGATGATCTTGGAATCCCTCCAACCCTTGACAAGGTGAATAAAGCCATCAAGCAGATGAAGAACAACAAGGCACCCTGAACTGATGGAATCCCTGATGAAATCTTCTAGCAGGGGAGAGACAATCTCACAGCACAGCTTCATACCCTCATCTTAAGGATCTGGAATGATGAAGAAATATCAGGTGACCTTAGGGACACCATGATCATGACAATCTTCAAGAAGGGAGACAGGTTCGACTGTGGAAATGACAGAGGGATCACCTTGCTGTCCACCACAGGGAAAATCACTGTGAGAACCCTCCTGAACCATCTCCTTCCACTTGCTGGAGAGCTTCTCCCAGAATCTTACTATGGGCTTAGGGCAGGGGTGGGAAAAGTCCCACCCATAGGCCAGATCAGGCCCCTGGTGGACTGCATTTCCCAGCATCCCCTGCAGCAGCAGCTCCTTCTGGCTGCCACTGCTGAATCCATCCCTGCTGTTTGGGCACCCTGGCTCATCCACCCAGTACCCACACTGGCAGGGCATGTGGCCAGGCGGCTGGGATGGTGCTGCAGATGGGAGCAGGATGGGTGGGCAAGACCCCATCCTGTCAGGGAACCTTGGGATCTTGATAGAATGGGGCAGATCAAGGACAGAACCGTGATCCGCTGCCCACACACCCCTGTGATGACTATAGGTTCAGCAGGCAAGGGCGGTCAGGGAGTGGATTGCAGCTCTGCCATGGCCCCATGCTATCACTGCCCCAAGATCCCGGCCCTAGAGCAGCTCCCTCCTCAGATTCATGCCCTGCCTGTGCAGCTGCCATCCAGTCTCCATGGAAACAAGCTGGGAGCCATGTGGGCAAGGGCTTCTGAGAAATGGAGTCTTGTTCTGGCCATACCTGCCATATTGTCCATCCCTAGTTAAGGGCATCAAGGGGCCCTGGTTTAGGGAACACCTGAGTTCTTTGCCTCAGTGTTCCTAAGTAAGGGGCACAACAAGTCTCTCACTGGGGTTGTAGAGAGGCAGCAGCAAGGCGCCAGACTTCCATACGTAGATCCTGAGGTGGTGCAGAGTCATTTGGAAGAACTGGATGCCTTTAAATTGGCAGGCCCGGATGGGCTCCATCCGAGGGTGCTGAAGGCACTGGCCGACATCATTGCAGAGCCACTGGCAGGAATATTCGAATGCTCGTGGCGCACGGGCCAAGTCCCGGAGGACTGGAAAAGGGCTAACGTGGTCCCCATTTTCAAAAAGGGGAGGAAGGAGGACCCGGGCAACTATAGGCCAGTCAGTCTCACCTCCGTCCTTGGTAAAGTCTTTGAAAAAATTATCAAGGCTCACATTTGTGAGAGCCCGGCAGGGCAAATTATGCTGAGGGGAAACCAGCACGGGTTTGTGGCAGGCAGATCGTGCCTGACCAATCTAGTCTCTTTCTATGACCAGGTTACGAAACGCCTGGACACAGGAGGAGGAGTGGATGTCGTATACTTAGACTTCAGGAAGGCCTTCGATACGGTATCCCACCCCATACTGGTGAACAAGCTAAGAGGCTGTGATGTGGATGACTGCACAGTCCGGTGGGTGGCGAATTGGCTAGAGGGTCGCACCCAAAGAGTCGTGGTGGATGGGTCGGTCTCGACCTGGAAGGGTGTGGGCAGTGGGGTCCCGCAGGGCTCAGTCCTTGGACCGATACTCTTTAATGTCTTCATCAGAGACTTGGACGAGGGAGTCAAATGTACTCTGTCCAAGTTTGCAGATGACACAAAGCTATGGGGAGAAGTGGACACGCCGGAGGGCAGGGAACAGCTGCAGGCAGACCTGGATAGGTTGGACAAGTGGGCAGAAAACAACAGGATGCAGTTCAACAAGGAGAAATGCAAAGTGCTGCGCCTAGGGAGGAAAAATGTCCAGCACACCTACAGCCAAGGGAATGACCTGCTGGGTGGCACAGAGGTGGAAAGGGATCTTGGAGTCCTAGTGGACTCCAAGATGAACATGAGCCGGCAGTGTGACGAAGCCATCAGAAAAGCCAATGGCACTTTATCGTGCATCAGCAGATGCATGATGAATAGGTCCAGGGAGGTGATACTTCCCCTCTATAGGGCGCTGGTCAGACCACAGTTGGAGTACTGCGTGCAATTTTGGGCGCCACACTTCAAGAAGGATGCGGATAACCTGGAGAGGGTCCAGAGAAGGGCAACTCGTATGGTCAAGGGCCTGCAGACCAAGCCCTATGAGGAGAGACTAGAGAAACTGGACCTTTTCAGCCTCCGCAAGAGAAGGTTGAGAGGCGACCTTGTGGCTGCCTTTAAGTTCATCACGGAGGCACAGAAGGGAATTGGTGAGTATTTATTCACCAAGGCGCCCCCGGGGGTTACAAGAAACAATGGCCCAAGCTAGCAGACAGCAGATTTAGATTGGACATTGGGAAGAATTTCTTCACAGTTCGAGTGGCCAAGGTCTGGAACGGGCTCCCAAGGGAGGTGGTGCTCTCCCCTACCCTGGGGGTCTTCAAGAGGAGGTTAGATGAGTATCTAGCTGGGGTCATCTAGACCCAGCACTCTTTCCTGCTTATGCAGGGGGTCGGACTCGATGATCTATTGAGGTCCCTTCCGACCCTAACATCTATGAATCTATGAATCTATGATGTGATCTTCACTGCTTGGCAGCTGCAGGAAAGATGCAGGGAACAACATAAACCTGTCTACATGGCTTCCTTTAACATCACAAAAGCCTTTGACTCTTGTCAGCTGAGAGAAGTACTGTGAAGGATCCTTCTGAAGTATGCCTGACCACCGAAATTCATCACCATTCTTTGCCTGCTCTATGATGGTATGAGAGTGGTGGGTCTCAGTAACGAATCTCTCACATATCTCTTTGAGGTTAAAGCAGGAGCTAAGCAAGACTGCATCATCACTCCAACACTCTTCTTGATATCCCTTACTGCAATGTTACATCCAATCACCAACACACTTCCAGTCAGAGTGGTGCTAAACTATCAAATGGGTGGTAAACTGTTTAATTTCAGCCAACTACAAGTCAAAACCAAGACCAGCCCAAGCTCAATCATTGGGCTCCAGTATGATGATGCTGTAGTGTGTGTTCACTCAGAAGCAGACCTTCAGGCAATCATCAATGTCTTTACCAAAGCATAAAAGAAAATGGGACTGATGCTTAACATTCAGAAGACTAATCCTCCATTGTGAAGCTCTTAGTGAGCAGTCCCCAGCTCCAGTAATTCAGATTTACAGGGGGACTCACTGAGTATTTCCTGTACCTAGGAAGCCATGTTTTGCAGAAGACTGACATCAATGAAGAAATCCAACATCACCTTGAAAGTTCAAGTGCAGCCTTTGGACACCTGAGGAAATGGGTATTCAAAGATCATGACATCAGATCTGAAACCAAGCTCATAGTTTATCAAGCAGTCATGAACCCCACCCTTACTGTATGGATCTGAGATTTGGACAATGTACAGGAGGCATTTCAAATCACTGGAGACACCTCAAGTCACTATCAGTGCTATCTGCAGAAGGTCCTTTGAATCCAGTGGGAAGACAGATGCACCAACATTAGCATCCTCTCACAAGCAAACACCACGGACATCGAAGTGATGATCCTCTGACATCAACTTCACTGGGCTGGTCATGTCATCCAGATATCTGACTCCAGACTCCAAAAGCAAGTTTTATTCTCCCAGGTCAGTCAAGGTATATGCTCAGGAGCAGGGCACAGAAAGCATTTCAAATGCATCGTCAAGGCCAACTTGAAAAAATGTAATATCAACATCAACTTGTGGGAGACTATCACCCAGGACCACCCCAAATGGCGGAAGAGTCTGCCACAAGAGTCTCACTTCTTTGAAACCTTATGATGACACCAGGAGATAGAAGAGTGGGAGTGGTAGAAACAGCATGTTGTGGACCAAATCAAGAATTCAGAGCCACCAACCAGTTTTAAAAAGGGCCTGGCAATGACAGAAGCCTCATACCGGTCCCAGCATTGATGCAAGACATGTGGGTGTACGCCCGCTGCGTCGCCATGAGCCCAGGGACCCCAGGAGAGACCCTAGGACCCCCGACGAGCCCCAGCCTGCCTGTAGGCAAGCAGGGGCCCATGGTGGGAGGCACCTAGACAGCTGCGAGCGGGCTGAGTGGGCCAAAGAGGGTCACGACTCCCCTACCCAGCTCCTACTTGGCCCAGCCCTCCAGGGAGCCACATGACTGGGCTGGCAGCACGCGAGCCAGGTTGGGTGGGGAGGAGTATTTACCTGTCCCCTCCTCTGGTAGGGGGGAGGGAACCCCATTAGCCCCCCAAGAGCAGCAAGGTACCGGCTGGTCCTTCTGCGCATGTGCGGAATTTAAAAAGGGCCTGGCAATGACAGAAGCCTCATACCGGTCCCAGTTCTGGTGCGAGACGCACAGGTGTAAGCCCACTGTGCCTGCGTGAGCCCAGGGACCCCAGGAGAGATCCCAGGACCCCCGACGAGCCCCGGCCTGCCCACAGGTAAGCAGAGACCTGTGGTGGGAGGGACCTAGACAGCTGGGAGCGGGCTGAGTGGGCTGAGGAGGGTCAGGCCCCCGCCCCCCAGCTCCTACTTTGCCCAGCTCCCAAGGGAGCCGCACAACCGGACCCTCGCAAATAGGCCGTGCAAACAGGCGCGCTCCTGGGCCCGGCGTATGACTTACCAGAGGAGTTTGCACAGGGGGGTGCATGGGAGGGCCCAGGGCCCTGCCTGTGAGCCCCCTAGTGTAGGCAGTCCCAGCTGTAGAAGACCTACTAGCGGCATGCCACGGATGGGCACATCCGGGTCCCCTCGGGGTCTGCAGCTCCGGGTCCCCTCGCGGTCTGCAGCCTCCCACTCTGTCACTCCAGAGGCCTTCACCCAGACAGAGCCCATGGTTCTGGGCTCCACACAGGCAGAGCCCCTGGCTCTCAGCTGCGGGGGCTGCCTGTCACTTTTTCAGGCTCTGGGGTGCGAAAGCATGGCCACCTCCTCTTGTGAAGTCTGCTCCCTTTTGGGGTCTCTGGTGCACCAGCTGGAGGAACTCCAGGTTGCAGTCCAGAGACTGCGTGCTATCAGGAACTGTGAGCAGGGTATTGACTCCTACTGCCAGGCCCTTCTCTCCCGGGAGGTGGAGGGCAGACCACGGTCACCTTCCAGGACAAGGGAGGACTCAAGGATCTCCCATGCTGTCCAGCCCAGGGGTTGGACCAAGGTGATCAAGGGCCCCAAGGCCCACCGCACCAAGGTCCCCATCCCGCTGGAACTTTGCAGCAGGTATGAACCTCTTGTGGCCCCAGCAGAGCCTGCTAAGTTGCCAGCTCCTGCAGGCAACACAGGTTCTACTGTAGCTACCAGCCCTGCTCTCCCTAAGACAACATACAAAGTGTTTATCATGCGACACTCCATCCTGAGGGGGACTGAGTGGGCAATCTTCCACCCTGATCCCTTAGCCCGGGAAGTCTTTTGCTTCCTGGGAGCCCAAATCCGAGACATTGCAGAGAAGATCCCTGAACTCCTCCAGCCCATTGACCAATACCATATGCTCCTTATCCATGTGGGTACAAATGACATGGCTTGGAATGCTCCCAGCTAGGTCATGAAGTGCTACAGAGATTTGGGAGCAGGGCTTAAGAGGTTGGGGGCATAGGTGGTATTCTCATCGATCCTCCCAGTCTCAGGCTACGGGCTGAGGAGGGAGAACGGGATCCAGGTAGTGAACCAAAGACTGCAGTGCTGGTGTCATCGGGAAGGCTTTGGCTTCCATGACCACAGTCTGCTCTTTGGAGAGAGAGGCAGTGAGCTGCTGGGAAGGGACAGCCTCCACCTCTCTCCGCTGTGGAGGAGGTTCTTCTCAGCCAGACTGGCTGACCTGCTCCACTGGGCTTTAAATTAAGCCCGCCAGGGGATGTGGGGACTACTATCACTGCTGGCCTGCTGAGCAACCCTTGCAAAGCCAGCAGGCCAAGGCACTTAAGGGAGCCTACCCTTTCCCCAGCCCTGGAACAAACTGTAGGCAAGGCAAGGGCCTCCAAAGGGACACTTGCATGTCTATACACAAATGCCAGGAGCTTGGGGAATAAACAGGAGGAACTTGTCCTCCTGCTAAACACAAATAATTATGATGTTGTAGGGATAACAGAGACCTGGTGGGACTCCACCCATGACTGGGCCATGGGTATAGACGGCTATACTGTACAGGAGAGATAGAGTGGACAAAAAGGGCAGGGGTATAGCTCTCTATTTCAAGAAAAGCTACGCGTCCCTGCAAGCTGACATTGGCACCCAGCTCACTTGAGACCCTCTGGGTTAAAATCTGTGGGGAACACAGCACAGGGGACACTATGGTGGTAGTCTAGTACAGACCCCCTACCCAGGATCAAGACCTTGACCAGGAGTTTGCCAGGGAATTGGCTGAGGCTGCACGGTCCCGGTGCATGGTTGTCATGGGAGACTTTAACTACCCAGACATTTCATGGGAAGAGCGCTTGGCCAAATCCGAGCGGTCGCAAAGTTTTCTCTCATGCATGGATGACCTCTATCTAATGCAGGAAGTCTATGGGCCAACAAGAGGTAAAGCGCTGCTCGACCTGGTACTGGCAACCGGGGATGACCTAATCAGTGACCTAACGATCAAAGGGAAGCTGAGTGACAGTGACCACAAACTGATCTCCTTCACCATCCACTGTAAAGCTGGCAAGTCAGTCAGCAATACAGAAGTCCTTGACTTCAGGAAAGCTGACTTCTACAAGCTAAGGAGGCTTGTCAGTGAGGCCCTAAATGACCACAACCCAAAGGGGAGGGGAGTCCAGGATGAGTGGTTGCTCCCCAGGAGAGCAATCCTGGATGCACAAGCAAAGTCTATCCCATCTTGGAGGAAAGGCAGGAAAAGGGCACAGCAGCCCCCTTGGCTCTCCAGGGAACTAGCGGACCTCCTGCATCTTAAAAGAAAGACCTACAAAGAATGGAGGACTGGATCCACCACCAAGGAGGAATACTCTGCACTAGTCCGGACCTGCAGAGAGTGAACCAGGAAAGCCAAGGCTGCGACTGAACTCCAGCTAGCTACAAATATCAAGGACAATAAAAAGTCCTTTTTTAGATATGTGGAGAGCTGGAGGAAAAGCAAGGGCAACATTGGAACCCTGCTAAACCAGATGGGACAACTGACAACCAACACCCAGGAAAAAGCAAACTTGCTAAAGGGATACTTTGTGCCAGTTTTCCATCAGTCCCATGGGACGCCCCTGCCTACACAGGGAGGCCCCAATGAGGGAGATTCCTTACCCTCTATCAGTGCTGACCTCATGAAGGAACACCTTGAGAGGCTGGATACCTTCAGGTCAGCTGGCCTTGACAGTTTACACCCGAGGGTACTCAAAGAGCTGGCAAGCATCATAGCGCAGCCCCTGGCACGGAGCTTCGAGAAATCCTGGTGCTCTGGTGAAGTGCCTGAAGATTGGAAGCAGGCCAATGTGGTGCCAATGTGGTGCCCCTTTCCTCAAGAAAGGGAGGAGAGTGGATCCAGCAAACTACAGGCCCATCAACCTGACCTCTATCCTGGGGAAGGTCTTGGAAAAGATTATCAAAGAGGCCACCCTTAAAAGACTGGCTGATGGCTACATCCTGAAGGATAGCCAGCATGGGTTTGTTGCAGGTAGGTCTTGCTTGACCAATCTCATTTCCTTTTATAACCAGGTGACCTATCACAAGGGAGAAGAGATTTATGTCATATATCTTGACTTCAAAAAAAGCCTTCGATCTGGTATCCCATGATCGCCTCTTGGCAAAACTGGCTAACTGTGGCCTCGGCCACACCACGATCCACTGGCTGGGGTATTGGCTCCGCGGTCGGACCCAGAGGGTGGTGGTTGATGGAAGTCAATTGTCTTGGTGCCCTGTGACCAGTGGGGTCCCTCAAGGCTCTGTCCTAGGGCCTATACTATTTAACATCTTCATTAATTATGTGGACATTGGTGTCAGAAGCGGACTGACCAAGTTCGCCGATGACACCAAACTCTGGGGTAAAGCATCCACACCTGAGGACAGAAGGGTGATCTAGGCAGATCTTGACAGGCTCAGAAAATGGACGGATGAGAACCTGATAGTGTTTAACACTAAAAAATGCAAGGTTCTCCACCTTGGGAGAAAAAACCTGCAGCATTCTTATAGGCTCAGCAGTGCTATGCTAGTTAGCACTAGAGATGAAAGGGATTTGGGGGTCATGATTGACCACAAGATGAACATGAGCCTTCAATGTGATGCTGTGGCTAGTAAAGTGAGCAAAATGCTGGCTTGCATCCATAGATGCTTCTCAAGTAAACCCCAGGATGTCATTCTCCTGTTGTACTCGGCCTTGGTGAGGCCACAGCTGGAGTACTGCATCCAGTTTTGGGCTCCACAATTCAAAAAGGATGTGGAGAAGCTTGAGAGAGTGCAGAGGAGAGCCACATGCATGATCAGAGGTCAGGAAAACAGACCTTATGATGAGAGGCTGAGAGCCATGGGACTCTTTAGCCTGGAAAAGCACAGGCTCCGGGGTGATCTGGTGGCCACCTATAAGTTTATCAGGGGTGTTCACCAGGATCTGGGGGAACATTTGTTCACCAGAGCACCCCAAGGGATGACAAGGTTGAACGGTCACAAACTCCTCCATCACTGTTTCAGGCTGGACATAAGGAAGAACTTCTTTACTGTCTGAGCCCCCAAGGTCTGGAATAGACTGCCACTGGAGGTGGTTCAAGCACCTACTTTGAACACCTTCAAGAGACATTTGGATGCTTATTTTGCTGGGATCCTATGATCCCTTCTGACTTCCTGCCCGTAGGGGAGGAGGCTGGACTTGATGATCTTCCAAGGTACCTTTTAGCCCTAATGTCTATGAAATCTATGAACCCCCCATGGAAACATGTGCCCAATTTGCAACAGAGTCTGTTGATCCTGGCTTGGACTCGTCAGCCTGACTACATATGTATTTCTGTGTGTGTGTGTGTGTGTGTGTGTGTGTGTGTGTGTGTGTACACACACACTTCCAAGTCCTCCTGTTTATTGCCTGAGCTTCTGGAACTGGTGTGCAGGCAACTGAAGAGCTTCTTTACTATACCACCCTCAGTGTTTCAGATTCAGATATCTGCTGTGCAGTGCTCTATACATGCTTGAACACAACACCAATTTCTCAACCTGACTTCCAGGTCTGTGGCACAGTTCAAGAAAGTGGTGTTAACATTCCTCACATCTACATCCTGTGAAGGTTGCTGCTGGATTTTAGTATCCTGATACTATAGGTCTACAAAGACAGTCCTGGTAGAAGAGTGTTTACTTATCCAGTAAATTTCCTGGACAGATGCCATTGCTCATTGCAAGAGTACGGTATACCATATTTTGAAGAGAGCTGAATCTAGAAGCAAGAGACATGAAGATCCAAGCCAGGGTGGACTAGATTCTGCCTTAGCTTCCACCCAGGCAGGGAGTCCTTGAAGGGTGAAACTGCAGTGGTGGGAAACAGCTGAAACCTTCCGCTGCTAGGGAAACTATAGAGGGCAAGGACAGCACTACTGCTACGCCTTTGGCTTGGGATAAAAGTCTCGATGGGAAAGTCAAATGATACACTGATAAGCACATCTTGTGAGAAGTCTGGCTTCTGAAATGCCTTCACTCAGACAAATGCCTAAGGGACAGGAGGTAAAAGCAAAACCACATGTCTTCCTTCAGGTAAGGCTTCTCTTCCCTAAGTGCAGTGGGAGCACCTGGTGTAGAGAGATATCATTTATACTCGAAGGTACCAGCTTGCATAAGTTTTGGCCAATACCTTAAAATACATCAGATACCTTCTCTCAGATACAGTCATCTTGATTTTGGCTGTCTCAACAAGACTGATTGAGCAGTAGCCTTTTCGATATGGGCAAAACCCATGATGCAACACTACTGCACAGTAATATTAGGCTACTGCGCAGTAGCATCACAAAAAAGCCATTAGTCGGTGCTGCTGCACAGTAACTTGAGTTACTACGCATTCATTTAGTACTTGTTTATAGAAGTACTAAATGAATGTACAGTAACAACTTTGTAGTAGCGTCTTGTGTAGATGTGGCTTCTGTGTCAGTCCCAGCTATGACAAGAAATGTTGCCCCAGATGTGTCATGATACTAGTGCTGGGCCTCAGTTCTGTGTGAATCATACAAGAAATGTGTATGCCCACGCTTGTTTTGGGCTTAGACAAGAGTGCTTCTTAAATCACAATATAAACTGTAACTTAGACAGGCTTTTGCTGGGGCAAAGAAAGGATGAGGCTGAGATAAAGAAGAGGATTTATTTTGGACACTAGATCATCCAGAACACTGAGGATATGCCATCTCTTTTGGGTGCTACAGACAGAAGCTGAACTATGTCCTCAGAAAAAGCAGGGTAAGCAGAAAATAATGACATAAATACAAGGCCACAGGCAAAGAGAGTTAGGACCTTCTCACATGACCACAAGGGGCATTGGCAGAGGTCAGTTCAGAATAGGAAAAGCTGGGTGAGCTGAAGGGCACTACTGGTCATTTGATCATAACTTTTGCGACCAATCCAACTAAAACTATATATACACACTGGCATACACACTGCACAGAATATTTGCTACATACTGGTGGACAATGGTACATCTATTTATTCTTCTTATGAAAGGATGAGAGGATACAGGAACTGACATACTGGATCATGCTGGAACTCTGTCTAGTCCAGGGGCGCTTGTACACACGACACCATTACCATGTACACGTGATGAAAATGTGACTTTGTGAAGCTTAATGGAATCATACTGTACACATGGAGGAGTTTGGGTTTTTTAAAATAAGTTTGCATCATTGCAAACTAAACTTCATCCTGTTGTAGTTTACTTTGCAAAAATGTGTTGTAGCTATTGGTCAGCTCACCCCCCAACCATGGAAGAGGTGGGCAGGCTCCGCAGAAAAAAAAAGGTTGGGCCCCTCACCTCACCTGAAGGCAGAAGCAGTGAGGGGCCCAATCCTTTCTTATTTTTGGGAGAGTCTGCCCACCTCTCCTGCGACCAGGGGGCGAGCTGCTGGCAGGCCAAGTAGCCCCTGAGCTGTGACAGCCCTGATGGTTCCCTCCATGGCAGCAGCGCCCCCTGAGCCTCCGAGCTGGGACAGCACCCAATCTGCCAGCAGCCCACCTGGGCAGCTCCAGGGGGTCCTGCCACTGTGGAGTGAAGGCCTGGGGCCCTTTGCAACTCAGTGGCTGCTTGGCTTGCTGGCAGCTTGCCCCCCAGCTGCAGGCAGGCTCCGCCAAAAGAAAAATAAAAAAGGATTGGGCCCCTCACCATAACAGGAACAGAAACCCCTAAATTGAAATGGGTTTCAGTTAAACACCCAGCATTTCAATTTAGGGGAAATAGAATGCAACCTTAAGGACTAAACCCCCATCGTATGTACAAGCGCCCCAGAATATCCCTTCTTTAATTATGGGCAGCACCACATACTTCAAAGAACTGTTCACTGAATGTCGGACTTCCCTTTCTGTGGGAAATTCTGACATTGTTTATGAGGGTGGATAAATTTGCTTCTAAGTAGAAAGTAGAAATCATAACATTTCCCATGGAAGGGAATTTTTTTTTTAGTTTGAAGACAATCAAACATTGCACTTAGAAAATTTTAAAATACAATTCTGCTAAGCTCCTTGTATCTAAGAACAGCTGAAGCTCCCAGGACTTCTAGACTCCCTGGACTTTCAAGTTCCTAACTCTATAGAAGGACACTTGGAAGCCGTAAGCCCCTAACCATAATCCAGATAGACTAGCAAGCAACCAGGCAGTGAGCTGGCAGGAAAGCAGGCAAGTTTCCAGTGGCAAACTTTAAGACCTCCCTTTAAGCCTTTGGAAGATGTATCAAATTGGCAAGTTCCCACAAAACATCTAGATTTTGACAAACTGGCATTTTCTAAGGGGGGAGGGCGCGGGGGGGGAGACAACACTCTCTTAGAAAATTGCCAAACAGCTCTTCCTCCCGGGAAGGTGCAAAAAACCCACCCGTGGCTAATTATGGAATAACCTGCTGCAAGGCAAGTGTCTTCTGTTCAGTCTCTCTGATTGGCTGGAGTGGCCAAAGAGACCTGGACATTCAAGTCCGGTTTAATTTTACTAGGAATCGGGAGTCCTCTTGAAAGGCTCAGACATGGTATTTCATGTTGTTGCTATGGCCACTGCCAGAATGACAGATGCCTGCTCCACATCACTGCAGCTGTGGACAGCCAGGTGAATAACTGATTTTTCAATTCACTGGTTGAACTGAAACATAAAAAAGGGAATGGAAAAGTTTCATTTTGTTCTGGAGATATCTTTTCCTTTGGTTTTGGTGCAATCAGACTGAAATGTGGTTACAAAGTGGAAAATGAAAACATTTGGACTTTTTGAAAATGTTTCTTTCTGTGAAACAATTTGTTGAATTCTGTGTGACTTGGCAAATTGTCTGGGGTGAGTCAAATTGGCTTTCTGGTGAAAAACAGTTTCAACCCACAATTTTGCCTGAACTATATTAGAGCATAATCCTATGAGGCACTGACTTCCTCCTGGAATAGCCCTCCATTTCTGGAACTGAGAGTTGAGGACTTCAGAGAGTAACAGCCAATTCTGGTATTTACTGTTACCATTAGAATCACCACTATGGTTACAGACAGCGTCATGGCCAGGGTCACAGTTATGAAGAAGACTGAATCTCATTTCCTCATCCCTCATAATGAATATATATCCTTTCACTAAGTCACATCTCCATGACAATGGTCACAATTGCAGAGTGTATTTTTAGCTGCTCAGTCTAGTGAAGGCATTCCTTTACATTCAGAATTTGAAGGTAACTTCACCAGTATAATTCAGCATTTCTCAGCTGCAGATTTGTAAAGGCCCTTGGTGCCTTTTAACTCAATTTGAATTTCCAAAACCATTTCTGACGTCCATCTAAATAATGATTATCTCCACAGCCACACAGTTTTACCTTATGCTGAGTACAAGGTTTGAAGCTTTTGAAATGGTGCAAAGTTTAAAGAAGCTGTGGTTCCAAGCAGCCCATAAAGGTTGTAGCATTACACTGGATGCATTCTCTCTCTTTTTCTGTCCCTCTCATTCTTTTTCACCTTTGTCCCCCCACCACACACATACACAGACACACACTTTTTTGTCAGCCATGTAAGTGAATATTAGCTGTATGATATTCCAAAAGACAGACAATTGTTAATCAAACAGATAATTCAATAATCGCTCATTTCAGGCCTGCTCTATGCAGCTGTCAGTCTCTAGCATCAAAGCTTCTATGTCATAAACCATAAAGCTTTAGGGTTCAGTCAGGCATCATGTGGCACGAAAAGTACAAAGTGCTAGGGGGGATATAATGAGATGGATTAAATGAATTTAT
Organism: Alligator mississippiensis; assembly: GCF_030867095.1. Lineage (NCBI taxonomy): Eukaryota > Metazoa > Chordata > Crocodylia > Alligatoridae > Alligator > Alligator mississippiensis. Next base: position 44,058,621 of record NC_081832.1, read on the forward strand.
TATAAATACCTCTGAAGCTACCAGCCAAACCATCCTCAGTAGAGAACAATGGCTGTAGCATAACTTCAGGAGTCTGCAGGATTTATAACATATTTGCAAATCTTGCTATTAAATTGCAGAGTTGGGGGTCAAACAAAGCTTTATGGCTGACATGCTCAAAGCCACATAAGGGATTTGGATGCCCAGTTCTCATTAAAATTAATGAAAATTGGGTGTCCAAACCCTTCAGGAAGCTTTAAACATTTCCATCCATATTTATAATTAATGTGTCTAACAGTGTGTCAAATATTTATATAATAGATCATGTCGTATGCAAACATGGAGGACGTGTACTGGCACTAGGAGTGGCATTGTCCTCTAGGAGGTAAGTCACAATATAGTAGATAGTGGGTGATTTTCTCTACCTTAACAGCTTATGCATTATATCAGCTGCCAGCAGCCTGAGAGTCAGGTTGTAATATAGCGACCTAATAAGAGCACAACTCTATAGGACTCCCGGGTACTCTTTGCAGCCCTGCCACTGGTTTCTTTTAAGGGCTTAATCAACTCCTTTCACCTCTCTGGATGCTTACACAAGTTACATTTTTCATGCAATCAGGCTCCTGAGTACTGTACAGCCATGCCATGACACACATGCACAGCTGTAGAGCACTTTTAAAATGGCTGATGGTATGAAAAATTAAATCTCCTCAGATGAGGTATTAGATGAAGGCACTCTGCTTTAGAGCACCTTAGGGAATGTGTGTTCCTTAGGGTTAATTATTTGCACTTTTGGGCTGGGCTGGGCTGCGCTGGTGCAGCCTAGCTCTGCTCCTGGGGCTGTCAGCAGGAAGAAAGGGGGCAGAGGGGAGGGGGAATGAGCAGTAGCTGGGAGGGGGGGGGGGGCGGGATTAGAGCTTCACTGCATTGTGGCCCTGGCTCAGCTCCTCCTAGCTGGGAAGGCTGGGGGGGGCTCCGATCCACCCCCCTTCTCCAACTCAGGCCAGGCAAAGCCCAGCCGGCAGCTCACTGCTGCTCACCTCCCCCTCCCTCCCTGCTGACAGCCCTGAAGCTGGAAGCTGGGAGCAGGGAGTGGGGCTAGGGAGAGGGGTGGTTTGGTAGCCTCCTCGGAGGCTGCTGGAGCACCCCAGCCTGCTGGTCAGGTAGGCTTGATCCCCCTGATCCAACAGAAGAATGCATGTTAGGTTGCAGGCTGGGGGGGGTGCTGTGACTCATGGCATTTTATGTAAAGCACCATGAGTTAGAGTGGTGGGGCCTGAACATCTGTCTGGGCCCTCTGAGACTCAGTGTCCCCTACTAAATATTAGCATAAGAATACTCCGCTTTTTTACCACATAGAAATGTTGTAGGGCTTGTAAATTAATATTAACACATTAAATGAACTTGTTAAGCAGACTCTTGTTATCACGAAAGGTGCTATATGCTATAGGTAGGAAATATAATTATTGTAACTCCAGGGAATAACAACCCATTGTTTGCTTTTACCTTTGAATTTGCTTCAAAGCAACTGAGCAAAGCAGCATGTGAAACCGTCAGTGTTCAGCTTTGAGAATAGTTGTGGGTGACAGCTGCTGTTTCCACATGTCCAGGGGGAAAAAAAATCATTGTTTCTGCTGGTGAATGCACCATACCCATGTAGGACATGCCTGCACCCTTCCAGTAAATTTGGGACCTGGCCCATAAGTGAAATCCCCATAAAGTTTTGCTTCATTCCTTTAGAATGGAGGGATTGTTATCCATGCAAAAACAGAACAGTCCATATTAATACCTGGCTGTGTACATCCTGGTTAGCCCAGATTATGTATAAATGTTCCCACAGCAAAGCCTCACCCATCTCATGCTATGCTTTCTGTTTTACATTTGCCTATATTTGCCTTGGGGCTTATCCCCTAGCTCTTTGTGCTGAGATGCTTCAGGATTCTTTCCTGTCTACTGCATCCATTGTGGAAGAACCTTTCTGATCATCAGGGGTGACCTGCTGGAAGGACACTAGAGGAATATAAGCATTCAGGTGATTTAGCTTGGATCCTCACTGCAAAGAGGATGAGCTCCTGACTGAGTTAGCTGCCCTGGAGCCCTGGAACATTTATTAACTCACCAGAATTGCATGAAATTCCATGAGGCTGACTTTTATTAAACCTTTTAAGAGTCATATTATCAGTATTAGATCAGGGTGAAAAATGCCTATTGATTTTCACAGACAATGAGTGCTTGTACATGTGATGGTGTTTAGCCCACTAAATGTAAATAGTGGGTTTTTATTTGCAATGACTAAAAACCCACCATTTCAATTTAGGGGCTTCCATCTCACTGTTACAACAAGAGGCCCAGTCCCTTTTTTTTTTTTTTGTGGAGCCTACCCACGTCTCCTGTGGCCAGGGGATGTGCTGCCGGTGGGCTCAGTAGCCCCTGAGCTATGAGGGGCCCTAGTCCTTCCTTCCATGGCAGCAGCACCCCCCAGGGCCACCTGGGCAGGCTGCTAGCAGGCCAGATGTTGCCCCAGCTCAGGCTCAGGGAAGAGTTGGATTGGGCTGGGTGCTGCCTCTGACCTGGGATAGCATCTACCTGCTAGCCATGCACCAGGAAGGTCCTGGGGGGCACCAGCACCATAAAGGGAAGGACCAGAGCCCCCTGAAGCTGAGGGCCAGGCAGCAGCTTGCCCCCAGCTATGAAAGAGGCAGGCAGGCACTGCACACACACACACACAAAAAAGGATCGGGCTCCCTCACCCACTCCCCCCCACCCTCCCCCCAGAGGAGCCTGCCCACACGAGCTGCCACTAGGCTGCACAGCCCCTGAGCTGCAGGGATCCCCGGTCCTTCCCTCTGTAGTGGTGATGCCCTCTGGGGCTGCCCCAGCTCGGAGGCAGCACCTCCTGGATCCAGCTGTTCCCCAAGCCTGCTCAGGGAGTAGTGCATGGCAGGCTTCCAGCAGGCGGACTCAGGGAAGAGTTGGATCCAGTGGGTGCTGCGTCTGAACTAGGGAAGCACTCTCCCACTAGTGCCTCACCCAGGCCCACCCAGGGACGCCATCATTGTGGAGGGAAGCACCAGGCCCCCCACAGCTCAGGGGCTCTGCAGCCTAGCAGCAGCTCACACAGGCAGGCCCTGCCAGGGGAAAAAAAAAAGGGATCAGGCCCCTCAGCAGTGAGGGGCCTGATCCCTTTCCCGCCCCCCTGAAGCTTGCCAACCTCTCCCAGGGCTCAGGGGTGAGCATAGGCCCTAAGCTGCAGGGGGCACCACTCCTTCCCTCCACGGTGGTGGCACCCCCAAAACAGGCAGCTAGCAAGCAGGTGTTGCCCCAGCTTGGAGGCAGCACTTAGTCTGATCCAACTGTTTCCCAAGACTGAGCTGGGGCAGCATCCAGACTGCTAGAAGCCCACTAGAAAACCCCAGGGGGTGCCGCCACTGTGGAGGGAAGAACCAGGGACCCTTGCAGCTCAGGGGCTGTTTGGCCCAGCGGCAGCGTGCCCCCTGGCCACGGGAGACACGAGCAGGTTCCGTTAAAAAAAAAAAAAGGGATAGGGCCCCTCACTGCTTCTGTCTTCAGCCCACCTCTCCCATGACAGTGTGGGGGTGAGTTGTCAAAAGGCTACAACATTACATATAGCTACACTACAAACTAAACTACATGTAGGTGTGCTTTAGATTGCAAAGTAACAAACTCATTTAAATCATAAATCACCCCTGCATGTGTACAGTGTGACACAATTAAACTGCAAGGATGGACAGCTTTTGTCACATGTACAAGTGCCAAATGATTCCATCCTTCCTCCCCCCCACCCCAAAATTGTTCATTTTTCCAATGGAACACAAAAATCCACCTCCATCTCCATCTCCAATTTTGGTTTTCTTTTTTGAAAACCAAGACTATTTCTATGTTTGGTCCACATTGTGAGTTTTAGGAAACCAGAATCTCAGGGTCTTCCAATGCCCTGAGAATACAAGTCATATTGGTACTCATTAGAGATTACTGGTGAGTTTGTAAATATTCCTTTAACTATTGTGTACACCAAGGAATGTGCACGAACAGAGGTGATATGAGGTATACAGATCAAGAAAAGCCTTCATTCTTTCAGTCTTAAGTGACCTGAATTTTACTTTTCTTTTCATGCACATGCTGATCTTAACTACATTGATGTACACAGCTTGCTAGCTCAGTTGGTGAATGAGGAGAGAGGAATAAAGCCAACACTCTTGAGACTTCAACTGACAGACAGACAGTTTGGCTATTACAGATTCACCAAAGATACCATTAAATGTACACATAGTCCATATGGGTATTTTTGCCTAGCATTATCTGCCTAGCCAACCTACCTAGCACAGGCCATAGAATTCATCCCGCAATTCCTTCATTAAATCAATGCGCTAGGGGAGCTGTAGCACACAAGGCAGAATGGCAGTTTAAGAACTTCAAGAAACAAAGTATCAACCTCCTTCCTAGACATGATGGTCAGTGGGTAATTAATTATCACTCGCCTGGTCCCATTTAAATATGGGTGCTTGTTTTCAGTCTGACTTCAATTTTTCACCTCCAGCTGTTAAATTTGGTCTGCATTTTGTCTGCTGGATTAAAGAGCACTCTGTTATTACAGACTTGCACTACTCACAGACATGATCAAATCACTTTTCCATCCATTTAGGAATAAACTACACTGATTCTTTAGTCCAGGCATGGCCAATGGGTTCCAGAAGTTGAATGGACAGTAGCACACAGGAGGCTGAGGAGGGGACAAGCAGCATAGCAGCAGATAGGGCAGGAAGCAGAAAAGTGAGCAGTGGATCAGGCAAGGGAAGAGGATCAGAGTAGCACTTGGGGAGGGTAAAGAACTCATTTGCCTAAACTTTTGGTCCCCACTGTTTTAGCCCATCACTGGAAGGCAAGAATTAGTACCTGCCTCTTGCAGCTAAAAAACCTGACTATATCTCAAGGGCAGTGGACATGAAAGATTGCAGACTAGCCTGACGTAGCAGGCATACATAATATCTCACAGCCTTATTCCCAACTAATCTGCTTGTTTTTACAAAATAAGATTTTCAAGTCAAACACTGAAAGTGTCCCCATTTAGCAGGGTACCTGATCGAATGTCAAGGGCATCCAAGGAAGAGGAAGAGAGGGAGCAAAATAATTTTATACACTCCTAAATCCATGTTTGCGTAGTACTACGTTACCCGCAGTTAGGTGTCAATTTGCAATACAACAACAGAATGATCTAGAGGCTTTGTAGACTAACCAGCTCCAGCAGAGTGCCAAATTGAAAGCTGTCCCTATCACAGCTGCCTGAGCGCTGAACCAGGATTGGTTCCATCACAGAATTCCAGATACAGATAAGTGCAAGTTGCAGGGTTTCATATAAAATGATTTTGTGAGTATCTATCTTAGAAGACAAAAATATGCCCAAACTCCTTTACTGTGAAGAGCCCATTTTCCTGCTTGCAGATTTCTAAAAATATTTCTTATATTTTAGCTGTGGGTTTATATTTAAAAAATAAATTATGAACAAAAAAATGTTCATATTCCCTGATTGGGAATGAGAACACCTTCTGACCAATATTGTATAATTTGTTATCATATGCAAGTGGGCATTTTTGCAAGACTCCCTTCTATATTATGCTTCATTTTGAATTTTGCTGTGAGATAACTGGGTCAGTTGCACTACGCTATAAGTTTATTGCCATTAATAGATTCAATGAACTTTGTCCATTTATGGTAGCAATTATCAACTGGGATGCTGCAAGATCTTTTTAAGGATACTATGGGGTGCTGCACAATATATCACTGGTAGGTGTGCAAACACTTATACATTATTCTTGAGATGCCAGAGATGTCCAATTGGAATCTACAGTATTAAAAACGTACTGACTCGGTCAGTGGTCTTCCTGAGTTTATAGCAACAGAAGAATTACTTTTATTATTTTTCTATAATCAAAAGAAGAGTGAAAGCTAAGCATTGTCAATTTTCAAGGGGAGCCTTGAGTCTAAAATAGTTGAGAGCCACTGGTTTATGGTATTGGTTTATGACACTGGTTGGAATTTTGTCCAACAGGTTTAGTTACTCTGCTGCAGAGTGAACATCATCATACTGAGACATAAGGTTGGGAGGGGAGGACACAAAGTAGTATGCCAATTAAAGCCTTACTGTCCTAGCAATGTGACTCTTGTTGTGGCTGTAGGCTGTTAATAAATGTAAATGCGCACACAGTCCATATGTGTATTTCTACAATGTAAATGCACACACAATCCACATGTGTATTTCTACAAACTGCTCTCAATCCATGGAAAACCTACTGCACAAAGACTCTGCCACCACAATGCATTTGCTCTATGGTGTCTCTGCTCTGACCACCAGCAAAAGAACTAACTAGTGTCAGCTGTGATGTGGCCCTAACCCCTCGGGACTGGCCTGAGTCCAACCACTTTGTTTCTGAGAGGCCACCAAAGAGGCCGCATATTGCAATGACTTCAGTTACTGTCAACCTTGGCCTATTTGTGTGTCCTTGCTCTAAGCCATCAGTGCACGAAGAAGTCAGTCCTCTCCTTGTTCTGTTTTATAGATCCCCATTAGTGTATCTGCTGTATGTCGTGTCACAGTATATCTGAGCTGGAAACTGCCACAGTGCTCACAGTGAAAATGTATCACTGCAGTTGTCAAACCTGCCCTAGATTGGAAAGAATTAGTTCCTGCCTCTGTGAGAATAATTGTTCTATTTTAAACCTAAGTGGTTCAAGGAGAAAATACAGACATGGGGCCTGATTCTCAGTTCCTTTGTGCCTGGCCTTGGAGCAGGACACAGAAGGTATGTGGGGAAACAGCCTTGCAACTACTCTAATTCATGAAGTCCTGTGCCAGACAGATTATGAATCCAAGAAATAAAGCATAGCTAGAATACAGTGCACTTCAGCCTCACTTCTTCTACATTCCCAAACTACCTCTGTGTCCAGAGCACTGGGAGCAGGGGTGCCTCTCCCACCTGTGAGAAACACTGGTCAGAAAAAGTTCAAGGAAAGCTTGCGTTGCAATTTGACCAGTTTTATGAATGACCAGGGAACTTCAGTCTCCAGGCAGCCAGCCTAGCAACATAACATTTATTTTAAATGTAAATAAAGAAAATCAGATAGTTATATAAGGAGCCTCTTTGTCTCCTAGCCTTTCATGGACTCCCAACCTCAAGTTCCTGTTTTTATTTTCACAGAGAAGGTCTCTCCACAGCAGTTTGTCTCAGTCTGTCACCAACATGTCCCTCCAAGGGTCACTGCAAGAAACACCTTTATAAACTCCAGCTGTGAAGTAAGTGCTCTTAGTCTGGCCATAGCCCACAAAAGGTTCTTTGGGCACATAGTTGCTGCTTTGAGTAACATTCTGCATGAGGGAAGTCCAGTTAACTAAACCAGACAACACTGAGTAATTAATCAGGCCAACCTTGGCATCTTTCTGAAATCACGCACCATTGTGATCAGTGATTTTGCCAAACAAGTACAGAAGAGGGTTCTTTTGCAGCCTTTTGTCTTTGCTGTTTAAAATTCAACAGCACTACTTTCTATTAGAAAAGAAGCAGCATTTGAACAAACAGGCCCTTCCTCCCTAGTCTGTGTGGAGGAAATTATCCAGTTTGAATCTGGTACATTAGCCTCCAACCTACAGTGGAAGGACACCAAAAGCTTTGAAGGATGTGTCAGCTGCTTCCTAGATTGGTGCTCTCCTTGGCTCAGGCACAGCCAATGTTTGAACATCCCTTTGAACTAGAGCTGAGTGAATGATTAGAATCAAATCAGGCATCTGGTGAGTTTAGCCTGTTTCTGTTTGTGCTAAGTCTGCAAACAGGTTGCCACTTTCTCAGAGGAAGTCATTATCACAAATTGTGTCATAATCTTTCCCTACTTCATTTTACTCTCTTGGCTTCTGTTAGAACTGTAATGCTTATATCTGATTGGCCACAGAAGTCACATGGTGTCATTTCTATCTGAGTGTAACTGCCAATTTCATAAGAAATTAGGGCTGGAGAAGACACTGGGAGGTCATCTAGTCCAATCACCTGTTCCTAGCTGGATTACACCTGTTTACATCATCCCAGTTTAGGGCAAGTGTTTGTGGAAAGTGAATTTAAAAGATTCCTTTCTGATTGGATTTAAAGGAAGTGAACACAAACCCCATTGTGTGTCAGCACTTGTACTAACCACATGAATGCTCAAGTGGAATGCAAACAACAAAAGGACAACTCGGCTGACCTCAACTGCTATAAGTAGAAAAGCAAATATTGGTGGACCTTTTCACGTAGCTCTGTTTTTAACTTAAAGCAGGAGCTCATCTCTAAAGCTGAAAGCTTTCCCCAGGCTCCTTAACCACTTCTGGATGTAACCAAAGAATATGCTGCAAATTTAAGCAGTTTTTTCCTTGTTTTACCCTCCCCTCCAACCAATTTTCTCTTCATTCCTGAATCATGCTTAGAGGTTTGTAGTAACCTTGTTACGCCCTCAGCTAGCTCTGTGGATTTTTATGAAACCTCCTAGGTGAGACCCCTTTCCTGACTCACCTGTCACAGCTTGATAGTAAATTAAAGGAGGGATTCAGTGTGATCTTGTCTAGGCTCCTGTCCATGTTTACTCATGGTACCGCTGAGGCTAATATGGGGCTCCCCCTCCCCTACACCCCATCCATTCACTGACCGCTGCAGATGATGACCTATGACACTTGACCTCTGACATGAACTTCAGGTTTTTATCCGGGTGCCCTCATTGCTCTTGCAACTTATCTTCATCTCCCAGGTTACCTCTTATCCCTGGGAGAGAACTAAGAGGCTTTCTCAGTCCCTTTTACTCTATTTTGTCTTCTTCCCTTCCTTTTCTTTCCTATTTTTCTTCTTTAGAATGGAATACAATAACAACACAACAACAAAAAAACTCTGCAATGACTCCCTCTTTCTTTAATGCCCGGCTTGGCCACTCTTTCACTCCCACTTCAGGGAGCAGAACCCTAGAGCTTTCCCTGCCCTATTCTAGCTTGACCCCAGCCAGGGTCCTCTCTTCTCTGGCAGTTCCCTTGACAGTGCCCTGTCCCTGCAACTGGGCTCTAGCCACCCAGAGCAGGGTTCCCTCTCTTCCTCCTCTCTGACACCCTTGGTGCCTTTTAAATTTCCCACAGCAGCAGAACATTATATTGGGAAGTCACTTATTCTGCACCCAATGTAGACCAAGAGGGCAGCTGTCTTGTACACAAATATTTTACTATGGATGGGGAAATGGATTCTGAAAAGATATGGCCCTTCCCTCCCTCCCCTCTCCCCCATCCTAATTGCCTGACACTGCCAGACTGATATCTTGCTATAACTGGTTCCTTGTAGTCCCATTCCACTCTTCTCCACTTTCTTTTTATTCCTGCTTTAGGCACAGTAGTGGCCATGAAGGGAAACATATAAAAGAAATTAAAATGTTTGTCACGCGTGGTTTAGGGATAATTGCAATATCACTATAATGATTTTTTTACCCCTAAAATGGAGTTAAAGTGAGACTATGTAATATTGAGAATATGTATTAGTAGTTTAATAGGCTCTTTTTTGGTGAGTGGAGGGGTGTTATTATCTAGAATACAAGTATGTATTCAGATAATCAAACTCTAAATGACTCTCCCACTACCACTCTAAGCTACTTTCCTTCCCAGTCTTTCATGACTTCTCTATTCAATGGCAATTCCCCTGTTTGATTTGCTTTCCATATAATTATTGTTAACATGAAATGACACTTTCAGTTTATTGACCCTATCATGTCAAAGACCCAAATCTCTAAATGTATTTGCTTTGCACCTTTGTACTTGCAACATCCCCAGTCTGGGTATCAACAACCTGGGAGAACTTTATAAAATGCTGTCACCTGTATCCCTTTGATACTACAGGAATAAACAAGCGTAAGAGCCAAAGCATCCCAAAGATGCTAGAAGGATACCGATGAACCACGGGATTAGAGAAGATGAAGAAGAATGATTCGGGGGCTACAGGGAGGTTAAAATAAATTTCTCCAACAGCTAATTTGCAATAACCTTGTGTGGATATTTAAAAAATGCCCGGAGCAGCAGGGATGAAGAAGGACTGTTTAGGGTTCTGCAAAGGTAGTTAACTAGGAGCAAAGGGATAAAAAGCAGCAAAGGAAAAATATTATAATCCTCAGGGAAACTCTCCATATGATGAAGTCTCCATGGTCAGGAAAATATCCCAAGGAAAGGAACATTTTAAATTTGGCTAGACAAAGCCTGGCAGGGAGGGAAGGGTTAGTAGAAGCAATCCTATATAGGGTGAGGAAGGTTGAAAGAGTCAATGGTCTTCTGTGGTTTTAATATCTCTTGGTCAGACCACTTATGAGCCACAGCCCTGACACTTTGCTGCCAGAGTTCTGTTTTCAGCCACCCCCTCCTTCCCTTTAGTCTTGCATGCCTTCCCTGCTGTCTCCTGTAGTGGCTCATTACTGAATCACTAATCCTGGATGTTGAACTGAACCTAAGTATGCATAATCTGCCATATTTCCCATCTTTCATGGCTGAAATATTGTAGAAGAACCCCTAAATTTAATTACGCAAGCCCTCCTCCCTCATTAAAACATGAGCCTGTCTACTTAAATTAGACTTCCTCAGATGTAACCTCACTGAATCTAGGCTCCATTTACTCCACTCAAGCGTAGTGCAACTGTTCTGTATGTGGGGACACTGGGCCATTTTCTGTTAGGATGGAGACAAAAGATGAAGACAGAAAAGCTTTCGTTACTAATGGAGTTATTCAGCACGAATAATTAGAAAGGTTTTCAAGACTAATTGGACCTGTATTATGTCTCCAGCATAGGGGAATGCTTTAACCCACTGTGACCTTCCCAAGATTACCAAACCGGCCATTAAGTAAGCCTGAGCACTCTGTCCACAAACTTACCTGCCTTCTGTTTCCAGACATCATTCTCCTCCCATGCCCCAGTTCATCTATGATAACAATGTGCCAGCCTTGCTGCCAAATTAACCTGCTGATGACTTTTGCCTTTTTCTACAACTGCACCATCTCAGCTGACTATCAAGATCCCTGGTTTTCCTATGCTCAGAGGCATCCCAGAATGCACTGTGTGTTTACAGGAGAGCTCTGCTATCCTCCAAGAACAGACACTGGCTTGTCTGTTTTTCATCAGCAGCTGCTGTTAGTTTCACCTCTTCCTTAAAACAAGCAAGTAAATGCACAACTGCATTGATAGTGGAAGATAATGCAACTCTGTGTGCACCAGTGGGGTAATTGAGCTCCTTTGAGGCACTGGCAGGCCCTAGACATACCATCTTTACAGTGGGATAGATACAGGCCATGCTCAGAGGGATAGTCTGGCTATGGATCTTGCTTCTTCCAGGGATCTGACTAAAACTAGTTTGCTGTCACCTGCACAAAAGTCAGATTAGCCAACCAAGCCTTTGGTTAATCTCAGACACTTTGTTTCTTTCCTCTTCCCTTAATTGTTTATAATGATCTTTCACTCAGATGCTATGGCATGAATGACGTGTACCCCCAGAGGCTGGGGGGGCACAGTGACCGCCTGTAGGCAGCAGAGGCGGTGGGGGCATGGCAACAGTGAGCAGCGAGCTCCTGCAGACAGCCACGGCGGCATAAGCAGCAAGCGGGGGGTGGCCAGCGGTGACTGCCCACAGGTGCCACCGGCAGCGTTGGTGGTATGCACTGCCAAACTCAGGGGGTGCATGTGCACCCATGTGCACCTCCTATGCGTTGCCAATGTGCTATGGGGATAGAGAGATTATTAAAACAATTATAGGGTCCCTGTATAACTAAACCCTCTTGTCAATGGGGTCCAGGTCCAAAAGGAATGAGGCTTCAATTTCCTGATTAATTTCAGTGGGAATTGACATGGCCCCTAAAAATGTCTGAGGTTCTAGGCCTATATACCTGAAGAGCTGTGGGGCTCCTGAGCCCTGGAAGTATTTCCCATTAAGTAGTGGGTTATTAGCATATACGAATGTTGTAACTGCAGAAAAATTCGTACCAATGTGTTTGCACTTGCTGGATTACAGTCTTCATTCATCCTTTGTGTAAAAGTCTATAGATGTTTTACTTGCACTGACTCTCCACTCAGGATTGTTCTGGAGGAAGCTTTGCCTCTGTCACAGGAGTGTCAGCTGACAAGATGTGTAGTGAGGCAATGTCACAAAGAAGGACAGTCAGTCACCCTACTTTAGGACAGGCAAAAATAGATTATCCTACTTGAAAGTAGGACAGTCCTACTATGAGCAGGACATCTGGTCACTACAGCAGGAGTGGCCACTGAACACAGAAGAGACAGCTTGTCTGCTTTTCCTCAAGAAAGCTGTGTTTATAATGATGGGGAACAGACTGAAGAAAAAGTATTATGTGACCCTTTACTAGAGGCAGCAGGGAAAACAGGGTTTTCAAGCTTAGTGGAGTGTTGATGGCTCAGCTGATGGTAACTTTACATTTCCTGCTGGTCTGCAAAACGATTTATTAGCCAGATGCCATTCCCTATACCCTTGTATGCATTATGTCATTTAGTGTGGCATGTCTCTCAATCCTCCCCAGGCAAATCCTCCCCAGACAACATTGTAAAGAGCTCAGGTACTCTACATGAATGTGTCAGCTGGTTAGCAAAAGGAATTATTGGGTTCTGTTTTGAGCTTTGCCACTGAATCACTGTAGTTGCAGACAGAAGTTACATTTGTTGTGCGATCAGCCTTTGGAAAGCACTCTACAGCCATGCCCTGACAAGTGTGCGGCTGCAGAGAACTTTAAAAGTCCCTGACAACACAACAAATTAACTCTCGTATCGGGTTCAGATTAAAGCACTCCAAAGCAGAGCTGGGGTTTCCCCAGCCTGTGCTAAAGTGGGGTTGAGTGGATTCAAACCACTCAGGGGGGCCTCCAATCCACCTGCCCCTACTCCAGCACAGGCTGGGCAAACCCCAGCTAGAGCTCCCTCCCATCCTTTCTCTCTACCCCACATCATGCAGACAGACCAGAGCCGGAGGCACAGGTGACATGTAGAGGGAGTGCAGGGGGGCATATGCCCCACCCTGAGATTGGCCCTTGCCAGCCGGGGAGTGGGGATATTGAGAGAAGCGCCGGCAGCACTTCCGGTTTTGCTGCTGGCACTTCTGGGGTTGGTGCTTCCATGGTCAGCAATCAGCTGCTGGGGGATGGACCACCCCCCCAGCCAGTAATTGGCCGCTGGAGCCCCCCCAGACTTAGGAGGCACCAGTCACCCATGGCTGAGGGGAGGGTACAGGGACTAGGGAAGAGAAGTTGCAGACATGCAGTTCCTCAGCTGGATTGGTTCCAAAGCAGAGCTCAATCACCTACCCTTCCAACCCAACAGTGATTGCAATGTGAACGCTTCTGTGAAGTTCCATGTATTAGACCAGGAAGCTGCACGTTTGTCAGCACCCTGTGAGATTTTAGGCAAGTCATGTAACCTCTTATGCCTCAGTGTCCCCTTCAGTAAATGTAGATGATGATTATAGCTAGCCAGGAAAACAAGAAAGTTGTATCCTATAAAGTTTTAAGGTTTTGTATCAGAACAAAACTGACACCTTTCAAAAATGTACATGGCAGAAGGAGAAAAAGACCACAATAATCAAAACCCAATAGTAGGGGCATGGAAAGATTGAGATTGACATCATTTATCTGATTTGATGCAGGAAGATGGAATCTGCGTCTCCCATGTCCCACAAAAGTGCTTTCACCATTGGGCTACTAACCCTTCCAGGTTCATGCTCTCCCCTCTTCTGTTCCTCACTTTGCTCCACCTCTCATTTCTCTTTTACTGTTCTGGTTTGGCCCTCACGTTCCATTCTACACTTGAGAAACAAGCTTTGATGGCAAAACTTTTCATCAGGAAATTCCTGCCTAGATCTAACAGTGATACTTAACTGCCCGAATTGGACTAAAGGAGGAATCAAGTCTGACATTAATGGTTGTTAAATATTTTGAGATGCTTTGTATTTGAATGAACACACACAGTAGCCCAGATTCTTACCTGGTTGTAGCTTCACTGATGTCCAAAAAGCTTCATGAATTCCCAGGGGCCAAAGATCTGACCCACTCTGTGAAAATGTTATTTATTCACAAGAGGACACATCAGGAATAATCAATATATTGTTATTAGTGTAAAAGTGATGTGAAGTCATTCAACATCAATGTAGAAAGCTAGGAGGAGAGTGCAGAATCCCATCCATTCTGGAGGGGCCATCTGGCACTGGGTGTACTGCAACATGAAGCTGCTTTGATCCAGAGGATGGGAGCAAAGTGAGAAAGAAGAAAGCAGTGTGTTATAAATTTGGACTCCAACTCAGACAACACATGGATCTGTGAAACTTGTAACAAACTGTGTTGATCTTGAATTGAGCTTGCTAGCCATAAGCGGATTCATCAGGCATCTGGCTGGACCTCTTATGCATACACCATGATGCAAAGGATCAACAGTTGCCTATCTTAAAAAGCTGAAATCCTAGGTGTCCCTGAAGACTGATATCTATAGGTAGATCTATGGTTTCAAAAATAACTAAAGGGTCTCCAAAGCAGATAGGAAACAGCAAAATTATCCTAAGAAAGGTTCACTTGATTATTGGAACATCAAGAACTTTAAAAAGGATAAATGATGGTTAACAACTCTGAAGTAAAGAACAATAAGCCAGTAAGCCAACTGACATTCTCAGCTGCCTGAATAGTAATGCAACTACGGCTGCACTGTGCAGCAGGAATCAAAGCATGGTGGTTCTATCTGACGGCTAGAAATTGGTATTGAGGGGTTTGCTTTTGGGAATTGGCTTATAGGTAAAGTAGATATGCATTAGAATAATGGTCCAGGGCAATGGCAAGGGTTAACTGATTTCTAAAAAGCCTGTTTCTGAAAGTTTCCTCAGGGCCTACTGTGGCTAACAGGCAAGCAGCAAACAGACATACAGGCTGGGAAATTAAAGACACATACTACACTGTGTTCTATAACATGAGATAAGATGGCATTAGGTCACAGTGCCCAATTGCAGAGCCCTTGAGATTTCTAGTTTTGGGGAACAGACCAAATTAGGAGAAAACCTGGAAAGAACCAAATTAGGATGTGTACATGTGTTAGGTTTGTGAAACAAAGGAATATCATGACAGGGGAGAACATGGACAGTATGACCACCACAAGAAGGCCAATCAGCAATGTCCACAAATGATGAGTCATCACAGAGGGAAAAAATACATAAGGAGATATTTCAGACCAGCAAAGGGTCTCAGAGAAGGGAACCCAAGGCCACCATGGACAGAGGGCATACCACCAGCCTGTCTCACCCACCCCACTGGGGAGTGTGGGTGGGCCTCAGCCTCCAACCTCCAGGCTACTGATATCTGACATTCAACAGAGAACCTCAGAATGAAGCTTGCATACTGACCAGATATACCTTGACTCTGATGACGGCTCTGGGACTGGTAGATATAGAATTGTTTGCATTTTTCTTATCTGCTATCACTATATTAATAACATTTGCCTATTATCAAAAGGAAAGGTCATGGTCGGTTTGAGAATTTTGGGTCTGCCTGGAACAAGGTATCTGGGTCAGAAATCCAGTGCCAACAGTATTGTGCATAGAAAATCAGCTTCCCTACTGAATACATGCAACCCTATGTGGGGAGCTGATTTTGGGAGGAAAGGTATATGTTGTATGATAGAAAATATGATTATAAAAACATATGTATAGGTATCTATATACAGGTGTATACATGCTCACATATATATCTAGACCAGAGGTGGTCAATTATTTGGACCCATGAGCAACATAGGGAGTTTTGGGAAGCTGTTGCAGGCTGGCTCAGCACCACCCCCGTGTACAACAGCTCACCAAATCTCCCTATGTGGGATGGGGCAATGGGTGGGTGGGGAGCTGGCATAGGTGCAGATAGGTGACACCTTCAGCAGGGGCACCTCAGCCAAAGCCCGTGCCACCAGCACCGCCTTCAGGCACACCTTTTACCCTGAGGTGGGGCTGGAGCTACTGCCTGCCTTCGGTGTTGGCAACCCAGAAGCAAAGATGGTAGTGTCGACACAGCCAAGCAGAAGCTGCTGCTGGGCACTGGGGAAAAGTGGGACCATTCATTGGGCACAGCTGCCTTCCACTCACTGCTGCTGGGGCCTTCTTGCTGTGGCCACTAGGAGCCTGCCCTGAGGCTGCCCTGAGGCTCCTTCCCACTGCTGCCACCAGCACCTCCTCTAGGCTG
This sequence comes from Alligator mississippiensis, assembly GCF_030867095.1. Taxonomy (NCBI): domain Eukaryota; kingdom Metazoa; phylum Chordata; order Crocodylia; family Alligatoridae; genus Alligator; species Alligator mississippiensis. The sequence continues at coordinate 44,074,856 of NC_081832.1, forward strand.
CCCCAGGCTCCCACACCTGCCAAGGAGGAGCCACAGGGCAGCCTCAGAGCGGGCTCCAGGAAGCTGCAGTGAAAAGGCCCTGGAAGTGGAAAGGAGGAGGCAGCTACACCTGCTGCCAGATCCTGCTTTCTTCCCACACCCAGCAACAGTTTCTGCCCAGCCCCAGGATGAGTGCACAATCCTGGCCTCAGCCTTGGCTTCAGCCCCAATGCAGGCCCACCTCCCATGGGATGTTGGGATCCTTGTATCACCCACTCCAGACCTGCCTGCCATGAGGACTGGTGGTGGCAGTGGCAGCTGGGCAGAAGCTGCTGCTGGCCATGGGGAAAAAGCAGGACCTGGTGGCAGGCATAGCCACCTCCTCTTTACTGCTGCTGGGGCCTTCTCACTGTGGTCACCCGGAGCCCGGCCTGGGGCTGCTCTGTGGTTCCTCCCCACCAGGCCGCCACTGCCACTCATCATGCCGGGGGTGGATGGGTCTGGAGTGGGCGCTGCAGGGATCCTGACCCCCTGGGCAAGGCAGGCTGGGGCTGTGTGCTTTGACCTTACCCATGTGGCTTCTGGCCAGTCTCCATGGGACCAGAGCTGGCAGTATACATATTTTTTTATATATTTATGTGTAGTTATGTCTGTATGAATACATTACACGTTTTGTTTATATATTTATAATATGTATTATAATACATAATGTATATTATAATACTATAATACATCATGCATTAAATATGCAATGTAGTCATACATACACATATATATTGTAAAGTGTGTGTGTATGAGTCTGTATATATGTGAAAGCCTCTCAATATATAAGAGAAGGAAAATATGATTTCATGTGTATACACATACTATATATAAATGCTTCAATTACATCTCCACGCTTCAGTTCCAATGCATAAATCAGTTTCTATCCCCGTTTTGGAGGGCTAATTTTATATATATATATATATATATATATATATATATATTTAATGTCTATGTATGTATGTATATGAAAGCTCCCCTTTCTCTCTCTTTCTCTCTCTCTCTCTCTCTCACACACACACACACACACACACGCACTATATGTGTATGTATTTGTATATATGGTGAGGGGTTTTTATGTGTTTAAACTGGACAGGTAGCATTCCACATAATAAGCATTCTCATGATGTGGAAAATAAGTGTCTTTGCTATAACAATGTTGTCCTCTGGCTCTGATTTACAGGTGCTGTAAATCAAAGCCAGAGGACTACATTACTATGGCAAAGATTCTTATTTTCCCCGCCATCATAATGATTCATACCTAGACATCCACTTCACAAAGCTAGAAATTTACCTCTACTAGGGAAAAGGATTCATTTTACTTTCTCTTGCCCATGCAATCATGTCTATGAATTAAATATCAAGAAGTATGAAGAATGCTATATTCTATTGTGGAATTACAGCACATCCCGTATTTAACCACTCCCCCCATACAAAATATACAGCACAGTATGCTACATCATGATGGTTACACAGCTAATCCAATGTGACTACAGAGGTGTACGCTGGGATGTGACTTTATGCATCTTACACAGAGGCACAGAGGTCCTGGGTCTGGCTGCAATAATACCATGGCACTTTCTAAGCCAGTGCTCACTCCAGATTGGAAGAAGGAGCCTGTGGCTGGAGGCTTCAGGCCCTGGAGAGGGGCAGCAGAGGGGGAATGCTGGAGAACTGGGAAGTGAAGCATTTCTGGGCTTTGCTGGAACCCAAAGCGACAGCTCTGTGGGCAAAAAGGAGCACCCGCAGCACAGTGGCAATCAGAGGACTGCTGCGCTCCACTGGTGAAGGCAGAGCCAGTGCACAGTGAGGATGGGCTGAAAGCCACAGACCTGGACAGAAAGGGGCACAGTGACCCAAACAAAGTAAGGATTGAGGCAGCTCAGCTGAGAGAGCACCTGACCAGTGAGTAAGTGGTCAGTGGACTATCTGGTTTCTGGGTTTTTTTTTCTTTTTTCTTTTTTGTTTTCCTTTTCCTCTTTTCACCCCTGAAGATTGGCTGTGTGAGGAGAAGGGGAAGACACCAAGGTATGCAAGACTCAGCATGGGGAAGACTGAGGCAAGAAGTGGCCTAAGGTTGGCACTGGCAGCCCAGCACGGGCAGGGGCCAGCCCTGCTACATGTGTTGTCTTTTTTGTTTTTTCCTTATTTTCTTTTGTATTTGACCTTGACCTGCTGGGCATAGGTAAACTCAGGCCAGTCACCGACTTATTGGCATTGGTTATTTACCAGCTGCGTGATTTTGACATGGTGCACCTCCGTAAGGGGAAGGAGGAGGTCCTAGGTGGGACTAGGAGATCCTAGGTGCATGCTCCAGGCAGGGGAGCACATTCAGGGGATCACGGCTCTGCTCCAACTCCTTGCAGCAGTGATAGCCTGGCTTTGAGCCAGAGACAGAGCAGTGATTCCCTGCCTGCGCACCCCTGCCCAGAGCATGCAGGCTACAGATCATGGCTCTACCCTTGCTCCGGAGCAAGCGTCCCCCATCCCAAGTTCCCAGCGGCTCCAGAGCAGCCCTCTGTGCTGCTCTGCCGTGGGCACTGCCAGCATGGCTCAGGCTGGTCTCCATGGCAACCCCAGCCTGAGCATTCCACACAGGTGCAGCTGGGGTCTCCATGGAGACCAACCCAAGCCACAAGAGCAGGGGCAGCTGGAAAGTGGAGTCCACAGCCAACCGGGTCTGGCCCACAGGCTGGAGTTTGCCCATCCCTGTTCTATGTAAACTGCCCTCAGTCTATTGATTTCAGCAACGAAGCACTGGTTTACATGAAACCTGATAGGTAACTGGAATTTCCATTCTGCAGCAATGGACACTCTGGCAATGCAATTTTTTTTCATGCTCCATCAGAAGAAAAGGAGAAAATTTAATGGAAAATGTAAGTAGTTAAAAAAAGAAAGATTGAGTCCACAATGGTTCATTCTGTAAGTGAGGAAACATGGTTTCAACTCCTTTCATTTGGATTCATAGGCGATACATAAGGGGGCACAGGGTGTGGGGGGGGCACGTTCCCCCCAAGATTGGAGGCTGCCACTGCTGGCTTCTGCGGGCAGTCACCGCTTGCCACCCTGCTGCCAATGCTGCCACCCACAAACTGTGCCCCCCCAGTCTCTGGAGGCACCAGTCACCCATGCTTGGACTTGTATATGTATTTTGTGAAAACTTAATTTAATATAATTCAATAAGAAATACATATTTCCATTGTCAAAATTAAATATTTCCACTTATTCCTGTTGAAAATATCATTAAAAATGGCCCATTCTTGTGAAAGCACAACTGGGAGAAAATGAAATTTATTCTTTTATTTTATAAATGAAGGAAGCTTCTGTCCCTTTTTTTTTTTAACTGTCTCTAGTTTACACTAGCTGAGGATCTGGGCCAGTCTCTCTCACCTTGACCTAAGTATAAATGCTCACCAAAAGTGTTTGGGCATTGCCTGCCCTAGCCTTTACAAAAGGTTATTTACTATGGCCTTGTCTTCACTAGGTAAAAAGGTGTGCTCCTAACTCATGTTAATCAACATGTGATCACTGACTTGAAGAAACCCTCCTGTGAAAAGATGCCAAATTAAATTTTGAGAATTTAGTAGGTTAAGGTAAACCGTCAGCTCTCACCATTGTTTTTCCTTGGCCTGCTAAATTGCATTAAAACTGTAAATTGATTTCTCTGCAGATGTTTTTCTTGCGCTGACTGCCAGGATTGCTACAAGAAACTGGATAGTTAAATTTGCTGGATGCTTTAAGGGGAATAATATTTTGTATCAAGCCAAAACAAAGACAGAATTTTTTTTAGCAAGTTAAAAAGTTGAAAAGAGATTTTTGTTTATTTTTTAAAATAAATTTGAAGGCAATTCTGACCCCTTTTGAAAAAAATACTAAATAGTTTTGTTTTGAAAGTGTCAAACACAAAGCAGCTTTACATATTAGGGGTTTTTTTTAGAAAAATATGTCAAAAGCAATACTACATTGCAGAGAGTTATGGTTTTGCTGACTCTGTGTTCTCCTTTGAAAAAGGTTACAGCCAAGGTTTTGCTCAGCTCCAAATTCTAAGAGTTGTCTAACGCTAGTTAAGAACACACACTCAAGCTAATTGGGAATTAACACAAGGTAAAATAACTCTAGTGGAATCAAATCTTAAGTGGCAAAGTCACAGCCTAGCTAACAGTGTTGCCAAGGGTGTACAAGCTTTGCTTGCTTAGGTCCTGAGAAAGTACTGCAATCTCCATGCTGAATTATCCTTGCAGTATTTCAAGGTGACCTGCAAGTCAAATTGAATGGAGTTGTCTATTTTTATTTCTGTTCCTTTGTGAAGTTGGAAGCTGCTGGAAAAGAATTCTTAAAGCAAATATCAAGATTGCCCATGGTACTTCAGTGATCTCTTCTTCAGCATAAACCGTGAGCACCCTGCAGTCAGATGTATTTCTGATCCCAAACATCCTATGGAATATGGAAGGGTTATTACTCCCCTTGTATAGATGAAGAACTGAAGGATGGAAACACTAGGGCAAGGCAGGAAGTCATGCAATAGACGTTAAGATCCACAAAAATTCCAAAGCCTCCTGCATGAAAATCCAGCAAGCTCCCCAAACAAAAATAAATTCTCAAGACCTCCAAAATAATGTGCTTAAGGAAGAGAAAAGGAAATTAGACTAAGGGCACCACCACCTTGAGCCCTGCTGTGGCAGGAAAGTTATTAAGTGGAATATGCCCAAATGATCTAAGGATGTGGCTCATACCCCAACAATGCCTGCCTATCTCACCTGCAGAGAAAATTCCTTCCTGACCCAAAGTCTGGAGATTGTTTAACCCTGAGCATATGGATAAGGCCTACCAGCCAGGAGCCTTGGAGGTCTCTGAGTACCACTAGGTATGCTGGAATATCCCTCCCAATTTCTGAGGCTTTACATCATGGGTGGGCAATTATTTTGCCTGGAAGACCGCTTAATAAGTTTTGGCAAGCTGTTGCAGGCTGCAAGGGTAGTCCTGCCCCTTGACAGGTGCCCACTCCCTCATTGCCATCTTGGGGCTGGATGACTTGCCCCTAGCCCCTGACCTTTACCACTGGAAGTCCCTCCCCTTGCCCCTAGAAATACTCCTTTTGGGGGATTGCCATCATTGAACGAGAAAAATGCGAAATCATATACTAAAAGTCAAACATCTACTATAAGCGTATTTTAATTTTATTACAAAAAATATTTTTGTCATGATTTGTTTGTGTACTGTATATAGAGATGACTGCATAATAGCTAAAAAATAAAGTCTTACTCTTGTATATTATGTGTGGGGGTGTGTGTAGGGTGTGGTTGGGGGTGGGTGTGAATGGTGGGGGTTGGAAGGTATGTGTGGGGTTTGTGAGGGGGTGTGGGTGTCTGGGGGGGTTGCAGGGTGTGTGTATATGTGGGGGGAGGGGTTGTGGGGTTTGTGGGATGTGAGGGAGGGTGAGGGGAGATGTGAAGACTCCCCATGAGTCCTCCTTATGGCACGCAACCCCTGCTGGCAGCAGCAGGCGGTGGGCCCTTGGGGTACTTGTGGCCCACACAAGTGTGGCAACTTGGCGGTGTGCAGCTCCAGTCAGTTTTGGGAGCTTTGTTTTTTTTGGTTTTTTTGGTAAAAATATATGTCTATATATAGACATATATATAAAAGATTTTATATATATATGTACACTCCTCATATCACACCACAAAAAGAAAAAGATCTTCACCCATTACAAAAATGCGCACCTGCGCACCCACGCACTCATGCACCTGTACAAAGGCCTGCTGGCCACCCAAACCCATTACAATATCTGCATCGCATGCAACACACACCACAACAAAAAGCACACCCTGGTCCCTCAGACCAGGCAACACTTCCTTTCCATTGCCGCCCCACTTCGGGGTCACATACTCAGTTCAAGTGTCCTCTTCGTTGTTGTCACTCCAGCTCCCGCTGGAGGACCCGCTACTGCTGTCGTTGTCACTGTTGTTGTCCTCTGTTCCACTTGTCCCTTTCTCTTCTTCGCTGCTAACCACCCCCCCCCCCCCTTTCAGGGGACATTGGGTGATCCTGTGCCACATGTCTCTGTGCCAGGTGACTTTGGCCGCATCCTCTCCATCCTCCACTACTGATTTCTGGTAATAGGTCCGGAGTTTGCTCAGAGTCATTTTCATGCACTGTTTGACTATATAACAGGTGGTTCCTGGCCTTCCACAGGGCGGTCCTAACACAGGACGCAAACTGGTCGAAGCAGGGTGACAGGCTTCCCTGGTGTTTGGCAAGGTGCCCATACAGCACCGCTTCTCTGGTTAGCCGGCTAACACCAGTCACCACTTCACAGAGCTACTTCACCCTTTTCCATACCTCCTTGGTGCAGGTACAGAGCCAGAGAAGGTGACTGATTGTCTCAGTGGCCCTGTGGCAGTTTGGCCACGGGCAGCTGGGTCTCCCCAACTGCCCCTCTTTATGTCTCTGGGCCCTCATTGGTAGAGCTCGGTGGTCTATGAACCAGTTCAAGTCCTTGTGATCTTTGCACAAATCCTTGTGCTGGATGTGCTCCCACACAGCCTGGCATGCATCGCCCGGGGGTAAGTCCATGGGTGACATGGTGTCCCTTAGTTTTACTGTCTCCTGGATCTTCCTGTGGTTTATCATGGTCACTGGGCCTGCATTCTGCAGGTTGTACACACCACGGCACTGTTTCAGGGTCTCATAGAACCTTGGTGTGCCCATGATCCAAAATTTATGGTTGGTCAGGATGACAACCCCACGGGGAGCTACACATGGTGGCAAGAAGTGGAGCCAGGCCAGCTCATCTTTATCGCATAGAGCTGCCAGCAATGCACATGCAGCTCTCGCCACTCGCACGCCACTGGAGGCAAGCCTGCACGATGGAGATGATGGCCTTCCCTCTCCCTGCCACCACATGCAGCTGCTGGGACTCTGCCAGGAAGCCAGGAGGCAGAGGGGACTCCCTAGTACTTTCAGCAGAGTCCCATGAGCTCCATGTAGTGGTAGGAAGGGAGCAGGGAAGGCAGCTGGCTCCATCATGTGGGGCTTCCCCTTGGTGGTGCATAAGTGCCAGGAGCTGCATGTGCACTGCAGAGAGCCCCATGTGATAGAGAGGAGCAGCCTGGCTTCATCCTTTGCCACCATGTGCAGTCCCTGGAACTGGATGAAGTCATGCACCATCAGGTGGCAATGGCTGCACAGGCCACAAGCACCCCACGTGCCCTCCACCTGCTGCTGCTGCTAGCAGCAGGGGCTGTGTGCCATGGTGGTAGCGTGTGGAGGGGTTCCCACACCTCAACACTCCCTCACACCACACATACACATACCCACACCCTGCCCACCTGAGTTCTGTGCTCTTTTTGGTCCTCTATGTGCAGGCACAGAGGCAGGGTGTGTCGGTGTGTGTGCAGGCTCAGGGGTGGGGGGGGTTGTGTGTGCAGGCTCGGGGCAGGGTTTGTGTGTGTGTATGGAGGCTCAGGATGTGTATGTATGTGTAGGCTCAGGGGCAGGGCGTGTGTGTGGAGGATCAGAGGCAGGATGTGTGTATGTGAAAGCACAGGGAAAGGGCGAGTGTTTGTATGTAGGCTCAGGGGCAGGGTGTGTGTGTGTGTTCATAAGGTGAGTCTCACATGCACACCCCACCTCCCTACTCACACTGCCATACACAAACCCCAGTCACCCTCCCTCCCTGCACCCAGCCTCCCACAAACCCCATACCCACCCACACCCCAAATATCCATACACACACACATATGCTTCCTTACCCTACATACCCACATACTCACAGCCCCTGCACAAACCTATATGCACCCCCCACAATATACAAGAGTAAGACTTCATTTTTAGCTATTATACTATCACGTCTATGTATACTACAGAAACTCTTGTAAATCAGGACAAAAATATTTTTTTAAATCAAATTAATGAATGTTGTAGATGTTTACTTTTTAGAATATAATTTGGTATTTTTCTGGTTCTGAGATGGCAAAACTCCTTGCTGAAAGGAGTACTTCTTGGGGCAAGGGCAGGGATTTCTCGTGGCAAAAGTTAGAAGTTAGGGGGCAGGACTTCTTGCCATAAGATAGCGACCAGGGAGCAGGGCACCTGTAGAGGGGTGGGGCTACCCATGAGGCCCTCCACAGCTTGCCAAAACTCAGTAACCATCCCTCTGCCCGAAATAATTGCCTGTCACTGATCTTGGGACTGGAAGTCCAGCTGCCTAACCCCTGACCTTTGCCACCAAAAGTCTCTCCCCTTCCCCCTGGAAGCACTCCTTTTGGGGGGAGGGGGATTGCCATCTTGGAACCAGAAAAAAAACAAATCATATACTAAAAGTCAAACATCTACTATAAACATATTTTAATTTTATTACAAAATATATTTTTATCATGATTTTTGTTTGTATGCTGTATATAGAGATGATTGCATGCTAACTCAAAAACAAAGTCTTACTCAAAGATTATGTGGAGGGTATGGGGTGTGGCTGAAGATGGGAGTGTGTATGGTGGGGTATGGGAGGGTGTGTGGGGGTTTTGAAGGAGAGAGGCTCTGTGTGGGGGGGCAATAGGGTATGTTGGGGTGTATATGTAGGAGAGTTGTGGGGTCAGGGTGAGGATGTGTGGGGTTTGTGGGGTGTGAGGGAGGGTAGGGAGGTGTGGAGACCCCCTACACACTCCTTCTCATGGTGCACAGCCCCTGCTGCTGGTGGTAGCAGCAGCAGCAGGAGGCTGGTGCTCGGGGTCCACACAGACACTGCTGCCTGGCAATGCATGGCTCCAGCCAGCTCTGCATGTGGTGGCAAGGAATGCAGCCAGGCCAATCCACGTCTATTGCATGGGGCTCCCCACAGTGCACATGCAACTCCCAACTCTTGAGCACTGCCAGGGGAAGCCCCATGTAATGGAGCTGACTGCCTTTCCCGCCCCATGCCATGCAGGTTCTGGGACTCCTGTGGGAGCAGGGGGTGGGGCTCCCCTCCACTTCCGGTGGAATCCCAGGACCTGCACAGCAGAGGGCAGGGAAAGCAGCTGGCTCCATTGTGTGGGGCTTCCCCTGGTGGTGCACGAGTGCCAGTTGCTGCACGTGCGCCATGCAGAGCCCCACATGGTAAAGGCAGGCTAGCCTGGATGCACACCTTGCCACCACGTGCAGCACTGACTGGAGCCCTGTGCCGCTGGGCAGCAACACCTTCATGGTCCATGAGCACTGGCCCCCTGCTGCTGCTTCCTGCTGCTACCAGCAGGGGTTGTGTGCCATGGGGGAGAATGTGTGTGAGGGGTCCCCATACCCACCCACCCTCCCTCACATCTACACCCTGCCCAGCTGAGGTCCACACTCCTACCCCTCCTCTTTGTGAGTGCTCCGCCCTGCCACCAGCGCCATGCTTTGCACCTCTGCCCAGCTGCAGCTTCCCCTCTCCCCACTTCCCAACCTGGTGCCCAGAGACAGCAGGATGCCAAGGAGGCTGAGCAGGTCCCCTGTTGGCTGCAGCACTGGTAGCAGCAGCCCTTCCTGGAAGCTGTGTGCTGGCTGGGCCAGGCCCTTCTGCCCACAAGTGTGGCAGCAAAGTGCATGAGCTGGGCGGGGTACAATTAATTGGTGGGCACCTGTGGGCAAGATGAAATTGCCTGGTGAGCCGGATCCAGCCCGTGGGCTGTAATTTGCCTGTCCCTGATTTAAAGCATTAGAATTCTAACTCCCCATTTAGGCAGTTTGGTGTATAAATGGATCACATGGTGTAGCATCGCTCACGTACAAGTTTATGTTAAACCAAAAAAGGTTACTCTTGTTGTGTGGACACATGACACATTTACTTTGGATACCATGGGTTTGTCCCATAGAAGAAGTGGAGCAAATCACACCACACCCAGCCTTACGGTGGTAAGAGTCATCCCGCTCTGGATAAAATTACTATACACTGGGCATGTCTACATGTACTATTAACGCACAGCAATAAACTTTGGTGCACATTGCATTGAAGTTTATTGCTCCTGGGTGCTGCGTTTACACATATGCCCAGGCCACAGCATGTTGAGTGGCATCAAAGCAGCCTCAGCTGGCAGGGGATCTTCAGGGTTAGCTTGCCAGCCCAGAGCTGCTCCGACCCAGGTCAACACGTTGCAGAAAGACTGGCTAGGGCATGAGGGTGCTCTGGTGTGGGGCTAGCTGGCAGACTGCTCCCACACTGAAGCACCCTCATGCCCCAGGCAGCTGCATTAGTGTCTACACATGCGGTGCTGCACAGTAAGAAACTCTGCAGCAGGAAAGTACTTGTATTTACAAGTTCTAACATATGGTAGAGTTAATTAGTTTTCTGTAGCCTAATAGGGCCTCATGTGTAGATGTGAGATATTTACTGCATAGCTAATTAGTCTGCTCTGCAGTAAATGTCTTGTGTAGATGCGCCCACTGGTACACAGTGTGTCTCCCCTCAGTTTCATCCCAAAGGTGCTGTTTGTTGTTCAATGTAAGTCAACTCCCGCGCCACACCTAGTGGCCACGTAAGTACTGCAGGCAGAAATCTTGGGAGAACTGGTCCGTTTCTTACCACAGAGTGAACAGGTTCACAAGGGGATTGGTACCAGTATAACTGTAAGTATTCCGTATAATTATAAGTAATGTGACTCTCTATTTAGACAAGGCCTAAAAAATATCCTTTCTGCTTTCAGTTGTCCAAGTTTCATTTCCATGCACTTGAAGTCATAATCCTATTAGGTGTCCACAGAATTTTCCCAGGAGGAGAGGAAAAACCAGCAGCAAATCAACAATCAGGTGAACGTTTATTTCTATTTGGAATAAATAATTACTTTTAAAAAGTATTCCAGGCCTTCTATCTGCTGCAAAGAAATGTCAAGGAGGGGCACACCCAGGTGATGTGGCTTTCTTTGCTGGTCACCTTTACAGAAGGTAACAAGTGTACTTAAGGTGACCTCTGATAGTTTTTAATCAAAGGATGGTGTGTTGTAAGCAGGGGGAGGGCACAAACACTGCAGCCAAAAGATAAGGTCACATATGAAAGCCCTCCTCTGCTCTAGTAATAGCTATCCCTGCCTTCTGGCATTCTAACATGGCGATGAAGGTCCTGGTACCAGCAAGACAGAGGATTAAGAGGCTTAGTCTACAGTCAAGTTTTTCCAGTAAAGCTATGTCAGCAGGGGTTGTGAAAAGGTGACAGCCCCTGCCCAGGGCAGCTGTGCAACCCCCCACCCCTCTACAAGGACCCAGCTGTGCTAATAGGAAATAACTTCTGTCAGCAGAAAACCCCTCCAGCTGCTATATGCAGCCTCCCCACTAAGGGACTCTGCCTCTGTCCATAATGTAGACAAGCCCAGAACCTTCATGTATAGTTTACTTTTCAGCCCGGAGGACATGAACTGTCTGGGCCTAACGCTCCATTTCCTGGCACCTTCTTGCAGTTTCTTATACCAATGCAACTAGGTGTAAAACATTAGCAAACCAGCATGGTGGCACTTCTCACCTGTTGGGCCTTCCTTTGCACCAACACAAACAACCATACAAGATGCAGAACAATGCAGAAATTGACCTGATGTGACTAGAGATCATTGACCTCTGGGGAGGGTCCAGTGACCTCCGGCACTTCTAGGCAGGTCCAGTTGTGTGCACTGCTTTACTGTGACTCACTCCCAAGGAGACTGCACTGTGTGGCAGCAAGTTCTCAGCTCTTTACTCAGGGGACCAAAGGCACGCTCCCTGTTTACAGGTAGGAAAGTCCTCTGCTGTTCACTTTCTAGAACCTCCCTCTGGCTTCCAGGTCATTCTCATGCTCCTCCTCAGTGTTGCCAGGTCTTAATATTTGAAATTATCATATTGGAAGCTCAAAATGATCATATTTGCTGAAAAACTATTGTACACTGGAAAATATGCAAATAATTGTGCAAAGAAGTATGCAAATAAGCCTTCGTATTTACTTTATATTGCTCATTATAACTCTGCAGTGAGTGAGTGGGAACTGGGTCATCAACGTTGAAGCATTTCTTTATTTTGAGGCAAGCAGTCGTAAGAAAGTGCTGATAACAAACCTAAAAGTCAGTTAAAACTCTCTGAGAGTGACTTGGGGTTTGCACATACTGCATCAATTAGCTGCCTCAAAAAATTATTGTATATTTTGAAGATTCTTATTATCATTGATGATACATTGTACAAGGGGTGAAATTCCCATACAAATATGATAATTACTGTATATCTGGAAACACTGCTTTTTCTCTACATGTCAAGCTCCACCTACTCTTATGCATTGCAGCTGATGCCTACCAGCAGCCCCTACTTTCATAGCCAGATGATCTGGCCAGAACACCCCTGCTGTCTCCTGCAGTGAGGGGGTCTCAGTACCACAGTGATAGCTCTGGGAATCTCGTGACCTAATTGTGTACAGCTCTCCCTCCACATAGGTTCAGCTGCAGTCCCTTGTGGGGTCCTAAGTCTAGCACACATCCACAATCTAAAGCAGGGGTGGGCAGAATGCAGCCCGTGGGCTAGCCTGCCAGGCCATTCTATCCGACCCATGAGGCCCCTAAAAAATTTTGAAAATGAATATTTATCTGCCCCTGGCTGCCTGTCCTGCAGCCCTCGATAGGTTGCCAAAACTCAGTAAGTGGCCCTCCGCCTGAAATAATTGGCCGCCCCTGATCTAAAGAAACACCAGGGAAACCATTTTCCCATTCACTCATGTTGTGGTAACTCTAGTTTGGTCCCACCTGGCATTGCTGGGATAGAGTCCACATTGCCTGAGACTGAGACCCTCCTGGCACTGCCGAGCACTGCTGTGATGGACACTGCCATGCCAGGAGGGTCTCCTGCAGTGATAGGCTGCCAAGAAGGTTATCTCCTCCCTGCTGGGGTGGCATTAGGGTAGGACAAAAGAGGCAACTGCTGGGCAGGGGACCCTGCTACATTGCTATGTCCTACTTAAAGAGCAGGATTCCCAAACTGAACCTGCAAAGGGCTTCTAAAACAGAAACTCTTCTGCTGCCTCCTACTATCCTCACTAATGCTACACCAGGAAAGCCTGTTACTTCCTACTGCCCTTCCAGGCTCTGCGCTGGTTCTTCCATTCAGCTGAATCCAAGTTTCTGATTTCCACTTGGTGACAGTGAGGTTCTCTGGCTCCCTCTGGTGCCCCATCCCTGCCTGTACGCTGGTAAGGCAGCAGGTGCCAACCAGGGTCTGTGTGAGGCTTCGGACAGAGCTTCGGATCCGGAGAAGCTTCGGACGCTTCGGGGTCGGAAGCAGCACGTCTGGGTCCAAGCGCCGCCTTGCTTCCCGCAGCGCGTCGGAGCCGCCTCGGAGATCCGGCTGTAGGGAATAATGGGGAAACAATAAAATATTTATAATTTTGTTGTTTTTTGTCCGATTTGGATGGAATTTTCAGGAGTGGTAGACTCTATCGAGAGGATGAAGTCTGACAAGTTTCAAGAAGATCGGTGCAGGGGTTTGGGAGGGAACTGCACCCCAAATTCTTGAAGGCAAAACTCGTGTCATGTCTAGGCGTTACAACATAGCGGGGTAAAAACTGCAGGGGTGGTGGCTCTTACTGAGGCCACAATGCCTGCCAAGTTTCAAGAAGATCGGTGCAGGGGTTTGGGGGCAACTGCCCCTCAAGCTGCGGACAAGCAAAACTCGTGCCATGTGTGCTTGTTGGACTGTCTGTCTGTCTTGGGGCGGGAGGGGAGACACTGCTGCAGGCCGGGCTGCTAAGCTACTGTGTTACCAGTTACCAATCAATCAATCAAGATTCACTCAGGAACCAGGGACTCTGGGACCAGCTTAATACACAGGACCTAGCTACTACATAATGACTTAACGAGCATCAATTAGCGCCTACAAAACCAGGCTAAGGAGAGGAAAGAATCAATACAGACAATCAACTGCCCCAAGACAGAGACAGTCTTGGCACGAGTTTTGCCCCTCAGCAGCTCAGGGTGCAGGGCCCCAGAACCGCCCTGCACCGATCTCCTCGACAGCTGGCAGGCATCACAGCAGGGGCCACCATCCCTGCAGCTGTCACCCTGCTGTGCCTTAACACACACACTGTCACCCATGGCACGAGTTTTGCTTGTTCACAGCTTGAGAGGCAGTTCCCCACAAACCCCTACACTGATCTCCTTGAAACTTGGCAGGCTTTGTGGCCTCAGTAAGAGCTACCAGACCTGCAGTTTTCACCCCCCCCCCCCCCCCCTTGGTGTAACACGCAGCCGTGACATGAGTTTGGCTTTCAAGAATTTGGGGTACAGTTTCCCCAAAACTCTTGGACTGATCCTCTTGAAATTTGGCAGATTTCATGCTCTCAACAGAGACTACGATCTCTGCAAGTTTCATCCAAATCAGACAAAAAACAACAAAGCTATAGATATTTCATTGATTCCCCATTATACCCTATGGCCGGATCTCCAAGGCTGCTCCAAGCTTCGAAGCAGCTTCGGCTGGATCGAGGCGGAAACCCGGTCCGGAGCTCCAGATTGGATCATGACCATCCCAAGTAGCTGGATCTGAAGCTGGATCAGATCGGTGCCAACTCACGCAGGCCTAGTGCCAACAAATACTGTGCAGTGCAAAGGTGTGGGCTGAGGGAGCCAGCATGTTTGGGGTTTTCAGTCTCTGCAAGCCAAGGGGTGTGCAAGTCCACAAGTGCCACAGGGATGTGCATTTGTGCCAGTTCTGTTGCAGTATTTGAAAATCCAATAGCTGGCCATATTTGCTATCTGGAACGTGAGAGGCCTATACATCAGAGCATGAGTTCTCCCCTACGTACCTGAGCTTGCCTCAGCCCACAGCGACCATGTCTCTGTTTTCTCTTCCATATATATGAGACCAATCGTCCTCTTGCTTCTACTGGTATGAAGTAGGTTCTCTCCATAGCTGCAACTGGAGGAAGGAGAAGGGGAGGAGGGGGCAGGTGGACTCCACAGCAGCAGAACAAACATCAAAAGCAGACAGCAAAGGTTTAGTGGTAGAGTTTAAAAGCAGTGGCCCTGCAGGAGGCAGCAAAGGCCAGCAACAGCCAGTCCAGTGAACAAAGATGCTTCATAATTGTCTTAAAGCTTCAGGTCCTGGAGTAACATGCAAAATGAGTTTAAGAAAATATTCCAGCCCTTGTGACTGAAAGAAAATACTACAACATGACCCCTGAAATGCATAGGCCCCAGCAGGGGAGCGATAAGCAAAACCCACATGATACTAAGTACCCTTAGCATTGCTTGCCCTAGCTCCACACCTCCCCAAGTCCTGGAGTAGATGGGGGGGGGGGGGGAGGGGCGGGAAGTAAGAGGGAATGAACACAGCTTTGGCACCTACCTGCCTCCAAAGGTGCTGGCCTGCACAGGGAGCAAGAAAACTGGCTGCTTATGGCCAGTAGCTCATTTCTGCCTCTCTCCCGCCAACAGGTGGAATCACATCCTCAGACCCTCCCTCAGCTACTCCTGGGACTGTGCCTTGCTCAGGGACCATGGCAAAACCCTCTACAGCCTCAGCTGGAAAGGGCAGGGAGCAAGTATCCATGCTGGCAGCTTAGTGGGGCAGAGAGATCCATGGGTAACAAAGGCAGATGGTAAGAGAGATGCAGGAACCAAGGAAAGTAAGTACAAAACTGATGCTGCAGGAGACAGAAGCAACCTGCTCACTGGAGCTCGGCACTGCAGTGAGATGCCTGGTGCTAAAGTTGCCCTGAAAAAAACTTCTTCTTGTGAAGGGCCTCAAACAGGGATGGATTGAGAGTCTGGCAAAAAAATTCCTTCCCACACCCTTCCCCAAGGATGGCTATAGCTTTGAAACCCGGTGCTCCAGCCCCATCTAAGGAGGGACACATCTGTAGAATCTCAGCTGCCTTGCCTCAGCCCTTGCAGGCTTGCACTCTCAGGATGAGGTGAAGTTGGCTGCTTTAATAAATCTCATCTTATCACTCATGAGGTAACATGACCCCCCAGTGCCCTCACCCTCCCCCAGCTTGAGTCAAGCTCACTACATACCAAAGTCCAGCACTGGGCCTAGGCATCACTCAAGTCCCACCTGGCCATATTTTGGGGGCATCAGTGAGCTTTGGCTAATTCTGGCCCTCAGCATAGGAGCAAATTTCCCCTGGAGCGACCAGCTCTTTAGCCATCCCTTTACAAAGGGGACCCAAGTGACATTCCCTTCATGCAGCAGTCAAGGCAAGGAACCCTAATGAAGCTCTGCTCTTAATCTGGGCACTCCTCATAGCAAATCATAGTGTTATGAGCATGCCCCAGTGCACTTATTATCTGCCCAGATTCTGAAATATAGATGAATTATCTTTACCCGGGCCTGGAGGGGTGGGAGTGGGGAAGGATTTGATCTTTTCTAAAAACTGGTATAGAAAAGAGCCAGCAGGTGTGTGGAGAGGGATGATATAACAGGCAGGATCCTGAAACCCAAACTGTGAGAGGCATTCCTGGTAGTGTCTCGACAGCACCTCCTGAGCAGACAGGCAGAGACTCCTGAGGGGGCTCCCTCAGCTCTGCTGCCTCATGTAATAACACAGTGGTGTGAACACTGGAGGATGCTCCCAGACAATCATGCTGCACGATCCCCCTAGGGACAAGGACCTGGACATTCTCACCCTGCCTACGACCCCTTCCTGAGAGGGCATGTGCCAGTCCAAGTGGCTATGGCACAGGCAGGAAAGGAAGCATTTTTCTCTTGCCCTCTAGGCAGCAGTTACACTTCGTACTACACACACAGCATGATCACAGCCACAAGACGAGACATGTTCTCAGCGTCTACCTTCAGGTTAGGAGCCGTTGCTAGGAGACAGAGTCCCCAGGGAGCCTAGTGCCAGCGCACCATCCCACTGTGTCAGCAGGAGTGGATGGAACCACTCAACAGCCCTGGGTAATGCTGCCTGAAAGGGCAGGAAGTGGAAGCAGTACAGGAGACTGTGAAACACAGTGCAGAAACCCCCTTCAGTGCAGTGATCTGGCTTTCTGGGGACTGAAAGAAGCAGGAGGAGGATGTAGGGAGACACAGAGGAAAGATGTTAATCAAGAGAGAAGGCTTCTTGGAAGACTGGATCAACAAGGAGATAGCAGTTACTCTAAAGCAGGATTCTTCAGACTTTGCTCCCCCCTGCCGCCCCCAAGACCTAGAGAAAGCCCTTCCTACTATTTAAAGCAGTGAGGGAGTGCAGTACTGTGCAATATGTCAGCTCTGCATTGGATCTTTGGGGCCAGGAGGATGTCTGAGCCCAGGGCTGAGTCAGGTCATTATGGTTCCAGACTCTGCACTGTGGCATTTGAAGCATGTGACTTGATTGCACTGTCCCTCAGTTTTCCCATCTGTAAAATGAAGTGAAGAGTCTTTGCTTCTCCAATTTAAATCTATTTCTTTGCCAAGTGCTTGGTGATGCTCAGTGACAGGCAGTTTTCCTTCCGACTTGTTATTTCCATTGGGAACTCATCAGTGCAGAGCTACAAATTGAGTTTCTTAAAGCTGCAGTCTTGGTCTTTCCAAGACCCAAATTAAATCAATTCATTGAGAGAGTAAACAATAAATTCCTCTTTGTTTTCCTTGGCTTTCTGGGCTCTACATCTTGAAGTAATACTGGACTGGAGGTCATCTGAAATACAAATACTCCAGGAGAGAAAGGCCTCCAGAGAACAGTTATGGCTGGGACAGGCCTAAATGGCAGAGCAGGGGGCATGTGTAAGAGGAACATTCATTGTGAAATGGCAGGAAAAAAATACAAAAACAAAGAACTGAATCTACTGTTGTAACTGATTCATTACATGTCAGATGGTAATACCTAAAAAGGCAAAACCTTAACCTAGAGAGAGATCATGCAACAGCCCATTGTGTGAGGTATCACAAAGGTTTTGACCTTTCAGCACCAGCCTCTTCAGCTGAACAAGTAACTCCGTTACCTAGAGGATAATGTTCTACTGCTCCTGTTAAACATCTTCTGAAGTGGGGCATGACACAGATTCATCACTGTGATATAGCTGCACTTGAATTCTGGGGCATCTCAGTCACAAAAGGAAGCCAGATAAATTAAAGAGGAAGAAACAAGGATAAATTGAGGAGGAAGGGAAAAAAGGACAAAATGATTGATATATAAAGAAGTATTAAAATAATTAAGATGCTTCACGTGGTAAAGGGCAAGTGGGAGCCTGAAGATTGGATAGAGCAAGGAGAAGGGTTTCAGCATCTCAGAAAAATCAGGCCACCTACGTAGGGAGCTCAATATAATTTTGAAGCCTAATTTTAAGACCCTACTTTTGAAAAATCTTAATCCAAATGAATACCAGAAGA
Organism: Alligator mississippiensis; assembly: GCF_030867095.1. NCBI lineage: Eukaryota > Metazoa > Chordata > Crocodylia > Alligatoridae > Alligator > Alligator mississippiensis. The sequence continues at coordinate 44,093,144 of NC_081832.1, forward strand.
TGCCACACTGAACAGCAGTAGAGGAACTCTATATTTGCCTAGTTTTCCAGTGTAGCTGAGCACCATTAGTTCAGATTGTCAACTGAATGTGAACGTTATTGGGTTCACAGGCCCCTTAGGAAAAACTAGAGACAAGTAGAGAATTATGTCCTCAGGAGAAATTTTATAGTCTCTGTGCAGTGTTCAGGCTTATCTGAGTTTATCTCCTGGGAGTGGGATGGCATTATTCTGTGCTTACCCATAATACAGACTTTTCCTCATCCAGCATTTATAAAACTGGTCTCTCCCTTGCTGAAAGCAAACCCAGCACTCTCTTTACTGTATAATCTAAGACAGAGTTTTATAGCCTGTCAAGAGCTGCAAGAGATGCCATATGATGTTCTGTTGTTCCACCAGGAAAGGACTATTGAGGAATCATTTACCAGGAATGAAAGACACAGCAGTTCAAGGTAGCTGTGCAAAATTCAGCAAGGCCCCAGGTAGTCTCAGTGTTGTATGGGCATCTTGAATGCAAGGATTTCCTCAACCATGGGACAGCAAGCTTTAAAGAGAGCTAGTTGGTCTAAGGGATATAATAAGGGGTAAATATTAGGGCTGTGCGAGGCTTCAGACAGAGTTTCAGATCCAGAGATGCTTCAGACGCTTCGCGGTCAGAAGCAGCACGTCCGGATCCAAGCCTGCCTTGTTTGGCTTCCCGGAGCGCTTCAGAGCCGCCTCCGAGATCTGGCCATAAGGTATAATGGGGAAACAATAAAATATCTATAACTTTGTTGTTTTATGTCCGATTTGGATTACATGTTTCAGGTTGGTAGACTCTGCAGAGAGTATGAAGCCTGCCAAGTTTCAAAAGATAGGTGCATAAGTTTGGGGGGAACTGTACCCCAAATTCTTGAAAGCAAAACTCACGTCATGTCCAGACATTACAACATAGCAGGGTAAAAACTGCAGGGGTGGTGGCTCTTACTGAGGCCACAAAGCCTGCCAAGTTTCAAGAAGATAGGTGCAGGGGCTTGGGGGCAACTGCCCCTCAAGCTGCTGACAGACAAAACTGGTGCCATGGGTGCGGTGCTGTGCGACTCACTGTGCCTGTCTTGGGGCCTGGGAGACACCACTGCAGGCCTGGCTCCTAAGCTACTGTGTTACCAGTTACCAATCAATCATGATTCACTCAGGGACCAGGGACTCAGGGACCAGCTTAATACACGGGACCTAGCTACTACGTAACAACTTAATGAGCATCAATTAGCACCTACAAAACCAGGCTAAGGAGAGAAAAGAGCCAATACAGACAATCAACTGCCCCAAGACTGACACAGTCTTGGCACCAGTTTTGTCTGTGAGCAGCTTAGGGTGCAGGGCCCCAGAAGCCCTGCACTGATCTCCTCGACAGCTGGCAGGCTCGTGGCCTCAGCAGAGGCCACCAACCCTGCAGCTGTCACCCTGCTGGCACCTTAACACGCGCAGTATCACCCATGGCACGAGTTTTGCTTGTCCACAGCTTGAGATATAGTTCCCCCCCAAAACCCCTGCACCTATCTCCTTAAAACTTGGCAGGCTTTGTGGCCTCAGTAAGAGCTACCAGCCCTGCTGTTTTGACCCCCCTATGGTGTAATACACAGCCGTGACATGCGTTTGACTTTCAAGAATTTGGGGTACAGTTTCCCCCAAGCCCCTATACCGATATTCTTGTAACTTGGCAGGTTTCATGCTCTCAACAGAGGCTACTGCCCCTGCAAGTTTAATCCAAATTGAACATGAAACAACACAGTTATAGATATTTCATTGATTCCCCATTATACCCTATGGCTGGATCTCCAAGGCGGCTCTGAAGTTCTGGAGCTGCTTTGGCTGAATTGAGGTGGAAACCTGGTCCAGAGCTCTGGATCGGATCGCGGCCACCCAAAGTGGCCGGATCCGAAGCCAGATCGGATCGCTGCTGACTCGCACAGGCCTAGTAAATATATCCAAGGCATAGTCTGGATGGGATGACAGAGCCATCACTGGCATGGTTGGAGTTTATTCTAATCCCTGTAAAGCTGTGATATTCAAAAGCATGGGAACGCTGCTAGATAACATGGGAAAAAAGTCACTGATCTGACAGAGCTGAGACCAGGCAGGCTCCCAACAGGACCCTCAGAGCAATATTCTGGGTATTACTCCCTCTCTTCACAACAATGGTTAAAGAAAACAAAACCAAGCCCAAACCTGCCTCTTTGAAGCCAATAAGGGGAGCAAGGAATCACTGTATTCTTGGGAAGTGCCATGGTGCTAGGGTAATGGGCACCAATAAGAACATAGTATAGGTTTAAAAAAAGAACCTACTGAAAACAAAATAGTGTTGTTGTTATTGATTACATTATGGTCTCACTGCAAAATCTCAAATTACATCAGATTCCTGATGTGCTAGGGCTCATACAAGCGCATATGCCAAACAGTTTAATTTAAATAGAGAAGATATACAAAGCATAAGAAAGGAAACACAGTTGGACTAGTTTACCCAAGGTCATGCAGGAGATCAATTACAGATCCAGGAATAAAATCCTAGTGGCCCGTGTACCAGCACAGCACTGGAACCAGTGGACCAGGCAGTCCCCTATAGGGACACAGACCACAGATCTAGATCACCTCCATCTCTCAGTGGGAGAAGTGCTTGAAAGTGAAGGTGAAAACAGGTTAAGAGACCCCACATGAGCATGGAGCTGCCACAGGATCTTATCTTTATTTGCTTGTAAAAGAACATCTTTGGGACACATGCTTGGGTCTGCATCTCCCCCAAGAGACCTGGCTTGTTGCCTTGGGACTTTATCAGAATGAAGAGACCTCTGAAAAGTCAGCCTCTACTTAATGGATTGTCCTGTAAAAAGGCAGGGGTGATAACCCTATATATCCAGCCAAGAACATCTTGGGAGTCTCCTCTATGGCTCTTATCCAGCTCTGCAGAATCCACATTTACAGCTAAAAGGAGTGAGTTAGAGAAGGTATCCAAAAGTCCATAGGCTCATTTGCTTCACATGGGAGGTCTGCTGATTTTCTCTCTCACCAGAAGGAGCCCAGCCAATTCTACAGCAATTTGTACTTATCACATAAGGGGACAGTGACCTGCTTTAGCCACAGATCCAGGACCAGAGATTCCAATTTTTAAAACTTACAGATGCAGCAGTTTGAAACCAGCCAGCTCCTCCCATCACAGACTTACATGTAAGGACTGATCCTGGGACTCTTGCATCTAAAACCACACCTCCATTAACCTGGAGACAGTAGCAGACTGGAACATTTTAACAGAGCCAGGCACTGGGGAGCAGGGGAAAGAATGAAGATACATAACAGCAGCCTGTTATCCACACAAGCACATTCACCTCCAGAGCACTCCCTCTCCCTCTAGCAGTAGACACGGGCAGGATGTGTGCCAGCAGGGCAGACATATACCCATTATGACCTACCAAGGCTGCAGTCGTCATCCTTACAGTGATATTCCATGGTACTTCCATTGATAACCTGTGTTCAGGAAAGTTGATCTGGGATTCCAGGACTCAGGGCTCATTTATTCACAAAGTCATAGGACAGCAGTGGTACACTTTTCTTCTACATCCCAGACTAAGGGAACCTCAGTCTCCTTCCACCCCTGCAAAGCACAGAAGCACACAAACAGTTAGTTCCTTCGGAGTTAAGTGCAGATCCTGTGTCTTGCTCTCAAAGGATTAGCAGTGGAATTCATTTAACACTTCAAAGGCATTTTTCATCTCATCCTGCAGACTCTATGTATTGCAGGAGAGTTCTGTGTTATACTCAAAGCAGCTGAGAAAGGGACAGTATTGATTCTTTCCCCTGTCTCCCCCACCTTCACACCAGCCCCACCTGTGGTGTTCACTTTTTGCTATCCCCCTTCATCTCTTACTATTTCCATAATAACACTGCCTTTGTTCAAAAATATATGTAGATCCCCAGGTCCCAGTTCCTTCACAAGAGATGGATCAACCCACATGAGACAAAGGGCTGGAGTACTGGAAGCAGTCTAGGTGCAATAGTGCTGAGTCCCTCTTGGACTAATTTACCTTGCTTCTCACAGTCTACCCCAAAGCACAGTCTTTTAGCCCAGAAATTTGCCTCAACCTCTTGTCTTAACTCACTTGAGAGATTCTGATATAGAGTTCATTGATTATTATTAGATTGTGGGGTAGTCCACAGTGCACTGGGGAGCATATGAACACAGATGAGGAGACAATGTCTGCTCTGAAGGAGCAAAGAAAAACAAAGGCAAACAGTGGAAGGGAGAAGGGCTATGACCCATGCAGTGCAAGTGTGGGGAGGCTGTAGTCCTGGCTCATTAGCTAGACGGCTTTATTCTAAACCTACGAATCTATTCCCTTCCTCCATCCTTGATCTCCAGTTCAGCCTGGTCTTTTCCCCCTCACCAGTTTCCAGCTCAGCACAATGTCTGCCTTTCATATAACCAAGCCATTTCAACAGAGGATAAACAGAACAGATAAGGTAGGGACTTAGCTAGAGTCCTGTTGGGGTCATGGATAAGGTTGCTCCTTAGGAGGATTTGCATTTAAATGTCTCACTCTCATTACAGCACATCATCTAGACTCATTTCCCTTCCCCGAACAGGTTCTGGGATTCTGTGAGGGCTCCCCACAATCCCTGCCTGCATGAACCAGCCTTGGAGCATACTAGATGTGGCTGAGTTGGAGGGAAAGGGGGAGCAGCATACGGCAGTATGGGAACAATGTGCTGGCCCTATTAGAATAGAGACCCTGCTGTTACTGAACTGCTAATGATGTGTGTGGAGGATCATGACTCCCCTTCAGCCTGGTTTAAAAGGTCTCACTGCTAAATGAGCTGCAGACTGCAGGTGATCTTTCCTGCAGTTGTACTGGACTGGCCAGGAATGCAGGGAACAGCCACTGCAGCCCTAGTCCCTGGTTTTGCAGCTGGCCTACTATGGGCATGCGACACAGTTTATGGGTGGAGCTGCTAGATGGCAGCTTCTTGTGACCCTAAAGACAAGCCACTTGACTCAGTGCACCCAGTGAACAGGTCAGTGTGCTTTGTAGAACAAAGCCAGGCCCCAGAGAAGCCTGACCCCACCCACCCACACATTGTATTCCTGATCCCTTCATCCTCCTCCCTGCCACTCCCACCCCTTTCATTGAGTCATGGCATAAGAAGCACCTCACAGCCAGTGCTCAGGTACTGATTTGAACCCACTGTCTTTAGCTTGGAATTTTAAAGAAGCCCATGGGAATTAGGTGAGCCTAAATCCCTTGGGCTCCCCTGAAAATCTCACCCACAGACTTGGGCATTCATCATTGCAGGAGAAAAGGGCACAGAGTGGAGGGTCCCAACCCCTATCTACTGAAGAATGAGAAATGTTACTCAGGGAAGAAGCAAAGAGAGAAAATGTACAGATATGCAAGCATCCTCCTCCTCCGAGTGTGGGCCAGAGTGTCTGCAGGGTGCGGGAATGGTGAGGAGCTGGCTTCCCACATCAATTTGGTCAGTGACAGGAACTGCTGTCCAACATAAAACTGAAAATAAGAATTCCTGCATTGTTTGAAACTGATGTCAGCATCATTGGGAACATGCCCTGACAACACTATCTTATGGCAGAATTAATTAGTTTACTGCACCCTAATACCGGTGCACATATAAATGGTGATGATTTACTAAGGAGCTAATTAGTCTACTCACTGGGCATGTCTACACATGTGCTTTAATGTGTAGTAGCCTAGTTTACTGTGCATTAAACTGTCATGTGAAAAAACATGCAATTACACTAATGTGCAGTAAACTAGGCTACTACACATACACATTCATTGCTGTGTATTACAGCAGCCTAATGTGCATTTCTTTAATACCTCACATTGTACGTACTAAATTTAATGCACATTAGGAAAAGTGACTTAATGCATATGTAGATGTGTCCACTATTCAGTAAAGCACATGTTTAGGTGCATGCATAGATACACCCTGTGAATAATACGATAGGAAACAATGGTTGCAAATAGCTGCAGTGTGATGGGAGGCAGCCAGCCCCACCATCAGATGAGGCTGTCACTCCAGACATATTCCAAGGAGAAACATGGAAGGAAACTGAGTTAGTCATTTTCCCTGAGAAGATTTCAGAAAGGCAAAAATCACAGCCGGTTGAGACAGCTGAGACTCAGGGTATGGCCCAACCGAAAATGGTGGACTTACCACTGCCTAATAATAACAATAGTGCCAATGTCTCAGATGATCCTGCAGGAAAGGAGATGTAAGGAGCTGTACTTTTAAAAGGCTCTGGAAAGAGACATTTGGAGCCAGCTGTCATGATTCTTAGGCTATGGAAAGACATTACACATAAACCAGCTTAAGTGATCAGAAAGTGGTTTAAATCTGTAACAGAAAAGACATTCAGTGCACATAAACCAGTTTGAAAATGACTGAAACCAGTTTGAAATAAACCTAGTTGAATGTAGTATCAGACTTGGCCAATTTGGTTCAGACTGGTTTATGCAAGGTCTTTCCCAGAACCCTTCCTGGTTTAACTTAAACCAGAGTCCCCCAGCCTCCTAGATGCTTTGCAGCCCTGGTTGGGACTCTCAGCTCCACAACAGAGCTGGCCCCACCCCTCTGCTTCCTGGCTGGAGCTCTGGCAGAGACTTGCAGGCACAGCAGGGTCTGCCTGGCTTCCCGCTGCCCCCTCTCCCCCCACTTCACCATTCACTGCTCAAGCAGGGATCCCTCCCTCCTCCCTCTCGCACCATGGACCATTGCCAGTATGTTGCATACTAGCTAATGCTGAGAGGTGTCTGTGTAAGGCAGACAGGACAGAGGCAGACAGCATAGTGTCCACTCAGGGCTTTTTCAGCAGGTCTGCTGGTAATATCTCTCCATTCCTTCTTTGGAAAAAGTTGTTTAACAAGAGCTTGAACTAATGAGAGAGGCTTTTGTTTTGCTGATGGGCTGATAAATGCTGTGCAACTCCCCGCTGTGTAACTAAATGCTGTGTAAATCCCTGCTTCCTCCCTCACTGGTCAGGAGCAGTGAGGGGGTGGGGAACCCCTCCAGAATCAGAACACCCTGCTGGGGCCTGGCCACACCCCAACCCACCTTTCACCAGGGTAGTAACTGGCCTGGCATTTCCTGGGGGCTCCCACACCACTAGGAGCCCTACCAGGCCACCCACCCCCAACAGGGTGCAGTTTTAGAACCAGGAACCTCCAAACCATCCCCCTAAGTTCTTGCCCTTACCTCTAAGATGTTTCTGTAACAACCTTTCAGCCAGACTATGTTTCTATCTGCACTGCCAGCAGCAAATTTCTCTGTTTATATAGGTGGCCAGAGTTCTAAAATGGCCACCATAATCAAGAACCTGCTGGCTGTTTGGCTCAGCCCCTAAAGTGGCAAGCACCAACAGTGCACTGCCACACTAATATTGTGCAATTCTGATCTGAAATTCACACCTGTATAAAGCAGACCTTTGGTGCTGAGTGATCATTGAATAACATAATACCCACGTTCTTCAGTGGCAACCCATGAGGTTTATTATTAGTAGTAATATATTCATTTTGAAAGTCTCCTTTAAGGACCGTGGGGCCTTTGTGCTACATGATATACATATATTGGCCAAGTAGCCCCTGCCTCAAAGAGCTGACAATATCAGACACAGAACTAGATGGAGGGTGGAGGGCTGGAATTATAACATATATCCATTGATTAAGATGATTGGCTTACTTTGTCAGCAAGAGATAAAGTGATGACACGAGAGCATCTTTGAGTGAGGGAAATGGCAGGAAGGAGTCAAAATAAGTTCCTTCACGGGGCTGATTCAAAGCCCTTTGAAATCAAAGTTAGTCTCCTGGCTGAACTCCTTTGGCTTTTGGTCAAGCCCTCCATTCCTTTCCTGGGCTCTCAAAGATTCTGCAACCCACATGACTCCTAGGCACATCATGGTGGCCAGGTGATTTATGTAGGCACTGCCAGCTGTGGGCATGGATGTGTGTCAGAGATCTCAAAACACATATCTAGTCACCACTGTTATCAATGATTTGCAAGAATATATAAAAATATTGCTGCAAAAGTTGCATGCAGAGGTGAATGATGGTGAGGACATGCCATTGATAATGCGGGGATCTGCAGTGCTTAGTAAGCTGAATGCAAGTAAGCATTTATTTTATGATACCATATAGCTAGAATGCTGCCAAACACAAGCATTTTTGCTCCTAAACCGAGGCCCCATATACCATGAGATTAATTTTAAAGGCATGAAATTTTGCAAAAGCATATTTCTGGGCATCTTTCTATTTCAGCCTTTATGGGTAAATTTTAAAGCTTTAATTGTTTTTGCTTTGTAAGTGAAAAATGTGAATTTCACAATCAGATGACTTCAGGTTCTGGTACTGAAGAAAAAAAAGTCACCAAATATCATGAGAGTTGGCAACACTGCGGTGATATAATTCACCAAGGATACAAACATTTAAGAGGAAAGATAATGAATTATTGGAGCAAAGAACCAGCAATGTAACCCTCATCACTAAGCCCTACTTCAGTCATAGTTATTGGTTCTGTGTGTGAATCTGTAGGTAGTTTCATAGCTGGTATTATGCAACAGATCAGACTATGGACCATCATCAAGGTTCCTTAAAATCTATGAACCTGTGACGAAATATCTGGTAGAAACCTTGATGGTGTCAACAGCCAACCACAGGAAGACAGAGCAAAGAAAATAAGAGTTGTTTTTTCTATTTGCATTGAGCAGTTGCATGTCAAAGTCTGACACCCTGTGGAATATTGTAGTACTGTAATGACTACTGAAAAATCCTTGGCTCATCAACACTACATTGTTTGCTCTGAACTCATCCTGTGTTCTGATGTAGTTTCATATCTGTTGTTTCCATTTTCATAGACATTCAGACTGTAGAGTTATTTGCTCTTCACCTGTGTTTTTTGCCAATATCACTCACTGGTATTTTACTGGATTTTGCAGAAACAAATCTTTTCTGGGAGGGTTGTTTCTGTGTTGCCAGTACAGGTAAATTGGAATCCTCCCCTAACCTATGCCAAGGAACTATGCTGATTTGAACTGGGCTTTGTGATCAACATTCAGACTTAATCTGTGGTCTATTTTTGTGCATGTAACATTTTCAGCCAGTAAAATCACGCCAATTAGGTCACTTACTCTGGTATGAAACCAGGATCTCCACTGTAATAAACAAAACTACTCCAGGTTTACGCACATGTGAATGAGTGCAAAGCACCTTGTTATCTTTTGAAATGGATGCACTGCAGTTGTGAACATTGTTTGTGTCACCTTTGGCCCTATTCACATTCTAACCTTTACCTGGTTTATAAGTGACAAGGCTTGTTGTTGGCAGCAGGAGTCTTGGGTACAGTGAAGTTGCTTTGTTGTTAGAGGGGAAGGAACCTTTGGGTTTTTGGTCTGTGCAAAATCAGAATGGAACCAAAGTTTTTGGACTTTGCCACAAGTCAGAAATTTCCCCTAAAAATGGATTTTGGAAACACTGAAGCGTGATTGCAGAATGAAATACAGTCCTTGGGACCTGGCAGCCCCTGCATGAAATTGACATTTGTGTCAGTTCCATGCAGCACCAAGCAGATTCCCAGGTTCTCTGACTCCTGCCTACCGTATTTCTGTCAATTCTCTCAGATCAGGGGACCCCAGGCCTTCCAGGCACTATCCCAAGTGATTTTTACATCTGCCAGCTCAAGAGTGGACAGAAAGGGAAGCCAGTTGTCCTCAGAATCGGGAATCCTCAGGATCCCCAGCCCAAGATAGTCCATATGGAAAGGCTGACATGGGGCTATGGATCCTAGAAACAAATTCCCAGGACTTCCAAGCTCTTGGTTCAGTAGCAAATAGCCTACTATCTCTAGCCTGTTTCTGTTCCAGGAAGGTTGGAAACCTTGCATGTCCTGACTAGAGGTGGGGATCTCAGGGCTTCCAAGCTTATTTGTGAAGAACAAGGAACCTAGATCTTGAGAGTCTGGCTACAGCAGACAAGGTTCTTTGGGTAAACCCAGTATCTTTTATTACATAGCTACAACCTACACCCCTGGCTACAGCAGAGGATTCCAGGTCTTCCAGGGCTTTATGGCAGGGCTTCCATACTCCCTTCTGTGGACCCAGGATCTGAGTTCTGATAAGTGTTAGAGCATTCGGAACGCTCTGGTTCCCAGCCCCATAGCAAGCAGCACATCTTCATATCAGGCAGCCCACAAAGCCCCCAGCCTGTGGTTAAATGCTTGTGGAACCTGAAATGTTTTGCAGAATAATTTGGCTTTGCCAAACCAGCATTTTCCAGTGAAACTTCTGAAATGAAACAGGATTCTCCTTCTCTAATCCCAAGGGCACCAAGGGCTGGGACAACTCCCCGCATAACTTAAGGCCTTGTTACACCTTACACTGTAAGCCAAACAAATGTTAAATAGGTTAGTGTTGTTCAACTTAGTGAAGCAGTCACACTACAAGGTGAAAAACCATTTCTCCTGCACAGCTGTCCTTCACCTGCACAGTTATGACTTGCAACTAGAGGCTTGGTGAGCAGGGGCAGGACTAGGAGCTAGGAGCAGGACCCAGACACATGCCCTGGCGGGCCAGGCAGCTGAAGTAGGGCAGACTCAGCAGCTGCAGCATGGCAGCCCGAAGTTGGTTCCTGCTCACCCTGTGCCCTGCTGGGTTGTGCAGGGTTCAGTCATTAGCTCCCCCCACCTGGCTCACCTAGTAGTGGCTGTAGCTGGCAGGCATCTGAAGCCCCTGAAATCCTCCATAGCAGCAAGGTGGCTCTGGGCATGGAGCATGGGGCCGGGACTGCACAGAGCAAGTGGGGAGGGCTGCTGCACTCACAGCTGCCTCCCAAGCCCAGTAAGGGTAGAAAGTCATATTCCTGTAGCTTCCCCAGGCAGGGGGAGCCAGTGGCCAGACCCTGCACAGCCTGGCAGAGTACTGCAGCTGCCAAGCTCCGCCCTGCTCCAGCAGCCTGGTCCCATGAGTGCATTTCTCTGGGTCCTGGGTGCACAGGCACCAGGCGGGGCACATGCTGCAGCAAAGCCTGGGGCTGGGCACAGGTTCAACCACAGGTCAGCAGGAGGGGTGAGCACCAGCCTACCACCCCCTGCAGGCACTGTGGCCTGGTTGCAGCCTGGTAATTTGGAGCAGCAAGCTGATCTGGGAGGTACCATGGCCACTGAGCACTCCATGGCTGTGGCACTGGCTCTGCCCACCAGGAGCAGTGGGGCAGAGGCACCATGCCTGTCCCTGCTGTGCCCTAGCATCCCTGCCCTGACTCAGGAGGACCACTGAATCCTGGGACTTCAATTTGGGCAGAATAGCCGTGGAGAATGGCCACACTTTAATGGAACAGAAGCAAAATTAGGTGGACTAGAGAAAATTCTGCCCTGGAGTGGCATAACTTTAAGCCAAATAACAAGTACTTTAAGCCACTTAAAAGGTGTAAACGTGTAACCAGTCCAGGGGTTAAGAGCTCTAGAAGATGCCTAAAATTACTGTGTAACAAGACCCTTACAGATGCCTAAAGGCCTCTCTGAGGGAATTACACCATCTGCAAATCCAGGAAATGTTGCTCCCATTCTCCCAGACCTGCCCACCTGGCCTGGCTCACTAAATAGCTTCCCCAATGCAATCTGATGTATACCTGGCTCTGCTGGACCTTGGCCACTTAAGGTCTTTTCTGCATTTGGGAAACACTTGGCTGCCTTTTTGAATACTACTAAGCCATTGCAAAGTACCCAGATACCAAGGCCCTGGACCTTCAGGAAGATGTTGGCCACAGAGATGGTACATCTAGCCTGGCCATGTAACAGCTTGTTACATAGCACATTTTGACATTTTTCAATGTGGGAAGAGAGGCATTTTTTTTCATCAAAGTTTCCCATGTAAAGGACAAGCAAGTTGGTATAAGGGCTCCATATCCCTGCCCAGTCCCTATCTGTTGCTGTGACTGGAGCAGGTCATCCACATGGATGCCAGTCATCCATGTATCTAATCATCCAGGCTTGCTGTGACCCAGTTAGCTTAGAATTACACCCAGGCTGCTAAGCCATGAATGCAACTGCAGTGCAAATGGGCCTAAAATGCAATTGTGAGGATAAAGACCACAAACAACAGTGGCAGTCCCCTGAAAGAGGATGCTCTGTTGCCAAAGACAGGTGGAATAGCTGCACCTCCTGAGTTAAATACAGACAGTCAAAAAGTCCAAGGCTGAATTGATTCAGGCTTTGCAGGTTAGTCTAAGCTACAAAAATTAAATTGAAACAAGTGAACAGACATTAAACATTGATTCAGGACATGCAGCCACATGCCTGCAACAGCTCAAGCCAGAAGCTAGGGGCCACTACAGCATGGCTCTCTGGCATGTAGTCAGCATGAGCTGTGTGTTTGCTTCCTCTTCCTGTCGTCCCTGAAGTCCCTGGCATTTTCAGTCCAAAATCACAGCACTAGGACTCTGCAGGGTTGTTCATCACTTCTTCTTCCTGCTTCCAGGTGCCTCTGGAATTTGTAGCCCTGAGTCAGAGCCAGCAGTAAGTTTGAGTGTGGGAAGGGGTGTTTAATTCCCCTCCCTGGCCCCGGAGCCCCAGACTTCAGTCAGAGTTTGCCTGGGGGGGCAGTCCCCACCCAGACTGAGCTGCATCCCCAGCTAGGCTTTCCCTCTCCACCCCCTTATCAGCCAGCCCTCACTGCTCCAGCTAGGGAGCAGAGGGGCAGAGCCAGACTACTCTCTGGAGCACACAGTCCAGGGCTGCAATGCATGTTGGGATGCTGGGGGACTGTGATTTAAGTTGAACCAAGAAGGGGTCTTGGACAGAAGTTTCATAAACCAGTTTGACCCAAATCAGTTAAGTCTGATACCACATTCAACCAGGTTTATCTTAAACCAGTTTCAGCCATTTTGAAACTGGTTTATATGCACTGAGCTTCTGATCTGTTACAGGTTTAAACCAGTTTCTGATCACTTAAACCAGTTTATGTGTAACGTCTGTCCCTAGCCCTGTACTGTACTAGGAAATCTTCAACGCCTTTTTCTTCAGCAACCCACACTGCTATGGAAGTCTTTCATCTAAATACTGTCCAGAAACAGCTGTGCTCAGTTTGTGCTATTTGACAAGATCCTCGCCCCGGGTGCTATGGCTGCAGGGCACACACTTTCAAATTGCAAACAGTGCTTCTGTGGTCGTCATGAAAGCCATGCCTATCTGACAGCCCACTTTAAGTGGGGTTTTATGAGTCTCCCTGTAAAGTTACTTTCCTTCTAGGGAGCACGCAGTCAACAGCACTTTGATGGTTTTCAGCAACTGGCAGGGAGACATTGTGCTGCTCTTGTAATCTCTCCTCCATTGCCTTGACACACTTTACATTTAAACGGGGCCATTTGCCAATTTGTGTGTCTAGACAAACAGTCTGTCAGCATTTGGTGTATGAATCTTGATGTGATCAAACATGTTTTCTTCCCCAGTTAAATAGGTGAATCAGGTACAAACAGGCTGGCATCTGGCTGCATGAAACACTTAGGGCTAGATTCTGATCTCAGCCACGCACTGCAGAGCAGCTGCACTGAAGTCAGTGCATCTAGGAACACATCTATGCTGCACAATGCAGCACAGCATAGAGCTACGTGAGCTCATTTGAACTGATAAACTTGCATCTGCAGAGAATATGGCCCTAATCAGCCCAGGTAGATGATATATATGAGTCACCATTGCCCTATAACTCTTTACACAGACCTAGTGGTAAAAAGAAGATGGAAAGCTGGCAGCTCTGGCTGTGGCGGAATCCACTCTGTGTGTAGGGGAACTCCCTGGTGGCATAGATACAATTGACCAGTACTGCCTTCTCTGACCATAGTGGGGAACAGCCAGGGAGAAGATGGTGTGGCTACAGGCACTGAATTGTAAATTAAAACTACCTTGAAGCTGCCCTAAATTACACCGGGGGCAAACAGGCTTCCCGTTAACCAGGAATACAGGAAATGAATTGTGAAGCCACCTGTGCATGCCCTTCTCTTTCCTTAACCAAGGATAGCATGGGCTGAGCAAACAATCAGCCCTAGAATGTAGCAGGGCCAGATAATGATTAACCCTTTAAAACAGCTACTGAGACCATGGACTCGTTTCCTTCCTTCACGAACAGGTGAGCAAGGAATGGGCACGCAGTAGGCATGCTTCCTCACTGCTCAGGGTTGTGTCCCCAGCCCTTGGCATGCCATTACTAATCAGCGGGCTGTGTGGCCTCCAGGCTGAAGTGTTCTCTTCCTGCTCGGTGGCAGCTGAGTCTGTTGTTAAGCAGGTTCCAAGGACAGATGCTTTTGTCTCTGCTTTAGGAAAGAGTTTGTTCCAATTTTCTTGAAAGCACTTTGGTCCTGAAGGACAGGTGTTCTCAGCAGCACCTGCTTGCATGCTTCTCTTTCCTGATTTCCCCCATGACATGTTAAGAGCAGCCTTGCAGCAACCAGCCATGGAGTCAGTCTGTACAGAAAGGCAGGCATCAGGCCACCTAGATAAGCAGCGGACAGCAACCCCTTGTTGCACTCATCAGTGCTGGTGGATTGAGAACATAAGGGAGAGGCAGGACCAGGTGCAGCCACCATTTTTGTATGGAGGGGAGGGGGCAGGATAGGGTGGCGCGGGTTAGGATGGACATTGTGATTGGGGGGCTGGGGTGGGCCTGTCTGCCTATTGTTCTGCCTATGCTCTCCTCTGCTGTGATGCCAGCTCCATTGAGGGGATACTGTAACACAACCCCTTTTCTCTGCTTAATGGGACACAATTTACCTGAGCAAGCTTTGCTCCAGTAACAGTCAGCTCAGCTTATAAACTTTGAAATGGTCCCAGTGAGAGCAAGCAGAGAGAGATAACAATCCTTAATATAACAAACTATTGAACAGTGACAGAGAGAACCCAGTGGAAACAGCTTCTGCTGGCTGATAACACTTGAGACCCATGCCCCGCTAGGATCAGATGGAAGCCTCACAGTGACTCAGTGCGTGGCTCTATTTAGAGTTTTCCCTGTTTCTCTGTAGAACTACAGACCTGTTTCAGCTGGTTCTGGAACAGGCTGCTGCCCTGTTCTTCCTTATTTAGGGTGGTCTGGATCTTTCTTTCCCACAACGGTCCCTGACTGATCCCAGTAGAAATACCTCTGCTTTATATTTATAGACCACAGTATTTTTCATTTTAAAGTCTCTGGAAGTGCTTCATAAACTGGAAGTGCAGATCTGATCTCTTTATTCTGGTGTAAATTAGGAATAACTCTGACCTCTGTGATTTACATTAAAAAAAAATTACATGACAGAGAGAAGGATCTGAGTGTTCTACAGGGCTGTAACCAATGGCCTGTAAAACAATACCTCAAGAGAATCAAGTCAAAAATAGATGTAAGTGGCCACGTAGGCTGGATCCAGATGTGCAGGCATATTCAGTTTGTGGTGCTGCAAACTTCTTTACAGAGCCACAAACAGTAAGCCTAGTACATTAAAATGTGCCTGGCAAAATTTGCTACTGGGAAATCCCAGTAGCAAAAAAGTACAGCACAAAAAAAAGCAGTGTGGCACACACCACAGGAGTGTGCATCAGCAAACACGGAGGCTCGGCCCTCCAGGAAGACACTCTCTGCTGGCCACAGCATCTCCCCTCTTTTAGTTTTACCACGTGTTCTCCAGTATGTTGGGGTCCAGAAGAAGCAGAAAGGGCAATTTGCCCGAAGCAGGGCATTTTCCCTCACATCAAAGTGCATGTGCAGGGGCATGCACAGTGGCAAAAAGTAGCAGTACAAATTTGCGCCACTACTATTTTTGCCACTGCAAGTATATGTCCCTGCATGTGGGGACATGCCCATAGTGTAGCATGGGCCAAGCTGGTTGGTGCGTGTCAGCAGGTGAGATGTGTGCCAATAGCATATTTTGTGAGCTCCCAATTCAGCCTTGGCTTAAGTGATATCATCCTTGATTGAGGTCAATGGGAATTGCACACACATATATTAGTGCTGAATTTGAACTTGGGGTAAGTAACAGATTCTCTACCACATCTTGAGAAGGTAAGTGGACTTAGGCATCTAAGTGCTATTCTGTCCTCTACTTGAGTCCCTGAAAAAATGTTCATACAAAAGGTAGTTAGGTCTTCCTCCTCTTCACACCTTTTGTGTTATTAAACTTAAGGGCAAGATAGTTGGTAGGATAGGGTCAGAAGGGACCTAAGCAGATCATCAAGTCTGACCCCCTGACATGGGCAGGAAAGAATGCTGGGGTCAAACGACCCCGGCAAGGTGTCTATCTAGCCTCCTTTTATAGACCCCCAGGGTAGGAGTAAGCACCACTTCCCTTGGAAGTTGGTTCCAGATCCTAGCCACCCTGACCGTGAAGTAGTGCCTCCTGATATCTAGCCTCTCCGTCATCTACTCTCTGTTAACTTATGGCCATTATTCCTTGTTACTCCCAGTAGTGCTTGGGGGGAACAGGGACTCTCCCATTGCCTGCTGGTTTCCCTTGGCCAGTTTATAGATGGCCACCAGATCCCCTCTCAGCCTTTTCTTGTGGAGGCTGAACAGGTTCAGGTCCCTTAGCCTCTCCTTGTAGGGCCTGCCCTGCTGCCCCCTGATCATGAGAGTGGCCCTCCTCTGGACCCTCTCAATGCTGTCCACATCCCTCCTGAAGTGCAGCACCCAGAACTGGACGCAGTACTCCAACTGTGGCCTGACCAGTGTCGCATAGAAGGGGAGGATCACCTCCTTAGACCTGCTTGAGATGCATCTGTGGATGCACGACAAGGTGTGGTTGGCCTTCCTGACCGCATCCCCACACTGCCAGCCCATGTTCATTTTGGCATCAATAAAGACACCAAGATCCTTTTCTGCCTCTGTGCTGATGAGAAGGGAGTTCCCCAGCCTGTATGTATGCTGCTGGCTCTTTCTCCCTAGGTGCAGTACCCTGCAGTTGTCAGTATTGAATCCCATCTTATTCTCATCCGCCCACCCCTGTAACCTGTCCAAATCCAATTGCAGCCTGTCCCTCCCTTCTAGCATGCGCACTTCTCCCCACATCTTAGTGTCATCTGCAAACTTGAACAAGGTGCTTTTCACCCCCTTCTCCAAGTCACTGATGAAGATGTTGAACAGTGCGGGCCCAAGGACCAAGCCCTGGGGGACCCCACTGCCCACATCCCTCCAGGTCAAAAATGACCCATCCACCACCACTCTCTGGGTGTGTCCCTCCAGCCAAATGGTGACCCATCTGACTGTGTAGGCATCGACACCACAATCTCCTAATTTTTTAATGAGAACAGGGTGAGAGACAGAGTCGAAGGCCTTCCTAAAGTCCAGAAAGACTACGTCCACCATGACACCTGCGTTCAAGGATTTTGTGACCTGGGCGTAGAAGGCCACCAGGTTGGTCTGACAGGACCTGCCTCTAATGAACACATGTTGTTTGCCCCTAAGCATACACTCCCCTGCTTGTCCCTCGCAGATGTGGACCTGGATAATTTTCTCAAAGAGCTTCCCCAGGACCGAGGTAAGACCAACAGGCCTATAATTTCCTGGGTCCTCCTTCCTCCCTTTTTTGAAAATGGGGACCACACTGGCCCTTTTCCAGTCCTCTGGCACCTTGCCAGAGCACCATGAGTGCTTGTAAAGCTGTGTCAGGGGTCCCGCAATGACCTCTGCCAATCCCCTCAGCACTCCGGGGTGGAGATCGTCAGGACCTGCTGATTTGAAAATATCCAGTTCCACCAGAAGTTCCCTGACTAGGTCCTCTCTGGCCCTGGGCCTGGCTGTGCCTCCCCTGAGACCATCGGGGATCCTGGTGGGGGCAATGACCTGGTCCCTACTCAGAAAAATGGAGGCAAAGAAATTGTTAAATAGGTTAGCTTTGTCGTCTGGTGAGACCACCAGATTTCCAAGCATGTCTTGCAGAGGCCCCACGTTACCCAGAATCTTCTTTTTACCCGCTATGTATTTAAAAAAAGGATTTCTTTTTATCCTTGATCCAGGTTGCTAGTCCCAGTTCCGTCTCTGTCTTGGCCTTCCTGACCGCCCCCCTACAATCCCGAGCAACGGAGGTATAGTCCTCCCCGGTGATGGCCCCTCCCTTCCATCGGGTGTATGCCTCCTTCTTAGCTTTGAGACGTTCCCGGATGCTTTTGGTGAGCCACGGGGGCTTTTGAGCACTCTTGCCCCTTTGATCCGTGTTGGGATTGCCACCCTTTGGGCTTGGAGAATCATCTCCTTCAGGAATGACCACTCTTCTTTGACTCCCAACTCCCCACCCCTCCGGGACCTCAGTGCCTCCCCGACTAGTCTCCTTAGCTCAATGAAATCCACCCTCCTCAAGGCCAGGGCTGCTGTCTTGCTGTAGGCCTTTGCCACCCTGTGCAGGATGTTGAATTCCAGTAGGCAATGATCGCTATTGCCCAGGTGATTGAGCACCCGCAGACCCCTCACCAGGCTGTTGCTTGTGCCCAGGACCAGGTCCAACAAGGCATTTCCCCTGGTGGGACTGTGCACCTCCTGGGTTAGAAGGAGATCCTGTAACATGGCTAGGAACCTACGTGAGCGGTTCCCTGGAGATGTTGGTTATTATAGAAGTGGATGCATTAATACATCTTCAAAGATTTGAACAGGGTGAAATAGGATCACATTTTGGCATCTAGTCCACTTATTTGTCTAATGGGTAGAAGAGGATCTGGCCCCAAGTCTTCCACAGGCTCTCAATTACCTGAATTCCACAACCAGAGCTATTTCAGCTCTATGCTAGGCCTTAGTGACCTTCACTTTTGCATCTCAGTTCAATTTTTGAGGTCCTGGAAGTTTCACAGAAAGCGATTACAGCAGCTAATTCCACTCAGGTTTAGGTAAAGAGGTGTAAATAGCACCAAACAGGTGCCAAGGCAGTGTCTTCTGAGACTAACAGTCACAAGCAGGTACTGGGCCTATGTGACATTGTTACCTATGCTAGACCTATTACTATTATTCATAATAAGAATAACAATAATCTTAGAGATTAACTAATAATTATTAATAATACTAATAATAATAATGCCTAACATTATTCTGGGTTTGCTGTCAACAGTCATAATTTATAACTTCACAATTCCATTGCCTTCATTGAGTCTAATCCTGGTACACACAGGAGTCAGTAGTCCATAACTATTACTATAGCAAATGTCACTATCATTAAGTTCATTGATTGTTCAGCTCCTGAGAAACATGTTCCTGCATGAGTTTGGAAAGTGTTTTAATTTTGCTGAGTAATACCCAGGAAGTCAATGGATCTCATCCATAGACAAGGGCATCCTGCTGGTGCCATGGGGTTCACAGTGCACAATGTTTAGATCACTGGCAATTGTGCATTAGCAGCCTGTATTTAATACTTCTGGCACAGGGGTCTATTAGTACCTTATTATGAATGGCAAGCTCAGCAGCTCTCTGAAGAAGCATTATGGCTTGCTCTCAGCTCAGATGACTTGGCTGGTACCCTGGAGATTATCACAGGTAACAATTTGGATATTTGGGACATGTCTATGCTCTCACTTTCAGGGACAGTAAACAGGGCTAGCACCAGAGAAGGCTCTCAAATTACCCTGCTGTACAACTGATGTAAGGGAAGAATCAGGTCTTCTGATCTTATTAATGGCTGGTCTGAACTCCTCCTAAACTATTAATAGTCAATGATTGTCCCATGTGGCATTGGAAAAGAGGATTTCTGCTTAATTTCCAATAAGGATCCCAAGATGACCTTTGAGTTTGGTGTCTCATGATATGAATATTCTCAGTTCAGGTAATAAATGGGCAGCCACAGATTTCGTTGTGATAGGAATCCTAACATTGTTTTAATGTGAGGATAAACTCCATTTCTGCTCAGAATTATATACTGGTATTTTCAGAGTGCACAACGACTCAGAAATCAACCTCAATACAAAGAGATACATGATGAGGATCACAAGTGATGTGGAATATGCAAAAGATCAAAAGCAGGGTTATGTCAATTATTTCATAAATTTGCCACAGAGGGAATGAGTGTGTTGCATCAATGATTATCATTAAATTACAGTGAAAAACAAGATCAAAACCATGATTGGATCTCTGTCCCTGAAATAAGGACAAACACAGAACAACACTGGTAACAACCTGGCATATTAGCCTGGCCTGCTTTCAGCAAGCAAGTCTACATGTGAAATAAATGCAAAGCAATAAACTCCAGCACATATTGCACCAGAGTTTATTGCTCCTGGGTGCCAGATTTACACGTGTGCCTGGGACCGCAGCATGTTGAGTCGGGTCGGAGCAGCCCTGGCTGGCAGGGGGACTTGGGGGTCAGCCTCCCAGTCGGGGGCTGCGCCAACTTGGCTCAGCGTACTGCAGAGGGTCTGGCAGGGGCACAAGGGCCCTTGAGTACAGGGCTAGGCAGCAGGCAGCCCCTGCACTGAAGCACCCACGTGCCTCAGCCAACCCCATCAGTGTCTATACGTGTGTTGCTCCACAGTAAATAACACTGCCATAGGATAGTACTTCTCTTTACAAGTACTAACCCATGGCAGAGTTGATTAGGTTGCTGTGGCCTAATAAGGCCACCTGTGTAGATGCTGAGACTTTACTGTGGTGCTAATTACGTAATTCTGCAGTAAACGTCTCATGTAGATGCACCCAGTGATTCCTACCATTCAGTGGAGGGATGCCATCAGTCCAATTCCAATGCTTACTCTTGAAAAGGCAATGTGTGGGAGTTTAAAAAGTTAGTTGATAGCTGATTTGATCTCCTCTTACATAAACCCTGAAACTGGGCAACTTCACCCAATGCTATACACAGTTACTCCTGAAAGAATTAGGGGTACAATCTAAAGGCTTAAGTTACACTAGCTTAGGTATCATCTGTTTGCATCCATTTGCTAAAGACTGTCACCCCTGCCACAAAGCAGCAAGGTACTATAATGAATTGTTAAGGTGTGAGCTACCCGAGAAGATCTGCACCCCAGAAGAAATGCCTCTCCATGTGTAATCTTAGTATAATTTACATCAGTATACAGAAATGATCTTATGCTTACAGCACCCCCATGGCATGGGGAAGACATAGCCTCCAAGGATGGAGATTCTACAACCTTTCTGGGTGCTTCACTACCCTCCTACTGAGAGAGTTTTTTCCTAATATCTAACCTAAACTTCCCTTGCTACAACTTGAGATCATTGTTCCTTGTTCTGTCATTTGCCAACATTAAGAACAGTCTAGCCCCATCCTCTTTTGAACCCCGCTTCAGGTAGTTGAAGGCTGCTATTAAGTCCCCCTTCAGTTTTCTCTTCTCCAGCCCAGCTCCCTCAGCCTCTCTTCAAGTCATGTACCCCAGTCCCCTAACCATTTTTGTTGCCCTCCACTGGAATCTCTTCAATTTGTCCACATGATTTCTCAGGGGGAGGGGAGCAAAACTGGACACAGTACTCCAGATGTGGCTTTACCAGTGCTGCTTAGAGGGTAATCACTTCTCTCAATCTGCTTGCAACATTCCTATTAATGCAGCCCCGTATGCTATTAGTCTTCTTCACAACAAGGACACACTGTTGACTCATCTTCAGCTTATTGTCCACTGTAACCCCCAGGTCCTTTTCTGCAGAGCTGCTGCTTAGCCATTCAGTCCCCACTCTATGCCAGTGCATGGGATTATTCTGTCCAAAGTGCAGGACTTTGCATTTGTCCTTATTGAACCTCATGAGATTCCTTTCGGTCCAGTCCTCCAATTTGTCTAGATCTCTCTAAATCCTAGCCTTACACTCTTGTGTATTTACTACTCCCCTGGGCTTGGTGTCATCTGCAAACTTACTGAAGGTGCACTCCGTCCCATCTTTCAGGTCATTGATGAAGATATTGAACAAAACCAGCCCCAGGACCAACCCCTGGGGTATTCTGCTTGATGTCAACTAGGCATCAAGCTGTTGATTATTACCCTCCAAGCCCGACAATCCAGACAGTTTTCTATCCATCTTACAGTCCATTCATTCAATCCTTACTTCCTTAACTTGCTTATGAGAATGTTGTCAGAGACCATTTCAAAAGCCTTGATAAAGCCAAGGTATATTACGTCCATTGCTCTCCCCACATCCACAGAGCCAGTCATCTCATCGTAGAAGGCAATCAGGTTGGGCAGGCATGAATTGCCCTTAATGAATCCATGCTGACTGTTCTTAATCACTTTCTTCTCCTCCAAGTTCCTAAGAATGGGTTCTTTGAGGATCTGCTCCATGATTTTTCCAGGGACTGAGGTGAGGCTGACCAGCCTGTAGTTCCCTGGACCCTCCTTCTTCCCTTTCTTAAAGGTGGATACTATATTTGCCCTTTTCCAATCATCCAGGACCTTGCCCAGTTTCCAAAGATAATGGCCAGTGGCTCCTGAATCATATCAGCCAACTCCTTCAGCACACTCAGGTGCATTGTGTCAAGCCCCATTGACTTGTACACATCCAGCTTTTCTAAATAGTCTCTTTCTTTCACCACTGTTGGCTGCTCACTTCCTCCCCAAACTGTGCTGCCAGGTGCAGTAGTCTGGGAGCTGACCTTGCCTGTGAAGACTGAAGTGGAAAAGGCATTGAGTACTTTAGCCTTGTCCACATCCTCTGTGACTAGGTTGCCTCCACCACTTAGTAAGGGACCCACACTTTTCCTGATCTTCCTCTTGTTGCTATCATACTTATAGGGTGTGTCTACAAAAGACTCTAAACTGTGCAGTAAGTGCATGTCTACACGTGCGCACACTTACTGCACAGTAAAAATGCTTAATTATGAGGGCTTGGGTGGACCCAGAGTTCTGGGAGCAGCTCCTGGGCCTGGAGCACGAATGGGTGGAGGTGCTGTCGGAGCAGAATGCCATGGCCCAGGCAGTGCAGGCCACGGACGATAACTGCTGGGTGCTGGACACGGTTCTGGCCCCGGCGATTGCCTTTGTGCCACCCGCTGCCTGGCCCCTGAGGGAGGTGGTTGGTCTGTGGGTAGTGGTGCAGGTGAGCTACAGCGGAGAGTGCTGGAGGAGATGGTTGGCTAGCAGCTCCTGCACCTGGTGCCCTGGCCGTGCGAAAAAGCACTGTTTCATTTTGACTTCCGTTTTGCTATTTAGAAGGGACAATGTTTCATTTTGCTGTTTTGAAGCACTGTTCTGTTTCATTTGACATGTTTCGCCCATAGGCTATAATGGGGAATCATGAAAATGCCTATAACTTTGTCATTTCTTGTCTGATATGGATGAAAATTGCAGGGATGGTAGTGAGGGTATGAAGCCTGCCATGTTTCAAGGTGATAGGTGTAGGGGTTTCTGGGAAACTGCACCTCAAACTGTTCAAAGCAAAACTTGTATCACTTGCTGGCAGTGTCAGCTTACTGTTATCCCACACACAGATCCAGGAGCCTGCACTCCCCAGGAGGGCTGCGGGGCTGTGCCAGACCCCTCTCGAGGGGTGTGAGCCCCCAAATCTTTGTGCGGGATAACAGCATACTGCTGTTGCCAGCTGGGACGAGTGCCAGCACCCAGCTGGCAGCAGCAGCCTGCTGAAACCCTGTGCAAGGATCGGGGCCCCGCATCCCCCTGGAAGAGCTGGGAAAATCATCAGAGCTAGGGAATTGAACCAGGAGCTAGATGTCAATATCAGAGAAGTCCTTCCTCCCTCTTCCCGCTCCCTCTCCTTAGTTTCTGTTTAGCTGCAAGCAAGCCCAGCTTCGAGCTGCAAAATTTTAAAAAACTTTCAAAAGGTTTTGAAATGTTTTGAGTACCTTTGTTTCGTTTCGAAGCTGTTTTGAAGGCTTTCATTTCATTTCAATTTTGCTGTTTCAAGCTTGAAACATGTCAAAACAGCTTTGAAACGAAACACCTGTCAAAATTTTCACAGCCCTAATAGAAACCCCTTATAGTTTCATAGTTGGTAGGGTCAGAAGGGACCTGAGCAGATCATCAAGTCCGACCCCCTGCCATGGCAGGAAAGAGCACTGGGGTCAAACTACCCCGGCAAGGTGTTCATCCAGCCTCCTTTTAAAGACCCCCAAGGTAGGAGCCAGCACAACTTCTCTTGGAAGTTGGTTCCAGATCCTACCTGCCCTGACAGTGAAGTAGCGCCTCCTGAATCTACCCTCTGCCAGCTTGTGACCGTTATTTCTTGTCACTCCTGGTAGTGCTCGGGGGAACAGGGACTCTCCCAATGCCTGCTGGTCCCCCTGACTAGTTTGTAAATGGCCACTAGATCCTCCCTCAGCCTTCTCTTGTGGAGGCTGAACAGGTTCAGGTCCCTTAGCCTCTCTTTGTAGGGCCTGCCCTGCTGCCCCCTGATCATGAAGGTGGCCCTCCTCTGGACCCTCTCCATGTTGTCCACATCCCTCTTGAAGTGCGGCGCCCAGAATGGACACAGTACTCCAACTGCGGCCTGACCAGTGTTGCATAGAGGGGGAGGATCACCTCCTTGGACCTGCTTGAGATGCATCTGTGGATGCATCCCTTCTTGCTACCCTTCACGTCCCTTGTTAATTGCAACTCCATTTGCACTTTGGCCTTCCTCATTACATCCCTGCATGCCTGAGCAATACTTTTATACTCCTCCCTAGTCATTTATCCAAGTTTCCACTTCTTGTAAGCTTCCTTTTTGTGTTTTAGCTCACTGAAGAGTTCCCTACTAAGCCAAGCTGGTCTTCTGCCATACTTGCTAGTCTTCCTGTGCATTGGGATGGTTTGTTCCTGCAACCTCAGTAAGGTTTCTTTAAAATACAGCCAGCTTTCCTGGACTCCTTTCCCCGTCAGACTGGCCTCCCGGGGGATCCTGCCCATCAGTTCTCTGAATGAGTCAAAGTCTACTTTTCTGAAGTCCAAGGTTCTTACTTTGCTGATATCCTTCCTTCCTTTCCTCAGGATCCTGAACTCAATCATCTCATGGTCTCTGCTGCCCAAGTTGCCATCCACTACAACATTCCCCACCAATTCTTCCCTGTTTGTGAGCAGCAGGTCAAGAAGAGCATGGCCCCTAGCTGGCTGCTCTAACACTTGCACTGGGAAGTTGTGCCCAACACTCTCCAAAAATTTCCTAGATTGCTTGCACACTGCTGTATTGCCCTCCCAAGCAGATGTCAGGGTGACTGAAGTACCCCATGAGAACCAGGGCCTGTGATCTGGAAACTTCTCCTGGCCGTGTGAAAAAAGCTTCATCCACCTGGTCTGGTGGTCTGTAGTACACACCCACGACATCACCTTGTTGCCCTCCCCTCTGACCCTAACCCAGAGACTCTCAACAGGCCTATCTCCAGTTTCATACTGGAGCTCTGAGCAATCATATGGATCTTTTACATACAGTGCAACTCCTCCTCCTCTTCTCCCCTGTCCATCCTTCCTGAACAGTTTATACCCATCTATGACAGTGCTCCAGTCATGTGAGTTATCTGTTATTCCAATCACGTCATATTTCCGTGACTGTGTGAAGACTTCCAATGCATCCTACTTGTTTCCCAGACTCTGTGCATTCATGTACAGACACCGGAGGTAACTAGCCAATTGCCCTACTTTCTCAGGAAGAATAAGAACACCTCTCCTGTTGCCCCCTCCTGCTTGTGCTTCTCCAAGTCACCCACTTCCCCACTTCCCTCAGGGCTTTGGTCTCTATCCCCCAGCAAACATAATTCAAAACTCTCCTCACTATGTTAGTGAGCCTGTCTACAAAGATGCTCTTCCCTCTCTTCATCAGGTGGATCCTGTCTCTTCCTAGTAATCCTTCTTCCTGGAACAACATCCCATAGTCCAAGAAACCAAAGCCCTGCTGGTGACACCATCTGCACAGCTGTGCACTGATCTGCAGGATGCAACTGCTCCTGCCCAAGTCTTTCCCCTTGACTGGAAGGATTGAGGAGAACATTGTCTGAGCCTCCGTGCCCTTCCCCCTCACACCCAGAGTCATTTTGATCTGTTCAGAGTCACCCCTGGCAGGATCATTGATGCCCGCATGAATGACAAACAAGCAGAGCTCCCAGCAGCAGATCTGCTGGCCTGACCAGAGACAACAGTTCGGGCCAGGAGATGGATGCCTCCCTCCCCCACAGAAGCGATTCTCCGACCATCACCACCTGTCACTTCCTCTTGAGGGCAGTGGTCTCGATCCTCCCAACCTTGGAGAGGCCTGGCCTGGCCTTTTCCACCTGTGGAACATGCTCCTTCTCCTCTGTTCCTAGGGCTCCATATCTGTTCTCATACAAACAGCTGCAGGTAGAGATGAAGACTTCTGATCACTGCCAGAAGTCACAACCTTCCAGCTTCCACCTTCCTGGGAATCCACATCCACCTCCTTCCCCAGAGCTGCCTCAGGTAGTCTTTCCTCTGCAGTCCAGAGTTCTCCTCCAGCATTGAATCTATGAAGTCCTTATGGAGGAGGACGCTTCTGAGCCTTGCCACCTCCTCCTGTAGCTCCCTTGCATGCTCCCTGAGGGACACTACAAGGAGGTGCAACTTGCATCACAGGCACTCCTCCACCTGGCCATCACTGGAAGGAACCTGCAAACTGCAGTCGCCTCAGCACCAAACCAGGACCTGGGTGGAAGCCTTGATGGTGAGTGGTCCTTCCTGGACAGACACCTCACAGGGGCAAGCAGAGGAAGAGCTGGCAGTGGCAGTGGCTCTGGCATTGTGACATCCTCCAGCCATTTCTCTGGGTCTCTTATTCCCTAGCAATTTTTCCTGTAAGCTGGTCTGTCTGCTGTTCCTTGGTCCCAAAAGATTCCCTTTTCCCTGCTTCCACTCACAAAGCTTACAGTGAAGAAAGGTGAGAGACAGTTTCCAGGCAAACTCTCTAGTAAACTACCCCACACTTGGGACTTAAGCAAGAGGCTTAAGTATTGGTCTAACTGCTGAGTTTCAGCTACTTAAGCTAAATATATGAAGGTTAGCTACTCTTAATTAAAGAAAGAACTTACCTTAAAGGCCCCCCTGCAAAGAGGGGGGCCTAAACTGACCTGCAAACTTCTAGCAAACTGCCCTGTTTGCTCACTCCCTAGCTGCTCTGGGAGTTTCCTTTTATACCTTGCTGGGCCTGGCTCTTCGGGTTTATTAGGGCTTTTGTTAGACACAGGAAGCAATCAATCAGCTACTAGCACTCAGGCTGCTCAGAGCACAAGCCCAAAACACACAGCCCACCAAACAAGCACTTAGCCAGCCAAACACACAGGCAGCCCTGGATCACTTATCTTCCCAGGGCAGGATCTTGCACCTGGTGCCCAGCTCCTCTTCCTCTTCCCATTCCTCCTCTTGCTCCCAGCCAACTGCTTGCAAACTGCCCTGTTTGCTGTCCCTGTTCACTTGCTCCTCCTATCAGCTGATGAGTTATTGAACCAACACCTCCCCCCACTGGCATGCCCTAACCATCCTAGTATGGAGCACGCTCTACCAGAGAGGGTGTCTCCTGGACACCTACCCATTCTTTTCCCATTTTACAGTGTCCCCATGGTACCTCCTCCACCTATGCACTTGGAAAGTCCAAGGGCCACTATCTATTTTCCAGTCACCTCTTTTCTCTCCATTTCATTCTCATCACTTCTTCTCTTCCTCCATAGCACACTGCCCTACCATATGGTTCTTGGCCACCTTGTTTCCTGCACCCTGACCTGTTCAATTGCTATGCTGCTGGTAGCTCCTGGGTGCCTCAAGTACCTTCAGGCAGCTCCCAGTTCTTCCTACCTTATGGTCCCATAGTAGAAGTAGCTGCGCTGGTTCTTCTGTTTACAGCCACCTCTAGGTCCCTTCTGGATTCTTGGCAATGAAGGTCTAGCAGGAACAGCTGGACACTACAGAGGTAGAGCATGTAAGCACTCCTTAGGGGCTTTGCCCTGAGCTACCACGTCCATGAACACCGCTTGAGAACCACTGCCCAATTTGTAATGAACTGGCTGGTGAGCATAAGCCTCACTGCTGACTTGGGTAAAATTAAAATTCTTCACATAGCAATGGCTTCTACTCTGGAGGTTGAGTGCTAGGAGTTCTAGCCCCACTGCTGCTATAAAGTTCTGGCTGTGCACAATGTGTAATGGAAGTGTTCACCAGTCAGTGAGGATTTCTTGCAGTGGCTGTCAAATCTATATGATCGTAGCATTGTTCAGGAAAGGGGCTGGGGCTCTGGATCACAATGGCATGTACAGCAGCGTTCCATAGCAACTGTGCTTTGAAAGCAAGAGAGATAAACATGTGGGGGAAGAGGGGGAAATTCCTATCACATCCAACCCAGAGCTTTTTCCAATGGGGTTCCAGTGCAGGGGGGCAAATGGAGATACTGGAGTAAGAATGTTTGAGGGCAGGTACATTTACACTCAAAAGTGGTGTCCGCAACCCACCATGTGACAGCTCAGCTTGGGAAGTCAAACCCCAGCTGTCAGCCTGATGGCAGCAATTAAATGAAATATTGATTGAGGAATTGTTGTCTGCAGGGTTTAAAGATAAGATTGATGGAGACCAAAAGGTTTAGGCTCCGTTTACTAATTAGCTGAGAACAGGGGAGGGGAATACTGCCTGGGCCATAAATAGGTGGAGAGGTCGAATGCAGCAGCAATGAATGCTCCAGGCTGCTGCTTACACCCCTTCTGCTTCCCTGCCGTGAGGGCTCTCTTGCACCCCTGTTGACATTAATCCATTTGCATCGTTGCTGTGTGGGTGCAAGGATCCCCATGCCAGGCACGTTCCAGTCCTCTAAATCACCAGTGGAAATGTGAGGGATAATGGGGCTGAGCAGGTCTGGCTGGCTGGGGTGGCTCCTTGGTGCCAGGCTGTCTGGAGGCTGTTTGCATGTACTGCTCAGAAATATTTTCTGTGGCTCCTCTGAAGATGGGGATATGAGTGTCTCAGAATGAAAAAAAAAAGGAAAGGGTTTTAATAGCACGTCATTACGGGCCAAAATGTGTCCATTTCTTAGATCCTTGCATTAGTTACAGCTTCCCGTAAACCCAAACATATTTCTTGTCCGCAGCTGAATCAAGCCCAGTAATATGAAGTAGTCTAATGCAACAAAGGACATTTATTTTAGAGTCTTTAATTGCGTTTGACTTCTCTCTGTTGAGCTAAATCAGGGAAACAGTGTGGAAAGGTCGTTGGTTCTGTGTGATATTTTTCTGCTCCCAGCCAGACACTGATGTCCTTTAACATAGTAAATGGTGCAAATGAACGGAAAGGCTTGTGTGCTTGTGGTCTGCACTGCGAACATGTCAGGACATCACTCTCCTCTCGCCTCCACGAGAGCCCGCCACAGGGTAAATCAATGTCTCCAGTGCAGTGTTGCTGATTTACACCAGCCGAGGAGCTCTTTCCTGCTCTCTTATCCCATGGGGAGGCGTTGACATTGGTGGAAATTCTATGCTGAGAACAAGAGCTGTTTGTATGCTGGGAGTCGGGGGGGAGTCAGGGTGTATCTACGTTGCCTCTGCCTACACCCAGCAGCACAAGCAAAAAGTATGTCCCACCCAATAATTCCCACTCTGTGCATGCTAGATCCTGGATATGAGGCAGTGTAGCTGTCTAAGGGAGGCCTTGAGTGAGCACCAATAAGCTTTTCTGAGACAAAGACTAGGAGCAGCACTGGGGCACATGCTCAGAACCACTCTAAGGTGGCTGCATTGCTTAATTTCTGGTATATGGAGCATACAGGTGTGTAGGGAACATCATAGTGGTGCACCCAGAATTGTCACAGAGGCAGGGTGGATGTGTCTGGAGAGATGGGAATGCCTGCTGGTACAGTGGATCCAGCCTTGCTGCTGTAGGACCTCAGTGTGTGAGACAAGCCAAGTACAACATGTGCTGCATGTCACACAGATCAGCCGTCACTGTGGGGATTAAAATGCTGGGGGTGATGTGCAGGAGTAACGACATGGAATGGAGCCTGCCCGGCTCACCTCACTCACCCAGGGCAGTGGCCAGAAAGAACTTTGCTTCAGCCGGCGCTGCCCTCTGCTGCAGCTAACCACAAGGAATCGAGGGGCCAACTGCATAATGCATTAATGGCTGTGGTCTGAACTGCCCAGCTATGACACACATTGCAATCAACCTGCTAGCACACAAGAGAATGAAAAGCACTTTCAGATGGCTGGAAACACCAGCTGTCAGGAGGCAGAACTACCCTGCCAGGAGGTGGCATGGACAAGATGGAGAGACAAGATCAAAGGCTCTTCTTAGCTTCCAGGAATTTTACACTGCTGGGACTCCACTGCTAGAAGTGAGGTTACCTCTAATTTACTCAAGCACCATGTGAAATCAGAATTAGATCCCCCAGGCTTTGACTTTATAGAGCTTTTGTTTGGCTCAGGTAGCAGTGAGTCCCAGGGCTGGGGGCTTGCATATACCATGCCTATGCCTTGCAGGTGTACACCAAACCAGAAATACAGCAGTGAGGCTGCCCCAGTTCTACCCCACTGCACTGCTTCTCTTTGCCCCTTAGTCTGTGGTGAGCATATCACTGGGACTGGGATGAGCCCATGGCATCCTGTGATATGGGATACCACCTTTTGTCTATTTCCTGGCCCCTAGAGTTGGGCATGAGAAATATAGCAATCCTGCTCCACTCTGGGGAAGTCCTTGTTACAAGTGGATTCTGGGCGGTTATGATGGCTGGGGCAAGGGGAACATGGGGCCAGAGCAAGCACCAAAGTGTAGCATCACCTTGGGCACTGGGTCAGACGTGTTGGGACTCTGCCAGGATTCTCACGGCTGTGTGGCTTCGCTCATGGCAGTGATGGGGACACCCCCCGCAAGCATAGCAACAGAGGAGAACCCCAGGAGGGGATCTGCCTCTCCAACCTGCTTCTCAGGGAGTATTTTTACAGCAGGGAATGACAACGGCACAAATTATTTACAGAAGTCTTAATCTAGGCACGCTCCCAGGAAGACTTTAATGCATAGTTTCCCAGGCCAAAGCATAGGAAACTTCCCAACAGGCGACCCAGCAAGGTATATTCTTATAGTGATGGAACAGGGGGAAATATTAACATTCATAGCTCTCCATGAATGGGAATAGCAGTTGTAAATCCCAGCCATGGATAGAAGTAACTGTTTCAAGTATTCCTGGAGCCTGGAAATATAAGAGATTATGGGTTTTGAAGTAGCCACCAGAGGGCACTCCAGCTGCCCTACAAATGAGATAAAGGGATTGAAACTGATAAGAGAAATAATCATTTGCAATGTTATAAAAAGGCAACAAGAGATCAAAGTGGATTCCCTAGAGAACATGGTATTCTCCACACACACAAACTCACAAACAATATGGATTTAGGAGGTTATTTTTCCATTCATAAAAATACAGATCCCTTATTAGAATGGCACTGTTAAGATTAATGATCTCTAAATGTCGCCCATTCTGTTATTTTTCTTTTAACCAGACATCGAGATCTGGTGAAACTGACTGTAGGCAGGGCTATGCCATGGTTAAAAACACAGCTTCTCTGCTGCAAAGACAAGAGAAAGGGAAGGATTCCTCTCTTAACTTCTGCAAATGCATGGAAGTTAGAAGGGCCTTCAGCTCTGTCTGTCAGCACCATGCATGTGGAAAGGTAGGCTCTAGAACAACCTCTATGGAGAATGGAAATCAGGATTTTTTTTACTAGGAGGAAAGGAAGGAAACTGTTGCTAGAGAACAGGGCAAGGTGTTTGCAAACCAAAGGAAAAACACATTCATTGCCCTACACTACTGATGGAATTCTTGTGCATATGTATTTTGACAACTGTTTTGTTCTTTTAACAAGCAAGCTGACCAATATAAGATGGTACCTGTTTCTGAGGCTACATGTTTCTCCAACATGAGAACAACCCCCAATGGTTTGTGCCTGATGTTAAGGTAGATACCATACACTGTTGAAAAAGGAAGGAAGGATGGAGCCTTGCCAAGGCCAATGCATGCAACAACCCACATTCCATGCAACGCTCATCTCAGAGAAGTGAGTAGCACCAGCTCAGTGAACTGGGAGCTTGCTGGGAGTTTCCTTTCTTGTATTTTGCCTAGATAAGTGCCAAAGGAGCAAGATTCTGTTTGCTCAAACTATAGGAAGCGGGAAAGCATGTGACTAGCGAAAGAAATTCTAATGGGAACACTGGGCCAGAGGGCTGCATATCTCTAGAAGCATTGGTACCACTGGTAAGGCTCTTGTCCAGCTAACTGCAAGACTTGCTATAAAGGAAGAATATCACCCTGGTGCTAAGTTAGCTAGCAGAGGGAAATCCAGCAGTGCCAGAAGCAGATCAGAAAGTAAAGCAAAACTCACTCTATGCCAATATGTACAGGAAACCCATGGTATTTTCCACATACAAATGTTATTGCTCAATCCTAACTGCAGCCAAACCTCATTTCAAACGGTGCCTGGGTAAAGAAGAAATGTATATATGTAATAAGCCTGCAGATTAGTGTTGAGGTGTGTTCCTGTCCATATCCAATCTGTACGGGACATGAGTCTATTCCAGACCTTAATACAAGGCCTAGCTCAAGCTGTAACCATGCTCAATGTCAGTTACTGAGATCTCTGGTTTAGTAACTTCCACATCCCAGGTACTAAACTCATCTTCTTCCACATCATCTATTTGTTCAAAAGTAAAAGCAAAGCAAGAAAGTGACAGCAATCTGATTGTTGTTCAGCACAAAGTGGCTGGGCTGACCTGATGGGACAAATACTCTGAACATCCAGAGCCTCGTGGGCAATATTCCAGAAGGATTATTTTTGCAATCCCTTGAAAAACAGTGTGGGCATTACCATTACTAGCAGGCAATCTAGTACTTCTAAGGTTTCTATGGTCTACTGAGAGAGAGGAATCCTAGGTCTTATACCTAGCCCTCCTGCTAACTTGCTGTGTCACCTTATGCAAGTCAGTTCGCCTTTCTGTGCTCCAGTTCCCTGATCTGTAAAATGGGGCTGTGGCTATATACTGTACCTAGAAAAGTTGTGCTATCTCCAAAATTGCAAGTTTTAACAGCAGGTTAGACACACAGCTGAATGGAATGGTTTAGACAGGGATGGTTCTTCCTGGAGCAAGTAGTTTAGAGTAGAACCTCTTGAGGTCTTTTCCAGTTCTATTTTTCAATTACTTTATTATTACATGTCTAGAGCCAGGGATTTTGTTTCCTTTCCTGCCCAGCCCTGGTACAGGTCCACTGCCAAATTTATAACAAGAATTCTGATTTTAAAGATTGTGATTTATCCTTCACTACCAGAATCTTCTACCGCAGGCAGGACTTGCACTATACCCTTCATATTCAGTCCATTTTACTTTCAGATGAATATATGAATACATAGTTGGGGATGGTCCTGCTTTGAGCAGGGGGCTGGACTAGATGAACTCCTTGAGGTTTCCTCCAACTTAATTTTCTATGATTCTATGATTCCATATGCCTTGCATGCAGTCCACCCCATCTCAGACTACTCAAACTCCAATGACTGCATTACTATTTGTATTCCAGAAATGCCTAGCAGCCTGCTGTACAAACTCAGAGTGAGAGAGGCAGTTGCTGCCCCAAGAAAAAGAACTGACAAGACATACTCAGTGTGAAAGACACATCCAAAGTCACACAGCAGATCAGTGGCCATGATGGGAATGGAACCCCAAAGTCCTGACACCAAGGCATTTCTATAATTTCTGTAGCTGGATCTCTTCTTTGCTCAATAAAAGAGCTCAGGGATGGAGCTGAGCAAATAACTGATTTTCCTGTTCACTGGCTGGTGTAAAAAATGGGAGAGGAAATAGGATCATAGGAAACTAGAGCTGAAAGGGACCTCACAAAGTCATGAAGTCCAAACCCCTGCTCAAGGCAGGATCATCCTTGACTAAACCATCCCAACCAAGTGTCTGCTCAACCTTCTCTTGAAAATGTACAATGTGGAAACTCCACAATTTATCTAGGTAGCTTATTTTGATGCCTGAGCCCTCCCTCCCCACACCCCCATCACAGTCAGAAAGAGCTTCCTCATCTGGAACATAAATTTCCTCTGCTGCAGCTTAAGGCCATTATTCTAAGACCTACGTACTATGGCCACAGAGAACAACCCATCTCCATCCTTCCTGTGCCCTTCCTATGCTCAACTACAATTATCTCTTGTTCATATCTCTGATTCATTAGACTACAGTGTAGCCTTCTAATGTGGCCAGAGCAAGGAACGGTGTAGCTCACAGATGTCACATTTGGAACAATCACATCCGCCCTCTAATCTGATCCACTGCATCACTCTATATAGGTTTCATGCTGCCACCAATTACATCCTTGTAACAGTGCTAACTTCAGTGTAATCACATGGTTCTGGCTGAGGACAGCTTTATGTTTTACCTTTCCTTCTGGTGCCACTGCAGCAAAAATACTTCTGTTCCATTACTCAGGAAGCCAATTCCACTGGCTAATTGTTCTCACTGTTCCAAACTTTCCCTTAATGCCTGAACTTCCCCTTCCTTAGATTCAGGTCATTGCACCTTGTCCTATCATCTTCTGAGGCTGTGAATAATTCACACCCTTCATTTAGGTTGTTACCTTGAAGGTATTTATAGCTTGTGATCATTTCTCCCTGGAGAATTCCCTTTTCTAGACTATATAAATTGAGCTGCCTCAGTCTCTTCTTGCTAATCTCTGTATTATCTTTGCTGACCTTTTGCATTTTGTTTAGTGTTTCTATACCCTTCTTTAACTGCAGGAACAAGAACTCTAGTCAGCATTCCACATGTGCTTCCCCCAGGGCTACCTGAAGGGGCTGCAGCCCGTTTACTTTTATATCATGCAAAACCTAAATCATTCACACACCTTCTTTCACTGAAGTCAATGAGACTGTTTAGTTGAGGAGATACAACTCCCCTGAGTAACAGTGTGTAGGATCAGATTCACAGCTTACACATTCTGATTATAGGGTGCATCATTGCTATGGTACCAGAGATCCTTGTCAAGGAAAGGATTTTTTTCCCTCAAAAATACAACATTGCCTGAATGGTATGGTAACACCAAAAAAATATTTAAAGCTATTTATTTATTAAGTTACATCACCACCCCTGAGTCTGCCTCACCTGCCTTCCCCAGAGTTTTGAAGACTTGAGGTTCAAAAGTGAAGTGCAAAATATAGACTAGAGAATTTCCTACAGTGATTCCTCCAGTCATACCTTGGGGTTGAACAGGAGCATATAACTCAGAGGGAGATCCAATGTATTCCCAACTAACATCTCAGCGTGGACCAGCCAATTCTACCGCCGAGGCTTAAAATGCACAGGTTGAGGCAATGTGTGGGGGGGCACATACCCCCGTCCCCAAGATTGATCACCACCAAAGCTGCTGCCCCCCCACCCTTGCTGACATGGCCAGTGGCAGCTGTGGGCAGTCTCCGCTTGCCGCTTGCCACCCTCCCTGCCCCCCTGCCACCAACACTGCCGGTGGCAGCTGCAGGGGGTCCCCACTCACTGCCATGGTGCCCCCCCAGTCTCAGAAGGCACCAGTCATTCGTGTTGAGCTGTTAACTGCACACCAAGCCATCACCCACAGGATGGTGATTAATAATAACAAGGAGCTCTTGTGAGATACAAGCTCTGCTACCATGATTTTTTGTATAAAACACTTAATTTCTGACAGCTCTGTCTGCTGGCAAGCCCCAGCAGAGCCACAAGCTATTCCTATAGGATATGTCATTCTGGTGAGCTCTCGCCAATGTGGCATTGTCCAACAGGTGTCTTGCCAAAGACAATGGAGTTTGTATTACTGCAAGCTCCACTAGTCTAGTGTCTTGGTCTCTTATCGTGTTCAGTAACAGGTGGTATAGAGAAGAGTACAAAAGTCCTCTGCATACTGCAGAATTCTAATATTATAAAAGCCTAAGTCTGTGTGTCTGTCTGTAATGCTTTATTCGTGCTCTGATTGATGCCAAGCAGTCAATCAGAGTGCAAACAAGCATTTGAACAAGAGCTGGTGGCATGGTGGAGCACCACCATGATGGTGGGGACACAGGGGACAGAGCAACTGGAGACAGGAGCAACGGAGCAGTGGAACATGGGTGGTGAGGCCAGCAGCGCTGGCCTCAGACTGCCCTTCCCCCCCTTCCACTGTCACTGCTTGCAAGGCCAAACACGGGACAACGTGGCGGCAGTGGGGGGGAGGCGCGGACCTGATGTGGGTTGGGGGAATAGCAGTGGCAGTGGCGGTGGGGGGAGGGGAGGAGTGGGCCCGGGCCCAACATGGCGGGCGGGGGGGTGAGAGGAGAACCGAGCCCAAGCTGGGGAGAAGCCAGCCCGCCGCGATGGTGGGGGGCAGTAGCAAACCCGGCCTGATGCAGCAGTGGCTGGGGAAAGGGAGAAGCAAGCCTCCTACCCCCTTCAGGCCTGGACCCACTCCTCCTCCACCCTCCCCTCCCCCCCGTCAGCTCTGAGCCTGCTCCTCCCGTTCCCCCGCCGCTGTCAGATTGGCCCAGGCCCACTGCTCCCCCCGCTGTGGCGGCCCAGCTTCCCCCCACCCTCGGGCCCAGTCCTTCGCCCGGTCCTCCCCGCATCAGGTCCAGGACCACTCCTCCTCTCTCCCTGCCGCTGTGGCAGGGAGCAGGGATCAGGCCTGGACCCCAAGCAGCAGGAGGTAAAGGGGGAGTGGGCCTCACAAGGGGTGGGGGGCACAGGCTTCATCACCACACACTCTCCCCCCCACCATCATTTCTGACAGGCAATTGGCTAGTACACAATAATAGCCTCCTTTTGGAAGTTTCTTCCCAACAGTAGGCATTAGGTTGTTGATTTATGCCCCAAAGTATGTCGATTTCTATCCTTTATAGATGCTTATCCATATGAACTTATCTATGGATTTCTCATTAACCATAAAAACATCTAACCCTTTTTGTGTACCCTACTAAATTCTTGCCACCAACAATCCTCTGTGGCGGTACATTCCACAGGTTAACTATATAATGGGCACATCTCCAGTGCAGAAAAGGCTTTGCGGTAAAGTCACAATGTCTACATGTGTGGCCCCATTAGGCCACAGGAAACTAATAAACTCCACCACAGGTTAGTACTTGTAAATACAAGTACAGTACTATCCTGTGGCAGAGTTCTTTACTGCACAGCAGTACATGTATAGATGCTGATGGGGCTGGCTGGGGCATGAGGGTGCTTCAGTGCAGGGCTGCTCTGCTGGCTAGCCATGTACTAGGGCAACCTTGTGCTCCAGCCAATCCCTCCACAGCATGTTGAGCTGGGTCAGAGAAACCCCAGGCTGGCAGGCTGATCTCTGGGGCTGCCTGCAAGCTGAAGCTGCTCTTACCCAGCTCAACATGCTGAGGTCCTGGGTGCATGTTCAAACATGGCACCTGGCAGCAATAAACTCCAGTGCAATATGAGCTGGAATTTATTGATCCATGTTAATTGCATGTATAGATGCGCCCAATGAGTAAATGAAACATCCCCCTATACCTGGCTTTAAATTGGTTGTCTTTCAGACTCCCTTAGTTCAATTATACCTTTATCTTTTTTTCTGTTTTCCCCATGCCCAGCTTCTTTAAAACAGTTTAAAATTCTAACGTATTTTTAGAGGGAAGATTGAAGCAAGCAAGAGAGAAAGGACAAAATAGAGGTAAAGGAGGAGAGGGAGAGACAAAGGAAAGGGAGGCTGCTGCTGGAAAAATGACTCAGAAGTAACATCACAATTCTACCAGTGAGGTGGGAAAGGAGGAAGCTGATTTGTTGATATCTATTTGATGTCACAATTGTAAAACATCACAGTGAGTTTGCTTATTGTGTAACAGCAGAGGAAGGAGGATTAGGCAGAAAAGGGGTGAAGACAGGAATGAGGACTGGGAACTGCTAAACTGTCTGGAACCATCGTGTGCTTGGCTGATTTCAGTCTGACTGTGGGCAAGTTTCTGAAGGTAGGACAGTGGAAGCTGAGCAAAGACCTTGTCAGACCAGTGATGGGAAGGCTGGGCATATGTTATTCCCTGTGAAAAAAGGCTTTTTTTTAAAGTCAGGAGCTGCTATTCCGTTAGCTCCCAGCAATGGGGGCCCATGGCGGTCCCTGGCTTTACCTCACACCAGGAAGAGAGCTATGGTAATCAAGGAAAATTTTCCTCACTCCTGTTGGGCAGTCTTCCGATGCATACCAGGAATGGCAGCAAGTAGCAAGTACAGAAGCACCATTAGACACCTTTCTACATGCTAGACAAGACCAGGACAATGCAACATACAAAAAACAATTTGAGCCAGCATAAGCCTAATCAACAAAAAGCCTGTGAGAGATATTGGCTTTGACCTTTTGAATGAGACAACCACTCACTTGTCATTGATGATCTCCAAAGGAACGTCCTGAGTGGAACTTGTGGTGGAATTGAATTACACCAGGTATTGCCAGAAAACGACCTGCTCAATAGCTCACTTCCCACTTCCTATTGACTGTACACTGTGAGTAGCTTATAAGGAACAAATAAGTGCTGAATAGCGCATAAATGCTGAGTCAACTGTAATAAAGTCTAGCAAGTAAGTGGCTTATAACCAGCTATAATACCTTCTACTATGATGTATACAGGTGATAGCTGCACTTTAAGCCAACAACTGGGGCTGAACCAGCAACCTCCAGAGTAAAAAGCAAGAGTCTCTTCAGTTTACATTAAAGATTCTGCAACAGACCCACATCCTTTGTGGATGGAGCACAGATGGAAAACCAGTAACAGATGGCAGTCAGTGGGGTTGTGATTATAATCCTCTGTGATACATGATTCTAACCCCTGTAACAAATGTATACCATTTATCAACCTGGTATCGATCCTTAACAAACTATTTAAAATGTACTTGTAAAATAAGGTTTGACCGATAATTGCAGAGCTCACCTAGCACATGCCCAAAAGCAGAGTCCAATGTTCTGTCTGTAACACTTCATAGTCCAGAGGGAACCACTTGCATTAAAGAAATGGAACTTATTCTTATGCAAAAGTTTATGAGGCTGAGTACAGTGTGCTTTTCTGCTGTACTAGAGAATACTACAAATAGTGCTCATCAGTGTTAATGAAACACAGGGAGAAACATTAGTAGTTGTTTTTTTAATAAGAGGTAGACTCAGTGTTGGATGAAAAAATTAGTGGGTTGTTTTTCCTTCAGAAGAAAATTTTGATTTTTAGAGACTTAGGGTCAGAAATTCAAATGTTGAAAAATTTTGGTCAAAAACCAAAATATATCAATTTGAAAAATTCTGGGCTGCCTCATGGGAGTTATAGAATGGCTTCTACTCTCTTCTATAAGCTGTGTTCCCTGGTCAGACCCCCCATCTCCTATGATGCACTGCCATCTCCCTTTTGGAAAGTGAGAATGGTACCTCTTGGGAATGCCTGGCCATGTGGATTATTGAAGATATAGCCTAGTTGAAGAGCTCAGCTAATGGGAGGGAACGGGGGAATGAGTAAGGTGAATTACAGCTGTTCTGAAGCCCCACAATCACATTTTAAAAGCGAAGTATTTGAGGACTTTTTTAGCCAAAATATTTCAATTTGGGAGCATTCCTTTTTACAACAAAAAAGCAGGATTTTCCACAGAAAGAAGGCACAGTTCATTTGTTTGACCACTAGTTTTTCTTTTGAAAGACAGTTTTCACACATTTTGGCCTCCCCTCCTCAAATAAAAAAGGGATCACATGCCCTTTCTGTCATAGTGAAGCAAATGAATTGGCTAGGCTTCCACTAATTATGTGCTATTGGTTTAGAAAAAGGAGATGTCCGTGTAATACACCGTGGCACAACTTATAAACATCATATATTTATACTTCAGAGAGTTTTATTCCACATATTTATTCTTCAGAGATATCTTTGAGAGCCCATTGGATAAACCACCTGTGCCCTGGCCATAAGCAGTATGCATGTGGGGGTGACACTGCTGGAGACAGAGAAATTGCCCCAGCCCATTCAAACTGGTTGGAGAATTTCAACAACAGACTCCTGAGAGACCTGCAGATCTCTCCCATCATTGCCTCCTCTGCTTGCAGATGGGACTGGTTTCTCTGCACCCCAGACACGAGGGGCATTCAGCCACTGTCCTGAAAGAGCAAAGGCTCTTTACTTCCCCCTTACCAACTCACTGAAGTTCTGAAGCTTCCTATGTAAAAGCCATTTCACGGAGGCCCAAATCAGCAGTGTGCCAGTGTTAACCACAGGCACCCCAGCCTCCTTGCAGGGCCCACGTACTGGCTGCATTCTGCATTGTACATTGTGCTCTCAAGAATGATTTAAGGCCATGGAAAAAGGGTTTTCACATTTTCTCGCTGACAGCATAAACTCCCCGTTTAATGCTGTCCTTTGTGTTTTCCATCCAGGAAGGGCTGGGTATACAAATAATTAAATGGAAGAATTGCAGTGATTAGGGCAGATGATTATTGTCAAATTATGATTTATCTTGTGGTGAAATTAGTATA
This sequence comes from Alligator mississippiensis, assembly GCF_030867095.1. Taxonomy (NCBI): domain Eukaryota; kingdom Metazoa; phylum Chordata; order Crocodylia; family Alligatoridae; genus Alligator; species Alligator mississippiensis. The sequence goes on from NC_081832.1 coordinate 44,133,513, forward strand.
CCCCCCCCCCCAAAGGGCTCAGCGTAGCACAGTGAATGGCCACTGCTTTTTTGATTAATAGCTGTCTTTAGAAGGTCACCTACATCCATTGCAGATTAACTCAGTGGGAAAAGTTCTTCCAGTAATTCAAGCTGTTGTTCTCACAAGCTGTCAGCTAGTAGTGAATAGGATAGTTCCATCAGTTACAGGGCCGCTATTTTTTTCCCCTGGACACATATGGATGATATATGATGCGCGGAGACATGGATGACTGAGAAAATGCTCCATGGAAAGAAAACAAAAGTGATTTAGAAAAAGAGAGAGAGCGAGAGAAGGGGCTGGACTGGATTGTTGCGTTAAGGTAATGTGTGCATTAGGGGGTCGTGTGGAGGCTCTTCAAGGGGATATGTATGACTGGTTCAGTGCTCAAGCCAGAGCAGCCCCTTTGAAAGCTGCTGTACATAGGGCTGTGTGAAGCTTCGGTCCCTGATTTGATTCAGCAGAGATTCGGCCCGATTCGGTGGCCAAATCTCTGAATCTGAACTGAATCAGAGCACCCTTTAATCTCTCTGAATCAAATCAGAACCCTCCGAATTAATTTGGAAAGATTCGGACATAGACACAGCTTTAAATGTTTTTTCTACATACCTCAAGGTAGCAGGCGGCTCATCAGTGCTGCGATTCTGGGGTGCACGGAGAGTCCCACAGGAGTGTGGGGGGCTCCCTAGTGCACTCAGCAGCAGACCCAGAAGTGGACCAGAAGCACTTCCAGGTCTGCCGGGGATCGCGTTGGGTGCCCCCTGCGCCCCTCCCCAGCTCAGCGACTCGTGCCTCCTAGGTCTGGGGGGGGGCACGCAAGGTCCCCCTGTGGCCGATTGCTGAGCCACAGAGATGCAGTGGGGCCCAATGCTCTCCCTGGCAGACCCAAAGTGGACTGGAAGTACTTCTGGTCCACTTCTGGGTTCACTGCCGAGCACATGGGGGCCTCCCCCGGCAATCCTGTGGGACACTCCATCCTCCCCAGCATTGCAGCAATCACGAGCTGTGCTTGCTACCTCAAGGTATGTAGAAAAAACGTTTAAAACTGTGCCTATGTCCAAATTGCTGATTCTCTGAATCAGCATTGAATCTTCAGATATGACTGAATAGAATCAGGGACAGTGATACGAATCAACAAATCAAATCACTGTCCCTGATTCAGGCCCAATCTGAATCGAATAGGGCCCACTTAGCACACCCCTAGCTGTATGTGCTTGACTGTAGTGCAGATTGCAATCCATTTAATTACTGCTTTGTCTGGGCCAGGTTTAGATAGACAGTGTACAGTGATGCAGAGTAGGCTGTAAACTGAAGAGCCACAAAGTCTATGAATCTCTCACATCCCTGGCAAAGATCCCTTTGCATTCATCTCCATCATGTCCTGTCTGTTCTGCACTGCATGAACCTACTGGTGTCGGTGTGGCTGACTGCTGAGGCATGGCCAGCCTGGGCCTAACACCTCTCCCCACTTCTTCTGCCCTTTCACTATTGGAGTTACACTGCAGGAGCTCTGGTTTCCCAAGGACTCAAATTATGTGAGTAGTACTAGGAGTACTAGTAACACAATTAACAAGCTATAGGAAAAGCATAAGAACAATAACTTTATTAGTCTGACAAACTTGTGAACAATGTTGTGAATGCTTATGTACTTGCAGATGGCACTGTTTATATTTACTATCTCCATTTACTTGTTTATATGCAGCTCTTAATTTCTACATATTACTTTTGTAACAACCTCTGTATCCTGGCAAGATGACAAAGATAGGAATGGCCTACCCCTTACCCCTGAACTCACTCATGACCTTTTCAAATTGAATTTCTACAGAAGCAGAAATATTTGTATATTTCTGTTTCTGGTAAAGGATTGAGACCAGGTGTGTCAAACTAGGTTTTTAATTTTACTACTGTGTCCAAGGTAAAAAGGGAGAGTTATATGAGAATTGGAGAATCCTGTGTGTTTTCACTGGACAACAAGATGGTAGGAAAAATTCTGTTCCATGATGCAATACTCCTGATCATCACCTTTGCCTTTCTTTTTATAAATTAATACTTTTTTAACAAAGTAATTAAAAATTCTGACTAATAAACTCTCTCTCCTGTCCATCTTATCTTCATTGAGATTCTAAATACCAGACATTAGTAATATTTTTGGCAACAGATTAATAGACTTGAGCATAACCCAGATATCTTTAAATGCTAAAGTGGTGTTGAATTGATTTATCATTTAATGAAGTCCAAAGATATGCATATAAGTATAACTTATTACATAAATATTCTACCATTCCCAGAAGTTTTTCTCTGTATTATTAACCAGTTGTGGCATTGTCAGTGGATTAATGTAGGTTTGGATTTCCTGCTGCCAAATCCAAAGCCAAGGCTTGTGTGGTCCAGTCAACAGGTTTAGCATATTTTTGGTTCAGAAATGTTAAGATTAGAAATGACCATTAAATTATCTTGTCTGGTCTCCTGTATGTCAGACCAGGGAATTTCACCTATGTGATTGGCTAAAATGTATCTTCCAAAAGGGAAGTAAGTCTTCAGTGAGAGACATCAAGGGTAGAATCCTGTCTCACTCAGTACACATGCACTTTATGCACAGTTTGTGATCCTATTTCACTTATCGTGTGGATATGTCAGTGTCCGTACAGCTACTGGACACGTGTACTGGGCTGTGATCTGGTGAGACAGGCATGCAGCTGTATACACCGATACTTGAGTGTCAGTCTTGAAATTCTGGCCTGTTAACATGGAAGGCCTTACCCTTTTTTATCTCAATAGCTAAGGAGTTAGGATACTTTACCCAAGTTCTAGGCTCTGCCCACCCAAAGGGGGTTTCATCTCGGCAATTTCCCAGAACTGTGCTCTAATCATTCCACTTGAAGGAGGAGGAGTTTCACTGTATGTAAAAGAGCCATATGATTGCTAAGAGCTCCAGTGTGAAACTGGAGATAGGCCTGCTGACAGCCTTTTCTGCCCAGAGCAGGGGGGCTGGACCCAATGATATCACAAGGTCCCTTCCAGCCCTAAACTTCTGTGAATCTGTGAGCTGAGCTGCTGCACCTTACATTTAATAATCACTGGATAAAACTGATCGAGAGCAGTAAAGAAATTACAGCCCCTTTGGGACAAAGGGTCCAAGCTAGAACCCAAGACCTGCTTCCTCCCACAAGTCATCTCACTGAGTCATACAGCCTCTAGCTTGCTGGCTTTGTCCTGGCCCCACAGATCTCTCTCTCTCGGCTTTCAAAGAAGCACTGGAGAGTCAACTAAATAATATCTCACTTGTGGTGTAGTGGTTAGAGCATTATACTAGGAAGGCAGAGAAGTGCAGATTCAAACCCCCTCTGAATGACAGAGACCTATAATCTGAGTCTGTCTTTCCAGAGTACTCCAATCACTCAGCTATTGGCCTAATACAGGGCCATCTAGTTTCTAAGCCCCTGGGGGGCACACCTGCTATGGGCTACTGGGCAGTGTGCCATGCGGACACCCCTCCAAGTAGTCCACATGCCTATGTGGGCACCCCCTCCCATCCTGTTCCACTGTGCAGGTGATTCCCCCCTCCTACTGCAATGTGCATGCACCCCACATCACTGAACAATTCGGGGGGAGGGTAGGAAGGGGGTGACCATTCCTGCTCCCACTGAAATCAAAGAAATTTTACCCTTCTTTTCAGAAGCTCTCAACATTGGTCTAGCCTCTGTTAGATGCTGGCAGGTTCTGAATTGGGGGTCTGGCCGGGAGTGTCTGGATGTGCCAAATGTGTTAGGGAATTTGTCAGAGGATAGTTCAACTGCTGAGACCAGTGCATCACCTGTGGGGAGTGACACAGATTAAATTAAATTGTTTCTTCTGGCCCCTTAGTGACTGAGCCTTCTCCATATTCACAGGAGGGTCTCAAAGAAATTTTCATCCCTTACTTTTTCCTAAGGAGAGGTACTTTTAGGGTTTAAGCCAGTTTCTAATGAAGTTAGAGAATGACTTGCACTGGATCTTTTGAATTCATTGAATTCTACAGGCAATGGATTGCTTCCAACTTGTGCTGAAGGCTGCCCCCAGACAACCCTACCTAGCCATTCAGGTACTGTAAACAGACCGGGAGTCAGAGGTAGCCAGATATGATGCTAGTCCAGGGGTGGGCAAAATATGGCCCATGGGCTGGATTTCACCCACCAGTATATTTGATCTGGCCTGCAGGTGGGTGGCTGACAACTCGTTGGATCTGACCTGCAAGCAGCTGGCAGAACCAGCTCTGGCTGCTGCATAGTGCCAAGTGGGCGGAAGGGTGGGGCAGTTTCTGCCTAGATGGGTGGGTGGTTGGGACTGCATCCACCCAGCAACATCAGCTCTTGACATGGTGGCATCAGTTGTGGACCTGGGCAGGGGCTTCCACTACTGTTTCAGGAGTCTTGATGTGAAACCTCCTGGTGGTGTCCACAGCTGATGCCACTGCCCTTCCAGCATGGCAGAAGCTCCCACCCAGACTTCCAACCCAGAATCTGCTAGCAGCATCAGCTGCGGACCCAGGCATGAGCTTCTGCCATGCTGAACGGGCAGCAGCATTAGATGCAGACGCCGCCAGTAGGCTCTGTGTCATGGCTCTGGAATCTGCTGAATACACCTACAGCTGACACCACTGTCTGCTGCCACAGCAGAAGTCCCCATCTGGGTCTACAGCTGAGCATCAGGGCCCCTGGTAACTACAGCTGCAGCTGGGCTCTGAAGGAAAAGAGGGAGAGAGAGACAGAGAGCAGAGCAGAGAGAGAAATGGATGTTGCCTTTGCCAGGTCACCAAAACTCATTAAGTGGTCCTCCAGCTAAAATAACTGCCCACCCCTGTGCCAGCCATATCATTAATGTTAATCTGAAGTCAGTCAAAGGCAGGGTAGATATGCACTTTTATAGACTAAATAAGATGTATGGAGAGAGCACAACATCTTCATCTCTCTAATTTAGTTAGGCTGTATAGTCTAAATATATTTTTAGTTAATATATGTATAGAGTGAGAACTACATCTATAGATATACAAATGCATATTTATAGTGATCTCTCTATATATCTTAGTTTGTTCATATATATCTTATTTAGTTAGTTTAACAAGGTACAGATTTATCCTGCCCTCGGATACTCTTCAGTGCGCCACTGGTTACAGAATCTGGTTTGCTTTCCCCACGTTAGCCCATGGGCCACCTGGCTCTGGCAGACCTTTGACTGTGGATGGTAGATGACTCCATGAGGGTCTCAATATGGTATCGACCAAGAATGATGAAAAAATGCCAATGAATATCAGTAGGCACTGACTGAACCAGCTCTAGTTTTATCAAGAGCCTTGTGATATGGATAGTCGTCAGACAGGCCCAACAATTGCAGCTGTTTGATCAGGTGCAAATCACACTTTCTTTTTTTTTTTTTTTTTAAAACAAGCAACTTTTAAGTCCTTGTTCTGGGAAGAAACGCTAGAAAATGGGGCCTGAGCGCATTATGAAAGCTCAAACCCCAAAGACTGTCACAATAAATTTCCAATTTACTATTTTTAACTCTACTTTTTAAAGTCAGACTGGGGGCTAGGGTGACATGGGTGCTAGGGTGCATGGTTGACAGTCCAGAGATTGCAAGTTCAAGGTCATGGCAAAAGCACTTACGATATGGCCATGTCAGATGCTAGCAAACCAGCAAATTCTGCTAAATACCTTGTCACAGGAACATGAAAAGGAAGGAAAGTCAATCTTGTGATTCTTGGGGTTGCTAATGCTATTCTTCTCTGTGATACTTGTAATAATAATAATTAGTTTAACCCCTGAATGCCTAGGTCTGATTCTGTCAGACAGACTCTTGGAACACGAAGTTAATAATAGAAGTGGGAGAGAAATGAAGGAGTAGAATTCAACAAAAAAGTATGTGAGTTATTGAGCAAATAATTCTTGTAGTTCTAAGTAGCATACCTGCCTTAGATTTCTATATAGTGCCTATCACCAGCACATCAAGATCCTGATAGTTGTGAGGAGGTGCTAAGGAAGGGAAGAGGGAGCCAGTGAAAACATGTAGAGAAGAGCACTGGAACACCAGTGAGAGAGGTGTCTTGTGAAGAGGGACTGGCTGGAGAGTAAGGATCCCAGGTGCACTGAGTGAGGCTGTCTCCTGGCATAGCAAAGACATTCTCTGCCTCTATTAGTAGAAAAAGAACGCAGCAGGACTGGGGATCAGGCTGATGATCTTAACTCTGTTGATGTCTAAGTCTATTTAATATATTATTATTATTCCTTGGTTGGTGGAGACAAGGGACCAGGCCTGGGTACTGTAGTGCCTGGCTCTGTTGCACCTGCTGATGTATGCGTCATTATAGTAATCACTGATGTGACTGACTGGCTGTCTAATGTATTGTTACAGCAGCATAGAGTCAGTCTTGCTCTACAGGTTAAGTGTGATAAACTGGGGAGATGAAACAACATTCCTATAAATTGGACCGTGTATTGGGAGCCAGGAAAGCTCCTCCAATCTACCTCTTTTCAAAGCTTTCTTTTGCAGACCCTTAAAGAGACGCCAAACAGATTTAGGAAAACCACTGGAGAAGTCATTGAGGTGCAATTATTGCATTTTTAACCCAAATTATTAGCAAAAAGTTGAGTTCTCCCAAATATTAAAAAAAAAGTCAAATCCATGTACCAAAAAACTGTATCCCATGTCCTGAAAACTCTGACAATGCAAGTTCCCTCTACAATATCATCCTACCCCAAAAAACCCAACCATCCCACCAAGAACTCCTAAACAACCACCATTCTCTTCCCAACTCCTGCCCCAGGCCAGATCTTCAGCTGCTATAAATCCACATACTGGAACACTCCTGACATTACTGGATTGATGCTGATTTACACCTCTGTAAATACGGTCCCATGGATTTAAAAATGAAAAGCTCCCTTGTTGGATGAATACATATGCCATGCTAGGGGGTTTTAGGTATGTATACTGTAGAGGCCTATTCAGTTTTGCCAACCCCAAGGGTTAAAAGTCCCCATTAACCTGACTGTCCCCCAAATATCATGAGACTAAACTAAGACCGTGCTATTTTAACAATTCATCTGTTTTATAGTTTGTCTTGTTTCTTAACTGTCCCTGAACCACCTCCCTACCCGCATCCAACAGGGTGTATGTCATGATGAGACATAATAACCCAAATATATATACAGCAAAAGCTGTGTTAACCGGCACTTTATTAGCCAGAGAACTCTATTAACTGGCATCTGAGGGATGCAGCAAAAGTGAAACCGGAAGTACCACTTCCGGGTTTTCCCGCCACCACAAGCAGAATTCTTGCCACTTCTTCGGCCCATGGCCCAGGGCAAAGCAGACGGCAAAGCAGCCTGCGTGAGACAAAGCAGCCAGCGCAGGGCCCCCCTTCCTGTCCCCCGGCACGCTGACGAGTGCACCAGACGGTCCACATTTGATTAACCGGAATATCTGATTAACCGGCATCCCCATTCCTGGGGGATGCAGGATAACAGAGCTTTTACTGTACAAAGAAAAACATCAACATGCAGGCCCCAGCTCCTGGGGCCTTTCCCTCTTCTCCAGCCCAACCTTCCACTCTGTCCAGAGACTTCCTCTCCAGTTCCTCACCCTGGCAGGCCTCTATGGGCCCCAATTCCACCCAACCACACCGGGAAGCTACCTTAAACCCCACCTTCCTAAGCAGGCTCTTCCATCCTTCCACTTCCATATGCAACCTCAGCTCCTCCCTGGCAGGTTCCTGCAGCCCCTACCTCCCCTTGCAGCTGCCCCTTCTATCCAGGCTGCAGAAGGGTACTCCATCAGCTGCCCTCCCTTCAGTGTGAGCTGGAGGGCAAAGCCAGTGCAGACAGGATTAGCCTCACAGTGCTGCACCTACTCCAAGCCTCTGATCTACTCACAGGACACAGGGTCACCTGGGTCCTGCCTCCTGCTGCTGCATCTGCCTGCAGCACAGCATTGTCCAGAAGATAACGGGTGAGACTGCAGGCTGCACAAGTAAACGTGAAGATACACAGCTCTCACAAGCCAGCCTGAAATTGTAGTGTGGCCATCCCTAATGACTGGAAACCCTGAGTCAGACCCCATGTTTCGCCCTCCCTCCCCTCAATAAATCAGGAGCTTGTTAAAAAATGACATCATGTTTTCTGGTTTATAGTTCAGCATTCATCTGCTGAGCTTTCCTCTCCTTCCCCCACCCCTCCCCCTGTGTGTGTGACACCTACAGCCTTATCAGATCCTACAAATTGACAGACAGGAGACTGTGGCCCCACTGCAGGAGACCTCAGCTTTCCTCAAACCCTGACCATCTCAGTTAATTCAATCTATGTCCCCATCTCCAAGCTCTCGCATCTGCCCACTCCTGGCCTAGCAATTATGCACCATGCCAGACCACAGAGCAGTTCCTCTCCCAACACTGCCCACTGCCCCAACGTCACCACTGTCCCACCTGCAGCTCCAGGACTTCATGACCCTACATCTCCAAGGTCTAGGGTGGGTTGCAGGCCTCTGCTTCCCAGGCCTGATGTAGAAGGAAGAGGAGCAGGGATTCATTGTTCCAAGAAGGGGAGGGAGGAGGAAGGGCTGGAGCTGCCTTGGCCTGGTGCAGTCTTCTCTGCTCCCTTTTCCCTGTCCCAGGAGAATGGTGTCACTGCCACCTCTTCCCCAGCCATACTACCTAAGACAGACCCTTTGAAACTGGAGAACAGAGGGGAGTCCTGATTGGCTGCTCTTCTCTTGGAGGTGGGAAATTGGAGCTGGCAGGCAAATTGGGTCTGGGGGGCGGTTGCAGAGGAGGTTCTTTTGGACAAGGCTGATTCCCTGGAGGCCTGGACCTGCTGGCACCTTCATGAAACTGTTCCCCAGCAAAGTCCAAAATACTGCGAGTGGGGAAGAAATTGAGAGAGCTGGTGCATTGCAATGGCCTTTGATAAAGCTACTAGTGTTAGCAACACTGCATGCTCCAGAACAGGCACAGACAAACAGCAACAGGCACTGAAAAAATACAGTTAGCAAAAGCCTCCGCAATATTGTGCACTAGCCACCAACACAAATGTCCAGAGAAAGACCTGAGCTCCCTCATGCCTGCCAAGGGGAGCAGGCTGGCTTGTACTGCATGTAGCATTTAAAATCTTCACAGCACTCCACAAATGTTGACTACATTTCCCATCTCTTCACGAGGGCTTTATACGCTGAAGGCTGGGATCTCTCTCTATCATTCGTTTCAGGCACTGTGTGGAAAAGCTGCTGCCTGAGAGAGCTTGCAGTTAGGAGATAGTCACAGAAGGGGTGGGCTGAGCAGTGGATCCAGGGTGCCATGTTCTTGAGGAACCAGGGAATCACACTAACATGCTCTGGATTAACATTTATATATTTGCAGTAAGACAGATGATAGTAAATGGAGTATCTGACTCAGGTTGCTCAAACTCTGTTCATCTAAAACACACGAGGTTCCAGCAGAGGTCACCATGTCACAGAAGAAAGGGCCACATTGTGACGTAGTTGTATAGAAAGGAGTCTACCAGCTTATTCGTGGTCCTGTGTTAAATTACACTTACAGTGCCATATCCAGCCAAAGCAAAAAAGGAGGAGGAGCTGCAGGCTGTTGGAAGCAGAGGGAAGGCCAGACAACCAGCAACCTGAGAGCCTGGGACCAGAGGGCCTGAGAAGCTGGGTTGACACCTACTCTGGTTTGGGTAAAGTACTGTCATCTGCAGGCAGGAGGACAGTGCAGAGGAGTTACCTGGGGACCTTACATACCATTAGGCAGGATTGTCCCTAGGAGCTGAACTGCAGCCATTCAGGGTTACCTTTTTTAAGCTAACCAGGAAGCTGTGTGGCCTGCTGGATAGAGCCCTGGACTCAGGAAGACTGGGCTCTATTCCCAGCTCTGTCCCTGGCCTACAGGCTTACTTTGGGTTCATCATTTCACCTCTGTGTGCCTCAGTTTCTCTATATCTAAAGGAGGATAACAATACTGACTTCCTATGTTATACACTCCAAGGAAAGGAGCCAGATAAAAGATAAGGATAGTGCTACTATGATCCGACTATTTTAGTTAATAACAGTCACCAACGTGGTGCTGAGGTTGCAGTTTTGTACCTATTTTCATCCCTGTGATTTCAGCTCCCGTCTTCTGCTGGAGCTCACCAAGCACTGGGCTTTACAGGGGTGTATATGAATGAACCCTGCTCAGCACAGCACCCAGAGCCACCTCCTGCCCTGGGTTGGGAGATGGTTCTCTGATCCGATCAAATTGTTCATACTCAGACTCATCAGGGGAAAAGGGGATTCGTGATTTGGGCTTCCAGCAAGGACTGGTGGAGAGAAGCACTGGCTGAATTCAACCAACTATCCTAGCATTTTCCAGGACAGTCCCAAATCTCATGGTATTCTGGGGTTGCCCTGGACTCCCTGATATTGGAATTTTGTCCTGAATTTAAGAAATAGATAGGAGAGGGTTGCCAGGTAGCACTTTGCTGAGAAGGTGCAGCATGACAATGCCAGCCACCCTGGGACTATGGCCATACTACTGCTGGGTTGGGAGGTAGCCCAGGGCCACCTCCTGAATGTTAAGCAATGGAGCTAATTAGTTTTCTCTCTCAGCTGAACTAATTAGATTGGCCGCAGCTTGCTGCAGTGGCTGCAGAAACCAGGACCAGAAGTGGTCTGACCTACTTCTGGTTCTGGGCTCTAAGGTGTCTCGTGGCTCAGACTGTCTTTCAAATTTTGCTTCCTGAAAGCTGGAGAAGAAGGGACTGTGTACTGGATCAGGAAGAATTTGATACGAGGGCCCAAGTCCACTGGCTCCTCAGGGGTGCAGAAGGGAGCTGGTGCCCATGTGTGGCAGTAACACCCTTGGTGTTGTTCCTGCTTTCAAAGGGCTGTGCCTTTGTTTCCCTTGACAGCATTCATCTGCGCTTAGCTTTGGCCTCCTCCTTTCTCTGTGCCAACCACGTGCCCCCTGTTCCTGGGCTCTGTTGTCTTTGTTTGGGAGCTGCCTGCCTGTTTTGCTGTCTTCGGCTTATTGCATCTGTTTTGATTTGCCAGTTCTGCATTCAGCCGTCCCTTCATCTTTTATTGTACATTTCTAAGCACCAGCTCCGGGTGGCCATCTTCGGTTCCTTTCACTCAAGTCCATGCACCAGCTGCATATTAATTGCCCTCCTTTCTCCTGTCACTCGCACTCTCCCCGGCTCACTGAATGACAGTCTCAGTTTGCAAACTTTTTGTAAATTCATGTAAACCACGTCCAGTTTATAAAGGTTTTAAAATGACTATTGTGCCAGTTCACAATCATTTAGGGACAAAACCATTGCTACAGTAAAGGGGGGTGGGGAGTTTACACCATCAGGGATTTGGCCAATCCCATACAAATCAGCAATGGAAAAGCCTTCTTTGGTTGCTGTGCCCATCTCCCTGCCAATGTAGGGATTACTGCTTATTGTACACTGACTGTGAATTTATCCAGTTCAGTTCAAGTGACCCAAGCAAAGTGGTTTCCACTGTTTCCTTCGGGTGTGGGTGTTTATTCCACAGCCAAACAAGTTTTGAGGGAAGGATGTTTATCCTGCTCTTCAGCCTGAATTTCCCTTTTCCCCAGTGTCACTAATACTCTTCTGTGGCCAGAAGAATTGTACTTGTTAATAGAAATGAGATTTGGAATGATAATACACACAGGCACAAATGCACAGGCAAATAATAGGACTCCTTCCTCTCTGCCTTGTATTCCTTCTCTCAGCTGTAAGTGCTTTGAAATACTGGCTGTATTCAAACATGATTTGCCTGACACTGAAATATCATCAGCACAGTGACTAATGATAACGTCTTCCTCTGTTGTCCTGCAACCCAGATACATGGCCTTTATTCTTTTAATCTTTTATTCTAAGTTATTCCCTCCACCCCCTTAATCATGCCTGTGGTTCTTCAAATTTCTCCAGATTAGTCTTTGTTTAAAAGAAAAGTTTGTGCTTTCTACTGAGTAGAACAATGGTCAGGGAGTCTCAACTTTGGGGCTGATCCCTAATTTGCCAAACTGTGGTTTATAACCACAGGCTGATCACATAACCTCCAAATGCCTCATTTGCTCCATCTTTGAAATCCTGAACATAATATTGCTTGGGCAGAGTTCTGGTACCCTTGGATAAAAGGTGGAAGGTAACGTGGGAGACAGTGACCATGAACGATACACTTCAAGCTCCTAAATAAAGGGAGGAAGGAGAGCAGCAGAAAATAAAGGCACTGAACTTCAAAAAAGCAGATTTTAACAAACTCCTGGAACTGGTGAGGACAATTCACCTGGAGGGAAATCTGAGGGGTAAAGCAGTCCAGGAGAGCTGAGTATACTTAAAGGAAGCCATATTAAGGGCACAAAAGCAAGGTATCCCAATACAAAGAAAGGTTAGGAAGTGCATCAGGAGACCAGCCTGGCTAAACAACAAAAACATCTCTTCAATGATTTGAAACTCAGAATGGAATCCTAAAAAAGGGGAAACTTGGCTAGAGAAAAGGGTGAGTATCATACAGGTGTACAGGGATAAAAATCAGGAAGGCCAAGGCACATATTGAGATGCAATTACAAGGAGCATAAAAGGCAACAAAAAGGCATTTTGCAAGTGTAGCAGGCTTACCTTTTCAGAGTTTGGGTTGAGTTGCAGGATCGAGGGGCTGCTGTTTGATTGGTGGAGCCCGCCCACCAATCCGGAGGCAGCACAAGGGAAGCAATACCCTGCCCTTTTCCGAAGGTAGGGACCAAGGAGCAGCTGGACCTGAATTGGAACTGCACCAGCCAAGTCCAGAGAACTTCAGGAGTGAAGCCCCTGCAGAGTATAAAAGGGGAGCATGCTCAGCAGGCTGGAGAGAGAAGATGAGAGAGGAGCTCCAGAGACAGCCATCCTCGGGACCCTGCTTGAGCTTCAGCGGTGCACGAATCGGCACACAGAGATCAGGCTCTAGGAGCCGCTCGAGGCAACTTGAGCCTGCGAACCTAGTAAGCGGCTGGGCAGTAGGTATGCAGACTGGCACATGGAGAGCTGACCCTGGGAGCAGCTCGAGGCTGCTCAGGCCCCGCACGGTGCTCAGGTCAGTGCATGGAGAGCCGACCCTGGGAGCAGCTCGAGGCTGCTCAAGTTAGCCACGGCTCTTGGGCAGATAACCAGAGCCCTTCAGTGTGGCTCAGCATTAAACTAAAAGAGCCCTGGTGTCCAGAGCAGGATCCAGGAAGGGGAAAGACCCCTGGCGTGAGGCTGGGGAACCAGAGCCAATGAGGGCTCAGCTCCCATAGGAGCTCACTGGGTGCCCAATGCAGGGCCCAGGCCCAGAGGGAAGAACCCTCAACTCGAGGCCAATGGCTCCAGGAGGCCTGAGATGGTGTGGGGACCCAGAGGCCAAATCGACAGCCCCAGATGAAGAACCTTGAGTTACTGGGAACCCGGGTCCCACAGGGGAGGCACCCCTGGGCGAGGGACCCTGGGGGGAGTGGGCCTAGTAGGAGAAGACTCTATCCCATTTGAGAGACCAAGTGGTTGGATCCCAGATAGGGTGCGTCAAATATCTGGTATAGTTATGTTTCCTATTCAGTATCTATTGTTACTGTTGGTGTTATAAGTAGTTGGGTGCATTAATTCTGTAAGGATGTCTTTATTAGCTAACCCACTTGTGATATAAACTTGCTGGATCAACTATCCTGGGATCTACCCTGCTTCTGGGCCTGAGGCACGGGTACTTACCCAAATGCCTCCCTAGGGCCGACTTTCTCCAGCTAACAGACCTTTATATGTATTTTTGTATTTATAGCTGTAATTATATCTATCTTAAAGAGTTTATATATGTTGGTAACTCAAACTGTATGTAGTTAAGAACTTTGGGCTTGGGCTAACTCTATAGAGGAAAGAGAGTTCCGCTCAAAATTCTAGCATCACTCTCACAGCACCCCCCTCCTGCCTACCTGTCCCATCTGATTGAGAAGGGTTACACAAGTATATCAGAAGTAGAGCAAAACCAAGGAAAGTGTAGGTCCCTGACTGAATGTCAAGGGGCAATATAGTAATGAATGATGCAGACAAGGCTGAAGTATTTAATGTCTTCTTTTACTTCAGTCTTCATGAATAAAGTCAGCTAACAGATGCCAAGTGCAGTTGTCAGCAAGGATATGGGAGGACAGAAACATGGAAGAACAAGCTAAGGATTACTTAGAGAAGCTGGATGTTTTCAAGTCAGCAGGACCAGATGGAACCCATTTCTGGGTATTAAAGAACCTGGCTGTGGTAACTACAAAGCCACTGGCTGTTATTTTTGAGAATGTGTGAAGGTTGGGTGGAGTCATGCTTGACTGGAAAAGGGCAAATATTGCTCATCTTTAAGAAAATGAAGAAGATAGATTCAGGAAATTATAGACTAGTCATTCTGAACTCAGTAAACAGGAAAGGTCATGGAACAGACCATGAAGGGATCTATTTCTAAGTACCAAGAGGAGTACATAGTGATCAGGAAAGCCAACATGTGTTCATCAGGTCCGATCAACCTGATTGCCTTCTATGACAGTGATGGGCTCTGTAGATGTTGTTGGATTAGAAGTGGTATTTAGAGGTCTGTTTTTCTGGGAATTGACTTATAGGGGTGTGTGTGTGTGTGTGTGTGTGTGTGTGTGTGTGTGTGTGTGTGTGTGTGTGTGTGTAAAAGTCATACATATATATAGGTAGGTAGGTATGTATATGTATTAGGATGGTTCAAGATGGGCAGCAGGGGTTAACTGATTTCTAAGTGCTTGGGTCCTATGCACACAGTTTCACCCAGCCTTGGAAGCTGATAGGCTGTCTAACACAACAAGGCCAACGGATGGACACAGCCTGAGAATTGAGGGGGCATATACCATACTGTCTAACACAACAAGGTCAACAAGGACACAAAGTCTGGGAACCAAGGGAGTATGTACTATACTGCCCATAACATGAGATAAATAGCACCAGCTACAAGGCCTCAGAGCAGGGGGGCCTGAGTCCCAGTTTTAGTGGAACGCACCAAATTAGGAGAAGGCCCAGAAGGCTATGTGGATGTGTGACCACAGAGGGACAACCAACCAGAGATAGCCATGAATGAAGAGTCATCAGGAGTCAACAAGAGATAAGGAGAATACAAAAGCAGAGACTTGAGAGTAACAAAGGGTCCCTCCTTCTCTTCCTCTCCATCCCCCATCTGGGTTCCTCCTCCTCCTTGAGAGGGGTCCCCTTCCCTGTCCCCATCCCTATCCCCTGGGAAGGGTCCCCAAGGCCACCATAGACCAAGGGCATGTAATCAACCCACTTCATGCACCCCACTGGAGGGGGGCTGTGGGCGTCAGCATCCTATCTCCAGACTGCTGACATCTGACACCTAAGAGAATAAGCCTCAGAGTGAAGTCTGCATCCTGACCAGATGTACTTTGACTCTAATGACAGCCCTAGGGTTTGGTACATATATAAAATTGTTTGATTGTTTGTATTGGGGTTTTTTTTGTTATCACTGTGTATCAATAAATTAGCCTATTATCAAATGGAAAGGTAGTGGTCGGTCTGAGGGTGGGTCCCTCTGCCCCGAACAAGGTATCTGGATCCTAAATCCAGAGCCAACAGATGAGATATAACTTCATTTTGACAGTGTCCTCCATGACAGTGGGGCCCAGGAGCTAAGGTCTGGGGTACTGGACCAGGGCTGAGGGGCACAGCCAGAGTAAGATGGCCAAGGCCAGAAGGCTGAATCCCAGACAAAGGATTAAGGCCTTAGGCGCCGAATTATATTTTGGAGGACAGGGAGCTCTCTCCAAATCTGTGTTGTATCAGGGTTGATGCTAGTCTTATGCAGAGTTTACATTATGGTTACGTAGGGTGGTTTGGATAAGGATGATCCTGTCAAAGGTAGGGGGGTGGACTAGATGACTCTGGAGGTCCCTTCCAGCCCTACTTTTCTATGATTCTATGACATTCTCATTAGTATCATAGTAGCTAGGGTCAGGAGGGACCTGAACAGATCATCTAGCCTGACCCCCTGCCACAGGCAGGAATGAATGCTGGGTTCACAAGACCCCAGACAAGTGATCATCCAAACTCCTCTTGAATTTGCCCAAGGTAGGGGCAAGGACCACTTCCCTGGGGAGTTGGTTCCAGATTTTGGCCACCCTAACTGTAAAATATTGCTGTAAAATATCCCAGAACTGGATGCAGTACTCCAACTGTGGCCTGACCAAAGTCGCATAGAGGGGGAGTATCACCTTTCAGGACCAGCTTGAGATGCACCTTTGAATGCATGACAAGGTATGGCTGGCCTTGCTGGCTGCGGTCTGGCATTGGTGGCTCATGTTCATCTCGGAGTCAATAATGACTCCAAGATCCCTTTCCGCCTCTGTGCTTTCAAGAAGGGAACTTCCCAGCCTGTATGTATGCATGCTGTGGATTCCTTCTCCCAAGGTGCAGCACCCTGCATTTGTCTGCATTGAACCCCATCCTATTCTCGTCTGCCCACTTTTGTAGTCTGTCTAAATCTAGTTGCAGTCTCTCTCTCCCTTCAAGTGTGTCCACCTCGCCCCACATCCTAGCGTCATCAGCAAACTTGGACAGTGTGCTTTCCACCGCCTTGTCCAAGTCGCTGATGAAGATGTAGAGTAAGAGTTTTAAAGAGATGGAAGCCCAGGAAGGGTAGCTGTGCCTTAAGGAAATGATCTTTCGGGCAGAGAGGGAGACAATCCCAATGCGGGGAAAGGGGCCAGGAGGCTTCCTTGGCTGACCAGAGAAATCCAGAGCAATCTATGGACTAAAAGGGAGGCATATAAAAAGTGGAAACGGGGAGAGATTACTAAAGAGGAGTATGCCTCCTCTGCTCACGCGTGTAGGGAGGCAGTTAGACAGGCCAAAGCTACCATGGAGCCGAGGATGGCATCCCAAGTGAAGGATAACAAAAAATTGTTTTTTAAATATATAGGGAGTAAAAGGAAGGCCCATGGAGGAATAGGACCTCTACTAAATGGGCAGAAGCAATTGGTGGCAGACAGGGGGGACAAGGCTAAACTCCTCAATGAGTTCTTTGCCTCAGTGTTCCTAAGCGAGGGGCAAGACAAGGCTCTCACTGGCATTGTAGAGAGGCAGCAGCAAGGTGCCAGACTACCAAGCGTAGACCCTGAGATGGTGCAGAGGCACTTGGAGGAACTGGATGCCTTTAAGTCGGCAGGCCCGGATGAGCTCCATCCGAGGGTGCTGAAGGCACTGGCTGACGTCATTGCACAGCCACTGGCGGGAATATTTGAACACTCATGGCACACAGGCCAGGTCCCGGAGGACTGGAAAAGGGCCAATGTGGTCCCCATTTTCAAGAAGGGGAGGAAGGAGGACCCAGGCAACTATAGGCCACTCAGTCTCACCTCCATCCTAGGCAAAGTCTTTGAAAAAATTATCAAGGCTCACATTTGCGAGAGCCTGGCAGGAAAAATTATGCTGAGGGGAAACCAGCACAGGTTTGTAGCAGGTAGATCATGCCCGACTAATCTAGTCTCTTTTTACGACCAGGTTGCAAAACACCTGGACGCAGGAGGAGGGGTTGACGTCGTTTACTTAGACTTCAGGAAGGCCTTCGATACAGTATCCCACCCCATACTGGTGAACAAGTTAAGAGGCTGTGACTTGGATGACTACACAGTCCGGTGGGTGGCGAATTGGCTAGAGGGTCGCACCCAGAGAGTCGTAGTGGATGGGTCGGTATCGACCTGGAAGGGTGTGGGCAGTGGGGTCCCACAGGGCTCGGTCCTTGGACTGATACTCTTCAATGTCTTCATCAGCAACTTGGATGAGGGAGTGAAGTGTACTCTGTCCAAGTTTGTGGATGACACAAAACAGTGGGGAGAAGTGGACACACCAGAGGGCAGGGAACAACTACAAGCAGAGCTGGACAGGTTGGACATATGGGTGGAAGACAACAGAATGCAATTCAACAAGGAGAAATGCAAAGTGCTGCATCTAGGGAGGAAAAGTGTCCAGCATACCTACTGCCTAGGAAATGACCTGCTTGGAGGCATGGAAGCAGAAAGGGATCTTGGAGTCCTAGTGGACTCCAAGATGAACATGAGTCGTCAGTGTCGCGAAGTCATCAGAAAAGCCAATGGCACTTTATCATGCATCAGGAGATGCATGACGAACAGAACCAAGGAGGTGATAATTTCCTTCTATCGGGCTCTGGTCAGACCGCAGTTGAAATACTGCGTGCAATTTTGGGCTCCGCACTTCAAGAGGGATGTGGATAGCCTGGAGAGGGTCCAGAGAAGGGACACTCGTATGGTTAAGGGCTTGCAGGCCAAGCCCTATGAGGAGAGACTGGGGCACCTGGACCTTTTCAGCCTCCACAAGAGAAGGTTGAGAGGCGACCTTGTGGCTGCCTATAAGTTCATCATGGGGGCACAGAAGGGAATTGGTGAGGCTTTACTCACCAAGGCGCCCCTGGGGGTTACAAGAAATAATGGCCATAAGCTTCCAGAGAGCAGATTTAGACTAGATATTAGGAAGAACTTCTTCACAGTTAGAGTGGCCAAAGTCTGGAATAGGCTCCCAAGGGAGGTGGTGCTCTCCCCTACCCTGGGGGTCTTCAAGTGGAGGTTAGATAGGCATCTAGCTGGGGTCATCTAAACCCAGCACTCTTTCCTGCCCACGCAGGGGGTTGGACTTGATGATCTATTGAGGTCCCTTCCGACCCTAACATCTATGAATCTATGTTAAACAGTGTGGGCCCAAGGACCAAGCCCTGGGGGACCCCACTGCTCACATCTCGCCAGGTTGAGTACAACCCGTCCACCACTATTCTCTGGGTGCACCCCATCAGCCAATTTTTTACCCATCCAACTGTGTAGGCATCGATGCTACAATCGCTTAATTTATTGATGAGGATGGGGTGAGAGACAGTGTCAAAGGCCTTCTTAAAGTCTAGAAAGACTACATCCACGGCAACACCATCATCCAAGGATTTAGTTACTTGGTCACAAAAGGCAATCAGGTTGGTCAGGCAGGACCTGCCTTTGATGAACCCATGCTGATTGCCCCTGAGTAAGCTAAGAAATACAGTGTAGATTAAATTACTGTAAGGTGGATGCATAACTGCTTGACTCATCCTGCTCAAAGAGTGGTTATAGCTAGATGACCAGTTGGTAGGAGGTATGGAGCAGGGTTTCAGAGGGATCTGTCATAGGTGGCGTATTGCTTAATACCTTCATTAATTATTTGGACAATGGGATTGAGTGCATGCTTAGCAAATTTGCAGATGATGCCAAATTGTATGGAATTGTAGATACGCTGGAGGGCAATTTAGGATTCAAAATTACTTGGATAAAGTGGAGAGAGGGTTTCAAAGTAATTGAATGAAATTCAGTAAAGACAGGTGCAAGGTTCTGCACTGAGCATGAAACAGTCATATGCACAAATAAATGCTGGGGAACCATTGGCTAGGCTGCAGTATTTCAGAAAAGGACCTCAGGATTATAGTGGACACTAAACTGAATATAAGTCAACGGTGTGCTCTTGCTGCAACGAAAAAAAAAGAAAAAAAAATCCGACAGCATACTGGGTTGTATCAACAGGAGTGTCATTTGCGAATAAAGGGAAGCAATCCTTCCATCCTACTTGGCATTGGTGAGGTGTCACCTGGGTGAAGTCTAGTTTGGGGCTTACTGTGTTCAATTTGGGGCCCGACATTCCAAGAAAAATTTGAATAAATTAGATATAGTCCAACAGAAAGCAGCAGAAATGATTACAGGCCTGTGAAAGATGACATGATAAAGCCTGAAAGAACTGAAGAAGAGAAGACTGAAGGAGAATTTCATAACAGTCTGCAAATAACTGAAGGGTGGTTATAATGAGGATGTTGATAGGGTATTCTCTGTAGTTTCAGGCAACTGGATAAGGAACAATCATCTTAAATTTCAGCAAGGAAAATTTTGATTGGAGAGTAGGAAGGGCTCTCACTGTGAGGGTGAAAGGCTACCCAAAGAGACTGTGGACTCTCCATCCCTGGAAGATTTTAAGAGCAGATTAGTTCGCAGGGGTAGACAGTCTTTTCTGGGTGCAGGCTGGAATGTTCCTGCCACTAGACTCTAGGACCCTGCCATTGCCACACTGTTCTCCCCAGCATCACAGGAAGGATTATGCAGACAGACTGAGGTTCATGACACTGAAAGAGACCATAAGAGAACTACTTGAGCAAATCTGCAGATGACACGAAACTGGGAAGGACTGCAAACATGGTGGATAGGAGTAGAATTCATAGGGATCCTAATAGATTGGAAAGCTGGTTAGAAGTTCAGTGTGGATGAATGCTAGACCTTGGGAAGCATAATCAAAAGCACAAATAAAAGAACAGGTGATGACTGGCTGGGTGGCAAGGATCATGGGATCCTGGTGGATCACAGACTGAACATGAGTCAGCAATGTGATGAAGCTGAAAAGAAGGCAAATAAAATGTTGGTCTGCATCAATGGGATAGTTAGGTGCAAGCATGGAAGGTGATAGTGTCACTCTAGTTGGCACCAGTTAGGCCTCACCTACAGTATTGGATGCAGTTCTGGGGTCCCAATTATAAAAGGGACATAGAGAAGTTAGAGAGGGTCCAAAAGCTGGTGATGAAAGTGATAACAGACTTGCAAGACAAGCCATATAAGGAAAGGTTGAGAGAAATAGGCACATTTAGGTTGCAAAAAGGTTAAGGGGGGTGATAATAGTTTTCAAATATCTCAGGGGCTGCCATAAAGGGGGAAAACATCTTTCCTTCTGCACTGCAGAGAGTAGGATGTGTAGCAATGGCTTCAAATTGCTGCAAAGTAGTTTTAGATTGGATATTGGGTAAAACTTCTTCATTGATAGAATAGCGGCAGTGGAATACACTAGGGAAGTTGTGGAATCCACTTCATTGGAGTTTCCAAGAAAAGACTGGATAAACATTGGTCAGGGATGATTTAGGATCAGCAGTGTCTGCAGTGTGCTGTGAAGAGCAACAGTTAATAAATCCAGAAGACCTCCACACACATCAATTACAGACTGTAAGAATTCTGAAGCCCAGAGTAGGTAGAAATAGAAGAGGACCATGGTAAGCAACGGGTGAAGGAAGCACAGCTCCACAACCAACTTGGTGATGCAAAATTAAAGAGCTAGGACAAGTTTATGGAGGAAATAAGAAGACAGAAAGGGGTTCCAGCTCTCCAGTCTGGGTGTGTGATGTGCAAACTTTTGTTTGCAGTTCCCAGATCACAGTGCAGAATAGAGGGTGTTTGATTTCTCATGCTTCCAGACTTTACTTGTTGTCACATGGGGCTGGAAAATATTTTTTCCTCATCCTGTTGCTACATGCAACATAGCTTCCCCATCCCCACCTCCACCCCCATTCCTCAGACACATTTGGCATTTGCTGCAGCTGCTGGAGATCTTAACAAACTACTTTTTGTCTTTGTAGTAGTAGGACATTGACAGTGCCCTTGTCCCCCTGCTTTACCTGAGACAAGTTCGACATTCTCAGGTGCTGTGCCTAATAGTTGTGCAAGAGAGATGTCTGTTTAGTTTCAAGAAGAGTTTAGAGACAAACATTTGTTTAGGATGCCTTGAGTGGGGAGTTAGACTTGATATCTTCCTAAGGCCTGTTCCAGAACTACTTTTTTATGATTCTGTGATAATGTAGTCAGGTTACATGACACCATCTCCAAAGAACTGGCCCTTGTTGTCCATATTAGCAACAGGAACAGATACTTAGTCCCACTTGTGATATAGTGTAGTGTATTTTCCCCATATAGATGCTGGTTTATGCTTCTGAGTATTTAGCATTTTTTAAACCAATCAACATGCACAAACATCTTGCAATGGGCATGATTTGAATTTAATCTGCATACCTCAGTTTTCTGTCAGTAACATGGGGATAATAATATCCTTATAATCAGAAGAATGGTTAATTTATTTGTGTCTGCAAAGCCCTTTGTAATCAGAAGATAGAAAGGTCTATAGAAGTGCAGAGTGACTAGAAGCAGAAAGCTCTCTTGTGATGCAAGTTATCCTCCAAACTCAATAACTTCATGACTTCACTATGTCATTTTTCTTAACTGGAGGTATATAATAAACTGGAGGTACAAAATGGTGAGAGGTCAGGTATCAATACAGTCCTCAAATAGGAATGTCCTACAGGAGCAACCTGCCTTGAGAGATTTCAGGTCTCTGACAGTCAGAGATCCAGTGTGACACACAACTTGGGGATTCCAGTTGTCAGTCTTTTTCTAATTTAAGATTGATGGCTAAAGGAAAGTCAGATTCCAGTCACTAACTGTGTCCTAAACAAGTGTATAATTTATTCACTGAGATTCAAATCCCAGCTCAATATACATCAGTAGGAATTTTGCCACTGACTTCACCAGGACCAGGATTTTATCCTGAGAGATGAGAAGCTGCAAGTGACAGCAACACAGATTCAGCTCAAGCTGAATTCTGTCCTCTATGTATGCAACTTACACCTGCCAGTTTGTCACAATCTTGCTTTCAAACCCACTCATGGTCTGAATATTAGACTTAAAGACTGTGGGTTGAATCTTAGCAACACCAAGCTCAGCATGCTTTTGACAAAATGGGTGCATCAACACATTCATTAATGCAGTGGTTACTGCACATTTAATTTAGTACTTTTATAATCAAGTATTAAATAAATAGGCAGTAACCAGAGTTACTGCACAGTAGCACCAGTGAACACCTCTTAAGTGATGCTACTGCATAGTAGCCTAATAATACTGTGTAGTAGTATATTAGTACCATTCGTTCTGTGATGAGCTACTGCACAGTATTATTAGGTTACTGCACTGTTAGCGGCTTGTGTAGAAGTGCTTATTAAATAGGTCTTTAAACAACATTTGTAAATTAATGAGTTATGGTGCCATGTGGTAGGTCCCCAAAATGTCCCCAAAATCTTTTGGAAAAAAAAAAAAAAAAATGTAAAGTCACCAAGTCTACTATCGACAGGCTTGAAATATACTTATTAAAGAATACAAATCACTGAAATTAGCTTCAATTAAACATTCTGGAACACTGCTCTTGAATGTTAAAACCAGAAGGAATAGTCAGTCTGTAAATATATATTTCACAACCTTATCTGTGCTGTGAGTTGGCACCATGTAACTGAAAAATTATCCATTTCTTTTTGTTTGTTATTGGGTGCCTATACATGTGCTTTTTTTTTTTTTTTTTTTTATACTTGGGGGGGGGGGGGGCATTAATTAGACTAGTTCCCAGACAGCCCTCTAATTAAGATGCTGTAGTATCAGATGTATTAAGCCCCCAAATTTAAAAGTGGCCATGGGACACATTAACTAAAGTTCATTTGATGAGCTTTAGTTAAAGCAGCCCAGTGGCTATTTTTAAACCCTCAGGGGCTTATACACATGACTGTGGCAATTGTAGACCATTCTAAGTCAAACATGGGTGTGGTTGTACCCCTTGGTCTATGGCTTGACCAGTGCCATGCACCCTGTTAAAGGGTATGCTACCTTCTTAGGATACTCACCCACTACAACTTAATGGTATGAACTGAAGAATTCTCTCCCAGAGAAGGAAAAACTGGCTCAGCTGTCAGGGCTGTCTCTAATAGTCCAAAATAATTAGTTATGGCCTGTAGTAGAGCCTCACAGGCCTAACAGGGAGCTCTTCCAACCCTAGTGCCCCCACCGCAGTCATCTGGCATAAACAAAGGCTCCTACTGTTAAGGCATCACAGCCAGGAGCAGCTCTCAGTACCTTTCTGGTTGACTTCTAGAAATCTGTAGTCCATTAAAAACAAAACTAAAGAAATAAAAGCAGAAATTTCCTTCACCCCTTACCTCTGCTACTTTCCAATGTAAAACTCCTTCCCCCCTTTCACCATATCCTGCATCTTTTTGGGTTCTTTGCCATGTACTCCCAGCCTATCAGCACAGGTTTCTGGTCTCCAGCTGCAGCTTGCTTGTCCTGCATTAACACAAAGCACTTGGGATGAACTGAAATCAGGTGATTCCTCCCTTGAGGGTATAAACTGCCTGGGCTGATCTAGCCCAGCCTGTTCCCAATTAGGGCTTTCCCCTTCTAGTGACTCTGTTTCTCAGGGGGAATTTCAAAGGGGCTGGACTTCAGTTGTGCTCCCTGGAGCCCATGCTTTCCCTGCTGTGACAGTTTGCACCTCAGCTGGGTGGAGCTCTGAAAGTAAGGGTTTTGTCCCCTCAGGTTCCCAGACCTGTCCTGGGGCTTCCTGGATTTGCTGCCTCAGGCCAGGCTCTCTGGCTGCCCTGTTTCAGCTGCTCTTGTGGCTTGGCCACTCACTGGCTTCACAGTTTCATAGTTGATAGGGTCAGAAGGGACCAGAGCAGGTCATCACTTCCAACCCCCTGCCATGGGCAGGAAAGGATGCTGGGGTCAAATGACCCCGGCTAGGTGATTATCTAGCCTCCTTTTGAAGACCCCCAGGGTAGGAGCGAGCACCTCTTCCCTTGGAAGTTGGTTCCAGATCCTAGCCACCCTGACTGTAAAGTTGTGCTTCCTGATGTCTAGCCTGAACCTACTCTCAGTCAACTTATAGGCATTATTCCTTGTTACTCCTGGTAGTGCTTGGGGGTGAGGCATCTTGCTTTACAGATGCTGAGGGGAATGGAGCAAGCATGGATTTTCTTCCTCTCACTCCCTCTGCTCTTCTACAATGGGACAGACTTGATTAATCAATTCTGCTCTGACACATTCTAATTCGAACGCATCAGAGCATGTGTATAGGCACCCTTTGTGTCCTATCAACAAACTTTTTTGTGTCAGAAAAGAAGCCTTCTTAGTTGTGACAAGAAAAGAACTTTTGGAGTCAAAGTCAAAGCCAACAGATGTGAATCCCTATGCTCAAGGAAACACTTGGACTTGTAATGAACTGTTTCTCCGTTGTGTATTTGCACCAGATCTGATCTTGATTTGTGTGTGAAACACAGCCAATGGCACCAGGCTGCCGTGAATATGAATATTCTAGAGAACTAGTAAGGCTTAAAATCCCTGTTGTACATACGGTCTGGACTGGTGAATCTGTTTACCCTGAATTTTTTTCTACTCTGTTGCAAGGCTGATGGTTTTTGACATTTGCTGAAATTTTGTCACATAAGCAAATGGGCTCATTAATAGCTGAGTATCTGATCCCATCCCATCTTAGGAGTGGGGAACATCAGTAATCATTCAAGCACAGCCAGCTACAGACTCCTCCTGGTTTTTACTAACAGAAGCTTCCCACTATGCCTTGTATTCTCTGTCCATTTTACTGGATAGCAATATGCTAGACATAGCATGATTAAAACGTAGCTACTAGAGCTGTCTTAAATAGGTTGCATAAAAGCATGTGTATGAAAAATTGGCCTTTTCAAAACTGAACATTTTCAGTTTGATCCCTTTTTTGCAGACTTTTCAGAATTAGCTTTCCCCCAAATTACAGCAAAATCTTGCTTAAATTGGGACTTTGTTGAATGAAAAGTTTTGAAATGCTTTCAGTAAGAATAGCAGGCAAAAATGTTGCAGCAAATGAGCAACAGGTCTATATCAAAGAAATTACAAACTGAAACAACTTGAACTTGGCAATTGTATCTTATGTACATATGTGAAGTTGTTTTCTTGTTTTTTGCCTGGCTCACACAGCTATGGGCAAACTGCTGGCATGATTGTGAGCAAAGCTGGGAGCTGTAGTGTGACACCAGCTCCAGAAGCACCACAGAGTGGGTAAAGATAAAGCTTTGTTAAGCGTTCACTGTGGAAGACTGTGTTTTCTCAGCCTCTCCAGCTCAAAATAATGACTATGAGCACATGGCTTTTATTATCTAGTGTGAGGAGACCTGTTGCCAGCTTTTGCTATGGACAAGATGGCATGTCAGGAGAGATCATGGGCTGTGCAGACTTTGACGTGTGATGCTATAAG
Source organism: Alligator mississippiensis (assembly GCF_030867095.1). Taxonomy (NCBI): domain Eukaryota; kingdom Metazoa; phylum Chordata; order Crocodylia; family Alligatoridae; genus Alligator; species Alligator mississippiensis. The sequence continues at coordinate 44,159,468 of NC_081832.1, forward strand.
CAAATTTGACATTTTTAACCTCTTCTTCAATTTGCACATTCATAGGCAGGCCCCAAATAATAAATTCCTCTTCTTGCACTTTCTCATATCTCCCGTGTGTCCCAATCTTTGTCATTTCTAATCTCAGTGTTTGTGGTACCACAAATCTTTCACCTTTAAAAATCAAATTGCCCATAACTATTAGCTCCTCCCGGAATATCCCAGGCTCGTCACTCATGACATACTCAATCATTTATCTTCTGCCCAACCAGCAATAAGTGTTTCTTATTATGTGGCTAACTGGGAATCTTGCTTAATTGCCTTCCATAGGTCTGTCAGTTTCTTGTCTCACGCCAGCAAACTAGGCATGACTTGGTGACCCCTCCATATTGTCATGCCCTGTCAGAAGCAATCGGCTTAAAGAATCAGTGACTGGTAGATCCTCTCTGCTTCTGTGCTTAAGCACGATGTCTTATTTCTGCAGCCATAGCAATATTCTTTGTAGGCTGTTTGGTGGGGCTGTCAGAACATTTTCTTAATGACTGCTTTGCAGAGCTCATGGTAAGACTGTCCTATGCCCTTTCTGCTGTGCACACACCAATTGAAGTACACACTGATGAATATTTAGTGATGTCTCTCAGTCTTTACATGATTTATTTCTGTTGATGTGGGAGATGTGGATGCATGAGTCATTGGCTTCCCTTCCTTCCATAACATGGCTTTCTATATCGACCACGTAATATTCTGGGGCTTTAGCCTCCAGGGAAGCTACATCATGTAGACACAGCTTATAATGGCATTATGCGATTTGTTTACTAGAATTTGAACCACATCCTGGAACAGCCTGAAAATTCCCCTTTTTTACAGAACCCTCCAAAACGAAAGCTCAGAAGAACCTCTGTTTACACAATGGAGGCCTTTTGAGAATGCATATATAAATGCCTACTGAACAGCATAGTCACCCACTCAGGCACAATCCTGAGTACAGAAATGGCTTACACTGTGAGGTTGTGGCCCTGTTAGCCCAATGGGAAAACAAATCCAGTGATGAATGAGCTTCACTTCCACCACCCTGCCTGCAGACCTCTACATCCATGGGCTATGATAACATGGAAGGGCCAAGTGAAAAAAAAGGGGTCATGATTCAGTTTTGCCCACTGGAGGATGGGTATAATTTGATATGCCATAGGTGGATGCCAACCTCACACAGTTCTCGTGGAAGATCTGCACTATGCATTTCTTCTAACTGGGTCATTGTCTGTACAATGCTTCCCAAATTTCCTTTCCATTTCACCACAGTTCCTCAGGGTCTCTCCCATATTCCTCCTGTGACTGACAGTTAAAGGAGTCCTCCATCTACCTGCCAACTGCATATATCTTGTTAGAGGCCTTTGCTGCAACTAGACTTGTCAATGTTGAGCTCAGGCTTTTCATAGGAGATAACAGAAGCACCTTGTATTAAAGGAGAGGAGGAAATAACATATTGCACATGCTGTATCATATCTACTGTACATTCTCATTGTCAATACACATTATGCAGTACGCCATGCACCTCTGCATTGGTAGCTTTATTTATGGGGACAATGCAAAGAATACAATGTGTAAAGTCTGGTTCTACTCTGAAAAGTAACTATGTAAAAATGGCACCTTCTTACCCAGCCCATCAGCTTCCTTGCATATCACAATTGAAGCTGATTACAACAGTGACAAAAATAAATCCTCCCTGCTTTCCACTCCCAGGAGCCCTGTGGAGCCAGCCTGGCTACAGGAGAGGGAGCTGGAGTATCTTTCTAGTGAATCATCAACAACACTCGTTCCCAAGTTCCTATCAGCTGCACATGCAAAGCTTATTAAATGCCCTGGGACTGCACAGCTGTCCATGAAGACATCTTTTAGCCAGCACAGCCTTTATTACTAGTGATGTCTGAGACAGAAAGAGCCAAAATAATGCTCAGAACCCCAGTTAATTTTACAGGGCTAACAGGTATAAAAGGAATCTGGGTGCTTGTATGCTGAGCACATTTGATAAGGAATCCTTGATAGACAATAAGCAGAGCACTCAAGATGATGCTTTTACAGTGTCATTGTTTAGATTAAAAGCATATTTAAATGACTGGGGGAAGTGACAACCCTCTTCACATCTGAATACAGATGGCACTCTATCACACTGCACTTTTGTGATCCAGTCACACAGGAGGAGGACCTTTGCCAGCCCTGGTCCTGATTCCCTTCTTGCATGTGCCAGTGTAACTCCAAGGGAGCTAACAGTAACAGAAACATGGTAAAAGCCAGCCACAGTGAGAGGCTGTCTGAAAGAATCCACGAATGTTTTTACCTGCCCTGGCCTGGTTTACCAGTTATTGCAGAAGATGATGGGACCAGGACTGCAGCCTTACCCCAGAGAGTGTGTGACATTGTTGTAGTAGGGAAAGAGCCCATTAAAGAAACCCTGGGTGTGGTGCTCAGAGATGATTTGAAAGTACCACTAGCTCAAAGCATAGGCTGGTCATGGCTGTATCCAAATTCCCAGGAAAGGTGAACTTCTTCTCAGACAGTTGTGAAGGATGCACTGATTGCAAAATAGCGGTCCCTGTCTCTATAACCAGTCCCACTGTATAAGAAACAGAATCAGAAATGCTGTCAGGCATCAAACTGAGAGATACATTCCTGTAGCTTGAAGAATCATGAAGCATCATGCTTGGTATGGCATTACCAGTCCATGTAGCCCCATTGTACTGGCTGCAACTGCACAGGATGGATCAGAGCTGAACTTGGCACTTGTGGAAGACCAGACTCCCCCTCTCCCCCTTGTTCCCAGCACCCCCTCTCCCCTCCTCCACCATAGTTAGTATCTGACTTAGGCTGATTTTTCATTTTGAAAAATTAACTCATACTTAGTGCTGAATGGCCTGCAGGAGGCTCCTGCAATACAGTGGATGTGAAGATGGTTAGCACTGGGAGGAGCTACTATCCAGAGCCAGAGCATAAAAAGATCAGAGGAAGACAAAGGGAGTAAGGGATGATATGCTGAATGTGAAAGCCAAGGGGAAAGGCAAAGCAGGTGAAACTGGAGAATGACAGGGCATATTGTACCCTAGAGTCATATTAGGCCCTGTGTACTTGCAAACCCATAATGGTTTAACTAATAAAGGTGGGGTTTAAACCCAATTTGGTTTAACCAATACACAATTCTGTGTGGAGACACTTGTATTTCTATGCAAGAATGGCTTGCTTTACCTTGGAGGAACCCAGTTATAACAGACGCATGCCTGATGTACCTACCTGCAGCAGCATGGACAGCCAGGTGGCACCTAAGCTGGCCAGCACCATGCCGACCAGAAGTGCAACCCTGATTGACCCGGACCCCCAAGGCAGCGGGACAAAAAGCACGCTGGAGACCAGTGGAAGAGGGAACAGCAAGAGCTGGGCTGCTGGAAGCAGGTATGTCTGTTTTTGCCCCTGCTCCAGCACCCATGGAAGAGCCAGATGCTCTCTCCACTGCAGGGAAATCTGAAGAGGTGCCGGTTGTGCTTCTCACAGGGGGTAGGCAGTTGGCCGCCCTCTATGTGGCAGCTGAGGAACCAGCTACATCTCTCCCAGCTGTGACTCACAGAGAAGCTGTGAATACTGTTTCTTCCAGGAGAACACAAGAGATGCTGCTGGAAGGCCCCCTGGCAGGTGGAACTGAGCTATGTCCTATTTGTGTCACAGCAGGGGCTGGGCACTCATTCAGGAGCCCACCCCAGAAGACCCTAGCTCATCAGGGCTAAGGAAAAGTACCCAGAGGGAACCCACAGGGGGGATCCCCCAAAGAAGCACCCAGATGGCATTGGTCCACTGGGAGTGTCTGCAGACCAGGATCATCATCAGGTTGTGAGGGGGAGGGGTGTTTGCCTCATGGGAACACAATAATGGTCACCCCAAGGCAATGCCAGATCTGGCCCAGTGCCAGAATGGGAAGGGACTGCCCAAAGAAGGTGTATCACCAAGAGGCACAGAGGCCCAATAGTGAAGTGAGAGGGGCTTGCAAGGCCTAAAGTAACTTGCACCCCAGAAAGGGGGAGAAGCTCAGGGCAGTGAGGCACCAATGCCCTTTGTGGCCACCGGGTCCGAGATGTTTGAGTTTACCATATCCATTTAGTTTTCCTTCTTTTTTGCAAAGCTGTAAGCACTGGTTGGACCCACACAGATTCAAGCCTCAATGTCCGCCTGCAGGAAAGATCCAGCAGCAACACCTAAGACAGCCCAACAAGAGTGGTGACAACACTGGAGTGGAAAGGAGTGGTGTTTAGGGAAGGAGGTGCTCTTCAGAAGACACACCATTATGATCACACCCGACCCATAAAGAACCACTGTTATTACCTTCAGGCAAGTACATGTTCACCTATTGGAATATCACATTGTGGTGGGTAAGTGGGTTGGTTGTGACATGGCCCCAAGGGCACAGGGCACGCCTGCAGTGTTTGGGTAGTGGCACCAGGCGTGAGCTTGTCACAGTGGTGCTTTGGCTGGGAACAAAAAACAGCCAACTTTTTGCCAGACCATGGATGAAGCAGCCATGGATGGGGCCGTGAGGCCTTAGGAAAGTTGGCAGCAGACCCAGGGCCTGATCCTGTGACTTCTGCAAGAACTGGCACAGGCTATCACATGGGAAATGTAGGTCCACAGTGCCTTACTTTCAAGACAGCAAGATCTGGCAGAACAGCTGGCCAAGAATTCAGGTGGCCGTGGTGGGGAGCCATGAGTACTCCCATATGCCAAGATACTCAGGGAAGACGATCTGCAGGCATACCTTGAATTGTTTGAACACTTGGCACAACAGCCAGCTGAGACATGAGCTGGTGGGCTGCCCAATTAGGGTCCCTTCTGACAGGATGGGCTCAAGCAGCATACTGAGCCCTGTCACGCATGGAGGCTATGGATTGTCAAACAGTTAAGGAAGCCATCCTATACTGCCTTGAAGTATCTCCAGTATATTATGGACAACATTTTCACACCAAAAAGAGTAAGGAGAATGAACAGGCTCATCTGCTAGCCCAACTCTTGAGGAATATGGGGCCCAAATGGCTTAAGCCTGCAAAAAAATGGGCTGTGGAGCTGTTTGAGTTCATAGTGCTTGAACAGATTATTTGGGACCTGGAGGATCAAACTCAGAAGTGAATGTGACAGCACCAACCACAAGCCCTTGATGAGGCTGTCTGGATTAAAGGTGCCTACACAGAGGCTGTAAATGCAGCTGCCTGCAATTGAGAGACCTGCTCTGAGGCCAGGCCTCAGGCAAGTCAACCTGGGAAATCAGGGCAAGAAGCTAAGCCAGCCCCTCCAAAGACAGATGCACATGATGTGGCACTGCCAGACACCCAGTCTGGTGTTGTCCCACAAGATTTCCTGGTTACAGTACAGGGTGAAGGTTTTTGCTTTGGGAAGCAGAACCATGACCCAGAGAAAGTGGGGTGGAGAAGATGAATTGTAGATTTGGGCACACTTGCCCTGAGCTGTATCACCCCAGGCCTATTGTGCATGACCAGGTGGACAGGCACCATTATGGCTATGGTGGATATGAGGTGCATGCAGACGCTAATACATACACAGGCACCCCAACAATGGGGAAGGCATTAGTCAGCATGCATGGGTGGCAACAAATGCATGAACAACATCAACTGCCAGTGACAGTCTTTGGGAGGACATATGAGATGCCTGTCAGGATTTACTGTGACCTTCCCTGCCCAATGCTGCTTGGTTGAGATTGGCCATACCTGCTGGAAGTGCTGCAGAGTACACTGATGGGGGCAGGGTGTTGCAGAAGCAGATGGGTTTGTTGGAGAAGATGCAGAGGGAACACCCCCTGGAGACTGGATGAACCTGCTTAACCTCAAGAACTCAGGCCAGTTCCAGGAGGAGCAAGTCAAGGACCCTGCATTCTGGCATGCCTTCAGAGAAGGCCTAGTCTGCTGTAACAGTGAGCTGCTGCAGCTGGACCAGTTGAACCAAACCCCATGCTTCGTGGTAAATATTGACGTCCTATATCACATTGACAATGTGAAGAGGCAAAAAGGGGAAGTGGCACAGTTGCTGGTGCCCCAGTGATATAGGGCCCCTTTGGTTAAGCTGGAGCATGATGGGCCCATGAGGGGACACCTGGGAAGGGATAAAACAGAAGCCTGTCTCTTGGAGCGATTTTTTTGGCATGGGGTATATAAAGAGGTTGGGCGTTATTGCAAGACCAGCCCGATATGCCAGGTGTCTACAACCAACAAGCCCCCACTAGCCCCATTGGTGCTAATGCCTATTGTGAAGAAGCCCTTCGAGCAGATCACTCTGGACATCACTGACCCCTTCCCAAACAGCAGTGCAGGCAACCAGTATGTACTAGTAATGATGGACTAGGCAATCTGCTTCCCTGAAGCCAAACCACTGCATGTGGCCACAGCCCCAAAAATCGCTGCAGAGTTACTCAAATAGATAGCCCAGGTGGAGATCCCTAAGGAAACCCTAATGGACCAGGGTACTAATTTTATGGCCAGGGTGATGAGCAGAGTATGTGAAGTCCTCAGGATTAAGCATCTAAGGACCTTGGTGTATCATCCACGGATTGACAGGCTGGTTGAGCACTTCAATCATACCTTAAAATCATTGCTGAAAAAAACTATACAGGGAGACCCCAAGAAATGGGACAAACTATTGGTACCCTTGGTGTTCGCAATTGGAGAGGTGCCCCAGGCTTCTACTGTTCCCCTTCTGAGCTAATATATGGTCACCAAACCCCAGGGTTTGCTGGAGCTGCTACAAGAAGGCTGGGAACAGCAACTGCCAGGAGAGGTACATGTAGCATGACACCTGACCTGCACCCATCAGGTGGCCAGGGAGGTGGGTGTGGCGGGGGGGCGCTCTGCTCCGCATCCCCCTCAGGAACACTCCACATTTTGACCCTCTGACCCTCATGTCACTCCTATCCTGTTTTTTACTTTTGTTGTCCAAAGAAATTTAATTGTATCTCTCACTCATGGGCCCCACACAGTAGGGGCTATTAGTTAGCTGGGTGGGCCTTATGGCCCATGTAAATATGAAGGATACAAATAGACAGGTTGCCATGGAGAACCTTAGGCAGGTTCAAGACAGGCAGAAAGCTTATTATGACCACAGAGCCCATAAGCGGCACCAAGAGGCAGGTGATCAGGTCCTAGTCCTCCTACCAAGCCACAATAGCTGACTCCTGACCAAGGTGGCAGGGGCCATTTGAAGTAGTATGCTGTATAGGCCCCATTGATTATGAAGTGGTAAAACAAGGGCACCATCCAGAAAAGCAAATTTACCATATTAACCTCCTCAAATGGTGGCATGCGTATAATGGATATCTGATAGTACCCTATCCAGACCAGGCAGAGTTAGGACCACCCCTCTGAGGAAGTCAGTAACCCAGAAGTGCCAGTCCTCGGTAAATATCTTGCCCAAGAGCAGGAACACCAACTTCAGGGGTTGGTGGCAGAATATTGGGATGTGTTCTTTGCAGAGCCCAGGGAAGCTAAAAGGGTTGTACACCTTATAAGCATGTTGGAGGGGTGTGTGATACGATAAACCTGGAGGTGGATTCCCCAACAACTCCACAGTGCCGTGAAGGCTGAACTGGGAAAAATGTTGGATAAGGGAATAATACATGAATCTAGGAGCCAGTGGCACAGTCCCCTGGTAGTAGTGCCAAAAAAAGACAGGGCTTGTGCATGGACTTCTGAAAAATTAAACACAGTGGCCAAATTTGATGCATTTCAGTGCCAAGCTTTGAGGAGAGCAGACAAAGTTAATTGGGTAAATCCAATATCTTTTATTAGACCATCTAAGCTCTGAATCTCACAGTATAAGACACCCTTGAACAGTCTGAGCTTGTTCCACTCTTGCATTAACAAGCAGGCCTCTGGGGTATTTTTGGTGACCTCAGAGAGTTGAATCTTCTCTCTCCAGGCTTTCAGCACTCTTTGTATGTCAGGATCTTACTCTTGGGCAATCGCCATTCAGTAGTGGTGATCTGAGGTAATGGAGAGGGGCTTAACATGGTATAATGCACCCAAGCTCAGGGAATTGCTTCAAGCGGTATGCCCAGCACCCCTGCTGCACACGGTGTAGAGTACTCAGCTGCAATGTGCTCCTGAGCTCAAAGGTTACAGATATCTTTGACTACCACATCCAAGTCAGTAGCATGTGGCAATTGGGGCAGAGCATCTGCGTCTATGTTTTTCTTCCCAGACTTGTAATGAAGACTGAATTGGTAGTTGGCCAAGGTAGCCACCCAACGATGACTGGTGGCATCAGGCTTAGAACTAGTGAGAACATAAGTAAGGTGGTTATTATCTATCCACACTTGAAAGATGCTACTATACAGATAGTCTTTAAATGTCAGTGACTGCTCATTTAAGGGCTAGAAACTCAAGTTTGTGAGTTGGATAGCTGGTCTCACTGGACACCAACCCCCAACTTGAGAAAACATCAGGTTTCTTAAAAGAAAAAGGCCAGGTGTCATGGAGTTGAATGCCATGCTCTACCCCTATGTCCTTCCCTATGTCCTACTTGTGAAGAGCAAATGTTAGGCTGAGTACTGAGCTTGCTCCTCAGTTGGACCTCCCACTCAGGAGGAAGGGGTGAGTCCCCAAAATAAAACTGTTGGGGATCAATGATTGCAGGGGCCTCTGACCCAACAGGTCTGGGACCACTTCAGCTTCTGTGAGGTCGGGTATCTTTTGCCCTGGTCTCATGATGACATCCTGCTTATTGGTGTTGAACACCAGAATGGTTGAAGGAATTGGGGTTTTGTCCCCCAAGTCCAAGATTCCATGAGGAACCCGCACTCTTTTCAGGGCTCTTCCATCTCTGGCAGGTTCTACTAGAACCAGCTTCTAGCCCGTCAGGCCCCCAGCATTGTGATATGCCGGAGCCAGCACCCAGCTACTTCCTGCTGGGACCCTTTTTGGTACTTGTCCTGAATAATGCAGAGCCCCCAGTGGGACATCTTTCTTGCTGGGTTGCTGTTGTTCCAGCTGCTAGTAGGTGGTGGCACATAGCAAGTGCATCCTTAGGGAGGTCAAATCTTTTTCCTCCCACTGTTTCCAATAGTGAGCCTGGATCCAGAACAGACTGAAATTTGTGCCAACAATGATGGTGTCTCCGTTCATCCACCTTGGGTCTGGGCACACCAAGGCCATAGTGGGGACAGCTTTCCTTACTCCCACAATCTGTGCTGGGAATTCTTGGTGCACAGTGATATATCCACAGTACAGGTAGCTGTCTTGGCTGAGTCCATAAAATTCAGGTCCCATTAAGGGGTGAAGAGGTAAATCTTTAAAATATTCCTCATAAAAGGATTTAAACAGAATAGTGACCTCTAAGCCACTGTCCAAAATGGCTCAGCATGGTTGCCCATCCACAGTTACAGGCACTTCAACCTTGGGCCTACCAATCCCTTGGGGGAAAAACTCTACATCTGTTGATGTCTGGGAGTCTTGCTGTAGCTGGGGCTGGGCCAGCTCCCTTGGCACACCCCTCATCTGTTTCCTGGCTCTTTCCATCTGTCCTTCAGACATTGGAACACCAGAGTTGGATTATCTTCATTTGCACAGTCTCAAGCTAAGTGTGATAGTACTCCACAGTGGAAGCAAAACCCCAGTTGCGTCACTGGGGGTCTCGTGCAAAGTGGGTTCTGGCGATGTGCCCTGGGTGGGGCATCTGAGATTCAGGAGGGTGTAGCAGGGGCTCTCCCAATCTGGTCAGCTAGCGGGGAGACAAGAGCTTTCTCCTCATCCTCCTGTACAGGCTCTTTCTGGGCATCAAGGACCATAGGACCAAAGAACTGTGGTCCCCTGATAAGGGGTCCCACTCAGTGCCCACACAGAATATTTCATTGCGAGGACCTCTTCCTCCTCTCATATCTCTCGAATTAGTTTACTAAACTCTGGAGGGTTGCTCTTTCCGATAGCTATGCTCAGTTCATTCACCAAGGCAAGATTGTAGCGGGCCCCAATCTGGATCTGTCAAAGGCATACTTTGGGATTCTGGAGGGAACCACAGCCCTGTCTAACTCACACAAAGCACAGTTGGTATCTTTTTCCTTCTCAAGGCATAGCCCTTTTACCCAGCACCCCCGGAAACTATACAAAGATGTCCTGAGTAAAGCACTGCACCTTGCCCTGCAGGGTCCCTCTGGGTATCCCTGAAACCAAAAGGGCCCTCCCCACAGGCAGTACAGCCTCTTAACACCAACTCCCCAACAGGGGTTTTGCCACACTGAAACGTCAGCATCTGTTACTAGGAGTAATGGTCACAGTCTGGACACCCTAGTTGTGAAGTAGTTTTTCCTAATGTTGAACCTGAAACGAGCCTGAACCCATCTTCCAGGAGTTTGTGACCATTACACCTAGTTTTCCCCAAGGGTGCCCTGGTGAACAGTTGTTCATTAAGACCTAGATGTATGCTTCTGATATAATGGTAAGCTGCTACCAAGTCCCCACTCAGCCTTCTCTTTTTCTTGCTGAAGAGTCCCAGGTCCCTCAGCTTTTCCCCACATGGCTTGCCATGCAAGTCTCTGACCATATGGGTAGCCCTTCTCTGGACTCTTAAGCTTTTCCAAGTTCTTGTTAAAGTGCGGAGCCCAGAACTGTATGCACTACTCCAGCTGCAGTCTCACCAAAGCCAAGTAGAGCCGAGTAGAACAGGAGAATCACTTCTTTGCAATGGTTTTGCTGGAGATGTATCAATTGATACATGCCAGGGTATTGTTGGCCCTGCTGGCTACAGCATCGCACTGCCAGCTCATGTTCATACTGTGGTCAATTATTACCCCCAGGTCTGTGGTGGCAAGTGATGGGGGACCTTCAGTCCTGCTGCCTGATGAGAGCCAGCAGTTGCACAAGCACCCATGTCACAAATTTTGCCTGTCAGCAGCTAGGGATGCAGGGCCCCAGAACCCCCCTGCACCAATCTCCTCGATAGCTGGCAGGATTTGTGGCCGTAGCAGGGCCTAGCAGCCAGGCCTGCAATAGTTCCCCTCCCACCACATCCCCGTGCCCCAAGACAGACACACTTGCACAAGCACGCATGTCACAAGTTTGCCTGTCAGCAGCCAGAGATGCAGGGCTCCAGAACCCAGAAGCCCCTGTACCTATCTCCTTAACAGCTGGCAGGCATTGTGGCCGTAGCAGGGGCTAGCAGGCCTGCAGCTTTCACCCTGCAGCGCCTTAACACACACAGTGTCACCCACATTACAAGTTTTGCTTGTCTGCAGCTTGAGGTACAGTTTCCCCCAAACCCCTGCACCTATCTCCTTGAAACTTGGCAGGCTTTGTGGCCTCAGCAGGGACTAGCATGCCTGCAGTTTTGACCCCACTGTAGCTTAACACATACACGTGACATGAGTTTTGCTGTCAAGACTTTGGGGTGCAGTTTCCCTGAAACCCCTACACCTATCTCCTTGAAACCTGGCAGGCTTCATGCCCTCAGAAGGGGCTATGAGTCCTGCATGTTTCATCCAAATCAGGCCAGAAATGACAAAATTATAGGCTGTTTCAACCTTCCCCATTATAGCCTACGGGCGAAATGTCAAAACAGCGTCAAAACGGCGAAACGTTTCAACTTGCCTCATTTTGTTTCGAGGCTGTTTTGACTAATCTATTTCATTTCAATTTTGCTGTTTTGACCTTGAAACAAGTCAAAAGAACGTTGAAACAAAACTGGCGGCGAAATTTTGCACAGCCCTACTGCCTGACTGAGTTCACTTTGGGACCTTGTTCTCTCAAGTCAGGTGATTTCATTGTTCATTATATGCAGAAATAGAGTTTACAAATGAAACTTTCTGCCTCTATTCTTTAGTTCAGGGCTGAATCCAAAACCAGGAGGAATCAATTTGTGAAGTTTTCTGAGATATCACAAAGACAATCTTTTCTGCAAGAGATTCATTGCTTGTGGGACTGGCAGTCTTGCAGGACTTCACCCACTGAGGTCCAGGATTGTTTCTGAACAACTTGTAAGATTGTGGCCCTATCATTTGGAAACCTTAAACATGATTCAGCTATACATCCCTAATTCCTTAACCCAGCCTAGATCCTTCTCAGGGTCTCACTGCTGCCCCGCTTTCCCTTGCTTGGGATTTATAATGCCAAAACTAAAATATGATTTGTTCATTTTGTGATACTCGACATCCATATTCACCTGTGTGCTGCCAGCTGAATCTATTGATAAGTTCCACTCACTGAAGAGTTATGACATTTAGATAGGATCAATTGTTTAATCTTGGTGCTTCTTACCCACATATACAAGGCTAAAGTAGCTGTCCTCTTTGGCATGAGAAAGGAATATTGGAAGCAGTTTGGGAGGTGTTGAACCTTCCTCTGAAGCACTGAGAAGAGACTATAAATGAGGGTTGGGCACCATGTCTCATGAGATTGAATTCCTCTCTTCCCTAGAACAAGGAAGGCACCAGTGAAGTTCAGCGTTTCTTGCTTTCTACTTCCGCATTTTTAACTATACCACTTGGGAGAGCCCATTCTTGTGCCTAATGCTTTCATCCATCATAAAGAGGACACTGAATGGAATTTTACAAGTACATCAACCATCTGCTATATCTGAGGACAGAGCAGTGACTTTCATTGATGATCTCCTTGTATTTGATCACATTCCTTTTCATCTAAGCTGCAGCCTGCAATGTGTCTTCCACAGACTGCAACAGAGGAGTTTCATGTTCAGGCAATACCAGCATTGTGGGAATGAAATATTGAGGATGCATGCCAAATTCCTAACTCCTAAACACCAAGCAGTTTGATGGATAAGTTACTGTACAACAGCCAGAATAGAGAAGTATGTCACAATTCACTAGGCTGGCTGGCCTGGTAGCAGGAATGGGAAGGGGGATTGCCAAAGTAGGGGTCACAAGCCATGAGTCAGGAACCAAATACCAACTCAGGGTCAGGATCCAGGAAACAGAAACCTAGCTACCAAATCTGAGGAAGCATCCACAGGGCAAGGTCTAAGAACAAAGCCAAACCAGGGTCAAAAGCCAGGAAACAGATCTGCAGGGAAATCCAAAGCTGAAAACCAGGAGCATGCCAAAAGCAGTATCAGGAATCAGGAAAGCCAGAAATGTTACTGCGGTGTTGGTTGTAACCGTGTTGGTCTAAGGACATGGCAGACAAGGGTCTGCAGAGATATTACTGGGACGGGAGCTGTTCAGAGACTAGAGACCAGTAGGTTGTGCAGCAGGGGTCAGGTACTGGATGAGTTCCTTAAAAACGGCCCCCGAACCAATCAGAAGGAAGGAGTTGGGGGTCAGCTGGCCTTTTTAAGTTGTAACTGGGTCAGCTACACTTAACAAGGGTTGCAGGGCAAGAGCCTAACTGAGCATTATAGAGCTGACCCAGGTTGCAGAGCAGGAGCCTTACAGTATGGGTACAATAATATTTTTGGGAAAGCAAACCCCTGCACTGCTATGTGGTTTTACCAGATATGACCTCAATACAATCATATATGGCGATATACTCTGGTATACTCACCAGGTTGGGCTTGGTTTCTCTGGTAGTACATTAGCTCTTGCCACTATCTTACTTTTGATCATTATAGCAAAGTTCATATTCCAGGGGCATCTACGACACCCCCTGGTGGCCATGCAACCCCTGCCTGCTCCAGCTCTACCATGCTCTCCCCTTCCTACTCGTCTGCCATGCCTTGATATATTTGTTTGATCAAAAGGGGGGCTTTTTAAGGGTGCTAGAGTGAGCCCGTTCTTCTGGCCACCATCAGGTCCCTCCCAGACCCTGCCGTATTCTCGATTCTGGCCATCTTGGGCTAACTGGGTCCTCCTGACCCACCTGTGCCACCACAGGCCACCTGTAGGCTTAGGGGCTGTTACATGGCACCAACCATCCCTTACACCACACCCATGCCTCACAGGTGTTGCCAGGCAATCACTCCCTTGTCTGGACCTCAGCCTTCTTGACCTTCAACCCTTTTCTTTTCCTGAGCCCTCAAGCTCCAGTCTACCGTGTCAGAGCAAGCTTCTGGGTTCCAGCCCCTGTCTCTCCCACTTGGCTGAGAGACTCTGCCCTGACTCTGATATCAGGCCTTCTCAGACACCTGTGGTCCTGTCCTCACCATGCCCTGGGTGCTGAATCTATTTTGGCTCTGTCTGTCTGGGCCCCTAGCCCTGTCTCCACCCTGCTTAGGGCACTGAACCTCCTTTGGCTCTCTCTGGGACCCCTGGCTTGGCCTCAGCTCTGGTCTGGGCATTGAGCCTGCTTCAGCTCTATCTGGTCTCCTGGCCCTATCTGGCTTGAGTTGCATTCAGATGTAGTCCTTCCCTAGGCTGCCACCCTATATGGCTCAAGCCCAGTCTATGTCTCAAGACCCCGACCCCTGGCAGGGCTCCAGATACTCTTGTGCCTTCAGGCACAGCTGGGACCTCCATACCACCCCTGCTAGTCCCAATCCCAGACCACTGGTCCAAAACCCAAAGGGAAAAAGCACACTGGCTGTAACATAAACTTAACCTGCTCCAGGTAGAGCAAGTGGCTCACTGTCTTGTAGCAAGGCTTGCCCTTACCTGCGGTTGTACTCCTCCATAGGGCACCAGTACTCCCTTGTAGTCCTCCTGGCCAGGATTTCTTCATTCAGTGGCTTGCAGGGCTATACTCCTTGATTTTTACTCAGTCCCAGACTTATATGCTGCTCAGGCCTGGCCCACGTTCAGTCAGGTGACCTCTTAACTGGCCTGACCACAGGGTTGTTTATTGACCCCAGCCTTGATGATGGCCTTTGTCTGGCTCAGAAAAACCCTTACCTTAAAGGGCCCATTCCTCTCTTCTGTAATAGGGTAAGGGTTCCCTGTGACAGTCATCAATAGGAAGTGTCCTTTTCCCAAGCTGGTGTTGAGGTTAGTAGGTCTATATTACATCATTCCAGAGACATCACCATAAGTACACAGTGTATTGGCAATTTGACCTTTCTGATGCCCTTTATTAGGAAAGGGTCATCTAGTTTGTGAAGTTTAGTCTCTGAACATGTCTCATAGTTAGGGGTCTACGTAAATTAAGGAAACAGGCAGTTGCTTTTGCAGTTCGTGGGGATGCCCACTATTTTTGTGGATTTATTGCAGGACCACCCCATGCCTCTAATTTGTTAATAGGGCTGTCTGGGTCCTGTCCCTCACCACTGATTGATGCAGAGGCACAGGACCACACAGCAGGCAGCCCTCTCAGCCAATCAGTGGCAGGGGGCAGGGGAGGCTTAAGCAGCATTTGGCAGTGGGGGGTCTTCACATGTGCCTCATTATAGGCAGGCAGGTTGCAGGGAGTTTTGCCCTTGCTGTAATTTAAGAGTGATAGGTAAACATTGGTGTGTGAATCTGTAGCTTTTTTCAACAATTTCTTCACTATTTATATTCCATTTTCCACCAGACCATTGGATTGTGGGTATTTAGGACTTCAAGTGTTGTGACAGAATCCATATTTGTTTGCAAACTCTTTAAAATGAAAATAGTTGAACTGAGGTCCATTGTCTGTTCTCACAATTTGTGGAATCCAGTGTCAAGCAAAAATCAATTTGATGTGAGTTATGACATGGTTTGTTGTAGTACTTTCAAGCAATGCAATTTCAGGATAGTGAGAATAATAATCCAGCACTAATGCATAATTTGTCCTGCATGCATGAATAAATCAATGCTCACTTGATACCATGGAGCTACAGGCTCCTCCATGACCATCATGGGCTTTGCGCTGATCTGTATTTTAGGCATATTGTACAAGCCTTTACAGCATCTCCTGGCATTATTTAAGTTGGGCCAATATAGAGCACCTTTTGCTCTCCTTTTGCATTTTTCAATGCTTAGATACCTCTCATGTATTCTGTTTAACAATGTCTTTATTCAGCACTGCTGGAACAACAAGTTGTGAGCCTTTGAACAAAATGCCATCCAGTACTGACAGCTCTTCCTTGAAATGAGAGCAGGGGCTAAGTATATGTTTTCCAGGCCAACCAGCACAAATAGCTGTTATTAGGGGTGTGCAAAGCGGGCTGTATTTGATTCAGATTCGGCCCGAATCAGGGACAGTGATTCGATTAGTTGATTCGGATCACTGTCCCTGATTCGATTCGGCTGAATCCGAATCTGAATATTCGATGCTGATTCAGAGAATCAGTGATTCAGACATAGACACAGCTTTAAATGTTTTTTCTACAGACCTCAAGGTACCAGCATGGTTTGTGAATGCCGTGATGCTGGGGTGGATGAAGCGTCTCACATGAGTGCAGGGGAGCCCTCCACATGTTTGGTGGTGAACCTGGAAGTGGACCAGAAGTACTTCTGGTCTACTTCCAGATCCACCAGGGAGCACACAGCCCCCCCCCCCCCCCCCCGTGCCTCCCCCCAACTCAGTGATCAGCCATTGGGGGGCCCTGGGTGCCCCCCCTCAGTCCCAGAAGGCACCAGTCACTGAGCTGGGGAGGTGCAGGGAGGCCCCCCTGTGTGCTCCCCAGTGGACCCGGAAGTGGGCCAGAAGTGCTTCTGGTCCACTTCTGAGTCTGCTGCCAAGCACGCTGGTCTGCTCTGTTAAGTTAGGTAGATATTTCCCTACAAAATTGATCATTCCCAGTAATCTTTGTACTCCTTCCTTATCTGTAGAGGATGGCATGTTAGTAATGGCTTTAACCCTTGAAGAATCAATTACAACCCCGTCTCAGAGAGCTTTTCTCCCAGCTATGTGATTTCTTTGAGCCCAGATTTGCATTTTTGTTTGTTTGATTTCAAACCTATTCTGTGAGCTCTCTCTACTACCTTTCTTAGCCTCAGGTCATGTTCTTCCATAGTATTTCCCTAAACTAATATATCATCAATATAAACCATAGTTCCATCAAGACCTTCAAAAATTTGTTGCACCTTTCTGTGAAATACTTCAAATGCAGAACATAGGTCAAAAGGAAGCTTACAAAAACAATACCTTCCGTAGGGGGTATTGAAGGTACATAATCTAGTGCTATTCTTTTCTAGGGGCACTTGCCAAAACCCAGAAGAGGTATCTAAAGTGGAGAAATATTTAGCTTCTGCCAGATTGCCAAAAACCTCTACTTCGGTGGGAATAGGAAAATGCTCCCTTTTGATATACCTGTTCATTTGCTTAGGTTCCAGACATAATCTCAAAGATCCATCTTTTATTTCTATTATGACAAGTGAATGAACCCAAGCAGTTGGTTGCTCTACTTTTTTTATTATGTGCATGTTAATTAATCTACCTAATTTTTTTTCTTTTTCTCCCTTAGTACAAGGGGAACTTTTCTTCGAGTGTGTATGGTGGGAGTATTTGATTCTCTTAATTCTATCTTGTACCCAGTTGACAGTTTCCCTATGCCTTGAAACACATTATAAAACTTCTTCTATGTACTTGCCTTCTAGTCCTTTAATGGCATCCATTCTCTCTTAATCAAACTTGGAGTTTTACACATTTGCAACTCAGTAATTGACACTAGCTTTCCTGGGGTTGTTATAAACTGAGCGTTTACTATATTACTGTTGTATCTAATCACTTTCAAAGTGATTGAATTGTTTGCATGTGTTGCAGTGCTTACCAAATGCAGGGCATTGGATGGGTTGTGGTAACCCCTACAGCATTTGCATCTGGCCATTGTTTCTTCAAGCAATTCTTGGCCTCCGCTTGTCTGCATCATAGTGAGATCCTCCTTTCTGTAGTGTTTGTGTGTTGTCTTATGCTTTTGCAGTCTTGTAATCCTGTCTAGTTCAGCTTGTTCTGTTTTTCCTCCAGCTTCTGCAGCCTGGCATTTGTTATCTCAGTCACTTGGCACATTCTAGCTGCCTTTTCCAAATTAAGCTCAGGTCCTCTAGCAGTCTTTTCCTGAGGCTTGTATCTCTTATACCCATTACTATTTGGTCTCTGATTATGGACTCTTTTAGGTCTCTAAAGTTGCATGTCTGGCTCAGGGGTCTGAGGTCTTTGACAAATTCCTCTATTGTCTCATATTCTTTCTTCTGTCTTATGTGGAAATTATACTGTTCAAAGATTTCTTTTTGTTTGAGCATATAGTATAAGTCAAACTTGTTTATTAGTGCCATGGCTTTTCTGTTTTGCTTCTGACAGTTGTAGGCTATTGATGGAGCTTCTGGGCCTGCTATATTTAAAAAATAGCTACATTGAGTGGATCTTCCTTCCTTGTAGCTTCACTGGCCATCATATCTATGTTAAAACTCTGCTTAAATTTCTACCAGTTTTCTGCTGCATTGCTGGACAGCTGTAACTCATCTGGAATTCTGAGATGCTCCATTTTTTTTTCTTCACACCCCACTCCTGGTACCATGTGTTGTTCTCAGAAGACCAAGGAGTTAATCTTACAGAATGATAAAGCTTGTTTATTCAGAGAGCAGGACTCTGTAAACTGTTCTGCTGTTTCCTCCTGCAATCCCTGGGCAAATGTAACAACTTATACATAACACTCTTAAAGGTATCCACGCACCTACTACAATGAGACTCTGAGGCTGGTTGTAGCCTCTGTGACCAGAAGTGATACAAATAAGATTAATTTTTCCTGAGCTTAAGTATGATGGTTGACTTGGGCAAGATTTATTATACCAGCAGAAAACTAATAAGATTAGAGTGAAGATAACATTTTCAAATGCATCTAAGTGATTTAAGAGCCTAAATCCCATTTTCAAAAAATGCTTAGGCATATTGGCACTTTTATATGTACTCCAAGGCTCATGGGGGGGCAGCACTTTAATTAGAGTGGCTAATTAAAGTACCACTGTGTCTCCTGGATTGGCGTCCCCGTGCTTAAAAATGGTGGCAGGGGTGCTTGAACTAAAGCTCATTCAACAAGCTTTAGTTCAAGCACCCCCACTGCCATTTTTAAGCATGGGGACACTGATAAACAAGTCACAGGAGGTTGCTGGAGTATAGCAATTGCATGGCCATGTGCTGGAATTCCAGTGTGTCTGAACAGTCTTAGCGCTCATGTATAGTGCCCTTAGGTCCTGAAAACCAATGGTATTAAGGCATCTAGCTTCAGTTAAAATCAATGGGAGCTAGTTGCTTACATGTTAGGCCTTGAGAACCTAAGGCTTATTGAAAGTTAATGGGATTTCTGCTCCCAATTCAAACAAATGTTTTGCAATTTCAGTATTGAAGAGCGTAATACCAACGCCTTTTCTGGTTAGGGTGTCTTGCTATAGCTCTAAAGTGGTGAGATCAAGGCCTGGCTTGGGCTTGTGACAAAAGATTTTCTCTCCCTGATAATTCAGCTATAAATAGGTATGTAGCCATTAATACTGGGTATTCCAAGTGCCTGGCTGTGATGTTGACTGCATCACTGCCTTATGAACTTCTGGCTAAGAAATTGGTGTCTTAACCATGCTAAGATGTTAGGCTCAGATGGACCATCTTTTTCTGTAGAGCTAATTGGTGCTTCTATACAAAGGGGTTACTTGAAGCTAGAAACAATACTTTTTCAAATAGAAGGGCCACCTGTATGATTAGTGGCCTAGAGGATAGGCCCTATGAGGAGAGACTCCGGGAACTGGGTTTGTTCAGTCTGAGCAAGAGATAAAGGTGACTTGATAGCCACCTACAAGTACATCAGGGGTGAGCACCAAGATCTAGGGGAACAACTCTTCAGGAAGGCACCCCATGGGAGGACAAGGACCAATGAGCACAAGCTAATTGAGGGAAAATTTAGGCTGGACATAAGGAAAAACTTATTTTCCATAAGGGTAATTAGAATCTGGAACACGCTCCCAGCAGAGGTGGTGCAGTTACCATCCTTGGAGGTATTCAAGAGGAGGCTGGATAAGCACCTTGTTAAGCTCATTTGAGCCCAGTAACCTCCTACCCTTGGCAGGAGACCGGACTTGATGATCTTGCAGGTCCCTTCCAGGCCTTTGATTTTATGATTCTATGAAATTTTCAATGTTATTGGCATTTTCCATTTTTTTATGCAAACCACCCTGTGCTATTTCTTACCACATGTTTCATTGAAATGATTTTCAGCCTTAGAACTTCTCCATTTGGTGAAAACTATTTTTCTTATTAAAAAGCAGATCATTTCAAAGCTGATTTTGAAAGTATTTTAGATTAAATGTTGGCAGGGAAAGTTGTGAAAAATGCAAGTTGGGCCCATTTCAAACCCTGCAAAACAGAAACAATTTACAATTTGTTGTCTTAAAATTTAATTTGTTACCATTGTTTTCCTGTTTTTTTCCTGTATCTGCTTGATGGCTTGGCAACCTCCCTTAGGGCACTGCTTCCATGGCCTACTTAGGATGATTTCTGAGAGGCCCTCTTTACCCTGTACACACTAATTCCTCAAAAAATGATGCAATGCAAACCCCTTGGAGAACTCAGCACCCCTCTTAGGCTCTGTCTTGGGCATGCTCACTGGCAGGCTCTCAGGGCTGCTCTGAGGTAGTTGTATTGCCTCATTTGGGGGGGTTACTGCATATGGTGCTGGAGCAAACAGGAGGAATGTACTTCAGTGCTGCCCTGCAGGCATTACAGAGGCAGGGAAGAAAGGCCCTCAGAGATGTTCAAAGGAAGAAGATAGGGGTTATGGAAGCAGCAGATGCAGAAAGTCATGTCTCCTTTTAGTTTCTCTTGCCTGCTGCCTAGAATGTTATAGGCATATTATTGCATGGGGGCACCCCCACACCTCTAGCTCACCCTGTGTCATATGTTTGGGCTGTGCTGGAGGAAATTAAAAAATAAATAGGAGAATACAGTGTATTTGTCTTGCATGATTAATTTAACTGTGTAACATGGTGCCAGTCCCAATCTGTTGCTTACTACAATATTGTAGCTAACTCATAATTCCATAGTTTCATAGTTGGTAGGGTTGGAAGGAACCTGAACAGATCATCAAGTCCGACCCCCTGCCATGGCAGGAAAGAGTACTGGGGTCAAATGATCCCAGCAAGGTGTTCATCTATCCTCCTCTTAAAGACCCCCAGGCTAGGAGCCAGCACCACTTCTCCTGGAAGTTGGTTCCAGATCCTACCCACCCCGACAGTGAAGTAGCGCCTCCTGATGTCTAGTTTGAATCTACCCTCTGCCAGCTTGTGACCGTTATTTCTAGTCACTCCTGGTATTGCTCGGGGGAACAGGGACTCCCCCAATGCCTGCTAGTACCCCCTGACTAGTTTGTAAATGGCCACTAGATCCCCCCTCAGCCTTCTCTTGTGGAGGCTGAACAGGTTCAGGTCCCTTAGCCTCTCCTCGTAGGGCCTGCCCTGCTGCCCTCTGATCATGCGGGTGGCCCTCCTCTGAATCCTCTCCATGTTGTCCACATCCCTCCTGAAGTGCAGAACCCAGAACTGGATGCAGTACTCCAACTGTGGCCTGACCAGTGTTGCATAGAGGGGCAGGATCACCTCCTCGGACCTGCTTGAGATGCATCTGTGGATGTATGACAAGGTGTGGTTGGCCTTCCTGACTGCTTCCCCACACTGTTGGCCCATGTTCACTTTGGCATCAATAATGACTCCAAGATCCTTTTCTGCCTCTGCACTGACAAGAAGGGAGTTCCCCAGCCTGTAGGTATCCTGCTGGTTCTTCCCCCCCCAGGTGCAGTACCTTGCACTTGTCAGTGTTGAAACCCATCCTGTTCTCATCCACCCACCCCTGTAACCTATCTAGGTCTGATTGCAGCCTATTCCTCCCTTCTAGCATGCCCACTTCCCCCAACATCTTAGTGTCGTCTGTGAATTTGAACAGGGTGTTTTTTACCCCCTTGTCCAAGTCGCTGATGAAGATATTGAACAGTGCGGGCCCGAGGACCGAGCCCTGGGGAACCCCACTGCCCACATCCCTCCAGGTAGAATAAGACCCATACACCACCACTCTGGGTGCGGCCCTCCAGCCAATTAGTGACCCATTTGACTGTGTAGCTGTCAATGCCACAGTCCCCTACTTTTTTAATGAGAATGACTCAGGTCAAACTACATCTCAGGTAAGTGCATGGAACATCTAGGTGAATAGCACATTTTGGCTCCACTTTCTACTTTCTAGCTTAATTATTTAACTGCATGCTAACTGCCATTACAACTTGTACTCTGTTTAACCAGGATTGAAACAGTGAAGGGGAAGCAGCTATCAAAGAGCTGCTCTTTAAAAGCTTTGAAAATGACATGAGCTAGTCAGTCTCACAGCTGCTGTCTCCCCTCATTTTCTAATTACAGCCCCAACAGCAAGTATCAGAAGCCTTGAAAATGAGGGGAACAAATGGGGTTGGGTCTGTTAATACCACAGCACTGATAGTGCTGTGTGCTTAACAAGCATTGATTTTCACATTTGGTTCAGATTAGCACAAACTCAGTAAGCACGTAGCCTTTTTTCAGTCCCACACTTAACACACTTAACTGAGTACATTGTAAGTAGAATATGCCCAGAAGGTTGAGCTATCCAGTGCAGCAGTTCCACTGAAAGCTTAAAAAAGGTAGCAAGTAATTTAAGCATTCATCCAGTCTTGAAAATTATGATGTGTCTATTTCAACCAGTGAAAATCTAACCAAGTTTCTATATAGATTTAGAATACATTGAATTGTCACCATATAACATTTTTTTCACAACAGAATCATGTATCAGGATTCCGGGAAGAGCCATGTTGCTATCTCAGAGTGCCTCAACTGTGGGAAGAATTTCTGAAGGAATGATGGCACAGCGTATGCTGAGCATGGAAATACTGCAAGGATGAATAGAAGCATACCTCAAGAAAATGGATGCTGATATCAAGAGCTGGAAGGAACTAGCTGCTAACTGATTCTAGTGGTGCTGCAACCTAAACCAAGTGGCAGCTCATTTCAAGGTACAGTGTCTTCACCTCAAAGAGAAGAAGAGAGAGAGGAGGAAGGAAAAGGAGAGAAATCACTACCTACGGTCTACTCTCCCCTGTGGAAAGACTTGAACTTCTGCAGATGGATTGGACTCTTAAGTCACCTCAAGACCCATCAATGAGTCATGGTACAGATCATCCTCAAATTGAAGGATGGCCATCGCCACCAGCATGTTGGGATCCCCCACTGCACAGAATACTAAAGAATACTAAAGAAGACAAGATCCACTTACACAGGCACAGTTCCCACTATAGCTAGGTCACAGGAAGACATCTGTTTCATCTTCTGGCCAAATTGAAACTGGTGAGCTTTCATGTTTACCAGTCAAATATTAACTGTGCTTTTTGGAGAGGCAAACCAGCTTTGGAGCGGGCTATGTCACTGACTGGTTGAAATCTGTATAATATGATATAGTGTTGAGGAAATCAGAAAGAGGAAAATGAACTGTTGTACCTCGTTGCCAGGCAGTGATGGTTGCTGGTAGATACCATTATGGTGGAAGCAGTATGAAACCAAGATAGATGGCTGACAGCATAGATGCTCTATCAGATTGTTTCAGGATTGAAAGAGAAACATCACAATTTTCAGAACTAGACATTCTTTTAAAGCTTGTTTTAACTCAACCACAAGTAAGCAGGCACCACAGAGAAATAACTGGCCAAGTCTGTAATCTTTGATATGCAGGAAGTCGGGTGTAATATATATTAAGGGCCCTTCAAATCTTAAAATCTATGGCCAGGTACAGAAGTTACACTTATTGTGCAGTAGGAATGCAGAAAGCGCTCTATAGCTGTAGCCAAACAGATGGTTACGGTACATAGAGCCCTGTAATAACAGTGGATCTTGCTCTAATGTAACCCTGGATGGATGTTCAGACAGCTAGTGGAAGCTTCCAGATCACAGGCCCTGGTTCTCATGGGGGACTTCAATCAGCGTATCATCTGCTGGGAGGGTGCAGGTGATCTAGAAAGTTTTTGGAGAGTGTTGGAGGCAACTTCCTGATGCAAGTGTTGGAGAGACCAACTAGGAGCCATGCTCTTCTTGACCTGCTGCTCATAAACGTGGAAGAATTGGTGGGGAATGTGGTAGTGGATGGCAGCTTGGGCAGCAGTGACCACAAGATGATCAAGTTTAGGATCCTGACAAAAGGAAGAAAGGAGACAGCAGAGTAAGGACCCTGGATTTCAGAAAAGCAGACTTTGACTCCTTCAGAGAACTGATGGGCAGGATCCCCTGGGAGGCCAGTCTGAGAGAGAAGGGAGTCCAAGAGAGCTGGTTGTGTTTTAACGAAACCTTACTGAGGATTCAGGAACAAACCATCCTGATATGTAGAAAGAATAGCCAAATATGGCAGGTGACAAGCTTGGCTTAGCAGAGAACCCTTCAGTGAGCTTAAACACAAAAAGGAAGCTTACAAGGAGCGGAAGCTTGGACAGATGACTAGGGAAGATCATAAGAATATTGCTCAGGCATGCAGGGATGAAATCAGGAAGGTCAAAACACAACTGGAGTTGCAGCTACTAAGGGATGTGGGGAGTTTCTACAAGTGTGTTAGCAACAAGATGATAAGAGAAAGTGTGGGTCCTTTACTGAATGGGTAAGGCAACCTAGTGACAGATGACAGTGAAAATGCTGAAGTGCTCATTGCTTTTTTTACTTTGGTATTCACAGGCAAGGTCAGCTCCCAGACTACTGCACCAGGCAGCACAATTTGGGAAGAAGGTCAGCAGCCCTTGGTGGTGAAAGAACAGGTTAGGGACTATTTACAAAAGCTGGATGTGTGCAAGTGCATGGGGCCAGATGCAATGCATTTGAGGGTGCAGAGAGTTGGCTGATGTGCTTTCAGAGCCACTGGCCATTAACTTTGAAAATTTGTGCTGATGGGGAGAGGTCCCTGACGACTGGAAAAGAGCAAATATAGTGTCCATACTGAAGAAAGGGAAGAAGGAGTATCCAGGGAACTACAAACCATTCAGTGTCACCTCAGTCTCTGGGAATATCATGGAGCAGGTCCTCAAAGAATCCATTTTCTAAGCACTTGGAGGAGAAGAAAGTGATCAGGAACAGTCAGCATGAATTCAACAAGGGCAAGTCATGCCTGACCAACCTGATTGCCTTCTATGATGACTGGCTCTGTGGATGCGGGGAAAAAAGTGGACGTGATACAACTTGATTTTAGCAAGGCTTTTGATACGGTCTCCCACAACATTCCTGCAAGCAAGATAAGGAAGTATGGGTTGGATGAATGGACTGTAAGGTGGATAGAAAGTTGCCTGGGTATCGGGCTCAACAGGTAGTGATCAATTGCTCAAGGTCTAGTTGGTAGCTTGTATCAAGTGGACATTGTTTTTGAGCTATTATGGAATCACCTCTATGTGCACTAGGCAAACATGCATAAATCAGGGAAAAAATATTTTTTGAAATAAACTTAAAATACATGATAGTAGATGTTTGACTTTTAGTATGATTTGGGTTTTTTTCCAGTTCCAAGATGGCACCCCCCCTCCAAAAGAAGTAGTTCCGGGGGCCAGTGGAGGGACTTCCAACAGCAAAGGCCAGTGGTTAGGGGGCGGGACTTCTGGTCCCAAGATGGCCACCAGGTGGCAGGGCACCAGTCAAGGGGTGCAGCTACCATTGCAGCCCTCGACAGCTCACCAAAGCTCATTAAGCAGCCCTCCAGCCAAAATAATTGCCCACCCCGAGCTAGACTGTTCTCAGTGGTAACAGATGACAGAACAAGGAGCAACGGTCACAAATTGAAGCAAGAGAAGTTTAAGTTAGATATTAGGAAAAAACTTTCTTACTTGGAGGTGGTGAGGCACTGGAATGGGTTATCTAGAGAGGTGGTGGAATCTCCATCCTTGGAGATTTTAAGACCCAGCTAGACAGAGCTTTGGCAAGGATAATCTAGCTGGGGATAGTCCTGCTTTGAGCAAGGAGTTGGAATAGATGACCTCCTGTAGGCCCTTTCAACCCTAATTTTCTATGATTCTAAGATTTCATGATGTGGTATCAGTGTGGTAGGTTAGAATACTGCAATGAACACCTGTACCAGATCCCATCACGACTTATGGTAGGTCCCATTCTGCTGACATCCCAAGGAGCATTGTGATAGCCCAATCACCCCCTCTCCCAGGGCCACACTGTAGCTCTTCCCAGAGCTTATGTGGTCTGCCCAAGTGCCAGGCTGGCCCCACCCTGTCCCTAGGCTGTCACTGACATCTTGTTCCCCCCAGCCAGCTAGGAGCCACTGTCTGGTATTATCGCTCAGTGTGCAGATTCCATCTATCCTGTCTGAGCATTTATAAAGATTTGCAGCTTTTGATTAAGTGCTGTGCTGTGCTGTGCTGTGCTGTGCTGTGCTGTCTGTTTGACACCACATTCACACAGGGGGCTGTCCAGGATGTTCATCTTGTACAGTGTTGTTTTGAAGCATCCATATCCAGATCTCGGTCTGTTCACTTTGACCCATGCTTCTCTGTCAAAGTTGTGCCCAATGGGGGACTCTTTTGGTGTTGGTATAAAACATTGTAGGA
This sequence comes from Alligator mississippiensis, assembly GCF_030867095.1. NCBI lineage: Eukaryota > Metazoa > Chordata > Crocodylia > Alligatoridae > Alligator > Alligator mississippiensis. The sequence goes on from NC_081832.1 coordinate 44,185,838, forward strand.
ATAGATTTCAAACTAGATTACTCTGAATAATCATTTCATTTCCATCCACCCCACACCTTCTCTAAATTTAGTGCAACACACAAGGCCACAGTACCTGGCCTGTTGGACTCTCCACACAGGCCCAGCACTGCCTCCCATGAGGAGACTGTTGCCCTCCTGGGCCAGAGTGGTGAGGAAGGCTCCCACTCACCTCCACCCCTGGCATGGAGAGCCCTGCTTCAGAGATTCCTCCCTGGGATGAGATTCCCAAGTGTCCCATGGGGCAGAGGAGGGGCTGGATGGCAACCATGGAAAAATACACTGTGCATTGATTGGGAGATGTTGGGGAGGGAGTAGAACAGGACAGGAGATATGGCATATGTGAGCCATTGACCCATGGTACAAGAAGCCAGGAAGGCATCTGGTGGGGCCTGCTTCGGGGAACAGCATTAGGGAGGGGAGGGGGACCAGGCTGCCCAAGATGCGATGCCAGGGCCAGCACTGATTCAGCCTGCCTTCCAGGGCTAAGTTGCCATCCCTATCCACTGGCATTCACCAGCATAGGCACAGGCCCCAGAGAGGACATCGGGGATGGTCTACCATCCCACTGGGCCAGGCCACTATGGGCCCAGGTCCCACTGTGGGGAAGTAGTACAGCCTCTGGAAAAATAGGCTTCCCCCGGGGCTCTGGGCCAAGTTTTGGAGCGGGCAGTATTCCACAGTTTTTCTTTATTATGCACACAAAAAGTTTGGCAGCTGCAACATTTAATTAAGCTGAGGGGCACCAGTTTTGTGAGCAGCATTCCCCCTGCCACCCCAAGGTTTCATATTTGTTAAACTGAGCCCCTGCAGCTGCCCACCTCTTTCCTCCCCCCTTAACGTCATGAATTCCTGGTGGAGTCGGGGTCTTTCCCCTCTCTCAGTGTTAACTAAGAAGATGGTTCCAAGTTCTGGAGCAGGGAACATTTCAGTTTTTGTTTAATAAACAGACTAAAAGTTTGGCAGCTTCAACATTTGATTAAAATGAGGCACATCTCTTCTTCAGGTCACATTCCTCCATGCCCTGGTGTGTGCCCCTGCAGGAAGGGTTAGCAGGGAGAAGGGAAGGGGGATGTTGTGGGTTTTGTGCAGCGGTGTTCAAAAAGCAGGGCCAGAGTTGCCTGGGGGTGGAGACTGCTGAGGGTGCCACATGGAGTAGGTGGGCAGGGTCTCCATGGAGACTGGCACAAGACTCCCATGGGCAGGGCACATTTGGCTCAGCAGGAAGTGGCATCCAGGAGTAGGAAGAGGCCCGGGATTGCAGGGTGGTGACAGTGAAGGACTGGGACCCAGGGCAGAGCTGCAATCTACTCTCTGCACATCCCTTCCCATGGAACTGGTGGCTGTCACAGGGACATGCGGGTAGTGGATCACAGCTCTGCCCCGGGCCCCAGCCCTACATGCTGTCACTGCCCTGCAATCCCAGCCCCACCCATCCATCCTACTCCCAGACCCTACTCCCTGTCCATGTACCTGGCCAAGTGCACTCTGCCCATGGGGGTCTCAGGCTGGTCTCCATGGAGACCCTGCCTGCTTGGTCCATCTGGCTCCAGATAGGATCAAGTTTCCCCCACCCCTGCTGCTCCAGGCTGGGTCAGCACCCCCCTCCTCCCTGCCATCCTCCCAGCCTGCAACAGCTCACCAAAACCCCTTAAGTGGCCCTCCAGCCAAAATAATTGCCCAACTCTGGGCTAACGTGTGTTCTGCTTCTTCCTGACCTAACCGTGGATGCTTAAAGCTTGAAAGTTAGAGTGCTTCTGCTTCAGGCTTCTTCAATGCCTGTACTTAGTCTGTGACTCTCAGAAACAATTTGTACAGCATATTTCTTAGGACTCTGTAGTCTCAAAGGCCTTCATTACTGAATGACCAGAAATTATCAAAGGAATAAAAAATACAATGCAGAAGCAAGGAAGGGGGTGGGGGCAAGTGGGGCAGGGGGGAACAATATATAAATGGTGAGAGGAGTGTGTGTGGCAGCCCACTTCTCCAAGTGCATGTTAGTGATGTGCCAGGGTTGAAAAGGATAAGGACATTGCAGCACAAATATACAGACTAGTAACCAATCTGTCAGACAGCGAGAGGCAACCGGCTGAAATCATGTCAAAGGCAGACAGCAGAGAAGCACTAATAGTGTCACAGACGGAGATAGGAGATGGTGGGTCAGGAAATAACAGCCTGGCTTTGCTTGGGAGGATGATGATGCTGTGCAGAAGAGCTGGGTAAAATCAAAGTCAGTGAGAAAAGGAGGATGGTAAGACAAGAACTAAGTAATTTAAAGGTTGTAAGATCTTCCATGATATTCAGAGCACACCAGTAATTATTAGAGCCAATAGCAAGATTGAACTTAGTTGTAGAGATCGGCCCATATCACATCCAAATAACTGAGTACCTTCCTGCTATAATACTGCTCTTTCCTAACCCATTCCTGGTGTTTTATACCTACCCTTGTTGTGTCATTGGGCCCTTGTACACATGACAGAAGTTTAGTCCTTCAGGGTTGCATTCTATGTCCCCTAAATTGAAACAGAGAGTTTTATTTTTCCATCACTGTGTTCACGTCATCAATCTTAAATCTCATGAAATGATCAGTGAACTATTCACAGTAAATTACTGCAGGGGGCACTGCATAACAACCCACCCCACTGATCTCTTTGTACTAAATTACAGCAGGGGGTGCCATACACTGTTAATCTCCGCCATAGACCGGTGATGTCTATAGCTCACAGCTTGCTGATATGTACAGATGACCAAAAGTGGTGTGATTGCATTGATTAATTTATTTTAATGTAATTAATTCTCATTTAATTAATTCAATTAATTTTTCGTGTTTTACATGTACGTTTTTAGGTTTTTTTTAAATTTCACACCAATATTTTAACAAATGTTATTCCATTTTATTCTTATTCTTTTCATTCCTATCTTTATTTTTATCCTCATCTTATTTTTTATTTTCCTATGTCTATATCATCAATAAACTTTATTTCATGTGTAGCAGGCTCACCTTTCAGAGCTTGGGTTGAGTCCCAGGCTTGAGATCCTGCTGTTTTGATTGGTGGAGCCCATCCACCAATCAGGAGGCAGCAGGAGGAAAAGGCACGCCCCTTTCCTGAGGGGAGGGGGAGAAGAGCTCGCTCAGACCTGATTGAAGACTGTAAACTGTCGAGTCGGAAGGGGCAGAGTCTGGAGCATGTAAAAGGAGCTGCATGCCCACATGCCCAGCACGGGGGAGGGGGGCAGATGCAGAGAGGTTCTCAAGAAGAGCGGAGCCAAGAAAAGCTGGGGAGCTCTCCCCCAGCGGGCAATAGACCCAAGGCTCCTAAAGCTTCCACTGGAGGACCAGCCTTGGGAGCGGTGCGAGACCACTCAGGCAGGTGACAGCGCATAGGGATGGTGCACAGAGACCCAGCCCTGGGAGCGGTGTGAGACTGCTCAGGCCCATCACAGTGCACACTTCAGTGCATGAAGCCCAGACTTTGAGAGCTGCAAGCGACAGCTTGAGCCTGCAACCCCGGCAGGGCCTTGGGGGCCACAGTGAGGTGGCTCAGGCCCCATCACCCAGCAAGCGGCCAGATCCCATGGTGCACAGGGCGGCGCACAGGCCCAAGCCTTGGGAGCAAGGGAGCAGCGGAGGCTGCTTGGGTTAACCACTGAGCATGAGGACGGCTGGCTGGAGCCTGAAGGACCCAGCCTTTGCTAAGAGAGCCCTCAGTGCCAAGCCAGTGCACAGGGAAATGGTAGTGCTGCGGTGTGAGGCCCAGGAGCCAGCAGCTGAAAGGAGCTGAGCCCTTGGTGCCCAGAATGGGGGACAGGGTGGGGAGGAACCCAGTGGCATGGGAGAGGCCTGGAGAGGCGCTCCAGTAGAGGAGACCCAATTGAGCTGCGCCCTGACCACTGCCACTTGAGGAGACTTGAGTCATTGGGCCCTTGGGTCCCACAGGGGAAAGGCATTTGGGGTGGGCAAACCCAGAGAAGGGGCTGGGTGAGCAGCCCCCCCCCCCCCCGCCTAGTCAACGCCCTAAGGGGAGGGGCCCCTGCTGCTTCCTGGACACACTTATAGGACCCCATTGGAAGAAGGACTATCTCTTGCCATGGGTCAGGGACTATATTAAGGGATAGATGTTATTAAGATTGTTCATGTTTGCACCTTATATTTTGTAATTGAAATGTTTTAATTGAAATGTTGTATTGTGATGCTGTAAATCATGGTATTTAGGGTTTGACCTTGGTTATTGGTTAGTGTTCTCTGTGTAAATATATATATATATATGATATTTAGCTTTATGTTTATATATATTATAACTTAATAAATTGTATATAGTTAAGAACTTTGGGCTTGGGCTAACTCTATAAAGGAAAGAGGGATCTGCTTGAAATTCTGGCATCCCTCTCTCAGCACCCCCTCCTGCCTACTCATCCTATTCAATTGAGAATAGGGTACACCCTTGGGTGTACCTGGGTTACATTTGTGTAAACCTGCTTCTTTTTATTTCACTCAAACAACCACCCCTACAAACAGGGTGCTGAAATTCTCCAAGCACTTATGCACACAAATCTGCACTCTGTGAATTTCTTATATGTATTTTTGTGCACATATTCAAGTGTTGTGGTGCACTAATTGGAACACCAATAATGCACTCTCTGCATTATCTCACAGGGGTCCTAATCCTGGAAGATGCCTGAAACACCCCCCCCCCTCCCTTCTGCACCCACATTCCTGCATTCACATTCCTGCACTGTTGGGGGTCATTGTTTCATTCAGTGTTTCCCTTGCATCCCCAGACACTGGTTACCATGTCTCTGTTCCCAGAGCCCCCCAGGTTCTGGTTTCCTCAGGCAGTCCCCCATGCTCCGCTCCACCCACCAAATTCAAATCCACGCATCAACCATCCAAGCTCCTCCCCAGGCTAACAAGAGACCCTGGCCTTCTGACTGGACATACCGCTTCATTATCACCTTGCCTCTCTCTGAACAGGGGGCTGAAATTCTCTTAGCACTTACAATATGCACACAAATCAGCACCCCGTGAATTTCTTATTTCTTCATGTGCATATTGGGCATTGAGTTAATGTGACCATCAGTAGGTAATGCATTTTACTGTCCTTGCTGCATTTCACCCTCCATACACACAAAGCAAAAGAAAACCTATAGACATCAACCCTCTCTGGCTCCCCGTCTCCCCCACGATCACTGCAGTCTGCCCAGTCCACACTAGAGACAATGTACTTATGAGACAGAGAAGTGTTGTAACAAAAATTTTAATTTTATTTATAGAAACAGTTAATAGTAACTGCTGAATGGTTTAGCATTCAGCACTGATTGATCGGTAGCCTACAGAGCAATGTCTCCATCTGCAGCAGCCAAAATGTATGCAGCCAGGCAATTCTGCACAATGGTTTCTCAACCAGTGTTTGCATGCTGATAATAGGGGGAACTGTGCCCTGACCGCCCACATCTCTGTCTGGCCGCTACCTCCCGCACTTCCTCAGACAAGGACTTGCTGAATGCTTACACCCAGATCTCACAAATATTGTGGAGCATGCAGGCTGCCACAATGAATGCCATAACAGTTTCTTGCTCTACCTTGAGCCTGTAGTTAAGTGACCTCCACCATGCTTTCAGATGACCAAAGACACATTCAAAAGCCATATGGTATTTGCTAAGTTAATAGTTGAATACCATCTTTTTCTGGAGCAGTAACTTGTCCTCTATATGGCTTCATGAGCCAAGGCAGGAGGGGTAAGCTGTGTCCACTATGATAAGAGGGGGCATGGCAAAACCCCAAATCACTGCATCGGGGACCCTGGGCGCATATTTTCCCTTCTCCACCATGGTAGGCAGTGGCAAGTTTAAAAAAAAACAAACACATGCATCATATGTGCTGTCTGCCCGTCCTGTATAAATGTTAGTGAACCATCCTCAGGGTGAATGACTGCCTCCCCTGGGATGGGGATAGGACTGAAATGTGTGTGCTGTCCACCCACACAATTAGGAAACCCCATGGCCTTGAAGCCTTCAAAAACTTCCCTGGGGTTATGGAGGCAGATGAAGCTGTTTGCCATGATGTCCTGCAACAGCTGACATACCTCACATATTGCCACCTTGGCCATGCAGGGAGCCATGCCAAACTGGTTCCTGATGAAGTGGAGGCTGGTGGGGGATGTCCAGTTTCATGATGGCCATGGCCACCATTTGGAAGAAATGTGGTTTTGAGGTCCTTACACCCTTCTTGATATGTCCTATTAGCACATCAAGAGCTATGCCAGACATCGAGATGCCAAAACCACTAAGTAATATGGCAGTCACAAATGTCCAAATCTTCCTACACCCCGTTTTCAATAACATGTGCTCGGCAGAAAAAAGGCAGGCACTGAGCACAACACTGAAATGGCTGAACTCCAAATTAAGGGTTGTTGAATAGGAACAATAACATAAACATAATTAACAGCCCTGCTCTTTACACGCCAGGTTCCTGTAACCACCCCTCCTCTAAAAACGTGGACAATCTGGGGCAGGCTATGGATGTCACAGGTGTTCTGTTAAGAAAGATCACATGAGCAGATTTCCATGTCTCCAGTTCTGAGACATAGTTGACAATTGCATAGCTATGCATATATAGAAACTCAGACCTGCATGAAAAGGTTCCATACAAATGTCTATATAACTGCTCTCAGCTGGGGGCAGAAAGCATCTCGCAACTCTGGTCAGAGCATAGTGACCCCTCTCTCAATGACACATTTTGCCCCCCTGTCATGGGATGGGGTCCCCAGGGATGGCCGTGATGCCTGTAGGGCTCCGTGACCGTGCCAGTCTTGCCCAGCGGGCACCCTTTTTCTTTCCTGCCATGTCTTGATATAATTATAATAAATAGGGAGGCTGCCCTCTAGTCTACGTTGGACACGGTCCTGATGGATCCCACTGAACCCTGTGGGTTCTTGGACCCCTTTTGGGTCCTGCTCAAAAATGGATGCCTCACAGAACACCCTCAGCCTTATGGGCTAGATGCATGGCTCCAAAACTGCCCCTTTGCCACACCCCAGGCCTCACAGATGGCATTCACACATGGTCTCTCTGAGGCCCTAGACTAGCTAGGCATCTGGTCATCACTGGGCTCTCCACAGCCCTGTCCCTGCACCCACACTGGCACTGGGCTCTCCACAGCCCTCTCTCTGCACCCCCACTGGCACTAGGGTCTGCTCACCCCTTTTGTCACTGTGCCCCCTGGTGCTGGGGTCTGCTCATCCTTTTCATCACTGCACCCCCTAATGCTGGGGTCTGCTCACCCCCTTTGTCAGTGTGCCCCCTGGTGCTGGGGTCTGCTCATTCCCTTTGTCAGCATACCCCCTGGTGCTGGGGTTCCCACACTGTTGTGGGCCCCCAATGAGGCCTCCTCCTTCTGTCTGGCTCTTAGGACCCTCTCCCTAAGCAGTTTTTGCTCTTAAAGGAGCAGGCACCTTAGTGCCCTGTGACATCCCCAAAAAGTACTCAGTGGAGGCACTGAAGAACAAGCCATGATATTTGGGGGGAACAAAAGGATCTGGAGCAGCTGGAAAATTGACAAAATAAGCCAGTCTATCCGGCCATTGCCCAGAAAATGAAGGCGTGTGGCCACAACTGGGACTAGGCACAGTGTTACAGCAAGACGAAGCCCCTGAAATGTGCTTTTCACCAACCCAAGGGCCAGGCCAAGGACCAGAATTCTCATTCAGGGGCAGGATACACAGCAGCCCCATTCTGTGAGCAGCTGTTCTGCATTCTTATGAAGGATGCAGGCAACAATTGCTTCTGATCCTTTGGGATGATGGGGGTGCAAGAGGCCACAGAGTCACCTAGCCTGCAAGGGGGTTGCCCAGAAAGTAGGTACCATAGGGTACAGCAGTGAGCAATAATTGGAGGTGCTGCACAATACCCATAATATTTTGTCTGAGCACATGCAACTTCTCAGTGCTCCCTGGCCACCCCACCCAAGGTGGGAGCTTCGGGGGGTGGGGACTCTCAAGATCTGGACTTTTATTATTGTGACCAGAGAAAGACATAGTGGCCAAACCAAGGCCAGGTGGTGGTGAGCTGGCCCAGAATTTTGTTAATGCAGGGAGCAGTAATTGGGTAGATGCTGCACAGTGCACTTAATATTTCCTCTGAGCGCATACAGCTTCTCAGGGATCAGTTCAGCTGGTGATTGGCAGTGGAAGACAGCAAAGCAAATTCAAAACCTGGCAGGCAGGCTTGACTAACTGCTAATTGCCACTATTGAAATACAGGCATGTCCATCATAAGCTCATGCAAAACCCCTCACCCTACAGGCCATCAAGCCCCTCCCCCCACCCTTCTACACTTCTCCTCTTACACACAGGGAACATGGAGTGAAGAATCGAACAAAGCACATATAAACGTTTATTTACAAACCAAATATTAATCATAATTTAACAAACAACAGAACAGCTTTTATAAGATAACAATGAATAATTACTGCAACAGAGGAATTTCTTTTTACTACCATAATGATGCATGATTCTTGAAAAAAATCAATCTAAACAATAATCATGTATAACTAGAAGACCTTGGCTCTAAGGTGCACTTTCCAAGTTTGACTGCAGAGCACAGATCCATACTGGCCTGTTCCACTCCCAGGCAGGAGCAGGGCTGATGACCAGCAGGCATAGAATCTTTGCAAGAAGCCCGGCCATTATTTGCCAGTCCTCCTGGGTCTGGGAATGCCTGCTGGACTCACAGCAATCCCTGTTGCGCTGGACAGCCATGAATCTTCCCATAGCCAGACGGATCTGTCTCAGCATCTTGTGCAGCCAATGCTCACAGTCCCTGAGGGTGTTCATAATCCCATCTGTATGTGCATCAGTAGAAGCCTGCCTTGGTAGCCTGTGTGTCCTCAGTGGTAGCGTTGCAAGTGGAGCTGAAAATGAAAAAATGTGGGAAATAGAGTGAATTAAGGATGCTCGGTGCACTAAAAAGTTGCACTCAATAAATCTTGCCAGCAGATAAGAAGCAATTGACCCAAAAGGACTGAGATGTGGGGCCTGCTTATGGGTGGTAGCAGGCCCTGAGTGGCTGCAAGCAAGTGCCCACCCACTTTGGCCACCAAAGTGCCTCCCAGCTGTGCATTGTCCTGTACCTCCCTGCACTGCCCATTAACTCCCAGGGTCTTTAAAGCACTGTCCTATGCTGTCCCCTCCTGCCCTTCACCGCAGAGCCCAGCCTAATCACAGCTGTCAGTTCAGGTGACAAGTGACTTAAAGGGTCCCCAGGGCTTCACATACTGGGTGTGGAGGTCAAACCCCACTGTTTACCCTCCTTGGAGAAAGTGGCAGGTGACATGACCAAGACACTGCCACTATCTTCTCCCCTGGACCCCCCAGCAAATCACAGCAGTGGTTGGCAATGTCTCAGCACATAAGGATGCCCTGGAGGCTTCTTTCCCTGTGTGTTCATGGTGATCCAGTACCTCCATTAGTGTCTAGGGGTATCTGTAATGGACCACAAAATGCAGTGGGGTGCCCTGTTGCTGTGCTGACTCCTACCCTGGTGGTCTTTAAAAGGAGGCTGGATGAACACCTTGCCGGGGTCGTTTGACCCCAGTACTCTTTCCTGCCATGGCAGTGGGTCGGACTTGATCTGCTTAGGTTCCTTCCGACCCTACCAACTATGAAACTATGAAAGCAGCCTTCAGCATTTTGCCTTGACACAGCACTGGACCACTGTCCTGTTGTGCCCCTGCTTTCCCATTCTCATGACAACATCAAGGTAGATATTCCAGTTGGCCTGCAGACTGCAGACCTTGTGTATGCCATGGCACAATAGGAGGGTGTGCTGTCAAGGTATGACACAGGATCAGACTAGCCAGTGACCCATGTGTCAAGACATAACTCCCAGCAGGACATGGTATGAACTGCTGAGCAGTTCAGACATAGCTGGTGAGGGAATGAATGCTGACAGAACTCATCCACTATTCATAAAGTGGGTGCGATTAACGCTCACGCGGGCTCACAAATTCCGCTTGTCAGGCTTACGTAAAACCAGTGAGCAAATTAATGACATTAGGGGGACAATTACACCACAGCCAGCTGAAAATGGACGTTTGAGAGCCGCAGGGTGGAGGGGAGCAAGTCTTCCTGATGGCTGTTGCTGGGCAAAGTCTGGGGATTTTTGTTGGGCAAGCAAGAGCTATGCTCTGTGAATGTTGCAAGTTTTGGTGCCAGTCACTGGTGACTGATGCAAGTTTTGGCACCAGCCAACAGGTCTCCCCTGGTGTCCTAAAACATTCATTATACACAAATACCTGCAAATTGTAGTGACACTTGGTGGACAAGGGAACTCACTACACAAAAATTGTAGCAACACCTGATAGACAAAGGGACCTCACTCGTCATTCAGTGAATTACCATGTACATGTGACAGATTAATGGCTGCACCATTCCAAGGTGTGTTGTTGCAAACTAAGCTACATCAGGATGGGGATTAGTTTATGATGATGCAAACTTATTTAAATTGCCAAAAACTCACATACATGTAAAGTGTGATGCCATTAAGCCACACAAAAGGGCAATTTTCATCATGTGTACAAGCACCCTTTCAGACAGAAAGCATGTCATCGGGAAGGCTTTGGCTTCCATGACCACAGTCCACTCTTTGGTGAGAGAGGCAGTGAACTGCTGGGAAGGGATGGCCTCCACCTCTCTCCACTGGGGAGGAAGCTCCTCTCAGCCAGACTGGCTGACCTGCTCCACCGGGCTTTAAACTAAGCCTGCCGGGGGATGGGGGGACTACTGCCACTGCTGGCCCACTGAGCAACCCTTGCAAAGCCAGCAGGTCAAGGCACTTAAAGGAGCCCACCCCTGCTCCAGCCCTGGAATGAGCGGTGGGCAAGGCAAGGGCCCCTAGAGGGACACCTGCGTGTCTGTACACAAATGCCAGGAGCTTGGGGAATAAACAGGAGGGACTTGTCCTCCTGCTTAACATAAATAATTATGATGTCAAAGGGATAACAGAGACCTGGTAGGACTCCACCCATGACTGGGCCACAGGTATAGATGGCTATACCCTGTACAGGAGAGATCAAGTGGACAGAAGGGGCGGGGGTGTAGCTCTCTATGTCAAGGAAAGCTATGCATCCCTGCAAGCTGACATTGGCACCCAGGTTGGACAACTGGAGACCCTCTGCATTAAAATCCATGGGGAACAAAGCACAGGGAACACAATGGTGGGAATCTGTTACAGACCCCTACCCAGGATCAAGAGCGTGACCAGGAGTTCACCAGGGAATTGGCTGAAGCTGCATGCTCCTGGTGCATGGTTGTCATGGAAGACTACAATTACCCTGACAACTCGTGGGAAGAGAGCTCGACCAAATCAGAGCGGTCCCAAAACTTTCTCTTGTGTGTGGATGAGCTCTACCTGATGGAAGAAGTCGACGGGCTGACGAGAGGTAAAGCGATGCTTGACCTGGTACTGGCTATGGGGGACGACCTAATCAGCGACCTAACAATTGAAGGGAAGCTGGATAACAGAGATCATGAGCTGATCACCTTCACCACCTGCCATAAAGCTGGCAAGTCAGTCAGCAATACAGAAGTCCTCAACTTCAGGAAAGCTGACTTTGACAAGCTCAGGAGGCTCACAGGTGAGGCCCTAAGGGACCACGACCCAAAGGGGAGGGGAGTTCAGGAAGAGTGGTTGCTCCTCAAGGGAGCAATCCTGGATGCACAAGTTAAGTCTATTCTAACTCGAAAGAAAGGCAGCAAAAGGGCACAGCAGTCCCCTTGACTTTACAGGGAACTAGCGGACCTCTTGCGTCTAAAAAGAAAGACCTACAAAGGATGGAGGACAGGATCCACCACCAAGGAGGAATACTCTGCACTGGTCCGGACCTGCAGGGAGCAAACCAGGAAAGCCAAGGCTGCAACTGAACTCCAACTAGCTACAAGTATCAAGAACAATAAAAAAGTCTTTTTTTAGATATGTGGGGAGCTGGTGGAAATGCAAGGGCAACATTGAACCCCTGCTAAACCAGATGGGACAACTGACAACCGATGCCCAGGAAAAAGCCAACTTGCTAAATGGGTACTTTGAATCAGGTTTTCACCAGTCCCAAGGGGTGCCCCTGCCCATTACGGGACAGGGAGGCCCGTGTGAGGGAGATTCCTTGTCCTCTATCAATGCTGATCTCATGAAGGAACACCTTGAGAGGCTGAACACCTTCAAGTCAGCCGGTCCTGACAGCTTACACCCCAGGGTACTCAAGGAGCTGGCAAGCATCATAGCTCAGTCCCTGGCACGAATCTTCGAGAACTCCTGGTGCTCTGGTGAAGTGTCCAAGGACTGGAAAAAGGCTAATGTGGTGCCTATCTTCAAGAAAGGGAGGAAAGTGGATCCGGCAAACTACAGGCCCATCAGCCTGACCTCTATCCCAGGGAAGGTCTTGGAAAAGATTATCAAAGAGGCCATTCTTAACAGACTGGCCGATGGCAGCATCCTGAGAGATAGCCATCACGGGTTTGTTGCGAGTAGGTCTTGCTTCACCAATCTTATCTCCTTTTACAACCAAGTGACCTATCACCTGGACAAGGGAGAGGTGATTGATGTCATAAATCTTGACTTTAAAAAAGCCTTCGATCTGGTATCCCATGATCACCTCTTGGCAAAACTGGCCAACTGCGGCCTTGGCTTCACCACAATCTGTTGACTGGGGAATTGGCTCCGTGGTTGGACCCAGAGGGTGGTGGTTGATGGAAGTCAATCATCATGGTGCCCTGTGACTAGTGGGGTCCCTCAAGGCTCTGTTCTTGGGCCAATACTATTCAACATTTTCATTAATGATGTGGACGTTGGTATCAGAAGTAGACTGGCCAAGTCTGCCGATGACACCAAACTTTGGGGTAAAGCGTCCACGCCTGAGGATAGGAGGGCAATCCAGGATGACCTTGACAAGCTTATGAAATGGGTGGATGAGAACCTGATGGCATTTAACACTGAAAAATGCAAGGTTCTCCACCTTGGGAAGAGAAACCTGCAGCACTATGGATGAAAAGGACTTGGAGGTCATGATTGACGGCAAGATGAACATAAGCCTTCAATGTGATACTATGGCTAGTAAAGCGAGCAAAACGCTGGCTTGCATCCATAAATGCTTCTCAACCAAATCCCAGGCAAGGTTCCCTCTAAGGTGCGCACGTGCACAGCTATACACAACTAAAAGTGTGGCCGCGCACAGCCTTTTCAAGGCCGCGCACCAGAAGAGACTGGGGCAAGAGCCTGGCACGGGCTCCGCCAGCTCTGGGGAAGTGCTCTTCTCCCCCGCATCAGGGCGGGGGAGTGGATCACTTACCCAGAGATAGCGGAGCCCGCGCCAGCCTCCCATCCCAAACTCCATCCCTGCCTTGCCTGACCTCAGGGAGGAGCTGTTGCCTGCCCCGAGTGAGGATCTGCCGGCTCCAGGACACTGCTCTTCTCCCCCGCATGGCCGCGAGGAGAGAGAAAGCACGTGGCATCAGGGCCGGGGAGCAGAGCAGTGTTCCGGAGCTGGCAGAGCCTCACTTGGGGCAGGTAGTGGCTCCTCCCCGAGGTGAGGCAAGGCAGGGATGGAGGCTGGCGCGGGCAGCTGGCATGGGCTCTGCCGACTCTGGGCAAGTGCTCCACTCCCCGGCCCTGATGCAGGGAAGCAGAGCACTTCCTCCAGCCCCCAGCTTCAGCCCCTGGCCCCTGGCCTCCGACTTCTAGCCCCAGCTCCTGGCCTCTGGCCCCCAGCTCCTAGTCCACTCCCGGCCTCTGGCCCCTGGCTCCCGGCTCCCAGCTCCAGCCCCTGGTCCTCGGCTCCAGCCCCTGGCCCCTGGGTCCAGCCTCAGCCCCTGGCCCCTGGCTCCCAGCTCCAGCCCCTGACCTCTGGCTTGAGCCCCTGGCCCCTGGCCCATGGCTCCTAGCTCCAGCCTCTGGCCCCTGGCCCCCTGCCCCAGCCTCCAGCCACTGGCCCCCAACTCCAGCCCCTGGCCCCTGGTCCCAGCCCCTGGCTTCCGGCTCCAGCCTCCAGCCCCAGCCCCCAGCTCCAGCCTCTGGTCCCCGGCCTGAGCCCCCAGCCTCTGGCCCTCAGCCCCCTTCAGTAAATGTCCCACGCCAGACTGAGGCAGAGCGCTCACGGACTGAAACAGTGCGCTCATGGACCGCTGCTCCTTAGAAGGAACGTTGATCCCAGGATTTCATTCTCCCATTGTACTCAGCCTTGGTGAAGCTGCAACTGGAGTACTGCATCCAGTTTTGGGCTCAACAATTCAAAAAGGATGTGGACAAGCTTGAGAGAGTCCGGAGGAGAGCCACGTGCATGCAGAGGTCAGGAAAACAGACCTTATGATGACAGGCTGAGAGCTATGGGACTCTTCAGCACGGAAAAGTGCAGGCTCAGGGGTGATCTGGTGGCCGCCTATAAGTTTATCGGGGTGCTTACCAGGATCTGGGGGAACGTCTCTTCACCAGAGCGCCCCAGGGAATGACAAGGTCAAATGGTCACAAACTCCTTCAGGAATGTTTCAAGCTGGACTTACGGAAGAACTTCTTTACAGTCCAAGCCCCCAAGGTCTGGAATAGCCTGCCGCCGGAGGTGGTTCAAGCACCTACTTTGAACACCTTCAAGAGAAATTTGGATGTTTATCTTGCTGGGATCCTATGACCCCAGCTGACTTCCTGCCCCTGGGGCAAGGGGCTGGACTCGATGATCTTTCAAGGTTCCTTCCAGCCCTAATGTCTATGAATCTATGAATATTTTTTCAGGAGCAGGAATTGCTTCAATTAGTTTTCTTAGCATTCCTAAGGGTGTCTTAAATAAATAATAATGAATAAAAAATCAAGCCAGAATGGAGCTAGCCTGACAAAATATATTTATTTTGGAAAAAGTAGGAATTATGCTACCTGAGTCATGCTAAAGGTAACAAAAAGTGGACTTCAGGAGGCTTGCTGTCCAGCTGGATAAAACCTTAGAATGTTTCTTTGAGGAGTATATGTAAGCTTGAGTCTATAAAAATGGGGGGTGGAAACCTCATGAGGAAATGATTCCTAACACTTAATCTGATTTTTCTATTTCTTCCCCTCCACATGTTCTCCTACCAAGACCCAGAAAGCACAAAGGTTCACAAAAATGCAAAAGAATGAAAGAGAGAGTAGGGAGCCAGGCAAGGGGGGATGTAACCTAACCTTTTCCATATCTCACTAAAATTGCAGACTGGTCTTGGTTTCAGGCAAAGACCCAGGTCAATATTACACAGTATGATTGGGTTCCCTCCTAGAATAGAATATATGCTCTTGGAAAATCACATACACCGGATAGAGCCCCCAAAGACACTTTCTCTAAGTGAAGTTGTACCATAAGCTAACCAATGACATCGGTTACTGACCGCATGTCCATCGAAGCATTAAAAACAAAGGCCCAATTGTGATGGGCTGATCATGTAGGTCAGATGCATGACAAATGAATGCCCAAGCAGCTCCTCTGAAGTGCCGTGGAACACAGGAAGAGGAAGTCTGATTGTCAACATCCCACTATAAGCAACCTTTATCCACAGAGTCCTAAGAATCATCCACCCCAGCTTCTCAACAGCACAGCATAGCCTACAAGGCACCATCTGAAAACATAATCTAAAACACTCACCAAGGTTCTACAGGTAAAAAGCAGGGAAGACAAAGACACCAATACTTGCCTGGCCACTGCACTAGCACAGAAGCAATTTGGTTAATATATACCACAAGGATCCTAGTAAGCAGATCATACTTCACACTATAGAGAACTACAGCTTCCTTCTCCACCTCACTTTACCCAGTCTTTGTTAATTTGACCTGGAGAAAAATTCTTTCCTGGCCTCAAATCTGGTAATCATTTTGACTCTGAGTGAAAGAGGGTCCTCTAGATAGGTACCTGAGTAAGCACCTATGCAGTGCGCCACAAGGCTGACTGGTGGTCTGTGTGTGTTTGGGGCTTGCGCACTAAAAAGCTGGGAGTGTTGCTGGCCAAGTGATTGCTGATTGCTGAGCGATTGCTGCCTGGGCCTGACAGAAGCCCTAATGAAGCGGCAGAGCCAGTCCAGACCCAACAGGTATAAAAGGAGACTCCCTGAGTGACCAGGGAGCAAGCGACCAGGGGTTGCAAACAGGTTAAGCAGTTTGCAGGCCAGTTTGTCTCCCCCCCACCTTCAAGCCTTTCAGCTTGATGTGAGGAAGCAGCAAAAAAGGAACCTTTTGCAGCCAAGAGCAGTAAACAGGCCTGCTTTCAGGAGAGTTCACTAAGGAAGGTGTGCTTGGAAGAAGGTCAGTAAGAGAGACAAGGCAGATTAAGAGGCCCAGAAAAATGGCTGAAGGACATTGCAATGCCAGAGCCATTGGCACTGCTTGCACCTGTGAGGTTTCTGTACAGGCAGGACTACTCACCATTGAGGCTTCCACCCAGGTCTCTGGGGTGCTGTGGGGACTTCAGTTTGCAGGTTCCTTCCAGTGAATGCCAGGTTGTGGGGGGTGCCTGTGGTGTGAGTGGTTCCTCCTGGTGGTGTCTCTCTGGGAACAGGCAAGAGAGCTACAGGAGAAAGTGGTGATGCTTTGAAGCAACTTCTTCCATGAGGAGTTCATCAATTCAGTGCTGGAGGGGACCTCCGGGATTGTGGAAGACAAACTGCCAGAGGCAGTGCTAGAGAAGAGAGAGGACATGGACTCCCAGGAGGGTGGAAGCTGGAAGATTGTGACTTCTGGCAGCAAGCAGAAACCTTCACCTTCACCTGAAGCAGTTCATCTGGAAAATAGATACGCAGCCCTAGCAACAGAGAGGAAGGAACATGTTTCATTGATGGAGAAGAACAGGTTAGGTATCACCAAGATGGAAAGGATAGAGACAACCACCACCAAAAATAAATGATGGGTGGTGGTGGTTGGAGACTCCATTCTGTGGGGAATGGAGGGAGCCATCTGCCAACCTGGCCTGTTGCCTCAGGAAGTCTGCTGCTTGCCCAGAGCCTGGATCTGAACTATCATGGTGGCATTACCAAGACTCATCCAGCCTTCTGACTACTACCTCATGCTGCTCATCCATCAGAGCGCCAATTCATAGGTTCATAGATGTTAGGGTCAGAAGGGACCTCAATAGATCATCGAGTCCGACCCCCTGCATAAGCAGGAAAGAGTGCTGGGTCTAGATGACCCCAGCTAGATACTCATCTAACCTCCTTTTGAAGACCCCCAGGGTAGGGGAGAGCACCACCTCCCTTGGGAGCCCGTTCCAGACCTTGGCCACTCGAACTGTGAAGAAGTTCTTCCTAATGTCCAATCTAAATCTGCTCTCTGGTAGCTTGTGGCCATTGTTTCTTGTAACCCCCGGGGGCGCCTTGGTGAATAAATCCTCACCAATTCCCTTCTGTGCCCCCGTGATGAACTTAAAGGCAGCCACAAGGTCGCCTCTCAACCTTCTCTTGCGAAGGCTGAAAAGGTCCAGTTTCTCTAGTCTCTCCTCGTAGGGCTTGGTCTGCAGGCCCTTGACCATACGAGTTGCCCTTCTCTGGACCCTCTCCAGGTTATCCGCATCCTTCTTGAAGTGTGGCACCCAGAATTGCACGCGGTACTCCAACTGCGGTCTGACCAGCGCCCGATAGAGGGGAAGTATCACCTCCCTGGACCTATTCGTCATGCATCTGCTGATACACGATAAAGTGCCATTGGCTTTTCTGATGGCTTCGTCACACTGCCGACTCATGTTCATCTTGGAGTCCACTAGGACTCCAAGATCCCTTTCCACCTCTGTGCCACCCAGCAGGTCATTCCCTAGGCTGTAGGTGTGCTGGACATTTTTCTTCCCTAGGTGCAGCACTTTGCATTTCTCCTTGTTGAACTGCATCCTGTTGTTTTCTGCCCACTTGTCCAACCTATCCAGGTCTGCCTGCAGCTGTTCCCTGCCCTCCGGCGTGTCCACTTCTCCCCATAGCTTTGTGTCATCTGCAAACTTGGACAGAGTACATTTGACTCCCTCGTCCAAGTCGCTGATGAAGACATTAAAGAGTATCGGTCCAAGGACTGAGCCCTGCGGGACCCCACTGCCCACACCCTTCCAGGTCGAGACCGACCCATCCACCACGACTCTTTGGGTGCGACCCTCTAGCCAATTCGCCACCCACCGGACTGTGCAGTCATCCACATCACAGCCTCTTAGCTTGTTCACCAGTATGGGGTGGGATACCGTATCGAAGGCCTTCCTGAAGTCTAAGTATACGACATCCACCCCTCCTCCTGTGTCCAGGCGTTTCGTAACCTGGTCATAGAAAGAGACTAGATTGGTCAGGCATGATCTGCCCTCCACAAACCCGTGCTGGTTTCCCCTCAGCATAATTTGCCCTGCCGGGCTCTCACAAATGTGAGCCTTGATAATTTTTTCAAAGACTTTGCCAAGGATGGAGGTGAGACTGACTGGCCTATAGTTGCCCGGATCCTCCTTCCTCCCCTTTTTGAAAATGGGGACCACATTAGCCCTTTTCCAGTCCTCCGGGACTTGGCCCGTACACCACGAGCGTTCGAATATTCCTGCCAGTGGCTCTGCAATGATGTCGGCCAGTGCCTTCAGCACCCTCGGATGGAGCTCATCCGGGCCTGCCGATTTAAAGGCATCCAGTTCTTCCAAATGACTCTGCACCACCTCTGGATCTACGTATGGAAGTCTGGCGCCTTGCTGTTGCCTCTCTACAACCCCAATGAGAGACTTGTCGTGCCCCTCACTTAGGAACACTGAGGCAAAGAACTCGTTGAGGAGTTCAGCCTTGTCCCCCCTGTCTGTCACCAGTTGTTTCTGCCCATTTAGCAGTGGTCCTATTCCTCCCTGGGCCTTCCTTTTACTCCCACTATATCTAAAAAACAATTTCTTGTTGTCTTTTATTTGGGTTGCCATCCTCAGCTCCATGGTAGCTTTGGCCCGCCTAACTGCCTCCCTACAAGCACGAGCAGAGGAGGTATATTCATCTTTAGTGATCTCACCTTGTTTCCACTTTTTATGTGCTCCCCTTTTGGCCCTTAGGCTGCCCTAGATTTCTCTGGTCAGCCAGGGAAGCCTCCTGGCCCCTTTCCCTCTTTTGCCTTGCTCGGGAATCGTCTTGCTTTGTGCCCGAAGGATCGTTTCCTTTAGGCACAGCCACCCTTCTTGGGCTCCCATCCCTTCAAAACTCCTACTCTGCAGTGCTTCTTTGACTAATCGCCTGAGTGCATTGGGATCAGCTTTCCTAAAGTCTAGCACTTTCACCCTACTAGTTACCTTACCCACTCGACGTCTTATGTTGAATTCTATTATTAGGTGATCACTGTCTCCCAAATGGCTACCGATCTGGAGGTCCCCTATCATGTCATCTCCTGTTGCCAATACCAGATCCAGTAAGGCATTCCCCCTAGTGGGACCATGCACCTCCTGTGTCAGGTGGAGGTCCTGTACACAGGTTAGAAACCTGCGTGAGCGATGGGACCTTGCTGTCTGCGTCTCCCAGCAGATGTCCAGGTAGTTTAGGTCCCCCATGACTACCGCCTCTTTAGCTTTTATGGTCTCTGAGAGTTGCCTCAGGAGCCCCGCATCTATTTCTTCCCCTTGGTGTGGGGGTCTGTAGCAGATCCCTACCACCAAATCCCTTTCTCCTTGCCCCCCATGTAGCCTAACCCACAATCCTTCTACTTCCTCAACCTTGAATTCTGTCTTGATGAGGGTTGATGTATATTGCTCACTGACATAAAGTGCAACCCCCCCCCTTCCTTCTCCGACCTGTCCTTTCTATACAATCTATAGCCCTCAATATGTACCGCCCAGTCATGGGATGAATCCCACCAGGTCTCTGTTAGCCCCACTAAGTCATAGGTGTTTAGTGCAAGCAGGAGCGCTAGTTCATCCTGCTTGTTCTCCATGCTCCTAGCATTAGTATATAGGCACTTGAGCCCTGCGACTGGTGCCTTTGCTGCCCCCCCGCTCTGAGTCCCAAGGGGCCCATTGTTTCTTACCTTCTTGTTTCTTACCTGTTCTGTAGTGCTGGTCTCCCCATGGCTTTCAGGTTTCCAATGTTCTCCTTCTTCAGGCTGCCAGGGAGACCCTGAGCAGATAAAAAGTTACTACAGGGCTCTGGGTGCAAGGGTGAAGGGGTCTGGAGTTCAGGTCATGTTCTCTTCAATCCTTCCGGTCAAGGGAAAGGGCCAAGGCAGGAATGTGGGTGCATCCTGCAGATCAATACCTGGCTGCACAGGTGGTGTCACTAGCAGGGCTTTGGCTTCTTCAACCATGGGATGTTCTTCCAAGAAGAAGGATTCCTGGGAAGAGACTGGATCCACCTGATGAAGAGAGGGAAGAACATCTTCATAAACAGGCTTACTAACCTAGTGAGGAGGGTCTTAAACTAGTTTCACTGAGGGATGGAGACCAAAGCCCTGAGATAAGTGGGGAAGCAGGAGACCTGAAGGAAGAGCAAGCAGGAAGGGTAACAGGGGAGGTGTTCTCATTCTTCCTGAGAAATCAGGGCAATTGACTAGTTACCTCTGGTGCCTGTATATGAATGCACGAAGCCTGAAAAACAAGCAAGAGGAATTGGAAGTCCTTGCACAGTCACAGAACTACGATGTGATTGGAATACCAGAGAATTGGTGGGATAGCTCACACAACTGGAGCACTGTCAGGGATGAGTACAAACTGTTCAGGAAGGACAGGCAGGGGAGAAGAGGATGAGGAGTTGCACTGCGTGTATAAGGGCTGTATGATTGCTCAGATATCCAGTATGAAACTGGAGATAGGCCTGTTGAAAGTCTCTGGGTTAAGGTTAGAGGGGAGTGCAACAAGAGTAATGTTGTAGTGGGTGATTCTATAGAACCCCAGACCAGGAGGAAGTGGTGGATGAGGCTTTCTTCAAACAGCTAGTGGAAGTTTACCAATCACAAGCCCTAGTTTTCACGGGGGACTTCAATCACCCTATCATCTGCTGGGAGGGCAATACAGCAGTGCGCTGTCAATCCAGGCAGTTTATGGAGAGTGCTAGGGAAAACTTCCTGGTGCAAGTGCTGGAGCAGCCAACTAGGGGCCATGCTCTTCTTGACCTATGGCTCACAAACAGGGATGAATTGGTGGGGAATGTAGTAGTGGATGGCAACTTGTGTAGCAGTGACTGCAAAATGATTGAGTTCAGGATCCTGAGGAAAGGAAGGATGAAGAGCAGCAGAGTAAGGACCCTGGCATTCAGAAAAGCAGGCTTCAACTCGCTCAGGAATTCCTGAAACAAACCATCCCAATGTGCAGAAAGACTAGGAAATATGGCAGAAGACCAGCTTGGCTTAGCAGGGAACTCTTTAGTGAACTAAATCACAAAAAGGAAGTGTATAAGACGTGGAAAATTGGACAAATAACTAGGGAGGAGTATAAAAGTATTGCTCAGGCATGCAGGGATGAAGTCAGGAAGGCCAAAGCGCAATTGGAGTTGCAGCTAGTAAGAGATATGAAGGATAACAAGAAGGGATTCCACAAGTATGTTGGAAGCAAGAAGAGGATCAGGGGAAGTGTGGGTCCCTTACTGAGTGGGGGAGGCAATCTTGTGACAGAGGTTGCAGAAAAGGCTGATGTCCTCGATGCCTATTTTGCCTCAGTCTTCACAGGGAAGGTCAGCTCCAAAACTACTGCACCAAGCAGCACAGTTTGGGGAGGATGGGAGCAGCCCTCAGTGGCAAAAGAACAGGTTAGGAACTATTTAGAAAAGCTGGACATATACAAGTCCATGGGGTTGGTTGGGATGCACTCAAGGGTGACCAGGGAGTTGACTGATGTGATTGCAGAGCTGCTGGCCATCAGCTTTGAAAACTCATGGAGATCAGGAAAGGCCCCAGATGATCAGAAAAGGGCAAACATAGTGCCCATATTTAAAAAAGGGAAAAAGCAGGATCCAGGGAACTAAAGACCGGTCAGCCTCACCTCAGTCCCTGGAAAAATCATGGAGCAGATCCTCAAGGAATCCACTTCTAAACACTTGAAGGAGAAGAAGGTGATCAGGAACAGTCAGCATGAATTCACCAAGGGCAAGACATGCCTGAACAACCTGATTGCCTTCTATGATAAGATGACTGGCTGTATGGACATGAGGAGACCAGTGGATGTGGTGTACCTTGATTTTAGCAAAGCTTTGATATGGTCTCCCACAACATTCTCGCAGGCAAGCTAGGGAAGTATGGGCTGGATGAATGGACTGTAAGGTGGATAGAAACTGGCTAGGACATTGGGCTCAGAGGGTAATAATCAATGGCTCAGTGTCTAGTTGGCAGCCGGTATCAAGTGGAGTGTCCCAGGGGTTGGTCCTGGGGCCAGTTTTGTTCAATGTCTTCATCAACAACCTGAAAGATGGCATAGAGTACACCCCCAGCAAATCTGTAGATGACACCAAGCTGGGGGAAGTAGTAGATATGCTGGAGGGTAGGGCTAGGATTCAGAATGACTTAGACAAATTGAAGGATTGCGCCAAAAGAAATCTCATGAGGTTCAACAAAGACAAGTGCAAAGTCCTGCACTTAGGACAGAAGAATCCCATGCACCACTGCAGCCTGGGGCCTAAGTGGCTAAGCAGTAGCCCTGGAGAAAAGTACCTAGGGGTTACAGTGGACAATAAACTGGATTTGAGGCAGCAGTGTGCCCTTGTTGCCAAGAGGGCTAACAGCATACTGGGCTGCATTGGTAGGAGTGTTGCCAGCAGATCAAAGGAAGGAATTATTCCACTCTATTCTGTACTGGTGAGGCCACGTTTGGAGTACTGTGTCCAGTTTTGGGCCCCTCACTATAGAAAGGATGTGGACAAGTTGAAGAGAGTCCAGTGGACAGCAACAAAAATGGTTTGGGGGCTGTAGGACATGACTTCTGAGGAGAGGCTGAGGGAACTAGGTTTATTTGGTCTAGAGAAGAGAAGACTGAGGGGGAATTTAATAGCAGCTTTGATCTACCTGAACGGAGTTCTAAAGAGGATGGAGGTAGACTTTTCTCAGTGGTGGCAGGTGACAGAACAAGGAGCAATGGTCTCAAGTTGCAGCAAGGGAAGTTTAGGTTAGATATTAGGAAGAATTTTCTCACTAGGAGGGTAGAGAAACACTGGAACAGGTTATCCAGAGATGTTGTATAATCTCCATCCTTGGAGGTTTTTAAGACCTGGGTAGACAAAGCTTTGTCTGGGATGATCTAGTTGGCGATGGTCTGCTTTGAGCATGGGGTTGGACTACATGACCTCCTGAGGTCCCTTCCAACCCTAATTTTCTATGATTTTATGATTGATTCTATGAGAGATTATATGGGCAGGAAGCCTGTCTGTGCACCCTGCTATTAGCACTTTATAAATATACCAGAGTTAATAATAATGAGTGATTATGAATTTATAAAACCTTCCCTGACACAGCTACATAAGTTGAAAATATACAAGCCCAGCTACAAGCCAGTGCTCACACACAACAAAACGGAAAGCAGCATTTTGACAGATCTGGAAAAACAAGTGCAAACTAAAATATAGGTGACTGTTCATGTACTAAGTCACTCAGCTGACAAATGGAAACTGGCTCCTGTATAGCACACAACAAACACACATCATTCATTCATTTATCACTGAAGTACCAAAGGGAAAACATTCCAGTGCGATAGACAACAGCCAACAGAAACAAAGCAAGATGGGAAAGCACAAAAGCAAAAGCAACCATGTTCCAGAGCAGGCAGACCTATATGAGAAAAGATGGTGAAACTACATCTGTGTCAGTCAGATTTTCTCAACATGTTCTGAGCAGAGTCAGATGACGCGAAAGTAAAAATGCTACTGGCCACATGTTGCTTAACTATATTCTAACGCAGGATTGCAAGGCAGGCACAGCATCTAACTGCATCTCCAGAGGCCCAAGTAGTACACCAGTGCTGAGATTATCCCTAGTAGACCCAGCTGTGGATGGGCACCCAGTCATTCAAACCAGGCAGTTCAAGGTGTCTGCTTGAGTGGTGGGGGAATGGGGGGCACACGGGGCTGGATGCAGAGTGGGGGGATTGTTCACGGCAGCGTGGGCCAGTGAGTGGAAGCGGCGGCCACCACATGCAAATCCCCGCACCCCATTCCTGGGAGGTAGCAGCAGTGCAGGGTGTTGGGTGGCAGTGCCCCGTCCCCACGTCCCCACCATCATTCTTGATGGGCAGTTGGCTAGTGCTTACATAATGCTCTGTCTACTACTGCAGCTGATGTTAAATAATCAATACTGGTGGTGTTAGCATCAGTGAGGACACTAGTATTTGTGTGATGATCATAGTATCATAGTATTTAGGGTCAGAAGGGACCTAAGGAGATCATAGATTCATAGATTCATAGATGTTAGGGTCGGAAGGGACCTCAATAGATCATCAAGTCCGACCCCCTGCATAAGCAGGAAAGAGTGCTGGGTCTAGACAACCCCAGCTAGATACTCGTCTAACCTCCTCTTGAAGACCCCCAGGGTAGGGGAGAGCACCACCTCCCTTGGGAGCCCGTTCCAGACCTTGGCCACTCGAACTGTGAAGAAGTTCTTCCTTATGTCCAGTCTAAATCTGCTCTCTACTAGCTTGTGGCCATTGTTTCTTGTAACCCCCGGGGGCGCCTTGGTGAATAAATCCTCACCAATTCCCTTCTGTGCCCCCGTGATGAACTTATAGGCAGCTACAAGGTCGCCTCTCAACCTTCTCTTGCGGAGGCTGAAAAGGTCCAGTTTCTCTAGTCTCTCCTCGTAGGGCTTGGTCTGCAAGCCCTTAACCATACGAGTTGCCCTTCTCTGGACCCTCTCCAGGTTATCTGCATCCCTCTTGAATTGCGGCGCCCAGAATTGCACGCAGTACTCCAACTGCGGTCTGACCAACGCCCTATAGAGGGGAAGTATCACCTCCCTGGACCTATTTGTCATGCATCTGCTGATGCACGATAAAGTGCCATTGGCTTTTCTGATAGCTTCGTCACACTGCCGGCTCATGTTCATCTTGGAGTCCACTAGGACTCCAAGATCCCTTTCCACCTCTGTGCCACCCAGCAGGTCATTCCCTAGGCTGTAGGTGTGCTGGACATTTTTCTTCCCTAGGTGCAGCACTTTGCATTTCTCCTTGTTGAACTGCATCCTGTTGTTTTCTGCCCACTTGTCCAACCTATCCAGGTCTGCCTGCAGCTGTTCCCTGCCCTCCGGCGTGTCCACTTCTCCCCATAGCTTTGTGTCATCTGCAAACTTGGACAGAGTACATTTCACTCCCACGTCCAAGTCGCTGATGAAGACATTAAAGAGTATCGGTCCAAGGACCAAACCCTGCGGGACCCCACTGCCCACACCCTTCCAGGTCGAGACCGACCCATCCACCACGACTCTTTGGGTACGACCCTCTAGCCAATTCGCCACCCACCGGACTGTGCAGTCATCCACATCACAGCCTCTTAACTTGTTCACCAGTATGGGGTGGGATACCGTATCGAAGGCCTTCCTGAAGTCTAAGTATACGACATCCACCCCTCCTCCTGTGTCCAGGCGTTTCGTAACCTGGTCATAGAAAGAGACTAGGTTGGTCAGGCACGATCTGCCTACCACAAGGCACGATCTGCCCGCCACAGGTACGATCTGCCCGCCACAAGGCACGATCTGCCCGCCACAAGGCACGATCTGCCCGCCACACAGATCATCAGGTCTGACCCCCTGACCCGGGCAGGAACAGGTGCCAGGATCATATCACCCCAGCCAAATACCTGTCCAGCCCCCTCTTGAAGATCCCTAAGGTAGGAGAGAGTACCACTTCACTTGGGAACCCGTTCCAGAGCCTGGCAGCCCTAACTATAAAATAATGTCTCCTGATGTCCAGCCTGAGCCTTCTCTCTAACAATTTGTGGCCATTATTCCTAGTAACCCTGGGTGGTGCCCAAGGGAACAGAGCCTCCCCCAATTCCAACTGGTCCCCCCTGATGAGTTTGTAAATGGCCACCAGATCCCCTCTCAGCCTTCTCTTGTGGAGGCTGAATAGGTTCAGGCCCTTTAGCCTCTCTTCGTAGGGTCTGCCCTCCTGCCTCTTGACCATGTGAATGGCCCTTCTCTGGACCCTCTCAATGCTGTCCATATCCCTATTGAAGTGCAGCACCCAGAACTCGATGCAGTACTCCAACTGCAGCCTGACCAACACCACATAGAGGGAAAGGATCACCTCTCTGAACCTGCTTGTGATGCATCTGTAGATGCACAACAAGGTGCAGTTAGCCTTACTGACCACTTCCTTGCATTGGCGGCTCACACTCATCCTGGAGTCAGCAATGACTCCAAGATCCTTTTCTGCCACCATGTTGACAAGAAGGGTGTTCCTCAGCCTATAGGTGTGTTGTTGGTTCTTTGTCCCTAGATGCAGCACCTTGCACTTGTCTGTGTTGAATTCCATCCTATTCTCATCCTTCCACTTTTGTAATTTGTCTAGATCTAGCTGGATTCTGTCCCCCCGCGCAGCGTGCCCACCTTGTCCCACATCTTGGTGTCATCATTGAATTTGGACAGTGTACATTCCACGCCCACATCCAGATGACTGATAGTTATTGAACAGTACAGGCCCCAGGACTGAGCCCTGGGGGACTCCATTGCCCACATCCCTCCAGGTCAAAAAAGACCTGTCCATCACCACTCTCCAGGTGCAACCATCTAGCCAATTTGCCACCCATCTGACTGTGTAGGCATCAATGCCACAGTCACCAAGTTTTTTTAAGAGAATGCAGTGGGAAACTGTGTCAAAGGCCTTCTTAAAGTCCAGGAAGACAACATCCACCCCAACACCCTTGTCCAGGGATTTTGTGACCTGATCATAAAAAGAAACCAGGTTAGTCAGGCAGGACTTGCCCTCAATGAACCCATGTTGGCTGCCCCTGAGCATTACCTCCCCTGCTGGGCCCTTGGAGATGTGCTCTTTGATAATTTTCTCAAAGGTCTTCCCAAGGACCAAGGTCTTCCCAAAGACTGACTGGCCTATAATTGCCAGGGTCCTCTTTTCTCCTTTTCTTGTAAATGGGGGCCACATTGGTCCTTTTCCAATCCTCTGGTACCTGGCCAGTGCCCCACGAGCACTCATAAAGCCATGCCAGGGGCCCCGCTATGACTCTCACCAATTCCCTCTGCACCCTTGGGTAAAGAGCATCTGGACGTACTGATTTCAACATGTCCAGCCCCTCCAAAAATTCCCTAACTAAGTCGTCGCTGACCCTAGGCATCGCAGTGCCTCCCCTGGGTCCATCCGCAATTCTAGTGGTGGAGATGTCTCGGTACCTATTCAGGAATATGGAGGCAAAGAATTTGTTAAATAGGTCAGTTTTTTCATTTGCTGCAATCACCAGATTGCCAAGCCTATCCTATAGGGACCCCACATTACTCGGTGCCTTCTTTTTACTTCCTATGTATTTGAAAAAGGACTTTTTATTATCCTTAATTCTGGTCACTAGCCCTAGTTCCATCTCTGCCTTGGCCTTCCTAACCGCCTCCCTGCAGTACTGAGCAACGGAGGTGTAATCCTCCTTGATGATAACCCCTTGCTTCCACTGTTTGTAAGCCTCCTTTTTTGCCCTCAGGCATCCTTGGATGCCTTTGCCGAGCCATGGGGGCTTCTTAGCACTTCTGCCTCCCTTTGTGCACATTGGGACTGACTCCCTTTGAGCTCAGAGGATCGTCTCCTTGAGGAACAACCACCCATCTTGGACTCCCATCTCATTGAAGCTCTGAGACCCCAATGCTTCATCTACTAACCTTCTTAGCTTACAGAAGTTGGCCCTCCCAACGTTGAGGACCTCTGCCTTGCTGCTTGCTTTCACCACCCTGCGCTGGATAGTAAATTCCAGCAGGTGATGATCACTGTCGCCCAGGTGGTTGAGTACCTGCAGACCCCTCACCAGGTCATCACCTGTGGCAAAGACCAAGTCCAGCAAGGCATTTCCCATGGTTGGACTATGCACCTCCTGGGTTAGGTGGAGGTCCTGTATCCCGGCTAGAAACCTATGTGAGCAATCGGACCTGGCTGACTGCTTTTCCCAGCAGATGTCTGGGTAGTTTAGGTCACCCATGACAACCACATCCCTTGACTTTACAGCCTCATGAGAATTCCAGGTCCAGCTCATTCCCCTGGTGAGGCGGTCTGTAGTAGACGCCCACTATCAAGTCCCTTTCCCCACGCCCCCCCTTGCATTTTTACCCAGAGTGCCTCATTTTGCCCCTCCTCTGACTCCATCCTGATCATTGAGGGTGTGTATTGCTCTTTGACATATAGTGCTACACTCCCCACCACCCTTTTCCCTGCTCTGTCTCGCCTGATCCTTCCATTTTATGTCAAGGATATTCCAGAGATATCACTGGTGAAGGCACTCCAGGCTTTTCAGGTGGTCCCTGTAGGTCACCCAAACTTCACAGCTGTAGGGGAGAGTTGGGGTTACCACAGCCTTGTATAATAGGAGCTTTGTTCGAGTTCTGATGTTGTGTTCATTGAACACAATGATACTGTCTTTCAAAGACAGATCTGGCACATTGGATCCTATACTGGATCTCCTCATTGATGTTGGCCTTCTTTGAGAGATGACTGCTGAGGTATGCAAAGTGGTCAATTTTCTCCAGCTCCTGACAGTCAATAAGGATATTTTCCAGGGGAGTTGAGTGGCTTGGAATAGACTGGTGACACAGCTTTGTTTTTCCAATGTTACGGGTCAGTCCCAGGCACTGGTATGCTTGAGAGAAGCATACCATTGGAATGCTCTTCATTTGATACCTCACCATGGTTGACACTACCAGGAGTTCAAGACTCTCAATGCTGTTGCTCGTAGAGTCATTGGTACACACAAGCCTCTCCACCCCAACAAGGTGGCAGTCCATGGAGAGGGATTGTCTGTGGTGCCAATAAGGCTGAAGTGCCTTGTCACCATACCCATGAAAGAAAAGTGCCCTCACAGTAAGTGCTGATGTCAGAGCAGATCCTGGAGGAGAGTGATGCTTTGCTTTAATGCCTATGGTCAAGTAATGCATGGCTGCAGTGCTCATGGGAGTACAATGCCTGGAGACTGCCATGTCTCACTGGAACATCCATGTGATTACAGTGCTCATTAGAGAGCAGTGCTTTGTCATACTGCTTATGACTGAGCAGTACCCAGGAGAGGGTGGTGCTTTGCTGCAGTGCCCATGAGATAGCAGTGCCCCATGTTTGCAAGCAGGCCAATACCATGCCTATACGAGAATGATGCTTTGCTGCAGTGAATGCTTGAGAGCAGTGCCTTGGCGGTGTGTCTGTGAGAATGTGGCACCCATAAAAAGGAGGTAAATTTGCTGTAGTACCCTT
This sequence comes from Alligator mississippiensis, assembly GCF_030867095.1. Classification (NCBI taxonomy): domain Eukaryota; kingdom Metazoa; phylum Chordata; order Crocodylia; family Alligatoridae; genus Alligator; species Alligator mississippiensis. The sequence continues at coordinate 44,215,185 of NC_081832.1, forward strand.
GAGGTAACAACCCCTCATTCCAGGTCTGTGAGACAGCAGTGCCACACTGCAGTGTCTAAGAGTACAGTGAGAGACCAGGGCCTTATTGTAGTGCCAATGTGAGCATAGTGACCGTGAGAGAGTGGCATTTTCCTGCAGTGCCCCTGACAGGAGTGCCTCACTGCAATGCCTTTGTAACAGGATCATCTCACTGCAGTACTATCCTAGTCCAGTTGAGATCATAGCTGCAGCATCACCCATTAAGGACTGCAGCTTTGTCACTTTCCATTATTTAATTGATAATTTATCATGCCTTCCTAGACAGAAAAGAGTTCCTGCTCCCACTGCTGTTTGTTCCCTGTCACATAGTCAATTCCCCAATCCAATACGCCAGTTGTACTCTTATTTTATGAACCATACCTTAGGGCCTAATTAATGCAATTAATCAAACTTCTACTTCGGCAGGCATATCTTCATTTCTCCACTGACTGTCTGCTTGGACAGCTGGGTGTGTTGTCTGCATAGTATTCATCATCTTAAGCCATTACAATGCTCTGGAGTGCACTGAGAAGTGTGGGGAGGGAGGGGACCTTCGGTGCCAGAGTGCTTGCAATCAGATTTCCAATGCAGATACAGGGGGGTGTATTCTGCTCCCATGCCAGGTCAGGAGCAGGTCCACTAAGACAACAGAGTGATGCCAGCATAACATGGGTGTGTGCAAGAATAGAATCAGGCCACAAGAGCCACCTTCTCTTGACAATACAGAGTGTCCCTGCAAGTCCATGCAGAACACATTTTTAGCACCTTATTAATCAATGCAAGCTTCCATCTGCACAAGGGAACCACTAGCCAGCAGTGTTTTGGCAGCCAGCTCATACACAGTGCCGCTGCAGAACTGGAGCCTGTTCCTGGCGAGGCCACTCATGTTAGCCAAGAGCTTGTAGCTTTGACACCTTCTGCTAGTCAGAAGCAGTGCACAGAGCCAGGAGATGGGTTGAGAGGCGTTCTCAAATTACAGGAGGCAAAAGGCACTGTGCTTCATGTCTCTAGAGGCTAAAAGGGACATCTTTATGATACAGTGAGCAAGGCAGGAGGATGGTATGCAGGCAATTTTTCAGGGAGCCCTATTTGCTCATTCCTAGAGTGCTGTCTGGGCCCCCATGCCATACGCTAGAATGTATGTGCCTTCCATACTGTGAAGCAGTCTGTCCACAGGAAAAGCAGCAGTGCAGCAGAGCCTGCTCTGGTCCTAGAACCCCAATTAACAATCAGTGAACACAGCGGAGAGACTGACTTCTCCACCCCCACAGAACTCCTGTCCCAGCTTGCTGTAGCCAGCTCTGCTGGACAAAAGACAGCAATGTGTGGTCAGGGCTGAAGCAACTGGAAGTTTGAGCTCTGGGTGAGGCAGAGAGAGCAGCCTGAATACATAGTCTTTCAGACTGCCCTGAGGTTAAGCCAACACCCAAATTGAAGTAAGTCCTTGGCTGGTGATGGAGGCCAGGGATGGCTTTGTGAGTTTGCTGCTGGTCAAGAGATTGTGCTAACTAGTATTGGGATGATTTCTGGGTGAATTCCTCCCTTTCTAAAGGCAGTAGTAGCATGCGTCTCTCCTCTAAGGCGTCTGTAAAACACTACTATCAAGAGAAGCCTCCACCACACTGAGCTGAGATGCCACACTGGCTCCTACAGTATCGTTCTGCATCCTCCCCTGAAGCTGCCAGTGAATGGAGTGGTTTGTTGGAATACAGAACAGAAGCATGTCCTGGGGGAGAGCAGTGGGTCCTCCTAACTGACCGGCCTACTCTTGATCATCATCAATAAGTAGTGTCCTCTTCCCAGACTGGTGTTGCTGCTAGTAGGCTTATACTACATAACTGCAGAGACATCACCATAGGTACGCATTGCATTAGCCATTTCTTCAATCCGTGTTCTTCAATCCATTCATTTTTTCTCCAGTCTGTAACCCTGTGTTTCTAGATGACATCCTGTGATGCAGCCTTCACTCTCCTGAGCAACTCTTCGACTTAGAGGAGCCAAGAGATGTCAAAAACTGATCAAAGTATGGGTTTGATAAAAGCAGAGAACTTGGTATATATAGTAAGAGACCTGAATGTCCTGATTGATTTCAGATTTGAATCCTTTTCAAAATGAAGTAGCATGATCTCATTATTACATTATGATTATACCATACATAAGAATTTGTGGGGGGGTAGGGGACAGGAACTTAATTTATAGCCCAAGGCCCACTATTTAAAATGTTTTTATTTTCAAATATCTGCCATATCAACTCAATAAGTAATAAATAAAAATTAATAGTTATCAAGGTTCTTACAGCTGAGTGATTCCCAGAGGGTGTGTGACAGCACGAGAGCAACAGAAGTGTGCCACAAAATACCCTCTTTGTGAGGAGGTAAATGTTTTCCTCCCCTCTCTGGGACCCTGCACCTGCCCCAGCTACTCCAGTGCCACCTGTGACTGCTCCCCTGGGGATTGCCATTGCTGCTGCTGCCTTCCTCCACCACTGCCTGCCCCTGAGCATCCCCTGTGTGAGCCCCCCACACTTCCAGCAACATGTATTGCTGTGAGCAGACAGGTGAACAGATGCACAAACAGAGCCATGCTTGGAAGTCCAGCTCATCCCCTCCACTCCTCCCACGCTCCCAGGGCCTACAGGAAGAGTTGTGGGGGTAGTTGGTGTGAAACCTTACTGGAGCAGCTTCAGTGGTGGTGGCTGCCCTTGCCCACTGAGATATAAACCAGGGGTCAAGAGGGGGAAGAGAATGGAGAACCACAGAAGGGTGAGGTCCTGTCCCCTTTGCCATTAAGTGACACCAGCTAGATCAACTGAGGTGCCACAAAATTCAGTAAAGTTTTGGAGGGGGCCCTGAGGCTAAAAAGGTTGAGAACCATTAGTACAGGGACTAATGTTTTGCTTAAAGAAAGATGTATTTGGTGTCATTTAAAAAAAACAAACACTTCTCAGAACTGGTATGATTTCCTGTGCCAGGGGAATGGAATGTGTTAATTTTTGAACTACACACACACAACTTTCTGGGTGTAAGACTGTACTGTGCACCAGTTTTAACTGGGGGAAAAAAAGGATGTCCCGTGTATAAAAAATTTGGGAAAACTGTTATAGCCAGTGCAAACTTTAAATACTTATTTCTTAAAGCTATATTCAAATACTTAGCTGTGACAAACTGTGCATATTACATTCAGTTTTCTCAACAGGATTTTTATGAACAGGGCACTAGATTGCTTGGTGTACATAGAGCTCTGCAGCGTTACAGAGACATTATTGGTTTCTCTGTAAATAGAACAGCTCTTAATCATTGGCTCGTGTCACAATGGCAGATGGCACCATTGATCACAGGCTTTGAAAGCAGCATTTTGAAGGAATCTTCACAATTTGACCGTCACAAACATATAAGCAGAATTTGTTGAAATCCTGAGAAAAAGTCTGATTATTAATTGATTAGTATTAAAGAATTCAGGAATCTGTTTATGGAAGATTTGATGGTTATTCTTAATAATATATATTTGCACAAACACATTGTCATAAAAATTCTCAAAATAATTAAAGATGGTAAAAAAAAATACAATGATTTTGTGATTGAAAGACTTTTGAATAAAAAAAAATCGTTATCTGAAACAATTTCTGGGAACAATTTCTTCATATTGGATTTCCCAAGAAAATCAGTCAAAGAACACCCAGCAAATAACCTGTCTTAAAAACTATGCTGCTTTATGCTCAAGATTATTCATTACCTGTCAGAATAAAGAAGGTGACATACAAGAGTTCTTTTGTCACAAAACCAGTGTTATCCTCCCTCTCCCCCTAAAAACAACAAATGAGGACCAGGCAGTAAAGATGATCTTACAAAGTATCTTGAAAATAAAGCAGATTCTGCACTGAGTTGTGTGATCTACTTGATGTTGATATCACAGTTCTTGATTGAGCAGTGGCTATCAGCCCTCCATGTCTAGACATCAATATGACTTTTCAGAGATTATACATCAAATAAAGTTATCCCCTACATAAGCAAACATTTAAAAAGGTGTCAAGACTCGATATCCTGTTTGATGTTTTTAAATCAGATCATCTTACAGATGATGCTAGAACACATCGAAGCCAGGGAACTTGAAAACAAGTCACGGATATCTATAAAGTCCCAAACAACCAGCAATAATAATTCAATTGCAACAATAATAAAACAGAGATTATTTTGTAATTCATTTTATGCACAAACACTTTAATCCAAGGGCTCAGTCATGCTAATATACAGACATATAGGTACAGGTACATATATATAGGTACATATTGGTACCTATGTAATAGTTCTTGGTTTTGCAGCAACCATAAGATTTGAAAACTAAAAAACTTTTCCCATGTCTACTACAATGGGAATTTTTGATTTATTAATGTAAATGACATGCTAATATTCAACACTCATGAAAAAGCCTGGGTGTTTCTGAAATTTTATACAGTAAAAGGTTATGACATGATTTCATGTTACTAAAAATATTTTCTAGACACATGGTATGTATTTGATGATATCATGAGAGCTCTACTAAATCTAATGAACAATCCATCTGCTACCCCTGAAGATCTTGCTAAGGTTGGATAAATATAGTGTTTAATTCTATGACTGCTCCAATGATGTCACAACTGTTAATACCACCAGATTAGCGCTATTTGCCCATAAAAGCAAAGCATTTGAAAATATTCCACCCACTCAAGCTGCACTGATACAACATATTCATGGAGCCGTTCTCCAAGCTAACTGCTGGCAGTGAATGTTCTCAAAACCGCAATTATTAGCAAAGCCAGAGTAATGTGAATTCAATGTGAATTCACCAAGGCGCCCCCGGGGGTTACAAGAAACAATGGCCACAAGCTAGCAGAGAGCAGATTTAGACTGGACATTAGGAAGAACTTCTTCACAGTTCGAGTGGCCAAGGTCTGGAACGGGCTCCCAAGGGAGGTGGTGCTCTCCCCTACCCTGGGGGTCTTCAAGAGGAGGTTAGACGAGTATCTAGCTGGGGTCATCTAGACCCAGCACTCTTTCCTGCTTATGCAGGGGGTCGGACTTGATGATCTATTGAGGTCCCTTCCGACCTTAACATCTATGAATCTATGAATCTATGAATGGAGAATGGCAACCTTCACAGATACAGCTGTCTAAGCTACGGCATGCTGAGGTATTCTGATTCTGACAAGGATCCTTGTTCAATGTGATGGTAAAACTAAAAGTTGTACTTGTGTGAGAGGGCTCTACAGTATGCTACTTAGTATCACTGTGGTAATGAATACAACCAAATGTATATAAATACATAAGGTATATGCTAGGGCTGTGCGAAATTTCAGCAGCTGTTTTGTTTAGTTTTAGATTCGGACGTTTTGGCGGCTGAAACACCGACTCCAAAATGAAACGCAAGGCTCTGAAACAGCTCCAAAACAAAACAGATCCATCCAAAATGTTTTGGAAATGTTTTGGAAATGTTTTGAATGTTTTGGATATTTCAGACTGTTTTGGACTGTTTCGGAGGAGGGCTTGCAGGGAAAGAGAAACGAAGAAAAGGGAGGGGGAGGAGTGGGGGAAGGACTGCTCTGATATTGATATCTGTAACTGTCCAGTGACAACGATCTATCCCTGAGGTCCATTCCAATTCTGGTGCTCTGGAGGAAGGACAGAGAAGCACCATAAAAAGCTGTTTGTGAACTGCTCTCTGCCATTTTGCATCTGTGTCTGTGTAGCAGCAGGAGTAGCAGCAGAGAGCAGCATCTTTAAGCTTGCAGCTTGGTAGCGCCTTCCTACCAAGTTATAGCCAATCCTTTCCTGCTTACCCTTACCTACTCCCCCTGCCCCCATTGTTATCCCTTGCAACTCTTTCTTCCCCACAAATCGTGTTATTCTCCCCCCCCCCCCCCGCAACAAAAAGAAAGCAGTGATTTGCCTGGCAGTGTCTCATCACTGTGCACTGCAGGAAAGCACTACACACGTATTACACATACACTCACACAGACACACATTATTTTCCGGCACATGAAATATGAAGCATGCTGGAAAGGCAGGTGCCAGTCTTCTGGCAGGGGAGCCAGAGGGGGCAGAGGGAGAGCTGTAAGTTCCCCCTCCCCCAAACTTAGACGCACCCTCTTTCCTAGTACTAGCAGGCATAAGGCTTCTGGTGCTAGTGGCAGCAAAGAGGTGGGACCAGTGTCTGTATATGCACCCCCTCCAATAACACCAGCCATAATAATAACCTCCAGCACCACCAGCATGACAAGCAGAACCAGCATGACAGTCTCCTCCAGCCCCATTTCAGTTCCCAGCCTGAGCCTTCCAGTGCCCTAGGAGGAGCTGGATCTGGAAGCAGGGAACCTGAGCACCCTAGCAAAAGAAATTTTGGGGGCCAAGGAGGAATCTGAGTTTGTGCTCCACTCCCCTCCAAGTTCCCCTAGAGCCAGGTCTCCTTCCCTGGAAGGCAGTTTGGAGGAGGTTGACATTGAGGTTGTGGAGGCAAGTGGCTCATCTGGATCAGCCCCACCTGTTGTTGTGCCTCTGCCTAGTGAGTAGGGGGATCAGGCAAGATCCGCACTCACACCCCAGAAGCAAGGGTGTAGTGTGGAGTGGGATCATTTTGAGGTGGCAGATGATCCCACATATGCTATCTGGCTGCACTGCCGATGTAAGACCAGCCAGGGCAAGGAGCTGAAACACCACAGCACCACAGGGATGCTGACGCATCTCAGGAGGCACCACCTCCTTACCCTTGCTCCTCCTCAGCCCGGCACCAGTGATAGCATACCCAAAAAGAAGTCCCCCTCTTGCTCCAGAGCCCCCATCCCCGAGAAACAGAAGCAGGACACCCTGGAACAGTGGGACAAAGGTGGAGAGAAAGGGGGGTGCATTGCAAAGGTGAGCGAGATCACCCAGAGCATCAGGGAGATGCTTGCTCTGGATGGCCAGCCCTTCTCCTTAGTTGAGTGGCCAGGGTTCAGATGGCACATGGCTCTTGTGGCCTGCACATACCACCTTCAGCAGGATGGTGGTGCCCTCCCTGTATGAAGTATGCAGGGTGTCCCTGAGGGAGGAGCTGCGCAAGGCAGGTCCACAGGTGGCCTTACACTTTGCCTCAGACATCTGGAGCAGCCGGGGTAGAGAGCATGCCTACCTCTCCTTCACAGGGCACTGGTGCCATCAGTCAGGCCATCAGTGGGCTCTCCTTCAAGCTGAGGTGATGGATGAGTCCTACATGGCAACAGAGATCATGGTGGCCATGAACCACATGGTGCAGGGGTGACTAGATGGGCAGGGTGAGCTCACCCACAGATTCATGGTCACCGACAATGGGGCCAATATGGTCAAGGTGTTCCATGATGTGAACTTTGTTGGCATCTGCTTTGTGTCACACAAGTGGAACTTGTGTGACACAAGTCAGGGTTGCCTTGGACGGGGACAGGGCTGCTGGTGATGGCATCATCACTACCACCCAGCTCATTTCGAAATGAGGAAGGTGGTGGGCTACTTCCACTGGAGCATCAAGGGGGGCAAGATGCTGCAGGATAAACAGGCAGAGCTGAGCGTCCCACAGCACAAAATCATCCAAGATGTGAAGACTCAGTGGAACTCCACATACATCATGCTGGAAAGGCTGGCGGAGCCCTTGCTTGGGGAAATTGGGATCAGCTGCCCACTTAACAAAACAGAGTGGGATACCATCTCCCAGATCTTGGTGGTCCTCAAGCCACTCCTCGAGGCCACCAAGACCATCAGCACTGGTGATGCCCTCCTTAGTCAAGTGATCCCCATAGTGAGGGAACTTGAGAACCAAATGGAGAAGTTCCAGGGGACTGATGTTCCTGGCCGGGGCAAGCTTCTGTCACCAGAGGTGCAGGCACTGGTGAAGCGGGTGAGGGAAGGCATTAAGAAATGGCTGGATCTTTTGTGGTCCAGTATGGTCCATGTGCTGGCGGCCAGGTGTGACCCAAGGGTGAAGGGGAGCGTATGCAGCAGCAAAACCCTGGATCACTTTGCGGAGGTGTGGGTGAACAGAGTCTGGGAGGCAGAAGGGCACAGGCCAGGGGATGTGGAAGAGGGGGATCCGCTTTCCCATGCCAGCACTCCCAGCAGCAGTCAGTCTCCTCCACAACAGCTGCTGCCAATGTGGGCCAAGGGCATGGCTTCAATGGTGGGGTACAGAGGCACCAGACCCCATCCTCAGGCAGGTAGCACAGAGGCCTTGCTGGCTACCTATCTCAACGAGGACATGGAGCTGCTGGACTGTGACACCTTGGCCTATTGGCAACCCGCAGCCAGATGTGGCAGGATCTGGCCACGGTTGCCCAGGAACACCTGTCCTGTCCACCAACCATTGTTCCAAGTGAGAGGTTGTTCAGCATTGCTGGCAATGTTGTGATACCCCGCCGCAACTGCTTGGATCCTGGTTTGGTGGATCAGCTGGTGTTCCTCAAGGTGAACCTCCTGCTGAGGGGTGCCCTGAGCTCCACATGCAGATGGAGTGAGTGCCACCCTCCTCACTCCATCCACAACTATTTTCTTTTTTTATGTTATTAAAACCATTTAATTCCCTGCTTTCAGAGCTGGAGGCAGCACTGCATCACCAGCCAGCAGGGGAAGAACATCGGTAGGCAGCCCCTGCAATGAAGCACCCTCATGCCCAAGCCAGTCCCTCCAGTATCTACATGTGTGCTGCTGCAGAGGTTTTTACTCTGCAGCAGGATAGTACTTTTATTTGCAAATACTATCCTGCTGCAGAGTAAATCAGTTTACTCCAGCCTAATAGGGGCGCACATGTAGAAGCTGAGATGTTTACTGTGCAGCTAGCTAATCAACTGCATGGTAAATGTTTCATGTAGACGTGCCCTGTGTGTTCTATATTACAGGATATAAAGAAACAGCAGCATGACCCAATTGATGCCATTGTATATATCCACGCAGTTTACAATTGCTGTAAGAAGTTATAGTAACTATTCATTTAATTAATTGCTTATTCAGTTAATATGACCAATATTGAAATAAACTTAGTATTAAATGATAGACACTAGTCTTGAAATTCATTTCCACAAAAGACACACTCTTTACGGTGTAATAATGACGCCATGTTGCATCACTGGAAATGCCTCCAAATCATAGACATTTGTATCCTGCTTCATCTCTCACCCTGCCAAGTTTCCTGCTTTTGACATCAAATCCACTTTGACTCTACTGATGGGAGATTTTCAGGACAGAAAGAGAAATTTTATATGACTTGCCACTACTCCCAGTTTTTGAGAACACTGACATAGGGTAAACCATTTCTGCTGGGAGTTGAGTAGACTTTAAGAAATCAAGACAGATATAAACTAGGGAAGTGGTGTTCAACCATTGGGCCCTGTGGGCCAGATGAGTGGCATGGGGCTAGTTTGTGGGTCAGATTAGGCCCTGGGGCCCAGCACCACCCCCTTCTGCTCCCCCACCCCATGCTAGGATTAGGTTCCAGAAGGCTGGTGCTGCCCCCACCTGGCCCTGTGTGCTGGAATTGGGTGCTAAATTTCTAGACCTCTAGAGAACCCCATGGGCCAAATGGTGTGGCACCATGGGCTGCATCTAGCCCATAAGCTGGAGGTTGCGTATTTTGTCTTTTCCTCAGAATACGTATAAACACAGAGAAACAAAACACAACCAAATCTGACTTCTCATGAAGGAGCTGATTGGCAGGTCACTGAAAGCACATGTAGAAAATAAACATTTCACCTGTGACTCAAGCTCATTCATCCAAGTATCTCTGGAAGGCAGCACTGAATTCTTCCCTGAGCTGCTCTCCCATCATTCCTGAGATAGGCTACCCTGACTTTCTGCGTCTTGCATCCAACTCCTTACCTAGGTTTTTCCTCCTTACCTGGGAAAATGGTTGTGCAGGGGGCAGAGAGTGATCAGCTCAAGAACTCCCCTTCTGACCTACCTTTGCACCCACAGGTAGAACTTTGACCTGGGTACCTCATGAGCAAATAGGAAAGTAGAGACTAAGAGAGAGGTGAATAAGGCAACATGGTCAAAGAATTTACATAGAAAAAGACAGTACAGTGCTGTTGGATTCATTGTTATCCAAGCTAGCTTGCCTCTGTTGACCTGTAACTGGCTGTAAGTGTTTCCAGTTGGGGAGAAGTGCCTTTGGCAAGGAGGCCAAATAGTCCTAGCTAGGGCTGACAAATGATTAAAAAAATGAATTGCAGTTAATTGCAAGGTTAAAAAAAATAGTTGCAATTAATCACAACTTTGATCGTACAGTTAAACAATAGTCAGCTCCCCCTCACCCAACAGCCCAGAGCCCATGCACCCTGCAGCTCCTCCCCCACCACCACCAACAGCACACAGCCCAAGCCCTGACCCCAGCCTGCCCTGCACCTACTCCAGACTCGTGTCAGCTGGAGCAGACCAGCCAGAACTGTGTGAACAGCCCCAACCCCAGCCCGCCCCATGTCTGCTCCAGACTCACCCACCCACACTCACTGCGAACAGGCCCTTCTTGCTGCAGACATCCAGAGCCCACACCTGGGCTGCCCCGTGGCTCCTCTGCACTGCCAGTGCTGCTCCACTGGGTGCCCCAGAGGCAGCAGTGACAGTGGTGAAGAAGAGGTGCAGGGCATCCTGGGAAGAGTTCCAGGTGGCTGCAACAAGAAGGGCCTGACAGCAGTGAGGGGGAGGGACAGCTTTTCCCTCATACCAAGCAGCAGCTTCTGCCCAGCTGCTGCCTGGCTGCTGCCACTGCTCAGCATGGGCAGATGGTACAGAGCAGGTGCAGGGCAGGCCAGGGTCGGGGCTGTGCACACAGGTTCCGGCTGGTCCAGAGCTGGTCCATTCCACCGGGCCAAGTCTAGAGAGGGTGTGGGATGGGTCATATTTTGCCTACCCCGGTCAAAATGGATGTGTGTGATTAACACTCATTACAAAAATTAATGCGTTAATTTGTTTTGCATTAATCGCATACTTTAACTGTGGTTAACTGACAGCCTTAGCCCTAGCATTTTCTCCCCAGGCGACTGTGGTAAGATTGGGAGGGAAGCATCTTTAGGACAGGAAACATCTGTCTGCAAATCTCCTGTTAGCGGAGCCCATCTGTGACTCCTATAGTAACAACAGAAAGAATACTGGCTACTGGAAGATAAGAATGGAAGGAGACATTTCAAGATGGCCACCAGAGCTTCTGGCACGAATTGTTTTTTCACGTAAACATATGAGAGACTTAGTCTCAGCCAGGGAAAAGAAGTAAACTATTGTATACAATTACTTGCAGAAATGAAGGGACAAGCCACTGAAGCTGAGATTCACTGGAACATTAGGGAAAACGTTTTGCTGTTGGCCTACAGCAGGGGCGGGCAATTATTTTGGGCAGAGGGCCCCTTACTTAGTTTTGGCAAGCCATTGAGGGCTGCATGACAGACAGCCCAGGGCAGATAAATATTAATTTTCTAAATTTTTTAGGGGTCCCGCGGGCCAGATAGAATGGCTTGGCAGGCTGCATCCGGCTCCCGGGCTGCATTTTGCCCACCCCTGGCCTACAGGCTCAGGTTTGGATTCATCTCAGAGACCACACCTCTGACAGCACAGCTCCCCCTAGTAGCCAGCTTCAGCAGTGCTTTAGTATTAGTGGGGAGGTTGCGATAACCGGGAATGGGGCTCCATGCCAGGAGGCACCTTCCGCTTCTATGTCCTTATGACTTGGTGGTATGATCAAGTCATTGCTGCACATAGGCAACTGGAAGGGGGAGTAGAAGGGGGCACGTACCTCCCCGAGATTGGCCGCCATCAGCTTCTGCAGGTGGTTGCCGCTTGCCACGCCACTCCCCCCCACCCCACGCCGCTGCTGCCTCTGCCAGCTTCTGCAGGTTGTCGCTGCTCGCCACCCCACTGCCAACGCTGCCAGTGCTGCCATCCACAAACTGTGCCCTACCAGTCTCAGGAGGCACCAGTCACCCATGCTATTGCACATCTATGGGCAGTGTGGATTGCTGAAGTGGACTTGTCCGTGCTGCAGGACACAGGCTGCTGTTTGCATCACCTGCTACACAGCAGGTTAAACCAGCTGGGGCTGGGAGTTAGGCTCAGAAAAAGCATGCCATTAGCTGCTGTGGGTTGTAGCTTCTATCTCTCTATTAACATACAGCAGCACTGCTGCCACACAGAAGAGAAAGCCACCCTCATAAAAATAAGGAGAAGAGATAAAAGCACTTAGCCCAGGACAGCAGGAGAGAAGCACTTCGGCCCAAACAGTGCCTTTGTAGTCTCCCTGCTGCAGTCCACCCAGTGCTTCCACAGCCTATTGCATCCCAGCCAGTTGGCTGAGGCAGAATCGCTGCTATAACTGATTGGCGCTGGCACAAGTTCCACCACTTGTTAATTGATGCTGCAACACTCCAGCCACCCCATAGGCAGCAGCCTGCCAGCAGCTTTTCCCCCATAGACCTTCTCCCCCAACCCTCAGATACTGTAGTGGAGCCTTTTCTGACTCGGCTAATCCTCTGTCAGCTGCAGCAAATCAGCTTCCCCTCCATGGACTCCCCTCGCAGGCAGCTCCCCGCTACAGACAGCAGCCTGGCAGTTGCCTTCCTCACTCAGCAGTGGGTCTGCAGTTTGGGGATTCTCTTTCCTCCTCAGGTTTCAGTGATCCTGGGCTGCCAGGCTGCCTTCAGCAGCAGAAGTACCACAGCCCCGCCCCCTTCTCCAAGAGAAGGCAGAGCAGCTGTGGCCCCTACCATGGGGCTCGGCTGGAGCTGGTGGCTCAGCTCCGCGCTGCAGAAGAAGCATGGAGACCCCCCCTCATTGTGGGGGTACCACAGCCCCACACAGTGATAAAGGGGCCCCACAGAGGCTGATTTTCCCAGGGCCCCATGTGCCACTAGGGTTGGCTCTGGCTCAGTGGAGCCCCCCCAAAGTGCGGGGCCTGGGGCAGCTGGTGGGCCGAGCAACTCCTGAGCTGCAGTGACCCCATTTCTTCCCTCCGTGGCAGCGGTGCCCCCCAGGTAGGCTGCTAGCCCTCTGGTGCTGCCCCAGAATGGAGGCAACACCCGGCCTAATCCAAATGTTCCCGAAGCCCACCTAGGGAGCGGTGCCCAGTAAAGCAGTGACAGGCGGGATCCTTTTTTTGGCAGAGCCTTCCCGCCTCTCCCACAGCTGAGGGGCAAGATGACAGCTGCATCATTGCAATTTGCAGTGTTGCAAACTAAACTACATCCAGAATGATGCAAACACATCTCAAATCCCCGAAACTGGCGCATGTTTAACGTGTGATGCCATTAAGCCACACAAATGACATTTGTGTCACGTGTATATTGTGATGACCATCATGTGTAAAAGTGCCCCTGGAACCCAACCCAGCAGCAGTACATCCCTGGCATTTCCCTGTTCCTTACTGAGCCCTCTGAAGCAGCAACCTAGTGCCTCCAATGGTTGGGCCTGGTCCTGCTTCCACTGCAATCCTTGACAAATCTGTTATCTGCAGCGGGAGCAGGACTGGGCCTAGTCTAAGGTAAAGCAGAACTAACGTCTGGGTAAGAGAGAGGGTGGGAGGCTTCTTACACATACGTATTTATCAAATCTGCCATAGATTTCCATCCTCTTGCCCCACAGTACTTGTCCCTGAGACATGGCAAGAATCACTGCACCTCTTGAATATAAGGAGCTGGTTTATCAAAGAGGCAGCTGGACACACGCTATGCAGCCCCCAGAAAGAGTCATGCGTTTCATGTGTGTCTGTCCTCTGGAAGCCCAGTGCCTTCATTTGAATAGCCTCTTCATTTGAATAGCCCCACACCCCCACAACTTAAGAGGACATCATACTCACTAGCCAGAAGGGGAACCTGAGGCATGCAGAATTATTTCTGCTCTCATTTAAATCAGTGTCAAAGCTCCAGTTGGTTTCAGTGGGAGCTGCAAATAGTCCATAGCATAGCACCTCTCACACAATTCTGCAAGGTGGTATTAGCTCCCAGTGCTCAGCAACGTTAGAGGATGCTCAGCACTTAGCAGCACAGCCTTTTTTGACTCACCTGACACTATACACCCATGTTACAAATTTCAGCTCAGGGAAATCACACTCAATAGCTAAGCCAGGCACAGAACCCAGGAGACCGGACTCCCAGGCACGAATGCCCTTATGAATGTTAAACAAATCTGGGGAAGTCTGTTTTAATTGTAGTCACAGCACAGCTGGGCTGCTCTCAAGCTATTCTCCTGTGTTCTTTCAAAAAGATCACACATTGTCCCTATCACCTTGTTTCCCTTCAGAAGACTTTTAAATAAAAAGAACTTTCTTTGAGATGTCGCCACTGTTCAGTCAATATCTTAATTGTCCTGGTCTGTGCACCCTGATCACTCCCTTAGAGCTATAAGATAAATAGTGGTGGCCTTTCCCCCTCCAGTATTTCAAATAAAGAAGGTATTCCTTTGTTCTTCCTTTACAAATAAAAGTCTTGCTATCTAGAAACAGACCACTAGTCTGTTATAGTCCAATATCCTGCTCCCAGAAGCAATCATTATTTGAGAAAGCTATAAGCTCATATAGGGCCCAATTCAAAGCTTACTGATTTGTGGATTATTATTAACATTGCAGTAGCCACTAGTTTGATATCTCATTGTACTGAGCATCATACAAGCATATCATAAGAGACATAGGGACTTTAGCCACAACTAAGGTTGAGGGTGCTTAATTGGGGTGCACTGATGCTTCCACTGAGACCTAGAAAACCCAGAGGTTCCTGGCTGGAGGGTCTTGCTCTTCCACACCCATAATGATTGTCACATTTGGGTCAGGGCAGAATTTTCCCCCCAAGGCAGATTGGAATGAACTGTGGGGGTTTTGCCCTCCTCTACAGCATGGGTCATTGTCTTTTTCCTACAACGCTATAAAAATATATATTAGCTAATAATTTCAATGTCATTGCAGTGGCAGCACATTGGCAGTACCCTCATCTCCTCTACTGCCACCTTTGGCATGTTATAGGCTGTTATTGGTGTTTGAGACATTGTGCCTTTTACTTATGTGAAAGGGTTTAAAGGAGTGCTTGGAGGATTCCTTGGATAAATGGTTGCCTGAGAATTCAGATAACTGGGCTGGTTGGCCCACGAGGCCCCTTCTGGTCCTACGTCCCTATGAGACAATCCCTGCCTTGACAGCTTACAATCTAAATATACAAGGAAGACAAGGAGAGCAAGGCAAAGAGACTTGCCCCAAGTCATAAGAAAATAAGAACTGAGATTTACTGGGTCAGATCATAGGTCCATCTTGCTGAGTATCCTATATCACACTGTGGCAGAGAGTGGATGCTGAAAGGGAGAGTGAACTGGGTATGACCAGGGATTTTTCCACTGCTCTTCTCTTACTTGCACCCTCCAGCATTTCAGGTCTAGGAACTTCAGATTCAGAGGCTGTATCCCTGACTCCTGTGCTCAATAGCTACGGATGCCCCTTTCTTGCAATTATTTGTCTAATCCCTTTTTGAATCCGGCTAAACTGTCAGCTTGCACAACATCTGGTGGCAATGAGTTCCAGCTTCAGTTATGTGTGGCTTGAAAAATAATTTTCTTTTGCTCAAAACTTAGTACCTACGAGTTTCATTTTATGACCCCTCACAGCAGATCATTAGCAAAGTTGAGACCTGAAGCCACACTTGCTGACTCCCTCAGCTTTGACCTATCAATTAGCGAACACTAGTGGCCTTAATACCTGATGGAAAAGTTATTGCATCATTATTAGTATTAGACCAGCACGGAGAAGCCACAGTCCCAAACAAGGGCTTTACTGTACTGGGTGTGGTATAAGCAGAACAAAAAGAGAGTTCCTGTCTTAAAGAGCATCCGTTGTAATACTGCTCATCAATATGTCGGGGTGGATGTCCAGAGGGGGAGGAGAAGCAGAGTGCCTTAGTGGTAGATGGTTGGGAAAGGATGTGGGCAGAATATGTGGAGAAAGTCCACAGGTCAGTAGGCCTGGGTGAAGTGGCTAGTATTTGCTTCGCATTCGAATTCAGCCAATTCGGGGGACAGTGATTCAATTCGGTGATTCAAATCACTGTCCCAAGACGATTAAATTTTTTTTTAAAGAGCTGGGATGCTAGGGTCGGGTGGGGCAGCCATTGACAGGGCTGGAAGAGCGGGCGGGGGTCGGGAGGCGCTCAGGGAGGCTGGGGAAGCAGGCAGGGAATGGGGCCTGATGGGGATCCCCCCATGACCTCCTTCCGCCTTCTCCATTCTCCCCCCCTCCCCCCACCCCCTACTTACCGGCATGGAGCCCAGGTCCAGCTCCCTGCGGCAGCAAACAGGAACTGGCCAAATCTCTGAATCTTTCCCCAAATCTTTTCCAAATTGATTCAGAGGCTTCAAATCGATTCAGACCTTTTTACTGGTCTCCTGATTTGATTCAGATTTGGAGATTTGGCTACCGATTTGGGCTGAATCTCCTCTGAATCGAATCAGCACTTGAAGCTTTGCACAACCCTACAGCTCATCTGGGCTTGAGGGGGAGGGTCTATGCCCCAGCATGGTGTTGGGGACAGATGCATGGGCTGTAGATCTTAGGTTCAACAGATATATATGGCAGCCTGGAGTGGCCCCATTGTTGCTCTGGGACTCCACCTCCCTTGATCTTGTAGGTATAACTACTCCCCCACATCCCCACAGTGCACAACAGGCTGTGCACAGGTTCCATGCGTCAGTCTTTCATGTGCTTCTGTTGTGTTTAGCAGGGCAGCTTGAGAAACTCCTGAGGAAGCACAGAGTATAAATTAGAAATCAGAGGGCTGTAATGGAGAAGCAGAAAGGATATGACATATTTACAAGGCAAGTCTGGAGAAAGCAGCTGCTTGTAGCAAAGGACAAGAATGAGAAGGAGCGTGGATGTCTCTGGCATGCATCTCTCCTGTGCGGGTGTGACTAAGCAATAAAACAAATGTGGTGTGATGCACAGTGCTCCCCTTGAATTCCTGGGGGCGTAACAGCCACTGCATATCATGTGAGTGAGGCGTTGCATGGTGTCATCCCCAAAATGGAGAGGACGGATGGGAATTGGAGGATTTCTTTTCCTGTGCTAATTAGAACAGTGACTGAAAATGGAATACAGGGGCAAACAACTACAGCTGCTGGCAGCCTCCTCAGCTTACCGAGGCACACGCTGTGTGGCAGGGAGTTGAGATGGGCAGCAGCCGAGTCCTCTGCATCAGAGGAAAGTCCCATATGTTGGTATATATGATAATAAACAGATAGCCACTTAGGAACACATGCCTGTCACTGCAGTGCAGATCAGCTGCATGCAGCTCACAGCCTATAGGACACAGCAGGGCAGTTCCAATTCCATCCAGAAGACTGGCCAGTCCATTAAAACATGGTGTAGTTTGGAATGAGCTGTCCCAAAGTGCTTTATCAGCTTAAAACTATCAATGATGAGCTAGCTTCAACCCTCTGGTCCATACAGCCAATCAATACATCAACAGGAATTCTGCATTAGCATAAAAGAGCAGCATTCAGCTCTAGGTATGTAGGAGGTATTTCATCATTGCAATGCAGCCAGCTCTGGCATGGAATGCTGCAGCTATTTAGCAGCACACAGCAAAGCTTCACAACAGACTGGGATGTGAACCCGGGAGCTACACTCTTATGCAACTGTTAAGTGGGGAGGAGAATTAAACAGGCAAAAATTAATGATCTACAGCGGAGCTTAGCCAGGATACTGGGGTTTACCCCCTCCCTGTGGAGAAGTGCCACAGAATGTCTCAAAACTACTGGTGGCCAGTTGCATGTGAAACTGAAAGAGGGTATGTGGCATCTTGCAGCAGTGAGATGGAAATACATTTCCACAGTGGCTAGTGTTTTGGGAGGCCTCATGTTTGGGGCCTAATTTTCAGAGGGGTGTGCTCAACTTTATGAAACCCTGCATCTCTGTAAAGTCTCTCAGTTCAGGATCCCAAAAGTCACTCGTGGAAGTGCAGGCCAAGGTGTCTACATATATATGTATCTAAAGTGAGGTCCCAATAGATCAGTGAAAGCAAGTTCCACTGATTTCAGTGAAACAAAGAATTTGTCTTCATTGCATCCCAAGAAGCCTGAGGTGAGATAATTTTTTATTTTTTTAATGCAGTAATTAGTACAATAGGAATTCTGCAATCCATGGACAGATGATGGGGAGCATATTTACGTTTCTGATAGTATTGGTGCATTAGGTATAAGTCAGGCACACAATAAATATCTACAGTTGATCTGCAGTGGTCAGTGGCGGTAATAAGTTCCATTGAGCAGTCTGTCTACTCAATGCTTCTGCAGCCTAACATGCCCAAGAAGCAAGTACTGGAGTTGGCTGCTTTGACCTTTACAGCTAGAGTTTCACAGCTGAATGGCTGAGACTACAGAACAGTAATAGCTGGAATGCATCCAAAGCACAGCACGCAGCAGGGGACACAGAAGTGCAAAGGATGTTGTGATCCTTAAAAGGAAATTATCATCCCTCTTTAATTCTGCTTGCTTTTATATTCATTGTATCAGGTCTTGCCTTTAGGTGGAGGACCTGGCAGCATCATAAGGTGGAGCCTAGAGCCTTGAGTTACTGCTCTCCCATCCCACAATAGAGGGGTAGAGAAAGTTGCTGCTTAGGACTCCATCCACATCATCCTCTCTTGTCTCCTGGAATGACCCTTACAGGTTTATTTGTTAAGCAGGCATGGTTGATGTAGGTCCATGAGGAAACTACAAGTTCCCTTCAGTGGTTAGAGGAAGACTGGTAATAGACCTGCACGAAGCAGCTAGTATTTGCTTTGGATTCAGCTGCTTTGGGGGACAATGATTCGATTCAGTGATTCGAATTGCTGTCCCAAATCAATTCAGCCAAATCTGATTCTGAGATTCGGCTGCAGCCGAATCTACCGAATCTCTGAATCGGCCCCATTACCCACCTGCTCTCAATGGCTGCCCTGTGCTCTCTCCCAGGTCCCGGCTCTTTGAAAAAAAAAGCCCCAACTCACTGGCTGCTGCCAGGCAGAGAGCAATCCCCACTGCCCCCCACTGCCCCATGCTGCATGGGGGGCTCTGCCAGAAGCCCAGAGGCTGCTGCAGCAGCCAGTGAGTGGGTGTTTTTTTTAAAGGGCCAGGAGCCAGGGCTGGGCTGGGCAGCCATTGGGGGGGGGGGGGGGGGGCTGGGAGAGCAGGCAGGGGTTGGAGGGCTTATGACAGAGCCCCCCACGCAGCATGGGGCAGTGGGGGGCAGCATGGATTGCCCCCCACCTAGCAGCAGCCAGTGAGTCACAGCTTATTATTAAAAAGCCCAGAGCTGAAGTTGGGCGTGGCAGCCATGGGGGTGCTAGGAGAGCAGGCAGGGGATGGAGCCTTGCAGGGGTCCCTTCATGGTCCCCTCTCCCCTCCCCCAGCCTCCCCTCCCCCACCCACTACTTACCAGCATGGAGTCTGGATCCAGGTCCCTGCTGCAGCCAGTGGGGACTGCCCAAATTGCCAAAGCTCTCTGAATCTTTTTCAAATCAATTTGGAGAGCTTCAATTGATTCGGTCCTTTTAATCAGTCTCCTGATTCGATTGGGATTTGGAGATTCAGCCACTGAATCAGGCCAAATCTCCTCCAAATTGAATTAGTACCCGAAGCTTCACACAGCCCTAGCTGGTAACTGTCTTGGGGCAAATTATGGAAAAATAAGAATAAGAGTGCAGGTCGTACCCAATAACCAGCCCAATGACTAGGGTTCCAAGGGGGAACACTAAGAAGAGAACGCTGGCCAGTGCCCACTTCCCCTCAAATGTATCTAAAAAGCCTGGTTGCCACTCAGGGAAACTCTCCCTGGAGACATGCCTGGATGGGTGAAAGTGTGACAGCCCCACAGTAAACTGGGTTCCCCCCTACCCAGTGCCTAGTCTGGTCTTTGGAGAGCTTGGCCAGGGCCACAAGAAGGTTGACCAGATGGTCCTGGAACTTAGTGGGGCTACAAATGGGGAATGACCCATACAGGACCTTACTGACTTGTGTAACTGAGAGAGGGCAGGAAGAAACTGAAATTTCTAGTGTGAAAAACAAATTACTCCTCACCTCAAAAAAACCCAAGCAATCTTCATACCAAACACCACTGCTCCATTTAAAATGTATGAGGGCAGCTTTTATACTTCCCAAGAGAAGTAAAGAGCAGAGGCTCTATCTTCCTCTCCCTACCCTGCTGCTGCTTTGACCAATGTTAACCACTTTGGTGCTTATAAAAATACTTAATTCCAGTCTGACAGGGCGTGGATCTGAAGTCCCCTGTTTATTCCTACAAGCCAGCTACAGCATGGGCAGCAGGCTACTTGGCCTTCTACTCTCCACTGATGTGCTTCTTGCAGACTGAGAGAAAGCAAAGCCAAGAGTCAAAGGGTACGTCTATGCCAGACGCTTTACTGTGCAGTAGATTAATTTACTATGCAGTGGACTTGTCTACACATGCCTCTGTTAAGCAGGCCTAGCCTAAAATAGCTATTTTAAAGGTGGATTAAGGGCACATGTCTACGTGTACATAACCTTAATGCACCTTTAAAATCATGATTTAAGGCTATGTAAGCCTCAATTTGATACTTGCATAAACCAAGTATCAAATTTAGGCATGAATAGTTAAGTCGCATTACCACACATGTAGATGTGCTAATGCACATTAATGTGGTGTGCGTCAATAGACAGACATCACATTAATGTGCATTAATACATCTACATGTGTGCTAATGTGACTTAGCTATTCATGCCTAAATGTAATGTGCCTTAATGCGCATTAGCATGTCCATGTGTAGACATGCACCTAAAGCAACTTAATGGGCCTTAAGCAAAGGCACATTACTGTCACAACCCAAAGTTGTGGTTTTTTGTTTGTGTGTGCTTTGGCACTGCTAAATTATTTTCCCGCCGACTGTAGCTTTCTTTGCACGATAGAGTTCTCTGCTGTGAGAGAGAACTCTGGTGCAAAGGGGATTTCCCGCCAAATTACAGCTTCTTTGCAGGGTGCATTTCTTTTGCATACTAGTGATGCACGTTGCAAAGGAGTTCCCGCCATTTGTATTTGGATTCGCGCCACATTATTGGCCAGTTCCAAATGTAGGCACACGTGGTGACTAGCTATTGGCTTGCTAGCCGTACAAAAGGCTTGGGTAGTTTCCGCCCAAGTCGGAGAGGGAGAGAGAGAGAAAGAGAAAACTGGAAAGAGAGATAGAACTCACCAGGAGGAGGAGACTTTGTACTGTGTGAAGATCTCCAAGCGCTGCGGACCCTTGCGGACCCAACGCGCCTCTCTCAAGCTTAATAACCGAACCCGCGGAGCTTTCACTTCTAGCCTCTCCCCGTCACTGATCGCAATCCAAGATGTATCCCTTTCCTGTAAACCCAATTTTCGAACCCGCGGAGCCTAAACAACTCTGTGGGAGCAACCGAATTTGTCGTAGTCCTCTAGCGAGGATTTAAGCGGGAGCTGCACCTGGAAACCTGTCCAGCCTACACCACTACCATCTTTGGGTGTAAGTAAACATTCTTTTCAATCAACCACTACGCGTTTGTGACTAATTCTAGCTCGCCACCGGTTTTCTCCGACCCCGCGTGCCCGGGCTGCTGGCCACAGCCCGCGTGCGCAGAAGACGGGCCGCGGATCACACCCCCCAACTCGCACTTGGCGGCGGGATCAGGGCCTGGCCCGCACAATTACATTTAAGCGCATGTAAGTACACGTGTAGACACACCCGGTGAGGCATTACTATGTAACCATGTGCAGCAGCTACTGCACAGTAAATTAGGCTAATGGGTAGTTTTCTACTACCTGGGAGCATCTACGCATATCCACTGGTACTGCGCAGTCCCAAGAGTGCAGTTATTTTTAGATGCTATGCCACTGTAGCAATTAGCCACTGTATCTCGTTGCTGCAGCGACTTAGCATCTTATGTAGACATGCCCCTTTTAAATAAAATTTGCTTCTGCTCATCCACACCAGCAGGGAGCCACAGGGGATGGGGGAGTTCTCTGTCCCTGGTCCTGGCACTGCTCACCTCATGGATCCCCCCAGGAGGTAGGAGCTGATCAGCACCAGGATGTGGTCACACTGCCCTCCCCTCCCCCAGAGCTGTGTGGCTCCCAGATCCCTGGGAACTGGAAGATAAGAAGCACGAGGACTGGGGAGCTCTCTGTTTTCCAACTCATCTGGGGACTGGCCAGAGCTGTGCCACTTGTGGAGCAGCTGCCAGCGAGCCCCTTGCTGGGCAGGGAATCCCATGAGTTTGGTGCTCATGGCTTCAGTCAGTCCCTAGCCTCTCTGCTGAGACTGTTAGCAAACAAACCACCCATGGTCATGTCTACAGTGGAAAAAAAGCTTTCTCCTGCCCATTATCTGGTCATTATAATTCCCAGACTCACATCTATGGTTTACCACAAAGAGCGAGGGTGTTAAGACTACACACACATCTACATTGTCACTTTAAAGTGTGTTTATTAGTGTGTTAAGAATGCATATTTTTGCCTACAAATAACAAGGTCTGTGTAGTGGTTCTTTGATGACAGGAACACTTCTACTCTAGACACCAGACGGAAGCCATTCACTTCACACAGGCCACAGAGTTACTCACAGATAGTAAGATTTCTGGCTATTCCTGGCCTGTACCAAAGATGAATCAGAGGTGAGAAGCTCAGTATTCCTTTTTCATCATTTCCAGAGGAGCCTCCATCTCAGCCTTTGAAGTTACCTGCTTTCCTCTTTACCTTCTCAATTCTTCTTCTAATTTCCCAACTCAGGATAGTGGCATGTGAATTTTACCAGTCAAAAGATGGGCTGGACTCACAAATTGGCATCTGCCCAAGTGTTTGACTTCCAGCTAGTTGACAGAGGGCTTTTCACAAAAACAGACCATTGGAGCCACTACAATTATTAACAATATTCCTCACTCCATGCAATAAACTCTCCAGGACAGGGCCTACCTCTGGTTTTACAATGCCAACACAATATGGTCCCCAAATTGCCAAGGCCCTCTAGATAGAATAATAAAAATCTCATAATATTAACCCTTCAGTAAGTAGAATGGTCTTTTTTATTAGTTCTACAATAGCTCTTGGTTTCAATATTTTCATGGTTTATTCATACGAAGACAAAAGAGATATTGTGATCTTTCTTTTGTTTGTTAAAACAAAGGCCCAAGTTAGGCTCTTTGGTTTATAACAGAGCATGCAGATACATGGCACAGTTCTTAAAGTCATCAAGTACTCAGCAACCTCCTCCCCCTTCATCTTGCCCCCCACCCTTTCCCTGCCCACCATGCTGTATGCTCAGCACTTTTTGCAGGGTGAGGGAGAGACACAAGCATGCAACCGTAGTATGGTGGCATTCTGGCTCCCCTGCAGGGGTTGTCTGTTCTGTGTTCCGTCCCCCAAATACAGCCTTCTAGTCCTCTCTACTGAGTATGGAGGACTAGGACTCTATAATCACAGCACACTTTTACATGTAAGACTGACTACCAGTAGCATGACTAAGGTGGGGCAACTCGGGCAGCAGCCCTGGGCACCTACTTGGAGGGAAGGAAAAATAGCAGCTGCCACTGTAGCCACACAGCGATGCCAGCAAAACAATACAGCTGGAAATCACCACTGCCTCTGAGTCACTACTGCCTCAGGTACCCAGCTACTTTGTTACGTGTCTAAAGGCTGCCATTTTAAGAGTCTAATTTTAGGCCCACATGCCCATCCATGCATGTGTGTTTAATCATTACCCAAATCATTGTGGCTGCTTACAGGAGTGAAAAAAACAAAGCCCAGCACTTTACTTTCAGTTCAGCATGCCCCCGCAGTTAGCACAGTACATGCCCAGAAGAGGCATCACATTAGTTTGACCTGGCTTGCCCAACATCTGTATAGATTGCACACTACAACGGGGCTTTTTGGAGCTATTATCTAATAGACGATTGAATCAGCTATTAGATAAAAGCTCCAAAAAGCATCACTGAAGTGCCTGATCTATACAGATGCTAGGGAGCTGGGTCAAACAGATCACTTCCTCTTCCAGGAAAGTGCTGGTTTTTTTGGTTTTTTTCACATCTGTCAGTGGCCTATGAAATAGATCTGGTCAGGAAAATGGAAAAACAATTTCGCAAGAGATATTGAACTGCTGAAGTCATTCCAGGGGAAGTGTTTTTCTTTTGAAATGTTTTGTAAAATTATATTTTTGAAAAGTGTTGTTTTCAATTTGTTTCCCCTCATTTTCACTCTTTGCTTCTGGGTGAAATATTTCTTTTTTTTTTTTCTTCCATTTTCCCCTTTACCATAAAGTATCGAAAAGAGATAAAAGGGGAAAGGGAGGGAAAGGCAAATTATGATTTTTTGGGGGGGGGGTTGACAAAAAACAGAAAATATAAAAACAAAAAACAAAAATATCCCTGAAATCTTTTTCACAAAAGGTTTCCATTTTGGAAAAGAAAGTGACTTTTTCCCAATTGAAAATATTTTGAATGAGAAGTTTTGACACAATTTTCAAGTACTTGCATAGCTGCCCAGATACTGAGCGCACACAGTGTATGAGCACACACATGTCCACACTGAAGGGGTAACAGAATCACAAACCATGTGTAAGTGCCAAATAGGCCACTTATGTGGCTGGGCATACATAACAAAATCTTAGTAAAATTAAGCCATGAAGCAGTCCCCCCAGGTAGCAGACACCTGGCTCGGGTGGTCCCGGAGGTCACCGCAGCCATGGAGGGAAGCACTGGGTCCCTGTGCAGCTCAAGCAGGCAGGCTCCGGGGGGAAGATCATGCTTGCCACTTTCCTTGGGTGGAGCCTGCCTGCCTGCCTGAGCTGCTGCCGGGCTGCCTGCAGGGCTTCCTGCAGAGCCATGGAGCTGCACGGAGCCCGATGCTTCACTCCATGGCTGTAGGGGCAGCAAACTAAAACTCCTTGAAGGAATTTTGATTTCCTGTGCTCCAAGTCATTTAAGGTGTGTTATGGTGCTGAATTTCCGACAGTGCCTGGAATTAATGTGCAATATGATGCCGAGGCGTGCAAACACCAACACCATTAGAGCAGTGCAAAAGTATTTTGTCTGCTTTAAAGTGTCGTGCACACACAGCTCTAGTTTTGTCTACGCATGGCCTTTAAGGCTAGGAACAGACATTCAAAAAGCCTGAGCCTGAATTAATTTAATCTTTGCAGATTAGTCTAACTTGGTGAGGCTGAAATGGTTTGCAAGGGGACAGACGTTCTCTTTGGACTGAGGAATTGCAGGCATATGTCTGCAATGGCTCAGGCTAGAGGCCAGGGGGCGCTAGAGCAGCCCTCCCTTCCCTTCTGCAGGGAGCTGAGCTGAGGGAGGGTGGCCAGGCCCCGCGGGGCAGGGCTCTCTCATTAGGGATATCTGCCTGCGCTGGTTTATGTGTAACTTATGCCCCTAGCCTGTGAGTTCATTCTTTGCATATAAACTAGTTCGTACCTCCTGCTCTTAACAGTCCTGCAAGGGGCCTGAATATTGGTCAGCTTCTCAAGGCAAAAGAGCAAGACACAGATGCTAGCAAGTGGACATTTTTGTAGATATACTATAGCTGTATTGTTACAAGTTTAAACTGAGTTAGTAGAACTTGTTGCTACATAAACTATTTTTATTGACTATGACCTGAGATATTATTCACCTGCTGAATATTTCCTCAGATGTATAGCAGCCAGAGTACAGGATGTATTTGAAAAAGGCTGTCATGCTGGCCCTGAAAAAAATGTCTCAGGCTATCTAGTTAATGTGACCTATTCAGCTAAATATTAAGGCATGGGTCAACATGCATCTGAGTGAACTCTGGACTTCAGTTGCAGTTTTCTAAGTTTATCCCAGTGTAACTGAGGTCAGAAACTGGTCCCTAGTACGTTTCACTTGATGGGTCTTGTTCAAGGAGATGCTAAACCCTGTAAGGTAGAAAGGAAGGACAATATTAACCCTCCCAAAGTTACAACAAAAGGCAATATTAAAGTCACTTTGAAGTTCTGGTTTCGATTCCCAGAAGCAAGGGAATTGGAAGAGGAGCCTGAGTTTACTGCCAGGTGAAACAAAGTGACCGATCTGTGCCTAGGTAATGCTACAAGTCTCAGATCGAAGTATGATGTTATAAATCATACATGACTCAATTAGAGCAATGTGCGCATTTCTGCTCACCCAGCAGAAACAGCCCTGGCTGGCTTTTAGCCAGCTTTTCAACGAGAGGATGAACCCTCTTCTGCTCTGGTGCAACTTCTCAGTCATCTTGTTTTCTTCTGTGAACATGGAGAAAAGAAAAGGGCTAAAAAAGATTTCTCATTTACTCTCATTTGTTCCCACACAAAAAGGGGTTTAAAGTACTTTCTTCTCAATGGGGGGAGAGAAGAGGAAGATACAGAAGTTATTAACATTTATTTGAGCAGTGGGGGGAGGGGCTATGGAAATTAATAAGTATTTATTATGGTAATAAACTATTTTACATGGGGCTCAGGAACTGAGGGGCAGAGGTACATAGGGAAACATGGCTAGTTATGGATTTAAGCATGCATGACTTGCTTGGCCTAGGCAAATACTGCAAGAGCAAAACCTAAACCACATTTGGCAAACTGATTATGTGGTATAGAGGTGGGCTTGGTGAAAAGAAGTATGTTCAGTGACATAGGTAATACGGTTATGAGATGATGCAGAGACTGTTGTGCATACCACCCAACATGCTGCACAAGCCTTGAAAAAGAAAGTGGAGGCAGAGCTGCACAACATGACAGCAGATGGCATCACTGATAAAACAGAGACAGTAAATGCAGGGGAAGAAATGGTAGTGGACTCAGAGGAATTGAACCAGAACATGAAGAGGGAACATTTCCACTTGCCCACTAGGAATGAACTGTCTGCTGAGATGGCCAGAGCTAAATTCTTTAGCAAATTAGGTGCATCAGCAGGATTTGGCAGTCTTCCTCTGGATGAAAAAAAGGTTCCAAGCTATCCTTTTAGTGCACTGCTTGGCAAATCCTGCTTCTTGAGATTATTTTTCAAATATGGTCAGCATGGTCTTCATTTGACAGCACAGGATCCTGGTTGTAAAGAAGCCTCACAGGACTCTAAGAAAACATGATGGCATAAGGCAGATTGCTGCCTGTCACGCTGGCCAGGGCAGCCTCATTGTTTCTTGTCCTACTCTGTCTCTGTCCACATGCTGTCTCTTGTCTCATGCTTAGACTGTAAACTCCTTGGGGAAGGAATCCTTGCTTTGTTTTGTGGTGACACAGGTGAATCAGCTACTGTGCTGGGCTCTGATTGGGATTCCTATACGTTACAATCATTGTCATAATTTGGGCAGCATTGCTAGTGAATATCAGCAGTGATCAGTCACTGGGATCATCCCAGCTCAGAGCAGAGAACCCCTAAGGGCATCCAGCCTCCCACATCCCCTCCAATCCTCTTCTTGTTGCATCTGAAAAGAAATTACCTTAAACTGAAGAAGGATGACTGACAATTTCAATGAAATGATCTACTCAGGAGGTAAATTGACTACACAAGTCTAAGAGTCAAGAGACACTGTATGCAGAAATACAAAGGAATTCAGTCTGCTAGAAAGACTGAAGTCAGCCATCAAGTCCACATACCATTGTGAAGCTCAAACAAGTCACCTAAAACTGGTACAGAATGGACATGAAGACCACAGCCCATGAAAGACAGTTTAAGGCTTTGAAATATGTTAGCATCAATGCCATGGTTGCAATTCTGTGATCCATACAAAGAAGCCAAGTTCTTCACAGAAACTTCATAAGGATGATGGGGAGATTTACTGGTACAAGGGCAAGGACATGGGACTGAATGGCCTGTAAATCATCCATGAAAATATTTGTGTAATTCTGAATTTAGGTATTTCATACAGAAACGTGCAGAATATTATGGTCTTTATGCTCATAGCTTCAAAGAAGAAACTGTTCATAAGCCTTTGAAAGGGTTTGAAAAAGTGTAGGGCATAGAAAGGCCAGAAGTCAAGTGCTGGCAGATTTCCTGTATCTATGACCTTTGGCCTAGGCAAGTTCTGACCGTACTCCAGGGAAGGAGAGGTATGCAAAAACAGACTAGGATCCTGGACTCCAAGCCAGGACATCACCTATCAATCAGAGATGCTGCCACACGTATAGGCTCCATGTGATGACAAACAACCAGAGGATCTGAGAGAGCAACAAGCAATTACACAAATATAATCAAAGTTGGGCTGACTGTTGATGTCTCATTTAGCTTCCTGATGGAGCAAGGTAGTACTGAATGGCCACATCTACACAATACACTGACTGAGCAGTAGCCTGTGATTACTGTGCAGTAGTGTTGCAAGCAGGGACAGGGAGAAATTTCACAGCCCCTTGCTCCAATCACAGAGCCAGGGCCAGGAGCTGCCTGCTGCCAGCCAAGGGGGAGGTTGCCCTGGCCCAGGCTTCTGCTAGAAGCCTGACCTGGCAGCAGTCAGCTCCCAAGGGAGGGGATTGTTCTCCAACCTGCTGCCTGGGCTGCCCAGGAGCAAATTTGCTCCTAGTTTGATGTCTACACGTGGGCTACTGTGGAGTCACTACCACATGACTAAAAGATAGTTGACTAATAGACTGCTCAGTAAGCATCTTCACATGTAGACAGTGACACTTTACTGCAGTCAATTAGCTAATTATGCAGTAAAGCATCTCGTGTAGACGCACCCTCTGAGACCTTATGTAAGCCATAGCTGGGGGCCACAATGAACAATGTAGGCCCCCAACCACTTTGAGGAAGATGGGCAGGGTGTCAAATGAAGACTGTTTTCAAAACCTCACACAGTGCTGGAGCCTCAGACCATGGCGGAGAAGCTTCCAGTTGAGATACTTAAATATTTTGGTCTGGCTTTTCTTTCTTTAAATCTAGACCGTAGGACATTCTACCACTCCAGTCCTCCTCAATTGGGCTCATGCAGCTAGTGTGATCACTGAGGCTCTAGTTTGCTGTAAAGCAGAAGCTAAATCTAAATCCCTCATGTTAAAGTGATGAAATCCACTCCTTTATCCAAACCATATGACACCAAGGTTAAGAGGGTTCTGGGTTTAGATCCAATGTACAGCATGCTCAAGACACTCCTTTGTCCTGGTGGGAAACATTTATCAGTCCTGCCAGCATCACAGCATCCTCTGTCTATTTTAGCATTTACACTCTTTCCCATCACCAGACTAGCCACATGAAATCTAGTGCTTCTTTGTGTTTGGGGTAAAAAAGTAATCTGTCTGTGTCCATAGGATTTTGTATTTCCTTCTGGATAGGCTGGCCAGTTGTTGACCTTGGATCCAGGCTAAGCTACACTCCTTCGCAAACACCTAGATCAATGCTAATGATGCTTTGCACTTTCATATACCCTTTTCTTGGAGTCTCTATAGATGCTTTAAAGTTGGTGATTAAGCCTGCAAGGTCCATCAGTAAATTTATCTTCCTTTTACAGGTAGGGAAACTGAGGTCCAGGAACTTAAGGAACAGCCCAAAGTCACACAAGGATTCAGTAGCAAAACTCAGGTGAGAAATGGCTAGAATGTGAAGGCATTGTTGCCATTGAAACGTGCACTCTTCCCACATCCCAGCTCAGAGCAGAGAACCCCTAAGGGCACCCAGCCTCCCACATCCCCTCCAATCCTCTCCTTGTTGCATCTGGAGTCTTCTGCCTTTATTCCATTCTCTCATCGTCACTGAATGCTTTCCTGCCTCCTGTTAGGTGTCATGGTGAATGCTAGCCCTTTCTTGAAGAGCTTTCAACAGGAGCTCTGAAAATCAGACACTCCTTTTTTCATTTTAAGACAATGATAATTATTGAGATCATTGCTTTCCTCGGCAATCCGAGAGACTCAGGCACTGAACTGCTGGCAGTGCACAGAATGTGAATCGCTCTCAGCTACATTGCCTGCCAAACATGCCCCCACCCCTCCTTGAGCAGATTAGTTGGTGGATTGTTGTATTTTTTGTTGTTGTTGTTGCTGATTGCTGACATAAAAGAATCTGAAAATGACACTGTTTTAAGCGAGTATCCAAGGCGACCTCATTAACATCTCTGCAGAGGAGCCCTTTAAAAACCATCAGTCTCATTCGGCAGCTTTAAGTGGAAGAAAACACTTCTGTGTTTTCTTGATCAGTTGCTTAAAATTCAAGGTCGGGGTGCAGAGCAGGGGAGGGCTCCCTGCCAGTCATCTTGGTGTTGGGTTTTTTTGGAAAGTAGCGATGCTGTCGTATTGGAAAAAATCCACACACTCCCTCAGAGGAGCACTATTGGGAATAAATGCTGGAAGCTGTTCCACTTGAGCAGATGGCTGAGAAACTTTGGCTGAGAAATAAATTGACTATGACGGTCTGAGGGCCAATCACAGATGGATGAAATTCTAGTGAGGTCCCAAATGTCCTGAACATAGAAGGTTCTCTGCTTTCCCCTTTTGTGCTAAAAATCTATGGTAGGATTTTTAATACAGTCTGAAAAAATGTTTATGGAGTGAGATGGGGAGGCGATTCTCCCCAAGAAAGATGCTGAGGTTTAGTGGTTCCTGGATGATCACATGGCACTTAGAGGACTTGCATGATTTAGTCTCTTCTAGTACAAAAATGAACAAAAGACTTGGTTCTACATGGTGCACAACATAGGGACATGGGAAAGCCCTATGCACCAAAGAAAAATAAACATAGCAGCTGTGTTCCCCACCCAGATCCACTTAAACTCCCCTTGGAAAATACCTACAGTGGCTATGTATATAATCACTCCTCCTATATAAATGTCCTATACTAACCAATAAACAAGGAAATCCTTTCTAAAGGACCTTTTCACCCTCTTATACAATTTCCTAGGGAATCATGCTGCTACTACATAACTTTAATGGAAGAGTTCTGGGAAATCATTTTCTAGAGTTAAAGTCAGTTCTTTAGACCTTTCTTTCTTAGTCCACTAAATTAAAGTGTTCTATACAGGAGAGAGGGCATGAAGAACCCCAGCCACTGGGCTTTGAAGCATGAGCTTCAAAATTATGCAGAAAGATCTAGTCTAGTATCACATTATGTTCTGTCTAGCCAAGTCACCTCCGCACACATCTTGTACCATGAGTGCATAGGGCATGGGTTGGGCATGTTACGCACTGCATGTATATGTGGACAGGTTTCAGGATGAAACAGTTTGTATTTTGCATGCCCCAGCAAACATGCCATCGCTCTAGACTGCCCTTGGCACTTTGATTAGCCAGATGTCAGCTTGGACCCTAAAGATTGCTGGTTTTATTAATGAGTTATGGACAACATAGCCTTAAGTACCACCAAGCCAAGAGACTGGCTTGGAACTCTGCCTACCCTCTCCCCTCTAACAGCAGGAGCAGATGGAAAGGGGACTCATAGGCTCATGTTCCCCTTCAGTAGCCAGATGAGACGGCAAAGAAGAACTCATAGAATCATAGAAAATTAGGATCAGAAGGGACCTTAGCAGGTCATCTATTCCAACCCCCTGCTCAAAGCAGGACTATCCCCAACTAGATCATCCCAGCCAAGGCTTTTGTCTAGCTGGGTCTTAAAAACCTCCAAGGATGGAGACTCCACAACCACCCTGGGTAACCTGCTCCAATATTTTACTATACTCCTAGTGAGAATGTTTTTCCTAATATCTAACCTAAATTTCCCTTGCTGCAACTTGAAACCATTGGTTCATGTAGTTGGGAGCTGCTATTAAATCCCTTCTCAGTCTTCTCTCTCTAGACTAAATAAGCCCAGCTCCCTCAGCTTCTCCTCATAATTTATCTGCCCCAGCCCCCTCACCATTTTCATTGTCCTCCCCTGGACTGTCTTTAATTTGTCCACATCCTTTCTGTAGTGGGGGGCCCACAACTGGACACAGTACTCCAGATGTGACCTCACCAGCGCTGTATAGAGGGGAATAATCACTTCCCTTGATCTGCTGGCAACACTCCTACCAATACAACCCAGTATGCCATTAGCCTTCTTGGCAACAAGGGCACACTGCTGGCTCCTATTCAGTTTGTTGTCCACTGTAACTCTCAGGTCCTTTTCTGTCCTCTTCAACACCCTTGCTACTCTGTCCCCTTTCTCACCCATCCAGGGCACGTCCAGATGAACGCAGTCATGCAGTATGTGGCACTGCAAATGTGCCACATACTGCAAATGTGTTTGCAGTGTGTTTGCAAATGTGTTTGCAGTGCCACATACCACACAGTCTAGTGTTCTCCACACTGCAAGGGAACTCTGCCCGAGCGTGCACTGCACCAGGTTTTTTTTTCCATGGGTTTTTTTGACCCTTAGATATCCATGCATGCGCTGCTGAAAAGCACAGCAAGGCCACCCAGAGCCATGCTCCACCGCTGGCTAGGCTCCACATGGCAGAATCACCAGGGCTGCAGCCCCAGGACCCCAGGTAAGGTTCCTAAGACCAGCCAAATTCTGGCCCCAGCCTCCCCTGCCACACCCGGGTCATCTTGTCGCATGTTAAAGCATGCATGGCACGAGCATTCCTCAGGAACAAGTAGCAGCGACACAAGGTGCACCTCCACTACTTGTCCTTGGTAAACCAAATGGCCAGGGAGGCAAGGAAGCAAGAAGAGTGACTGAGCTGCCTTAGGAGCCTAACAACACTGAAAGACCTTGATGATGGGATGTGAGAAGGCAACACACATCTGTAAGAGATTAAGACTCAATATGTGTAAGACCAGATTTCCTTTGGAAGTATCATATATACCTTCTGGATCAAAGTGATATTGTGGCTGAATGGAAAGGGTGCAGGATGAATGCCCCATGCTTTCCCAGTAACACAAAGAGTTCCACAGTCATATGGTGAAATCAGGTGCCCTATATCCATATGGATTCCTAATATTATGCTGTTCAATGTCATTCCAAGATGTAATGCTCCAAAAGAAGCTGCCTCCTTACCATATCAGCTACTGCCAAGTGTACAATTCAATGGCATTTTGCTTTCATGTAACTCCATTCTAAAAGGAACTAAGTGTTCTTTACAAAAGGTTGATTAAGACTCAACAACTGCTTATGAGGTACAAGAAGGGTAAAATTATTTCAGCAAGCTTTGGTTGAGAAAGCAGTCTAAGGGACTGAGATAAATGTTACTAAGATCTGTTCTTAGAATCCATGTGTAGTGCATGGCAAGTTTTTTGAACCAACTAACTTGGGAAAAATTCTATATATTCTTGTTTGCCAGTCATGGGCATATATTTTATTAACTATATATACACATATCTTTTCCATTAAATGGAAGATGTCTTCAAACTCTTAAACCACTTTGCAAAATCTCAGGCACTGCTTTTTAGAGACTAGGTTGGGAATGATGTTAAAACTAATAATAGCAAGAATTGAACAAAAATGCAAAATAATTCCCAATAATATACACCGTTTGTTTTTTTTAAACACAAAACAATTTTGCTTTCCCTGGATTTTCACCACTTTTCTATTCATTTCTATGCATACTTGAGAGAAAAGGTCCATTACCAGGAATAGATCTCCCAATCCAGCACCCCAAACAAATTTTAAGCAAAATATCTGCAAAAAGTGCATTCTTAAATAAGATACCTGCTCACTCTGGAAGCATATGACCTTTACATCCAATCATTGCAGCTTCAGTTGTACATATGGAATTTGTCATGCTGCAAGTGATAGACTCAATGCAGCAAACAGCTGATATGAAAATGCCACCTCAGGTTTTATTATAGATATAACAACAAAAGGAATTAGGTATTTCAATCACCAGGTTCCAACTTAAGAAACCATAGCATGTTGTGAAGGAAGATCTCTTCCCTCAGCAGAGTGGAAATTCAGTTCTCTCTGTATAACACTTTTCCTTGATGATGATGATGATGATGATTCCTGCTTATTAAAGTAGTGACTGGGGACCAGCCAAGATCAGGACCCTGCTGTGCTAAGTATTGTACAAATTAGATTAGCCCAGACATAACTAAACTGTGGCTCTCAAGTCACACGCAGCTCCTAGATAGTTTCAATACAGCAGCTGAAGAAAGAGCAGCAGTTACATAAAAATTCTGTCCCTTCCTCTGCTTATTATTTTCTCTTTCATTGTTTTCAGTTCCTTTAATATTTTTCTCCCTTTTAATTTATTCCAGGAAGCCATATAATGACAAATTATCATTTGTCCTGGGGTGCAGATCATTGACTCTGGGGCATGATCATCTGCCATGTTTTATGTCCTGTGGCTCCTGCCCTGCATCTAGACTTTGGTTTGTGGGTAGAAGGCACAGCAAGGTTGACCTCTATTGAACTAGCATATAGAGAGAACTAGCATACACAGATTCACAGAAGTTTAGGGCTGAAAGGGACCTCGTGAGGTCATTGAGTTCAGCCCCCCTGCTCTAGGCAGGAAAGACTGCTGGCCTCAAATAACCCCAGCAAGGTGTCCATCCAGTGTCCTTTTGAAGATCTCCAGAGAATGCGCCTGCTGCACCACCCCCAGTGGAGTCTACTACAGAGTCTGGTCACGTGAACTGTGAACAAGTTTTTCCTTATATCCAGTCTGAAACCTTGTATTGTTTAAATAGACAATACAAACCCAGGGTAGCAGGTCAGGTTAGAATATATAGGAGGAACACTCAAAAGGATGGCTGCATAGAAAATGCTAATTCCATGATTTGTTGGGGGTGGAAATTTAATGACAAGGGAATTAGCTAAATAGAAAAATATGAGAAGAGGCAGAGATGGGGCAGACCATATGACAAGGAGAGGACAATGCTGTAAAGGGCAGAGGAGAGTGAGATGAAGAAACTGAAGTTGTGGATGGGGGCTGAAGCAAACAGAACATCAGCACCAGCAGAGAGGACCATCCAAGCATCATCCATGCATGATCACTAATGACTCTTCCCTCTAGAGGCTCCATTTAATTTGAACCTTTCCTAGCATGCTTTCTGACCACTGGCCCTTCACATTTGTCAGGGACAAGCAGCTACAGTCCTGAAGTAGCCACTTAGCAGATGCCTGCTGCTGGATATAGCTTTCTCCTTCCCAGCTGGTAAGAATTATTATGCCTTCCTACTTCTCTTCTCATTGAGGAGATGATATCTTCTATTAAGATGTGTTATGTATTCCTCTGTAGCATGGGGTTATGGTCCTTTCCTTTGGATCTTCAGAGCACACATTAACCAGCTACTACTTTGTCATTGTGGCAGCAGGGCATTGGTAGTGCCTTCATCTCTCCTACTTTCACCTCTGGAACATTACAAGGTGTCCATAGATATTCCTTATAGCTGTGGTTAAGAGCTTGAAGTGGTGATCTGGGGGTTCCTTGAGTAAATGATTGCCTGTGAAAACAGGGGACTAGACTCAGTGACCCAAGAGGTTCCTTCCAGTCTTGTGCTCCTATGTTCCTACTAATATATGACTTGTAAATAAGCTACAGTCTGAGTCATTCTCAGGAAGTTAATGGTGTGAGTCTCTGGTACAACTGTCCCTTTGGGGCTGTGGTGGTGGCTCTGAGGGGCCAAAATGCAGTGGACATGGCAACTGGAGAACTCCATTGGCACTGACAGAGCCTCTACCTGGCTCCAGCTGCACCATGATGTACTTTGGTGGCAGCCCCCACTGGAATTTGAGCTGGCACAAATCTGTCCTGAGACTCTACAAGGAAATTTATGCCCTTACTGGCCTCCCAAGTGCTCCTTCATCTCTGTGGCAGATGGAAGCTAAATGTAGCAGAAGGGCTAGGACCTGATGCATGCGAGGAAGTGGGGATCTGTGTACAGACAACTTGTGGGCTGCATGGAGAAACAATTATTGTGCAGTGCTGTTCATTTTTACTTTCTTGGGCAGCTCTACCAGTTGCACTTTTGGACAGGTTTGAGTGCATCTACTGCATGCACATCTTGGTACCTCCACTAGGGGCACAAGCCATGCCTGAGGTTACATGCATTGCAACAGAGAGATGTAGGACTTTGAATGCTAGAAGTGATGAGCTGTCTATGACCTAGCTCACTGGAAACACAGGAACCTGAGCAGTCTTAAGAGAAATCTCTTGAGGGCTTGAGAAAACTAAAATCTCTCATCAGAAGGGAATGGTAATGATTAGGGTGTGTGAATTCATCTGATGTTTGAAGCCAGTAGAATCTCGTGTCCATCTCTAAAGCTCCAGAAGAAGTAAGTGGATGCACATATCACTCCCTATCCAAATGTTTCCACACATTGGGCATGTCTACACATGCATTTAAGTGTGCCTAAATTTACTGTGCATTAAGCTAATATGCAGTAAGTGATTTTTGGCAGGTGTCCATATACGCAGAGACTTGGCACTAAATCAAGTGCCAAGTCCCTTCAGCCATGCCATGTGCCCCTGTGGCCACTGGGGGGAGCTCCAGCCTCCGGCTATGTGGCTGCCAGAAGTTGGCAACCATCTTGGCAGCATGGCCCCATCCCCTGATCCCTGGCCAGCCCCTTCCTTGCCCAGGAGCCATGTGCCCAGCACAGAGGCAGCATGTGGCACTTCCCTTCTTGCCCACCCTGCCTCCCCACACCATGGCTGCCCCTGATAGTGATGCCCAGTGCTCCTTCTGGCCATGGTGCTGGCCCCAGCAGGCTCCCACTGCCCAAGCCCCAGGAGAGTTATGCATCCACCAGAGGGGGCACAGCACCAGCAGCAGGAGGCTCTGGCTGAGCCCCTCCTTCTGCACTTCCCAGTGCACCCTGCCTGACCTGCCATCCACACACTCCCTACCCACTGTCCACCCCCAGCACCACTCTCAGGCCAGACACATGTTTGAAACAAAAAAACTTTATTTCCCTAACAACACCCACCCCCTTCCCTCCCCCCCTTCCCCCTCAACCAATACAGCCCCCTCTCACCTCAACCAACAGGGCCCCTGCACCACCCTCCCCACCCACCAGCAGCAAAAAACTCACCTATAATGTGAAACCTACTTACAATGTGAGAACTATGTACAATGTGAAAACTGTTTACAATGTCTCTGGTTTTGGGGCCCAGAGTGGAGAACAATTGGGGGTGCCTAGGGGGCAGACCCCAGGTACAGGTGCACAGCACCCCAGCCTCAGGCTGTTCCCCTGAGGGTCCAGGGGATGTGGTGACCCCAGCGGGCAGTGGCCTCATACTGTGGCCACCCGAGATGGTGCTCCCCAAGGGCATGCGGCTCCCTGTCCAGCTGCCTAGTGCAGCCCCGGTATCTCTGTGAAGCATGGTTGGGTCCTCACGTGCATGGTGCAGGGGAGAGAGGTGGGGCAGGCCCAGGTGGGTGGCAGCAGGTGCAGGGTGCAGACTAGGCCTGGGGGTCTGGCTGGCAGGAGGAGCCAGAGGACCTACTCCCAGACTCAGGTGGGGGCCTGCTTCAGCCTAATCCTAACCCTAACCCTAACCCGCTGCCGCAGTTCCAGACCCCACTCCGTCTCCACCTGCAGGCCAACCTGCCCAGCCCACAGTGCCCAGGATCAGGGTGTGTGGGGGTCCTGGACAACTGAAGAAGGGGTTGGCTGTGCCCCTGCCCTCCCTACAGGAGCCCTCCCCCATCATGTCACCATTGCACCTCAAGCGTGCCCCTGCTGCATGTTCCCTGGGTGGTGCACGATAAGCTGTTTGTGCAGGCTGAGGGGTGCCCAAGCCACTATACCCTGATGATGATGATCCTCCTGGTGCCCCAGACACACCTGTGCTCCAGGTACAGGACCCTGAGCTACAACAGCATGGGGGGCAAACCCAGGATGCCCCACCTCTGCTGCCATCTGGAGAGCTACCTATGGCAGCCCTACACATGAATGCTGCGTGCCCCCGGAAGCTGGGGGGGCATGGTGAGCTGTGGCAGGTAGCAGTGGTGCTGGCAGCAGCAAGAAAATGGCAGCGGTAAGCGTGGAGCTCCCGCAGGCAGTCGTGGTGATATTGGCAGCAGGGGGGTGGAGGGTGGTGAGCACTGACCAGCGGTTGACGACCACCCACAGATGCTGCTAGCAGTGTCAGCGGTGGCCAGCGGTGATCATGGACCACCCACAGATGCTGCCAGGAGTGTCAGTGGGGAGGATGGGTCTGGTGAGTGGCAACAGCCCACAGGCGCCACCAGCAGTGTCAGCAGCGCCTTTTCGTAGGGAGTGCATAGCCATGCTCAGGGGGTGCACATGCATCCACGTGCACTCTCTATACATCACCTATGGCCCTACACATCCCTGCCCCCCGCTGCCAAGGAGGACATCACTGCTGGCATTGACACCTTCCTTGGGGTGTGAGAGGCCCATGCCTGCCCAGCTGCAGGGACATGGGCTGCTCAATAAAATTTTGAACTGTGTCCCACTTCTCTGCATGCTGTAGCTGGGGGAACCCAGGTCTAGGGGACTGCAGGCAGGCCAGGCAGGGAGCAGGGGCAGAGGCCGGGGCCAGGGGCAGGGTTGGGAACTGGAAGAGCCCTCCCCCGAGTGTGGGACTTACCACATGTCCAGGGCTGGTGTGGCTGGCAGCTCAGCACAGGCCTCCCCATCAGTGAGGGCAAGCAGCTGCACCTAGTGTATACAGCCTGTGGTGTGTGAGGAGCCCCCCCCCCAGGCACTCCACCCCCAGATAGGAGCTGGCACTGCTGTCAGCCAGGAGTGACATTGCCAAATGCTCCTCATGGCGGGGTCTGGGGCTGTGCCAAGGGTGAGGCAGCCACTGGCCAGGGCTCCCCGAGCTGCCAATAGATCCAGTCGGGGAGAAGGACAGAGCAGGACCCCTTCTCTAGCACACATCACCAGAGGCATAAGGGCAGGGTGGGGGCTAGGGTGGGCTGCCCCTGCTGGTGACACTTTCAGGAGTGTGGCCTGGGTTCACAGGGCACCAGAATGCAAGTCAGCTCCCACATAAAGGCCATGGTCTTGTGGGCAGGACCAGACCAATGATTGTACTTGGTCACAGTAATCCACTCTGCCTGCAAGGCCTTGAGCTTAATGAGGCACTGTTGCACCAACCGGGAGTGCCCTCACTCCTACATGCCGTCCAACAGAACCTCATAAATGTGAGTGTTCAAGCACCCGCCCCATGCAAACTGCCTCAGCATGTCAGCACTGCCCCAGAGCACCATGAAGTTGCCAACCTCCTCCCTGGTCCAGCTGGGGGCCTGGGCAGTAGACACAGTGTGGCAGGCCAGTAGGGGGTGCTCCTGCGCTGAGCCACCCACCTCACTGTGCCCAACCACCTTCCAGGCTCCAAGTGCCTCCCTGGGGGCACCTCACATCTAGCTGACTCCCTTCCTGGAGCACACCTGCTAGCCTGGGGGTAGTGCTGCCACCACCCAGGTCTGGCCTGATCCTGGCACTGTGCCCCCTGGGAAACACAGGCCTAGTAGTCCTTGAGGGTACTCAAACCACTTCAAGAACTTGGGGTGCTTCCCTCAGTCTGAAGCACAAATAGTGGTCTCCCTTAGTCAGCCGAACCAAGGGGACCCCCAAGGCATAATCTTTACCTACTCCCAGTAAGTGTCCCACACTAGGTATAAAGGAGAACTTTATTGGTTACCAGGAGTAGGTTTGGAATAGGGTACAGGGTAGAGCCAAATGCACACCCCACCATACATATGCACCCACGTCCCTGCCTTCGCACTGCCATACACGCAGACCCCCACACCACACCCCCTCACATACTCCAGCTACCCTCCCATACACACATCCCCCCACAAGCCCCATACCCACCCACACCCACATATCCACATACACACTCACATGCTCCACCCCCCATCTATCCACCCCCACAGACACACCCATATCCTCCCCCACAGCCCTCTTACCCACACACCCACAGCCCCCCACAAACCTATACCACGCCCCAAAATATACAAGTGTAAAAATTCATTTTAAGCTATTATATACAATCACCTGTATGTACACTACACAAACACATGTACACCAGGACAAAAATATTTTTTGAAATCAAATTAGTAAATGTTTTAGATGTTCACTTTTTAGAATATAATTTGGTATTTTTCTGGTTCTGAGATAGATTTCATAGATTTCATAGACATTAGAGCTGGAAGGGACCTTGGAAGATCGTCGAGTCCAGCCCCCTGCCCCAAGGGCAGGAAGTCAGCTGGTGTCAAAGGATCCCAGCACGATAAACATCCAAATGTCTCTTAAAGGAGTCCAGAGTAGGTGCTTGCACCACCTCCGGAGGCAGTCTATTCCAGGCCTTGGGGGCTCAGACAGTAAAGAAGCTCTTCCTTATGTCTAGCCTGAAGTGGTATTGGAGGAGTTTGTGACCATTTGACTTTGTCATCCATTGGGGCACTCTGGTGAACAGGTGTTCCCCCAGATCCTGATGTACACCCCTTATATACTTTTAGGCAGCCACCAGGTCCCCCATGAGCCTGTGCTTGTCCAGGCTGAAGAATCCCAT
Source organism: Alligator mississippiensis (assembly GCF_030867095.1). Lineage (NCBI taxonomy): Eukaryota > Metazoa > Chordata > Crocodylia > Alligatoridae > Alligator > Alligator mississippiensis. Next base: position 44,255,523 of record NC_081832.1, read on the forward strand.
GGCTCTCAGCCTCTCTTCATAAGGCCTGTTCCCTCTGATCATGCACATGGCTCTCCTCTGGCAAAACCCCTCGCTGAAAGGAGTACTTTCAGGGACAAGGGGAGGGACTTCTGGTGGTAAATGTTAGGGGGTCGGGGGTGGGACTTTCAGTCACAAGATGGCAACCAGGAGGCAGAGCACCTGCCAAAGGGTGGGGCTACCCATGCAGCCCTTGACAGCTTGCCAAAACTGGGTAAGCGGCCCCCTGCCCAAAATAATTGCCCACCCCTGGATTAACCCATCTTGTGTAGATGCACCCATTGTTTAAATAAAGCTTTTTGGGTGCATTTTCATTACACCCATCTAGGTATTTCTCTACTGAGACTAGAGTAAATGCTGGGTAGGAAGTGGTGGGTGCATTGCTATGCTGATAGAGATTAGGGCTGTGCAAAGCTTCAGTCCCTGATTCGATTCAGTAGAGATTCAGCCTGATTCAGTGGCTGAATCTCTGAATCCGAATTGAATCAGAGGACCCTTTAATCTCTCTGAATCAAATTGGAATGCTCCAAATCGATTCAGAGAGATTCAGAAAGATTTGGACATAGACACAGTTTTAAATGTTTTTTCTACATACCCCTAGGTAGCAGGGGCTCATGAGCGCTGTGATGCTGGGGCACATGGAATGTCCCACAGAAGCATGGGGTAGGGCCCAGTGCGCTTGGCAGTAGACCTGGAAATGGACCAGAAGCACTTCTGGGTCTAGCGGGGAGCATGCTGGGGGGCCTCCCCATGCACCCCCAGCTTGGTGACTGGTGCCTTCTGGGTCTTGTGGGGGGCACCCAGGGTCCCCCTGTGGCCGATCACTGAGCCAGGGAGGTATAGAGGGGTGGGGGGCCCAGCGCGCTCGCCGGCAGACCCGGACATGGACTGGAAGTACTTCCAGTACACTTCTGGGTTCATCGCTGAACATGTGGAGGGTCCCCCTGCACTTCTGTGGGATGCTTTGTGCACCCCAGCATCACAACATTCACGAGCCATGCCTGCTACCTCAAGGTATGTAGAAAAACTTTTTAAGGTGTGCCTATGTCCAAATCGCTGATTCTCCAAATCAGCATCGGATCTTCAGATTTGGCCAAACTGAATCAGAGACAATGATCTGAATCAATTAATCGAATCACTGTCTTTGATTAGGGCTGAGTCTGAATTGAATAGGGCCCACTTTATACACCTCTAATAGAGATGGAGATACACTTTTGCATATATAATATGCTGTATCCTAAAGCATGCCTTAGCTCATTCTTCTGCCCTCAGGCCCTTGGGGATGCTGCTCTGAAACATGCTTTGCCTGGCTGCTCCCAATTCACAAGTACTAAAGTCAGAAATGAGGCAGTGAAGCCATGCATGGGGCTCCTTCACTGTCACTGTCTAGCAAAGTGGGGACAGAAATCTAAAAAGCAGTCAGAGAAGGTCCCCCCCTGGAACAGCTAGTTCAGTGCATGTGGCATGAGAAATGGGTAGCATTTCCAAGAGCACCATGGAAGTCATCCACATGTACTTAAATGTTAAAGTCTTCTTTCTTACTCAATAGATCTGCATTATATTACAGTGTTTGCATTCAAATATTCTTGCTTTAGTTACTATAGTAAGTATTTGGGGTTTTAAAATCTGTTTTCTATTCCTGTTTGCCCAGCAAAGCTGAGACAGTTACCGGAGAAATATTTGGATTCTGTTTTGGCTCATGTATTATTGTAAATTAAATCCTTCCGTGCAACCTTTCTTCCTGAATATGCCTTTAAAAAAGCACCCTGTTTAACTCTCAGGTATCAGACTTAGTTTGCAGGGCTAAGAGAAAGTTCTTCTCTCATGTAAAAGGAGCACAGTTTTCCTGATGCTGCTGATAGGCAATGGGCAAAGAACTCTAAAACATCACATTAGATGTGGCAGGCTTACCGGCAGCAGCCCGGCTCACCAGCTTGAAAAGGACTCAGAGTAATTGGTGGGGCATTCCCCACCAATCAGGAAAGGCCCCTACCCAGAGGTGAGGTGAAAAAGACGGTCCAGAGTGGGGACTAACCCTGTCTCTCTCTGATTGGTCCATTTCCAAGCTGGGGGCAGAGCCTTCAAACAGGGTAAAAAGACAGCATGCCCAGCACATGGGCGGCTTTGATGAGGGACAGCGAAGAGGGCTGAGAAGAGCTGGCTGAGCTGACCAGTGGGGCGGACCAGTTGCCCCAGAAGTGCCTGGAAGATGTCTTGCTGGATGGGGAGTGGCAAGCGGTGGCATCCCGAGCCCCCCACCATGAAGGGAGCGTGGTGACAGTGCACAGGTCAGTGCACAGAGGATCTGGGAGTGGAACGACACCCCGGTGCTGCACACGGCAACTTGGGTCTCCAACCCCTGCATGAGGCAGGGCAGAAGGTTCACAGGTCAGTGCACGGAGGGTGCGGGAGCAAACTGAGACCCTGGCACTGCACAAGATAGCTCAGGTCTTCAACCCCTGCACAAGGCGGGGCAGATGGTACACAGAAGTGCACAGGGCTGAGAGCAGGCCATTGGTGTACACAACAGTGCACAGGGCCGGAAGCGGACCCATAGGCAAGGAAAGCTCCATGAGGCAGCTGAGGATCCCCCTCACCTACCCTGCAGAGAATGGAGACACATCGCCTTGGGAGATGAGGAGAGCCTCATCAGGCCCTGGGAGTCAGGAGTTGCCCGAGAAGGGGATTCCCACAGGGAAGGAAGGCCCTCCTGTCTGTGGCGGGTGGCCGAGGGGATGCCCCTGAGGGAAAGAGTGTTCCTGGATTGCGGCCCAGCCAACAGCATTATTTAAGCAAGGTTAAGGGCACTGCTGAGATATTGGGGGTTTCCCTTTTCTCTCCTTTCCCCCCCGGGGTGGGGAAGTCATTTCTTCCAGGTGAAACACAGTTACACCAGTGCAGCTGGCTGCCCCTTTCATTTTCTCTAAGCTTTGCACCTCATGATTTGTAAACCCTGCGCTTTATCATTTGTAAACCCAGTGCCTCATTCTTTGTAAACTCTGTGTCTTATTAGTGTATAAGATTATTTGGTGTTTGGTGAAACCCCTGTTTGAATACCTAATCACTAACTTGCCGGTTGAAAAGTGGATTCAGGGCTAATAGAGTGTGATTGCATATATATATATATTGCACATAGTTCATGCATTTCGTGTGTGTGTGTATATTAAAATTGTAGCTTTTGTATCTTATTAAATTGTATATAGTTAAGGTTCATCACATGTCCTGGATCTGCTGTATAGGGAGAGGAGGGGAGCTGTGCACAGCCAAGCAGCTACGCCCCCACAGTACACCTGCACCCGCTAACATCCCTTCATTTGGAGAGGGAGTACATAACCAAGTACCACCCAGGTTACATAGAGAATGACCAGACTGGTATCTGATTGTATCTTTTATTGGACCAACTTCATAGTGGGGAGAAATTCTAGACAAACTTTTTGAGCACAAAATGCCTTTCCTTGAGGACACTTTGTTCCCAAAAACTTCTCTAACATCTCTCCTAACTGCAAAGTTCATCCTCAAAAAAGATTATATCAATCAAATCTTGCCTCTTGGATTTTCCACTGGACTCTCGGGGCTACAACACCACTACAACATCACTATTTTCACAGAATCCCTTTTCAGAGAAGAACTGCATTTCAAAGCAAGAAACCCAGTGGAGAAAAGAAATAAAAGGTAAAGAATAATTAGGGCAGAAGCTATTTCTAGTGAATATAGTAAAAAAACACAATCTGAATAATTTTATTTAGAGGGTCAACTATTATACCACAAGTCAAAGGTTTACTTCAGTGGTACTACTCTAAGCATGTTGCTTGAGGCTCTTGAATTTCTGTATCTCTACTGTATCTTAGTGTTAGTCCCAATTTGAACCTGCAAAGCAATCAATCTTCTCCTGTAAGCCTTAGCTCCAGTCAATGTTTATAAGCAATTTCTCCAATACCTGTGGGCTTATTATCCATTACTTTAAGTGGTATCTAAATAACCACTGATTCTGGGTGGGACATTCTATAGTACTCAATTGGAAGTACACAATGTTGACTTAATGGTTTTCACAGAAGTCAATGGTAAAACTTCCATTGGCATCAGTGGAAACTAAGGGCTTGTGTACACCACCTCTGGATCCTTGGCCAAGAAGCACAGCTTTCCCACTTGTTCCTGTTCATTAAGCCAAACTCCCAGAACTTCAGCAGTATAGCTGGTTTAAAATGGCCCTGCACACACATCCCAGTGCTGCTCTCAGGGTCTCTGTCTTAGGCAAGGTTCTTACCCTGTGCTCAGAACAAACCTAGGCTGATAACACTGCTTTGTTGTGTACTGCACAGGAGTGGGGCAGGAAGGTTGCTCAACAATGCTCCTTGGTTTAGCACAGAGGTGGTGCAGATATGGCTTAACTTGGAAACACTGAGCAGTTTCAGAACTCTCACCCTGTGTATATATACATTGAAAAGCACGGGATAAGTTGGATGTAGCTGAGATCCATTCACCTCAGGATTTAAGGAAGAGGGCAAAGGTGGCCTCCTGCCTCCTACATGCAGCCACATTCTCTCTGTCACCATCCAGAACGTTGTTATGGGCTGCCACACTCTGGCGAATCTGTCCATAGGGACTATTGGGGCTGGAGTAGCTACCCTTGAACTCCCTTGAACCTGTACAATTCTACAAACTCAGCCAGCTTGGAGAGTCCATAGAGAACAGTTAAAAAATCTACTGAAAAAAATAATGACCTAATATGACATATAAGTAATGTGGCCCACATTTTTCACTATTACTTACCTGGAGGATTATGTTGCTTACCAAGTAGCTCTGCAACTAGTGACAAACACATCTTGCACTTTGGCCAGAAAGGCTTTGTACCAAAATACACCCAGCTACATCACAGGAGTTGACAGTTAATTATCAAGCATGGGTAGCTGATGGATAAACCTGAACTATGGACACAACCAGCAAGTAGTTCTTTAACACAAGCAACCCCTTTAAAGAATCTGCAAGATTGTCAGCAAAATTTGTTTAATCTTCTCATAGAAATCTCTTCATATACAGCAGTTTCTTTTTTTACAGAGGCCATGGGTGGTGGTTGCTTAAGACAGACTTAGCTGCTTACAGAAATATGCATTCACCTGATTGGACAGTGCTGCTTTGCAGTCTGCTTTGTAAATAGTCATCATAAATAATAAATAAACATTGTGCTAATTAAATGAACTGTTTTAAGATGCTTTAGAGGAAGCCTCCACTTTAATATAAAAGAGACTCTCAGCCTGACATCACATTTCAAATAAATCCAAGCCACTGCAGTGTCTTAAAATAAAGATCAAATATTGAGTTGTCACCTTGACAGTCTGGGGACAGAGGGCCAGATTTTCAAAGGCATAAGTGGGAATTAGGCACCGCAGTTACATTGACTTCTAGGGAAAGATGAGTCTTAAAAAACACCCCCATGAAGTATGGCTAGGATTATTCACTCCTATTATAAGGGCTATTCCAACACCCATTAGAAAGCTTCCCATTGACTTCAGCAGGTTTGGGACCAGGGCTCTAGTGAATAACAAGAAAGAATTTACAAGCAAATCTCATTATAAAAAGTATTAGGTAGTGTCCTAACGTTCCAGATGCAACAGGGCCCTATTTATGAAAATATAGAATAAGAGGCAGTTCCTCTCCCAAGGATTTTATCACTTTAGCTAAGAACCTGAGCCAGTAAGCAGGTACAACCACCAGGTAGATGGCATGTGGAAAAACAGATGAGGCAGGAGGAGCATAAGATCTATTACTTTTTATTAATCCTTTTGGTTCATTTAATAATTAAATCGCATTTGAATTAAAATATATACACCATTACTCTCCCGTGAAAGTCTCCTTTTCTTGTGAGGTCAAGTACCAGGCTTTTTCTAAGTCCTCTATCACACACCAAGACACTTGTTAGGAAGTGACATTAAAATAGCAACTTCTATTAAGAAACTGTTACTAATTAGAGATAGGATAAAACTGTGGCAGTGATAACAGAGTTAGAAAATTCACATGTTAATAATGTGCATTGCTAATGCTTCTTTATTGCAGGGGAAGTTTGAAAGATGCCAAAGGCACTTACAACACACAACTGCCACTGAGAGCCAATAGGAATCCTGTTCTTGAAAGCTTTAGGTCCTTCTGGAAATCTCACCTTCCATCTATGGATGACTGTGTCCAATATTTATAAAGCATTACTAAGGTGTTTTTTTTAAGTTAAGATTTTCAAAGTTGCCTATGAGAGTTAGATGCACAGTTACCATGGGAATATGGGAACCGTGCATCTAATTCCTCTTGGTGGTTATGGAAATCTCCACCTCAGAATCATAGGGAAAAAAAGGCTAAAGTGGAAATCAAAAGGTCATCTAGTCCAATCCCCTATTATGGCAGGACCGTCTCTTAATGGAGATGGTCTACTTTAAATGATCCCGGACAAATGTTTGTCAAACATGCACTTAAAAGCTTCCCGTGATGGGCATTCCACAAACTGTCTAGATAATCTGTCCACCCTTAATAGCTTCTAAGCCACCAGACTCATCCAACATAGTGATCCAAAGATGTGCAATTTATATGGCCCCTTATTGAAAAGTACTCTTTTACTGACACACCATGCTGTATACAATCCCATAACTACATCACATTATATACTATATAGTGTGCATAATATATATATATATATATATATATATATATATATATATATATATATATATATATATTGTTGAGCATTCCAACTCTATTTGGTGCCAGGTGGGATGCAAAATACAGACAGTCCTTGCCCCAACAAGGCATATAAAGGCAACAAAAATGGTGAGGGTGCTGGGGACATGACTTATGGGGAAAGACTGAGGAAACTGGGCTTATTTATTCTAGAGAAGAGGAGACTGAGAGGGGATGTAACAGCCTTCAACTACCTAAAGGGAAGTTTGAAAGAGGATGAAGTTAGACTGTTCTCAGTGGTAGTAGATGACAGAACAAGGAGCAAAAGTCTCAAGTTGCAGCAATCAAAGTTTAGGTTACGTATTAGGAAAAATGTTCTCACTAGAAGGGTAGTAAAACACTGGAACATATTACCCAATGGGGTGGCAGAATCTCGATCCTTGGAAGTTTTTAAGACCCGGCTAGACAAATCTTTGGCTGGGATGATCTTGGGGATGGTCCTGCTTTCAGCAAGGGGTTGGACTAGATGACCTCCTGAGTTCCCCCCCAACCCTAATTTTCTATTATTCTATATAATCTACTACACAGATACCAAAACCATGGAACTTGTTTGTACAAATATTTAATAGATAGAAGGATATTTAATAACAAACTGTCAAAATATGTATGGACTCAATAGAGCAAAAGAGCTTTATTTAAATTTTTTAAAAGCAAGAAAATCCAATGTAACATACTCCTGCATTATTCTATTACCACTGAGGCCATATGCTGACGTTGGTCTGTGCTGGGAACTCTGCTTGGCAAGGTAGGAACCATGGCCAGGCCCCAAATCTGTGTGCTGCCTTAAGGGCAAACCTAACCCAGTGATACTGCAAGCACAGACCTCAAACCACAAGTAGCTCTTCAAGCAGTCACCTGCGACTGTTTGCAAATGGTTATCAATAGGGATTCTTTTTTGTTGCCTGCATGCAGTGCACATATCCTTCTGACAGTCATGAATAACACAACACATGCAACCCACTTGTGCAATACATGCAACCCCATGCTATTGCTTTCTGTTCTTTTCAACTGTATGTGTCCACTTTCACCTGGTAAGTTGGGCCAGTGGCAAATGGGGAGCTGTGTAATGTTGCCTCTTTGTCAAGGAGGCCGGGGGTGAAGGATAAGAGATACCTCAGCCTGCTCTATTTTAAAATATCATTATGCTTAATGCTAGATGCCCCTACAAGAGACAAGGTAATTTTGTAAATAGGGTGCTTATGCTATTTTGTAAGTAGGGTGGATGTATGGAGTCAGGAAATTCAGCTCTATCCTGACCAATCATGTAGCCTTGGGTCACTTCATTTCTGTTTCCTATTTGTCCCTTGTTTATTTGGACTAAAGGAAAGAGTCTGTCTCATACTAGACAAATACACAGTATCTGCTAAAATGGGCCTCTGAACATGGGTGGTCTTCTAGATATTATTGTAAATAAAGTGATAGGGTGCATCTAAATATGCTATTAATGCACATGAATAAATTCCAGCCTAGTTCTTTCTGGAGTGTATTACTCCCAGGTACACCACTTACATATGTGCCCAGGACCGCAGCATGTTGAACCAGGGTGGTGCAGCCCTGGCTGGCAGAGGGCCCAGAGGCCCTTTAATGTCTGTGAAATCTATTAAACATGCTGCAGAGGGGTTGGCTCGGGCATGAGGGTGCTCCTGTGTGGGGCTAGCTGGCAGGCAGCCCCTGCACCATCGGCACCCTCTTGCCCCAGCCAGCCCCAGTCACCATCTACACGTGCATTGTGTTGCACTAAATAACTCTGCAGTAGGATAGTTCTTGTATACTGTCCTACAGTGGAATTAATTAGTTTACTGTGGCCTTAGTTTTCTGAGGTTTACTGTAGTTTATATGTAGATGGTGATGTTTTACTGCAAAGCTAATTAGTCAGCTCCGCAGTAAAGCGCACATGTAAGTGTGCCCATAAAGAAGTATGTTTGTCCTCTTAATATATTTCCAATGTCTCAGCGGTCCATAAATATTTTTAAGTCCAACCTTTTTAGCTGTTTTCTATGGAAGTAATGGGAAATACTGAGAGCACAACAGATTCTGTGCCTACATGTTTTGAAAGCCAAAAATGATACCTTTTAGAGGAAGGCCAGTGTATTTTCAAACATAGGCAGACATGACCGGCTTGGGCACAAAACATTATAGTTGAAATTAGTATTAGCAATAATAATAGAAGAGCTATTAGTTTGATAAAATCATAGAAAGACTTTTTTATTTAATTAAATGAATTAAATTCAAAATCATGTATGCATATCTTGACCTGTAGACTCTCCAAGCAAATATCGGGTTAACTTCAACTCCTGTGAGCCTGCCCTACTTTTTACTCAGTAAAATTTCCATTTGCACTTCCTAAGGAGGAAGTTGGGACTTTAGGGTGTGACCCTTGTGACATACAGCAAGTCCTCCTGGATATACAGAATGCCCAGGAAGTATGAGGTCTCAGGAAACAGTCTTGAGTGAGGCCAGCAGGAGCTTCTAAGTGGCAGAAGAGGAAAAGGTTTGACATAATACCTCTGCAAAGGTAGTAGCAAAAACTGTTACCTCTTACTGCAAATAGCTATGCATATACTGTCTTACATAAATGTATATAATAAAGAATTGCTTACATGCCACAAGCCTCAAGACCATAATCCTCTCCAAGATACACAACATTTTTTAGGTTACCTTCAGTAAGTATTCCCTCATTGCGGAGAAGACCACTCCGTCTCCTCCAAGCATCGTCATTTCTGAGAAAGGTAGTCATATTCCCACAGCCCAGTCCTGCTCAACCACCTCCAAAGGAGATCATGGGAAGAGAGGGGGCAACATCTCGTAGCATACTCTGAAGAGTAAGAAGCCCAGACAGTGTTAGATACTGAGGGGGTACCTTCTAGGGTCAATTCTGCTCGCTGAAAATACCCTTGTGCTGGCCGTTTTCCTTTTAAACCAGGTGTTTAGTTTGAGTGCCCAGCTGACTGCAACTGTCATCTTGTCAGCTGGAGGGATAGCTAACATTTAAAAAAATTAGGACAGGGCCTCAGAGGCCAAACCCAATACCAACAAAAAACCACTGCAGTCTGCAGTGCACAGGCATTACATAACACAGCATACAAAGGAGGCCACCATGCTACATGAAGATCCTAAGCAGTCTGGAAATGTGTGAATGTGGTGAGGTCCTGTAAGACCACAATCTTTTCCCAATCACAGATAAACATTTTAAAAGCTCTGTAAGCTAATGCTGCTACCAAGCCATCCTAGAGTAGATATGGCTCTAATACACTCCTGTGCTATTCACCTGAATAGCAAATGAAGAGCATATTTCCTTCATCGAAGGAATGATATAACCTAAGCTCTTTCCACAACCTACAAGCATCATTCTTATATACAATGGTCATTGAGCTAGCACTCAGCCAAGTCCCAGCTGCAGTCAAGGGACTGGCTAGACTCTTTTGGTTGCTCAGCTGATGAAGTGAGCTCCAGTTCATGAAAGCTTGTGTTATATACAGTGGCGGGTCTAAACAGGGTTCAGTGACATAGCTGCACCCCACCTTCATGACCACAGCAGAAGGAGCAGCCGCTGGGGACATTTTAAACCCTATGCTCAAAGGCATATCCCCTTCCTTTCCATTCACCTTCCTGCTCCCTCTTCTCCTCATCTCTCCCCTCCCCTCCATCCACCACCTGCTGCTCTCCTCAATTTCTAGGGGGCAAGGGGAACTCCTGTCCTGTGTGGGGGATGTGCTCAATATGGGAAAGGAACAGTGGTGGGTATGTGGTTTTCCACTCCCTGCCTCATCTCCCCCAGGTGTTTCTTGCCAGCCCAGGCATGAGCAGGCATGGGGAGGGGCAACCTACCCAACCATCACCACCACCCCTGACACTGTTCCAGGTTGAGCGCAGCCCCCATGCAGCTTGTCTGGAGTGACTCTGGAGCTCCCCTCACTCCTGGGACTGTAGGGACAGAGGCCATGTACAGAAGTTACACTTATTGCATGGCAGGTGTGCAGAAAGTGCTCTACAGCTGCCATTGAACAGACGGTCAAGGCCCATAGAGTGCTATAAAAATTGCAGATCCCTCTCTGAGATAACCCTGAATGGACATGATATCAGACTTCAGCACCGTAGGTTAAAGCACCGTAACAAACATCTGTAGCATATCCCATCCTGACTCATGGTAGGCCACATTCTGTCAATATCCCATGGAGTATTGCAGCACCCCACTAACCCCACCTTACAGAGGGTCAAGAGTCAACAAAGCCCCTGTTTCTGAACCCCCAACTTTGTTCCCCCCAGCCAACTATAAGCCACTGTCTGGTATAATCACTCAATGTACAGATTCCATCTACACAGTCTGGGCTTTTGTAAAGATTGCAGCTTTCAATTAAGTGCTGTACTGTTCGCTGGACACTGCATTCACATAGGAGGCTGTCCAAGATGTTCATTTTGTACAGTGTTGTTTTGAAGTGTCCATATCCAGATCTCAGTCTGTTCAGCTTGACCTATGTTTCTCCATCAAGGTCATGCCCAATGGGTGACTCATTTTGGTGTTGGTATAAAACGCTGTAGGAATAGATTTCAGATTGGATTGATCATTTCACTTCCATTCACCCCACCCCTTATCTAAATTTAGCACAACACACAAGGCCACAGTACCCAGCCTGCTGGGTTCTCCACAGGCCCAGAAACCTGGCAGAAGGGGAGTGGTTAGGGTCTTTCTTATGTCACTTAGTCTAATGCCCTAAAATGCAGGGAGTACATCTGTGTGTGTGCAAGTTCTGCAGCCTACTATGAGTCTCAGCACACAGTTAAGTACAGTGTTAAGCTTTTTAGTGCAACAACTTCTGGACCATACAGGAGCACAGCACTCTACTGGGGCATATACCTTTCGGTACTCCATGTCATGCTTGCTAAATGTCTTTAGGCAGCTACCCATGCAGAGACTTTACTACTGCCCTTCTGAATGTGATGTTTATAAGTGACGGAACGGTCCAATGTGACTCCTCGGTAAGTTGGGATATGTTCATAGGGAAGGATGTGGTTACCTACTCTGCTATTCAGCGTGGTCTTGGCTCTATGATTGTTCATGTGGAAGACTGATGGTACTGATTTATTGATGCTCCCCACTGACCTCATGCCACTTAAACAACCCTCCCCCTCCAATCCCCACTGGTCTGGAACAAGGGTATACCACCAGGCTTGGTCCCCGCTAATACTGTTGGGGTCTTATGAGTCTTTGTTATATTGAGTGGGGCCATAAATCTGGGGAATTGTCAGCAGACCATCCTATCCCTCAAGGTCATGTTACTTTCCTGAGAGAGGCCAGTGTGTTGACCTGCAGCCACCTGACACAAACCCTAATCCAAACAGATCCTGATATATACACTGAAAGCTTTTTCAAGCCCCATAGTTGAGGTATAACCAACAAGTGAATCTGCACATCTTTGCTGGTGATCCTCTGCAGGTGTTTCATGGCATGGTTAGTGCCAGGTTGTGAGCAGCTGTGTGGATTCCAGCCCTGGGTGAAGGAAAGGGTCCAGACAAGGGACTCACCATAGGTCTCTTGTTGTCTTCTTTGTCTACAAACTCTTCATTTGTGTGCAGAAGGCCCGGGTGTACAGCCAAGACGCTGGATGGGCAGGCTGATGCTGATCACCCCCTGGCATGGACAGCCCCACTCCAGGGACTGCTCCCTAGGGTGACATTCCCAAGAGTCCCATGCGGGGAGGGATCTGGATGGTGGCCATGGGGGAACTCTTCACACTGCACATTGATTGGGGGGGGGGGGGTGCTGGAAGAGGAGATATGGAGTGTGAGAGCCACTGACCCTGGTCCAAGGAGCCAGGAAGGCACCTGGTGGGACCTGCTCTGGGGAGCAGCAGTGCAGTGGTAGGGAGTGGGGCTGCCCAAGACCTGATGCCAGGGTTAGCATTGCCTCAGCCCACCTTCCAGGGCCAACTCACTATGCCCAGCTGCTGGAGGTCACTGATGTAGATGCAGGGCCCCCAAAAGAACAGTCATTGGGGCGGGGGGACATCCCATCAACCCCACCAGGCCAGATCCCTGTGGGTCAGGGACCCATTGTGGGGAATGGCAGGCCCCTAGGCCTTGGCTAAAGCTCCAGAGCAGGCAGCATTGCACAGTTTTTCTTTATTATGTCCATGGAAAGTTTGGTGGCTGCAACATTTAATTAAACCAAAGGGCATCAGTTTTGTGTGCAGCATTCCCCCTGCTCTGCTACCCCAAGTTTTCATGTTTGTTAAGCTGAGCCCCCTCAGCTGCCCAGCACCCTCCCTCCCTCAACAGTATAACCACCTGGTGCAGGCAGGATCTTTCCCCACTCTCTCAATGTTAACTGAAAAGAAGTTTCCAAGTTCTGGAGCAGGCAACATTCCAGTTTTTCTTTATTAAATACAATAAGAGTTTGGCAGCTTCAGCATTTGATTAAAATGAGGCACTGAACTTCCCTGCACCGCATTCCCCCAGACCCTGGTGTGTGCCTCTGGAGAGGCTTGGGGAGGGAATAAGAAAAGGGGACTGTGCCCAGACAGTGCCCAGGAGGGAATAAGAAAAGGAGACAGTGCCTAGACAGTGCCTAGGCAGTGCCCAGGCAGCCACTGCCTGAACAGTGCCCAGGCAGTGGTTTTTAGCAGTGGTGCCTATGTCATGAGACCAGAGGAGCCCATGGCAGGAGACCCATGGCTCAGTGCTAAGGCAGGGGCACTCAAAGATCTCTGGCCCTATTCATCTGGGGTGGACTCCCATTCCCCACGGGTGAAGAAGCAGTCGGCCAGGGCTTTATGGATCTGAACAGCCTGCCGTGGTGTGAGGCTAGGGCCACACACATCAGTGGGAGGCTCTCCCTCTCACCCATGCCTGCACAGCAAGTGCTCATGGTGCCAGGCCAGGTCCAGGGTCCATAGTTGAAATGCTCCTTCCCTGATCCGGATTGGGGGGGTGATGACATTACTGATGACAAAATCAGGGACACGGGGACTGTAGCGTGACTGTAGTTCTCCATCACCCCAGGGAACAGGGAGTTACACAAGAGGTGAGCATTGTCCTCATTGGGTGCATGAAAGTCAATGGCCCAGTTCTGTGGCCCAGTTCTGACCTGGATGCCTGGGTTCTGTGTGTGTGTAGGAAGGTGGGTAGCTGTGATGTTCCCACCAGCCAATTAGGGGTGGTTTGGCTATTTGGCTCTGCACAAGAGTCTTCAGAAGCCCAGGGAGCCCACAGGGCATGCTGGGAAGCATGCGAGAACCCTCCCCACACACACACCTGCTGTGGTCAGACTGTGCAGGTAGGCTCCAAGCCCCCTGCTTTCCTCTCCCAAGGGCTAATATGTGCTCTGCTTCCTCACATCCTAACTGTGGGTGCTTAGAGTAAAGCTCAAAAGTTAGAGTGCTTCCACAGAGGGCTGCTTGAATGCCTTTACGTAGCCAGAGGCAGCAGCATGTGGTAGAGGAAGAAGGTTGAAAGAGGGAGGTACTTCTGAGCAGGGAGAAGGATTCTTACTTGCTTCAGGGACTTCAAAAGTCACCGACTCCTGCTCCTATGGTGCAATTTGCCCACCTCAGGTGCAGGGGGAGGAGAGACCTGGGAGCAGGGGGTGCACCCCTCTTTCTAAAATCTTGGATGTGCTTTTGGAAATGTCTCTCTCTATTTTAGTTAGTCTACAAAGTGCAAACCTACCCTGCCTTCTGCTCAGCTGCACCATCACATTCACAGAGCTAGGGGCACCTATACTTGTGCAGAGAAGCTGCTCTGACACGGTGAAATTACAACACTTTGGAGCAGACTCAATGAACAGAGTCTTCTGGAATATGGTAATTACTGCACTCCAGCAGACCCCAATGTCACATGTAGCAGTGTCCCCACACTGAAAAATGGCGGTGAAGGTACTTTAACTAAAGCTCACTCAACAAGCTTTAGTTAAAGCGCCCCCACTGCCATTTTTCAGCACAGGGACCCTAATACACGTGATGCTCCAGGCACTTTAATTAGAGTGACTCTCAGAGCCATTCTAATTAAAGCAATCCCTCCCCACTCCAATCCCACCTCCCAGAGCACATCTATGAACACCCTAGGTGTCTGTTAAGGTTAATTTCATTCATCTTGCTTCACTGTCCCTGCTAATGTTTTCTTACCAGGCTTGATACTGCACGCTGGTGGCCTCAATCCTGGAGATCATTTAGGCAGATATTTAACTTGAAGCATGTGAATAGTCCAGTTGCCTTCAAGGGGATCTCCTGATGTGTTTTGCTGAAGGCTAGAAAGTTTGCTAGATTGGGCCCAGATACACTCAGTATGGACAGGAGGCAGAACAGAATCCTGTATGGCTAAGCATGAAAGTGCAGTTGGACAAATGTTTTTGGAAAACAGTAAATTTGGTGGAGGCAAACTTATTCATAAAGTTGGTTGAATTTGGCAAGTAATTCTGGCTGTAGAAAAAAAATGGGAAGAGTCAAAATATTTTGTCATGACAGTTTTTAAACAAAACAACATTTTTGTTTTGTAACTTACTCATTTTTTTCTTAAAAAAAGAAAGTAAAACAAAGTAAAACACAACCATAGCATTTGGAGCCTGGTTGGAGTAGCCCTGGGCTGGCAGGCTGACAGCGCCCCCCCCCTGGGCCCCTGCCAGCTTGGGCTGCTCCAATCAGGCTCCACATGCTGAGGAGCAGCTGGCTGAGGCAGAAGGGTGCTCCAGGATGGAGGATGCCTGCCTGCTAGCCTTGCATTGAAACACCCTGTGCCCAACCAGCTGGGGCAGCATCTACACGTACACCACTGTGCACAAAAAACTCCACAGCAAGTAGCACTTGTATTTTACAAGTACTACCGTACTGCGGAGGTTATTAGTTTTGTGCACCCTAATAGGGGTGTATGTGTAGACGCTAAGATGTTTACCGCACAGTTAATTAGTCAACTGTGCAGTAAATGTCTCATGTAGACACACCCAGTGTTATTTAAAATCTGAGGTGCCTAGCTATTCTGAACAACAAGAAGCATTAGGCATACACTGATTCTCTATGCCTGGAATAGGCAACCCCTGGCACACGTGCCATTAATGGCACTGGGGACATTTTTCCCAGCAAGGCATGCAGGGAAATTGTTTACATTTTTTTTAAGTTGCTGCTCTGGGCTCTCCCATGCAGCCACAAGTCCCAGTGCCATGGCAGGCACCAGGCGGAGGCCAGAGAACGCAGGCAGGGCGGCTGCCTGTGTTCCACTGCCCCTGCCCCTTGCTCCCAGGCTGCACCCTCCAGCCTGGCTGGCCTCTGGAGGGAGCTGCGTGTGGACAGGGTTGGGGCTGGGGTTGGGGCAGGTGCTGTGCAGGGTTGCTGCCCTGGAGGCTTCCAGTGGGTGGTAGAGCCCTGGGCCCAGGCAGGCAGACACCCCCTCCCACCCAGGCGGGGCAGCACTGGTGTGCCGAGTGCTAGGGCTGGGTGGTTGGGCCAGGGTCTGGGCAGTGTAGAGGGAGGCGCCGTGGGCAAGCCAGCCCGGTTGGGCCCTTAGGAAGGCAGGGGCTGGGCAGGAAGTGGGGGCTACCCTGGGGCTCTGGGGGCTCGAGCTATGGTGGGCTGGCAGTCAGGGGTGCCCAGCAGCACCTGTGGTAGGACCTGGCCCAGCCTGTGCAGCTCCGCAGGGGTGGGCCACAGGCACCATGCATGCAAGGAGATGCTGCCTGGCTGGGTAAGGATGCCAGGCTTGGGGGGCTTCCCTCTCCGGTATCGGCCTCCCTGCACACTGGGCACAATGCAAGCAGGGCAGAGCCATCCCCAGTGCAAGGGCTTGGCTGCAGGAGACCTCTGAACCCTGAGAACAGCCACCACGGCTGCCCCAGCCTGCCCAGACCCCGGGCTTGCCCACCCACAGCTCCCCTCAAGGGGCCAGGGCTGGAGCAGGCACTGCACAGAGCCACTGCGCTGCAGGCTCCTGGACGGCTCGGCCCGGAGCACCAGCTGCGGTGGCTGTTCCTAGAACACGGGGGAACAGCCTGAGTCTGTGGCTCTCACTCATGCTGTACCTGGCATGCACAGAGGCCAACAGGGAGCCCCCTGAGCCCAGAGTCCTGCCCCAGCCAGGCAGCGTCCCTTCACAGGCAGGGTGACTGCGCCCCATCCCCGCAGAGCTGTGTGGGTGGGCTGGGCCCCACCTCCGGTGCTGCTGGGCCCCACCCGCTGTGGCCCAAGTCTGGGAAGCCCTGGGACATCTGCGCTCCCCATCTGACCCCCACTCCCTGCTGGCTGCAGCCTTCCCAAGGGCCTGTTCAGGCCAGCCTGCCTGCAGTGACTCCCTCGGTGCCTGCTGCTCCCTGCTCCTCTCTCCCTCTTTTCCCCCTCTCATCACAGCATGCTTACCAAGAAAAAAAATCACAAGTACAAAGACAGGACGTGAAATTTTACTTGTTGTCACCAGGTTTAGAATTTAGAAAACCTGGTATTTACTGAAAAAAAGAAAAGCAACATTTATAATTATTATCTCTATTAAATATGCAGGGCATCCTGCCATGTACCCCCACCCTCCCCGCCCCAGTTTTGTTTTTGCGGTGTGCTGGCACTCTGGCACCTTACAAGGTAGACATTGTGGTTTTTTCAGTACTTCGGCCAAAAAACGTTGCCTACCCCTACTCTATGCAGTGGTCACCACTACCAGGGTGTGAATGGACTGTCTACTCTGCTGGCTTCTACAAGCAGGTTTTGATACCCGATGGGCTCCTCGGCCAGTCCTCACAAATAACACGTAGTCTTTAAGCAACAAATGAAATAGAGAGAAACAAACAAAACAAAACCTTCTGCCCTGTTCCCGGAGCCTTTTGGCCCTGGCCCCTTTTATAGCAAACTATTCTGCTCACAACTTTCTTCCTCGTCTGGGAGCTTTTTAAAGCTCTTAGCAGGACATTTCCTGCCTATCCAAATGCTCTGCGGCTTGAATCTTTCAACAGGCCTGACTGCTCCCTCTTAAAGGGACAGATTGTTCTGTTACACAGGGTCACTTTGCACCAGTAGTGCTTTCTTTGAAACTGGTCCATGGCTTCTTCCCAGATGACTTCTGACGGTTCATTTTTGGTTCTCAGATACTGAGCACCAGTTCCCATGTACCTGGGTGGGTTGTAGCTTTGGTCTGCAGGGAGCCATTGTGCTGGACTTATCCCATGTTCATGAAGTGTCAGAGCTGGGAGCTCCTGGCTCCCTGTCCCAAGGGTCCACTTAGGCAATAAGAATATAAATCACCTCCCCTGCGATCCTACATACTGTGCACAGCTGGTAACTCAACAGAATGCCTCTGCCCAATGTGATGGCTGCCGCAGTGCCCTGCATTGTACCGCAAACGTTTCTAGGGAGGCTCTTCAAAGCAGAAGCAGCCTTGGGGCTTCATTTAACAGCCTGTCAGTGACACATGAGCAATACAGATGCACTTAAAGCACCATTAGCCAGCCAACCCCTGATCTTAGGAGTATTACAGAGTCACACCTAAAATGCTGACCTGGAGGTCCACAAATACTTGAGGACATGGACCAAGGCCAGTCCACATCAGAGACACGTGGAGGTAGAAGCCAACACAACTTAGCCTCACTCCTTTTTCCCCTCCCTCCTGCAAACAACAAGGATGAGGCCAGGCTCATCCCTTTGCAGCTTCTGAGTTAACTGGCTCATGTCGACTGACTTTGATTCTTTTTATATGAATAATTCCTACAAAGAACAGATTGACTCCCCCGCTGCCCCACTGCCTTGGCCTTCCTGGTGCCTCACACAGGAGAGTTCTAATGGATGCTCACAGCATCCAATTATTTGTATGTTCAAAGAAAGAAAAGTTATGATATTAGCACTGTCATGACCTTCAGAGAATGAGCCTAATTATTCCTGAAAAGGCAACTTAGTGCTGGGCAGCTGCTAATGAACATTGATAAAGAAAGAAAACACATCCAAATGCAAATGGGGACAGCAAGGTTGGTGGGTGTGTGGTGAAAATGAGCCTGTGGTGGCTGCAGAGTTATGGCCTTACTACTGCTGAACCTCAGTTCTGGGATTTCTCAGGTGCCTCCTATTTTTCCTTCCTCCACCTCCTCCTGAGTCATTTACAAGCCATAAGGAAAGTGGCTATTCCAAGAGGCAGTGTTACAGGGCTGAAGGGCTGTTCATTCAAAGGCTCTGCTCCCACCCTTAGGGATGAAGTGTTGGTCACTGGAGATAGACTCAGGGTTGAATTGGGATAGAATCACCATCTGCAGCATTGTAAGCACATTGCCTTTGTTTCAGGCAATGTGAAAAACAAACTGCAGTGTCTCTGCAGAAAGGGACCGAGTGAGAGCAGCCCTTGCGGCAAACTGGCACACCATCTCATTAGAAGACGCAGCTTTCCGCAGTGCCAGGCTCTGCTGCTCTAGGTCCCCAGAGGTCTCTGGCAAAGGGGGCAGCAATTGAGCAGAGCTGCAAATGAGGGCATGATTCCTGGTGGAGGAAGCTCTGTGAAATGAGGAGGTGGCTGAGAGGAGTAAAAAATCAGCACATAAAGGCTGTTCGGGTTAGAAAAGCAGCAGTTGCTGATCCTTACATAGTCAACTACACTCTAGGAAGCAACCTCCCCTTCTCCTGGAAAGCTATGATAAATAATAACCTATGGCAATAGCACAGCCCTCCAAACTCACAAGGATAGTGATAATATAGCATCCATAGCATCCTACATGTTCCATTTGTCTGGAATTGGTATATTTTTGGCGTAAGTGTGTGTGTAATGATACATACAGCACTGGTGCAACAATGACCCCCGTCTGGCTCATCATCACCTAGCTCTCACCTCCTCACCCTGCCTTCTGGCCTTTCTGGATTTTTCCCCTCCATGGCTATCTTGATGTTATAGTTTCATAGGGAGGATGCCCCCTGGAGACAGATGTGGGTTTGGGGGTAGGTCCTTGTCTGAACTAAGGCCCTTCCTGGCCTCAGCTCACTTGTAATCTGGATGGGTCCCACAGCCTGGGATCCACCGCACC
Organism: Alligator mississippiensis; assembly: GCF_030867095.1. Lineage (NCBI taxonomy): Eukaryota > Metazoa > Chordata > Crocodylia > Alligatoridae > Alligator > Alligator mississippiensis. The sequence goes on from NC_081832.1 coordinate 44,275,228, forward strand.
AGACCCTAGGTTCTTGAGCTCTAGCTCTGGTCCTCCCGCGGGTTCTGGGTCACTTGACCTGTAGACACATTCCCTGCAGGCATGGGGATGGGGATTATGCTCCCCAGAGTCCTTGTTGCCAGATACCCAGTCCTCTGACACACCACAGTCCTCCTTCCAAAATGTATTTCAGCTCCTGCCTGTACACAACACCCCAGGGTTGTGGACCCCAGGTGTGCTCTGAGCTGGGTATCCGTGCTGCACCCCAGGCCTCAGGTTTAAATGTAAATCAAAAGCGTGAGGATCTTCTCTCAAAACACAAAGCTCACCAAACACAATTTTCTCCTGTCGGGGTTAATCTCATCCTGCAGTAGCACCAACACAGAGGTTAAAGGCACTTAATTCTCACTACTCCAGGTGTAGGGCTCCTTCTGCCCTCCTGAGTCAGAGTCCTTCCTCTGAGCTCTTTCTAGGAGCTCTGTCTCCAAGGCACCTATGGCCAAACTTCCCCTTCTGGTCCTGATCCTGGGCTTATGAATCTGTCCTTAGTTCCCCTGACCCTCTAGCTCTACCCTCAAGCCTGCCAATCACTATCCGCACCTGGGGTGGGCAGCCATTTTATTTAATGCTCCCTTTGCCAGTATGGGCATTTTTACACATGTAAGTGCCGCAGCGCCAGACGCCTTGAAAAGTGCCTGGCACTGCTGTGGTTGTGGTTGTATAAGTGAAGTGCATGTCAGAGCTGAGAAAATTGCAGCAGATCACTTCTGAACTCAAACACATCGGAGTGCTTGAGTTCAAGAGGGCACCACCACTATTTTCTATGTGCTGATGTGCATTTCTCCACTTATACAACTGCTCACGGTGCAGTGCAATTTGCCTCAGTGCGTGTGTGGAGCAGACTCGATTAACTGAGTCTGCTCCAAAAAAGTGGTTCTCCAGCACATCACGGGACAAAAAAGTATGTGTATAAATGTCCTATGAGTCTGTTCAGAGGAGCTAGACTGGCTGGAGGGCCCCAGGCTCCCTCCAACCCACAGTTATGAGGCAAGGGCCCCATTACAGTGTGTATCTGTATGGATATATGTTCCACACAGAAATACCTTTGATAAATGAATGTTAATAAAAGTACAAATTTAAGCACTCAAGATATTAGAAACTGTCAGAAGTAAGGATGCCTATGCAGCCCTTATGTAGGCTCCTTGTGTGTATGGTACAGTCTCTCGTTATAACTCCATACTATTTTTAATACAGGCCTCCTGCCCCATCTAGCACCCAGGATGTACAGTGCTCATGAGGCCTGGTAAGGACATCATACTTTTACTGGTATAAGTGATTGGAAACTGATCTATACCTGTGTTAGAACAGAAGGGTGGCACACATAATCTGTTTTAAAAATGGTGGTCTAAGATTGTGCGCCCCCCCCACCCCAAAGGGTGAATGTGTGTTCTGTTTGCTACTGATCTAAATTACTCCACTTACAGAAAACCACGTAACTTGAATCGATTCTGCCTTGAGCTTTTTGAATGTCTGTACCTAGCCTCAAGGAACAACTACTCAATACTTGGTTTTATCTTCATTGTTCAGTGTGTGGTCCCAGTATTCATTTACTGCCCACTATTCAAAACTTGCTCTCAAGACAGAGCAATTAATTTTCTCGTGGACTTTTCTAGGGTGCTTATCACTAGAGTATCTGAATGCTTCTCAAATAGAATTTATCTTCCCAACACTCCATAGACATGAGAGAGTGGTACTGTCCCAGTTTTACATATGGGGAACTGAGATTAAGCTCAGAAATAGGGCTAGCTGGAGCCTTGAATTCCTGAAATTAGGTTCCAACATTTCATTTTCCTCCCATTCCAAATCAGAAGAAAAAACTCAAAGGTTGAAAATCGCTACAGAACAAGTTTCCAAAAATTTTCATTTTGCAATTGTAGGATCAAATCAGTGCATTTGATTAAGGCCAAGGCTGCTCAGTTGTACCACTGGCACAGGTCTGGGAGAAATAAAGAACCACCATTTCAGGAAAAATCTCACTTCTCCCCTGTAGGCCTAAGTGAAAGGAAACATAGAATCATAGAAAATTAGGGTTGAAAGAAGCCTCAGAAATTCATTTGCTTCAACCCTCTGCTCAAAGCAAGACCACCTCCAACTAGATCATTCCACCCAAAGCTTTGTTGAGCTGGGCCTTAAAAACCTCCAAGGATGGAGATTTCACCATCTCTCTAGGAAACTTGTTCAACACCCTCCTAGTGAGAAAGTTTTTTCCTAATATCCAACCTAAACTTCCCTTGCTGCAACTTGAGACCATTGTTCCTTGTTCTGTCATCTGCCATCACTGAGAACAGTCTAGCTCCATCCTCTTTCGAACCCCCCTTCAGGTAGTTGAAGGCTGCTATTAAATCTCCTCTCAGTCTCTCTTCTCTAGATTAAATAAGCTCAATACCCTCAGTCTTTCCTTAGAAGTCATGTCCCCCAGCCCCCTCACCATTTTTGTTGCCTTCTGCTGGACTCTCTCCAATTTGTCCACATCCTCTCTATAGTGGGGAGCCCAAAACTGGACACAGTACTCCAGATGTGGCCTCACCAGTGCTGAATACAGGGAAATAATCACTTGCTTTGACCTACTGGCAGCACACCCATCAATGCAGCCCAGTATGCCATTAGCCTTCTTGGCAACAAGGGCACATTGCTGGCTCATCTTCAGCTTATTGTCCGCTGTAACTCCCAGGTCCTTTTCTGCAGAGCTGCTGCCCAGCCAGTCAGCCCCCGGCCTGTAGTGGTGCATAGGATTGTTTTGTCCTAAGTGCAGGACTTTGCACTTGTCCTTGTTAAACCTCATGAGATTTATTTTTACCCAATCCTCCAATTTATCTAGATCACTCTGAATCCTAGCGCTACCCTCCAGTGGATCTACTACTCCCCCGCCAGCTTGGTATCATCTGCAAACTTGTTGAGGGTACACTCTATGCCATCTTCCAGGTCATTGATGAAGACATTGAACAGAAGTGGCTCCAGGACCAGCCTCTGGGTCACTCCACTTGATATTGGCTGCCAACTAGACTTCAAGCCATTGTTTACTACTCGCCACGCCTGATGCTCCAGCCAGTTTTCTATCCACCTTATAGTCCATTCATCTGTTCTGTTCTTCCTTAGTTTGCCTGTAAGAATGCTGTGGGAGACTGCATCAAAAGCCTTGCTAAAATTAAAGTACACCACATCCACTCATCTCCCCACATACATAGATGCAGTCATCTTGTCATAGAAGGCAATCAAGTTGACTTGCCCCTGGTGAATCCATGCTGACTGTTCCTAATCACTTTGTCTCCTCCAAGTGCTTAGAAATGGATTCCTTGATGATCTTTTCCATGATTTTTGTCCCAATCCTCCAATTTGTCTCCCATTCTGAACCCTAGCCCTACCCTCCAGTGTATCTATTACATCCCCCATCTTGGTGTCATCTGTGAATTTGTTGAGGGTGCAATCCATTCCATCTTCCAGATAGTTAATGAAGATATTGAACAAAACTGGCCCCAGCATCAACCCCTGGGGCACTCCACTTGATCCTAGATGCCACTAGACATTGAGCCATTGATTACTACCTGTTGAACCCAACAATTCAGCCAATTTTCTATTCACCTTACAGTCTGTTCATCCAACCCAACCCTCCTCAGCTTGCTTGCAAGAATGCTGTGGGAGACAATATCAAACACCTTACTAAAGTCAAGGTATATTAAGTCCACTGCTTTCCCCACATCTACAGAGCCAGTTATCTCATCCTAAAAGGTAATCAGGTGGGTCAGGCATGACTTGCCCCTCGTGAATCTGAGCTGACTGTTCCTAATCATCTTCTTCTCCTCCAAGTGCTTATAAATGGATTCTTTGTGGACCTGCTCCATGATTTTTCCAGGGACTAAGGTGAAGCTGACTGGTCTGTAGCTCTCTGGATCCTCTTTCTTCCCTTTCTTAAAGATGAGCACTATATTTGCCCTTTTCCAATCCTCTGGGACCTCCCCCAACCACCACAAGTTTCCAAAAACAATGGCCAACGGCTCTGCAATCGGATCAGCCAACTCCCTCAGCACTCTGAGGTACATTGCATCCAGCCCCATGGACTTGTGCACAACTAGCTTTTCTAAATAGTAGTCTGGGAGCTGACTTTGCATGTGAAGACTGAGGTAAAAAATGCATTGAGTATTTCAATGGTCAGACACTCTGTGGAGATACAGTTTTGTCATGCACTGGAGCACAGCTGGGGTGGACCATGACTCTGCAGGTATGGTGCATGGGTGGTCTGATCAACACTGTGAGCTCAGGGAGGAATAAGCATGTTCAATGAGGATTGACTTTCCATAAATTTTAGCTGATCAAAGCAAAGAAATTTCTGCTGAGTTTGTGCAAACTGAATGTTCAAAAATCTATAATTTGACCAAATGCAGGTAGATTTTTACAGACTGGCAAAAAGGCCAATCCCATGACAATTTTCAAGGGTGTGCAATGGGATCCTCCACCCTCATTAAGTATATATAGAGAGGATACACCTTTGCAGCCTTTGTGGAGGGCCCTTGAAGACTACAGATCCTGCCTATTTCCAGCTCTAGCTCCTGGGACTCTATAAAAGGATAAGACAGGAAGGGAGATCAGTTGGGTCCAGGTGGATGAAATAAGAGCTCAAAGGCTGGAAAGCAATGCTGGACACTCTAGGTGCATCTACACAAGATGTTTACTGTAGAACTGCCTAATTAGCTCCACAATAAAGTCCCAGTATCTACACATGTGGCCTTATTAGGCCTCAGGAAACTAATTAACTCTTCTGTAGGTTACTACTCATAAACACAAGTACTGTCCTATGGCAGTGTTCTTTAGTGTGCAGCCACATACATGTAGATGCTGATACAGCTGGCTGGGGCATGAGGACACTTCAATGCGCGGGCTTCTGCCCAGCTAGCCCTGCACTAGAGTACCCTTGTGTCCTAGCCTGCCCCTCTACAGCACGTTAAGCCAGGTCAGAGAAGCCCTGGGCTGACAGGCTGACCCCCCTGGCTCAGCATGCTGAAGTTCCAGGTGCACGTGTAAGCATGGTGCCCAGGAGCAACAAATTCTGGCGTGTAATGTGCCAGAGTTTACTGAATTGCATTGTCACATGTAGATGTGCCCTCTCAGTGGTAAAGCAGGAGTTTCTCTGAATAATAGTGCAGAAGACCTCAGGTGGTGAGAACCAAAGACTGCAACATGTAGCTGCTTACCTACCACTAGCACTGTTGTCTAGTTTTAAGTTTGTCATTGCACCTTGATATGACTTTGCTAGATTACAAAGCTCTTTACTCTGTTTCCCATGGTTTTGCACTTACCAAACTTTACTTTCTCAATTTACTGTCTATCACCTATTTTATGACTGAAACTGTTAATATTTCCTATAATCCACGGAGAAGGAGGACTGGGTTTTCATGTTTATTTGGGGTTTTGTAGTTTTTTGGTTTGGATTCCACTGGGGGTTTTTTGCAATCAGGCCAAATTGAACTGAAAAGTCTGAAGAATATCAAGTAGACTTAGTTCAAGTTTCATGATGAAAGTCTGACTTAGATTTAACTCAAGATTTTTAGGGAGCTATGGAAATTTAGCAGTCAGTACCCACACTCACTAGGTGTATGTCTCCCATGGATGTTTTTGAAAACCACAGCCTTAATCATTCCTACAATATGTTGTTTGGGTATTTATTAGAGATAAAATTCTAGAGAACAGATAAAAGCAGCAATAATTTACAATGTTTTATTTAGAATATTTTCTTCTTTTATAAAGTCTAAATTGCATCTACCACAAGAAAGCTATCAAAAGCAATCATTACAGGATGTTTTGAACTGGTTGACAAATCGTAGATATTTTTCATGCAAAAGGTGAAAATCTTTTGAAAAATATTTCAAAATTTTACATGAGGATAAAAGGAAATGTACTTATCTTTAGCACTGCAATTTACTACTTTTTGCCTTGAAAACCAAACCAAAAACAATTTCAGTTTTCAAAAACTAAATTAATTCATTTTCATAATAAAAGTTAAAACTTCAAGAAGCAAAAAAAAATTATCTAGTTTTTATATAATCTGCTCTCTCTAAATGCCTATTTGCAGTAAAAAAAGAAAGCTTGCTTACTGTTGGATTGCAGCTCCTGGCTGAGCCACTAGGTGGCACAGGGCTATGGAGTGCAGCAGAATTACATTCTGGGAAATCTAGCCAGAGTGTACACAGTAGAGAAGTCTGCAGTGACTTGATTGCTATACAGAAGTGTTAGAGCTAATCCATTGCCATCTGTCTTTATTTTGCTAACCCATTCAGTCAGATGCCACGTAACTGCATTCACAGCACACAAGCTGGGGAAAGCAGGGGCATGGCAGTTCTTGGATTACTGGCATGAAAAGAATCCTTTTGTTCAGAAGCCAAAAAGATTAGTTGCTGCCACTGCTGTGTCTGGTTTGTAGGATGAGAAAAAGAAGATGCAGCACTCTTGCTGCCATGTCCACTGTTTTTCAGCAGCCCAGGTCTATATCTTCCCTCTTTTTATCTCTTTCCTTCTTTCTTTATCAGTTTGTTTTCCCTGTATTTCTCTGCGTGATCCTTTCTGCTCTTTCCTCTTTCTCCCTCAGTTTATCTCTTCTCTGCTATGTTCACTGGCTCCTTCCTCTCCTCTCTGTGATATCCCATCTTCCCTTCCCTAAGTTCTGGCTGGCATCTGGAAAGTTTGGAGCAGCACCACGCTCCTCCGCTGAGGTGCTTTACCTGTGGCTCCTACTGTGAGTGAAATTGAGTAGGATCAGGTGATCCTAGTCAATTTCACTCGCAGCAGGTTCTGGGGATAAAGCCCTTCAGTGCAAGGCTGCCACTTAATACTCTGAATGCTGGCACTAGTTTGGTGGATGCCGCTCGTCAAGGTGTGTTTGGGGAAGGAGGGCAGATGACTGATTGGTTCGTGCCCTGTGATCATGCGTCACTGAAGCCTACAGAGTCTCATGACCCACTTACCAATCCCCTGGCCACCTGCTAGCGTTTCATGACCCACAGTTTGAGAATTATTTCTCTAACAGAAAAACCTTTACGTTCTTTAAATTCAAAAGCTGTGCACTGGAAGAAGTTGCCCTTCTTGTACCCTCTGCATTGTATCTACAGGCTCACTGCAGTGTCACCCACCATGTAACATGAAGGAAACCACTCTTCTATCAATTATAAAAGGAAGGGCCATTGACAAACTCTTCCAATCTCTGTTACATCGTATCTTATCACAGAGGAGCATGGTAGCAGCACTGCTATTTTAAAAACCCTACCTGAAAATGACCATTTAATGGGATTTATGTAAACATCCAATACCCTTGCAGTTTGGTCAGTATCTGAATTGACACATGAAAATACAGGCACAGTCTGGTGGCAATCTTAACTCTGATCCACAGGACAGAAATGTCAATATTTATATATAAGTATTGAGATAGATGGATGGATAGATGGATAGATAGATAGATATAGCTATTCATCTACACACGGTCTATAGCTATATATATGTGTATATGTGAGGGGCAGGGGGAGAAACACTGATCATTATGTCATGTGGGACAGAGTTATACCAAAATCATAAATACATACTGTTTACTATAAAATATACCCTGAATGCTACATATTGGGCTACACATGATGCTACATTGCTGTAGCAATGCACTGCGGCAACATAGCATCCATGGGCATCTACACGTGACAAGCAGCTACTTCACCATAGCAATATATTCCCCTGGTATAGTGTGTTGCTACTGTGAAGTAGCTGCTAAAAATAACCATGCGCCATATGTACAGCGCAGTATGGGCTGTTACTGCACTGTGATTTAGTTCTTCCAAAAGGAAGTGCTAAATCATACATATATATATATATATATATATATATATATATATATATATATATATATATATATACACTTCCAAAAGGAAGTACTAAATCATGGCGCAGTAACAACATCGCCATAGTGACACACATAGATGCACCCATTAAAACTTGATAAGTACCATGTATCTTATGGGTCAAAAAAGGAACACTGATGCTGTGAATCTCTCAGGATTAGCCATAGCACAGGCCCTCCCAGCAAGTGTTGAGATCCTCAACAGTTATGATCTGCAGCAGTGGCTGAAAATCTTCAGAAAGTGCTGAGTGCTTAGAATAGAAACTGTTATGCCCCACTGTGACAGAGCACCTGAGGAGCTCTGTCACTTTAAAAGAACCAGAACCCAGCCACCGCCTTGTAGGGCAAGCAGGACACAGCTGGGGCTCGGTTGCCCTAGTAACCAGCTAATAGGATTAATTAGGAGGCATCTGCAGGCAGGCCAGAGAAAGTCAGCTGATGGGAAGAGGGGCAGGGCCTGAGGAATATAAAGCAGCTCCAGAGACTGGCTAGGCAGTCTGGCTGGGGGAGCTGAGCAAAAAGGGGCTTTGCAAAGGGGCCTGTGAGGCAGCAGCAGCCTGTGGATATGCTAGGCTCTCAGTCAGCTAAAGAGCTGAGGGCTAGCGAAGGGTTTAGGCCCAGGATTGGGGCAGCCGTCTAGTTAGAGCCAGAAGGGCATATATGTGTTTTGATTACAGTTTGAGCCTAGGGAAGCTCCGAAGACCTGGCCTAGTGGGGTAGGGTTCGTGCTTGAGGTTTTGATTTCAGTACACTGGACTGGTTGCTGAGGGATTTCTCTGTAGTGTCTCAAAGGACCAAGAGGGATCACAGCAGAGACTGTAGGAGCAAAAGGCCCAGAGATCTCAACTGGCCTGAGATAGGGCCAGGGCCTTGGAAGAGTAAGCCAAAGAACACTGACTGGCCACAGCCGAGGCACGGGGATTCTAGAAGCCCAATACTGATAGATACTCAGAGGTTTGGGGGCCTATAGGGGAGGTTTAGGAGGTCCTATAGCATCCAAGGGGGGTGCTGCAGCCTGACATAGAAGCTCAAGAGGGCAAGCCAAGAAGCTGAGAACCCTGAAGCTCAGTCCAGTCTGTGGACTGGAGCTAGAGGGCTCGACTAGAGAAAAAACATGGAGGCTGAGAAGACCGAAGCCCTACACTTCAACAATGTTAGGCTCATTCTTAGAACCTCAGGTGCCTTCATCCTAATAAATCTTAACACCAAAGGTGTAGCAGGTGAGAATTGAGGTGAGAGGGCACCTGAAGAGAGAGAGCCAGGGCAGGAGTTGCATGGCCACCAGAGGGCATTATGGCTGCTTCTGGGACCCCAACCTGGTACACCCGCTCACAAGGTTACTACCCTACCCTCCCTTAAATTGAGTATTATTTTCACAATAATTTTCTCAATTTTCCTAAAGATTTCACCATTCTTGGTGCACGGTTATGACCTCATGGCACTCCTGTGAGCTGAAGGAGTATTTGTTCATGTAAAGATGGGTAGAAACAGCCAGTTTTCTGTTGAGAGAAGGCTTTGATCTCTAAGTCCAGGTTTCTAGAGCATCCAGTCCTGTTGCACTTCCTCAGGCAGACAACCAGAAGGGCTGTTTGAGCTAAATGGGACTCTTCAGAAGCAAATAAAAAGGCATAATAGCTGAGAAACTAGAATATTGACTCCATTTGGATCAGTGGCTAAATTCCCATTGATTTTAGAGGGCCTAGAATATCACCCCATGATTGTTAGTTGTGACTCTTGATTAAGCATCCTATTTGATTTTGGTGCCTAGCTAGAGACATCTAACAGGGCCCCCCCTTTTCCAAAGGTGGGTGCTCAGCACTTCCTTGAGAGCAAGTCCATTTACAGCATCTTGGTGTGGATACCACAACTCACTAGTTGCTTTGATAATATTGGTTGTTACTGGGTTAGTGTAACAAGCCAGACCCTATCTTTTATGTGCCCCCATGAGAGTCAATGGTCCATATCACAGGTGAACCTGGCTCTCAACCTATAATTTCTACATGTAGCTTTAAAAGACTTTCAAAGACACCACTCCATGGTGGAGGTGAGTTTGTTTCCATAATGTATCTGACTATTTATAGGCCAGGCTGGGCCATCCTGCCTGCGGCCTTCTGTTTCAAAGCATCCTCACTTGCTAGAGCCCAGGAGATAGTAATTGCTATCCAATAGCTCTGAACCCTTGCAGGACCCATGCTCAGGAAAAACCTACATACTCCCTCCCTCAGCAGCAAAAAGCATCATCAATACAATGTTCACATACATCCAGGACTGAGCATTATAGGCCCAGTCCTACAAATCCTGGTTCACAACAGGATCAGGCCTATGGTTGGTCCTGTAAACATACCTCACATCTGCTTGTATATGAAGGACTTCACTGTGCTCCGTGATTCAGCAATAATGCTTTGGGTAGTTAACATTTCATTATCATTTTTAAAAGCTAAGTGGCTTTCACCACCTGAGAAGTATATTAATGGCCCTAGTAAAACACTCCCCCGAGTGCCTTAATGCTTCTGTAATATCGATTTGTCCCTCCACCCCCCCACCCCCCCTCCTTCTCTCTTTCTTTTTGGAAGGATTTTTTTTTCTCTCCCTGCATGTATTCCCCCATTATGAAAAATACACACTCATTTATACAGTGCAGACAGGAGGGAATAATGCTCTAACTAATATCACTGCTGATTCTTCCCCTCCTCACTCACATATTATTCCCCACAGCAGACAGACAAGAGGCAGATGGTGACAAATTTCTTTCCGACCCCTGCAGATGATCAGCTTATACCCTGGAGCACAAGGGGGTTTCTGTTATCCTTTGGGAACACTTTTGTCCTAACTTCCTAGCTGAACGTGGCTGTTTGTGCTCTACGTGCTGCTGTCTGTGCTTTGCCCCCCCACCCTCCCAACTCCCCTGGCTCTGCCAGTCCCATTGGACTGTGCTAGCCATTTCCCAGAATGGTAAGTTTCACAGATGTGCTGTACACACTGCACTTTTCAATATCAGCTTGATGCCCAGGCTGCTTCTGCAGAGATAATCTGGGAGCAGTTTCCCCCTGTGCCAGTGCAAACCTCAGCAAAGGGACACAGGGAGAGTGTTGAGAGCACCTCTCAGTGCGGGGCTGACCTAACTTTCACCTTAATGACTATCCAGCCAGGGTCCTTGTGGAAATGGTCACTAGTGACCAGTGCAGGCTTATCTACCCCAGAAGGTCCTGTCACCTGGGGGAAGCTTGTCCTACCCAGGTCCTATAGGCAAGCTCCAAGCTTGGAAATATGGCAGTGAGGCCTACCTAGGCTCATCCCTGAGCTAACTGTTGATCCCACAGTCTCTGGCAGACCTGATGCTTGGAGTGTGCCTGCAGATTCTGATAGGTGGGACATGGGGAAAGCATGCTTGAGGCTCCTGGTCCTGGGACCCAGGGTTCCCTGAAGGGGCACAGAACAACCCGACTGCAGGTCTGCCCTACCCATGAGCCCTTGTGCCTCTGACATGCTTCCTCCTGCCTCCAGTCCAACCTCTGTACCTTAAAGCTATTGCTCTTGAGGCTGCAGTTTTGTTCACCAGCTCTGCACCTGGCATATGGGTGTCCTGCATCCATGTTCTACAGCCCTTCTGCATGGGCTGAAAGGCAGCTGGGGTTCTGATGCAGAGTAATGAGCACTACAGGCTTCCACCACCCTGTCCAGTCAATAACACAACCTCAATTTTCTTTGAACAGATGCAGGCCAAAAGGAAGGAGTCCATGGCCCAACCTGCTGAAATTGCCTTCTATTGAAGGTTCCCTTCACCCTTGGTCCTCTGTACTACTATCCTACCCTTCTTTAAACACTTCCTGCTTTCCACGTCCTTAATGAACAAACCAATAATCATCATTAGCTCAGAGGCTTGTCATCCCTATGATCAATCTCTCCCCAAGGTATCCCGCCTTCTCCTCCTACAAGAGGCAACCCATTTTACAACTGCCCCTCAATAGCAGTCACTGCCACTCATTCATTAGATTAGGAGTGAGTTTGGGCAGGGTGGTTGCTAGCATCACAACAGAAGGCAAGCTAGCAGAGAACTGCTCTTCACCAGGACCATGCTCCCACTAGCTGAATCTTCCCCTTTTGAGCAAATTCCTGCTTTCATCCTCCTAACCAGAGCACAGAGGAGCTATTTCCCAGGAGAACAGTGGCTGCTACCTTGGTTCTGAAAAGTGACTGTAAAAATGGAATTGTTTCCATTTTCCTGGCTCCTGCAGACCACAGACTGGACTTGCTCCATTCACAAATCCAAATGTACATATTCTAAACCCCATTTCAGCATGGAACTCAAACACATGCTCCATGCATGATAACATTGTTAGTGGTTCCATTGATTACAATAATAACCCGTCTCAACTTAACTATGCAGTTGAAACCCTGAATGAATCAGGGCCCAGTTGGCCATTATTAAATTTGAAAGTCAAGCTGGACTCTTTCATTTTTATCTATCATCTTATGTGTGAGCAAACGTCCAGCTATGCACTTGGTGGCCCCAATGCAGCCACCAGTCCTGTCAGTGGAGTTGAAAGCGGAGGCTCTATGGTAACCTATGGCCTACAGCAACACTGGGAATCAGTGGCACACAGTTCAACCCAGCATATTGTCCTTTTCTGTGCTTTGCCATGCCACTGAAACCTCTTATAGAGTCACCTAAAGCACCCCCACCACCCTCTCACTGTCACTACCAAATTCAGCCCTCCCCACTACTTTTGGGCACAGGGATCAGTAAAGCATGGCACAGGTAGTGGTGCATGGTGGAGGTGGCAACAAATGTTGTGAGCGCTGTGGAGGTGGGTGTTGCAGAGAGAAGCAGCAACAGCCCAAGGCAGTAGGAATCCACAGCTTTAAAACACAACTGACCCCTTGCACTAAGGCAGCAATGTTCAATGTTTTGGCCTTGTGGACTGGATAAATTGGATGGGGCCAGTCTGTGGGCTGCATCGTCTGATGCCAGGATTGGGCTCACACACCTGGATCTAGTCTGTATGATGCCTGGCCAGACCCCACACACCAGGATTGGGCTCCATGCTGTCCCCACCTAGCCCCCACACTGTAGGATTAGGCCCAGGGACCCACATCACCTCCACCCAGCCCTGAATGCCAGGATTGGGCTCTAAGTTCCCACGCCACTCCTGTTCAGCTCCTTGCACTAGGATTGGGCCCCACACACCCAATCTAGCACACCTCCAGGGCTCCCCATAGACCTGTGGGGAGCCCTGTGAGTCAGAAGACATGGTGCTAAGGACTGGATTTGGTCTGTGGGCTGGGGATTGAGTGCCTCTGCTCTAAGGGAGTAGAATTCTGTTGCTGGAAAAATGGATCTATCCCCTGCTTCTCTCTCCCTCACTCTCCTGCAACTAGGCTGGCTATACACTAAACTCAGCAACTGTCACTCAAAAGTGCACAGACAGCCAGTTTGCTGAGAAATGGAGGCCATGTTTTTAAGCCCCTTTGCCAGTACAAGTGAGCTCTAAGTGGCAGAAGGACAGAGAGTCAGTGAATAGAGCAGGTCAGGAAGGCTTTTTCCAGACTTTGCTGTTCTGGGGGAGTCCCTGGCTCTCATTTTGATCAGAACTTGCATCCTGGACTTGAGAAGTCTTTCCCAACGATGGACCCAGGGGAGGCGCAGCCAGGCCCAGGGTCAGTGAGGACCTAGTCAGGGAACTTCTGGAGGGACTAGACGTGTTCAAATCAGCAGGTCCTGACAATCTCCACCCCAGGGTGCTGAGGGAATTGGCAGAGGTCATTGCGGGACCTCTGGCACAACTTTACGAGCACGCGTGGTGCTCTGGCAAGGTGCCAGAGGACTGGAAAAGGGCCCACATGGTCCCCATTTTCAAAAAAGGGAGGAAAGAGGACCCAGGAAACTATAGTCCTGTTAGTCTTACCTCAGTCCTGGGGAAGCTCTTTGAGAAAATTATACAGAAGCACATCTGCAAGGGACCAGCAGGGGAGATTATGCTTAGGGGCAATCAGCATGGGTTCATTAGAGGCAGGTCCTGCAAGACCAACCTGATGGCCTTCTACGACCAGGTCACAAAATCCTTGGATGCAGGTGTCACGGTGGACATAGTCTTCCTGGACTTTAGGAAGGCCTTCGACACTGTATCTCACCCCATCCTCATTAAAAAATTAGGTGACTGTGGTGTCGATGCCTACACAGTCAGATGGGTCACAAATTGGCTGGAGGGCCACACCCAGAGAGTGGTGGTGGACGGGTCATTTTCGACCTGGAGGGATGTGGGCAGTGGGGTTCCCCAGGGCTCGGTCCTCGAGCCTGCACTGTTCAATATCTTCATCGGCGACTTGGACGAGGGGGTGAAAAGCACCTTGTTCAAGTTCGCAGATGACACTAAGATGTGGGGAGGAGTGAGCACACTAGAAGAGAGGGACAGGCTACAACTAGTTCTGGACAGGTTACAGAGGTGGACGGATGAGAATAGGATGGGTTTCAATACAGACAAGTGCAAGCTGTTGCACCTGGGGAGGAAGAACCAGCAGCATACCTACAAGCTGGAGAACTCCCTTCTTGTCAGCACAAAGGCAGAAAAGGATCTTGGAGTCACTACTGATTCCAAGATGAACATGGACCGCCAATGTGGGGATGCGGTCAGGAAGGCTAACTGCACCTTGTCATGCATCCATAGATGCATCACGAGTAGGTCCAAGGAGGTGATCCTCCCCCTCCACGCGACACTGGTCAGGCCGCAGTTGGAGTACTGCGTCCAGTTCTGGGCTGTGCACTTCAGGAGGGATGTGGGCAGCATCGAGAGGGTCCAGAGGAGGGCCACTCACATGATTGGGGGCAGGGTAGGCCCTATGAGGAGAGGCTACGGGACCTGAACCTGTTCAGCCTCCATCAGAGAAGGCTGAGAGGGGATCTGGTGGCCGCCTATATGCTTGCCAAGGGGAACCAGCAGGCAATGGGAGAGTCCCTGTTCCTCTGAGTACTACCGGGAGTAACAAGGAACAATGGCCATAAGTTGACTAAGAGTAGATTCAGGCTAGACATCAGGAGGCACTACTTCATAGTCAGGGCAGCTAGAAGCTGGAACCAACTTCCAAGGAAAGCGGTGCTCGCCCCTACCCTGGGGGTCTTCAAAAAGAGGCTAGACAACCACCTAACCGGGGACATTTGACCCCAGCATCCTCTCCTGCCCATGGCAGGGGGTCGGACTTGATGATCTGCTTACGTCCCTTCTGACCCTACCATCTATGAAACTATGAAACATTTGTAAAACATGGCACATTCCTGCATAAAATTCCAGTGTCACTAAACTGGATTTTTCTGACAAAAATGTAATTTCAGGTGAAAATTCCCAACTGGCTGTATTTACTCCAAAAAGAGAGAAGTGGCAAGCCACCATGAAGTCCACAAGGAGTTCAGCTTTATTAAGGCACTAGAATGCTACCCTGATGGATCACAGCATGAAACTGTAAGACAGATCTGTAGATACTACTAAAATGTATGATACAAATGACCCACATCTTCATACTGGGCATCTGATTTTCATTCTTTCTTTACAAATCATGGTGGACGCTTGGCTGACCCAAATACAAATCATGGTGGACACATGGTGAACATCTGGCTGACCCAACTGACCTGATCATGCTTTAAACAACCGTTATTTCTCGGCTTGGTTACTGATGAAAATTTCAGAAGGAGTTGCCCCACTGGAACAAACTAGTTAATCAGAGCCTAGAACTGTATTCATGTTTAATCAGTCACCTAGTGCTTTTTCCATATTAAAAGCCAAGACTTTCTAAAAATAATAGCTAATGGCTCAACTATTTCTTCCCTAGCTTGAGACATCACCCAAAGCCAACACTTCCCTCATCGTTTATCCAAACATTCACTTGCCCAGTATTCTTAATATTCCTTGATTTGTCCTCATCCCTATCCATAAACCCACTCTCCATGGATATATTATCAATAGCCTCCTTAACTAATGCAAAGAAGACACCATTTCTTCTTTACAAAGCAATAATTCCTTCCTTTGCTGTCCTTCTAATGACCCTTCTCTGTTTCTTTCACTTCGCCTCCCAAACCCCATCTAAACTAATCTGGATATATGTCTCCTTCTCACTGCCTCCAACACACACTGATATAAAAACTTTTTATCACATTAATAAAATCCACCTCCCTTTTTATCATCTGGTGCCTGAATATTCCAGTCAATCTACAGGAAATTAACATACCAGTTTCTAGAGGTTCCAGATATAATTTCTTTAGCTTTCTGCTCTAGGAGCTTAAAAACAGCCTCATCGGCCCAGTGATCCAGAGGTAAAAAATTCCTCCTATGAAGAAACTTTGCTCCTTGATCTTCAAACCAAAGTGACTCAACACTTCTCCTGTTTTTTTAAGCAAATCATCTCTCCCCACCTCTTGAAGTCTATTGCTAATACATCCTGACCCCTCCACCTTTTCAGCCTTCCCTATCATTATAAAACACATTAAAACCTTTCAGATCTCTAGCCTAACCACATCCATCACTCTACCAGGCTTCCCCTTGTGCTCCACTTAGCTGGTTCCCAAGTCTTATTAACTGAACTCCTAGCATTAAAGGCAATTCTACTATATTCTCTTCCTCAATTTCCCTCCTTGCTCACTGGGACAAACTTTGCTGTCAGCTACACCTGGAGTTTCAGCTCAAACTCCCTGGATGTCCCACAAGCCCATCCTAAATTACAGTGAATGCTATTTTTAAAGTACCAAAAAGCACCTTCCTGTAATTCTAAGGCTGTCACTCCAGCATTCTTTGGGCACAGTCTAAATAAGTAATAAAATCACCAGCATCAAGTTTAATAGCAGACACAAGCTACAAAGTAGAGAGGAATGGGAGCTGCAAAAATGGGGCATATTCAGACTTCAGGTTTTAGGTGGGATCATTTAGGGGTAAATGCTGCTAAAGAACAATAAGGCTTTGCCTGGGATAAGCAGTAAGGCCCCAGTCTTGCACACAGTAATACACATTTATCTTTGGCACATGAGTAAGTCCACTGAAATCTGCCTCTCCCTATCAGCTCCTCTCCACAGCCCACCTCATCTATACCATCCCTAGCTCCCCTGCATTATCCCCTATCAGTCTTTACCATCCCTAAATTCTTCACCTGTACTTGTAGCCTTCTCCCCAACACAGCTCTTCACATACCCTCAGGCCCCAGTCTATTTCTTTCTTCTAGGTCTCCAATTTAGCCTTCACTGGGCACATCTACACATAACCAAGCACTAAATGACTGTACACTAACCAGTGTTACTGCGCAGTAGCATCCCAGCACAGTTACCTAGTGACACTTACTGCGTAGTAGTTCATTACTGCTGTGCAGTAGCTTGTTACTACTGCGCAGTAGCATCATGTCACACTTTGTGCCTGGCGATGCTACTGCGCAGTAGTAACAAGCTACTGCACAGTAGCAATGAGCTACTGCCCTGTTAGTGTCTCGTGGCCACTGGGGATTCCCTCTATACCTATCTTCTCAACCATTGGTTCCCCTGGAATGGTCATTCCAGTCTCCAAGAACACATTCTCTCCTTACCAAGATGTTCACTGTCTCTAAAAGGCTGTTTAGCACTACACACTACATTCCTAAGAGCTTTGTCTATGTGCAGAATGAGGAATCATTTTTCCTCTTAATGGCTTGATTTTTTAATTTTCCTTCCCCAAACCTTGATCTAAAATAAAAGCTACTTTGATAGAAAGGAGAGGGTGTATGAGAAATACATTCTGGGCATGCCTACACATGCAAGTGCTGTAGGGTGGGTTATCCTTAGGGTAAATGACTCTAGAGTAAACCCACCCTGGGCAGGTGGCTACATGTGAGGGGATATGGGAGCAGATTTGCTGCTCATGGCAGCAGTCTGTTCCCACCCCCTCCAACCCTGCATCGGCCTCTCTGCCACCACCCGGGGAGCTGGAGGCTCTGGCTGCAGCTGCCTGCAGCTGGCTGCCATCTTGAAAAGGCAGCCCCGTGCGCTGCTCCCTGGCCACATGCTTTTCTGGCCTGGAGCAGCATGCAGAGCATGGTGGCAGCACACAGGGGCTCAGTTGCTGAAGCCTCATCTGCTGCACTCTGGCTGCTGCACCCACAGGCTTCGGGAGTGATGTCCACTGCTGCAGGCTTCTGCTCGTCACTGTGCTCACCCTGCTGACCTGCTGCAGGGATCATCACTTCACCCAGGTCAGTCTTAGCCCTGGTGGCCTCCCCGCATAGCACAGCCACTTGGCCTGGGTTACTGTGGCGTCCCAGGCCTCTGGCCACCATGCTGCAGCTGCCCAGACCCTATGTTGCCACCTGGACCCCAGGAGGGACACAGATGACACACTCCTGGATGGTACCACTGGGACCATCCACGTGCTCCTGGGCCTCCAGCCCCATCACCTGTGGGCCCACCCAGCTAGCGAGGACTGGTGGCTGCACAACATCCAGACCACCTGGAATGATGAGCAGTGGCTGGAGTTCTTTTGCACAACCTGGATCAGCTTCCAGGTCATCTTCAAGCAGCTCTGCCAGCACCTGGAGCAGCAGGATGCCACCATGCAGCAGCTTCTCCCTATGGAGACCTAGTTGGCCATTGCCCTGCTCATGCTGGCCATGTTTGCCAGCCTCCATTATGTTGGCCATCTCTTCAGTGTGGGCAAGGTGACTGCCAGGAAGACTGTCCTGGAGGTGTCCGGCACTCTCCAGGATGTGCTGAGGGTGCCATCATGGTCTGGGTACATGACCCCTGGAGGTGGTGGTGGGGTTTTGTGCCCTTGGCTTCCCACAGTGCACTGGGGTCCTGGACAGGACCCACATCCCCATTACCTGCCCGCCCCACAGCAACCACCCCTACTACAGCTGGCAGTGTTTCCACTCCATCGTGTTCCAGGCTGCCGTCGACAACTGCGGCACCTTCACCAATGTGAGTGCCAGCTGGGCAGGCAGTGCCCATAATGACCACATGTTCAGCAACTCCACCCTGCCAGTCCTGGTGGAGAACAGGTGCTTTGTGCCTGGGGTGCTGGACCTCCAGCTGGTCACAGTGGTGGTCCCATCCATCCTCATCAGGGACCCTGCCTACCTGCTTCTCCCCTTGGTCATGCTGCCCTACAACAGCCAGCTAGACCCCCACCAGGCACACTTCAACTGGTTCATAGGCTGGACCTGCACTCTGATGCAGTGCACCCTTGGCTGCCTGAAAGGACACTGGTGCACCCTCACCACCTGCCTTGAGGTAACCGAGGCCAACACCCCCTGGGTCCTCATTACAGACTGCATGCTGAATAACATCTGTGAAACCTGGGGGAAGCTGTTTCATGTGGCCTTGGTGGAAGAGGCACAGTGGGTAGAGGACACTTGGCACTGAGAGTGCCAGCAGCAGTGACCCTGGTGAAGCACTAATCTGTGAGCAGGGGCCAGGATACAGGGTGTGAGAAGCACTGACTTACAACCCCTTCCTGCACCCCCACTGTAGTCAGCTGGACAGCTGCCCATGGACCCCCACTCTAATGCACACCTCCAGCACCATGCTTATTGCAGACAGTTCTCAGAAAAGCAGTTTATTCCGCTCCACAAACACAGACCCTCACCTCCCCTCCCCCTCCCCCCAAACAGAGCCCTTCCTCCTTCCTTCCCCTGCACCAGACCTCATCCCCCTCCCCTGCTCCTCACAAAGCCCCTCTCTCCCCCACTCCCCACAGAGCCCCTCCACTGCCCACCCCACCCACTACCAATAAAGCATCCTCTTCCACATGCAGACCCTGTACAGTGCTGTGTGTGCCCTCCTAGGGTTGGGGACCATGGGGTGGAGGAGCCTAAGAGGCAGAGCCCAGGATCTGGCACCCAGCACCCTGGCCTCTGCAGAACGGGTACACACACCATGTTGAGGTCAACGGGTGGGGGGCTCACCTGGAGGCAATGGCAAGTACTGCTCTGCTGGCACAGGTGGCTCCCCCTCCTGCAGCCAGTGCGTTGAGCCAGCAGGACTGAAGTGCAGCCCTGGCCCCACTGCAGGCAGCTCCTGCTCTTGGGCTGCATGGAGCCAGGGCAAGTGGCTGGGCTGGGCCCAGGCTGGGGGGCTGAGTGGTGGGGGACCCAGTATGAGGGGCCAGGGCACCTGATCAGTGGAGATGCTGCTGCACCTCATCCCAGGCCATGGGGGAGCCTGCTGCTGGGCAGTGGGTGGATGCCAGGGGGAAGGCAGAGCTATGGCCAGGGGCAGGGCAGCAGGTGGCACGAAGGTGAATCAGCAGGACCTGGATGGTGTCCAGGACCGAGTGGTCCTCCTCAGTGGCCTCCATTGCCTTCACCACCAGGATAGCCTGCCACTCCAGGGTCTCTACATGCCTCTTCTCCAGGGCCAGGAGCCTCCTCATGCCTGTCCCTCACCTCCTCACAGACAGTGTCCTCTGTGTGCCAGGCCTGTGAGTCCATCAGGTGCTTCTTGGCCACTGTCACCAGCTGGTTCAGTAGCTGGGTCTGGTGCTATATTCTGTACTGCTGGAGCCAGCACACCCACAGGGTCCCAGCTGAGGCTGGCAATGACCCTGACAGCACATTCTGGTAGAGCTGGTGCCTCTCCCCTGCATGCAGCTGCAGATCCTACAAGGCCAGGAGAAAAAACTTGTTAGTGAGAGTATGCAACATTTCTGAGATAAGATGTTCTGTACCAGGGGACCATGTTCGCAGGCCAGGACAGACCTGGCTTCTGGAAGCACCTGCTGCTGTAGCTCCAGCCGCCCCCCCCCCCCCCCCCCCCCCGGCCTCCCGCCCCTTCTCCTCTTGCAGGCCAGCCTGTCTCCTGCACTGCCATCAAGCCCATGGCACCCAAGCTCAGGGGGGCAAGGGACTCCTGCCCAACTGGGACACAGAGTTACTGGTGCCCACACCCTATCCCCAAGGGGCCTCTCCAGACTGCCAAGCACACCCCTGCTGAGAGTGTCTCAGGTGTGCCATAAGGACATGTTTGATGGACCAAGGGGTACCCGACCCACTATACCCTGCTGATGACGATCACCATGGTGCCCCAGGCACACCTAGCATGGGACCTTGACGTTCAATGGTGCGGAGGGCAGGCCAGCCCTGCCCTGCAACCACTGCCATGACCTGGAGGGCTGCCTGTGGCTACACTACATATCCCTGTCTCCCACAGCTGAGGAGGACATTGCCTCTGGCTTTGATGTGTTCCGTACATGAGAGGCCTGTGCTCACCTAGCTGTGGGGCACAGTCTGCTCAGTAAAGTTTTTCACTGTCTCCCACCTCCATGTGTATTGTGGGGGGGCTCCAGGGGCCAGGGGGGGCATGGGTGGGCCAGGCAGGGAGAAGGGACAGGGGCAGAGGTAGGGTAGGGGAAGGGAGGGCCCTCCCCACAGTTCAGAGCTTATCAGGTAGGTATGGCAGATATACCTAGCAGCCCAAGTCAGTCCCTGCTGGTGGCAAAAATGTGTGGCTTCTGGTGGTGTCCTGAGGCACAGGGGCATAGTGTCTGGTTGCCCGGGCAGAGGTCCCCTCCAGGGATGAGCTGGAGCTGCTGGTGCCCGGCGGTGCTATATCCAGCCTAGACTCCTGGTGAGGTCAGAGGAGGAGAGGCTATTCTGTGAGAAATGTGCTCTGAAAGGTGTGTGTATGTCTCCATCCTTTATGTTTTTTTCTGTGAGTTCATTCGGGTGAGAGTTGTTTAATTTTATCTCTGTAGCTGTCATGAGAGCATTGGGTCAGGTATATCACATTTTTGGAAAGGCTTGTATATGAACCATGGATTCTGATTTTTTTTTAGGCAGGGGTGTTGATAGTAGCAGCCGTAGAGATGTGCTGACAGGTTAATCATTTTTCAAAATCATTTTGGATTTTTGAAATCACACTTGGGTCTGTCTCTACTCTGAACTCAAGAAATGAAAAAGTTTGGGTCCTGACAGCAATGTTAACCCAGCTATGTCTCACAGGTATGTGTAGCATTCTTCACTCCAGCCTTTTCTTTAACATGCCTTGCCATCTATTTCTGAGGAAGCTGTAAATGCTTGCAGTAAAATCCTCACACTGGCCCAGGAGGCTGAGATCCCCTTACCTTACTATGGGCGCATCAACACAAGATACTACGGCACCATAGCGATGTGTTATGGTACCATAGCATCTGTTTGCAAAAACCGTGATGCTGCCACTATGTCGCTGTAGCAACACATTCCCTCATTATATCATGTTGCTACAACGAGGTAGCAGCCAAAAATAACTATGCCTGACTGGCATGGCGCAGTATGAGCTGTTACTGTGCTGTCTTTTAATACTTCCAAAAGGAAGTACTAAATGATGGTGCAGTAATGAAGGCACTGTACAGCCACATGTAGACATGCCCAGAGAGCGAACCACAATCACGGTGTAAATTCAGAGTAATTCTACCAGAGTCTATACCATTACCCTTCAGGGTTATCCTAAGGTAACTAAGAGCAGAGTTTGCCCTGATAATGTCTTCATGTCTTGCAAGGGGAGGGTAGTGGTACCACTGTAACTTTAACAACACCCTCACTTTGTCTTTCTGTTTTAATGGAATGTGCTGCTTTGGGTTTTGAACATGCATGAGTCAGGACTTTCAAAGCAATGCTTCTCACAGCCACATTAACACTGCCACATTGTATTTAGGCATTAAAATTAGCACCCTATAGAGCAATACAAATAGCTACACGTGCACAGGCAAGCTCCATTACTGCTCTGGCAGCAACCACAGCTCTCTGCTTCCTGACTTTGGGACTTTCAAATTCTCAGCCTTAATGCAACATTAATGGATTTTCTACGACTGAATATTTATAAACAAGGGGCCTGTTCTCAGTTTCCTGCTCACCTGCTGAGCAGCCCAACACCCCCTTCTTCTTACTTGTAAGACAGCAGATACTCTATAATGCCACTCACTGTAAGGGGCTTAGTCTAGGCTTCTCTCAGGCACTGAGCAACCTGAATTTCCCCATCTTTTTGAGGGGTCCTCGCACCCAGAGAATTGCCAACGAGCAGACATCTGGATAGAAAATCCCCTTTTTGGGGGGCTCGCGTTCACTCCCTAGTGCTAGGACTCTGGGTATAGTCTAACTTTGCTCTCACTGCTTTGGCAAATATTATTCCACCCCACCCACCTACTCACCTTGGGCACTGACAGAATTGACATTTTGTTGCACAGTCAAGCACTGGAGATGCTCTACAGCCATGCACTGATAGAAGTGCACAGCTGCAGAGCACTTTAAAAAGTGCCCAACCATGTCTTCATTAACTTCTGTTAGCATGTGCTGTATTCAGGATGAGAAGGGGGGAAGGGAGGGGAGGGGGTTCCACCTGCAGTTTGTCCAGCCTGTGCTAGATGGCGGTGTGTGTGGATTGAAATCCCCCACTGCAGCACAGGCTGGGCAAACCTCAAACAGAACTCCATCCCCTCTCTTCCCCCTTCTCATCCTGAGACAGCAGTGGAGCTGGAAGGAGAGGAGTGGGGGTGGGATAGGGGAAGAGGCTGTAGACATGCAGTCTCTCTAGCTGGATTGGCTCCAAAGTGAAGCTCAATCCCCCACCCTCCTGACCCAACAGCAAACATTTTTTGGGTCGGGAGGGTCAGTCTAACTCATGGTGCTTTTTGTGAGGTGCCACAAGTTAGACTGGGGAGCATCTGTCAGCACCCCTTGTTTTCACTTTAAAGCCAGGAGCAGCTTCTCCTTTTCCCTTGCTCTTTGTTGTCTCCTCCTTCCCCATTTTTCTCGTGATATATAGTGTCCTATTCTCTATATCACCCATGTTCCACTGTCTTCATCCTTGCTCCCCTGCTTTCATTTCTCTGTTTCCCCCTTTACTCAATTGTCTTCTTGTCCCTCTTGTTTTCTAACCTTTTGATCTCTTTCTCCCCCTCCTCCCTCTTCTCAGTACTCTTGATCTTCCTTTCCACCTTCCCCTGGGTTCCCATCTAGCATTCCCTCCCCATAGGCACCTTCTCCCTCTTTCTTTTCTCCTCTGCTCAGTTCTAATTTTCTCCCTCCTGTGATCTCCTTTCACTCTCTCTGTTGAACCTCTTCTCTCCAGTCTATTGCTCCACTGCTAACAGGGAATCTTCCTCAAACACTGCCTTAAACTGCATCTGCTTTAAGTGCAGCAGTACCTTGAAGGGACTCCAGGCCTCCATTCTCAAAGATGTGTCTCTAAATGTACTCCAAGTCATTTTATACCTCATGGCAGGAGAGCCCCCAGAAAAAGGGATTTTCTATTCAGATGTCTGCTCATTGGCAACTGCCGTTCACAAAGGTAGTACACAATTTACATCTGTCATGAGGCACTGTGACATCATAGACAAAGGTCATTTGATCTTGAACTGACTTGAAATGAAACCTTTTAATATTTCCAAGTAACACATTTAATAGTTTCTTTGGTTCTAGTGAAAATGTTGATATTTGGGATGAAAACCAACACTGAAATATTAGAATTTTTTTCAGGATGGAAATTCTAGGAGTTGTTCAGCTCTGGGATTTACATCATTAAAAGTTACAAAAGGTGTCAATCTTCACAAAGAGCTTTGTGGGAGGGGAAAATAAATCTCAGTTTATCCCACTAATCATATAATTTTCCTTGATAGAGGAGCAGGAATTCCGGGCCCAATCCTTCTCTCATTTACATTGGTAGAAATCAGAAGTCCCCACAATGAAGTCAATAAAATAACTTCAGCATAAGGCTGGGGCAGAGACAGAAGAATCAGTGCTTGCTAGCTGCAAATGGTCCTTCCTCAGAGAATCTCATCAGCACTAGCTGGAATGAACCTTGAAGAATCCACTGCTCCTGGAAGAATGCACATCCCAAGAATTCATGTAGCTTGTAGTTGCTATGAAAACAATGATTTCATCTAGGGGAAGCTGAATTTTGTCTAAAATTATGTCAAAATACTGAAAAAATGGCAGAAAACCATAATATTTCATTTCAGAAATGCTGCTAGGATGTAGTTTGGATGCTGGCACTCCCAGTCTTTTCTAAATGGCCAGCTCCCTATGCAGATTGCTTACCATGATGTAACATGGTTGCCTTCTGAAGAAGAAAATCCTTGGTCTTGGTGCATCAAGGAATACAGAGCCTGACAAACAGACCTGGTAAGCAGCTGTCCCTCTGAGGAGACCAAGGGCACAAAGCCACTGAACTACATGTCCCATGAGGCACTGGAGCCACAAGTCCCACATGATACATTCCAGTTTTCAGGTCCTTGGTTTTCCAACCAAAGAAAACCTCTCAAACTACTGCCTTTAGCTACCTGAAGTGTGGTCCCAAAGAGGATGGAGCTAGACTGTTCTCAGTGGTGGCAGAACAAGGAGGTTGGATATTAGGAAAAGCTTTCTCATTACAAGGGTGGCGAAGCACTGGAACAAGTTACCTAGAGAGGTGGTGGAATCTCTATCCTTTGAGGTTTTTAAGGCCCCGCTCAACAAAACCCTGACTGGAATGATATAGTTGCAGATGGTTCTGCTTTGAGCGGGGGGTTGGACCAGATGACCTCCTGAGGTCCCTTCCAGCCCTAATTTTCTATGATTCTATGGTGTTGGCAATGCCCTCATTCCCCTACTTTATCTGTGGCAAGTGAAAGCCTGTTTTTGATGTTTCAGACATTATGCTGGTGAGTTATACATGAGTGTTTGTTCCCTAAGTTTTTTAAGAGTAAGTTAGACAAATGCTTGTCTAGGATGATTTAGATAGGGATGATCGTGCCATGAGGAGGGGATTGGATTAGATCTCCTGGTGTCCCTTCCAGCCCTACTTTTCTGTCATTCTAAATTTTCCCTTGAAAGTAAGCTTTTAATTAAAAAAATCTGTTGAGTTGAAGAAAACAATTTCAAGACAAATGTTTTCCCAGGCCTACCTATCGTGGCTTTTCTACCCCATGCCTCTAACTGCTTGCAAGAGACTCTGAAAATAAACTAGACGGTTTATTGCCAAGCCATACAGAATTCCTATGTATGATTAATGGTACCATTCAGTAATGTTCCTCTGAACACAAGGCTGACCCCAAGTGGTGCCACATGCTCTTGAAAAACATGGTGCTCTCACTACTCCCTTCTGTCATAGGGTATATCCAGACAAATGCACACCTGTCTGCAGTGCCACAAAGGCGTTTACTGCGCTATTTGCAGTATGGTGGGTTTTTTTGACACTGAGTGTCAAAAAAACTTGCATCAGAAAAAAGTGGGGCAGCATACAGGGAGGCAGCATGTGCAGCCAAAAACCGGAGCCTGGCCAGCCAGAACCACACTCTACCTGCCGGCCAGGCTCTATGCACCCAGATCACTGCTACTGGAGCCCTGGGAAGCCCCCCCAGGACTCCAGGTAAGGCTGCTGGGGCCAGTTCAGATGCTAACCCCATGTGCAGGGGCATACGCCAGGGCAAAAAGCAGCAGCTGCATGCCCCTCTTTGCAGGGACATGGCCATAGTGTCCTTCTGCCTCCTCCAAAGTAATCCATCTAAATAAATCATCCTAACAAATGAAGAAGGTTATGGTCTTTTTTTGCCTGTTCCAGGCCATATCTTGCCTTCTAATTCAGCCCTGACACAGGTAAATCTCTTTCAGTGTGGATAATTCTGGCCTACTCGTTCCTTGCCTGGTAGGAACGCTGTACCCATGGAAAGGCAAATCATTGCAATTGTCCCTCTAACTGGTGCCTTACTAAGAACAATCCTGTGATCTGTGTATAGAGAAGCCTTGGAGACCAGCATCATTCCCTCTTCCCCTCCCATTAATCTTGTGCAGTACCTGTTCAGTTCACATAGGTGAGAATTTATGAGAAAGATAATGGAGATCTGTCCATCCATGCAGTGGGTGTTGGGGGCAGTAGGGGCCTGGAAGACAATGCAGGGCCATAAGGGTTCAACCTGGCTGGGCCTACCTTCCCCAACTTTGAGGAGGTGCAGGCTTGGGGTGAAGACTGCAGGCAAGTGTCTCTTCGCTTAGATGGAAACTAGAGGTAGGCAGGAAGCTGTACACTGCAACTGTTCTAGCTTGGGGTGCAGAGGTTTGGGAACTGGTAAATCACCTCCTTACCAGAGGTGGCTAAGCTGCAGTCAAGGGTGATGCCCAGTAGGAAGTCACTGCTTCATTAAGAGATAGGATGTGTCAGGCTGGGAAAGGCAGCCCCTGGAAGATTAGGAGCTGCAATGCAGCTGGACTGTGCAAATGCCCTTCTGCTCCTCAAAGTGAGCAAGAAAGTGACCTTTCCTGAGCAGAGAAAGGCAAAAGGGTGACCCTACAGGGGGGGATGTACTGAGAGATGGACCATAGAGAGAGCCTTTGTTGGGTGAGGAGCTGCCACCTGGTGGGAGATCATTGCACAAGGATGAAAAGATACATTGGGAGATGCATCTCCAATAGAAGGGGCAGTCACACACCTCAAGGGGAAGTGAGCCCCAAGAAAGCACAAGGGGGATAAGCACATTGTGGGCTGTTATTTAACAGGTGTCAGCTGCCTCTCTGATGAGAACAGGCCAGCAGGGACCTCTCCCTCATGCAGTAGGAGGATGAAGTTGCCCCTACAGAGCAGCGCCTGGTGGCCTCTGCCACCTCTTGTGTATCTTGTTTGAACAGTCAGCTGCAGCAATAAAAGCTTTCCTCTGATCATACATTAAAGAAGCTGGACCTAAAATTAATTTAGCCCTGCTTTCTGTTGCGGACAATACAGAGGGGATATTGTGTGCAGGGAGAGAAAGCCTTTTTGTTTGAGAGTGGAGACAGCAGCGTTCTGTTCTTGTGGACATCTAAAAACAAGGCTGGTGAGAGTAGCCCTTTAAGTTCAGCTGAAGCAAAAACACACAGGCCCATCTCACAATTAAACACAGTATCAAACCGAGAAAGGATCAATTGAGCCTAGAACAGAAAGCTCACCATGTGACAGATTCCAGAAAGTACGTGATACACCATGCCCTGGGCTAGTACATGCCTGCTGTGTTTCCCAGTACATGATTAATTTGACTCAGGGCAGGAGGCTGCAGGCAAGGAATCTGCAGCACACACTGAAAAGTTTTAACACTTTGAACACTGAATGTGTGGCCAAGCCAAAGAGACAAAGGCAAAGATAGCATGGGTGGAATGGAGGGGAGAGGAAAGGCAGTATCCTATTTCATTTGCTGCTGATACTTACACATATTTTATTATCTTGCACAAATGGGGCATTTCCAAATCAAGGCCAAAAAACAGATACAACCTTCGCCTCCATCACAGTGGATTCATTGTTCTCTTCCCTATACTGCTTTCTTTCTGTCTCACCCATTCTCTGTTCAAAGGAGGGATGACAGGGAGGTTTTGGGGGGTCTGCCTGATTTATTCTTGATGGCCACTACAAATCTCCCTGGGTTAGGAATACTCCTACTTGCTGACAGCAGGAGGAGGCAGGGATCCTTGAAGTTTATTTTGTAATGGAAGGAGATACATTTGTTCTTCCTTGCCGGGCCTTGCAGGTGACCTTGCGGATGCAAAGATTAGAAACAATTAATATTTTAGCCACTTAATTGCTGGAAAGAGAAGAAAGCAAATGTGCAGTTTCCCTGGGAAGCAGAATGATGGTGCTGTGAAACCAACAGAACAGTGCCAGTGAAAGAGCTGCATAGCTGTATAACACCCTCTTCTAAGCTGTATTATCATATAGGTTCCCCATTTCCCACTGGTGCCCTCTGGAATGAGAAGCCTTTGAATAAACAAAGCAATTTAAACAGTGGAGAGTAACGTTGGCAAATAAAAATGCTGGGGGGTAGCCTCATGTACCTGAACGGGCAGGTTATCAGTGCCATTAGCCGTCTGCAACTGGAATCTGAGCTCCCAAGATCACATTATGGCATTACTGTATGATCCAACCAGTGCTGACCTGCTGTGGCATGAGAAAGCTGAATAAAAGGCACGAAAGGAGAGAACTCTGGCAGGTAAAAGCTGAGACCACTATGGACAGGTTTATGTAAATGAACCATAAAAGCAAATGGAGTATATACCGTGACTGATCTCTTTCAGCAATAGCAGGGCCCGCAAGCTCACAGCTCCTGCAAGTGATCTCCCATTTCTGCAGCTGCAGAGTCAATCTGTTGGCTTGTACCCAAGAATTATTGTTTCATACCAGTCCCTTGAACATGCAGTTCTTCTTCCCTCCCAGCTTGGACCCCTGTATGGTTCAAGCTGTATGGTTCAGCAGTGGTCTATGGAAGTAGAAAGAGAACTGGTCTTGAGCAGCATAGAATGGTAAGTCAGAACTATACTGGTCTTCTTGCAAGCCCTGACCTAGGGAGCAGGTTGTGTGTAGGAGGAGTATCCCTGTAGTACAGGGGTGGGCAAAATGTGGTCCACAGGCCAGATGGGGCCTGCCAGACCATTCTATCTGGCCCGCAGGGCCCCTAAAAAATTGAGAAAATTAATATTTATCTGCCCCTGGCTGCCTGTCAAGCGGCCCTCAATGGCTTGCCAAAACTCAGCAAGCGGCCCTCTGCCTGAAATAATTTCCTGCCCCTGATGTAGTACATGCCCCTGCAGAGATCCTGCATTGTGATGCAGCCCAGGGCTGCTCTAATTTACACCGCCCTGGCTCCTAACAGCCCAGAATCTGGACTAGTTTTTCCCTCTTCTTCCTGACTGCCCATTGTCCCAAGCAGAGTAGGATCATACCAAGACCCTTGGGCCAAAATCAACGTCTAACAAATGAGCCAGTGGACAGGAGCAAAAGGACCAGGAGATAAAGACACGTAGAGATTTTGACAGTAGTGGGAGACAAGGCTAGGCTTTGGCTCAGCATCTGAGAAAAACACATGGACTATGAAACACTTGGTACCACTTTGCTCAATCCTTTTATGGCTCACTCAGGAATGGGTGCAGTCATGTAACTGGGGTCTGGCCACCTCACAATGGGGCATAGTTACACAAAAATAGTCATTGTATGATGCACAATATCCAGAATTCATATGGGAGCATAAGCAGTACCCTGTGCTCAGGCAGGCAGGCATGCAGCTTCATACACATATGGCTGAGTGAGAGTTCCACATTTGTGGCCCAGCAAAAACCCAGGAAGCCCTCCCACAGTTTAGCTTGTGGGTTAAGGCAGGGCTATTCAACTGGTGGCCCAAGTGCTACATCTGGCCTGTAAGGGGTTAACACACACTCCTGCCCTCCCCACATTTCTCTCTCAGATGCTGTGAACAAAGTCTCCCGGGAAGGACAACATAGTAGGAGGCCTGATGAGCTAGTTGCCCAGGAGGCAGTTTGTGCTGGTCATATGGCAACAGCAGGGGAGAAAATGCCTGCACGGTGGTGGCAGTGGGAAGGCTCATGCAGCCAGGATGACAAAGTTTGCATATGCAGTGGAGGCCTCATGCTGCTTGCACACAATGAGAGGGCAGCAGGAGTCCCAAGAAGCCCTTGCAGCCACATGCAGCCTGCACAGAGTGCAGACCAGGGCCCACAACTCATGCAGCTCTCAGATGCTCTGAAGTCGGACAGCCTTGGCTTTAGGCATTTACTTATTGTCAAGATTCACATCATCTAGACAGGGCTTTGAACCCCAGCTCTACCCACGACTTAGGAAGTCCCCTTGCCAGCCCCGCTGTGATGCTGAGCCACTGCAGCTTGCTTTAGTCACTGAATAAAGAGCAGTGCAGTGCGGGAGAGTCCACCTCATTTAGAGCATGAGCCCAGGCTAGGACCCAGGGCCCCTCCCTTTCATGGCAGCAGCTATCTCACTGAGACACACATGGTCTAAGCTGTTGCTATTTTCCAGGCCCCACATAGGATGACCACCCATCCCTACTTCGGCGGGACAGTCCCAAAATTTAAAGATCAAATCCCAGTCCTGGGCTGAATGACTTTGGGACAGCATTTGTCCCAGTATCACGCAGGGATCCTGTTTTTCCGTTTGCTGTGAAAAGCCGTCAGAAACAGCGGGTTAACACCCACTGGGTGAAGGAGGAACTAAAACACATTTCCTGTTTTGAGTGCCCTAACTCTTAGGCTGTTGAGGCCAACAGAGACCTGTCCTTCGGTTCTTCCCCCCTTCCCGCATCTAACACAAGTCATGGGGTTCTTCCAGGATATGGTTCTACACTTGTCCAGGTACGTGCAGATGGGGACATGTACCTGGCTGCCTGGTCAGAGCACAGCCTTCTGCACATGCTCAGTAGCGTTGTGAATGCTCAGGCATCCACACTGCATGTGGAGTACAATCGCTAACTGTATGCAAGGGCCAAGAATGGCACTAATGCAGCTGGAAAGCTGCCATTTGGGTGCAGAAGTGAAATAGGATTTTGCCCCTCATGACTCTGGAGTGAGGGTTGTAGAATAGGACTGGAAGTGAATCTAATGTTTAGAGCACAGCAACAAATGTCAGGACTTCTGGGGTCTCTTTGGAATGCTGCTGCAGGCTTGCTCCTGAGCTAACCTTTCTCTGTGCTCAGTTTTCACCTCACAATGTGGATAAGGACATTTGCCTTCCAGTCAAGGCAAGAGACTTCATTTATTATTGCTTCTAAACTTCATTAAGACCATTAGATATAAGGTGCTGTTGATTATTATTTATTATCTAATTCAAGCAGAGTCCCAAATGAAGCCAGAGAATCCCCAAATTGAACTGCAGAGGGAGGGCAAAGCCGATCAGCTGTAGATTTTTACTGTTGGTGACCTCAAGCAGCAAGTAATTTCTGTTCATCCATCAAGCAAGATCCAAGCACAAGCAAATATTCGGGCGGTGGGTATTCATTTTATTATTAAATCCTGAAGGGGCTTTGGCTGAGGCAGCTGGATAGAAATGATCATGGTGCTAATAAGACAGACTTTGAATTTAATTTTTCAGACAGGCTAATCGAGCTGCTAGGATGACTCAGCTGGAAGAACCAACCAGACTTTCAGTCAGCAAGGCCTTCTCTTCAGAGGAGAATGCTCAGGGAAAACAAGCAAAAAAAAGAGCAGGTAAGGATCTCCCTCGCCTTAGGGTGCAATGCAGCTTTTTTACTCCTAGTTGTGGTACCTGCCCAGATCCAGGTGTTAAGTCTGATTCTTACTTACTTGTCCCTTATGGGCATGTGCAGACAAGAGCATACATGTGGTTTGAGTCACTGCAAACCGCACATGGCACACATGCACCCATTCACTGTGCTATTAATTCGCAGCACAGCACCAAAAATTGACACCAGAAGATCCCAGTGTAAAAAAAAAATTGCCAGAAAAAAAAGTGGTGAAGCACACACAGCAGCAGCATGTGCAGCCAGAAACAGCCTGGCTGTCCAGAGCTACACGTTGGCTGCTAGCCAGGTTCCATGCAGCCGAATCAGTGCCGCTGCTGCCCCAGGTGGCCCCCAGTATCACAGGTAAGGCTGTTTCCACTACCCCACCTGGAACAATTTGGCATGTGTTGGATTGTGCATGCAGGTGCGTGACCTGAGGCACCAATATGTGCCGTTGCTATTTGTGCTGCAGCAAATGTACACCCTTGCACGTGCATGCTCATCTGGATGTGCCCTATGAGATCACTTTGGTTTTGTCTTTTCTGAAGAGTTTTGTTAGCAAGATGTCACCTAATGTAAAAAAAATTACCTCACTACAGTGGTGCCTAAAACCTTAGTGCAGATGCAGTTTTGCTGGCCAAAAGACCCTGTTCTGTTCATGGAATTGTTTTAAGGCCTGCCTATGATACAAGATTTTGCAGACATCTCTGCTGATTAGAGGTGTGAAGACATGTGTCTAACCAACATACCTGATGCAATTATACCTACAAAGCTGCAATTTTGTGAGTGTTACTTTATTCAAGGGGAGTGGGGGCTAGAATAAACTAGACATGCACAATTCTGATGAGATAAACTACATCTACCCTAGAAGTACTCTGCCAGAATAGCACACCAGTATTCCTATACTGGCAAAGTGTCCTTAGTTCCTGGACACACAATGGATTAATACTGGTATAATTTACATTGGTTTTGTAGACCAGCACAGATTATACCAGGATGCAGAGTGGACAGACAGTAGCTATTTCAGCACAGCAGTTTTCAGGAGGCTGCTATTACAAAGCCTTCCCACTGGATGGCAGGGGAACAAGTAATAGGCTGTTTACCTTGACCAACTGGCTACCCCAGGATAACTGCAAACCTACATGTACTGCAGGGTATTTTTACTGCTCTTTTCCCCTTAGATGACTCTACACCAGATTCCAGAAAGTAGCAGTAGTGAAGGGCTGTATGTTGTCCATTAGCTTTTTTTTTAATGCAGAAGGCAGGGAAACTAACACTTCAGCTGGCATGAGCTGCATCTCCACTAGGGGATGTTGTGTGTATACACATGTACAAAGCGGGTGGGTTGTGTCACCCACTCAGAGTTGTGCCAATTGCATGTTCATTTTGCTCTGGAAGCAAATGTTTGACTTAGGGTGCAAGGCAGGGTTTATCCTGCCTGCCAACCAGCACTCTGAGAGCACGTCCTTTGTGACAGGGAAGGGGAAACTGGGTTGGAGTTAACCCCCTGTTGACCAGGGAATGACTGCCTCTCTCCTGTCCCAGCAGTCCCCACACAGTGGGAAGCTGCAGGGAGATGCTGATAGAATAACCACCCGCTGAGATCATTTGTGTTGTTCAGACATAATAGAATTTTCCTTAGTACTCTATGCCCGGAGGCAGGGGTGGAAAGCAGCTCTCAGCAGTGACCGCTGGGAACCATGTGCATCCAGTAGCAGCCACCCTCCCTCAGTGGCTCACCTGCTGTTGTCTCCCTTCCTTTCCCTCTCTCCTTCAAGCTTCATCACAAAGGGTACAGCAAAACTGAATTGACTTTGGTCAGCCTCGGTCTCTGAAGCAGAGCCTGTGCAGCTATGTGAGAAATCCCTGGTGTTCCTTCAGCTCCAGTCTACCCCCCCCCCCCACAAGACAAGCTCTGCCTCCCCAGCATAATCCCCCCCCCCCAAAAAAAGAGAGTGAGAGAAGCTAAAATCTGTCTTCTTTAATTAACCCAGCGAGTCAGGCTGGAGAGCACGTTTGGGATTGCAGGCCCCTAGCCAGGGGAGACTGGGCAGCCAGCATAGATGACACGCTAGGGCTGAGAGGCGGGGTGTGGGGGGAAACAGAGTAGAGAGAGAGGCCTTGCTCTTTTCACTCCCCTGTTAACTGATCCACAGAGCTTTACTGGCATCAGTTTCAAAGGTATCCCTCACTAATCCTCTGAGCTGTTCCAGGATGGTGGTTTTGACCAACAGGAAAGGCAGAGAGCAGGGGGGAGCCTGGGGAGGAGGAGATGCAGTAAAAAGCAGACTGCACCTTTTCACGGTCTTTAAAAAAAAAAGTGTGGGAGGAGGATCTGGTTTGACTAGGCTGGAGTCTGCAAGCGAGCCTCCACGGCCATTCACCCTGCTCACAGAAATGTTTAATGTGAAGCACTGGAAGAAAGTATAGAGGCGTCTTCCAAATATAGTCTCCCTCTGTACATCTGCCTTCATGAGCAACGCAGGTATGCCAAACTCGTGGCATTGAAAGCTGGGCTCCCTCTTGGGCTATTCTTAATATAGCCCCCAAGAGAAACGAAGCTAACCTTCCTAGGCAAGCAGGAATGGCAAATGAACCCTGCTTTTGGAGATGACCCATGTGGGTGTATGGTCTCAGGGAGTATCCCTCCGAATTCCCAGCAGAGAAATATCCGGGTGGATGTCAGTTTGCATTGGATTCCAGCGATGTGTCAGTCTAAAAAAAAAAAAAAATTCCCCGCTAGGCTGGCTCTCTGGCAGCGTTTCCAGCATGAAGGCACACTGGAGGCTGAGCGTGAGAAAGGCAGTCTCATGGTATTTGTCTCTCTGAAAGGGCAGTGCCAGGGCCACGCTCGTTCAGTGCCATTCTGGTGGGGGAGGGGGGTCAGCAAAGAAAAAGGCCTGGCTGGGAAGGAGGGGCGGGGGAGAGCAAGAAAGAGAGCAGATCCTCTCACTATCCACATACACCAGTGGCTGCTGGAGGCTCTCAGTGGTGAAACTGACCGTTTCCTGCACATTTACAGGCTGGATTTTAAAAAAATAATCTCTTATTTTGGGACCCCCATAGCATTTCTACAAATGGTCTTGCCAGGCAATTATGCCAAGCAGGGATTTACACAAGTGCTTGTGCTCACGTACATGCACCTTTTTGGTATGCAAAGCCATTTATTATTCACATAGTGGTAGGTGTTTGGGCTTAGGTGCCAGTGTTGAAAATGTGACACAGTTCCCGGTACTGCCAGTGGAAGTTAGCTAGGCTTATCTATGCTGTGCCACTTCCTCAAGAGCTAGCCCATTCCATACAATGCACACAAAGAAAGTCTCAGCCTTCTCCACCTTTTTGCTTGGGGTGTGAGAAGTCCCAGGCTCCTGTTCCGGATAAGCTCTGTCTACTGAAAACGAGAAAATAAATGACATGATAAAGCATGGATTGATCAAGAAGAGGCTGTAGGTGAGATGTGGTCTGCCTGTGAGTCAGATCCTGTGGTATAATAGTCCCCAATCAGGCATTTGACTCCTGTTGTCAGAGTTCAGATCTCAGTTGCATCTCTCCATGTGTCCTGGGGTGTGGGGCTAGAGAGAACAGCTCAGGTGTAGACCACTCACTTCGCAGGGGAAGAGGTAACAGCTTTGAGATTGAGCTTCTGGGGTTTGAATTTAAAGTCTTCTCTTATGTTGTGATTCTGCCCCAGAGTGTGCAGTGTAAAAGTCAATGCTTAAAGTCACTGTCTCTGAATTGGCATGGTACTCAGCTTAGCTTAGCTCCTGTACTGCAGTGAGCAGGTCCCAAATTTTAGGGCTCCCTGGACCAACCGGGTCCTAAAACAAATCATGGCAGCCTTAGAGATGATCACAGTTTGATGTGTGTGACCCTCCCCTCACCCCCCAGATCTGTTATTCATTCCAGTTGGCGTGCTTGGAGTTAAAGTCGCACCTATTTCCCCCAGCGACATCCCTACACAACGGGCTGCGAGGAGGGGTGGCACCCCACAGCCGTGAGTGTGCTCCTTCTAAGGACACGTGGGATCAAGGTCTTTGCTCTGCGGTTCCAGCAGGCTCCTCTTGTGCTCAGGTGAGGAAAGCCCATGCACTTCTCTTTACGGCAGATGGGCAGTGCAGTCTGCTCTGCCCCAAAGGGTTGAGGGCTGAGCTGGGCTGTTTAGACAGACCCATGAACGGAGGCGGCAAAGAGCTGCACTGCCCTGTGAGAAGCTCCACGAGAGGCTAGGAATCAGCTTCCCTCCGAGAGCACAGCGTGCCTGTGAGCATTGCAGCCTCCTGAGGGACACTGCAGTGCCTGCTTCCCCCTCCTCCCCCCGCCCCTCCCCGCCTGGACATCACTAGAAACTGGCACAGGGGGTTGGGTGACCCTGTCCTTCCCTGTCTGGGTGAGCTGTGCCTCGGGGATATGCAAAGGGGGCTGTCTGGGGAGCACAGTGGCTGTGATTGTCCCTGGCCTGTAGGCGGGGTGCTCATAGGGGCTCCCAGCCACCCACACTAGGCCAGCGACCATCTGGCCCTGAATGTTAATGACTAACCCAAACAACTTGCTGTACCCCTCCCACTGCACCAAACAGCCCTTCAAAGCGAGTCCCTCCGCCAGCGCTGGGTAAACAGATAGGTCCTGTGGCCTGCCCTGAAGGTCAGCCGGCTCCCGCTCTGTCGCACCGAGGGAGGGGGCGAATTCCAGAGCCCGCGGCTCTCCGTTGAGGCTGCCAGGCCCTGTTTCCCCTCACGCTGTCTCCTGGGGACCAAATCCCAGGCCAGGGACGTGTTTTGTTGCCTGTGTTTCTTTGGAGTGCTGTGGGGGTGCTGCTACCTTCATGTTTCCTGCAGCGAAGGCTCGCCTGACCTCTGCCTGTCCTTTCCTGAGGGAACGCAGAGCCAGGCGGAGGGCTGGGAAAATCGGGATCTTGCTCTCTGTAAATGAGAAGTCACGTTTTCCTGGCTGCCGCCAGAATTCTCCCTTTGTCCCTGCGCTCAGAGACGGCTGCTATAATTGTGCTTCTCATCTTGCGTGTCGCTTCTGCTCCTCCAGCTGAAACCCCGTCCGTTTATACTGTGAACGCTGGATGGGGCTCAGTTAGGGACGTGTTGGGGCTTTCCTTGCCAAGCACAGATACAGAGGGAGTCCTGTCTTTGCCCTAGCCCTGTTCTCCTGTGCATGGAGCAGGCAGAATCCTGCATTTGGCATTACTGAGTCCCAGCTGCCTCCCATGATCTCCAAAGAAAGACTATAAGGAGAAAGCAGGTCATTCTATAGCCACCCCCATGGGGACCTCACTGGGTGTGGCAGGGCATAACCATGGCACTTGCTCCCCCCAACATACCAGTAGTCTGGAGGTGGCACCAAAGGAAACACACATTGTGCCTCTTTAATGTGCTATTCTTGCACCCAGCCCCCTGATATTCCAAGCGACTTCCTGAGCTCTGCAGTCACTGCCTCTGGGACACTGACCCTCAGTACCTCCTTTCATTCCATACTGGCTCTGACCAAAGGTCAGAGTTTGTCCAGAACCTGGACAAATCTAAGTCCCTAGATATTTTGAGCTCATGTCTCATTTTCTGTAGGTACATGTCATCTGCTCAATATGGCGCTATGCTTTGCACGATCAGGCCTGTGAGCAGCAACTCATCTTTTACTTTCATTTGCTCCTGCACCCAGGTCTCTTTTTTAATCCATTTGCCCATATGCATGGTTTTTAGTATTATTATTTACAGCAGGAGCCACCAGGTGGCATTGTGGCACATAGGCTATTTCTTAGCATGTGAGCGATGCTCAGTCTTTGAAGAAATAATGTGTTGTTGTTTGCTTTGTGTTGCAGATTCACTGTAGAGCACTGCTGCAAACAGCAAGGGAATTTGTCCTTTGCTTTACTTTCTCTAACTGGAGTCAATTCTTGGGACAGGGTTAGCTTTTGGGAAGCAGGCACTGGTGCTGGGGCTGAGCATATTCAAAGCTAGGGACTGCCAATGTGTAGGTGGTTTTTTTATAGCCTCTTACTACAATGACTGATATGTATGACTATATATGTAGTATAAATAAGAAAGTTATGCTAAAAATGCCTCAGACTCTACATCACTGATTTCTCTGATGAAAACCAACTTGTCAAGCCCTGAAATCTGCCCCAGCAGAAGAACATTATTCATTATTATAGCTCCCATTGTTGTTTGAGGAGCACCATAACATGAAAGACTTGGGCAAAGCCAGTTCCACAACGAAAAATTAGTTTTGAAAAAAAAATGGAAGTATTAAGAAAGTTGTATGAGCATGCATACCATGTCTGTTTGAAATTTTTCTTTGTGAATTTTTATCCAAATGTTACTGAAGTTGTTATAGATTTTTGTCTCAGCAAATAAAATATCTCATAGTTTTATAGCTGTTAGGGGATGGAAGAGACCTCACAGATCATTGGGTCCTGCACTTTGGCAGGATAGACCGCTGGAATTAGATGACCCCAGCAAGATCAGCATCAAGACGCTTTTTGAAGATCACCAGGGTGGATGACTCTACCACTTCTGGGGGAAGCCTGTTCAAAACCCTCGGTACTTGAATTATAAAGAAGTTTTTCCTTACGTTTAGCCTGAAATGATCCTCAGTCAGCTTGTGCCCATTATTTTTTGTCCTCCCCTGGGGAGCCTTGGTGAACAGATGCTCCCCTGGGCCCTGATGTGTGCCCTCAATATATTTATAGGCTGCCACCAAGTTCCCTCTGAGTCAACTCTTCTCCAGGCTGAACAGTCCCAAGTCTTTCAGCCTTTCCTCATACAACTTGGCCTCCAGGCCTCTAATCATGCGCATGGCCCTCCTCTGGACTCTCTTGAGCTTCTCCACATCTTTCCTGAAGTGCGGTGCCCAGAACTGGACACAGTACTCCAGCTGCAGTCTCACCAAGACTGAGTAGAGCAGGAGGGTGACATCCTTAGCTTTGCTAAAGATGCCTTGGTAGATGCATGCCAGTGTTGACTAGTTCTGCCAGCTGTGGCATTGCATTGGTGGCTCATGTTCATTTTGCTGTCTGTCATGACACCCAGGTCTCGTTCAGTTGGGGTACTGGCAAGCATAGCACTGCCAAGCCTCTAAGTGTGTTGTGGATTATTTCTCCCCAGATTGAGCACTTTACATTTCTGTGTGTGCCCGCCTCTGCTCTATCAGGCGTTCTCTTGGTGCCTTTGCCCAGACTGTCGATCTTGTCTTGTCTTGTTCTGGGCCTGCTAGTGGACCCCAAAGGCTACCCCGTTTGGCATCAGGGGATCCCCTTAACTCTCCTGCCATGACTTTGAATGGAACCTCAGTGGAGGGGTTCCCCTTCAAGGCAGCCTCCAGAGTCGTCACGCCTTGCGGCGGGCACTCACAGAGCTCTGACCTTCCTTACACCCCGGGCACTTGCCACCTTCGGTCGCGGGTCTTCTGGCCTCTCGGTGTCCCTGGTCCCTCTCGGTTTCTTCTCCTAGGCCTCCCGTGGCTCTCCAGCCTCGAGCCCCAGTGTCCCTGGGCCATGGCTCAGGTGCGAAGGCTCCAAGGCCCTTGGTCTTTGATTCAACTATCTCGCGTCTCTAGTTCCCTATTCCAACACCCGCCATGACGCAACATGCGATACCCACCACCATGACTGCCAGAGAGATGCGACCGCTGGGCCAGGAGGCCAAAAAGGAATATAGAGTGCCCACAGTCTACGGGCCCTGCGTTTTCCTGGTGCCTCAGTGCCCCAGACCCAGTTACTTGCCCCACTCGGGGCTCCTATCTCTCCCCTAGGCTCTGCCTCTCTCAGGGGATGGTGTCCCAGTCGACCAAGGTCCTATGGGCCCCGGCTGGCTCTTCTTGGAGATGCTGTGGGCCCCTCTGCTGGCTCCCTTGTTCCGCTAACCTTCCCTGCTTGAGATCTTCCATTGTTCTCCCCTTGGCTATCCCCGTTGGGGCTCCCGCCGGTCCCACTTCCGTTACCTCTTCTCCGGGCTTCTCTGTAGTTGCTCCAGCTTCCCCGACACTCGTCTCCTCCCCTGCTCTCCCCACTCACACCGCAGCTCCCTCTGCCGGCTTCCCAGTCGGCTCCTCTGCCGGCTTCCCAGTTGGCTCCTCTGCCAGCTCCTCTGCCGCTTTTGCTTTCGCCACCTCTGCAGTCACCACTGCCCCCATCGTCTTGGGCCGCCCAACACTGCGGCTGCGTGTTTCTGGCCACGGGCTCCCCCACAGAACCTCCGCTCACCGGCCTCTCTCCTGTGCCCTCAGGGCAGCCTTTTGTTTCCACCAGGTGGTGTCTCCCACTGACGTCACCCGGCCCCAGCTGGATATAAGCGCGGCTGACGAACCGCGTGGGTGGTTTCTCCGCGCACACTTCCCCACTCCTTCTGGCCCCTGCAAACGGTAAGTTGGGGCTCTCTTCTTCTTCTATTTTGGCCTGGCGTTCTGTAACCCCGGCACCCCTGGGACACTCTGTATTAAACAACATCAGGTTGAGGTCCACCCACTTCGTGAGCCTGTCCCGGTTGACTTGTATTGCCAGCCTGTTTTCGAGCATGACCATGCTCCCCCATAGTTGTCGTCAGCGAACTTTGCCAGTTTGTTTTTAATACCCGGATCCAAATTGTTGATGAACATGTTGAAAAGCACTGGTCTAAGTACTGAATCCTGAGGGGCACCACTGGTCACCCTCTGCCATGATGACTCAGTTCCATCCATCAATACTCTCTGGGCCGTACCACAGAACTAGTTACCTAGCCACCAGACCTAGGTAAAGTAGTCGAGGCCACATTTTCCCAATTTTTTCATGAGGACTTCATGGGAGACCAGTTCCAAAGTCTTTTTGAAGTCCAGGTATATGACATCAACCTCATTTCCCCTATTCAGGTGGTGAGTCATCTGATCATAGAAGGAAATGAGGTTGGTCTGGCATGACTTGCCCTTAACAAAGCCATTTTGGCTATCCTTCAGAATACTGCCTTCTGCTAGGCTGTCTGTAATGGATTCTTTGGTAATTTTCTCCAGGATTTTACCAGGGATAGAGGTCAAACTGACTGGTATGTAATTTCTCTGGTCCTCCTTTCTCCCTTTCTTAAAGATAGGCAGCACATTGGCCTTCTTCCAATCTTCTGGGACCTCTCCCAAGCGCCACATGTCTTCAAAAATCTTTGCCATAGGTCATGTGATGAAGTTGGCCAGTTCTTTTAGTACCTGATAATGTTTAGCACCTCGATAATGTTTTCAATAGCATTCTTATGATATTCTTTTTAAAGGCATGATTTTTTCATGAGACAACAAAAAAGTTTCAGAAATCCAAATGTTTCACATTTGGAAAGGCCATTCTTAAGTGAAAAAAATATTTTGTCTAAAGAAATTCTGATCCACTATAATAAAAATGGCACTACAAGGCTCTGTGTTTATTGCTGCCACTGAATCATGCTCAAATGTGATTTTTTTTCTTTGCAAACTCAGATTGGGCTGTGAAAGCAGCCTGGGCTTTTCCATTTTCATGCCTCATCACCAGTAATAAAAGGTTCTGCTAGCCAACTTAGACCTTCAGTGACACCTGTCCAGTCTCTCCCGCCACCCTCCCCATGGCCATCTGTGAGTTTGCACAGCTGTAATGGGTTAGAGCTTAGCAAATATTTCTGTTGATGCTGCACAAGCAGGAATAGACTCCAACTCCCTCTCCTATAGCACTGTAGGATTCCCAGGACTGTCATTAATGTCACCAAGTCTGACTCTGATGTGCAGAGGGAGCATATCTGCTTTGTAACGGGGAGCC
Organism: Alligator mississippiensis; assembly: GCF_030867095.1. Lineage (NCBI taxonomy): Eukaryota > Metazoa > Chordata > Crocodylia > Alligatoridae > Alligator > Alligator mississippiensis. The sequence goes on from NC_081832.1 coordinate 44,316,839, forward strand.
ATTTTTATTCAGTCTCCTCTTACAGTGGAAAGTTCACTTCCAGAGAAGGTGGGAAGGAAGCCAATAAGGCCAGACCTTCCAAAGGGCTCAGTGTGTTGGGTGCACAAGGGGTGCTGAGTTCTTTGGAAAATTTGTGCCTAAATGTTACAATGGAAGATGATGGGCACTGAGCACTTGAAAGCCTGGTTCTCCTTTAATATGTATATGATTTCTTTGAAAATTCTGGTATTGAAGGCAGGTACTGAACACCCAAAAAATTAGTCCTACCTACAAAAGAATGGGGCTTCTTAGTGGAAGTTGAGGAGGACCCCACTTGATACATTGGCAGACTGAATGGCAAACTTGTTCAGTTGCCTGATAGCGCCAGCCCATTGTCTTGGAATAACAGTTATATAAACCTGATTGATATTAAATCTAAACTCATTATGGCACTGTATTTAGTTACCATATCTATACTCTAGGCCTCATCTGGAGTACTGTGTCCAGTTTTGGGCCCCTCACTTCAAGAAAGATGTGGACAAATCAGAAAGAGTCAAGAGGTGAGCAACAAAAATGATTAGAGGCCTAGAAACCATGATTTATGAGGAAAGGCTCAAAGAATTAGGATTATTTCGTCTGGAGAAGAACACTGAGGGGAAATTTTAGACAGTCTTCAAATAGCTCTAGGGTGGATTATGAAGGATGGAGGCAGACTACTCCCTGTTGCTGCAGGGAGCAGGACAAAGAGCAATGGACTTAAATTGCAGCGAAAGTAGGAAGAACTTTCTCATATGCAAGTGGTTAAGCACTGGAATAAATAAGCCACAGAAACTGTAGAATCTCAACCTTGGATGATTTAAGAGCAGGCTAAACAGACATTTTACTGGGATGGTTTAGTCAAAGATGATCCTGCCTTGAGGAGGGGGTTGGACTAAATGAACTCCTGGGTTCCTTCCATCCCTACTATTTCATGATTCTATCTGGTTCTCTGGGGAGAAGGGGATCTTCATATTTAACATGTCCAATTCTCAACAGGTTTAAGACCAGATCATCAAATCTTTATATTCTTACCTCTCCTTTGAAATCTTTCAAAAAAAATCCAGACCCCAAAATGTTATGGCATCCCAGTACAGTTGGATCCCTGGGCCTTTTTCTCTCCTCGTATAAATCTGTGTAGTTCTCCCATTGAAGGCAACTAATACCCATTGAGGCTTGGGCCAACTGCTTGGCTTGTTTTGTGTTCAATTAACCTATGAATGAAAATATTTTATCTTCTTATGTTAGTCTGGCACAGTTGACCTGAATCTCATCTATCTCCCTTCACAAGCCCTGCATTCTACTTGGTGGCATTACTAGTTATTCAAAATTCCCCCAACCTCTGATTTTACATTTGATTATTTTTTCCTGTATGAAGCACAGTAAGGGGAAACAGTGCAAAGCTCCCATCTGGATAAATAAAATGTTGTTTCTCAGTAAAGCAATGGATTTGGCCCTTAGATTTAAAGATCTTCAGGGAAGAAGGATAGTAGCCTTGATCCTCTAGACTAGCCAAAGAGAACTCAGAATAGGTCCTGAAGGGAGAGAGGTCAGGTAGTTTTAAGCTTCCTTTATTCATCTCCACTCTTGGGCTATTGAGGTTCCTGATCATTTGACTAGATAGAGTATCTGATATGCTTCTGTAATTTTTATAGTTATTATGATATATACTAGTAGTCAGTCACCCCAGAGGGCATTTTGTAACCTAAGGATGAAAACTGCATCAAGGATCCCCAGCCATAAACCGGTACCTCAGGCATTCCTCCCTTCCCTAACCAGGCCCTTTTTGTTATTCATATAGCCATTTTGCCAGTGCTTAGAAACAACAATGGCTCTGTACCATCCACTTAACCCAGGCTTAAGGTTGCTTCATCCTAATGGAGTAATGCAAAGCAGCCCTGCTGTACTGGTGACTTGTCCCTATCTTTGGACTATAACATGCTGAGCAGAGGACCGGCAAAACAAACAACCAATGCAAATACTTTCCAGTCACTTTTCTTGAATCCCATCATATTGTCCAAATCTGTTTCTCCAGTATATTGAGATCAGGACTTTTAATCCTCATGCCCTTCAAAGCATGGGCGGACATGATTTGTATTGTCGAGGCCTTTGATTTCTCAATTCCATTATTCATGTTACATGGACAGCATGCACACTCTCAGACTAGATTGGATGAGGAAGGATTATATGGCCACTGTCATGGACAATAATAAAGATCAAAAACTCTATCACACCTGGCAGACCATTGGCCTAGTGTGGTTGAGGTGTACCAAATTCTATAGTCAAGGACATGGAAGGTTGTGATGTGACTAGTATCATATCCAGCTGCCCTTGCCTCCCCAAGTCAAATGACCGGGCACTTATTTACAGCTGGGTCAACTAGGGACTGGCCTTCTGGCATCCATCTGGAGAACTACCAACTTGCCTCTGGGACCACAGGGAAATACCATAACTACTCTACCACTGTTCCCTGCTGGATGATAAGCTCGCCATCTTTTTGGGAGGCAGTACAGTATAATATATACAGCACTGGATGGTGTGAAACCAGTGCTTTTGCTGTGTTCAGGTACTGGGTTCACTGTTCTGGGAGCAGAAGAGGTTCTGGATGCTGATCAGAACAAAGAACTGCCTACTGCAGTTAGAAGCAGGCTGTAGTATGGAGGCACTTAGGCAGATGTAAACTTAAGAATAGGACTGATTGTTTAACCAAGCTGTCCTTGTTTTAATGGGGAGAACAAAACATGGTCTGCCCATCAGGAGGCCAGGTTGGCACCAAGCTCTCTTGTTGACTCCAAAGGTGTCATTTTTAGAGCTTCTTGGACACTTTTCAGCCAAAAGTGGTTTTCTTCAGAAAATGCTGATTCACCCAAACTAAAATGATTCCTTTCTTCTTCCCCGGTGGACTTCTTCAAAGCCCAGGTGCCCAGAGCCCATAGTTTTGGAGCAGTTTTGCCATGCCAACTACCTCAGGGTCTCAGGGCTTCCAGCAGCAGCAGTGTCCCACAGGGACACCCATAAGCAAGCCCCAACCATCCTTTCCTGCTCACATGGGCTTACTCCTGTTTGCTTTGTACCTGTTTATTTAGACCAGGGCTGTCCAGCACACGGCTCATGGGCTCCAACCTCACTGCTGCTCCCAATGTCAACCCAGCTACTCCTGCAGCTGGGCTCTCCAGACTCCCCCTACTGCCTCCATCTTCTGCTTCCTGTCCCAGCTTTGGACATGTGGATGGATATGTGGATTCCCAGCCTTGGAATCATGGGACTTGTGGATCTGGGGGACTCCTTATGGTGGGGGAAGCCCAGGGGGCACGCAATGTGGGGAGGGCAAGTGGGGAAGCTTATGCAACTCTAGCACCACAGGGGGCCCACGCAGTTGTGGGGGGTGAGATCTGGGGGATCGTACACAGTGGTGGGAAAGTCCATGAGGTTGGAGGTGACTGCACATTGAGAGAATCTGTGGCCTGAATGGATGTAGCCCCTGGCCACTGAAAAGTTTGACAACCCTGATTTAGATTAACTCTGTGGAGAATGGAATGTCTTTCATTGCAATTCTGAACAACAAAAAAGCAAAAGGGAGCTTTGAACTTGGCTGGAGGCCCTAGAAAATATAATACTAATAACTCTCACTCTTCTTATTGCTTCTGAGACCTGACCAAGTTATTTAATCTCCCTGTGCCTCAGTTTCTCCATTTGAACTGGTAATATTGTTGCCCTCACCTTTGTAAAAAACACTTGGAGAGGCAGAGAGGAAAGGTTGTATTATAGCCTTCTTTGCAAGTTCTACACAGGGAGCACAGGGTAGTAGACACAAAAGACATCTACCGTATAGACCAGAGAAGATAATTTTTCCCAGTTCTTTTGGTTTGATTTGGTTTCAACAAAACCAGACTGCCTACTATTTATCACCTTAGTATTTTTCTAGGAAATGAGTTGAGCAAAGAAGATTAGACTAGAACAGAACAGAATATGACTTTTAAAATCTGTACTGTAGGCTTGGACTTTCCACCTGCCAGCTTCCTAGACCAATACGATCAAAACCAAAGAGAGGCCAGGTGATATGGTTGGTGCTAGATGAAAATCAGCATCAATAGCTGTGAGCTCAGTCACACAGGGCTCTCCTCAGCATGCAATGGTGGCAACCACCTGAAGAATTTTCTGTTACCTCAAGCTTCCCCTTGGTGGACTTCAAAAGGATGAGATACTGTAGAGGAACAAAACACACAAAATATCATGTTCTAATTCATTCTGGGTATATGTACATGAGACGCTTTACTGCACATTAGACTTATCTAATTCACAGGAAAGCGTTAGCATCTACACATGTGTAGCAATTACTGTGCATTAAATTAGTCTAATGCACTGTTTTCAAGATACAGGTACTAGAAATCAGTACATTAAACTAATGTCCAAAGTGCAAGTGTAGATGCAGACTGGGAGCAATTTTGCATCCAGTAGCAGGGCAGCAGGGGGCCACAAGTTAGCCTCAAACTCTGCAAGGCAAGCCTGGAGCTGGGGATAGTTGCCTACCAACTTCCCAGAGCTGCTCCCAGCTCCACAGGGCTTGGAGCTGCTCCAGGGAGCAGGCAGGCAGCTGTCCCCAGCTCTCAGCCTGCCCACCATGGCTTCCAGCTCCATGGGGCTCAGAACTGCTCTGGGGAGCAGGTGGGCAGCAGTCCCCTTCCTCCCCTCCCCCCCAGCCTTGGCCTGACCCCCCTCCATGCCCTCTGCCAGCCTGAGGCTGCCCCTAGTGCCCCCTACCAGGCCAGGGCTGACACTCAGGGGAGCCTGGAGTTCTCCCTGGCTGCTGCAGGGAGGCAGAGCAGGGCAGAACTGTCCTGGACTTAACTGCAAATTTGCTTGTGATGCAGGCACACACTCAGGCATAAGCCGAGGCACAGTTTAATGAGCCTGAATTTTCTGCGCAGAAAGATTTTCATGCCCTCTGATAACACAGGAACCTAAGAACTGGCTCACTGGGTCAGACCAGCTAGTCCATGATCCTATCTTCAACATCAGTTAATACTGTGATGAATAATCATGCTCTTATACCCTTGTGGAGGACCAGTGTATGGGATAATGTCTTGGACCCTAAAGAACCTTACTTTGAGGACGTGTTTGGTGAGAGACAAGAGTATATGTGAAAAGGAAGATAAGGCTTAAATATTGCATTGTCTTGTTTCTCTTTGTTTTGACGCTCACATGTTGAACAGACAAGATTAACAACATCAAAAGAAAGACATTGCAAGACCTGGCACTTCTGCTTTCAATGATTCTTCCCCAATATTTCCTTCTTTGTTGGAAAGGGGCTGGAATTTCTGAGTTTCCTTACGATTTTTTATCTTAAATACACTCCACCCTCCCAAACCAAATTTCAGACAAATCTACCAGATATTTCTGAATTAAAACTATTAATATTCACATGGTGGCCACTTAATTCCACAAAATGGGGTCTCATTAATAATTTGCCTTCAGTTGTAATCAGTTCTCCAGGGTAGTCTCCTCTCCAGCACCATATACAGAACTATTAAGAACTATTAACCATCTCTATGGGTGTGCACTCTCTCTCCACTCCCTCTCTGTTTATACAGCCCAAAAATCAGAGTACTTCCTTCACTGCTGTCAGAATTCTTTTATGGTCTGATCAAAATACACAGTTCCCATTTCTAGTTTTTTCTGTATTCCCTCCACTCCTAGTGCATGCTTTGGCTTCACAAAATTTAGGATACATTTTCAAAACCCTAATCAAATACCTTCAAAGTTCTTATTTAAAAGGGTGGAAGAGGTTAATAAGATCATATGAAAGCAGGGCTGGAAGGGACCTAATGAGATCATCTAGTCCAGCAGGATCATCCCTGACTAAACTATCCCTGACTAAACTATCATCCATGACTAAACTATCCCAGCCAAGTGTCTGTCCAGCCTATTCTTGAAAATTTCCAGGGATGGAGATTCTGCAACTTCTCTAGATAACCTGTTCCAATTCTTGACCACCCTTATAGTCAGAAAATTCCCCCTAATCTCCAACTAAAATTTTCCCTGATGCAATATGAGGCCATTGTTTCTAGTCTTGTCCTCTGTGACCACAGAGAAAAGCCCATTTCCATCCTCTTAATAATCACCCTTAATGTATTTGAAGACTGTTATCAATCTATATATTTGAAGACTGGCCCTTCTGCTAAGCAAAAATGAATACAATCTCATAAGCTAGGAACAGATATTCAAAAAGCCTGAGCCTGAATTGATTCAATCTTTGCAAGTTAGTCTAACCTGGCTAGGCTTAATCAGTTTTGTAACCAGACAGACATCCCAGAAATGCAGGTGCATGCCTGCAGTGGCTCAGGCTAGAAGCTGGGAGGCACTAGAGCAGCCCTCTCTTCTCTTGCACAGGGCTGAGTTGAGGTGGGTATGGCCAGGCCCCTGCAGAACACTGTGATTAGGGAGGGTCCTCCCCATCCCCGCCCCCATCCTTGATAACAGAGCATTTGTCAGCTCTGTTGTCAGCATTTAACACCCCATCAGAAAACAAAGCCTCTTTAGTGACAAGGTCTTCTTAAACAGCTTTTTCCAAAGGAAAATGCATACCAGCCTCTGCCCTCTTTACTATTCATTCCATCCAGGAAGAGCACACATCAACTGCAGATGCTTCCTCAGCCTGACAAAGGGTTTTTATACCCAAAAGCTTGCTAAGAACATTTTTTGCCATCTATTTAGTTGGTCTAATAAAAGATATCAGATTTACCCAAAGAACCTTGCCTGCCTTTTCGAAAGGAAGGAATGCAGGGATATCACCACCTGAGCTGTTGATTACCTCCATAAAGCCCTAAGCAGACACTGTCCTATCTGTCTTACACAGCATTAGCTAGCATACCACATGCTGGCTACAGTCTGTGCTGTGGCAGAGAGGAGGAAGCAATCGCTGCTCTAAACAGTGAGTGGTGAGGTGGAGGAGGAGGGGAGCATGGAGAAACCAGCAGACCCTGCTGTGCTTGCAAGCCTCTGCCAGAGCTCCAGCCAGGAAGCAGAGTGGAGGGGCCAGCTGTGCTGTGGAACACAGAGCCTCACCCAGCCCAGAGAGCATGCTGGGATGCTGGGGGTGCCTGGTTTAGCTTAAACCAACAAAGCATCTGGGATAGACATTGCATAAACCAGTTTGACCCAAATTAGTTAAGTCTGATAAATACATTCAACCAGGTTTATCTCAAACCAGTTACAGTCATTTTCAAACTGATTTATGTGCACTGAACATCTGTTCTGTTACAGGTTTAAACCAGTTTCTGGTCACTTAAACCGATTTATGTGTAATGTCTGTCCCTAGCCATAGGGATAACAGAGACCTGGTAGGACTCCACCTATGACTGGACCATTGGTTTTGATGGCTATACCTTGTACAGGAGGGATCGTGTTGCAAGGAAGGGCAGGGGTGTAGCTCTATATGTGAAGAAGCAGTACACTTCCCTACAAGCAGAGATTGGCAGCCAAGGAGGGCAACTTGAGACCCTCTGGATTAGAATATACGGAGAATGTGGTGAACGGGATATAACTATAGGAGTCTATTATAGACCTCCTAACTAGGAGGAAGAGCTTGACCATGAATTTGCTAGGGAACTGGCAGAGGTTGCATGCTCTCAGTGCATGGTCATCATGGGTGACTTCAGTCACCCTGATATCTCATGGGAAGAGCATTCAGCCAAATCTGATTGGTCATGAAGCTTCCTCACTTGCATTGATGAGCTCTATTTAACTCAAGAAGTCTATGGACCAACAAGAGGTAAGGCACGGCTAGATCTGGCACTGGCCAAAGGGGATGATCTAGTCAGCAACCTGAGGGTAGAAGAGAAAGTTAGGGACAGCGATCATGAGTTGATCACTTTCTCTATCTATCACAAAACTGACAAATCTGTCAGCAATGCAGAAATCCTCGACTTTAGGAAAGCTGAATTTCACAAGCTCAGGAGTTTAGTTGTTGAGGCCCTGAGAGACCATGATCTGACGGGGAAGGGGGTCCACAATGAGTGGTTACTTCTTAAGAATGTGATCCTAAAAGCACCAGGGAAGTGCATTCCAGCCTCTGGGAAAGATAGCAAAAGGGCTGGCAGACCCCTTTGGTTCAATAGGGAACTCATCGACCTCCTAAATCTGAAAAAAGAAGCTTATAAATTTCATAGACATTAGGGCTGGAAGGGACCTCGGAAGATCATCGAGTCCAGCCCCCTGCCCAAAGGGCAGGAAGTCAGCTGGGGTCATAGGATCCCAGCAAGATAAGCATCCAGTTTGCTCTTGAAGGTGTTCAATGTAGGCGCTTGAACCACCTCCGGTGGCAGGCTGTTCCAGACCTTGGGGGCTCAGACAGTAAAGAAATTCTTCCTTATGTCCAGACTGAAATGGTCTTGTGGTAGTTTATGACCATTCGACCTAGTCATCATCCCTTGGGGCGCTCTGGTGAACAAACGTTCTGCCAGATACTGGTGTTCACCCCTGATAAACTTTAAGGGATGGAAATCAGGATCTACCACTAAAGAGAATTATGCAGCACGTGCCTGCACCTGTAGGGAGTGGACCAGAAAAGTCAAGGCTGAACCCAAACTCAAACTGGCTACGGGAATCAAGGACAATAAAAAGTCCTTCTTCAAATATGTGGAAAGTCAGAAAAAAAACTTGCTGAACCAAATGGGACAGCTGACAAGCGACACCCAGGAAAAAGTTAATCTCCTCAATGATTACTTTGCGTCAGTTTTCCACCAGCCCAAGGGGATTGCCTTGCCCAACAGGACACAGGACTACCAGGGTAAGGGCTATCATATGCCTATAATTGGTGAAGATCTTGTAAGAGAACAGCTTGAGAAGCTGGACATCCACAAGTCAGCTGGCCCGGATGGAATGCATCCAAGAGTGCTAAAAGAGTTGGCTGACATCACAGCTTTCAGGAGAAGTTCCAGTAGATTGAAAGAGGGCCAGTGTGGTGCCTATCTTCAAGAAAAGAAGAAAGGAAAATCCAGGGAATGACAGGCTAATCAGTTTGACCTCAATCCCTGGATGGATGTTGGAAAAAATCATCAAAGAAACCAACGACAACAGGCTAACAGAAAGCAACATTCTGAGAGATAGCTTTGTTGCTGGTAGGTTTTGTCTGACCAACCTCATTTCCTTTTATGACCAGGTGATGCATCACCTAAACAAAGAAGAAGAGGTTGATGTCATATATTTAGATTTCAAAAAAACCTTTGACTTGGGCTCCCATTATAGTAAAATTGGAGAACTGCCCCCTTGACAACCTTACAGTCTGATGGCTGGGGAACTGGCTCTGTGGTCAGCCCCAGAGAGTGATAGTCAATGGAACCAAGTCAACATGGCACATGGTGACCAGTGGAATTCCCCAGGGCTCAGTACTTAGACCAGTACTCTTTAATATATTCATAAATGATCTGGATTTGGGTGTCAGAAGTGGACTGGCTAAATTCACAGCTGACACCAAATTATGTGAAAGTGCGGTCATGCTAGAGGATAGGCTGGCGATTCAGGACAACCTGGACAGGTTTGCAAGGTGGGAGAATCAAAACCTGATGCTATTCAACATGAAGAAATGCAAGGTGCTCTACCTTGGAAGAAAAAACCCACATCATACTTATAGGCTAGGCAGTGCTACACTCACTAGCACCACGACTAAAAGAGACTTGGAGGTCATGATTGACCACAAGATGAATATGAGCCACCAATGGAATGCCACAGCTGGCAAAGCAAATAAAACTCTGACTTGCATCTACCAATGCATCTCAAGCAAGACCCAAGAAGTCATCCTCCCGTTTTACTCGGCCTTGGTGTGGCCTCAGCTGGAATACAATTCAGGGCTCCACACTTTAGAAAGAACATGGAGAAGCTTGAGAGAGTCCAGAGGAGAGCCATCAGCATGATCATAGGTCAAGAGAGTAGACCTTATGAGGAGAGGCTGAGAAGCATGGGACTCTTCAGCCTGGAGAAGAGAAGGCTCAGGGGTGACTTGGTGGCAGCCTATAAGTATATAAGTTGTGCATCAGGAACCGGGAGACCGTCTGTTCAACAGGGCACCCCAAGGGAAGACAAGGTCTAGCAGTCACAAACTGCTGGAAGACCGTTTTAGACTGGACATAAGGAAAAACTTCTTTACCATCTGAGTCTCCAGAGTCTGGAATAGACTCCCCCCAGAAGTGGTGCAAGCACCTACTCTGAATACCTTTAAGAAACGCTTGGATGCTTATCTTGCTGGGGTGATCTGACCCCAGCTGACTTCCTGCCCCTTAAGCAAGGACTGAACCCAATAATCTCACGAGATCCCTTCCAGCCCTAATGTCTATGGGTGCTTCTACACACCACGGAGGGTTAATGCGGTTTAGATCTACTTAAGTTGAAATGATGTTTATTTAAAAACCCACTGTTTCCACCGCTTCAAATTCATTAGACTCAAGGCACCCCAAAGAAAATGTCAGCTCTTAACTTTCACTCATTTTTTGACCATGGAAAAATAATAGAGCAATTCTTCTGTTGCAAAGCACTCAGAAAGACCACAATAAGTCAGAATGTTTGTGACACAATGGATTTCTATTTGAAATCTCTGGGTTTATTTTGTGAATTAGGTGCAGGTGTTTGCACCCCAAACACTGTTAATATTGCCTGACACCCTTAAAATAATCTTATTTGAGCATCACTGGACTAGAGGGAACTCCTCTGCTCTCTGTGCCTTCTGTGCATATGAGTTTTACCACTAAATGTTGAGTTCATGTTACAGCTAGGATGCCCCTGCATGAATACAAACTGAACATGTAAGCAAATATACTGGTACTCTTTAGCATATCCTTTTTAATCTCCAGCCTATTTAGAAATGGCAGCATTTTCTTCTGTATAAAAGTCTGTTAGGAATATCTATGCCAGTGGGACCTCTGGCCAAGGTGACTGTAGCTGGCTGTTTTGGGGCTGCCCTTAACACTCACAAACAAGCAACATAGCAGCACAGCTGCTCAAACCTCCATGCCCTTGACAGTCAGTAACACCTGCAGCCTGCACTGGCTGCTTGATGTCCAGAAGGTGTGCTGCTGTGCCTTGCTTATCGTATCTAAAGTCTTAAATAATATAATACCAATATTCCTTCATGGATTGTATTCCACCCATTTTGGCATATGGGATGGCTGTGATTGGACATGCATCTGTCCCAGGAAAGGAGACAAATGGGACTGTCCATGTTCAAGTCTGGGGCAGTAGAAATACTGTCCCCAGCAAAGCTGTTCCATTTGTTTGTGTTCCTGTGTGCTGAGGATGGTATTATCTATTTTTGTTGGGCTGGTGGGTGGATCCTGACTTGTACTGTCTGCAACTGTTTGGTCAGCTATTGTGCTTTAAGAGTCTGAGATACGCAGGAAACTTCAGGTTTTGAACATCATAAAAGAATACTTCAGTTATTCTTAGTCCTGGGTTGAACTCTGACCCCACTGAAATCTTTGGGAAGACTCCCCTTGGCTTAACTAGAGCCGGGATATTACCCTTAGAATCTTTTCTCAGGGCTTAGACATAAAACAGTTTACATTGGTGGAAGCAGACTTTATACCATTGTAGCAACAGGGAAAGCATATGATGTACAGCCCTATCCTGGTGTAACATACTTGAATCCAGTGTAGACTTATCCTAGGGAAAATTAGGGGGAAATGTATACCACTGTAAGTTAAACTATTGTAAGGGATGTCTGTTCCCACCTTATCCCAGGTAGTTTTTTGCTCATGGCAAACAGGCCATCAATATAATGGTTCTGCATAGTTATATCAGCCTTTTCTATGTAGCTACTGTTAAAAAGCTGGTCATCTGTGCACTTTGGATACCAGTGTAATTTAAATCGGTGTTCAAGAGTTACATTAATTATACTGCTGTGAAAGTGTTATGTGTCCAGACCTCTGGTTTACAAAGTTGCACCATTTTAACTACAGATGTGATTTGAAGCTGATTATTGATGCCAGTACAAATTCATGTGTAGCTAGTCTTATATTGTTGTTAGCATTTCATAAATTTATTTATCCTTTCTGCAACTTACTTATAGAAAACCAATTTAAGATACTCTGGCCACATCTACACAAGACACTGACTGCGCAGTAATAACAAGTTCTAAATGTTTGCACAGTAACCTGTGTTACTGCAGAGTGGTACCAGTGAATGGCTTTTCCATGATGCTGACTGTGCAGTAGCCCAAGACTACTGCACAGTAGTGTCGCATCACAGTTTCTGCCATGCAATGCAGTAGTCTCAGACTAGATTTCAAAGATTTCATAGACATTAGGGCTGGAAGGGACCTCAGAAGATCATCAAGTCAAGCCCCCTGCCCGAGGGGCAGGAAGTCAGCTGGGGTCATAGGATCCCAGCAAGATAAGCATCCAAATTTCTCTTGAAGGTGTTCAATGTACATGCTTGAACCATCTCTGGTGGCAGGCTATTCCAGACCCTGGGGCTCAGACAGTGAAGAAATCCTTCCTTATGTCCAGCCTGAAACAGTCTTGCAGGAGTTTATAACCATTCAACCTCGTCATCCCTTGGAGAGCTCTGGTGAACAAATATTCCCCCAGATCCTGGTGAATACCCCTGATAAACTTATAGGTAGCTATCAGATCGCCCCTGAGCCTGCGCTTTTCCAGGCTAAAAAGTCCCATAGCTCTCAGCCTGTTGTCATAAGGTCTGTTTTCCTGACCTCTGATCATGTGCATGGCTCTTCTTTGGACTCTCTCAAGCTTCTCCACATCCTTTTTAAATTGAGGAGCCCAAAACTGGATGCAGTACTCCAGCTGCGGCCTCACCAAGGCCGAGTACAGGGGGAGAATGATGTCCTGGGATTTGCTTGAGAAGCATCTATGGATGCAAGCCAGCATTTTGCTCGCTTTGCTAGCCACAGCATCACACTGAAGGCTTATATTCATCTTGTGGTCAATCATGACCCCCAAGTCCCTTTCATCCGTAGTGCTAACCAGCGTAGCAGTGCCAAACCTATAAGCATGCTGCAGATTTTTCCTCCCAAGGTGGAGAACCTTGCATTTTTCAGTGTTAAACACCATCAGGTTCTCATTCTCCCATTTTCTGAGCCTGTCAAGGTCAGCCTGGATCACCCTCCTGTCCTCAGGTGTGGATGCTTTACCCCAGAGTTTGGTATCATCAGTGAACTTGGCCAGTCCACTTCTGACTCCAATGTCCACAACATTAATGAAGATGTTGAACAATACAGGTCAAAGGACAGAGCCTTGAGGGACCCCACTGGTCAAAGGGCAACAAGACGATTGACTTCCATCAACCACCACCCTCTGGGTCTGACCACGGAGCCAATTCCCCAGCCAGTGGATCATGGTGGACCCGAGGCCACAGTTGGCCAGTTTTGGGATACCAGATCGAAGGTTTTTTTGAAGTCAAGATATATGATGTCAATCTCCTCTCCCTTGTCCAGGTGATAGGTCACCTGGTCATAAAAAGAAATAAGATTGGTCAAGCAAGACCTACCTGCAACAAACCTGTGCTGGCTATCCCTCAAGATGTTGCCATCGGCCAGTCTGTTAAGAATGGTTTCTTTAATAATCTTTTCTAAGACCTTCCCCGGGATAGAGGTCAGGCTGATGGGCCTATAGTTTGCCGGATCCACTTTCCTCTCTTTCTTGAAGATAGGCACCACATTGGCCTTCTTCCAATCTTCGGGCACTTCACCAGAGCGCCAGGAGTTCTCGAAGATCCACACCAGGGGCTGGGCTATGATGCTAGCCAGCTCCTTGAGTAACCTGGGGTATAGACTATCAGAGCCAGCTGACTTGAAGATGTCCAGCCTCTCAAGGCATTCTTTCATGAGGTCAGCATTGATGGAGGACAGGGAATCTCCCTCACCCAGACCTCCCTGTCCCGTAGTGGGCAGAGGTGTCCTGTGGGACTGATGAAACACCGACTACTGTGTAGTCAGCATCTCATGTACACAAGGCCTCTAAAAATAATTCAGGAGTGTCTACACTTGGAAGCTTGCCCCATCTTAACTCAGTCTCTGAACCTATTTAATCAAATCTGCTCACAACCTGTTAGTAGACAAGATTTCTACTCATCTGGACTTATCAATAGGGTAATGCTTAGCAGCCCTCTTGCATAAGTGCTGAAGTATGGATTTAGGTGCCTAATTCTGGACCCCAAATTTATGGGTATTTTATTATCTCAAAGGGGAGTGAGGAATAAAGGCCAGGACAAGGCCCTGGAGTTTGTTCTGGTGCCTTTTATGATTCTCTTCATATTTTCCCACTTCATAGTCCTTTACACATTAGGTGGAGTTATTACATAGAATATATCATGACCAAAACTGGGTGAATATAAAATATTCAGCAAATGTGCTGTGATTGTGCTTGCTTTCCTCAGAACAGTGATTCTCAACCAGAGAGCCGTGGCACGCTGGGGTACCATGAGATCCTTTCAAGGATGCCACATGGTGGCACACAATGTTAGCACTGTTATGTATGTAAACATGATTCATAAGATAAAACCAGAGATTTCAAATAGGAATCTGTAGTGTCACAAACGTGCTGGTCTCACTGGGTTCTCTGCAACAGAAGAATTGCTCTATTTTTTCTATAGTCAAAAAACAAGTGAATACTAACAGCTAGCATTTTCTGAGGGATAGCTTGAATCTAATGAGGACAGCTGTATATACAAAAATGGTTGAGAACCACTGCCATAGACACACAGGTGTGTGGGGCTTATTGGCAGAAAAGTCCATGGAAACACTGAAGTTTTACTGAAAATTACTGGTCATTCCTAGGAAATTACTTTAGGACTGAATGACACAAATACTCACATGAAGAGCATGATTGTAAGTGCAATGTATGCAGGCCCATCTATGCCATGCACTTCTATAGTATCTCGCAAACATTAATTAATTTATCCTTATAACGCCCGTCTGAGGTAAGGAAGTGCAGTTATCCCTATTGTACAGATGGGGAACCAAGGGAGGGTGATGTCAATAACTTACTCATCATACAGGAAGTCTGTGGCACAGCCAGGAATTAAACCTAGATCTCCCAAGTCCCAAACGAATATCTTTACCACAAGATCTATTTAATAAACTCACCTTATCAGGGAACAGATATATACCATATCACCTACATATCCAATCAAAAGAGATTGCCTTTCAGATACTGCTTGTAACAAAAAGTTCTGACTAATGAACAAAATTTCAGAAAATCATGGTTCACAAACAGAGGTGAAGTTTGTCCCATTGATTCATGCCAAATCATTTGTGCAGCTGTGATCACAGCATGAAGGAAACACAACAGCACACAATGACTGCAACAAAAATCTTTCTGGAATGGAGCAGTCCCACAGGAACATACAGCAGTCTGTGCTGCAGACTGAGTGCCCAGTAAAGAAGGCCTAGCCATCAGCCCTGCTCAAAACGAAGGTGACTTGCCCTCCGCAGTGGCATCTGTTTGAGTTTCAGATGTCCAGGGGCCCCAATGCTGTGCTCCTTTATAGAGCAATTGCTCCCAAAAGTTTTCAATTTTTTATAGGTTTGTCTTTATTAAATATTTAAAAAAACAATGCAGCATGTGCTTCCTGCCATGAAACAGTTGCTGTCATGACAGGGCTTGAAGTCCCCACAGAGAAGTGCAGGGAATGAAGTAAGAAGAGCCTTCTTCACTCAGCACTGCAGATAGGTGTGCCACCACATCCTCCACCCATGGTGGAGCAGGGTGGGGAACAGTAGACAGCACGGCCCCCTTTCCACCTCAACTGCAACCTTCATCTCCACTCTCTTGGATTGCAGCAGATGGGAACAGGAAGGAATTCTCTTGCAGATCAGGGGTCGGACTCGATCTATTAAGGTCCTTTCCGACCCTAAAACTCTATGAAATCTATTAAATCAGTGATGAGGACAACTGGGGTTTTTTGCTTTCTTTTGTAATGTGGAAAGTGATCTGTGTGGATACTTTTAAGAGTGTTATGTATAAATTGTTACATTTGCTGGGATTGCAGGGGAGAACAGCAGATCAGTAAACTAAGAAGGGTCTCTGAATAAACAAGCTTTATCATTTTGTAAATTTAACTCCTTGGTCTTTTGAGAATAACACATAATCCACTTCCTAGGATTCTCTGTGTATATTTTCCTAACAAATTCCCTGCTATTGCAGTGCCCAAAGCAGGGGTGGCCCTTTGGTGCTCCTGCTTCCATACCATGGTGCACTGTAGCTTCTTTTTTTCAGGATGCTTTATATGCTGAGCAAGATGAGCTGGAATGGATGTTCTCATGAGTCTTTTGGGACAACTGGCTGTCTACATATGTGAGGGTCTGGACTCAGTGGCCTAACGGGTCCATCTTAGTCTCCTGTTCTCATGTGCCTCCCTTCCCCAGAGCCTTCACAAGCACCAGGTCTCCAGACTCCAGCATGCAGAAGCTGCAGCTGCCTGAATTCGCTCACAAACAGAAAAGCATGAACACATTATTTAAATCCCTCATGCTCCTTCACGTGCTCCCTTTTTATTTCAGGAACCAGCTGGAAATCAATGACATAGGCTGACCCACTATGACCTCAGTCCAGCTGACCTCAGGGATCTTGTCTCCCTCTGCTCCCCTCCTTGCAACAGCCCTTCTCCTTCCGACAGCTTCCACACCAGCATTAATGCAAGAGCTTACTTCTCTGCGGCCTGCGCCATCTGGACTAGCCTGGCTGTATCTCCCTGTCTCATCCCATCCCATTTTAAATCCCATCTGCAACAATTTCTGTTCTCTCAGGCCTTTCCTCTCCTCTCCCCCTCTGTCATTATTCATGATATAATATGAGCGTCAGATCCACCCTGGGGTCTCTCCTGGTTTCCACTGAGCTACCTAATTGGAAAGGCTGCCAGTAGGGAATTTTGCATCAGGCCAAATCTTTCTTGTTCCAGGGTACAGACAGAGTGAGGAGAGTGCACCAGCACTGCCTCCAACCTGTTCTGTCCAGGCACTTCCACTTACTGGACCAAACTCCCAGCACCTCCCTGTCTTGTCTCCCATCTGGGCAGTAAATTGCTCCCATCTGGGCAATTTACCCCAGTGCATTGGCGACGCATAGGGTGTGCACGTGGGTGAGATTGGCCCCCTGGAACCGCCAGCTTTAAAACTGGAAGTGCCGGCGGAAGTGCACGTCCGGTTTTGCTGCAGGTGGTTCCACCCTTGATGATCGGCCGCGGGGGGACACCCAGACTTGGGAGGCACTAGTTGCCCATGCCCCTGTGTAAATTAAAACTCTTCTCTTGCCCTTCCCAATGGGCCACCATAAGAAGGTTGAGGGGAGAAGGCCTTGGAAACACCACCTTCACAGAATAAATAGTTCTAGGGGCACAAGAGGCCTCCCAGGTGTAAGGGGTAATTTATACTTTCCATGCAGGTGGCAAAGCAAGACAGACTGCATGAAGAAACTGTGTCAATTAAAATAATTGGGCTACCTCACCAGCCCAAGGCACATGGTAGGTATGTATCCTTTAATGTGGTGTATCCACTGGAAAGAGATCATCTCATGTCATAGAATACAGACATATGTGGTAGCTCAACTACCTGGAAAGGGCTAATAGTCAGTACATAAGGGTGTCTTGCTCTTTATCACCATGCAATTTACTAGCCGTTTACATACAGTGGTTCCTTACACCTGTAAGTATTGTTATTCTTGTTGCATTGGTGGGCAACCAGAGATTCAGAGAGACTACAATGTCTGTGTTTTCAGCAACAGCCACTGATTTGGATCTTATTTTCAAAAGTGTTGAAGACCCCACAACTCCAGCTAAGCTCAGTAGATGATAAAGCACTCAGCATCTCCAAAAGTGCAGACCAAAGGTATCTTAAATCGAAGACTCTGTAACAAACAGCCAGAGCCTCCTATTGCATTAAGTGGAGTGTCCAGCATGGCAAGCTTGCTGTGTAGGGCTGCAGCAGAGGAGCATAATCTGGCCATTAAGCAAAGGCAAAACCTTTGTGTGTGGGTGGGGGCCGCATAACTGGAAGGGGTGCTGCTTTGGAGCATATAAGCCTAGTGCCTGCAGCAAGCCAGGCAGTCACTGATCCTGTGTGTTGGAAGGAAAGGAGCTCCTAAGGTGAGGAACTGCAGGAAATTGTCCCACCAGCACCCGAGGCTCTTTCTCTTGGGAGATCCAGAGTGAGAGAGAGTTAAGGGGAAAGTATGGCTGGTGGTGTGATATTGACCAGAAGTGGGGACACACTTTATCTGGGAGGTGTTCTGCATGTATTTCATGTTCTTTTTAACACTGGATTATGACTGTGTGGGTATGGAGGCCTCAGGGATGCATGAGAGCACCCAGCATAGAGCCCTGTTTGGGTCAGGGACCCATGGGGCTGGAATAGAGAACAAGATACGGCCAGGGGCCCAGAGAAGGCAACAGGGCCAATGGTCTGGAGCATAGGAATGAGAGCCAGGGATGGTACCCAGGACCAAGGCAGTGGATCTGGCATTGGACCTGGGTTGAGGGGAGAAGCCAAAGTAAAAGGCCAGGAAGTCTGAAGCCCAGACAAGGTTTGAGGCCTGAGGATTAGGGGACCCCCTCTGAAATGACACGAACTAATACCTGTGAGGTATGGGCATGGCTATGGGGGTGGCAGAAAGCCACAATTGTTGCCTCTAAGGCATGGATGTTCCAGGACAGCCACAATGTAGCACTGAATGGGTGAGACTGGTGCCAGCAAGGCACATGAAGCACTAGACAGCTGCAGAACTGAGGATCGTTTTGGGACCTTGGGGCTGCCTCCCTAAGTACTATAAGATCTATCAAGGCATGGCAGGTGAGGTAGAAAGGGCAGGGTACCCTGAGGAGTTGGAATGGATCAGCACTAGATTGGCCACCAAGGGTGTCATGGCTCCCTTTGGGCACTTTTTAAACTCTGACTTACAATCACACACCAGATCATGCTCAGAGGTGGTATTAGAACTCCCCACTTCCCAGTCCCTAGTGGAGGCTACTAGACAATAATGCCTTGCTACTGATTCCATTCCCAACATTGGGCATTTGAAATCCCATCTTCATTTCATTCCCAAGGAACAGATTGATTGTTGTAGCCTGGCTCATTTATTATTAGGTAGCTGAACCAGTTCTGCATAAAGACTGTATGTTTCACAGGGGTGGGGCAGGGAAAACTATTGTCTTTCATGTAGCAATTACACACATTTTGCTGTGCAACATTACATTTTATAAATACTCATTTTAATGGTTGGTATCTACCACGCAATGGAGCAGACAATGCAAGGAAAATTTCAGGACAAACCCGAGGAAAGAATCAATGAAATTCATTCACACCTTAGTTTTTGGGAGTTTTACTTTAAAAACTTAAAAACATAAATGATTTTATGGGTAGCATTTTTCAGGATCACAACAGAATCTCAGTCAGACAAATGCATAAATGTTCTACAACTTTATGCTCGTTCATGGCAAATGGTCATTTGCAGGTTTGCTGTGAGAACAATCTAGTATAAGAGTATGTGGGTAGGTGGGGGCATGAGCCCCCAGCAATTGCCTAACGCAGGGGTGCCAGAATAGAGCTAGGGGATGCCTCACCCTCCCATCCCCTGTCCCCTCTCTGTACCCTGCATCTTCCCTGCAGTGGCTCTGGCTCTAGCAGCAGGGAAGGCAGGGAAGTAGCAGCAGTGTGTACTGCATGAGCAGTGGCCAGTGGTTTGCTGCTGTTGGGAGAGATGCCAGCTCCTTTTTGTGTCACCAAAAATGGGTGGGTTTTTTGGTCACTCGACATGCAGGTCAGCAAGCCTCCAAGTTGCTCCTACTACATCACTGCCATGTCTCTGCTCTCCCTGCTGTTGTAGCCAGAATTGCTGCAGGGAAGATGCAGGGTACAGGGAGCACAGTATTTCCCCGGGCACAATGCTGGCCAGTTATGCTTTGGAAAACAATATAGCCATCTCTGTTTATATATTATAGATATGTATGATCCGCATTATAGTAACACCTACAAGCTCTCAGCAAGTCGGGATCTCTTAGTGCTGGGCACAGAATGGACATGGGTTCCAGTCTAAACATACAATGGATGGAATAGAAATATAGCATCATAGAAAGTTAGGTTTGGAAGGGACCTCAGGAGGTCATCTAGTCCAACCCCCTGCTCAAAGCAGGACCACCCCACAAAGCTTTCCCAGGTTTTGGATCTCCAAGGATGAAGTTCCACCACCTCTCTGGGTAACCTGTTCCAATGTTTTGCTATCCTCCTAGTGAGAAAATTCTTCCTACTATCTAACCTAAACTTCCCTTGGTGCAACTTGAGACCATTGCTCCTTGTTCTGTCATCTGCCACCACCGAGAACAGTCCAGCTCCATCCTTCTTCAAACCCTTCTTCAGGTAGTTAAAGGCTGCTATTAAGTCACCTCTTAGTCTCTTCTTCTCTAGATTAAATAAACCCAGTTCCCTCAGCCTCTCCTCATAAGTCATGTCCCCCAGTCCCCTCACCATTTTTGTTGCCTTCTGCTAGACTCTCTCTAATTTTTCCACATCCTTCCTGTAATGGGGGCCCAAAATTGGACACACTACTTCAGATGTGGCTTCACCAGTGCGGAATAGAGGATAATAATCACTTCCTTTGACCTGCTGGCAATGCTCCTACCAATGCAGCCCAGCATGCTGTTAGCCTTCTTAGCATCAAGGGCACACTGCTGGCTCATATTCAGCTTACTGTCCCCAGGTCCTTTTCTCCAGAGATGCTGCCCAGCCAGTCAGCCCCCAGCCTGTACTGGTGCATGGGGTTGTTCCATCCTAAGGGCAGGACTTTGCATTTGTCCTTCATGAACCTCATGAGATTCCTTTTGACCATAGGCAGAGGGAAAAAAAATTATTTGGGGGGGCTGAGTGTGCACGCGCATGCGTTCACCCCCCCCCCCCAGCAGGTAAGTCTGTGGGGGAGGGGGGCAGGGGAAGGGGAAAGGACCGTGGCAGGGTGAAGACTGAGGCTCCAGTGGTGAGGGAGGGAGCAGGGCACAGGCAGAAGCAGGGGCTGGAGTGAGTGGGGCCCCCACCAGGCTGGGTGGTGGGACAAGCAGAGGCCCGGTGGGCACGTGCCTCCCTGATCTGTGCATGGGGTGGAGGTGGCTGCTGCTGCATGCTAGGCTTTGAGCCCCGCTGCCCCAAGAGCCATGTGACGCTATGTGCATCCTCCACTAGGCAGGCAGGGGGTGCATGCAGCACAGCTGCAGCAGGGAACAAAGCCCAAAGCACAGCAGCAGCCACCTCTGCCCTGTGCACAGCTTGGGGAGGCACATGCTCCCCGGGCCTGCTGCTGCAAGCTGGAGCTGGGACTGCACCAGGCTCTTCTCAGCGGGGTGCGCTGCACTCAGGGCGGGCAGCAGTAGTGCTGGGAGGGAGGGAGGGATGGGGGGGGTTATGGTGAATTTTGGAGTGGCTGCAGCTCCCCCCCTCCCTCCCCCGTAGCCCCCTCCCAGCACCACTGCCACCTGCCACAAGCGGAGCCCAGTTCATCCCCCCCCGTCGGGAAGAGCCCAGTGCAGCCCTGGCCCCAGCCCGCAGCAGCAGCCTGCCCTCATCCCACACAGATCTGGGGTACATGCCCCCCATGCCTTCCCAGGGTGCACATAGCAGCAGGAGCTGTGCCCCATGATGAGGCTCCGTCCCTCTCCCCACCCCAGCTGTGTAGCACCTGCCCCAGCTCCAGCCCCAGCCCCACTCCCTCCCTCACCACTGCATGTTAGCCCTTCCCAGCCCTGCTGCAGCCACCAGAGGCCCATGACCGGGCTGTCTTGCAGCCCTATTGCTGCCCTACATTTTGGAGGGCTAAGCCCTGTTAGCCCCGACTTCCGCCGCCTATATTTGGCCCAATCCTCCAATTTGTTTAGGTCACTCTCAAATCTAGCCCTACCCTCCAGAGTATCTACTACTCCCCCCATCTTGGTGTCATCTGCAAACTTGCTGAGGGTGCACTCTATGCCATATTCCAGGTCGACAATACAAAACAAAGGCACAGAGAGGAAAGCAATGAGCATGAAGTCACAGCAGCTCAGCAGCAGAAAGTAAACTTGGGCTAGCTAAGTTATCCTTCTGGGTAAATGCGTCCCTATGGGATATTGCCGTTTGACCACTGTCAGTTCTTCCTTCTACTAACCCAAGCTCCTGGACTCATTCGAGCAACAAATCTGAATTACTTACATCTTTCTGCTGCTTTATTTCTTTTCAGGAAAACTCACTTTTCTAAATCATGAGTTTAAAGTGCTGTTAGCTCACTCTAAGAGACTAAATTTGGGGTGTGCCCTCTTTTCTTTCTATTTTGTTCTGTTCACTCAGAGTGAAATTTACCCCTCTTGAGAGACCCCTATAGACTTAGGTGGGTTAGAAGTCATTCATAGCATTGTATAGGCTTGCTTTGCACAAACCTAGCTAGAAAAAGAGTTTCTGTCAAACTAGTGCTCTAGTCAGACTTATGTCTTTCCACTAATCATGTTCTATAGCAGATGCTTATAGAGAAAAGTAAAAAGGAAGACATACACTGGCCAATGATGCAGCACTATGCTAGGCGGAGAAATACACCTTCCTGACCCCAACTGACAATCAGTTTGTGCCTTGGAGCATGAGGACTGGAACCCTTGTCATTTCATCTTTGCCAGTATATCTCCAGGTAATTCTTTCATTCGTAGTATCCAAATACTGTTTTTGAAAATTACTGCAGTGTTTGCCTCAATCATACCTTGTGAGAGTGAGCAGAACAGGTTGATTATATGTTGGGTAAACAAGTATTGCCCTTTATTCCATCTTACACTGCTGCACTTTAATCTAATTGAGCATCCCCATCTCACTTGTGATTGCAACAAGGCAGATGCAATGGCCCTTTGTTGTTTAATTCCTCTTTTCATTCAGTCTCTCCTTTAGAGCCTCATCCAAAGTTTAAGTAAATAGAGTGACTCCTGCTGACTTAAATGAATGGACCCAGTGGCAGGATGACTGCAGCATCTTGCCATGGCTCTGAAAGCAGAGCTTGAGGCCCGCTCTAGACTCAGCCCAAAGCCGATAGTGTCACATGTGAATGGGTACCTGGTCTTTCAGGATGGAAAGTGAAATGTTGCCAGCTGGGACGGTGATCATGTTTTTCTACTGTGTGCTTTTCACTGTGCTAACTGTAGCAGCTAATACGATTGGGTGGCAGAAGCATAGTGATGTGGCCAGGCGCCTAAGGCAGCTTCATCCCATGGGGGCAGCAGTGATTCGTGGCTGCCACCACACCATTGGCATGATTGTATGTCCCCCTCAGTCCCCTCCCCCCTCAAGTTGGCACCTAGGGCATGTGCCCTGGTCACCCACCCCTAATTATGCCACTGTCAAGTGAACTCGACTTCAGTGGTCACTGGGACAGGCCTTTAGGCCCAAATCTTCAAAAGTATTTAGGCCCCTAAGAACTAATTGGACTTAGTGCCTAAATACTTCTAAGCATCTACATCTCACAAACAAAACACTCCTAATCTTACAAATAGAAAACTCACTTCTGTCAGTTTTGTGAAAAATCTTCATTCCTCTCTTCTAGGCTTTTCTCTTTGGCAATGTCATTTATGAGATGGTACAACCTGACATGGTTATAGTATTCAAGGGAAAGCCACACCCTCCCCTTCAGTTTCTATAATGATTTTACAATACTGCTCTTATTGCTCTCTAGACTCTTCTGAATAAAGCCTCACATTTTATTTGCCTTTTTGACCATTGTTGAGCACTGAGCAGAGGTCTTAATTTAGATATTACAAAATAACTCTTTTCTTGGATGGTTCCAGTTATTTCAGACCACACCAGAACATAAAAATAGTTTAAATTAGTCCACTGAATGGGATTTATTTCTGCTGATTTTGATTTACCATTCTGCTGCTAGTTTCAGAAATGTGTTGTGTCCTTCAGAAGTTCTTTATGGTCCTTCTTACTCTTAACCAACCTACACTCTTCTGTCTGTTGGATATGGGGTGATATTATTTAGAAGTATGGAGATGTATGAGAATACTAGCTGCCTTACTATAAAGCTTACCTCAACTCCACTATCAAAATAGAAAGCTGAGTTCATTTAACTCCACCTACCAAGCTCCTCCAACTTTTAAGTGATGATACATTCAACCAACAAAATGCCCCTCAAAATTGTTACATCACAAAAAAAAAAGGTTGGCAGTCAGTGGGCATGTCTCCATGAGTTGCTACGGTGCAGGAGGAATGAGTTACTGTGCCACAGGTTGTTGCTATTATACAGTAGTGTTGCTGGGCACTAACTGCACAGCGACAATACTGTGCAGTAGTAATGAGCTACTGCACAGTAGCTCGTTGCTACTGTGCAGTAGCATCAGGAAAAAAAACATGCAGCAACAGTACTGCACAGTAACACTGGTTACTGCACAGTCATTTAGGACTTGTTTATGCAAGTCCTAAATGACTGCACAGTACCAACTGCTCAGTCCGCCACTCACGTAGATGTGGCCAGTGAAGCTGAGGGTGGGTCACTGTTACATAGCAACTCCTGGTACCTGCAGATTAACTCTTTTGTGGGCTTTACATAAACTGCATTTCCTCCTCAGTCTACTGACTATACAGTAAAGTCTCGCAGTCTTCTGGGGGCTTTTGATTCACTTGATTCTGGATGATACATCAGGCCTGAATATCTGTGAGTTCTACCCCTAGCACAAATGTGATATTGTGTTTATTAACATATTTTCATTTGTGTAATCAAAGAAAATTGGATTTGGAAGGAACCTCAAGAGGGCATCTAATCCAACCTCCTGCTCAAAGCAGGACCATCCCCAACTATATCATCCCAGCCAGGGCTTTGTCTACCCAGGTCTTAAAAACCTCTAAGGATGGAAATTCCACAACTTCTCTGGGTAGCCTGTTCCAGTTCTTTACTACCCTTCTAGCAAGAAAGCTTTTCCAAATAACTAACCTAAACTTCCCTTGCTGTAACTTGAGAATATTGCGCCTTGTTCTGCTTAGCCAGTCAGTCTCAAGTCTGTACTGATGCATGGGATTGTTTCATTCTAAGTGCAGGACTTTGCACTTGTCCTTATTGCATTTAATGAGATTTCTTTTCATCCAGTCCTCCAATTTATTTAGGTCTCTCTAAATACTATCCCTACCTTCCAGTGTGGCCATGTCTACATAAGACACTAGTGTCATAGTGTCACAAGACAGTAGTGTCACACGGGAGGAAGCATGATGTGATGCTATTGCACAGTAGTCATGAGCTACTGCTCAGTCAGTGTCACAAAACAGCCCTTCTTCAGTGTGACTGCGCAGTAACTCCACCACCTGAGCTCTTGCCCTCTTCACCCTTCCACCCAGAGCCCTGTAATCAATTAAATGGTCTTAGACCCACCAACCAGATACTGATGTTTCTGTTCAGTGTGCAGTATTATAAAGCCCTGATCCAGCTTTAGACTCTTGGACATTAACCTAGTACAATGGTTTTCAACCTGTAGTCTGTGAAAGATGACGATGACCAATCAAAAGTACGTGACTCCTCACACTTAAAATTCAAAGGTGTTCGCAACTCCATTCAAAATTTTTACGGGTCTGCAAATTAAAAAAGGTTGAAAATCACTGCCCTAGAGCAAACAAATGTGAACAGTAGTAACTTCAGGCTCTGCATATCTCATACCTCCCCTATCTGTGTAGCATTATCTGGTCCACAAGAGATGTTCTCTCAATCCCTCTAACAGTATTGTTATTGTTAATTTATATTACTTTTTACTTAGCTCATGTTATTGTGTACACCCTCCTAGGCACTTCCTGTCAGCAGATGAAGACATGAGTCCTGCCCTGAAAACCTTAACCACTATCAAAGCTGTTACCAAGAAAAATCAATCCATCAGAGTATCCAGTTCATCTCCATTACCATATTAACAGGATTTTCTTTGCTTTCCTTTGAAACCCTGGTTGTCCAAAAGGACAACTTGTTTCAAGTGCAAAGCCACTTGATGGGTGTAGTGGGAGCCTTCAGCTTGCAAAGTAAATCTTGCAAGAACATCTGCTTTGGCCCATCCCCCAAAAGGTATGTACACTGAATAAGGTGCAGGGACAGGGAGACAAGGCCAGAGATCATCACTGCAATCTGGTGGTTGCTATAGAAGGTAACTCAGTCTTGAGTCCCATGATCTTAATAAGGTTTTAAGGCTGCATATCACTGTAATTTTTCAATCTATGGATTTATCTAACATTCTCTTTATCCTTTCCTCCTTATACATGCTCATATTTCCCTCTCTCTCCCCGTGTGCATCTCTGTCTGTCTGTCTGTTTGAGATCTCTGTGAAATTTCACTGCTCCAAATACTGCTCTGGAAGGCCTCTCCCCCTCTTCCTCAGCTTGTGTGTCGTGTCTTTCTGTTTCCGTCAGGGTGCATGACTCATACATGTCAGGCGTCTCGCTGCCATCTGGCAGTCTGCGTGAGTTCCTAGCTCCCACTTGGAGGGGAGACACAGCCAGCCAAGCTTGCAGGTAAGGCTGGGAGGAATCACACTCACACTTCCCAGATGCCAGGACATGTTTAGCTACATCAGACTATTTCAGGCATTCCCCTGGCTATTCCCATTTATACTTCTTTTATAACAAGTCAGTTAGGAGTTTTAGTAAAGGAGACCCACACTCTCCATAATAATTTACTACTGCCAGAGAAGCTTGCTGTTCAGTGGCACTGTCCATACTGATGCTAACTGTAAGGCTTTTCTTTGTTTTATAACTGTGTGAATTCCTTCAGCATCAGTTTGTGTCCATAGTCACCATTGTTCTTGGTTCATTATGGTTGGGACTACGTAAGTTAGATACCCAAGTGAAATTCAATGGGCTATAGGCAGCTAATGCCCTTAGACTGGAAATTTCAGCATACAATTGTCCCATTTTTCTTTTTAGTCCTCAAGTTCCCATCTGAACATCTGGTAAATCTGCAAAAAGTGGCCTGTCACTTAACACTGGACACATTATCTCATTAGTTTCTGTTAGAATTGTTGAAGTCCAGTGGTTGATAACAAGTTATTCATGGAGATTCCACTGATCTCTCTACTGGGGAGGGAAACCCCATGTTCTTAACTATTATCACATGTCCCTGTTGTAAGCATGTTGAGTACTGGACTTGTTCATAACCACATCACTCCTGTGGTTGTCTGTTCTATAACCAAATAAAGTAAAAACTTTGTTATCCAGCATGAGTGGGGTAAGGGGGTGCCGGTTATCTAAACATTCTGGTTATCTGAGAGTTATATGGAAGACAGTGCCATACTTGTAGCGCAAATACTTGATGCGCATGTGTATGCACATCCTGGATAAACTCGGCAACAATTCCGGTTGCTAAAGTGAGGATTTATATGGGGAGGATATTGGAAATTCCGGTTAATAGAGTATTTCAGTTAGTAAAATGCCGGTTAACACAGCTTTTACTATATAAACAAAGCCAGAAAGGAAAATCAGTGGACAAAGAAACCAAACCAGCTGCTTTGCTGGATTTGCTAACAGGCTAATCTAGCATTTTGCACTTTTAACTCTTTGTGAATTGACTTAGTAAGGTGGCCATGTGGTGAGTGGTGAGCAGGTTAGATTGGCTAGGTTATTTTCAAGCAATGACCAATGCTTTCAGAATTATTCTCAGTGCCCAGGGTTCCTGCCCAAGGCAGATTTTTGCTTGTGTTATACTCACTAACTTACTATGTAGCTTCCTGCTCCATGTAGTCATCTGTTCTTCAGATGTGGTGCCAGGCTCACACATGGAAACCAGACCTTTGCAATCTTCCATAGATGCAGATAGATTTTTTATTATAGTGTTTTTATTATTATTTATAATAGTTTTTATTTCTGAGTTTCAGAAACTACAGGCCCAAGCCTTCAGGTCCCTTCATAAAGTTGCCAGTAAATGAATGGGATTTTTGAATGAAAAAGTACTAAGTGATAGAGTCTGTTAAACTACCACATTTTTTATAGCTGAATAAAAATCTCATAATGCTTTAATGACAGCATTAAACTCAGATTTGCCTGTTTTATCTTGGTGCCACAGCATCCTCCAAAGAAGCAGGAGGCATTGGCCCAATCATAGATGGATATACAGCCATTTACCGGCACTTTTCAGTATCATTAACAAATTCAACTTCCCTGCTTCTTCAAATATGTTTTTTTTTTCCCATTTTTCCCTTCTCTTATAAGACTTTCATTAGTTTGCAGCCAGTTCTAAGACAAAAATGTTCAAAATTTTTCCAGATACAATTTCTTCAAAATTTCATATTTTGAGCATTGTCCCCAGCTTCTAATTTCCATGTTCTACTTTTCTAAATTCCCTCCCTCCTGGCTCTTGGGAAACATCTGTACTCCAAATCCCTGCTAAACTTCTGTGTTTGCAAGATGAAGCTGATTTAAGAAAGCAAGTGCTTTTTTCTGATTTAATAAATCTACAAGAGCAGGGCGGTGACCTAATTCTAATTTATATCAGTTCAAAGAAACTCCTACCACACTTTCCAGGCAAACTCCTAATACTTGGCAAGGCAGTCGCACTGCCAAAAAGGGAGGTGTGCAGGATCCCAAACTCAAAATGCACTACCAAGGTGACACAGTCATAGAAAAAACAAATACAATCTTGGGCTGCTTTAACAGGAGTCCTTTATACAAGACATGGGAAATGATCGTTCAATTCTACTCAGTGCTGGTTAGGCCTCAGCTGACATGTTATGTTTAGTCCTAGCCTCCGAATTCTGAGAAGAATACAGAAACTGGAGAGGACCCAGAGGTAAGCAACGAAGATGATTAAGGGGTTAGAACGCAAGGCATAGAAGGCAAGGTTGTGAGAACTAGAGGCAGAATCCTACCAAGCAGCAGGCTCCCAGGCTCATAACTGCCATTTTTGGCACTTAGGTACAGTTTGTGAGCCTAGTCTACATGCAATATGGACATGTGAATGTTCATATCGCTATCAAGGATGTGCAGTAGGTTGTCTACTGGTTCGGCAAGTACACAGCTCTTCTAAGCACATACCTGAGTATAACTCATGAAAATCATAGAATCATAGAAAATTAGGATTGGAGGGACCTCAGGAGGTCATCTAGTACACCCCCCTGCTCAAAGCAGAACCATCCACACGTCCCAGTCAAAGCTGTCTAGTCAGATCTTTAAAACCTCCAAGGATGCAGATTCCACAATCTCTCTGGGTAACCTGTTCCACTGTTTTACTACCCTTCTAGTGAGAGAGTTTTTCCTAATATCTTACCTAAATTTCCCTTGCTGAAACTTGAGATCATTCTTCCTTGTTCTGTCATCTACCACCACTGAGAACAGTCCAGCTCCATCCTCTTTGAAACCACCATTCAAGTAGTTGGAGACTGTTATTAAATCCCCCACTTCCAGTCTTCTCTTCTGCAGATGAAATAAGCCCAGTTCCCTCAGCCTCTCCTCATAAGTTATGTACCCCAGTCCCCTAACTATTGTCATTGCCCTCTGCTGGAGTCTCTCCAATTATGACCCAGGAAAGAGCAAAGAGACCCAAGTTCTAGGTCACCTTCACCCAACGAAGGTTCAACCCTGCAACTTCCTAACTAGGTAGCTCAGTGCTTGAACCACAAGGTGACAGGTCATAGACTAATGATACCATTCTCTTGCTCCTTCTAAAACTGAGCCCCTGTACTTTGCATTTCATAAATTGGCTAAAATGAATGAAGTGGTCAATTCAGGCTAAATACCAGACCCATTCCCTTCCAAATTGGTCCCCACCTCACTGAGCCACACACCCTTTAATGCAGGGGTTTTAAGATGCAGCCCGCAGGCTGGATCCAGCCTACAGAGCCCTAAGCCCCAGCCTGTGGGTCTCAGACAAATTCCATGCACTGAATGTGGTATATGTTGGCCCTGACCCTGTGTGCTGCATGTAACACCCACACTGGACTGGCCCTGTGCATTTGTTCTTGGGCCAGATCAAGCCCACAGACTATCCTGGTGCACCAGAGCCAGTGTGCAGCACTGGTCCAGCATGGGAACTGCTTACAGTAGATGCCTCATATTGGCCTGGCAGCACAAGCCCTGAACCAGGGTGGGTGCGTACTGCATTTGATGCATCAGAATGGACCTAACACACAATGCACACAGCCCAGGGGGCTGATCAGGGGCATGTGTTGCATGCAGCGCCTCATTGCACTAGCTCTGAACACTGGCTCTAGGGCCAGTCAGGATTGGGCCCACAGGCTGGTCCCACACACTGAAGCAAGTGTGCAGGGATGGTCTGGCTCCAGCATCTCATGCAGCGCATTCCCTGTGCTGGCTCCATCTACAAGCCCTGGACTGGTTCTGGCATGTACAGCATGCAGTGTGCAGGGTTGGTTCAGGACACTTGGTCCATGAGCTGCCCATGCTGGACCAGCCTTGTGTGTTGGTTCCCTCATGGAAACCAACTATGACGTTGATTAAATGTAACCAACACTGGGCATGTCTACTCGATAGCAAATTATGTAGAGCAAATTACTGCACAGTAACCATCACTGTCTACATGTGCAAACACTTACTGCACAGTAATTTGCTCTAAGTATGGCTAAATTTGCTACCTGTAAATACAACTAGCAAATTTACTCAGGAATAATTACTGCTAAGTACGGCTGTAAATAGTGTGTAGATGGCTAGCTGGGAGCAAATGTGCTCCTGGTCAGCTGGGCAACAGGGGTGGGAGATTCCTGATTCTTATCTCCCAGCCCCTGCTCTGTGATTGCCGAGTGGGGGCTGGGAGCTCCCTGCTGCCAGGGCAGGGGAATATTGTTCCTGCCTGAGCTCTGCTGGTGGAGCCTGCCCTGGCAACAGGCAGCTCCCAGGAGCAGAGAGCAATCTTCCAGCTCCTGCCAGGGACAGCTGTCTCCTGGCCCTGTGCTGCCTGCCAGCCCTTGGGATAGCACCCAAGGGGATCCTAGACTTCCAACTTCCTCTTCAGCTCCCCCTGGCTGCTGCAGGAGACTGGTGCAAGGCCAGCAAAGGCAGGAGCAGATTCCTGCCATGAGCAGCAAATCTGCTCCTGCTTCCCCACATGTATAGACACCTGCCTGGGATGGGTTTACTCTAAAGCAAATTACAAAGAACTCTAAAGTAAATTACTCTACAGTAAACTCACCCTGGATCATTTGCATGTGTAGATGTGCCCACCGAGTATGACTATAAAACATGTGGCTCATAGTGTGCAGACAGGCTGAAAGAACCCTATCACAAGGATAAGTTAGTGCAGCCTGTCTGAATACAGTATTTAATAGAACCTATTATGCGCAACCCTCCTCAGTGCCAATTCTTTTTCAAGTCATGGTGAGCTACTACATTAATACATTCTGACTTCCTCTTCACTCCCACAACTAAGCTGTGCCTTTCTTTCCCATTTCCAGTGATTCCTATTTTTTCAACAGCCTTAAATGTCTGGCAAACATTACCAAATTGAGATTGGGGCAGGGGGCAAGGGGAGGGGAAGATGGGGTAAGAAGACAAACAATTTGCCCAGAACTCCCTCTGTTGGCCCTTCTCTCAGCTTCTTGCATATGATAGTGTGGCCCTGCCCTCCATGAAGTGGAGATGGACCAGATTGTCCTGCACCTCCACTGCATATACAATTTTGGAAGAATCTGGGACTCATGACAAGAACACTTGGTTCCAGTCATGAGTAGAGGGCTAACTAGCAGATGGATCCTTTGTGGGGGGTATCTGTAATACACATGCATACTGAACCATGCTGAGGTGTGGGATCACCATAGCTTGAAATGCTGTTGACTCTGCTGGGGCCCAGCCCAGTGAAATACATGTTAAACCATGAGCTTTTTAGCCTCAAACTAATATCATATATAGTTTGTGCTATATATAAGTAGGTACAAAAGTGCTACATAAAAGTGTATTTATAGAATATTTGTTTTAAAACTTGCAATAGTTTTAAAAAGGCAACATGCAGCAATTCTGGGTGAAGTAGGTTTGTGTGTACCCATAATAATTTGCTCGTATGTCCATTTTTACAGGTCAGTTTATTTCAAAGTCAGTAAGAGCATCTACATGAGATGTTTACTGCACAGTAGATTAATTAGCTGAGCAGTAGATGTCTCAGTAAACATGTCTACACATGCTGTCCCAGGGATAGTGAGAGGAGGGGCCAGGAAGCCCCGCTCACAGGGCTCAACGCGGGGAGAAACGGTGAAATAAAGAAAGAAATGCAAAACAGTTACTTACCTGCAGGAGGAGCAGCGCTAAAAGATCTAAAAGAAAAGCCCACACGGTTTACAAGCCACCCGTTTATGTGATTAAGGCTGGCAGGTAACGTCACAAGGACGTACCAGCCAACAGAAATAAAAATGGCTGCCGACAGTAGGGAAGGGAGAGCCAGTGAGGAGGTGGAGGCTCTCCATGCCGGTAGTAGGTGGGAGCGGCGTGAATTTGAAACGCCCGAGTGACGGGCAGTGGGAGGAGCACCGAGAGCTCCTCACACCGGGGGTACTGAGATCGAGCCCCAGGAGGGATAGAGTGCTGGGAGGGACTTCCCCTTAGTGCTGCTGAGGAGGTGCATCAAGGGAAGTGCCAAGCAGCGGCGCAACCATGATGATGAGCTCAAGGGAGAGGCTGAAGCCAACCTTGGGGAAGCAAAGGTGTCCTCACTTGACTGGTCAGGGAGCTGGGCTAGGGGCGCAGAAGAGAGGGGAGCCCTGCAGGACCAGCATCAGGGGAACACTGCCAAATTCAGGCAGGAAGGCTGAGAAAGCTGACCAGTAGGACACCGGATAGGGAGACCTTTCGGGTCCCTTCTTTTGGTTTCTTTTTTTTTTTCCTTTACCCCTGCTTGAGAGGGGCACCCTTGGACCCCAAGAGGAGAGCTGACTGGCTCAAGAGAATCACAGGCCTACAGCCCGGGCCAGCTAATTATCCTTCCCCAAGGATAGAGGAGGATATGATTGGGCACGAGGAATATCTGCACTGGAGAGGCTGCCATGTCAAGATCTGGCACCCCACCCCAGCATAAGGCTGGGGTGTAGGGGAGGTGGAGCCCCATGAACATCCCTCAAGTGAAGTAGTCATCCCTGAGGGGAACTTCAAGGCTGAACCCCACACTGATATAACATTCAAAGACGTGGCAGGACAGTTCAGGGAAAGCCAGAGGAACAACTGAACCCCACCTTGGGAACCCACAACACTAGAAAACTTACACCCTCTACCACCCAGACCAAGGTGGCATGCAAGGGGGCAGTCGAAGCCAGACAGGTGCACATGCATTTACACTGACTTAATTTTACTGCGCAATAAGTTACTGTGTAGTAAGCAGGAATAGGCTGACATTTACACATGCAAGCATTAAAGTGCATTAACACTGTGTGGACTGACTTGAGACTAAAGTTAGTCCCAAGTCAGTTCACACACACAGTGTTACTGCTCAGTATGGCATCTACAAGTGTGTTACTGTGCAGTAACTAATTGGGCATAAATTTGATATCTGCATGATGCAGGTATCAAATTTACGCTCAAGTCAGCATAACTTGCCATATTTACTGTGCAATACAGGCATGCACATGTAGACACACACCTGTACTGTGCAGTAATTTTGGCTACTACGTAGTAAATGTGAATGTGTAGATGTGCTCAGTGTCTACATGTGCACCCCTATTGGGCTGGAATAAACTAATTTACTCCACATTAGGTTAATACTTGTAAATACAAGCATTATCCTGCTGCAGAGTAAAAACCTGCAGCAGTGCACATGTAGACACTGCAGGGGCTGGCTGGGACATGAGGGTACTTCAGTGTTTGGGCATGAGGGTGATTTCTGCTGGCTAGCGCCGTGTTGAAGCACCCTCATGCCCCAGCCAGCCCCTCAAAGCATGTTGAGCTGTGGGGAGTAGCCCCGGACTGGCGGGCTGACCCCGGGGTCCCTGCCAGCCAGGGCTATTTTGCTGTGGCTCAATGTGCTGTGATCCTGGGTGTACATACAGATGTTCACCCAGCAGCTATAAGCTCTGGAGCAATAAGCACATGTAGATGTGCCCAGTGTTTTCAAATTTGCCCCTTACTTCCATGTTCTCAGGAAGAGCAGGGTCTGATAGGTAGGAAGAGGGGAAAGGACTGCAGGGGGAAGATGTTGGGGAGGCAGAGGGGAAAGAAGCTACCTGACACCCTAGATTTATTTTCCCTGCTCTAGCTGTGGGAGGGAGAAAAATGAAGGCAAATGTTCTATAATTAGATTTATTTAAAAATTTTCCTTGTATAGAATCTAATTACTGAGGGAGTTGTCTTATATTTGAGTAAGTATGGTAATATTTATTGTTTACCATATGACTTTTTATACCTTTTTTACTTCAGTTTTCACAAATAGGGGCAGCTACCAGCTGATGAGTGAAGTTAGAAGCAAAAATAGGAAAGGAGACAAACACCCTGGAGTAATGGCAGAACAGGTTAGAGATTAGTTAGAGAAACTAGATCCTTTCAAATCAGCAGGATGCACCTGAGGGTACTAAGGGGATTGGTTGAGGCAATTTCAGAGCCATTTGCTGTCCTTTTTGAGAATTCATGGAGGTTAAATGAGGTCCCAGGTGACTAGAAAAGGGCAAATATATATTGTCCATCTTTATAGTTTCATAGTTGGTAGGGTTGGAAGGGACCTGAGCAGATCATCAAGTCTGACCCCCTGCCATGGGCAGGAAAGAATGCTGGGGGCAAATGACCTTAACTAGGTGATTATTTAGCCTCCTTTTGAAGACCCCCAGTGTAGGAGCAAGCATCACTTCCCTTGGAAGTTGGTTCCAGATCCTAGCCACCCTGACTGTGAAGTAGTGCCTCCTGATGTCTAGCTTGAACCTACTGTCAGTCAACTTATGGTCGTTATTCCTTGTTACTCCCAGTAGTGCTCAGGGGAACAGGGACTCTCCCATTGCCTGCTGGTCCCCCTTGGCAAGTTTATAGATGGCC
The DNA here is from genome assembly GCF_030867095.1 of Alligator mississippiensis. Taxonomy (NCBI): domain Eukaryota; kingdom Metazoa; phylum Chordata; order Crocodylia; family Alligatoridae; genus Alligator; species Alligator mississippiensis. Next base: position 44,351,760 of record NC_081832.1, read on the forward strand.
ACCAGATCCCCTCTCAGCCTTCTCTTGAGGAGGCTGAACAGGTTCAGGTCCCGTAGCCTCTCCTCATAGGGCCTGCCCTGCTGCGCCCTGATTATTCAAGTGGCCCTCCTTTGGACCCTCTCAATGCTATCCACATCCCTCCTGAAGTGTGAAAGATCCTTTTCTGCCTCTGTGCTGAGAAGGGAGCTCCCCAGCCTGTAGATATGCTGCTGGTTCTTCCTCCCCAGGTGCAGCACCTTGCACTTGTCAGTATTGAAACCCATTCTGGTCTCATCCACCCACCCCTGTAACCTGTCCAGTTGTAGTTGTAGCCTGTCCCTCTTTTCTAGCATGCCCACTTCCCCCCACATCTTAGTGTTACCTGCAAATTTGAACAAGGTGCTTTTCATCCCCTCGTCCAAGTCGCTGATGAAGATGTTGAACAGTGCGGGCCCGAGGACTGAGCCCTGGGGAACCCCACTGCCCACATCCCTCCAGGTCGAAGATGAACCATCCACCACCACTCTCTGGGCGCAGCCCTCCAGCCAATTTACAACACATCTGACTGTGTAGGCATCGACACCACAGTTGCCTAATTTTTTAATGAGAATGGGGTGAGAGACAGTGTCGAAGGCCTTCCTAAAGTCCAGAAAGACTACATCCACCCCAACACCTGCGTCCAAGGATTTTGTGACCTGGTCTTAGAAGGCCACCAGGTTGGTCTGACAGGACCTGCCCCTGATGAACCCATGTAGGTTGCCCCCTAAGCATAATCTCCCCTGCTGGTCGCTCACAGATATGCCCCTGGATAATTTTCTCAAAGAGCTTTCCCAGGACCAAGGTAAGACTAACGGGCCTGTAGGTTTCTGGGTCCTCCTTCCTCCCTTTTTTTGAAAATGAGGACCACACTTTAAGAAGGGGAAGAAAGAGGATCGGGGGAACTAAAGACCAGTCAGCCTGACCTCTATACCCAGAAAGATGATGGAGCAGGTCCTCAAGGAATCTATCGTGAAGTACCTGGAGGAGAACATGGGGCACCCATACATGTGCCCAATGCCTACTCTAACACATGCTGATTAGACTTGATTCATTGAGTCTGCTGGAGTCTGCTAATTAGCACACTCAGCACCCTCCGTGTCTCATGTATTCAGTATCCCTATGCTTCAAAATGGTGGTGGGGGACTTTAATTAAAGCTTGTTGAATAAGCTTTAGTTAAAGTCCCCCCACTGCCATTTTGAAATGTGGGACACTGAATACACAAGATGATGCACGTGATTTAATTAGGGTGGCTCCCGATAGCTGCTCTAATTGAAGTGCCCCCTTGCACCTGGGAGCACATGTAAAGATGCCCAAGGTGGTGAGGAACAATCAGCATGGATTCACCAAGAGCAAGTCATGCCTGACCAATCTGATTTCCTTCTATGATAAAGTGACAGGCTCCATGGATAAGAGGAGAGCAGATGATGTGGTATACCTCGACTTTAGCAAAGCTTTTGACACTGTCTCCCACAACATTCTCATTAGCAAGCTAAGGAAATGCAGACTACATGAAAGTACTGTAATGTGGATATAAACTGATTAGATTGACATATGCAGCAAATAGTCTTCAATGGAGAAATGGTCCTCATTCAATCAGATGAGATTCAACAAAGAAAAGTGCAAAATCCTGCACCTGGGATCACTAGGATGCAGTACTGAAGAAAAGGACCTAAGGATTACAGTGGTCCATAAGCTGAATATGAGCCGACAGTATGCTCTTGATGCAAAAAAGCCAACAGCATAGTGGGCATGTCTACACCAGACATTTACAGCAGTTGCCTAATTAGTTCCACAGAAAAAAGCTTGGTATCAACCTAGAGAAGTTGGGGAATCTCCATCCCTGGAAACTTTCAAAAACAGGTCAGACAGATACTTGGCAAGGACGGTTCTAGTCAGGTATGATCCTGCCTTAAGCAAGGGGCTAGACTGGTTGACCTTGTGAGGTCCCTTCCAGTCCTACTTTCCTATTACCCTCAACTCATAGTAGATTCAATGGAAATCAAGTCTCTTGGCAACTTCCAGGAGAAACTCAGCACCTAAAGGACTGAGCCCAACGTAGAAGAAACTGCTCCCTCTTTATGCTGTAGACCAAGCTATGCAAAGAAACAGCTGTTCATGCACACGGTCTCAGCATGCTCCTGCTCACCTTCTATTTGAGTACCTGAAGCTATTACATACCCTGTAGATCTTGTTTCCCTGTACTTAACATGCAGTGCTGCCCATCACAGGTATGCGCCTCTGCCATGCCATCATATTCGTATTGCTATGGTATGAGATCAGGCTCCATACAAATTCTCCTGTCCTCTCAAGCCAGGAATTTGCAGGGCTGAGTCTCTTCTTATTGATGCTGCTGTAAACTGGGATGAGCTCCCTTTGAATCAGTGCAGTTGTAGCTCCATTTAAACCTCAGCATGAGTGAGATATGGTCCTTTGGGCTGTATCCAGGCCCTCTCCAACTGTTTTGCACTGCACAGAGGAATGAAATCAAAGTTAGCTGACTTGGTCCCTGAGGATTCCCTCTGCTTAGTGAAATCTCCAAATCTCAGCAGCTCTGCACTGCCCCTGATAGAGGGGTCATTCCCATGGGAAACAAAGGTACCCAATGACCCAATGAACAGTGCTTTGCGACTGTTCTAACATATGCTAAGGACTAGATCAGCCCCTAGATGGCTCCAAAACTCATACAGATGGGTTAAAGCTACCTTCTACCACTTCTTCAGCTTGAGGTAAGGAGCTGGATCCTGCAATGAGTGGCAATCCATCTCAAGATCTCTGCATATCAAGCAAAAGGGAAACATTTAACACATGGTAGTCTGTGGGTTCCCCTCTTACACAGCCTCTATAACAGATTTTCTCTCCCATGTACTTTAGATCCTGCACCTGCTCCTGTACCCTTACTGCATGATCCCATCAAAGAAGCATAGTTACTCTTGTGAGTGAGGGCTGCAGGACATGGGGCCCATGCAGTTCTCTGGGTTCATTTCACCCCTGTATGTCCCAGAACAGCTATTAGCAGCCTAGTCTTGTCCACTGGTGGAGTTTACATTTGGTTTTGGGTTTTGTTTTGGTTTTTTTTTGTTTTTTGGGGTTTTTTTTTGGGGGGGGGGGGGTGGGGGAGCCCTGTGTAAAGGTTCAGTTTCAAGTCCCTGCTCTGGGTTAGATGATCAAACTGAAACATGACTGTAATGTAAGCAGGGGTCCCTGGCCAGCTTGGGGCCACATGCAGTTGCTTGGTGTCTACTGTGCTACTGCCACTTCTGGTCTCTTCCCCGAGTGAAGTGTCCAGTTGTGCTGGATTTGCTTGTCAGCTTTCTAGCCTCATGCAAACTTTCTTTCTAATGGAGGCCCATGTTACACACCTTCTTGTGTTAACATCAAGTCATTAGCAGATTGCTTGCCTGCCTGTGCCCTTCCCCTGGTCCATCTGTAGTGATGCTTCCTATCCCGTTTTACAGGATACACACAGCAGCTTTGTTCATGCTTCTGCAGCCCCTACCAGATTTCAGTGACCTTGAGTGCTCCTCAGCACCTGCTGCTGTTCTCCAGCTCCAAGCCTAAATCCTCTCCCTAAACTTTCTTCATCAATTCTTGGCAGCAAATATTGGTTGGCCTAGGACTGCATGCTCAGATCTGCACCCCAGTTTCAATATACACAGCAGGCCTACATCCATCCACAGACGACTCAAATCCCCCTAAGTGCTGGATGAGAAGTATGGTGTTTTGACTTCTGGGCTTGATTTAGCATTTTCTGGAGGTGCATTTTTGCCACCCACCTCTGTCAAATGTCAGCAGTTCTGGTCAACCATGATCAGGTTGACCACAGACCTGACTTGGGAATGCTGGGAGAGAACTGGATCCAGTTTAGAGGATTTAGCCTCAAAGATGGGTTTATAACCAAGACTCTCCCCTATTTAAAGGAGAGCTGAAATTCTTTCATTGTGAAGTAACCCAAATTCCAGGACCCACATTGGACTTTTTAGAGACATCCAACTGCAGCTTTTTATTCACTCCCATAGAGAAATGCTCATTTGCATATATACTTACAAGCACTCATGCAGATTGTAAGACAAAGGGAGCATATTTACACAAGATGTTTACTATGCATTTGACTAATTAGCTGTGCAGTAAATGTCTTGCCATCTACACGTGTGCCCCTATTAGGCTGGAGTAAACTAATTTATTCCAAAGCAGGATAGTACTTGTAAATACAATTATTGTCCTGCTGTGGAGTAAAAAACTGGACAGCAGTGCACATATAGATGCTGCCCTGGCTAGGTGGAGCATAAGGGTGCTTCATTGCAGGAGCTGCCTGACAAGTAGCCCCACACTGAAGCACCCTCATGCCCCACCTAGCCCCTCTGCAGGACATTGAGTTGGAGGGAGCAGCCCCAGGCTAGCAGGCTGACCCCTAGAATCTCCTGCCAGCCAGGGCTGCTCTGACCCAGCTCAAGGTGCTGCACATGAATAAACTCCAGAGCTTATTATTTCAGAGTTTATTGCTCCTGTGGGCATGTTCAAATGGTGTGCCCAGGAGCAATAAGCTCTGCAGTTTATTCATGGGCAGTAATTGCTTGTGTAGACGTGCCCAGGGCTTTGTAGCAAAACAACCACTAAATACAGCCTTTCTTTAAACCTCATGTCCCCAAACCTGTCGCTAATGTCCTCCCTTCCATCTAGTGTAAATGGGGACTCAAAAAGTAACTTGCAGGAAGATGCACACTTTACTATTCGTGATGCTGATCACATGAACAGAGCCTGAAAGGCACTTGCTTGTGATGTTGCTTAATAAAGCAGCAGCAGAGAAGGAAAGCTTCTGGCTGTGCAACACAATGTGCTGCCAATGGCACACACCTGCAGCAGTGAGGCTATGACACAGGGGATGCACCTACACATACAAATAGCACGTAGCAATAAACTCCATCGCAGTTTGCATCAGAGTTTATTTCTTCTGGGTGCAGCATTTACATGTGTACATGTCAAGCAAGGGTGGGGCAGTCCTGGGCTGGCAGGGGACCCTGGAGGTCAGCCTGCCAGCCCAGGCCTGCTCTGCCTTGGCTCAACATGCTGCAGAGGGGCTGGCTGGGGCATAAAGTGCTACAGTGCAGGGCTAGCAGGCAGGCAGCCCCCACACTGTATCACCTTCGTGCCCCAGCTATCCCAACTCACCGCCTACGCACGCGTTTCAGCACACACAACTATTCTGCTGTAGTTACTATCCTACAACAAAGTTAAGTAATTTACTGTGCCCTAATACAGTCGCATGTGTAGATGGAGACATTTTACTGTGGAGCTAGTTAGTTCCACAATAAATCACACATATAGACAAACCCCAGGGGACCGTTCACCTCTGTGGAAGGCAATGGTACATTTCCACTGCTGCATATTCACCAAGGAGACAACAAACTTCACTTCGCTTGAGGGCTCTGTGGGGGAACAGTGTGGGCTGAGGTAGCTCAGGGCCTTCCTGGTCTCACCTACTTGACAGCTAGCCTTGGATGGTTTTGGGGAGCATTGGCCTCCAGAAGGAACCCACCCCAACCCTCAAGAAGATTCCAGGGTTACTGCTGGGGCACCTTCAGTGCCACAGGTTATGAGATAGTAGAATAAGTCCTAGTGGAGCTGGTGGCACCAGGTGACGTGAAAATGGCATGAGTTATAAATGCCATTCATCACTCAGCTGTGGGATTTAGCACATCGATTTACTTTTCTTCAGTAAAGGTTGCTTTTTCCCATACTCTCCAGCACAGGGGTACTTGGGGTGGGATTGCATGCAGGAGCTGGGGCCGTAACTACTTTGTCCTTCTCAAATTGCTGAGGGGAAGGGGAGTCCCAGCTCCATGGAATTTCCTGATTATTATTCCCATTTGCTGATTACCTAGTAGTCTATATAAAATATATTATGGGGTTCAGCCCAGTTCCTGGAACATAGGTGTCTGCACCTCTGCATCAGCTGAGAGCACCAGCTTTTACAGCAGCCCCTAAGTGCTTGGACAGGAATGCACCAAGGCCACATATATATTTGAATACAGTGCCATAGATTGCTTCTGTGGCAGGGATTTTCAACAACGGGGCAATTGGGCTGTTACAGACACTGAACAGCCTCCTTTCCATGGGTTGGACTTGCTTCTTATACCATTTCCTCTGAATCAATTCCTTGTGATTGAATGAGAGCAGCCACATACTTAAAACGCAAGAAAAAGCTCCTTCAGGTCTTGGTGTATTTCAAATGCAGTGTGTAGAACAGGGGTGGGCAAAATGCAGCCCGGGGGCCGGATGCAGCCTGCGAGACCATTCTATCCAGCCCACGGGCCTCCTTAAAAACTTAGAAAATTCATATTTATCTGCCCTGGGCTGCCTGTCATGCGGCCCTCAACAGCTTGCCAAAACTCAGTAAGCAGACCCCTGCACAAAATAATTGCCTGCCCCTGGTGTAGACGATAGGTTACAATGAATGTTACACCTTGAGAAATTCTGAGTGAAAGAGCATGACAAAATCTAAGGAGCCTTCCATGCTCCACCAAAAAAAAAATGATTATGTCTGTGTGGATCAGGCAAAATTGCCAGGGTTCAGGGCTTCAGAAATAACATCTGTAGTAAACAAGATGTGGTGTTTCCAAGAGCACTTAGCATTAAGCTAACAGTGATGCCACTGGAATCAATACTCACTTAGGTGACTCTGAAGTCAATAGAAAACTCCCTTGGCTTTATGGTCAGCAGCATGAGAGGCCAGCACTGCGCACTTGGGAATACCGCATACTAACGTCTTAAGGTTCTGCTTAAATGCTTTCACCTGCTTTTTAAAATGGCTATCTTAGGAGATGCTCTTAATAAGGAAGGCTGGTCTGGTGGCAATCAGCATTTAATTCCCTGCTTTACTACTGACTGTCTGTGTGCTCTTGGGTAAGTCACTTAGGGCTAGATCCTGTTTTACTTTATGCACCCAAATGGCACTTACGCACAGTTTGTGATCTTATTCCAAGTGCAATGGAAATGTGCAAGTACCTACATGGCTACTGAGCATCCCCAGTAGGTTGCTGTCTGGCTGGGCAAAACCACAGGGCACCAGGTAGGCTGGCATTTAAGGCACTCACCCTGGAAGTAGGAGATCTAGGTTCTGAACCCATTCATTAAGAGGGGTTTGAAGTCACAACTCTTGCTTCCCATCACAAGCCTCTTTTAGGCTACAGGTTACACAATTCTAAGTGCCTTCTCAAGCCTTCCCCTTGAAGCTGAGCCCCCTGGGCAGCCAAGAGAAGGGGCACTTACCTAACTGCGTAAGTGCCATTTGGGTGTGCAAAGAGAAATAGGATCTAGCACTTAAACACTCTGAGCCTCAGCTCCTCAGTTCCCCATCTGTAGCACTGCCCTATCGCCCAAGGGCATTTGTGGTTAAATCCATTAAGGACTGTGTGTAGTTCCTTAGATACTATGGTAATAAATGCCTTATTAGGATAGTTATCATTTAAAGCTGGGAGCTTCAAGGAACTCTAAAGGGAGCTAGGTGTGCAATTCCTGTTGAATTTCAATGGTAACTTGGCACCTACCTCTAGAAAATCCCAACCTTATACTGTAAACTTACACAGATCCACCTCTAACTTTGATATATTGCCACCCTCTAACTCCTGAGTGAGTTACTGTGCATTAAAGTGCAACATAAAAGTTCTTGAAACATTAATAAGATGATTTCAAATGACAAAAATAAACGGGTTTGGAATATAATGTCAGAGATCATCATGTACTATTATATGTTATGGGCTGGGTTTAAATATTATTAAATATTATTATGTTTGAGCTCCTAAAATGTGCAAGGTGCTTTCTATTTATGCAATACAACAGAACACCTTCCTGAACAGCCTGTGCTGCAAGGCCCTAATACTTGCAATGATTCAGGTAACTTTACACCTGTGAGCAATCCCTTGGACATCAGTGGGACCACTTATACAAGTTAACTGACTCACATGTGCAGGCTGTTTATGACATCAGGTCTCAAATGGGCAACAAACAGATACAAGAGAAGAGAAGCAACATTAATTTTTTTTTGCTAAATTGTTTGCCTCAGATGCTCAAAGGTATTTAAGCACCAATGCTTCTTACATGGTTATGGGAGAGAATACCTTTGAGGATCTGCACCTCTCCATAGTGAACACACCCTAAAGATCACCTTGATGAACTCACCTTACAATGTTATAGGCTTCAGTGAGTGCTGTGCAAGATGACCTGTCTTCAGGATGTAAAATTTGGCATACAAATAACAGGGGAAAATTGACTTTTGTGTTGTGCTTGGAGAGAGAGTGGGCTTTTCAAAAACACCAGTGTGATTTAGGAGCTCAAGTCCTAGTGACTTTCTGAGGATTTGTGTTTCTAAATCACTTGAGTGCTTTTGTAAATCTCATCCTGTTTGATATGGGATACCTTATCAAATCACCATATTATTATTTTCAATTGACATATATACTATCATTCTGGTTGACAGGACTCATGCTAATATTTCCAGCTCAACATTTCTCTCTGGTTGACCAATATGTTTCAAATTAATGATCCCTCCTCCTCCCCAACAGGAGTTAGTATCATCCAACTTCCTCTGAATCAATTCTTTGCAATTTGGAGAGAAGAAATCAGCTCAACCAAGTTGTTTGGATTCCAAAGAGTTTCCCAAGTACCTGACACAATTTAGCAATTAGGGGGTTAAGTTTCTTCCCGGCCTTGCTGCATTAACTGGAAAGGAATGAAGTGTCAAGCATGTTCTCACCACAGCAGGCTGTTGGAAAGCAACTCCCCTCTCCACGCACACACACCTCCCACTGCTGCGACCAAATTATTTTCTATCCTCCAGAGACCCAGTATGCCAGACAAAATCTGCAGCATGACTCTGATTCATTGCAAAAGGATGCAGATGTAATATTCCCTTTTTCACGGGGTTTCCTGCACGCTAATTCACACTGCATCTCCAGCATTTTGAAGAGTTTTACAGCACTGAATTTTTTAAGGCTCTGACACCCCCTATCCCTGCCCCATGCCCTCCCCCCTCCCAATAAAGATGTTAACCTCACATCTCAAACCTGCAAATAAGCAGCCATCCCCTATGTGCTAATTAGCTGACTGTTTGGGAGTAAATAGGTATGATTGGTGGTAATTTCCTGGCTGAAGGGGTAATTATTTGTTTCAAACAGTCTGCAAAATAACCCCTGTAAGGTGAAATAGGAAACTAAATTCAAAAGAGGTTTCCTATTCCCACTAAGCAGGACTGAAAACTGGTTTGAAATTCCTTTTTTTATTTATAGTGCATGGTATCCATGGAAACCTACAGAGGAGGTCATGGTAGCTAGGCCTCCGTTTCACCCTGCTCAGGGGATTACGGTTTCACAGTGGTACGCAGCCGTGTAAGAAAGTGGATTCACAATTCCTCGCAAACAGCCCCCTCCCCAGCTCCACCCCTCACCCCTGAACCTTTCTGGAGGGCTGAGAGATTTTTTTTTTTTTTTGCTCGTAAATCTGCTTTGAGATCTTAAAGTGATGGGAATTCCGCCCCTGGTATCCCTTAGAAAAGGGAACTGCTATAACCGCGTGGTCTTCCAACTTTATCCTGCTAGTGATTTGCTAGTTATATGGTTTCACTTCTTTTACTACCTTCATCATTGTCTTTAGTTTTGATCATTGGTTTTGGATCAATTCCCGTTACTATAATACAGTGTGTTCCACCTTGCCAGTTTTCAAATCAGCAAGCAAGTCTGGCTGTCTAAGGCAGAGGAAATCCACAGCAGAAAAAAATCAGGTGAATTTTTAAGTTAATTCACTGAACTGGGGAAAGCCCAAGTGTGACTTATACCACAAATAAATTCTTTGGCTGTTTACACACAATGATTTGCACACAGGTTTTATTACTTCTTCTTTACAAATCCCAGTTATTCATAAAGAAACCAGATCTTTATCAGTAAGCCCAAAGAAGTAAATCATGAAAATAGGTACATCCTCAAGGAGCAATCAACACTGCTATACTTCAGGGGCTTTGGTCCCAATCCTGTAAGTGCTCAGTGCCTTTATTTCAGACTAATTTAAATGGGCAACTTAAACTGCTCAATAGCTTTCAGAAGTTGCTCAGGACCTTGCAGGGATGAACCTTTTTCAGCTATGAACAGAAGGTGCTCAGGATTGGAATTTGACTGCATGCTGCTTAGTGGCATAGAATGATCATTAGTTTTTATTTTGTATATAAAAGCCAGTTACAGTCCATATAGTGACTGATACTCTCTATAAATGGTCAGAACCATACACTAAATGCTCTAGCATGGTAGTTTCTTACCCAATAGCCTTGCAAAGTAACTGGCACAGGATGATAGAAGATGGTTAGGTGCCTGGGGACCAGAGGCCAGATTATATAATGAGGTCAGAGTTTGATGGTCATGTGCTCAGCACCTCCAATGAGAGCCAAAATTGCCAAAGAATTCAATACCTAGCATGCACCTATCTTGGTTAGATCTTAGAAATCTTGCCCCTGGAACCCATAGAGATGGGCTCTGCTGAGTCTGTCTATTTAAAGTGCCCTGGGACAAGTCACCTCCCTTGCCTCTGGGAGTTTCTGCTTTGTTTTTATACAATCATAAGATCATTACAATGTATAGGATCATTGAAAATTAGTGCTGGAAGGGGCCTCAGGGCTAGGGACAGACATTAGACATAAACCAGTTTAAGTGATCAGAAACTGGTTTAAAGCTGTAACAGAACATAAGTTCAATGCATATAAACCAGTTTCAAAATGGCTGAAACTAGTTTAAGATAAACCTGGTTGAATGTAGTATCAGACTTAACTGATTTGGCACAAACCGGTTTATGCAATGTCTGTCCCAGACCCCTTCCTTGATTAAATTAATCCAGAGTCCCCCAGCATCCCCGATGCTTTGCAGCTGGACTGGGCTAGGCTGTGTTCTCTGCTCCAAAGAACAGGCTGGCCCCACCTCTCTCCTCCTTAGCCAGAGCTCCAGGGGAGATTGAAGGCATAACAGGGTCTGCCTGGCTTCCCTCGCTGTTGAAACAGGAATCACCACCTTCCGTCCTCCCTTCTCTAACAGCACAGACCCCAGCCCCATGGACCCTAGGCAAGTGGTATGCTAGCTAATGCTGAGAGGTGTCTGTGTCTCCAATTTCACTAGGAAAGACAGACACAACAGTGTCCGCTTAGGTCTTTTTGGAACTAATCAACAGGGCAGCTGGTAATGTCTCTCTGTTTCTTCCTTGGAAAAAGCTGTTTAAGAAGAGCTTGAACTAATGAGAGAGGCTGTTTGTTTTACTGATGGGCCAGTTACACAGTGGTTTGCTGATGGGCTGGTAACGCTGTGTTTTTATCAGCCCCCCTGCTGGTTTGCGCCCTGTCAGGTTTGCAGACAGGGAGAAAGAGATTGAAAAGTTCATTATCATCAACAGATGCATGCACTACACATCCCCCTTTTGCGTTAGAGTGCTAGTTGGAGGCTGGCAACAGTCCCGCCTCTTGAACAGTAAGCAGGCAAAAGCATGGGACTGTGCAAACATGGTGGGGGTTTACACCTCTCCCCAATCAGAGTGTCCTGCTGGGGCTTGACCATGCCCCACCTCAGCTCAGCAATGTCCAAAGGAAGGGAGGGCTGCTCTAGCACCCCACCCCCTGGGCTTCCAGCCTGAGCCACTGCATTTCTGGAATGAAAAGGGAATGTCTGTTCACCTCCAAATCAGTTCAAGCTTTGCAGGTTAGACTAACCTACAAAGACTGAATCAATTCAAGCTTAGGCTTTTCAGTGATGTGCCATGGGTCTCCGGTGCCCGGGGACCAATGCTTGCATTTTCGCTGCCCTCCCCCCCCCCCCAATCGTTCTTGTAGCAACACTTAATGTCACATTGCATGATAAGAACTCTGAAGGGCCCAGCTGGCACCCCTCCCACCCGCCCCAGGCTGGCACCCAGGGTCCATGGCCCCCTCCCACCCTCCTCCCCACATCGTTCCACCATTGAGGCTTTTTGAATGTCTGTTTCTAGTCCAGGAGGTCATCTAGTCTAACCCCTGCTCAAAGCAGAATCATCCCCAACTAGATCATTCCAGCCAGGGCTTTGTTGAACCAGGCCTTAAAAACCTCCAAGGATGGAGATTCCACAACCTCTCTAGAAAACGACTTAAGCGACAGTGGCATCGATGCCTACACAGTTGGATGGGTAAAAAATTGGCTGTTGGAGCTCACCCAGAGAATAGTGGTGGACGGGTTGTACTCAACCTGGCGAGATGTGAACAGTGGGGTACGCCAGGGCTTGGTCCTCAGGCCCACACTGTTTAAAATCTTCATCAGCGACTTGGATGAGGGGGTGGAAAGCACGCTGTCCAAGTTTGCTGATGACACTAAGATGTGGGGCAAGGTGGACACACTTGAAGGGAGAGAGAGGCTGCAACTAGATTTAGACAGACTACAAAAGTGGGCAGATGAGAATAGGATGGGGTTCAACATAGATAAATGCAGGGTGCTGCACCTTGGAAGAAGGAATCCACAGCATACATACAGGCTGGGGAGTTCCCCTCTTGAAAGCACAAAGGCGGAAAGGGATCTTGGAGTCATTATTGACTCCAAGATGAACATGAGCCGCCAATGCCAGACCACAGCCAGCAAGGCCAGCCATACCTTGTCATGCATCCAAAGATGCATCTCAAACTGGTCCTGAAAGGTGATACTCGCCCTCTATGCGACTTTGGTCAGGCCGCAGTTGGAGTTCTGCATCCGCTACTGGGTGCCGCACTTCAAAAGGGATTTGGCCAGCCTGGAAAGGGCTCAGAGGAGGGCCACCCACTTGGTGAGAGGGCAGCAGGACAGGCCCTATGAGGAGAGACTGAGGGACCTGAACCTGTTTAGCCTCAGCAAGAGGAGGCTGAGGGGGGACCTGGTGGCTGCCTACAAACTCATCAGGGCAGATCAACAGCAAATAGCTAGAGCCCTTTTCTCCCCAGCACCACCTGGGGTGACAAGGAACAGTGGTAATAAGCTGATGGAGAATAGGTTTAGGTTAGAGATCAGAAGGCAATATTTTACAGTTAGGGTGGCCAAAATCTGGAACCAACTTCCTAGAGAAGTGGTCCTTGCCCCTACCTTGGGCAAATTCAAGAGGAAGTTGGATGATCACCTGTCTGGGGTCTTGTGAACCCAGCATTCATTCCTGCCTGTGGCAGGGGGTCAGGCTAGATGATCTGTTCAGGTCCCTCCTGACCCTAGCTACTATGAAACTATGAAACCTGTTCCAGTACCTCACCACCATCTTAATGAGGAAGTTTTTCCTAATATTCAACCTGCAACTTGAGACCATTGCTCTTTGTTCTGTCATCTGCCACCACTGAAAACAGTTTAGCTCCATCCTCTTTGGAACCATGCTTCAGATAGTTAACGGCTGCTATTAAATCGCACCTCAGTCTTCTCTTCTGCAAACTGAATAAGCCCAGTTCCCTCAGCATTTCCTCATAAATCATGTGCCCTTGCCCCTAACATTTTCCATTGTCCTCCACTGGACTCTCTCTCCTACTTGTCCATATCCTTTCTGTAGTGGGTGGCCCAAAACTGGACACACTACTTCAGATGTGGCCTCGCTGATGCCGGGGGGAAATAATCACTTCCCTTGATCTTCTGGCAATGCTCTTACTTATGCAGCCTGGTATGTTGTTAGCCTTCTTGGCAACAAGGGCACACTGCTGACTCATATCCAGCTTATTGTAACCCCCAGGTCCTTTTCTGCAGAGCTGCTGGCTAGCCAGGTGGTCCAAAGCCTGTAGTGGTGCATAGGATTCTTCTGTCTTAAGTACAGGATTTTGCACTTGTCTTTGTTGAACCTCATGAGATTTCTTTTGAGCTAATCCTCCAATTTGTCTAGGCCATTCTGAATCCTAGCCCTAGCCTCCAACGCATCTAGTACTCCCCACACCAGCTTGGTGTCATCTGAAAACTTGTTGAGGGTATACTCCATCCCATCTTCCAGACAGTCAATGAAGATATTGAACAAAGCCAGCTCCAGGACCAACCCCTGGGGCACTCCACTTGATACCAGCTGCTACTAGACATCAAGCCATTGATCACTACCCATTGATCCCAATGATCTAGCCAGCTTTCTGCTCACCTTATCATCCATTCATCCAACTCATACTTCCTTAACTTGCTTGCAAGAATGCTGTGGGACACCGTATCAAGAGACCATGTGTAATTGGACTGTGGAACTCATTGCCACAGGAAGTCATTAAGGCCAAGAGCTTAGTGTAATACCAATAGACATCTATCAAAATTCAGCTATCATTTCTACATGGATGATTCATAAATCCACTTCCTTACTCAAGACCTGCCTCTTTCTGTCCAAACTCCTCCTGTCCAAATTAAAGTATTAGCATATCTCTCTGATATCTCCTCATGGACATATCATGAGGAGAGAGCTGTCATCTTAAGTTCAACATACAAACAGCAGCTCTAAATATGGAGATTTTGTTTTGTGGGAATTTTGAGATTTCAATATTTGTTTTTGTTCCAATTTGGAGCCAAGGAAAGAACTTTAAAAAATTCCCAAGATATGAAGTTAAAAAAAAAATCAGCTTTTAAAAAATCTTTGTATTTGAATCTCAAAATAACCTCCCCCTCAAATGGGAGCAAAATATAAAAAGCAAAATATCAACATTCCAGACAAAATTTAGCAATGCTCCAAAACAACATTTTACAGTTTTAGAAATTTTTGCCTTGAAAGATTTGTCCATGGGAATTTTTATCAAAGCTGATATATTTTCATGAAGGAATTTGTTTTTTGTCAAAACAACCTTTTCCTACAGGAAATCTATTTGACAATGATTTCCAAGTTGTTCTACTCATATTATAACCTCCCCCCTGCAGGTCTTCTTCACTACTGCTCTCTCAGTCACTTTGGAAAAGAGTACTACTTTGCCTATCTGTGATCCCCACAACCTGGGTGTTGTCTTTGACTCTGACCTCTTCCAAGAACCTCAAATCCAGGTTACATCTAAGTCTCGCAGGTTCTTTCTGCAAGCTTCTCTAAGATACAGCCTTTCCTAACTATCCTACCCAAAAGTCTTGTCCAGGCAGCCAAAATCTCTTATTTCAATTAAATGTAATATGCCGTTCTCTGGCTTGGACAATGTATTGTTGTTTCTCTAATATCTATGCAGAATGGTGCTGCAAAGATCATTATTGCTTTAACAATATTTGGCTTCTTGCACTTTTTCTTTATTCTATCAGCATAAACCATTTGTTTTCATTTTCAAAGCCATTTAGAGCTGGAGTGGGCAATTATTTCAGGTGGAGGGCTGCTTAACGAGTTTTGGTGAGCTGTTGAGGGCTTCATGGGTAGCCTCTCTCTTGACAGGTGCCCAGCCTCCTTGTCAGCATCTTGGGACCAGAAGTCCCACCCCTAACCCCTGACCTTTGCCACTGGAGGTCCCTCCCTTTCCCCCTCGGAAATACTTCTGGGGGGGATTGCCATCTTAGAACCAGAAAAAAACCAAATCATACACTAAAAGTCAAACACCTACTATAACATATTTTAATTTTATTACGAAAAATATTTTGTCATGATTTGTGTTTGAGTACTGTATATAGAGGAGATTGCATAATAACTTAAAAATAAATTCTTAGTCTTCTATATTGTGAGGAAGGTGTATGGTGTGGGGGTGTATGGTGGGAGTATATGTTCGTGTGTGTGTGTGTGTGTGTATGGTGGGGTGGGGAGGTGTGGTGGGGTGTGTGTGTGTATGGTGGGGTGTGGAGAGGTGTATATCAGGGGTGTGGGGGTTGTGAGGGGATGTAGCGGTGGGGGGGCATAGGGTATGTTGGTAGTTGTGTATATGTGGGGGCTTGTGGGAGCAGGGTGTGGGTGTGTGGGGTTTGTGGAGTATGAGACAAGGTGGGGGAGTGTGGAGACCCCTGCACTCCCCGCAAGGTACAGCAGCAGCAGTCAGGGCGCTCAAGGCACAGGTGCCCAGAGAGACGTTGCACCAGCCAGCGCTGCATAACACAGCAAGGAGCACAGCCTCCACCGGGCTGTCTGTATTGCCGGTGATCCCTCCCACTCATGCACAACCCTTGAACTTGCCGGGCACTGGAGGGAAGCCCCAGGCACTGGAGCCAGCTGCCTTCCCCTCCACCTAGAGGAAGGTGCCTGTGGCTTCCCTCCCCTGTAGCACAGCCCTGGCAGGGAAAGCAGCCAGCTCCAGTGCCTCCCATGCCTGGTGAGTGCAGGGGTTGCATGTGAGTGGTAGAGAGTGCCGGTAATGCAGACAGCCTGGTGGAAGCTGCACCCCTCGCTGCGATGTGGGCACAACAGGGTATGTTTGGGGGGGGGGGGCGGGTGTACACTTGGGTGCCTCACTCCCACTCTCGTGAGCAGAAGGCCTGAGCAGGGTGCAGTTTGTTAAGGGATGATGCGGGTTGGATGAAAGTGCTTGGTGGGCTGGATCCGGCCCATGGGCCGTATTTTGCCCACCCCTGAGTTAGAGCCTAACTTCACCTGGTCTGTCAGAGACTCCCATCTCTGACTGATCCTGAATGTCAGCTTCCATCTCCCATTTTATATTTCCAAACAAGTACCTTCAAGTTTTTTCCATTGCTGTTTCTGATGCTTGAGAGGACTTTCTTACAAATATCCTCAAAGCCACCTCATTATATTCCTTCAAATCCCTGCTTGAAACTCTCCTCGATACCCTCCCTGCTTTAAAGTCTTCTTTATTGTGATGTCAATAAAAAATTTGTCAACAGTTAGCCTGCTGGGGGGCTGAAATGACTACCAACCATAGGCCAAAATAGGCTCTTTGGATGCATCTACATGTCACCCTACAGTAGAAACACGCTATGTCACTGTACAGAGCACTACAGAGATGTGGCGATCATGTAGGTCTACATGTGATTACCAGCTACGTCACCATAGTAGTGCACTCTATCAGTATAGTGTGCTGCTATGGCGACATAGCAGTGAAATCTAAGTGTGCACCACACACACAGCTCAGTAACTGCCCATACTGCACCATGCTTTAGTACTTCCAAAAGGAACTAAAACACGGCACTGTAGCAACGTCCCTGTACAGCGACATGTAGACACACCCTTTGGGGCCTATCCCACTACCTGTCTGTTGTGTCTACATGTTGTATTTTGCCATATATTTAGATTGTAAACTCTCTGAGGCAGGAGCCATTCTTTCTGTTCTGTCTTCATAGAGCACCTGGCAGAGTTAGAACTGGTCTATGTGTAGGGATCCTAGATGTGGATTGAATGCAAATAATAATAGTTAATATATTAAACCATATAATCCAGGACTTGAGCCAACCTCTAATTATTAGAATCATGATAAGAGCTGATACAGGAGATTATACCCCATCAGCCTTCTGCAGGATTCTCGCATCTCCTTCTGATGTATCTGGAGTTGACTATTGCTGGAGGTGGGGTGAGCCATGTGTCTGACCCATCCCAGCAAATCCCTATGTTCCTGTAAAATGGAGGTAACAACACATCCATACAAGATGGGGAGGGAGGGGGGATATACAGGGTTTACTGAAGCTTGTTAATGAATGCCTGCAAGTTCCTCTGAGACATTTGGTTTGAAGGAACTAGGCAAGTGAAATGTGTTGGATCCATTTTAGGTAGGAACATAGGACCAGAAGGTGCTTCTCAGGCCCTCAGGTCCAATCCCCTCCATCACAAGCAACTGCTTGTCCAAACAGTCCTGAAAACTACATATTCTAGTCCCTCACATACCAAACCTGCCAGTCACATTATCCAAACTAAACCAAAACCACTCTACAGTGTGCCACAGGTCAAAGCAGGATAGGTGGGGGTGCCACCAATGCCCTGTCAGTGTAATAGCAGAGAAGTTATTTGTTTTCTGCCGATAAACATATCCAGAAAATTGTTATCTGAAGGCTTTTTCTGCTTGGTACATTTTAGGAAAACAAAGACCCTCGTACGCAACTCAGGCCAATTGAATGATTTGTTGCGCATAATTTACCTCATCCATTTAGTCTCAAATATCTCTTATCCATTAATTTATCAGGGAATAGATGTGATTTGCATGGTTTTGGTTCATGGGCTTGATTATCTGCTGTTGTACAAGTCCTTTGTGTGCTCACACTTCAACCTATGGATTGTTCACAAACTGGCTGTGTAAACATTTGCTTGAGCTGGGCAGGAAGTGGTAAGCTCTGCTTCTGGAGGATTTCAAGACTTTAAGATCTGTTTTCATTCCCATTTGGGGACAAAAAAATCCAAATGCCCTGTGCAGCAAAGCTCTGAATCAAATTGTTTAGAAAAATGGGGTATTTCATTTTAAGGTTTGAAACAAATTCTGTGTGCTGGGTGAATGGGAGCAGGAGCCTGAAAGCCCTGAGCACCACAACCGATGTGTCATGGCCCAAGAGATGTCAACCAGGGCTTTCAAGACTTTGGATTCCCTACACCCAGCAAGGCAGACTGTACCAAGTCATGGGACCCTGAAGGCCATGGTATCTCTGACCCCAAAGCAGCCTGCAAGGCAGAATGCCCTGGAGCTGTGGGTATTAGGAACTCTGAGGTCCTGACTCAGGGGCAACTCACTAGATGGGTTGCCCCATAGCCACGGACCCTGAACATCAATAGTAAACTACTCCAGCCTTTGAGTCCCTGATCCCAAGGGAGACCTGTTAGTGAAAAGTGCTACTCCAAAGAACATCACTGTTGGAGTCCTTCACAGCAGCCACTCTGATTCAGTGACAGCTCAGAAGACAGACAACTGGAATATGCAATCTCTTATTTATCTCGGTTAATGGTGTTATTTTTCCTATTTATTTTGGTTTGCATTTTTATTATATGGGAGACACCTCAACCTTATATAGCCTTTATATTTAAAGGATGAATATGAAACTGGGGCTTGCACATGTATAGGGTTGCACAATTACCAAAGGCATATATGCAAGAAAAAGGATCCAAATTCAAACTGCCTTAAATATTTTCTCATAAAATTACTGAATTATATTTTGTGTTCTCTGAGAAACTTAAAATTGTCATCTGTGACTTGTGATACATGAGAGTTCTCAAATTTGTGTTTCTCAAAAGTCTTTTGCTAAAATCTGCATCACTGCTCCTCTCCTGAGGAGAGCAAAGGGTTAACTTTCACATAATGTCTAGGAAGGAAGCTTCAGAATTTGCTTTAAGGTTGTGGTTTAGACATTAGATAATAATATGGTTTCATTATTAAAATATTTAACTGGCTCCAAGATATAGATCTGATTGACTCTGGTAAAATTCTGTAATTGGGATTTATGATATAGATAGCCACTTTGTTAGACACTTCCTTTGAATTTATGAGGATTGCTTATTCTGAGCCCTAATTTGATTTAACTCAATAGTTCTCAAATGTTTTGGACCTATGGACAGCTACCAATCCTGAACATTTCTAGGGATCATCATGAACCATTATCATTGAGCTTTCAGTAGAAAAAGGGGGAAGCAGTGTGATCACTGGACCACTCACTGTTCATCTGTGGACAACAAAATGTCCCCAGACTAAAGTTTGGTGATCTACTGATGTAACTGATTTGATGTTTTAATTCCACAAAATCAAAACTAATATGCTGACTTGGTGTACATTTAATAATTGTATTACTTTAGCCTTAGTTTGGGCTCATAGTATTAAGAATAGCTTAGCTTTGGGTTTATTATCTTGATTTTATATTTATTTGTCTATTTAGATATTTGAGTAAAATTCATAAATCAGTGCTGAATCTCATTTTTCTTAACTGGTAACGTGGATACTAGTGTGGCGGATTTACTGATTCAGCCCTGCACATCCTGGGTTCAAAAAATCTTCATTTTGATTGGTGGAGCCTGTCCACCAATCAGATAAGGGCTGGGCAGAGCTGACCCCGCCCTGCCGGGAGGAGAGGAGCAAGGAGCCTCCTGGACTTGATTGAAACCTGTGTTTTGCAGGTCCGACAAGACTTCGGGGGCAGAGCCTCTGAAGAGAATAAAAGGAGCTGTGTGCCCAGCACACAGCAGACACATCGGGGAGACAACAAAGGACGAAGGGGCTAAGAACAGCTGGGGAAGAGCTGCCCAGCAGGCGAAGCTGCACCCAGAAAAGCCCTGAAGACCCGCCCCCCCAGAGCCAATGCCTCAGCCCCATCAGTGCATGGGGCTCAGACCTTGAGGCTGCTCATGGCACTCCAGGTCTTCAAGCCTGGCAGGTGGCCAGGGAGCGGTGCATGGATCGGTGCATAGAGCCCAGATCCTGGAAGCCACTCAAGGTGGCTCAGGTCTGCAACCCCAGCAGGTGGTTAGGAGTACAGTGCAGAGATTGTTGCATGGCAGTTAAGGCTGCTTGGGTCCCCAACCCCTGGCATATGGCCAGGCTACTGATGCAGCAACATCCACCAGCAGGTCCAGCAGCTGATCAAGCCCCATTGTTGCATGAGGTGGCTTGGGCCTCCAACCCCTGCCATAAGGAGCAAGCCAAACGGTGCACAGGTCAGTGCATAGGGCTGTGACCAGGCCTCAGGATGGGAGAGAGCTAGGGCAGTGGCCAGCCACCATGCCAGGAATGGTGCCCGTCCCACAGACCCGGAGCAACCCCGCATCACCGGAGGTCATGAGTGTTCGGAACAAGGGTATCCCACAGGGGAGGGAACCCTCGGGAGGGAGCCAGCAGAGGCCCCTGTGAGGTTGGGGGTCCCGTCCCAGCCCATGAAGGCTTGGAGGGCCTGGAGCATCATCTCCTTTTCCCCTGGCAGAGCTGCGGCCAGCCTTCCCTCATTGAATGGGGAGACCCTAGCATAGTAGTGCCCTCAACACCCAGAATAGTGAGCAAGCACCTTATATTTTGTCATTTGCACCTTATATTTTGTCATTTGAGGTTTCACTGTTATATGAGTATAAGTGTATTCTAATCTTTGATTTCCACTGCATACATGACAATGTTCTTTCATGGACTGTAAATAGTTAATTGCTTTTATCCCTGTTGATGTGGTATTTACCTGTGTTTACCTATACTTACCTGTTCCAGATCCATTTCTTACCTGTGTGGGTTGAAGCTCTATAGGAGGTATAAGTCAAATATATAATATAGTCCTGTACCATTGAATAAGTGATATTGTTTTGTTATGTAGATATATATATGTGTGTGTGTATATAACTTTATTTTTTTAATTATATAATATAATAAAAATATTAAAAATATTTTTTATAAACCTGTATATAGTTAAGCAGTTGAGTCCTGGCCTGACTCTATAGGGAACAGAGGGGAAACTGTGTGTGGTTGACAGTTCTCTCCCACAGCATCTCTGCCTGCTGACAATCCCCTTCAGTTTGGAAAGGGGGTACATACCCTGTGTACACCCGGGCTACACTAGACAGTAAACTGAAAGGCCTGACAGGGTGCCCTCCCATTAGCCTTTAGGTCTCACATTGCACTGTTCCATTTTTATACCATGAGAGAAGTGAAGGTTTTGGGAGCTGATGGCTGCTGCTCTGTGACAGCAGAGGCTGAGCCTTGCTCCTTTCCTTGGAAGCATTGTGCCAGACTTTTGCTGACCAGTGAAGGGTGGTAAAACCAGCAGGGTGCATGTATCCATGGATCAGGGGTCATACCATTGATTACATGCCCATTTGCACACACCAACCTGGCCTCAGCAGCAGGATCAGCATGAATTCAAGAACTGACATGCTGCCAGCAAAGGCTTGGATGAAGTTCACGCTTACACAGAAGAGTGTCAGTTTTCCCCCAGGTGCAAACAAAGCAGTGTGATAACCATGTCCTGCATTTACCCTGCTCTGCTCCTTGCCTTTATCTATAATGGGAATCCTTCTGAGAGGATCCCAAAATGACCTCAGCCACCAAGTTTCCATCCAGCTTCACAGCACACCCCACACCAGGTTCTCTAAGGCTAGGGACAGACATTCAAAAAGCCTGAGCTGAATTGATTCAATCTTTGCAGATTAGTCTAACCTGGCTAGCTGAACTGGGTTGAAACTGGACAGACATTCTATCTGGACAGAAGAAATTCAGGCACATGCCTGCAGTGGCTCAAGCTAGAAGCCAGGGGGTGCTAGAGCAGCCCTCCCTTCCTTTCTGCAGGGAGCTGAGCTGAGCAGGGCGTGGCCAGGTCCCAGCAGGAGTCTCTCATTAGGGAGGTCTGCCTATACAGTTCAGGCTTTTTTCCCTGCTGGCTGCTCAAGGGGAGGAAGTGTTCATAGAATCATAGAAGTAGGGTCGGAAGGGACCTTGTAGATCTTCAAGTCTGACCCCCTGCCTGGGCAGGAGGAAAACTGGGCTCAAATGACCCCAGACAGGTAGGCATCAAGCCGCTTCTTAAAGACCCCCAGGGTAGGAGCCAGCACCACTTCCCTTGGAAGTTGGTTCCAGATCCTAGCCGCCCTAACTTTGAAGTAGTTCTTACGGATGTCTAATCTAAACCTACTCTCCATCAACTTGTGGCCGTTATTCCTTGTTATCCCGGGGGGCACTAGGGGAAACAAGGTCTCCCCCAAACCCTTCTGGTCCTCCCTACTGAGTTTATAGATGGTGACAGGTTCCCCCTCAGCCTTCTCTTGTGAAGGCTGAACAGGTTCAGGTCGCATAGCCTCTCACTGTAGGGTCTGCCTTGCTGTCCCTGGATCATGCGGATGGCCCTCCTCTGGACCCTCTCAATATTGTCCACATCCCTCTTGAAGTGGGGTGCCCAGAACTGGACACAATACTCCAGCTGTGGCCTGACCAGTGTCGCGTAGAGGGGGAGGATCACCTCCTTGGACCTACTTGAGATGCGCCTGTGGATGCACGATAGGGTCCGGTTGGCTCTGCCGACCGTGACCTCGCATTGTCGGCCCATGTTCATCTTGGAGTCAATAATGACTCCAAGATCCCTTTCTGCCTCCATGCTCTCAAGAACGGAGTTTCCCATCTTATATGTGTGCTGCTGGTTACTACTGCCCAAGTGCAGCACCCTGCACTTGTCCGTATTGAAACGCATCCTGTTTTTGTTAGCCCATCCTTGCAACCTATCCAAGTCTTGCTGCAGTCTTTCCCTCCCTACTAGCATGCCCACCTCACCCCAAATTTTGGTATCATCAGCAAAGTTAAACAGGTTGCTTTTCACCCCGTCGTCCAAATTGCTGATAAAGAAGTTGAACAGTACGGGCCCAAGGACCGAGCCCTGGGGGCTGCCCACTTCCCCCCAGGTCAAATATGACCTGTCCACCACCACCCTCTGAGTACGACCCTTCAGCCAATTTGCAATTCATCTGACTGTGTAGGCATCAATGCCACAGTCGCCCAGTTTTTTAATGAGGATGGGGTGGTCAACAGTGTCAAAGGCCTTCCTGAAGTCCAGAAAGACTACATCCACGGCAACACCTGCATCCAATGCTTTTGTGACCTGATCGTAAAAGGCAATCAGGCTGGTCTGACATGATCTGCCCCTAATGAAACCATGCTGGTTGTCCTTGAGCATCATCCCCAATGCCGGCCCATCACAGATGTGCTCCTTGATGATCTTCTCAAAGAGTTTCCCCAGGATTGAGGTAAGACTGACGGGCCTGTAGTTGCCCGGGTCCTCCCTCCTCCCTTTTTTAAACATGGGGACCACATTGGCTATCTTCCAATCATCTGGCACCTGGCCCAAGCACCACGAGCGCTTGTAAAGCTGTGCCAAGGGCCCTCCAATAACCCCTGCTAGCTCCCTCAACACCCTGGGGTGGAGAGCATCTGGACCTGCTGATTTGAAAACGTCCAGCCCCTCCAGAAGCACTCTAACCCGGTCCTCCTCAACCTTAGGTCTGGAGGCATTCCCCTAACCACCAGACTGCCCAGCGTATCTTGCATTGGCCCCACGTTTCCCGGTGCCTTCTTCATCCTCCCTATATATTTGAAAAAGGACTTTTTATTATCTTTGATCTTGGACACTTGTCCTAGCTCTATGTCTGCCTTAGCTTTCCTAACAGCCCCCCTACAGGCCTGAGCAGTGGAGGTATACTCCTCTTTGGAGGTAGCCCCCCCCCTTCCACCGGGTGTACGCTGCCTTTTTGGCAACCAGACATTCCCGGACGTCCTTGGTGAGCCAGGGGGGCTTTTGGGCACTCTTGCCCCCCCTTGCTTCTTGTTGGGATCATCACCCCTTGTGCCCTGGGTATCGTCTCCTTAAGGAATGACCACTCATCTTGGGCACTGAGTTCCCCTGCCCTCAAGAACCCCAGCACCTTTCCCAGTAATCTCAACTTGTTGAAGTTGGCCCTCTTGAAGTCTAGGGCTACCACCTTGCTGCAGGCCCTTGTCACCCTGTGCTGGATGATGAATTCCAGCAAGCGATGATCACTATCACCCAGGTGGTCAAGGACCTGGACCTCCTTTACCAGATCATCGCCTGTGGCCAACACCAGGTCCAACAGAGCATTTCCTCTGGTGGGATTATGCACCTCCTGGGTTAAGTGGAGGGCCTGTATCTCGGCCAGGAGCCTCCTGGAACGGTCTGACCTGGCTGACTGCTCCTCCCAGCAGATGTCCAGGTAATTTAGATAACCCATGACAACTACATCCCTTGCCTTAAGTGCTTCTGCAAGCTGGCCCGAAAATTCCTAGTCCAGCTCCTCCCCTTGGTTGGGGGGTCTGTAGTAGACCCCCACCATTAAATCCCTCTCCCCCCAACCCCCTTGCATCTTGACCCAGAGCACTTCAGCTTGCCCCTCCTCTGACCCCTTTTTGCTGGCAGAGGATGTGTATTGCTCTTTGACGTGTTGCCAGCCTCCAGCCCCGAGCTAACACTCTGAGACAAGGTGAGGGTTCAGTGCATGCATATGTTGATGACGTGGAGCTTTTCAATCTCCCTCCCTGCTTGGTCATACTGTCTGCAGCAAACTGACAGGCGAGCTGTGGTGGGGGGTGGGGAGGGGGGCGGGCAGCTGATAACAGTCTTTATTACCCGATTAGCAAAACAATAGCCTCTCTCCACATTACTTCAAACTTCTTAAACAGCTTACCAGTTGACCTGTTGATTAGCTCCAAAAGCCCTAAGCAGTTACTGTTCTGTCTGCCTATCCCAGTGAAACTGGAGAGAGACACACAGAAACCTCTCTGCATTAGCTAGCATACCACATGCTGTGTGCAAAGAGGAGGAAGGGATCTCTGCTTAAGCTGCGAGTGGTGAGAGAGGGGGTCTTCAGGCAGCCAGCAGACCCTGCTGTGCCTGCAAGTCTGTGCCAAGATCCAGCCAGGGAGAGGAGGGGAGGGGCCAGCCCTGCTGTGGAGCACAGAGCCCCGCCCAGCCCAGAGAGCTTGCCAGGATGCTGAGGGGCTCTGATTTAACTTAAACCAGCAAGGGGTCTGGGACAGACATTGCATAAACTAGTTTGAGGCAAATCAATTAAGTCTGATATTACATTCAGCAAGGTTTATCTCAAACCTGTTTCAGCCATTTTCAAACTGGTTTATATGCACTGAACATCTCTTCTGTTACAGGTTTAAACCATTCTTTGATCATTTAAACTGGTTTATGTGTAATATCTGTCCCTAGCCTAAGCATGTGTCTACATGTGCTATTAATGCTATTAAGGCTTACTGCACAGTAAGCCTTCCCTGGGAGGCTTGGGGAAGTTGGGAGTTGTTGGGAGTAA
The DNA here is from genome assembly GCF_030867095.1 of Alligator mississippiensis. NCBI lineage: Eukaryota > Metazoa > Chordata > Crocodylia > Alligatoridae > Alligator > Alligator mississippiensis. The sequence continues at coordinate 44,377,399 of NC_081832.1, forward strand.
ATCTGGCCAGCCTAGCTGGGGGCTAGCTGAGAGCTGTCCCAGAAGCAGGACAGCTCCCAGCCAGCCCCAGGCTGCTTGCGGAAATCCCTGCCTAGCTGGGGGGCTACCTGGGAGCTGCCTCAGAAATGCGACAGCTCCTGGCCAGCCCCTGGCTGAGTGGAGAAGCAGAGAGCTCCCCAGACCCAGTCCTGCTCCGCTACTGGCTCCTGAAAGGCACCAAGTTGGTGGGGCAGAGAGCTACCCCCTGCAACGCTGCTTGACTCCTGGGAGGAGCCAGAAGCTGATCAGCACCAGGACCAGAGGAGTTCCCTGTCCACTGTGCGTGCCCCCTGGTGTTGCGGCTCACCAGGAGCAAATTTGCTCCCAGTCAGCATCTACACATGTGCTAGTTTACTACCTGTATTTACAGGTAGTAGCTACTGCACAGTAGACTAATTTACAGTAGACAGTGATGCTTTACTATGTGCTAAATTAATCTATTGATCAGTAAAGCATCTCGTGTAGACACACCCTAAGAGCCAAGAGAGGTAGTTAGCTGTTTTTATCTGAAGTCAGACAGAAGGTGGGTTAGATATGCATCTTACAGACTAACTATATAAGATATATAGAGCACAAGCTTTGGCGAACTGCAGTTCACTTCACCAGATGCTATGAAAGAGCATCAGAGTCTCCAATCAAGGATTATCTTCCCTGCCTACTGGTGAACGAGGAAATGGGGACATGGTGGAATTGCATCCATGTGTTACCCTAACTTTGAACAGCCTGTAACCATCTAGAGCTTCCACCTGCATTGTTTCACTGAGCCCAGGAGGCCAGCAGACTGCATTTCACAGTAGTAGGCCAGCTATCCAGCTATCGCTTTAGTGCCTTCTTCCACAGCTACTCTTCTCAGGTCCACTTTCTAGGAACCCAGGTTTGTGCTTCAATCAATGTTAACAGCATGCACATCCCATCTTCCAGCACTGCTGCCTACATCTGGCAGTGGTGCTGAGGCTGCTACTTGGCCCTACTAAGTATAATGCCATTGGGCTAGAACTGCCATCTATGGCCTGCCTCATAATACAGCTGGGTATCAAACTCTGAAAGCCATTTAGAAGAGCAGTTCCAGAAAGCATTGGTCCCAGGATGACTGAGCAATCCTTTTCTGCAGTACATACATAAAGCTACATGACTCAGCGCATTTAGAGGGCTACCGGGTTGAACAGCTCAGAAAGTATTTGCTTAATTTTTGCTGTTGTTGCTGGTTGATGCCAATTTATCAAAAGGTCAGCCTTTAGAGGAAACATTAGTTTTGATGAAATTGCCTCTGGTTAGCCAATATCCTGCTAGTAAGGGAAGTCAACTGGGATATGAAAGCATCAGGTTCAAATCACTCTTCTACCTGTTTTAGAGAAAAGGTTGCAGTCAGTCTCCCTCCTGCCTGAGGTAAATGCCCACATCAGAGTCAGTGTCTCTCTGACCCAATGAATAGTTAATTAATTGCACAAAGTGGAGCTTCTCCCACAAGGAATAATGAGAGGGGGCTGCCTCTGTAGCCAGTGGTTAGGGAACTTGCAAGGCCCAAGGAAGATCTAGATTCAAGTCCATGCCCTCAATCAGGCAGGCAAGGACTTGACTCTGGAGCTTTACCCCCTCTTTTAAAATTAAATTGAGAATGTACTCCACCAAAAACCAAAACTAAAAGTCATGGGACAGATGGGAAAGGACACATGCATCCATGCATTAAAATTAGAAATTCCTTGCATTGCAACACAAGGAATAAAGCCTAAATGTGGCACTCCCAGACATCACCCGCAGCTGAACCTTGGGCAGCTAAGTTTTGAAGAGAAAAGATACCATTGACCTGTCAGATGGGGTTCCCCCAGATTGTTCACTTGGATTAAGGCCTAAATACTTCGCTGTCTCTGACCCTAAGTGTACCACCAGCTGTCACATATGAAATCTGGTAGACTGGAAAACAGGGTTCCAGCCTGGGCTCCATGGTCATGCTGCCCTTCTCCCCCCTACCCTGCTTTCTCACCACTGCCGCTTCTCCCCGCCGGCTCCAGCACCACATGCAAGAGCAAATCCCACTCTACTGCTGCCCCACCCTGGGCCCCCGCTAGCTGTCACTCACCTCTGAATGTGCTGCTGCCGCCATCGCTCCTTCTCCCCAGCCCTGCGCTGAGCGTTATAACAAAACGGTAGTCCCCCCCGTTGGGGGATGGGGGGACTACCGCCACTGCTGGCCCGCTGAGCAATCCTTGCAAAGCCAGCGGATCACGGCACTCAAGGGAGCCCACCCCGGCCCCAGCCCTGGTAAAATCTGTGGGCAAGGAAGGAGCACCCCAGGGGGCACTTGCCTGCCTGTACACTAATGCCAGAAGCCTGGGGAATAAGCAGGAGGAACTCATTCTCCTGCTCAGTGCAAACAATTACGATGTCATAGGGATAACGGAGACCTGGTGGGACTCCACCCATGACTGGACCACGGGGATAGATGGCTATACCCTGTACAGGAGGGATCGTGTAGAGAAAAGGGGCGGGGGTGTAGCTCTCTATGTTAGGGAAAGCTATGCGTCCCTGCAAGCCGATATTGGTGACCAGGGTGAACGGCTGGAGACCCTCTGGGTTAAAATCCATGGGGAACACGGCACAGGGGACACAATGATGGGAGTCTATTACAGACCTCCCACCCAAAAGTCCTGAGCTTGACCAGGAGTTTGCCCAGGAACTGGCTGAGGCAGCTTGCTCCAGGACCATGGTTGTCATGGGTGACTTCAATTACCCAGACATCTCGTGGGAGGATCGCTCAGCAAAATCTGAGCGGTCGCAGAGCTTCCTCTCATGCGTGGATGACCTCTACCTGACTCAAGAAGTCTATGGGCCAACGAGAGGCAAAGCGCTGCTCAACCTGGTACTGGCTACTGGGGATGACCTAGTCGGCGACCTAGTGATCGATGGGAAGCTGGGTGACAGCGACCACGAGCTGATCACCTTCACCATCCACCGAAAAGCTGGCAAGTCAGTCAGCAACACGCAAGTCCTTGACTTCAGGAAAGCCGACTTTGACAAGCTCAGGAGGCTTGTCAGTGAGGCCCTAAGGGACTGTGACCACAGGGAGAGGGGAGTTCAAGAAGAGTGGTTGCTCCTCAAGGGACCGATCCTCAATGCCCAAACTAAGTCTATTCCATCTCGGAGGAAAGGCAGCAAGAGGGCACAGCAGCCCCCCTGGCTCTCCAGGGACCTAGCAGACCTCCTGAGGCTAAAAAGAAAGGCCTACAAAGGATGGAGGATGGGAGTCACCTCCAAGGAGGATTATTCTGCACTGGTCCGGTCCTGTAGGGAGCTGACCAGGAAAGCCAAGGCTGCAACTGAACTCCAGCTAGCTTTGAGCATCAAGGACAATAAAAAGTCCTTTTTCAGATACGTGGGGAGCCGGAGGAAAAGCAGGGGCAATGTTGGACCCCTGCTGAACCAGATGGGGCAACTGACAACTGACACCCAGGAAAAAGCCAACCTATTAAATAGGTACTTTGCGTCGGTCTTTCATCAGCCCCATGGGACGCCCATGCCCGCTACAGGGCCGGGAAGTCCGGGTGAGGGTGATCCCCTGCCCTCCATTAATGCTGACTTCATGAAGGAACATCTTGAGAAGCTGGATACCTTCAAGTCAGCCGGCCCTGACAATCTTCACCCCAGGGTACTCAAGGAGCTGGCGAACATCACAGCCCAGCCTCTAGCGCGGATCTTTGAAAACTCTTGGTGCTCTGGTGTAGTGGCCGAAGACTGGAAGAAGGCCAATGTGGTGCCTATCTTCAAGAAAGGGAGGAAACTGGATCCGGCTAACTATAGGCCCATCAGCCTGACTTCTATCCCGGGGAAGATCTTAGAAAAGTTTATTAAAGAGGCCATCCTTAATGGACTGGCCGACGCCAACATCTTAAGGGATAGCCAGCACGGGTTTGTTGCGGGTAGGTCTTGCTTGACCAATCTCATTTCCTTCTATGACCAGGTGACCTATCACCTGGACAAGGGAGATGAGATTGATGTCATATATCTTGACTTCAAAAAAGCCTTCGATCTGGTGTCCCATGATCGTCTCTTGGAGAAACTGGCCAATTGTCGCCTTGGGTCCTCCACGATCCACTGGCTGGAAAATTGGCCCCGTGGTCGGACCCAGAGGGTAGTAATTGATGGAAGTCACTCATCGTGGTGTCCTGTGACCAGTGGGGTCCCCCAGGGCTCTGTCCTTGGACCCATACTGTTCAACATCTTCATTAATGATGTGGACACTGGAGTCAGAAGCGGACTGGCCAAGTTCGCAGATGACACCAAACTTTGGGGCAAAGCATCCACACCAGAAGACAGGCAGATGATCCAGGCTGACCTGGACAGGCTCAGCAAGTGGGCGGATGAGAATCTGATGGTGTTCAACGCCGATAAATGCAAGGTTCTCCACCTTGGGAAAAAAAACCTGCAGCATCCTTATAGGCTCGGCAGTGCTATGTTGGCTAGCACTATGGAAGAAAGAGACTTGGGGGTCATCATTGACCACAAGATGAACATGAGCCTGCAATGCGATGCTGCGGCTAGTAAAGCGACCAAAACGCTGGCTTGCATCCATAGATGCTTCTCAAGCAAATCCCGGGACGTCATTCTCCCCCTGTACTCGGCCTTAGTGAGGCCGCAGGTGGAGTACTGCGTCCAGTTTTGGGCTCCACAATTCAAAAAGGATGTGGAGAAGCTTGAGAGAGTCCAGAAGAGAGCCACGCGCATGATCAGAGGTCAGGGAAGCAGACCCTACGATGACAGGCTGAGAGCCCTGGGGCTCTTTAGCCTGGAAAAGCACAGGCTCAGGGGTGATCTGATGGCCACCTACAAGTTTATCAGGGGTGACCACCAGTATCTAGGGGAACGTTTGTTCACCAGAGCGCCCCAAGGGATGACAAGGTCGAATGGTCACAAACTACTACAAGATCGTTTCAGGCTGGACATAAGGAAGAATTTCTTTACTGTCCGAGCCCCCAAGGTCTGGAACAGCCTGCCACTGGAGGTGGTTCAAGTGCCTTCATTGAACACCTTCAAGACAAAACTGGATGCTCATCTTGCTGGGATCCTATGACCCCAGCTGACTTCCTGCCCTTTGGGCGGGGGGCTGGACTCGATGATCTTCCGAGGTCCCTTCCAGCCCTAATGTCTATGAAATCTATGAAATCTATGAAAACGCTCTGAGTGCTAAGTGAAATAGGTTATGTATTTTAAATGAGCGTTATAGCTAAATCGCAGTAAGCGAAACCACGTTAAGTGGGGGTTGCCTGTAACTATTTCTTGGCACCCACAGGTTGAGACAGTTCAGATAGACCATTGCATATGCTCACTTATTATACAATTGCAGGGTTTGAAACATGCACATAGTGTACTCACAGTTTGTATGGGTGTATACAATTGGCACTGTGGCCCTTTAGTAAGGCTAGTACTGAACAAGAGCTGGAATTTCTTTGGAGCACGTGCAAAGGCCCAGATGGTTCCCTTGCAGTTTTGGGTGAAGATACAAGTGGCCAACACCTGGGTAACATTCCACATTTGAGTTGAATTTGCTATGAAATCTTGGTTCTTAGTCTAAAACTGTCTGCCCTCAACAGTTCCCTGATCCATCTAGCTTTTCACTAGCTGGGTGGGAATAATCATGCCTACTAAATCCTTTGGAAAAGCAATTGTGTGATGATGAATGATCCAGTAGTCACGGAACTAGCTTAGGCCTTAGGAAAACTAGCTTCAGTCCTTTTCTCTGTCACAGATGTTGAGAGAAGATCCAGTACCTAGACTCCTACCGGCCCCACACAGACTTTTAGTATCAAGGCCCCCCTTCACCACTCTGCAGCATTTTATTTTGTTACAAAAGTCTTTATCACATCTGTGGTATTGATGTCTTTAAATAGTTTGTTCTCAATTAATAACACTGCCAGTCCTGTATATGTGCAATATTAAGACTTTATTTGCAATTGTAATTTTTGAATTTTTTTCATTTTCGGGCCCTCTTTCTATCCGGGCCTCAGGCGGCCGCCTGGTTCTCCTATGCCTGTGTCAGGATCTGACAAGATCCAGAAGAATACTCGGGTGCCCAACCTGTATGTCAGACAATTTCAGTGCCTACATCCAAATAAGCAATCCAAATAAGCAATCCACAAACCAACCCCCGCTCCAACAGGCCCTTGGCACCTATGCTTTCTCTTGAAATCTCCCTTAGGTGACTAAAGTTCAAGTACCGCATGTGCCCATCTTGGCTGAGTTGCCATCTTGGCCCCCAAGCCAAGTCTATGGCATTCAGGCCCAGACTCAAAATGGGACATACACGTGCTAGTCACTTCTCAGTCTGAACTGACGTGCCTGTTCTCTAATTTGTGAATGAGCAAAAGCCTGCCTAAATGTTAAGTGCATCAAAGCCCCAGGCATTTCAGTGCAGGTCTATGTGGTCTAGTGCTTAGATGCAAAGGGACCAAGGTGCTTGTAAATGTTGCTCTTATGAATACTTGGTGCACCCACCATTTTGAATGGGGTGTGCATGTTAGGGTCTGGATCCTGCCTAAGGCTATTTGGGATTCACAAGCTGAGCACCCCTGTGCACAAGTCCACCACCCAGTACACACCAACAGCATCAGATCCAGCACTCAGGATCACCTTCCCTGGAAAGCAACCAGGTAGCGGAATAGGCTGAGATGAGAGCACTCTCCACCCTCTTATTGTATTAGGACCACCAAAGAGTCAGGAATGCAAGACTCATGGGGCCAGAGGGAAGGCAGGCAAGCGGTGGCATGACTGCACAACAGTGATGCAAGCACTTCCCTAAGAAAGAAGCACTCCTGAGTCGTGGTCCCTGTTCCCTTTGCTATTTTTGCATTGTATCCAATGACTCTTCAATGCAAAATGTATAAGGGGATCTGCCCAAAAGGGGGAAGAGGAGGGGCACTAGTTGCAGTTGGCTTCCAGGGGCATATTTGATTTCAGTCTGTCTCAGCCGTCTCCTGTAGCCAGTGAGGGTTTTATCACAATCTGAGCGTCTTCACGGTTCTGCTGTTCCAAGCTCCAGGAAGCTGACTGCCAGCCCTTCATTTTGCTGCAGTGAAGGCATCATTGCGCTGCTGCAGAGAAGCAGGCAGCTTAATAAATAAATAAATAAATAAATAATCAAGCCCAGGTGGCTGAATTCCAGGATGGCAGAGTACAGCTATTATTCGATGATTATTCACGTCTCCTAAATCTATCCCCCATGCCAAGAGACTGTAATGACTTGGGGGTATATATCCACCTGAGGCAGATAGCCAGCTCCTAATGGCAACCTCTGCTCCAGCTGTCATCCTGAAGACATGGGAGGGGATGGTGGAATAAGTATAGAGGGCAGCACCATGCATTCTTAGAGTAACTTGGTGGAGGAGGATCCTGAAGAGCTTAGATACAAGAGGAAACCCTCCCCAACCTAGTTAGGCAGAAGATAGGCAGCTAGAGTAGGAATCACACTATCTAAGGAATTTGAAGGAGGTTGGCTCTCATCCAGTTTGGGAGACTGGGTGATCACAGAACTAACAGGCCAGCAGTCTCAGACATGCCTAGACCAGAGGCTGTCTTATGGCTCCATGACCAGGATGTGTGCAACTATGTGCTACATGTATACATGCATACACATATGCAGGCACACATTGGCTGTCCTGTTGCTCCCTGCATGCCTTGCAAAGCCCCCTCTAGAAGAAGTGCCACTGCTCATGGTCTAAGCGCAGTTACACACAGGGGCTTGCTGTGTGATGAGAAAAGACCTGATGAAGCCCTGATACAATCTGGCAGCCACAGTATTGATCAGCTGCTTACTGTGACAGACATTGCTTGTCACGTGTCTGCATCTCTCCGAGATTTCCAGTGCATGTATCACCAACTTGTCCAAGCCACATCCTTGTCCTAGTGAACCTCAGGATCCCTCACAGAACTCCTGGGTCCGCCTTGTCCCAAGGGTCACCAGTGCCAAGCTGTAGCTGAGACAACCAGCTGATTCTCTGCCTACCTGAAAGATCACTTCTCAGCTCATGAGCCGCAGCCATAGCTACAATAAGCTGCAAACTCTCTTGGCAGGGTGTTCTCTACGAAAGCTCCATGATATGCCCCAAACCCTGCTCTGGAGAAGTCCTGATTTGCTAACTTTCAGAGGAAGCTGCCGGACCCATTTCATTCAGCCTGTGAGCTGAGACTTGGGAAAGTGAACTGTGTCTGAGTTGTGGGGGTGTTTTCGTTTGTATTAAAACTGCTGGCAAGAGGAGGAGGTTGGAGGTTGGAAGGATGGTACAATGAGCATCTCGCTAGGTTGAGACTGTTAGAACTGGCACAGAACAGGATGGAGGGAGCAGCACAGGAAGATGGAGGGAAGAATTTAGAGGAGGCATCAAAAAGTCAGTTTGTGTGCATGTGGCTGGGATGTGAGCTGCAGCTAAAGCGTCTCTGTACATAGCTGTTCTAATAAATGGGCAATTTAGTTTTAGATACACAGAGGCCTCTTGTGTTATTATGCAGCATGGAGTACAATCAGGCAGATTTGAGAAATCTGCTTTCAGTTTCCATCCCTGCCATACATTCCTGGTGTGACCACTTGTGCTACCCTTGTGTTTCTGCAAACTGGACCTAGTACTGCCCTGCTTTGTACAGGTGTGCTATGTACTAAATCCATTATTGACTTTGAGGCTTTCAGATACAAGGGCCATGGGTTTAAAGCCCATAGTAATAGGGTGTCAGTTTGAAATGGGAAGTAGAAAATTACCATACAAAGCTGAGGCTGATGCTGCTGGAAAGATGTAGGTCATCATTCGTTACTAGTTCAGTTACCTATGCAGCAATGTGTCCGGGGCATCCAGGCTAACACCTACAGCCTCATGCAGAAGTAATGAGATACAGAGTGGGATCAAGTGGTCAGAAGGGCTTGGGTTGTACAGTATTCTTTACCCAAAAAAAGTGCCTCAAACAAAGCGGTGCCCCTAGTGACTTCACTCAGTACTGACTCACATCAGGGAGTGCCTCTACTGGATCCATAACTCCGCAGTTTGGCATGTTTCTTGGGGTGGGTTCTCTTAACTAAGTATTGACAATTCATGACCCAGCTCTGGCTGCAGCAGCTGAGAAGATCACAGCCCGAGGGGGTCTGGCTGCAGGCTAATCATATTCCATATTTCATTATGATGTATATTAAGCTGAAATTTGCAGATGCTTAATCACTGCAAGGCATTCCAAGCACACAGTCCTCTCTCTAGCCCAGCAGCTCTGTGCAAACACCAAAAAGAAGCCCTGCTAACTATCCTACCACATGGTGTCCTGGAATCTTTACAGACCATTTCACCTTCACAAATAGCCTTGGAAATGCTCTCTGCATCTCCGTCTCCTGCAGTAGCCAGATAGCGCAGCTGCCTGGTCTGCAGCTTTCCAGCCCCTCTTAAGCATTTCCCAGCACACCATGCAAATGCAAGGCTCTAGAATTTACACCGGAGATGAGCAAACTAGTTCCTGTCAAATAAGATCTTCGCCCGAAGCTCAAAGGAAATGTGAACCATATTTTATAGAGGTCTGGAAAAACTTCAGCTGTTGGGTTTTTTTAATGATTTTCCCATATCCTTTTGCCCTTCTGGTATCTAGGAGGGAATGGTAAAATATCATGGAAAAAAATTGCCCTGGGTAGTTCTGGAAATAATGGAAATCTCCTGAGAAAACTCTTTGGGGAAGAGTCCTGAAACTGGAGGAAGGCCATCTCAATTTTAGGGGTGGAAAAGCAAAGCTCTCTGGCGTGCAGGAAGACAGCAAGCAGGCCTGGGAAGGGTTAATCAGTTACTGTCCTTGCTGTTTTTTCCAGGCCCTCCTGCACCAGATTCTTCCGTTTCTCTTGGCAGACACTAGACTCTTGGGCTCAGAAAATCAGCTGACCATGTGACCCTGGAGAGTCCCTGGAATCTGATGGCAAGCGGCAGACAGAGGAAGTCACTCTGCGGCTTATTAGGAAAGCAGCAATCTCTGTCCAGGGGATGCGGGCGCCAAGTGAGTGGCAGCAGCAGCAGCAAAATAAACAGGGCATCAGGCAGGAGACGCAGAAACCAGACGATTCCGTTCTCCTATTTAGAGCTCTTTCCCTCTTCAACAACATTGTCTCAGCAGTGCGTGCATGCACACAGGCTTCTCATTAGTATTAATATACTAGAGTAAAATATCACATGCTGCCATATCATGAAATATACAGGAAGGGGACAGTGCTTACTAATCACCTTAATAGTGGTGTAAGTGTTCGTCCTTCCCTGTGTTTCACAGACTTTGATAGTTGCTTTCCCTGTGGTCTCTTTCCAGCACTGTGGAATTCCAATTATCCAAAGAGAAACACTGCATTTGTTTGGTGAATTAGGAATGCAGCTAATCAGGGAAGAGGGAATCAACAGAGGGGCACGTGCTGGCTGACGGTGCCACAAGGAAGCTGGGGTGATCAGTAGAGCCCCTTGAACTAAATTCTGTTCACTCTGACTCACTTATTCGTAAATATTCAGACAACTGACAGCTGGGTGCTTGTGAAAATGTTCGTACTTCCAGAAAGCATCGCAACATATAGCACAAATAACTCTTTGTCCCAGAATCTGCAGCAGCAGAGTGTGATTTGCTGGTCACGATGGCTTAATCTCCTGTCGAAAATACTTGGCCTCAGTTCTACAAGGTAGTTAGGGAAAGACAGCAATGTAACTAGAGGCACCAGTGCCAGGTGCTGCTTTTGAGGGAGAACAAGAATGGTGGTGTCTGTTGGCCCAGCTACCACCATTGCCCTGGCTGCCACTGCTACCTACAGCACAGAAACTGCTTGTAAAATCTCTGGGTAAAGAGACCAGTTTTCAGGAAGCAAACTCCAGGACACAGTCCCGTGTACTCCACAGTCTATATGACTTCTGGGGCTGATGAGCATAGCTGCCTGGCTGCAGTACTGTGGCCAGGCTGGTAAGTAAGGCCACACTGGAAACAGCTTTGCCACATTCACACAGCCCCAGGCGGCTCTGAGCTGTGTCCTCTCAGTGATATGACTGGGACCAAATTTGAGACATTTCTTGTTTCAAGGTCTCTTTGGAGACACCCAAAATTTAGAACAGTCCCAGAAAATTTGATAGGTTTATATTTAAACATGTGTCTAAGTATAAGCACATGACTAGTCCCTTTGGCTGCAACAAGACTACTCACGTACTTAATCTAGGCACATGTTTTGAGGCCTCCATCACCCCATCAGAGAGCTAGAAAAACATCAGGAAATGTAGGTTCCCAGCCACATACTGTGAATAATAAATAGGAACTAGTCAAGGGAAATAGTCTGTGAACAACTCCTAATTATGAACATCACTTGACCAAAGCCTTTGGAAAAACACAATATGAAGTATGAACCAAATATATCTCTGTTGTAACCTAATTATCACCATAGTTGGATTTGGCCTACTTGACAATCAAATTGATACCAGAAAGTTGAATAAAATGTCAGCTAACTATATAAATATTAAGCTTATTTGTTATTTGTATTGCCTACCCTAGTGTATAAAAGTCCTTGGCATGGACCAAGATACTCTTGTGCCAGGTGCAACACACAGGACATGCCTACACGTGCAGTCAGCACAACTGAATAAACTCTGGTGCAGTTCACGCCAGAGTGTATTGCTCCCGAGTGCGCTGTTTGCACATGTGCTCAGGACTCCAATACATTGTGCCAGGGCAACGCAGCCCCAGCCAGCAGGAGGCCCTGGGGGGTCAGCCTGCCAGCCTAGGGCTACTCTAACCTGGCTCAACATGCTGTGGAGGGGCTGGCTGAGGCACAAGGATGCTTTAGCGTGGGGCTAGCCAGCAGGCAACCACTGCACTAAAGCACCCTCATGCCCTAGGCAGCCCCATCAGCATCTACATGTGCACTGTGGCAGAGTAAATAATTCTGCCATAGGATAATACTTGTGTCTTGCAGTACTCTCCTATGGCAGAGTTAATGAGTTTACTCCGTGCTAATAGCATTTGCACATGTAGACGCTGATGTTTTAGGAGAGAGCTAATTAGGCAACTGCAGTAAGTGACTCATGTAGATGCACTCACAGAAAACAAGAAGACAACTCCTGCCCTGAAGACCTGTCAGTCAAAGACAGGAAATTAAATGGAAACAGGCAGACAAGGGAGAACAAGGAAACAGTATTGGTCAGCGTGCAAGGCAGCGGTCTCTGTGCATCAGCAGCCTAACCACTGTCAACTTTAACATACAATTTATCACTTTATACCCTGAGTTGGCCATTCACTCCCCTAAGAAAATATTTCCCTAACCAGTTCTTCATCCACAGCCCAGGGATGGCAACAGGAGTCTTCCCACTGTCCTCAGAGAGCTTTCCATCAGGCCTCTAGAGATATGCCAAGTCTGTTGGGTTTGGATTCATCAGTGATTGAATACCAACACTAAGTTTTCATCAGATGCCAAATCTGATTCAAATCTAGATAAAAAAACAACATACTCTTTCTGGGGGAGGAAGGAGAGAGAGGAAGGGAAGAATTTATTCCAGTGGTGCTTTAAAATTAAAAAATCAATACAAATTCCATACTTTTCATTTGGAATACACTAGCAACTACAGACCTCAAACAAGCTCAGGGCCCTGTGGTATTAGGCGCTATGCAGACACATTGAAAGAGGAAGTGTTTGTACCGGGGACCTTACAGTCAAAACTGATGAGGGAAGAAAGGAAGGGAAGCAAGTTGCTCTAGTTCCCATAGCAGATCAGCAAAAGAAGTGGGCATAGGATTCAAGTGTCCTGAGACCCTGCCCAAAAACCTGTTCAGCAGACCTCAGTGCCTCCTGATGGGAGCCTCTAGACAGGGGCTGAATCCCATGACTTGACTGATCAGTTGTTGAGCAGCTTTGGACTGACACAAACTACAAAACCAGACAGGATTGGGGCCCCTGGGTCCAGGTTCCTGCTATCAGAGGAACCATATCATATGGTCCCTTCCACAAGTTGCTCAAACTCCATCTTAAAAACAGTCAGTTTGTGGGCCTGAGTACTCTTACAGGAAGACTATTCCAGAACCTCCCACTCTGGTGGTCAGAGATTTTCTTCTCGTTGGATGCATCTACATGAGATGCTTTACCACGCAGTAGACTAATTGACTGTGCAGTAAAGCGTCACCATATACACGTGCAGGCACTTACTGTGGAGTCAATTAGTCTACTGCATGGTTAATTTGCTACTTGCAAATGCAGGTAACAATTTAACCGTGCCATAGTAACTGCATAGTAGCACACATGTAGATGCCAACAGGGAGCAAATTTGCTCCCAGTTAGCCCCACCACCAAGAAGCCACCATCCTCGGGCTATCCCCAAAGCCATGGAGCTTGGAGCTGCTCCAGGCCCAAGGCTGGGGTGGCTCTTTGCCTGCCCCAGCCTGCCCTTTAAAACTCTGCAATGACCCCAGAGGTCTGTGCCACCTGCTGCCAGCCTCTGGCCACCAGGTCTCACAGCAGTAGCCCCAGGCAAGCCTCAGCACCTCCTTGGACCCTGGCACTGGCCCCTGGCCCACTCCGCTGCCTGCCTGCCTGTCCTGTACCATGTCCCTGTGCTGGGCACTGCAGACACCTGCCCAGGTCCATCAGTCCCAGACTCTCACCCACAGCACCTGAGGGCCATTGAGGCAACCACGTTGGCATCATCCCCAACACCACACACTGCCTCCTGGGGATGGAACTGGTCCGATGAGGAGACCACAGACCTCATGGTGCTGTGGAACAAAGCTGAGATCCTGAGCCAGTTCACCTGTAACAGGCGCTCCAACACCCACATCTAAGTGGGCGTGGCAAGCTGTATGCAGGAGCGTGGGCACAAGCAGTTGGTGTGCCAGCGGCCCATAAAGGTCAAGGGCCTGGAGGCACAGTGGGTCTACATCACCGACCACAACCACAGGTTGGGGGCAGCCCACAGGCCCATGTTATTTATGTGGCAGCTGGACCACATCTTCACACCCCAGGACCGTGGGTGGAGCTGTGCCGTGTATTCCAGCACAGAGCCTCCGCCATGGCCTGGCAGCAGCAACAAGACACCAGGAGCCTGTCCCACTGTGGCCCCCGCCTCCAGTGTCATCCAGCAGCTCCAGCAGCCTACATGCGCACTAGATCTAGGTGCGCAGCCAGTGCCCCCTTGGCTAGGTAGGCACAGGCCCCTCATACACGGAGAAATGCATTGATGCTAGTAGTGATGTCATCCTCGGCTGTGAGGGGCAGGGAGGTGTAGCATAGGCACAAGTACCCCTCCAGGCAGCAGCAAACATTGCAGGGAAGCACAGGCTTGCCCACTGCACCGTTGAAGCTCAGGATCCTATGCTACCTGCCATGTCTCTCAGATGTTATGCAGTACACAGGCTGCAATGATGACACAGGGGATGTTGGCCTCCATGACTTCAAGGCAGGTGGTGAGGGTGCACCAATGTCCCTTCAGGCAGCTGAAGGCGCACTCCACCAGTGCACGGGTCTGGCCCAAGCACCTGTTAAAATGTGCCTGCCAGAGGAGGAGTGGGTAGGTGAGGTACCCAATGAGGAGGAGTGGTACTGCCACCTTGTCCAGCCGGAGGCCCAGCACCGCTGGCACAAAGTACCTGCTGTCCACCAGGTCTGGCAGGGCAGAGTTCCAAAAGATGCAGGCATTGTAGGCACTGGCCACCCGGCCAGCGTTTATATTGGCGAAGGCACCATGGTGGTTGACAGCCGGCAGCACAATGGAGTGAAAGTCCCATGAGCTCTAGTAGGGGCAGTCGGCACAGGACAGGCAGGTGAGGGGGATGTGGGTCCCATCCAGAGCCCTAGTGCACTGGGGGAAGCCCATGGCGTGGAACCCTGCCACCACTGCCAGGGAGCCATGGACCTGGAGTACGGTGTGCCCCAGCATATCCTGGAGGGCATTGCACACCTCCAGGGCAGCCTTCCCAGAGGTTTCCTTGCCCATTCCAAAGACGTGGTCAACATAGTGCAGGCTGGCAGGCATGGCCAGCTTGAGCTGGGTGATGGCCAGCCGGGTTTCTGCGGGGAGGGGCTGCAGCATGGTGGTGCCCTGCCACTGCAGGTGGGGGCAGAGCTGGTTGAGGAGCTCCTGGAAGGTGGCCCAGATCATCTGAAAGGATTCCAGTTAGTGCTCATCATCCCAGGTGGTCTGGACAATGTGCAGCCACCAGTCTTGGCTGGCTGGGTGAGCCCACAGGCGGCAGAGCTGGAGACCCAGGAGCACATGGACAGCACTGGTGACACTGTCCACGTGCACATTGTTGGTGTACCTGCCAGGGTCCAGGAGCCAATCCAGAGGCTTGGCAGCAGTAGTGCAGTGACAGACACTCTGGAGAGCCTGGCCACGCCACACAGTATGGTGGAGCGGGCAGGCCCGAGACTGA
This sequence comes from Alligator mississippiensis, assembly GCF_030867095.1. NCBI lineage: Eukaryota > Metazoa > Chordata > Crocodylia > Alligatoridae > Alligator > Alligator mississippiensis. The sequence continues at coordinate 44,392,822 of NC_081832.1, forward strand.
CCTGGGCTAGGCAGCGGCTGCCACAGTGGCAAAGCACAGTAAGCAAGATGGCCAGCAGGAGCCTGGGACACAGGTCATTGCTCCCAGGGCCTGGGGATGCAGCAGCCATTGCAATCTGGTCACAGGCTCCACAAGCAGTGCGGGAGAGGACTGTGCCAGCACACTGCAACCTGCTCCGGGCCAGATAGGCAGGTGGCCAGGGAGCATGGCACAGGGCTGGATTTGAAAGAGGGCCCTTGGCTGCAGGCAGCTGTGGCTGGAGCCCCCAGCTCCCCATGGCTTGTGTAAGTGAGTGGAGCAGGGCCAGAGGAAGCCGGGAGCAGGCCAGTGCCATGAGGAGCAAATCTGTTCCCAAATGGGAACACATATAGACACCTGCCCAGGGTGGGCTTATGCCTCAGTAAACTACTGAGCAGTAAATTGATATAGCACTAATTGCATGCATAGATCCACCCATTTTAACATAAATTTTTCATGCACAATTAATACCCATTTGTTTTGTGACAACATTGTCCTTTGTCTTAAATAGTTCACTCTCTTCTCTAATGTATGCCCCTTGGACATATTTACAACCCACAGTCATATCCTTCCTTAGTCCTCATGTTTGAGGGTAAACAAACCAAACTCCTATAGTCTCTTTTAAGACAGCCTCTCCAACTCCTGGAGCATCTTAGTAGCCCTTCTCTGAACTTGTGCCAGTTGAGATTCAACTTGTGAATTCATTTGATAAAACAGAGCACAGCCCTTGTTGGGAGGGGGAAGGGAAGGAAGTGTTTCATTTGTTCCAGTAGTGCTTAAATACAAAACCATTAGCAAAAGCAAGAATACACTAAGTGGCAACGCTTACTTAGTTAAAAGGACAATATACAACATATGTCTTGCAGTAGAGTATGAGGGATATTGGCTGGATTCCACTGTCATTTACACCTGCATAATTCTTCTGATATCAGAGTGGTTCATACTGGGTGCATCTACACAAAACACTTTAGTATGCAGCAGACTAATTTGCTGCACAGTAAAACGTCACTGTCTACACATGCATGGCAATTAGGGCACAGTAGACTAATTTACGGCACTGCTGGATAGTCCCATCAGACTACCTGGCAGCACAGTAAATTACAGTGCTTAAATGCACCTGTAGACAGTGATGTCAGGATTAGTCTACTCAATCACATTACTTGCATATGTAGACATGCCCACTGAGGACTAGATCTGAGCTATGTACTGCAAAGCTTCAAAGACAAATTAAACCATTTATGATACAGTACTAATAATCTATGGCTGTGAGGAATAGGTGACTCTAATTAGCTTCTTTGCATTTACTAAATGCTCCCCGGCATTATGATATTCCTTAATAAGAAGGCCACAACATTCTTTTTGTTGAAATTGCTTTTGCTATAGAACAAGGAAAACAAAAGGAAGGAAGGAGTGCAAAGTCTCCATGAAGAGAGTATGGTGTGTGAGCTTCTTCTCCAGGATGCCAGAACAATTTGGGGATCAAAATAGCTGCTCCAGGAGCAGAGCTCTTGCAAATGGAAAGGTGTGGCACAAAGTAAACAGGGACATGACCGAAGTGTCACAGTAACAGCTTGGCAGCTGGGCCTGGGATAAGAGATGCAATTGATTGCCATTGAGCACAAGTTACAGGGCGCTAGGGGGGGAGGGTTTATGTGGTTATCTGTCAGATTTTTTTCAGGCCATTTGCTTGATGAGTCCTGGAATAACTCAAAATGAGGCAAAGCTTACTCTGTGGCAGGAATTATTTTGTCAAGGGATGTTTGAAAGGCACTGCCCCTTTCAAAGGACTTTCAGTGAAGAAGTTACTCTTGGCTTCTCTGGTGAAGGATAATTTAAAAGATATGGATCATATTATTATTCATTTACATTTTTAAAATATGCCTATTGATTTTGTGGGGCCATGGGCAGTCTCCTTGGACAGCTGCTCTCAGGGGGTAGAATGTACCTCTCCGCAGATATCCCGAACCCGGGATGTTTAACTGAGGGCTTTAACTGGGCTTGCCTCTCCTCTGACCTCTAAGGTTATTTCAAAGAAGACAGTTTACCTCAGGCCCATTTAACCTCTGCCCCCCCTGCCATGTTTGTGTCATTACGATGTAATGTTCATCTGCAAATGGTGGAAGCAAGACCTTCAGCTGGTGTAGATTAGAGTAACTTCTATGACATGCAGAATATTACAGTTTGATGACCTTACCATTTCCCTCATTACACTGCCCATCTCACTGTTGGCAGAGTAGGGCATAAAGGCCCCACTTCACCCACTTGCTGCCCACCCACAGTGGCAGTCTGAGGAGACCTCCTCCAGCATTTGCTGGTCTCTGCTGTATCTCCACCTACTCCATGCATAGGACAAGCTCCAGCCTTGCCTTGACCCGTCACTCAGGTACGTTTCCATTCCCATTCATTTTGAGCTGGGTGATGGCCAGCCGGAGCTGTGGATGCAACAACACTGACATGAAGTGTTTGGCTCTACCTGACACCGCCCTAACACTGAGTTTGCACTGTGAATCAGTTCTGTGACCACATATACACAGAAGGAACAACACAACTTGTGTGACACCGTAGTTTGAAGCACATAGAATCACACAAATATAAGTCTCAGGCAGAAAAAAAAAATCATTCAAAAAGGGGAAAATGGCCTTTTGTAAGATTCCCACACCTAGCAGAAAAAACATGTGGAAGTTAGATTCAGCTGAGTAATCGACAGCCTTAAACTGAAATGACATCTCTTATGAATGCAGCATTCAGGGACAGAAGGTCCATGCACAGAGATAAACAGGAATCTGAGTAAATCTGGCAGCTCTTTAAAAGAAATTACTAATGCTGTACGTGTCCATCAAGGGCTTCTGCATTATTCCTACAGGTAACACACATTGACAGTCATGACTGTACAGAGCTCTTTACAGTGATGTTCAGAGATCGTGTCTGGTATCGCAGTTTCAGGGATCTATGGCCAAATCTACCTTCATATAGCTTTCCTAGCTTTTTACTTTGGTAAGGCAAAAGAAGGCAGATTTAGACCAGCCTAGGAGATAGTATGGCAAGGAGTACCTTTCCATCACTAGCCACCACCCACTGACCAAAGAGGCAAAAGCAGGTAAGGAGGGGGTGGGCATTTCAGAGGAACATTTCTGGGCTTTAGGCAGAGGTGACTCCTGTAGATTTGGATAGATATTTGAACCCCATTGAGCCTCTTTTCAACTTCTTTCCAGGCTCCCTGCACACTTGTTCGTTCCTTAGGTTTTGTAACAAGAATGCTGGGGCTTGCATGGTTTTTTGTTTCCCTGACAGTCTGAGAAGCAAGGCAATCATTATGTGAAGGAGAGCCATTATTATTTCAGGATGCAAGTCACAAGAAAGAAGAGAAAACTTGGAAAGTAGAAAGAACCCACTCTCTGTGCCCAACCAACCCCAACCTCCCTTTGGTTTTGCCATTTGTAGACACAAGCTGATCATGCCAATTAAGTCCTGAATCCAGCCTTTAGCGCCTAGCATCGGAGAGACGGGTTGGGGAAAGCAAGAGGAAGAATCTTTCTCCTTCCCCCACAGGCAATGATCCAAACCTCTTGGGTCTGCAAAAATGGACTGGAAATCTCACAAGAACAGGCTCCCTCATGAGATTTTCTACTGCTTCCTGTTTCTTGTCAGGCAGGAAATACCAAGCAAACAGTTTCTTGCATTACTTCAAAACTTCCACTTCCAGTACCGGCCAGAATCCAGAGAGTGGAGGCCCGGATGGGAGAAAGACTAAAGGAGAAAGTTAATGAGACCTTATGAACCTTTAAGAAATGTCTTTTTTTGGGCACTGGGCTAGGTTATGTGAACTGTCTCACCCACCCCTATGCAGGGTGAGTACTCTCCTGATTGTGCCACCTGATGTGAAACCCCTGTGGCAATGACTTCTGGTTACCATTAAAGCATACATTCTCAGAGGAACGCAGCCGTGATTGCCTTGAAATCCCACGCCACTCACACTGTTGGGAAAACCTCTATTTCTAATCTAAGTCCATGCCAAGGGAAAACAAAATAGTTCAGTACTGTTCACTCATGCTCACCACAGCTTAGAGCCACAGAAAAAGAGTGTCTGGAAAAGCAGGGACTGCTGCTGTCATGAAAATAATATCAGTGGAAGGAGGAGTCCATGAACACTTACATTCTATTTTGTGTTGGCTGCCATGGTATTGTTGTCTGTGCAACTTCTATGAGAGTTTTCATTGCAAATATTACGTAGACTACTGGCTTATTTTTTCTGATGGAAAAGTATGCAAAGCACTGAACAATGTTAGATATAAAATATGTGTCGTCTTACAAAACTGTCAGCACTTCCTCACCACATTGCCCGGTTTCTCACAGCTTGGGAGCTTTTATTATTATTTAGGTTATAGTTGCATTTAGCCATGCTAGGTGTTGTACAAATGCATAGTCAGAGAGAAGCTCCGTCCTGAGAAGCTCACAATCTAAATCTTCAAGACAGACAAAGTGTAGGAGGAGAAACAGGTATGAAGAAGTGAAGTGACTTTCACAAGGCCACATAGCAGGTCAGGGGCAGAGCCTACTGTCGACCCACGTGGCCCGTTTGGGTTTTTTCACCGGCTTCACCGAGTATTGCCCAGAGCCCCTTCCTGAGAAAGAAGCCTGTTGAAGATACTGCTGGGTGTGGGAGGAGGTTGACTTTCAAAACCACATTTCTAAAGGAGTCTCAGCCACCCTCAATACTCCACTCCAGTCTACTGAAAGCTCCAGATTGAGACCATTACAGAATCTAGCCTTGCTTCGCTGACCTCCACCCCCACACATCCCAACCACGCTTCTGAGAGCTCTACGCCTCAGCAGCTATGCTCCACCTACCCAGCCCATCCACGTTTGCTAGGGCATACCCTGAGAGACTGCCCAATGTGTTACACTCTTAGCCAGAAAAACATCAGGCAAAGCATACCCAGCATTGTACCAGACCCCAGTCATGACTCCCATGCTGCCCTCTCTATCCAGTGCCAGAGGAAACATTTTCAAAAAGAAAATTCAAAACCTGATTAAAGATAATAAGGTAGGTGCTGCCACAGAGCTGACAACATTTCCAATCGGTCTATTGATCTGCACTGCAGTTCATTAGTGCTCACCAGGTAGAGCATGGGCTGCCTTTAAAGAGTGCTTCAAGCAGGAAAAGAAAAGCAGGGAGATTCTGGGTTTCAGTGCAAGGCCAAGCTGGTAAACTGGAGGTGGGAGGAGGGAAGCTGATCTGTTTTGTGGGCATGATGGGTAATGGGGAAGCCAGGAAAATCTTCTAATGGTACAAGGCAGGGCTGAGCCAAGCAGCAGAGCTCCAGGGGAGATGGAAAAGAAGCTCCTGTAATATTGCAGCTCAGATATAGCCTGCAGCTGGTAGGTGAGAGAGATGGAGGAAGCCCTGCAGTCGAGAGACGATTAGACTGTGCGATCAATGCTTCTTTGTCTCCCCTGCCCGTCTCTTTCAAGTTGCATTTCCTCTTGCCTTTCTATCCCGTTTCCAGACTCTGCAACATTTCCTTCTGCTCTTAAGGCAAAAGCAGGAGAGCTTTTGCATCTGGGGCTCATTCCCCGCTTGGGAGAAAGTACAAATGACCCAGCGTTCAGCTGTTACTCATGGTGACCACTGACTGGATGGTATTTAAGAAACATAAATCGTTTAATTAACAGGGAGGTGCCTGAGCCATAAAGGTCAGATCCAGAGTTGAGCATTTCTGAAACCCATGGGGATTACAATGCTGGGCTCTAGTTCAGACCCGTTTTGGAGAATTGCTGTTGAGAACCTCAACAATTAGCAGGAGGACCTAGAATTGGAAACATGAATGAAGGGAGACCCAGGGCAGTGTACTGCAAGGTGTTCACAACATAGAAGCGCACTGTTATGTGCTGAGACCACAGTAGCTTCTCAGCCACAGGCACAGTGAGTTACTCAAGTCCAGTCTACAGATGACTGAAGGATATCTCCAAATCCAGACCCTTGTCTGCTGGAAAAATATAGAGGCTTCTGACCAGCCAGAGATAACTTTTTGCTACTCTTGTTAGCTCTGTGGTGCAGATGCACCACTGAGCCCAGAGTGACCAATGAAATATTTGTTGTCCTGATGATGGGTAGGCAAGTGATTTCCCTAGTGGGTAAAGTCAGAAGCTTAGTTGCAGAGAGCACCCTCTGGTAGCAGGCTCTCTGCTCTTTGGCTGGATTTAGTTTAAGCCAGCTGCTCTTTGCACATATGCTTATCCCCTCCAGGCATTGTGCCACCTGCCTGGCAGTGCTAGCCACACCTGCTGAGGAGGAGACATATGTTGGGCAATGTCAGAGCATTAGAAGCATTTGGGCGCAAGATGCCACGTGGCTTCACCACGTGGCTTCTCCAAGAGGTGTCATGTGTTCATGTGAAAGGAGAGGAGATATGATAGATCCCCCAGCATCCCACAGCCAGTGGTCCCTGGGGAGGAGGAGCAGGTGCCCTCCCAATTCTCTAGGATATATTCAAGGTAAATGATCAAAACCATCTAAGAGCCATCTCATTTCTTCCTGCCAGGGATGTAAGTCTGACAATAGCAGCTGGGGTTGATGGTGTGGAAAGCACAGTGGGCACAAGCATTTACCTTGTGCCCAGAGCTATGAGCAGATCACCCATCAACATCAACAGAGCAGATTTTTTGCCCTTGTGCTGACTTGTCTCCCAACTCAGAGGCATGTAGGATATATGGGCAAGGGACAAGTGCAGACCTTGGTTGGTCACCAGGACCTTCTCACCTTTTCATTGATTTAGCCCAGGATGGGGAGTGAGACACTGAGTAAGGGAGAGGAGAGGAGTAACTGATGGGCCAATTGGCACTGAGTATTGGATTTAGCTTGACAATCAGCCCACCATTTCAGCCTGGCCAGGGGTTGTTTTCTTTGAGGGAGGGTTAATGATTTTAGAAAGTGCCCTTCAGTGAACTCCATCAGCCAGAAGAGGCATGGGCCCATTTCACACGCATCTACAATATGACACTAAAAGCATGGTAGACTAATTCTACTGCACATTAGCGCATCATGGTGAAAGCATGGTGAAACTAGAATTAATCTACTGCACATTAGCATCACATACAAGATGTGCACCAGCACAACTACACGGTAGCGCAGATTACAGAGTATTTAGTACGTATTACAGGTACTAAACTTAATGCATGTGTAGATGTGTCCAGTAGCTGCATGACTCTCTAGCTTCACTTTGAATAACTGGAGCACATTCTGACAGGGAGGGCGACATCATAAAATCATGAAGGACTTCAGTAGGGTAACCGTATGTCCCAGTTTAGCTGAGACAGTCCTGGATTTCAGAGGCTGGATCCAGCCAGGTGTTGGGAATTATAATGAATGCAGCAGAAACGCAGGGGCATGGGGCGCAGTCTGGTTGGGAGTCGGAGCAGCTCAGAGCACCTTGCAGGTGGGCAGGCAGGCACCGATGCCTGCCCAGCATGTAGCCCTGCCCCCACTGACTTGTGACAGCACCAGAGGGAGGGGAGGGCAGTGTCCTGGATTTCCCAGATGATATCCCAGATTTCCAGGATTTCCACAGTCAGCCTAATTCTCAGGGGTCATTTGGTCCAGTCCCTCTAACCAGGCTTCTTTTCTTCAGGCCTCATCAGACTCAGTTGGTTAACCTTCATTTGCAAAGCTAGGTACACGCATTCAAACTTTTTTTTTTAAATAAAGACATTTTTCACTTTCCAAGCCAAATTAAGTCCAAATTCGTAAGTCAGTCCAGAACCATATGTGGCTCTACAACCAGCAAACATCCTCCATTTGCAGCAGGGGCTTCAGATGTTTCCAACATATTTTGGCAGGCATCCTACATGCAGGCCCAATCCTGGAGGCTTAAGGTTTGGATGCCCCCAAGTTTTGCCTGCCCTCAGCCAAATGGCCACAGGTGCAAGCTAGGGAGGAGCCTCCCATTTCCATAAAATAATCTTTAAGCCCCAGCACCTCGGCAGGTACTAAACCACACCAGAAGAACAGTTATCTGGGAGAGGGCTTAAGGAAAACTGCCTTCTTGGACCCAGATACATGGTGTTTTCCCTGCCAGGTAAGTACAAACATTCAAAAAGCCTGAGGCAGAATCAATCTAAGTTGCATGGTTTTCTGTAGGCAGCGTATTTTAGATTGGTATCAAACAGAACACACATTCAACCTTTGGCGGGGGGGGGACACAAATCTTAGACCGGGTTCCGCCATTTTTAAACCAGTCTATGCGTGATGTTTTGTTATGGGTTTCCAATCACTTACTCTGGTAAAAGTGTAATGTCAGTACCTGGCCCAATACACAGCATTTGGGCTGAAACTCCTTGTGCCACTCTCATAGTTGGGACAACACAGTAGCAACCATTGACTACCTACCATGGGGCCCTATATCAGGAGCAGTCTATAAAGGTTTGCAGTTTAATTTCCCTTCTATACAGAATGTGTAGACACCCACAGTGGGCCAGATTCAGGTCTTACATCGCTTTACATGGATGTGACTCCACTGATTTGTATGTCATTACTCCTAATTTAAGGGAGAAGGAGAACAGAATCGAGCCCTTTACACTGGACAAGGGAGGTGCTGTTCCTACCCTCCTGCCCTTTCTTTCCCAGGGCCATGTCTGTGCAAAATGAATGCAATGTGTAACCACTGGTGCATTTTGCACCCACCCTGCCCAGAAGCAGGGGCAATCAGGCCCAGGGTGTTGTCCATGTCTTGATCTGGTTCACCTTCACCTTTGTGAGAGGCTATCACTCCTCAGGAGCTGCCAAGTAGGAGCTATTTCTGAAATAGAAGTGCACTATTTTTACCCAGCTGTATGTGGCACAGCTGTGTAATGTTTCACCATTGTAACGTCAGAAATTGCAGGCAGCCCTAGGAGGGGCATGGCAGCAGCATATAGAACTAGGCACGCCGAAAGATGATATGTTTAACAGCCAAGTCCTTGAATCTGCCTGAGTTGGGCTGGTGCAGGACCTGGGTGGGAGGCTGGTCAGGGGAGAGCCATCTTTCTGTTGCTTGCTCTGTTTCCTAGGCCCATCAGCTCAGAGCAGCATTAGGGTTTCTCTAACTTACAGCAGTGTTATTTACCACCCCCTGAAGGCCTTACATCAGCCTGGGGACAGTGAAGAGCACCAATGCCTGAATATACCCTCCTCTAGAGACAACTCTGTTAGGAGCAGCCACATTCAGGTAGTTATAGTGTAGACAGAATGGCTACATCATAGGGAGGCTCAGCTATTGCCACTACAAATGATTGGCTATAACGAAACAAGATTGTGATCTTCCATTACTGATAAAATGCAGGAGCCCAGCCGTATAGACCAGGCTGAGCCTTCAGCTAGGTTGTGCTCTAGGATGGCACAGGCAGTTCCTGTTTCAACAGGAGCTCCAGAAATCCTGGTGTGGAAACTGGGTAGGCGGAATAGATGGAGGAGGAGCCAGACAGAACAAGCACTTACACCTCCCTGACTGATCACCTGGTCCTGTGTGTGTGTGCTGGTCTCATGTTACAACTTGGGATGGGTTCCACTGGGGCATTTCCATTGGTGACATGTACGCTTGCTGCCCGCCTCCTCCCCCACCGCCAACACTGCTGCGGCTGCCTGCAGGCAGTCGCCATGCCCCCCCAGCCTCCAGGGGCATGTAGTGTTCGTGGGCATTTCCTTTCACTGCTGCAAAACCCAAGTTGTCCAGCTGGGAGAAGGGATTTCCAAGGACATGGCAGAGCTTTCCCCTGCTTTTGGCCTTAAATTCACTTCCTCTCTGGTCCCCCCTCACCAGTTTCCAGTGTCACCCACAGTAGTAATTTTCCCTAATGGATGCTGTTCCCCTACTCAACTCCCCATTATATAGGGCCATGACGATTCACCCCAGGAGAGAGTGTTCCCTAATGGTAAACTATGCCTATGTGAGGAGCTCCCCTGGCACCCCACTGCTGAATATCCAAGGGCCTAGTCCCACTGGCACTGAAGTCAGCGAAAAGACTCCCATCAGCTTCACTGGCAGATGGGTTGGATAATCCCAGGAAAATCCACACCTGAATCAGGAATACCACTCCAGGGACCAGCCAAGAGGAGAGCACCTTTGGAGGACTCTGCTGAGTGGGATCTGTGAGGAATAATAGGAGGAGAGAGGGAAGATATCATAGCAAGTGATGACTCCCTATACAATACGTTTCACATGCAATTAATACATTCTCCATAAGTTGGTCTGCCCTTTCCCAGGAGAAAGGAGATCACCGATCCAGTACCAACTAGAAGCAGGGTAATGGCTGTTCTTCCCTTCCTACTGCCTCCAGGTACTAGTCTGGAACAGACCAGGTAGCTGAAGCGCAGAGATGGTGGGTACCTACCTTCACCCCCTTGATTGTCCAGCCTGGGAAAGCCATAAATCACCACTGATGTCACTCAGATCAGTGCTGTTGCTTGTACCCATAATAGAGTCAGCCCAGCTGTCTCTTTGGTGCCTTTCCAAAATGCCTCACCCTTTGCCTTGGCTGGGCACAGCCCCCTGGGAACAGTAGGGGCTATTACAAGGAGGATTTAGGAATCCCGCCTGATACTGCTGGGGCTGAATTCAGCAATGAATTCAGAGGAGTGGCTAGAAATGTTCATGCCTAGAAAATTGTTTCAGTTAAGCCCGTGCTCACGTTATTTGGTTCTGCCCTACGGCTGGGCTGGGCTGGGCATGCCAGGGAGAAACTCTGCCTTTATATCACACATGTACAGTGCTTAGCACCATGGGGTACTAACCCCTGTACTGGAGAGCATCGGATGCTACTGTCACATGAGAAATCTCACATTGGGTCTCCTCCCAGGCCGGAGCCCTTGCTGTCAACTTCTCAGCCCCATTCTCCTCTCAGTCCCTTGTTGGTCTTGTCTGGTTGCTCTCAATGATTTTGGTCCTAATTAGAACCTCCCTAGGTGGTGAGATTGGAAGATGATGTGGGAACCACTGACCTGGAGCATTCATGGCCTGCATGGCAGAGCCCCTCTTTGCAGCCCAAGGCAGTGTCCAGGGCAGTCCTGTGAGGTAATGAGAAATAACAGGGACAAAGTTGGACCCAGAGTTTAACATCCCTGATGAAAGCCTTGGGTCTCAACACTGGCACCAGTTCAGATACAATGAGGAGGGAACCCAGACCCAGATTATGATCACCCCAGCATGTCACTTCCCATGGCTTTTGCCTGGTCCCTCTCGAGCTATCATTCTTTTCCAGCTGTTTGTCCAGCCCATCCAAACACCCACGTCCTTCAGCCTCATAGCCTTGCAGCTGCTAGGATTTGGTTTCCTGTGCCCCGCACTGAGCTGCCAAGGTCTCAGCTGCCATTGTGTGAGCCAGAGCAGAGCAGTCTGCAGCCTGCTATTGGGATGTTTACACTGTGCTCTCTGGGCTGGGTTTGTGAGCAAGGAAGTATTCTAGGGGTGGCTTTACCCCCACTCTGGGTGCCTGTACAAGGGATCAGCAACCCACTCAAAGTTACAGCAGATGCATCCAGAATGCCTATAGGGCACAGCCCTACAATGAGAGTTGCAAGAAAACCTGTATAGACTATAGGAAATCTCCCCAGCTGGCTCAGGAGCTAGCTTGGCTCCTTCACCCCTGCAGCACTGGAGCTGCAAGGGGGCAAGCTGCTCACCATTACTTCACTGTGCCTCCTTGTTTTGCTGTTTCACCTCACGAAGCCCCCAGGAATGAGAGCAGCTGCTCTCTGGTGGGGACAAACAGTCCAGAGCTTGCACTGTTTGCTTATCACTGCAGTGTTTAACAACATCCAGCTTCTTTGCACTGGGTAACACCCAGTACTCAGCCACCAAGACACTGGTTAATAAGTTCTTAAATCCAGAGCAGGCACTGCTGGTCTGTTCCAGGGAGATTGCATTTCTCCAGGTAATGTAAGGGGAGTCCATGCTGTGACCCATGGTCCACCCTTTGCTGCCTCCATCCATCCCTGCCGGGGGTCACCAGTCTGCAAAACAAACTTGGATGTTGTTCACTCTCACAGCAGGCCTCTCCCATTCATTCTGCTGCCTGCAGCAGGAGCATAGGGGTAGAGATGGTGCCCCTGAGACTGATGCAGAGACAGTGTCAGAAATGTCACCAGTGAAGCACTGTGTGGGCTGCTAAACATGGGAATCTCAATGGTACTGGCTGAGCTGGACTGGAACTACCTTCCCCCCACACCCGGGCATGGGCCAGGGCTACCAAGAGGATTGGGCTGCAGGGTTTAGTGCTTGACACCAGCTTGACACCTTTATGCCACTGAATTTGGCATCAGAAAACCCCCAGCTCTTCCACTAATTTACTGTGTGGCCTTGGGCAAGTCTCTTCTCTTCCTTGTGCCTCAGTTTCCCCTCTCTGTCAAATGATCCCCACCCCTCTGTACAGCACTTGGGGAAGTGCTGTGTGTTTGGAGATGAACAACAGCAGCACTCACTTCCCCCACCCCGATCCCAGGTGTGCTGGCTGGTGTCTGCTCGAAAGGCTGCTGGGACTCCCCATTCTGGCACTCTGCAGGAGCTGAGGCTGGGAGAGGATTTCCTTTTCTATCTATCTCATATAGCAGCTGGGAGCCTGGCAGCCCCTACTGCTGACTGTGTGCTTTTGCCTTAGAAATCATCCCAGAAGGCCCTTCCCAGACTCTGCTGGTGCAGGGTCATTCAAACAGACCCTTCACCTCCAGTTCAGCCAATGTAGAAGTGGAACCAGCAGGCTAGGGTCTATGCACTCAAGGGCTTGTGAACCCAATCGTTTTATGTGGAAGCAGCACTTAAAGGGACAGGCTGTCAGGCTGTCCCCAGGTGCTCCCATGGTGACTCCTAACAGCAGCCAAAACTGGCAGATTGCTCAGCTCCCATGGGTCTAAGTGGAAGCAAAATTATTTTGCCACCACATCCCTCGGGTTACTGGGGACATGCACTGTGCAGCACACTCCACTCACCCACTCCTGCTGGCAGGAACCAAACCTGGATGTGCAGCCATCTCAAGGCACCTCTCATGACCACCCCCAAGCATGTCAGAAACAGAGGGCTCAAGAACAGCAGTAGGGGTTGCCCCCAGAGCTGTTCACAGCTGCATTTCAAGGTTGGCATGGGCAAGCAAAGAGACAGGGCATGGTGTGGTCAAGAGCTGGTGCTCCACTGTGCCATGAAAATGGTGTAGACATATCCCAGTTGACTGCCTCTTCTTTCATACCCAACAGTTTAACTGCTCTTACTATAGTTAGAGAGACCCAAACTCCTGCCCCCAGTGCAGATACAGTTGCACTGGGATAATGGTTAATGCTAGTTTATTCCAGGATGGTATGAAGAATAAGCTCTCCTGATATAAGGCACCTGCATTCCAGTAGGGTTGCACCCAAACTAGGGGTTGTGCCAATAGAGCTATAGCAGTGAAACCTCACACCCTGCACAATATGTATACAGGAGTGCAGACAGGGGAAGGGGCCTCCTGGGCCAGCCATTCAGGTATTGCCTTGGCAGACAAGCATTTACTCTTGCTCCTCTTGTGAGCTATGGTTGCAAAGCACCCTAAGAAAGCCTACACAATGTGCCCCAGAGAAAGAAGAGCAGGCAGGGGCATTGCTAGTGCAGGGTGCTGCACCGCCAGCGAATTTACACCGACATGAACCAGGTGCAGTTCCACTAGAGCTCAGTGGGGTTTCTGCTCCTAAATCGCCAAGGTGCTTTTGAAAATCCCACCCTAACTGATATGGATAGGGTTGCAGAGGGTGCCCAGGACAGAGCTGACAGCCTCTGTCTCCCAGTCACCTGCAGAGATATTGCACACTTATCGCCTCCCTTTGAAGTCTGCTGCCTCCAGAGTGGCATGGTAGGAGGGGCCATTCTCCCAGGCTTGATCATGCTGGTAGCTTATAAGTGCTCTGTGACAAGGTTGGCTCCAGCCCACCCCTCAAGGGCCCACCCTGCCTACCTGCAGTGTGGGGCTTTCCTCCCCTCCCAGCACGTTATGAATCAGAGATGTTATTGTTCATGATTATTACATGCCACAGATTTATCACTCGCTCCCTGCAGTTCCACTTCCCAGGCTCACCCCCCCCAATCTGCCTCCCACTCTCACTCTGGGAGGACTTTTCAATCTCTTTCCACGGCTGCATCAGAAATCTCTGTTCCAGGAGGGTTACTCTGACCTTGACCTGGAGTAACTCCGCTGCGGTGTCTGCAGGAAGGGACGTGAGCTCAGCGACCTGCCTTAAAAAAAAACACAAAAAACCTCCTCGCTTTCTCTCTCTTGCTCCCATCCATTTGCCTGGGCGCTGCGGCCTCAGCAAAGCTTTATCTTGGTTCTCTAAAAGGCTCCCTGGTTGACATACACACCGTATGGGAGCACTCAGCCGAAGAGAGCTGTAAATCTCCAAAGGCCTCATCTTGTGGGGCACATTAGCTGTTTTAAGCTTGTCAGCTTTCACCAATGGAAATTGACTGTTTAAAGCCAGGACTCCCCCAGCATCCTGCTCCATTTTACATCCCTGAGACACCAGCGTGTCCTGATTCTATTGGACTGTTGGGCATTACACTCCCCCTCGTCCTAGGGGAGCATGTTTTCCTAGGCTCAGTTTCCTTGCGTCCCGCCAGGGGTATGTGCGTCTCAGAGCAGCCTCCTCCCATTCTATCTGATGCAGCGCTGCCCTCACCTCTGGGATTGGGTGGTGATACATAACATTGCCAAGTGCCCGGTATGATCACGCTGTCTCCTCCGGTGTCAGTGCATTCTGATGACATCAGACCCCACAGCAGCTTAGTCTGGGAGGTTTATGAAAATCGGAGCAGACTTCAAGGCGATCCAGTGGGATTCGAATGCAGTGATGTGTGTGTGCTTCTCAGCACTTGGTAGGGACTCTCATCAGAGAGACGGTGGCTGCACTCAGATTGCATCAGCAGCACATGCCGTTCCACTTCCCAGGAGCTTGCCTGGTGAGAACGCTGCACTGTGACCCGATAACTCCATGCGTCTATTGTTCAGTGGCTTGGAGCTGATATCCTGTGAGCTGAATCATTAGCATGCAAATAAGCCCTGCTCCGGGCTACATTTTCCAAAAAAAATTGTGTCTGAGTAACAACCCCCACCCCTGCCCTCTCCCACTTGGCACCTTTGCACTTGCCCTTCCCTAGCACATCAGAGCATAATTTCTGTTGGACATATAAGCAAGAGCTCAAGGAAACTGGCTGTCTCTCGAGGCCTTGCCACAGGCCCAAGGCTGGGATGTTCCTAAACAAGTCAAGTACTCCATGGTTTTGCTGGTATAAAATTCCAGTCTCAGGGCATATGGCAGCTCTTCTCAATGGGGCATGACCCAGCCCAGTGGCACTATGGGTACAAGCACAAGGGAAAGACAACAAACAGTATGGGGAGCGTAAGGGAACCTGACCTTAAATGAATGTAAGTATTGGTGGAAGAACAACAGGGTGAACCTGATAAAGCATGGGCCTGCTGAAGGGAGTACAGAGCTAGGGGCTTTGCTACAGCCCAGTGATTGTGCCCGTGTCCCCAGCAGATGAGCTGTTTTCCAGCCACCCCCTGCTTCTCTTTTGCCCTATATACTCCAGGGTCAGGGAGCAGGTGCATAGGGAAGCAGTGTAAAGCATAGGGGCCAGCATCTAATGTTACTCATACCCACAGATGGCACATGAGTTAGATTACAGCAACCCTGAACAGTGCATGGAACTGCAGGAGCAAGTTCTGAGTCATCAGATCTGAAAAGGCACAGAGGCTGGGCAGTATTAGCTACCAAACCCAGGGAGGACAGGTGCATCCATCTTGAGATATGGATGCACCCTAAAGCAAAGCTCCCCTTGTTGAAACCTGGGCGATCTGTGAGTCCTCAGTGTCTCTGAAGGTCTGTAGGTGTTTCCCTCATGCTGGGACTTCAGGACCTGGATCAGTGAAATTAATTTAGACTGGGTTATTCCGAGGAGCCAAAGGAGGTGGATGCCTCTGCCACTTTGGAATTCAGTCAGGTAGAGGCCAAACTCTACTGAAAATCCCCACTTTTTCCTCTTTGGACCCAGTCCTGACACCACTAGAAGTTTGGCCTCTTAGGAAGATCCCTAAGCCCAAACTGTATTCCATAGTCAAACCAAACAGGAGATGGCTGTCGACTCTGTGGCATCTCAGCATGGTGCAAATGCCAGCAGCTCTGCCCATGGGTCCCATCCACCCTGATATGTTATTAATAGAAACAGACCTGAATCAAAACTGCTCTTTTTATCCCTAATCACCCCAAATGCTGAGCCTAGGGGTGAGCTGTGTAACTTGGGGTGGGGGGCACTTCTATTTTTGATCCTATATTCTTCAGGGCTTTCCAGCCAGGACAAAGAAGCAATGGGTGATGTCTTTAACTCTTGGAGGAGCAAGCATTTCCCAGATACCAGTTTGAGCAGCAGTAATTAATATCTGTGAGAATTAAAGGGTAATTGGAGAAGGAACTAGAGCTTTCACATGCTGCTAATTTTCTCCTTGGTTACAGCAGAGAGGGAAAGGAGCTCGGAGAGGCTGCTGACATGGGGAGAACTGGCAGGAGAGGCGTGTGGGTTGATTAGTAAAGGGGCATTGCACAGTGTGGGGCATGATCAATGGTAAGTGTAAATATTAGCCCCGAATTCATGGAGCAGCCAATGACTTTCTGTTGGCCTTGGAGGGGGGTGGTAGCAGCTCAGTCATAGAGCCGTTACTCTCGGCTGCGTTAGGTGTTCAGCTGCCTTCGGGAAACCAGTCATGCCATTCTCCATTAGAAGACAAAGCCTTTCCATGCATAATGAAGGCAAATGGATCACATGCAGCTCACGTGCAGGGGAGGGAAGGGCAAAACAGGCACATTCCCAAAAAGCAAGCCCGAATTCTGGTTGTGCTCTGGGTGCTGGCACTGGCCCTGGCTCTCCTCTTACTTATTCCAGTTGAATGCCAGATTTGAGTGTCATACCCAGCTGCCCTCTGTGTGGCAGGGAACAGAATCTGGCCCTGTCTCAGCTGTCAGCTCTAGCAATTCCCAGCAAACCCATTCTGCTGTGATTCTGTACACTCCTCAGTGTCTGTCCCTGGCGGTGCCCAGAAAAAGGCTGGCATCAGCCAGCCTCTGTGCCCGTCTGATAAAGCTGGATTTTGATTCTGGAAACCTGAGACAAGGGGGTGCCAGGAAGGATCCAGCCAGTTGCCTCCTGCTGCTACCTGCAGTCCAGCTCTACTTAAGAGACCATGCCAGCTCTCTCTTCTGGCAGGTGGCTTGGCCAACAAGAGCAGGGATGCGAAGTGGGAGTAGCTGTAGGAGCCACTGACACCAAGATGACTGGGGGCTCGGGGGAGTGCTGACTGTCAAGGGAAAGGATGGGGAGGCTGCAGGATGACTTCCAAGGTGGTGCAATGACACAGAGCTGTCACGGCTAAGAATCAGGCAAGAAAGAGATTTGGAGTCATAGTTACTGATTCAGGGGGTGAAGGCAAGATCAGCATTACATCAGTGTAAAAATAACAGACAGGCAAGGCAAACTCCTAAACTGTGGTAAGTTTTATGCAGCTGATGAAAATTACTTCTGAAAGAATAAAGGGTAAAGATCTACTGATGAGTTAAACCAGTTTCAGTTTCATGTGTCCACATCCTTCATCCCAGGGTAGACAGTTGCTAAATGCAAACTGGTATTTACCTGCTCCCTGATGCTCTGTGTGCAAGACAGTAATAGCTGCCTGCTACGTGAGCTACCCCAGCATAGCTGCCCATCTATCCGTTCCTGAACCCAGTGTACTTTACATCAGCATGCAAAAGTGATGTAAATTATTCCAGGCTATACATATGTCTGCTTGTGCCCACAGTCCCTGGCTCGGGGAAGGGCGACACTCAGCAGACGGCTGCTGTTTCCCTGCAAGTCCCTCAACAAGCTGAGCAGTTTCCTGTGTGAGATGAGTCACTGCTCCATCTGGAGATGAGACTTCCCTCTGGCAGCCAGTTATGGGCAGCTGTGCTTGCAAGAAGCCAACCTTGACCCAAGTACAGCCTTAAAACCAGCAGGCTGGGCAGTACTGACTTGCCTTCACAATTCAGCTGGTGAGCCTGTAGACTGCCCTGGTCCTACTGCCTTGCTTTGACTATGGCCCCTGCTGTTGCTCCCTGTTGCTGGGACTCTGGTTCTGATCTATGGCTCGCTCCTGACTCGGCTCCTGAGCCCTGGACTGTTTTTGGCCTTGACTTTTCTGTGGACTCCTGATCCAGCCCCTCAACCAGCCATATCACCCAGGTGCTGACAGTCAGTTTACCCCTTAATAAATGCATGATGTGTCTGCACTCTACGTCAGTGGTTCTCAGACTTCTGGGGACAACAGACTGTGCCAATCCCCCAGATTCCTCACAGACAATAATGTCTTTCTTTGGGGACGGGAGAGGAGAGGGACAGCAATCCGCAGAGTGTTTACAATAGACCATAATTTGAGAACCACTGATCTAACAGAGAATGGCTAAACTGAATACAGGGTCCCCAGTATTGTCAAGGCAAGGAGTAAATGTACAGAAAAAGAATCGCTCCTCCTGGCTCCATGCTCTGTGCTGCTTTATCCAGCATGCAGCCCAAATGTGGGCTGTGTTTGTAACCATACCCCATTGTGCTCTCTCATTTCAGCCGCTGCCCGCCAGCACCCAAAGGTCTTGTTCAGCATTTTCCAATAATCTCCCTCCCCCCCAGGATATCTTTCATTTTGATTGTTTTCCTCCAGGGATATTAGCTCGCGTGTTTGCCGACTGAATCTCAATTTATTTCCTCTCCGTGTTCCTGACCTCTCGAGGGCACCACGCCTCCTGCTTTGGTATCCTCTGCACATTTAAATCGCATGCTGCACCGTCTCCCTTCCAGATGGCTAAATGTAGCTGCAGCGCCCCATGGAGCATCTTTTCCCCCACTTGGTAATCTGTGCTGTAGCTACTGCTCAGTCCAAGGGTTGGCACTCACATCCATGGCAACCTGAATTCATGCGTCACTGTAGTAAGGGCAGGCCCATATGCAGGGAGGTGCTAGGGATGCTGCCTCCCAGTGCTTCAACAGATCCCCAAGCAGGGGAAGGAAGGGCTTTAGGTTCTGCTGCCTCTCTACTCCTGCATCCCTTGCAGCAAGCTCTTCTCCCTTTAGCTCCCTCTACATGAGCAGGCAGCACACTGAGCAACCCAGGTGCCAAAAGAGTCTGAAAGTGTGCGTGGATCAGCCTTAGACAAAGGCACACAGACCACCAACTCTACACCCACAATCCATTTTTCCTGCCAAAGCACCAGGAGAAAGGGTGTGCAGCTAAAGACCCCGTGAGCTGTATGACACACTGGGGTGGTCTTACCTGGCTGGGTGGATGGAAGAATGATATACCATCACAGCACTGGCCCATCCACTTTAAAGTTGGTAACTCCATTGGGGTAACTTAGAGCAGGGTCAGGGACATGGGCTCAAATCCTACTCTGAATCATACAGACACCCCTCTGCAGCTAACAGCTGTACAAACTGTATGCAGCAGCATAGCTGGCATAAATCAGTGTTGCCCTAGTGCAAGCAACAGACCTGTGTTGATTTTCACCAGCAGGAGTCTGGCCCTGCAAACAACTGGAAACGAGCTCTGGTCCTCAAGTGACTCAACCAAAACTGCTCACAAATTGCTACATTTGTCATTGCTGATGGGTCCACTGATTACAGTAGAGTCCTCACTGATTTGCATCAGCATGCAAAGAGAACCAGGCCCTTGCTAAGGAGTCTGATTTTCCAAGATGCTTACTGGATGTCTCAGTGCCACTCTGGACTCCACATCCAAAGCTAAGGCCACTTTTTCAGCCCATTACAAGAGCATTGTAAACACGCTGAAAAATGTGGCTGAATCAGTCATGTGCTGTGAACCAGGCTGTGGCTGAAAGTATCAAGAACGCCCTAGCTGCTGGTCAGCTTGAAATCCAGTTTGACAGCTCCAGCTCCCAACCTTTGCCCTTTGTTAAAGGGTCCACCTCAGAAAGGCTAGAGTCTCAACAGTTCTGCCTACTTTTCTCCTATTGGCATGTGGGGCACCTCTGTGGTAGCTCACCCAGTTTTATGGAAACAGATGGTTTCTCAAGCCACAGTCACTTGCACTTGCACTCTAGCCAACATTTTTTCCATCTCATTCTGTATTATTTACACGGAGGGCACCCCTTCAAGCTGCAAGCAAGTATACAGCCCTGCTGTCCTAGGCACTGTATATACGAATTGTAGAAGAAAAACCTCACACTAGAGGGCCAGTGGAGGGCAATGTGTATTTGCCCTTTGATTTCCATGTACAGCTGTTGCTGGGGAGATATTTTTGTGCACTGGTGAAGCCCTGAGTGCAAACACTGATAACAGAACTGATAACAGTGCAGCTGCAGTGGTATGGCTTAGCCACCCCCAGTTACTGGAAAGGGGGGTCTTAGCCCATGCTGAACTCATAACTACACAATTACCAGTCAACAATTCAGCTGCCTTGGAACTAGCAAGCACGTGGTAGCACAATATAGGTGGGGCAAGCAGGGCATCAGCCCCAGCACCGAGCTAGAAGGGGTGTCAGTACAGCCTCCTCCCACCAAAAGTCTTTCTGTGCCCTGCAGAGCCCTATGTAACCTGGCCACAGGAATGGAATTAAGCCCCCTCCCACCTGGGGACTCAGCCATGCCCTGGGAACACCATGGGGTACGAGGAGGCCCACCTGATATCCTCAGGGCACCCCTGCGGCTGCCTGTCACTCAGCAGAAGCAGCCTGTCACAGTCCACTAGGCTCGCCAGCCTAGTGGGTAGAACCAGGCATAGAGAGGTGGTTGTTGGGGTAAAGGTCAGAAGCCAGGATCCAAAGCCTGGAATCAGAAACCTAGTTACTAATTCCAAAGGATAATGCACAGGACAAAGTCCAAGAGTAAGCCAAGCCAGGGCCAGAAGTCAGAAAACAGGCTGCAAAGAGAATCCAAAGGACAAAATCCAGGATCAAGCTGAAGGCTGGGTCAGGAATCCAAGAAACCAGAAATGTTGCCAGGATAGAAGCTGCTCAGGGACTGAAGATTAGTGCGTTGTGCAGCAAGGCTCGGGTGCTGGAGGAGTTCCTTAAATGCTGCTCCAGAACCAATCAGAGGGAAGGGGCTGGGGGTCAGCGTCAGCTCACTTTCATTGGTACTAACTGGGTCAGTGCGCTTAACAAAGGCTGCAGGGCAGGAGCCTGCCTCAGCCTTACAGAGCTGACCTGGGCAGTAGCACAAAAAGAACCTTACGGTATGCCCCCCCTTCTCAAGGATGGTTTCCAGACACCCCTGACCCCTGGGTCAACTTTATTACGGTAAGCCTGATGGAAGTCTTTTATGAGGTCCAGTGCATGGACATTGCTCATTGGTTCCCAAGAACATTCCTGTGGGTCATGCCTCTCCCAGTCCACTAGATAGTGTACTTTTCACCTGATTATCTTGGAGTCTAAAATGTGGTGAATCAAAAACTCCTCTTGACCTTGGATCTGCACAGGGGGTGGAGTGCTCAACCTAGAAATGGGTTTTCCTTATGAGGCTTCAGTAGGGAAATGTGAAAGACCAAGTGCATTTTCATCTGTATGTGACTGGGTTGATCTTTGCAACGATTAGGAAGGGCCCAAGTACCGGTAGTCCAGTTTGGTGGATGGACACATAGATTGTAGGTTGCAGGTGGATAGCCAAACCTTATCCTCCACCAAGAAGCCTTCTTGACAATTATCTGCCAATTTCTACAAGTGTCCTTGGCGGCTTTCAGAAGTTGCTTTAGCTTGTGTTGGACCTGGTGGATGTGACTGACCAGGTTGGCTGTGGCTGGTGTGTGAGAGTTCTGGAAGGCAAGAAATGAACGTTGAGGTGGAAACCATAATTCAAATAAAAAAAGGCGGGGTGGAGGGGGTTGGTGGCAACATGTTCTGAGTTATTATATGTGAATTCCACAAGTAGGAGTAGCGAGACCCAAATGTCTCAGTAATCATTCAAAGAGCATTGGAAATATTGTTTGAGCATCTGACTGATCTGTTCTGTTTCTGTCTATTAGTGGGTGATAGGCAGATGAAGTAAGAGGTTTGATTTCTAACAATTTTAAGAGCTCTTTCCAGAAGTGGGAAATGAATTGTGGGCTACAGTCTAACATGATGCCTCTAGGAAGACCATGCAGCCAGAAGACATTTTCTAAGAATAGTTGGGCTATCTCTGGGATAGTGGTGGTCTGGGGGCAAGGGATGAAGTGGGCCATCTTGGTGAGGAGGTCCACTACCACCAGGATGCTTGAGTGTCCTAGGGCAGGAGGTAGATCAGTAACTAAATAAATAAATATCAACAGACGCTGTGCGCAAGGGCAAGCTTGGTTGGAGGAGGCCTAGTGGCTTGGCATGTGGAGTTTTGGCAAGCCTCACAGGAGTCAGTATATTTCCAATGCTCTGACAAAGTTGGGGCCACCAAAAAGTGTGGAGGATCAGGCTGGTAGTTCTGGCAATACCAAAATGCCATGCGAGCCAAGAGCCGTGGCACCCTCAGAGGACTTCTTTGAGATCCCCTTCAGGATTTAGAGATATCCCTTATGCCAACGGTGCTCATTGTGAACCTGAAATTCTGATAGGGAGCATGGTCTGGGTCCTTCTGAACCCTGCCAAACCTGAGCAACAAATAGTCCTGGGGGATCAACGAATAGCCGTGTCATTAAGTCCTTCTGCACTGTGGCCCTAACAAAGTTCTTGGGGCTCAGAATGATGGAGTAGGTTTTGGGACAGCGTTCTAGATGTTCATTCTTCTGGGACAGGGTGCCTGCCTTACTATTTTTGGTGCCTGGATGGTAGGTGAAATTGAACCATGTAAAGAACAAAGACCAATGGATCTGTCTTTGGTTTAGATTTCATGCAGCTTGTAGGTATTCAAGATGTCTGTGGTCAGTTAATACCTGGACCAGGAACCAAGACCCTTTTAGGTGGTATTGCCATTCCTCAAAGACAGCCTTGATTGCTTGGAGCTCCTGATCCAAGATGTTATAGTTGGGGTCAGCTTCCTAGAGAAGAAGGCGCATGGGTGGGGAGCCCCTGAGGGCTGATGGTTGGGCCAAGATAGACCTGATGACACAGCTGGAGGCATCTGTCTCCCCCAGGAATGACCATGCTGAGTCTCGGTGAATTAGAATAGGGGCTCAGGTGGAGGCTAGTTTAAGCCCCTCAAAGGCAGACTAGGCCTCTGGGGTCCAAGAGAAGTGCATTCCTTTCTTGTGAAGTGCAGTGATTTGGGCCAGCTGTTTAAAGAACCCCTTGATAAATCTCCTGTAGAAGTTGACAAACCCAAGGAACCACTGAACCTCATGGATATCCCTTGGAGGTTGCTGCTCTAGAATGGCTGAAACCTTCTTCAGATCCATGGACAGTCCCTCTGGTGTAATTACATACCCTTGATAAAACAAGTATTGAGTTTCTAACTCACACTTTTCTAATTTGGCTCCTTAGTCATGCCAATACCTTTCAAACATGGCATTCATGCTGGCTGGGACGCCAGCCAGGTGTCTATCCAATCTCCTTTTAAACACCTCCACGGAAAGGGACAGCACCATCTCCCTTGGAAGCCTATTCCATATTTTAGCAACTCTCACTGTAAAGACTTTTTTCCTGATGTCTAATCTAAATTTGCTCTCTTCCAGTTTATGGCCATTGTTTCTAGTTACCCCGACAGGTGCCCAAGTAAACATTGTATCCCCTATTTCTTGTTGTCCCCCCTGATGAGTTCATAGGCAGCCACTAGATCACCTCTCAGCCTCCTCTTGTGGAGGCTGAAGAGGTTCAGGTCTCCCAATAGGTCCACATAGGGTTTTTTCTGTAGGCCTTTTTGTAGGCCAGTCTTCCATTCATAACCTTTGTGGATGGGGATGAGGTTATAGGCACCCCAGACATCCAGTTCAGTAAATATCTTGGTGGAGTGGAGCCTGTCTAACACCCCTTGAAACAACAGAAATGAGTATTGGTTCCAGAGGGTGCTCTGGTTCAGTGCTCGATAGCAGGGGTGGGCAATTACTTGGGCCCGAGGGCCTCATAGGGAGATTGGATGAGCTGTCGCGGGCTGGGTCAGCACCCCATCCCACTCCCTCTCCACCCATACCCCTCCACAGACACTCACCAAAACTCCCTATGGGGCTTTGGGTGGGCAGGGAGCTGTGTTCAGGAGCAGGACAGACATGATCTGCTCCCTGCATGTCCTGCCCTACTGGGGGAAGTGGTGTGGGGGCGTTCTATGTGCATGTTGGGGGGTGGGGCTCCCTGAGAGCTAGCCGAGGGTGAGGGGAAGGAGGGGAAGGTGGGGGGCACTTGCAGCAGAGCTCGTTCAGTCGGCAGCCGCCCCCATGGAACTCTGCATGGGGCTGAACCTCACCTGGGAGAGCCTGTGCCATGCTTCTGCCCACACCCACCAGTCCCAGTGCCAACCCTGGCCCAGGTCCAGATTCTGGTGGGGCTGTTCCCAATGTGGTTGCAGCTGGCTGGGCTCATGTTGTCACCTGGAGGCAAGGGGAACAGAGCAGCACCTGGCAGCTGCAGCCGCAACAGGAACAGCCCTGCCAGAAGCTGCACACACTGACCAAGGCCCGAGCCCGGCCCAGTGGGGCTGTTCTGCAACCCTTGCCTCCAGCTGTGGCTGCTGCTCCTGCTCCTTCCCATGCCACATCAATCCAGACAAGCAGAGCAGGGGGAAGGCAGCTGAGAGCTAGACCTGGAGCTCCATGTGCTGGTCAGGGGCTGAAGCTTTCGTCCCCACACCAGGAACAGCCCCACCAGAAGCTGTGCAGTGCACACACTGGCCAGGACCCAGGCCACAGCATGCTGCTTTGCTCCCTTCACCTCTAGCGGCAGCTCCTCTTCCCATTCCTGCCCCGCTGTACCACTCTTAGCAGGAGGGGAAGAAACTTCAGCCAGGCAGCTCCCACTGGAAGTGTGGAGAGCAGAACAGCATCCAGCCGACTAGAGACTTGAGATCAAATTCAAAGAGGAAGTGTCTTTAACCAAATAGAGTCTGGGCTCCCAATAAGATATCGATGGGGCAATTGTATGGGTGATACAGAAGAAGCTGATCCACCCCCTTCTTATCAAATACATCAACCAGATCTCAATACTTCCCGGGGATAGAAGAGTCACTGGCTAGCAGACGAGCAGTCTCTTGGGGTGCAGGCTTCGTTCCCTCTGCAGATGGCATTGAGTGGTCTACTGCACTGGCCATATGATCTGGGCTGTGATCTGGGGTATCCCTTAGGAACATGTCCAGTTGCAGTAAGCGGAACCAAACTGGAGTTCCCTCTGCCCCCACACAATATTGGGGTTGCGAAAGGAAAACGAGGGAGCTCCCAAGATAATTGAGTGGGGAGAATGGATCAGGTTAAAGCAGAGAAATTCCTGGCATCCTTTGATCCACATTTGCCCATGGAGCAGTTTCCTTAGTGATGGGTTCCACTGACTCCACTATATTTGGGGTGCATTTAGACATGACTGGAATCTGGTGCTGGGAGGCAAATGCCAGAGACCTCTATATGCAAAAGAGCTATTTGGGAGACACCATCTATGGCTGGATGATTCAAACAAAGGGGGACCAGTAAGGATAAGTGTGGTCTCTTCATGGTGGCAGAGGTTCTTATACAAGACGGAAGGGGCAAGGTCTGAGGTAGACAGCTGACCTGGCTTGCTGTCCCCCCATCAAGGTTTCCCAGAAGTGAAACTCAAGTTGTCTAAAGAAAAATGCCCCACTCGCCCACAGTAGAGGCAGAGACCTCGGTGCGCCTTTTCTTCAGGGGAGAGTTTCTGCCTGGTTTCTACAGGCGACAATATAGGTTTTTCTAGGTCCCTGGGTGGCCGCAGTGCGATAGACTGGGGTGAGTCCCACTTCTCTTGCTGACATTGGGTCAGGCAAATATTGATCTTAATAAAGAGATCAAAGAGGCCATCCAGGTTGCTGGAATCTCAACTAGAGGGGTTTATCAAAGATGAGCTGGCCTGAGGCCCTAGCTAAAATGGAAATGCTGCGCAGCCTTGTTCCACTCCGTGTCCATGGCCAGGCACCTAAATCCTGTGGCATACCTGGACACAGGGTGGTAGCCCTGTTTAAGAGTCTAGAGGGCCTGTTTGGTTGTGTTCACCTAATTTGAGTCCCCAAAGATGTTGACCATTGCCCCAGTAAAAGCTTCAAGTTGATTGAGGAAGGGATTGAAGGGCTCTGAAACAGGGAAGCCCAGGCCAGGGCATCTCCAGTCAGGAGACTGATTATCATCCCCACTCTGGCTGCGCCTGAGGTGCATATTCAGGGATGCAGCCTGAAGGCCAGGCAGCACTAATTTATCACTTGTGAAACGTACAAGGGCCGTTGTCAAATTTGCTTGGGGGTGAACCCTTGGGTCCGGGGCTGGCGGGAGTGGGAGTGTTTTGAGCCTGCAGCACAGTGATCCGAGTCTGCGAATTCTGCAGCATGGCCACCAGTTCAGCCACAGAAGTCTGACCTGACAACTGGTCTGTCGTGCAATGAACCTGTCAGGTGATTGGACAGCTGTGCAAGCCATCACAATCCATCAGGTTGGCTGGCCTAGTGGATAAAGCCAGGCATGGCGTGGAGGTTGTAGGGATAAGGGTTAGAAGCCACAAGTCAAGAGTCAAAATACCAAGTTATTGTATTTTAGGAATCAGAAACCTAGTTATCAAGTCTGAAGAACAATCATAGACTCATAGAATCATAGAAGTAGGGTCGGAAGGGACCTTGTAGATCTTCAAGTCCAACCCCCTGCCTGGGCAGGAAAACTGGGCTCAAATGACCCCAGCCCGGTAGGCATCAAGCCGCTTCTTAAAGACCCCCAGGGCAGGAGCCAACACCACTTCCCTTGGAGGTTGCTTCCAGATCCTAGCTGCCCTAACTGTGAAGTAGTTCTTACAGATGTCTAATCTAAACCTACTCTCCAACAACTTGTGACCGTTATTCCTTGTTATCCCGGGGGGGCACTAGGGGAAACAAGGTCTCCCCCAAACCCTTCTGATCCCCCCTACTGAGTTTATAGATGGTCACCAGGTCCCCCCTCAGCCTTCTCTTGTGAAGACTGAACAGGTTCAGGTCCCGTAGCCTCTCATTGTAGGGTCTGCCCTGCTGTCCCCGGATCGTGCGGGTGGCCCTCCTCTGGACCATCTCAATGTTGTCCACATCCCTCTTGAAGTGGGGTGCCCAGAACTGGACACAGTACTCCAGCTGTGGCCTGACCAGTGTCGCACAGAGGGGGAGGATCACCTCCTTGACCCTACTTGAGATGCACCTGTGGATGCACAATAGGGTCGGGTCGGGTCAGCCCTGCCGACCTTGACCTTGCATTGTTGGCCCATGTTCATCTTGGAGTCAGTAATGACTCGAAGATCCCTTTCTGCCTCCATGCTCTCAAGAACAGAGTTTCCCTTTGTCGCAGAGCACTTAGGTGCCCTGCTCCTAAGGAGGAGAAACTGCTAGGGAAGGGACCCTAGCAGTGGGTGAATAAGGAGCCCAGCTGAGGGTTGCCAGGGCAACCAGGGAAGGTCAGCTGACTGGAAAGGGCAGGGCCTGGCCCTCATAAAGCCCAGGGGCTGAGGCCAGGCTAGGAGTTCCCTGCCAGCTGCCAAAGAGGAAGGAGCTCTCTCATGGAAGGGATGGAGTATTTCCTGGTAGGCTTAGGGCATTGTTATGGCCAGGCGGCTTCTGTTTAAGTTATAGCCAGTTGGCTTGTATTTCGTGTTGCTGTTTATGACCGGTGGTTTGGGTGAGGCTCTCGGGATGGAGGAGGCCTCATAGGGGACCCACAGTGGTGTGGGGGCCCAAGCGCCAGTGAGGGTGCAGCATCCGGGGTACATTGACCCCAACCCCAGAGAGGGGCAGTTGAGAAACCCCAGTGCGGGCAGGGTGAGCCCCGGAGAAGAGGGTAGCAATGCGGTGAGCGCCGGAGAAGGGAGCAGCATTGTGGTGAACCCTGAGGAAGGGCGTAGCATTGCGGAAAACCCTGGAGAAGGAGACAGTATTACTAAGGAGCCCCCAGAGAGAGGGCGGCTTTACAGAGGAGCCCTGAGAGAAGGGGCGGCACTGCAGACGAGCCCCAGAGGAGGGCAGTGCGATAGTGAAGGTCCTGTGAGAGGGCAGTGCGATAGTGAAGGCCCCAGAGGTGGGCAGCAAAACTAAAGAGGGGCGGCATTGTGGAGAAGGCCCCAGAGAGAGGGCATGGAGAGAGACAGGGCCACGAAGGGCCCGAGCGCCAGAGAGGGTGTAGACCTGGACAGAACAACATCCGTTCCAGCTGCAAGGCGTGGGGTGTGATATAAGGGGTGGTTGGAGCCACACATAGCCCCTAAGGCTAGGGTGCCCCGGAAGCACCCATTTGTAGAGCGGGACACACAAGGGGTCTGGGAGTCCACAGGCAGAGACTACAGCAAGAAGTGACCAAGAGGGCATAAAAAGGCAGCATCCCTAACATACTTTAACATCAAAGATGTGGTGGGCGAGAAATCGAGGATGCTCTTGGGCCAACTTGGCACGGGAAGGGGCCTTAAGGAGATCACGGCCCTCCTGTAGGACCCTGCCTGCGACACCCATCTTATAAGTGTGCTGCTGGTTACTACTGCCCAAGTGCAGCACCCTGCACTTGTCCGTATTGAAACGCATCCTGTCTTTGTTAGCCCACCCTTGCAACCTATCCAGGTCTTTCTGCAGTCTTTCCCTCCCTACTAGCGTGCCCACCTCACCCCAGATTTTGGTATCATCAGCAAATTTGAACAGGTTGCTTTTCACCCTGTCGTCCAAATCCCTGATAAAGAAATTGAACAGTGCGGGCCCAAGGACCAAGCCCTGGGGGACTCCACTGCCCACTTCCCCCCGGTCTAATATGACCCATCCACCACCACTCTCTGAGTTCAACCCTTCAGCCAATTTGCAATCCATCTGACTGTGTAGGGTGAAGTCCAAAAGTAAGCCAGGGCCAGGAGTCAGGAAACAGGCCTGCAGGGAGAATCCAAAGGACAAAATTCAGAAGCAAGCTGAAGGCAGGGTCAGGAATCGAAAAAAACAGAGATGTTGCTGGGACAGGAGCTGCTCAGAAACTGAACACCAGTGCATTGTGCAGCAAGGCTTGGGTGCTGGAGGAGTTCCTTAAATGCCGCTCCAGAACCAATCAGAGGGAAGGGGCTGGGGTCAGATGGCCTTCATTGGTAGTAACTGGGTCAGTGCACTTAACAAGGGCTACAGGACAGGAATCTGAATCTTACAGAGCTGACCTGGGCTGCAGCACAAGGGCATTACACAGCCCAGCCTGCACTGGTAAAGCAACAGCTCAAGTGAGGGGAGCCCAGGCAGGTAAGACTCCTCTCCCTCTTCCCTTTCCCACTCCCTTCCCACTCTCGAGTTGTCAGTATAATTTCACCCCTCCACACCCTTATCCCCACCCCCTGCCTCAGGCACTGGAAAAGTTTGTGACACCTCTGCAAGTACATTTACATGAGCTGAAGTCTCACCTTTGGACTGCAGCATGAACACACCCTCAAAGATTGCCCCTAGTTTTCACAAATTGAAGGTTGGACATATATGGCCGAGGGCCATGCCAGACTCCTGGGCTGACCTGTGGTTTTGACTGTTGGATTTAAACATCCTAGAAGAATCTGGGCCAGATGGAGCATTGGGTGTAGCCTAGCAAAGGATGCATGTCTATGCCATCTCACAGCAGCCTGGGAGCACTCCCAGAAGCATATCCTGCCCACTCAGCCCTACTCAACACTCACCAATTAGGCAGTGAAGCTAATTTAGCTGCAGTCCTGAATAGAAGTCCAGAACCACTCTCAGGCTTCTTGTCTTGAATATGCTTTTGGGTACGTGCTCTGGGCCCTGCTAATCTAGCTGCGCTGCCATTTTTCAGGGTGGGACGTACTACTCATCTATGGTCTGGGATTTGC
Source organism: Alligator mississippiensis (assembly GCF_030867095.1). Classification (NCBI taxonomy): domain Eukaryota; kingdom Metazoa; phylum Chordata; order Crocodylia; family Alligatoridae; genus Alligator; species Alligator mississippiensis. Next base: position 44,422,780 of record NC_081832.1, read on the forward strand.
TATAGAAGGGGTATAGACATGCCCTGAGTCGTAATGTTCAGGGTTTAGTCTGAGTCCAGACTCCCATAAATCCAGGAAGGGCATTGATGGCACCTGTTATGAAGAGGGGTAGCTGGACATAAAATTCAGAGCTCAGTTTGAATCCCCCAACATGTGGAGGTTCAGAATGGATCCATCTGTAATTCTGATTTCTGTGGGAAACTGGGGTCAGATTTGATTGCTTCTGCTCACCCAAAGCATGAAAATGTCTTTGCTGTGAAAATGTATCATTTCAATAGCATCTTATTGCGATACTGAAAATCATAGTAGTAAATGAATTGATTGCTTGTCTAGCACCTATCCCACTACTCCACAGTATATAAAGACCAGCATCTTTTAAATTGCATTTATTAATGAGAGAGAATTTTCCATTCACCATGGTCTGCAGCGATGTGCAAAGGTGAAATCCACACAGGAAGTGCAAACAGCAGCTTGTGAGAGCTGGAAGGAACCTAAGTGCACAACCCCAGCACAGGCACTTCCACAGAAAGATCCTCAAAAAAAGAGAAGGAAAAAAACCACTTAGAAGCACATAAAATTAGAGCTACAAAGCCCCAGCTGGGGAATCTTGGAAAGATCCCCAGGCCCTGAAGCCTCAGGCGAGCTTCATTAAAAGGCAGTGGAGGGGAAGGGAAGGCAGCTCAGGGACCCGCACAACTAGAGCGAGTCACAACGGGGATGGGGACGTGCTTTGTATTGGCTGGTTTGCTTAATCACACTAGCTGTATCCTCACTACCTACACTACACACATCTACACACAAAGTACATGTGCCCTACATACATGCAGTAAATATATGCACACAAATACTGCACACGCCCTATACACAAACAAAATCACGCACATCTAACCCAGTATACTATGTTTTGTACATACTGTACAAAAACCCTGTACACCCACCCTATACACACATACTACCCACACAGAAATTCACAGATGCATGCTACATCCATTTTAAACACACATTCTACATATATACACACATGATACCCTACACACATACCATCTGAGCAGAAATACTCATCCTATATATAAATGCAATATTCATATACACATACTGCAGAAATCCTTTACAGAAGGGCATACATCACAGAAGCCCCAACACACACACACACCATGTACACATACAGATCCATACTGTCTAACCATACCTTCCACAAACACATCTATGCATGCACAAACATACACACTCCTATTCAGTACACCAACTCCCTATACATGTGTGCAGACAGGCACACACTCTTCTACTACACCCATACTATACTCCCAACACAAATGCTTACCTGTGTGCACACACACACAACTTATCCAGAAATCCTTCCAATGTTATTTCATGCAAGAAGGTGTCACTAGTATTGCCAGGTCTCAAGATTTTATTGTGAATCTCAGAATAGGTGGTATTGTTCTTAAGTGTAAGCTTTCTTTTAAAAATGTCTATCGCTGTCAAGGTTTCAGAGCAAAACTTGGCAGTGCGGACACTAACCACCTGAAACCTAGGAGGCAACTAAGCAGAACCACAAGTGCATTGTTGTTAAAAGCAGCATTGCAATTTGAAGTCCATCTCTCATTTCTGCCTGGCCTAATTCATGATTCAGTAACATTCAGAGATGGCAGCTTGGCTGTGCATCCTCCAAGGCAGGCCCTGCTCCACTGGTCAACACAGCTAGGGTCTGCAGCCATTTGCATTCAAAATTGCATTATTATCAACTCATTGCCCCATCCCTGACAGTACGTTTACAGTGGTCTAACCCCACTAACATCAGTGGGGCTGCTCCTGATTTTCCCCAGTGGGAGGGAGCTCAGGTCTGGTGCAGTAGGTGTCCTTGCACCCTAATTATCCATGCACCTGGGGCCCAGGGCCAGATGAGGCATACCAATAAAGTACAAGAGCTGAGCAAAGAATGCCAGGGCCAGGCTCAGTGCCCACTTGCACACCAGGCAATGCTACTGATGTCAGCAGGCCAAGCCAGGGCGTTTTGTCTGCTCTCTCTCTCCAGCTAGGGACAGACATTACACATAAACCAGTTTAAGTGATCAGAAACTTATTTAAACATGTAACAAAACAGATTTTCTGTGCATGTAAACCAGATTAAAAATGGCTGAAACTGGTTTCAGATAAACCTAGTTGAATGTATTATCAGACTTAAACTGGTTTGACCCAAATCAGTTATGCAATGTCTGTTCCAGACCCCTTTCTGGTTTAAGTTAAATCAGATTCCTTCAACATCCCAGCATGCTCTCTGGGCTGGGCAGGGGTCTCTGCTCCACAGCAGAACTGGCCCCTCCCCTCTGCTTCCTGGCCACAGCTCCAGCAGAGACTGCAGGCATCTGCCTGGCTTCTGCTCCCCCCCCACAGCAGGGATCCCGTTGTCCCCTCTGCCTTACACAAACACCTCTTAGCTTTAGCTAGTCGACCACATCCTGGCTATGGTCCATGCTGTGGCAGGCAGGACAAAGGCAGTATCAACAGGGAGCCTGGTAATGTCCCTCTGTTGTTTTCCTAATGGGGCGATAAACACTGAGTTGGGGGGATAAACACTGTGTTATCAATTCCCTGCTGGGCTGGTGGGGGTGGAGGGGAATCCTTCCCTAATCAGACAGTCCTGCTGGGGCCTGGCCATGGCCCCTCAGCTCAGCGCTGTAGAAGGGAATGGAGGGCTGCTCTAGTGCCCAACAGCTTCTAGCCTGAGCCACTGCAGGCATGCATTTTTTTTTAGTCCAGAGGGGATGTGTGTCCAGTTACAAACTGGTTTAGCCTAGCCAGGTTAGACTACCCTACAAAGATTGAATCAATTCAGGCTCAAGCTTTTTGATTGTCTGTCCCTAGCCTCCTTGAGGCATAACTTCCCCTGTGCCTTGGATAGGACTCAATACATCGTCAGGATATAACCCAGCATAAAGAATTTCATTCACAATTTGCCAGCAGCCTGAAACTGCCTCTCTGGATTCCCAGCCTGTCTCATTCTCTTCCTCCTCTCTGAAAAGCCTCTTGATGCTGAGTGCTAGGTCCTTCATGCTGTAGTCCAGAGCAGATGACATGTTTGAGAAGCATTCCCCAGGTTCAGTTAGGAAGATGATTGGTATATATGGGTCCACTTCTCTGGGCAGGGGGGGCTTACATTGCTCTCTACTGCATTCACCTCCAAAACACTTCCTACAGAAAATGAAGTTAGACCTGGATGGAGGAGCAGAAATGGCTTTGAGAAGTCAGGGGAAAGTTGCCCTCCTGAGCCAGCAACCTCCCATTGGCCCAGCAAAGCAGGAGTGCTGAGCTCACAATGACCTCACCCGATCTGCGTCTTGGCTTCAGCCCAGAAAGCTACAGGTACTGAGCAATAGACCTCACAAATGCCTGTAACTTGACATCATCCCAGCAAGCCATGGTTCCTGTGCCAATAAGGCTCAGCGGCTAGAGCCTTGCCATCAGTCAAGCTTGCTAAAGTGGTTGACCTAACAGCCTCACAGAGGACTGCCTCTTGCCATCAGCCCAGCACACTAGACTTACAAAACTACTGACCTTGACATTAGCCAAGACATTACAGGCCATGCAGTCAAAATCGCATCAAGCCTTGCAAGATTAACCTCAAAGAAACCCGTGCCTTGACTTCAGCCTGGTGAGCAAGAGGTACTTATAGATTCATAGTTTTTAAAGCCCAAAAGGGACAATTATGCCCATCCAGTCTAACCCCCTATGGAACACAGGCCATCAAATTTCACCCTTACAATTCCTGTATCAAGCCTGTAATTTCTTTTTGAACTATAGCATAACTTGATTTACAGACATCAAGTGATAGAAAATCCCCACATTCCCAGCTAGGATGTTACAGTGGTTAATTACCCTCTATGCAAAACAATAAGGCCTTCCTTCTACTGTGCATTTATCTAATTTCAGCTTCCAGCCACTGGTTCTTGTTCTCCTTTTGTGTGTTGGATTAGAGCAGTCTATTGTGAGAAATCTTCTCCCCATGTTGGCACTTACAGCCTGTGAGCAAGTCACCTTTTAACTCTCCCTTTGATAAGCTAAATAGATGGTGCTTCCCAAGCATCTCGCTCTAGGGTAGGTTTTCCTGACCTCAAATCTTTCTTGAAGCTCTTATCTAAGCCCTTTCAGCATCCTCTTGGAAATGGAAACTCCCATGTATGGCACCTTACACTTGTGTCATTTGCAAACTTTACCATTGGTGATCTTAGATTTTCTTTTAGTTAGCTGATATGTTGCACAGCATAGCCAGTTACCTCCTGGATGTCTGTGCTCTGAGTGAAGATCTAATTCCTTCATCTAAACCGGTCAAGGGGGGTTGTATAAATATGTATGTGAAGTCACAAGTCCCTCTACGAGATTATGTTGCCCCAAACTGGTCTGCAAAATCAGCTGCAGAGCAGATGCCCAATGACTTTGCACTGAAGTTTGGCTTTTCAGCTCCTATTTATCACGATCAAAGTGGCTGAGGTTTAGAGCCAGTTTCATAGAGCTCCAAAGTGACTATAAAATGGCTATGTCAAGGGCAGCTCTATATCATCCACTCTGCAAAAGCAGAATCTAGAGAGTTAGCTGTACCTATTGCTAATGCTTTGTAGAAGCAGTTGCAAATCCAATAGTCCATGTTCCTCCTTGGTTTCAGGTCCTCATCATACCAGACTTTTCTGCTGGTCAGAGCAAAGATCTTCAGCTGCTCCTTATAAAGTAAATTTTCACTGCTCGACATATATTCAGAACTGGAAACCAGGGTGTAAGATGCATGTAATATTGCACAACAGGGAACCCATGATGTAGCTCAGCCTGGTAAAAAATGCTACCATGGAGGCAAACACAGTAGGATTACAGCAGGGAAAGTGTGTCCTGGTGAGTGTAGCAGATGGGGTGACTTGTATACATACATGCAGTTTCCTGAATGTCCGCTAGGCTATGGACAGCTCTTTAGTATGGAAGGGCAGAGCACTGCTTCACACTGAAAGCACAGAGAAATACAATTTGGTTATGACCCTGTTCCTGGTAAAAGCACCAGGGACATGTTCTGGAGCTTGAGTTTCATGTCTCATCTGAAAAACCCCTGGATGACTGCTGTAATCCTGCTGTATTTGGTTGGGTTTTTTACTACACTGTACTATACCAACACAGCCCTCCCTATTACCATGTTGGTTCAGTGATTAAACAAGGAGTTGCCTGTACCCTGGATTCCCTTTGGAAAGCTCCCCTGGTGACTGTCTCTATGCTAGTACAACAGCAAGGCAATCTGAGTTGTACCCATGACACTGCACTGGTTTGTGAGTTGTGAACTTCAGTCAAAGAGATCCTTTGACATCTCCAGGAGAACCTCCTGGACTCTCTTACTCTGAAGGGTGTAAGCATATCCTGTCAGCATTCACATTGGACTCCTCATGCAGGTCAGCTGCCTCTGCTTAACCTTTTTGGGCTCGGCCAAGATAGAAACATAATGCAAGACCTGTGTTTGACCATCAGCCCACCCTCCCTGTCCTTTTGCCGACTGTGGCTAGTGCCTGATAGTTCAGGCTTGGAGAATAGGTGCGGAAAGCCCCGGTGCAACTATCTAACGCTCTGCCATGGAGAGAAGAATTGCTTCCTCAAGCATGAGATTTGATTATCTGTGTGACATGCCATAACAGGGCTATGATATGATGTCCAAGACATTCATGCATGTGCGTGAGGGCATGTGCAATCACGGGTTGCTCCTGTCCAACCCTCCTAGAGGACTGGGGATTTGCCAGAAGATGGGACCGTACTCAGACAGTTCGGGCTGACTGGATTCAGGGAGGGGATCCTGCTGCCCTACCTAAAGCTGGTTATTGCCTGCACATTCTCTGGCTGGTCCCTCCCTGAGGCACAAATGCCCTTAGTGCAGCTGGGAGTGAGGGCAGTGTGCCCCCACACCACCCACAGTGCAGCCCAGTGCCTTCTGCTGGGGCTGGCCCTGCTGTATATCCCTGCAGTAAGCAATCTCCAGCACCAGCACTAATGCTGTTGCAAAGTGCACGCTCCTTCCCTCCTCCCCCTCACCAACTCCCCTGGTGTTTTGCTTCGGAGTGCAGCCCTGACACGCTACGGCCTGTTTTCCCAGTGCCTGCATGTGTTATTGGGCACATTTATCGTGCAGCTGCCGTGCTGCAGCTCCCTGAACAGCCAGTCAAGGTCAGCAGCATCCGTAGCTAGGAGATTCACCTGATGTTCTCTGGCTTCCCTGAGCACAGGAGGGGGCGGATGTGTTTCTGTCTCATCCAGTGCTGTCCCTGCATTCCCAGAAGGGCAAGAGTTTGCAAGGCAGAATGCCAGAGGGAAGCCTGCGCTAGCAATATTTACCTTGCACTCTCCACACCCTCCTCTTAACCCTGTGAAGCCAGCTCAGAATAGCCACCTTCCTCCTCCTCTGCTCACTCAGGGCATTCTGTTAAGCAAGGTGCTCCCATGTGCACTGTGAACCATCACTAGCAATCTAAGAATTCCCCATGCATAGGAACCCTAGTGAGGCTGCCGCAGGACTGAGCTTAGCTCAGGAGGTCATGCCATGCCCCTGGAACCGCCAGCCCTGCAGGTCCCCTGCACATCTGACGACCTACGTGTGTTCTCTCTGCTTCCTCCATTAGTACCAATAATGAAGCATCTGCCAGTAGCACTTGGTGGATAAATCTTTAGACAATATATAAGAGACAACAGAATCCAGCTTGCTGTGCTGTGGCTGCATGGGTTCAGCAGAGCTGGTGGGAGGAGAAAGGTTCTGAGTGGGAGGTAAGGACTGGATAAATGAACATGAGCAAAATGGAATCACCATTACTCAGTTTGTGTGTCATGGGCCCAATACTGCCACGAGCTTATGGAGATTCTCCTCTACACCAGTACTTCTAGAGTTGGAGAACCCAGGTTTTGTTCTGTTGCTGCCATTGAGTTCTCAGTGATCCTAGAGTGCAGTACAGACATCAAAAACAAGTCCTACATTACTGAAAACCTCAGTCACATTTCTGCCTTGAACCACACATTAAGAGAAAGGTGGCAGCAGCTTCTGCTTGGAAGGTGGCTGGCATTTATTTGAGCTGCCTGAATTTCGAGCCTATCTTGTTCTGTTTTAGGAGGTAAAACAGAGAGACCATCTGATAGCTCTAACTCTGAGTATCCAGACTTCACAACCTCCTGGTGCAGTGGTTTGAATGGCCAAGAGGACCAGTGAGTTCAGAATCCTACCTTTGAAAGGAACTGAAACTGATGTAGTCCTGTGGTTTCTTCTTTGCGCGTGTAGTGCATAATGGTTTCAGAGAGATGCCAGAGTCTGTATCTGAGATCTTTCGACATCTGTCTGATAGGAGAGACCTTTATCTCTTTTCGGCTCCTTTCCAACACAGTTCTCTAGAGGTAGCAGGGGAAAAAAATCACAATAATCCTGTCCAAAGAGCCCCACCTAATCCACTGCATATGGAAAATTACTGTCACTGCCTGCACCCGGATTCAGGCTTACTTGGGTGTCTTTCATTCACATTTTCCACATACTCATTTTAGCTAATGCTAGCAAAGGGGTTTTTTATTATTATTTCTTGCAGCTGAGAGAATAGGAACTTTAGCAGTTGGACAAACCTGAGAAAACAACCTCTTGGTGCTCTGTGAAGTCAAGTTACTTTGTGTCCTCCTTTTGTCTTTGGGCAAGGTAGATTTGTCAGGAACAAAAGTAGAGTTCACAATAAAAAGCCATCACTAGCAGTCTAGGAAGTCTCTGTTCAGATTATCATATTTACTGTAATAGCTGGAGCACACTAAGGACTTCTGCAAGGATCTAGAAACAGTGAGTGTCATTAAGGATAAGTGCCTTGCAGAACCATCTTGTCTGTGTCCCTCCCTGTGACCTGCTCCATTTTTAGTAGCATCCTTTTTATTAGGATCAGCATTATTTGCATTACGGTATCATAAAATCCTGTTGTATTAGCTACAGGCACATTGTGAGTGACACTCCCCACATTAAATAGATGAGACAGGCAAGGAGTAGAAGAGAAAAAACCATTACTCCATTTTACAGATGGGAAACTGAGGCATGGATATTAGGTGACTTGCTGAACAACCTGTGGCAAAGCTGGGAACCAACTCAGGTCTGAGTGGAAGTACAGCATTTCAACTATACATCCACACCTTGTGGATTGGGCCAGATTCTGTTCTGCCTTGTAGGCTTAAGAGTGGACTTAATGCATAGATGTGATTCCATTCCATTCTGAATGAGTCCTGTAAGAACAGGTAATGCAGAAGGCAGTTGGCTGCTCCTTGCTGCTTTTTTGTGACTCAGCCTTAAAGGTAAGATGATGGTATGTTACATAAGTCGACTCTTTTCTGAATTTTCAGGGACGTGTGCAAGGTGAAATAGGATTGCACTTAGATGCCTATACTCATTTAAATGCCCAAGAGCAGATCAGGGGAGAGGTGAGGTGAGGAGGAGCTCACCACCAAAAGCTTCAGTCTTGACTGCTAGTCACATGTGCAGTGAACTCTCTGCCATTGCTGCATCTCCTATTTTGCTGTTCTGGATCTGCTACTGTAGGTGCTCACTAGAATCTGGTCTCTATATTCTAGTAATGTTTCATATAGAGGCAGAGTGCTCAAGGTGCCTCCCTGTGAATCTGGAGAGGTAAACTTGAGCCTTGCTCAGGACTTGCGTTGAAGGCTGCTCCCACTTGACCCAGCTTCAGACAGGTGCCTGGTAGAGCAGTCTGGGAACAAAAAAGCATCTTAATGTAAGGTCAGCAGCATCACTCCCTTCTTTGCCATTGGCTACAGGAAGCAGCATGCATTACCTGTGCTAGCCCCCAGGGGCACTGGTCATTAAGATAAGATCTTTGACTTAGTAATAGTTGCCAAACAGGTAATAGTGTAAAATGTGTTTCTTTCCTAATTCAGTCATTCCAGGAAAATAAAGGAAAGTACAGACCAGTGTAAATGCAGGTGGAAAAAAAAATTTACAGGATGTATGGTGCCAAGAATTATTTATAGCATGGCATCATCTGAAACTTCTATCAAGATAGTAGTTCTGTTGCACCAGACACTGAATAAATATAAATCATCTCTGCCCTGTCTGATAGAGATGAGAGAAGACAAAACTGGGGGATTTCTACTTGGCAAATTTAGACATAAAAATGAGCCCAAAAGAAGGTGAAGAAATCTGGCCACTTCATTTGGATGTCTCCGTAGGTGCTGGGCTCTTTAAAAATCTGGCTGGGCAGGAATAAGGCCTTAATTTTCACTAGATATTGGATAACAGTGTAAAAGCACCTAAGAGATTTAGGGTTTTAAGTCGCACTTTCCCCATACCGTAAAAATGGTACTTGGAAGATAAGAGCTATGTTATCTCAGTGGGGTCAGTTTCTTCTGATAACCATCCAGTTGACAGTGGTCCAGGCCAGAAGAGAACAAACCCCAGAGGTCTTATCGTGCTTGTAGATGACTCTGGGCTCGTTATATTTTCTGTTCAAATAAAATAAACAGGTGATTAAGGTAAAATCCTGCCCCATTAAAATGAACAGCCATTTTGTCCAGACTTTCTCCCAGTTGACTCTCTTCTTCCATGGCTCTAAACACTCTTCATGAAAGATGAGGCACTTCAATGGCCCCTTTCTACAAATGAGGAAACTGAGCCACAGGATGATGAGGTAATTTGACCAAGATTACCCAGCTCCATGAAAACACCCCAGGCCTCCAAAATCCCTGTTGCACTGTGAACTCTAGCCATTCAAACTGCAGCATTCACCCACTGCACAGTTATGAATAAATTCAGCCTTACAATGCCAGACTTATTATCCCCATTGCATAGATGGGGAACTGAGGCACCAGTAAATCAGACAACTTTATCCAGGAAGCTGGTATCCCAGGTAGGAACAGAATGCAAGTCTCTGGTATCAGATGGTAGTGTGCTGCCCATAAGACCAGGCTTCTTTCCCTGCTTGCTTCCTCACTAAGAAAATAAATAAAGCTCAGCTGAGGCAATCCAGTTTGATGCCCCAGCTCCAGCTTCTCCGAAATAGCCACTTTAAGGTGGCAGTTGCTCATATGCCAACTTTAAGGGTCATGATGCTGCCAGCAGCACACTGGCATTTCACTGCACACACCACCCACTGGGACAAATGCAGGCCGAGTGACCCCTGCGTGCAGGAGAAGTGAGCATGTCAGGCCTGCCGAGCTAGCCCACAGACCTAACCAGCTGATTAGAATGCAGCGCCGGGCCGTACAGGGCCCGTCCCCACCATCTCCTGGCCTTAAATAATAGCTTAATTATCTCATTTGCATTTTGTTCTTCTCATGGAGGCGCTGCCATTTATTAACATTTTCCCTCCCGATTTCTTTCAGTGGTTTCAGAATGCTTTCTGGCAAGCAGCACAACCAGATCCTCTCATCCCTTGAACAACCCTTTTTCCCTCCGCACCTGCTTAGGGACCTTGCTCTTTCCCTATTCCCTCTGGACATGCCTAGAAGCCTCCTACAGTCCTTCTGTTTCCTTGTTCCCCTCCCTGCAACTCCCCTGCTCTAGACCCTCCCTCCAGGCCACTATTTTCTTGGTTCAGTTCCTCACCTAAATCTTTCCTTGTCTCATCTGCTTGAGCCTGGCAGTAGTTTCCTGTGGTCTCCAGCTTCCACCCTAGTTCTTTTGTTGTTGTCTTTCTTTTTTATCTTAAATAAACCTTCCATCCAGGCATTTACTTTATGCAAAGGAAAAGGAAACCATTCAGATGATCAGTCCTCTCACTAGTTTTATAGTAGCTTGAGAACCACCCAGCCTCAGTAATAGGAAATACTGTGACTTGTCCCCTCCACTGAGAGGCATTCCTCAAACATTTCATTAGGATTTCAGCATAAGTTTACATATGAAATTACACCCTTAATTATCTCATGTGCCAATAGCAAAAGCTATAGCAAAGGTTATATAAAGACTTTCATTATTCCCTCCAGTTGCCATATACTCACCATCTTTCAAAATACCTAAGGAGTTTAGAAGCACAAGCTGTAAATCCCAGTGGCACTCATACTCCTAAGGTACTTGGGTTCCTCTGAAACCCCTCCCCCTTTTAAAAGTGTCATATATTGGCAGAGATTTGGCCATGTTCAGACCCAGGCCAAAGAGGAGTGAGTACTGGTGACAGGTTGTACCCGATCTGCTCATCAACTTCAGGAATTCAGGGGGGAAATACTTTCTGGTTGCGATGGGGTGTGTGTGAGGGGTGAGAAGCTGCCTGCACTGGGGGAGGTTACAATCAAGTTCCTGTGCTAGGCTGGAGATAACAGCCAGACCAGAGTTCGGAAATATTTCCCTGTCAGACAGCCAAGCCAATAACATGTGCTATGACGAGCTAATGGGGACTGGATGTGGAGTTTGCTGAAATAGGGACAACCACTAGTGGCAGCCTAGGAGAACAGGAACCTGACTGCTGACTGCTGACCTTGGAGGAGATGAGTCAAGAGTAAAGAGATGGCTAGCCAATGAAGTCAGGGCTAATGCTGACAGTGCCCTCCCCAAAGAGTGCTGGAGGGGCCTGAGTATTGTCCAACATGGGCACTGAGGGCATTGCCTGACCTAAAGGCTTCTTGTTATATCTACTTACTGGCCTCTCTGGGCAAAGAAAGCTCTTGCTGTAACAACCCATTTCCCTGGATTGTGCAGTACAAGGTTCCTCCTCCTCTTCCAGCTTGTCTTAATGTAGCCCTGGAGGACACTTCCCGGTTCAGGTTTGGCAGGGCTTGCTGAGACTTTACACAGAATTACAGGCCACACTGCTGAATTACAATCTCCGCCATGAGTGGCAGGTGTTTCAAGACAGCCCTATTGATTTTGTATAGCCTCCAAACTCTGTGCCCGCTGTTAATTTAGCTGGGACAGCAGCGGGTCCCTTCTCTCAATGCTGTGTACTGTTAGCCCTCTGATTCTCTCACTATCATTTTCTTCAAACAATTCCTCATTGCTAGAAGAGTTGGTGCCTTAGCACAGAGGTGCTCTTTTTGGAACATATATTTTTAATGGGTATTTCATATATAGCAGAGCCACAAGGCAGGAATTCCCTTGTGCCCTGGTATTTACATATTTTGCACTGCGTGCAGGCTCAACAGCATGAGCACTGCAAGGAGGAAGCCCAAATATTAGTATTTTATATAGTATGTGTCCAATTATGGCCTGAGTGGCAACAGCACAGGGAGGTCGCCTGAATACAGCCAGCCACAACCATTCCAGAGCTGTGAGTCAGCTGGACCCCAATCCTGAGAGTCGTTTAAAAATCACAAGATTTAAAAAAAAAAAAAAAAAAGAAGAATAAATACTCCATTCGTTTTGTCTGCTTGCCAGGGTCAAAGCCTTCAGGGTTCAGCTAGGTCCCTTCTTCAGGCTTTTCAGAAGAAGCAAAAAACCTTAAAACGTCCTTTTATTTATTTATTTTTTAAAGAAGCTGAATGTCTCAGGTAGTCACATGACTCCAGGCTCTTGACCTGTAGCATGTTGCAGGGTGTTCATGATGCCCCAGGTATTGTTCCTTGTAGGTGTGGGCAAGGATTTGAAGTATGGATTTTGCGGGGTTCCTTTAGTTAACAGCTGCCCACAAATGCAGAGGACCCAACTCATGGCCCAGCAGGCCCTTCCAGCCCTATGTTCTTAATCACCACACCTGGTAAAACTCGTGATAGAATCGTGAGAGTTAGCAGCTCCTCATCTCACGGGCTCCAGTGCTCCAGGGATTGGCATTTGACTGCACAACCCATAATGGCTGCAGTCGTGCAGTGCGGGGGAGTAGTGAATAATATCACACCCTTCAGTGAGAACTGACAGCTGTGCCACGCACAAGGGGATACCTTTCCCCTGGTCCCATGGTTCCTACATAACGCTGTAACCAGCACCCTCACCCAGGCTGTTTCCAATACTCATAGACAAGTTTTGGCTCCTGAGCTGCAGTACTGAGTAGGTGAATGAAGCAAGAATGAAGCACTTTGTGCATTTTCTGGTATAAGCATGAAGAGGAATGTGTTAATGTTTATACTGAATAAGGAAGATGTGTAAGAAGACTCAGTGCCTGTGCAGTGCGGTCAGTCTGATGCTTGATGAGGCAATGCAACATCTACATGCTGAAGCCTGAATCCCCTGCAAGTCAGCGTGTGTCCTTGCCTAGTTCTAGGTGGTCTTCATGTTCCATTTTCATTTCATTTTTCACTGGGGCAGTGTGGGGAGGGAGGAGAGCTAAAGAGAGCCATGCAGACCTCCATGAAACTCTTCTTGTCTGGGATTTATGTGACCAGGTAAACTCTATACTTAGGATGTTGCATTTGTGCTCAGTTGCTATTTCAATGCAAGGACAGGACACATATGCTTCAGGACATGTATGCTCCAGGCTGGGCGACCCCCTCAAGCGCTGCTGAAGAAGGCGTAGACATTAACACAGTTGCCATGTACAATTTCACAGTACTACTGGGAGAGCTAATAGGTACAAGGTGCTCTTCATGGGTATGGGGTTCAGCATCTGAGGAGCAGAACTAATTTGCCTAGACATGGTGCCCCATGAACACAGGTCTACAGCCTCCAGTTCAGAGCTAGGGCTGCAAAGCTAGTTAGTTTTCTCTTTCCACATAGACACAGCCTGAAGGTTGTAGGTATTTTGGGCAAAGACTGTCTTTTTGTTCTGTGTTTGTACAGTGCCTTGCACCATGGGGTCCTCATCTATGACTGAGACTCCTAGGCATTATTGAAACACAGATTGTAAAGCTAACAGTGCCACAGTGAGATAGTAGGCTGGTTGTGTTATTCCTGTCATTCCTGTTGTTTTATTGTATTGTGAAACTTTCATTTATATGGGGTTTTTCCAACATTAAATACAGTTCCTGTTCCAGAGAATTTCCAATCGATGGGCCATACACATGAGGTGAGAATAGAAGTGCTGAGACTAACCATGAGAAATTTAGCCTGGAGAGCTCCTTTCTCCAATCTAAACATACCATCCTTGCTCGCTATTTTTATCTTCACAGCATTGCTCGGAGGGGAACTGCATTTCCAGCAGAGTGCAACGGCATTCTTTGTTGCTAAAATTAAGTGAATGTGTAGGTCTCGTCAGTGGTCTCAGCAGAACAGACCCAGAAGAGCATTAATGGTGCCAACAGATTCGTAATGTCAATTATTTCATTCTTGATCATTCTTCAGAACTCCCAAATGCAGGAGCAAGGTCAGGTGCATGTGGTCTGTTGCTGAAAGCAGGCAAATAGGTGCTAGAACTCCTGGGGACCCACCTTTTTTTCAACCAATGACTTCTCCAATGAGCCATGGCATCACTCTATGCCTCACTTTCCACATATATAAAAAGGAGTTCTTTATCACAGATGGTCTTGTGTGAGGCTGGGCATGTACAGCAAAACAGCCTTTGTGAAAATTATTTTGACTAAAACTGGTCATTTCTCTTCTATGCTACTTAGAGGGTTGGGGTTTTTTTACCTGCAAGAATTTGTGTGTTTATTCTTGAGAATGCTTTCAGAAAGCAGAAGACTTGCAGAATAAAAACTGGGACAAGACCTATGCCTACTTTGTCTATGGGACTGAACCCAGTCTCTGAAGCCAAAGCACAAGCATCTGATGTTTTAATTGAAGGACCAAGGCTGTTAGTTCACAGTGGGTGCATCTACACGTGCGCCTGACTGCATAGTTGTTACTGCGCAATCATTTAGTACTTGATTTTGCAAGTACTAAACCGCCATTATTGCACAGTCCTGGCAGTGCACAGGTTGTTTCCAACCCTACTGCACAGTAGCAACAAGCTACTGTACCAGAGTGGCAACAGCCTCTTCCCAGTGGGAGGCCTGAGGTGGGCTAGACAGAAAATTGCGGGACCTATGCTATACAAAGGCAGGACACGGGCCCCATGGACCGGGCTGGGAGCACCACACCTCTGTGGGGTGCAGGCAGGAGGCAGGTGGCGACAGCGGAGGCAGCCTGGGGTAGGAGGCATTGGCCTTGGAGAAGGGCAGCACAGAAGGGTTGGCTACAGAGGGGCTAAGGCAAATTTTGGGGTGGCTATAGCCCCCCCCAGCCCCCCCAGCACTGCCCCTGTACTACACAGAAATCATTGTTACTGTGCAGTAGTGATGGCATCATGGTTTGAGCCCACCAATGCTACATCACCCTTCATCACCATTTTACCATAGCTGTAGGCTCTAAAAAGAGTCACAGTGTGTTAGCTGGAGTTCCTTATCTGAGGGAGTCTTTGCACTGGGAAAGCTCCAATGCACTCTAAAAACCATCACTGTTTACACAAAGGAGCCATCAAACAATGGAGTAGATTTGTAGATAATTTGCAAGCAGAAAAGGGGTTCCTTTAAGTTCAGAGAGCTTAGGTCATCCAATCAGGAAAAATGCTACTTAATTTAGGTTGCCAGTCAATGGGAACATCTACATGTTCATTAATGCGCAGTGGTTACTGCGCATTTGAGTACTTGTATAATCAAGTACTAAATAAATGCACAGTAACTGGAGTTACTACACAGTAGTGCCGGCAAATGCTTTTTAAGTGACACTATTGCTCAGCAGCCTCATAATACTGCAGAGGAGTGTATTAGCACTGTTTGTGCTGTGACACACTACTGTGCAGTATTATTAAGCTACTGCACTGTTAGCATCTCTTGTATATGTGCCCAATGAGTAGCTAATGCACAAAGTAACTAAAGCCTGAAACTTGCCCATCCCAAAATCTGAGTGAACATTTGCAAATTCTGAATGCATTCATATAAACCACAGTCTTGCCACCCTGGAGGAAAGCTGGACCGATGGTTAATCACTAGCAATGGACTTGGAATGCTTCAGTTAGTTCATTTCTTTGCTCTGCCACAGGCTTCCAATAGGATCTTAGGCAAGTCACTTGGCTGCCCCGTGGTGCAGCTCCCCATCTGTAAAGCAGAGCTGACTGCATGTTATGAGGACAGCATGTTAAAGATAGTGAGGGACTGAAAAATAAAAACATGAGATAGAATGCATAAAGAGATAATAAGCTAAAAGTGGCTATACTTTTTGTAAAGCATTTATGACTCGAAGGTAACCAATATTCTTCAAGTGTTTTGCATTCCTTCAGAGAAAGATAGCCTGCTAGGCTGTGAGCAGGCCAAGTTTGGCCTTTAGTCACTGGCATAGTTAACTTATGAACAAGTATGTGAAGGTAGAATTTGTCCTACTAAACTCAATGGATTGAGCTTAAGTCCACCACTGCAGAACAGTAGAAATTCCATTTTCACAGATTTCATAGACTTTAGGGCTGGAAGGGACCTCGGAAGATCATTGAGTCCAGCCCCCTGCCCAAAGGGCAGGAAGTCAGCTGGGGTCATAGGATCCCAGCAAGATAAGCATCCAGTTTGCTCTTGAAGGTATTCAATGTAGGCGAAGCGTTTCCTTGAAGCCCTTCCAGCTTATGAGTCCTGCCTGACATTATACCACATTTTCAGGTCTAAATCTGTTCAACGGTCTCTAGACATATGCTGTAGGATATGATACAGAGCATTTGGGCATAGATTTCCATGTATTAGTGCCGTCTGTTTCTAAGCATTTGTGCTGTGTACATCTTGGCCCAATAGCACTGTAAAAGATGTGTATTATTTCAGTATACAGAGTAGGAGCCGTAGCATATTAGAATGTCTAGTAGGAAAAGCCCTACTATGTGGTCCAACACTACAGTTCCTGGAGGATAGAGATAGAGGAGGGAAGGTTGTTAGCCTATGAAAGGAAATAATGTTTTCTCTTTAGCAGAGGCATGCAGACAGCAGACTGGCAACAGAAATGGGACCTACCCAAGCATCCCAAAGAAAATGGCCATAGCTGTAACAATACCATTAGGAAAGCTTGGGGTCAGCAGTATGGTCCAGTGATTACAGCAGTAGACCAGGCATCAGGAAGCATGTATTCTGAGCCTAGCTCTGATTTGTGTAATCTCAGAACAGCTGTATCCTGCACTTTGAGTCTCTTTTTCCCTCCCAATCTTTTGTCCATCATGCCTGCTTAGACTGTGAACTCTTTGAGGCAGGAACTGACTTGCAGCATGTAGCAACTACCACCCTGGGCCCCCAGTCTCTAACCAAATTGATAGGGCAACTTCAATATCAATGGAGTTGCCATTGGTAGGCTTCAGTGTCAACAGCCACTTGAAATGAATGGATGCTATGTAAGGACACACCTCTTCCACGTAGAGAGGTTGGGTTAGATTTTTCACTGTACTAGGTTTTTGGCTGATGCCTGGTCTTCTGAGAGCCACTTTCCCAGTTTACTTGGAATCTACCAGAACTCACCAGAATGGACATAACATGTGAAAACCATAGCAGGCTCTGTGGATTACAGTCCCCATCATTTGTTCCAAAGTCTTGCTCAGGCAAATGGAGAGGATGCTTCCCAGATCTTTGAGACAGCTTGAGAATTCAAGACCCCAGTGAGCCAGTGGGATAATTCCCATCAAGAGGAGAAGGAGATGGGGAGAAAAAAAACATACTAAGAAAGGACCAGAGACACTTGAGTGGCATAAAATCCATGTGCAGAGAGCTGTGTCTAGCTGGTCACGTGGTCTCACTTTCGCTGTTCAATTCCCAGCTAGATATTTCACCTACGTCAACCTCTGCCTGCCGACAAGTGACACTCGGAAGGTGCGGCTAGAAGAGATCTCACACTGCGGCGAACATGTTAGAAAAGCTGCATGATGCGCTCACCACAGGCTATCTCTGCCTCTCCCTGTCTGACTCTCTCCTCTCATGTTGGCTGCACACAAAGGCCTGGCATCCTGGCCTCCTCAGACCTGCGTCAGTGCTGGGCAAAAGCAGACATCCTTTTAGTTTGCATGTGCCAAGAGCCGGAGACAGGCATTGAAGCCCATGCACCCAGCATCTTTGGATCCCCAGCACAGCTATGAAGGCTAATCTCAGTTTTCGTTGGGGAAAAAGACATTGCAAGAGCAGAGATAACATTGAAACTGAAATCTGGGCACTGCCTCAAAAGTTGTCTACTTAACCATTGTCCTGAGAAACCTACACTTTTATCTCAGAAGGTCCCTTCCAATCCTACATCTTCTGTTTGTGCTGATCATGGCACTGGCTCTACAAAGTAGAAAACCCAAGGTATAGGCATTACAGTGTGTCCGGACAAGTGCGGACATTTGTTTTCCTGGGGACGAGTAGCAAGGACCTTGTGCCTCTGCTACCTGTCCCCAGGGAATGTCCATGCCACGTGTGCTCTGTTGTGTGGCAGGCTACCCCGGGTGCAGCAGAGGAGGCTGGGGCTAGCAACTCTGCTTGCCCCAGCAACCTTACCTGGGTCTCTGGGAGCCTCCCTGGGCTGCAGCTGCAGCAGGAAGCCTGGCCAGCAGTTGGAGCATGGCTCCGGCTACCATGCTGCCACCATGTGTGCTACCCCACTTTTTTTTGGTGTGGGTTTTTTGACCCTGGGATCACCGGGGTCAACCAACCCTCCACCCCCACTATGCTGCAAGGTAGCAGTGTGGGGAATGCCCGCATGTGCAGTGTGTGGCATCGCAGATGGGTCTGTGCCACCACATACCGTACATCTGCGCTTATCTGCACACAGCCACTGTCTAGGGGTGGGATTTAAACCTGCATCTCTCTGATGTTCTAACACAGTGCTCTGACCACCAAGTCATGGGTCTGGCATTAATCAGTGTCCTTTCCAACACTCCTTTTGTAAATGAGTCACTGCACTCTATATTTAATAGTCATTGGATAGCCAGTAGGATATGAAGGCTGTTTCTCCTCCACTGGGAGCAAGGGTCCCAGCTAGAAACCACATCCTGCTTTCTTACAGGGCAACACACCTCCACTTTGCTTACTCTCTTCTAGCTCCACATACCGTGTCTCTTGTGGCTGCCCAGGACTGCTACAAAGAGAGCACTGGACAGCAACAAACCTGGGGCAGGGTGGCCAGGGCATTCTGCTTGGAAGTCAGAGGGTGCATCTACATGTGCAAATAATCCAGGAGCAGTTTAGTCTCGAACAAACTACTTGAGAGTAAACTCTCCCGGACACATGTCTACATGAGCAGGGACATGGGAGCAGATTTGTGGCTCCTAGCAGCAGACTGCTCCCACTCCCTGCAGCCCTGCAATGGGCCCCTGCAGCAGCCAGAGAGAGCACTAGGCTCCCCCTGGGTGCTAGCCCAAGGGCAAGGGCTGGGACATTGTTCCTTGCCCCTGGAAGCTGCCTGCTACCAGGGTGGGCTCTGCCACCAGAGCCTGGATGGGGACAATATCCCCCTGCCCCTGCAGCAGGCCCCCACTCCATGATTGTGGGCCTGGGCTGGGAGATCCTTCCCTCCCAGCGCCAGTTCTGCAGTCATGGGGCCGGTGCTGGGAGATCCTTATCTCCCAGCCAGGGCCCTGAGACCATGGAGCAGGGGCTAGGAGCTCCCTGCTGCTGGGGTAGGGGGCACTGTCCCCAGCTGGGCCCCAGTGACAGCACCTGCCCCAGCAGCAGACAGCTCCCAGGGGCAGGGAGCAATCTCTCATCCCCTGCTGCCTGGCTGACCAGGAGCACATTTGCTCCCCATCAGAGGTCTGCACTTGTGCTACTGTGCAGTAGGTAATCGCAAGTAAACTTGTTACTTGTATTTGCAAATAGCACATTTATTCGCAATTAGAGCCAATTACTGCACAGTAAGCATATGCACATGTAGACACGGATACTTACTGTGCAGTAATTAGCTCTACTGCGCAGTAAAGTTTCTCATGTAGGTGTGCCCAGCGAGATACAGGTTCAGGGAGAGCTAGCACCAGCACCTCCTTGCAAGGAGGGCTAGCACCAGGACCTTCTGCTTCCTAAACAAGTCCCCTAATCACTTTGTTACTAAAGCTAAGGCATCAGAGAGTATCTAACACCTGTTAGTCACTGGTTTTCAGATGGCTACTTTTTGTGACTTGCACCTACTTTTGTGTCCACAATAGGTACATATCCACCACCACACATCTACCCAGCCAGTATGAAACCAAGTATATGTGCTTAGTCTACACTTATACATCCACAGTTCAGAAGTGACAGAATCATAACCTGTGCTCAAGTGCCAAACATGCCTCTTATGTGGGTGACAGGAAACTGCCTGTTAGGCACACCAAGGGAAACAGAATTCTGTAAGGCCAGTAAAATTAATGCAAAAAAGAAGATATTTCTTCTACATATTGCAAATTCTTCATGTTTCCTCTTAGAAGTTGCATAAAGACCAGTGCCAAAGATCCTTTATTTTGGGGATCCCAGATCAAGTTGTGACTGTTGTGACCTATAGCTGTCTGACTCACTAATGCTTTTCCACTTCAGACATACAGTACTTGGGACTCCCCATGGAGAGAGAGACTGGGGGAAAGGTTAAGGTCTCCTCCTCACTGATCCACCCAACAGCAAGGACACCTGGGGCTCATATTTAATGAGTGGCAGCTGACAAAATGGGTATGTTCCAGGTTAAGGCTAAATGGTAGAGCTGTTTTATGCTATTGTCTACACAAACCAAAATGAAGGCAGTATCTACTGCTGTTCCAAGTCCTCCAGTGCCAGTATACCAGCTAAGGCAAGGATAGCCATTATTCAAAAGGTGTTAGCTCCTCCTGGCAAAGGTCTTGTATGCCTGTTGTCTCTCAGTGCTAATGTTGCTTCACTTCTTTTTCTGGACAAAGTATAAAACCCCTGTTTACCTAACAGCTTTGTATGGAAGCTTGAGGAGTCCATAACTGGCCTAGCCATGTGGGGTCTTCAATGAAGACTCAGTCAGGTTTAGACTCAGGGGCTGAAAGTCCCCTCCAACCACCCACATCATCATTTGAAATCACAGGTCACATTGCATCTCACAGACGCCTCCGTCAGCCCACACTCAGAAGCGTGCCAAAGGGCAGGGTGAGGATGACACAGAAGAGACAGCACTGCACCCCTGCTGCCAAATGCCCTTAAAAGTAAAATCCACGTGTCTCACTTATAGCTGCTGGCTCTCTGCCAACAGACATTTCCAGCCTCTGGATAATGATGCTTGTAGCCAGTTCTCTAGATCTATATTTAGCCTTGTGTCTGCAGGTTTCATGGATGTCCAGTTGCTAAACATGAATGTTACAGACAGAGACAGTGTGGCATCCCAAAGTCCTGGGAATGCAGCTGAACCCAATGTCAGCTGAGTGTGCTGGAGAGGACTCTTGCACTTGTATTTGGGAGAAGGCACAGAAGGATCTTCCTTTAGTAGGGTGTATTATATCATCACCATGCTAAGGATTATGTCAAATGAATTAGGATTCCAAAATACTCCGTCTCATCACTTTATGGTGATGCAGCAAAAAGCCTGCACAAATACTTTCTCTACAAAGCTGATTTTGACTTGGCAAAGCTATCTAGGTAGAACCAGATCCTAACCTAGGAATCAAAATACTCAGCCCTGCCACTGGCCTCAAAACTGTCCATGCTGGGAGCTCCTAGAATCAGTTGAAAGAAGCTCCTCTGTCCAAAACACATCCAGTGCTTCCCACCAACTGCACTGCTAGCTCCTATAACAGATTTTTATAATGGTCTTTTCAGCTTAGAATAGACCTGACTTAAGCAAAGGGGCCTCCCTGGAAGGACTATTCTACATTCTATGGGCCACTCAGTTAATAGCACCCAGCACCACTGACAAATACAGCAAGATCATCTGCCCCAAGGGCATAAATGCACCTCATACTATTGGCAGACAAGGTTCTTTGGATGAATGTGATATCTTTTATTAGACCAACTTAAATAGTTGGAAAAAATGTTTACCAAGCTTTCAGGTTTAAAAACCCTTCATCGGGCTGAGGAAGTCTCTGCAGTTGGTGTGCTCTTCCTGGATACCTTCCTCATGATATTCTTCACAGAAAGTCAAACAAGAAGAAAATGTTTCTCCTTGGAGCAATGGTATAACTGAAAGAAGCACAAGAGTTACTGCTCTAGCAGACCCTGCAATCCCTTTTGTGTGCACTGGGGGCAACATGCTAGCACTATCAGGCAAATACTCCATCACACTGTATCCACAAAAATAGAAGAGTGAGAAGCTAGTTATCATTAAAACTCAAATTCTCTATGTACTGGACTCTTCTGCTCTGTTCTGGAGGCTCCAGGGGGGACTCATGGTAGGAACAGGATCAGGAGAACTGCCAGGCTAGACCCAAGTTTCAGTTATTACAGTATCCTGTCTCCCACAATGGCTGGCATCGCACACCCCCTGTAAAAGCAAATGAATTCCTACTGCTGTTTACCATGAGACAATCAGTCCCCATGGAGGCCTCTTCCTTGCACCAGATAGTTAGAGATGGGCTTCAGTCCTGAAGCACAGAGCTTTTCTCTCTTGTAATACCTGTTCTTAGCGTTGAACTCTCAGTATGCTTGCTGCCCATAGACCTGTTCGGTCCCTCTTGGAATCCTGCTACATCTTTGGCCTTAGTGACTTCCTGTACAGTGAGTTACATAGTCCAAACTTACATCATGTAACTGATTGCTGCTGTTCCTTAGACGTGGTTCACATGGGTCTTACCTGGCCTTCTGGGTCTGTTGCAGTCTTAGAATGAGCTGCTAACAACTAGACAGGCAGGGCACTTCAATGACAGCCTATTCATAGATTCATAGATGTTAGGGTCGGAAGGGACCTCAATAGATCATCAAGTCCGACCTCCTGCATAGGCAGGAAAGAGTGCTGGGTCTAGATGACCCCAGCTAGATGCTTATCTAACCTCCTCTTGAAGACCCCCAGGGTAGGGGAGAGCACCACCTCCCTTGGGAGCCCATTCCAGACTTTGGCCACTCTAACTGTGAAGAAGTTCTTCCTAATGTCCAGTCTAAATCTGCTCTCTGCTAGCTTGTGGCCATTATTTCTTGTAACCCCCAGGGACGCCTTGGTGAGTAAAGCCTCACCAATTCCCTTCTGTGCCCCCATGATGAACTTATAGGCAGCCACAAGGTCGCCTCTCAACCTTCTCTTGAGGAGGCTGAAGAGGTCCAGGTGGCCTAGTCTCTCCTCATAGGGCTTGGCCTGCAAGCCCTTAACCATACGAGTGTCCCTTCTCTGGACCCTCTCCAGGTTACCCACACCCCTCTTGAAGTGCGGCGCCCAAAATTGCACGCAGTACTCCAACTGCAGTCTGACCAGCGCCCGATAGAGGGGAAGTATCACCTCCTTGGTTCTGTTCATCATGCATCTGCTGATGCATGATAAAGTGCCATTAGCTTTTCTGATGACTTTGTCACGCTGACGACTCATGTTCATCTTGGAGTCCAGTAGGACTCCAAGATCCCTTTCCATTTCTGTGCCTCCAAGCAGGTCATTTCCTAGACAGTAGGTATGCTGGACATTTTTCCTCCCTAGGTGCAGCACTTTGCATTTCTCCTTGTTGAATTGCATTCTGTTGTTTTCTGCCCATATGTCCAACCTGTCCAGGTCTGCTTGTAGTTGTTCCCTGCTCTCCGGCATGTCCACTTCTCCCCACAGTTTTGTGTCATTCGCAAACTTGGACAGAGTACACTTCACTCCCTCGTCCAAGATGCTGATGAAGACATTGAAGAGTATCGGTCCAAGGACCGAGCCCTGTGGGACCCCACTGCCCACACCCTTCCAGGTTGATACCGACCCATCTACTACGACTCTCTGGGTGCGACCCTCTAGCCAATTCGCCACCCACCAGACTGTGTAGTCATCCAAGTCACAGCCTCTTAACTTGTTCACCAGTATGGGGTGGGATACCATATCGAAGGCCTTCCTGAAGTCTAAGTAAATGACGTCAACCCCTACTCCTGCGTCCAGGTGTTTTGTAACCTGGTCATAAAAAGAGACTAGATTAGTCAGGCATGATTTACCTGCTACGAACCTGTGCTGGTTTCCCCTCAGCATAATTTGTCCTACCGGGCTCTCGCAAATGTGAGCCTTGATAATTTTTTCAAAGACTTTGCCAAGTTGAACAGCACTTGGATTCTCCTGACTCATGCTCTTCCTTTGGGCTTAGCACTCGTTGGAAGCACTCCAAAGTTGCCTTGGCCTCACCTCCTCCACTAAGCTGTGTCCATCTATTTCCATCTCCTGTCATCCCTTCCAGCTGGGGCTGATCTCCTTCAGTCCCAACTGGGCTCATCTACATGAGACTTTTACTGCAGAGCTGCCTAATTAGCTCTTCAGTAAAGTCTCAGCATCTACACATGGGGCCCTATTAGGCCGCAGTAAACTAATGAACTCCACCTTAGGTTAGTACTTGTAAACACAAGTACTATTTTAGGGTGGCATTCTTTAGCATGCAGCAACATGTGTTGCTGCTGATGTGGCTGGCTAGCCCACACTGGAGCACCATCATGCCCCAGCCAGTCCCATTGAAGCACACTGAGCTGGGTTATAGCAGCCCTGGACTGGCAGGCTGATCCCCACAGTCCCTCTGCCAGCTGGGGCTGCTCCAACGCAGCTCAATATGCTTTAGTCCCAGGTGCACATGTAAATGTGGCACCCAGGAGCAATTAATTCCAGTGTGATATGTGCTGTTTATTGCATCACATTAATTTTGTGTATAGATGCACCCACTAAAGCCATCCCAGATGTATTAGACTCTATCTTTCTTCTTACCTATCCCAACACACCCAGTAGCCGCTCAGCAAACCATATACAGCTGCTCTCTGTGTGGAGACATTACTTGTTGCCCACTGGTCCCAGAGGTGGAATACACACCCTTCACAGTCAGCAGAGTGCAGTCAGTGAGGGCCTTCTGTCTGTCTCTCACAGGGCCATGCAAGAATGTAGCCTACAAGGAGGTAAGAGGAGGCAGAAGTCTTTTCTCTTGTGAAAGCTTTAACCTGCATTTCCAGACTTCCAAAGGGCTAAGCTTCACTTTAGACAGCGGTGTAGTTTAGTGACTGAAACACTGACCCACAAGACCTGGGTTCTGTTCCCAGCTCTAGCACTGCTTGACCTTCAGCATTTAACTTCAACTTGCTATGCCTCAGTTTCCCTTCCTATTTTAGGTCCATTAAGTTTGTAATGCCTTTGAGCAGGGACTCCCTTACTGTATTCAGAACACTAGGACCATGACCTTGGTGGGGGACTCTGGAATGGATTGTTACACAAATGAAAATTGAGGGTAAATTCAAAGGACAGGCACCTGGGCCAGCAGTCATGCACAGGGACAGCAGTGGCTTCCAGTTGCCAATGCACTGCTGGCTCAGTAGTGTGGCTGCAGCAGTAGCCATTTTTTTCTGCCCCATCCCCCACAAGTTGGCACCCAAGGTAGCTGCCCCTATCGCTCCTCCCTAGTCATGCCACTGGTTGACTTCAACTCTGAATTTCTGCATGTGCAATGAGCAGGTGAGTGTACTGTTTTTAACTCTTAACTAAGTGTTCTCTGCTCTCAAGCAAAATTCAACTTTAGCAGACTTTTTGGGCTGAGGGATTAACGTGTATTCATGCGTAGTCACGTGGAATGTTTTGTCATAACATCTGCTCAAGCAATATTTGGCACACCTGCACTGCAGATGTGTACAGTAGTGTTACTCACTGTACTAATAATCCTTTCCCATTATTGAGTGGACTTTGAGGTGATTATGGAGGAAAGCATTAGCAAAGCTTTGCTTTCTGAAATGGAACCTGGGTTAGAAAAAACATCCACTTGGTTGTGGTGGTCTACTTTTGCAGGACTCTGCTGGAATTGTGCACGCAGGACATTTTAAATATAGGCCATATTTCTGTCCCTCTGCCCACCTCTGGCTTGCTTCAGCTTGTGCCCAGCTGCAACAATTCCCAAGGGGAATCCCTGGCGATCTATGTCAACTTTGTGGTTGTTTTGAGAGAACAGAGCAGCCCAAGTATGCTCAGGGGTGGGTCATGTTCCAGCTCTTAATGATGGCATTAAAGCACTGATTAGCTTTAGCTCATTGCTCTGTTTTATGTCCATGCACAATGGGCCGTGTGTGAAATCATTCATTTTTGCATGAATTGTTCTGTGTGGCTCATTGTTCTTGCATGGAAATGACCGGCGAATGGCTGGGCAGGTGGTTCCTATGCAGTTTTTGGAGGTAAAGCTGCAGAGGAAGCAAAGGAGGTACAGCAGTCTTCACAGCCAGCAATATGCTCAGTTAAAATTGTCTCAGGGCCAGGCTGAGGGACACTTGTTAAGCCTGGCTGTACCACTGCAGTGTAATGCAACACAGGGAAACCTGGGGCTCAGTCCCATCCTGCCCAGGCCTGAATGAAACCTACTTCATATTGACATAGAGTGGGACAGTTACTAAAAACTGTCTCACTTCCCGGTATGGGAACCCCTTCCCAGTATGAGGTCAGAGTGGATCACTCTGTCTTTTCTGTATTTGCACATCCAGGGGTTTAGCAAGTCCAAAGATACAAGAATCCAGTGGGCTCTTGGTGAAGAAGGACGGAAGCCATTTGACAAGGTCGCTTCAGCAGCAGATTGGGAAAAGATGGGCAAACGTGGCTGCTCCCTGCTGTAAACAGCTCGTTGTCATGGTAACCCTGCACCCTTTGGCTGAAGGATGTCATAGAGGAAGCCGTAGCTCTCAGGGAGCCCTGCAGGAAACAGAGGGGCAGCGATCACCCCCTACCGCTCTCCAAAGGAACAGCAGGGAAAGCAGGTACCTCAAAACAAGGGGCAATTTGTGGGAGCCACTCAACAGAAGAACGAATGCCACCGCTATTCCAAGTGTGCCTGGTGTGCAGGTCTCCCAGGGTATGCACATCCCATCCAATCAGCCTGCTCTTCCTGGCTGATGCAATTACTGATGTCATCCACCTTTGTTTATACCACAGTTATCAGCAGAGCTGGCACCTGGAGGTCACTCCTAAGCCCTTACCCAGGCAAACTCACTGCTGAAGCCTGTGCAAAGAAGGGATTTAAACTGAGTGAGAATGGTGCTGCGCATGTTATCAACTGTGTCATCACAGGAGGAAGCAGGTCAGAGAAGCACATTAGGTAAGTTTTGAGCAGCATTTAAATTTTTGCCTTGAGTGAGTGTTTGGCATTTATTGTGGCAAAAAGGGGAACAAAACAAAATGGCAATTCTAAATCAAAGGCACACTGGACTCCTAACTACAGTGCTAGTGAGGGGGCTGGATCCTCAGTTAGTATAGATCCACACAGCTCCACTGGCATCAATAAAGTTGCATCAGTCTACTCCAGCTGAGGACCTGGCAGTGTGAGAACTGTGCTCAGAGCTAAAGCAATGCATCTGCTAACCACTGCCCTTCAGGAACTCCAGACCAAGTCTGGAGGGTCTTTCAGGTACCTTCAAATGTACTTTAAGCAGCAAAGTGAGAGGCAAAAGAGGAATCGCTTATAGAAAAGCAATAGGAGCAAGCTGTGAAGGCTGGAGAGTGGCAGACAGCCCATAGAATTTGGGTGAGATGCAAAGGAGTCTCACGGATGTCTAGCAGAGCCTCCAAGGGCTTGGGACCATCAGGATATGACTACACTGTGGTAGCAGCATGTCCCGGAACAAATATCCCTGAGCACGTTCTGCCCACCCACTCCTACTCCAGCAGTTAGAGCAATGTTTAAGGTAAGAACAGCACTGAAGATGACCAGCAGAACAGGAAAGATCAGGGAAGCATAGGATAATGATGACTTAATACGCATAAAGTACCTTCCTGAATCAGTCTCTAGAACTGGAAGACCATTGCTGGACGAAAAAGAAGCAAGGAGCAAGCCTCTAAAAACCAGAAAAGTTTGTGAGATGGCTAGAAGGAAGTCAGAGGAACACAGCAGATCTCAGTTTGAGCCTTTAAGGAGTTAATTAGCTGTTGGGACCTTTTGAGTTTCAGTTGGACACTGGCTACTGATTATTCAAAGCACAATTCTTGCTACCTTTGCGCAGCTTATCAGTGCTGAAGGACTGGATGTCTTAGGAGTTCAGCATAATGAGATGGTCCCCTTCATATGAAGGTCTGGGATGGAATCCAGCCCACGTCAGAAGATTTTACTATCGTCTGCTGCTTGTTGGGTGGTTCATGTGAATCCAGTTCCTAGTCCATAGAATAACATGAGAACACTCTGCCTCCCTTGTTGAAGGGAAGGAATTGACTCTGGAGAGGGAAGGAACTGCATGGGATAACACGAAGCAAGTCTCAGATCAGCAGATCTTGTGAGGGAAGATTAGAAGAGAGTGAAAGGAGCATTGCAGACCTTACCTTTACCCATTCTTCATGTCTTTCCTCTTTAGTGATCAGAGACAAATCCATCTGAATGGAAAACTTTTTGAAAGAAACAAGGGCTAAACCCAATAACTCTGATTCAGATAGATTCAGACATCTTTGAAATTTATGGGGAACTGGTTCAGAAACGCTGAACCTGAACCCCTATCTGAATTTTTCATATGGTTCTTCTCTCTGTGGGCTCAGCTGAAGCCTGGATCAAGAACACATTTGGGCACTGGTACTGTTCAATATCCAGGCCCAAATGTGGTGCAGCCCATCTCGGGTACTAAAAATATCTACTGGCAGCACACTGAGCAGGCATGTTGCTAGCAGCAGGTGGGTAATATCAGTGTAAACCACTAACAGTTACAAGATGAAGCCTGTCACATTCTCTAAGCCAGTTCATGTGGTGGGTGAAACAGATAATAGAAGAAACTATCTTACATCTACATCCAGAATTCAGCCACATGCAGAATAGTGGTGCATATTTTAATTCCCTTTATGAGGAAACAGGAACAGCTGAACCAAAGTACCCAGAGGAAGGCTCTGCACATAATATCTTCATCCTAAGCACTGCCAGGAAAAGTCCTCCTAAGGCAGCCTGTTCCTTAGTCTAGGGGTTGGCAGCCTGCAGCATGTGTGCCATGAGTGGCATGGGCAGCCTCTGTGTGTGGCACACAGCAAATAAGCGAGGAGACAAGTAGCACAGTGGCAAATAGGGCAGAAAGCAGAGTAGCAGATGGGAAAGGAGATTGGAGTGGCACTCAAGGAGGGTGCAAAGCTAATTTGTGGCATGCCTGCTAAAAAGGTTGGCCCCTGCTGCCTTAAACTTTGGAGATTTATAAAAGGACTTTCTTATTCAGACCTCTGTAAATGACTCTGTATAAAATAGTTGCTCGTGTTGGCCAACAAATTTTGTTTGTGGCAAGTATTCATGATCAATAAACTGAATGTGGATAGTATTATTAAGTGCTCAACAGCCCTGAAGAACATTGCTTAAGAGAGAAGTAGTAGTTTAAATGCCATTTACTCTTTACAAAGAATTGCAGTTATTCTAAATATGTTTCAGGATCTTCCAACAGATCACTTCGTTGCTGAGCTCTTAGCCTTTCAGCTGGTCACTAATTATTGATTATTCAGAGATAAAGCTTGTCACTGTAACTAAACTTGTATATGCTGAAGGAATCTTTCCACCCAACGTGCCTGGTATGCCCCTAGCCTACATCAGAACGGAATCAAGGTTACCATCCAATGCCTGATATGAGTACAGTTCCTGCTGGCTAGATACCTACAGCAGCAGATAGACATTACCTCACTCCCTTGTTAACAAACTCAGCAGAGAAGCTTTGGAAAATGAATTAGCCACCCATCCTCTAACATGGCCCATGTGGGTCAAGATATAGGCACAACACAGTGTGTCCAACAGACTCTTGATCTAGAGTGGTTCAAGCTGTTTGTAGCCAACAGCATGCAAAGGAATGATGTAGCTAAGATGTGGGGTGAAGTGGGCACGCTAGTAGGAAGGAACGGGCTGCAATCAGATCTAGACAGGTTACAGGGGTGGGCCGATGAGAACAGGTTGGGGTTCAACACTAACAAGCGCAGGGTAATGCACCTAGGGAGGGAGAACCAGCAGCACACCTACAGGCTGGGGAACTCCCTTCTCATCAGTGTCGAGACAGAAAAGGATCTTGGAGTCATCATTGATGCCACAATGAACATGGGCCGACAAAGTGGGGACACGGTCAAGAAGGCCAACCATACCTTGTCGTGCATCCACAGATGCATCTCAAGCAAGTCCAAGGAGGTGATCCTCCCCCTCTATGCGACACTGGTCAGGCTGCAGCTGGAGTACTGCGTCCAGTTCTGGGCGCCGCACTTCAGGAGGGATGTGGCCAATATGGAGAGGGTCCAGAAGAGGGCCACCCGCATGATCAGGGAACAGCTGGGCAGGCCCTACGAGAAGAGGCTAAGGGACCGGAACCTGTTCAGCCTCCAAAAGAGAAGGCTGATAGGGGATCTAGTGGCAGTCTACAAACTAGTCAAGGGGGACCAGCAGGCATTGGGAAAGTCCCTGTTCCCCTGAGCACTCCCGGGATTTACAAGAAACAACAGACTCAAGCTAGCAGAGGGTAGTTTCCAGCTAGACATTAGGAGGTGCTATTTCACTGTCAGGATGGCTAGGACCTGGAACCAACTTCCAAAAGAAGTGGTGCTGGCTCCTACCCTGGGGGTCTTTAAAAAAAGGCTGGACGAACATCTGGCCGGGGTCCTTTGACCCCAGTACTTTTTCCTGCCACGGCAGGGGGTCAGACTAGATGATCTCCTCAGGTCCCTTCCGACCCTACCAACTATGAAACTACGTCCTGGAACCTTTGACTCCCTGAACCAAAAAACCTATTTACAGATGGGACTAGTGATGGGATAGCCTTGGCATAAGTCCAGAGCATGAGTTGAGCTTACAACTGGAGCTGTAGCAGAACACTGTATCTGCTCTGCCACATATATGATCATAGAATCACAGAAAATTCAGGTTGAAAGAGACCTCAGGAGGCCATCTAGTCCAACCCCCTGCTCAGGGCAGGACCAAAGCCAAATCTCCGAGGATGGAGATTCCATCACCTGTCTGGGTAACCTGTTCCAGTGTTTTACTATCCTCCCAGTAAGAAAATTATTCCTAATATCTAACCTAAACTTCCCTTACTGCAACTTGAGACTTTTGTTCCTTGTTGAAGGCTGCTATTAAATCCCCTCTCAGTCTCCTCTTCTCTAGACTAAATAAGCCCAGTTCCCCCAGTTGTTCCTCATAACTCATGTGCCCCAGCCCTCATCATTTTTGTTGCCCTCCATGGGACCCTTTCCAATTTGTCTACATCCTTTCTGCGGGGGGGGGGGGGGGGGGGGGACAAAACTGAACACAGTACTCCAGATGTGGCCTCACTAGTGCTGAATAGAGGGGGAATAATTACTTCCCTTGACCTACTGGTAATACTCTTAGTGATGCAGCCCTGTATGCTGTTAGCCTTCTTTGCAACAAGGGCACACTGCTGGCTCATATTCAGTTTATTGTTCACTGTTACCCCCAGGTACCTTTCTGCAGAAATGCTGCCCAATCTTTTTGGCCCAATCTTCCAATTTGTCTAGGTCATTCTGAATCCTAGCCCTACCCTCCAGCATATCTACTACTCCTCCGAGCCTGGTGTCATCTGCAAACTTGCCGAGGGTGCCCTCTATGCCATTTCCAGGTTGTTGATAAAGACGCTGAACAAAACTGGTCCTGGAACCGACCCCCTAGGGCACTCTGCTTGATACCAGCTGCTAGACATTGAGCCATTGACTACTACCTGTTGAGCCTGACAATTCAACCAGCTTTCTATCCACCCTACAGTCCATTCATCCAATCCATACTTCCTCATCTTGCTTGCAAGAATGCTGTGGGAGACCATCAAAAGCCTTGCTAAAGTCAAAGTATATTATATCTACTAGGCCTGTGCAAAGCGGCTAGTATTCACTTCGGATTTGGCCAATTCGGGGGACAGTGATTTGATTCAGTGATTCAAATCACTGTCCCGAATCGATTCGGCCGAATCTGATTTAGAGATTCGTCGGCCGCCAAATTGGCTGAATCTCCAAATCAAACAGACCCCATCCCCTGCCCACTCTCCCAGCCCCATCAATGGCTACCCCGCCCGGCCCCAGCATCCTGGCACTTTTTTTTTTTTAAAGCCAGCTCTTGCTGGGTGGGGGGGACGATCCCCACTGCCCCCCACTTCCCCGCACTGCATGGGGGGGCTCTGCTACAGGCCCCCAGAAGCCCCAATGGCCACTGCAGCATCTGGTAAGTGCAGAGATGTGTTTTTTTTTTAAACTGGGAATTAGGACAAGCGAGGCAGCCATGGGGGGCTGGGAGAGCAGGTGGGGGATGGGGGCTCATAGCAGAGTCCCCCAATGCAGTGCGGGGCAGTGGGGTGCAGCAGGAATCACACCACCCTCCCCCCTGCCCCGACAGGAGCCGGTGAGTGCAGGGCTTTTTTTAAGAGCCAGGATGCTGGGGCTGGGTGGGGCAGCCATTGATAGGCCTGGGAGAGTGGGCTGGGGATGGAGGGCACTCATGGGGGCTGGGAGAGCAGGCAGGGGATGGGGCCTGGTGGGGGTCCCCCCATGGTCTCCTCCCCCTTCCTCCAGTGCACCCCCCCCCCCACTCTTGACCCCTACTTACCGGCACGGAGCAGGGACTGCCTGAATCTCCAAAGCTCTCCAAATCTTTGCAGAATTGATTCAAAGAGCTTCGAATTGATTTGGACCTTTTTATTGATCTCCCAATTCAATTCAGATTCCAAGATTCAGCCGTCAAATCTGGCCGAATCTCCTCCAAATCAAATCAGCCCCCGAAGCTTCGCACAGCCCTAATGTCTGCTGCTTTTTCCACATCCACAAAGCCAGTTATCTCATCCTAGAAGGCAATCAGGTTGGTCAGGCATGTCTTGCCCCTGGTGAATCCATGCTAACTGTTCCTAATCAGTGATCACCTTTATCTCCCCCAAGTGCTTAGAAATAGATTCTCTGAAGAGCTGCACCATGATTTTTCCAGGAACTGAGGTGGGGCTGACTGGTCTGTAGTTCCCTGAATCCTCCTTTTTCCCTTTCTTAAATATGGGCATTATGTTTGCCCTTTTCCAATCATCCGGGACTGCTCCTGATCACCATGAGTTTTCAAAGATGATGGCCAATGCCTCTGCAATCTCTTCATTCAACTCTCTCAAGCAACCTTGGGTGCATCCCATCCAGCCCCATGGACTTGGATGTGTCCAGCTTTTCTAAAGAGTCCCTAACCTGTTCTTTCACCACTGTTGACCATTTACCTCCTCCCCATACTGTGCTGCCTGGTGCAGTAGTCTGTGAAGACTAAGGCAAAGAAGGCATTGAGTACTTCAGCCTTTTCTGCATCCTCTGTCGCTAGGTTGCTTCCCCCATTCAGTAAGGGACCCACACTTTGCCTGATCCTCCTCTTACTGACAACATACTTGTAGAAACTCTTCTTGTTACCCTTCATATCTCTTACTAGCTGCAACTCCAATTGCGCTTTGGCCTTCCTGACTTTCCTGTGCATGCCCCAGCAGTGCTCTTCTACTCCTTCCTATTTATTTGTCCAAGTTTCAACTTCTTATAAGCTTCCTTTTTGTGATTTATTTTACTGAAGAGTTCCCTGCTTAAGCCAAGCTGGTCTTCTGCCATACTTGCTAGTCTTCCTGCACATCAGGTTGGTTTGTTTCTGCACTCTCAGTAAGGCTTCTTTAAAGTACAGTCAACTTTCCTGGACTCCTCTCCCCCTCAGACTGGCTTTCCAGGGGATCCTGCCTATGAGTTCCCTGAGTGAGTCAAAGTCTGCTTTTCTGAAGTCCAGGGTCCTCTCTGTCCTTCCTTCCTTTCCTCAGGATCCTGAACTCAATCATCTTGTGGTCACTGATGCTCAAGTTGTCATCCACTGCTACATTCCCCACCAATTCTTCCCTATTTGTGAGCAGCAGGTCAAAAAGAACATGGCCCCTAATTGGCCGCTCCAGCACTTGCACCAGGAATTTGTCCCCGGCACTCTCCAAAAACTTCCTGGATTGCCTGTGCACTGGTGCACTGGTGTATTGCCCTCCCAGCAGATGTCAGGGTGATTGAAGTCCCCCATGAGAACCAGGGCCTGTGATCAGAAAACTTCTGCTACCTGTTTGAAGAAAGCCTCATTCACCACTTCCTCCTGGACTGGTGGTCTATAGTAGACCCCCACCACTACATCACCTTCGTTGCTCTCTCCTCTAACCTTAACCCAGAGAGTCGCAGCATGCCTATCTCCACTTTCATACTGGAACTTTGAGCAATCATATGGCTCATTTACATAAAGTGCAACTCCTTCTCCTCTTCTCCCCTGCCTGTCCTTCCTGAACAGTTTATACCCATCCATGACAGTGCTCCAGTTATGCAAGCTCCCATGAAGTCTCTGTTGTTATTCCAATCACACCATAGTTCCCTGACTGTGCAAGGACTTCCAATTCCTCCTGCTTGTTTCCCAGGCTTTGTGCATTCATAT
Organism: Alligator mississippiensis; assembly: GCF_030867095.1. Taxonomy (NCBI): domain Eukaryota; kingdom Metazoa; phylum Chordata; order Crocodylia; family Alligatoridae; genus Alligator; species Alligator mississippiensis. The sequence goes on from NC_081832.1 coordinate 44,457,027, forward strand.
ACAGGCACCTGAGGTAACTAGTTGATTGCCCTGATTTCTCAGGAAGAATGAGAGCACCTCCCCTGTTGCCCCATCCTGCTTGATCTTCCTCCAGATCTCCTGCTTCCCCACTTGATGGCAAGGAATCAAGTGAAAGTTTGCATTGCTGCAGCCCTCACTACACTGGTTCTGTGCAAAAAGGACTTTGAGCGCTCTGGTGCTCAGTCCAGCAGTTTTCAACAGCATTAAAATAATTCTGAAACAATTTCTAAAATGCATATCACTGGTCCTACAAATCAAGAAATAAGTAAGAGGTATGGACCATGTGTGAGAGTCAGCATGAACCAGGCATCCAGAATGAAAACACAGCAAATAATCCTATAAGGACTGAGGAGGGGGTCTTAGATTGGGACCATACATAGCAATAAGAGTCATCATCCTAAGCACATGCAGGCCATTATTCAAGTGCCTTCCAAAGATAGCAACATGCCATTTCCCCAGCGGGGAAGTGGGGCACAGAGGCAATGTGACATGACCAAAGTCACTCTGTGAGCAGTGGCAAAGCTGGGAATCACACTCAGGTCTCCTGACTCCCTGACTTATGCTCATGTAGCTAAACTACACCCAGATAAAGCAACTGCTCTGCACCAGCTATTTTTATGAACATCCATTCCACCAAAAGTAAGGGCCCAGGAGCAGCCCCCCCTCCCCTCCCCAGTGAGGCAGATGCCTGTAGAAATGTCACGTATACGCACAGCACTTCTGAGAAGGGCAGAATTTGGCTGGTAAGTGATTATGTGCCTACTCACTGAAGCTCGCTAAGGAAATTTTACACAAAACGGCAAGGGAAGCTCTGGTGAGAGGTGAGATCCGTGAAGCTGAGGGTGGCAATGATAAACCTCCTGGAACGCATGGCAATTAATCTTGTGAAGCTGTGAGTCAGAGCCACATCCCATCGCTGGCAACAAGGCACACCACTGACTCTGGCCCTGCAGAGCAAATCTCGGCTTTGGGGACTTTCAGAAGCCATCGGGTTTTGGGAGACATTAATTCTGAGGAGTAACAAATAAGGAGGCACATTCAAGGGTGCACCTTCTCAATGAGATGTGCATACACACTGACAGCAGCTTGCTTCCCATTGGAAAATGCTACTGGACTGAGGAGGGGGGTGGGTAATGACACTTGTCTATTTCTGTGCAACATATGGAGAGCATCGTGCAGTGTTTTCCTTTGGAAATAAGAAAATCAAAGAGAGAAGCCTGAGCCAAATGATCAAGCCCCAAATAAAGAAAGTGACACAAAGGGGCATATATCTCATGTGCTGCCCATGGAAGAAAGCATGCAGCTACCATTAAAAGCCCCAAGGGGAACTGCACATTTAATTCCTAGTAGGAAGCTACGCAGCCCCCTCCCAAGCTCAGCATTGCTCCCCTAAGTTTGACAAGCTTCGGTTGCAGAACCTCTTCCAATTCTAGCCCTAGGCATGAATGCAGTTTGCAGTTTTGACAGCAGATGTCTCTCCTATTATGATTTATAAAAATGCTTAAAATAAATAATGCAAACATATTTACAGGAATGAATTCCTGCTCTTGAGTGTATTTGTCACTTGGAGACTCCTGAGTAGGGGAGAGGGAACTGTGCCTGACTTGCTTCTTCATTCCCTTTCCCCTCGGATGTATATGTCACAAACCCAAATGGGTGCAGGATATAATCCAGCCCTCGAGTTGCAGGGAGAGTAATGCGATTCAATCCAAATATTGTATAATAAATGTGTTAAATATTTAAAATGATCGTGCTGAGGAATTGACCCAGTGGAGCTTGATTTCACACATCCTGACAATTTCACGCACCTATGGGCTTACATTTCTTGGTAAATAATAAGGGGCTATTCATGTCCTAGTCTAAGAATGAAGAGTTTGGGTTCTTTCCCTTGTGGAACTCCTTAAAAAGGAGAGCACTCTGCACTGGACTGATCACCTTGTTCTGCTCCCCACATCACTCCAGTCCAGCCATGTCCAATTCTTTTAAGTGTGACAGCCACACAGGGTGTACGCAGCCATAATGCAGGGATGTGACTTAAAGGCAGGACCAGCAGGGCTGGCCCTGGTGACAGCTGGCTGCAAATCCCATTAGAACAACCCACTTCAATTTGTGCAACTTTGTTCTGTCGAAAGGCTGTTGAATGCAGGGCACCATCTCTGCAGCCTGCTATTTTAAACACAAAAAAGAAAGAGGCATACCTGCCTGTGCTGCTGTGATGTGAGGAGAAGTGGCCCAATTACAGCATAGCACCTAGCCTTGCTGTTTCCATGGCTTCACAGTACAGTACTTCCATCTCTTGAGGCCATCAGTGCAGGAACCAGCATCTTATCAATGATCATCCTGGTTATAACACTCTTCTAAGCCATACCTGCAGAAACCCAGTCTTGGCAGTGATGCAGGATAATAACTTTTCCCACAGGAGCCGTACGCTGATTTGTTCCTGCTATAATTTGTTCTGCATCCATCCCAACCTGCGTTTTCATAAACAAGTTAAAGAAGTCAGAGCAAAGGCATTGTGTTCTCCAGGCTCCCGTAAGATGATCCCATTGTTTCATGAACTTGTTACGACTTGTCATCCCGTGTAAGGGACCCTTTGAAATGTAGCACTTCTTGTCACCTGCATGGTATTACCCCAAGTCAAAAGAACCTTGAGGCAGTCTGGGCTCCATGGGACACATGGCGCAGGCGCCTGGGTATTCATCTATTCTGCTTGACTGGCTTAATGAAGGAGAGCCTTTCTGTCCAGACTGGAAGGCTGAACTATATCCAGAGAGAATGAGTACATGAACATGCTGTGAATCAGACATCCATTTTCTTGGGCCAATGTTCTCTCTGGACAGAACATGAGTAACTACTATTCACTTCACAATTGTGCCTCCTAAATGCTGTGCAGGAAATTAGGATTGAAGGATCCAAACTTGAAAGAAACTGAGCATCTGCAAGCCATGATGATAAGCCCACTGCAGTGGCAGTGTCCTCCTAATTATCTTACTGGCTCTCCAAGCAGGCACAGGATAAAGAGTGAGTGTCCGTATGCAGTGAGAAGTGGCTGTGCATAGACACAAGGTCAGTTAATTTGTATATATGCAGCTGACAGCTTGAAAGTGGTTGAAAATGCTTTCTGTTTGGTGTGGCCCTGCTATTGCCAATGCCCAAGCTACACACACTGTATCTCTTGACAGAGAAGGGTGCAGACCAAATCCTCACAGTCAAGCTTTGGTCATGTTGGGACTCTACCTGACCTACATCTAACCACTGTGAATTTGTACCCCCTCAAACCCTCCAGATTTAAAGAGATTCAGACCTGGGGTCCAGGTTCCAAATGCAAATTTAGGGCCAGATTCTAGTCCACCTGTTAGGTGCCTAAGTGGACTTAGACATCTTTGTACAATTTATTCCACCCTGTTTGAGTCCCTGAAAATTAATTAATGCATCTACTTCAGTAAGAGGCAAGGATTTCATAGGGTGATAGCTTTCATTGGACCAACTATGTAGTTGTCATAAAGTTAGACAAGCTCCAAATACAAGACTTTCTTCCTCTTGTCTACTTTGGTAACATACTGTTATCTGACCCTAAGATTGAGCCATAAGAAAGCAGTGAGGAACATAACACATCCATCTGCCTTTTGTTTTAACATTTTTTTTAGGGGCTTGGGCAAGGTGGAACTGGATTGCACTTAGACATCTAAGTCCACTTAAGTGCCTAATCGGCGGAATAGAACCAGGCCCTTTATGTTTTGTGTTTTTCCAGTCATGCTAAGTGATTTCCATTTCCTATTCTCATAACTTGATACAGGAGCCAACACAGCAGCTCCATAGAACTGTACTGATTACTATAGGCAAAGCTGAAGCACACAAATAATAGAGCCTTTTTTATCCCCATTGCTAATAAATACAGCTGGACAGAAATTTTTAATGAATAGTTTATTTGCTAAATGCAGTTTGGATTGACTAAAATGATGAATAAATTTTGCTTGTATATAAGAAAAGGTGAGAGGGTGGATTTGGAAAAGTGTAAATATCTCATTGTGACATTTTTAAATGACTTTGGACTTTAAACTCTTTATTCCTAGACAGCATAACTTTGTGTGTCATCATCATTAAAAACAACCAATAACAAAACTCAACTTTTGTTTGTTTTCCAGCCAGACTAGCCAAAATGTTTTGTTTCAGGTCAACCCAAAACAAATTTTTCTCCAGTCTCCCAATTCAACTACTAAACTGACATATCACTTCTTCACTTGGCCTTATTTATAGTTATGAATGGTTAAACCATTCATAACCATTCATCAAAACCATTCATCAAAACTTTTCTGTGCTACATGATTGATTCAGGGTAATTTTTTTAAAGTTGAAACAAAACAGCCATTACTTCTGAGTACAATTTTTTCATATTAAAATTAAAAATAGAATCATTTTTCATAAATAGATTCTAATATCACCTTACTTTAAAACAAGGAGTTGAAATTTGGCTGGGCAGAAGTTGTTTGCTGTGTTGGCTACGAAGCACCGACTCACAGGATCATCATAAAATTCTAGTTTATGGGACGGATGCAAAAGTCAGACCATAAACCTTGCTGCTGATCCCCTCAAACACACACACATTCACGCACACACACTCACAGTAGCTAGCTATGAACACTAAGCACCAGTGTCAAGATATACCTATCCCCATCGACAGAGTCTGCCGTCGATGGCCAGTCGAGGCTTCTTTCAGTACAATATTGCTTCAGAGGGGGGTCACCGGCTGGTCCTTCTGGCTGGACAGGCAGGGTGCTGGTCAGGTCAAAGAGGGCTCCATTGGGGGTCATTCTTCTCTGCCTTTTATCCCTTTCTGGCAGACTTTGGTGACTCCCCAATTCTCGGGCTTACCCAATCCAAGGGTCATTGACCCCGAGGGACGTCCCTCTTGGTAGTTGCTGGATGGCAGCTGTCAGCCCCAGGGGTCACATCCGCAGGTACGTGCAGTCTCAGAAGTCTGTTGATTAATTTTGATTGATTCACTGCGCTGATGAATAGAGCTCTGGAAGTGGTTGATCAGGGAGTATTTCAGCCCCAAGTGTCTGTTTCCAGTGTTGATGATTTCAAACTGGGGCTTCCACACCTTTAACAGTGAAGTTTCAGGGAGTTCCTGGCTCTGTATTGATTCTTTCCTCTTTTTGGTCTGTAGTTTTGTAGGTGTTAATTGCCTCTTGTTAACTTGGTTATCCAGACTAGCTACTGTGTTACACAATCAACCATAATTCATTCAGGGACCAGCTCCATAAAGAGATTCCTGCCCTTGCTAACATTGTTACATGATACCACTTACTTTTAAACTTAAAGTACATTTGTAAATGCATCTACAAGCTCTATTTTCACTACAAGTATGCATTATATAAAAATAATAATATAATAAAAGCGAAAGAGAGAGGAAGGAAGAAAAGGTAGAAAAGAGAAAGCATCCGCAAAAGGGGGCAAATACTGCAAAAGGGGCTGTTGCCATATGAAGGAGCTTCACAAGGGGAGGGGGGAAGGCAAAAAGGTTTCTTGCTACAGCTGTATCAGACACACACCTTTTGCTGTCCCCAAGAAAATGTCCCCAAATTTACAAGTTACAATACTCTAGAAACTGTAGCTCAATTGTGCTCAGAAGATGCTAGTTAGAGCTTGGCAGTACATCTTTTCCAAAGAGTTTGGCAATACATTTCTCCAAAGATTCATTGTTCCCATGCAGCTCTGACAGGATGAGATGGACTACACAGAGGGCGCATCTACACATTCCTTTAAGAACAGTAGTCATGCGCATTAAGTGTAGTACCTGTAATAACATGCCTTTTAAATGATGATAATGCACAGTAGACTAATATTACTCATGGCTTTTGCTATGACATGCTTATGCACAGTAGAATTAATCTACTGTGCATTGAATGTCTCCTGTAGACATGCCCAGAGAAAGGTAGTTCACCATGTGTTGTTAGCTCATGCTTTTATCATCTGATGAAGTGAGCTTGCGTTCATGAAAGCTTATGCTCTCCCTATATGTCTTAGCCCAGGGGTGCAGCCTGGGGTCCGGATGTGGCCTGCCAGGCCACTCTATCTGGCCCGCAGGGCCCCTAAAATATTTAGAAAATTAATATTTATCTGCCCCTGGCTGCCTGTCATGCAGCCCTCACTGGCTTGCCAAAACTCAGTAAGTGGCCCCCTGCCCGAAATAATTGCCTGCTCTTGTCTTAGCCCATAAGGTGTATATCTGCACTGCCTTCTGCTGGGCTACACATCCATCATTTCCAGGAAGCAAATGAGCATGCTCCTACCTGGGGCTAGAGAGGACTTTTCTTTCAAAGGCTTTTCCCCAGTGCTAAGGGACATTGTGTTGCCAGGCACCAGAACTGAGTCTATGCTCTTCCAGACACTGGATAAGGAAGTCACCTGATTTGAATGCAAAGGATTAAGGACCAGATGCAGGATGGATGATGGGTTTGGGGCAGGAGCAAAATGGGCCAGAGAGCGTGGCTGAAGGAAACAAAAGGGTGTAGGTTGAGGTGAGACTTGCAGAGAATGGGCTGAAAACACTACAGAACACTTCTCTCCAGAGCCTGGAATACAGCCTAGTGTTCCTGAGTCTCATTGTTCCTCTTCTGTCAGCAAGCAGCTGTGAAACCCTCTACTTGAGGGCTCTTTTCCTCTACTGACTATCAGTTAATGCAGCTGGATCTAAAGGTTCCAGCGGAGCTGATGACCCATGTGGGTGACAATGTGATGCCACACAATGGACATTCTGTTTTGCTTTTTTTAAAAGATTATGAAATATTACAGGCAGACAAGGTTCCTTGGGTGAATTTGATATCTTTTATTTTATTAAATTTGGGTTGGTCTAATAAAAGATACCAAATTCATCCAAGGAACTTTGTCTGCCTATGTCCTTAGACCAACACAGCTACAACCCAAACCCCTGAAATATTACATGCATACATGCACACACAAACTAGATTAAGAGACCATTATTATGGTTTTAAAATCAAGTGCTCAAGAATGAGGAAAAAGCAGCATTAAGAAACTTGAATTGTCCTTCTTATGCTTTATGATATAGTCTTATTAGGTATCTAAGTGGATTTAGGCACCTAAGGATATCCAGTCCATCCTGCTCAACTCCTTGAGAAATAGTCACTGTAAACGGCGGGTCCTCCTCCTCCTCATGGCTTTTTGTGATTTAGTCTTAAGGCTAAGTTGCTGGTGTGTCACAAAAGTAGGCGTGTTAACATTTTAAGGACTTGAGATGGTTGGAACAAAATCACACTTAGGCATCAAAGTTAAGCTGGGCACCTAGTGGGTGGAATAGGATCTGGCCTGTACCATTTTCTCCAAGGGATGGCTACTTCATTCTATGTGAAATTGGGAATGGTGTTCAAGGGCTGAATCTGGGGTACACAGTAAATAGAGCTGTTGTCTGTAGGACACCTGCCACAGGTTTGCAAAAATCAGGAGATCAGGGATTGAAGCAAACCTCAGTCCTGTTTTTAAGTATATTGAAAGCTGTCTCAGAGAACTGACTTCTGTGCCTGCCTCTGCCACAGTTCCCTTCTGACACTATGCAAGTAGCTTAAACCAACTGTTTAGCTTCTGGTTACCAACTGTGTATTCTTCATTTTCTTGATGCCCAACTGAAGAAATGCTAAGTACTCATTGTTGCAAAAGCAGTCGATTGGAAACACAGTTGAATATACAAAATGCTGTACAATGCTAAGTACCGTGGAAAATCTGGTTGTGGGAATTTTAGATAGTGTATCCAAAATTAATAGACACAGAATCAAGAGTTGGCACCTAGGTGTTTTGAAAAGCCCATTAAGCACCTATCTGCAATTTTAAGACACCATAGTACTTTGAAACATCTGGCCTTCAGTGCCTCTGTTCTCCATGTGTAAAATAAGGATTCTATTGCCACTTTACCTCCCTTCGGTGTTCTGCAGATAAATTCATTAATGTTTGTGGAGTACTCCAATACTACAATGATGAACACCATAGAAGAACTCAGGGAGAAGTTATTAATTCTATATTCAGAAGAGCATTTGAATGGTATGTGGTAAATAAGGCCTGGGGACACATACTGAATGATGAGTACAACAAGAATTATTGAATAGCTGCCCATCCAATGAACACTGTCCATCCTGTGCATTAAGTGAGGCAGGGGACCCAGGTAAAGAATAATATGCAGCCATGTAATTAAAGATTGTATCATAAAGGAGGTGCCCCAGGAGGTTGCACTGCCTGCCTTAATTCTGCAGTGCAACTTTGACATTGATTTAATGTAGTTTTTTGTGTGAGGTAATACTTCCCTACTCGTATACATGGCATATGTATTGGCACCTATACATGTACCCGACTCCCACTCCAGTGCATGCTAATTAGCATGCATTGGAGCACACTTGATTAATTGAATCTGGTGGAGCATGCTAATTAACATGCTCCAGCAACCTCAGCATCATGTGTATTCAACATTCCCATGCTTCAAAATGACAGTGGGAGCACTTTAACTAAAGCCCATCAAATGAACTTTAGTTAAAGCACCCCCTCCCCCCCACCACTGCCATTTTGAAGTGTGGGATACTGAATACACAAGATGCTGAAAGTACTTTAATTAGAGCAGCTCTCAAGAGCTGCTCCTCCCACCGTGGAGCACAGGTAAAGACTCCCAACATGTCTACACCTTCAAACAGGTGCCCATTGGCTTAATACTTGCAAACAAGCCACTACTGAGTATTGTGCTTTGCATGTATATGCCCTTATTACTGCTTCTGTTGAGTGTGCACAGCTGGAGTTTTTGCAGGCAACACATTCACACCTTTGGAAAATCTAACTCCCTCGAACCTTTATACATTTTGCTCTCTATTCCTCTCATCTAAGGTTTATCTAGCTATTGGTCACTTGTTAGAGCTCTGTCTCCAGGTTACTTGGCACTCTTCAGAACTGGATTTTTATAACATTAGTTAGAACTTACAAAGAGCTTGATAAGTATTAACTGTCACAACATTCCACCATTTCACATAGGGAAAAACTGATATGCAGTTTGAAGAAGTAATTTGCCGAAGGCCAAAGAGCTAATATGTTGCAGAGGTGGAATTGGCACTCAAGACTTCCTGAACCTCAAGCAATGGGCACAGACTATGAGACCCCACCACCTGTCTATTAGAACATCCATTGCTCTGGCATCTGTTAAACTTGTTGGTTTGCTGGGAGCTCCCAACAGACTGGCTTTTTCATTTCCGTTGATATTTTAACAGTACATGCTGGCAAGCCATTGACTTTAGTAGGGAACTGAGATCATAATGGAAACTGTTTGAAATCTCAGAATTTAAATGAAATATCTGTGTATAGTTACAATCATAAATAAATACAACTTAATCCAAGATGTGTCATAGTGAGCCAGAGTGCCCCTTTATCAGATAAAGAACTCCACCCTCCAAGATCACAATAAACCTCCTCTTGTAAGTCCGAAACCATAATCTGTTGCAATTATTCAGTGCCGTCTCCAATGACATTCAGGTAATCGAAGTTGCTGTCTCACAGGTTGTAACTTCTTTCTTTACTTTCCCACTGAGACATGAGTTCAGATTTTGTTTCCTGCTACTATCAATGGACTCACTAACATTTAGAGCAGAGCAGGGAGCACAGCATCCCTGCTGGTGTTAGGTGATAGTAATTAGTGTTGTAGGGTCAGGCAGGGGCCAAACTTGGGTCGTAGCCAGCCCGAGTATTTTCTGTTCACCTTTGACATGCAGCAGCCTTTTCTACTAGAGCAGTTTTTTGCTTAGCAGAGAATAGAAACGTTCCACTATGATGAACAAAACATTTCACAAAAACCCTCCCATACCATATCATCTTGTCAACTGCTGTTCAGTTCTAAAGAGATTTAAGACAATCTGCAAACACCTTTGAAATGTTCAGACCGAGACAGAGACAGAGCAAGTTTTTTTCCTCCTAGAGCAGCACTGTGTCTAAAGAGTGAAAAGATGCCGAAAAATATGAATAGGATGTTTGAACCACAGCAGCAGCTGTAACCTAGCCTGAACTTTGAGCGCACTGTCTATTAGCCTCAGCAAGCAGCACTGCAGAATTGGGGGGGGGGGGGGGGGGGGGGGGGGGGGAATTCATGGTCTCCCAGCTGTTCCAACCTTTTGCAAGCCCCACAGCTGTGGCTTGCTTTGTGTGATTGCACTGACCCTTTCTCTGCATGACTAACCTGCCAGGTTTCACTCACAACTGCCTGAGCCTGACGCCTTTCACGTCACAGCTGCCTAAATCATCCCTTATCCCAAACCCTTCCCTCAGGCCAGCCTCCTACTAAACTTTTCTCTCCAAAAAACCAACCACACTAGGCCTGCCCCTGCCCTGATGTTAAATGCTTTTATATTTCAGTTGTCATTATCTTGCAAACTAAAGTCACCCTCAAGCCTATACCAGCTAAGCCTCTGGACAGTAAACCCATGATGTCAGCCCCACCTCCCCTCTCTAGCAGAGTACAGCCCAAACGTGAGAGCACGGTTGAACTGAGGCCAACCCTGCTGCTACTTATATCCTCACCCACTCTCCTTCACACCTCCTTCAGGTGTCACTCAGAGTTGGCCTTGGGGCAGTTGAAACAGGCCTCAGAATCAAGGGGGATGGATCAGTTGAATGGTTTGCAAATGCCATTGAAGGTTTGTTTGGGGTGCTTGGTGAATCCAGATGAGTTTCGTATGACTATAATTTTTACAGACATTCACCACTGCCTAGGACAGAGAAAGTGTCTCTTATCCCAGGCTCTAGTTGACTGCCACCCACTGATTCTGCTCTGGTTGGCAATCTCATCATAAAGCCTAGGGCAGTGATTCTCAACCATTTTAGATTTGAGACACCCCTCTTTAGACTCAAGGCAATCCTCAGAAAATGTCAGCCTTTAGCTCTTACTCGATTTTTGACTTTGGAAAAATAATTATAGAGCAATTCTTCTTTTGCAAAGAATTCAGAAAGACCACAGCAGGACAGAATATTTTTGCCACTATGGATTTTGTTTTTAGGTCTCTGGGTTTATCTTGCAAATAATGTGTAGTTGTTTGCACGTCTAATGGTGCTAATATTGGGCAGAATCCCACAAGACCCTTAAAAGGATCTCACAAGTCCCTAGTTGAGAGCCACTGGCCTAGGGGCCAGGAAACTGATGTCTCCTCTCCCCTGAAGAGAGATATCTGGCCATACCTGCTGAACCTTCATTGTCTGGCCTTACTTGCATTGATTGGACAGTGTGGAGGAAATGTTGCATTCTTTCCATACCTGTTCTGGGAACTTTGCTCTCCAGAGCTAGTAGTGCAGCAGTTTTCACCAACAGTGGGGGGAAAATAAGAGGAATTTTACTTTAAAAAAGGAATGGTAGCAAGTTTTCTTCAAGACTGGCCCTGGCAGCACTAAGATCTTTGTTAAGGATTGGCTTCCTCAAGTTCAGGAGGCTGAGAAATGTGTGGAATAAATTACTTTTGACACTCACTCCTACATTTCCAGACTTGCACAGGATTTTAGCCACACGACTCCCATTTAAGTCAATGCGAGTTATTAAGGTCAGTGGGAGTTGTGTGGCTAAATCCCATTGCAAGGCTTTGAAAATGTAGAGGTAAAAACTCTCCCCTCAGACACAGGCAGGATTCCGATCACAACTTGTTCTGCTGCTATTCCGTAAAGCCACATCTGTCTGTTTAGCAGCTTTTTAGGCATGCATTGCCATGGCATCTGGGCATATGACATTTCAGGATACTGTCAGGCTAAAAGATCATACATTAAAACAAATTCGTTACCTATAGCATACAAAAACACTACCTTCTAAGGTCAGATCCATAGATTGTAAAAGGCACCATTCCATATTTGGCCTCCCCTCTTTTCTGTTTAAGTACTTTCTTTACCTGTTTAAGTCATTTCACTCCCCATGGATAGTGGAAGTAGACTAGCCAGGTTCTCTTTTTGATCTAATTCATTTCATATTGGTGTCCTGTTAAACTCTTCACTATTTCAGGTTCCAAACACTGCAGGGAAATGGCAATATTAACAACAATTTTCTCTGAGATTTTCAAAAATGTCACCGCAACATTTTTATGCATGTTCTTCTCAGCTGAATTTTGCAAACCCTGTATTTATGGCTCCATGTCACCTGACAGTGTCCCTTTAAATAGGACAGGCTTGAAGGAAGAAGGGATCAGTCCCTCTGACAGGAGCTAAAGTCCTGTTTGATCTGGATTATATGCTGGTTTTGCTTAACAAACAAAAGAATGAGGGGAATGATGCAGCAATGCAATGCCATGTTTGCACAAACCCACTCGGTTGCATTCTTCACCATCCCTTTGTCTGGCTAAAGGGTTATCTTGATTTTGTGCATGCAGCTTAAAATGAAGAGCAGGAGGCTTTCTCATTATATAAGAAGCTGTAACTAAGATCAGGCCCCATTGTGCTAGACACTGTGCAAACACATGGCGAGAGACCATCCCTGCCTGAGGACTATACAGTCTACACAAACAAAAGGCATGATGAATGCAAAGTGATTTGTCCAAGGTCATTCAGCAGGGCAGTGGCAGGGACAGAAATAGGTCTCATGGATGTTAAGCCAGCACCCTGTCCACAAGACAAAGCTGCCTCTCAAAAGTGAGAAGGGATAGAACTATATCAAGGCTGAGCCAGTGAAATCCATGGCAGTTCTTCCACTGACTTCTAAAGGCTTTGGCTCAAGCCTTAGTCTAGATGCCTTCTTTCTGACAGTGATTGATGTTAAACCCTCTCATCCCCTATTTATACAATAGTGCTCCATGAGCAAAGCAATTCCCTTTTTGACCTCAGTGGCTTTTGGCCAGTGGCATGATGGCCAATTCTGATCTTGGTTTGCAGAGCTGCAGACATGGTTCTGTTTAAACCTACTGAAGTTGCAACCCAGGCCCATTCCATTCCAAAGACTGAAGTTAACTTCCTCCACTCAGCCCAAACTTTCTGCCTGGTTCTGTCTCCATCTGCCACACCAGGGAGACCTTCTCAGTGTGACTTTCTCATATGACAGCCGTTGAGTTCATCACTTTTTATTTTGCAAGGGCTATGGGAGTGATCCTATTCACTTTATACAGAACTAATAATACAGAACTGATTTATACATTTGATGTGTTGGATGAGTGACCAGAGAGAAGAGCACTCAGAATGTACCACCTACATGTCTACTGCAGCAAATGCTGGAAGCAAATGGAAGCTCAGCAGATACTGTTGTGATGCTGCGGATTCCTCCGCTCTCCCTCCTGGAATTAGTGCTCTTACCAGATAGCAGCTTTTAAACAGTTTTTCATCAGTGGGAAATGTAGGAAAGAACATGGGAGAATGGCACGTGCATGTTCCTCTTTCCCACAAGGCTTCACGTATCCAGCTGATGCAGAGATTCTCCACAAATATGAGCATTTAAGGATTACTCACTGTGCCATCCAGCTGCTCTTTCAGAGCTGTTCTGTGCTGGTCCTGTCTATAATTTCCATGCTATAGGGTTCAGAGTAATCTATGTATGCCTTGGTCTCCTCAGCAAGGGATGAAACAGAACAAGAATAGTTGAAATGAGTTAAACTATTTTTCAGTGAGTGCCATCTGAGCATCTCATTGTAATCTCAGCCAGAATTCCTGTCTCCCACCTTTTGTCTGCCTTGTATATTTAAATAGGAAACTGGAGAGGGCAGTTATGGTCTCTCACTTTGTATTTTTTACATCCCCTAGTACAATGTGCCCCTGAGCTTAGTTGTGGTCTCTTGGCCATATTGTTGTAAGAACAAGAATACTAACCAATAGATTAGCAATCAGAATAGCCACGTTTCCAGATTTTTCTCCAATCTCTGTTCTTCTATGCATTGTCCCAAAATCCTTTCTGAGCACTTTGGTTGTTTGCTATTTGTTTCCCTCTGACTCTTAACTCCTCTTCTAATTGTTACCTATTTATTGCTGTATTGTGATATCCTCTGGAGATCCCAAATGGGGATCAGGGCTCCATTCTATTAGGCATTGTGCAAACAAATCCATAGAGAAAGATAGGCTTTGCCTCAAAGAGCTTAAATATAAGGCCCTGTTGACATGCAAATTGTATCAGTTTAACTTAAGTCAGTTTTCAAACTGATGTATTAAAATGGATGCAATCTCTTCTGTGGGCACGTCTGTTTGGGTTGAGGAGTGGGTTATTGAAGTTTAACTTATCTTAAATCTGTTAGGAATCAGTTTAAGTCATAATCAGATTAGTTTAAACCAAAACAGAGCATGCACACAGGGGACTGCACACAGTTCACTACATTGGTTTGAAGTCACACACTTACAGTACTTAAAGGTCAGTAAAACTTTTTGTGTAGATCAGGTCTCAGTCAATTCTCCTCCTGCACATGTCAGGCAGGAGGCAAGATATGGGGTTGCAGTTACAGGATACACAACCTTGAGCAGACTGCTGCTGCTTCCTATGTGGTGCAAACCAATGGGAATGGAGGGCTAGATAGCCATCAAGTGAGGATAAGTCACCCTACTGCAGCTGAGGATGAGTCCTCCTAACTGGTGAACTTTCAACCTGCGTGTTAGGTGAGCTCTCACATATACACACTGCTTTTTCTCCTCTGATCCTTGTTAGCCCTTGAGTTCCATATTCCTTTCCCCTCATGGGGTGGAGTCTATAAATCCTACGCAGCAAGGAAGGGGTTAGTAGGACCAATAGGAAAGCTAGGACCCAGTGCCACCCAAAGTTTCCTGGCTAACCAGTAAGAAGGCAAGCCCAGTACAACAGAAATGTACAAAGGAAGGGGCTGGGCAGTCTGCAGGTGGCTCTCGAGAGGGTTGGAGCTCTGGGACTGTGAGATGCGCCACAGTTGCGAAGCTTGGTGACTGAGCCAGCCCAGGGGCATTGTGGCTAAGTTAAAGGCCCTGACATAGGAAGCGGCCTAGGGTTGTTGAGAAGAATGAGATTGTCTGGACAATTTAATCCCAATTTAACCTTATGAACCTGGAATAAGACTCATAGTAGGGGAAGTGCCTGAACCCCCTACCCCAAGACCCTTTGTACTTTTTCACCCAAGAGGACATTTGCAATGCCTGTCTCACTGGGCTTCCATAGACTATACAGTCTACACAAACAAAAGGCATGATGAATTCAAAGTGATTTATCCAAGGTCATTCAGCAGGGCAGTGGCAGGGACAGAAATAGGTCTCCTGAATGTCAAGCCAGCACCCTGTCCACAGGGCAAAGCTGCTGCTCAAAAGTGAGAAGAAGGGATAGCCTATAGCCTATATGGCTTGTAGCTGGATGAGGAATTTCCATCCTCACCAGTCCAGCACAATGTGAATAGCTATAGCAGGGATCAGCAGCCTTTACCTGGCATGGGCCGGAGCTTGTGAGCTGGCTGTGGCTGTGGGTGGCTGGTCTTGACACCCCTGCATTTCCAGGATGCCCATTATAATTCCCAACAGCTGACCAGGACCAGCCTCTGAAATCCAAGACTGTCCCAGCTAAATGGGGGACATATGGCCACCCTATCTGTGCCCCTCTTTCCTCCCCCCTCCTCCCCGCCCCCCCCCCCCCCCCGCCAGTGTCCAGCTGCATTCAATAACCTGACTCCTCTGTAGCTAGGGAAGCACAGACAAGGTGGAGCAGCAGGCTCCACAGTGAAAAGGAGTGCTGTAGAGGGGATGGGTGACAGAGAACAGCTCCGTGCCACCAATCCCCTGTGTAGAATCAGACTTCTTCACATGCTGGATCCAGGCTGTAGGTTGCTGACCCCTGAACTATGAAGTATATTACTGTTCAAGGGTGATGCCAGAGACACATGGGGACCTTGACAATGCCCACTGTCTCTTACCATGTCAGTGGTTTTTCTCCTTCTGTCTGTAGTTCTCTTTATGGACACCTATTTCCATCCCTTCACCCTGACATCTTTTCTTGCCCTCTCTCTCACTCTCTGTCCCTGCCCCTTTGTCCTGAAATCAAAAGAGACATAGATTCATAAATGTTAGGGTCGGAAGGGACCTCAATAGATCATCGAGTCTGACCCCCTGCATAGGCAGGAAAGAGTGCTGGGTCTAGATGACCCCAGCTAGATGCTCATCTAACCTCCTCTTGAAGACCCCCAGGGTAGGGGAGAGCACCACCTCCCTTGGGAGCCCGTTCCAGACCTTGGCCACTCGAACTGTGAAGAAGTGTTTCCTAATGTCCAATCTAAATCTGCTCTCTGCTAGCTTGTGGCCATTATTTCTTGTAACCCCCGGGGGCGCCTTGGTGAATAAATACTCACCAATTCCCTTCTGTGCCCCCGTGATGAACTTATAGGCGGCCACAAGGTCGTCTCTCAACCTACTCTTGCGGAGGCTGAAAAGATCCAGTTTCTCTAGTTTCTCCTCGTAGGGCTTGGTCTGTAGTCCCTTAACCATACGAGTGACCCTTCTCTGGACCCTCTCCAGGTTATCTGCATCCCTCTTGAATTGCAGCGCCCAGAATTGCACACAGTACTCCAACTGCGGTCTGACCAGCGCCCGATAGAGGGGAAGTGTCACCTCCTTGGACCTATTCGTCATGCATCTGCTGATGCACGATAAAGTGCCATTGGCTTTTCTGATGGCTTCGTCACACTGCCGGCTCATGTTCATCTTGGAGTCCACTAGGACTCCAAGATCCCTTTCCACTTCCGTGCCACCCAGCAGGTCATTCCCTAGGCTATAGGTGTGCTGGACATTTTTCCTCCCTAGGTGCAGCACTTTGCATTTCTCCTTGTTGAACTGCATTCTGTTGTTTTCTGCCCACTTGTCCAACCTGTCCAGGTCTGCTTGCAGCTGTTCCCTGCCCTCCGGCGTGTCCACTTCTCCCCATAGCTTTGTGTCATCTGCAAACTTGGACAGAGTACATTTCACTCCTTCGCCCAAGTCACTGATGAAGACATTAAAGAGTATCGGTCCAAGGACCGAGCCCTGCGGGACCCCACTGCCCACACCCTTCCAGGTCAAAACCCACCCATCCACCATGACTCTCTGGGTGCGACCCTCCAGCCAATTCGCCACCCACCGGACTGTGTAGTCATCCAAGTCACAGCCTCTTAACTTGTTCACCAGTATGGGGTGGGATACCGTATGGAAGGCCTTCCTGCAGTCTAAGTATACGACATCCACCCCTCCTCCTGTGTCCAGGCGTTTCGTAACCTGGTCATAAAAAGAAACTAGATTGGTCAGGCACGATCTGCCTGCTACGAACCCGTGCTGGTTTCCCCTCAGCATAATTTGTCCTGCCAGGCTCTCACAAATGTGAGCCTTGATAATTTTTTTGAAAGACTTTGCCAAGGATGGAGGTGAGACTGACTGGCCTATAGTGGCCCGGGTCCTCCTTCCTCCCCTTTTTGAAAATGGGGACCACATTGGCCCTTTTCCAGTCCTCTGGGACTTGGCCCGTGCGCCACGAGCGTTCAAATATTCCCGCCAGTGGCTCTGCAATGATGTCGGCCAGTGCCTTCAGCACCCTCGGATGGAGCTCATCCGGGCCTGCCGACTTAAAGGCATCCAGTTCTTCCAAGTGACTCTGCACCATCTCAGGGTCTACGCATGGTAGTCTGGCACCTTGCTGCTGCCTCTCTACAACCCCAGTGAGAGACTTGTCGTGCCCCTCGCTTAGGAACACCGAGGCAAAGAACTCGTTGAGGAGTTCAGCCTTGTCCCCCCTGTCTGTCACCAATTGCTTCTGCCCATTTAGCAGGGGTCCTATTCCTCCCTGGGCCTTCCTTTTACTCCCAATATATCTAAAAAAAATTTCTTGTTGTCTTTTACTTGGGTTGCCATCCTCAGCTCCATGGTAGCTTTGGCCCATCTAACTGCCTCCCTACAAGCACGAGCAGAGGAGGTATATTCATCTTTAGTGATCTCACCTTGTTTCCACTTTTTATGTGCTCCCCTTTTGGCCCTTAGGCTGCCCTGGATTTCTCTGGTCAGCCAGGGAAGCCTCCTGGCCCCTTTCCCTCTTTTGCCTTGCTCGGGAATCGTCTTGCTTTGTGCCCGAAGGATCGTTTCCTTAAGGCACAGCCACCCTTCTTGGGCTTCCATTTCTTCAAATCTCCTACTCTGCAGTGTGTCCTTGACTAATCGCCTGAGTTTATTGAAATCAGCTTTCCTAAAGTCTAGCACTTTCACCCTACTAGTTACCTTACCCACTCGACGTCTTATGGTGTATTCTATTATTAGGTGATCACTGTCCCCCAGATGGCTACCGATCTGGAGGTCCGCTACCATGTCATCTCCCGTTGCCAATACCAGATCCAGTAAGGCATTCCCCCTAGTGGGACCATGTACCTCCTGAGTCAGGTGGAGGTCCTGTACAGAGGTTAGAAACCTGCGTGAGCGGTGGGACTTTGCTGTCTGTGACTCCCAGCAGATGTCCAGGTAGTTTAGGTCCCCCATGACTACTGCCTCTTTAGCTTTTATGGTCTCCGAAAGTTGCCTCAGGAGCCCCGCATCTATTTCTTCCCCTTGGTGTGGGGGTCTGTAGCAGACCCCTACCACCAAATCCCTTTCTCCTTGCCCCCCATGTAGCCTAACCCACAATCCTTCTACTTCCTCATCCTTGGATTCTGTCTTGATGAGGGTTGATGTATATTGCTCACTGACATAGAGCGCAACCCCCCCCCCCTTTCTTCCCCACCCTGTCCTTTCTGTACAATCTATAGCCCTCAAAATGTACCGCCCAGTCATGGGATGAATCCCACCAGGTTTCCGTTAGCCCTACTAAGTCGTAGGTGTTTAGTGCAAGCAGGAGCGCTAGTTCATCCTGCTTGTTTCCCATGCTCCTAGCATTAGTATATAGGCACTTGAGCCCTGCGACTGGTGCCTTTGCTGCCCCCCCGCTCCGAGTCCCAAGGGGACATGTTAGAGCCCCAGCCTGTCTCATTCCCTCACTCTTTGTCCTGATTTACCTTTGGACTGCTTTTTGCCTAAATCTCTTTTCCCCATCTCTGTCATCTCATATTTTCCCCAGATCTTGCCCTCTACCTCTACTCCTCCCTTGTTTCTCCCTCCCATGCTCAGTTTGTTTCTCTAGGTGCTTCCTACCTCCATGATTTCCACTCTCTCATGTTTTTTCTGCCCTAGGAAGGCCAATCAAAACTCATTAAAAGACTGATGTACACGTCCTTTTCCCCCTAAGTAACAGTCCCACTGCTTTCAGGAGCCGTTCACTCAAATGCAAGCTCCTGTGGGTTTGCCGCTGGGCTCCATATATCACTTTCTCCCCCCTTTGCTCCTGATAAATCTCCAGCAACTTCCAGAGGTGACACAAATAAGGGGTATTCAACACCCTAGTTGAATACTGGTTCAGCAAAGACTCCTGTAAGCATGAGTTGGCAACACTGGTGCTACCATGCGGGTAAAAAGAGACACAAAGAGATAGCTGGGCAGGGCATGAAAATGGCCTCATCCAATGGTTTGCCTAAGTAGTGGGACTAAAGAGAGGCCTGGACTGGAAAAATGCAGGGTTCTCTACTCCCTGAAATTCCACCTACCCTCTAGGATCCATCCACTAGCAAAGCTCCACTCACAAATGTATAGGCAGGATAAAAGCCAGTAGGACTTCACTCTCGCCTATGGGTGCGCCACACCTTATGGTCAGTTCTGTGGCTGGCTTGAGGGTGTGCAGCAGTGCTCCTAATGCCTACTCAAGCTGCTGGGCTTTTGTAGGATGCCTGGAAGGGCAACAGGTTCAGGCTGCTTTGAACCATGGTGAACAGAAAATTCCAGAGTCATAGAGCTGTAGTTATGAATGTCCTGCCTACTGTTCCCTCCATGATACAAAAGTCCAACCTAAGTCCTTATCAGCTGCAACTCTGAAAAGGTTATATGGACATCTCTTGTGTAGAGAAGTTGTCAACCATTTAGAGCAGAACCAACATCTTCAGCTAAGCAGCATGGCATCTAGCCTGCCCTGCTTGGTGCTCAGAGTGAGATATGCCACTTCAAAAGTGCACTGCCACTTGTATACTAACTTTAGCTCCCGAGGTTAGGATGTTTCCTTCAAGAGGATGCCATAGAAGCCCAATCCTGAGGATAATAAAAGGCTACGTATCTTAAAAATATATGCAAAGGACAAGAGGACTGTCAGAACTAGAGAAGAGATCATGAGTCTTTCACCTCTAGGTCACTAGCTGCATTCAGCTTGGCTTGTTATCCTCTGCAAGATGTCCAGCAAAGTAAGGAGCTAATTGATCCAGTCAGGAAGCAGGGGCGCTAGTCCCATCTCTGATTGGGCAAGTCACTTTGCTTCTCTGTTCTCCCTCACACCCACTGTCTTGTCTATTTTGACATTAAAACTTGGCTTGTCTTTTACTTGGTTTGGACAGCATCTAACACACTTCTCAATTTCAGGTACAGTCTGTGGTTGCTCCTACAATACAACTATTAAATCCAGGCCAGGGTTATTCTCTTGCTACATAAGACTGTCTAAGAAGGCCAAATGATGTTTTCTTGTGAGAGCAGAGATGGAGTTTGCTCAGATGTAAACTAACAACAATCCAGCCTATGTATTACAATCAAGCCAGCCTACGTGCTATAATCTTCATGCCAGTAAATCAGGCCATTGGACATTCCCCTAGCTTGCCTCTAAAGGAAAGCAGACAGCACTTCTTTTATTTTATTTTCTTTGCTCCTGCATTCCAGCATCCAGACACCTCTTGCACAGAGCAATTCCACTTTCCTTTCTCCTAGGCCAGCTTATGGTGCAGCTTTAACAGGGCTGCCAACAGGGACAATCCCCAGGTCCCATGACTATCAGAGGACGGAGGGAGGAAGTGTCACAGCTCATTAATATACCTCTTACAGCGCTCACCACTTCTGCTCATATTGAGCACGCTTCACTCGCCTTGTTGTGTCGCTCTGGTAAACGTTCTCCGGTAACAGACTCATATTGACCTGAATACTTTCCTCTAATGTTGCTTGTGTGGGGGAGGGAGAGGGGACAAATCTAATCTCCCCTATTTGCACAAATACATGTTGGGATAAACAGAGAGTGAATGGTCCCAAAGCAAAACATGTAGATGCCTGAGATGAGCAATGGTCTCGCTCCATGGTAACTGCCTGGCATGTATCTACGACCTGCTGACAATACACTGTATATTCTAGAAGGGTAAATCCTCTGACCCTGTAGCTTTGTTTCCTTAGCATTAGCCAGCCTTAGCTTTGCTCACTCTTTTATATAGCTGTTAAGTACCGATACAAAATTGTAATCACAGTGGCAACTTTTGTGACAGGAAGGATGGGGTTGTGCCTTAGGGAGTGGCTTGGGGATTCCAGAGAGCTGGGTCCAGTTCCAGACACTACCACAAAGCCTCTGTATGACCATAGGTGATTCATTTAGGCCTGTCTACCTTGCAACAAGGAGGCTTGACTGTGCACCCAAGCCAGTGTTCACGCCAATAGCACTGAATGTGCTGTGTCACCAGTCAGGTACCCAAGCAGTATCCAGGATCCCAGATTGGGAGGGAGCAGGTACAGCTTGCACAGAAGTCCATACCGCAATGTCTTCACTTGAAATTGGTACCCAATATTGCTAGATTGAAGCCATCTTAGGTAAGCCTGCATGCTATTCTTTCTACTGCTAATTCTTTCCTACATGTTGTGGAAATAGATTCATAGATTCATAGATGTTAGGGTCGGAAGGGACCTCAATAGATCATCGAGTCCGACCCCCTCCATAAGCAGGAAAGAGTGCTGGGTCTAGATGACCCCAGCTAGATACTCATCTAACCTCCTCTTGAAGACCCCCAGGGTAGGGGAGAGCACCACCACCCTTGGGAGCCCGTTCCAGACCTTGGCCACTCGAACTGTGAAGAAGTGTTTCCTAATGTCCAGTCTAAATCTGCTCTCTGCTAGCTTGTGGCCATTATTTCTTGTAACCCCCGGGGGCGCCTTGGTGAATAAATACTCACCAATTCCCTTCTGTGCCCCCGTGATGAACTTATAGGCAACCACAAGGTCGCCTCTCAACCTTCTCTTGCGGAGGCTGAAAAGGTCCAGTTTCTCTAGTCTCTCCTCGTAGGGCTTGGTCTGCAAGCCCTTAACCATACGAGTTGCCCTTCTCTGGACCCTCTCCAGGTTATCTGCATCCCTCTTGAATTGCGGCGCCCAGAATTGCACGCAGTACTCCAACTGCGGTCTGACCAGCGCCCGATAGAGGGGAAGTGTCACCTCCTTGGACCTATTCGTCATGCATCTGCTGATGCACGATAAAGTGCCATTGGCTTTTCTGATGGCTTCGTCACACTGCCGACTCATGTTCATCTTGGAGTCCACTAGGACTCCAAGTTCCCTTTCCACCTCTGTGCCACCCAGCAGGTCATTCCCTAGGCTGTAGGTGTGCTGGACATTTTTCCTCCCTAGGTGCAGCACTTTGCATTTCTCCTTGTTGAACTGCATCCTGTTGTTTTCTGCCCACTTGTCCAACCTGTCCAGGTCTGCCTGCAGCTGTTCCCTGCCCTCCGACGTGTCCACTTCTCCCCATAGCTTTGTGTCATCTGCAAACTTGGACAGAGTACATTTCACTCCCTCGTCCAAGTCGCTGATGAAGACATTAAAGAGTATCAGTCCAAGGACCGAGCCCTGCGGGACCCCACTGCCCACACCCTTCCAGGTTGAGACCGACCCATCTACCACGACTCTTTGGGTGCGACCCTCTAGCCAATTCGCCACCCACCGGACTGTGCAGTCATCCACGTCACAGCCTCTTAACTTGTTCACCAGTATGGGGTGGGATACCGTATCGAAGGCCTTCCTGAAGTCTAAGTATACGACATCCACCCCTCCTCCTGTGGACAGCTAAGGAAATACAGACTAGATGAAAGTACTGTAAAGTGGATACATAACTGGTTGGATCATTGTGCTCAACAAGTAGGCATAAATGGCTTAATGTCTAGTTGGCAGGAGGTATCAAGTGGCGTTCCTCAGGAGTTTGTCCTGGGTCCAATATTGTTTAATATCTTCATTAATTATTTGAATGATGGGATTGTGAGTACACTTAGCAAATTTTCAGTGGAGTTGCATATACTCCAGAGAGTAGGGTTAGGATCCAGAATGATCCTAGGCTGGAGGAATAGTCTGCAACCAATCAGGTGAGATTCAACAAGAACAAGTGCAAAATTCTGCATTTGGGACAGAATAATTGCATGTATAAGTACAGACTAGGGAATGATTGGCTCAGTTGCAGTACTGCAGAGAAGGACCTGAGGGTTACAGTGGACCATAAGCTGAATATGAGCCAACAGTGGGCTCTTGTTGCCAAAAAAGCCAACAGTATCCTGGGTTGTAATAAATAGAGTGTCACTTACAAATCAAAAGAAATGATTCTTTTGCTCTATTCAGCACTGGTGAGGCTTCTCCTGGAGTACTCTGTCCAGTGTTGTGTCCCACACTTCAAAAAGGATGTGAACAGGTTGAAAAGAGTCCAACATAGAGCAACAAAAATGATTAGGGGCCTGGGAGTCAAGACTTATAAGGAAAGGCTGAAAGAACTAAGGTTATTTAGTCTAGAGAAGAGAAGACTGGGGGGGGATTTGGTAACAGTCTTCAAATACCTGAAGAATGATTACAGAGCGGATGGAGATGAGCTTTTCTCTGTGGCTGTAGGGGACAGAACTGGGAGGAATGGCATCAAGCTAAAGCAGAGAGAAATTAAGTTGGAGATTAGGAGGAACTTTCTGAGTATGAATGTGGTCAAGCATTGGAGCAGGATACCTAGAGAAGTTGTACAATCTCTATCCCTGGAAATTTTCAAGAGCGGGTTAGACAGACACTTGCCTAGGATAGTTTAGTCAGGAGCAATCCTACCTTGAGCAGGGAGCCGGACAAATTGACCTTGTAAGGTCTCTTCCAGCCTTATTCTCTTGTGATCTTATGATCCTATGATGCTGTTGGGGTTTATGTAGTGCTCATTAGGGCTGTGCGAAATTTCGTCGGGTGTTTTGTTTTGAAGCTGTTTCAACACATTTTGAGCCTGAAACAGCAAAATTGAAACAAAACAAAAGGCTTTGAAATGAAACAATGGTACTAAAAATGTTTTGAAAGTTTCAAAAGGTTTAAAGTTTTAAAGTCGGGCTTACTTTGCTTCAGCACCAGTAGCGGCAGCCTCCTCTCTTCCAGCCCACAGATCCAGGGGTCTGCACCCCCTGGAGGGCTGCGGGGCTGTGTTGGACTCCTCAAGGGGTGCAAGTCCCCAGATCTATGCCCAGATGAGAGGAGGCTGCCTCTCCCGCCTGGGACTGGCACTGGGTACAGGCTGTGCCCAGCACCGGAGAAGATTGCTGCTGATGCTTGTCCCAGGTGGCAGTGGCAACCTAAGCCTCCTCTCATCTAGCGTGCAGAGCACAGGGCTTGCACCCCTGGGAGGGCTGCCAGGCTGTGCTATACTCCTCCTGGGGGTGCGAGTCCCCGGATATGCACACTGAATGAGAGGAGGCCCAGGAGGAAGCGGCAGCCTCCTCTCATCCGGTGCACAGATCTGGGGGCCCACATCCCCAGGAAGAGTCTGGCACAGCCCCACAGCCCTCGTGGGGGTCCAAGCCCCCAGATCTGCGTGCTGGATGACAGGAGGAGGATGCTGCCAGCAAGTGTCAGGAGTTTTGCTTTAAGAGTTTGAGGTGCAGTTTTCCAGAAACCTCTGCATCTATTTCTTTGAAACTTAGCAGGCTTCATGCTCTCAGAAGGGGCTACCATTCCTTCAATTTTCATCCAAATCAGGCAAGAAATGACAAAGTTTTAGGCATTTTCATGATTCCCCATTGTAGCCTATGCGCAAAACGTCAAAACTCGTTGAAACAGCAAAACAGTTTTGACTAAATGAAACGGGATAGTGCTTCAAAATGAAACAAAACAACAAAACAAAACACTGTCCCTTCAAAACAGTGAAGTGGGCGTTGAAACAAAACAATGCTGTTTCGCACAGCAGTATCATGCGTGCCAGGTACTCTAGGGGACATGGAAACTATATAGCCATTCTCAGTGTCTCCAAGAACTTTAACAGTGATTCAAAGAAGGACACTATGTGTCAGGAGTGAGGGAAGCATAAAAGAAAGTGGGAGAAGGGAGATGGGTAGAGAACATATGAGGAAGGTTAGATCATGAGAAGAGGAAGGGTGAGACCAAAAAGTGACCTGAGAGGCAACTTTGATGTGTGCAGTAAGTCTGTGAAATACAGTCCAGAATCTGTCTGATGCAATTATAAGGAGAACAACTTGGAGATAAGGGATCTGGCACCTTCAATCCAGAAGGATTTTGAAACACTTAAAAGTGAAATGGCCCCATTCTGGCTCTTCTGTACACAAGGGCTATAAATCTGGCAGAACTAGACTCTCCCTGCCCAGTAGGTGGCAAATTCTCCTGAAGTGCTCTGGTCTCAGAGGTTGTTAATGTAGACATGCTCACTCTGAATGCAGAGGCTCTTGGGTAATTGGCTGGCACATCCTGAACCCCTACTGTGAGGTACTGAGGGGCCCAGAATCTCATTCTAGCGGGTTCTTAATGGACACGTCTACCCTGGAATTTAAGCACAACTAAATTATTGCACATTAAGCTAATGTGCATTAATCAATTTTTGGTGGGTGTCTACATGTGCAGAGACTTGGCACTAAAGTTAGCGCTGGGTCACATCTATACGTGTATTAATGTGCTTTAATTAATTCTGCCTAAATTTGATACCTGCATTTGCATTTGCATTTGCAGGTATCAAATTTAGGTGCAATTTGCCTAATTTTGCCATTTTGATGTGCATTAAGGGCACGCATGTGTAGATGCACGCCTGTAATGTGCATTAAATTAGGCTAATGCACATTAATGCATCTCATGTATGTAACCCAAGTACACCTAAGGGTGTGCCCTATTCTCAATCAAATGGGATGGGCAGGCAGGAGGGGGGTGCTGTGAGAGCGATGCCAGAATATTGAGTGGATCTCTCTTTCCTCTATAGTTACACAACACATCCCAGAGATGAGCCTATGAGCTCCATTTCATCAACCTGCTGGATACTAGAGATCAGGGACTAAACATAGACATTGGATTTTTGATACATTACAATCCGCCTGGCAACTGACTCCCCAGCCCAGCCCAGCCCAGCCCAGCCCCTGGCTTGTTTACTTTTCATTCCATCCAGGAAGAGCACGCAGCAACTGCTGCAGCGTCTTTAGTCTGACGAAGGGTTTTTGAACCCGAAAGCTTGCTTAATAACTATTCTCCAACCATTTGGGTTGGTCTAATAAAAGATATCAAATTCACCCAAGGAAACTTGTCTGCCTATATCCTTAGACCAACACGGCTACAACCTAAACCCCTGTAACTATATACAATGTATTGACTTACCAACATATATATATATAAAACTGTTTAAAATAGATATAGTTACAAATATAAATACAAATAAACATAGAAAGGTCTGTTAGCTGGAGGAAGTCGTCCCTAGGGAGGTCATTCGGGTAAGTACCTGTGCCTCAGGCGAAGAAGAGAGGTGGATCCCAGGATAGTCAATCCAGCAAGTTTATACAACAATTGGGTTAGCTAATAAAGACATCCTTAAAGAGCCCATTACACAGAATTCATACACCCAACTATTTATAACACCAACAATAACAATAGACACTGAATAGGAAGCATAACTATACCAGATATTAGATGCACCCTATCTGGGTTCCAATCACTTGGTCCCTCAAATGGGATAGGGTCTTCTCCCCCTAGGCCCATGCCCCACAGGGTCCCTTGCCCGAGGGCGCCTCCCCTGTGGGACCCAGGTTCCCAGTAACTCACAGTCCTTCCTCTGGGGCTGTCGATCTGGCCTCTGGGTCCCCACACCATCTCAGGCCTCTTAAAGCCATTGGCCTCAAGTTGAGTGTTCTTCCCTCTGGGCCCTGGGCCCCACATTTGGCACCCAGGGAGCTCCTATGGGAGCTAAGCCGTCACTGGCTCTGGTTCCCCAGCCTCACGCCAGGGGTCTTTCCCCTTCCCGGGCCCTGCTCTGGGCACCGGGGCTCCTTTAATTTAATGCTGAGCCACACTGTGGGGCTCTGGTTATCTGGCCTAGAGCCGGGACTAATTTGAGCAGCCTCAAGCTGCTCCCAGGGCTGACTCTCCATGCACTGACCTGTACACCATGTGGGGCCCAAGCAGCCTTGAGCTGCTCTCAGGGCCAGCTCTCCGTGCGCCAACCTGGGCACCGTGTGCGGCCTGAACTGCCTCGAGCTGCTCCCAGGGCCAGCTCTCCATGCGCCGATCTGCACACTGACTGCCCAGCTGCTTGCTGGGTTCACAGGCTTAAGCCACCTTGAGCAGCTCCTAGAGCCTGATCCCCATGCACTGATTTGCGCACCACTGAAGCTCAAGCAGGGTCCCAAGGATGGCTGTCTCTGGAGCTTCTCTCTCTGCATCATCCCTCATGGACTCTCTCCAGCCTGCTGAGCACACTCCCCTTTTATACTCTTCAGGGGCTCCACCCCCAAAGTTCTCTGGACCTGGCTGGTGCAGTTCCGATTCAGGTCCAGATGCTCCTTGCCCCCTCCCTTCGGAAAAGGGCGGAGCATTGCTTCCCTTGTGCTGCCTCTGGATTGGTGGGCAGGCTCCACCAATCAAACAGCAGACCCTCAATCCCTGGACTCAACCCAAGGTCCAAGAAGGTAAGCCTGCTACATGTAGATGCACCCAATGAGGAGTGGGAGTGATTGCTATTAGTCTAATTGGGGGTTGGGACTTGATCTCCTTCCTCTGCATTACCCGAGAGAAGGAAGGTACGGTTCCATCTGAGAGTTCTACTTGCTGTACAACTTGATAAGAGACAAGGGTATGGCTGGAACATGAAGAAAAGAAGTGACCTGGGGCCATCCTTCTCATTTCATGCTGAATCCTATAGGTCTTCAGAGGGAGGACCTCTCTTTTGCATGCATAAGGATTGGGCAGGTGAAAGGATCCCTTGCAGGGCACCAGACAGGGAGAGATGTGAAGAGCCAGAGTATAGACATACAGCACCTTCAAGCCCCCTCCCTAGGGGCTTTCCACTACCAGTGCAGCCAACCAGGAAATGCCATTTTTGCATCCTGAAAAATAATGACAACAGAAAATGGTTTTAATCAAACTTCTTCCTTGGCTTCTATTGAAAAGCAGAAATCCTGTACTCAGGAGTTGCCGGAAACTGAAGTCTGAGGGTTTTGGATGAAAATTTCAACCAATTAAGTGAAAATGGCAATTTCTCATAGAAATTTCCCTTTAAACAAAAAAACATGTTTTTCAGTGATGATGTTTGTCCTAGCACTGTTCTTCTGCTGTTCTGGATGTTGGGTATGTTCCTTTGATTTTCATATCTCCTAAATGAAGAGGCTATTGCTGAAGTTTCTTCAAACTGGTAGAAGATGTACAGTCCCTGACAAAGTACAATCCTGTTCCTGGATGTGGGCTTCTAGATACTACTACAATTTTAAAAAATCATTAGCAATAATAATAACATCCTAAGTCTGTTCAGGAGAACCAGCTCTGTCAGTTCATGTGGAGAAACTACCTATTTTCTACAAATGTAAAGCTAAACTATAGCTGCTGGGTACAGGCCCACAGTTGCATATCCCCATGGTTAAATTGGGTAGTTCGAGCATTGTGCTAATAAGGCCGAGGCCATGGAGTCAGTCTCTGTAAGACCCAAGGGAGACCTGGAAAAGCTGTGACCATCGCTATCAAGGGCAAATAAAAATGCTTTCCTACCATCTTTGGTATGGGCAATCATAGCCACCCACGTGATGTTGGAAGTGAGTAAAGAAGTAAATGCACAAGGTTTGATTTTGGCTCACTTTAATGGGAGATGTGAATCTAAACCCTCCAAACTTCTTTAAATTGGAGGAAGGATGATCCACTAGTGTGTGTGCTCTAGCCTGGAACTCAGAGCAGCTTTTCTCAACCCATGGGTCATGACTCAAAAGTGGATCTCACGAATATATAAAAGGGTCATGAACAGACTTTAAAAATTGATTCTCCTTTAAACGAGAAAAACGTGGGAAACCATGGCTTTTCCCTTGCAGGCTGGAAAAGTTCCAGCCTGCAAGGGGCTGCTTGGGCCCCACCCCCCACACACCCCTCCCCTCCCCACACTCCCACCCCCTGTCCCATGCACTGTGGGGCTGGGGCCTGAGGGCAGGGGGAAGCAGGGTGGGAGTGAGGCACAGTGGGTTGGGACTAACCACTGATGTTTAGAAATGGGTCCTGGTACAAAAAAGGTTGAGAACCACTGACTTAGAGCATGTGGGCAAATCATTTACTTCTCTTTGTGCCTCAGTTCTGTATATGCACAATGGGGATAATGGCAGTGCCCTGTCTCAGGTGCTGGAAAAATACATTAGGATCTCTGATTCCCATGAGCTTTACAGGGATGGAGGCTCTCTAAGTACCTAAGTCCAAACAGAATGTAATAATAAAGGACAAGATCCTTGAAAATAGCACTGAAGCCAATAGAGTTCTGTTAATTTGCCTTTCCTGAGTACCTGCCCAAAGAACTGAAAAAGCAAACAGAAGAGCAGCATGGCATTTGTATTATCTACCAGCCCGGCATTTAATATCCCTGAAGATGCAGCAGTATTGCTCGATAATGGCAGAAATAGCTAAGCGGGTTCAGAAATCTGCTAGCTGCCTGCGGAGCTGGAAATCCAAAGTGACATGCTGTACTTGGCGTATGCAGGTGAGAAGGTCTGGGACATTTATTGACTATCCAGCAAAACATCAAGCCAGAAAGGAAACCCTCTTGCAAAAGCATTTTCTGTTATCTCACCCATTTTTGTTATTAAGGGAATGTGGTCTAGAAAACTTTTGTCTTCAGATGGGAGAGACAAGACACAGGCAAGGCAGCAAACTCTTTGTACCAGTGCATTCTCATATGTGAGTTTGTTGGTTGCGACCATGAGATCAAGATGGAAACCATACAACATTGTTCATCGGTGAGTCAGAGCCAACTATGGGCAGACTTTTAGAGATGAGCTCTTGGAGTAGTGGAGTCCTGAGTGCATAGGCGACTGATAGGGAGTGCACGGGGATGCATGTGCCTCCCCTGAAGGGGCCAGTACCCCCCCCCCGATGACCAACACTGATGCTGTCGGTAGGGCTGATGCCCCCCCAGATTCAGGAAGCACCAGCCACTCATGCCTAAGTGTAAAAAAGACTATAACCATCAGGTATACTAAAATAGCATTTCCCAAACAGTGTACTGCAGCACACTGGTGTGCCATCAGACATTACCAGGTGTGCCGCGGAATCTTGGGGTGTGTGGCTTCGGGGGCGTGGCTCCGGGGGGCGTGGCTCCAGCCAGTGTCACCAGCGTGGCTCCACACCAACACTGGGCCCTGGCTGCACCCCCCCAACCATCCAGCTGCACACCACCCCTCCATCCTGCTTTGTGTCTGGCCACACACCACACCCCTAGCCCCCTGCTTCGCGTCCAGCTGGTGTGTCGTGGGATGGAAAAGGCTGTATAAGTGTGCCAGGGGATGAAAAAGGTTGGGAAACGCTGTGCTAAATGAACATGAATCTATGGTCCCAGAGGGCTATGTCTTAGGAAGTAAAATTCAGAAATGGCAGGTTTCAAAACACACCATAGGACTATAATGTCTGTCCCACATGACAACTTTTAAACCTTAGTCAAGAAAAGGAAGAACATCCATTCTAGGCAAGAACAATGTGAGAATGCCCTGCTGAGGAAGCAGCGTCTCTTGAAGAAGATGGGTCCAATGCAGAGGGAGTTGAATTCACCTAAGGGACTGGGACTAATGGGAGAGGAGGGCTGGAGAGAGACCCCATGGCTTAATAGAGAACTTTGCTGGGAAACAAGAGATGTGTAACATGAGCCTGACATCTGTCTCCTGCTCCCTGGCCAAGAGCCCTAGCCACTAGACTTTTGGGCTGAAAGAGGGGAATATCCTCTTCCTTCATCATCTAACACAAGCTAGTTATGGTTTTTGCCCTGCTGAAGTGTGTTGGGATTTGTTAGCTGAGCCATTCTATTTCTGTGTCTGCCTTGAGTGCAGCATATTCAATAGGCTAACACAGGCAACAGTGATTCAAAAACTGTGTGTAAGTGCTGGAAACTGCAGTTACATGGCAATGGATGTGCTGTTTAGATATGGAAAGTAAAGTAAGGTCCAGCCCTTAGAGTTAACGTTGTCAAGCTTTCTACTGTAAGTAGAGTGGTTTGGAGTTTTGTTTAAGTTTAAAGGGAAACCTGAGAATCTTACAAATTCAGGTGATTCCAGAAGGTTGGGCCTTAAGAAAATTCCCAGATGTCACAAGATTGGCAGCAAACTTAAAGGAGTTGGCTTTACTCCAAGAGTAAACATTAAATAAAGGAAAAATAAAGCCCCCTTTTTTATTGAACTCTGGACAGATCTAATATTTTGCCTCTCTGTTTGTGAACTGCACCTCTGCTGATTGCAATTTTCCTGGTGGATTAGTTCCTGCAATTGATTCTCAGTTTTGAAGATGATTTGCAGGTAAAATTCAAGCCCCTTGTATTGCCTGTATAAGTAACATGTTACTGTTTATGTTCCATGCTTGGAAGATTGTAGCTGGGTGCATCTACACGTGATGCTTTATTGTGCAGTAGACCAAATTACTGCAGAGTAAGTGTTCATGTCTACACGTGCAGGCACTTACTGTGCAGTAATTAGCTCTACTCACAAATGCAACTAGCAAATTTGCCTGCAAGTACTTACTGGGTGCTGGACACCATCCTGGCCCTGGCAGTCACTTTCATGTTGCCCACTGCCCAGCCCCGGACGCAGCCCCACCTTCCCCCTGGCAGCCACTTGCTGCCCAGAAGCAGGCCCTCCCTGTCTCCACTGGGCAGGAGCCCTGGCCCCTGCTCCAGGTCTCCCACCACCCAGCCCCCACACCTGAGCCCAGTCCCATTGTGCACCCCAGCTCCAAGTGGCCATGCACCTGGGACCAGCACCATGTATGGGCCCTGCTGGCCTTAGCCACTGGCTACAGGAGGGGGAGCCAGCTGCGCCAGGAGAGCAACACCCACTGTTGCCCCTGGATGACCCCCTGCCTTCTGGGCTTGCTGCAGCATATGCACCTGCAGGGGAGCAGAGAGAGCCAGGGTGCTAGATGCCTGTCCACAGGCTCTGCCCCCTAGGTACTTCCAACTCATGGCTCCCCACCATGGGAGGGCACGCGGCACTTGTAAACAGTTAGCATGGGGAAGAGGATATTTTATTGGTGGTGGTAGGTGGGTGGGGTGGGTGATAGGCTCTGTGGAGAGGGAGGGATAGAGGAGGGACTTTGTGGGGAGGGGGAAGAGGGGAATGGGCTCCACTCCTGGGGAGGGATGGGGGAGAAGGTATCTATTTCTGTGGAGGGGAATAAAGTGCTTTTCTGAGAACTGTCCACAGTGAGCGTGGTACTGGGGGTGTGCAATGGGGTGGGGGTCCATGAGCAGCCGTCCAGGTGGGCTACAGTGGGGAGTACAGTGAGGCTAGCTAGCTGGGAGCAGTGCGTGTGGGAGCCGCCAGGGCCCAGATTGCCTTAGGCCACACAGCTGTTGCTGCGGCAGACCAGCAGGGCAGCATTATGGTAAGCAGGAGCCTGGGACATGGGACATCGCTGCCAGTGCCAAGGGATGGAGTAGCCATGGTGCAGGGGGCAGAGGCAGAGGTGCTGCCACCATGCTCTGCATGCAGCTCACAGCCAGAAAAGCAGCTGGCCAGGGAGCAGCATATAGGGATGCCTTTGGCAGATGACTGCAGGCCACAGCCAGCTATGACCAGAGCCTCCAGCTCCCCCTAGTGGCAGTAGGGGCCCAGTGCAGGGCACCACAGAGTGGGAGCAGTTTTGCTTCTAGGAGCAGCAAATCTGCTCACATGTCTCCTGCACATGTAGACACATGCCCAAGAGAGTTTACTTTTGAGTAGTTTACTCAAGTTTTCAAGAGTACTTGAGGTCAAGTAGTTTTCAAGAGTAATTATTATGGATTATTTGCATGTGTAGACGTGCCCACTGTGACTCAAGTTTCTTGCACGGACACTTGTGACTATGGATTTGAAATTTGCATTCAATGAATATTCTGCAGCACTTGTGGTTTTAGACAACATTCCTGCCAGCAAATCTACTACCTGTGATAGTCAGGGAGAGTGAACAGGAAGGGGTGTAAATAGAGTTGAAATTACAGTACAACCTCATTATAATGAACTTTCCTATAACCTGAGTTCATTAAAATTCATTAAGCTCAGTATAAGAGGGTGTCTCTTATAATACTGTTAGTCTATTTGCTGCATCATAATAATGAAAAAATAAGTTCCTGCTTTGAGATCTTTAGAAAGAAGGGGGAGTTGGAGAGGGTTATAAATAGGGTATGTTATAATGAGATTGTATTTCAACTCTGTCTCATTGCAGCCTATCGCTATCATGTTGGAGTCCGTTCCATTAGTTCATTAAGTACACCAGCATCATGTGTGGTTCATTCTTGCTTTCTTCTTCTACTCCCCAAGGAAGAAGTATGTGTGCAGAGGGGGATTTTACTTTGGAAAGGTTTTATCTGGGCAGTTTGTCTTTGTTTTATATAAATATCCATACTACTTTGGAGAAACATACCTTTCATTTGGAGCAGGAGATGATGAGTTTTACAATGGTCCTTGGTACCTGGGGAGTTCATTCTGTGGTCTTGGACCTGCTGCTGAGAAAGATCCTGCCTCCTGCACAGATGAGATTTGCCTCTGTGACAAAAGCTTTCATTAAAATTGAGGAGTGACTTGCTAGGCTGCAGGATTGAAGAAAAAGACCATAGAGAGGGCTGCAGGATGAAAAATGCTGAGAGCCTACTGGGATGTATTAACAGGAGTGTTCTATATGCAAGCCATGGAAAATGATACTTCCACTCTACTCAACATTAGTGAGGATTTGCCAGGAGTACCATGCCCAGTTTTTAGCACCACGCTTCAAGAAAAATGTGGACAAACTGCAAAGAGCTTTGAGGACAACAACAAAAGTCATTAGAGTTCTAGAAAACATGACATGCAAGGAAAGGCTGGAAGAACTGGGATTATTTAGCCTAAAGAAGAGAAGGCTGAAGGGGGAATTGATACCAGTTTTCAACTGCAAAAAGGACTGCTGTAAAGAAGATGGAGATCAACTGTACTAGGGGCAGGACAAGAAATAATGGGCTTGAATTGCAACAAGAGAGATTTAGGTTGGATATTAGGAAGAACTTTCTAACTGTGAGCATGGTACAGCATTGGAATATTTTTCAGTCACCAAAAGATTTTAAGAGCATGTCAGCCAGACATTTGGCTGGGATATGTTAGACAAGGTACAACATTGCCTTGCACAGGGGGTTGGACTAGACAACTTCCTGAGGTCCCTTCCAGCCCTATTTTTGATGAGTCCATGATTGACACCTTTTTTAGGCATCATGGGCCCACGTCATGGAGCACCTAGAAGATGAGGATGGAAAACTCACTTAGAATCTGCATGGCTATTTTCAAGATCAATTTGTCAGTGTTTGTTCAGCTGTAATTACATCACTGTCAAGTGGAGCTGAAATGTGGCTCCTTGTTCCCTGCTTGATTCCTGGTAAAGGCAGTCTCAGGGGCAGGTGGTGCTGCACTGGCTTGGTGGATGAGACTTTAGCTCAAAGGTGGGCAAAAAGGGGCTTGGGTGCCAGATGCGGCCTGCCAGGTCATTCTAGCCAGCCTGCGGGGCCCCTAAAAAATGTAGAACATTAAATTAATCTGCCCTAAAATGCCCGTCATGCGGCCCTCGATGGCTTGCCGAAACTCAGTAAGTGGCCCTCTGCCCAAAATAATTGCCCACCCCTGCTTTAGCTCCAGTACTGTCTCATGTGGGAATGAATGAGCTGCAGTCTCTGACCTTGGACCCTAGATGGCCTTTCTCCACAGCATTAAACTGTCACAAGATTTCGGATAGTTTCCAGGTCTGCTTAGGAGCTCCTCA
The DNA here is from genome assembly GCF_030867095.1 of Alligator mississippiensis. Classification (NCBI taxonomy): domain Eukaryota; kingdom Metazoa; phylum Chordata; order Crocodylia; family Alligatoridae; genus Alligator; species Alligator mississippiensis. The sequence continues at coordinate 44,492,010 of NC_081832.1, forward strand.
AGAGAGGAGTAGCATGGGGTGCTGCCAGACAAGACCAGGGTGTATTGGCAAAGCTTCATGGAGAAGCTTGTATCTAGAATGGTCTTGGGGGGCACTGAAGGTCAGGGTTAAAGGGAATTAGCATCAAGTCCAGGGTTGACCAAAGAGGGGACACTGCATATGGGGACTGTGGAGCTTTGGCAATGGACTAGGCAGCACTGGACTGCTGCAGATCAGGCTTGGGGTGCAGGGGCAAAGCAGTGTGGTAGAAACTTGGCTACCTCCTGCCTGCAGTGAGCCTGGCTGTAGCTGGGTCTGTGACTCTTTCACTGTCATGAACACTAAATACACTTGCAACATTTAAAGAAAAAGCAAGCATGTGATTCATTACAGCTACAGGCTCCAGCATTTGTATGAACTGCAGTGCCAAGAGCAGGCAGCTCTGACTGGTTCCAGTATAAGGAGTAACCAGCCCTAACTAGTACCTGTTGCTGCTGGCTGGTACCTTGCATAGCAGCTGATATTTACAGGTATGGATCCAAATGCAGAATGTTAATGATGGAGCTAAAGAGCAGCGGCTCACCCAGAGAGCAGCCTCCTCCTTCCCTTTCACACAGGAGAGCAGCCTCGGCATTTTTTCCCTTGATAACACAGCGTCTAGTATTTAGTAGCCTTCTTATGCTGTCGCCAGCCGACCTATTTCTCACAAATCCTGACTGGTCTGGCCTTAAAGCATCTTGACGCAGTGCTGAAACCAGCCTTGATGCAGCAGCGAAGCAGAAGCAATGATGCTTGAGATTCCCCGACTAAGCGGGAGCAGCAGTGGATTTGTGTAAACTTTCAGGGGAGAAAATGTTGGCTGGAAACAGCATGCTAGGCAGTTGCATTCAGGATCTGGGGGAGGAGGTATGGGGGAATCATCCATTGTTTCTGTGAACAACGAGAAGTAAAGATGCCCCACAGTCCCACCAGGTGAGGACAAGTGTACAGAGATACATGGAGGCAGGGTGGGACTGGGGGTCAACGTCCCCTCAATCTTCTTTGAGCATGCCATCATTTTCTTGTTTAAGAGCTCTCTCTGCTGTACTTTGTGCAATGACCCTTTCCTTTGTAGTGCTGCCTGAGCAACACGCAGGCATATCTCTATAGATAGACAGAGCTGAATTGCATTGCACCTTCCTGTGCCGAGAAAGTAGCCCCTTCTTGCCTGTGAGTGACACAATATACCTTTCGCCTTCCTGTCTAATCCACTGAATGCAGAGAATGTGAGATCCCCCTTAACGCCCATCAGCAACTGCTGAAATAACCTTCCTGCATCCTGTCACACCAGGAAAACTCCTCTCTGGAGGGTATCGTGCCAAAGTGCAACAGAGAGCTGAATGTACACCACTCCCATGGAGGTAGGAAGGATAGGCACCGGAAAGAGAGGTCTTGCTGGGGGAAGGAATAGCTAGAAATATTTCATTCCAAGCTGCCTATGGAGTCTGTTACATGTGCAAGGGTCACCAGTAGGGCAGTGTTCTCTGGTTTGAGAATTACAGACCAGTACCGCATGGGTCAGGAGACTCAGTGCTGCTGCTGACATGATAGGGGACAAAGGGGTGTTTGCACACCAAGGTGTTCCTTACACAGCACAGTGTATCTTGTTTAAAGTATACCTAGTCTTGAAATTAAGACCTTAGATGATGGGAATCTACCACATCCTTAGGTCAGCTTCCAGTGGAGAAGTGCACTAACTTACTGAACCAGCTCTGGCTGGCCATGCTTTAGCTTTGCGGCAGACTTGCAACGACTCCCAAAGAGACAGGGATGTAACCACAATCACTCCTTGTTTTACCAAAGAGGAATCTTACCAGTGCCCTCCTGGGACTGCCTATACTGAGAACCTCACTCCATCACATTGTTGCTTTACACAATCACTTTTCATACAAAAGGATAACAGAGGCTACTTGTTAATCATCTAGAACAGGGGTGACCAACCTGCAGCACATGTGCCACAAGTGGCTTGAGCAGCCTGTGTGTGTGACATATGGTAGGTCAGGGAGGGGACAGGCAGCACAGCAGCAGATAGAGCAGGAAGCAGAAAGCAGAGCAGCAGATTGGGAAGGAAGGGCAGGGCTGGAAGCAGAAAGCAGATCAGGCAGGAGAAAGGGGATCAGAATGGTACTTGAGGAGGATACAGGGCTAATTTGTGGAATGCCAGAAAAGGTTGGCCTCCACTGACCTGAAAGTACATGCTAGCTAATATTAAAAAGGGGCTAGGGTTGTCTACCATGGGCCAAGGGGAGACAAATAGAGCCAACAGTGGGCTGCAAATATGGAAAGGAAATTCAGAAGAGCTTCCTGACACAGACTGAGTAGGAAATGGAGGGGCTTGCCAACTAGTACGACTGAAGGAGACTTTTGCATTGATGTAGCTGCACTCATGTAAACAGTGACTGGGGATAAATGTCTGAAGCCTGTAGAAGTTGCATTAGGATGTGTCCCTTAGGAGCAGTTTGCACCAATGAAAACATCTCTGGAGTACATAAGCCCCAGAGACATTATGGCAATGACCAGAGAAACCCCGCTGGGTTAATTCCTGAAAAAGACAACCTTCCATGAAGCCAATTAGCTGGTCCAGGGGCTCAACTCTAAGGGCACTTCTTGTCATTGGCACAATCTCTGCCCTTTTTTCTAGCAACAGAACTGATCTGGGCTGTAGAATGCACAATTCCACCTCAAACACTGATCGCTAGTTTGTCTTCAGTTTCTCTCAGGGTAGGTGATTGCTAACCCCTGCAGACAGCTGTGCCCAGCAGGAGATGGCAGTTACCCCTCACCCCCACACATAGTGGCCTGCCAGGTTCACACTGTCCTCGTTTAGCTCCCTCTGTTTCCCATATACAGCTTACTGGCTGCATGATCACGTTTCTCTGTTGTGTGTAATGAGGCTGCTACCACCTGCCTGCAGCGTCTGGGTCCCTGCTGCCGCTGCTCCACCTGCCTTGCCACTTTAGATCTCTTGCCCTTCATCTCAAGGCAGCAACATCTTACCATTCAAGCAATGACTCCTAGGGATTTTGCTGTTTCCATCACCTCACAAAGCTCTGCAGTACCAAGCCTCTGGGGGTGGTTCCTAGATTTGCTACTCGGATGGTGGCCAGTTCTCACTCCCCACCCTGCCTCCTGCCTGTTCTCAGCCTGTTCCACCTCACTTGAGAGTCCCAATCTGTGTGATCTTCCTCCATCTCCTCCTTCATCCCCTGCTGTCCTCTATAAAAGCTTTGTGAGCACCTCCCAAGGTTGGGGTGCACCTCTGTAGAAGACCTCTCAGCATCAATTGCAGGCGGCTGCAGGAAGTAGTGCTGGTCCTGGTGCTGTGCGGGGTGGCACTGCTTCCTCTGAACAGTGTGCCAAGGTATCCGTGTGAAGTGTGATGATAAACTCAGCACCAGTCAGATCCAGACACTCTCACACCACTGGCACAACTCCCCTTGACTTCAAACATACAGTAGTTGGTCTGATGGCAGCAGTGCCCAGTGCCAAGATTCTCCTTGCTGTCACAGCTTTGACCTCCTGCCAGTTCACCCAGCAATGCTAAGCAGGAATTCAGCCTATAGGGGCACTAACTCCCCCATGAATTCCTTGCTAGGCCTGCCACTCAGTACTTTACACAGAGCAGCTCAGCAAACAAGAGCATTTTAATCCTGGTCACTCATTCACCTGACCCCCAGTTATCTTTCCTGCTTGGTGCAGGGGGCTGAACCCGATGACCTTCCGAGGTCCCTTCCAGACTTACAATCTATGAATTAAAACTATGAATTCAGTAATAGCCTCCTGAAGCCAGCGACTCTGGCTTAGGTCGTGAATACAGTGCTTTATCCTGTCAGGCAGGGGAATCCCTGCTCTGGAAAGTGTGTATGGAGCTAAGTAAGATGACAGCACATGGATGAATAAGATGGTGGATCTAGCTAGGGTTCATGCCTCACTGCACTCTATTCAGGGCCCTATGCCTAAAAATGCTAATGAGATGTTTCAGGTCACTACCACAGTGGCTTTCTGTTGGTTGCAGCCTTGGTTACCTCTCTGGCCATCCCTCACCCTGGCCTCTTTGTGGGGACTCTTCCACACTAGGTCACTGCAGGCTGTTAGGGACAGCCGAGTCCTGGTGTAACCCTTTAAAGCTATTGCCCCTGAGACATCCCTCCTCTAATGGGCATGTCTAGCAGAAGGAACTGCCTACATGAGCTGTTTTAGAGTAGGGAGCCAGCTCCTTTAAATTCCCTGTTGAATATTAACAGAGTAATTGCAACAAAACACCTGAAACACTGTTCACCCAGCCAGGTTGCGCCTCCCCAGACATCCTGCCTGCTGCCAGTCTTGCTGTGCCTCCTGAAAAGGACAAGTTGGAGTAAAAGACGTGAGCAAGAAGCACACTGAACAAGTAGCTGAACTGCTGACTCCCTCCCTGAGCCCCATCTTGTCCCCCTGAAGTCAGCGGGGCTTTGGCTACTAAGCCCAGAGCAGGATCAGGCCCCACCACGCTGGGAGTGAGATTCCCCATCCGGCTCAGATGAAGCACATTTTGTTCTGAGCTTCCTGCATCCTGCCTGCGTTCCCCACGTCGCTTTGTTCTCCCAGGGAGGGGGGCGTAGAGGTCAGAATGAGGGCAGGCTGCTAATTGCGTCAAAGAGCAAGAGAGGCTGGGAGTGAGGATTCAGCAGCCAAGCTAAAGCAGCAGCAATTCAGAGTCCAGAACATCAGCAGGAGTTGAGAAAGGAGGTGTCGAGTCAGGCTGCAGCCTGTTGCAGAGGAGAGAAGGGCAGTGAGGACAGGAAAAGGACAGAGGAGAAAAAGAAAGGGAGAAAGAAGAGACAAGGAGGGGAGGCAGAAAGGGAGAACAGAAAGCCAGGACACTCCTTTGCTCGCTACACTGATGAACAGTGTGGAAAACTCATAGATAGATGTGCTGGGTGAGGATGGGTAGATAAATCAATGGGTGTGCATAGGAATTATCAGCTAGCTAGAGAGAGGGGTGTAAAGAGAAAGGCAAAGTGTGAGTAGGAATAAAGTGGGGAAGAAAGAAGAAAGGAAAAATAAGAAGTTGGTATGAAGAAGGAAGGGAAAGAAAATGGCAGCAGAACAGAAAAGGGAGATGGAGATGTGTAACAGGGGGCCTGCTTGGGGCCGATCTCTGTGGCCCGCCACCTGTTCTTGGGCTAACCAGCCACCTTCTCACCCACCACGCCTTGATGTTCATTGATTAATTAATAGATGTCGATTAAGCAGGAGGCTGCCCATTTTGCTGCCCCGATGCCAGGGGGCGCTCTCTGCGGCTCCTTTCCTCCTCTACACCGGAGTCCAAGCCTCGCAGATGATACCAGCAGCCCTCCAGCCAGGTGATGTTGTTGCATGGCCTCCAGCAGCCGAACTGCCCTGTTTATATAGACAGCCCCTGATTCAAAATGGCTGCCCTCATCAGGTACCTGGTGGCTGCCAGCTCCAGGCCCTTGAAGTGGCAGGTACACACAGTGCCCTGCCACAAGATGCCCTGGGTGATGAGAAAACAAGGAAGAATGAGAAAATAGGAAACCTGAAAGGTGATGGACCACAAGTACAATGTGTAGTCCCAAAGGCCCTAGACCAGTTGCTTTGCATTGGCCTTTCCAGAAGGTCTCTGAGCTGCCCCCAGCCCTGGGGAGAGGTTGGAGTATTCATCCCTTTCTTTCTAAGTGGCCTCAAGCCACTAAGCACATAAGTCTGGATCCTCAGCTGATTTACATGAGCCTGCCTGGTGCTACTGAACTTAGTAGAGATATACCAATTGGCACCAGCTGAAGTGCTGACCTCTCAAACTTGTGTAATTTTCCTCAGTCACTTCATAATTTCTGTTGCGTTTTTCTGAACCTCCACTAGGATTTCATGTTGCAGGTACCAAAGTGCCCACAGCACACTGCCAAATACTGGGGTGGCCTTAGCAGCTGTTAGTGGGATGATTCTTTCCATGGTCCATGACATGACAGCTTTTTACTTGCAAACGAAACTGGTATTTCTGCTTTATAGCATTGCAAACCCCTATTTCCTTGCTGCTTATTCTCAGCCACCTTTCCTTCAGCTCTTCCAAAGCTTTCCCTTCCACTGAATGTTTCTAGTTTAGGTTGTTTCCTTTCTAAGGATGCCTGTAGATGTGCTGTGAGCTTGCTCCAACAGGCTGTAATTACAGTGTGTCAGAGCAGACTCAATTAATCGAGTCTGCTGGAGTGTGGTAATTACTACGCTCCAGCCAGCCTCTGTCTCACGTATCAGCATCCCCACGCTTCAAAATGGTGGTGAGGACACTTCAACTAAAGCTCATCAAATGAGCTTCAGTTCAAGCGTCCCCACCACCAATTTGAAGCGCAGGGATGCCGATACATGAGATGCTGTGGCACTTTAATTAGAGCGGCTCTCAGAGCCACTAAAAACGCCCTCTGACCCTCCCCAGAGCTCATGTAAAAGTGCCCTAAAGTTTTAACAAGCATTTTTCCATATTGGTTTTTACTGTCCATAGGCATGAATTATTTATATCTGGGCGTTTGCTATGAGTTCATGATCAAGACCCTTGTTTCTATCCTATGTAGTAAATGTATAACTTATTTGGTGATTGTGACAACTGCCAACTTCGTAACATCTAGATTTTGTTTGTATCTAGGTAATCTCCTGCTCCAAATCTTTAATGAGTATATTAATTAAGACTGGAGCTCCCACCCACCCATGTAGCAATACACTAGACAGCTCCCTTTGCTCAATACCTTTTCTTTCTTCTGCAGTTCATCAGCCATTTCCAGTCCATATGCAACCTCATCTCCATACCTATTTGAATTCATTTTCAAGTTTTGTAGGATACAGTATTAAATATTTCCCAACGAGCAAGCTGTAGTACATTGACTACATTTCCCTAATACCCACAGCCTATTGTTTTTCTTTTTTAAAGAACATTGTTGTCTGCCTCTATTTATTCTTCATAAACCCTTGTTACCCATGGCACATGGTTCTTTTATCCTCCCTGCTAGTTTTTTCCTGCAGTGAGTTCATCCTTTCTCATTCATTTCAGATGCCCTTTCTCCCACACTGGCTTTAATCCTTTTCTACATCTCTACCCTTACCCTAATAACACTGATTTCCCTATATGTTTCTCTTCATTCCTTTGTCTCATGCCATTCCCTTCCTACCCTTGCATTCATCTGCTCTTGGTCTCCTCTTGTCTTTCTCTTCCCCTAATGTCAAATCTATGCAACCCCCGTTTCTCTCTACAGTTCAGTCCCTGGTCTCCTCCATTTGCCCAAACCTACTCTCCCCAACTCCTTTCCTTACATCCTCCACCCTTCTCATCTCCCCAGTCACACATTTTACGTTCTTTTCTCCTACCTTGATTCAGCCCCTTCTTCCCTAGTTTCCTTTTCAGCCCCTCTTCTTGCCAGCCCTCAGACTTCTCTCCTTTCCGTCCAGTGGAGCCCTTGTCTATCCCTAGCTGCAGAACAGCTCCATCTCTTCAGCCTGCTGAGGATTCCCCTGTGCTACTAGGTCTTAGTCTCATGAAAACAATGACCAGGCTTACAGACATCAGCTCTGCATAACACCACCTGGAACAGGAACATTGGGACTGTCACTACAATGCCACTTGAATACCTCCCTCTGGAGCCTGAGCAGTCACACACTGGGCTTACTGGCTGGGCTTTGGAGGGAAGTGTGGAACTGGGCAGCTCCCATCTGGGTGTTGCCCTCAGCCCCTGATATCTAGCTTCCCCCAAGTCACATTTTTTTCTAAGACAGCAGAGGTGTCTGGATTCTTCATGAATGGGAATATACTTTCTGCCTACAGAGCTGGCAGGCCTGATGGCTGCAACTGGAGTACAGGAGAGCGAAGGCAGAGAGAGACACTGCAAAGCAGAGTAGGGTGCGAGCTAGATGTGAAAAGCTGGGTAGGTCATTACTGACTCCTTGGACTAATTTCTGCTCCCTGAATATCTGTCATGCGCTGGCCTGTCAGGGAAGCAACCAGGTCCAGTGAATGAACTGGCCCAGCACCACAAAGCCTTCTACTTCCAGCTTTGCTCTGTGGCTTTGGAAACTGGCTTCCCTGCTTCTGTCTAGATTGTAAGAGGTCCAGGAGCTTTCCTTCTCCCTAGAAACCTGTTTCGCTTTGTGTTTGACCCACCTGGACTCTGGGAGCATGTGGAGGATCCTGATTTCTGCTCACAACAGCACTGCTGCGAACATGTACTCCCTCTGTAGGGAACGTGTTTGCTTCCACAGTCCATTCTGCTGATTGCCAGCTGAAGATAAACAGCCCTGATGTGAGCAGTGCTATTTAAGCAGCACCAAGGGCCCCACCGCCCATCTCTCCTTCTGTGACATGGACCAAGAGTGGCAGCAGAGCCAACAAGAATGAAAGAACACGCAGCTGGTGCTACCACCTGTGCCTGTCGAATGGCAGCCAAAGCTGGGTCTCTGATGGCGGGGGAGGTTACAGAAGCTGACTGTGACTCAAGGATCTGGGCCAGAAAGCACTTGCCATGTCCCTGGCTCCAACCTAGAATGCATTAGGGAAGAGGATTATCATTATAATTAATGCCAGTGGGCATGGAGCACTCACTTGCTCTACTGTGGGTTGATTCCCTCCTCTCCTCACCCCCAAGATCTGGCTAGCAAGCAGCTCCAAAATCAAACACCTGTACACTCGCCAGATATGCATGTGGCTGCTGCTGCACCATCTGCAGGGCATGGCATATGCCAGCTGCCTCACCAAGGGTTGTGGAAGGAGGAAGGCTAGGCAAGGGCTCAGCTGGAGAGAGAAAGCCCATGCTCCATTCAGAAACCTCTTCCTCTGTTGCCCAGCTGCTTTCAAGCTTCTCAGCTGGAGGAGATTGCTCCTGCACCTTCCTGGAGGTGTCCGGAAAAGTCCTTCACTAATTGCCAATCAAGGAGGCATCAGCATTTTACTGCTGAGTGCTCTTCTCTCCTTGGTCCATTTGATTCTACAAAGGCCATCACTTTAATAGTAGCTGTGCAGGAGGCAAAAGGAGAAAACCATGCAGTTCTCTGGGGTCTCCACATCTGACTACTGGTATCTTACCTTCCCTGACTTTATGGCTTTGTCTTTGATCTTTCTACCCTGCTTTTCCTCTCAACCTCTCAACTTTCCTGGCTCTGGCTAAGGGAGTAACTGGGATTTCGTTGACTGTTCTGCAGCCCCAACTATTTTTCTCCATTTCTGATCTCTATGATTCTCTGCATTATGAGATGTAAGTCCATGGCTCTGTCATGAACTGCACCCACTAGTCAGCCATTGGGTTTCATATTTATCACCATTCCTATGGTAGCCTGTCAGACAAATGTTGTACAGATGGGCCTTCATATAGATTCAGTGCAAGGGACCGTCACCCAAAGACATTTACATATGGACACCTTATTTCCTGCTTGGCACTGCCCTCCAGTTACAACAGAAGAGTAAGAGCCCTGTATGCACTTGCTGCAGGCCATGTCTTTCACTTTGGCTCCTTATTGCTCTCCCATACCTTCAGCTCAGGCCTTCTTTCCATCCTGGCTATGAGAGCCTTCTCCAGTGTTCCTTCTGGGACAGCTTTACTGTGCTGCTTCATCTTGATAAGCCAAGGCAGTAGGATCTATGTATAAGCTCTCTAGGGTGGGAAGTGAAAGTCTTTGCTTCTAGTTCTGGCTGCGGCTGCCTTAATGGGTCTCCCTGGGCAAGATGCTGCTACTTTGTGCCTCAGTTTTCCATCCTGAAAAAAGGGAAGTTCCAGGGTTATTTCCCTTACCCATTCCACAGGGTTGCTGTGTGATGCTTAACGTGTTAAGTAGATGGGTCAACAGTGTAGTGGTTAGAGCACAGGGGTTAGGTCAGTCAGCTGCCAGTTTATGTTCTTGGTTCAACTATTTACTTTCTATTTGACCTGGAACAAGTCACTTCCAATCTATTTGGGCAACCAGGTTAGTCCCTGTCTGTTGAGAGATATCTGCACCATGCCTAGCACCATAGGGCACAGTCAGTGCTCTGACTTGTAACTAACAATGATAATCATGTCTCCGTCTTTGCATTTCACCATGATTATGTCTCCTCCCTGCCTTTCCCTTTGCAGCAAGGTGTGGGGTTGGAGATGCTGTGCCAGCTGGGTGTGTATAATCAGTTTCCCCTGCTTTTAGCATCAGTGGCTTAGCTTGCACTGGAGATTCATTCACCTTCATATCCCAGCCTCCCTTTGCAGAAGCAGCAAGCATGTGATGCAGCAGGCAATGCCAGAAGGATTGCGATGCCACTATGAAAGCCAGTGGAGAGAAGGGAAAGCTGCTCCATGGAAATGCAGAAGTTGTTGCTCATTAGCCAAGGAGGGAAGTGAAAGCCACTGGAAAGACAAAGGGACCTGTTCACTCTCATCTATCTGAACATGTTCCTCGCTGCACAGGCCCTTCTGATAATGCACCTTGGCCTTAGCACGCTTTTTGCCTTCAAGGCTCAGGCAGAGAACATGCCAGTTTCTTACATGCAGCAATCACATTATTTGTTAGGACAGCCAGCCCTGCTTTACCTTCCTGCACTTCATGCCTTAGTCAGACGCAGACTCCGTGCTTTAGGAAGCTACCTCTCCACCATGCTTTCATACTCCCTTTCTGTTGCCTTAGCAGTAATGTCTCTTTGCCTGCTGGGCAGGATTCTTCTGATGCATTTGGCCTAACGAGGGTGATGGATTTTCTGGGCATTGCTTACCAAGTTGCTGTTGACTGTTCACAGAAGAGCAGGCCTAGAAGCTGGGCGATGTAGACTGATGTCCATATTCCAGCTGTGATTGCAGTCTGATACGTAAGCGGAAGGCAAACCCCGCTCATGAAGCAGTGCTACAAAAGGGATGGAAGTTATAGCCCTGTTCTCAGCTCCCGCTGATCCACGGAGAAGGGGCCAGGTTTCTCTCGCAACAACATGCTAAGCTCACACAGTTGCAGATGTTACCTACAATCATAAAATCATCCTGAATCACCTGCTAAGTGACTTGGGCCATAGACCAAGCTGTTACATTGGCATTATTATTATTATTTAGATTTTTATGACTCAGAAATCCTTTGGAACCAATAGCAAATGGGTTTGAGCAAGATCAGAATGCATTTCCCCTTCCCCATTCCACCCGTGTCAAGTTTCCCTAGGCCAATGGTGATTGGCATAAAAGGCAATTTCCTTTGGGCCATCTGAAAGTGTGTTTCACTCTCATCGCATGTCACCTTATCTATAGAGGGATAAATCCAGGTGCACAGCAGGCTCTAAGCAACGTCCACTGTACCTTAGCATGACGTATTGATGCAAGCTGTCCTCCATACTAACCAGCCTTTGCCATGTCTTGTCTTGACCATAGCTTTCAGCACCTGCAGTGAAGGCAACAAAAGCAGCATGGAGCACTGCAACTGGAGTCACAATACCACTGACTTGTTTCATAACCTTGTCCCATTACTTCCTGCAGGTCTCTCTATCCCTTTCTTAGCCTGTTACTGTATAACCACAGCAGCACACAGAGAATGAGCTATCCATGAAAGAAGAATGACTCAGTTTCATAGTTGGTAGGGTCGGAAGGGACCTAAGAAGATCATCTAGTCCGACCCCCTGCCGTGGCAGGAAAGAGTACTGGGGTCAAACGACCCCAGCCAGATGTTCATCCAGCCTTTTTTTAAAGACCCCAAAGGGTAGGAGCCAGCACCACTTCTTTTGGAAGCTGATTCCAAGTCCTAGCCGTCCTGACAGTGAAATAGCACCTCCTAATGTCTAGCCTGAAACTACCCTCCGCTAGCTTGTGTCCATTGTTCCTTGTAACTCCCGGGAGTCCTCGGGGGAACAGGGACTCTCCCAATGCCTGCTGGTCCCCCTTGACTAGTTTGTAGACTGCCACTAGATCCCCTCTCAGCCTTCTCTTTTGGAGGCTGAACACGTTCAAGTCCCTCAGCCTCTTCTCGTAGGGCCTGCCCTGCTGACCCCTGATCATGCAGGTGGTCCTCCTTTGGACCCTCTCCATATTGGCCACATCCCTCCTGAAGTGCGGCACCCAGAACTAGACGCAGTACACCAGCTGCAGCCTGACCAGTGTCGCATAGAGGGGGAGGATCACCTCCTTGGACCTGCCTGAGATGCATCTGTGGATGCATGACAAGGTGTGGTTGGCCTTCCTCCCCAGGTGCATTACCCTGCACTTGTCAGTGTTGAACTCCATCCTGTTCTCGTCGGCCCACCCCTGTAACCTGTCTAGATCTGCTTGCAGCCTGTTCCTTCCTACTAGCGTGCCCACATCCCCCCACATCTTAGTGTCATCTGTGATTTTGAACAGGGTGCTTTCTACCTCTTGCCCAAGTCACTGATGAAGATGTTGAATAGTGCGGGCCCGAGGACCGAGCCCTGGGGAACCCCACTGCCCACATCCCTCCAGGTCAAATAAGACTCCTAGATGTTTTAGCTGAGAGGACCAACTAGTAGAGACCTTGTAGTTGTATGAAGCTTATTTTTTCTCCTCTTGCTCTGGGACACAGGATTTTGTGGGGCAGGGACCATTTACCTTCAGTAGGGCCATGACCTGACATCTCTTGATGCTAGTGCTAATGAAATAGCTAATGATGGTAATAACTGTCTCACCTGACATGATGCATTACTTTGCAACTGGATTTGCCCTATGTGTAACAACATCTTATACTTGTATGTTATCCTTCATTTGAGGACCCTAAAGTGCTTTACAAAGAGTCAAGAGCATATCCCCACAGTATGCTCTTGAAGAGGGGTAGTGCCATTTTCTCTGCTTCTCAAGACACAGAGGGGACTTGCCCAAGTAACTCTGGGAATAGAGAAGAGAACCCATGTCCCCTGACACTCAGACCCCTGCCTTAGCCACAGCACAGTCCATCTCTAGCAAATATCTTGGGAAGCCCATTTCCTGTGATGAACAGCAGCTGATGCCCACATCCTCTCTCAATAGCCTGCCCTCTCAGTCTAATTTTTCCTTTTCCACACCTGACTCATGACCAAGATGGAGAAGGTCTTGGCTCCACCTCTCCCCACAACCACAAAGCTGCTTCCCAGCACCACTGAGTTGGCACAGGGGGTTGACCTCAGATGCTGCTGAGCTTGTACAACAAACGACCACACTCTCCTTCCCCACCTCCAGCATGGACCATTACAATGTGGTAGCCAGTCACAGCTAAAAGGGGTGTCTCTCAGGCATGAAGCTGTCTACAAAGTCTCTTTTATGAGGGGATTTATGGGTCAGCTCCTGCTAGGTCTAAATGCTCTTTCTAAATTCCCAGAGCTTCACATCCTCCAAAGGACCTGGTGAGAAACCTGCTTTGAAGCAGCACATGGCCATTCGCTATCACAAAACTAGATTTACCAATTCACAGTCTTAAAGTAAATTTGTTTTACTGAACATACAGCTACCCAAACTTACTTGTTAAGAAAGTGCTCCTGTTTCTAAGCACTCATTTTTACTTGTCTTGACAGAACACGTCTAAATACAGTTATCTGTGGCATGTTAATTTTATTGTTTTGCAAGAACAAGTGGCATGCGCTAGATGTTCAAACTCTAGGCTAGTTCAGACTCTAGCTAGTAAATATTCCCAAGTGAGACAGCTTTTTAACAAAACTACTTATATGCTTAAATACTTGTTGATTTAACAAGTGGTGGCATTTATTTCTTGGAACACTGCTGCATTTCCTGCCATGGGCTCAGGGAAACTAATGTGTTTGACTCCACTGGAAAAAGCCTGCATGGTTATTGTGAGACTGGTAGGAAGTACTCGTGCAGCAAAGAGCTATGAGTGTATGGAAAGTGTCACCTGAAAGAGGGAGGAATAACCTTGCTGCAGCTGCTTGTTAGAATGAAAGGAAGAAAGAAATGCTATAAGAATGCTGTAATTCTGGCTGGCTAGGACCTAATCCAACCCTTTGGTGTAGTCAGTGTAGTCTACACATGCGCTTTAGCTTATTTTAATGCACATTAAAGCAACACAAAATGCTCTTTAGCTTATAAGCATTAAAAATAGGTTAATGTACAATTTTCCAGTACCTCAAAATGGAGGTACTGGATTTAATATGCACTACCTAAAGTGCATTAATTCAATGTGTAGATGTGCACAGTAAGAGCCTTTTCATTGACTTTGCTAGGATTGGGTCAGGCCCTTGGAATATATGGCCAAAGGGGAGGGCAGTTACAAAGGACTCAGAAACAAATTTATAATTCTGCTATGTAAAGTAGGAAGCCGCATTGGATCCAAGCAGGGTGGAAAAAGATCAAAGGCAAAGCAGTGAACATTCATGGGTTATACACCTTTTAGATTGGCGGTGCCTTTTTCTGGAATTCAGCATTCACTTAGCACAATGTGTCCACTTAGGATGGGACCTTTACCATGTTCAGGGTAGACCTAATTTTACTCTTGCTAATGCCAGTGGCCACCCACTGACTTGAGAGATAACAATGTTCTAGGCTTGCACTGACTGCTTTTAAAATTTCACCAATAATTTCCAATACCACTTGGCCTCCATTTATACAAGGAATGTAGTGCAGATTCCATCTTCAAGCACAAGTGGTCGATTCTTCCACAAGGTCCCCACCACCAACAACTATACATGAATTTCCAAGGATGCTGTTAGTTTGATTGTCCACCTGCTACCTGTAAAACTCTAGTGATCAATTCTTGTACAGTTTAGGACTCCTGAAGAACTATAATAAACCCAGACTTAACACAGTATATATTTTGCAGAACATGTGTTATACAGTTAACGTAACATACGCATTTTGGGGGAAAAAAACGTCGATTGCTCTATTTGTACTGGCAAACAGTTACAGATCTTTCATTTATTTTTAGTCTGCTAATAAAAAATAAAAACAAAGCAAAACAAACTCCCCCACAAAAACACCCCAAACCATTATTACCAAGAAGGCAAACTTCAGAGGATGCCATGATACAAGGAGCGACGTATCCAAAAGGGACAGTTGCTGTTTTGTTGTTCTCGGACTGCATGCAACGGAAATGGACAGAAATAACAGAGATGTAAATCATGACACAAAACATGCATTCATTTTATTCACAAAACAGCCTGGATCGCTAAAACATTACAAACAGCATTTCAATTTAATGATGGAGAGAGAGCTGGAAAGACGGGGATTGAAACAGAAGAGAAATATCAGTTTTCATAACTGCTTGAAGCGCAGGTCCTGCAATATTTTTTATTTTTCTTTTAACTTCAGTAAGTTTACAAAAATGGTTTCTATAAGTAAACCGTTGCAATTAGGATTTTTTCTGTATGCAGTATTTCTTGTTCTATATTAATAAACTAACAATGTCTTTTTTTTTTAAGACTGCCCATTTTATAGCCATTTTTCTTTTATCTTTAATACCAAACTTCTTGCTGGTTAAACTTACATATGTGAATGGTTAGGAAAAGGGAAACTACATTGCTTTAAACATATTCTCATTTATAAACATGAAGTTGAGGCATTCTAGAAACTATCCACTCTATTGTAGGATGGGAAATAATCAAATAAAAAGTATAAATGAGGGTGTAATTAAACAACTGTGCTAAATTACAGTAGTGCTTATTAGTAACTAGATTTTAAAAGGTTACTGTAAATTTACATTCCCTACACAAGAACTGCATCTTTCACACATAAACAACATCAACACCAAAACACAGAAAGAAACTGATTGTCCATACTCTGTCTATTAAGTCTTGGTACTTTACAGATCCATTGTAATTTTTTTTTATTTGAAAAGCAGTTAAATGTTTTACTAGGACTTGAAGATGTTAAACAAACGCAAAAAAAAATATAAAAACAGGAATGAAATTTGCGAGAAAATATTTTTGGTTCTAAAGAGACACAGGTGCATCCATTCATTTCAGCCAAAAAATTCCTTGCCTGAGACAACACAAGCAAGCAGTGACATTGCACTTGGATGACAGAGCTTTGGAATTCTCATTCCTACTGAAACCATCTGAATGCAGCTCCTGTAGGAAGCATCACCTTCTGGAAAGAAAGAGAGAAAAGAGAACAGGGACACACGTTAGGTCAACTCTATGGGAGACATGCACAAGCAGAGCTGGCCATACAGAGGCCTCCTCTTCACACACCTCTGTTGCCTTTAGACTGTCCTTCTTGGGCTGATCCTGAAAACCTTCACACACATTATCAGTCCCTTTACTGCTCCAACAGGAAATTCCAGTAAAAGTCCCCCCCCAGCCTAGTACAGAAGGGACTACAGGATCTGACTGATCCATCACACGGGTGGGTTTCTTTGGTCATATCTATTGACCGCTAAGGCTGCCACGTTTACGCTACTGCATGGCCCAAGAGGTATTAACAGACTGTATAATATAATCAATTGGGAAGATGGTTTAAGGCACCAGAGTAAAAGCAATGTATGACAACCTACAATCATATGGAGTATACAGTCTGCCCCTGAAATGTAAGGGTTTTGTTATTCTACACCTCATTTGTCCTGCCCAGGAGATTTTTTAGCAGCTGCAGCCTTTGTGGGCAGGCGGAGAAAGTCAATGCAAAAGGAGAAAATCTACATAGGACTTGATAAATAAATACCTGCCTTGTTATCAGGGAGGGGGAGCAGAAATATCCTAATCCAAGGGTTCACAAACCCCCCACCACCTTGAACACGTGCCTCTGGAAATACAATGCAGTATTCTTCCCTTGCAGCTCCTGTTTCAGGCAGTCAGCTAGCCACTCCCTTGCTGGCTGTAATGATCTCACACTGCTCCCTAAGCCACCCCATTGTCTGTCTGCAGATTAGGGCACAAAGGGATCCACCAACGGCTAAGGCGCTCTGAGTGCTACGTGGTACCATGGGAAACGCACTCCAGCCTCTGTGCTCCTGCACTAAACTGCTTTGCGTTCATTATCAAGAGGCCCACCACCCAGGAAGGCTCCATGCAAAGCTGGTGTACAGAACACAAGTTCTTTGCTGTGCCTGACACGTCCTGGGCATTCCCCAGGCAGGATCCAGGGAGGGGCTCACATTTGAGCCAATGCACCCCATCCTGAGCCAAAATTTGAAACTTGGCTAAGATGTTAAGCTCCTTGATCCTTGTATTGAAGCAGCCAGACAGAGATAACCTGAGTTCCAAAGGGGCTGAGCACCCACCTAATCTTTGTCAGAAAATGTTACAAATCATAATTACATGGCTTTGTAGAGTTGGAAGACAGTATAGGGTACCGTGCATAGTAGCCACATGGATGTGGGGTTGGCATATGTTAACACAGTCTAAAACATGCAGCCTACTTTAGCCCAGGAGAGTAAATCCAATGGGAGCTGCAGAAACTCGGCACCTTTTGAAAAAACAGCTGTTTCTATTTGGTGCTGGAATACAGATTCAGGAGCCCAGTAGCAGACACCCAGATTTGAGAATTTGCCCTCAAGATCCTTGCTCCAGAATTGGTCTTACAAGATTCTGGGTGACTCTGACTGTCACCGCTGCCAATGGATGAGTCAAAACAGAATCAGGCACTCCATCCTTGCTCTGGTCAAGTCCTACAGATCTCAAGTGGCATTTGTTTTCTGTGTGGCTTCATTAACAGCTTTGGGATTGGGTCCAGTGCGCAAAAGGCTCAGTACTTTAATGGTGGGCAAACATTCTGGGCCAGAGGCCTCCTGTTCTATTCTAGCAGGTCTGGCATAGCCTTGAGCCTTGTCTACACTTGGAAATGCACTTGTTGCTGACAGCCCTACTCAGAACAAGGTTCACCTGCACTATCTGAACCACTGCTCTATCCAGTTCCCCCTTTGCAGGAAAACTGGCCATAACTGCTCCTTTTCTCAGCAAGGGGTAAATTCCCTAGTGAGGACTCATCCTCTATAGGCTCTGAAAAAATTAAAAAGTGTAAAGGCAGGAAAATTAAGAGTTAATCCATGCCTGCTCCACTGAATAGGCACAGATTTCTTAACAATCAGTTGAGCTAGTAACTAAAGCCAATCCCTTGTGTTCTGCATCAGACTTGTCTTAAAGAGCATGTTGTTCAAAACCTACATCTCTGATGCATCTTTTAAACGGTTCCTTAGAAAGTGAGACTCAGGTGACATCTATTAATTAATGTTCTCTTTTCAAACGAACAGCTCTTTTACCAAGCACATACCCTCAGCTTCCCTGCACAGCTACTGCATGCTTCTGTCCACTGACAAAATTCAACAAGAGAAAAGGAGGCTTGTTTTGAACAGCTATTACTCGGCTTTCAACATGGGTCAGGCCTTAACCCTTGTTTCCTGCTGTGTGAAGCTACAGAGTTAGTTTGTGATATGGATAAACGGCTGCTCCAGGCTGAGCTGAGTCCCAACAAACTTGCTTCACTCAGGGTCTGTCTGACCCAGGGCTGCTAAACTGTTTTTATTCTTAAGAAAGGAAGCATGCCAGCCTGGGAAAAAGATCTCTCCCCTACCCACAAGGGCTCATATTAGAAGGGTTTCACTTGAGAGATCAGAAAAAAAAGCAAAAAAAAAAGGAGCCACAGAGAATGCTTGCTCCTGAAAGGGCATCTGGAAAAACAGCTCTGCAATTGTTCCAGCAGTCCACTCGCTGTTCCAGACACAATAGAACAACCTCCTACTTCCCCCGTGTCTGATGTAGATTACAATGTCCAGCTTCCACCAAGTCGGATACAGAAGAGGAAGGGCAGCCTTTCCAGCACGGCTGGTATGGCAAGGTAACTTTCTTTACAAAGCTCCCCTAGCCTCATGCTGACTGTTGAGTCTGCCCCAAACCTCCCCTTCATTTCAGGCCATTAAAAAACAGGCAATGGTGGAGTGCTTTGGTAAAACAGCTGACTGGAATAAGAAAGCCAGATCCTGAGATGGCACAAATTAGCCATGGAAAAAACCTTTGAGGGCACCTGATCCAGCCCCAACAAACAATCTGTGCTTTGAATCACTGTTCAGCAATCCTGCATTTAAATGATAATGCTTAGCACTTCCTATCAGATGGCAACCTGCTTTGCCAGAGCACAGGAGCACAATCACGCACATCTCAGAGGGGAGCCACCTTCTCCAAGATCAGCCAGAGAATCAGGATTAGAACCCAAGTGCCTACCTCTGGATCAGCCCCTTTCCCTCTTGAGTGCTGCCCACCTAGCTATCCCTGATCACACCCCAGGCCAGGCTCAGAAGATGGCCTCTTGTCAGTGCAGCCCCTTTCATTTACAAAGATCGCTGCAAAGCCTGAAAACTACAGCCACCCTACACCACTCAGAAACACAACAGGGGTTTCCTGAGAAAAGAAGGAAGAATGTATTCATTAAACCAAAGGAGGTGGTTGGGGCTGGCAGGAATCAATCATCCATGCTACGATTTAGCAAGGGCAGTAGGGACAATGCCTCTGATCTGGCAACCAAAAGTGGTCAGGGCCTTTGGTTTACATTTATCATTGGCAACACCTCCAAAAACGAAGTGCCCCTTGAACACCCATGTCCACTGGCTCCATGATATTTAGGAAGAAAAGTGCTGCTTATAGAGGGCCCCACAACTGTGTTGCCGATTGCTGCTCATCAAACTCAAACCTCAGGAGATGCCACCATGTCACTGCACACAGAGTCAACCCTAGGGGTGTGCAGGACCTGAGGCATATCAGCCTGTGTGGGGGCTGGCAAGCGGCTGGAGTGCGGAGCAGGGGGACATGGGGGTGGTGAGCGAAGCGTGGAGCCGGGAGGGGGCTGGCAAGCAGCCAGAGAGCGAAGATGGTGTCATGTGGCAGCCGTGCACAGTGGTGGCACCCTCAGCACAGGGTGCGGGGCCCCCCAAAACGCGGGGCCTGGGGCAGTCACCCCGATTTGCCCCCAAGGGACGGTTCTGACTGCATGAGGGAGAATAACTGAAATAAGGAGATGCCACTTCTTAGCCCTGTTTAGACAGTCAGCTAAGTGAACTGAAATATAAACAACTTGTAATCTTCCTACTGTGATGTGAAGGCACAACCACATGTGATACACAGCAAGAGAGGGGACTGCTTTTCCAAAACTGATGTGGAAAGATCTGCTCACAATGGCAGGTGGCAGCCACAATGTAAGAGACCAAGAGCATCTTGTGCTGGGGGCTGCCTGCCATAAAGGCCAAGAAAACTAACCAAAGCCAGATGCACTTACTAGACCATGGAACCCACCATTAGGGGAGGGTTTAGGTGGTGATGGGGAGGGAGTGCAGGAGGTGGGGGGTGGGATGACAGGAACCAAACATACCAGTTAAATCCCTCCCCTCTGGTTCCTGCAAGTTGAAGGCAGTCTCAGATATTTCAGGAAAACTGCAAAATACTGCAGCCACCTCCAGGTGAGGTGAGTGACCAATGGTAAGACAGGCTAGCATGGAGCACCTTTCTGCAACCATCTCCTTCTGCAGCCAGCTCTTCTGTGTCAAACGCATCCAACTTGATCCAAGCCCTCATAAAACGATGGGCAGACCTATCTGGCCTGGAAGAATCCAGCACATTCTCTTCTCTTTCCCTCTTTACAACCAAGAGGAAGCAGCAGCCTTGGAAAACTAACTTATTTTTCTAGTGAAGGGTTTCCCTGAAACCCAGTGGGGCGTGACATTTTCCACAAAATACTCCAGGGCCTTCCTAGCACTGTGGGAGTGCTAGGTCCTGTCCTACACACGAGGAAGCACCAAGAAATATATTAAGAGGTACTGTCTTTTAATGAGGACACAGGGGATAGGCTCTTTACCCATTCATGTATCATATGGGCCATGGCTGGACTCTGTCCCCTTCCTCTGGAACACAAGATACAGAGCAGGGATGTCCATCAGACACAGATGTGGAATGGATGGACCAATACTCTTAGCTGGTCTGGCTATTCCTGTGTTGCCAGGAGTGGTCAGTTGCATAGCCGCCTGCTCATTCATCTTGCTAATCTCCTGCTGCTGGAGCTGGATCCCAAGGAAACCACTCTAATAATATTAATCAACAAACAGAACTGATGGTGTTGGCCCAGGAAAGAGGCTTGGCACTGTTTGATGAGAACCAGTGCCCTTGGCATCCCTGGACTGTCCAAATAGCAAGGTAGGCATGAAACAGCCTATCCTTCAAGTATTTCAGCAAGGTGGAGAATGCCAAAGTGTCAGCTACTGATGAGCAAGCCATTCTTGGGCGCCTATACAGAAGTGCAGAGGTAGATTCAACAAAATTCCAGTGCATCAGAGCAGACTCAATTAATTGAGTCTTCTGGAGCATGGCAATTACCGCACCCCAGCAGCCTCCTGTGTCTCGTATTTCAGCATTTCCGAGCTTCAAAATGGTGGCAGGGCAGTTAAACTAAAGTTTGTCAAACAAGCTTTAATTCAAGCACCACTGCCACAATTTTGAAGCACAGGGACGCTGATACATGGGATGAGGCAGAACTTTTTAATTAGAGTGGCTCTTTGAGCCACTTTAATTAAGCGCCACCCAACCCCACCCCTGGAGCAGGTGTAAAAGTGCCCCTTGTGCCTGAGCGCTTCACATTGAGCCTGTATGTTTCAAAGAGCCTCAGGGCTGCTCCCATTTTGGTCCATCTGAGTTGTGTGTGCAAACACTCCCCTACATGTTTTAGCCCTAGTAAGAGTGTCTTTACATGTGCTCTGGGGTGGAGGGCAGGGACATTTTAATTAGAATGTGTCTTGGGACCCACTCTAATTAAAGCACCTGCAGCATCTTGTGTACTCAGTGTCCTGCACTTCAAAATAACAGAGGGAGCATTTTAACTAAAGTTTGTTTGGTGAGTTTTAGTTAAAGAGCCCCGCCACCATTTTGAAGCATGGGGACACTGAATACGTGTGACACAGAGGCTGCTAGAGCATGCTAATTAGCATGCTCCAGCAGATTCGATTGAGTCTGCTCCAACACGTGCTACTTAGCATGCATCGGAGCAGGCACTGGGCATGTGTGTAGGTGCCCTAAGTGTGCAAGTGTCTGCATGAACAAGGTTACTTGTCTCTCTGCAGATGCTGTTCTGGGGGGTTGACTGTCCTCTCGCCTGCTTCAGAAGGGAAATTCACACTCTGCAAGAGAACCTGGGGGAGCAGCTCAGTAGAATCTTCCTCCCTGATAGGCAAGGGCACACAAGTCAGATCCCAAGATTATGCCCTGGGTAGAAGTTTGGGGGCCCTGCAGGGACTGGAATCTATGCTCTAGAGTCTGCATAAATGTTGGGCAAAGGCAACTTGACATTCAGGTGTGCAAGGAATTTCCCAGAAGCCTGAACAGGGAGGATTGAGCTGTATTTTCCTTGAGTGACTGTAAGGGATACCACACAGAGGACCTAGATACAAGAGCAGCATCCTGGGTGTGAATACAGTTGAGGCCAGCAAATATAGCAGTTCTGGTGCCTTTTCAGCACTAGAGAAAAAGCATAAGGAGAGCCTTTCCCCAGTGTTGTATGTACCCTGGCTGTTAGATGATTTATGACAGTCTGGGTCCATGTGCATGGTGGTTAATGCACAAATGTTCAGGCCATGCTCAGAAGCAGAACACCGAGGGTCAGGTATCCAGGTTCTAGCCATATTAGTCCAGAGGCAAAAGGAATCAGAACTCATGGCAAAAGGGTGCCTGTTGCCCAAAAGCTTGCAAATAAAGATTTTTTTCTGCATAAATCTAGTTGAACACCAAGGGTAGCATTCTATTCTTTCCTGGTTGTCTAAATAGCCATTTTTTGGTCATCCACAGGGCATTTTTGATATTTATGGTCATGGGGTAATTCTATTCCTGGACATTTGAATGATGTGAGATATGTGAATGTGCTGAATCTGCATGTCTGAATCTAAAGTTATTTTCTGTTGAATCTGCTAATGCTAATGCATGTATAGTTTTACTTTTAAGTTCACAATCTATTCTGTGCCTGCCAGTCTGGCAGCACTCTTTCCCACACTTGTGGCTGAAGCCATTAGTTTACGAATGCCTTGGACAAACATAACAGATGACTACATGGTAAAGTCAAACAAGCATGTGCAGCAGCAGTCATAGTCTGTATGCACACCATTTGTGGAGGTGTAGACTTAAGGAACCTGAAAATGTAGTTATCCAGAATAAATGACTACCAGACTTAGCTCTGGGAACCAAAAAGGGATGTGTGTGCATGCCTGTCCCCACCCCTCCCTCTTTTGCCCTTAGGGCTCAGTAGCTAGGGCACTCACCTGGGATACTAGATGTCCTGGGTTCTCGGCCCCGCACTCACCCAGAGGGGATTTAAAACAAGGCCTTTCTGCTTTCCAGTACACGCTCTAATTACAGGTCAGGCAAGGGCACTCCACTGGAATGATGGGTAACAACCAGTCTTTCCCCCATCTGAGTGAGGGGGACAAAAACCCAGCCTTCAAGTTCTCAGAGGAGTGCCCTAGCCACCCAGCTATTTATTGTGCAATATGGAAGTCTCACTCATACATTTTGCTTCTGCCACTCTGTATACATATGTATGTAGTTAGCTATGTCTCCAGGAGTAGACTACACCTGGGCATGATAAGTACCAAAAATACTCTGTAAATGACCAAAGAATGGCAACTTAGGTGATCAGGAGAGAAAGGAATGCCTCCCACCC
Organism: Alligator mississippiensis; assembly: GCF_030867095.1. Taxonomy (NCBI): domain Eukaryota; kingdom Metazoa; phylum Chordata; order Crocodylia; family Alligatoridae; genus Alligator; species Alligator mississippiensis. The sequence goes on from NC_081832.1 coordinate 44,515,550, forward strand.
CCCAGAACAGGCAGAAACTAACTGGCATCTACTATTGGTCTGATGGATCCGCAGAACTGCTTATCTGTTCCTGGGTAACCAGGCTAATAAGTCCTCCTACCTCCAGGTTTTTGCCAGGTTATTCCAAAATGCTTTTGCACTATGAAAAACCTGTCCCACAATTCTCAGCTTTGGCACAAGCAGTTGAAAGAGATGTGAAATCCACCCAGATTGTCCTATGATACATGGATACAAACACAGTAGACAATAGGGTAGATATGAACAAGCCAATATAATTAACACTTGCTTGAGCACGGAACAAGGCACAAGGCTGTTGCATGGACAAACTGGAACATCCTATTAGCAATCCCGTCGAACATTTTTGATCCTGGTTAACATGGTTTGGTCTATCTCTGGCATATTCATAGATGTAGTCTATGGTGTTTCCAGAGAGCTGCACTGCACTAAGAGAAAGGGCACGCACACAATGCGGACTGAATAACAGGCCTTGGTTAATGAGAAGAGACAGTGCCTGGCACCCAGCAGGATTGTACCACAGCTGGCTTTCTGCACTTGCTTATGGGCAATAAATAACCCATCCCTTCTACACTTAAAATACATCTGGTTTTTCTGGGGAAATTTATCTTGTAAGTTGACAAGTAACCCCACGGCACAAGCATTGTTTCCCAACAATTTCTGCAATTTGCAGTCAAATCACTGGGGGAGGCAAAAGAGCAATTGGAAAAAAGATGCTTTTGTGCTAGTTACATGTCTCATCAGCACCACCAAGAACAAGTGCTGTTTGGGAAAAAGGATGAGAGTTAACCTTCTCGTGCTGGCCTGGATTTCCTGAAGAAATGTCCCTCGCAAAACCAGATGACATTCAAAGGACCTGTTAGCCGACACCTCTGCACACATGTGCCTGAACTACTCTAGCAACACCCTCTTTGAAAGTATTTGTTAAGATTCTTCCATTGTAACCGCAAGGAGCAGATTTTCACTGCCCAGTGTTGAAGATATTCATGGCTTGGGCAGTCCTGCTTGGTAAACCCCAGCTACTTCACACTTCCAATGATCTACAGATCTGCATCTAAATGCACTGTACTATTGTACATGGGGGGAAGGCAAATTCATCTTAATGGAGCCAAGACTGGTGCAACTGTATTTGAAGTCCTGCAGTGGGCAGAGCTGAAACAAACAACCATGGGTAGAGATGAAGCCTGGTGACTCTATTTCCATTTACTGGAGGGATGGATGCAATGAGCTTTTTGGCTTTCACCCTTACAGCTGCAGTGCCTTGGGTTCTGTCCTGCAGAACCTTCATTATTGAGATGCTAACAGATGCCAGTTCCTCAGGCTGCTTGGTGAGCAGATAAAGGTTAATACCAGTGCTGGGAGTTGTGTATCTTATGCCACCATAATTTTTAATTTTATCATCTTACTGCCTGACTTCTACATCAGTACAGTGTACATGGCTCACTCCTTTGTCTGGAAGCTCTTCTTGCTGTTCACTGTCAACAAAAATCTTCTTACACCTCACCCTCTCTTTAGCATGGACTTATGCCATCAGTGCTATCCTTGTCTCAGCACCATGGCATGGCTTGCCTTATGAAAAGCAACGTATCTGATGCCAAGAGCTGGGTGACACTCAAGGAAGTTATCTTGGAAGATGAGCTTCATCCCTTCTCTCTCCCTTCCCCCCCGCCCTTCCAAGGACACTTTTGTCCAGAGTGTAAGGATGGCTCATGAGCTCTACTCTACCACAGAGGGGTCAGGCAAATGGGGGAAGGCAGCCCTACCCTGGGTGTGGATAGTAGCAAGTACTCTCCTGAAGAGCTAGGACAGTGCCCACTGGTGCATTCACACAGCAAGGGACTCCCTTCAATTTCAGCTGTTCCCTAAAGGGGGGACCCAGGTGGCTCTGAAGAATCCTTTTGCCAGAAGCTCCACAGGGTCCCCAAGGCCGGCTTTACAGATAAAGCTCACTAGGTACACGCTAGAGACCATAGAGGCTTCAGCACTCCTCTGTGACACATATGCAGGGTCCAACACTGTTACTTTCACCACAGCAAGCAAGAGAAGTCAGAACTATCAGAAGCTGTGGAATCAGGGAAATCAAATGCTGGAAACACAGCTGCCACTCCAGGCTCTGAAATGCCGGACTTGCAAGGCCTCCAGACAAAGGAGCTACCCTGACCCAGGGCAGGCAAATTCATTCCTAGTGCAAGTGGAGCCCAGATTTATACCTGGGTAGGTGATGCCACTGCCAAAGGCCTAAGGTTGCAGGAGGCCTCCTCCATTGCCAGCATTCAACCTGAACTGAGAAAAATGCATTTGTAGCCTATTCATTGGCCCCATTCTGATTAATGATGAAAACTCCCACCCACCTACAAAAGCTGCATGTGCTCAGCAAATGCTCAGCACTGCTAAGGATCAGGTCCTATATACAGAGAGAGGGTGACATGTGATTAGAAGTAAGCAGATCCTAGATACATCTACTGAGCAAGTTAGTGCCAAACATTGAGTCCCAACTCACTGCACGTCCCAGAGCAGGGAACCCACACCTGGGACCTCGAGCTGCACTAGATAAATGTTGACTTTTATCACTGTTTTTCAGGACTGTTCAAATACATTATGTGAAGAGATTTCAGGCACTGGGCCAATCCCTAGCCCTCTGCCATGACTACTCCTGTGACTATTTGCCATTCAGCTTGCATGACTTGTCACCTGAGGGCAGATAAGCAATGCCTTTATGCTGCGCCTGGGACCACCACTGAGGCACACCCTCCTGCCCACTTGCTCCTTCTTTTCCAGCATCAAATCCCAGAAATGAAATGATATAACCACCTTAGAGTGTCTCTGACCATGTGCCAAGAACTATGTCCAAGGCAGAGAACTCAAGAGTGGTGCTGAGGTGTGAACTCGGGTTTGTTCTCCGCCAGCTACATTGCCTCATTTCCAGGATCTGGCACATACTGGGCAGGAGTCAAAGGGTGGCCTTCTCGGTCCTAAGCATAGCATAAAGGCAGTGTAGTCAAGACTTAAATCACATGGTATTGTTTCTGTTTCCTAACTGAGATGGCAGAAACTTTCCTAAAACAGGTGAATGAGGTTTCAAGACAAGTATGTGTTGCACCTGCCATGAGAGAATTGCTTTCGACAGACAATCACATTCAAGAGTGGGAAAAAGGAGGGAAAAAATGAATACAAATGGTTGTGGATTGCACCAAACTGGGCTGGTAGATCATTCTTTTTTAGTGTTTGGCCTATTTGCTCATTGATCTCAAAAATAGCCAAGTTCACAGAGGAAGGAAATATCATAGAATCATAGAAAGAAGGACCAGAAGGGACCTGTAAGATCATCAAGTCCAGTCCCCTGCCATGGGCAGGAGGTAATTGGGCTCAAATGAGCTCAACAAGGTATTTGTCCAGCCTCCTCTTAAAGACTTCAAGAGATGGCGACTGCACCACCTCTGCTGGAAGTGTGTTCCAGATTCTAGTTACCCAAAATAAGTTTTTCCTTATGTCCAGCCAAAATAGTTAACAAAATACAGTTAACAAAAAATAAGGTGAGGCTGAAAAGATAGTCAATGCAACACAAAGGCCTCTTGAATCTGTCATCAAGAGTAATCTTTGGACAAAGCATCTTTTCCTAGCTATCACTAGCAGTGGAGGCTCAAGTACTGAGGCACAGAAACCACTCCTGCTACATCATCAACATCTCCATTTGGAAGAGGAATTACTGCCACCTTCAGATGGTGCTACTGAGCCAAGAAAAATGAGCAGAAAATTGCATTCTGAAGGAATTTATCTGTCTAATGAAGCACTTTGGCCAACAGTGACAGATGGATTTGGTGGAGCCATAATCACTCATAAAGCCTGTCTAAACATGGGTGATTTCCCAAATCTGTCTGATAGCATAGAGAAGATGAAGTCTAAGAATAGACTATTTTAATAAGAAAGGAGAGAAACAATGAAAGTGCCAAAAACCAAAGGAATTGGGGAGTGCCTGTAGTCTTCATCTCCCCCCAGCTTCAGCGGCTGGAAGAATATAAAGGATCACCTTAAAAAGTGGAAGACTGCATCCCCTATTGGCAGACCATTCAAGTATAGCCCTTGTCTTCTGTCAAGTTCAAGATGAACACAGCTTCTGGGATGACATGATGAAAAGAGTGGCTGTACATACATTTGAGGATCTGCTGTATTTTGATAATTCTGTAGCACCCTAAAGGATGGAAACTTACTTGAGATTTTAGAGCCAATAACATATCAACTGTCAATTCACTTCTACAGGCACATCAAGGTGCACCAAGATTTCTTAATGAGTTACAAGCCCTGTATCTAAACATTCCTGCAAAATCACTCAGAAAGGAAAGGGATCCATCCTTATAGGGACCCCAACCCATATAAATTAAAAGCCCCAAAATCCCAGTCAGTCACAGAGCAGGAAACAAATCAAATGGGTGAGTACTACATGGGTTTCCCATGCTATTTAACTTCCATATAACTCTCATAATGCAGGGGGGAAAAAAAACCTTCCTCAACCTACTGTGAGCTGTGGAATCTATTGACCTGCTTTAGGACTCTTCCGAAGAGCTGAACTTTTTTTCCCCGTCTCCCTTTTTCCAGATCACTGAATCAGCAAATTAGAACAAGAATATAATTTAGCAATACAGCAGTTTTTGAAAGACATTGGTCCCCCTATGTCCACCGCCCAAATAGATTTTTTTTCCCCCTTCACTATTCATTCAGATCTGATGCTAATTGAAAACTTTGAACGTGGTTAAGAAAACAGCAAGTTATCTCTTTTGGAAGACGTCAGAGATTGCATAATACCCTCGCAACATGGTACAATATTTTTCTGCCTCCATGGAGACTGTGATGTTTTTAACCTTCAGCAACTTCATGGGAGCAGTCTTCAGGTGGAGGAGGAGAAAGGCACATACAGATTGCTGGCTGATCACTACCAAAACCTGAATGTGGATTAAATGGAATTTACAGGGAACTTTGTTCAGAGATCTCAGCCTATCCAAGTGTGGCCACTGATCCACAGCAGAAAACAATCACTCACAATTTAGCTATTTCTGCTCAGGACTGTGCTAGCAGGGAGAATCAATTCCTCAGTATCCACTCAGTTCTTCGAGGCCAAGGTTGCATCCCTAATATGCAAGGGAAATACAAGACCCAATATACAAGATCCATTATTGTTGCTACCCATATCATTTTTATGCTAGGGCTTGGAAGATATTATAAGAGGTATGCACATTCCTATGGAAGCAAAAATAACCTAAGGAAAAGAAAGCCTCCTGGCCCAAAAGAATGCTTCTGTGAGAAAGGTTTCCTAGAATTTCAAATTTGAGAAAGCTGGTGGACAGAGGGTAACCTACCCCCTGCATCAGCAACACAGCAAATCCAGTACTGGGGTTGAGCTCTTACAAACAGGCAGACCAAAAGGAGGAGCAAAAAGTGCACCAAAAAGACTCCATCCTTATATCCTATTGTCATTGATCCTTCCTCCCTGACAGGAGTGACCAGCCTGCAGTGTGAATGGCCGCACACATGTGGTATTAATAGTAAAGCACTACAGTTCATTACTATGTCATGTCTGGAACATGCTCAGAGGCACTTCACATAATCTAACCTGAAGTGCACTGGGAACAGGTGGGTTCTTACCTTGATCCACAAAGCCCTTGTTGACTTTCAGAAGTATCTGATAAGGCAGTCCATGTTACCTTGCATATGGCCTCTAAATGAATCACATAACTCCCCTGCACTGTCATTCTTTCAGGAACCAGTTTCCTAAGCCAAGCTGAAATGTTGGTGTAGCTTTTCTTCAAGGCCGCACACTGCTGTCCTGGCTCTCACAAACTTGCCACTGATTTGAGAGTAAAGTCTTAAAGCCTGACCCTGCAACGTGCACAGCATCCTTACGACTCACTGAATTCAGCTGGAGCTGGAAGTTACTAGCATCTGATGACAGGGTCTATCCTGATTTTGATTACTCCAGTGCAAATCTAGAATAGATATTTATTCTTTGGTGCATTTGTACTGGAATATTCAAGATCAGGATCTGGTCCCTGAAAAAACATAGCCTGCCTTAACACTTGGCACTTTTACCAAACAAAGTGGCTGTCCCTGATGACTTCACTAACTTTCATAACCTTAGTCCTTAACAGTTGTCCTATGGTGCTCTCATTTGCTCAAGAATTAAAAGCCTCTTCTTTATTCCCTTTCAGAATAAGAAGCAAATTAATGAATTCCATTAGCATGAGCTTTAACAGTCAATAGTGACTGATCACGGCGGGTTAAGCTCCACAAAACCAACCCTAAAAAATCAAAGATTGAAGGCCAAAACCAAAACACACTGAGGTCCATGGAAAGCCTCCTCATTGACTTGATCATATTATGGGTCAGGCCGTCAGGCCCCTTAGCAGTTTGATTCACTTACCAGTTTAAAAACGGTTACCAAGCAATGGCTAATTTGGCAGGTGAAAATCTGACTGCTAGTATTATGTAGCAAATGGGCATTATAACTCAGAGGGGCCCCTCCAGGAGTCAGTAAGAGGGATAAAAATACTCTGCCAAGGGTTGTACTCATCATGGCAAGATCTATTTCACCTCTAACTACTAACTGGAATGTGGTGGAGAAACATGAGGGGAAAACTACCCATCTGCATGTGATGCTAAATGTGAGAAGCATTACCAACAAAGTAAAAAGGACCCGGTATTTTATTATCTAGATCAGCTTCCAAACAAAACATTGCGTCCCAAGAGGAAGGGTGGTATGTCGGACTAGACCCAGTTACCTCCAGTGCTGCAGAAGGCTTCTTTTTGAGTTCCTCACATTTTCGGAATTTGCAAATCTGATGGCCAGTTTTGCGATTCCTACAACTGCTGCACTGCTCGCAGTTTATCCGTCTTCGGCATGGAGGGCACATGCCACATCTTTTCCGTTTCTTTTTCCCAGAATTGATGGCAGATGCCAATTCATTCTGCATTGGATACTCTGCCAAGCCAGCCATATGGAGCGCACTCTCTGCCAGAAATACTCCAGCAGGGGTCATAATGAAAAGGCCTGGGTTTATGGGAAAAGCCCCCAGGTAAGGAAAATCAGAGGGGCTGTTCATTGTCTCTGCAGCTGAGACCGCTTCCATGTCAGAGATACCGGTCCCGTGGTCAGTCGGTAGAGGAATGTGCTCCTGTACCGCTCTTTTGAGCATATCTGTAGACTGAGCAAACTGTTGTAGGCTGTTCTGTCCTTCTGAGGAGATTTCTGTCGCTCTGTCTGATTTGCTCAGCATATTAGAGATGTTTTTGTGCTTTGAGGTAGAATTACTTTTATCCACAGTTGCTTCATTGCCATTAGTTAAGGGGGTGCCTTTCTCTGAATGTTCACTTACCGAGCTGGTGCTGCCAAAAGTGGAGTAGTGGGAGAGTGGACGGGACTTCTTAAGACTTTTATTCAAAGGTTCACTTATTATCCCACTTTTGTTTCTCCTCTCAGAGTTGACAGGGGGATGAGAGTCATCTTGGTTATTTTTTTCCAACATGTCTGGTTTGTTCCCAGTATCTTGATGGGAGCCAGGATTGGACATGGTGTTAAAAAAACCCCAAAAACAAAACAAAAACCCCCGAACCCCACTTGCAGTGGCAACAAACAAACAAACCAACCACCGAAAAATTATATAATGAGAATAAACAGAGGGAATCCTTCCACGGCTGCTGCAAGGGTCTTCAGTGCAATTTCAGTGCAATGACATAGTCTGCTGCTCTGATACAAAACATACGACTCTGGAAGTAGAAAATAATAGGCAGTTAGTACTGGCAAGTGCAAACATGCTTTCCAAAGAAGCTCTTCCTCCCCCTGCACTGAAAATCTCAGTTCTGTTAGCAAAGAAACTAGGGAGGAATGGGCCTCGATTCCAAACAGCTCCTCTGGTCTTTAAAGTTTAAAAGGTCAAGATAAATATTAAAGGCTCTAAAAAGAAAGTCCCAGCCCATGACCATCATGGTCCATTAAACCTCCAGGATCTTGGTTCTCATCAACCACCAGTGGAAATCAGGATAACCCCATAGAAGTCATATCCACTGCTCTCACTGACGTAATGGGTGAGCAACAGGTCCTTGAGGAAGCTGCAGTCACCTTTGCGCTTCCCTGAAGTCAGGGCTGCTAGCTTTGTCTGTGGCGTAAAATAGAGCAGTCGATTCTCTGGTCAGCAATGGGGAAATCATCAGACTCCTCACAACACTGCACCAAGGCCAAGTTGTTGCAAGAAAGAACATGGGAGTCATGAGGGTATCTAATTGATTTCCCCCATTAATGTGAACCTATTTTCATGGTGTACCCAGTCTAGGTAAGGACTGAACGTCATTTCAGCTGGTATTTCCAGCCTGTTTCTCTCCCCTGCCCCTTTGTTAACCCAGCACTGCTGCTCTCCATGCTCCTGAGGTTGGATGAGAGGATGCTTAGCTTTAGTTTTATGAATGAGTGTTGCTTACTGAAATTCAGTTTGGAACAGCCCACCCGGGGCTCTAGCACAAAGCCTGAAGGTCAGGTTCATAATAGGCTAACAATGTTGCTTCATTTAAAGGTTTGCAAAATGCTACGTGAAGGGATGGTGAGGCTTCCTAAAGCCTCTTGGACCTAACTCTGATCTCTGTTTTTCCTGTGCAGTGCCACAGGACCTGCCCCTCTACAAATAACTGAAGAAGCAAACTGGATGGTCATAGGAGGAGACACCGAGGTCTGTGACTGCAACCCATCCTACACAAGTAAATATGTTGGTGCAGGTCCACTCATTAGCGTAGAATTCATGGCCACACACACCCACACACAACAAAGCCAGAGTAATCAGGCTTTAGCTGAGAAAAGCTGCAAGGCTTAAGGGCACGGAGCCCATCCCCCACACAGAGCGAGCAGGCTGCAGGGCTTCTCAGCAATTCCTTCCTGACTACAGCTCCAGTCCATGAGCTGGTAACCAGCTTCCAAAAGAGCCATAGCCACTGCACAGGCACAAGCAGGAATTGCCACCACCACCACTAGCTTTCCAGAGGCTCCTTCACACAGGCCTACCAGCTTGGAGCCCATCTTCTTCCTGCACGAGGACGTGAAGATCTCCTGCACAGTTGCTCTGCCCACCCCTACATTCACAACATGGCTGTCATGGGACTTTGCTTCACAAAAGGTAATGGGCAGACTTTCCCTGCCCTACCCATCTGGAGCCATGCTGTAGCATCTCTTCTCTGTTGCAGCAACGAGCCCAGATTACTTCCAGGAGATAATCATTGGCACACTCCTCCTGACTTTTATCAATCCATCATTCTTCCCTTTCTTGCAGATATTCTTCAATTAACACATCCTATTCAAAAGGTCTGCACTGCAAGACTAAACTAGTGTATCTATCTCTGTCCTTGGGGCCTACAGAAGAGAGATCAAGTTTGCAAACTCTCAATAACTCAAGTCTTACACAGTATACAACCCTTCCGTCAATATATAACTACATGGGCACTGTGATACCAGCTCAAAAGCTGAATATTTATCTCGCCATGGCCAGATCAGTGTACTGGGAAGCCACAGTGTAGGAACAGGAAGACATCCCAGTTCACCCTGATAAGGGAAATGGCTTGACTGATAAGAGAAGCGTTCCTACCACTGCACTAGTATCACTTTCTTCAGCTCTCATGTATTATAATTTATCATGCATCGATGCAGATTCTGCGTTTTCAGCCTGCAGGGTGCAAAAATGGGTGAAGGGTCATGACCATGTTGCCGTTCTCATGCTGGTAAGTGGCTGGGCAGATCCTGTCTAGACAGAAGCGGGGTCTTGACTTGGAAACAGGGTTCACAATATGGGAAAGGCTGAGATATGGGATACTTATAAAGTTACAGGGGCTATGGGACAAATTCAGATAAGCAGGTGGGATGCCCATGGAAGACTGTGGGATGCTTGGTGGCGATAAAGACAGCAGCGAGAGCTAGCTAGAAGGCGCATATAGGGGATAATGTACAGTGACTTGCCCTGGTCTGTCAGAGTCCATGCACAAAACTCTAACAAGAACTACTGGAGGCAGCGGGGCCCCAAGTTTCTTTTAAGCAGCACTCTGGTGTGACACACCTTTATTACAAAAATGCCAGGCACTGAAGCAATCTGGGGCCGGGAGAGGGGGCGCAGCAGGAAAGGCATCTAACAAGAGGATGTGAGATAAAGCAGCCCAGCCTCCTTATCTAACACCCTCCTGCTACTGCTTTTCCTGCTGCCCCTCCTCTCTTCCGCCCCCTCCGCATGGAGGTCCCACTTGTTCTGCTCACCTACCGGCTGTATAGCTGGCAGCCAACTCCAAATTTACGCCCAAACTTGACATTCTAACAGTTGCTTTGAGTCACACACAACCCAAATGCACATGAATGCACATGTCCAGGCCTGGATGTCTGCACTGGAGACAGAAGCCAACATAGGGTATCCAGTGCCACCATGGTTATCCTAAGACCATTCCCAAGAAACAAGCCCTGTCGACTCACTCCCACTCCATACATGTTGAGACTGGTCCCCATCAGAGCCATGCCAGGTTCTGAGGAACATGTCTGAGACCCAGAGTCTGGCAGTGCTTCAAGAAACCAACCAGAAAGCAACTACACTACATCTTTTGGCAAGCATTCAGTGACTGTCTCAGGCATGGGCAGACAAATCTAGCATTGGCAAAAGGAGGCGCTGTGTCACTGGAGTGGTCCTGACTACTTACAGCCCCAACAAATTAGGCCCAAGGATTCACACAACCCTATCATACATCATGTACGACCCTGCGTCCTAGAAGTGCCCAAGTGCTGGTGGCTTGGAGCTTTTTTTTTCCTGGTGCAAAGCCCACATAAAAGAATCTGCAGACCACCTGTGAGGCCATCAGCGGATCCTTGATGCCAAACAGAGTGGGAGGTGGGTGACTACTATACTGTTGCAAAGCTGATGCCATGCAGCTCTCGCAACAATCTTCTCCCCTTCCTGGGCATCCAAGGGGTCTTGCCAGAGCTCTCAGGGCATGGTGGTCTCTCTGCACTCTTTCTCTGCCAGAATAGCAAAACCAGGCCTGTCTGGGAGTTTCCAAGATTTATTATGGCCCTGACCTTGCTCAGCTGTGTCAGAATACAGACTGTTCCATAGCTGTGTGCAATATAGCTACAGATCTACAGGCAGATTGTTGCAGTTATGCCACGGCCAGTCAGGAACGCCATAAAAATGGGAACTGATTTATTCCCAAAGATGCCTGTTGCTGCTGCTTATCTGGAAAGCACATACTCCCACTGAATATGGAATGGATTCCCCCCTGTCATCCACAGCATGGCAGACCCAGTCCCTGCTGGGCATCCAAGTTCCTCAGGAATAGGCAATTCGTAGCTCTTACAATCGGGTGGCTACAACCCCTGCTGAGCTCAGAAGCTGAACGTCTTTGGATAATTAGGAAGGCTCCATAATTAGGATAACGGACTGGCCAGCAGGCTGTTCCAATTAAGCAGCTTCTTCTCTATAGCCAGCCACCTCTGGGGCACAACATGGCAGGTGCAGCAGTGAGGTGGAACAGTTCGGACCCACAAGTGCATATGAAATGCACATGTATCTGAAACTGATATGGCAATGTAGGGATGTAGAATGCAATTACCTGGCTTGGAACTTTGCCAGGACATGAAGCCTCATACTCCAACATTTGTAAGTAATGCCCTGGGATTTTTAATGACTGTCTAGGGTCAGAACTGGTGGTTTTACAAACTTGTCATTGAACCTGGGGATTTCTAAACTTGACAGGTGCAATTTAGTAAAAAAAATTCAGCAACTCCTCCCCCCAGCCCCCTCAAAACCCAGATGTTTTCTTTCCAGTGTGTCCACGTTCTGGAAGCAGGCACAAGGGCACAGATGAGCTGACTCAGCAGAAACCTAAGGGCTTGTGCACAGCAGTGAATCAGTCCTCGATTTACGGGCGTGTTCAGCTCACATTTCTCTCCCATTTGTAGTCTTAAGGAGTTTAAGCTGCAAATGACATTGCTAGGACACCTTTCCAGATTCCTGAAGTTTCCTCTTATTAAAATCTTGGGATGTGAATCTTGCCTGAATATCTTGTTAGAAAGAGTCAGAATTAAATTTGTCATGGCAAGGGAAGATCTTTGAAAGTTGAAGTAGTGGTGGCCAAAAAATTAGCTACTTTTAAGATGGAGCTTGATTGCTTGATGAAAGGCATTATATGATGTGGTTGCCTGTGATAGCAGGGGACAATATGATGACCCAGGCGACTTCCTCCAGACCTCTGTTCCTAAAATAAAGAAAGCCTGTTCTGTATATTCTAAAGTGATCAGGTTATAAAGCACATTTCCAGTGTATGAAAAGGATGCCATATAGAGAGAGGTCAGACAGGCTGCAAACAGAGGTCGCCTTTGTGCTGCCATCAATTTTATCGCTGTACAAAGTGAAGCACACTGATGTTGATGCCATTTGACATGCCACAAATGCCTGAATTTGTGGCTGTGACAAAAGGCAGTATTAATTTGTGTCGCTATTTTGTGGCAGATGTCTGTGTGTTTTCAGTCAGAAGAGCACAGGCAGCCCAGAGCTTACCTGGGAGCACCAGCCTGGGCATCCTCATCTGCAGAAACATCTCCAAGCTGGAATCCCCAGGTGTACGTGCTCTACAGGCAGTGAACCCCAGGTCCCCCACTTGCAGAGGCAAGTCCAGGAATCAGACTCAGGGTGCACCTCTGCAAACAGAGAAATCTGAGGTTCCCCCGTTTTATAGAAGAGTGTCCTGAGTGTTGTTCCATAGGATCAGGCCCCTGCAACTCCTGGGAGCCACAGTGGCCTGGCCCTGCAGGACAACAGGCAACATCGGTTTCGCCCAACGAAGCCGACCACTACATCTCTAGGTCACTAGCTTGAATACAGTTCATGGTTAATCAATACTGATCAAAATTTATTACCAGGTCATGTCAGCATAATCAGAATCACTATCAAAGCTGGAACCCATGCTCGTCCATCTTGTATTTATCTACGTGTATATGTGTACAGATTTGTACCAGTCCGTATTAAACTCAATCAGGTATTTACAAAGGTAGATCCTCCTTTGTGTTTTACTGTAATGGTCTAAGCTCTACAGCTAAGTACAATAGGGAATTATTTTCCTCTTAATAACACCTGTATAAATCAGGAGTGACTTGACTGAAGTCAGTGGATTTACTCTGTTGTAACCCTGGTATGAACAAGAGAGTCAGGGCCAGTGCTACAATACCATTTTGGAACAATAGTATCTTTTCATCAGGGCTTATCATTACACAGCATGAAATCAAGGGAATGGTTTTTGTTCAATCATCACTGGTTTACAAAGGAAAGCTAAGATTGGGGATGTTGTGGGTTCAAAGAGAGGAAAGAGTCCCACCTCTTCTCTGCACAGCCCTGATCATCGCAAACAGGGGCCCTTATTCACCTCATGATGCAAGCAACTGAAATTTGTTGCATCTGCTCCCAGGCAGAAGCCAATGGCCACATCTCAGATACATGTAGGCACGTGGCTAGGTATACACAGAAATCCAGAGGAGTTATAGCAGCATGAGTGGTATATCCAAGTCAACTTTCATCTAGCTCTCTCAGGTAAAATGAAACAGTCTAGAATCCAGTACACACTGCTCAAGCGAATCTGGAAGTCTGTATAAGTAGCTCAAACTGAAGTTCATGCTGCTGTGTCTTCATTGCTTTTGTTACCTGAGCTAGCTAGACGAAAGGGTGTTCGGGTAGCCTGCCAATGCTGCAATCACTTTCCAACTGCAACATAAATGAATCAGCTGGGTAGGTACATGCAACCTTTCAATGTGGCAACTCACATTTCCCAAGCTGAATATGGCTCATCCCATCCTGCTTTTATGTTAATACTATCCTTTCATAAGTTAGATAGGTTACACAAGGCCCCTTTGCTGGCTGCTTTATTGGCGTAAGTTTCCATGAGCTCAAGCTTGCTTCATCAGATGCTGTGTCCTTTCACAGCATCTGATGAAGTGAGCTTGAGCTCACAAAAGCTTATGCGCTCTCTTTGATTTAGTTAGTCTACAAGGTGCAAATCTACCCTGTCCTCTACCTGACTTCAAACTAGCATGGCTGACTACTTCTCCCTGCTTTATTGGTACAATAGTTTCAACTGCCCTTTATGTCAAAAGGCTGGTGCTCTGTGGGAACTGCGGGAAGGAGAGTATTCATCTGCAGGTCTGTTCTCCTTGGAGCATGATAGATCCTTTCTGGTTGGTAAAACAGGGAAAATGAGAAGCAGCAATGAAAAGAAAAGGGAGTGAACACAGGAGAGGGCAGGAGAGGGGACATAGTGGATGGAAGAGACAACGGCAGGAGGGAGAACTTCTAAGAGGTCATCTAGATTCTTCTAGCAGGCCATGGTGGGTCTGGTTTTGTTATCCCTGAGGGACAGGTCTAGGCCATGGTGGTGTAATCTATCTGAGCCAGTGAGGACTGAAGACCTCTGTCTCAGGGTGTCCGCATCACTACAGTCCTCCTGACCTTGTCACTGACAGTGACACTGCTACTTAAACCAAGATGCCACCTGCTTCTCTACTGATGAGGCATTTGCAGGTGTTTTGCAGGTGAGATCTTCCAAATGGCTCAGCCTTGGCTTAATTCTTCTGTCACTGACATCAAAAGCAAGTCTCCCATGGGCATCAATGGGAGAAGAGTTAAACCAATGCTTTGAAAAACCCACCCTGCCTTTCTACAGCACCCCCATCAAAGGATGTGAGCACACTTAACAAAATAGCCACCCCCACCTCGCTTGAGGTCCCTTCATATTCCTGCCATAGAAACACCACCAAAAGCAAGAAGACATGCCCAGGGTCACACACTGAGTTAGCAGCCTGAGCCAGGAGTAGAATCAAGGTCTCCTGAACCTTAGCCACAAAAACTGGGGGAAGCCTGGGAACAGTTTCAAACGCAGTTCCCCCTTTGATACACCCTTCCAACTGCTGGAGCTTCAGATTTCCCAACTGTGGGCCCCACTGTCCAGATCTGCCTTGCTGTGCTTCTCTGCTTCATAGCCTCCTGCCTCATTGCAAACCACAGCTGCAACCCTTTCCTTGTCCTCCTTGGAACAGGCACTGCATCCTCCTCTGTGCTGGGAGAACACTTACCACATGCTAGGCATGTCTACACGTGCACCTTACTGTGTATTGAAGTGTCACTGTCTACACATGTACTGCAATTAGGTTGGTATGGACTAATTTAGTGCACCATCAGATAGTCCCATCAGCACCCTCATGCACCAGTCAGCCATTCCACAGCATGTGGAGCCCCATCAGAGCAGCCCTGGGCTGGCAGGCTGATCTCCTGGGTCCCCTGCCAGCCCAGGACTGCTCCAACCAGGCCCCATGTGCAATGGCAGGGACTAGCTGAGGCAAAGGTGCTTCAGCATGGGGGCTGCTGATGCCTCAGCTAGCCACTCCACAGCACATGAAGCCGTTAGAGCAGCCAGCACAAGGCTGCTCCAACAAGGCTCCACGTGCTGTGGACTGGCTGGTTGGGGCACAAAGATGTTTCATCTTGGGGACTGCCTGCTGGCTATTCCCGCACTGAAACACCCTTGTGCCCCAGCCAGCCCATCTGCAGCACATGAAGCCCCACTGGAGCAGCCCTAGGCTGGCATGCTGACCCCTTGGGTCCTCTGCCAGCCCAGACTGCTTCCACAGGGCTCCATGTGCTGTGCATGAATAAACTCTGAAACTAATTGCTCCAGAGTTTTTTGCTCCCAAGCACACATTCAAACAGTGCACCCTGGAGCAAAAAAATCTCCAGAGGAATAAGCTCCAGAGTTTATTTGTATGCATTAATTGCACATGCAGACACGTCCAGTGGGTACAACTGCTCTCTGAAAGAGAGCAGATCACAGTGCCCCTGTCCTGCTGTAATCTCACTCTGGATTATGTAACCCTAGGAAGTCTCAAATTATTATAATTATTATTACAACATTAAATAATACTGTACTGTAGTAAAGGTTAGAAGCCCTGCTCATAGAACAGATCCCCACTGTGTTGGGCCCTGCACAAACACAACACAATGAAAACCCCTGTCCCAATGCACTTATCTAGTTTGCCTGAAAATTGTTCAGCAAGATGTACCATATTAGAGCACTGGTCAAGGCTTGTACCCTGCAAGGAGTTGTTCTGGAATAACTAGTTCACATTAAATTTATACCCTTCCTTATTCCAGAATAACTTTTTTACAGAGTAAAAAATAATGCATCCAGAAGAGGCCGTTTGGCAATGAAAGGGGCAGGACATAGAAAGAAGGATGCAGAAGGGGTAACAAGGTGGGAAAGGAAAGAAGGAGAGAGAGAGAAAGAAAAAGGAGGAAAAAGAGAGAAAGAAGACTAGCTGGAGAAGCTGAGCTAGAAGGAAGTAAAGGCAGAGAACATTCAATGGGCACTTCCCCATGAGTGGGAACATGTATTTGCTCAGAGACAACTAGCAGTGGCACACATTTGTGCCACTGCTAGTTGTCCCCGGCCATGCCCCGACACACATTCTCTGGTACACAGGGTGAGAGGTAAGGTCTGGCCCCAGCAGCCTTACCTGGGTTCCTGGGGGCCTCCTGGGGATGCAGAGACAATGATCTGGGCATGCAGAGCCTGGCTGACAGCCGGAGCATGGCTCTGGCTGGCCAAGCTCTGGTTTCAGGTGGCACACATGGCTGCAGCCAAGTCATGGACTTCCTGGTATCTAATTTTGTTGCCACACTGCAAACATGCAATGCAGCTAGCAGAATCATGAGCACTGCATGCATTTCACGTCACCTCAAAACAGGTACATGGCCAATGTGGCCATGATCAGAATAAGGAAGCTGTCTCCAGGGAGTTGATTCAGGTGCTGAGAGGGCAGGAAGACTTGGCTGGATTGCTGACCACTGCAAAGGAAAAGTCAGGCTCACTCAACTTCTTCAGATGAGCATAAGTGAGGACTGCATCAAGCAAAAAGGGCCTCACATCACCCACGAGTGATCCCTCTGGCTATGCAAAACTTATTTGGCTCCCTGCAGGGAGCCCTGCCCAGCCTTCCTGGCCAAGAAGAGGATGGTTGGGATACAGGTTAGAGGCATATGGGGTAAGCTGTAATGTATGGGGACTAGAACACCCAGCAGGAGAGGGGCAATGGGGTTCAGGGAAAGGTTGGAGCTGGAGCATCTACATCTATGCCTCTGCACCAATCATGGCAGAATTGGGGCTTCTTTAAGCAAACTGAGGGGCACTCCCAGCACCCACAATTCTGTGGGATTCAAATCTTCAACAGAAGTAGTGTCTTACCTATATCCTTTGCCAATTATTTTCCACCATCATTCCTCCATTCCTAGTTCCGCAATGCCTTTTTATTCTTATAAAGCCCCCCAAAACTTGCCCTAATCTTCTCTTTAGAAGAACAGAAAGAAAGCAAGCAAGTAAGCAAAAAGCCCACCGCCTGGACTTGCTTTCTGCATTCCCTCCCCCGACAAGAACATTTTCTGGGCACAGTGTGTCATCTGTGCTCATGTCAGAAGGTGCTTAGTTTCAGAGACAGCATTAAGCATCATGTGATACACCCATTCATTCAGTCACCATACAGGGCAGCTTAGCAGGCTGGAAGAATGCCAGGGTTAAAGGGGACACTGTCAAGGTCAGGCAGCCCCAAAATGGACCTACCAGGCTTAGAGCTGTTTGAAAAGTTCAGGCAGCTCTTGGGAGTTCTGAATTATGCCCCTACCCACTCCCAACCCACCTGCCCCCTCTGCCAAATTCAGCTTCTGCAGCCCAACTGCTTATGGTCACTCCTGCAATGACAAATAAGCCAGACCCTCAGCCCAGCTATTCAGGAGTAACTTCTCTGTACCAAGTGAACTATTGCACGCAGCCCACCCAGCCACAGCCAAACATGCAACAGCAAGTGAGCCAGAGTGATGAGTCCAGAAACTCATGGCCAACACAACACATTCATGACAGCCAGCCCCGAACGTGCAACACAACACAGCAGCACTTAGACACACCCACTTACCAGCCTGGGGATCTTAATAACAAGCCAGATCACGTGATCCAACAGGCCTCTAGCCAATAATAAAGCAGTGCCCTCACACACACACAGGCCACCACAAAGAAGATGGAGACAGAGTATTTTTTCTTGCTGCACAAGGCATGACAGGAGACAATGGACTTAGAGTACTGCAAAGAAGATTTACCATATTTACTCAAATACAGGATGACGCTAAATATAAGATGACCACCGAATAATTAGACTCTATATATGGAAAATGTATACATTTGTTATAATTTTCCAAGTACAGAATCTAATTATGGGAGGTTTGCTTTGAATTTGTCCCCCAGCTACTGCTACAGCACAGAAAATAAATCTGTGGGTTTAGGTGGCCCCCTTACCCTCTTGCCCTGTCAACTTCTTTCCCATGCAGCCCTTTTACCCCCTTGTTACTCTCAGACCCTGCTCTCCCCGAGCACATGGAAGCGAGGGGCAAATTTGAAAGCAATGGCCTTGAAATAAACATATCTCTAGTAATTTGCATGTACAGGCAAATTATTGTGGATACTCATGGACTTAGTTCATTGAGAATTGAAGCATTTTACCTTTTTTGAAGCTGCTGAAAGTTTAGTCCAAAGCCAAAAGGCTTAGTTTGCCATATAGTTCACTGGGCTGGGCCCCAGAAGAGTCAACAGTGTGTCAACCCCATAGTGGCTCAGTACTGCTCAGTATGTGTGTATTCCAGATACGCCCCCTCCCCACAAAGGATCCATCTGCTAATTAGCTTCTCCCACCATGACTGAAACCGGGTTTTTTTGTCATGAGTCCTGGGATCCTACAAAAATGTATATGCAGATGAGGTGCAGGACAACCTGATCCAACTTCACCTCATGGAAGGTGGCATCACACTAATCATATATGACAAGCTGAGAGAAGGGGTGACAGAGGAATTCTCGGTGACCTGTTTGGGGCTCCATTTGGTGATGTTTGCCAGACATTTAAAGTTGATAAAGAAACAGGAATCATTAGAAATGGAGAAGAAAGACACAACTCAGCTGTGGGAGTGAAGAGGAAGTCAAAATGTATTCAATGCAGTGGCTCACTATGACTTGGAAAAGAGTTGGGGCTAAGGAGGACTGCGTGCCTGTGCCAGGGCCTGCTCTGTTATTTGGAATAAGTTGCTTCCTCTTTCTCTGCTTCACTAATCTGTTAAAAGGGGCTATAGAAATATATTTTTTTTTTAAATCTGTAAAAAGGCAATAAAAATGCCTACCTCGTTTGTAAAAAGCCTTGAGATCTGTGGATAAGAAGAGCTACGTATTACTATTTCTACCTTCTATGATTTCTTCTTCAAGGGCCATTTGTTCAAAAAACCACTCATGACACAAGGTACACGTATGGCTGTAAAGAACATGTCATGCAATGCAAGAATGATACAAACCACAGTGTTCAAGCTATGTCCCAAGCTTTCCTCTACCAACATACTCTTTGTCCCACCTTCCCAGGGGAAAAAAACAAAACCACTTATTTTGCACTGAGAAGCATTGGTAACAAACAGAATTTGCCTGGAGTTTATCACTGACATCTCCAAATAATCACCATTCCACAAAACATTCTTTGACGACAATTTTTCTCTGTGGAATAGTCTGGATGGTTTGAATCTCATAGTAATATTTATTGTCTTGACTATAATCTCTGCCCCTTATAGTGTTTTGCAAAGACAGACAAATACTATATGAGAAAGAAGAAACATGGAGTAGGGAAATGACTTGGTCCTACAGTGTCAGAGCTGGGACTAGACCCTGGTCCCAGCCACTCCCCGGCCCATTGATGCCACTCCTGGGCCCATTTCCATGGGGCCACACAATGTACCAGAACTTACAAACCAAAAACACAACTTTAAACCCCTACATTTGTCCCATCCCCCAACCCTTTACAATGTTCCAGCTTTGGTTTTCTTTATAGCAACAGAACCCTGAGAATGTAGCTCCTTCTTTCTCTCTAAGGGGGCAAAGAAAATAAAAGGTTCATGTACTTGCTAATGCCTCTCGCCCAAGCAAAAGAGGTTCATGCTTTTAGATCTAAAGGCCCTGGGTTCCATACTCCCAGACAAGACCTAGCCAGTGGCATCATTACAGGATAATGTTACTGTAATACTAACCAGTTCCAAGAAAGCCCTTAAAAGAGCCCAGGCTCTGCTAACATCTCTCATTCCAAAAAGCCCCAGCACCTTAAGATACAGCCATCATAAAATGACAGGCAAAGATCTTTCTGATTGTTGAAATCATTTATCGTGGGAGGGGAAAGAATATACAGTTCCTTGTATTAATGTAAAGACAACAGATTGTGATTTCCAATCTCCCTGTATTATTTCACTGTCCAGTGCCCAGCATTGCTGGAAAGTAATCAGTTCCTTCAGATGTAAAAACTCTTGTCTTTAAAAATAACTTCTGCTTTCCTTTAATTTTAAATAAATCACTCTCCTCCTGTAACAGCCACTGTTCGCTCAGCCGTGCACTTAGAGCTACTACTGTAAAACATCCAGAAAAAAAGCCTTGATGCTGAAGTGCTCCCAGGCTCATGAGACAAAGGCAGAAAATAAAAGTTCCGCTTTTTAAATTCTTTCAGAAAAACTCTGTTTCCCATTGTGCATTGATTAGCAGTCTCTCGGTGCCACTGCATTGTCTGATACTTAACAGGCAGAGGTGGAGCAAGCAGAACGCAAAAGGAAAACAGATGTCTTTTCAATCTCAAAGACGAGGAACTGCAAGTCCATAATTGTGTACACTGCGGGATTTCTGTCCGTCCATCACCTCAGAAAGCGCTGCAACCGGCCACACAGTTTATCTATCCATCTATCTGTCTGTTTATCGGGGCATCTGTAATGTGCTCAGCCGTGTGGTAAGATGCAATAATTAAAAGAATCATTGTTGTCCAAACACAGAGCAGTTTTTCATTCGTGTGTCGCCACTAGTGTTCCATGCAGGGGGAATGATTTCTTATTTAAGAAAACTGTGAGGTCCATACTTCTTTTAGCTTCTTCATTTGGGGACAGACTTGTACGAAGGTTATAGGTAGTTTCACAGCCATGGGTCTTTTACCCAGAAGCCCCTTTGCCTAGTACACCTGGCCTCCATCATCTGTAAAGACCCCTTGCAGACTGTGAGTGTGTCTGCTGGTAGCATAAGAATGGTCCCTGTGTTAACAAAGTCCTAGTTTACTGAAGGCTTTGTACTGAGAGATTGGGATCTTAGGATGAACCTAAAATTGTAAAGAGACCTGAAGCCCCACCAGGATGCTCTCTTACCAACCCGTGGCTGTCAGAAGAGAAGCTGTAGCACATGGAACTAGCCCAAGCTAACTAAAGAATACACTCCAGCAAGAATGGGATTCACCAATTAAGGAATAAAAAGGCAACAATTTTTGTGAAGGGACATACACAAGGGTCCAATAACACATACCTAGCACACTGCAAAGCTAATGGATATGGTGGAACGTTCAGCTTGTAACCTAAAATTGATATGCACTTCTCAGAGGCCCCTATACTACAGAAACACTGATGGATACTAAGAGAAAGCAGTCACTGTCTCAAAAGAGTGATATGCACCTACAATAAAGGCTGTAGTCAAATCCATTTGACCTCTATGCCCTGATACACAAAGCAATGAGCAGGCCCCTTCTCTAAGGCGCTCCAGGATCAAACTCAGCTCTCAGATATGTGTGTTCAACTGCCACTGTCTTGAATGGAAGTTGCACTTTCCTGCCCCAGGGAAGAATTTGGCTCTTAGTGATGAAGTTTCAAAGCAGCCTCTGTTAACAGCACAGCATCTCAAGGCTCAGTTCCCAATCTTCCGACTTCTATGGCATAATCAAAGCCAGAATTGCAATGCTGCTACTCCACTTCCCTTCCCAGGTGATGCAGGTCAAGTAAAAATTAGCTATGATTACTAATTACAAATCCTGGCCTAACTGCTGAGAGGCTCTGACAAAGGCAGTAAGTGAAATGCATGAACCCCATGCTGCCAAATTCACTGGAACCCCTCTAGACACATTCAAATAAAGACCAAAATCTGAATGTGGAGATCTCAGGGAACTGTCTTACTCTTTGACAGCCATTAAGTTAACCGGATTGCAACTGAGCACACAGGAACCCAGGAAGGAAAAGAGATCAACTGCTTTCTGTCAGGTCCTCTTCTCACCATAGTTGGTTCCATCCTCCTCCAAACGCATTTTGGAAGCCAGATGGACCCAAAGAAGAATAGAACAGGGCATTCTTACAGTTATCTTGCTAAATGCCCCTTCACACTTATAATACAGCGAGAACCTCAGATGATACATCGCACCTTTCTCTTTCCAATGAACATCCAATGAACATCCACCACTGCCAATTATACAGAAGCCTTCCAGAGCTGAAAAGACAGGAATGTTAACACCATGCCCATTCAAAACCAGCAACAAATAAGCTCTGATGATCACTCTCTAATAGATACCTTTTCTGTGAAGACCCAGGATCTCTCTCTCTATGCTCCCAAAAAAGAGGCAGATGATCTTTTAATGCAAATAACCCTGTATAAACATTTGTACTTTGAAACAGATCTAGGAGCAAAATCCTATTTGACTGTATTTGTCCAAAAGGACCTCATCCAGCTATATTAGTGCCATTTTTGTCACTATTCGTGACCCTACTCCATGTGCACAGTGGATGTGCAAGTGTTTACAGCTGAGCATGGATGGTAGGTTGCACTCTGGCTGGGCAGGTTCATGGCTCCGTAAGTGTATACATGTGTGTAAGTCCTGAAATTTTGGCCCAAGAAAAACGAGGAGGAGAAGAGTGCTCCTATGCTTCAGGCTAATAATTGAGTGGTTAAGGTGAACCACAAAATCCAGGTTCTAGCCCTCCCCTCACCTAGACAGGATTTGAACTGGTATCATTCTGTATCTGCCAAGGTATTGCCCTAATGGCTGGGCTGCAGATTAGGCATTAACCAGCATGCTCTCCAGCCTTCCCCTTGAAGATGAACTGATGCATCTTGCACTTCATATTAGTTGGATAAAATGCATGGAGAACCCATAAAGAAGTTCCCCATTGGGAGCAAGGGTGCAGGTTAGCCCCCTTCTTTTCCTTTCAGAACAGCAGCTCACTGACCCATATGGCCCTCCAGCTTGTTCTTTTTCTCTAGGCCTCACATAATCTCCCCCACCGCTGGCTGCCCAGGGGGCCAGCTCAAAACAAAGAACTGGTAGGGACCTGAATAATGTTCAACCCGTGACCTGGCAGCTAACACGCTATGCTGGGAAGTCAGAAACAATGTAAATGTGAACCACCTCTGGTTAGCGGGACTTAACACCTGGGTTTCACACCTACCAGGCAAGTATCCTAACTATTGGTTTAAAATATGGTAGGACCATCCTCCTCCTCCTTCTCTAGTGTCTTATACCCGCTAGTCATGGGTTTTTGCCTGACTACCATTCCATAACATACACTCAAAGGCACATGCATATGGAGGCCTGTACCTGCCCAACTAGGGCTCAGTCAACTATGTATACTCAATAGGCATGCAGACGATTACACAAATGGAATAGGATGACAAATTTTAAGTACCAAAACCAGCAGTTACAATTACACAGCCAGGTAACTGCAATCTGGGTACATCAAATGAAATAGGATTCTACTCCTAGTGCCCACTTAGTCCACTTAGTAACATTAAAGACAGGCCAAGTGGAGGGATGCTTCATTTAGGTCTGCAGTATACATGAGTGAATAAAAATCCTGAGACAAATGCTGAATGCTATCTTATTATACTTCCAGAGAGCAAACTGCATCCCAAAGTCTTTAAGGTAGGGGCTGTCAGCACTTATAAACACTAATATTTGTGCTGTATATAGCACTGAACACACTATTGCTTGTTGGCAAATCATCATCACTGTTAGCTGCAACAGCATTTCAACCCAACTGAAACACTGTTCTCTCCTGTAGGCCATCACCTGGAGCTCCTCACATTCAACATGCCAGTGATAAACAGCTGTCAACAGTCCTGTCTGGCCCAGGAGAAGAGATCGTTTTACAGATGCAGCAAGACTATCATAAGCTACAATGATGTTTTGCCAGGTAACTTAATTGCAGCCCCTGGGTTTTATTATTTCTCTTTACTTAATAACATAACATTTCCATCACTTGGAAACTTGGGCAAAAAAGTCAGATGTTGAAACAGAATAGCTCCCGGGTTCTGCTTGGGCTAGCTGGAAAAAGATGAAACCTTGTCCTACACCAAAGCCTGGAAAACTATCAGACAAAGGGAGTTTGTATTACAGGGAGGACCCCATCTCTGAGATGGTCTGTCTCCATTCCTCTGGAGTGCTCTTTGAAGGCCTGCAAGCCCCAGCAGCTCTGCTAAACTCAGCTGCGATAGCCTGTTCCAGGACACAGGTAGTTTCGAAGGAGGCCAGCTCCCTAAGTAGAAAGGTTTGAGCAATTAAATTCAGCAGCTTGACTTGTACCTGGCAGCAGATGGGAAGCCATCATGGGGCATGGAAAACAGGAGTCACTTGCTCCCACAGACCTCCTCCACTAAGCGGATAACCATGCTTTGACTACAGCTTCCAAGCAGGCTTCAAAACTAGCCCTGACTAAAAAGCATGTGACAGCCTATCCAGGAAGTGACAAAGATATGGGCAACTGCCTCGCAAAGGACTACCTACACAGTCTGCATGCTGCTGACTGAGTGTGGGAGATATGCTGCCCTCTAGCGACAGGTAACAGAGAAAAAAGGGCCTACTATTAGTATTAGCCAGGGGAGACCTTTGTTAGGCCAAGTGGCTGATGCCTATGCTTCTGGATCTAAATGTCCAGGTTTTTAATCCCAGCTCCTCAACAGCAGAGAGCTTTATCTAGTAACAATATCTGCTGTCAATGACCTGTAGATTGACTGTATCATCACTGCTGCTGCACTGGGGTTCCAAGAGCCACAAATATATATGCTATTGTTTGTGCTTTTCAACCCAGAAACTTATTGGTACCAAACACCTCATTGGTACCAAACACCAAGAAGAAGTGTTGCAGGAGATATTTTCCATCTAAAAATTAGATAAAACCATGCAAGCCCCACAGAAGTCTATGGCAGAAGTCCCACTGACTTCCGGTTACCATGAACAGGCACAATCTGAGCCTATGTTACATGCTCAGAGACTGCTAACCTTCTCGGCAAAAGGCGACCATACTCTATTACCTATCACACTCCTGCTCTATTCCTCTACAGCAGTGATGCTCAACTAGGGTGCAATGGCACCCCAGGGTGCCTTAAGATTCTTGCAGGAATGCTGTGAGGTGCCACACAATACTAACTATCACAGTTAGGTTTGAAAGCATGATTCATAAGATAAAACCAGAGATTTCAAAGAGAAATCCAGAGCTGTGGTCTTTCTGAGTTTTTTGCAACAAAAAAAACTGCTCTATTATTTTTCCATAGTCAAAAAAAGAATGAAAACTAAGAACTGGCATTTTCCAAGGGGTGTCACAAGTCTAAAAAGGTTGGGAACCACTGCTCTACAGAGGCAGTGTCTACATGAGACGCTGACTACTCAGTAGCTTGAGACTACTGTGCACCAGCGTTGCATGACAGAAAGCATGATGCAATGCTACTGCATAGTAGTCTTGGGCTACTGCGCAATCAATGTCACAAAAAAAAAAACATTCGATGATGCTACTGCACAGTAACTCTGGTTACTGTGCAGTCATTTAGTACTGTGCAGTCAGCGTCTCATGTAGACATGGTCAGAGAAGACCACTTTGGTCTCATCTGCATGGCACTTGTACAGCCTATTTCCAGCTAGGCACCAGGAGAGTAAGGAGCCTGTGGCATCTTGTCTCAGGAGAAACAGACTCAGCTCTGACCACCTTCTACTCAGCAATATCCAGTGGGCCCCAAGCACCTCCTGATACATGACACAGCTACATGCAACTTATCTTCAGACCAGTGGGACACATGAGTTAGTTATTTATTTTATGGGTGGTAGCTATATAAATAAGGAGACTTTCAAATGTCAGACTACCAGGAGTTTGTCTGAAATCCACTTATCTCTGCAGCCACTTAGAATATCCAGGCCCAAAATGGTTATGGAGATAACACAATTTGAAATGTCCATCAGAACATTTAAAGACTTCATTTGCCCTATGGACAGCTAAAGACAGCTGCTCTCTCCCTCTCCCCTCATAGAAGCTGTCTAGCAGCAAAGAAGTTGGTTAAAGCCCATATCCCAAACCTTCAGCACCAGTCAAGAGGTTGCCCACCACCTGTGGGCAACCTGTGATCCTGCAGATAATGGCACTTTAGTAGTCTCTCATTTCTTGATATGCAGCTCATCTACCTACCCTCCTCCATCCTCCCTTGCCAAGCAACTGCTACACTTGCTGCCCAAATCCTGCAATGACTGTAACTAAAACCTACCAGATTCAAATTCAGGAAGGCAACCGATTTTTTACCCTTCCCTCAACATCAGATTGAGCAGATCTGTTTGCAAGGGTTCGTCTCACAGTCAAGAGACAGCAGCAGAATATATCTGTACTATGACATGGTTCTCAGTAGGTGACATTTTCATTCTCTCCCACCTTTGCTGGCTGGCACTTTCCCCTATTCAGATATTTGGCAAAAATATATTTTTTGGTGGACAGCAACAGACTGACAGCCCTGAAGATGACCAGAGGGGACCCCTCTTAACAGTAAGAGAGCAGTTAAGGTTCTCTGGCCTATTCAGTCCTCAGTCTACCTGCACACACTGCAAATAAAGCTGCTAAATAGCACCAGACTGTGCTATGAAGGAGGTAAGACTGAAAGATCTACTCATTTCTTCTGGACATAAATTGTACGATTCTGTAAGTCTCTGTTGGACATTTAGCAACATGAATGTGTGTCCACTAGGACTGAGACATCACAAGTTGCCATAGGATTCCATGCTATGGAATATGTACCCCAGACACGTAACAGGTAGTCCCTGTCCATAACATATGACTAAGTCCAGCTTCATGCAGATTAGTCCATTCCCAACACTCAGAGGAAAATTATCAGTACCTCTTTGGCAAAGATGGAGATGAATCCCATAGACTGGAGGAAACCCAGCAGAGAACTGAAGGAGCTGCGTGCAGAACCTCCAGCTTTCCTGGAAGCCAGAAGTATTGCAGAAACCAGGAGGGTGAGATCCTCCAAAGTGTTACATGTGGCAGCTTAGAGGCTTAAGTGGGTATGAAAATTTCACCAGGGAGCATAAAAAGGACTGCAAACTGTTACACAAAGTCACTGGAAGTATTTCAGATTTACTGTGATCCATGCAAGAATTTGCTTGGGGAAGGCACATTGTCTTTACAAGAAAGCAGCTACCAGGTAAGACCAATGAGTATTATGTTACAGACCTATGTATAAGAGCTAAGGCATGTGACTTAGAGCAGTTAACAGATGGGCTAATTAAAGCATGAATTATTTGAGGTATAACTGATAACCAGGTCAAAGCAGATTGATTGGCACAAGAAAAGCTTTTAGCAGTTAATAAAATTGTCACAGCCCCATTTGGATGGAAATATTTTGAGATTAACAAAGAGCACACCATTTCTGTCAATCCAAGATCCTAAAGGTGGAGGAACAGGAAAGATTACTAGTGTACTAGTACTCAATTTTCTGTGAGATTATGCTGTTGCACAACACATTAAGTAGCAATGTAATAACCCACTGTAAAT
This sequence comes from Alligator mississippiensis, assembly GCF_030867095.1. Lineage (NCBI taxonomy): Eukaryota > Metazoa > Chordata > Crocodylia > Alligatoridae > Alligator > Alligator mississippiensis. The sequence continues at coordinate 44,543,272 of NC_081832.1, forward strand.
CAGTTTGCTCATGACAAGATTCCAGTTGAGCTAGCAATAGATAGTGGCCAACAATTCACAAGTGGCTCATTTCTCAAGTTCTCTGATATATTAGTTCGAGTACCTTGTGCCAAACCCTTACTATTCACCTTCAAATGGGCTAGCAAAAATGTCACTGAAATGAAAAAAAGCTTGAGAAAAGTCCTACCTGATTCAAAGGATTCATGTTTAATATTATTAGTGCAAAGCATATCACAACAAATTTTACAATGCTTGGTTAGATCACCATTTCAGAGAAAAAACCTTATCTAACAAACAACTTGAGTCAAAGACAATAAACCTATAAGCTTATAGGTTATATAAACCTATAAGCAGCCTATAAGTACATAAGGGATGTGCATCAGGATCTGGGGGAACACCTGTTTACCAGAGTACCCCAGGGGATGACAAGGTCCAACGGTCACAAACTGCTCCAAGACCATTTTAGGTTGGACATAAAGAAAAAATTCTTTACTGTCCAAGCCCTCAAGACCTGGAACAAACTCCCCCCAGAGGTGGTGCTTGCACTCTGGACACTTTCAAGAAACATTTAGACGTTTATCTTGCTGGGATCCTTTGACCCCAGCTGACTTCCTGCCCCTGGGGTAGGGGGCTGGACTCGATGATCTTATGAGGTCCCTTCCAGCCCTAATGTCTATGAAATCTATGAAACTCTGAAACAGTTTTAACTATATAGTGAGAAACTAAAACAGAAGGAATACCAAGAATGCCAAACACTTACCCCTACTGCATGTGGGAAAGAATGTAAAAATTCCAAGCAGAAAGGGATTGGCAAGATGCCATGGTAACAGCTGTACCATTCGCGCCAAAGTTATATGACATAACAATCCCTTAGGGTCAGATTGGCAAGAAGTACAGCAGACATCTAAGCAAAACTAAGGAGGGCAATGGCTGTTGTTTTTTTGGGGACCCTGATATAGTTCATATGTTGGCAGAATGAGCAGCTGCCTACCCAGACAATACCTGCGGTGTCTGAGCAGTGGTGAAGGGGTCTCAAGTACAGCTCCAAAGTCAGGCATTTGAGCCTGGTTTGATGCTCCCAGTCAATCCAGCTACAAACAGAATGCAAATGGATGGGTTGTTTTGGGCTGGGGAATCAAATTGCTACATCATTCCCCTGTGCTGCTGGTCACAGGAATTGACATGCCTTAGCCACATTGGCCCAGTGTGCTGTTAGGCTCAGGTAGCTCTTTGATTTTGATTTAATCGATGGCAATGAAGACCTACCAAGAACAGTCATCACAAACACCACATGACAGATCTTTGTACTCAGTGCAGAGCAGTCCACTGCAGAAGCAACTGCTTCTACAGCACAAAGAGGTAGTGCAATCAGAAGCCTACAGTGTTCAGAAATGGTCGCTATTGACAGATATTTAACAGGACAAAGAGTGACTGTCTTCTCTCAGGAGGATTCAAGCCATCCCCATCCTAGCAGTGACCATTAGTGTGGTTTATCATTTATTTGGATGAGATTGTGGTTATTATTTTTGCTTGGCACTAGATTTCAGTTACACCTAGTTTTTTTAAAGAGAGAGAGAAAGGCTGATTTAACAGTAACTGCTGAGAATCTCTGGACATCAACCTCTGCCATGCAACCTTCATAAGCCTGACCCTGACCACATGACAGAGGCTGGGAAATAAAGATTAGTTTCTTGTTAGCTCTACTATGTATCATACCTTCACTATGAGACCCTGAACTTGCTGTGTTTAGACCAAAGAGCCTTCAATTGGTAACAACTTCTGTATCCTACTGCCAACTCTCTAAGTCACCCAGCCCCATGGGATAACAATTCCAATGTCTGAATGACAAAGAGAAGGCAGCCAGAAATCCAGGTTAGCAGAGGTCATCTCAGTAATGATAAGCGTGTTTCGTCCTCACATGACAAAGGGAAGCCTGAGTGTGGTGAAGGCATAGGCTGGGTGCCATTCCCTGCTCCTCTCCAAGCAGATCCAAGTTGAAGGGCTGGCTAGGTCCTTTGTCTCCAGACTAACAAACAGGCTAGAAGTATGTGGCCCAGAAACAGCATCTCACGTGGCTCTGTGGTGAACTCTGACCGCACCAGGAATGATCCGCATTGCCTCTGTGCCACATCAGGAATGTCTCTGGGAAGCAGGCCCTGCCCACTCGTTCTCACTCCATATGAGCCAGATCCTGAAAATAAGGCACTGTAGCCACTGCAGAGGGTCTTCAGCCCATGCCCAGCACCACTCTGTCCTGTGAGTGCTTGCTGCCATGCACTCAGGGCTGCTCTAAGGCAGCCACATTGCCTCACTTCCAGATGTAGCATGTGCAGAGCAGAAACAGGGGGACAGGAGTCTGCTTTACAGGGGCACACCAGAGTACAACACAGAGGGGGTAGAGACAAGCTCTGAAGGGCTCTGCCTGGGGCCTTACCCTGTCTTCAACAGTCAGGTATAATAAGGCTTTGGGATGCAGGGGAGGGAGATACAAGGACCCTGAGGACACCCACAGGGTTTTTCAAGGACTCACCAAGATGAGGTACAAGAAAAATTACAGCCAGGCATCTGGGATTAACCTTGGAGCGTTCCGTTGTCTAAACAAACCCCAGAGGTACAATTTGGAGACCCCCAATGTTCGCCACAAACACTGCAATCTGCTCTTCTGTGCAGCAATAGTCGGCAAGCCCAGGGCACATTCTACTGGCAGAACGCTAAGACAATGAACCTCTCCTTCCATGGTCAGCGGGCTTTCAGCCCTACCGCACTGCATCCTGCGAGACAGAAAGGGCTTGCTACACAAAACTGTTCTCTCGAGCCTTCCCTGCGCTCAGTGCCACTTGTCATTCGAGCAACCCCGTGGCCTTTAGTTGCCAAGGTTCCAGAGCTGTTCCGGAATCGGAGTTAGCTCAGCTTCTGCCCTGGAGCAAGGAATCTGAAACGCTGCCACTGGAAACGAAACAGAGCATCCATCATTTTTCTTGCCAGGAATATATCCAGCCCAAAAAGAAATACTGCCTGCTAAACAGTGCAAAACAAAAGCCCTCAATTTCATCAGCAATGCAGAGCCAGCTCCTCGCCTATCGGTCATTTCCACGAAGGTCCTGATTGTCTGCATTTCGAGACGGAATTAAAAATCACCAATGAAACCTACACAAAAAGAGCAGCTAAGTTTGGTCGCAGGCTGCAGGGAATGAAGCTCTCTGGGGGACGTGCTCAGCTCCGAGTCGTGATAGCTGCAGGGCACCCAGCAGAATGCCACACCACACCCAGGATGCATCAAAAAAATCAAAGGATGGGAAAAGGACGCAGGTGGCAGAGCTGGGATTTGAAGGAATGAGAGCTTGCTTGCCTTACCCCTGCAAAAATAAAATCCAGCTGTTCTCATCTGTGAGTCAGCTTTGAGAACAGCCTTTGGGAAATCATTAGTGTCCAGCTATCAGCCAGAGCAGCATTCTTCACCCCCAGTGAAATGGTCTTTCTTAACAGTAACCACAGGAAAGTGGGGAGGTTCCTTCACATGCATCCCCAGCCCTCAACACAGGCAAGCCAACCTAAATATTAATAAGAGACTCTCCATCCAAGGAAAGGATGAGTTTATGCAGAGTCTTCACATCATAGTAACGCCTGTCTTAAACACCCAACTCCCAAGGGACTCACACTGGGTGCATCTACACGAGCTATTAATGCAGCTCAAACTCCAGCACAGTTCACACCGGCATCAGCTGCTCCCAGGCGCAGCCTCTTCACATTCACCTAGGACCACAGCAGTCTGAGATGGGGCAGAGCAGCCCTGGGCTGGCCCCAGGCTCTGGGTGGCAGCATTAAGTAGTGGAGGAGCTGGCTGGGCACAAGAGTGCCAAAACTGCAAAGCCATGTTGGTGCCACCCTGCCAAGCCTACTGCCAACCTAGGGCTGCTCCACCCTGGCTCAAACTGCTGCAGTCCCTGTTATCAGCCACACATGAATTTCTGCACACTAAACGACTCCACTGTAAAATGGCAGTTTACTGCACCCTAATACTGGTGCATGTGTAGACAGTGATGTTTTACTGCTGAGCTAATTAGGCAACTACAGTAAAGCACACATGTAGAGCACACATGTGGATGCACCCACTGTGTCAGTCTGAAGCTAAGCTGGAACAAATGCAACTCTGAAATAACATGGATCAAATTCTGATGCCCCAGGTCCATCTTCACTTATGCAGAACTTTCATTTAAAGTCAATCACCATATGCTGCAAGGCCTTCTTCAGTCTTCTGTGTTCTTGGGTGCTCATCTGACCATCACCCCCTGGCATCAGAAAAGATCTCATTGGAGTCAACAGCAATTTTATGGTATACAAAAAAACTAAGTTCCTGATTCCAGAACGTACTTAACCATGAGCGTAACCTGAAGCCCCCGATTACTGTTGTTGCCAACAGTGTTTACCACCGTACTTTTAGGCATGCGCTTAAGTATCAATTAGGACCTGAGTAAGGAACTCAAGATTTAAGCATATGCTACAGTAGAAAAGCAGAGGGTGAGCCTGGTTCTTCTGCTGACCCAACACCTTCCAAGGAAGTGCCCTGGGGCCCTCTCATCCAAACCCCAATACCTGGAAACACAAAGCTCCCTGGAACACTGGTCCCAAAGCAAATGGAAATTACTGCAGTAAAAAAAGGATGAAAATGCCACTAGGGATAAATGGGAAAATACTTGCTGTGTGCGCCTTGCTAGGACATCTAGGTGAGAATGGATCTTTGCAACTTTGCAACTTGCAGCACTGTTTCAAAGTGAGAATTCCCTACTAGTTTATTTCTAAATGTATAAAATGAGCCCAAATCTGTTTCTCTATGCTGGTACACAATATGTTATTTAAACAATACAACCTACTGTCTGAGGTCACTTAAACAAATCTTCTCCTTCAGACTCAACTCTCAAAGCCTTCTACTGTTCTCCACTTCAGAAAGCCACAAAGCTTGTCCTCTTGAGCTACTGTCCTGATCCTAACTCTGTCAGGTGACCTCTGTACTGTGTTTTGCACACTGACTCACTGAAATAATTTTTATTTGCTTTGGAGTCCCAGGGAATCTCGTATTGCTAGTTTTTTTCCCAGTTCTGCTAGGAAATGTGGTGCAAGTCACTTTGCCTCTTAATACCACACAGTCCTCCCAATATTTGTCCATTTGGACTACCGCTCTTTGGAAACATGAACTACCCATCACTAGGTATCTGCCCAGTCCCTCACCTGACTTGGAATTCTTAGTGTTATTTTAACATAAACAGAAGTAACTTTTCTGCCCACATTTTATAAGGTCTTCATCACCTGATACTTGATGAAAACAACAGATCCAGCAGATCCTTGTCCTCAGGAAGAAGTCTGAGCACGAAGGCAGATGTTACACCACATCCCAAAAGTCAACAAATCTAGGCTCTGTGAAAGTGACAGAAAATATGAGGAATCCACCATAAGACATCCCATCCCCAGACACTCACATCTAGGAAATAACAACAGCTGTATGGACTGGCACACACAGGGAGATGGGGGATGTCACAAGTGTGACATCAGATTCAACAGGAACCTATTGTGATGCCATGAATAGGAAATTCTGCCTTCAGCTACAGATGAGCAGAGGTGCTGATCTGCCTTTACTTAGCTTGTATAACTGCAGCTGTAATTTAAATCTGTGCTGAACTCCATCCACTTGGGACCAAGTCCTGCTCTCAGATAGGCAGGGGCAACTCTCTCCGGAGTGACCAGCAGTTCTGTCCCCCAGGGTTGAGAATGTTCCCAAGCCCATATGCCAGATCTCACTGCACTGAAAATTTCCATCAGCTCTTCTAGTTCTTGACACTTGCTTACTGAACAGGAAACCACTTCCCAAGAACAATACCAAAGTACTGTATGTATTTTCCCTCCACCAACCAATAGCTATCAAGATGAATAGGCAAGAAGGACATCAATCCCAGGCAAAATAATGGAAAAGGTCACATGAGAATCAACTACTAAAAAATTAAAGGAAAGCAATATAATTAATGCACGTTCATACCATTTTATGGAAAATAAGTTAAGTCAAACCTGATTTTGTTCTTTGATAAGCTTACAAGTTTAGTTGATAAAGGTAAGTGTATAGCTATAACATACTTAGATTTCTGTATGGTGTTTGTCTTACTGTGACATGACAGTCTGATTAAAAAATCAGGAGTCTGTAATAGCAATAAAGCACGTTAAGTGAATTAAGAACTGGCTAACTGGCAGGTCTTAGACAGTAGTCATCAACAGGTACTGTCATCATATGAGATAGACTCTAGTGGGGTCCTCAGGAAACACTGTTAGGCCTCATTCTTCAGTATTTTTGCAAATGATATGAAAGTGAGTTTAACGTTTCCAGATGACACAAAGAGTGTGTCTTTGGAGTGGCAGGTAATGGTGAGGACAGTAATGACTTACTAAGTTACGATCATTCAAACAAAATGTGTTTGAATACTGTCAAAGGTAAAATAGTATTTCTAGGCTTAAGGAATGTAACCCAAACCTACAGAATGAAGGACTCTGTCCTAGGAAGCAGTGAATCTGAAAAGGATTTGATGGGGTTCATATTGGACCAGCCACTCAACATTTTGAGTTCCCAAAGCAATCCTGTCACAAAACAGGATGAGCAATCCTTGAACACATAAATAGGGAGCAAGAAGTTGGGGGGAGGGAGGTGATTTTATCTTTCTGTACAGCACTGGCTGAGTTGGAATACTGCATCCAGTTCTGATGCCCACATTTGAAAGAAGGATATTGAATAATTGGAAGAAATTGGCAGAAAAGAGCCACAAAAATCATTCCAGATCTGGAGAAAACGGCTTACAGGGATAGATGTAAGAAGCTCAATGCGTTTAGATTGTCAGAAAAAAGACTGGGAGAATTGATTACAGTATGTAAGTAACTTTACAAAGAAACAGTAACAGTTGCCATGTGGCTTTTTATCTAATAAAGGCAGAACACAAACCAATGGTTGGAAACTGAAGCCAGGCAAATACAAATATGAAATCAACCCATTTTTAAAAAATGCAAGTAAAGAACCACTGGAAACAATATCCAAAGGAAATGGTGTGTCTCCCATCTCTTGATGGGGGAGACACCACCAGTGCTGGACACCTTCCTAGAAGGTGTGTATTCACCAAAACACGCAAGTTCATTTTAATCAAACACCAGTGACTGGGCTCTGTGTAGGGGTAACTGGGTGAAATTCAATGGTCTGTGACACAGCCACAGTTAGATTATCTAGTAAATAACCTAGCCTTAAACACTATGAATCCAAGAACTGTTTCTCAAGATAGGTATATGTACTTCTGTCTTTATCATTGCTTACCCAATTTCAAAAGAAAAAGAGGACTACAAGTGCATGCGTGCAGACTGAATGACACCGCAGCATGAAAAAGCATTTTCTGTGCTTCACAAGAAGAGTCAAGTCTTGCACACTGGCTTTCTGTTTCCAGATTTATGAATACCCCACCTCACCATCTGCACAGTCAGGTTATTTGGCTAATTCATATGGGATGATGCAAAGCTTTAGAAGCAATTTTCACTTTCCTTGAAGAAGATACAGGGGAATGATTCTGCACTGGCCCCCAGGAAAAAGATTAGGTGAGCACACAGTGAGATATGGTAGCACAAAACCCATCCATAAGTGGGCTAATGCTGTTTGGGTCTGCATACACATCATTACCATGGAGCAAGGAGGGGAAAGGGAATACTCCAGCCCAGTATGACTCATCAGGGATACTTTATTTTGTCCTGGGCAATTCAGTACCAGGAAGATACAGATAAGTTGGAGGAAATTCAGAAAAAAGCATCAGAAGTAACAGGGGCCATAAGGGATTGATTTATGAGGGAAGATTAAAAGAGCTAAATATATAGTTAGCATGGCTGATAACTCAGGGAGGCCATGATAAATCGCAAGCCCTATGAAACACTTCGAAGTTCATCTCCAGATGGGTCCTCCCAACCTAAGATGCTGACACACGTCTCTACACCTATCCTGGCCTCCAAGAGCAGCAAGCCCCCACCACTGACTACATGTAGGATCCTCCTAATGGAGAGAGGAGGAAGAGAAATAGGCAAGGGCACCCTCTGGAAAGGTTAGGCTGAACAACCACTACCTCAGGCTGGATGGACAGAGCACAGGCTCAAGTGAAGCAGTAGGCCCATGCAGCCAGGGGGTTGGAGTCAGGCAGAAAGCTATGTGCCACAGAAAACTCCCGAAATGAAGCTGGAGCATGTACTCCAGGGTTAGAGCCTGGGGGCTAGTTTATAAATGCAGTGTGTGGTTAATCAAGCTAGCACCATTCTGCACTTGAGAGCTACCCTGGTATTAGGGGACAAGCAGACTTCCTCCCCAAGAGACTACGGCTGTCTTGCTTCCATGGATTGAGAGATAGAGAAAAAAGACACAGGGAAAAGAGGTATCTCCAAGTAAGTCCTTCCTAACATGCTGGTGATAATGGCTTCAGTCTACTATAGGGGTGCCCCTCCTCTCTGTAAGATCCATCACAGGGCAGCAACAGAGCCCAAGAAGAGAAGCTCCATTACCCATAATGAGCCATCCAGGTACTGGAGACACAAAAGTCTCCTGGGCTACTGAAAAGGATGCAGGGACCATGCTGCAAAGGCTAAAGTTCAGGGTTCGGGAACAGCATTTTACTGAGGGACCTGGCTTGGAAAAGTAGTCTGGAATCCACTGCATCAGGGCCAGTCCCTCCCCCAGACAGGGCCCTTCCTGAAAACACCAGATCTGGGCAGGGAATGGGCAAACCTCTTTGAAGTCCTGCCTTCTAAAGAGATAGCAAAGACAGAAATAGGCCCCATGAAGTGGGAACTGCCATGTAGCTACTGTGACTAACATGTTCCTCTCCTCACTGTCTATTCAGGTTGAACCATCCTCCTCTGCTAGCTTCTTTCATCAGCTTTCTCTTCTCCCTTTTCTTGTTTTCTTTACCTAGATGGGATGTGGAGGGAAGCCGGAGCTGTCACAGGCTTCACATACTTCAAGAATCAAGCAAACAAAGAGACCGAGGAGTAGGAAACGGGAGAGCAGGAGTTATCATACCTAACCTGGGGTGACATTTCTTTTGTTCCTTTGCTTCCTGGTGGCAGGGACACATTACTGAGTGGAGGATCTGAAGGGCAGGATGCAGAGGGACACAGAGAGCAGGAGTTGACACTGAAATTAGCAAATAATAAATCATCAGAGAAGATGGCATTTTCTAAGCATCCGGGTCATCAAGAACAGTTCCATTCAACACCTGGGATCTGGCCTCAGAGGGCAGCAACTGGTCACAATCCTATGAGGAGCTGAGCACACTGAGATCTAGAAAAGCTGAGGAAGACCACTGGTAGAACCAGTTGAGTTTGTACATCTCAGAAGATGCTCTGGCAGTGAGAAATAGCCTTTGGGAAACAGAAGAGTTGGAGAACTGGTTGCTTTTTTAAGTTTCTTGTGAAATTCTTCTTGGATTTTTAGGTGGGTTACTGGAAAACTAAAAACACTGATAAATCCTTATGCTAAAGATGGCTTTTTTCAAAGTCTGCAAAATAGAAGCAACTTTGAATTTTTTCCCCCCTCATTTTTTAGTTTTCACCGGTTCTACTGAGCAATCTATAGATTCTGGCCTACAGAGGTAAAATAACCTACTTGGGTTTCCGATTCCTCACACTGTTGCACAGACCCCATTTAAAATCATAAGAACATTTTTTAAAATCAGATTTCACCTGGAATCTGCAAAATTACCCAGTTTCTTCCCCACACACTATCACTTGTAATACCAACTTCCGCATTGGAACTTAGGTTCTGACTATTTTTTTTGTCTTGCAGCCTTGTCATAAACAAGATGTTTTTCCAGAATTGTGCACAAGCAATGGCTCTTTCCACTGCTGCAGCGAGGTCCTCTTTCATACAGGTCTCACCAAGGAGTCAGCAAACGAGCAGGTGCTTCATGGTCTGCACTTCACTGCATTCACATATATTCATGTCGTTAGAGTAGTCCCACTTGATCATGTTAGTTTTTGATCTTCCAGTTTGTGTGAGTAGGCAATTCAGGTATTGCCATGTTGGCCAGTCTAGATCAGCACCTCTGGGAAGGTCCTCCTGGGGTTCCAGGTCCATTTCAGAGCACCAGATTGCACATAATCTTTTTTTTCCATAACCTCAGTTGTGCCCTGTCAGTCTTTGTGTCCAACAACGCACAAAAGAATTCTGGTCACAGAATTCTTTTGTGCTTTAAGTTACTTCTATGTGACCATAGAGTAGATGCCTAGGGTCTTTCTTCTGTCACAATCGTTCTTTTTAGCTTGCTACCTTTCTTCTGATATCAGGTGGTACAATGCCAGCCAGTAAATATAGGCTATCCTTTGGTATTGGCTTTCGACATCCTGTTATCGCAAGACAACTGTTGTTTAGAACTGGATCTAGTTCCTTGGCATGAACGGATCATTCCCATACTGGACGTGCATCCTCTGAAGTGGAGGCAATAGCAGTGGCTCATAATGTAGCTGGGGTTCACTCCCCACTTTGAGATGACAAATTTTCCAAGTATGTTGTTGTGGTCACTGACCTTTCCTTTTGTCTTCTGTACATGTGCTGTGAAGGTAAATGTTTGGTCCAACATAATCCCCAAGTACACAGGGTTCAGGTGATTAGTGAGGAGGATTCCATCCCAGGCCATGTTTAATTTCTGCTCGGCTTCTCTATGGTGTAGATGAAAAGCTGTGACCTTCATCTTGGTTGGGGTGGTGTGAAGCTAGTTCTTATTGTAGTAATCTGAGAAGTTGACCAGTACGCATCTCAATGGCAAAGTCCTCAACAGTGGCAAAGTCCTTTTCTTGTGATATGATGCATAGATCAACAGCATATATGAAGTTGTTGTATTACTGTGTATGGGTTGGTCATTAGTATATATGTTAAAAAGGATTGGTGCTAGCGTGCTATCCTGCGGCTGGCCATTTCATTGTCATCTCCAGCAGCTCCATTTCTTGCACAGTACTACATAAAAATGTCTATTCTCCAAAAGAGATTGGATGAGCTGCACTAGGTGGTAGTCATGCATCATATCATAGACTTTGCCAAACAGGTTTCAGTGGCTGACTGTGTTGTATGCCTCCAATAGGTTTACAAATATAACTCAACTGACATAAGGGCCACAGCAGAAGTGATCATGTTGTGGCCAGTCAGATACCAACAAATCTGCAATTTCTACTAAATACCTTGTCATCAACAATCTCAAATATACATAATGCTGATTTTGCTGATGGCACAGAAGGCAAAAGACAATGCATCTCCCATCTATGTCAGCCCAACTGTAGATAAACAAGTGCTCTCATACTTCCTGAGAAATCAGGGCAATCAACTAGTTACCTCAGGTGCCTCTACATGAATGCACAGAGCCTGGCAAATGAGCAGGAAGAATTGAAAGTCCTTGCACAGTCAGGGAACTATGACGTGACAGGAATAACAGAGACTTGGTGGGATCTCGCATGACTAGTGCAGTGTCATGGATGGGTATAACTGTTCAGGAAGGATAGGCAGGGGAGAAGAGGAGGAGAAGGAGTTTCACTTTATGTAAAAGAGCCATATGATTGCTCAGAGCTCCAGTATGAAACTAGAAATAGGCCTGTTGAGAGTGTCTGGGTTAGGGTCACAAGAGAGAGAAACAAGGATGATGTTGTGGTGGGGGTCTGCTATAGATCACAAGATGAGGAGGAAGTGGTGAATGAGGCTTTCTTCAAAACAGGTAGCAGAAGTTTCCCGATCACAGGCCCTGGTTCTCATGGGGGACTTCAATCACCCTATCATCTGCTGGGAGGGCAATCCACCAGTGTGCAGGCAATCCAGGAAGTTTTTGGAGAGTGCTGTGCACAACTTCCTGGTGCAAGTGCTGGAGCAGCCAACTAGGGGCTACGATCGTCTTGATCTCCTGTTCTCAAATAGGGAAGGATTGACGGGGAATGTAACAGTGGATGGCAACTTGGGCAGCAGTGACCACAAGATGATAGAGTTCAGGATCCTGAGAAAAGGAAGGAAGGACAGCAGCAGAGTAAGGACCCTGGACTTCAGAAAAGCAGACTTTGACTTGCTCAGGAAACCCATGGGCAGAATTCCTTGGGAAACTAGTCTGAGTGGGGAGAGGAGTCCAGGAGAGCTGGGTGTACTTTAAAGAAGCCTTACTGAAAGTGCAGGAACAAACTATCCCAATGCGCAGGAAACCTAGCAAGTATGGCAGAAGACCAGCTTGGCTTAGCAGGGAACTCTTCAGTAAACTAAATCACAGAAAGGAAGCTTATAAGAAGTAGAAACCTGGACAAACAACTAGGGAGGAATATAAGAGTATTGCTCAGGCATGCAGGGATTAGGTCAGGAAGGCCAAACCACCCCTCGCAGTGTTAAAGGGGCTTCACACAAACTGATCTGCCCCAGGCCCCGCACCCCACTGTGGTCGTCTCTGACTGTGTCCAGTTTTGGGCCCCCCCACTACAGAAAGGATGTGGACAAATTGGAGAGAGTCCAGTGGAGGGCAACAAAATGGTGAGGGGGCTGGGGGACATAATTTATGAGGACAGGCTGAGGGAACTGCGCTTATTTAATCTAGCGAAGAGAAGACTGAGGGGGGATTTAATAGCAGCCTTCAACTACCTGAAGGGGGTTCAAAAGAAGATGGAGCTAGGCTGTTCTCAGTGGTGGCAGATGATAGAACAAGGAGCAATGGTCTCAAGTTGCAGCAAGGGAACTGTAGGTTAGATACTAGGAAGAATTTTATCACTAGGAGGGTAGTAAAACACTGGAACAGGTTACCTAGAGAGGTGGTGGAAGCTCCATCCTTGTTGTTTTTTAAGACCCAGGAAGACAAAGTTTTGACTGGGATGATCTAGTTGGGGATGGTCCTGCTTTGAGCAGGGGGTTAGACTAGATGACCTCCTGAGGTCCCTTCCAACCCTAACTTTCTATGATTCTATGGTACAAATTCAGTCTGGGCCCACTCCTGACATTAATGGGTGTTTTAAGTTAGGGTAATCAAGGAATGGGGGGGCCTGATGCATCAGTCAGGGAAATAAGCAGGTATGGTGATAAAGGGCATATCTCTTCTTGGTTGCCCCCAAAAAACCCATTCACTTTAAGAACAAAGCTGATCAGAGAATTTGGTCCGCGAAGTGTGGATTTTGACATTTCAAATGCAGTCAGCCATATTTTGGGGGTAGGGAAGATGTTTCTGCTATGTGATAAAAGCCAAGGATTCTACTTACAGCTTTTTAGGTCTCAAACATCTACACTACCAAAACTCATACTAGGTTAAAAATTGAGCTGACCATGACTTGGCAAGCCCAAGGTAAAGTACAAAGTCCTCTGGGCTATTGTGACTCATGCTTGACTGGCCTGACCTGGCTATCTCAGCCACCCATCCTTTCACTGCATGAACACAACATAATGCAAGGTCTCTTCTAATGGTACAGCAGCCAAACAGTGGCAGAGATTAAAGACAGTGCTTACAAAACCAGTCATGACTGAATCCAGCTGAAATCTATAGGCCACTGCATCTGCTGAATGTAAACTCCAGAGCTGTCCATTCCGCCTATGGGGCAGGGAAAAGGGTATTGCTGTACTAGCCCCAATTCTGGGCTCCCCCTGGCCCTCCCCCTTGGACAGCTGATAAGAGACCAAATTACCTCCCAATTCTACATGCTGCAGTCCCATAAGACCATAGGCAAGAACACCTTGCCAGCTCCACATATTTGTGAGTTGATCTGTATTCCTTCCCAGTTCCTTATTTGTATGACTTAAAAGTGAACTGAGATGCTTTAAAAATGCAGAAAAAGAGAAACCCCTCCTTAAGATTTCATGGTTCTTAAATTACAGAAGGATTTGGAGAGAAAAAAAGAACCCTAATTTTTTCCTTTGATTCAGTGTTTTAACAATGTAATTATTTCATCACTGACATTCAGCAGCATGGAGACTTCGCCTGCTATTCCACAGGCAGCGGCCAATGACACCAGGGTTTAACTCCTGGCTTCCTAAGTAACCCTGGGCTCCACATTGAGGAGGAAATCCTTAAATCAGAGCCCCCATCCTTGTCACCCCCACTTCAGTTTCCCCTCTGCAAAACGGGGATCAGAATCCAACCTTTCTCCCACTGCTCGCCTCTCTCTTCTGTTCACATTGCAGGTTTGTAGGGACAACTACAATTTCTTTCTCTGTCAATGTGCAGTACACAGACCACTGGAGCCTCCAGGTACATTTCATCATGGACTGAAGAGAAGCAGCAGGAAGGCCCCACTGGTAGAAAGGCAGCTCCTCTAACCAACACTGGGGATGGAGATGCAAATAACTTAGCAAGGCTTTACTATACTTCAGCTGCTCTGGGATAACTGCCTGTGCACATGCTCTTCCCCCATGGGAAGTGGAAGCTAAACAGTGCTAATTTACACCTCTTTCATTCAGGGCTGAGATACTCCAGCTTAGCTTCCAATTTCCACAGGGTAAGTGTGCAGTTAGGCAGCTACCATGGAGCACCTGATATGCAGTAAATCCCTGTCCTCTTTTACCTGACTGTAAATGCATGTTCATACCCACTGTCACTAACAGAAGGGAACAACCCAGAATTTCAAAGTCCTTGTCTGCATGCGGAATTGCATCATTTTATTTTAACCTATACATTTAAACCAATTTAGATAAATCACCACAGTCTCCTTTTGGTCTGAGTGATGTGGTGAAATTCAGCTGAAGTCAAGTTGGAATAGATTTAAACTAAACTGAAGTAAGCCACTCTGGTCCTGAAATACAAGCCACCCCAGAGATAGCTGCATGGCTTAAACTGAACTGGTTTAATTCAACCAGGGTAACTCTGCGTGCAGACTAGGATTAAGGAAGGGGCTATATGAGACAGCTGTTGTTTAATTTAAGAGGTGAACCAAAACCAAGTTAATTAAAAATGATGTACCCTTCTGTGAAGATGCTCCAGTAGGACCAGACCTACTCCTGATTGACTTAAGCCAATTTAGAATCAGCTGAAACTGAGACAAAATAAACCCATTTTAAATCTAAATCACAGCATTCTCATAGGGGTTTGCACTGGTTTAAACCAGCGCAACCTCCTAACATCCACAGCAAGGCTGTTTGAGTGGCTACCTGGTGATACACACGTCAATAGATGCTCTGAAGAGCTCCCCCCGCAGGAGTGGCAGGAGCTTGGTAGGTGTGGTACTTACACAAAGCCTCAATCCCATCACAAGGGCAGTTTCACAGACTGTACGTGCAACTCTGTGGCTAACTAGCCTCTGCAGTCACTATTGTTCTTGTGTGAAAATGGCCAGTAAAAACAAGCTTGCACTGTTTTATTGCTATTGCTCCTGTTTGCAAGGCAGGGGCACCAAGTCCTTCAGCTGAGGTTATGCAGCCCTTAGACCTGGTTCCTAAGGTAAGGGTTGACTAGCCATTAACAGCACTATGCATGGAGAATGGTGCCCGTATGCCTGCATCCTCTGTCCCCTTCCTCGCTAGCTCAGATGTCCCCGTCACACACACACACACACACACACACACATTAAAAAAAATCAAGCCTCGACAGCCCTCGAGGACAAATAACCCAGCCCACAACATCTCCAGGTACTTCAGGCCTCCCTCCCCAACCCCTTCCAGAACAGCAGACCCCCCACTCCTCCATCCCCAGGTCCCTACACAGGACCCTGAAGTCTGCCTACAGAGCCACATGGCATTCTTCACACAAAGCCCCTGCAATCCTCAGCCTGGCTCTGGGCTCCTTTCTAGCTAAAACGCTGATTATTTCACCCTTCCCTCTTCTCCCCCCCCTCTGACCTTGGGAGCGGTTGTCATGCAGGCGGAGGGGAGGCGCGACAATTAACAAGCGGGCTGGGGTGGGGTGAGATCATCGACTGGATGAATGGGCAGCCCGGCACAGCTGGAATTCGGAGTGCTGCAGACAGCATTGAGGCGAGGCATTCATCTGCAGAATGGGAGAGATGAAAGCGTTTCCTGCACTGGCTGCCTGGCTGACCACAGCCCCAGAGACCCCTCGAGCCCTTCTGTTGCTGCTTCGGTGGGAGCCAGTGATTGAGACGCGTGTGGTGGGCACATGCTGAGGAATCGCAGGGCTTCGCTGACTATGACTCTTTAATCTTCTGGGCCTGCCGTAGTCACAGGGAAAGACTTAGCCATTGCAGGGGAGAGGGAGTGACTGGTCAGGCAGATGCAGAGATAAAACAGCACAGCACCCTGTTTCTCCGAATCATGGCTTGCCTTGGTTAGATGCTAGGGAGATGGGCTGGACAGATGGCCTGGCAGGAAGAAGCCTGCTATCTAAACACAGGATAAATGCCAGCACTGCCCTATCAATGCCCCTCAAACCTGCCCTAGAGGGACTGCCTAACAGGGTTGAAACATAGCAGTGCATTCATCAGGGTGTCAGCTGTGACAGTGGTTTTCGAATGACATAGATGTCCAGCCGCTAAGATGGACAGAGCTGCCTGCTCCCCTCACACAGCTGCCTGACTGAAACACCCTCCCGTCCTGGGTGAGCATTGAACCAGCAACCTCAAGGCATCCCAGTTTTCAAAGCCCGTTACCACGCCCCTCCAACACCCAGCCCCCTTCAACCACTTCCAACTGATCGCTTTACATCTATGAGAGCCTTATCAATCTGCGTTACAAACCAGACCAGCATGGGGCAGGGACAACCACCAAGGCAAGTGCCAGGCAAACACAGGAAAAGCAGAAAAAAGCCACAGGCAGAGAAAAGGAACAGAGAAGACGATAAATATCAAAAGAGGAAAGAGAGGAAGGGCCAAGATAAAGCTCCAAGAGGAAGGAGATGCATGTACCCCTTGCATTGTCAAGCGCTTACATGAGCATCAGCCACAGCTCTTCATACCCATGCCAACACCACCCCCACTACTCCCACCCGCCAAAAGCAAGGGGAGAGCTGTCAGGGAGCAGGGAGGGCAGAGAGGCAGCGCTGTACAGAGACCTACTCCCATGCTCACTACAGAAACATAACTCCAGTCACAGGCAGAAGCAGCTTTTTGTGTAACGGATTCAAAGTGTTAGGCCCCTCAGATCCAGGCAGCCAGGCTGAACCACCAAGCAGAATATCTGTCCATGGTACCCATCCACAAGACCTTCCACCAGGCCCTCCCCTTCCCACCTTCTCAGAGCCCTCTTCTGCCATGGAGCTGGTTGATTTGATTCCAAAGTCTCTCTTGCCATGTCCCTGTCTTGATCTCTATCTGTTTGTCCCTGAACTGTGAGCTTGGTGGGGCAAGAAGCAACCCATTTCAAGTCACTAGTAAGTGCCCACCATATGGCAGATGGCACAGCTAATGGACAGGACTGTGATCTCCAGTCAAGATCATAATAAGCCTGGGACCCCACGTGTCCCATTGCTAGAGCTGTGGTTCAGGGTGAAACTGCATTTCACAGCAGCACTCTGACTCAACTGGTCAGGGCTCTGGTGTGCCCAGTATGGCCAACAGGCTTTTCTAATACCTTCCACAGCATCAGAAAGCAGCTCCCCTGCCCTGTGCTCTCAGTGCTGGGCAAGCATCATGGACACAACCATGGAGACCAGAACATCAGGGCTCAAATCCCAGCAGGTAAAGAAGGTTTTTCAGCTACAGTTCAAGGGTAGCTGAAACATTATGACAGCACACACTGGGACAATAGTGCTCCAGGGCCTAATGTTTTGTGGGCAGCAATGCACCCATTAATGTTTTGTGGGCAGTGAGGTGCCCACATGGCATCTAGTTTAAGAACATATTGGTGCAGGGGCAGCACCTGCTAGGCAGCCATGCACCTTCCAGTTGAGGGAGCCATGCATGTGGAGAGGACATTGCCCATCCCTTGGCACTGTAGTGAAGTGCAATACATTTCCATTCCTCTGGGACAAAACTGTTAAAGGGGGGAGAATCCTGCTCTTTTCAAGTCCTATGGGGAACCAGGACAGGAATGTTTTTCAGATGGGGTTTGTCCCGACTAAACAGGCCATTTGTAGCCTTAGTTTTAACTAACTTTGAGGTCCACCACACATGTTCTATCAGCATCTCTTAAGTCAGTGGAAAAGCTCCTTACCTCCAGTGGGCCTTGGAAAGGGGTTGTATTTCCCTTGTAAAGCCCACTATGGTTTAGGGTTTGATCACCCTGTGGGCTGCTTCTCTCCTTGGCTGGTCTCACAGCAGTTGCAACTGTTAGAAACTGTTGAACTAATAGCCCCCTGTATAAATGGGCAGGGGGCATTGGTGGACAGATGCTCAGCTCTGGAATGCTGCCACCTCTTCCCCCTCCCTGCACAGCTACCTTTGGCCTGACAGTGCCTGGCTTTGGTGACCTTCAGGTCAGGCTGCAAAGATTATCTATTCTCCCTCAGGATAAGAGGGCACAGGAATGGAGGAAACTGTGAAGGCTGGAGCGTTGGACACTGGTTAAATATGTGCTCAAAAGGCATTAATGTTTTGTGTGAGCCCCACAGCTCTGAATTGGCAAATTTTCAATACATCAAAATCAATCCACTAACTCTAACTGCCTGTATTATCTTTCAATTTAAGGATGAGTGGGGCAAAAACCCTAAGTTTGCCCTTAGCTTCTGAAACACACTGGCCTCATACTGGGCTGAGGGGATCAGGAGGTAGGGGGAAGGGAGAATTTTTAAAGTGTAACACCCGGTGTCACTCCATATGGCACACGAGTGACAGACGGGAATAATACAGCAGTGAGATCGCTCATGTGGCTATCATGCAGCGTTGTATCAGCACTTTCTTTAGAAATCCTATTTTTCAGGGGTTTATAACTCAACCATAAAAATTTGCTCTGGCAGAAAACTTTGCATACAATTGTATCAGTCTGGGACAACTTTGCATCTCAGTATGCTCCAGAGCTTTTTCCTTGTGTGAAAGCAGGATCCTTAAAGATCAGCCCCCTAAAATACTAAAAAAAAAATATGTGCATGAATGTATGTGCATGTGTATGTGTATATTTTGCTTTCCTCTAAGTCCAAGAAATAGCCATGTCTTTAAACTGAGACATTTTCAGGTTATTACTCCCTAATGTAGACTTGTGCCTTTGGGTATTTTCAGAGGGGAAAAAAAACCCTGAAAGCGGCTGAGCTACTGAGATTTCCATATCAGCTGCAGTACACGCACACTGCATGGAAAAAATCCTTAGGAAATTTCTGTGAAAAAAAAAAGATCCACACAACGTAGAGCTAGCTGGACACAGCATGCCAGTGGGGTCTGACAGAGCTGTTACGGTCTATCGGGCCAATAATCCACAAACTAAGACGGATTTATTGTACATGGCAGATCATAACAGCTCCAAAGAAACCATCACTGTCGACGGTGCTTAAAATTCACTTTCTTTTAAAAAAGGGCCAAAATATGGGTTTACAAGATAAGATGCACCAGTTGTTTGGATCTGCCATGTAGAGAACCCCTCCCCCCAAAAAAATCCTTCCAAACCCGGCACCATTGCACTGCCGGCACTGTAGTCAAAGCACTGTTGTGGATTACCAGGATGGTTTTCACCTCTGCTGGTGAGATGGATTTGCAGTACCATTGTTTCCACTGTGATATTACCACTGAACACATGGGAAGATAAAAGGAGCATGTTAAATCCGACCCAAGCCTTGCAAAAATCCAGCCCAGCTTAGGGGTTTTTTCAGATAGAAAGAAAGTTGCAAGAGGCAAACCTCAAAAAAATAAAGTTAGGAGGTTTGTTTTAAACCAGCATCCAGAAATTGGGATTTTCAGGAGTTTGCACTGCAGTTACACTTACCACCCAGCAAAGCTAAGCTAGAGAAGGTTTAAAAAAAACAACAACCCACAGTTTTGGGGGGTTTTTGTTTTATTTTTGGCAGCTGCAATGCAGACAACATACCCAGATAAAAAGTCCAAACAGCTGAGCATATAAGCAGTGCAAGGTTGAAACCATAATTGCTGAGTCTGTTCAAATCATTCAAACCTTGGAAATCAGACCGGACCTGAGCAAAAGCTTACGTTGGAGATGATAATATCAAAATGGGATGAAAGAGGATAAGCTAACGGGCTTAGCAGGCAGCTCGTCTGAATTGGTCTCTCTAAGGAAGGGCCCCCGTGCTCCTGATTTACACCAGTGTGAGAGGAAAATCAGGGGTGCGTGTAACTGATCCTCCTCTCACATGCCCCAGCGTAAATCAGGAATAACACTAAGAAATGACTGGAGTTATTCCAATGTAAATGCAGACAACCAACCATCATGTTTTCAATGCATTTAAGATCTGTAAGTTTCTCCATGCCCAAGTGTTGTACAAGGTGCCGAAAGTGCATAGGCCATCCCACTGAGACATTAAGGAGGATAAGCTACTTCACAAAGGTCAGATCATAATGTGATGTGTGGATTTTGTCCCACAAGCACAGGGAGGACTGAAGCATATGCTGAACCAACTAGTCTTTCAGGACACTTTTACACATGTTCCAGGGATGGGAAGAGTAGTGCTTTAGAGTGGCTCCGAGAGCGACTCTAATTAAAGTGCCACTGCTTCTTGTGTATCAGTGTCCCCATGCTTAAAAATGGCAGTGGGGATGCTTGAACTAAAGCTCAATCAATGAGCTTTAGTTCAAATGCCCCCGCCTCCATTTTTAAGCATGGGGACACTGATACACAAGGTGTGGGAGGCTGCTGGAGCGCAGTAATTGCCACACTCCAGAGACTCAATTAATGAAATCTGCTCCAACGCACTGGAATTTCCTGTGCATTGGAGCAACCTCCACGCTCATGTATAGGCACCCTCAGTTTCCATAAAAAACAGATTTGCTCTGGAGAAGGGAGCTATTACATCACCTGCTGCAACTGTGGCACCTGCTTTTAGGTAAAATGTTACTGGCATCATGTATTGCGTTACAGTGAAAACACTTATCTAACATTAGTTAAATATGAAAACACTATATCGAAAACGTTAGTCTGTGACAACATCTGTACTACAGCACAAGTAGTAAAGAGCTAGAAGCAAAAGTTTAGTGACTAGAGGAACAGGCCAGAAGTCTTGATTTTTAGGCTGTTGCCCTGTCTCTAGTGCCAAAGCATGGGCTAGCAGAAGTAATTAGAGCAGGAGACTGACAGGCAAGACTCCTGAGTTCTCTTCCTGACTCTGGGAGGGAAGTGTTGCTTTCTGGTTAGAGCTGGTGAATAGGAGTCCAGACTCTTCAGCTCGTTCCCTGGCTCTGGGAAGGGAGTTTAGTCTAGTAATTAGAGCAGGAGGGCTGTGAGTCAGCAAACCATGCATAACCTCAGTGATTTTGACAATGAGGCAAAACATGGCAGTTTCAATTGAGAGCCTCCGATGAAAGGGGATATTTATATATGCAAAGAATTAGAAACTCGTAACAATTGCGCTGTCGGTGACCAGCCTTACAAAACATGCTACTTTACAATGACTGTCCAGCTGCCAAACACTTGCAGGAATGAGTTGCAGGCTTTTAAAAATAATTGGAAATAGAGATGTATTTGCAGACTAAACTTACAGTAACAAGGTGCTGAGAGGAGGGACTGTACTGGACTTGAGTCCTTGAAAATAATGACAAGCAGGGGAGAGACACAAGCCTGTCCCTTATCCTGCATTTGAGGCTCACATGGAAAGATGGTTAACTCCAGCCTCAATATCTGACCTTGACAAATGCCAAGCTTCTGATGCCCTAGAGAGAAGAACAGACCATCACAGAGATCCTCCCTGCACAACTGCAGCATGCTCTGAGAGTTATATTAAGGGTGAGTGTTGGCCTGGCAGCAAATCCAGGCTCTAGGTGCAGATTTCCTAACAGGAACATCTCAGTCACACTAGTCTGCCTGACACTACTGCAGTCAGAGAGGTAATAGAGGAGGGAAGAAACAGGAGAGAGGGGATGGTTTGGAGCTGGAGTTAAAAATCAGGCCTTCCACATAAGGACGGAGAGCATTTGCCAGAACACCCAAGAAATAATAAAGAGGAGGGTTTATTTAACCCGGAAATTATTGCCTAGAAAACAATAATTAAACATCAAATAAGGAAATGAACTCAGCAGGTCAACAGGCAGGATTATGCCATCTCCTTCAGGATGGGGTCTATGGCACATTGTAGCCACAACTGCCCCTTGCCAGAGACCTCCCAAAAGGATGCATCTGGAATGAATCCACAAGAGACCAGCTCACAAAACCAAGCTGATGGTTCTAAAAACCTGTGCATTGTATGGATCTTAAGGGGCAGGCAAGAACCAAATCCTGAAGATATTACTGATGTCTTATTCATGGAAAACACAGGCCAATGCCAAAAGTAACTTTGTTTGAGAAAGGCCCAAGTACACAGCAAGCAAGTTCCCCCTAAAAGCCAGGGGCAGGGCTTATTGCATTTCTGGACTATTTCTTTGAACTTCAAACCAACACTGACTTTTCTCTTCCAAATGAAAGGGCAGTGTGAGACGGACTTGACTCTGATCTCACATCCATCATGCACCAGCCCAACACAATAGAGTTACTCCTGGTGAGAGAAAGATCACAAGCAAGAACAAACATGATACAGGGGAAATCTCAGGTACAGTCCCAAAACCTTTCCTTCAAAGCCTCTTCCAGTTTAGGCAGAACAGAAAGGCAGGCAGGCTGGTGAAAATAACTTATCAATCTTGTTCTTCTGGAGGGCTGCATTTGTCACAGCAAAACTGAGTCTGGTGAGGCCTCAGACCAAGATCCAGAGGCATTTTTAGCCACTGGAGGTCTCCTTTGTCTATACAGCATGTAAGAACCAGACAAGGCAAAGAGTCCCAGAGCAAGACTGAGACACAATGAGGATTGCCTATACTGTTAAAAAAGCCCTGTTGGAAGGAGCACATATAGACAGATTCTAAGTACTGCTGTTTGGCTTCTAGCTTCATACAAAACTTCATAGGGGGGATGAGGGAAAGAAAAGGAGAGGAAGAGGAGGAGGTGCCATGATAATTTCATTTAAAACTAATTAAGCTGTGTTTGAGTTCCAGCATTAACCAAGAAGTACAGTACAGTGCTGGCTTTCTGAGGGCAAAAGTTTAGCTGAAGAATTTTAAGTCTCTTGTTGAACAGACAGACACAAGGCAGCTGATGTCAACCAGGATGTGCAGCGATAACTACGAGGAGAATTTGATCCAGTCTTCAATTCTGAAAAATTGTCCATGTTTGCCCTCCCGTTCTGCTTTCCTGCGTACAGCATGCCCTCTGGTATGGGGAAGGAGGGCAGAGTTATACGTTCTATGGATCCCATTCAGTCCTTCAGTAGTCCCATCTCAGCCAGTGGACTTTCACTGGTCCTAGAGGAGAATCAGTCTCTATATTCCAAAGCCAAGTCACTTGTCAAAATGCTACTGTGCAAATCCTGTTCCCAGTGCCTTGTCTGAGCAGTTGGACCAGCCACGGGGGTCTGTCCTGATGAGTGCTAGAGACATCCTCCCACCCATCCACCTCCCTCAAACCAGAAGCACAGCTGTTCTGCAGACACTGAAATAGCTCTTAGGTTGGAGATGCACTTGTGTGCACCCATCCCTACTCTCATGGAGAAGCTGCATTCTGTGCACTTTAATGCAAGAATGAGCTCCCCACCCCATGTAACTGGTTTGTAGAATTGCATGTGGATTCATAGTCCCATAATACAGAAGCCCAGAAGACACAAGGAATGTCACAGGAGGCATGGTCACACACAAAACACCGGCATGGGAAGCATGCACATGGCATTTTTTTGCATCCAACAAAAATTATGGCTCCATCACCACATTAGTTGTTTGACAATTATAAGCAGAGATATCTCATAGGACTCCATCCAATCACATATACTACAGCCAGCACTGAATTGCAGCAAGTTCTGGTGTGGAACATACAGACACAATGCTCATGAGTTTTGGACTGCATATATAGGAGAATACTCTGTACAGCTGTAGTTGCAGAAGGAGTTAAGGATAGCAGAAAGTAATTACTAATACTACAAGCTGGCTAAGAAAATGGAGCTTAATGCCTCTATTTATACCAAGAACTGTAATGGTTTTAAGTGGGCAGGACCTAAGTTTTCCATTTAATGCAACACCTACATTTATAATATAGATTTTCTTTTGGCAATGAAGCCCCTGATTATTTTTTAATTAGAACCCAGGCTATGCTTCTTATCAGATTATAATCAAGATATATTCTTATGGTAGGTCAAAATTTGGACCAACATTACTTGTCAGCATCTCTTTTAATTCCACTGCTGCCACTAGGCCCTTCAACAAGATGTTTCAAAGTTTGTTCTTAATTGGTTTCATTTTTGCCTCATAAATGATTCACCATGCTGGTGCTGCTTAAGAAAGAGGGTTATGACAGAACATGGTTGGAAGAGGTTTCCTTTCCGACACAGCAGCATTGCTGATAAAACAGAACAGCACAGCCTGCAGGGAGGAAGAAAATGACTGATACAGGGCAGTGGGGCTAGGGTGTAATGGAAACTCTTAGGGTTACCAAGGGAAACATCAGCTCTGGTGATGGGGGTTTCTCTCCAAGACCCTGATCCTGAATTAAGAACTACACAGATGTAGGACACTCATGGGAGGATCAGGACCTACCTTGAGAACAGATGGAGCCTGACTGGTATACACTGCACAATGTGGATGGTTACTAGGGTCAACAGTTCATCGGTTCAGGGCCTGAGCTCTGAGAGAAAGGTGTATTCAAAGATCCTATAATGGAGACAGGAAGCATCTGCAGATAGACACTGTTTGGACCCCAATGCACATATGGTGGGATCAAGTGCCAAAGACTCGCACAGAACTCCGTGTTGCTACATTTCCTGTTCCATCAGCTTCTTTCAGGCTGGGATCCCAGGGGCTACTGCACCCAAGAACGGGGATGCAGATGTGGTGCCACAGGCAGAGAACTGAGAAGGAAGTTTAGGGTCATCACCCATGACACCCAAATCTCCAACATGCTGCATAGATTCCATGGTTTCCCAGGTCTGGGGTGGCCATGGCTTACACGACTGATGCTGCAGGAGGAACAGGGCACTCCCCTTCTCAACCCTGACAGAATAATCAGGGAAGGGACCCTGGCCTGATTCCCTTCTCAACCCCTAGCACAGCTGTTACAGCAGCAGAGAGCAATCCCACACCTAACTATACCACCCTAAGGCTCCTATTTTCATCTTGCTTAATACTGATTCATGTTGTTGCAACTCCACTGTCACCCTGGCTTACGATACCACGTCCAGGATTACAATCAAGCCTTTGTATAAGCCTTGACAGCTCTTGATATGCTTTGATCAGTTTTCTAACACATGGTGTTTTTCTTAAAGCCCCTGCTCCTGGAATCATGTGATTATAGGGAAATCACAGATTTCATTTAATAACAAAGTCTGCAGCCCTCATTGCCTGCAGAGCAAAGCTGGTAAATGTGATCACTAACGGTTCAAAGAACAGATGGGAAATAAAAAGAATGCAACGCTCATTGTTTTTAAAATCCCAGTTTGCTGTGGCCTGGCAAATGGTTTCTCAACAGTAATATTGACATTTTCAAAAAAAAAAACCCACCTAAACTCAAAAGAAAACTTTTTATCCTTTTAATGCAAAGGCCCCTTTGCCTTTGAGGCAGGGACTCATGTGGCACATGGGTGTGTTCAGTGTATACTGCAGCACAGGAAACAAAAAGTGCAAAAGGGTTAAAAGCACATTCAAGTTCAGAGGCTCTCTGGGCTTTATTCCTTGAGTGTCTCTGAGCAACACAGGTAAAGCATATCTGTTTTGTCTGATCCATCTCAGGACAAGAAACTCTACGAAAGTGGAATAACACTGAGCTAAAACCAGTATAAAGGAATGTAAAATCAGGCTTTAATTTTGGTTCCAACTGTGCTGCCCACTTTCTTCTGGCTGCTGGTAGAAGCCTCTTTGCTTTGAGTACAAGAGGAGCAGCTCAGATAAGCCCATGACAGCCCTCAGCCTAGGTAATTGGTACCAAAAGTGTATATGTTGCTCCTCATCCACTACAGGAAGCAATGAAGGCTGGTGCATACCAAACCGCATGGCTCCTGGGCTTAGAAAACGGGCCCGGGCCAGTCTATCTAGAGAACTAGCCCTTCCCCAGTCCAGGCTAGTGGACCTGTGGGCTCTGTGAAATGAATTGTTGTGATCCCTCCACTCCCTAATGAACTAAAAATGACCTCTCTGGATCAGGGCTGAAGCACAGCAGATGGGAGAGGCTTGTGCTACAACCATTTGGTGGATAAACAGAGGTCGGAGCCAATCAGCAGAGCGGTGTTCCTAGCCACCCCCAGCCCACCCTGGGAAGAGGAAACACGGTCTGTTCCACAACATTCACTTGCCCTTGAAGACCCGGCACCCACTCTAATCAACCTTCTTCTAACATTGACCCAGAGGCTGCGGCTCCACTGATGTATTAACTATGCTCATTTCCATGGATCTGCGAGGGTGTGCGTGACTCACTGTGCTGCCTGGCTTCTACAGGAAAAAGCAACCATGGGTCTGGTACTGAAGCTCCCCCATCACAGTCTGGAGCTTGTAGCCAAGTCTGCCGACACCCTCTCGCCATCTCTGACACAGGCCCCTCTTCCAGCCCAAGGAGAGCAGAGCTCAGGCACGTAGCAGCTGCTGCAGATGGGCATGCAGTGGTGTGGAGACAGCCTGCATAAGACAGACAGCTGTTGAGGTACGCATCTGCATGCTAGCCTGCTTCTGGAGGACTAGGGAGAGGAAAGCTCCTGGTAGACAGTCATACCCCGACTCCTCTCCTCTCCATGACTGGCAAAGGCAGCTGGTCAGAAAGGGAAACAGATCAAAAGGCTTCTGATTATGGGAGTGAAGGCATGAAGGTAATCCACGCTAAGCAAAAGCTTTGACCCTGAAGGGCTCTGTCATGCCTCCCTTGCCTTCCCTTGAGCCCCCATTCTATTCAAGCAGCTTTCTAAACACGTTCTCCTCCCATTGGCACAGGGTTGGCATTCAGGAGGCTAAATGACTCCCTGTGTCCTTTCCCTACACAAATACAGCAGAGGAGCTACCATAATTGGGTCCTAGAGGAACAGAAGACAGAGCAATAGGGAGGCCTTCAATAAGTGACTTGAGGCACTGCCAAGCTAGGACAGCTCCACACACCTGCTCCTCCAAGGGCCCAACCCTGAACCACCAAAGTCAGAAGTAGCTAAAATTACTTCAACGACTTGAATGTGAGCATGATCCTGCCTGGAGATCCAGCTCCCAGATGCCTCAGGACCAGGGGGATGAGAGAGAATGCCTTCCCTTAGCCCTGCACATAGGCAGGACAGAAATCAAGGCAGGCTGCAGCATTTTCACCACTGACCAAAGAACTCACGTTGCAAAATATTCAACAACAGAGTGAGTTGTACCCTGAGCTGGTGCAATCGGTGAAGCTTCACTTGTGCCAGTGGGCCTGCCCTGATTTATACCAGCTGAGAATCCATCCCTCTGACACAACTCCATTCAGTCTGGGAGACTGCAGAAGCATCACTGAAATGCAGCCACCTCTGGGGTTCACCAACATGGGGCAGCACTATATTGCAAATTTAGCACTGGAAATGAAAAATACTGTTGAATCCCCAGGGAAGTATACGGGGTGATGGGGAAGATGGGTAGGGAAGTATAATTTAAATACTGACACTGGACTCTGGCACAGAGATCAGCACTAAAGTCCCCAGGAAAGAAAAATTCTTCCCTTCCTGTATATGATGAATTCCCATGAACAGGTAAGGGCAGAACATGCAGGATAACATAAGTGCTGGAATAGATGGGCCATTCTCAGATGCTACCAATAATCCTGATTTATAATTCCTGGTTTATGTTCTGGTAGCACCCACAAGCCCTGAAAGATGACTGGGGCCATATCAACTCCCAGCAAGAAACAGTTGCTGCCCCAAAAAGCTTGTGATCTGCAGCAAGACAAGATACAACAAATATATGTAAGAAACCAGCAGAGGGAAGATGTCAGTAGCAGTGACAGAAACAACAGCCATGAATGATGTTGCTAATCCTTGCTGGCTGCCATTCAGGGAACCCACAATGAAAACAAATGGCAAAGCCTGGTACGTGCATAGCCACCACTGCCAGTATCTCCCACCCTGGGTGGCAAAACCTAGACACCAACATTTATATTTAACCACCTAAGTAAGGGGACAGATTTCCAGTAATGCTGTGTACCCAGAATCTCCTCTGGAGTTCAAGCCAATGGAACTGAGCTCCTCTGAAAATCAGCCCCATGCACAGACTGAGGCATCTAGATTTAGTCAGCCAAGTTCATGAAAGCTCTCCTAACCTTTTCTCACATAATCCCATGACACTGGGTAATGGACGTAGGGGTCTGACATGTGGGCTGAAGCTGTGTCCTAGGATAGGTGCTATGTGCCAGCAGAAGAAGAAGGTGGCCTGCATCTACAATCCCTTCCAAAACCAATGAGGCTGGGATGGCCAAAAGGAGTCTGGGATTCAAAACAGGAGTGGGAACTTGACCCTTTTTAGAAATCCCAGCTGCTGTGCCCAGCACCACACCACACAGTGCCCTAGGGGTCAGACTAAGCTGAGCGGGCAGAGGAGGATTGTTGAACATTTGCCAAAAAAAGCTGCCTCAGGTGCAGAACTAAGGGGGAGAGCTAGTGAGCCAGAGGCCTATGAAAACCATGTTAAAGGAGGAGAATGGGCCCTGCTCAATTCATAGCTTTTCATATGCAGATATACCAAAGACACTGAAACCATGGCAGTTCCCAGGTGGGCATGGACCACTGAACTGCACAACAGCCATGGTTCACAACAGGTGCTAGTTGAAACAGGAGTTAATTCGGGGAGGTCCCATGGCCTGTACTGTGCAGGAGGGCAGGAAAATTGATCACAATGGTCCCTCTGTCCTTATAATCTGAGGATCTGTGAACATACCATATCTGTAGCCTTGAATGTGATGTAAAATGAAAGTAAAAACATTAAAAATCCCTCTGAAACACACCCCTCCTCCCCTCCAGAATGTGCAGGATTTAATAGCACCTTTCACTGGAACATCTCAAAGTGTGTTGCCATGTTCAACCTCACAGCACTCCTGGGAGACAGCTATTATTATTCCTGTTTTCCAATTGGGAAACTGAGGCAAGGAGCCATGACATGAGACAACTCAAGGTTAGACAACGAATCTGCAGTGAAGCTAGGAGTCTCATGTTCCACTACCTTGATCAAATCAGTAGGCAAACTGCCTCACTTAGGCCATTTACTTCATGCTGGAAAAATCCCAGCCCAGGTACATTTTAATCCACCAGCCCAATTACAGTGGTCAAGATTTTCAGAAGTGATTAGTCATTCTGGATGTTTCTTATTCTTTCACACAACTTAATAGACCTTAGAAAGGACATGGCATGAAAAGCATGGGGGCTGAAATTCAGTCCCCTTTAGGGCATCTCATGTTGGATATCTAAAAGCTGAGGCAACCAAAATTGCCAGCTGCTTTTGAAAATTCTCTGATACGCTTTATCTAAGCATAAGCAGCTGGAAGGTGCGGAGGCTGGGCTGGCTGTCAGGGGCACTATCTTGGCCAGTAATTACTACTTTCATCCATGCTCAGCCATTTTTCAATGTCCAGAGCACTCCTCTGCATAAAAAAGACAGTGTCTGAGCCAAGGCCCGAAGGGGAGGGGTTGATGTCCAGCACAACCATCTTGGAAGTCTTCTCTGCACACAATAGAGGTAATGCCACCTCTCCCAAAGGTTACTGCTTGGCTCTGGGGCATGGAGCTTTCCCTTACTAGGTCACCCTTTCAGATATGACCCATGTTGGAACTCACTGGGTGAAATAATCATCTGATGGTCATTGTGACAAGTGAGTTTGGTGGGTCCATATCTGGTTCCTAATGAAAAGGTTAGGGTAGCCCGTCACATTTATCTTTAGTTGCACCTGCCAAGGTGGTGAATTACCGTATTGTTTGAACCTTCTCTTGTTTTTCTGTTTCTACTTTTTGCTTGGTCAGCTTATAGTCTTGAGCTCACTTATGTATCATTTCTTGTTTCAGTATGAAGCTCACAACTATGGCCATCACTAACCAAGGCAACCTCAGCAGACCCCAATGAGCAAGCAGGGCAAGCAGCTTTATCCCAATGGTGCAGGGCTGTGACATGCCACAGATTCGATGGCTGAAATTGGACAAAGCCTGCCCTACACTGCAATGAACAAAGGCCTTTACTCTCCAGATATCATTTTGGCCTCTGTAGCCAGCCCTGAACTTAACTGTATGAAAACTGCTATTAAGAAACACTGGCAATGAGGCTTACTGAAGCAGGAGCTAGTGAGAGATCACATCCTTATCATGAAATCAAGATAAACAACAAAGGCCCACATAGCACTACCCCCAAAATTAACCCAGGAAGACAAAGTTCAGCTTTGCCTGGAAGGAAAGTTAACATGGAACGGGTGGGGAGAATGAGACCATTCCAGTCTCCAGAAAAGACACAGCTCCTGTCCTCTTGCATTTACCACCCAGAACAGTCGGCAGTTTCAGCTGCTCTGATCCCAGTGGCTGTCACGAGAACAGGGTGACAGATGGTCTCTGGGCCAGACTTGACGTACAGGATCTAAGTGTTTAAAGGTGACCTGCAAAGCAAAAAGTGGGTCTGCGTCCTTTCCCCAGAAAGCCCAACAGAATGCTTTTTAAAAGATATTTGCCATAAAAACACAGCTCGTTTAACTGGAAGTTTCTATGGATGACCAGAGAATTAGTAAATTTAAACATCTCCAATACCAAGGAAGGAAAAGATGATTTAATAAGGATGGGATTTTTATTTAACTACCCATTTCTTTTCAATGCTTATTCAACTGAAACGTCTGTCAAACAGTTATGAGAAAAACCCTCTGGGTGGAAAATCTCCTCTGATGGGACAAGTTTACATGGTTCAGAATAAGTCAACACCCTCCCAAACCCCTCAACAGAGTTTCAAAACATAACCACTATGTGCTAATGTATGAGAAAGAAACAAAAGCACCCTTAATTCATTCTATGGTCCAGTTGTATGAAAGCTGTAGCACTGGCTTTCAAATCAGATATGTCCCTGAAGGACCAGTGCATCCTGCCTTCACTGGAAGGGGAAGTTTATCCAACAAATCTTCGCTCGCCTCTAACGTCTATAACAGCATGCTTTGTGCATCCACTTGAGGTTCTTAAGCACTGCCCAAGCTTCACAACCTCCTGTGAGGTATGGCATAGATCACTGTTACGGCCCCTGTCTTACCCTGACGGAGATGGATGAACAGAGAAGTTACATGACATGCCTTACACATCAAGCTGGTGACAAGGGAGTAGAATGCACGGGGCCTATTTCCCAGCCCTGCTCACTAAGCCCCTGGGCCATGCTCCCACTGTATGAATTCAGCCTCCTAAGCATCCAGATTTGTGGACGATTTTCCCAGTCTCTGCAGCACTAATTAGTGCACTCACTAGCTGCCCTTCCCTGCAGCCAGGTGGGAGACTGCAGCTAGAAAGAGAAGCTCCTCATGGAATCGGTTCCTAGAAACCGGCAAGGACTGCAGGGTCATTAGTTCTTGTCAGCCCCTCGCCAGGCCTTTCATACCCAGCATTCATAGTGGAGGTGAAAGAGCCCTCTGCATTCCCCATCCCCTCTGGTCACCAGGCTGATGATGCATGCAAACTGCTTCAGCTACAGCATTAAGGCCAACAGAGCAGGGCTAACCCACAGCAGGGGGCAGGCAGCTCTCCTTGCTGAGCTTGGGTGCACAAGGAAATGGCTGGTCCTGGTGATCTTGCATTAGTGCTTGGATTGATGCTGAAAGGGAGGCTCCTAGTCATGTCTATTACATGTCCAGTGGGAGAATGTAGGCAAACTGCTGGGCAGCACTGCACTGTGTGAATTTTTACATCAGTGCAAAGCACCAGTGTTCAGAGCGTGGGACTGGGATTTGCGACACCTACGTTCTATTCCTGGTTCTCACCTTGTGCATGATCTTGGGCCAGCCTCTGTTTCCCTCTGTGTCTCCTTATGTGTCTCCACACCCTTAGACTGTAAGCCCTTTGGGCAAGGACTGCTTCTTTCTATCTGCTTTTACAGATTTGCACTGCTGCAAATGACTCCATCAGGGCAAAAAGAATCAAAGCCAGACATTACCCAAAGGAGTGATTTCCTCTCAAATCAGTGGTAAACAATGTTCACGGCACCTAACATGCAGTTCCACTTGATTTCAAAGTGCTGTACAGCCATCAACTATCTCCACAAAGGGGACACGGGTCAGGATTATTAGTCCCACTTTACTGATGGGGAAGACTGAAGTATGGAGGTGAGGTGACATGCCCAAGGCCACATAGTTGGCCAGTGTCAGCGATGAGAATGCAGGGATTTCTAGCTTCTGCACTCACTCCGCAAGTGAGTGCATTCATCCATCACTCAGACATTTTTTGATCTATTACCCACCTCCACAGCAGAGAAAGCAAGACAAGAAATTTTCAAATAGCCCTGCAAAGGACAGATTCAGTTGACTTTGCTCTACAAGCATGCCCCCATGCACCCCATTGAAATTGCAGGCTATGGACTGAAATGTGTGCGCAAAAATCCTTCTGCAAGTGGCTTGCACATGCAGCTACAGGGTAAAGCTCACGGATCAGGCATTGATTTGTATAAGCAACTAACTGGATGCATCATGAGCCTTCAGCTCCAGCAGCAAAGTCATTCTATGTTGTTCCAGCCAACATCTTTGATTTTTTTCAGTGTTCTGAATGTACATTTCCCTGTCAGGCTTCTGGGTTTGCAAGCAGAGTCAGAGAGAAGCCAATACCACTGGTCTCCTCACCAGTGTGTTGGCAGATTGGCATGCTGGCATTTAGCTGCCAGTCAGCATTATGTCTCCTTGGGTAGAGGGTAGGTGTGAAGTGACTGTCAGCCTGTTTCACAAGTGGGCAAGAAAATGGCTTTCTCCCACCAGAGAATACCTTTTATAGGATTTTGCAACTCACCGTTTCAGCTACCTCCGCCCCCTGACACGCATGTGGGCACACATGCTTTTGGGGCATGGCAACTGTCTCTGCACTATGGTGATGTAGTGATGGTAGGTTTCAGTGAGAAAGGAGAACTCTGTAGGCTCAATGTGTCCAACGTGAAAGCTAATGTTTTCTGATTATCAGATAATCTGGAACATGCACATGAACATGATGTCAAAACCCAACCTTCACAATGTAAGGACTTGTCAGAATAGTATCCAGCCATCAGCTAAGACATCCCAGGGTGTCACTGTCAACTCACCTTGGCAATGCTCTTCCAGCACAACCTCCACTAGACCCACCTCCCGTAGCCTCCCCTTCTCCTCAGTGTTCCACTTCCCTAGACCGTGGCCTCCTGTTTTTCCTCTCTGCATCTGGCCCCCCAAGTAAATTCCACCAATCCTGTCATTCCTGTAATGCCTCTGTCCTGATGACTCATAATAACATCTACCTTTGCACCCCCAGTTGAAGCCCCCAGCTTTCCCTGTCTTTCCTCATGGCCTCTTGGCCACTGCATATAAATCAGCACAACCTGGTCTATTTTTCTACCCGCCTACATCCTGTCAAAACCCCCCTTCTTCACTGACAACCTCAACCCCAGTACTCCAGCTCCCAGGTTTGGAGCTCTGTGACTCCTGTTTCCTTCCCCCCCTCCCATATAGACCCTTCCCCAAGTAGAACATTGCTCAGATCCACCCTATCTTTTCCATCTCTGTTAGGAAAGGCTCATACCAGTTTCTCTCCTCCACTCCTCCAGCACTCACCTAAATTAACCCTCCTCTCACGTGGCTGATAGACACCTTTCCCTTCCTCAAGTCCTTTCACTGCTCCTGCCCTCCACAGAAAGCTCAAACTACTCCTCTTCTATGCATTGCTCCCTCTCCCTCTATTACACATAATTTTTATCTTTGACTCCTCACCTTTTCCCTGCATTCTGCCCACTCTTCATGTCAAGTAATCTTTTTTACTCCACAAAGTAACTCGTTTCATTGACACTGATTTGCATCCTCCTCCCTTCTGCGTGGGACTGCTAGGATACTCTTGGTATGTCCTCATGGACCTGGAAGCTGCCTGGAGCCAGACTGCCTTTGGAAAATGTCTCTAATGCATCATGCAAAAGGATGGAATTATGGAAATGGATTACACAATTATTTCACAAGACTAAAACCCATGCAGGGTACCACACTGATAGGCCCACAAAGTGGCCTCCTCAGGCTCCTGAAAGAGCAGGAACAGCTCACCTATAAGCTTCCATCAATCTCGATTTGGCAGGATCAACTCCAGATACAGCTCCAGGTCTGTGGCTTTTTCAGCCGTTAGTCTCTCAGCTGAGACTGACAACCAAAGGAGCTTTCTAAGGCCACCGAGAATGGTGGCTTTGGGGATAGGATTGTCTATCCAACAAGCTCACCTCATTTCATATATTTCAAATGACAAAATCTTTCAATCTACTGATCTAGGCTAGACTTGAACTAGCAACCCAACAGAGAAAGGAACCGTTCAGCCCTGCTGGTCACAATATCCTTCTAGTCTCTTTAAGCTCTATGCATCTCCCCATCTAGCCATTGGGAACTTCCCGATCCCAGATCAACTAAGTTTGGGTCTGCAGCCACCTTTCCACATAATGTGATACTCCCCTTTCAGAAAGGAGGGTACATTTTATTATCAGAGCACAGCACTAACACTTTAGAAGACGGTCACTGTCCCAACAAGTTTACAGGCCAGGAACGAAGCCAAGACTTAATACTGGGACATAATATTTCCTACTGTTAGCTTCAGTGGGCAGTTAGTGCTTGAGAGAATCAGGCCCCAAGCAGGAGACATCAACAGGGAATACACACACCCAGCAGAAGGATGAGAGGGAAGGGATAGGTGGGTTACCCGTAGTGAGCTGGCATAAGGATCATTTTGTCACAGGTACATCTCCTTGGGACCACAGACATGCAGTTTCTGAAATACTGAAAACATTTTATTCCAAAGAGAAGATAGGTTTCATCACCTTGTCTGGGGTACAAACCGCTGCTAGCACCAAGCTGTTCTCCCAAGTCTGACACGGGTATACAACCACACTCACTTCCATGCCCATCTCCCTCAAATCCTCTCTTTCCCTGCTCACCATTACCTTTAACTTAACCAACAGGGCAAAACCACTCAAGAGTTAATTTCCAACCATCTCCAATTTTGTACAGTGAGACCATCTGTTGCCCCCCCCCCCCCGCCCCCTCCAAGCAAGAAAAACACCAGATATAATAAAAGCCAGTAGGAGAGTCCCTAAAGCCACTGCCTTTCATTCCTGTTCCACACGCTTTAGCCAAGAGAGGGCTAATCCCAAATGAAGCATGGCCTCTGTTCTAAAAAGTCCCTTGCAAACTTCCTATATCGGATGCTGAGTGCAATGGTCAGACAAGTCTGGGCTAAGCAGTGTTGGGATTGTATTTCATGCACAAGCACAATGCTGTTGTGCTTAGGCTTTACAAACTGCAGGAAGGTGTACAAACCCCACGCTCATTAGCAACGTGTTGGGGAGATTTATGTTACAAAAAAATGTAGGGGCCTGATTTAGAAAGATACAGAGCACCCGCAGCTCCAATTGGCTTTGATCTCCTCTAACTTGCAGTGGTGTAAATCAGGAGTGACTCTAATGAAGTCAGTGGCGCTATAGCAAGTAGGAAGAGAATCATGGCCTAGCCAGCTGGAACAGCCTGTCCTCTCCGCAGACGCTGTGTGCCTTTTAACGTGCGGTTTCAACTCCATTTCTTCCACAGTGCCGACATCCCAGTGAGCTGCTGACCAGCTGTACATACTGGCACCCCCTCCCACGTCTCCTCATCTTCTCACCCCCTCTGACTCCTGCACCTTAGTGTTCTGAATCCTTCACTGATGTAAACTGGCCATACAAATTTACATCTGCTCATGATTTGGCCTTCTGACGATACCCCTCCCGCTGTAACTACTGGGAGTTTTCAGACAGCTCAATGACCCTGTTACACAATTATAGCTTACTGCACTGTAACACTCACAAGGTCTTGTTTCAATTTCCCTTACCTTGGGTACCTCCATGAATGGATTTACTCCTGATTTACACCAGAAGAAGGGAAGCATCAGGCCTAAAGAACTGTCGGATCAGGAAAAGACCATCTGGACTAGCAGGGTGACCCTTTTAGCTTTTCTTTTAATCCCACCTTACTGCTTCCCCAGATAAAAAGACTGGCATAATGCTTCCGTAATGGCCCCAGCACGTGACCTTGTTGGGGCCGGGGGTAACTCTGCGGGAGCTGACAGAGTGAATCCAGTGTGGGCTTGACTGACAGGAAGCTCTGACCCCAGTGCCTCACACTGATGCCACAACAGTGCATCAGGCAATGACTCCAGGGCAAGGATGAATTTTCCTAGTGGACATTTCTTGGACTCCCTCCTACTGTCACTTGTCAAGGCCACTTCCTTTAGCATCTGGAGTCTAGATGTTTATAACTTTTCAACAGTGAGCAGGAGTGACAATATCTTCACCCTGGTGATGTACCAAAGCCAACTTGTTCATTCTGCCTCAGTGTGCACCACATAAAGGGATTGTCCAGCTCATCACGGAGTCACACGTGCAAGCACAAGCTTTCCAGCAGGTACCAGATTAAGCCTAAGACAGGGATCCAGCCAGAGAGGAGAAGAGGCTTTATCTGATGAATATTCAACATGCAGCTGAAATTCCAGGTCCCCAGCTAATCCTTAAAGATCTTTACTCCATGGGGAATCTTGGGTTGGTTAGTGGGATGCAGGATCAGAGAAGCTCAAAATGGAAAAGACCGCATAGTGCAGATTATGGAGTCCACCCCCCGCAAGAAGAAAGGCTCAAAGACAGGACTTATTTGCTACTGCATTACCAAACGCTCACATTTACTCTAAGTGTTTTCCAGCATTCTCTGTTGAGTTAAACGTCCTTTCAGATTAGCTGCCAAGGCTCTGGACTTTCAGCTGAGTGTCAGTTATTTGCAGGATTAGACTAGTCACAATTACTAAGACATTCAGTGCTGGTGCAGGTGAAGAGACGACAGCTGAACTGCTTCCATTTTAAAAATCCACAGCCTGTTTGCTTGGTACTTGAAAACATTTTGAGAACGGCCAGCCCCGCTCTTCCCACAGCACAGCCATAGCCTCAGCCTTCCTTTGTTGCTTCAGTGAGTCTGTTTCTCACGGGCAGAGGGAAGAGAAAAATAATATCTTTTGAAACAGAAAAACGGGACCACAAGATCTGGCAGGAGGTCCCCTAGGCCATCTAGGCCTATTCTAAAAGTGACTAGATTTTGTGTTGATGGTGTCCATGGGAGGTGAAAACTACAAGAGTCTACTACGTACGTTCAGAGAAGACAACGGGACACTTTCCATTAAAGTCCAGTGGCACAAGACTGAGCCATGACACAGGCTTTAGGGCTGTTGACTTTGCCTCTCCAGAGGTGCTGGGAGGATCTCAGAAGATATGCTGAACCTCAGTTTATTAGACACATTTCTACATGGTACAAAAGTGATATTTAGAAATCACTTAGTTCTCCACCACCATTGAAGATGCCGCCACCTCTGGGTTAGAGCATGGCCACTGTTTCACATCTAACAGTAATAGGTTTAAAAAAAAAAGCAGCATACAATCCTAAATCCTACTGAAGCCACAAGGGAACTTTAGGAAGCTCAATGGAATTCCTCAGCTTGGAGTTGGGCCAGGACGCCTCTTTGCTCAAAGCCATGGACTCTTTTAACAGTTCAATCTAAGCACGTGAAGCCTTAACTTTAGGCCTTATCGAAAAGACAGTGCTCCCAGTAATGCAGCACTTCTCTGTAAAATGGGTCCATGCTGCCTCCACAGAAACCCACCTGCTACCTCAGCACTGATCGTTTCTCATCTGGGCACAGACCCTGCATGGCTAGGATCACAGACAAAGGTGTTGCTTCTGGAAACACTCATGACCTGCATCTTCCCCTTTCTGCAAGTTGGAACTGGCTGAGAGCAGCAATAACAGCTGCAGCCTTTTTCTCATCCGGACTTCTGAGATTCAGGCCTGATCTGGTTACCTTCCTCTGCTATCGCTGCAGTGCACGCAGAACAGCAAGGGCAGCCTGGAGCTGCCCCAGCCTCCCCAGATGTACTGAGGTACCCCAGGCAGTGCATCCAGCTGCACCCCACTGGAAGCAAGAGATAGCAGGAGGAAGGGCCCAACACACAGGCACTTGGGAGCCCAGAATTCATGTCATGCCCTCCTTTATTTCTGATCCTGACAGGCTATGTGCCAATGCCCCTCCATACCTCTTCCCCCTCCCTATCACATAACCCACAACACAACAACAAACTGCCAGCCATGTGAATTCACCCCATTTTAATCTTCATGGTACATCAGCATGAAAAAACTTGGCTGTTTTGTCTTAATCTTTACCTCAGGTCATATTTACTAATCCTTTCACTAATCCCCCAACGCCTTCACAAATAAAAGGCCTCATCCTGCCTGGAGCTGAGCATCTCCTGAGAGGTTCTGAGAAGCTGTAATTCCCACTGGAGACAAGGGGAGGTGAAAAGGCTATGCACCTTACAGAATCAAGCCTGAAAAGTTCACTGGGGAGAAAAGACATAAATCCCAGAACACATCAAACCAATGCAAAGACGCCAAGGTGTCTCCATGCTGCTGCTTCAGTCTTCAAGGTGACACTCTCCCTCCCTGTCATGACGGCTAACGAGTAGAGGGGTTTTTTAAGGGTTCTCATTTAAAGAAACAACACCTAAGCACCGCAAAAAGGGAAACAGAGTTACAGGAGGGGATCTGAAGCCAGCGGAGAAAGAATGTACAACATTCATTTCCCTCCTCTAATCTCCGCAATTCATTTTAGCTTATGAGCTTTCAACATTTAAACAAAGAGGACAATAAATAATCCGCTTCTTAAAAGGTACTTGGGAAAATAAGTGTGAGGCTGCATTACTGCTGCTTCATTTGGATCGTGGCAATGGGCACAGACCTGTTAGCTCTTACAGTGCATCTCCCCAAACCCGCGGTGGATGTTCTACAAGTGATGAACTACAAGGGTAGTTCCCTAGGGTACATTCTCCAACGTGCTGGCCAATCCCACCTGAAATGCCCAATGCAACAAGGCCGCCATAACACTCCTTGGGAGGTTTCTTCTCACTCTGAGACTGGGACCTTATGAAAAGTTACTGGTGTTGATTCTGAATATCTCTTTGCTCCATTTCATCCTGTTAATCCTAGTTCTATCACCTTGAAACTCTCCCTCCTTGGGGTCTGGCTTGCACCCTGCAAATGAAGCAGGTGGTTAGTGCCTTCCCTGTAGTCAATGTTTAGCCAAGCGATAGTTCTGTTAACTTCCAAAGCTCTCATGCTCTTCATGCCACTGCTAAAGGACAGGCACAGCTCACTGACTTTCTTGGCCAGGTACTCACACACCCTGACAATAGAAGATGCTCATTAATACAGGTCAGTTCTCCCCAGCCTTGGTACTTGGGCTGGAAATGAACGTGTATTAATAAAATGCATCACTAAGTCAAATTCAATGCCTCTGCTATCATTATTTGTTAAGAGAAGTCCCACCTGAGCCCATGGTGCCACTGTGCCAGGTGCTGTACACTCAGGAGAGGATCTCTGCCCCAACCAGCTTACTATCTAAATAGCAAGAGGAGAAGCAGGCCCTTTTTACCCCTGGAAAACTGAGGCCCTTAAGGGCTAAGGGACTTGCTTAGGTCACACAGGGACTCTGCAGCCATATGTTATAAAACCTCCATCTCCTGAGTCCCAGCTACTGTTTTCAAGGCAAGACATCCTTCTTCACCGCCAGCATCACTGGTGGGGGGGAAGTCCAAGATGGACATTTGTCTCTATCCTCCCATGCCAAGCACTATGCCCTGGGTATCTTCTATGCTGTATCCAGGGACGAGGAGGCTCTCTCACTGGCATGCAGCTGGTTCACTCTGCTAACACCTCCTGGCATTGGTAGCAATGCTTGGTGAGGGACAGCAGAATGCGGGGGATGCCTGCAGTCCATTGCCAGCTCTGCTACTGACTGACCATGGTGTCCCTGTGTAACTTACCCTCTGTGCCTCAGTTTCCCAATTGGTAAAGCAACAAATCTTCCCTGTCAAATGGAGCTGCTGTGAGGCTTCACGGGGATATCTGCAAAGCACAGATGGCTGACCAATTCCTATTTGTTCGTCTGAACACCACTCCTCCCGTTTGGGAATCATGCCCAACTCTTCAAGAGGAAAGGGAGAGTCTGACTAGCGTGCATATACCTGCCAGCTCAGTCCCTCCATTTTGAGACCTTCCTCTCAGGCAAGCCAATTCCATACCTCAATGCTTCACAATGTAGCTTCACAAGGATCCAGTTCCCAGCACCATCCCCATGACCAGACACAAAGGCACTGCCTCGGTCTTGTTGCCCCCTAATGCAAATGCCCCCTGTCTAAAAGCATGACAGCAGCCACATCCCTGAACATGCTGCTGAGCCTGACTGGATGCACAGACCCTCTGGGAACTGCTGGGAGCAGGCAGAATGTCTGCATGCTCCCATGGGCTGTGCCCTAAAGCCACCATCAAGCCCTCGGCGTTCTGCTGGCCACAGTACACCTTGGAGCCTGCTGGCCTGTTGCACTCTGATGTAATGATTTTTTTTTTTTACTGTGCAATCTAAATTGTTTTGTCAGCAGCCCTGCAAGGATTGGAGCAGAATTACTGGGCGAGACAGCACGCGCTTGGACAAACCCACTGGCCGGCACGCCAGGCTGGAATTTGCAAGCTGTCCTTATTCATTAAGGTGCTAAAGCCACGCACCTCACTGCTGCAGTGCTCCGGAGCCAAACAAAATGGTAGCTGCAAAGCAGCCTAGGTCCTAGCAACTGGTCCTCCTGACTCCCTCACCCGCTGCCACCTACTGCCCCCGCTCCCAGGCAGGCCAGCTTTTCCCAGCCTCCCCCCAAAATCCTTCTGAGGAATAAAACAGACCCCAGCACCAAGGCTGAGATGGAGATATTCTATACCGCTGCGGATTTCCCCTTAGAGGCTGACCCATGGCTGTGTGGCCAAAGGGGCTGGGCTGGTAATGAGAGAGGAGCGTGCGGTTTGTGGAGTGCTCTGCTTTATTGACTGGTCGCATGGAGCCCTGTATAAATGGGGGGGTGGATGTGCCGTCAGTGCCGCTGGCGCCTGGAACTGGCACACCAGCCTTTTAAAAACCCAGCCAGCTGGGAGTATTCTTTTCCCCCCTGCTTTAAATAGCCTCGTCGGCTGCTCTGAGAACAGCTCGTTTGACAGACTCCGATGCCCCCTCTCTCCCCCGCCGTGGGGCTCAGTGCAGAGGAGGCCATTAGCGCTGGGGCAGCCGGAGGGCGTTCTCCGAGGAGAATAAGCCGGCCCAGCTGGCTCTGTTTCCATGTGGATCCTGCAAATGAGGTGAATCCAGGGGGCATCCTCCACACAGACAAGCCCAGCTGGTCAGCTCCCCCCTCACATCGTCTCTCAGGACAACAGGGCAGAGGTGGTGAGATTAGCGCTGGGAGGTGTCAAGCACTGAGACAGAGAATTAAAGGGTCACATTTTGAAGGGACTTGTGTTGCCTGTTTATGCCCCAGAATTTACTTGCCTTTTATGGGAGACA
Source organism: Alligator mississippiensis (assembly GCF_030867095.1). NCBI lineage: Eukaryota > Metazoa > Chordata > Crocodylia > Alligatoridae > Alligator > Alligator mississippiensis. Next base: position 44,584,908 of record NC_081832.1, read on the forward strand.
GATCCCCTAGCAACACCCAGGGCACGTCCCCAGAGTTCATCTCCCTGCTGCAGCAGGCCAGGTGGTGGTGTGGGCAGGAGGGCAGCGCCATGCCTCAGCCTCAGGGGTCGGTGGATATCTCTAGACAAGATTCCCATAGAAGAACACAGAGATGGGAGCCAGGCTCGACAGGCTGGTACCAAATGCACTGGCCTTGCCCACCCAAACCGAGGGAGAACTCCGTTTGCCAATACCATGAGTGGCTCTCTCAGCCCCTCATTGTCAACACATGCATGCAGGGCCTTTGCACAAGGCCACCTATGCAGGGCTCTTGCACGAGGTGAACAGCTTTGCCACTTGTGGATCAGGAAAATCCCATCCACCCAACTGGATGCCCACGTGGGCCTTCCCTCCTTCCTTTTACTTCCCACCATCCTGTCCCTTCATTAGACACCTCAGGACCCTTCCTCCTCCAGAACCAATGGGCAAAGTCCTCAATCAGTGCCTCCACACATAGTGCCAGCAGCACCCTGCACCTACCGTGGCTGATGACTTGGGAAACTCCTTGACTGTCCTGGTTACTAGCACTCATAGGAAAGCTGCCTTGCCCATGAACCCTGTCTATTGCTAGTCTCCCAATTTTAGAGATGACAGTCCCAATCCTGAGTGCAGCTACATCAGTGTAAACCCAAAAGTACCAAATTCAAACCAGTGAAGTTCTGGCACATTTACGCAGGAATAACTAACGGGGGAGCTGATCCCACACCAACTGTATTGATCTCTTCCCAAACTGAAGCCATCTCTAATCCTGTGCCCTCAGATGTCAATAAGACCTTTGCCACAAACTCCTCCCACAGCAGGACTGACTGACAAGTGCTCTCTTTTTAAGTGAGAACTAACCTGGCCTTTCCTTTCATCTCCAGTTCTTCAAGCCTGGCATCATCTGTCACCTTTGCATGACAGCAGCCTCCTCCATGCAACCGGCAACCCAGCCAGCCCAAGGGGTTCTTGACAGAGATCTAACCCGGGCCTACTCAAACAGCAGAATCCAGCTTTTCTTCTGCCTTCTACAGTTTTCCTCTAACAACTCATTCTCCCAACTGTCTTTTTCTGCTGCTCTTTCCATGATATTCTTCTTCTCCCCCACTCTGCAAAATGCCCAGATCTTTTCCCTGGTCAGCACAAAGGAGAACTCCATAGACAAGTGATAATTTAATTAGCAGTTTCATAAAGGGGTGAGTATGTCTAACAAATCTGAATGAATTTTTCAAAGTGGCAACAAAGCACACTGATGATGGAAGCCGTGGACATCAGAAAAGCTTTTTGATACAGCGCCACACAAAAGACTAATCTACAAGGTCAGTAAGTATGGCATAGAGGGTGAGCTACTTGAGTGGATAAAGGGCTGGCTTGGAAATCAAAGGCAGAGGGCTCTTGTGAGCGTTAATAGTTTGGGAAGGAGGGAGGTGAGTATTGGAGCCTCACAATGATCAGTGTTAGGGCCAATTTTTTGTATTCGCTTTGTCAAGCACCCGGAGCAAGTACAGTGCAGCAAGAGGGTTGTCTGCTGAGGACACAGAGACATGGCAGGCAATAATTTTCCAGGAGGCCAGAGGCTCACCTGGAAGTAGACAACTTGATTCTGCAGTTCATACTGGAGCAATGAAAGGCAGAACAGCTGAGCAGGAGGGAAGGGAGGAAGAGATCTACTGGTTGTGGGCGGGGGAGGAAGCCTACAGAACCCAGAGCAATGGAAGGAAAAATGGAAAGAAGACAGGAAAAACTGAAGCCCGTAAGAAGAGAACTCCCCCCTCTAGAATCTCGGGACAAAAGTTCACGAGCAGTCAGTCTCCCAAGCTGCTTGGGGCTGAACAATGATCTATGGGTCATTTCACCTAATCAAGACAGGAAGTGTGGTCCTACAGGAAGGACACTAGACAAGGGGGCCAGATATTATTCCACCCATTAGGCAGCTAGAGAGTGATCGCCTTCCAGCTTGCTCAAGTGCCAGGAAAACCATTACTACATCTACTTTAATAACATACCGTCATCTTAGCCCTAAGAATAAGTGTATAAGAAAGCAGTGAGGAGGAGGACACACTCCCCTTTTTTATTAACTGTTTTTCCAGGACTCAGACAGGATGAAATAAAATTGCATGCAGGCACCTAATCCACTTAGGTGCCTAACAGATGGAACAGGATTGGCCTGAGATCTAGGATCAGTTCCTGGCCCTCCAGACTCCCTGTATGACACCAAGCAAATCACTTATCTCAGTGCCTCTACTGACTATTCCCCATCAGATCAGATGCTCTTTGGGGCAAAGACTGTTTCTGGCTACATGCTAGTTCTATGACCAACACAATGGGGCCAAGATCTCAGCTGAATGCTACATGACAGTTGACAGTAAAGTCTCCCCTTTGTCCTGCAATCACCATGCCATGAGGCACTGACAATTCCCACCCAAGCCATGTGCAGGTATGCAGAGGGATTCGCTGGAAGGTGTTCATTTGCCAGGATAAAGGTCGCATGTAAAACTCTCTTTCTGAACACATGCAAGTTCTCAGCTCCCCAGAGAAGCAGCTCTCTGACCCCCAAAGATAGAGGCAGGGCTCGAGGGTGTTATCCGAGCACAGAGCCCTGTCTGAAGCAGACATGGTGCCATTGCTGATCCAGGAAACAGGGAGAGGAAGCAGCTTTCACTTCCCTTTGTGCCTGCCCAGCTTCAGAGACTGGCACTTACAATGGCATTCACTTGTGGAAGCTTATGCACCGTGGAAGTGAGGATGCAAGGTGCTGGTAGTAGAAGCTTTCTCCCTTGCATATATGCCCAAAATCTGTACAGAACTTCATTACTGACTCCAAGATGAACATGAGCCATTAATGCCAGACCACAGCCAGCAAAGCCAACTGCACCTTGTCGTGCATCCAAAGATGCATCTCAAGCCAGTCCAGAGAGGTGATACTCCCCCTCTACGCGACATTGGTCCGGCCTCAATTGGAGTGCTGCATTCAGTTCTGGGCGCCGCACTTCATAGATTTCATAGACATTAGGGCTGGAAGGGACCTCGGAAGATCATCGAGTCCAGCCCCATGCCCAAAGGGCAGGAAGTCAGCTGGGGTCATAGGATCCCAGCAAGATAAGCATCCAGTTTGCTCTTGAAGGTGTTCAATGAAGGCGCTTGAACCACCTCCGGTGGCAGGCTGTTCCAGACCTTGGGGGCTCGGACAGTAAAGAAATTCTTCCTTATGTCCAGCCTGAAGCAATCTTGAAGTAGTTTGTGACCATTCGACCTCGTCATCCCTTGGGGCGCTCTGGTGAACAAATGTTCCCCCAGATACTGGTGGTCACCCCTGATAAACTTGTAGGTGGCCATCAGATCACCCCTGAGCCTGCGCTTTTCCAGGCTAAAGACCCCCAGGGCTCTCAGCCTGTCATCGTAGGGTCTGCTTCCCTGACCTCTGATCATGCGCGTGGCTCTTCTCTGGACTCTCTCAAGCTTCTCCACATCCTTTTTGAATTATGGAGCCCAAAACTGGACGCAGGACTCCAGCTGCGGCCTCACTAAGGCCGAGTACAAAGGGAGAATGACGTCCCGGGATTTGCTTGAGAAGCATCTATGGATGCAAGCCAGCGTTTTGGTCACTTTACTAGCCGCAGCATCGCATTGCAGGCTCATGTTCATCTTGTGGTCAATGATGACCCCCAAGTCTCTTTCTTCCATAGTGCTAGCCAACATAGCACAGCCGAGCCTATAAGGATGCTGCGGGTTTTTTTTCCCCAAGGAAAAAGCATTGCATTTATCGGCGTTGAACACCATCAGATTCTTGTCTGCCCACTTGCTGAGCCTGTCCAGGTCAGCCTGGATCACCCGCCTGTCTTCTGGTGTGGATGCTTTGCCCCAAAGTTTGGTGTCATCAGCGAACTTGGCCAGTCCGCTTCTGACTCCAGTGTCCACATCATTAATGAAGATGTTGAACAGTATGGGTCCAAGGACAGAGCCTTGGGGGACCCCACTGGTCACAGGACACCACGATGAGTGACTTCCATCAATTACTACCCTCTGGGTCCGACCCCGGAGCCAATTTTCCAGCCAGTGGATCGTGGGGGACCCAAGGCGACAATTGGCCAGTTTCTCCAAGAGACGATCATGGGACACCAGATTGAAGGCTTTTTTGAAGTCAAGATATATGACATCAATCTCTTCTCCCTTGTCCAGGTGATAGGTCACCTGGTCGTAGAAGGAAATGAGACTGGTCAAGCAAGACCTACCCGCAACAAACCCGTGCTGGCTATCCCTTAAGATGTTGACGTCGGCCAGTCCATTAAGGATGGCCTCTTTAATAAACTTTTCTAAGATCTTCCCCGGGATAGAAGTCAGGCTGATGGGCCTATAGTTAGCCGGATCCACTTTCCTCCCTTTCTTGAAGATAGGCACCACATTGGCCTTCTTCCAGTCTTCGAGCACTACACCAGAGCGCCAAGAGTTTTCAAAGATCCGTGCTAGAGGCTGGGCTATGATGCTCGCCAGCTCCTTGAGTACCCTGGGGTGAAGATTGTCAGGGCCGGCTGACTTGAAGGTATCCAGCTTCTCAAGATGTTCCTTCACAAAGTCAGCATTAATGGAGGGCAGGGGATCACCCTCACTCGGACTTCCCAGCCCTGTAGCGGGCATGGGCGTCCCGTGGGGCTGATGAAAGACTGATGCAAAGTACCTATTTAATAGGTTGGCTTTTTCCTGGGCATCAGTTGTCAGTTGCCCCATCTGGTTCAGCAGGGGCCCAATGTTGCCCCTGCTTTTCCTCCGGCTCCCCACATATCTGAAAAAGGACTTTTTATTGTCCTTGATGCTCAAAGCTAGCTGGAGTTCAGATGCAGCCTTGGCTTTCCTGGTCTGCTCCCTACAGGACCGGACCAGTGCAGAATAAGCCTCCTTGGAGGTGACTCCCATCCTCCATCCTTTGTAGGCCTTTCTTTTTAGCCTCAGGAGGTCTACTAGGTCCCTGGAGAGCCAGGGGGGCTGCTGTGCCCTCTTGCTGCCTTTCCTCTGAGATGGAATAGACTTAGTTTGTGCATTGAGGATCGCTCCCTTGAGGAGCAACCGCTCTTCTTGAACTCCCCTCTCCCTGTGGTCATGGTCCCTTAGGGCCTCACTGACAAGCCTCCTGAGCCTCCTAAGAAGGATGTGGCCTGCCTTGAGAGGGTTCAGAGGACGGCCACCCGCTTGGTTGGAGGGCAACAGAGCAGGCCCTATGAGGAGAGGCTGAGGGACCTGAACCTGTCCAGCCTCAGAAAACAGAGGCTGAGGGGGGATTTGGTGGCTGCCTACAAACTCGTTAGGGGAGATCAGCAGAAAATAGGAAGGATCCTATTCCTCCCAGCACCACCTGGGGTGACGAGGAACAATGGCCAGAAGCTGCTGGAGAATAGGTTCAGGTTAGAGATTAGGAGGCACTGTTTCACTGTTAGGGTGGCTAGGATCTGGAACCAACTTCCTAGGGAAGCGGTCCTTGCTCCTACCTCGGATAAATTCAAAAAGAGGTTGGATGAACACCTGTCTGGGGTCATGTGATCCCAGCATGTGCTCCAGCCAGTGGCGGGGGGTCAGACTAGATGATCTATTTAGGTCCCTTCTGACCCCTAACTACTATGAAACTATGAAACATAGCCTTAAATATGGCCACAGTCAATATGAAGTAGCAAGATGCAGCCATATACTCACATTATTCTAGTATATGCTGGGCCTGAATTGTCAAGATATATTATACATATTTGTATAGGGAATAGCTTGACCATTCACTGCAATTGGCCACCCAAATGACCAAATCACACAAAATTTGTGCATGCAGTTCCTGATTCGCATATCCAATGGCTGAGACTGTGCATGCAGTGTAAGAGTAAAGCCAGTGAATTATTCTCTGTTGTAGCATACACATGCTGAGGACAGTATAAAGAGCAGAACTGAATAAAAGTCCTGGGAAATTCTTCTTCCACATATTATAGAGAGCCAAATAATGAGACCATATTTGAAATGCTTTGCATATTTCTGGTCATCAGATTAGAGAGATGAAGAAGGTAAAGCAGAGGGCAACAACAATGCTACCCAGAGTCAGTGATCTTCAGTCATTCACAAAGGTTAGAGTAACTAGGTCAAAAGTCTCCAGACAGGAAGAACAAAGAGCTAGTCTAGTGGAACAGCCAGGCAAAGGAGGATCAAAATTCAGGTGCCGAAGTACCAGCCTGGCAAGAGTCTAGAAGGAGAGTGGAGGCAACATGTGGGATATGGAAGGTGGGGGGTGGGGTTCTTGACTGATCCCATCTGGCCATTACAGGGAGTAGTACTGGCAGGCACTGGAAGGTAGGAAGGGTGTCATTGTGCAGATTGTTTGAGATATGGAAGGAGCAAAGGAGGAAAACTCAGCCCTTGAGGCTGGCTCTTACGGAGGCAGGGGATAGAGTAGAGAGGAGCCAACTATAGTCTACAAATGATATTACATGACAGGGTACCTGGGATAGCAAGGGACTGGATGCCATGACCAAGGCAGCTCCTTCAAGTCCTCTGGTCCTGGCCCAAGGAGGATGGCCTTCCTCACTGATGCCCTGGAATGGCCAGTGTCTCTTACACAGATGAATTAGCACATACATCAGATCCACACACTGTCTGTACATTTGGAGCCAGATCTTACCTGGTGTAAATCAGGTGATAACCTGAATCTGAAGATACTGTGTTGATTTCCGCCAGCTGAGGAGCTGGACTGAGAGGTTCAGTAAAAGCCAGATGAAATGGGTATATCTGGGAATGGGATTTTAACATTGGGTTTTAAGCCAACGTGCCCCCCCCCCCCCCCCCCCCGCAGCTAGTTTTGGAGACCTGAACTATAAAGCTCTGAGTGCACAATTAATCCCCACTGTCTCTAGCAAGGGCTGGTTTGGGCCTGTAACTGGGAACATGATCATTACAAATTTTAAACCAGGACCCCTGGAGACAGAATGCTAATACTTACTACACCCACTGGAACACACTCCCCAGGGAAGGGATGGATCCTCTACCTCAGAGGTTGTTAGAGATACAGGGTACTTGAGAAGGCCCTAGGGGGTATGTGCAGGCGGGGACAAAGCGCCATCATGCACCATCCCACGCTGCTGCACAGGTACAGGCACTGGCCAATCGCAAGGGGTGGGGGGAGCACGCACGTGGCAGCTGCCGCTGCTCTGCATTTGGCCGCACACCCCCCCACCCACGTCCGGCCGCTGGGGGTACACTGCTCTGTGTCTAGCCGCCAGGCATACGCTGATCCAAAAAGACTGAAAAACACTGCTCTACCTCTTGATGTCTCTGGATCCAGCATGGATCTTTTGGAAGACATGCTCTAGCTAAGAGGCAAGTTACTGGGGTCAAGGCAGGGGCAAGTGGGCAATATGTAATGGCCTGAGATATACAAAAAGTCAAGACTATCTGCTGTCTTCTAGCCTTAAACCCCATCAGTCTAAAACTACCATCATCTCTTTAACAACCACAGGTCTCAAACCCTCAAGTTCACATTTCATCCAAGGGACAGTATCTTTAGGCACTCATCCCTCTGAACAACCAACAGCATGGCCTGCAGCCTCCCAACCTCTCCCTATAGATGGCTTTGCTACACACTGACGTAGCCTCATACCACCAATTTATCAGGTGAGGACAGCAAATGTCCATGGTTGCAGAACCGCCATACAACTAAGGCTGGCAGACAACCAGCCATACAACTAAGGCTGGCAGAAATGTAAGAGTTGGTTGATATTCTCAGCAACTAGAAGTTCAAATGGAGGCCTAACTTTGAGATCTATCTTGACCAGAACACTGGAACAGACTGCCTAGAAAGGCTGTAGAATCTCCATCTGCAAAATGTTTTAACTGCAGGTTAGACAAATTGTTGCCTGGGATGCTTTAGACCAGCAGTTCCCAATCTGTGGTATGCATACCACCAGTGGTACACAGACAATCTGTCAGTGGTATGTGTTAACAGTTTTTTTTATAATTACATGACAAAAATTTGCTGGGGTACTTAAGGTTGTATTGTTCTAAAATGGTGGTGTGCAGCCTGTCAGAGTTTGGGAACCGCTGCTTTAGACAGAGCTGGTCCTGCTATGAGCTGGGGTCTGGAGGGGATGACTTTGCAACGTCCCATCCAGTCCTGTTTTTCTATGATTCTATGACTATATGGGACCAGATCGTCAGCTGGTGTAAAAATCAGCAGAGGTCCCCGCGTTGTTTTACAGCAGCTGAGGTCCGCTCTTTGCAAGGGTGACTAGTTATAAATCCAAAATCCTAGAAAGCTAAAGCAACACTGGAGTTCTATTCTATATTTAAACTGTAACTCCAGCATCAATACCTCTGTGGAGTAAACAGCAAGCACTGAAGCTTCCAACCAAGGCAATAGATACAAAACCACTGCAAAGGAAAGATGCTCATGCAGAGCCAAGAGAAAACCCTAAAGGAAGGAGGCATTGTTAACTCACACACCATCTAATGGTGCTGCTGGAAACAGAGAAGCTGGGACATCCCGTGAGCAGGAGACCCACTAGCACTGAGTAACAATCTGCAGCCAACATAACAGAAGCACTAGAGCGTCAGAAATGAAGTAGTCTCGTGGGGATAACAACAGGAAGTTTGGGGTGAGTAAGAGAGGCTTTGGCTCAGTTTGTGATGGAGGGAAGTGACAGGTTAAAAATAACAAAAGAACAGAAAACAATGATGGAACACATTCAAAAGAGAAATCCCCAGCAGAGAACAGCAACAGCTGGAGCAGCGGCAAGAGCCTGAACTGGGTGATCCATGTTAAAGGAAACATACGCAAAGCAGATCGCGGCAGCAGGGGAGCAAAACACGGCTTTTGTGGTGAGGAGCAGGGAGTGAGAAGAATGTTTGGGAACTGGAAGAAAGGTCTGGGAATGGGAACCCAAAAGGGGAAAAAAAAAAAAAGACGCCTGAAAAATAACAGAAAATCTGACCCAACAGGAAAGGGAATCAATGAAGTCAGCCAGGATGTAAAGGCCAAAATTAAAAATCCATAGGGCCACACGGGAGTGCACTGTTTGCTTTAATGCAAAAATGGCCACCTGAAAATCCTGTTAAGACAGGGTTCTGGACACTATATACAAGAAAAGCAAAGTTCAGAGAAGCCAGAGCTCTGCAGGGGAGCATGCCTGACTTCACCATTGGGCCTGGTCCTGGTCCTGGATGGAAAAGATCATGGATCATTTGATGCACCAAAGGAAGAGAAGAATTATGGGGGCAAGCCACAGGGCCAAATCAGCCCTGCCACTTGTAAATGCATTTACACCAGAATAGACAGATCTAAAAGCAACTGAGTCAAACTCAGCTCTCAGTTACAGTAGTTTAAATCTAGACCAGTTCCACTCACCATAATGGAGCAACATCATATAAATATCTAATAGCAGAATCTGGCCCGTGACTTGCTGGATAAAAAAACATCCCTCCTTAGGACTCTGAAAAATATCTTGGCAAGATAAGGACAGTTTCTAAGTTTTCGTATCAATTTCACTGACCCATCTAAGATCTGAGGTTAGCTCAAACTGAACTGTCTGATTTTTTCAGGAGGCCACCAACCAGTTATGGGATAGAAATGATTTTCAGGCACTACTGACCAGAAGTCGGAGTCTTATCTCACAGCCAAGTGAACCTGTAGTCACACTACTGAAGTCAGTTCAGTCACGCTAGTGTAAAGTTGGAGTGGGTAAGCTCAGACATTATATATGAAAATTTAAACCAGTGACTTAGATGTGAAAGACTGCAACTCAGTGTGAAGGGCAAGGTACATTTAACAAATACATCCTCTAGCTGAAGAATTAAATCTCGCCCTTGACAAGAGGTATATTCCATGCTCTAAGTTCTTTCCCATCTCTAACTTCTACAAGTTCTATGAGTTTTCACAGGAAAACTCCAGTGTAGCAACATCAAGAGAGGAAAAGGAGGGACTGATAATGGTTTCCAAAGACAAATCAGTGATACCCTCAAGATTCACCTGCTTTCAATGCTGCTTTATTCTAATGAAGTGTGACTCTCCACTGACATGGATAGAAATGGCATTGTAGATTCCCATGTTTATTTGATCACAGGTCCCATACCAAACCATGTAACTTCACAAATAAAGGGCATCACCCTAATTATAATAATGATAGACCAAATTATACCCTTGTCAGCACCTGTGCTTTCAATAACATCTGAAGATACTGGGGTTACATATAGGTATAATAAAGACTGAATTTGCCCTGCGTAAGTAGCAAGTGTGCCCTTGGGGAAAAAGTTCAACTGGACTTTCAGGTGCTAGAGGAAGCATACAGGAAATTCCTCAGATGAGCTGGTCTTTCATGGATTGAATATGATAGGCACAGCACCCAGTCATGCCACCATAACAGATACCCATTGCTGGACCAGGGCCACACTTTAAGACTTCTTACTAATTACCCAGAACAGATTACACTTGCCAATCATTGAAAGCCTTAGAAAGCCAGCTCTGTGATGAAAACAGGGCAGATACACTGTGCTCACAGTGCTGAATGAGAAAGATCATTGATCATTTGATGCAAAGGAAGAGAAGAATTATGGGACATAGCATGAGGAGAAGAGCACCAGGGTCACATGAGATGGTAGGAAATAGATTACAGCACGTATAAACCATGTGTGCAGTGGGAGAATCGCTTTGAGATATGGAGACCCCCGATTCTGATCTCATCTGCACTAGTGTAAAGTAGAATTCCCACTGAAGGTAGTAGAGTAAACAAGGATCAAGTGTGCTCAGGATCAGGCCCTCTCTGTTAATCCCTGGAAAACAACTTGTGGCTAGTGACAAACATTAGCAGTGTGATCATCAGCGGTTTACATACTTCCACAGCATGCCAGGATTCCCATTGCTTTATTCTACTGCTTTAAAAACTTGTGACCTTAAAATCCTTTTATTCTTATAATAACAGGCTGCCACATGTGTGGAGAGGATTGTCAGAGAAGGCCCTGTGATGCTTCTGAAACTTAAGAAGGGCGATATAGGAAGGAAATGCTCTGCACTTGTTAACTAGCTACACTTCCAGAGGCAGGAACAGTTGCCCCAAAAGGATTACAGTCAGCTCCAAAGTGCCATACCTCCCTGATGGGGAAGAATGCACATCTCCAAGAGGGAAGCAATAGGAGGATGAGTGAAGATGCGATGTGGGTAACTACCCGCCAGGGGAGGGTGTCTATGGGCAATAACTATTCCCTACCACCTACTGGCTTATAATAAAACCTGGGTAAAAGGTGCATCCCCACCCTATAGCTCAAATCCTGCACCAACAAACCAGCTCTGACGCCCCCCAATTTCCCTCCCAGACCCCTCACACATGCAGAAAACGCACTCTGGACCCCCACCTTCCCCAAATCAAAGCATTCCAGGTGCTTCCACCTCTCTCAGGCATGTCCCAGGCTCATTCCCCACGCCCCTGCTAGTGAACTCAGCTTCAGAGCTCACCCCTGCTGCCCTCCCACAACAATCAAGTTCTAGATTGCATATCCTCCCAAATGCATGAGAGCTGCCCCCACCCCCCATGCAACACCCAATGACCAGGCTCCCTGGCCTCAGCACTCAGGTGCCATGGGGCTGCAGAGCTCTGGGAGATATAAGAGTCCTTGATCACTCAGAACCGCTCTCAGGTTTCAGATTCAGACACCGGAAGGGATCATTCTGAGCTCCAGCTCTGATCTCCTGCACAACACATGCCATAGGAGCTGGGCCTCCCCTAAGCCCATAGCTCCTCACTGAAAAAGAGCTGGTCTCGTGGCAAAGAAACAACCCTCTTGACTCCCTCCTTTCCTGCCACCCGCTTCTCTCAATGGAAGGGATGCCTGTGACACCCTCTCCCTGATCCTCTTGCCCTTTTGCCCAGGAGTAGTGGCACTGAGCTGGCTAGCACTCCACTTGGCTCCAGGGGAGATGCCTCTGGCTGTCTGGCCCCATTCCTCACCCTCACCAGGGCAGCCCTTGTACTCGCCATGGGTGAACAGGTTTTTCAAGCCCTGGGAGTGCAGGTGTCTAAGAGGCCTGGGAAATTCAGCGCTGACATGCTGGCAGGAGAGCAACAGCAGGAAGGTCAATTTACCTGCCCCCAGTTGAAGAACAGCTTCTGCCCCCCCCAGCAAACTAACCTGTTAGGGATTCCCGTGGGGCTGCATTCACTCGCACCAGCTTTCCCCTGGTGCAACTCAAACTGGCCTCAGTGCAAACACTCCTGACTGTTGTCTGGGTAAAAGAGACGAGTCAAATCCCCTTTGGAGCCCTGCCCTTTTCACCCTACCCCTCCTTATGAATCACTCCCAAGCCAGACCGAACCCCTGCACAGCTTTGCCTATTCCCTCCCCATCTGGCTGCACACCTAGGCAAAGGGGGTCATTTTTTCCCCTCTTGCTGTTTGCTCCAATCACCTCTTACCCTCTGCCCTCCCAGTCCTACCTTCCCTCCCTTTTCCTTTCCCCAACAAAGGACTCCCCTTTTAGAGCTCCCACCTCCCAGCTTCGCCACCCAGCCCATCTCCCCCTGGACAAAAAGGAAATACGTTTTTATAGAGAATGCTTGACACCCATCGCTTCCTTGTCCACTGGGTCTCATCACTCCCCTTTGCCCATCTCCTCCATTTACGCTGTAAGTTCTTCTTACAGGGACTGTCTCTTACTCTGCACAGCTCCCAGCACAACAGGGACCCAATCCTAATTAAGGCCTGTCAGGATTATGGCCTTCAAGAACACTGCTAGTTATGAAAAAGGGGTTCACAGCACATTTCTTTTGTGCTGGGTACACCCTCAGGAATAAGCTTTCTTCATACCTCTTCCACATGCCTATCTCAGCTTCCTCACTCAGTGGGAAGTCATTTTGGTTTCAAATAAACAAAAAACAGGGTTTGAAACACTAGTGGGGGGGGTGCTAAATACCCTCTGAATATCCTTTAACCCCCTCTTGCATGCAAGGGAGAAGGAAATTTCATTTCCGGCCCTGCTAACCAAGCAGGGGAAGGACCCAACTGAGGCAAAGCTGGAGTCAGCCAGAGACCAGGCTGTTTTGAGCCTGAAAGGCCCCTCTGCTCCTAGAAGTCAAAGTTGAGACAGAGGGGGAAAAAAAATCTTCAGCACTATATTCTAGTTGAGCAACAGAGCATGATTAAACGATGGAGGCTTTTCGTGGTCTGGTGAGTTTAAGCTATGAGCTGAAAGTTTAACTATTAATACACTTAATCAAGGGGTCGTTCCTTCACCAAGGGTTTGGAAAAACAAATTCACCATTGGTGGGGGTGGGGAAGGACTGGAGCGGGTCAGCGCAGCCCAGACCCAACACTCACCAGAAGCAAACTGCACCCCCCTCCCCAGGCAGAGAGCGGCAGATCTGTGCAGAGACCAGGGGGGACAGGCAGGCAGGGACTGGCTCTGGCCTCCTCATTGTGAGCCTGAATGTGGCCATTAAAGCGCATGATGGAGTGGCAGACAGACAAAGTGTGGAAACACACACCGCCACACTGGCAGGAAATTCAGAGCCTTCCAAGCGCGGAAGGTATTTGAATAGCAAAGGTAACAGGAGGAGGTGCCAGCTGCAAAGTCCCAGATGGAGCTGGATTCAGCCCTGCCCCCTTAGCACAGGGCTGGGCTACTGATAGAAGAGATGGGCCCTGGCCCAAACCAGCCATCTTGGCTGCTTGGCATGTTCTGCTTCGACCCTCCTCTAAAGGATCCCCAGGCCTAAGCTGATGCCATACTGGGAAAGAAACTCTCATGCCAAGGATTGTGGAGCAGGCCCTCAGGGGTTGTAAACTGGCATGGTGCCATGGAAGGCCAAGCAGCTCCCATGCGCAGAAGTCCTGGCCCTGAATTCAGCCTACAGAGTGTGTACACAGCCCCTGCCAAAGCCTCTAGGCTGAATCCTAAAGGCGAAGCAATGGGCCTTGCTGCATGCGGCAGGTCTGCAAATCCAGGGTGCGGGGGTGGAAGAGCTGTGCAGAGGAAACAAGGGAAAGCAGCATCCTCCACTACTTCCCTCACTTACACCCGGCTGTCCACTCCCCCTCTGGGGGCAAAACAACCCTGACAGCAGCAGACACAAAGGAAGTCAAGAGCTGCCTGGGGCTGTCCTGTACACTCCAAGTCCAGCATGGACTCCAGACTTTTTACAACCAAGACAGATTAAAGATGCCAGGACGATCCCTAGGATCAAGTTACTCATGTCCTCAATCTTTCAGTGCAAGCTGTGCAGCTGTGGCATCCACATGCATGCCCTTAGGTCCAGGGTCTGGATTGAACAACAGTTGAGAGCAGAATCAGGCCTGGTGAGCATAATGTATGCCTCGGCTCATCACCCTTCACAGTCGGCTTGGCCCACTGCATTTCTGACTATTCAGATTTCCACTTCCAGGCCCCAAGTCCACTCTCAGGCGTGCCGGTGTAAATCAGCAGGAGATCCATGGAGGTCAATGGAGTCCAACTGAGATAAGCAGAAATCAAGCCATCCTGCTCTTTTTTCTATGGATGCCAAAATTTCACTCAGCCTCAGGCTGGGCTTTACCACAAATTCAGTCACTCCCTCACTGCAGCCTTCCCTGCGGTGGGGGGCTAAATCCCCTGCTGAGGTGAACTGGCACAGCTCCACTGAGGGTGACGAAGAACAGAAAATTTGGCTCACAGTGGTTAATTTCCCAGAGGAGGCCCAAATGTCTTATTCCTCTCCTGCCAAGCACAGCTCTCCTTTGGCCAGCTCAGACCCAGCTGCCCACTGAGGCACAAATCAGATGCCGTTCACTCCCCTGATGGTGGTGGCCTTACACAGGGGTAAGCAGATGTAACAAGGAAGAGAATCAGGCCTATGACAGCTCGGGTCTTCCACAGTGAATCAGGATCAGATTTGGACTCCACCTCGCTAACTGTGTTCCCAGCCCTTCTGCAAGGCCTAAAGAACCAGCTCCCCAAGTAGTGTACCTCTTCCGCACTGGAGTAAGTGGGGCGACATGGATTTATGGCAGCAGGGGCTCTAGCCCAAAGTGCTCTTGCCAGAGCTAGGAAGTGAAAGAGCAAATGTAGTTGGTTTTTTGTTTATTTAAATTTGCCGTATTCCAAGCCGAATTAACCACAACAAATTCCAAATCCGTGAGTCAGTCCAGAACCATAAGTGACCCTACTACGGGCAAACATCCTCCACCCCCATATGGGGCTTCAGATATTTCCCAAACTGTTGGTAGGCATCCTACTTGCAGGCCCAAGCCCAGAGACTTGTGGTTTGGATGTCCCCAAGTTTCACTTGCCCCCAGCCATACAGCCCCAAGAAGTAAGCTAGGAGGAGTCTTCCATTTCCATAAAGTGGGCATAAAGCCAAGACCTTCCCACTCCAGCAGCTAAGTGGTAGGTTTACTATACTTCACCTTAGTAGGTACTATCCCTGTGCCAGGAGAGCGGTCCTCCCCGGAAGCGACTAGGAAGACCACCTCCACGGCCATGGTGTTTCCCTTCCTAGGCAAGCGTAGGGCTACACTTGATCTGAGCCAACAAGAGGCTGTCAGGAACTTACTACAAAGATATATTAGTGCAACTCATGTTGGTCTTAGAAACAAACCAGAAATATTGTACAGAGCGTGATAATATTGTAATATTGTACTGAACTCAAAGGAGTACGGGTTAAGCCCCTGAGCTCCCCCCAGACAACCCTCTATGTAACAGCTGGGAAGAAGGGCAGAACTTCCTCATCTAATCCATGGAAGGGTATGGAGCTTGACTCCTCACAGACCAGCAGCCACAGGGTCTGTAGGCAACAGACACCATTCAGCAAAGATGAAGGCTCTGACTGGGAAGGGACAACCATGGTCCACTGTGACAGAGGCTCTGAGTAAGAAGGGCTGGGCAAATCCCCACCCCAGCCAGCACCATGTTAGCACCACCCTCCTGCATGACTCCTGTCAGCTGCATCCTTTATCAAGGGGGAACAAGCAGTTTTTTTGGAAATGGGCACCTATAATACGCTCCCTGTGCCAGTTAATTTCACAGGCACACTTTGGCTGTTGGCCTCGTCAACTGCAGCTGGATCAGTCCTTAGATTTCAGGGAGTATCATGCCACTGGAGTGGGACGGTGCCCAAAGTGAGAACTTGGGGCCAACTTCAGCACTGCAGAGAACAGATACAACTGCACCAAGGTCACTGGAGAGACACCTGACTGGGGTGATGCTGGGTTCATTTGATTGCCCAATCTTTCCCACAAAATCCATGTCAGGAATGAGCTGGCTCAAAGCCCCAAACAATTTGCCTGTTTTCCCTCCAAAGCAGCAATACCCTCTGAATAATATGTGTGCACTTCCATTCAAAGAGCTTTACATTGAGAAAAGCTCTTCCACACACGTCTCTCACACACGCATGCACCATCAGCAAAACCAGGGCTTCCCCCCTCCATTCAGTAACCTCTGCATGCTTCAAATGCCCTTGTTTAGCCCAGTGCAGACAAACACAAGTATCTTCTTTTATAATCTGTCTAATCCACAGCAAGCATTCAAGTTTTGCAATGTGCACTTTGCATTTGCCGTAAGTAAACAGAACTCCCAGACAAGTTCATTCAAAGAGTTTCATTCACATTCCCAGCAGAACTTTCAAATCGTTCCTAACATTTACTACACCAATTTCATTTGCCTAGCACTTTAAACTGTCATTTCCTCATAAGCCACCTTGCCAACTGTAATGTGCAGAGAAAGAACAGAGACTAGAAAAATGCAGAGAGCCAGAGTGAACTTTACCAGCAGAAAGCTATAGGCGGCTCTTTTGTTAGTTTACTTTTATTATCACGCTCTGATGGGTTAACCCCCACAACGGCTCTGGAGGTCAGATCGCAGCGTCCAGAGAGCCGATAAAACACGCATCTGCATACACACAAAAAAGGCATCAACTCGAATTCAAGTTACCAACTAACTCCACTCCCATGGCAAGGGAATACTGCACACTACTGACTGCTCCCAACTCTATAGGGTGGCACTAGTAAAAACTGCATGACAAATTCATACTTGGCTGAGGCAGGGGAGTTTAGCTGCCTTTGCTCACTGTTTCCTTTACTAATGTGAGCAGAATCCTTGTCAAATGACACTTTTAAGGTTTTCATGCTCAAAGAAAAAATGAAGAGCGATTTGTATTTGACATTGCATGGAGCATTCCCATCACTGTCTAGATGCCAGGGGTTATGCTTTTAAGGAGTTGCTTTGCACGGGTCCTTTAGGAGAGAAATAAAAAGCAGAGGAAAGGAACACTGTTTTCTATGTCCAACTGAAGGGAACTTTACAGTCCAGAGGAAAAACCTACTTCTGCCTTCTCATTAACCTGAGAAAGATAAAAATGTTGCTCCTTGGTTGTCCGTTAAAACAGTCCATGCTTCTTCCAGAGCAGGTCTTGAAAGCAAAACTGTCACTATGAGTATGTTTAAAAAAAACAAACAGAAAAAAAACCTGTAATTACAGTAGTGCTGCCTAGAAGTGAGGAAATTCAGGCTGGGACTTTTGTTAAACCCCATTGCCCCTGCAGCCTATGTACTGCATGGAAGACCACCCAGTGTTTGGGGAATTCTCCAGTCCAGAGAGGGGATAAACATGGAGCTAACAATGAAGTTGCAGTCTGAGGGCTGAACTTCCTAGCGCTCACAGGGTCCTGTGTGCAGCCGCAAGCTTGGGGGCTCCTGGATAGCTTTGCTGAACCCCACTGCACCTGTAGCTGCAAATACCAGCATCCATGTTTCTACCAGCAATTTTAGAAGGTGCAAGAGCCTCAGGAAATGAGGCAGGGTCCCCATGCCAGGCTATGAGACCCAAGAAGTTTTGAAAATGCCCCAGCTGGGCAAAAGAATTAAAGGGCCACTGTCACTGCTGTCCCATTTAAGGCCTTCTCCCACAGGAATCAATAGCAAAACTCCCACTGGCTTCAGCAGGGCAAGTGTAAGCCACTTCTCCTACTCCTATGCTTCATTTACCTTTCAAGGTGCATACTGATAAGAAACATGCCCCTCCTTTTCATGCTGTGGGTTATACCTAGGTCCCTTGTGGGGGATTCCAGTCATTATTTTGAGACCCTGTGCTTTCCCAGCCTGCTACAATTAAATGGCCCAGTATCTACAGCCTTTTACTCCTTTGAGAAGGTGCCAGTCACACCAATCTTGCCAGTCACTTCATGAGACTATCTGTGGGAGTAAAGGCTGCAGGATTGGGGTCAAACAGCCCTGCACACATGTGATCTGCTATCACAGGATGTGTGTACAGCTTTGTTTATGTTTAGGACCCAGCCTTAGTAGCACTTTTTTTTTTAATCAATCATTTGAGCAAAGGATGAAATGACCCAAACCAAACAACAGGCTGGGATAGGAAAGACATCCCTCATTGTGTGGCACAGCCTTAAAAAGAGAAGTTAACCACTAGGCCTAAATGACTTGATAATATTGGGCTGAGTTGTGTGTACTAATCACAAATACAGCAATCATTCACAAAAATCTACCAGGGGTTTACAGCTACCACCCTGCATGCTGGATGCCTATTATATATATTACAACATTGTACATTGCCATCCTCTGCTTCCATTTAATCTTTTATTCCTAGAGTATGCTCAGTGCCCTCACATCACACGCAGGGGGAGTTGGAGCTCTAGCAGCCTAAATGGCATATTACCCATCCAAAGGAAAAATGGGGAGGTGGTATACTTTGCAACGAAAAAACCCCAAACTTCAGGTACTTGTTACACAGGGCTCCCATCTCCAGCGTAGCATCCTTCAGCGCTCAGGTATTGCAATATATATGTGGGGCGGAGGGGAGGGGAGGAAACGGGGGGGATTCAGTCTCTTGCCTGGATGATAAATTAGCTTTAAAAAAAGGAAGAAACAAAGATAAGAGGCTGGCTGCTTTAAAAAAGAAAAAAGAAAAACTATAGATGCCTACAAGCAAGTGACCCCAACAGTGAAGACTATAAATACCCTGTGATCTACAAAAAAAAAGAGCAAAAAAAAAAGCCACCCGTGAAACTCCCGAATGGAAGTGACCCGAGCAGGTAAAGCTTCTCCCCCAGCAGCCACCTTTCTTTTTCCAGCTAATTAACTCAAACCTAGAAAAACAACCCTTTCGCCCCCCCACCCCGGCAAGTTTGATGGAGGCCGGGAGGTGGGAGGCCGGGCTCGGCGGCTGCACCGCCAGCCCCTGGGAAGCAGGGCTCGGAATCGCTGCCAGCCCCTGAGCTGCAGCGGCGCTAGCGGGCGCCGCTCTAATCCGCTGCTCACACAAGCAGAAGGGTCAGCTCGAGCGAGCAGCCTCCGACGCCTGCTGCTCTCAGACACCATTGTAACCTGGGAAACAAACCAGTGATTAGATCTGGGGGAGGCGGCGGGAGGCGGCGGGAGGCGGGGGGCTCCTGATCAATAATGCAGTGTCCTGGGATAGAGGGAGGGAGGGAGGGAGCCCGGCGTCCGCCCGGCGCTGGAGACTGACATTTGCCATCGCCTGCCCCCCTCCCGGTAATGTCCCGGGGGGGAGGGGGGGAGCCGGCACAGGCGAGCTCAGTATTTCCGACCAAACTTTGCTCATTAAGGCGGCGCCGGCACCCACCGGGACAACGCGCGGCGCCCGGAGCGGGCTCGGAGCCTGCCCGCAGGAAGCCGCCGCGTCCCCCCGAGCCTGCCCGACGGCGGGCGCGGGGCTGCAGCCGGCCGGAGCCAGCGCCCGAGCGGGGGCGGCGGAACCTGCGCCGCCCGGACCGCGGGGGGAGAGCGCACCCTCCTCTCCCGGGACGGCCCCGCCGCCCCCGCCCGGGCCCGGCCACCTCGGCGGCTCCTCCGCCCGCGCCCGCGCCGCCCGCTTTTTGTCCGGCCCCGGCGGGCGGAGACGGGCGCGGGGCAGCCCCTCCGCTCCCCGCAGCCGGCTCCGGCCCGCGACGGCAGCGAGGGGGGAAATCACCCGGCAAACTTTTTCCCGAGACTTTCCCCCAACTCCGGCGCCGCCGGGCGGGGTCCGCCTCCAGCCCAGCGCACAGGCCCCTGCAGTCCCGGGCACCTACCGGGGAAGAGCGATCCGGAGCCGGAGCACGAGCAGCAGCGGCAGCGAGGGGAGGAAGGAGGAGGAGGAGGAGGGAGGAGGGATGGGAGCTGCAGCCGCCACCACTCCGGGCAGTCTGTGTGCGTGTGTGTGCGCGCGTGTGTGTGTGTGCGCGTGTGTGCCGGTGCCTGCGTGTGCGCGCCGCGGCGGCCGGCCGGCCGGGTTACACATCCACATCCAGAGCATGCAAAAAAAAATTCACACCTGCCCGAGCCCCGTCTCTGCGCGAAGAGGAAGGGGGAGTCGCTGCCCGCCTCGGCCGGGGGCTGCTCAGCGGCGCCGGGGGGCTGCGCGGCACGCCCGGCCGCGGGGTCCCGCTGGGCAGGGGCCAGAGAGCAGCGGCGCGAGGGCGGGGGCCGGGCCGGGGGCTCCCTCCTCCGCGGCGGCAGCGGCTCCTTCCCCGCAAACCCACCTCTGCATCCCTGCTCGCCCGGGAAGTGCACAGACAGGCGGACCACATTGCATCGCCCTGCCGCCGTCGCCGCCGCCGCTGCCCGGGGCTGCCGGCAAAACCCGGACCGGACCCGCCTGGCCCCGCGCTCCCGCTCGCCTGCTGCCCTCTGCCTGCCGCCTGCTGCCCGCGGCCGCCCGGCGCCCGCCCCCGGCCCGGCCCCGCCGTCCGCCAGGCGCAGCCCCGGCCGGGCTGGACCCCGGGCCGCGCCCACCCCCGCTCTCTGCCCTCGGGCGGCTCCCGGCGGCCGCGCTCCTTCCCGCCGAGCGGGGCTGCCCAACTTCCCCGGCGGGGGCGGCCCCTCCGCCTCGGCGGCCCAGTCCCACCCCGCGGCATCACCTGCTCCCGGCGGGGCTGCCCCTGCCCCTGCCCGTGCGCGGGGCAGCGCGGCTCCTGCCGGCGCATCCAGGCGGCTCGCGCTGCACCCGCGGCTCCGGCGGCCCGGCCCTGCTCCACGTGGGGCCCGGCCCGCGCGCGGCAGCGGGTGACAGCCCCGTGCCCGGCTCAGCTCGCTCCGGGGCAGGCGGCACTGCCACACCCGGGCGGTACTCCAGGGAACGAGGCTGGGCCGATGTCTGGTGTCTTTTGCCTGGGCTAGAAGTGAGCAGCGGGACCGGCTGGTTTATGAATGGAGATCTCGCCCATTGAGCGGGAATTCAGCGTGGGAGGGGAGCAGTTTCTACAGCCCCAGTCCAACCCCCCCCCCCCATGTTATTGCATTCTTTAATAATGTATTTTTGTATCAGTTGTCTCGGCTGCTCACCCTCCGACAAAGTTTGGTGTTAGCTCGCAGCATCATGTGACCCAGCCTGGGTAACAGAACCCCAGGGAAATAGTGGTGGCTGTCTCAGATAATAATTAATTAATAAGAGGATAATGTAATAACACTAAGCTCTTATATAGCACTCTCCTAGCACATTGTGCAGTTCCTTTATCCTGTGACGTTTCTTTCAGTTCTTCCTATTTACTTTTAAAAAATCCCAGTTTAGCACCTCCTGGAACCCCCGCCAGGGCGTGAACCACCCTGCACAGTGCCCTGTTGACTTCAAGGGTCTGTGGACCCCTACCCCCCAAGCAGTTCTAAAATTAAAGCTGGATAGAAACCAACTCTAGAAACCAGCTACGGTACAGTTGTTGCACATTTTCAAGCACTAACTTTATAGCTGGTTCGCTCTTCGTAGCTGGAGTGTCATTCTTATTGTGTGATAATTACTTTGGACAATTGTGTCATATACACAATGTGTAGCAGGGCCCTTAGGATCAGAGTCTTAAATGGCACAATTTCCGTGGACCTCTGAGGGAACCAAGATGTGAGACGGTGACAGGCAGGCAGAGCAGTATATATTGAGGAAAGGGAGAAAGAGGTGTGTGGGGGATTGGCAGAGTGATGATGCTGATGATGATGCTAATACCTTAGTTTCAGATTGTGAACCACGTGGATCCTAAAGCAATGGGCCACTGGATCCAGACGCAATAGGCCACTATCTGACTTCATGAAATAAAAGATGATCATTATTGCCATTCTTTCTGTGGCACCTTGGTTTCCCGCTTGTTTGCTGGTTTTGTGACTGATGCCTAACAAAGCCACAGAAGAGCTGGGATGCTGCCATGAAAGCTGAGCATGGAATAAATCTAAATGAAAATGCCTCCAGCCCAGCATCCTTCAGTTGCCATGCCCAAGTCACCCTTTGCTGTATTTTAGGTCAAAAGGCCATGTGACCTCTTCTCAGCAAATTTGTAGCCAGTCAATAATTGCTGGTGCCAGAAACTATTGACGAATTGGAAGGGCAACAGTGCAAAACTGTCTCCAGTCACATGAGGCTGTGGTAGCCAATGGTATGGTAGCTGGTAATCAAGGGGTGTCATTAGTAAATATGTCATGCATAATTTGAGGAGCACTCAGGCTGACTGATCAGCTGCAAATTCCTTTTTCAGTCTTTATACTGCGTTGGTGAACCAAAAGGGAAAGTGATATTTCCTGATTTTGCTGCTGTCTTCAGTTTGGATCTCAGGTGGTCTCTGGGTTCCATTTTCCACTATTCACTCCCATACCACTTGTTCATGTGCCAAATAGCTTCAAGCCTGATGAACCTGCTCAGGGGAGTGAGGTTCACTGCACAGGGGTTAGGGTTGTAGAACCAGGCTTATAATCAGGATGTTTTAACATGCACACGAGTTCAACAGGCTGGCCTCTAGCATTACAGCAGACCTAGCTAAACAGCTGCTATAGTTCAGGCTAAAATGCAATTTCACAGAAATCTCCCACTTTCTCCCTGCTACCTTCTTTTGGGCGGAAGTGTTCTAACTTCTTACTCTTACTTTATTTTATTCATCATTTATACAGCACAGGTGTGCAGTCAGCACTAACCTAACAAGGCCCTGACCCTCAACTGGAGGCTGTGGGTGCTAACTTAATGCAATAAATACGGCAGATGTTGACAAAAGCGCAAATGGAAGACAAAGCATCCAATTCCCATTGACTTTGAAGGAGATCAGAGGGTCTAACAACCCCCCCCCAAATAACTAATAATAAATTAATAATAATAAATTATTAAATAATAATAAACAATCCGTATGCTGAGTGCATTACAAACATCTCAGTAAATCATATCAGTGCTCAAATGCTTGTGGTTAGAGCTAACCACACATTTTCTTTGTAAACTTTTTAAAATAAACTTTTCTTTTTCCTCAAAATTTGCATAGGGCAGGTACTTTTTTTTAAACTTTAGTTTCAGATTTTCATAAAAAAATTGAAAATCCAAAAGCTTTTCTTCAGGGAAAGGGGGGAGAGTTAACAACCAAAACCAGAAATATTGCAGTCCACAATATATTTTTTTCAGCCTTTAGCAAGTGAAAAGCAAAAAATTTGAGCTGAAAACTAATTAAAAAATTGGTTTTCCACAGCAATCATTTAGCTTTCTGTCTTTGAAAACCAAAACACTTCAAATGTTAGGGTTTTCGCTTCCAAAAAAATCCCAAAACTTTCTGCTGAAAAATGTTGACAAAAATGAAAACTCGTGTTTGTTTTTGTTTGTTCTTATTGTCATAGGAATCAAACTCATTTGCCAAGGGTCTCTATTTACAGTCTTAAATAAGACAAAGATACAGACAGTGTAGTGGGGAAATGGGTATAACATAAAGGTGATATAAATAAGCTACTTGTGTTTAACACGTCTTGCTAATTCCAAGGGAGTTGCATTTTCAAAAGCACTCCTTGCTGACATAACTGCTATCACTGAAGTCAACAGGAATTTTACACCAGATTCCAGTGGGAACAGAATTAGAGCAATGCTTGGTGCTTTTGAAAATCCCTCCATCTGCCTTCAAAGACTATGATTTTGATATTCCATATCCTCAGAAGGGTACAGACAAGAACAGCTGTGTGAGAGAAAAGAGGCAGGTAAAAGTGCTATTACTGCACTCTACTGGCAGGGCAATTTTAAATATTAAGGTAAACATTTTTAAAGTGTCTAAATTACTTAGGCTGACAAGATTCTTTGGGTAAATCTGATATCTTTTATTAGTCCAACTCAAATAGTTGGAAAAATTCTTCTTTGCAAGCTTTCGGGTACAAATACCCTTTGTCAGGCTGAGGAAGCGTCTGCAGTAGGTCTGTGTGCTGTCTCACATGCATACTGGTTTCTGGCTTCTTTACAATTTCAGGAAGAGCACAAACCATCTGCAAATGCTTCCTCAGCCTGACAAAGGGTATTTGTACCAGAAAGCTTGCAAAGAAGAGTTTTTCCAACTACTTGAGTTGGACTAATAAAAGATATCGGATTTACTCAAAGAATCTTGCCTGCCTATGTCCTTAGACTAACATGGCTACAACCTATACCTCTAAATCAGCATTTCTCAACCTATGGGTTGGAACCCAAAAGTGGATTGCAATAATATATGAAAGGGTTGTGAAAAAAACTTTAAAAATGGATTCCTCTTTAAAGAAGAAAAATGTGGGAAACCGTGGTTTTTCCCTTGCAGGCTGGCAGAGTTTCCCCCCCCCCCCCCCCCCCCCCCCCGCTTGCTTCCCCACACACTGGGGGACTGGAGTCTGAGGGCAGGGGCAGCAGGTCAAGAGCGAGGGGCAGTGGGTTGGGACTGACCATTGATGTTTACAAATGGGTCCTGGTACAAAAAAGGTTTAGAAAGAAGCACCACTCTAAATGACTTGGGAACCTAAATCCTGTTTACAGAAAGAACTTTGAAATCAATGGAAGGCAGGCATCCATGCAGTTTTAAAAGTCCACTAGGTACCAATGTGCATCAACAGGTGCCTAAATCCCTTTGAAAATCTGGCCCTTATTCACATGCTTTTGAAAATTTCACGTTTTCATCCATAAAATCAAAGGCTATTTTGGAAAGCTGCAACTTATCCCAAATCTCACAGGCACAGATAAGAACAACCTAGATCCGCATTTCATTGTCAAACCATGACACCATACCTGTATGGAAAATCACTTCTATACTCTAAGACTGCACAAAGATTAAACTGATAAACAACATCTTTTGGAATATCATCTGCCAATACAACATAGGGCTGCATATGCATAACATCATTTCTAGCCACTAAGACTTTTTATGGATCACAGGGATTTCTGTTTAAGGTATGTGCTTGGTCTCCATTGTTTCAGTGCCTTATAACATCCTTGTCAAATAGAACATTGCTATTATACCCATTGTACAGATGAAGAACTGAGGCATGGAGAAGCTAAGTGACTTGCCAGGGATCATGTGAGAAGCCTGCGACAGAGCCTAGGTTGGCTGAATCTGGATTTCCTGAGTCCCACTCTTGCATGCTAACCATTGGGCCTCCCCCTTTCCCATCCCGTCTCCCAGTCAATTATCACATATGAGCAGACTCAGACTAATTCAGTTATTAACATAATTTCCTGTATTTTTCTCTCAGAACACTGGGAAAACATCCACTAAGTTATGCAAGAAGTGGAGCTGGTAAGCCTTTCCTTTATGTCATTTTGTAACTTTAAGAATGCACAAGCTACATGACAACCACAAATTGTTGCTTTATTCGTTTGCTACGCATGAACTTAGAGTAGCTGCTGTAGGTCTGTCATACATAAGGTAGAGATCATGTTAGCTTACATCAGACAGTTCAAGGGGTTTGATGGTAGGCACTGTGCATACCCGTAGCATGAGATGGTCTTACATAAGGTCAAACAGAAAGCCGGTTTCAAAGCCAGGTTTAAACCTAGGATCCCACTGCAGCTACTTAATCACAAGAGCATTAATGAGGCCAATAGAAGATTCATTCAACCCGAAGCATCACACGCTGCTCACACACAAAAGGTTCTGCTTTGGTACAAGTTCAGATATTGTCTTAACAATGGTGCCTGGGACTGAAACACAAATGGGTGTTTCAGGCATTTGGGAAAATCTGTAAAAGGATGGAATTCTTCAAAACATTCATGCTCAAAATTGAAAACTTAAAGCATTAGAGTGGTCTACATGGGATTCTACTTCACCCTGGGTGCATCTACACAAGATGCTTTACTGCACATTAAGCTAATCTAATGCTCAGTAAAGCCTCACTGTCTACACATGCACTGGACTTACTGTGCATTACATTAGTCTAATGCACCATTTGCTAGTACCAACACATATAGGTACCAGATAAACAGCACGTTAGGTAATGTGCAGTGGCACATGTTTAGATGCTGACCAGGAGCTATTTTGCAGCCCACACAGCTCTCCTGGCCCCATGCACATGGGGACCAGTCCCATGTGCACAGGGCGAGAGACAGCTGCCTCAGCAGCTGGCACAACTCTCCGGGCTTTATACACATTGGGACCAGCCCCCATGCTCCCTACCAGCCCCTGGGCTGGCACCTGGAGGAGCCTGGAGCTCCCTCTGAAGGGTGCAAGAAGGCAGAGTAGGACTGGAAAAGCCCTGGAACAGACTGCTCCCATTGGGCACAAATCTGCACCCAACAGGGTACACATGTATACATGTTCCCAGGCTCAGTTTACTGCACTTTATTTTACTGCACAGTAACCTTACTGCATGTTAATGCATGTGTAGACACTCCCCTTGTGCATTAGCACATTAACTATTGCAGAATAACTATTCTTAATAAGTGTATCTACATGCACAGCTGTTAGCTACTTCCCTTGGAATCAGCGCGTACAATAGAGCAATGCCTGCTTTTGAAAGAAGTGTGCAGGATAGCAGGTGGATAGTTCACAGTGTTTTGTCTTACTGCCAAGCCTAGTGGCCCTTTTTGCCACAATGCTTTGTGGGGCACTTATTAGAAGCCACTAGGATTCTAGGACTCGAGATCAAAGTTACAAATTCCCACGATGTCTTTCCAAGGATCATCACTGTTTTGTCAGGCAGCACCCTGCTCCCTGCCACCATGCGGACCACTTCCACTCACAGATGGTGCTGCAGGGGTATGTGAGATCTTGCCACTGGGTGGCTTTCAATTTGTAAGCCAGCTGCCATGCTGCTGAGCAACTCACAGTTGCAGGAGGAAGAGGCCGAAGAGGAAATCCAGCAGCACCTTGTAGCTGAGCTTTTTCTGCACCAGGAAACAAGTGTTGACTGGTAGGGAAGGACTGCCCTGCAGAACTGGGATATCCAAGAACTAGGAAGAATTTTAACGAAGATTTCTTAGAGATCAGAGTAGAGCTGTCCACCACAATCTGGGTTTGGTCGTAGCCTCCCAGGAAAAAAATTCTTTTAATCTTCTCAGAAAAAGAAGAGCTCCAGTGGTACATGAGCCCAGCACCACTGGACTCCGGTTCCTGTACTTTGCTTTCTCAGCATCTAAACTTCTTCTTGCCTGTGTTGCAGCACTGAGCAAAGTGCAGGGAGTGACCCCTCTTGGCCATTTGCTGAGATAGAGGATCGTATATCTGCTTATTATGGTGGCTGCTAGCCTGTCAGGCTTATGCTCTCTTCTCCCAGATGGTGAGCAAATACAGGACGCCTGCACAACTCCAGACAGATGCACAAGGCATGGCTGCTATAATATTGTTGTAATAACAATGGTGCAAGGCTGAGGTATGCGCCTCACAGCCGCAAATGGACTAATCCTGGCTACATGCCAGGTTTGAATGAGAGAACCAACATCCAGTCAATGTGACCCTACAGCAGTAAAGGGCATGCAGGTAAACAGGCCAAGCCTAGCAGGAGGCAAAGCAGTGTGGGATAGCTGTTGGAGGACTGCCAAAGTAGTGTAAAATAGATAGGTGTCCATACAAACCTTATTCTACACTAACTCATTCAGAAATACATTCAGTCTGCTTTCAGAATGGATCACAGGATTCATACTAATTGGCCAGTTCATTCACAACAGGCACTGTGTCATACTAACACAGGGCATTTCCATTTGAAAATAAAAATGTCAGTGTGAAATAGACCTGCCATGCAGCGACACTTTGCTTTCTTAGTAACAAACCTTGATTCCAGGAGTTGAGTTTCTTCATCTTTCAAATGCTTGTAAAAATCTCCTCATATCTGGATAGGGGAAATGTCCTGGGATCAGGTTTTGCAAACCCTGGCACACCTTTTCCAAACAACTCATAGAGCTGGGAAGTCCCTGTGAGCCTGCAACACTAATAACAAACAAATGGAAGGGGCTCCTTTCAGACACAGAGGTCCTGCTTTAGGACAGCATTAGCTCCAGTCGTACCCTGGTGTAATCAGCTGAGTTACACCTGTGAGAGGGAGTATTGCTGTGGAGCTGGTCATTTTTCTGAGCCAACTTGTGTACTCCTGGATGCTGGATGTCTTACATGCTTATCTCATTACATATGAGATTAGAATTTGTCAGCCTTGTTTCCTCACTGTAGCTTCATATGGGAGTGACTCCACTGAAAGCAGAGAAATTACATCGACTTAAAACTGGGGAAAGACATCAGAGAATCAGGCCCCACACTCTCACTTCCTGCTGAAGTAATAACTACAAATAAGGGACCCCAATTCTGATCTCTGTTCCACTGGTGTCAGTGGAGTTATACCAGCCTATGAGGTGTTGTTACGATCAGAACATGACCCAGACAAAACCATCTTTTAAGTAAGAGATACCCAGGTGTGCTGTGTAAGAAGCCACCATAAGGACTTGTTAATTTTTAACCCAGCTGCCTCCCACAGGGTGAGCACTAACCACAGCAGTGCATTCCAGTTAGAGTTATCGGGTACATGCAAAGGTCAAACAGCAGCTTCCCCAGGAACCAACAAGCCCTTACTGTAAATCAGCCATGGGGTGGAGGGATACATCTGTGCCATGCCTCTGCAACAAATTCATTCTCCTTGTCAGACAGCCACATATTTATATAGCAAAGACCCTGTGGGCTGAGTCTTGAGGAACATGCTCCTGGGAGGCATGAGCAAAGTACGCTGCTGCATTCCGGGAATGGGTAACGATGCCCACGGTTTGAGACAGTCCTGTGGTTAATTTGCAACTATGCCTACAGCTGCATAGGAAATAGCCTGGCTGGCACTGCCCCCAGGGGCAAGCCCAAAAACACAAACCGGCTGCAAGAGTGGTGGGCAGAAGTTGGCTACCCTGATGCAGCTGGCTTTGAGGGGCAACAGGAGGAGGAGCCACACTACACAAGAATAACCTCTAGGGCCTCTAGGCAAAGAAGTAAAGAACAGATTGACTTTTATTAGTAAATGGTAAGGATGGTAAATCCAAAAAAAGATGACAAAGCCGATAGGGAAATACAGAACGCCCGGGCGAGGGACTAACAATAGAAGGATGGGGGTGAGGTTGGGAACGCACCTACAGTACATTCAACTGAAACCCCATGGGGAGTTTGAGAGGTGGAGCTGACAAGGGGCAGGAGGAGAGTGGGACTGGATTGGGGAAAAGCCCCTCCCCCCAATTTTTATATTTAGCTGGCAAGGAATGGTTACCCTGCTGTATGAGGGCAACAGTCCCAGGGGAACACACAAATCTAGCTTTGTGCTCCAAGTGTACAGGTGAGGCCCACTACAGGGTGCAGAGACTGTTGGACAAAGAGATTGGTGTTTCCTAGGGGAATTACCTGCTGGGCAGGAGGTGGGATCATTTGAGTTGCCCACCTTAAAGGTCCCTTATGCACATACTCAGCTAGGTCCATGAGAGATGGGGCCAAAGTGGACAAATTCTATGTTTTTGGTACTTGAAGTCCAGTAAGCAAGCAGTGCTCACTCAGGAGCTGAGCTCACTCTGCAGCATAACCTGAGCTCTGGTCCTTGGTACCTATTGCCTGCTGAGGGCCAATGGAGAAGAGCTCACTGCTGACGGTTATGGCTAACACCTTAGCCAGTTGCTGGCTTCCCTGAAGAAAGGAACTATAAAGGCTTTGCACAGCATCCTTTTGATGCTGACACTCCAGCAAATTTTTGCCCACTCTTCAGTCTTCTGTGTTAGGATGAAGTGCAGATCTCCTAAAGCTAACCAGTTTGTGGGCCTGGAAATGTCTCAGAGACTTTACTGGTGGCATAGCTAGATAGATAGCTAGATAGATTTATCCCAGCACTGGATGAAAAGCTACCAGCAGCCACTGATGCCCTATTCATGCTATGTCATTGGCCCACCTGGGAATTGTAGCAGGACAACTTAGGTAGTTCTGTTCCTTCTGACCAGAAAGCTGACTCCTTATTGGTGTCTGGATTCAGCTGAACAGGTGATTTTTTTGACCTAGAAAACCCCAAATGGCAAAAGACCTGCCAGCGTGACAGACCCTCCTGCCTTGTGTTCCACTGCAGCAGCTGTGATCATCAAGCTGCAGCCTTTATACAAAGAAAGGGGTGGGACTCCATACAGGACATTTTCTATAG
Organism: Alligator mississippiensis; assembly: GCF_030867095.1. Taxonomy (NCBI): domain Eukaryota; kingdom Metazoa; phylum Chordata; order Crocodylia; family Alligatoridae; genus Alligator; species Alligator mississippiensis. Next base: position 44,615,228 of record NC_081832.1, read on the forward strand.
AAGGATTTGATTTGGAATTCTCTTCCCTGTCTGGTCTGAAATCGGCCAGATCTGACCTTCAAGGCACATTGCAAAAGCCATCTGTTTGTTCAGGCTTTGCAGGAGGTGAGCTGTGATGTGGCAAGGGGTGGGGGAATTACCATATCATTTCATATCTTCCTTGTTGGTGGTGGCTCATTTCTGGTAGGGGGTAAAATGATTCAGCTGATTCTGCTAGTGGTTGACTGAATTCTAAAAATGCATCAAAAAGCACCAATGGCTAAGTCTGTGGACCTTAACAGACTTTAGAGATAGGGAGTTTGTATGAAATAAATATATGGTTTAGGGCCAGGCACATCACAGGAATGCTTTTGTCCGTGTGCCAGGGAATCGCCTGCAGCCCTGGGGAAGGCTTTACCTTATGGATCACCTTAGTCCCTTGCTAACCTCTGCATATCAACACCTGGGAATGCCCCAGAAAGGTGAAACCTCTTTCTTTTCTGTGTACAGAGAAGCTGCGGATCAGGACAAAGCAAAAACCTGAAAGGACCAGTCCTTGCAAAGGCAGGAAGCTGAAGCACACCCAAGAACCTGAGGAGCAGATTCTCTTGACTGGCCAGAGGATGTTCAGCGTTAGTGCAGAGGGGAATGTGCAATGGTGACTAGATACAACCTGGCTGGCTGTCCACTCCTGGGGCTGCCTCAGGCCCAGCTGTCCTTTGACATAAATCAGAGCAGCCTGAAGGCTCTCATATTCTGGACCAATAGCCTCTAGGAATTGCTCAAGCAGCTAAAGAACTGCCAGACACAGCAACCCCATTTTCCCTCGCCACTCTCCATGTGGTGGAGACGGGGAGGAATGCAGCAAACATGCTTCTATCCCAATAGTTGCCAGCTTTTGCTCATCCATGGGCAACAAGACTGAGCCGGGAACTTGCTGCAGGCAGCACCCTACATTGCTCCACTTGTCAACCTGAAGAACATGTATGTGTGGAAAGCAAAGCTCCCTATGGCTGCCAGGAATGAGAAGGGTCTGATGGGCAACATGTTGCCTCAAAGCCACAGACCATGGTTTTGTGCTATTGGAGGGTTCCACTGTACAAGAGAAATTATCCAGGGGCCAGAGTCACCTGTGTCAGGACCCTACTAAAGCTGCATAAAGTGCTCAGAGACCCAAAACCCAAGGCACAGCACATTCTGAGCACCAGACAGCATAAAGAGCAGGGGATTGATGTGGCCCGCTGAAACATTTCATTCACAGCAGATCTCCAAAAGAAGAGCAGAAAAACATAGACATTTAATTGAGATTGCAGTTTTAGAAAAGATTCATAAGTTAAATTATTCCCCCAGGATATATAAAAAGTTACTTATGGCAAGAGCTAAATTGGGCATGATTCAATCAGGAGCTGTCGAGAAGCCATTACGCTATACAAGACGGCGCTGTTTTCGTACGCACATGGTAATAAGGCTAGTACGCTTCTTTGCAAAGTGGTAAAAGCAAGACAGGCATCTGAGCAGATGGATTAGATCTGACATGCTGCTGCTCCCTTTGCATGTATCAGTCACTCAAGGATAGCAATGAATAAAGGTCAGTGCTTCACTGGGCAGGACACTGCATGGCACAAGAGAGTCACTGGCCCCCATTGCCAACAGGACAGTACTATACAAGATGGTGCTGTTTTATCAAACAGGCCAGGGAGGATTCTTGTGTCCATTTTATAGACCAGAAAGAGAAAATTAAGTGACCTGCTACAGACCAAGCAGAAAAAGGCTTGAGCCCAGATCTCATGAGTCCTAACCTATGGCTGGCACCACAGAACTGTCCTTGCTCTCTGTATGTTCACGTAATGGAAATCTGTCTGAATGGGCAAAGGAGCCCCTGCCACTTGTTGTGTGTAACCCCTATACCTCTATTTCCCTCCATGCATATTTGGAGTTTAGAGCAGATGATGCTTCCAGTGCTGGAGATTGCAGGGCTTCCAGTCCTGTGAGCAAAGGCCAATGAAGCTTGCCTAAAACAGAGCGTACAGCCAGCATCTGCACTACCCATACTGAGAGCCCTCTGTGGCACCAGTCCCCTTTTAATGGGGAGCAGATCTAGGGAAAGTGCTGACCAGGAGAAGCCCTTATGGACACAACTGCATGGGAGGGGTGCTCTAGGAGCATGTATTCAGGGGAAGGCACAGAGTAGAAGCAGGTTTCTGGGGAGCCTCCAGCTTTGATGACTTGTCTCATGGTACTCTGTGGGTGAAGGAAGCTCCACCTCATAATGGAACAGGACCTCACAGCAATTTCCTCCTGTAATTCCTCCCCAGCAGCATTCCCTGCAGAAGAGACTACCCAGCCCCTGGCTCTATATTATCCATGGCACTGACCACTGGGAGTCAAACTGCTGAGTTTACTACTGTAGAGCATGAGGCTCAGGCATCGCTATCTCCTGCAGGGAAACCTGATCATTGTTGCTGTCACATTCTGCAATAGCTGCAATCTATGATCTAAATTCAGAGGGGAGCATCAGATGGCGTAACATACACCTACCCCCACCCCCTTGTCTTTTAAGTTATACCAGCTGGACACTTGGAGGGCCAACCTATCAGCTGGTGTTATTTGGCATAGCTTCACCACTGATGTCTTTTGTAGCTACATCAGTTTACATTGGTTGAGACTCTAGCCCTAGTGGCCTACATGGGTATAAATCCAGAGTATCTCCATGGAAATCAGTGGATTTGCAGCGGTATAGCTCAGAGCAGAATTTGCCCACAAGTCTGACCTTTAAATTTGGTTCTGTGCATTGCTGTCAAGTATGGCTACTAAAATATTTCATTACAGGACTCTATCCCAGGAGGCTCAAAGGCCATCATGGGACTGGAAGGGACCTCAAATATCACCTAGTCCAACCCCCTGCATGAATGCAGGATGCACTGTTCCTATACTATCCCCAACAAATCCTTTTCCAGCCTCTTCTTGAAATTCTCCAGGAAAGGAGATTCTAAAACTTCCCTACTGTCCTACTGTTCTGACAGTAAGAAAGCTTCTTCCAAGATTTAACCTAAATATGCTTTGCTGCAGTTTGAATCCACTGCTTTGTCTCCTACCCTCTACAGCAAGGGAGAACAGTTGTTCACCCTCTTCTTCATGGCAGCCTTTCAAATATTTGAAAACTTCTGTCATGTCCCCCCTTAATCTCCTTTTCTTCAACAAAACGCACCTAGTTCACTCACCCTGTTTGCATACAGTTTGCCTTTCAAACCTTTTGTCATTTTTGTCACTTGCCTCTGGATCTACTCTGATTTTTCCATGTCCTTCTTAAATTGCAGAGCCCAGGACAGCACACTCCACCTGAGGCCTGCAACCAAGATATGGTCTATCTATCCAAGCTCTTATAGTGCAATCAGTGCTGCAGTAGCAATGTTAGTAGATAGAAATGAGTTCTGAAGCTGGTGATATTTTGAAGATAAAGAACATTCTCAGTCATCACCAAAGCACTGTCTGCCATTTTCATTTTGAGGTATAAAAGACCTTTCCATCCCCAAAATGGAAGGCTTGATCTACAAGCCCTACCAGCGGGTGGGCCTATCATTAAGCAACCAGGATCTTTTCTCTGCCTCAAGACATACTTCTATCCTAGACGAGGCTCAGCCAGCTGCCTGCACCAACTAAACAGTCTTGATCAGGCCTGCTTACAGGACTGGGATGATATTGTGGTGAGTGTGAGAGTTAGCACTATGGATTTGGGTTTCACCAGTTTGTTGATGATGTCTAAGGCTATGCCACCTTCCCAGATCTTGAATGGCTTCAAGCACGTGCTGCATGTGCAGATCTCCTCTACCTCAAAGCAGGTGAGCAATCAGCCAATAACATTGCCTAAAGTCCACCCTTTAGAAAAGAGTGGACCCTCTCCAAAGCACCACCATACACACACGTTAGTCTGGGGAGTGGAATTAGCAGCTGCTTGTGATCAAAACTATTGGAAGCAGCTGATAGATACAGCAGTACCAGTACAGAAAACTGTCTTCTTTTTATCCCTGAAGACCATCCATCACCGAGGCTAATGTGTTTCTGCATGACTCTGCAGACTGTAATGGATAGAAATAAGTCCTGTTATGTCCTGATATCATTTCCTTCAAAGGGAGATTCATAGATTCATAGATTCTAGGGTTGGAAGGGACTTCAGTTGGCCATCTAGTCCTATCCCCTGCCCCTGGCAGGCAAGAAAAGGGTCACCAAACCTGGGATTGTGTGATCCCAGTCAGGTGCCTGTCCAGTCTTCTCTTCAAGACCCCTAAGGATGAGGCAAGCACCACCTCCCTTAGAAGCCCATTCCAGATCCTGGCAACCCTGACCGTGAAGGACCTCTTTCTAATGTCCAGTCTAAACCTACTCTCCAATAGCTTGTGGCCCTTTTTCCTTGTTGTTCCAGGGGGTGCCTTGGTAAACAGATCATTGCCTACTTCGTGTTGCTCTCCCCTTGTGAATTTGTACACCGCCACAAGGTCTCCTCTCAGCCTTCTCTTGGAGAGGCTGAAGAGGTTAAGGTCCCTTAGCCTTTCCTTGTAGGGCCTTCCCTGCAGGCCTCCAATCAGATGAGTGGCTCTTCTTTGGACCTCTCCAGGTTGCCCACATCCCGCTTGAACTGAGGTGTCCAGAACTGGACACAGTACTCCAGAGGGAGAATCACCTCCCTGGACCTGTTTGTAAAGCGCCTATGGATGCACGACAAGGTGTGATTGGCTCTGCCAACTACTTCATCACATTGACGGCTCGTGTTCATCCTGGAGTCAACAGTGACTCCAAGATCTCTTTCTGCCTCAGTGGTGCTGAGAAGGTCGTATCCCAGCCTATAGGTGTGATGGCAATTTTTTTCTCCCTAGATGTAGCACCTTGCACTTGTCCTTATTGAATTGCATCCTGTTGCTCTCCGCCCACTTCCCCAACCTGTCGAGGTCAGCCTGGATCTGGTTCCTCCTCTCCAGGGTGTTAGCTTCACCCCATAATTTTGTGTCATCCATGAATTTGGACAGGGTGCTTCCCACCCTGGAGAGAGGTTAGGGACAGTACAGAAATCATGTAGGTCCCTGCTGTCAAAGGACAGCTTTTTAATGGCACAAAGTGCAAACTCAGAGTGTCACTCCTCCTTCTGTAATCCCAGCACTCCTTCCTCTATAAAGGAAACTCTGGTATCAGACCCCCCCCCCCCCCCCCCCAACCCAGCTCCTGAATGGTAAACTTCCCCAATCAGAATGAATATGGTTCATTGGCAGGGCATAGGCCTGTGCTCCCTGGACACCACACGGGCACACGCTGTCCACCCCAAATGGTATCTTTATGAAAGTATCTTTACGCCCTCCTGATCCATAACTGCCCCCCTGCCACAAGACACCAGCCCTAGAATAGGTCATTTTCTAAGCAGAGGAATCAGCTCGCTCACAGAACCCACTGATTAGTCTAGTTCCAGGCAGAGGCCGTCTGTATTAGCCTCCCTGAATATCCCATGACAGCTGTGCTGAGCAGGGCTTTGTTACACCTCTAGACAGAAGTGGTCATGGCTCTGGGCCTCCACCACCACCGCACCGTGAAATGACTGCACGCAGGACCAATACCATTCTCAGCTGTCCTCAGCCCGTGGCCTTCCTCACCTTCTAGCCTTATTATTTCTCTACGTTCATCTGTGACCCAGGGGTCTCTCCAGCAATAGCTGGCCCAGGAAAGACTGTTAAGAGCAAGAGTAGCCACAGCCCAGAAAAACCTGGGCACCCTATGATAGACCAGTCCATTTCTCATTAATAATATGGACCAAGAAATCATGGCAGAGAGAAACAGCCTATTATTATGAAATGTCAGACCTGCCTTTCCTTACTTATTGAGACCAACTGGATTTGTTAAGGGGAAAGAATTTCCACCATATCACTCACATATCATCTCATCTTCATGGATAGATGAGCAAAGGCAGAAGCCTGGTAAGACAATGAGCTGGGAAGTCTAGATATCTAGGTGTTAGTCACAGCTCTACCACCAAGTTGGAAAGTCCCTTTGCTCCTCTGTGCCTCCCTCCCCCTGTGTGTCCATGTAGGTGATAAATCCCTCTTAGTATTGTTTCCTCACACATCAAGCATAAAATAGGTTTTTCTCAGTTTAGGTGATGTTTTTGTTTCAAGTTAAGTAAAGCAACAAAGAGAATAAATATATAAAGTTGCCATGAAGGACAAGAGCAAAATGACTCCTTCTGTAACATTCTGCATCTAATCTAAAACAAAATGGTGGATGCCTCAGAGTTGCACCGACTCCTCTACAGCTACAGGAGAAACACTGCAAAAAACAGAATGACATTGCCTTTCATAACAGACACCCACCACAATATGCCTCTTATGAGTATTGTGAGGCTTAAATAAGGTTTGCTAAGAGCACCGAGATCCTCAAAAAAAATTGCTGGAGGATTGCATGGCATTAGTATGATTACTAGGCCAATGTTTTTGACATCAGGGTCATAAGTATTGAAGACGTTGAGCTTTTCAAAAGAACATACAGAATGACCTGTGTGGGATGAATTAAAAAACAACTTTCCATATTGCTGTTCAAAATCAAAGGTCAGTAGCCAAATTCAAGACTTCTGTGGAAATCTAGAGAAAATTTCCTTCCCTGCCATATATGGCAAAACCTTTTGTTCCTAATAATTGAGGAGCAGCTCAAGCCTGGACTTTCCTACCGCTGCATTCAGATCATTTTGCTTCATTTGATTCAGCTGAAGCAGATTCCTTGGCTTGCTCTCCCTAAGGAAAGGCATACACAGACTTTGCACCATCTGCACTGGAGGAAGCAAGAGTTTTTGAGGTAATATCATGGGATGGTTCCAGTTTCCACTGTCCAGCCTGAGGTAGCCCAACAGGTCTGGATGAATGAAAGTGAGGCCAAAAATGTGTAGTTAAGATGGTGAATACACACAGACGCATGACCAAACAAATCAAGCAATTAAGAATAGTTCAGTGATACACTTTTAAAACTTTCCTCTAGGCTTACCTATATCTCCCACAAGCAGCATGCTAGTGCTAATTAGCAGTATGGATAATATGGTAACACCTAAAAGTCCAAGCTCTATCATGCAAGGTGCTACAAAATGATAAAACAACAAGATGATCCCTGTCCCGCAGAGCTTGCACTAGACAAGAAGTGGATCCAATGGAGAGAGAAGCACAAGGATAGATAGATAGAAAGCGCAGTGCCACCAGCGAAGGAAATCTCTGCTCAGTGGCACCCTCTGCACCCCCCGTGCAACCAAGTTCTTCCTCATTACTTTCATTTCTACCCAGAAGAACTTTTACAATCTTTTCTCCAATGCCTGATAAAGGATGTTTATGCCTGAAAGTTTGCAATTATAGACTTTTTTTTGCAAAAATCTTGTTGATCTAATAAAAGATATCATCTCTACTACAACTCCTGATTGCCTTTTCCTCATTCCAGAGAAACACACAGGAGTCTTTACACTGGGTACACCCACTCTCTCCCAAAATATGTCCCTTCACTTGTCCTATGCTCCCGTTACTAGGAGCCCTTGGTCATCCTCAGCTAGAACTGGTTAGGACCAGCGCACCCATTTTTTGTCAGAAAGAGTTGATTAGATGAAACTTAAACTCTTTCTGGGAATGTAGCAATTTCAACAGAAGTTTTGTCAGGCTAGGCGAGGTTCCTCAGGGTAAGGGTGGAATTTCTGGTCAAAACCACAGAGAGGTAGGGGGGCGGAAAGTTGGAGAGAAAGAGAGAGAGGTAGGAGGGGGAGGGAAGGAAGGAGGGGGAAGGGGGGATGAAGAGCAACCCCCTGCAGAAAAGCCAACAGCTTAGTGGTCAAGCCACTCTTCTTGAAAGAGCCTTAGACCTGGGTTTTCCACATCTGATGCAAAGGCCCTGACCACCCAGTTATTGGGTGTTCTGTGGTGAAGCATACTCTCTCCCTCCCTCCCTCTCTCTCTCTCTCTCTGTCAATTTTAAGCAAAAAGCTTCTAAAGGTCTTGGTTTTGTTTCAGTGCAGAATGGGAAGAATTCTGAAATCTTGGAAAGACCTGCAGGGCAGGAAAACCATTGTCTGCCCAAATCTAACCCATCCCGTTCTCTAAAACCTTGCCAGCAATGCTGGCAACCTAACCACAGCTAGCAATATCCCCCCCTAATAAACAAGAAAGAAGAGAGTGGGAAAAACAGAGAAGGGATGTCTGGCTAGGCAGAGAGAAGCAGAGAAAGGATGGCAGAAGGAAAAGCACAGACAGAGCAAAGAGGCTAGAGCTGGGGTGGCTCAGTGCTGCAGTTCTAGTGACTCTTACTGAGTTCAGTCTATATATATAAAATGAAGTATAGGTCTGTATGTATGTATGTTCACTTGTAACTCAAAAACGGCTAGTCCTATCTACTCTAAATCTTCCAAAATCACTGAATACCACCCAAGGAAAATTATAGGCGAGTTATTTTTCACTTGACCCTTTTGGGGGCTTCCATTGACTGGGAATATTTTGCTTCTCAGATAACAAACTGGTACCACTCCATTTTGGATGCAGTGAATTCAGTTCATTTGTCATTATTATATTGATGCCTGCCTTTTTTTTCAACTCAATTGTCATTATTATATTGATGCTTGCCTTTTTTTCCGCTCCACATTACATATTAAATGTTAAATATATCGTGCTATGTCCCTTAAAAATAAACATTTTGACCTAAATATGTTGTACTAAGTTCTTTGAAAATAACAAATTGCAACTATAATTACAAAAATAACCCAGGTGAAGAACAGGTACTTCTGATATGGATGGATTATTGTTCACTTGACCCTTTTGGAGGCATCCATTGACTGGGAATATTTTGCTTCTCAGATAAACTGGTGCCACTCCATTTTGGATGCAGTGAATTCAGTTCAATTGTCATTATTATATTGATGTTTGCCTTTTTTTTTCAACTCAATTGTCATTATTATATTGATGCTTGCCTTTTTTTCAACTCAATTGTCATTATCATATTGATGCTTGACTTTTTTTTGTTCCATGTTAAATATTAAATGTTAAATATGTTGTACTATGTTCTTTAAAAATAAACAATATTTTTTACCTAAATATGTTGTACTAACTCTTTGAAAATAAACAAACATTGCAATTACAAAAAATAACAACCCAGGTGAATAATGGGTACTTCAGCTAGTATAAATATAATGTATTTATGCATATCTCAATGCTTTTGCAGAATAGCATTGTCCTTCTTGCCTTGAAAAGCTATAAAGCAAACTGTATTTTCTATAGGGGCCCAAGAAAAAAAGGAGGTGTGAGGCTTGTATTAACTCTAAAACTTGAACATTTCTGTACAAATCCTGATGAAGTCCTATCTACATGCTGATTCCATACTTCTCAGGCATGTCAAGAGCAATTGTTCTCAGTCGCTTGTGAACGCCAATCTAAGTTCCTTCTGTCTTAATGATGAGCCTCTAAGAAAGACTAGGATTTTTTCCATTCTTTCATTTTGCATCATAATCTGCGCTGGGGCTTGGAAACCTTCTGATCCAATAAACTATGCAAAGCAATATGAACTATGAACAGTAATTAATGATCAGTTGCTATGTCCCACTTTAGAGGCAGATGCATGTTTGAAGCAGTTCATGAGATTTCTTTGTATGTATGGTACTTGGTTTGTACAAGTCTGAATGTTGGTTAGGGACCCTTGGGACAAAAGAGGGTCTAGAAGTTGAAGTGATCTTTATTTCACCTCATACATTCAGGGAGGCCCCACTGTCCTTGCTAGATCACTCGTACCACTTTATGGTGGGAAATAAGGTTGCCTTTCCATCATGTTCAAGAAATTTCTAATCACACATGGTCAGCAGCACTGCCAACAACAAGTGACAGAAATCATGACTCAGGCCCTTATCTTCAAATTCCTTTAGGCACACAGCACCAAATGAAATCAATGGGAGTTTGACATCCAAATAACTTGGAGAATCTGGACCTCTGGCCACCAAATATCATGCAGTTTTTAAAAAGCAATTGATGTTAGCGTAAGAGGGAGACATTGTTCCTTTTACGGGAACGTCCAGGCGAAGTGCCCACTTGTTGAGAACTTTCAGTTCAACCCATAGAACCAGGCTACCTATTGATTGTTAAGCCTGCCCAGGATGCTAAATGCCCGCCGTGGACTATAGCGAAGTATGAATTACTTGCTGAGAGTGGCGGTGGGTTCAATCAGATTGGGATACCAAAAGGCATAATTGTCAATTAAGTCTTTCCGGCAGGCAGCTGATAAACGGGGATTGTTAACAGCCAGGTGGAAACATTGTATATAAGATTGGCGGTTTGATCAGAAAGCTTCCCCAGAAGGGGAAGACAAGCTAAGGCTTTGGACACCAGAGACAGCAAGCAGCCCTGCGCGGAGGCGCAGGCGATGAGAGAGGGAGTCACCAAGAATTTCTTGTTGAAGTGGTGAGTGTTGGGGTATCAAGCCCGTTTGAAGACAGATAGCTGATTCAGCCAGACAATTGCAGCTCCGTCCAGATTCATGGCAAGAACTTTGTTGCTATGAGTTGATAAGCGGAGCAAATTTGGAAACGCCCACCCAGTGAGTATTCATTGCAGGACTGATAAGTTAACCGGGAACTTGTGGAGAGAGCCAGCTGAGGGACTGACAACTGGTGGCTAGCTGAGTTACACTGCTTGTGAGCAGGCATTACTGATACTTGTTATTAAAAATAAGTGAGTACCCCTCTCGTGTGGTGTTTCCCTTTTAATTACTCCCATCAAAGTCGTGGCAGGCGAGATTGACACCAAGACGAGGGTAACGAAGCTATAACATCTTATTTTTTGCCCTAGAAGAAGAACACGTTCACAGTTAGACTCTTTTTTTCTTTGCATTCACTTGTTTAAGCCTTTTGGCATCACATTTGCAAGATCTTCTCCACAATCACAAGAGCTAGAAACATACTTTCCTTAAAAAATGAAAACTGGGATTCTTACATAATCACCTGAGTCCATAAAACTTCACTATGCATGCTAAAATCATGAGAACTGCTCACACTACACCATGACTGACAAGAGGAAAAATGCAAACAGCTATATTCTTCCTTAACCCAACTGAATGAACAGAGGTAGCAACCAAGGCCAGTGTCATTTAAACCCCAGGACTCAGAGCTGTTAGTCAGTAATGAAAATAATCTTCCAGATACTGCCACTATCTGAGAAAGGAAAGGTTCTTTGACCATTCTTCTGGCGCCTAGCATGTGTGTGCTATTCTTGGTGATGAGAAGAACATCTGACTCTTTTCAGGTGATCTCCTGATTAAACTGACACCAACGCAAACCATGTTTTGTTTCTCCATGGTTTGGGGCCAAATCCTGCAACTATTGGTCAGGCAAAATTCCCACTGGAAGACAGGAAGGGAGGGCTGCTTTGTAGTTAAAGCAAAAGGCTGGACACTCATGCCTGGCTTATGTACTGGCTAACCTGAATTGCAGCTGCTGGTTATGGGGGAGCATATAGTGATGGTGTCCTTGGGAGCAGTTTGTGGAAGGGGATGGGAGAGGCTGGGAACAGATGGAGCTATGGCATCACCTCTGTAGATATTATCTGCCTGAGTTGGGGTAGGATACCTCTTCCTTGAAGCATCACCTCACGTTGGATTGTGCATAGTGGCATTGGTTAGCTCCAGGAAGCATTCTGAAGAGTCCTGCCCTCCTCCATGTGGCTTCAACAATGCCCCAGCAAAAGACTATGAGTCTGTAATGTGCTCTCATCCAATGTTCAACAGAGTTAACAGGAATCTTTCCATTAATTTCAATGGGCATTAGATAAAAACCTGAATATGTAAAGTACATTATAACATGCAGACTTAAGGTGCTAGTAAAAAGGACAGAGGAGGATTTGGCCTTTGGTTTAAACAATTTCCAAATCTCTACCCCAAATCTTGAACTGAAATTTCCACACACAACAATTACATGCCACTAGCAGCAGGTTATTTTTATAAAGACCCATCCTGCAGTGAGAGCAGAGCAGTAAGAGCAACAGTAAATCTTCTCTGCAGCTGCTGGGTCCTGCCAACCTACCCCTTTCCCCCAAATTTATGGAGGAGTGGGTGCCTGCCAGGGAAACTCAGTAAAATGAAAAGGTAGAACAAGCACGACTTGCCAGCTGTACTGGTGGGTCTTTTCTGGCTTCTTTTTTCCTTTTCCATTTTAATATACTCTTTTTTTCCTCCCCATCAATTTCAGCTTTCTCTAGCTCTGTCACTATATTTTTCTCCCTTTTCTTTTGTACCTTTCCATTTTTCTTTTTTTCCATTTTTTTTTCTTTCTTGCAAAGCAGAATCTCATTCCTCTCATCCTTTGTTTCCTCTCTGGGTCTGGACAAATATTTATCCCTGTATAACTTATATCTGTTCTATATACCAAGGTAAATTACACTGAGATACAGAGCAGACAGACAAACAGCTATCCTGGAAGAGCCTCCTGGAGTAAATATCTGTTATAGTGCCTCACCACTACATGGCAGAAGAACAGGTAATGACTTGTTTGTCTTGAGCAAAAAGCTACCATGGGATAAGTTGCAGACAGATCAGACCTATGCCGTTGTAACTTGTGTTAATGTTGTTTTAGACCTTTTTCCCCCTGAAGCAATTCTACGTTAGATTCTGATGAGTTGCATCATTGTAAAGCTATATGTCATATATCAGTTGTGTTCCGTTTGGTTCCTCTTCTACAGCACTGTAAAGGCCAAACACACTGGCATAAATACTATATTTTTAAGCATGCAACACGCACCTTTTTCTCAAAGGACAGCTACTAGAAACTGGGGTGAGTAATATTGGCAAGGAAATATGGTTACAGCAGTTTCTACCACTTAAGCTACTGTCAAAAGAAAGTGAAAGTAATTCTGCACATGACCCACAGGGACCAGGACTATGAGCAGGCTCAACCCCCTTGCTGTTGGGACCCAGTTACTTGCTACAAGGAAATAATTTTTTTCCTTCATTTCACCTTTCAGAAAAAAGTGCAAATCTTATACCAGGGCATGTTGTAGGCAAGAAAATATAGTATATTCTTCATCCAAAACCTTAGATGGTGCTGGTGATCTGATTGATTGTACTGAAGCAGAGTATAGGGGTCCCTATTAAGGATCAGCTAGGTCTTATACAGATTCAGAACAAAGAGATAGTTCCCACCCCAAAGAGTTTCTGAACTGAATGCATAGTTGCTGTTTCCCTTTCTAGCATGAATCCTATCTCACACCATGTTCCCTCTGGCCAAACAGCACAATCTGCCAAGGCCTAAGTGCCAATTGTGTGACAAAAACCCAAAACAAAGGACACTGACAAATACTTTGTGCAGGAAGTACTGGGGGACTCATCTCTTCAGTTTAAAAATAGCCCCTTCGACCACCATGGTTTCATGATGCTTTATTTCTGGTGCAAATCATGTTCAACAATTACAGTCTGGGGAATCCTAATTCAGAGATTAAAATGAAGGAGGTTCCTAGTAATAGCACAGAGCTGAGAGGAATGTCCTGGCACCTTTTCCATTCTCTCTCCCCTTTTTGCTCTCCATGGCTCATATAAAAAAAGAATTGCAAATGACAAGGACAGGATCCAGTCCAAGTGCTAGAAACTCTCACAGTTTTCAAGCAGAAATCCCATCCCCCTCCTGGCTGTTCCTCTGCGTTAGCTCGACATCTCCCAGTGCCTGTCATTCCCACCCCAAGGAGTTCATCAGCATCAGCTGAACGGGGCTCCACAGCCAGACACAGCCCAGTCCTCAGCAGAAGTAAATCCAACAGAGCCTCACCATATCCAGCTAAGAAGTACAGTGGGGAAACACGCTCACCTCGCAAAGAGCTGTGGAGAGGGACAGACCTCATAGGAGATAAGCAGCAGCTCTTTTGAAGAGAAGAAAGTGGTCTCTTTTAACCTGATGGCTGAGTGCTAAGTTTGCATTAATGTCATTTTCTGCATTTTATTATTTTTTCGATTGAGAAAAGACAGTAAGCAATAAAAAAATCCCCCAATCTCCCCCACTCCCAACGGAGGTGTATCTGTAACAAGCATACAGGGGCAGTTGATGGTTTCTGTTTTGATCGGTCTTAGCACTTCCTCAGGATTGCTGTCCCTGAAAGGACCTGCTCAAGCTAATGTTGCTTTGTGATGTCTTTGCATTTCACAACAAGGTGGGTTTTTTTTAATATAGTTTCATGGTTTTGTTGTTTACCTGGTTTTACCTGAGGCATATTTCAAATAACTGACTGCCTCACCGCTATCCCTATTCCTATAACTATCCCATTGAAATAGAAATAAGCTGTTATAAAGAAAAGCAACTTTAAGAATGACTTTCCATTTTGTCCCACTCTGTTTTACATCCTGTTTTTCAGATCAGGAAGCACCCACAGTCTTTTTTTGGCAAACATGGCTGCTTCTCTACTAGTGCTTTCAAATCACTCCTTTTCTCTGCTTAGAAGCAAGCATAAATGGCTCTGAGATCAAAGTGCTGTAGAAAAGTAGATGTAGCCATGTTTTCTGGGTTGGAGTAGAAGCAAGAAACTGTGGTACATGCTTCTGAGCATTAGAGGAAATGTAGGGAAAGGGCCAAAAAAAAAAGAGGAAGAGAAAAAAGCAAGATGGCAGAACTTGATGAATTCCCTTAAAGAAAGGATTTACTTTAGTCCTGTTGGTGGTATGATTTGCATCAACCATACCATAAAAATCACACTCCACTCCAATGTATGTTGCTAGCTTTCTGTTTCCTCCCTCTGACCATGTGCCAGATGAGACAATGTCGTCTTCTTCCCCACAGCATGGCTGAAAGTCTGGCACTGGAAGCCACTTCAGTGTATGCCACTCAGCAGAGTCCTATGGTATAATACCCACTTCACAATAATAACCTGAATCCTTCAGGTGTAGTCCTGAACAGAGTCCCCTTGGTCACCTTTTTGTTTCCAGGTTGCAATGCTTTTACATTTTGCTCCCATTCATTTTGCCCTGGAAATGCTGTAGCAGCCCCCCTCCAGTGCTAGTGCAGTGACCTGGCAGGCTGTCCAGCTGGTATAGTCTTCAAAGAAACCTTCTGGCCACAAATTACAAAGAACCTCACAGACTGTAGCCACATGTTCACTTGGTGCTTGGAAAGCCTGTGTAAATACCAGTGAAGGAGCATTTGTGCTATGTGCTATTCATTACTGCATCGGTCCGTTCTCATACCTATTAAGGATATCTCATTCATTTTTCCAAGACCTCCTGTATTAAAACTGCATAAGCCCCCAGAGTTATTACTATAGAGAAGTCTTGTGTAAGGCCAGAGAGAACCTGGCTCCAGCCTTGGTCTGGAAAACATTGTACTACCACAGTCCTTAGCACCTTGCCCTGTCTGGCATTCTCATTAAGCAGATGCCTGCAGCCCACCCCTTCGTGTTCATTAGGACTTTCCCAAAACTCAACCCATCTATGGCGAAAGCTCCTTTCTGCTGGTCACACCCACCTCTTTTTGGCTGTTTGTTTATACAAGGCTTTTGGCTCAGTGAGCAAGTAACCAGATGACATGCTTAGGGCCTGTATTTTACAGGAGTTCCAATGATCAAACAGTCCTTTTCATCCTTAAAAATCCCTGAATGCAACAGCCAAAGCGAGCTGGAATGGCCTTGTGACATGTCCTCTGGTTGCTCCCAGGTTTTCTACCATTTTCAACAACTTCCTTTTTTCTCCCTGTCTTAAAAAGTGAATTCAGTCCTGGTAAAGTCTGGCTGCCCTGGAGACATGCTCTCTATTCATAGGCAAGTACAGCAGCAGCGCAGGCTTCTCTAACTTGTTTCAGCCTTGTGCCAAAAGCTCGTCCAGTCTGCCCACTAAAAATGGGTACCTAGTCAGTCAGCCTGGAGAGTCAAAGGTGCATAGACATGATGTCAACTACATTACTTGTGACTGCTGACTACAGAAACTGGTGTGCCTTAGCCATTCTGACCCTACAGACTTCTAGGCATGGGTAGCCATTTGACCTCTTTATTCTATATTTTCTAAATGAAAAGTTTCCAAATCAAAATTTTGTAGAACTGGAGACCATGACCTTTTTTTCTCAGATCAGGATAGAAAGGAATGTTGAAATGTCAGAATTTCCTGCAGCAGAGAAGTTCTGGTGTCTGACCAGCCCTGAGGCCACTGACCACTAAGACAGTACCACCTGCACCATGGTACGTGTTCACTAGGCCATGTCGAGATGACAAGCATGTCAGTAGGTAGAGTGAAGGGGTGTGAGCCCTGGCTGATGTGGATGTGCTGGCACAAGTCTGTAATGTAGATGCAGTAATGCTGGCAAAACTGCTAATACGCAGATGGCTTGTCACACTCCTGGGGTGTGGCTGGCTGTGCTAGCACAGCTTTGCCAGTACACCTGCCTCCATGCTAGAAGGGCTTTGTTGGTAGAGCCTGCCAGAACTCCAACACCAAAAAGCTCTCCCAGTGTAGATGCAGCTAGATAGATACTGTATAAACAGTAGACTGGAGAAAAGGAGGTGGACTTCCATCTCGGCCTGTGTACTTCCTAGACAGTGCTTACAAATAATGCATCTTGGAAGAGCATCCACCTTCAGTGCACCAGGTCAGACTCTAGTGCTCTCACGTCTATGCTATAGTCCTGGTAACTCCAGTATGCTTTGGGCCAGGACTGTAGCTCCTTAACAGTAGTTTAAACACAAGGCAAAGATCCTACATACACAAAAACTGCAACTGATTCTGGGGCTCAAGATGCAACACAGTTACATTGGTTGTAGTAGGGTCCTGTCGGCTAGTGCAGATGCGTCTTATACTGTATATTCTATAGGATTTCCAGTGTAGGAAACATAGAGACTACATGAAAAACTTAGCTGGGATTCTCAAAAGTTTTAGGAATGTTAGGCACTCACAGACATCCTGTGAACTCATCTATGTAACTCTTTTAGGTTCCTTTGAAAATCTCAGCTTCTCACCATGTTGAAGCCAGACCAAGTTAGTGGCTAAGACAGGAATAAACTATTAGTCCAGACTCACAGCATCCTGCCCCATAACTACACACCACTGCACTTAACCCAGTGTGCGTGGGTGCTGTATGCTACATTCCTGCAGTGCCAGTCATCAGCTACTTTGGGGCCTTCGTTAGAGTCTGTGCACAGCTAGCCAGTCTCACCAGACAGTCAAAACCTCTAGCAGAGCCACCAGGAGGCTTCACATGTAGGAAGCGCCCAGGAATATTTCTGATTCTGGTGCCTTCTGCATTTAGTCTGGGTATAGATTTTATGGTTCGTATATAAATGTTGACACATTTTGTAAACTCAATTCACAGCAAACTCATTTGTTTCTCAAGACAAAATATATTTTATTTCAGGTTGCACACTGAGAATCTTTAAGCTGCCTCAGGGTTTTGGACACCAGTCCCCCAGTGAGATCCCAGGTGCTTCAACAGCCTTGGGGGTGTGAAGTTCCTTTTTCTTAAGCTTTCGGTCAGCTACTAACTTCACAGCACAAGCACATTGCTCAATGTAATTTAAGGGCCAGATTCTGCCACCCTTAGTCACTCAGGAGAGATTCCTCCTGAGGAGAGGATAAGCATATGGTACAAGTTTCACAAAAGGTGCCAAATGGAGCTAAGTGAGAGCTGCACCATTGCCAATACCGAGCATCCAGAACGCTGAGTCAGGCCCTAAAAATCATGAAATTGGCTCCAATTCACAAGATATTTTAAAAATATTAAATGTTGGTTTCTTTTGATCACACTTCCATTCTGAGGGTCGTCTTTGTCCTGAGCTGGGCAGCAGTGAGGCCTATAGGACATAGCATTGGATAGGGCTACAAGAGACCTGGGCCCAAATTCTCTTGCCCTTTATGTACCTAAATGGCGGTTTCCCAACTGCATAAGTGGCATTTTTGGCACTTACACTCAGTGTACTCTTCCATTACTCATGCAGAACAGAGGCATGAGCATCCACATGACTAGTGAGCATGTTCAGGAGACTGCATTCTGGCTGGGCAGCTACATAGAAACACAAAGTTATACAGCTTCACAACAAAAAAGGGAACTAGAACAGGGTGCTAGAACAGGACCAAGACACCCTCCAGAAAATACTATCTCTGAGCTTTCATTCATTTCTTGACTACAGAAAGATAGAGCAATTCTGCTGTTGAAAAGGACTCAGAAAGACCACAACAGATCAGAACGTTTTTGACATGCTGGATTCTTATTTGGTATCAATGGGTTTAACTAGTGAATCATATATAGGTATTTGCATGCCTATCGTTGTGTGGCACCCTTTAAAGAATCTCAAGCAACCCCAAGATACAACAGCACCATTATCCTAGACCGGGGCGGGCAGCTATTTTGGGCGGAGGGCCACTTACTGAGTTTTGGCAAGCCCTCAAAGGCCGCATGATAGGCAGCCAGGGGCAGATAAATATTAATTTTCTAAATTTTTTAGGGTCCCTGCAGGCCAGATAGAATGGCCTGGTGGGCCACATCCGGTCCCCAGGCTGCATTTTGTCCACCTCTGCCCTAGACACAGGCCTGGCTGCTTGCAGACATTAAAAAAAAAGTGCACTTTACCAGAAGCAGCAGCACCTTACTTCAACTCAGCTTTGCAGAGTCTCCAAAGATCAGGCGCTTCAGTGGGGCTTTTTGGCCCTTTTAGCTGAAGCTGATTCAATCAGCTATTAGATAAAAACTCCAAAAAAGTCCCACTAAAGGACCCGATCTTTACAGATGTCAGAAGAGCCAGGATGAAGTGACGCACTGCCTCTTCTGGGTATGCCTGGGGCTTGGCATAGACAAGCACTGAGTTTAAAGTGCTAGGTATTTTTTTTTTTAATGTCTGCAAGCACCTCAGAGTGCATGGGTTTTGTTTCTAGATCTGGCCTGTTGCTGGGCCTTCGACAAGTCATTCAACTCTTTGCCTCAGTTTTTCCATATGCAGTATGGGGGAACATGATTCTGCACTACCTTGCAAAGGGCTTTGAGAGCCATTGAGCTACATAATTGGTTATTATTATTGTTATTAATACTATGCACTGAAGCATGAGTTTAATTTCCCTTTTGAACTGTGGGATTGTTCCATTTCTAATATTTAATATAACTCTATTATTGCTATCAATATAAATGATAGATCATTTATTATATGCTCTTTAATTTATGTAATCAAATCTCTTGGTCTCAGCAATATTTTGTGACCATGAGTTCCACAGGCCAAAGGGTAAGGCCTGATTCATCAAAGCATGTGCTTCCCTTTAAGCCTGAGACAGCCCCTACCAAATCTGGCAAAGCACCAAAACTCATGCTTAATTTTAAATACCTGCTTCAGTTCCACTGAAGTCAAGAGAACTTAAGTACATGCTTAAGTGCTTTGCAAATGTGTGGACATGGAGCCTATGGCAGGATTAGGCCCAAGTGAGTGATGACTATGACACAGCCTGATGGCCACAACTTGTATGTGATTTAGTGGGCACATCTACACATGCACTCGACTAGTTACTGCGCAGTCCCAGCAGCGCATGGGTCACTACCGCGCAGTAGCATGAGTGTCATAGCTCGTGCCCAATGACACAACATCACCATAGCAATGAGCTACTTCACCATAGCCCATCGCTACGGTGACATAGCATCTCGTGCAGACGAGCCCAATGGATTAGAAAGTAAACTGCTTTACTGGGGTGCTTAATTTCTACTGATACTAGTGGAGTAACAACAGTCCGGCAAGTATGCCTCCTACATATCAAAAGAGGACTTGAATACAAGTCCTCAAGAACTGCACCTTTGAATCTTGACTCCTCCATTTGTTAGTGACTGAAATAATCCAGTAACAAATAGGAAGTAGATGGATAATCTTAAAAAATCCTATGGCTTTCAACATGAATGGTATCAAACTCAAAAACCATCCTATTAGAACCAGATATACAATAGCTTTCATTGACACATTGTGGGTGCATCTACACATGCAATTAATGTGAAACAATAAACTCTGGAGCAGTCTGAGGCAGAGTAAACTGCTCCTGGGCACAGTGTCTACATGTGCACCCAGGACAGTATCAGTTTGAGCCAGGGCAAAGCAGGCTTCTGGCTTACCGATCTGACTGGGGTGCAATTTATGTTCAAAGCCAGCATCTACATGTGAGTTTCAGCACAGTAAATTACCCCACCCTAAGACAGTACTGTCCTTGAGCAGAGTTAATTAGTTTACTGTGCTCTAATACCAGTGCACATGTAAACAGTACTGCTTTACTACACAGATAATTACTGTACTCTACAGTAAAGTGCACGTGTAGATGCCCCCAGTGAGTAAAGGGAGTAGGGACTGATCTTGGAGGCCTTGATGAATGACAAGCTCTCAGCTGATCCTACCAGTAATAGGGAGATAAAATTTATGGCATATCATAGAAAGAGTTGGGAAAGTGTATTAGGTGAAGTTTATAGTGTGTTTTGAAGAGCTAAAGCTCTCTATGTATCGTGTTATTAAGAAGGGACATCTCACAAAGAGCAACCCAACACTAAGAAGTACGGCTTGGGTCTTTTCTGGTTGACAGTAAATCAGCTACCTTTCCCTGTCCCTCCCTCTGCTTTACTTGTGGCTGGCTGCTGAGCATAATCACCATGTTTCCTTTCCCTGTCATTGTTTTCCTGACCATCTTTGCTCTTCCATTTCTTCTGATTTTGTAACAACCTGAAATGGTGGAAGTTGTGTGAAGTTGTGGAAGTAATTGTGATCCAATAGTTATTTTGTTTCCACAGAAAGTCATGTTGTAGTGAAGGCATGAGACTAGGAGACAAGATATTTAAGTTCAACACAGCTTTGCCACAGACTCCTTGTATGACCTTGGGCAAGTCACTCAATTTCTCTGTGACCCCATTTCCTCATGTGTCAAACAGGCATAATACTTTATTTCTTGTCCACTTAGACTGTAAGGCCTTTAGAGAAGAGATTATATCACTACATGTATGGACAGCATCCTGGCTGGCTGGTAATACAAATACAATAATTGGAAGAGGACTCTAAACTACAAGTAGTCTGCTGTAGGGCTGAAAGTTGTTGGCACCTGAGAAAAGGCCTCAGAATGGGGGCTGGGCTTTGCTCATAAGCTAACTCATTTTCACTGGAAAAACAGGCTCATTTTCCCTTTAAAAATGCATGCACCACAGTGAAATTTTGGTTTCAAATGGGGCCATTTTTGATTAAGGGAAAAAGCCTTGAATTTTGAGTGGTTTTGCATTTTGACACAAACATTTCAGCCACCTCCAGCTGTGAGAACACACCTGGGACATCTTTTCCTCTGCTTCATCTTTACAGACCCTCTCCTCGCCTCCTGCCTGGATGTGAGTCCCTGTAGCCAACTTAGTGAAGCGTTTTCTGGCCCTCTGTTCTCACTAGAAAGCATTTGGCGGTACTTCTTATAAAAGACACTTTACAAAATAAACAGCATTACAAAGCTGTCAGGCAGGGACAATCTGAATGAGGGAGATTTCCCAAATTTAAAAGGGAGATTTTAAATGTCTCACTGAAACACACGTGGCCAAATCCTTCATCACAAAAAGGGAGGCCTTAAAAAGCTGCCTTAAAATTAAATCTAAGTCAGGAGACTCCATTTCAATGAGGAAGCTTCAGATGCTCTGGCATTGTAAGCACAATGTCAAACTTCGTGGTACAGCATTCCAAGGTTTTTAGTCCTACACTATTTACTTTCCTTCATAGAAGTGAAGGTGAATTTCAGAACCTGACAAAAAATTGGTGAAATAAAGCCCAAAGGGGGAAGTGGGGAGAACAAATTTCATAAATATAATTAAAATTTAGATAGACAGACAGAAGAGAACTAGTAGGAGAGAGATGAGTTATGTGTTAGGAGAGAATGAGATGGGATATGTACAGAGAGGGAGAGGGTGTGTATAAAGATACAGACAGGGAGTGTGCATAGAGAGCAAATAGATTGATTGAGCAATGTGAAATGAAGTTTTTCCTTAACTTGCCTACCAAAGCCTGAGATTTGGGTTCCATGTTTCCCCTAAAATTACTGCTATCCTTACAGGTATTTTGGTTGTAGCTGTTTTGGTCTAGGGACACAGGCAGACCAGGTTCTTTGGGTAAATGTGGTATCTTTTTTTAGACCAATTCAAATAGTTGGAAAAATTGTTCTGTGCAAGCTTTCAGGTACAAACACCCTTCTTCAGGCAGAGGGAGTGTCTCTGTGTTTGCAGGGTATTTGTACTCAAAAGCTTGCAAAGAACAATTTTCTAACTATTTATTAGGCTAATAAAAGACATCCCATTTAACCAAAGAACCTTGTCTGCTTGTTATCCTCACAGCAAAGTCAAAGACTGGAGTTTTCAAATAGGCATGAAAAACACACCAGGCACTTAATTGCCAGTGACTCCCAGCAAGCACCTAACTCTTTTAAGCAGAGCGCTTTCACTGCCCCTCTTGGACAGCTGTGATGTTCTCCACAGGACAAGAAGCCCTAAACCAACAAAGAAAGAAAGAGGGGCTTGCTAGATATTTTGTTGCTGAACATGTCAGCTGAGCTACAGAGAGCAGGGGGACCTGATCCTGAATCCACTGGGGTTCAGCAGAACCAGATGCCCTGTCCTTCCAGGAGCCCCTCACCTTAGGAAGTCCCCCCACCTAGGGACAGTAACAGTTCTTCCCCTTGGTTGACAGGCAGTAGGAAGATGCCTTGGGTTGGGACTGAGGCTGGTTCTGTAGGTGGGGGTTACTCTGTCCCTTGCAAGGATAATGCTCTCTGTAGGTAACTCTGTGCTTTTTCATACAGGAATTGCATTTTAAACAGTTTGCCACAGGTCTCCAGAGCTAGAAATGAACCCTCCTTCAGAGATGACTGTGGCAGGCCCGGGGCAAATCAGCCTGTGCCAGGCCCAGACATGGCAGCAGTAGGGGGGAGGGGGGAGGGGTGGCAAGCTGCCGGATGCAAAGTGCGGGGCTCGGGGCAGTCACCCCAATTTGTCCCCTGCCGGGATGGCCCTGCCCTCCTTTATGTAGCTTATTAAGAATTAGAGCAAATAAATTAATAAACAGTCATTGTAAAATACACGCATGTTATCTATTAGGACCACACTTGTCCCATATGAACTCCTGGCTGTCATAACAGAGGAGCTTTCTTGTTTCTCTCTTGTATTTTGGTTCAGGGATGAGCTCTTCGTAGGTGTTTTCCATGAGCAGAGAGTCCTTTTCCCTTCTATATAAAACCTTTCTTTTCTGCCAGTCCTTTCATAACATCTGACAAAGTAGGTTGTTGCCTACGCATGCCTCTTGGAACCAGTTAGTCTTTAAGGTGCCACCCTGCCCTACCTTCTGCCAGTGGCACCATGTGGGCTCTACATGGCACCATAATGCAGATCAAAATAACTCAGGCTTCTTGCAAAGTAGCTGTATTTGTAACTGCTTACTTAGAAGTCCAGGGCAGTCTTACTTGTATGTTCATAACTCTGACCTGGGACTCCTCGAATTCCTAACTTCTAACCCCTCCTCTACCACCAACTTCCTGTGTGACCTTGGCCAAGCCAATTAACTCTCTCTGTGAAGTCCTGGCCCCATGCAAATCAATGGCAAAACTCCCTTTGGTTTCAAAGGGCCAGAATGTTACTCTCTCTGCTTCCCTCTTTTTATGAGGATAACAATCTAGGCCTAAGCATGTAACCCCAGCTGCAGAGAGAAAAAATAAACTCAGCAGACCAACCATGAGAAGTGAGACACGAGGATTCCCTAGGGTCAGGGACTGTAGAGCTAGAGCTTTTGGGGCACCCTGCTGCACTAGAGAACCTAGTAATGGTGGATCACGTACCACAGGCTCATACAGCCCAGCCTGCCCCTCCTTTTCTCTCCTACCCTCCATAGGGAACCCTCTCTGGGGGCTTTGGGGCAAATGGACTTCTGACTTCAGCAGCCTTGCCTTCCCTCCTGCACCACAGAACTATGTTGTACCTGGGGCTACCCACAACCACAGGGACTGGTTCTGAAAAAAGGCTTTTAGGACTCAAACTCCCTTTCTTCATGAGGGACTGCTGCTTTCAGTAGCTGCTTTGAGGATTTATGGGACCCAACCAGCACTGTGTATTACTGCCTCCCAGGTATGAAACTGCATCGAGGTTCAAGGCAGCATGTTGATTGCCCCACTTTCCATCCTCCTCATGCTGTACAGGGTCATTTTAATTGGCAAAAATGGCCAGTGTGGAAGGTTGCTGGACTCAGCTAAGCAGCCAATCTGCTATAGCAGTTACCAACGATCATTACTGCCAGACCCAATTACTCAGCCTCAAAGCATATTGGGCAGGTACAGCTGTTTTTGCTCACCCCCCTGCCAACCTTTGATCCTCCCAGCACCCAATCTATGAAGGCACAGGCAGAAGTGCAGCTCCCTGCTGTAACTCAAGGTACTTTGTAGGAAGTGCTATGAGTTACAGTGTTCCCCTGGACCCTAAAGATGGTCACTGTTGGGTCCTGGGGGTTGGGGGATTCAGCTGAAATTTGGAGTGGCTTTGAGTCTACAGCGGCTCTCCCCCAGGTCTGCCCTTCCCAGTCCCAGCTCTATCTTCAGAATAGGAGGGGAAGGGAGAAGCAGGAGTTCAATCTGAGGTTTTTTCAGCCAGCCCTGGATGGTGGGGTGGGTGGATTGGAGATCCCCACCTTGGGAGGGCTCCAATCTACCCACCCCACCCTCCAGTGCTGGCTGGGCAATCCCCAGAACAAGCTCCCTCTGCTCCCTTTCCCCCCTCCCATTCTGAAAACAGCACCAGGAGAAGGGATGCCCAGCACTGCTTCCAGTGTGCACAGACACAGTTAATGAAGGCAGTCCATTTCAGAGCATCTTCATCTGAACTCTCAGGTAATGAGGGCTCAGATTGTCATAGGACTGGGTCCTTTTAAAGAATCCTGCAGCCATACACTTGTGTTTGGTCACAGCTGTAGAGCACTTTCAGGGGCCAGATCAGGTGAAAATAGTCATTTCTGTCTGCACATTGAGTGTGTGCTTTAGGCTTGAGTCACTGATTATTAACTAGAAGTGGACATTCTGGTAGAATCATTTTTTGATTCTGATAGAATCAATCTTCTTTTTCTTGTTTTAAAAAACTCTTGTCACCATAAAGTGTGTGCAAAAGTTGCTTTTTTGCCATTTAAAGTGCTTTATTGCCATGACTCAACAGAAGTCCATGAATTTACAGCACTTTAAGAATGGGTACAGCGCATTAAATTAACCCTTGTTAAATGAGGAATTAAATTTGAAGCGTTGCATTTTATAGCACTTGAGCAACCTACAGCGCTTTAAATAATTTCTATATATTGGTCAAATTTCTGACCAGGGGTGAATCCCCAGTAGGGCTGTGGAGTGCCCCTGCCTCCTAGCCTGGAAAGTCCAAGGAGGCTCAGAGGGCACCCCCCGCCCGCCCCCACCACAACCACTGCATTTCTGTCATGTTTTAGAGTTCTGTAACTTTATAGTGCTAGAAAACATGCTCTACATTACAGTGCTTTAAGATGTGAATGAGTACTTCTGTAGACACCTAAAGTACTTGAGCACGTCTCAGTCACTGATGGATTGAGAAGCACAAGCCTCGTGTCAGAGGTAAGGAACAAAGGCAGAAGAAAATCTAAATGTCTTGCCCTGCCCAAGTTAGACAGAAAGTCTGTTGTTGTGCTTGGATCTGGCTCAAAGCCAATGCCACCACCATGTCTATCCTGATTTATGCTAGACAACCAGCTGCTCCAAGTGGCAAAGGCCAATCACCTATTGCTCCATTCCACACTTCGGCTGACCAACTGCAACCTGGAAGACCCAGATGAATTTTTTTAACTGGAATTTTTACCAGCATAGCAGGTAAAGCCTCTCCATCGAGCTGCTGATTGCAATGAGGTACAGGTGTCCTAAGGACAAACAAAAATGGGGGAAAGGAGGGGAAGAGGAAGAAAGAAACAGATAAAAAGCAGAGAAAGCTGCTCTCTGCAGTGTTATTGATGTGGAAATCTGATAGGTTCCCTGGGTGCACCATACACAGGCTCGCTTGCTGAGGCCATTGTGGGTTGTGTGCATGGACTAGCTACAAAATGGGGCCTTTATCTTGTTACCGGTGTTTATTACACTTGTGTCTTGTATTGTTCTTTCAGTGGGGCACATTCTGCCATATGTCCTTGCCTGAGGGCTGAGAAAGGTCTGGTGGGTTTGGACCAATGTAACAAAGCCCAAGCAAGCAAGCAGATAAACTGAGCTGAGGATTGGAACAAGAGAATGGAGGGACCAACAAAATCCCTTCAGTAAAGGGACTGGACGGCACTGAAGGGAGGCCAAGGCAGAGGGCTGGGAACAGCACTAGGAGGTGGATGGTTTTGCTTCAAATCCCCAGTGAAACCAAAGGAGATTCTGCAGAAATCTTTGGGACTTTGTGGTATTTATAAACCAACCTTTCCAGTGTTTCCCACAATACATGTCATGCTTTATACACACTGGGGCTGATGATTTGATGGCAGTCTCCATAGTCTTTGTTACTTTTGCTTTCAGCTTCAGTTTCCTCCAGTTCATTCCCAATGTCAGCTGAAATGTCTCCCTTCTCCCTCCTCTATCTTCTGTCCTTAATCCCTGAATTGTGATGGGAAGCCTGACAGAACCCAAGCAAGGTGCTTACATCTGCCCCTCTCCTGGTGCTGGGTCAAATGGGTAGTAGGCAGGTTGATGTGAGGGGCTGGGCCAGTGGGACAACTATCACTCCACCCTCTACCTCCACCCCATGAAAATTCCCTGGAAAGACTATATGGCCCCAGGCTACCATGGCAAGGGAAGCTACTTGGCTGAGGATCTGAGGCCATGGGGGAGAAGAGCAGATACAGGGAGAGAGCGATTCTAGGACATCTTCAATGGCCCTGACTTCATACTAAGTCCTAAGATCCATTCAGAGCTGGGGTCACATTCAGTCACGCCTATGTGCACACGCACACACACACGCGCACACACACACATACACAGACAAAAGCACACATCCGTGTGCACATACCCCAGTCTCCTACACACTTGTCCACATGCCCTTCTCCACCCCACAAGTGAACATCTGGAAAGGAAAGTGTGAGAGCTTTCTACATGTTCCTCTCCTTTCAGATCCACTCAGACCAGGACTCCTGGGACAATAGACAGCAATAGACAGCAACTCAGTAAACATGCCAGCAGCATGTGGCAATAGCACTATGCTGTCCAACGCAGCATACAAGAGCTTCCCCTGCCCACCACAGTGGAACCCTTAGTTGGACCCCAAATGCCATTGCATATATTCCTGTGACTGGTACTCCTGCCTGCACTGGACTCAGCTACGGTATCACTTTCCCTCCAGTCACCACGAACTCTGCAGTTTCCATGTCAACATACTCTCAACCCTTATACAATAAGTATTAATAAGGAAGGCTCCTTATGCCCCCTGTTGGAGAGGTTAATTTTGTCATCCTTGCTCCATGAAAAGAAACTAAGGCACGGAGAGATTCTATGCCTTGCCCAAAGTCCTGTGAGATGGCTGTAGGGAATGACAGCCTTGTTTGCCTTCCATATGCTGGACTCAGAGGGGAACCTCCAAGCAGTTCCCCTCATCCTTCAGGGCAGGAGAGCTCAGCTGCCTCTTCCCTTCAGATTTCTTCAAGGTAGCTTCACAAGGTTGGCATCTTCCCAGAAAGGTGGAGGGCAGCAGTGGATGGTTTGAGGTTGGGGACACCAACTTCCTCTAGCCCAGATAATGCAGCCATGTGCTGGCAGGCTTGCCCTGAGGAGGATCTATAGCAAGGAACCTCATATATTTGCAGGGTCCCTGGTACAGTGGGGTCCATACAACTAGGGACAGAGCCAGCTCTCACAGATCCACCTGGGAGAGATTTGCCCAGAGGAAGAAGAAGAGCCCCTGTCCTTTAGCTCTGCCCTGTGCAGCATATGAAGGGTCCAGCCTACCCTGTAGGATACAGGAAGCTCCATGCAAAATGTAACAGGCCTTAAAATAGGTAATTATTCCCATCTTTCCAGTGATATAGCCACACTTCTCAAAGGGCTTCACCAAAACTCTCAGCTCTTGTAGCAAGCAGTCAAGTAGGATTTCCCCCATCCCACAGATAGGGAACCTGAGGCAAAAGAGATTAGCACGCCTTGCCGAAGGTCACCTGGAGAATTCCTGACAGAGCTGGAAGCAGACCGTGGGGAGCTGGACTTCTCTTCTGCTGCACTGATCAACAGACCACACATTGGTACAGCACAGTTTGGAAGCTCTGAGGACCAGCACCCATGACAAAGGAAAAGTAGCCACAGGATTAGTGCAGCCAACAAAGTACAATCCTTCCTGTGCCATGTGCCTTTTAAACATCACCTGCCAAAGGATCTGGGAACTGCCAATGTTGCCATGGTTAAAACATGGATGCAATCGGCCATTTGTGCTTCT
This sequence comes from Alligator mississippiensis, assembly GCF_030867095.1. Taxonomy (NCBI): domain Eukaryota; kingdom Metazoa; phylum Chordata; order Crocodylia; family Alligatoridae; genus Alligator; species Alligator mississippiensis. Next base: position 44,643,615 of record NC_081832.1, read on the forward strand.
GTCCTACAGAACAGCCTTCTTGGCAGTGGTGCCACAGCCCCAGCAATATAAAAGTACCCATCTTGCCTTTCAACTGAAGTGTAGACGCATGAAAGATTTCTTATAAAAATGCAATTTCAATCCAAGAAAATCAAAGCATGGAAGACGGTAGCAGTGCGGCTGCTGCATGTCCTGCTGCCCTAGTCCAAGTGACCATGAGAAGCAAATAAACCATCAGCAGAAATCAGGGCAAAGGCTGCAGTGGAAAATTGAACAGAAACGCACTAAAATATCAAATGTAAAAAATATTAGCACCTGGCTCCAACTAATTTCCAGCAAAACAGAAGGAACATGGTGTAACAGCTTTCTACAGACAGCTCAGGAAATACAGATGTGTATAACTTTCTGTTTCTGACATTGCAGATAAAGCTTTCTTTATATACACCGTACCTCTGGCTAGAATTGTCCTCTTGTCATACCACTTGTTTTACTGCTCTTTAAAAATGTTAGCACCTTCTTTAAAAAAAAAAAATCTTTGTTGTACATATCAATAGCAGGGAAATTATATACTGAAAATATTTCCTTGCTCACTTTTCACAATGACAGCCCTGAAAAATGCATCACTTGTGTTATCGTATTAATATTTCGTCTCAGCACAGCTTTCCCAACAGGCTTTCACTTAAGTATTATAAAAGGCTTATTTTGTATAGTGTTTATGATAGCCTTGTCTTTAAGTTGTTTACATTGTCAATTATAAAGCATTTGAGGTAGGCAGCATATGCCAAGACAGATTTCAAAGCATTATCAATACAATCAAAGCTGCTCTATTAAGTCTGCAAACAAGATTCTGTTGGTAGGAAAAGCCATCGGTTTATGTACCTAGTACGGAGGCTACAATGAAAAATGTGTACAGGTTATTCTTGTGCTCACTGGGAAAATTAAGTAGCAGATTATGAAGTGTTCATTTTTGTAGCTTTCTGCAGGATCACTTGGGGGGAATAAATCCACTGATACACAAGACTGTATGACCATCATCACTAATGCTGTCTGCATGGCCTTGAACTCCATAGCATCCCCCAGGGAAAAACCTCCGATCCACCTGCTGTAAAAGCACAGTCTGCTGGAACTAATAAGCGACTCTCCTCTTACTTGGGTCTGAGAGCTAGGAGCTCAGCTGAGGAGCCCTTAGGCTCAACAGTATGGGGTGAGGAGGCACAGTGTCCAGTTACCTTCTGCAAAGTCTCAACAGTTGAGGAAGGAAGCCGGGCCCCGCCTGGTCCACAATTTGGATCCGATGGGACAGGGCATGAGAAACGGAACAGACAAAAAAGTATCTTGTGTCTTTTCTAACGCAAGGAGGCTGCTTGTTTGGTGGCAGCATGTGCCTTCTCTCCCGGTGGGACAGGCGGGCTGGTGTAGGCGAGGTTTTGGGAGAGCCACACGCCAGCGCTCCGGAGAGCCGCGGCTCCGAGCCGGGCACGGGGTGCCGGGGGTGCTGCTGCTCCTGCCCCGGGGCTGGGACGGGCCTCCCCCGCTCGGCTGCGGCTCCGGCTGCGGCTCCGGCTCCCGGCGGCGGAGTCCAGGCCGGCTCTTGGGCGCAGCCGGCAGCGCTGGCAGCCCGCCAGCTGAAGTGTGTGGAAATGACACCGCCAGGGCGGCAGAGATTTTCCTTAATTTCTCTCCTTCCCGCACGCAGCCGGGCTGACATTGGCTGGAAAGTGGAGCAGCTCGTCAGGGACAATCAATGGGAATCGATCGAGCTGCTCAGACGAGGCTCAGGGCTGGGAAAATCACGCCGCAGCCGGCGCGGGCGGGCGGGCGGCGGGCACCGCGCCCGCGGCAGCGCCCTCCGACAACTCGGGCCGGGCCGTCGCGCCGCCCGGCCGCCACCCCGAGCCCGCCCCGCCCGGGGCCACGCGCGGCAGCTCCGCGGGGAGCCCCGGGGAAGTCCCGCGCCCTCCGGCCCGGCCCGGCCGCGGCACGACGGGCCGGAGCCCGCAGCCCCCAGGCTCCCAGTGCCCCTTGATCCCAGCGATCCTCCAGGGATCCAGTCGATCCGCTGCGGGCTGGAGGGAGCGTCGGGGCGCGGGAGCCCGGCCGGACCGGGGGCTGCGGCGGAGCGGGGCGCGGGCTCGCCGGCGCCGTCTGCTGCGCGCGGGGGACCGAGGGGCGGCCGCGGGGAGCAGAAGCCCGGTCCCGCCCCGGGCTCCGCGCGTGTGCGGGGCGCGGGGTGTGGATGCGCGCCCCAGACACGTCTAATCATTGCCCTCGCTCCGGAGAGCTGCGGGGGAGCGAGCTGGCTCCTGGGCCCAGGGGAGCAGGGGCCGGGCGGGCGAGGGAAGCGCCGACGCGGCCGGGCCGGGCCGGGCCGCTACAAGTGCGCGGGGCTCGCGGCCGGGCGGGGTCTGCGGCCTGATTGACGCGGCGGGGCGGCGGCTCGCTTCATTACCGGGTTGCTCTAATCCCGGCCGGCTCGCTGCTCGCAGGGGCTCTGCAATCGGGACGGGGTTTTCCCCCAGCAGATTGCTCAGAATAAATCAGATTAAAAAACGGGGTCTGACAAAGGTCACAGCCAGGCCGAGCGCTTCTCACCCGCCCCGGCCCCAAGTCGTGTCTCAGCCAAGCGAAACATTTGTAGGATGCCCGCAAATGCCTGAAGCCCGGGGCTGAAACAATCTGGGTGGAGGATACTTGCGGTAGCAGCACCACATGTGGTGTTTGAACGATTGACTGTTGCTGTCGAGAGGATTTGGAACTGATTTGGCAAATTTGACCTGGAATATGAAAAATTTTCCAAAAATAAAAAAAATTGTTCTGCCCCAAGAAGAAGCTGTTTCCATTTCCAGCCCTTTAAGAGGCTTTTAGGGAGCTGCTACCTGAAAAGCATTGGTAGGATGTGCTCCTTCATCCTGACCTTAAAACCAGCTTCAGAACCTGTTTCTCTGCAGTTGGTCTTTGGGGAAATGCGGCGCTGGCGAGGTGACACAATGGGGGAAAAGGAGTGTGATGCCAGAAAGTCCACTGCAGCTCAAAATTAGCAGTGGGATCCACACAGCCATAGACAAACTGAACTTACCAGCACCCGTGCTGCCAAAGGCCCTGGGGGGCCATATTGGGCACCCTTGTGTCAGCGGGTTCCTGTGATCCTGCAAGAATTTCAGTTTTCAAAAAGTTTCTTTTATATGGCTACAATTTCTTGCCTTCCCAGGTGCAGAGAAAGCCTTGCAAATGTGACGCCTACCAACACAGGAACCAGAAGCCAAATCATTTAATCACCGGATATTTTGAAGCCTGTCCCATGAGTTTAGGACTCTGAGGCCTTGATTTTTTAACGGTTGTGGTTCCCAAGACTGCTTGTGGGTGGCTATTAAAATGACAATGACCCAAATACAGAGCGTTTCCCCAAGCAGCAGGGAACCCATCTCACACTAGGCTGACACAAGGGAAGGTACTTGAAGCTGAATCTCAGTGAATTTGGGGGCTTGGACCTACCCAGGAAATAGTTAATCCACGCATCAGGACAACAGTTGCCCACAACACTTACTTAAATAAAGAGTTACTTTTTCACAGAGTGGCTTTAATTAATGGCAGAATGTTCTGACATGCTTTTCCTTGGTGACTGTTGTGTTTGCTGGGAATGGCTGGAGGGGTTTTAGCCTTCTAGCTCAGAAGCCTATTGTGTTTCAATTCCTGATGCACACCCATTTCCCCTGGTGAAGTCTTTTCCCCCTCTCTCCCCACCCCTGCAAACTCCTCTTCCCCCAGGCTGGAGGCTTCCTAATCTTATGCCAATAGGTCACAGTAGGTCTGAGGTTTCACTGTATTCCACCATTGTCTTACGTTGATCTTAATAATAATGCTGTAGGATCCTCTTAAAGGGACACCCCGTGGACCGTTTATCATCCATATTAACAGATGGGGCTATTTAAAAGCAAGGGTCTGAAAAGACTTGAAAGGAAAGAGAAATAATCTCCTGAATAAAAATATTTACTACCCCTCAGGCCAGATTCTCCTTCCACACACCAGAGTGGCCATAACTGGTTCGGAGGAAATATCCCTAGTGCACACTGGTTCATGTGAGAAGAGGAGAAGGCCCCAACTCTTTCTTAGTTAAAACCCTTTATTTGGCCGTTCCTGCATGAATCAAGTTAGAATTTCACAGTTATTTAACACCTGGTTGCAACCTGTCACAGTAGCGATAATCATACTTTGCTAATGCAAGTGCTCTTCCTCTGAAGTTCTGCATTATAAAAAAAGGATGAATGTTATTTACTGCCCCTGTACAGATGGATACCGAATAGTTACATGACTTGACCAGACACAAGGCAAACCAGTGGCAGGCTGAGGCTTAAATCTTAGGCCTCCTGGGCCTCAGCTTCCATGCTAACCTTGTGAAATAAATATCACTGAAATAGTCCCACAAATGACCTGTTTCAGCTCCCATTTTAGCCAGGGGGAGTGTTCCCATTGAATTCAGCAGGAATCAGACTGGGTCCTTCAAGCTTAAGTGAAGTGCTTTGAATATGTAAAGTACTATATGAATATATAAATACCACATGGATGCTAAATTGTGTTTATTCCTGCCTGGGATGGATAACAGTACTTTACAGGATCAAAGTGGTGTTCCAATGTTAACTAATGAATATTCATTCACCACATTGCTGTGAGTAGGCAACAAGTATTATCAATCCCTTTTACAGATGGGAAAACTGATGCAGAGAAGTCACATGATATTCTCAAAGCCACAGAGTACCTGAGGGCAGATCTAGGATTCAAATTCAGGCCTGTTTCCAGTGCAGCTCCACTGATGTCAGGAGAGTCATGCTGATTTCCCCCTATTGGAGATCTGGCCCCTCAATTTGCTCTCAAGACCATCTAATTAAAGAAAAGTATGTTTAATATTCATTTCCATGTACATATAGACACTGTACAGATAGATCTGTCCAGGCAAAATGCAATTTTCCAGGAGGATCTTCTGTGACTGCTACAGCAACAGGCACTCTATAAATTAATAAAATACATGATTGAACAGGAATGTATATTGTGAGCGTGATTCAAAATGAGTGAGGGGCAAACCTATATAGCTGTGTATACCATGCGGAATGAGGTTAGGTAGATAAGGAATTGGCTGCACAGGCAAATTGAAGAATGAAAGCAGCTGGGGCTGGGAAAGATCCCATCATTCGTCCATGCCAGTACCTTTCCAAGGGGAGGATTGTTCCAGCAGTGTATTTTTGAGTGCTTTGCCCAAGCTAGGTTTATGTGTCCCAAGCAATGAGTCGTCTTTCAGCTTCTCTGCACCATAAACTAGACATCTCGGGGGGGGCGGAATTTCCCTGATGTTCCACCTACATTTTCCTTTTCCAAATTATATATTTGTACCCAAGTATGTATCAGGTATGTCTATACTGGAGTATCAGGGTACTCAGTCATGCTGCCAAGGCAATAAGCCCTGCCCTCCACACCCATCAGCCCTGGACTTAGGGTGATGTGGTATCCCAAGCTGTCTCTCTCAGGCACACTGGAAACCCCAGTCTGAGCACAGGGCTGGGGTGCCCTGGGCCTCCTCGCTGCCTCACTTCTGGGGTTGATGCACTTGGAGACGGCATACACGGACAGGGCATATTCCTGCAATGGCACAACTGCCCACTTTGCTGGGCAGAGTGTTGCTGTAGGCATATCCTGATGCAGCCTGACCCAACTCCATGATAGTACCTGGGTCCTGGCCTACTCTTTTCTTCCTTTAGGTGCTGATCCTACAATGTGGTTCATGCACTTGGACCCTGCAAATCTAATGCAGGAGTGCCTCTGCACAGAGAACATAGCAGGATTGCTGTGTGCTTTTCTACTGCAATCCCCTTCCTCTCTGCACTGATCACAAGAGGAGCCAGACAGGTTTCTCTGGTGTTTGGTACAGCATAGTTAATAAGGGTGCTTTGCTCCTGTCCAAATCCACAGCTGCTGCTTTTGGAGCAGCATGAGGATTGCACAGTCCCAGCAGATGTTCCACACACCACCCTTATTGATCCAGACTGAAGATCCCAAAGTCATACTTGAGGTCCACAGTAGGATCAAATGGTCCCCATAAGAAAGACTTCTTGTGTCTGCCAGGGCTGACCTCAGCCTAATTCCTAGCATGCAGATGTCCTCCATCACCATGGGCACTAATTACTAACCAGAGGCAGGTTCAGCAACCAGTCAGGGACGGATTGTGCTCTAGAGAGAGTGTTCTGCTGTCCCGCCTGTCCAGCCCTTGCCAGGATCAATGAAGGAGAAGCAACACTCCCGTTAGCAATTTATATAGGCCTTGATTTCCAGAGCTGTCCCCAGCTTTTAATTTTTAATTCTTTCGTATTAAAAATAAGGAAAATAAGAGCTAATAATTGAGGCTGGATTTGCAAAGACATCCAGCAGATTTCTACATCTAAGTAGGAATGGTTCCCCTAGAGTCCCTATGCAGCTCTGAAAATCTTTAACATTTGAAAGGGGTGGATAGGATGTTTTGCTAAAAGTTTGGAGTTTCCATGTGGCTGCAGACCTGGTCTGCCCTGTTCACTTTCAGCTTTGTTATTTTTCATTCTTCATTGAGAAGGGATCAGTAGGTTTCAGTGCAAGGATTTTATTAAACCACTGATGAACTTGAGTTCAAAGCTGGACTTCTATAGCATCAGCATTTGCAACTCTAGCCCCTACCAGGTACAATGGATCTATTTCTTGGGAGAAGTGGTGGATGACCATATACCCTAAGATCCAGCTGAAAAGGATTTTGGTATGGTATTCCTAAGACATCCCTTACTGTAGTAAGAAGGTGAACCCATTCTGTAACTGCGCCCTCTTACACCCATTGGACTTGTATCCCTTGTGCTATTCCTTATTACATATTATTAAATCTCTTTTGAACATCTCCTTGTGTGGCCTCTCAACAGACCTTTTATACTTTTACCTAATTTTTCTTCGTATGTAATTGAGATTTAACTTTCCTTCCTTTCAATCCATCAGGTCTTACAATGCATCCTTGGTTCAAACTCTGACAAGTGTCACACTCCTCTGGATGCCTTCCTACCAAGTATTTGCACAATGCTGTCATAAGCCCTCTCTCTGCACTTCAGGAGCAATCTGAGATAACCATAAGAGGCACTGAGAGGCCTATCAGCCACTGGACACTCTCCATAGGGAAAACATTTCCTTTGCCTGTGCAGATGGGAAAAAGCAGGATAAAGAAAGGTTCCTGCAGCTTCTGGGACATGCCTTCTCCAATCTGGGTAAAGAAGAGGAGGTTTCAAAGCAGAGGTCACAGGAACCTCAAATTTTTTCTTTCCCTGTTCATGGTGCCCAGGGATCTGGATACATTGTTGCCAAGTATTCTTGCAGTGACATTTTCAATGTCCCAAGCCTTTGCAGACAGCTTTCAATCAGGAGCACTGGCTAGAGCTTCTAGGAGCCTACCTTCTCTTCCAGGTTGGGCAGAAAAGCTGGTCTTGAGCAAACCAGATATAGCTGCACTGGAAAACCCCAGGTGACTTTGCCCACTGAAGGAGGTTTGAAACTGGGATTCCCCACAGAAGAGCAGCAGTGGTTGGCAGGAATGGACTAGCTCCAGAGAGGGTCTTAAAACCCCCACAGAACTCCCATGGCCACTGCCCTTGTGTCGTGCCAGCCACTGTGCCAGCCTCTCCTGCCTGACCCTGCACAGCTGCACAGCATCATCTCCTTCTCCCCATGGTCCTACCTCCAAACTTCCTCCAGGACCTGGTCCCTCTTCATGCTCTCCCCTTCATATTGTCCTCTGCCCCAATGTTACCCACATCCAGCTTTCCCCTCCTACCTGAAACTGCTCCATGTCCTGCCTGTTCTTCCTTCGGCTACTGCTTCTTGCCCCTCCCCCATGCTGCCTTTCATGGGGCCCCTTCCACTGTCCTTCCTCCCAGCAATGCCCACCCCAACGAAGCCTTTGCAGAAGACATTTCATGGTATCACACCAATAACAAATCCACAAGAGAAGCATAACAGGCTCAAACTCAGGTCCTGCCACCAGTACAGCCCTGGCTTCCCCCATCCCCTCCCTCACTGGAGCCTAGCCAGATTCTCCTTTCCCACCTTTTTATTTAGGAGCACAGGACACAGGATTGGAAGGGGGCACCCTGCAATCACAGTCACTTGCCACATAATCCAGCTCACAAATGTACTCTCTTCATTTGCCTACTCATGTTGGTGCAGTGTGAGGGACACTAGGGATTTATTATATATGCTGCTTCTGTGCTGTGGAAGTGCCACTGTGAAGTCCACACTCCTCTCTGCTTGCTCCGGCTTCACATGCACTAAATCCCAGAAATGATGCAATGAAGCCCCTGCTGAAGGTATTGAGCATGTGCCCAGAAGTGCACCTGTCACGAGTGGCACTGGGTTCAAGCTTAACTCCATTCAGAGGCAGGATTTAGCACAGGCAACGCTCCCCAGTGGCACCCCAGACATGTACGCAAGCAATGTAAATGAGCCTGGCACCCTGCTCTTCCTGTGGGCTGGAGGGAGCAGATCCTGGTTCCTAGCACTGCTCCCACTGCCCCTCAACTCACCTGAGCTTGGGCCAGCTTTGGGACTCACCTTGTGCTCTGATCTACGCTGCTGCAGCTCCCCCAACTCTGCTCCCAGTCCTGGACTCTGTACCCTAGCTCCCTGTTCCCTCCTGTGGGCTCCTCTTTGTCTCAGGGCTTTTCCTGCTGCCTCCCTTGTTCCTCAGAGCCACTCTCTCCCACAGCAGGGATGGGGGGTGGTTCTCCCCTCAGGCTCTCCCCTTCATCTCCCCCCTCCTTGTGACAGGAACCCAGGGTTTTTTAGAAGCCATTTTCCCTTTTCTTCTTCCTCTGTGCTGCCTCTGTACAGGCCCACGCACCAGCTGGGCCCCCCACTGTGCTACTCCCACTGCCCCCGCTGTGCGGCTGCCTGCACAGCCTGGCTGCCTGGCTCCCGCCTTCCTCCCTTCACCTGGCTCTCCAACGCTCGAACTGAGGACTTAAAAAAGAAATGAAAAGCCCTGTCTCCCTTTTGATCTTTGTGTGGCTTTGGAGCTGGTCTCCGCCTGCCAGGACCACCCATCCCGGTGCTCACAGGGGCTGCATCTCAGGCTCCAAACACAAACAGATCTCTCCAGCGCAAAAAGCCGCTCTGCACAAACCAAGGGGCAGAGTGAAAGGAGACTGGCATTCAGTGAGAGGCAGGACATGGCTGAGCTGATGGGCCCAACAGCACCACCACTGCGACACCTCTCCTAAACCCCCATCCTGACCTGCAGCAGGAGGGCAGCTCACCTTCTTCCTCCACACCCCGCTGCCCAGCTCAGTCCTGCCTTGAGGAATCTCGGAGGTCTCCTGCCCACCAGCCCCTGTGCCTCAGCTCCTGCACCATTACAGCAGTTCCTTGCCATCTTCCCCATCACCCTGCTGTGCCCTGTACCCCTTGATAGGAGCACTAAGGAGCTCCCTTACTTCTCTACATGCTCTGCCGCACCCTGCCCCCTCCTTTCCCCCAAGCTCAGCCTAGGCATACGTTTCAGAAGCCACCCTGTTCTTCCTCCCACCCTCTCCCCCGCACACTCTGTTTCCAGCTCAGCTGGACTGTGCTGTGCAGCATCTCCAGGAGTCTTGGAATGTGCCTCTAGCCTCCTGCGGCGCTCTCCATCGCACCAGGTGTTCACTTTCCACGTCTTCAGCAGAACTGGGCAAACACTCCCCACAGGCCTGTGAAGACATTCCTGAGACTGATCCCTCTGGGGTCCTGCCTAGGGAATCCACCACCCCCTTCACTTCTATCCCTTCCCATGAATGCTTGCATGAGCAAAGTTTTGCCTCTGGTAAAGGGCAGCACTATAAATACCCACATGTCTGCATAGCCACATTAGAAGTGTCCATGCAGCCATCTTGAAAACTCTCTGTGGGGCTGGGATCATCCAATCAAAGAGCAGAAATAATAGCAAATAAGACAGCTGACCAATCACACTGCAAATATTGAAGTACTTCAGGGTTAAAATATGGTCGCACACTGAGTCATTCAGAGTCACAAATGCATCAATATTTCAGGCCTCATCTATGCTGGAAAAATATCTTAATATCCTTGGGAAAAAAACCCTGATCTAGTTCAACCAATGCACACCTCTAACCCAGGTGCTGTTAAGCCAATGCTAGTTTAACTCTTGCTTATATCAATTTAGTGTAAGGCAATAACTTAAGAATTCTCTGCTGACCTAAACTCCATTTACTTCAGTGGCAAATCTGGCGTCTTACTTTGTTTATAGTTAATTTGCAAATAGAAAAGGGAAGAGGGGAGATTCTTTGGCTGTATTGTTTGCTGTGAAGATTTCACAAGGTTCTAGTTTTCCTATGAGCCCCAAAATGAGATTTGTAGGCTATTAAACTGGTTCCAGAAAAATCAACTGTGTGTTCTCACCTTCACTTTTATTTCTTTAAATACACACACACACACACACACACACACACACACACACACACACACCCACCCATGGCTGTTGTCCTGTGACAGAATGTCGAAAGAACTGAAACTGGGAAAAATATGCTTACACTGCTTTTTCTGTCCATTGCTGTGGTGTAGTTGCATGCTTGTTGCATGGATGTGGCAGGCTTTAAAAGAAAATGAGCAATGCCAACAAGAGCCTCTGCTTGTGCATATACGTGTGTGAAGAGAGAGTTTTATTACCAGGAATTGACAACAACTCCATTGTTAAACCGAGCAGCTTGTAAGATAGATAATAGGCAGCTAGACTGAGCATGAAGCTGGGAGATCTGGGATCTATTCCTAACAAACTGTGCAACCTTGGCCATGTCAGTTAATCTACCTAGCTAGGTATTTTCATGCCCTATCCCCCAGTAACTGAGCACCTCATGTTTAATGCATTTAACCTCATAACACCCCTGTGAGGTAGGACAATACTATTATCCCTATTTTACAGTAAAGCCCGGATGGGCTAATTGATCCACGGGTGACAAAGAGAGTCTGTGGCAAAGCAGAATTTGAGTATAGGTCTCCCATGTCTTAGGTGAGTGCCCTAACTACTGAGCCATTCTTCCTCTTTGCTACGCCTCTGTCTGCCCCAGGACAATGATGAGTATAGCCAGGGGGAAGGTTCTTACACAGTGCATTGCAAACTGCAAATAGAATATGCCAGTCTGATTGTTTCAACCGCTGAAGCTGTTTCTCAGGTTGCTAGACTTTCTTTCTCTTGTAAATTTCTCAGGATCAAAAAATGTTTGTGAGCCAAAGTTTATCATATTTGCTTCTAGTATAATAGTGACTCTTTTTTTAATTTTAAGGGAATTGGTAATTCACCTTTGAACTACAGAAACAGATGCTGGTGCCAACTCAGGGAGACCCTCAGAAAATTTTTGGTGGGGTTCTACAAAGGCACTGATGGCACAACAAGGTCTGGTGATGCCCTGCAGTCTCCATCCCTGCAACCTACTGCAACCTCCCACTGGAATCTTGGGCCTGTTAAAATCAATGGTAAAACTCTTGTCCTTTACCTTTCTTGTTGTTAAGCTCTTTCAGGAGAAGACTGCTTCTGACTGCTGGGCTCAGCATTATAACACCTGGATCCTGAGTTAATGATAAATTCCATTCTCAGGATTTTATAGTCTAGTATCATCATGTTACTTGAATGTCTAGGACAGTTGGTGTTCTAAAGAGTCAGTCAGTCTGGCAAAACTGAAAATAATTCTGAGTCAAAAGAGCACAGAGAAAGAATTTAAAAAGGGGGAAAAAAGTGAATGATAAGTCAAAATTGCCTAACGATATTTTACAAGATGCCCAGAAAGTCACAATCGTACAATCAAGAAAAAAGGCATGCTACTTAAAAATACAAAACAAAACAAAACTGTATGGAGGGAACTACCTTATTTAACAAGTGGAAGAAGGGGGAATTAAACTGTTATGAATTTTAATCAGAAGTTGACTGAAGAAAAGTGATAAGGGAAGCCAAAGGACACCAAGAGAAATCTATGACAACTAGAATTAAGGTCAGTAAGCAGGAATTGTAAATTTTAGTAAAAATAAAAAGAATCCTAACAGTTGTGTAAGCCCATTAAAAAAGGTAGAGGTATGTAATATATATATATATATATATATATATATATATATATATATAGTATTTAGATAAAATAGCTGATATAACCATATCATGGGATGATGATGAACCAATTTTCATTCTAGTAACTCAGGAGGATGTTAAACAGCGGCTAGTAAAATTTAGGTACTTTTAACTCAGCAGTCCCAAGTAAATTGCATCCAAGAGTTTCAAAAGAGCTGGCTGAGGAACTTTTTGAACTGTTCATGGTGATTTTCAAACACATTTAGAACAGCAGAGACATTCCAGAAGACTGAACAGAGCTAGTGTTGTGCCAATATTTAAAAAGCACAAATGGGAAAATGCAAGCAATTAGAGGCCTGTCAGTCTGACATGAGTCCCAGACTGCAGGAAAGACTGATGTAGAACTGATTATTAAAGAAATTAAACGTGCATAATATAATTAGTGCCATGCAATTCAAGTTTGTGGAAAACAGGATCTGTCAAACTAATTTGATATCTTTTTTCTATGTAACCATGAGTTTGGTTGATAAAAGTAATAGTAGTGAGATAATATATTAAGACTTCTGTAAAGCACTTCAGTTGGTAGCACATGACATTTTGATGTGGAAACTGGAATGAACAAAATTAACATGGCACACGTTAAATGAATTAAAAACCAGCTCAGTGATAAGCTTTAAAATGTACCAGTAATTGTAAGAAGGAAATATTCATTGAGCGGGTGTGTTTCTAGCAAGTTCTTGTTGAGATTGAGTCTTGGCCTTATGTTAGTTAACATTTTTATCAATGACCTAGAAGAAAACATAAAATCATCCCTGATAAAGTTTGCAGAGAACATACAGATTAGGGGAGCTGTAAATAAAGAAGAGGGCATGTCACTGGTAAAAAGTAATCTGGATCACCAGCTAATCTGCACAAAGTAAACACTATATATGTTAATAACAGAATGTAATGCCCCCCATCTAGGAGCAAAGAGCACAGTTCATAACACAGATTGGAGGGTCATGGTGAATCACCAGCAGAACCTGAGCTCCCGTTGTAATACCAGACCCAGAAGGACTAATGTGATTTTTGGATGTTTAAACAGGACAATATAGAGCAGGGAGGTTCTAACACCCCTGTACTGGGCAGAGAGGTGGCCACTACTGAAACACTGCATCCAGTTCTGCTGTCTGCAGATCAAGGAGGATTCTGGCAATCAGGAGCCAGGAAGATGAATACACATTTGGAAAACACACCTTACATTAAGAGACACTAGGCATTCAAGGTGTGTAGTTTTACCGAGGGAAGTAGAAAAATTGAGCACCTGGGGAACAAGCATTCAGCAGCGGTTCTACAGTGTAGTGTGTGAAATAGACTAGAAATAAAAGGCAGATCCTTGTCCACCTACTGGGCATCTGAATGGATGTAGGTGTATAAGTGCAATTTGGTTCGACTCTGTGGTCCAGTTCCTGAAAATCCATTAATGTGTCTACTTGCATAACACACTGTTCTCTCACCCTTGAGACTGAGTCACAAAAAAGCAGGAGGATGAGCCACCTGCATTCTGCATTGAGTGTTTTTCAGGACTCAAGCAAAGTGAAATGCAATCACACTTAGGTATCTAAATCCATGTGTGTGTCTCATAGGTAGAATGGAATCTGGTTCAACGTGCATGGTTCTCGATTCAAGGATGATCTCCACCACAGCTCGTTGATGGGTCTTGAAGTGATTTAAAGAATCTAATCTTTGAGCCACAGATCCATCCATAGAAGCTGCAGGTCTTTCCACAGGGAGAATGGGTTGCAGGCTGGGATGCCTCTCCTTTTCCTTCCTCTGCTTTCTCTTCTCTTCTTCAAGGGCAAGATGCTTTACCTTGAAATGGACTGCTACTTGGTTGAGGTTGAGGTGTCATTTGAGTAGGCTGGCAGCCAGCTCTTCCCAACCCTTGATGTCAGCATCTGTTTTCTTAACGTATGCCTTCCATGATTCTTTGTAGCATTTCCTCTGGCCACTATTAAATCTCAGGCTGCTACCAAGTTGGGAGTAGAGCATTTGTTTTGTGAATCAAGAGTCAAGCATCTGCACACAATGTTTGGTCCAGCAAAGTTGGTGCTTGAGGATCACCATGTCAGTGCTAGTAACACTGGCTTCAGCGAGGATGCTGGAATTTGTGTGGCACTCTTCCTATTTGATGCAGAGGTTTTTATGGAGGCACCATTGATGATACCTCTTCAGGCTCTTTAGATGATGGCCCACATTTCACATCCATAGAGGCGAGTGGGGATGATGACTGTATTGTAGACCTGGATCTTGGTCTCTTTCTGGAGATCACAATGAATACAGACACGCTGAAACAATTTTTCCAAAGGAGGCATTTACACAGTGGATCCTGTGCTGGATCTGCTAATCAATGTTCACTCTCTGAGAGAGGCAGCTACCAAGGCAGGAGAAGTACTCAACTACCTCCAGGGTCTTTCCCTCAATGATAATTCGGGAATGTGGGTCACATTCATGGCCTGGGGCAGGCTGATAGAGCATTTTAGTCTTCTCAGTATTAAGGGAGAGGCCCAAAGTGTGGTAGTCTTGTCCAAAGAGATCCAATGTGGTCTGGTGGTTTTCTTCAATGTGCGCAAGGATGGCACAGTCATGTTAAAAGTCAAGGATGATTGTTTTGAATACTTTGGTCTTCAACCAAAAACATTCCAAATTGAAGCGCCCTCCATCCATCCACTAATCAAAGTCAATTCGGGAAGGAAGGTGGTCCTTAATGAAAGCCATGATGACTGTTAAATAAATGGAGAACAAAGTTGGGGTGATGATGCATTCTTGCCTGACCACAAATAGATGTGTTTCTAATTCACTACATAGAATGATCACAGACATCTGGTCATGGAGAAGCCTCAGGATCTTGATGTACTTTTCAGGACATCCAAATCTGTCCAGTTCTTTCCACAGAGCTTTGTGATTGATGGAATCAAAGGCCTTACAAAGGTTAAAAAAGTCCTAATGTTGTTCCTGACACTTCTCTTGGATCTGGCAAGCAACAAAGATCATGTCAGTTGCTTCATGGGATGATCTGAAACCACACTGAGATTCTGGCAGGACTCTCTCAGCAAGAGGTAGAAGATGGTTCAGGAATAGGAATTGAAGATTCATACCTCAATAGTTCCCACACACAGACTTATCTCCTTTATTGAAGAGAGTCACAATGTTGGCATTCCTCAGATCTGCAAGGATATCTTCATTGGTCCAAATTTGAAGAATAAATCCATGGAGTCTCAATTTTTGCCACCAGCCTTGTAGATTTCAGCATGCATGTCATCCAGTCAACTAGCCTTGTTGTTCTTTGTTTCCTTGATGGCACATCAGGCTTCTTCTCTAGAATAGGAGGGTTGGTGAGGGATCCCATTTCAGGGTGTTGGGGGATGGACTTGATGGTAATATCTGTCAGAGTTGACTCACAGTTCAGGGGTGCCTCAAAGTGCTCTTTCCATCTAGCTTGGATAGATTCATTGTCTTTGAGGAACAGTGAGCCATCCTCCAATCACAGGAAAGTAGGACCATGGGAAGTTGGGCTGTACATGGCTTCTGTTGCCTGGAAAAATCTCTGCATGTCCTGTTTGTCACCATAGAGCTGGATCTCCTTGGCTTTATCTTGCCACCACTGATTTTTGATTTCCTGGATTCTCCTTTGAGCTTTGGCTTGGAAAAGCTGATATATCTCCTTCTTCTTCTTCTGAAATGTCTTGTCATCTTGCCAAGCAGAATAAGCCCTTCTCTTCCAGTCAAGGAGGGCTTGGATCTTGGCATTGCTTTCATCAAACCAGTCTTGGTCTTGACGGGTGGTATAGCCAATTGATTCAGCACCGGCCATATGGATGGCAGTTTTTAAGTCCCTTCCAGAGTTCCTCAATGTTGCCTTCATTTGTGGACATGGCAGAGAGCGTTTCACAGAGACATTGTTGGAGAACCTTACAGACCTTCTGGTCTTGAAGAGATTTGGTGTTGGGAGTCCTTCATATTACTTTTGGCTGTTTTCAGTGTTTCAGAGCAAGCCAGATGTTCATAATGGATCTGACAAAATGGTGATCTGTCCAGCAGTCATCATCAGTTTTCACATGGCTCATGAGGTATGGACAACCATTTGATCACAGGCTCTAACAATAACACAGTTGAGGAGGTGCCAGTGCTTAAAGCGAGGATGTCTCCAGGGGTGTCTTCTATTTGTCTCTCTGTCTGAAGATAGTGTTTGTGATAACAAGACCACGCTCTGTGCATTTGCTCAGGAGAAAGATGCTGTTAGGCTTGGCTTTCCCTTCTCCTTAGTAGAGGAAACCAGAATGTGGTTAATGTTGGAGTAAAACTGTTCTTTGACATCATTATGGTTCTAATAATGGTATAATAAAGCATGGGTGCAGTCTACCCAGGGCTGTGGAGGACCCTCTAGCCATTTTTACTTCAAAATGAGATTTTTTTTAAGACATGCTTAAACAGGCTGTGGTGTGGGGAAGCCCTGTGGCCTGTGTTATGTGACAGATTAGACCACATGACCAAAGTCCCTTTTGGTTTTCTAAGATAAGAAGGCATGGGTAAGTGACTGGGTGGTGTTCATATGCATGCAGGGTGCCCATGCTCCATCACGTCCCCTTGCGCTAGCTGCTGCAGCTCCCTCTTGCACCTTCAGGACGTGCCACTTATCAGGACCAGATTCCCTTTCACTGCTCGTATCTCCCCAGTTCCCTCCATCGTTCAGTTCTGTGCTTCTAGGCATTCTCCAGTATTCTGAGACTAGTTGGGCTGCAAGTGAATCCACACCACAGTGACGGCCAGCAAACAACCAGAGAGATAATGAGCTCCATATTGGCTTTCTACAGCCTAGCCCTAGTCCCACTCTCCTGCCAATTCCCTCTGCACTGGGGGCAAAAGTGTGTGGGGTCTCTGGGGGTCACCTTCCTTGTCCCAGACAGCAGGCTGTGCTGCATTTAAGACCTGCAGAGAGATAATAGGTCCACACTGAATATAACTGGGGTGCTACAGTACCTAGTTTAGCTGCCAATTGCATGTTATTCACTAGTACAAAAGGCTGCTCCTTCTGCAGCACTGTTATGCTAATTACCTAACTCTTCCTTCATGGTTGCCATCACACTCCCTGACTTCCCAGCATGGCCTGTCTGGGGCCTGGAGCACTGGATCAGGACTCACAAGATCTGGGTAGGAGTCTCTGACTTGGGCAGGGTCAAATTGCCTTGGTTTCCCTTCAGGTCAGCAATTGCCTCCTTTCTGTCTGCACAGTGCCTAGCATTATGGGCCCCAGGCTAGACACCACTGATGCTAATATAGTTCATCTCTCACCACTCTGACTGCCTGTGCTCTTGTACATTTATCTGTTCCTATTTCCCTGTTTATGCCTGAGACCAGTAAAGGTGAACTTGTAAAAAGTCAGAGGAGTGGCCATCTGTTCTGCACAAAGTACAGTGACCTTCCTACTCTCCCATGAGTCAACAGCAGCTGCACTTCTCAAAGTCCAAAATTCTCCTTTGAACTGTGCCTGGATGGAGGGGCCCCACCTGGGATCAGGTCCCTTGCTCTGATGTATGCTGCATAGACACAAGTAAGAAACAGGCCCTGCCCCCAAGAGGTTGCAGTCTCAGATGGAGGTTTTCAGAAGTACTGAAGTCATACAGAAGCACAAGTCCCCTTGGCTTAGGTATTTTTCAAAATACTATTACCAAATCACACAGGAAGGGAACTGAGGTGCAGAGAGAGAAGGGATGTGTCTGTATTGCACAAAAAGGCATCTTTTTAACTCTTGATGGCCAACCTGAGTTAAAATAACATGGAAGACAAGTCACTTGGGTGAGCAGCCTGAGTTCAAGCCCATAGGGGGATCTAAAGTGGAGACAGAAGTGACAATTTTTGCCTGATCTGGCCCCTGAAAGCACTACATCCATGACCAAACATAAGTGTGCTTTAAAAGGACCTAATCCCATGACAATCTGAACCCTCACTGCATGAGGCTTTAGATGATGACACTCCAAAACTGAGAACCTTCTTTATCATCTCTCTATGCATGCCAGGATGCCTCCAATCCATCCACCCCACCCTCCACTGCCAGCTGAAAAAAACCCAGACCAAATTCCCACTGCTCCCTTCTCCCTGTCCCATTCTGAAGGCAGAGCTGGGGCTGGGAGGGGGGAAGGGCTGAGCTATGGGAGAGTAGCTGCAGGCTTGAAGCCGCTTCAAATTGCAGCTGAATCCCTCAACCCCTGGGGACCCAACAGTGAGTGTCTGTTGGGTTCAGGGGAACCGCTGTAACCCACAGCACTTTGCAAGAAGCTCTATGAGTTACAGTGGGGAGCTGCACTTCTGTCTGCACCTTAGGGTTCAACTCAAGCTGCTATGATGAGTTGCTTTGTCTTCACAGCTGTTTCAACTCAAGTTGTTTGCAACACACTTTTTCAGTCTAGGCATACAGTAAGTCTGTGGTAAAATTATAGAAAAGTATAGCTGGAAGAGACCTCTGAAGGTCATCTAGTCCAACCCCCTGCTTGAGGCAGAATCATCTCTATCCATACCATCCCACACAAATCCTTGTCTAACCCGTTCCTGAAACTACAGAGCCATCCCTATCACACAACCGCAAGGCACAGCATTCTAACCTGCCACTGGTAAAGCAGAGGGAAAATGGTAGTCAGGCTTGCTGCTCCTAGGAGTTGTTAAAATAGGCTCAAGATATCCAAGGAAGAGCTGTCCCCCTACCCTCTCAGAGAAGTCAAAAAACCCCCACAGTCCATACCAATCTGGCCATGCAGTAAAATTCCTTCCTGACCCCAAATGTGGCAATTGGTCTGACCCTGAACAGAGAGGCAAGACCCTCTAGCCAGGGACCTCTGAGTTCTAGTCCCAGCAAGAGCACTGACACACGCCAGTCAAAATCCCCAGCTTGGCTACAGCCAACACCCACTACTTTTGAGGAAGGAGAAACCCCCCCTGACACATGTAGCAATAGGCGGTGGAGGTGGGGGGGAATTATTTTTCAGCATCATACAGCAACCAGCAAAGCCCAGGAATCTGGGAAATACCCATAGCATAGCACAGGCACAGCTACTCCTAGATCATTCCTACCCAATGCTTATCAAATCTCTTCCTGAACATCTCCAAGGGCAGAGATTCCACAGCATCCCTACAGTCTAATCCAATGCCTCACTGTTCTAGCAGCAAATACGTTTTTCCCAATATCCAATTTAAATTTACTTTGCTACAACTTCAGGACATAGGTAAAAGTGGGCAAGCCTCATGCAATGCCTCAGCCATAAGGCAGCGTCCCTCTGGCTTATAGCCTACATTCGATTCTCTACAGCAGGGGTGAGCTCCTGGTGACTGGTGAGGATAGAGGTGGCAGCATTAATTGTAAAGGATTAATGCTGCCTTCGCTTGTCCTGCTACCAAACTTATTTTCCCCTGGGGAGTCCCATGACCCAGCCCTGTGGGTCTGAAAACTATGTCTAAGGGGTCCACAGAAGATGACTATGATCAGTAAAAAATATGTGAATACCCACACTTACAATTCAAAGGGGTCCATTCAACACATCCATTCAACATTTTTAGGAGTCCGCAAATGAAAAAAGGTTGAAAATCACTGCTCTACATCATTGCACACACAAGGCCTATCTCATACAGCTTGGCTTAGAAACAAAGCATTGGAGATGCCCAGGTAAGTGACCCTGGTCATCAGTGCATGGTGGTGGATATTCTCATTTACACTAGGCAGCAACACACTGTTTAAGATTCATCCCTCAGTGCTCCTGGAGCAAGATACGGCTTTGACCAGGCAGTCTTTGAGACCAAGCTGTCCTATAACAAACTCCCAAGCCATCAAAAAACCTTGGACTGATGGGGAGCCTTGCTCAGCAGCCTGTGCTTGGTAAACTCGGGTATGTTTACACTGCAGTGTTGATATGCTGTAGCTGGGATGCTACCAAGCAGCTGCTCCTACAGGCCAAGGTCTTAAGTGGTTGCAGTAGGATATCCTGGAATAGCCTCATGGTTGTATTTCCAGGTCTGAAATGGAAATGGGTAGGTGAGACTTGCTTGGCAGGTTCCTCATCCAGACATAGCCCTGCCTGGAGCAGACATAACCAAAGAATCGTGGCAGGTTTCAAGCTAAGGAGAGGAGGGCAGTTTCACCAGAGCTGATCAAACAAGGCAGAACTGACCTATTTTTTAGAGCTGGGCCTAGTGAAATGTTGGTTGAGTGTCAGCTGAGACACCTTGTCTTCTTCCTTCTTTGCAATAGCAAGAATCATGGGCAAGAGGCAGTGACATGAGCTAAGCAAAGAGGCCTGGGAAGTGCTTGGTAGGATGATGGTCAATAGGAAAAAAAGTTCCTTCTGCACACCAGAACATGAGTGCTACTTTGTCTCCTGCAGAGTCCTCTTCTGGCCTCTCCGTCATATGCTTCCACCTTTCCAGACCAGTGGAACAGACATCCTTCCTTCCCTGTTACCATCTCCCATCTCCTCTACCCTGTAAGATTTTCTGTGAGGAGGATGCTACCCACACTATCCCCCGATGGTGCTTCTCAGTTTGTTCTTCTGGATCTCTTCAGACCAGCGGTAGACAGTGGTGCTGAATACAGTGATGTGTGCCTTGAACCCCACAGTGCATGAACTTAAATTCTTGATGCCATGATTCACCACTGGAATGGAAGTGGGATAACACAGGAGCTGAACAGGTTCACACTATAATGAGTCCCAGCTGAGGCAGAAACTGAAGGCACTGACAGATGTGCAGCTCCCGCTCTAATTCATGGTGCTTCACATAAAGTAACCTACCTGGACCAAAGAGACATTCACTTTTGGGTAGGGGGAGGCTGGGGGTGGGGATCAAGCTCCACTTTGGAGCCAATCCAGTGGAGGAGCTGCCTGCCTCTAGCTTCTCTCCCCTAGCTCTGCCTCCCCAGCTCCTGTGCAGAAAGGGAGGTGGGGTAGGGGAGGGAGGGGAGGGCTGGGGTTTGCCCAGCCTGAGCTGCAGCATGAGGCAGGGAAGAGGCTCCAATCCACCTTCCCCCCACTCCAGCTCAGGCTGGGCAAACCCCAGACTGCAGCTCCATCCCTTCCTTAGTGTAGACAGCACCAGGGGTGGGGTTGGGCTGGATCAGCCCAGCCCGGATCACAGACAGGGATTAACAGAAGTTCCCTAAGGTGTTCCACTTTGGAGCACCTTCATATGATCCCTCACAAGATAAGGGCTTATTTGTCACACAATTGGCCACTTTTAAAGCATTCTGCATCCATGCACATGTGCTTTCAGGGGGCTGATCATGTGACAAATGTCATTTCTGTCAGCGTCCTGAGTGGCTCAGAAATGAGGGCCTTTAACAAAGGCTCATGCAGCACCAGGGGCAGGAAGTTCTTCAGCATATATAAAGGTCCCTAGGCCTGGTTTAAAGTTCCTACTTCTGCATTATTCTGTGTTTTAAGGCTTCCCTCCAGTGCAATGGTAACAACCAAATGTCAAAGAGAGGAGTGAACCCAACTGGCCCTGAACATCCAAAAACCTCAAAAGCTTTTACTTTAGTTCAAGAGGTAAACAAGGTCTCTGCTGCTGTTGGAGTTGGCTGTCCCCAGAATTTCTGGTGGCCCCTGGATTGGTTTGTATACACCAAAGGCACAGATACGTAGAGAGATGGAGTTGGAGAAGGACACTTAAATGGACATCCCTATCATCATTGTGTTTTATTGCCCATCTTTAACTTTGCACAAACACTCTGGAGAGATTCCCAGGGCAATCCTTCATTAGTGCTGCGTTGCAGAGTAATTAATATTTATTACTCTCTCACATCTTACTGCCTCCCTTACTGTCTGGATTTTTTATTCATTCCAGGGTAATTTTTTCCATCTGAGTTGTTTTCTCCGTGTCTGGCATCTTTCCCCAAGGACTGCTCCCTTGAGCACCTTCATCCTGATGCCCCGGCTTGCGTGCTGGTGGGAGAGGCAGCACTAGAGAGTGGTGAGCTGCCCTCTGATGACATTTATGGAAAATGAGCTTCAGGCATCTGCAGATTTAATGAGTGGGGGAGAGAGATGCTTCCTTGGACTTTGTACTAGTGAAGGGTGTTGGATGGCTCACCTTGAAAAAAGAGGTTCTCTCTATACCCACAGTGTGCTGACAGTACTAACACAGAGCCTCCAGCTGAGGGTATCAAATCATATTATGGAACAGAGAAAGCACCATCCATTTACACTTATATATGAGAAAACTATGGTACAGCAAGGTATGTGATTTACTCAAGTTCACCCAGCAAATCAGTGGCAGAGAGAAAGCTTAGAAACCATGGCTTCTAACTATGAGAGCTCTGCACCAGCTCCTGAGCCATGGTACCAATTGATTGTCTACCTGTAGTAGATGCATAAATTGGGAGATTTATTACTACCAAAGGTGAGAGCTGGAGTGAAAAAACGGCTCAGGTAAGAAATCTAGACAGACACCACAGGTTGTGAACCAGGATACAAATATAACCAGAACAAGAAAGCTGCGGGGGCAGCATGAGGCAATGTTGGGTGACGATGGCGCAAGCCCCTGAAGGACCTTTATGCAAAGGGCAGCTAGGGGCCCTGGGAGGGGGGGAATCCTGCTCCATGAAGCAATCTGAGTGTGACGATTCTCCCTGTTCTCCCTGCCAGGGCTGGCAGGGGGTGAGGAATGCAAAGCAGGCAGCGCACACAGCCCTTGGGAGCAAAGGGGAGGGCCTGCCTTATGGCACTGTGCAGAGGCCTCCCCACATGCTGGAAAAGGGTCACATCCAGTCCCTCCTCTGCCAGAACAAAGGGAAAGGTGGGGAAGGAACATCTTGGGGAATTAAGGAGCTTGTGGCCTGACCCTGAGGGATGCAAAGCACCCCTGGCACCAAAGCAAAAGGGCTCAACAAGCCTAGGCCCAGGGACAACAATAGGGATGTGAGTCAGAGCTCCAGGTCAAGAGTACTCCTGGGGCACTAAGGAGGAATAAAATGGGGGACATCCAGGCTAATCAGCCCTTGGCAATAAGGAGTCAGCAGAAGGAGTGTAGGGAGATACGGTAGTGAACCCCACTCCCCTTAGTAGCTCTAACAGGTCAAGTCAGGGTGAGCAGAGCTGTTCAGACGCACGGGGCGCTGACAGATATGACAGGTTGTCACACAGTTGGCCACAGAAAGTGCTCTACAGCCTTGCACTGACAGAAGTGCACAGCTGCAGAACTCTTTAAAAGTGTTCGCCTGTGTGCCAATCTAAACCCTCACTTCATGAGGGTTCAGAGGAAGGCACTCCAAGCCAAAGCGCCTTCATTAACATCTTTCAGCACACACCAGGAGCTGCCTGCAGAATGGGCGAGGGAGAAGAGAGAGGAGTGAGTTTGGTCTGGGGGGCGCACAGCCAGCACTGGAAGGTGGGGCAGGTGGATTGGAGCCTCCCTGAGGTGGGGGCTGCAATCCACCCCCCACTTCCCACTCCAGCGCAGAGGGGGCAAACCCCAGAATGGACCTCCCTCCCCTGCCTTCTCCCCTTCCCATCCTGAGAGAGCATGGGAGCTTGGAGGAGGGGGCAGAGCAAGGGGACAGACACTGCAGACACACAGCCTCTTTCCCCCGGATCAGCTCCAAAGTGGAGCTCGATCACCCACCCTTCCAATCCCACAGTGAAGCACCATGGGTTAGACCAGGGAGCTGCACATCTGTCAGCACCCAAGGAGACGGCCCTGCCCTTCCACAACCTTCACCAGCGCCTGGACCAGCCTGGCCTGAGGCTTGAAGGGTTTGGCGGAAGTTTTTCTTATTGATTCCCTTTTAATGCCTTGTAACTTCTGTACTTCTGGGCTCCAGACCCACAAAAGACTGGAAGCAAGCCTTTCTTAATGTGCACCTTGCCTGCTCCTGGCCAATGTGCCAGGATTCTGCCTGGAGAAAGGCTGAAGTATCCCAGTGGGCCCTTTTCAACATGTATCCAACCTAATCCAGGGCAGGCACTTCCCCTAGGTGACCTCTCTGACCCTGCGCTGCACCCCGAGGTGCTGGGAAGAAGTTTTGTGAAGGCCCCATGCTCCTGGCTGCTGTTCTCCAGCAGGTCTCAGCCTACATGGGCTCTGTTGCTTAGAAAATGTGTAGGTGGCTCTGGTTCAAATCCCAGAGCATAGTGTCTGAGCTAGGATAGCTGGTTCAGCTGTCTCTCATCACTCTATAAGGACCACATTCTGGTCCCATACAAGTCTATGAGCAGTTTGCCAGTGACTGCAACTGGTTTGAGAGCTGCTTCCACTTGTATGAGCTCTAAGTCATCTCCCTACCTATTCTGTTCTAGTCCATACTGTGTCACCAGCCCCAGCACTGAGTCATGCTTTAAAGCAATAAATAAGACTTTGGCTATCTGAAGTTAAGTAACAAATAGGAAAAAACAGGATGTCACAGCATGGTATCGCAGACACAAGACTGTGTATGTGCAGGCCCAATATTAACTGTGTGTGTATGTGCTTCTATTTTAATGATTCATGTCCCAAAAAAGACCATTATTTCTTCTCAGAAAAAAAGGCTAAAACATCATTTGAAACCTATTTCCAGTTGGGAACTTGAAAAGCTGGTTCCAGTTAGGGGCACAACACTTAGGTTTGGTGTTAGCTGTTATTTTTAGAATACAATTCATAAGGTTTAAGGCAGCAGCCCTGTTTCCTGGGCTGACAGGCTGTTCTTCCACTCCAACCATGATCCAATCCACGGCTCATTGGTTTGTGTTTAGTTAGAAACATCACATTTTAATTTAACTCATTTGATGAGGCAGAATTTCTTCCCCCAGCCCTGTGGAAGGAAGCAGGCATGTTACTGGAGACAGTTCCCTTTCCCGTTAAAGACAGCTTCTGCTGTTTTGGTGTAATTGTAAGATGGGAGTGTCTGCAACTGAAACCTGGATGCTGTCAGCCACAGGCCTGGGGCCAATAGCCTTCCTTTAGAAGAAAGAGGAGATGTTTCTGAGATGCAATTTTATGATGGTCTTTTGCTGGTGCATTTAGGGTTCCTTTCATCTCCACATGTCCAGCTGTGCACAGAGGCAAAGGATATGTGCAATGGTCATCTCCAAAGAGCAGGGGCTAAGCACAGAATCCTATGGTTTTAATTAAAACCATTTGCCAGCAAAGTTAGAAGCACTTTCCAGGGCCGTGCTCTCCTAGCCCTACTGAAAACAATTGCAGCCTGAATTCCCAGTGAGATCTTAGTATTAATATAATTATCATTGAGAAAGGCAATGGTGTGCCCAAGGAGGGGATTAAAACCCTTTTGTTCCAGGTGCTGCACTCAATAAAATGCAATGAGGATCACAGGCAACGGCGCCTCACCTTGCTGCAGTATTTTGATGAAAAAGGAATCTAGCTACCTAGTCGGAGGTCCTTTGCAACACTGTGAAAGTGGCCGTTGTCAGATCCGCCTTCATTTTGTGTTTTAAATGGACTTTGTTTTGTTTTCCTTGCATCACCAATGCAGATTACAGGCCCGACGAGTAGAGACACTAGAATGCTTCTGTAAGCATTCCCAGACCAGAACCTTGCCCGTGCCAACCACTGAACAGCAGCTTCTGCCAGCCAAGATCGACACATTTGCTCCGTCTCCCCCCTCCCACTCGCTCCCTCTCTCCAAGGGAAACTTTTCCCATAGCCCCCAGTGCGCTGCCATTGCATTTCCTGACACAGCAGACTGAAGCAGGATTCTTCTGAGCTCCTTGAATGTACTTGGCTCTCAGCTCGAATGCTCAGCTACAAGGAGACTTCATGTGACATGCAGGACTTTCCCTGGGCTGCAAATAGCATGCACAGCTCCCACAGTTTAAGCTCATATGCTTTTATGTCTCCTGTGAGAAAGGGCAGCTAACACATATTCAAAAGGGGGTTCCAGTCCCTTCCCACCCTCTCTGTCTCGCACACAAACACACACAGAGCTGCACTAAATTCTCAGTGGCAGAGATTTTTGTTCTCTCAGCTTAAAAGCTCTCTAGGGACAAGCTTAGAGACTAGTTGTAATAGCTGTGTATAATAAACTATATTATATTTGCCCCTATTACTCACACACGCTTTGCTTTCATTCCTCTCAATCTTATTTCCTTTTTGCTAATCAGAGAGACTGAATTATATACCTTCTTCTCCCTCCCTCTCTCTCTCTCTCTCTCTCTCTCTCTCTCTCTCTCTCTCTCTCTCTCTCTTCCCCCCCCCCCCCCCAGTGACTGGCTTCATTTTTTTACACTCTCCAGATTGACCACAGACTCCCTGTCCCTTCACAGCTTGTCTGCATTCTCGGTTTTTTTACACGTTGACCCCAACAACCTCTCTTCTCTGAGAGTCACTGCATTCTTCCTGTTTTACACACATTCCATCTGCAGCCTCCCCCTAGAATTCCTAAATCTGATAACCAGGGGGTGTGTTTTTGCTTTGAACAGAGAAGGGTTGACCTTTGCTGGTGGAATGAAGGCTGCATGAAAAAAAATTGGCTGCAGAGAGATCCACTGTTGTTTTACAATCCCTAAATAACACAAAGAGGTTTGCTGCAAACACATGGTAATATCCCCGGCCAGCCATCCCCCCGCAACAAAAATGAGTTCAGAAATTGCTACTGTCCAAAAAAGACTCGCACACAAAAAAGAAATCTCCTGAATTATTTAGCAAACAGTTACGATACAATGGCTAATACTGTTAGCAGACGCCAGCTCCCATCGCCTCACGCTCTGAGATTGCTATCTGAAAGGGCTAGCAGTGTTTGTGCAGCAATAACTCTGCTAAGCCAGCCAGTTGCGATAGAATTCCCAGCAAGAACGGGAAGGGAAGGCACAGGTTCTTCGCATGTCATTTTGCAGACTTGCTCCCTGCCTCACACAGGCACTTAAATAGTTAATTCCAGGATGCAAATTGGAGCCTGAATTAACATGATATTTTTGTATTAATTTTATTTTACGTATCTCCCCCCCACACACACACCTTGATTACGAGAAGAATGCAGAAATAAAGTAATTTCCACAGGGACCATTTCTCCTTTTGTAAAAGAAACATATGACCCCCACTATTATAAAATTTAACTGATTGCTACACTCCTATATCACCTGTAACAGCCCTGCTACTTCTTTCTTTATCCTTGGGTGCGCTGACAAGGAAAGACGAACAGGTTACATTTTTCCAACATAAAACAATACAGTTACAGAAATGCTCACTAGTATCCAGCACTTAAGAACATAGCAACTCATGGCTATAATACATTTTTATCTCACCTATTTTACTAATTTTTGGAAGCAAGTAACATTTTTCTTCAAGGCGCAACAGATGATAGATCCTTGCAGTACATTTATTATGCTAAATTTATTGTATGATTCAAAATCTCCATTAGGATGATGAACGTTACTGCCGCATTAATGTATTTCAAGCACAAGAGATTGAAAGCACTAAAAAAACCCCCTAGTCCGACACTCTTCTGGAAGAGAATGAACTCCAACCCATTTCCAGGTCCTTACACTAAGTTTTGCCAAATAGATAATACATTTTATAATTTCATACCAACTCTTTTCTTTTCTTGCTTCAGTCAGGGGAGGCCCTCTACTGGAATGAATACAGTCAAGACAAGCGAGGAATGGCCCTGACTTGGAACATGTGGATTCCCACCTTGGGCAAGGAAAATGTTCCCTACATCCCAGGGCCTCTCCTTTACTCTTTGGGTCACAACAGCCACCGGAGAGAGGAGCTAAGATCATGAGCCTGTTGGTTTTGGCACTGTATAACAGTAGAGGGAGAGACAGTCCCTGCCCCAAAGAGCTTACAGTCTAAATGCACAAACCCTTCTGAACAATGGAGGATTAGCCCTGTTTTAGAGGTGGGAATCTGAGACCTACAGAGGAGAGAGCTTGCCAAGGGCATGCAAGCGGCCAGAACTGGAATGTAGAAGCAGTTCACTCTCCAGGATGGGACCATCCTCTGTTTCTTGAAGCTAAGACATTGTTTTGAGCACTGTGCTCCTAAAGTGCTGGAGCATGCCCAGGCAAGACCTCAGCAGACAGCCTAGTTAGCTGTGTTAGTCTGAAGTCAAGTAGAAGGCAGGGTCAAGGTAAAACCTCCCAGCCAGGCTGATTGCCTGGGAAACAGCCCCTCCCCTTTGGAAAGATCCTCCAAGACTGGTGTTAATGGTGTGCCCCTCAAGCCAATTTCTGGCTGAGTCAGTAGCAAACCAATGCCCTAACTTAATGCTAAGGAGTGCTGTGCTGATGGAGGGGCAGTTTTAATGCAGACCACTGTCATGCAGACACAAGAACTGATTAAAGTGTATGTGAGGCTGAGAGACAGGGGATGTGAGGCTTGCCCTGATGCAAATCTTTCCTCTCAATTCTATCAGCATCACTTCCATGTAATTCTCCTTTTTGCATTGTTGAGCACTATTAACCAGAAGCCATGTTGCACCCCAAAAGGTAGCTGCACTTCACTGGTGTATGTAACTATCCTACTATCACAGGGGAGGATTGTGTCCTTTATGCACTGCCTTGAAATACAATACTCCAATGCTTTATAATACCTGAGGGACTATGGATGATGCTATGCCTCCTAAAGTAGTGCAGAATAAGTCCATCTCTACAGTCAGCCCCTCCTGCCACTGGTACTCATAGGAGGATTAATGCACAGGTTAGTTGGGTCTGGGCCCAGGGGCTGCTGCCAAACAAGGGCCCTCGGATGCCTGGAGGGCAGGCACAGGGGAGAGGCGGCGCAGCTCGCAGTGGACAAAACCGACGGCCAGACCAGGCAGGGCGTGCATGATGTGGCAGGCCATGGCTGCTGGGTGAGGTGCAACTGCATCGGAGCCCAGGGAGCAGCCAGAGCCACCAGCGGCAGGGAACGGAGCCAGGTGCGGTGCGTGGCCAGGACCTGCCAGTGGCAGCAGGGCGCCAGTGCAGCCAGGTCCCAGCCCGGCTCAGCTGCATTTCTGTGCATTTGCCAGGTGTCACTGCAGCCAGACTGAGCTACAGTGGGGCAAGAGGCCACCCCTGGAGCTTGATCCATGCTGCACACACCTGGTGGGCAGCGGTTCCTCACCCCTGGTGCTGCCCAGCCGTGGGGCAATGTTGTGCAGGTTCCTTTGCGGTTGGCCCCAGGCTCAGACTCCAGCGCAGACCTGCGGGCAGGGCTGGCTGTAGCTCCTGCCCTGGGCCTGGGGGGCAGTGCGTCTCACTCCGGCTGCTGCTCCCACTGCGCCAGCCAGGGATGGAGCCCACAACTGAGGGGCAGGGCTCAGGTCAGAGGGAGGCCCAGGGCCCCAATGAATCTTAATCCACCTCTGCTGGCACTCACTGCAGCTCTGGGATTCTCCTTGTGTTTGATCCCCAGCATGGGACACTAGAGTGGGAGGGGAAGGGGCAACCTCTAGCAGCCTTCCTCACCCACCCAGGTAGGGTGTGAAAACAAGAGTGCTTGTACCTGGTTTTGTTGTTGCTTAAAGCCCTGTGAGAAGGCCCATGGGCTATAGAACTGGCAGTGCAAGGCTAGGTGTCTGCTGTGTTAGTGTACCTTCCCCCAGAGTCTGTAGAGCTAGGGTGATTTGCACTGGGTGAGGATTTGATCCAGAGTGTGAACAGGGACCATCATTGATTTCCTCCACCAAAGGGTAATGCCAGAGTGTTGCTGTTCTTAACAGCTGCCTGGCCCTGAGCACAGATGAAGAATGGTACAGTAGCATCATGAAAGAGCTAGAAGCAGCAAACTGGGACAACAGGGATAAAATAAATGAAACTGCAGCCTCTGCTTGAATGATCAAGATAAGCAAAGATATGAAATGAAGTGTGTTTCCAAAGAGACATTGGAGGCTAATTTCGCTCTAAGTGGGACCATGTTCCTCCCACTGCAGAGTGTATTTATCAAAGCAGGGTCTTGTCTGCTCCCTGCATGCTCTCTCCTTGCAAAAGAGCATAATGTTCACTGGGTGGCTTTAGGCAGGCCACAGCCCCTCTCTGTACCTCAGGTTCCCCAGCAGGAGCGTAGTGGGAAGTTGGGCCTTGTCCACACACACAAGTTGCACCTATATGCCCAGGTACAGATTCACTTAAACCTCTGCAAACCTTTATGTGAACACATCTAAACTGGTTTATGCTAGGCTTAAAAATTGAGCCTAATTAATTAATTAAACCAAATCAATATCAGTCCAGTGCAAATTGACTTAAACCTGTCCATACAGGGCTTTTTACTGGTTTAACTAAATCCATTAGAAATAATTTAGGTAAATAGAGGCAGTTTGGAAATACACAAATACTGCCCCACCCTTCCCTTCTCTCCCTCCCAGATTACAGATGGGGAAACTGAGGCACAGAGTATGATAGGGTCTTTGTCAAAGCCACACAGCAAGAATCATATTCCTTTGTCCAAGTTATTTAAGGTATGGATAGACTCTGAAGAGGCAAAGTTCCCTTAAAGCTGAGGACTGTGGCTACTGCACTGGTGTTGGCCATACTGTGCGCTGATAATTTAGGACAGTGACTCTCAACCAGGGTGCCACAAGATCCTTTTAAGGGTGACACGCAATATTAGCATGGTTAGGTGTGCAAACACGTACACAAGATTCACAAGGTAAACACAGAGGTCTCAAATAGGAATCCAAAACATTCTGACCCACTGTGGTCTCTCTGCATTCTTTGCCACAGAAGAATTGCTTTATTATTTTTCTGCAGTCAAAAAACGAGTGAAAGCTAAGAGCTGTCAAAAAGGCAAACAAAACGTGAGGGGTTATTAAGAAGGGAATTATGAACAAAACAGAAGGTGTTATAATGCCCCTTTATAAATCCAGGGTCCATCCACGCCTTGAATATTGCATCCAGTTCTGGTCCCTTTACCTTAAAAAGGATATAGAAGAACTAGAGAAGGTCCAGAGAAAGGCAATAAGGATGATTAGTGGTATGGAGAGGCTTCCATATGAGGAGAGACTAAAGAGGCTAGGTCTATTCAGTTTAGAAAATAAATGTTTGAGAGGGAACATGATAAACATTCACAAAATACTAAATGGCAAAAAGAAAGCAAATAGGATTTATTATTTACTATCTAATACAATATAAGAACAAGGGGGTCACAAAAGGGACTAGTGGGTAATAAGTTTAAAACCAGCAGAAGGAAGTTCTTTCTCACACAGTGTGTAATTAAAGTGTGGAACTCAATGACACCAGATGTTGTGGAAGCTGACAGTTTAGCTAGATTCAAAAAAAGACTGGACAATTTCTTGAAGGAAAGGAACATCAGTAGCTATTGAGCATGGGAGTTAGGGGTACAGCCTCTGAATTAGAACTTCTTAGACCTGAAATGCTGGAGGCTGCAAGTAAGAGGGGAACAGTGGGGGGGGGGGGGGGGGGGGGGGGGGAAACCTGGCCATCCCTTTTCACTCTCTCTTTCAGCATCTACTCTCTGCCACTGTGTGACACAGGATATTTGATAAGATGGATCTATGGTCTGACCCAGTACCATTTTTATGCTCTTAGCTGGCCTTTTTATGCTCTTAGCTGGCCTTTTCTTAGATGCCTTGAGTCTAAGGAGGGAGTCTTTAGCCTAACAAGGGGCACTTTGAGCCTAGAAGGTTGAGAACCACTGGTTATGGGAATGTGGCAGCAATCTTGCCAGCTGAGAGCTGCTGCTTTGTTCTGAGTCACTTCACATTTGCTCTGCCTTCGAAATGGTGACACAAATGTCTCCTGCTTTGGACTCATCTTTCAGTGCTACATTGTCTGACACCTTGGCACCAGTACTGCTCAGTGGAGTCCTCTAGCAGCTTCCCTTCCGCACACATGGCTATGACTCCTTTCCATTTCCTCTCTCCATCCCCCACCGCTGCTCTGCCTACCGCAGTCCCACCCAGTTGGCCACCTCTCTGCTGGACAGCACACAGGGATGAGCACTCCCAAGATATGGGAGGCAGAGAATAGTAGGAAGTGGCCTCTAACCTGGAAGGTGTTGTGCCACATTGCAGGTCCGGGATACAGCACATACAGCAGAAGATACAGGGAAGTGGGCCTCTACCCTGGAAGCTATGGCAGGTCGCACACTTCCAGGATGCAGGACCTTGGGAGTAGGAGGGAATAGGTTGCACTCCAGTTTTGCCAGATGTGAGCCACTGTGGATGCTGGAGCTACTGCCACTTCCTCATTCAATGCACAAGGTCAGGCCACCACCAGACATCTCTCAGATCTAGGCCCAGCTCCCCCTTGCTGCTTTGCAATCCTCCAGGTGCCCACAGTCCCATGTATATTCATCCGAGTGGGATACAAACCTCTCAGTGGCCACTCCCCACAGATGCTCCCTGGCTAAGAGCTAATGATCTATGTACTAATGGTGCTCTTGGCACTGTGGTAACTGAACACCTAAGAGAGAGATGCTGACATGTCACTTATTTCTTCTACCTCACTGGATGCCACTCATCGGTGCTGTGAATGTGCTGTCCTGCCTGCCAAGGCCATTCTCAGGGCTTTACACATCCTATTGCCATTGTCCAGCCTGGCACAACAGCCTCCGTCCACATAATTCTAACCTCTCACTCTGTGTCTGGGCTGACCCCAAGAACTACCTGGCGTGGGTCCAAGTACATCTGCATTGAAGCAAAGTGCCCTCATGGTTTTGTTCTAATTCTAGATGTCCACACAAGGGAAATTGTCATTCATGGTCACAGCCTAATGCTCTCCCCTCCCGGCGGTTACCTTGCTCCAGAATCTCAGGGTATATTTGGAATATAACTATTGAGTGGGCAGAGCAACCAGTTTAATGGACACTGGGATGCTAGTTATGAGGCTGTGGGATCCCCGATAGTTTGGATCTTTTCAGACACAAAACTGAGTTCAGGGATTATGCTTCCTTGCAAACCTGCAGTAGCAGCCACAGTTGGAATAAGAGGATGCTTTGGTCTCTGGACAGTGAATATGGCTGTTGTCATGGTTGTCTCTTCATCTCCCAGAACTGCGTCCCATATATGACTACATAAAAATTCTGCTGGCTAGAGATAAACCTTTCTTGACTTCATATATCTTGACTTCAAAAAAGCCTTTGATCTGGTTTCCCATGATCACCTCTTGGAGAAACTGGCCATTTGTCGCCTTGGGTCCTCCACGATCCACTGGCTGGAAAATTGGCTCTGTGGTCGGACCCAGAGGGTAGTAATTGATGGAAGTCACTCATTGTGGTGTCCTGTGACCAGTGGGGTCCCCCAAGGTTCTGTCCTTGGACCCATACTGTTCAACATCTTCATTAATGATGTGGACACTGGAGTCAGAAGCGGACTGGCCAAGTTCGCAGATGACACCAAACTTTGGGGCAAAGCATCCATACCAGAAGACAGGCGGGTGATCCAGGCTGACCTGGACAGGCTCAGCAAGTGGGCGGATGAGAATCTGATGGTGTTCAACGCCGATAAATGCAAGGTTCTCCACCTTGGGAAGAAAAACCCACAGCATCCTTATAGGCTCGGCAGTGCTATGTTGGCTAGCACTATGGAAGAAAGAGACTTGGGGGTCATCATTGACCACAAGATGAACATGAGCCTGCAATGCGATGCTGTGGCTAGTAAAGCGACCAAAACACTGGCTTGCATCCATAGATGCTTCTCAAGCAAATCCCGGGACGTCATTCTCCTGTTGTACTCGGGCTTAGTGAGGCTGCAGCTGGAGTACTGCGTCGTTTTGGGCTCCACAATTCAAAAAGGATGTGGAGAAGCTTGAGAGAGTCCAGAGAAGAGCCATGCGCATGATCAGAGGTCAGGGAAGCAGACCCTACGATGACAGGCTGAGAGCCCTGGGGCTCTTTAGCCTGGAAAAGCGCAGGCTCAGGGGTGATCTGATGGCCACCTACAAGTTTATCAGGGGTGACCACCAGTATCTGGGGGAACGTTTGTTCACCAGAGCGCCCCAAGGGATGACGACTAGGTCGAATGGTCATAAACTACTACAAGATCGTTTCAGGCTGGACATAAGGAAGAATTTCTTTACTGTCCGAGCCCCCAAGGTCTGGAACAGCCTGCCACCGGAGGTGGTTCAAGCGCCTTCATTGAACACCTTCAAGACGAAATTGGATGCTCATCTTGCTGGGATCCTATGACCCCAGCTGACTTCCTGCCCTTTGGGCAGGGGGCTGGACTCGATGATCTTCCGAGGTCCCTTCCAGCCCTAATGTCTATGAAATCTATGAAATCTTTCTGTGGTTGCAGTTCAGAATGGACTGTCCACATAGCCTTAGAGCTATGACGTCATTCACACTCAGCTTTGCATCTTGCCACTAAAGGCCATCACTTCTGCCTTGGATCTCTGGCTGCATTTTGCTTCCCCACCTGTCCATGTAGTAGTATAGTGGCTGTAGGCAACACCACCAACCTCCCTACTCTTGGAGGCCAACATGCCCCATCTGTGCCTCCCCTGGCTTGGACTGCTTGCCCTCCTGGCTAGAAATTGCTCCTCTTTCCCTAAGCATTGCAAGGGTATTCTTTTTCAACCACACCCTCCAGACCATTGTTTGCCAGCTCATTTCCATGTGGCCTGAAGCTACTTCTGCCTTCACAGAACATGGAGGGCACTGGGAGGATGTATGTTTTGCTTATGGACTGCACTCAGAAGTCACTCCTCAGCACCACCCCATCTTGCTGCATCATGTCCCCAGTGTTTGCTGATAGTGCCAATCTCTCCTCCCTATCTTGCCATCACTTTCCAGCCAACAGCAAAGGCGAGACGTTTGGGTTGGATGCTCAGTTTCACTGCTTCCTGTATGCAGGGCAGGCCCATGTGAGACCATCCAGGTCTGAGACAACCACTGGAGTTCCCTGATACAGCTCCTCTGATACCCAAAAGCTGAGTTTCTGGACTAGAGTGATGCAAAAGAATGCTCAGGACAAGACCATCTTGATCTGAAGGCTAGGAAGCCACTTGTGACACTTGACTCCTGGAACAATTTGAGCTACAGAGGGAGGAAAATGTTCTGTTCAGAGTTCACACCAGCCAGCTCCTGTTTCAGGGATAGCCAGCTTGGGGTCAGAGTTCACCAAACAGCTCCTGTTTCAATGAGGAACACGTGGTACAGGGTCAGAGTTGGTGGAGCTTTCTGGGAATGGTGGGTAGCAGCGCCAAGGAGCTTGCAGCTTCCACAGGGCTTTGTATTGATGCGTTTGTTTTGCTTCATTGTCCATCACTCCTACACAACAATGGGGGATTTGAGATGCAAAACAGTTGATAATATCAATGCAAATGTATGTGTGTATGGAGACACATACACAGACACAAAGCACAAACAGCTGAACAATCCTAGCATCACAGACACAACCACTGAAACCGGCATACATGCATCGTACATACACACAACACGCCAGTACATGCACACAGACCACAGACACCAGAACAAGCCCCCGTATCACGCAGTCAGGCACTGCAACATACACACAGGACATGCATAACATATATCACAGACACACACACACAAACCCCAGACACTGGAACAACCCCCACATCACAGACAGATACTGCAGCACATACACATCACTGATACACACATTCACACCACAAACATCAGAAGAACTTCCACCTCAGTCATAGACAGCACACACTGTAGACACACACACACACACACACACACACACACACACACACACACACACACACACAGAGTCAGAGATGCAGAACACAAACACCAGAACAGCACAGTCCACACCCCAAAACTGCCACACCTAAACAATTGTAGGTAACAGGCACACAGCAGACACAACTCACCTTAGACACATATTATGACAAACAGTTCACATACACCCGATAGACACAAACACTCACCCATACCAGAATTCATACATACACTCCAGAGTCCCAAATGCCCTGTAGGTATGAACACAAAGCCCAGAGGTCCAGCCCAAATACCCACCCTTCACAGACCCTGTGGAGACCACGCCTGACTTTGGAAAGGAGCCTTGCTTGCTGCAAGGCCAGGTGGGGGGAGTAGGAAGCTGAAGACTCTGGCTCTGTGTTCAGGTGCACTCCAGCCCACTCAGGTGCCAGAGGGGAGAACTTGGGTGCAACTTACCTTACAGCAGCCTCAGGCCTGTACAATGTGTCAGCTTGTAAGAGTCCCCACATTATCATCACATCAGCAAGGCCCAGCACCAGTCTAGGCACTCCCTGCTACACTCCTGGAACACCCTGCATCAGCAGCCTGTAGAGACCTGGTAACACTCATGGCACCTAAGGTGCCCAGATACTATGGTGATGGGCATCGGGAACAGACAGATGCAAAACCAAGAAATACGCACACATTCTATAGATTAGGGATGTACAGATCCATCAGGGACGTATCCCTCTCTCTCTCTCTCTCTCTCTCTCACACACACACACACACACACACACACACACACACACACCCCTAAGTTCTATTGCTCACAGATGAACACCCACACCCCTACGTTGCAGTCTCTGCCTCTCAGACTCATACTGTGTTACAGGTTCTCTCTTTCCCTCACGCACCCCTAGGCTGTAGGCTGTATCTCTTTCACCGCCCCCCACCCCATGTGTCTCTCTCTGCCACTCTCACACACACACAGTGCATGCACACACACACAGTGCATGCATGTACAAACACTGTGCATGCATGTACATGTAAATTGCACACACAAAAATCCACACATCCCCCCCCATGTGCAGGCTCCCTCTCACATAAATGTGCACACACACACATAGTGCGTGCACATGCACACCATGCGTAGGCTGCATCTCTTTTCCTCTCACAGGAAAGTGCACACACAGAGGGGCAGAAGGTGCCCTGGAGACAGCTGACTGAGCCTGGCCATATGCCTGGGGATGCTGATTGCATCTGACCTGGAGGCCAGTGGGAGTCCTCTGCTTCTGGATGCTTTGGAGATGCAGACTGTGCTTAAGGATGCACAGGCCTAGGAGGCAGGTGCCCAGGGACCCTTCTGCTTTGTCTCCAAGTGCCCCTCCTGGAATACGTGCAGTTGGGTGGGGAGATGTGTGCTCTGTCCTGGCTCTGTGCTCCCCTACTCCACAAGGGGCAGAGAGCCTGGGAAGCTGCCCAGCGTGTGCTGCACAGGCAGTGACATGAGCTGTCGCCATGCTGGCCAAAATCCACTGCCACGGATCAGCTCGAGGCTTGGGCAGTTGCTATGCAGGGTTGTTTTTTTCCCTCTCTTCCCTCCCCATGCAGCTCTGCTGATCCACTTCAGACTGGAACATCTGTGCTTTTTCCAGTGCTGTCCTTGCCCGGAACAGAGCCTGCTCCAACTGCTGTGTAATTGCGCCGCAGTTTAGTGAAGAGGAAAAATGTCAGATAAGGGCTAGGTTGAGAGCACCAGCTCCTGTCATTGGGATCTGATGCCAAATTCAAAGCAAAGCCTTTCAGAGATGAAAGGCTATTGTGTGAGAGCCTCCCCCTCCCCTGGGGCCAGAGAGCTCCTAAAATATTTACCAGGTCCGGAGCCTGCCACGTCCTGAACACCTTCTGAGAGGAGCTGCAGCCAGTGGGAGCAGGGGAGCCACAGTGGAGACATATAATCTCAGAGGGGAATATATTTTTGTGTATTCACTAATTACATTCTCCAGTTTGTGCTGGAAAATACTTCCCGCCATAAATCAGCTGCAGCTTCTAACGCAGAGAGCCAAAGGCTGGGAAATTACTGACTTTATACTCAATTGCCATTTAAAAAGCATGAAATACTTACTTTTTCCCAACCAGTGCTGGTTGGGCCAGCAGAGCCCCCAGGGCAAGAGAAGTTGCGGGTGAATGTGTGTTTGAGCTTCAGTTTACCACTGTTTTCTTGCTGACTACTGGGGGGTTGTTAATGAGGCAGGGCATGATGCAAGCCATGGGAATAAGAGAAGTCTACCTAGTGCCCCACTCCAGTAATACCTGACCATGTCCTTTACCATCCCAGCACCTCTGCTGCAGGGCAATGCTGCTGTCCTCATTGTAAAGAAAAACTCAAAGGTGTTCTGGGAGTTAGGGACCAGATTTTTAGAGGTGCTTGGTCTCTAATTCCCACTGCAGTCATTAGCCATCCTATACCTTTAAACTGTTGGCATTAGTGCTTGAATACTTTGAAGGGTGTGTGTGTGTGTGTATGTGTGTGACTAAGTGACTTGCCCAAGGTCTCACAGAAGTACATGGCAGAGGAGGGAATCAAAACCAGTTTTCCTGAGTTCCAGGCCTAAGCACTGGGCAGTGCTTCCTCTCATAAAGAAAAAATGAAAAGGTTGCCATCAGGTAGCTTAGGCCCGGGACTTTGGTTTGGTTTTAAATAAGTGGTTTGACAAGACCTTGTGGCCAATGGCTGCGGCTTCATTCACATTCTGCTTTAAAGCTTTCCACAGATGTTAGTCTGAATTTGAGCTCCAACCAGTAGGAGACCAAAAGGAACTGTCTACTTGAACCTCCTGCATAGCCCAGACTGGACCAGGGGTTTCTGCAAAAAGCCCATGAACTTGTGAACTATTTGTTGCTCTCTAGGTGGTAGCTCCCAGAGACTTCCAGCCTGGGTCAGGTGCTAGGTGTTGTACATAAAACTCAAGGAGCTTATGGTCTAAAAGGCAAGATTTCACAGGAAGGTAGAACCTTCTGCCATACATGGAAGGGGAGATGTTGAAGCCTGTCCCAGTAAAGCCCAGATGTGCACACAGTTTGCATGGATGGAGGACTGTTAACAGCAGCAAATAAGCAATGGCACTCAGCTCCATGGCCACCCAACCAGTCTCTGCTGATGGAGATCCAGATGCATCATAGTGAGGCTCAGAGTTGTGACATGTGGACAACAGGAACAGATGATGACAGGTAAATGAGACACATAGTGGGATCCATAGTGGTGTGGATGACGTGACAGAGGAGGGGGTAAGGGACCCATTTCTACAGCTTAGCATGTAAGATGCATAGCACATTGGTCAGGTTCTCTGCTGTATGGCATCTTGAGAAGCCATTTACACCCTAAAAAAATGGGCCAGATGCTCATGTTCAGTCCAGCTGCACCTAATGCAAGGGAGCAGGAGTGTGTTACACAGTTGTCCCCTTAAAGCCAGGTGCTAGTTTAGCCTGCAGGGCAACTCAAAGGAAGCTCAGGGCTGCTCCAAAGGACACCAGTTGTGACAGTCTCTAGGAGGTCAGTCCACTGGCCCAGGGTCCTCAGAGTACAAGGCCCTCTAGCCATTTCCTGATACCTCCCCTGTGCTGGCTGGGTGAGTAGGGTCCAGGAGCAGCGGTGCAAAGCTGGTTAAGCAAACATTGTCCCTCCAGGAGTCCCCTGAACACAGGGATACACCAGCTTTCCATCACCTCTAGGGGTCAAAACAGGGGTTACCTATTGCCCCCAATCCCCATGTGCTCCCAACCATGCTTGGGTACACCCAAGCATGGTCCAGAGAGAGGAGACATGATGAGATATGGGGAGTGGCCAGAGTCCCCATAGTTCATCTCCCATGGCTGGTGGAAGTACCTTGTGGGAACTCCTTGATTTCTTGCAGTTTATGACATCATCACCATGCCCCACACTCAAGGGCCAGTAGGCCATCAAAGTCACTGTTCTTCCCGGTGTCTGGGCCGGGACCTGCTGCTCTGACCTTTGACAGACCAGTTTTTTGTCAGAAAATGTCAGTTCTGGCCAACTGAGGCTTCAGAGGAATGGGCTGGTTTTGAGGTGACTTTCATCAGAGAAGATTTCTCAGATCTGGGATAGAAGTTACAGGCCAAATCAGAGGCCATTCATGGTCCCCTCGAACCACTGGTAATCTGGTGGTTAAAGCACCCAGTATGAAACCAGTTGTCCCCTTCTGGAGGCATGCCATAAGCAGTAGGCTGTAGAGCCAGTCTCTCCTGTAGCAGCTACTATACTTGGTATAAATACAAATGGTATAAATGGAGGCACACTGCATAGCCCAGCAGTCAGGACCCTCACCTGAGATGCAGGCAGCTGGCAGGGTGGGGACTTACAATGCAAAGAGTACGAATAAACGGAGCGAAGAGGGAGGAGGCAGCTATGCCCCAGACCCAGCATAGGGGGAGACTGTGTAAGATCCCCAGCTGCCTGCCTCTGTACCAGAGCCTGAAGGACCAAGCCTTTTCCAGTTCCCGGCACTGGGCACTGTGGCTCTGCTGAGTTACTGCCTTCTCCCAGGATGGCGGCAGGGCAGGCAGCTTTCTCCCAGAGCCTTCCTAGGTCATTGTGGAAGCACAAACATATCTTGGACGGGGGCAGGGGGGAGCTCCAACTACGCTAGAGAAGTGGATGCAGGCAGGTTGCTGCCTTCTGTCCATCTCTTGTTCCCCTGCTATCTGGGTGAGCCCCTCCCCACCCCCCAGCGACGTGGTTACAAAGGGGCTTTGTGAAGAAAGGGATTTCACACTGACGCAGGGAGCTGGCTCCTCCAGACCAAAGTCCCTGTGTCTGTCTGCACAGAACAAGGCAAATCGCCTGCTACCCTCCCCCACAGTGGTGCCTCTCCACAGACCCTTGGAGACATCTCCTAGGCTGGTCTCTGTGCCAGGCCAGCCCTTGGCGTCCAGCCCAGGCTGCCATCACATGGCAGTGGGGGGGCGGGGGGGCTATCACTAGCTCAGATTGTGGTGGTATGTTTTGGGCCACTCAGCTCCTTACAAAACTCACACAGTGCTGACTAAGGACGGATGAGAACCACAAAGTTTTGCTCCAGATCCCCCTCAGAGTCCAAGGTGGTTTGGATCCAAGGCTCCAGCCTGGAGTCCGCTGTCTGCACTTAAGCCAGTGACCTTGAAGTGAAAGGCCCCGTCCTGTCCCCATGCCCGAGCTACGCAGAGCCCCAGACCCTGAGCGCGGGTGTGACAGACAGCCCCCTCCCCTTCTCTGCTGCCTCTTGAGTGGTTTATTTTTTAATGCTGCTTGGCACTTTAAATTGCCTCCCACCCCGCCCGGCGCTTGAAGAGAAAGGAGCAAGATAATAACAGCTCCTGTCGCTGGGTCCGGAAGCAGGTCCGCACGCAGCCGTCAAATTGGGGCATTTGCATAACCCAGATGGCAGCCCAGGAATTTCAAAGAATTCCCTCGTGATGGAACAGCTGAGCCTTTCCCCGGCTCCGACCTGCAGCTGCTGAAGGCGAGAGGCACGCTGCACTCGCATCTGTAGCGGGGGAAGCCCGGGAGGAGGGCGCCGCAAGGCAATGCTCTGCAGACGGCTCCATGCTGCGGGGAGGGCTGCTGTCGCCAACCTCGCTTGCCGCCGCCTGCTTTTGCCCGGAGAGGAGCGTGGGGGGCAGAGGGGGAAGGGACTCGGTGCCTGCAGCTGCTGCTCTGTCTTGCGTGGCGTTTGCAGGCTGCCGAACTGGCAGAAAGCTAGAGCTGGCTGCAAACAGCACCCTGGATTTGCCAAGCGCGTTGCCACCCACGCCCCTCTGGGCCTGCTCCCTGAGGTGGGGACAGGCCACAGCAGTGGGGGCAGAGGGGCCTGACCGGGGCCTCCAGCCTGGGCTTGCTGGTGTAGGGTAGGAGGAAATTACCCTGGAGTGGGCTTACCTCACGCTACCCCTGTGGGGAGGGGAGGCATGGACTCAGGGGTTGCCATCGGCCTGCCCTTCGAGAGGGAATGCTGTGGATGGACTGAGGCCCCTGCATGGGGTGGGAGACTGGCTGCAGGCTGTCCCCCAGTGCCAGGGGGAGGGAGGGAGGAGACAGGCCCCAGCAGTTGTTCACCCTGGCAGCTCCGTGCCTCCTGCATGTATCATTTATCAAGGCGGCGGTGGCGGCAAGGGTCAGAGGTGGAGGGGGGGCAGGCAGCAGCTGAGGCCCCTGGGGACTGACATTCCTGGCGTGTGCCTGCTTGGTGCTCGCTGCTGTGCCTTTGTGTCCAACCCCCTTGCTGGACTCCATGGCACTGGCGGAAGCTGCCACCCCTCTGCCTGTGTGGCCTTGCATGGCTGACTGCCCACAGCCTGCCACATCAGGCAGGCGGAGGTGGGGGAGCTAGCCGCCAGGGGCCCCCACAGGCCAGAAAGGGGCTTGGCCTGCAGGAGTGCGGGGGCATGAGCAGCTGGAAAAGCCTTAATGAGCATGGTGGCTGCAGGGGACAGGAGCTGTGGCTGAGTGAAGGTGAAGGGGAGGGGCTGCCATTCTGCACTGTGGGGGAGGGAGCAGGGGAGGTTGGGGGCTTGTGCAAGTGAAGAGCACTGGTCTGCGCTGTCCCCAGCTTGCATGGGCTCAGGCAGAGGGCAGGATATAGGGAACAGATCTTCCAAGGCAGAGAGCTCCTGTGCCCATGCTTCACCAATCAGCCAGCAGCAGCCATTGGGGACCTTGCACCCCCGCAGGATGGAACTGACTGCAGGCAAGGTGTCCACCCCACCCCCCAAGACATCCTGGCACTGGGAGGGAGTTGTCCCTTGCTGAGAGCTCTGGGAGATGTCCAAAGCGAGGACCACAGCCCACCCAATGGACATTGTCACCAAGAGGAGCCTAGCACCTGCCCCCAGGAATGGGGGTCCTGAGGAAGGTCTGGTTTTACCCAGGCCAAGGCCTGCATAGGCCAGAGACATAAGCCCCTACAGGTGGGTGGGAGAACAATGACCTGGCATTCACGCTTGATGTACAGAAGGACGTGTCTCCGTCTTCAGTCTCAACTTCTCTGAGCTGAGCCTGCAGCCTGCTGCCAATGGGGGAATGAGGAAGCTGGATCATGTGAGGAGATAGTTTTTAGCACTGGGGACCAAACTTTTTGGCAGGTGTGCCACAAATTAGCTTACACCCTCCCATGTGTCACTC
The DNA here is from genome assembly GCF_030867095.1 of Alligator mississippiensis. NCBI lineage: Eukaryota > Metazoa > Chordata > Crocodylia > Alligatoridae > Alligator > Alligator mississippiensis. The sequence continues at coordinate 44,686,427 of NC_081832.1, forward strand.
TGATCCCCCTTCCGCTGCCTGATCTGCTGCTTTGCTTTCTGTTCCCAGCCCTGTACTCCCTCCTTGATCTGATGTTCTGCTGTCTGCTCTGTCGGCTGCTGTACTGCCCGTCCCCTCGTGATCTGCCATGTGACACACTGAGGTTGCCTGTGCCACTTGTTTCATCCATGCTGTAGGTCGGCCACCCTTGCTGGGTAGAGCGAGACCATACCCGTGGCAGGAAGCTTGGTCAGAAATGGGTTCCCTTCAGCAGTGCGGGCAGGGCTCCTAACACCTCCGAGGCTTTGGCTCACCAGGGAGCCCAGCTAATGGCTGCAACAATGATGTAGGCAGGATCTGCTGGCTGAAAGGCAGGTGTGGGGATGGTAGGAAATTCTGACAAAGGCAGGCCCAGTTCCCTAGCCTGTTCCTGGAGTCCTTTGGCTTCAGCTTTTGCATTGGTTAAACCTGTGCATCACTGCCCCACCATGCCACCGCACCAAGCAGCCATGGTTCATTCTTGAGCAGATACCAGCCTGGGTAGGGAATGCCAGGGGAAGTGCCTTAGTTAAATACCTTACAGCATGCCAGTGATGATGCAGGGACTGGAACCTCTATCCCCTGACTTCTAACCCAGTTCTGCTTCTTAATACCCCTTCTCTCCAGAGCAATACCCTTCACCCAGTCCTGCCCCTCCAATGGGCTAGGCTCAGCTCCACCCTCCTACACATCCCTTGTCAGTCAGGGGACAGGCCACATGTCACAGCCTCCCTCTTGCTCCCCCTGCCTCAAGCCCCTGTTGACAGTGCTGGAGAATCTAAGAGAACTGACCTCAAGACAAAGTTGCCACCCCTGAAATGTTCCCAGTATTTCATTGGGTACATTCAGGAGGCACCTCAGGACTAATCATAGGGCTAGATTAATTATGTTAATCAACCTCCCCAGACTGATGCCATTAACACTAATGAGCTGATCTCTTTATCTGCAAACCCCCTCCTCCAAGTGAGATGTTACCTTTGGGTTCTTAAACTAGTTAAAGAAGCCAAATCTCTTTTCAGTCTTCACAGGTTTATGGTTCAATTTCTTAGTAACCCAGTAATTCCTGACGCTAGCAAGATTGCACTGTCTGAGCACTCAGAGCTCTTCTCCATGCAGTCCAGCATGCTGGAATTTGCAATATGCCCAGTTTGCAGAACACACTTAATTTGTGGTGCACACACCTTGTCTGCGGAGAAGGAAGCTGATGTCAGTTGATCCCAACTCTAATGTGAGGTTGCCGTCTCCAGAGGCCACCAGCTCCAGGCCTACACTCCACTCCACTCCATCAGATCCTCTGCAGATTGTTATCACACTGGGGGACTGGTCAGGCCTATCCCTGAAGTAATGGTGAGGTACTCATGCACTCTGCAGTAGAAATCTCCAGTTAGACTGTGTGGTGCCTGGAAGCTATGGGGTCAGAGCCATGTCCTCACATGGCTGTGAAGCACCATTCCAGTGCTTGATTATCTACCCTGCATACTGAATGCAAACACTGCATGAACAGAGACAAAGAACTGCCCCTATATGCACCCACCTCTGCCTGAGTGAGGGACTTTTCAGTGTGTTCATGAGGTGGGTGATTTCAGGTTGCCCAGGCAAACTAGGATGGGCTGCGAGTCCCTTAATAGAGGCCTTTCCACAGAGAACACCCTTCCTCTTCTCAGCATCCAGGAGTCCCAGCTCCAGTGTCTCAGTTGGGACTGGAGCCATGGGGGAGACAGACCAGTCCTCACCCCTTGTTGCAAACACACAGCCGGAATGCCCCCACGATACTCTGGGAGTCAGCGTGGAGTACAACACAAGACTCAGGTGCATCCACCAGGCAGCTCCACTACATCAGCAAACCTCACAGTTCTGCTCTACCTGCAGCTTCCAAGAAGTCTTGGGGCAGCACAATGTCAAAAGTGGCAGAGGGATGGCTCATGGTGATAAGGTCCACAGTAGAGGGAAGATCATAGGCTGGCCAGGATCACCATGGAGCCGCACACTCATTCTGCACTCAGTGATATGTGTGCATAAGTCGAACAGTCCCAGCAGAACATGTGTCTGACTCCATTCAAAACAATTCTCCACTCTCCAAACTGCATCCTATCCATCATAATGCCTGAGGTCATCTAACCAACATCTGTGAGGTCTTTTAGCCTCCGGCTCACTGTCCATCAGGCCACTGAAAATAGCCTTCCTCAAGGACTCATATCTCACCCTGTGCCCAAAGAACTATAGCTTCTTTTTCAGAATGTGGCTGTGTGAAGTAAGATGGCAGCTGGTTCATAATGTGGCAACACCTGCTCAACTGGGAGCACTGGCGTGAGGTCTGGTAACCTGTCTGTCTGAGCCCCTCAGCCCCGCATCAGGGTGCATAGCTTGAATCTCTGCCTGCTAGTCTACTCCATGCCTACAGGCCCCCTTCCCAGCACCAGATAGGTTGCCCCTGAGCTCTGGCTAGGTGCACATGATGAAGACACACAGCACAGTGAGTGCACTGCAGGCTGTGACTCCTCAACACACTCCTAGCAGCCTCAGATCCACCCTGAGCAAAAGCAAAGCCAGTACCAGCCCCTATGGTAGCCTGGAAGGAGACAATTTGGGGGACACAGGAATGAAATAAAGGCCAATGCTTGTGCTTTGGGTTTGCCCAGAATTAGGAGCCACCTTTCTGCCAACATACTGACAAAGTCTCATTGCTGGCCATTTCAAAGGCTGGTGGCCAGTAGTATAACTGAGGGGGGATGACTCAGGCAACAGCCCTGGATGCTGCTTTTTGTGGGGAAGGGGGAAGTGTAAAAATAGCTGCTACTGCAGCAACGGCTGACCACACCATCGTCATTGGCACCATGGCAGCTGGGCACTGGCCCTGTGTGTCATGGCTGCCCTGGGTGCAGAGGTGCCCTGCTATGCCTCTACTGGTGACAGCCATAGTGACTGGCCAGCTAAGGCCCAGCAGCTAAAGAGACTCCAAACAAAGGAGGGGATGGGTTCAAGCCCATCTCTATGTAAAATGTAGGAGCAAAATTAACAGGAGCTGGGTGTAATATATATGCAGTTACACTGAGGCCTGACCCCCCATCTCACCACACCCATTAGTAGAGGGCTATTCTGAGGGTCTCTAAGAGAGAGAATGATCTCTCTCCTAAGAGCAGGGTAGGAGTATTTCTCATCATCTCTGCCCCCAGCCTTATCACAGCCATGATGCTAAGAGGCCTGCAGCCCCAGACCTAGTGCAGTCGTGGGTTCTCACTTGCCTCTGAGCATGCGGCCTGGGCCAGTGCTGGGATTGAACCAGTCAAAGTGAAAGCCAGATAACCAGGCTGACTCCAGCGCGTATGTGCACAGACATGCTAGTGGTGTGAATTTCCCTGTCGGAGGGGAATTGCAAAACTCCTTGCCCAAGGTGCACACTGCTTCGAGACCTGGGGCTGGTGTTCTTACACGTGACCAAGCCTATCCAGGGCCTGGGCACTGGATCCAGGCACAATAGGGGAACAAGTAGCGCTGGGATTATCATGTCTATTTTACTGAGTCCCACAGAAAGAAAAGGCCACCTCCACACACAGGTACCACTGCTGCTAGACATGCCCAATCCCAACATTTATAAAGGCCTGTGGCTCTAAGAGTGGAGTGCAGACAAAACTGTACAGCCTCAGTTTGTGGGAGGCAACGTGACCCTGAGTTCTGGGCCTCATATTTGCACAGCTAGCTGAGCAAGCCCGGGGGCAGGAAGCCCTCTGCTACCACCAGTGGTGGGTGTGGGGGCTGGCTGAACAGGGACAGGCTCCATTCGCATGTCAGTTTTCTGACAGCTAGGGACAAAACCGGTTGAGCTCTTCTGCTAGGATGAAAGGAGCCTTCCTGCCCATGCTTGATACTAAATGGACTAGGCCCAGTATGCCTTGAGATGAGAGGCCCTCATGCCCACACCCTGTGCAGCCTGCCCTGGTGGGGTGGTGGCTAGTGGGCTAGATGTGGCAGACAGTGCAGGAACAGTAGATAGAGGACCTCACGTTGTAGTGACAATACAGGACAGCAAAGGTAGAGCAGAACCTAAGTGCTACCAGCCTCAGGTATGCTCCTGGTCCACACTGCCTCCCACAAACTGAGGCTGTCAGCAGCAGTGTCCCGCTGGTAGTGCATACCCCTACAGCCCGGCCACTGTGGCTCATTAGGGATCACATGGCCCTGTGCCACAAGAACAGGCCCAACTGGGATTCTGCCCACATACATTTTCCCCTTTACTTCATAGGATGGTCTTCACCTCCTGTCCCAGGCTCCTATGTTAAATGTTGAACAGCTCTATGCTTCACCCCAGAAGTATCTGTGTTTCAGTAAGACCTGGACAAAAGACACAGCTGACAATTCACCTCTGGTTCCTGTTTGGGAATCATTTGCTCCGCTTGTCAGCTTCACAGATCCTTCAGTGTCCTCTGGCAAATTTCTCCAGTGAATCCTTCTCCTTCCACAGATCAGAAGCAAACAGCCCATGGCAAATATTCCCAGTTAGGGCCCCTGCTCCCAGGTACATCAGACACACCACAGCATTTGTTAGGCTCCCTGATAGGAAGTTTTATAGAACTAGCCAAGGACAGTGGAAATGATTTAACTGAGCATGGAAATTTCCAGATTGGGGATACTCTAGTCTACAGTGGGCTTCTGAGGTGTATCTGCACTGGTAAAGTTTGTCCAGATGCATGTGCACAGACGCAGGCTTGGTATGGACCTAGGCACCAATAATGCTTTGGTTAAGGATAGCCTGCCCACACAGGGTCTGTACTCAATGGCGCAGGTGGCCCTGTCCAGTCCTTTGTTCCTATGTCTTAAAGTAGGTTTATGTACAAAGGACTAGTCACTAGGGCTAGAAATAGATGTCGTTGAATAAAACAGATCAGCTACACCACAATGGGTGCAGACAGAAGTTACATTTGTCACGTGATCAGCCCCTAAAAGTACTCTACAGCTGTGCCATGACATATGAACAGTTGCAAAGCGCTTTTAAAGTGACTGATCACAGAACAAATTAACCCTTATCAAATGAGGGATCAGATGAAGGTGCTCCACTTTGGAGCACCTTAGGGAACTTGTATTCCCTAGAGTTAATCTGTTACATGACTGTCCACTGTCACACCTCCAGTGCTGTGCGCAAGAAGAGAGGAGGGATGTAGGAGGGGGATAGAGCACGTCAGTCGTGGTTGCCCAGCCTGAGCTGGAGGTAGGGGCAGGTTGATTAGAGCCTGCTGCCTTGTGGCTCCCCCCCCATCCACCCAGCAAACTACAGCCTGCAGCTCACTCCCCTTCCCCTCTCCCCCCTCCTTTCCTGCAGACAGCACTTGAACCGGGGTGGAGGGCAGGTCTGGGGAAGAGTGGCTGGTCCTTTGCTGTAGGCATGTTCCTGCAGGCAGGCTTGATCCCTGCCGCCCCCCTCCCCCCTCCCCTCCTCCCTCCCTCCACAAACGGGTGAATGTCTGTTGGGTTACAAGGGATGGACTCTAACTCATGGCACTTTATGTAAACTGCCATGAGTTAGAGTGGAGGCCTGCAGGTCTGTCAGCAGCCAATGTGTCACAGCACAGCCCTTGATGATGCAGAATAAAGGCTGATGCAATCTCACTGCTTTCCCCACTCATCCAGACCCAGGGCATGGGCCTGGCTGACCCATTTCCCTGCAATCATGGAGAAGCAGGTCTGGCTGAGCAAGGAAGGACTCTTCCCTGCCCATCTCAACCCATGCTACAGGTCAGACTGAGCAGGGAAAGTGCCAAAGAGGTACGAGACATCTGCCACAATAAAGTGGCCAAGTCTATTACAGTAGAAGTCGATTGCCGTCTGTTACAATTGACAGTGGTATTCTACTATCCGGAATACTCTATTAACCAGAATTTCCATCCGGCTGGCTGGTCAGATGCCTGGGGGGGGGGAGCTCACACCTGGCTGCTGCCACCCACCACCCTGTGTTTTTGCCGCTCCACGTGTGGCTGCTACCCGCCCCCTCACACACACACACTTTGTAGGGGGTTTCAAAAAGGTTGAAAACCCCTGCCTAAAATAACTGGAATTTTTAGATAGCCAGCACCCGCCTTACCCCACTCATATTGGTTAGTTAACACAACTTTTACTGTACCACCTTTTTATGCCACTGATTTTCCTTTTATGTGGCACAACAAAGGGTATCAATGTCTATTTTCTCAGTATTTGTTCCTCCATAAAAAAAATTATAGTGGCACAAATGAGATGTCAGAAGATGTCTGTTTCCACCCTGATAGTCTCACGTGGGCTTCCCCCAGCTGTACCATCAATAGAAGGTCCAGCCTGACTAGGGAATCATGTCTTGATCTCTGCCACTGGCTCTCTGGAGGATGTTGGCTGAGGCACACCCTCTCTTTCTGCCTCAGTGAAATAAAGATGATTGTCCTTCCTGGTCTGTGTGCACCAGCAAGCTGCTGGGGACAGGACTGTGCTGAAGCATCACAGCACCCAGTACCATGGGCAACGGACGGTGCTTTGGGTCTCCAGGCCAATGGGCGAGGTCTTCTTTGTATGCAGCATACACAGTGCTTTGAGACTGGGGAGATCTCTGGCACTGTGGTGTGCTGGCAGAAGCCAGCCCACTTCACAGACTGAGCACTGCCCTTGCCCTCGGGTCCCACTGGCCAGAAAGGCTGCAGCCAGACCAAAGGCAAATAGAGAGAAGGGCAAAACCCTCGAGTCCTTGCATCAGGTTTAAGACATGTGAGAGACTGCAGGAGCTAAATTTATACAGCCTAGGAGCAAGCTGCCTCTGAGGAGACATGATCAGAGGCTATAAATACCTGCAAGGAAACAGCGTCGGAGGGAGTGAATTATTCACAGCCTCAGAAGACGACAGGGCAAGAAGTGAGCCAAGCCCTGATGCAGGAGTTTAGGGACAGTGAGCAGCCAGGCAGTGGGGCAGGCACCTGAGGCTGAACATGGTAAAAAGAACCCCTGCTGCTCTCCAGAAACAGGATCCCCATGGCACCAGTGGGAAGGGGAGGAAGGGCAGGGGCTCCCATTGCAGAACCCAGCAGGGCTTGTCAGCCCCTGTAGCTAGGGCTGATTCTCTGCAGAGGTTACCCGCCTGCTCTTAGCCCCTCAGAGCTGCAGTGGGGCCATGTGCTCACTAGATGGTGCCCTAATGCCAAACATGGAAAGGCAGTCTCACCTCCTTACCCTAGAGAGGCAACCAGAGACCCAGAACGACCTCAGGTGTCTGTGCCCATTGCACAGCCTTGCCTATACTGGAGGATCTCTTGGCAAGAGGTATGTGCTTTCCTCTTTGTTCTTCCCTCTTAAAGGGAAAAGGCAAGAGAAAGGTGACAATCATAAGTGAGTCCCATGGCCATGATTTCCCCAGTCCCAAGACGTGATGGCTGAGAGAGAAGCATCATCAGCCCAGCAGCATGGGAGCAGTTGGCACCTGCCCATGGTGCTGCACAAAGCTGGGGAATGGGTGCAGGGTGAGTGGCACAGAGGGGAACTGCTTCCTCCCAGGCCACACCCATGGGATTGGCAGCCAGGCTGCAGGGCATGCTTGGCTATTTCCAGGGAGTCAGTCACCAGTGCCTGCAGCCCTCCCGCCCCCTTCCCGGAAGAGAGGGTGGAGAGACCATTTATTCATCCAGTGTTATCTGACTCTGAGTTCAGCTGTCTTGACAGAGGCGTGACCAATGCCTGCTTCCAGGAGAAGCCATGGGCCAAACACAGACTTAGACTCCCCTGCCCACAGCCCAAACCTGGGATCAGCTTCTGCCATGGAGCAGACTCAGGGGGACAGATCCAGTCCCAGAATGTGCGTGAGCGGCTCCAGTCAGCCGGGGGAAAAGGGTGCAGGTGAAATCAGACCTCATGATGGGGACCCAGGAGAGAAGGCAGCAGGGCACTGCCCCTCCAGTGGGCCCCAGCTGCCCCAGAGGCCCGTGCATCTGTGCAGCTGCCAGCTCACATTCTTAGCCCTTGAGTGAGCGCGCTAGAGGCTTGCCTGTAATTCCATAGGTCCTGGAGTTCATGCCCCATGGCTGGCCCAGGCAAGTCTGGTTTTCCCTTCCCTTCCCCTTCCCCCAGCCCTCACATCAGCTCAGACATCTCCACTTGAGGCCCCCTCCCCCACTTTGTTTCATTTTCATGCGTCTCTGGCCTTTTGGGTTCCCTCCCCTCTGACTCTCCGGAGAGCAGCAGCATCTTAGCGCTGCTTGATTACGCCAAGTCATGCCACATTTCCTAGCAGGAGAGCCAAGCTATTATTATTCCCTGCTTACACGCTGTGTGTGCAGCTGCAAATATGCCCAGAACACAGGCTGGGAGGCAGGCAGCTTGGACAGCAAAAGCCTCACTCCCAGCAGCCAAACCCTCCAACAGCCCTCCTGCAGGACACTTATCTGCCAGCCAGGCTGGGCGGGGGGTAGGCAGGGAAGGAGAGAGCCGCCTGCGCCACTATATACAAAGTGACTCAACATCTTGGCAGGCAGGTAGAGCAGCAGGAAGCACAGTGGGCTGGTTGGCCACAGCCCCGCAGCGTGAGCTGCCTGGGGACTCTCCAGCAGGGGACTTTGCTGAGTTGGAAAGCACAGCATGGAGCCTGTTGTGAACGGCAGCAAATGGGCTGCGATTCCCTACTCCCCGCCCAGCACAGATAGAGATCGTTTCCCATGTCCCAGTCAAATTGCCCCTGCTGTGCACACATCACTGTATACCACGTATACCACTCCCTGCTCTCACAGACCCTGACAGTTTCCCAGGTGGTTAGAGACTCACCAGTTCTTTGAGAGCTTGGTGGCCACTGCAGGGTGCTGCTCCACAGAGGATGAGGGATTTTTGGGAGTGGGAAGGTAAGATCAGGTTAGATGCTGGCTGGCAGCCTGTCTCAGCCATGCTTCTCTGCCTTGGTACTCAGTGCAGGTGTAATGGTACCCTCCAGTGGCAGGGTGAAGGTCCTGCTGCTACTAGCAGCTTCGTGGCAGAGGTTAGGGTTTGGGACCCAGTCAGCCAGGGTCCCAGTGCCACTTCCCAAGTGGTTCTGTGAAAATCACAGAGCCTGACTGGGCAGCACGTGGTTCATTATAAGCCATCTGCCAAGATCTCCCTCAGCTGCCATTCCTGGCTCAAGCTGCTTTCCTGTTCCCTCTGTCTCCTACCACCTCCTCCAAGTGGGAGCCAGAGCAAGATGAAGCAAGAACCTAAGGCCATCAGGGACAGTCCCCCACTGGTATGGTGATGTCTCTGTGTTGCTGGAGGTGCTGTCTCCCAAATGGGGCTCAAGCACAGGCCCCAGCCACCTCTAGGCACCAGACCTTCCATGGCCTCTACTGCATAACAAACTGCATAAGCACCATTATGCAGGACAATTTAGCCCTGCCTCCCCCAATACCCTCTGCACATAGGTGCGGTGCCCTTCTCTTGTTCTGAATGTAGCATTGCTAGGAGCCATTAGACAACTGCTGAGCTTTGCCTCAAAAGGGGCTACTTTACAGTACAAACCTGAGAAGGGCATCAAGAGAACAGGTGAACTTGTCATTTGGTACCACACATATCACCTTATCTCTGCAACTTGTACGCATTTGTTACATACTGTCCATCTGTCCCTGGATTGTATAATTCAGGGACTGATGTAATATACTACTTTTAATGCCACACCTCAAGCGCCCCAGAGTTGGGCTCCATCAATGCACAACCCTTGCCCTGCTGAGGGTTCTCTCAGCCCCCAACACCCTCCCTCATCTCACCTGCTTTCTACAGTCACAGGTGGACTATGCATTCACTGGCTGTTTCAGTGCTCACTAAACTAGTTATAACTCCACGGACACTGGGTATTAAAGAACAAGCTCGAGGCTTGATCCAATGCCTCTTGAAGAAGCAAGAGTCTTTCTCTGAACCCCAGTGGATGGTGCATTTGACCATTAATGAAAACACCTCAGATGGGACATAGGGTTCAAAAGTTTCTCACCCAGGTGAACCCAAACCTCCTCTAGAGCTATTGCTGGTTCTCACTCAGGGCTAGTTCAACACCAACAAGCTCCTTTCACATATCCCAGCTGGCTCAGGCAGGTGGTGTTCAAGGACGCACAGATTTTATTTCTGTACTAGGAGGCAGTGCATATCTGTACATATCTCCCCAGCCCTCTCACCCAAACAATGGCTGCTTTCAGCTCTGAGGTTACAAAAACATCAGGCACAGACTGGGCCTGTGGTTTATCCCACAGAGTGAAAGGTAAAGGAAGTTGTGAGATCCCCTGTGCACGTGTGATCACAGTGGTTGTTCCCACTTCTGCTGGCCCCTGATCCTGCAACTCAACCTACACTAGGGACCCCAGCACCATCACCCTTCACTTCCTTCAGAATCTGATGAGGGCTGTACTTAACACTCCGTATATGGGGCCACATCCCTGCCTGTGTCCACGTGGCACGACTGAGTCCCCTAGTCTCGGAGTGGCCAGTGCACTCGCAGCACTGTGCAGGCAGAGCAGGACTCCAGTGGTCTTCCCAAGTGGTTTCTCACTGATCCATCCACTAATGGTCAGCCTCAGCTTAGCTCCCAGCCTGCCTCCCTATGTTCTGGGACTCTGCAGGTCTTGACTTCCCTCTAATGGGACCACAACAGGCTGCACTTAAAGCATAGCTGCACTTAGCACAAAGAATACTGCAGCAACAAAGCAGGGGACCCCAGCATGTCCTTATTGCCTCAGTGCTGTGACCCTCCAGGAGCGTGGGGCACCACCACTACTGCTGCTCTCACCCTCCCCACCAGAGATCACACCTCATTGGCCGTGGTCAAACAGTGGGGTCCAAAGTACAGGCACACGCCTGGTCATGTACTTCTGCACAAGACCAATGTGGACACTCAGCTACAACCTGCACACAATTTAGACAGAAACACATGCTCACCAGTTGCCAAGCATTGCTTTTGCCCCCTCTGAAATGCAGCTGTCTCTGGGCTGTGATGCCATGGGACCTCCAATAGCAAACAGGAGCATGGTAGTTTAGAGGAAGCGAAGGAAAACCTGTGTGCTATTTACACTACTGAGGAAATTTAGGGAGGAGGAATGTTGGGATCCCAGGACTCCACATAACTCACCTGACAGAGGGCTGGAGGTGACAGGGTTTTTACCTATTTAAAGTACCCACGTAAACACTAGAAAACAGAACAGAGTTCCAAGCTATTTCCAGCCTGAACTCACGGATGCTTGTTATTTGCTGACACCACTTGGTCACCCCTAGGAATGACAGCCCCACTGGGCCATTCCTGTGCTCGAGCTGTCTGTGGGCTGGGGGTAGAGCTATTCATGCATCTCTGTCATTTTTCTGGGTCTCTGACTAAAGGAAAGCAATAGTAGAGCAATGTCACATACTGGATTTCACTGCCAGGTCTGTTTCTGCAGCTCACCATTCTTGAAATGCTACCCACAGCAGGGCTGGTGTATGGTAAGGATATAGCCTGGAGAAGTTGGTGCCCAAGTTTCTTCAGGACACCTATTGCCCAAGCCACACTCTGGGCCTATTCTGGCAGCACTCCTTGAAAAATCCTGAGCCAAGCAATCTTGACCTTAGCCTCTGCTGACTCAAGGCCTCTCTCTAAAGCTCACACTGTTCAGTTGCTTGCTTGCTGACCCCTTTACTATCCTACACATGGCCCTGAGATTTCCCTGCTTCAGCTATGAAACATAACCCATTTCCCACATGTCCATCTGAACCATTGTTGCTTTCCAGGCTGCTAAAGACAAGAGGAGGGAAAAGCTTACCTGCAGCTGCAAATGCTCACCATGCATTCAGCTTTGTACCTGATCTCAGCAGATTCACAGATTGTAAGGCTGGAAGGGACCTCAGCAGAGCATTGGGTCCAGCCCCCTGCACCAAGCAGGAAAGATACCTGGGGTCAAATGACCCCAGCAATGTGACTGTCCAGTCACCTCTTGAAGATTTCCAGGGTAGGTGACTGCACCACCTCTGGAGGGAACCTATTCCACAGTCTGGACACCCTGACTGTGAAGTTTTTCCTAATGTTGAGTCTGAAATGGTCTTCCAGGAGTTTGTGGCCATTACTCCTCATTTTCCCCAAGGGTGCTCTGGTGAACAGTTGTTCACCAAGCCCTTGTAGCAGTAAACTACTACCAAGTCCCCACTCAGCCTTCTCTTTTTCAGGCGAAAGAGTCCCAGGTCCCTCAGCCTTTCCTCATATGGCTTGCCTTGCAAGTCTCTGATCATATGTGTGACCCTTCTCTGGACTCTCTCTAGCTTTTCCACATCCTTGTTGAAATGTGGCGCCCAGTACTGGACGCAATACTTCAGCTGCAATCTCACCAATGCTGAGTAGAGCAGATGAATCACCTCCTTGGTTTTCCTGGAGATGCATCGATTGATGCATGCCAGAGTATTATTTGCCCTCCTGGCTAGTGTCACACTGCTGACTCATATTCATACTGTGGTCTATTATTAGGAGAAGGAAGGAGAGGAGGAAACCTCCAGTAAGGAGGCAACTCCATTCTCTTCACACTCCAAACAGGCCGAAGGAGCCAAGCAGACCTGGAGGAGGAAGCGTCGAGTGATCGTCATAGGCGACTCCATCCTGAGAGGTACGGAGGGCCCCATCTGTCGCCAGGACCCCTCAACACGCGAGCAAAGATTCAGGATGTGACAGGGATGATCCATACAGTGATCCAGCCACCAATTACTACCCCATGGTCCTAATCCATGTGGATACTAATGATGCGACCAGGAGAAGCCCTGATCACCTGATGATGGACTACCATGCTCTGGGGGGCGTGCTGAGGGAGATAGGAGCGCAGGTGGTATTCTCCTGTCCTACCAGTGAGCGGACGGGGAAGATGACATGAGACCTGCATCAGAGAGACCAACCGGTGGCTTCAGAAATGGTGTCTCGAGTCAGGCTTCGGCTTCCTAGACAATGACCTGCACATCACAATGAGAGACATGCTCGGGTGGGATGGGCTTCACCTTTCCCCCAAAGGTAAGCGTGTGTTCTCTTCTAGGTTGGTGGATCTCCTCTGGTGGGCTTTAAACTAGGCTCATCGGGGAATGGGGAAGATGAGGGTGGAGGAAACCTTGAACCAAAAAACCAAGAGACACCCACAAGAACAGCCCAGCCTAGACCAACGACGAGCAGAACAAATACCCAGGTAAGCAACAGGGGCCTGGGGATTACTGAGAATAGGGGGCCAATGCACAAATCTTCAGGAGGCCTCAAAAGCCTCTACACAAATGCTTGTAATATGGGGAACAAGCAGGAGGAACTTACCCTCCTGCTAGCTGACACCAAGCCAGACATAGTGGGGCTCACAGAAACGTGGTGGGACCCAACGCATGACTGGGCGGTGAATATTAAGGGCTATAGGCTGTATAGGAGGGACAGGACAGGGAGGAAAGGTTGGGGTGTAGTGCTCTACATCAAGGAGGAATACACATCCTCATCAAGTAGCACAAGGTCAGATGAGGGGCACACTGAAGTGCTCTGGGTTAGAATACAAGGGAATCGAGGGGAAAGGGACTTAACGGTGGGGGTCTACTATAGGCCACCCAACCAAGGGGAAGAGCTAGACCGGGAATTCTTAAGTCAGCTCATGGAGGTAGTTAGGTCAAAAGACGTGGTCATCATGGGTGACCTGAACTTTCCAGACATCTGCTGGGAAGAGCAGTCAGCCAGGTCTGACCGCTCACGTAGGTTCCTAGCCGAGATACAGGACCTCCATCTAATCCAGGAGGTGCACAGCCCCACCAGGGGAGACACCTTGTTGGATCTGGTGCTGGCCACAGGCAACAACCTCGTGAGGGGACTGCGGGTGCTCGACCACCTGGGTGACAGCAATCATCGCCTGCTGGAATTCACCATCCAGCGCAAGGTGGCAAAGGCCTGCAGCAAGGCAGCAGCCCTGGACTTCAGGAGGGCGGATTTCAATGAGGTAAGAAGAATAGTTGGGGAAGTACTGAGGTCCCAGAGGGGAAGGGAGTCGGGTGTCCAAGAAGAGTGGTCATTCCTTAAGGGGACGATCCTCCATGCCCAAAGGGAGGTAATCCCAACAAGGGTCAAAGGGGGCAAGAGGGTGCAAAAGCCCCCATGGCTTACCAAAGGCATACGGAAATGTCTCCTAGCTAAAAGGGAGGCGTACACCCAATGGAAGGGGGGGGCCATCACCAGGGAGGACTATATCTCGGTTGCTCGGGGCTGCAGGGGGGCAGTCAGGAAGGCCAAGGTGGAGATGGGACTGGGACTAGTGACCTGGATCATGGACAACAAGAAGTCCTTTTTTAAATACATAGGAAGCAAAAAGAAGGTACCGGGTAATGTGGGGCCTCTGCAAGACACGCTAGGAAATCTGGTTGTTGCACCAGATGACAAGGCTAACCTATTTAACAATTTCTTTGCCTCCATTTTCCTGAGCAGGGACCAGATCAGCCCATCTGCTGGGACCCCCTCAGGCCCCAGGGGAGGCGCACCCAGGCCCAGGGTCAGTGAGGATCTAGTCAGGGAACTTTTGGAGGGACTGGACGTATTTAAATCAGCTGGTCCTGACGATCTCCACCCCAGAGTGCTGAGGGAATTAGCAGAGGTCATTGCGGGACCTCTGGCACAGCTTTACGAGCACTCGTGGTGCTCTGATGTGGTGCCAGAGAACTGGAAAAGGGCCAGTGTGGTCCCCATTTTCAAAAAAGAGAGAAAGGAGGACCCAGGAAACTATAGGCCAGTTAGTCTTACCTCGATCCTGGGTAAGCTTTTTGAAAGAATTATCCTGGCGCATGTCTGTGAGGGGCCAGCAGGGGAGGTTATGCTTAGGGGCAACCAACATGGGTTCATTCGAGGCAGGTGCTGTCAGACCAACCTGGTGGCCTTCTATGACCAGGTCACAAAATCCTTAGACGCAGGGGCAGCAGTGGACGTAGTCTTTCTGGACTTCAGGAAGGCCTTCAACACTGTCTCTCACCCCATTCTCATTAAAAAACTAGGGGACTGTGGCGTTGACACCCACACAGTCAAATGGGTCACTAACTGGCTGGAGGGCCGCACCCAGAGAGTGGTGGTAGACGGGTCATTTTTGACTTGGAGGGATGTGGGCAGTGGGGTCCCCCAGGGCTTGGTCCTCGGACCCCCGCTGTTCAACATCTTCATCAGTGACTTGGACGAGGGGGTAAAAAGCACCCTATTCAAATTTGCCAATGACACTAAGATGTGGGGGGAAGTGGGCACGTTAGAAGGGAGGAATAGGCTGCAATTGGACCTACACAGATTACAGGGGTGGGCAGATGAGAACAGGATGGGTTTCAACAGTGACAAGTGCAAGGTGCTGCACCTGGGAAGGAAGAACCAGCAGCATACGTACAGGCTGAGGAACTCCCTTCTCATCAGTGCAGAGGCAGAAAAGGATTTTGGAGTCAATATTGATGCCAAAATGAACATAGGACGACAGTGTGGGGACGCGGTCAGGAAGGCCAACTACAATTTGTCATGCATCCACAGATGCATCTCAAGCAGGTCCAAGGAGGTGATCCTCCCCCTCTATGCGGCACCAGTTACGCCGCAGTTGAAATCCTGCATTCAGTTCTGGGTGCCGCACTTCAGGAGGGATGTGGACAACATGGAGAGGGTTCAGAGGAGGGCCACCCGCATGATCATGGGGCAGCAGGGCAGGCCCTACGAGGAGAGGCTAAGGGACCTGAACCTGTTCGGCCTCCACAAGAGAAGGCTGAGGGGGGATCTAGTGGCCTGTTACAAACCTGGATAGGTTGGACAAGTGGGCAGAAAACAACAGAATGCAGTTCAACAAGGAGAAATGCAAAGTGCTGCACCTAGGGAGGAAAAATGTCCAGCACACCTACAGCCTAGGGAATGACCTGCTGGGTGGCACAGAGGTGGAAAGGGATCTTGGAGTCCTAGTGGACTCCGAGATGAACATGAGTCGGCAGTGTGACGAAGCCATCAAAAAAGCCAATGGCACTTTATCGTGCATCAGCAGATGCATGACGAATAGGTCCAAGGAGGTGATACTTCCCCTCTATCAGGCACTGGTCAGACCGCAGTTGGAGTACTGCGTGCAATTCTGGGCGCCACACTTCAAGAAGGATGAGGATAACCTGGAGAGGGTCCAGAGAAGGGCAACTCGTATGGTCAAGGGCCTGCAGACCAAGCCCTACGAGGAGAGACTAGAGAACCTGGACCTTTTCAGCCTCCGCAAGAGAAGGTTGAGAGGTGACCTTGTGGCTGCCTATAGGTTCATAACGGGGGCACAGAAGGGAATTGGTATTTATTCACCAAGGCGCCCCCGGGGGTTACAAGAAACAATGGCCACAAGCTAGCAGAGAGCAGATTTAGATTGGACATTAGGAAGAACTTCTTCACAGTTAGAGTAGCCAAGGTCTGGAACGGGCTCCCAAGGGAGGTGGTGCTCTCCCCTACCCTGGGAGTCTTCAAGAGGAGGTTGGATATGCATCTAGCTGGGGTCATCTAGACCCAGCACTCTTTCCTGCTTATGCAGGGGGTCGGACTCGATGATCTATTGAGGTCCCTTCCGACCCTAATATCTATGAATCTATGAAAAAACTAGTCAGAGGGGACCAGCAGGCATTGGGGGAGTCCCTGTTCCCCCGAGCACTGCCAGGAGTGACTAGAAATAACAGTCACAAGCTGGCAGAGGGTAGATTCAAACTAGACATCAGGAGGCGCTACTTCACAGTCAGGGCGGCTAGGATCTGGAACCAACTTCCAAGAGAAGTGGTGCTGGCTCCTACCCTGGGGGTCTTTAAGAGGAGGCTGGATGAACACCTTGCCAGGGTCATTTGACCCCAGTACTCTTTCCTGCCATGGCAGGGGGTCAGACTTGATGATCTGTCAAAGTCCCTTCCGACCCTACCAACTATGAAACTATGAAACTATTACCCCCAAGTCCCTTTCATTCCTGGTGTTGGTCAGTTTGGCGCCGCCCAGCCTGTAGGTATGCAGAGGGCTGTTCATCCCCAGGTGGAGCACTTTACATTTCTCAACGTTGAACTTCATCTGGTTCCAATCTGCCCAACTTAGCTGAACTGGGGAGCCTTGGGCCCAGTCAGTACTTTGGAGGGAGATTGTACTTGGTGTACAGTCCCTGGTGCCATAGACATAAGCTAAGACGTTGTAGTTGAACACTAGAATGCAGAAACCATAGACTGTGAGGCTGGAAGGGACCTTAGAACATCATAGGGTCCAGGCCCCCTGCACCAGGCAGGAAAGACAACTGGGGTCAGGTGACCCCAGCAAGGTGACCATCCAGTCTCTTCTTGAAGATTTCCAGGGTAGATGATTGCACTACCTCTGGAGGGAGCCTATTTTACAGTCTGGACACCCTGGCTGTGAAGAAATTTTTCCTAACGTTAAGCCTGAAACAGTCTTCCAGGAGTTTCATAGATTTCATAGGCATAGACATTAGGGCTGGAAGGGACCTCGGAAGATCATCGAATCCAGCCCCCCGCCCAAAGGGCAGCAAGTCAGCTGGGGTCATATGTTCCCAGCAAGATAAGCATCCATTTTTCTCTTGAAGGTGTTCAATGTAGGTGCTTGAACCACCTCCGATGGCAGGCTATTCCAGACCTTGGGGGCTCAGACAGTAAAGAAATTCTTCCTTATGTCCAGCCTGAAATGATCTTGTAGTAGTTTGTGACCATTCGACCTCGTCATCCCTTGGGGCGCTCTGGTAAACAAACGTTCCCCCAGATACTGGTGGTCATCCTGATAACCTTACAGGTGGCCATCAGATCACCTGAGCCTGCGCTTTTCCAGGCTAAACAGCCCCATAGCTCTCAGTCTGTCGTCGTAAGGTCTGTTTTCCTGACCTCTGATCATGCGCATGACTCTTCTCTGGACTCTCTCAAGCTTCTCCACATCCTTTTTGAATTGTGGGGCCCAAAACTGGACACAGTCCTCCAGCTGCAGCCTCACCAAGGCCAAGTATAATGGGAGAATGACGTCCTGGGATTTGCTTGAGAAGCATCTATGGATGCAAGCCAGCGTTTTGGTCGCCTTAGTAGCCGCAGCATCGCATTGAAAGCTCATGTTTATCTTGTGGTCAATGATGACCCCCAAGTCTCTTTCTTCTGTAGTGCTAGCCAGTGTAGCACTGCCAAGCCTATAAGGATGCTGCAGGTTTTTCCTCCCAAGGTGG
The DNA here is from genome assembly GCF_030867095.1 of Alligator mississippiensis. NCBI lineage: Eukaryota > Metazoa > Chordata > Crocodylia > Alligatoridae > Alligator > Alligator mississippiensis. Next base: position 44,704,588 of record NC_081832.1, read on the forward strand.
AGAACCTTGCATTTTTCACTGTTAAACACCATCAGGTTCTCATCCACCCATTTGCTGAGCCGGTCCAGGACAGCCTGGATCACCCTCCTGTCTTTAGATGTGGATGCTTTGCCCCAAAGTTTGGTGTCATCGGTGAACTTGGCTAGTCCACTTCTGACTCCAATGCCAACATCATTAATGAAGATGTTGAATAATATGGGTCCAAGGACAGAGCCTTGGGGGACCCTATTGGTCACAGCACCATGACGATTGACTTCTGTCAATTACCACCCTCTGGATCCAACCACGGAACCAATTTCCCAGCCAGAGGATCGTGGTGGACCCAAGGCCACAATTAGCCAGTTTTGCCAAGAGGTGATCATGGGATACCAGATCAAAGGCTTTTTTGAAGTCAAGACATATGACATCAATCTCTTCTCCCTTGTCCAGGTGATAGGTCACCTGGTCGTAAAAGGAAATGAGATTGGTCAAGCAAGACATACCCGCAACAAATCCGTGCTGGCTATCCCTCAGGATGTTGGTGTCAGCCAGTCCATTAAGGATGGCCTCTTTAATAAACTTTTCATAGTTTCATAGTAGCTAGGGTCAGGAGGGACCTGAACAGATCATCTAGCCTGACCCCCTGCCACAGGCAGGAATGAATGCTGGTTCACAAGACCCCAGGCAGGTGATCATCCAACCTCCTCTTGAATTTGCCCAAGGTAGGGGCAAGGACCACTTCCCTGGGAAGTTGGTTCCAGATTTTGGCCACCCTAACTGTAAAATATTGCCTTCTGATCTCTAACCTAAACCTACTCTCCATCAGCTTATTACCATTGTTCTTTGTCACCCCAGGTGGTGCTGGGGAGAAAAGGGCTCTGCCTATTTGCTGTTGATCCCCTCTGATGAGTTTGTAGGCAGCCACCAGGTCCTCCCTCAGCCTCCTCTTACTGAGGCTGAACAGGTTCGGGTCTTTCAGTTTCTCCTCGTAGGGCCTGTCCTGCTGCCCTCTCACCAAGCGGGTGGCCCTCCTCTGAACCCTCTCCAGGCTGGCCACATCCCTTTTGAAGTGCGGCGCCCAGTACTGGATGCAGTACTCCAACTGCGGCCTGACCAAAGTCACATAGAGGGGGAGTATCACCTCTCTGGACCGGCTTGAGATGCACCTTTTCTAAGACCTTCCCTGGGATAGAAGTCAGGTTGATGGGCCTATAGTTTGCCAGATCCACTTTCCTCCCTTTCTTGAAGATAGGCACCACACTGGCCTTCTTCCAGTCTTCGGGCACTACACCAGAGTGCCAGGAGTTCTCAAAGATCTGTGCCAGGGGCTGGGCTATGATGCTAGCCAGCTCCTTGAGTACCCTGGGGTGTAGATTGTCAGTTTATGGCCATGAATCCTGGTTACCACCAAGGGTGCCCTGGTGAACAGTTGTTCACCTACATCCTTGATGTATGCCCCTGATGCAATGGTAAGCTGCTATCAAGTCCCCTCTCAGTCTTTTCTTTTTCATGCTGAAGAGTCCCAGGTCCCTCAGCCTTTCCTCGTATGGCTTGCCATGCGAAGTGGCCCTTCTCTGGACTCTCTCGAGGTTTACCAAGTCCCTGTTGAAGTGTGGCACCCAGTACTGGACGCAATACTCCAGCTGTGGTCTCACCAATGCCGAGTCAAGTGGAAGAATCACTTCCCTAGTTTTGCTGGAAATGCATTGATTGAAACATGCCTGGGTATTATTTGCCCTGTTGGCTACGGCGTTACACTGCTGGCTCATATTCATACTGTGGTCTATTACTATCCTCCTTTTCATTCGTGGTATTGGTCACTTTGGTGTTGCCAAGCCTGTAGGTGTGCAGGGGGGGGTTGTCCCCAGATGGAGCACTTTCATAGTTTCATAGTCGGTAGGGTCAGAAGGGACGTGAGCAGATTATCAAGTCCAACCCCCTGTCATGGGCAGGAAAGAATGCTGGGGTCAAATGACCATGGCAAGGTGTCTACCTAGCCTCCTTTTAAAGATCCCCAGGGTAGGAGCAAGCACCACTTTACATTTCTCGACACTGAACTTCATTTGATTCCAATCCACCCAACTTGCTAGCCTGTTTAGATTTGCATGTATCTGCAGCCTGTCTTCAAGCATGACCGCACTCCACAATAACTTGGTGTCATCTGCGAACTTGGCTAGTGAGCTCTTCATCCCCCACATCCAAATCATTGATAAAGATATTGAAAAGCACTGGACCAAGCACTGAACCCTGAGGGACACCACTGGCCACTTCTCACCAGGACAACACAGATCTGTTCATTAGAACTCCCTGGGTCCTACCCCGCAACCAGCTCTCTACCCACCTAACTGTCTCACAGTTAGGTCCACGGTCCTCCAATTTACTCATGAGAACACATGGGTTACTAGATCAAAGGCCTTTTGGAAGTCGAGGTATACAGTGTCAACCTCCTCTCCCTTATCCAGGTGGCGGGTTACCTGATTGTAAAAGGAGATGAGGTTGGTAAGACAAGACCTGCCCACAACGAAGCCATGCTGGCTGTCATTCAGAATCCTACCTTCTGCAAGCCTATTGCATATAGACGCCTTGATGAATTTTTCTGGGATCTTCCCTAGGATAGAAGTTAGGCTGATTGGCCTAACGTTGCCCAGGTCCTCCCTCCTCCCTTTCTTGAAGATGAGCAGAACATTGGCCCTCTTCCAGTCCTCAGGGACCTCTCTAGAGCACCACAAGTTTTGGAAAAAGTTTTGCCAGTGGTTCCGCAATGACTTCGGCCAGCTCCTTTAGCACCCTCAGGTGAAGTTCATCCAGTCCTGCTTGATATGAGATAAGATATGAAATATGAGATATGAGACAAGATTTAATTTGGCCCCATCCTCACTGATGAGCTGATGTACAGGAATAGAAGGAAGGAAAAATTGTGCACTTCACTTAGTGGGACCTCCTCCCCATAGGAGCTCAAAGGAGGTCAAAGTCCTGGTCAAGCTCATGACAAAACCCTTGTTGGGCTCAGTGATACCAGACCAGAGCCCATCTGCCAGAGATACCACAACACCAATGACAGCAGGAGTTGCAGGTGCTCAGCATACTTCAAGACAAAGCTTATCAGTCATTCTAATAAGATTTAATGCTCTTTGGATGAGGGCAGACATGCCATGAGATGAGACCCAACAACCCAATAACTAAGCAAGCAGATGCTCAGCAAAGTGTCACTAGTCATCTACCACCTAACCCAAAGGAGCTCCAGAAAACCACTAGCTGCAGGGCTGACACAGGTTCCCAGGGGTGGGAGGTACAAAGGGAACAACCCCCATGATGGGCTCAAGGCACATAAAAACATAAGAATTGCCATTTAGTGGGTCAGACCATAGGTCCATCTTTCTCAGGACCCTGTGTCACACAGTGGCAGAGAGTGGATGCTGAAAGGGAGAGCGAACAGGGTATGACCAGGGTTTTTCCCACTGTTCCTCTCTCACTTGCAGCCTCCAGCATTTCAGGTCTAGTAACTTCTAATTCAGAGCTCTAATTCTAGTTTTAATACCCCTAACTCCCATGCTCAATAGCTACTGATGTCCCTTTCCTCCAAGAATTTGTCCTATCCATTTTTTAATCTGGCTAAACTGACGGCTTCCAGAACATCCAGAAGCTATGAGTTCCACACTTTAATTACACACTGTGTGAGAAAGAACTTTCTTTTGTTGGTTTTAAACTTACTACCTTCTAGTTCCCTTTTGTGACCCCTAGTTCTTTTATTGTGTGAAATAATAAATCCTTATTTACTTTCTCTTTGCCATTTAATATTTTGTGAATCCTTATCACATCTCTCAAGCATCTTTTCTAAACTGAAAAGGCTTTAGTCTCTCCTCATATGAAAACCCCTCCACACCACTAATCATCCTTGTTGCCCTTCTCTGTACCATCTCTAGATCTTCCTTATCTTTTTTCAGATGTGGGAACCAGAACTGGGCACAGTATTCCAGATGTGGACACACCATGAATTTATAAAGGGGCATAATAATACTTTCAGGGTTTTTTGTAGTTTTTTTCTTAATAATTCCTAACATTTTGTTTGCCTTTTTGATGGCTGCTGAGCACTAAGCTGTTGTTTTTAGTGAATTTGTCCACAATGAATCCCAGATCTCTTTCCTGCGTGGTAACAGCTAATGCAGTGGTCACCAACCAGTCAGTCATGATCAACCAACATATCTCAGATCCTCTTGAATTTGATCTGCAACTGGGGTGGGGGGCTGAGCACGCGTAAACATGCATGCACATGCCCCACCTGCAGCCCAGCAGGTGAGTCCGTGGGGGAGGGAAGAGGTGGGGGCCAAATTGAGGGACAGAGTGCTGCAGAAGCAGGAGTAAGTTGAGTGAGGCCCTGGGTGGGTGGTGGGAGTATTGAGCATGGGTGGTTCATCCAGAGGTGCACTGGGTGGCACTCGGAGTGGGGCTACAGGGGGCTGCAGGCACCCAGAAACTCACCGTAGACCCCCCTCCCAGCGCCACCACTACCCGGCCTGACTGCAGTGCAGAGCAGCCCAGACCACTGCTGTGAAGAGCGTGGCACTGCCTTTCCTTTCTCCCACCCTCTTCCCCCCGGGATCTGCGTGGAGGGGGTGGGGGACAGGCTGGGGCTGGAAGGCAGCACCATGCTCTTCATGGCGGCAGTCTGGGCTGCAGTCAGGCTGGGTGGCAGTGCCAGAGTTGGGGATGCTATGGCGAATTTTCAGGTGCCTGCAGCCCCCTGTAGCCCCACCCCCAGCGCTGCTTAGTGCTCCCTGGCCCCATCCCACAGCAGCAGCCAGCCCAGCCAGCGTGCAGATCCGGGGGCACACACCTCCTGTGCCCTCCCGGGCTGCATGCCCCCCGTGGCCTGCAGACTAGCTGCTCACAGCTCTGCCCTGCACCCCAGCTGTGCAGTGCCTGCCCCTGTTCCAGCACCACTCCCTCCCTCCCTGCCATTGTAGGGGGTGGTGGAGATTGAGACCGCACTGGTGAGGGAAGAAGTGGGGCTAGGGCTGGGACCTCAATCTGCACCCCCCACCCCCATGGCCCTTTTCCCTCCCCCCACTGCTTCCCCCACAGACTTACCTGCTGAGGGAGCATGCCCCCCAATAATTTTTTCTCCCTCTGCCTCAATCTGCCTCCCCCTTCCCTCCCCACAGACTTACCTGCTGGGGGTGGCGGCGGTGCACAGTAGATCTCGGGTTGCTTTTAAATGCCAAAAGTGATCTCCTACTTAAAAAGGTTGGAGACCACTGAGCTAATGTAAAGCCCATCATAGTGTAGAAATAGACTGGGTTATTTTTGCTCAGGTGCATCACTTTACTCTTGTCCACATTGAACTGCATCTGCCACTTAGTTGCTCATTTGCTCGATAGTACCAGATCCTTCTGTAGCTAGTCACAATCCACCTTGTTCTTTACCACTTTGAATAATTTTGTCACCCACAAATACAGCCACCTGGCTACCCACCCCTTTTTCCAGATCATTTATGAATACGTTAAATAGCACTGGGTCCTCTCTAGAGGCTTTTGTAAATATTGGAGTCATATTGGCATATTAGCAACCCTCCAGTCCTGTGGCACAGAGGCTGTTTTTACTGATAGGTTGCATACTACAGTTAGGAGTTCAGTGATTTCCGATCTGAGCTTCTTCAGGACCCTAGGGTGAATGCTATTAGGTCCTGGTGATTTGCTACTGTTTAGTTTATCAATTTACTCTACAAACTCATCTGTTGAAACCTCAGTTTGGCTTGGTTCCACTAACTTGTCCCTAGAGACATGTGGATTTGGTAAGTGAATTTCCCTAACATCTTCCACAGTGAAGACGGGCGCATATTCATAAATAGGTGCATTTAGTTTCTCAGCAACTGCCCTGTCATCGTTTAGCCCCTCCTTTTACACCTTGATCATCCAAAGGCCCAACTGACTCCCTGCCAGGTTTTCAGCTTCTAATGTACTTAAAGAAAGTGTTATGGTTACCTGTTGTATCTCTAGTAAGTTTCTTCTCAAGTTCTTTCTTAGTTTATCTTATTATAGTTTTACACTTGATTTGCCAGAGTTTATGCTCTTATTTTGATTTTCCTTATTAGGATTTGACTTCCACTTTTCAAAAAGCCCTTTTCTGTTTATTGCTTCTGCAACTCTGCCATTAAGCTGTGCTGGCTTTCCTTTGGTCCATTTTACATTATTTTTTCCTTTTTGATTTGTGGTATGAATTTGCTCTGTGCCTCCAATATGATGTTTTTAAGCTCTTCCCATGCTGCTTGCAAATTGTTCACCTTCTAAGGGGCCACTTTTAACTTCTAACTAGTTTCTTCATTTTGATAGAGTCTCACTTTTTAAAGTTATTGGCTATTGTCGTAGATTTTCTTCTGGTCTTCCCTCCTACATGGGTGCCAAGCCTATTTGCTTTGTAACACTATTGTAGATCAGGTCAGTCAAACTCATTCTTTGCACCAAATCATGTACACTACTTAGGACTAGGTAAAGAATGGGCTTTCCTCTTGTAGGTTTCAGGACTAATTGCTTTTATAATGTCATGAAATTTGTTTTCTGCAACCCAGCCTGATGTTAGACCCAATCTTTCTGTGGATAGTGGAATAACCCATTACTACTGTGTTGTCTGCTGTCACAGTACCTCCCACCACCCTTAGCATTTCTAACTCACTGCTGCTGTCCTGGTCTGGGGGTTGATAATGTATCTGCAGACACTTTTTTTTTTCCTATTGAAACCTCTAATTTCTATCCACAAAGATGCTATGGTACCTCCCTGATCAGTTGAAAAATCTACCCTATTTTATTCATTGGAATCTTTGATAATACTCTGCCACCAGTATGACCTACTCCTATTATTCCTGTATTATTTGTATCCTGGTTTTATAGTATCCCATTGATTTTCCTCCTTCCACCATGTTTCAGAGATACCTATTATGTCCATAGCATTATTTACTGCTAAGCATTCAAGTTCCCCCACCTTTGATCTTAGACTTCTAAAATTAGTTTAAAAACATATATACTTTGTATTGTTGCCTGGTTGGCTACTTCTATGTGACCTTTCACTTACTAAAGGTATTTGATTTTGCTTCTCTTCACCCTGTTCCTTATCCCCATTTGTGATGGTTTCACCCATGAAGGGTGTGTCAATCTGAACTGTGTTGTTCTGCACCTGTCAGTTTTTCTCACAGGGGTAGGGAAGTATGTCTCCCAGCATGGCAAGGCCTTACTTCCCCATGGTGGAGAGTTCACTGCTTCTCTGATCTCAGATTAGTTTTTTGTTGTAGATGAGCCAGAACACACCAGAGGTGGAAGGGTTCCATTTTCATCCAGGCTTTGCAGCATGGAGAATGAGGAGCTTGGAAGACTTAGCAATCATTGGAGCTGAACACTCAGCATGGGAGCAGATCCTGGTTCAGTTTTGAATCCAGATGATCAGCTCTTGTTCCCACCTCCCCTTCTGCAGGGCAAAACAGCAGAGTTGAAGTGAGAAGGACCCCATGGTCAGTGATTACTTTATCTATGCTCTCTTCAGTGAAGGAGCTACATTCAAGGTCCTATGGAACAATATCAGGGCATAGACTTTCAATAACTAGATGTCATTAGCAACTATTATCAACAAATAATACTAGGCACATCTACACAAGACATTTATAGTACAGTATACTAATTAGCTGTGCAGTAAACATCTTGGTGTCTACATGTGCACCCCTATTAGGCTGGTGTAAACTAAATTTACTCCATAGTACTTGTATTTACAAGTACTATCCTGCTGCAGTATAAAAAAATCTGCAGCAGTGCATATGTAGATGCTGGAAAGACTGGCTAGGGCACAAGGTGCTTTAGTGTGGGAGCTGCCTGCCAGCTAGCCTTGCACTGAAGCTACTTAATGCCCCAGCCAGCCCCTCTGCAGCATGTTGAGCTAGGGGGAGCAGCAGCAGGCTGGCAGGCTGAGCCCTGGGGTCTCCTGCCAATGGGGGATGTTCCGCCTAGGCTCCACATGCTGTGCATGAATAAACTGCAGAGCTTATTGCTTCAGAGTCAATTGCTCCCAGGCACATGTTCAAACAGCACACACAGGAGCAATAAACTCTAGAGTTTATTCGTGCGCTGTAATAGCATGTGTAGACGTGACCACTATATAGGGAATAGACAGACGTTTAAATACTCTGGTATAACACATATTGGGTTTATATGCTGAGGCAAGCTACCCCGGGATGGGGAATGGACAAAGATATATCTGTTGGGGGGTAGCAAGTTCTACTTGCCATTAAGTATCAGTGGAGTATGTAACAGCAAACCGCTTCTCAGGGATGGTAGCGGACAAATGAAACCCAAACCAGCATGCCTTACACAGATTTTACACAAGTTTTATTTCTGATTCTTTCAAGGGCAATTTTCTACTGGACAGGATGAAATTACCTGAGTTAGGGGTATCTGGTGTCTGCTTACTATATTTATTTTGCGCTGGTGTAATGATTATTGCACACATGAAAACTTTTCACCTGCTCAGACTCCAAGAGTCTCACAATTCCAATGCATTAAAAAACTTATAAAAAAAATTGAATACAGTGATTATTTCTAAAGAGCATTTTTCATTCTCTCAGGAAGCTGCTTTGTGATGCTTATCTGTGTCTTGGAGGCTCAGACAGCTCTTGGTTTCATTTTTTATACTAAATAATGTTTGGAGTCATCTCACCCTTGGACAGTGCCTTATATGCTGTAAGTCACAAGGCAGGGAAAGGATGAGGAGGGCTTAGAGAGGGGACATTAAGAAACACCCATATAGGACATATCACTACTGCTTATCCATGTTGTGGTCACCCCCGTCATAGCCCAACACCCCACTATCCAGAGGGCTGACCCAGTGGTAGATTAAAATTTATTGGGGCCCTGGAGGCCTCCCATCAGGTGAGGGCAGGTTTCTTCTGCACGCACCATGGGGCTGTGGCTGGGCCCGCCTGGCCTCCTCTGCACATCCGGGACAAGCCAGGGGGCGCAATCGTTGCTGAGATTAAGATGGCCCCAGCCCCAACCTGGCTTGGCCCCTCTGCCCAGCAGGTATCACCCAGCTGGGGCTGCGGTCCCCAGGGCTGCAGGACAGGCTGATGCTAAGGCCAGGGCCAGGCCTGGGGGAGGGGGTATGGGCTCTGCTCTGCTGCCCCAGTGGGGTGGGGTGGTGCTGGGGCCAGTGGCCACCCACAAATGGTGAGGAGTGGGAGTGGGGCTGCCCATGGGTCCTCCTGGCAACAGATGGCCCTGGAAAGGCACCACCACCTGCCTGGAGCCCCACGCCCACCCCTTAGCCTGTGGCCCTGGCCCAGCCAGAGGGAAGGAGGCACACGCTGCTTGCCCCAGATGCCTAAAGCCAGGATGCCTGCCTGCGCTGTGCTGCCCTGGTGCCCCTGCATTAATCCATCCCTGGGGTGAGCAAACAGAATGAAATGACAACCTCTGTCCCAAAGAGCTTCCCATCAGCACTAGTCCTCCAGCCAGTGCCATGCTAACACACCAGCAGAGCACTAGCAGGCACCCTGTAGCTGGAGTGGTCATCCTGTGAGAAAAAAATCCACCCCTTGCTGTGATAACTAAATGTATGGATGATAACACTAGCATGCTGGGCAAATCTAGGCTGGTTTATAGCTGTGAGGATCACATTCCACCTACATAAACGTCCCTGGAAAGATCTGCTGGGAATGGCGTTTGCCTTCACTTGCTGCGAGCTCTTAAAACAGCATGCAACTTGCTGGCCTAGAGCATGTGATCAAGGCTCCCTCTAGTGGCTTAAAGGCAAATGCACAATGCAAATACACAATATTTTTTCTTTTACTTGAAACTAATGGCTCCTTACCCCCCTGTAACAGTCTCTCATCAAGACAGTGTCATTGAGGTGTCCCCCATCCATGCAAACTTGGCACGTGGAACAGCTGTCTCTTCTGGGGCAGCACATGCCCTCTGCACCTTGTGCTCCCAAGCAAGGACTTAAAAGAGGGAAAGGCCATGTCCATTCCTGGGCATCAAGTTGTAAGAACCAAAAAAAGCAGGTATGGAGGCTGCGTTGTGGGATTCAGTGCCTAGAACAAAGGACCTCTGTAACTATAGAATAAGCAACCACTGTTTGAGCACATGCAAATAAAGATCCCACTGTTGGTAACTAGCAAAAAAACCCTCTCCTTCTCCAGATAATGTGGGATGAGCAGTTTCAGCAGCACCAGTTTAACAGGGGAGAGAACAGCTCTGCTCTCCCAAACCCGATCTGAACCAGCAATAGGCTCCAGCGCCTAACGCTTGACAAATATGAGCACATCACACTTGCAGATTTCTGATTTCAGTGTATTTTGGAAGCAGGATGAAGATTTGGGTTGAGCTTTGGTAGAAGTATGTTGGACAGAGGGTAGCATAATGAGATAAAGTGCAGGAGGCATTTTGATAGCCTTCACAATGAAACAGCTTGGCCACAAGCAGGGGTCAGTCCTATCAGCCAAAGAGCACTAAATGCCTTGCTGTATCATTCTCTCTCCTCTTGCATGAAGTGTGGTTTTAGGGGGGAAATTGTAATCAACTGGTTTAACTGGAACTACATAACCAATTTTAGGAAAAAATTGTATGGAATCTTGGTACCTCCTTGCGAAACAAATTATACAGGGGTTCTACCATGACTGCTAGGGCTCACTGCTGATCACTAGGAAAGGCCATAATAGCTGCTTATAGGCATAAAAACCCACCAAAAAGCAAAAAAGTGCTTTCCTGTCAGCTCTTTCAGCTTAGTATATCCTTGCGCCAAGCACAGCTCATGCCTAGAATTGGCTATTGAATCAGCTACAGTATAACCTCATAAATCTGGCATCCTTAGGACCTAGCACCTGCCAGAAATGTGAAAATTCTGGATTTTTGAAACATAAGGAAGTACATAGCCTTAGGACACTTTTCTTTGCTATTACACTAGACACATGACTGAGAATTGTTTGAAACAATAGCTATAGGCTGATGAACAAAAATAATGACAGCCAGAGAAGCACTGGACTTCTGGAGAAATTTCTGGATTATTGGGAAGCTATTTTAATGCAATAATGTAGTGCACTGTATTTTTAAAAAGTGCCAGATTTTTGAGAATTCCCTAATTTTGAAAAAGGGATTTGAGGTTATATTTTATTAGATAAAAGCACCAAAAGCCTCACTGGAGCACGTGATCTATACAGATGTTGGGGGAACTGGATCATATTGAGGTGCTTCCTCTTACAGTAAAGCATTGGTTAGTTTCCCCCCTCCCCCCAATCTGTCAGCAGCCTTTGACAGTACAATGGTGATGCACTCACTGGGCACATCTACATGTGCAGTTAATGTGACCAAATAACCAGAGTAAACTAACCTCAACATCACCATTTACACATTCGTTTAAGTGCAACAATTTACTGTGCTGCCAGCTACCACTTGCAGTCTACTGCATCCTAATTGCCACACATGTAGACAGTGATGCTTTGCTGTGCAGCAAAGCATCTTGTGTAGTAGATACACCCACAGAGGTCCCATATACCTTAGAGGAGTGTTGAGGTCTTCTGTTGCAACTGGTTCTTCAGCTAGGGGCAAAGTGTAAAATTTCCATCTTGAAAAAATTGGATACTGACAGATGAGAGAAGCCTGGGGGTGATTGTCTGTGTTTCTGCAGCCAGAAGTGCATTTACTGAGCTGAAGAAAAATCTAAACCAGAGGAAAGAGCAGAAAATCTTCAGTACTAGTGCCAGCACCAAGTCTACATAGTCTGGAACTTCCTGAATCATGATCCTTTCCTTTTCAGTGAGGGGCAGGGGGAAGACAGCTTTGTTCTGTGATTGGATTTCCCAAACATGAAATGGACAGTCCTGTCCCATGGCATCTGCTATACTCGACCCTGACCTTGTGCAAGAGGTGAGAGAGAATGAGAGCCTGATGTGATCAGTGATAGGTAGACATCTGCCACTGGTCAGTCAGGCAGAATACCTTGACTAGTAGAGAATGATCAAAATGAGCAAGTATTAGTCTCATCTGCTTAACAATTGCCCTAGACATTAATGGAATCCATAAGGAGGAGTATGGGAGACCTTTGTTCCACAGCAGGACCTTAGTATCTGGAAATTATACCAGATTCACAGAGCCTCCAGAAGCATAAGTTTGGACACTTGGCATTGCCCTCAGTTGTGAACAGGCATAGTAGTGGAGTGTTCCACCAATGGCATATTAAGTTGGTGACAGATGCCTGCAGAGTATCCTCATAGCTTGCGATAGGGTGCCTGCTTAGCAATTCTGTCAAGGTGTTGCTGACTCCTGGGAGGTGCAGAGCTACTGGGCCTCTAACAATGTAGGTGGCACTATCTCCACAGCTTAAACGGAAAAGGGTGGGGGAGAAGAGTGGACATCAGCTTGCTTGTCTGTCTGCTGCAGTGGTTCTTAACTTTTTTAGACTAAATTTACCCCTTCACAAACTGAATTTAGCAGCATCTGATTCCAAAAACTAATTTAATTTCTTTCTTGACCATGGAAAAATAATAGACCAATTTTTCTATTACAAAGAATTTAAAGACCAGAACAGGTCAGGTTTTTGACATTCTAGATTCCTATTTGAAATCTCTGGCTTTATCTTGTGAATAAGTGTTTGCATACCTAACAGTGATACTATATCACATCAGGCTACTTAATTCATCAACAATGCACCAGACCAGTGATTCTTATCTGCCAATAGCTGCCCTACTGAGTACCACAGGACAGGGAGAAAAACTACAGTGGCCACATCCAGACAAGCGTGGACATTTGGCTCCCCAGGAACAACTAGCAGCAGCGGCACAAGGTGTCCAGTTGCTAGGTGTTCCCAGAGAACACTAGTGCCACGTGCCTGCTGGCACACAGCAGGTTACCCTGGGCAGGGGAGGGGAGGCTCAGACTAGCAACTGTGCTGGCCCTGGCAGCTGTACCTGGGGACCTGGGAGCCGGGGAAGCTGCAGCCATGTCACTCCTGCAGCTTAGAGACTGGCCAGCAGCTGGAACATGTCTCCGGGCAGCCAGGCTCTATTTGAGGCAGCATGCACTGCCTCTATATGCACTGCCCTGCATTTTTTTTTTGAGCCCTGGATCTCCTTGCAGCATGGGAAATCCCTGAATGTGCAACGTGTGGCACACTGTCCCCAAACTGATGCTGGCTTGGCATTGAGGCCAAAAGAGCTGATGCCTGAATGGCAGCAGTTGGAGACTTTGGCACAAATACCACAGATCTTCCTTCTCAATGACCTCTTCTTGCCCTTTATTGAACTATGGTCCCATGGGTATGGCACCAATACCTGGGATACGTTCTACAGACTTTGGCTTGGTGGACCTCCTCTTCCCAGGGAGAAATGAAATTTTCCATCTGCCCATAAACCAAGCGTTTGTCCAGGACCTGCCCTTTCCTGAAGGAAAAATGACATCTGCTTCCCTTGTCACTTAAGAGCATGAGACCATCACATGAAGCACAGGGTCTAAGAAGCATTCCCCTCAATTGGAACAGCCACATAAAATACAATTATGAGTGAATAATTTCTTCACTGAATAAGAAATCTGAAGCTCAAGAAAAATAGCAGGCTGGACACTCATCGGGTTACATCTTGTTGCTACAGGTGGGAAGAATGATTTTACAGGGTCATGGTTGCTCCATTCTTTAGGCAGGTCACACTGGAGCATAACACATCAAAGCACATATGTGGCCCTAGCTATTCAAGAAGACTCCAAGCACGCAAGGGCCACATAGTCAAATCTATGCTGACATAACTTTGAAAAAGTAGCTACCATGATTCTCATCTAATTATGTAGCTACAGGAGATAGAGCTCAAAAGGAGAAGAATATTTGGTATTCTGAGACTGGTGAAAAACATCCCAAGGAGTTGCCAGCCAGGGCCTCAAAGATGCTAAGGATGCTGCCTTCCAGAGGTGCAGAGCACCCCAAACTACAATGGAAGTCAGAGTCCTCCATCTGTTTCTTGGTCTCAAAAAAATGTGGATAAAGCTGCATGGATAAGGGACCTTGAGCTTCAACTATCTGCCAATGTCTTTGAGCGCCTTAGATGAGAGGTGCTATAGCTATGTAAAGTACCATTTATCTGCATCAGTGACCTCCTGTGCAGCTTGTTGCATTTACAGGCCCCAAGAGCTGGAATCCAGGAATGGTTGATACTGAGGCACTTGAAAGCAGAGAGGTTAAATATGCCAGCAAGTCTTCAAGCCCAGACACTCCCTCAGAAAGAACATGAGTCTAGGGAGCTGTAAAGCTCTTCATACATACTGTCACCAGCAGCCAGGGAGGGCCACAGATTGCATACAAATCCTTGAGCTGTCTGCCATTCTCACTTGCTTGTGAATACCCAGGGTTAGTTCAGAACAGATAAGAGCTAGTTTGGGCTGTGAACTCCTCACTCCAACAGTGAATCATCCTGTTTGTCTAGCAGGATAAATGCTAGTGATGGTTGGCAGGTGTTCAGTTCTGCTGGTGGAAAAAATCCCATCATTTTATGGTGACCTGAACAGGAAGGGGGGAAAAAAAATAAAGCAAACAAACAGAACCTATGCTTTTTGTATTTTTTAAACTTTTCTGATGCATCAAAAAGGCTAAACTAGTTTCCCTCCTCTTTCTTTTTTCTCTCTCATGAGACTGAAATCTAATTAGGAAAAGGATTTTTAGCTAGTGTGCTTCAAAATTCTGGGAAGTTTGTGTACTGGGTGCTAATGTAGACAGGGAAAAACTTTAGGCACACGCTTAGAAGAAACTCTTTGTGAAAGGTTCAGCAATAACTAAGCAAGCTCCTATTTCAATTCCTCCAGTGAGGATAGGGGGAAGAGAGACCAGATCTGAGACAGGTAAGGTTAATGAACAGGTAACTTGAGAAAATTTCAGATGTGCATAAAGTAACATGAGGAAAGAAAAGACATTTTTGCTCAATAGGACATGTGTAAAATTGCTGAGTTTAGGACTAGAGCCACATTTCCCTTTGTCCACAGCTAACAATCAAGCCTGGAACCCTAAGCTCAAAATCACAACTGTGGAGTTGTGCTTTGTTTTTGGGGTTTTGTTTTGTTTTTAATATTCGCCAAAAAACAGAAAAATATATGCATGTGTGTATGTATATACATACATAACTAACCTCCTCTCTTCTTTACAGGAGTTCTGGTACTATTCCAGAAAGACTCTCACTGTTCCTTTTTAAATTTGGTCTGGGGACTGCAAAAGAAAGCTCTGGACCTTGATCTACTAAGACAGGGCATCCTGACTCTATGACAATCTTTGATCATCTCACAGGAGCAGCACACATTCATGAACAGAGGCCTTTATGGTGCTTTCAAGTAAAAGTTGATGCCAAGGCTGCGTGTTGGCTCACAGGAAGCCTTGAAGGGGTGGCAGTAGTTTGTTGGTTCAAAAAGTCCAAGAACCTCTGCACTAGATTATCACAACAGTTCTTTCTGGCCTGTTTTAATTGAAATATTTGAGCATGGGCCTCTTTTTTTCTGCTCAGAGATCCAGCCCATTTCACTTTTGCATGTTCCTGTGCTCCAGTAAAAACTCCTGCTGACAAAGCCCTCGACAGGGAACTAGCTATTCTCCTACTCAAGGTGTAGCTGAAATGAACATTAAAGTAAACAAGATACCATTCAAATCCTTTCCTGATGTTTCCCTGGGCATAATTCATAACATCAAACAAAATTAGGGGCTGGACTGCTCTGGCCACAGAAGGAGGTAGAAGGACACATGCTGAAAGCCAGCATCATCATTTATACTTAAGATGTGCCCTTTATATTTAAATCTTTAACAGGGAAGGATACCTGTTGCTGTGGCATCTGAACCGCCACATTGACAGAGTGACTCACAAACGGTGTTCACACTAGTTCTGTGATGCCAAGGCCTGAGAAAGCAGGATAGCTGCTTTCCATGTGCTAAATGGAACCACAATAGGGGCAGTCAGACTGTCCATAGGACAGAGTTCCAAGGGGACAGGCATCCAGGGACACAGTGCCACTGAGCAATTGTGTAACTCCACAAATGAAAAGGGCGAGCGTCACAGCATGCACCAGCTCCCGGGATGTATGAAGAGTCATACTGCTTCTCTGAGCTGGCATCTGGAGCAGTTGGGTCTGCAGGGCTGGCATAAACCAGTGGTTCTCAACTAGGGTGCTGTGCCACCCTGGGAGTGCCTTGAGATCCCCTCAGGGTGCTATACAATGTAAGCATCGCTGTGTGTGCAAATAGGGCTCACAATAAGCCCAGAGATCTCAAACACAAATCCATAGCATTACAAACATTCTGACCTATTGTGGGCTTCCTGAGTTCTCTGCAATGGAAATGTTATATTATTTTTTCTTAGTCAATAAACAAATGAAAACTAAGAGCTGGCATTTCCAAGGGGTGCCTCGATTCTAAACAGAGGTGGCTTCGCATCTAAGATGGAGAACCATCGGCATAAATAATACCTAAAATTGCACTGTAACATGCAGCACTTAGCATTCCAGTATTGTGAGCTGATCACAACCCACTCCACCCGTGAGGCAAGCAGATATTGCTTATGTGTCCCACACTCAGCAGCAGTAGCTATGTGCAGAGCACAGTCCATCAAGCCAGCTTGCGGGGAGTGGGACTGGAGGGAAAGCTAACGAAAAAGGTGATGGTCTGGGCCAGTGAGAAAAGTAAGCCATGACGGAGAGCTGCCAGTGCACACTAACACAGGGGCGGGCAATTATTTTGGGTGGAGGGCCGCTTACTGAGTTTTGGCAAGCCATCGAGGGCCACATGATAGGCAGCCAGGGGCAGATAAATATTAATTTTCTAAGTTTTTTTAGGGGCCCTGCAGGCCAGATAGAATGGCCTGGCGGGCCACATCCGGCCCCCGGGCCACATTTTGCCCAACCCTGCGCTAACAGCACCTACACTGGAAATTAAGCCATAGTAACTAGTGCTCTGTAAATTCACTCTATTGCTTACTTCTACATAAGCCCAAAGAAGGGAAGACAGAAGGGAAGCAATGCAGAAAACCATTGCTTTGAGATGCTCCAAGCTATCTGATCTTTTTTCTTCAGAGGTTTCTTCAAAGTGACCAGCACTCAAGTGGATGCAATAGCAAACAACCTGCACTTTGCCCTGACATGCAAGAGGCTTTGAGACTCTGGGAAAACCTCAGAGAAGGGCATCTATCTGATTTCTTCCCTTCCTAGACAATGCTCTTTTTCTCTCTCCATCCCCTGAATTTTTAAAGGAGATGAGTCTAAGAGCAGCAATCACAACTCTGAACAGAGGGGCTGGCAGATGCCCTTTCTAATGAGAAGTACTTTGGTGTTTGAGCCTAAAGCACTTTGGGGTTAGAAGAGAAGCCTGTTGACCTCTCTGACAAGGACCTCCTCTCACTGAATCCCCCTAGTCCTTTGGTTTCTCTTACAAAATAATTTACATATGGACCATCACTCTTTAGGCACCATCTGGCATGGCTGTCACTGGGAGACATCACTGTCTTGCATGAAGGGCAATCTTTAAAACATTTGTTTGCAGTTCTCAAGACTGGTTTCTGTACTAGAGGAAGCCCTCAGGCAAAACAAAAAAGTAAAAGGAAAAATGAATGCTATAAAAATCACTAATAATATACTCATCTCTTTATAAATATCTGCAAAACAAGGTGTGAATACTACAGTGGATGAAGAGGCTTGAACACTTCGGGTTCCCACTCAGCCACATGTGGTGACATGAAACTGAGAAGGGGGCTCCATTCAGGCACACAAGAGACAGCCCAAGTGCAAGCTCAGTCCCCAATGGATGTTAGTGCCCAAAAAAACCCCCAGCTGAAATGTTAGGCTGATGCCTCAATAAATAAAGGTAAAGTCTCAAGGAGAAAGAAAACTTAAAGATACTGGAATAAAAACAACCCATGTGTTATCTGCATGAAGCTACAGGCAGTTTGAAACAATAGCTCAGACATGTAAACTACCCCTCAAATTCAGTACTGTAGTTTCGCAAATCTGTTTGAGGACTGCTCAAGACACTATCTAAAGATGCCATTCAGCTGGTTGGCTCAGCTTCCGAATAAGGTCTAGGTGATGCACCAAGTAACAATGCAAGGTAGGATCCCATTGCCCTGCTACCTAATGCCTCTTTATGTCTACTGGCCCCAGCTCAAGAAAACCCTTCAGCACACACTGAAGCACCATCCTAAACAGCACTCCATGAAACTGCATAATTACATGTAATGGGGCAAAGAGGACAAGTGATTTTTGCCTAGTTTAAATCACTGAAATGATTAACCATTTAGCTACTTGCAGTTTCATAAGGGTGCGTCTCATTGCGCACCCAACAGCATCCAGCACCTTCCTTGCTTCCAAAACTAGAAAGAGAAAAATAACATTGAAGGAGCAAAGCTTAACCCTTTCCATTTTTAACACAGATGCTGGGCCCAGCATGGTGCTCACAATTCTGCAAGCTGCCTTTGGCATTTACATTGGTAACAAATGGAACCAGTGACACAGCAGGATTACTGACAGGCAACAAAGCACTTCCTCCGACATCGTGTGAGTTTTTGCAGGGATCCTGGTTTGTTTAAAAACAATCGTGAATTCCTTGATAAAAACCAAAAATTCTCTGATTAAACCCCTCCAAATCCACAATTAAAATGAAACACTACTATATTGATCTCTATCTACATCAATTGAACACATTTTATTGATATATTTACAATTTTAAAGCAATTTGGAAGCCTACCAGTACCTCAATCACTTTAAGTTACATTCTAAATACCTATGCATTTCGGCACTTAATTTTGGACTTTTTTCATGGAAAAAAAATCAGACCTCCCCCTGCCCCCTTTGCTCACTAGGATGTGGGGTCTGGCTGTGAGTGACCCCCAGCATTGCTGTGGCACTGAGCAGCCCTGATATGCCAGTGCCTTGCCCATGCCATTGCCCCTCCCAAGCCACAGCCCCTCAGCCCTGCTGGTGCCCTTCACTCCCTACCTGCAGCCCCCCTGGGGTGAGCCCCAGCCCTGCTCAACTCTCTCCCTCACCATGGGTGCCTCAATTCCCCCCCCCCCCCCCCGGACTTACCTGTGGGAGCTGTTCTCCAGGCTGCTACATGCATGTGTACACATGCACATGTACATGGCACCCTGTACTGATCACCCTCCTCTGGCCGCCCACCCCCCTGACCCTTTGCAGGTAGGAACTCTGCCAGCCTGCAATGGGAAACCCGTTGTTTCTTGTATTTTTCTCCTTAAAAGGAGAAAATCTGGGTTTTATTTCAGTTTTCCATGGAACACCTGGATCACTGGTGATATGCAGGCACCCAGTGAAGAGGGGGATGGAGAGAGGCAGGTGAGAGTTGGAACAGCAAAGAGATTGAAGAGAAAGAGTGGTTTGAAATTCTCCCAATGCACGAAGCTGTACCATGCGACTTTTTACTGAAGAAGTTAATGGTTGAATTAGAAGAGATAACTGGGGAACCATTCACTCGTGCTGAATTCAGCACATTTCAATAAGCAGTTGCCAGTCAATTTAATGGGAATCCAGCATCTGGCAGCTTTGAAAATCCCAGCCTTGATTTTTCAAAGACAGTGAGAACTATACCTAGCTTATGAAAGAAATAGCTACCATTCTGCAGATCCAGTCACATGGGTGGGAAGGGAAGGGAAGGGAAGGGAAGGGGTCCAAGCCTGTCTACAAAACTTTCGAATAAAAGAAAGCAAGAAGGTTTGAAAACAGGAAGGAGCAGTATCCCCAAATGAGGAGAGAAAAGATTTTTCTTCTCTCAACACTGTATTAGGAAGTACTGGAGGTATGTATTGCATAAAACGATGAACCTACTTATGAAAAAATGTAAAATTAATGAGCTGTCTAAATAAGGTAGTACAGAGTGCATATAAATAGGCTCCTGATACACTCTGCCTTCAGCCTGGTTTCAACACATGCAGTGGCACGCAACCATATCCTACTAACGCACTTTCAAGGGTGCCTCATTGCTATATTTAAATATATGGTCTTAACCATTGCACTGCTGATCATTTCCTATTTTCAGCCAGGTATTGTGCTTATTCATTGTCATTAGATACTGGGACAGATTCTGGAATGTGAAGGCAAGTGGTGCTAGATTGGGAAAGAGGATTTTTACATCCTTTCCTGAAGGGAAGAGTCTAACATCACCTCTACCCCAGACAAAAAGGAAATAAACAAGGAGTAGGATTAAAGTTAAGAAGCTTAAAACTGACTCCCAGGTACATCCCACCTTTTTCCAGCGGTTAACTGTTCCATGCTGTTTCTTTCAATTAGCAAACAACCTCAACAGATGCATACTGCACACTCAAAATTTGGCTCTGCTTCCAAACAACAAGGTGTTATGTACCAGGCCCACCATCTACTTCCATTCTCAAGTAAACTATAGCTCTCAATCTCCTTTATTTTTAAAATTTGCCTGAATTTGCTGGGAAAGAAAAAAAAGTCACTCTGCTGCCCCATATGCTGCAAAAAGCGGGGGCTCTGCTGTAGAAGTTGTTTAATTTTGCTAGAGTACAAAAGGCTGTGAATGTAGCATGTAACCTATAAGTGTAACATTTAAAGCATATTATTACTAATAGAACATGGTAAAGCAAAAAAAAAAATTAAGAAAAAATGATACTGTAGAAAAATGGGATGAAATGCACTGAAATTTAATTTTTAAAACGTCCAGGTACAAAGCAGAATTGTACACTTATTTTACATTACAACAAGCCTTGTCAAGTGTGGAACACTCAATTATCCCAACAAAAGCCCAATGAAAAATTCTTATCCGCTCCCAGTGCCATTATGATAAGAATTCCCTTGCAGAACACACCGTGTTGCCCACTTTAAAATTAGTGCTTGCCCTTGTACTCTTTCCATGCCACAATGGTTCAGCTGCAATTAGTACAAGTGTGACTATAATTCCCTCACTAGATAGGAGATGGAGTTGCTGTGGTGGGGTATGATCTTCAAGGGTGTCTCAGCTCTGGAGTTCACTTCCCTGCTTGAACAGTGCTCTTATTTATTTGGCACTGCCAAACCCATCTCTTCACTAAAAGATTGTAGCATGAGTTTCTGGGTGGGTGGGGTGCAGTGCCTGACTGGGGAATTTTATTATTTAGGTAGGTGTTTATAACGCCAAATGAAGGACCACAGCATGCTGGAAACTATTCAATTACAGCAAAACTTTAAACATACGGAGGTTTCATACTTTGAATTTAAGAAACTAGGAAGGACCATCGTCTGAACTCTTGTACATTTTAAGGCCATTACACTGCAGTTCCTTATCCTTAGTGAGTCCCACTTGGCTAAATCCATCTTTCCGAAAAGCATCCAGTCTCGATTTGAAGAAATCAAGAGATGAAGGTGCCAACAACCTTTATACACATTGACTTTATACGCTCAAGAGATTAAATCCTGGGAAGCGTTACTATAAAATTAGAGTAACTGCAATTTATGCAGTCTACAGGTACCAGCATGTATTAGACAATTATCATAGTAAAGATGTTGACTCTCACCTACCTCTAAATAGGCGAGTTATGGCTCGGTAGCTAGCCTTAGTTTTGTAAAATACCCAACGACCTTATGGCTGAACTTGTATATCCATGTTGCTTGTGTTCAAAAATAGTCTGTGCCATTATGTAATAGTGCCTCAGCCATACAAAGTGCACCTTGGAGGGCAGAGGGAAATACACACAGGGAAATATCAGCAGCACATTCAGTCATAGATTTCAGATAACCTTTTGTGCTAATAGTAGAAAGAAAGGTATAACCAGGTTGTCTGGTTCCCCAACACGGTAGCAGAATTAAAGCAGGGGAAGGGGAAACATCTACATTACAAACAGCAAGACAAATTGGGTTAAGGCACAACCACCACAGTGGCCATGCCCACTAATACCTCTAATCCCTACAGGCTTAGAGGCTGTGCAAAGCTTCAGTCACTGATTCGATTCGGCAATAATTCCCCGATTTTGTGTCCAAACCTCCGAATCTGAATGGGAAAATCCTTTCATCTCTCCGAACTGAATCAGAGATTCGACGATTCAGACAGACACAGCTTTATATGTTTTTTTCTACATACCTCAGGGTACTACGTGGCTCGTGAATACTGAAATGGTGGTGTGCCCCACCCCCAGCTCAGCAACTGGTGCCTCCTGGGTCTGGGGGGGCACCTGGGGTCCCCTGACAGCTGATTGCTAAACTGGGGGACAGGGGGGTCCCCCATGTACTTGGCAGCAGACCCAGAAGTACTTCTGGGTCCACCACCAAGCACATAAGTCTCCCCCCGCCCCGCCTTGTGGGATGCTCCTTCCGCCCCACCATCTTAGCGTTCACGAGCCATGCCTGGTACCTCGACGCATGTAGAAAAAACATTTAAAGCTGTGTCTATGGCCAAATTGCCGATTCCCCGAATCGGCATCGAATCTTCAGATTCGGATTTGGCCGAATAGAGTTGGGACAGTGATCCGAATCAATGAATCGAATCACTGTCTCCCGATTCAGGCCGAATCGGCATCTAATACAGCCCACTCTGCACACCCCTGCTATTCATGTGCTCAGTTTTACTCGTGTAAACCATCACATTGAACTTGATAGACTAACTCCCATTCATAAACAAGTGCCTAGCTTTGCAGGAATGAGGCTTAATTCTTGTTGTATGTTGACAGATGTTAAAGTTTAGAGTTGGCACTATCACTTTCTGTTCACCACCACCTTTAAAAGCTGCCTCTGTATCACAGGTTAAGTAATGATACAAAAAACTCATGCTACATGACTACTTTGACTATATATGCTAATAGTACAGACACTACCACAAAAGTTTAACTTCCCAGACTCCAAAGCTATTGTGGATGTATCCATGAATAAACCTGTTTGATAAAATTACAAAGCAAGCACTACCTAACCATTTCTCTTGCTCAAAGGAAAGCATATATGCACCTTCTATAAATATTAACAGAATTGCTTCAAATTATTTTCTCAATGTTTATCCTCTTAAGCATCAAAAAGGCACATTTGCTTCCTCGTACCCAATTCATTTTCTTTGTTCAAACCATAGGACTATGGTGTTGCCACCTCGTCTTCTTCTGTAGGGTCACAACCAAGAGCTCCCATCCTGCTGTTTCCAAATTGGTTTCCTCCTTTCCTTCTTCCTGTGTACACCCAGCTGAGAAAACCACTAGTACTGAAACAATAATCTAGCTACTCTATGTAGAATGCATCTATGATTCACTCATGTAGAGCAGGCCTGCAGTGTCAAGACAACAGACTAAAATAGATTAATTGGAAGTCAGCTGTATATATCTTATTTTGAGCACTCCTCAGGGGGACATTAAATCCCAGAGTTTAGAGTTATTACTCAAGAATTATTTCTCAAATTTTGCATTTGCTACATAGGAACAATTTGTGAACCATGACATTATTTCTAGCACAATGGAGAGATCACAGGAGTTGCTTTTCAAACTGGAGATTTCTGGCCTTCAAGATCATTGCCCCAGAAGAATCTTTCTTCTATTCCAGTCAGACAGATTAATTTCTTTAAGTTCCCATCTCCGATGCCACACTGTTGATCGACAAATATTACATCCTTATCTGATGAGAGTGCAATACTTTATACAAAGGTCCCTTAAGACAAGCAGCACAAGTCTGATGGCATCCAGCTCCAAGGATTTTGAGTGATCACCATATTTGGTGCACTGTGCTCCCAAACTGACAGGCCAACATCAGTAAGCCCTCAAGACTTGGACTGCTTCAGAAGGAGACTGAGTGAGGTTCAAGACCACTGGAAAGATGCTGGGCTCAGCACTGAAAGGTGAACCTTTAAAACTAGATTTTCCTGGTGTCTTCACAAAATGCTTGATCTAGGTTGCTATGCTTACACATCATGAGTGCAGACCACTTAGTTTACTTTGAGTTAAAACATTTTTCCTACCTTTACTGTCAATAGAAAGCATTTCCTTTTGTGAAAGGGACACCTGTTAAGTGCACTTCTGGGCTGGAACAAATATGCTATTGCTCCATTTCCAGCCCTGGTTAAAAAACATCAACAATAACTTGGGTTCCAACTCTTCCCAGCCAGTCATCTGAATGCAACCCCCCCCAAACAGAGAAACCCAGTTTCCTAAGGGAAGCCTCTTTCTTAAATATTAACTGACCTCACAGAATATTCTTAGTGTACACCAAAGTTTCTCGTTTCATGAGGATTCAGGTGCTTGTGATTCCATAGCAGGATTCATTTTCACCTTCTCCAAGGGCTAATACCAGGAACACAGTAGTAGGGAATCCTGGTTCATTAAAAGGTCTCCAGTTTCCACAAGGGAGATTTAATGCCAAGTGTTTTCCCAGAGCAGAAGGGAGGGACGGACGAAGGGGGCCAGCATTAAGGAGATTTAACATGTACCTGTGCAAATTCAAAGTGCACAAAGCAAACGATCCACTGAATGCATGTGCATCATAGAACCAAAAGAGGCCTTCTACCACAAGAGGCACCTCCCTCCAGAAATTGACACAAACAGCCCCATTAGACTCCAGTTTAGACAAGGCACATTTTGAATTTACTACGAGAACTATAAAATTAAGTTAGTCTGACCATAAAAAGGAGATTGAGGCCAGTACATAAAGTTGATAGTAAAAGCTTCTTGTTAGAGAGAATAAAAGAACATGAAACCCCCTTAAGACGGTCACAAAATATGGTCTGGTGCTCCTTAGGCAGTCAGAAGGACTGTTCTGGGCACCAGCAAGGGCAAGGTTGCTTAACTTGTAATGTGCTGCAAGCAAACAAAACACAAACCCTCCCCCCCCCCCAACCAAACAAAACCCCGAACGAAAAAAAAAAGCATTGCAGCGTTTACTTTTTTGGTAGAAGACCACAGCTAAGTTGTGATGGCTGCTGCTTCCACCAGTCTCAGCTCCAGTCCTTTCCTTTCAGGGAGAAAAGCACAGAGCTTGCAGCTGGTGGACAGTCTACAGCAGGTCTATGCTGCACAGGCCTCAATGTAGTGGCTGGATAGACCAGCTACTTAGACTATTTAATTTTTTGCGCTGCCAGCCAGATATAGGGGGGCAGGATGCTCAGAAAACCAAGATTAGGGCTAGTGGTGAGTTGAAATGAGCAGCTGGTCAAAAATAAGTAGATTAAAGAGAACAAGGGAGACAGAGACAGTTTAAAAATAAGGAAGAGAAGACAGAAGTTAAGCAAAAGAAGGAATCAAGCCAGGAGTAAGTTTACATGGAATTATTTAATACAGACTAGTTGCAAGATACTACAATAATGCACACAGATGTTAGAGCATATCTATTCGCATAGACTTCCCAATCTAATGTGTGGGGAACAATACTGACCATCTCCTACTGCCTCTGTGGCTGCAATTACGTGTGCTAGTTTTGGCCTTTATGTCTGGAGTGCTCAAGACTGGTGGGTGGAAGAAAACCTATCTTGGTACATGTTCCCTTAAGAATAATCTTAGATCCCTCCTACCCCTTCTCCCCCTTGGGCAAATGCCTAGCCCTTGCCCCTGAAAATGAGTCACAATTTTGTAGATTTCTCAGAAGCAGACACTTCAGGGTGGCTTCATCTACCATTCAGCTATGAAGAGGTCAGGCTACACAGAAAGCAAGCCAAGGAAAGGAAGGGAGCAATTCTGATTAAAACTAGAGGCAGGGGTCCAGCTGATTTAGAAAAATGTGCAAGGCATAGGGTAGAGCATCCTATGCTGAACTAGCTAACTAGAATGAAATGCTTCAGGGTAGCTGGTTTAAGAAAGAACTGGGAGGAGGGAAGATGAGCTCTGTCATCCACAATTTGAAAGTTATTGAATTTAGGACATCTCAGAATAAAATAAGAAAGTTTTCATGTTCTGCTGGGGCAAGAGGTCACAGCCACGGCCTAAGCTAGAGGGGCTTTTCAGGCTGCAATGGAATTGTAGAGCATGTTTACCAGAAGTGATAGCAAAGTATGCGCCATGTCACTCAAGCTATTAACAGCAAAATAACATTTTGACATATTCCTCACTGGCTTTTAGCAGAAGACACACATTTTTCTACTGCACCTCCCACATACCACTGTGCTGGTCCAGGTAACAAGAGCTGGAGTGGCTCATGGGAAGTGCCTATTGGAGAAAACAAGGAAAGCTGCTTTAACAGAGATATATTTCCCATTTTACTTCCTGAAGGGCTTCAATGCATTCACCAGATCAGCAGAATAGCAAGTCAGACAGGCACTCCTAGAGCCATTTCACTGCCACTGCACAGCAATTTGATGAACAGGATAGGTCAGGAAAAGCAGTAGAAACCAGCGCATTTCTGTGACTGGCTACAGACTGAGAACTAGAAAAGACTGCTGCTGGGCCAATACCAGCAAAGGAGAAAATGTAAAGGAAATGGGTAACACTATGCTGGATGCAAGGTAAGAACAGAAATACACAGTTAAAAAGACACTTATGGTTCAACACTTGACTACCATGAACAGCAGGCTCAACTAAGCAGTCAGTAAAGACACAAACATGCAGCTCATTTTAGAGTCAGTCTAGCTTCAATGCTATAGCTGTTACCTGTTCAGTTACTGAAGGGATGCTGTGGTGCATCCCAACTTCAGAACAACATGGAAGACATCAACTACAGTACTTGTATGCAAATCAGAACCAAGTTCCCAATAATATCTTGAGCCATAAATTTCATTCTGTTAACCTCATAGTAACTTGGCATGCAAATATACAAGATCTTATTAGATCAAGTCTTTCAAGAACAAACCCGTTTGAAAAGGTACAAGTGTAAGGCAGCCCCTCAATAAAAAATGCCAGTTTGTTCTATGATAAGCATGCCAGATTCAACATCAATCATCATTGCAGTCATTTAATGTTAGATAAAAGCTGGTGGAGCTCTTCCGTTATACAAGATTTCATAATCCCACAAGACACGTATGGCATAGGTTTATGCAGGAGTGACAGAATAAAACAACAGCAATAGTAACTTCTGAAGATTTAGTCAAGATTACACAAAATACATAGTTAAAATACAGGTAAATATTTGCAGATAATTCCAGTAGCCTAAGGAAACATTGTTGTATTAGGACAGTTCAGTAAATCTTAAAACTATCTGCCATTCCATTTGCTTTACTGCAGCTTATTTTACTTCAAATAAAAACTCAACACAGGTATATTTAAGTGGTTCATTCTATCACCAAGTAGGCCAGAGTTTTCAATCAAGTCTAAAGACCTTAATAAGACCAAGTTTTATTTATTAAAAAATAAAACAAATAGAAAAACAAAAAATAGTTAGTACCCAACAAACAGAATCAGAAATGTTGGATGTCAATTGCTTTCAAACCTTGTGAACCACAGTATGAATACGCACAATTATATTGAACAAAACTAGGTTTGTTTGTTTTTTTTAACCGAACTCATAGAATGTTTTGGCTCGGCAGGAATCGTAAAAAAACCCCAAAACTTTCAACTATCAAGGCAAGCTCCAAGTTACAAGGCAATATCAAAAAGCAGCAAGGAGTCCAGACTATAACTTCTTTCACCATTTCAGGTTAGTAATGCTGCCTATAAGAATGTGTGATCTTGGGTCCCAGGAGATTAAAAGCCTTTCACTTCACCTTAAAAACACAGCAGACATTTTAGTGAAAGTGTGGGTATACCATACACAACACCTGGAATTACATGGAAGTTTAAACACTGCCATGACTTTGCCAGTTTCTGGCTCATGGCTTACTTATCTACTTCCCTCTTACCTAGGCCAGAAGATGGCTGCACCTTTCCAGTTACTCTGATGGTCCAAGAATATCACCAACCCAAAACTCCATCTATACAACAGCGTCCTTTTGTCTTTCCATCTCGTTTTTCGTTAGGGTATTGCTCCACTTCTGACTCATTGTTTGCTTTGGTCCAGAATTAAGTTTGCTTACAAAGGCATAGCAAGCAGCGTTTGGCTCCCTCAGCAGCAGCAGTGGCTGCCAAATCGTACAGCCATCTCTGCCTCCCTCTACTCCCAAAATTAGTGCTCAGAGCTGGTGCCCCAATCTCTCATGTTATATTACTATTGCTTACTATATGGCCACATAAAATTGAGCTATCTATCCTACTTCCCTTCACTTAAGGCAGTTCATGAAGAGTTTAGGGCCATGTCTAGAAGACAAACTTACTGGGCCACTGCCATTCAGTGACAATTTAATTGCTTCCACATGAATGCAGTTATATCGTTTCCTGTTTAAAAAGAAGTCTATGGAGAGCAGCCTGGCAAACCTAAGAGTGTTGCTACCTGACACAGTAAGTTTGTGGTCTATACTAAGCTATCCAGAATAGCTTCACTCCAAAATGAAGTTATTAGAAAGCAATTAATCATGTCAAGCTACACTTATTTTAGTAAAGACTAACACACTATTGCACTGCCAACTATTAGTAACAGCCCCTCCACTTGAATGCTTCAATAGAGTTAGAAGTGGGTTTTCTGTTAGTTTGACTTTTTTTTTTTTTTTTAAAGGCTTGGTCAGGCTTGTTAGACATTCCCACAGACCAGGACAAGTTTGGAGTTAGATTTCTATAGCTTTCTGGCCTCCTGTACCTAAAACTCACCACTGAAGCATAAGTTATTTGTTTCCAGTTGTATGTGGCAGTGTCTTACTGATGAGTAAACAAGCCACACTTCAGTTGGTAGGTGAATCTGAGGAATGAATTCACTGGCCTACTGCCTGGTTTGAGTCAGTAATGCTGTCCCATAAACAGTTGGGCAATTACGTAATTATATAGTTCTCGTTTGATATTTCAGTACAATAGTAACTTTGCATAATCACACGTACTTTTTCCAAAATGTTTTTGGTATTCTATCATTGTCACCTGTCCAAGATATTGTCATACAGTTCTTTGCAAGTGAAACTCTGCTCCACTGTTTCAGGGCCACTTTCAGCAGAACACACTGCTTCCTCCCTACATGGTAGTTATAAGAAAAGCAAGTCTGCCAAGTTTAAACAGCAATGTATGTGCTGGTTACCAAGACCTGTTTGTATATGCAATTTTTACTTGCTATGCAGAAAACCTCAGAAGTTTGCTAAGATTTATATTAAGAAATGCATAAATAAGAACATTTGAGAGATGAAACAAGTGGAACAAATTTAGACTAAAAGCAGTGGACATTTATTCCGCACTTGTGCAAGAGTGTAAAGATGAATATGAAAATGGACGGGACAGATCCTTGTGGCTGGAGGCTACAGCCTCTCCTTCATTGTTGATGGCTCTCTTTACAATCATACTAAAGGAGATAAACCTGCAGACTCACCTACTTCACATGAATGGTGTGGGCAAAATACACTTGTTTACAAAGAAAATTTTCAAACAACATTTTCACTAGAGATTTAAGTGAAGACTGTTCAAAAGACACATACAAGTACAATTTAAAACAGTATGAACATTTGCAAATGTTTAGTGCAAAGTAATCATGTAAAAGCTACATTTCATGAAAAGTTTATGAAAGTTTGTGCTGATGTGTGTTTGGTAATTTTTACCCTTTTACATCCATTACTTTAGTTACATAAGTAAGGTTTCACTTACCTACAGTACATATGCATTGTGTTAAGTCCCATGCAAGTGGGAATAATACCATCAGGCTTGGTAAAATGTTGCTCAGATTCTCATTAAAGTAAACTGCTTATTTGGTTTTAACAGTCAAGTTCCTGGCACACTACACATCCTGATTTCACATAAGTGCTTTAAGCTTATATTTTATCTTGTTCAGATGCATAGCCTTTTGAGATATGAACCAAACTGCTTCATGATTCTGAAATGCAACTGTTCATGCACGCAGAAGTTTAAGGGACAATCCACCATTAGCTTTAGCCTGTAACAAAGAGTTCTTAAAATTAAAAGCCTATTCACACAAAGTTATATGTAATGACTGTAGTAATCAGTTTATTACACAGATTAATCATTTTTTAACGTACAAGCTCCAGGGGAGCAGTTGGGTCTTTAAATATACACAAGTTTTCTGTCAAATGAATTTTTACCCTTACATCCAGAAAGACCTAAGCAGTTAAAAAAAACTTAAGAAAAAAAATAAAGAGCTATTAGCTATGTATTAACTGAGAAACCACATACAAACCAAAAAAGTATGAGGAAGGGAAGAGAAGAGTTGAAACAAATCAACATCCACTTGATGCACTAATAGCTCCAATCCATTTAAACGATGACCAGTTAAACTTAGACCTTAAACACAGGATGTGGGTACAGTTTAATCTTGTTGGTCATAGCATTTACCTAAGATGTAGGTCCTTCAGAATAAAATGAATACAGAAACAGCTTCAAGTTCTTCACCTTGCTTTTCATAACTGTTATGAGTTTAAAAGGATTCCACTTAAAAAAATAAAAAAAATCCTGCCACAGGGAAGTGAAACTACCCCTAGGAGTACATGAAATCCACTAGTCTTCCCCACTGACGCACTGATTTAAACTGAGCAATAAAAAGGAATGCTTTTAGGCTCACAACTAAGTTATGATTGAAGAACTGGCTTTTCACACACACACTTCTTTGCTAGGAGTCAATGTTGGTACGGGGAATACAGTATTTCTATTTTGTTGTTCCAAGTATGTACAACACGCAGCACTGCTGTATCAGGTAAACATGTGCACAGGGGAAGATGAGGCGTGGGCTCATAGAAAGCAGTCAAATGGAAATCAAAAGGACTTTCTCTCTTTCAGAGTTCCCCTATCTTTATTTGTAGAGGTTATCCAATAATTTCTTTAATTACATCGCATACTTCTGAGTCCATTCCCGAGCTATTCTGTTGTACCTGTATGTGTATAAAAAGAGGTTTTGCTTAGCACATCACATACAAAGTCAATTTTTAACTACAGCTCAACACCTGGCACTTAATCCAAATTCTCTACAGCAACATTTGATGCTTCAGTCAAATCTGATGAACAAGTTAGATGCCACACACAAAGCAAAGGCAGAGAGAAATGGTAAATTTTGAATAGAGCTAAAACTGCTGAACAGGGTCTAAAAAGGTCTTTGGGGAACTAAAGGATAGTGTATACTTGAAACAAGGATGTTCTGAAACTTACACATTTTCTACCCACTATATCTTCATGAAAGTCTCATAATGCATATTTTAAAACCCATGGTATTCTTAAGTTTGTGTTTAGAGAAGAAAACAAAACTTGTTTTGTACTTCCTTTCTCCCCAGCAATCATCAAAAATAAGGGAAGTAGAAATAACTTCATGTATATGTTGATATGCAAGATGCTGCCAGATTCAGAACACTAACAAAGCAATCTGAAAAGTTGTATTTTGGCTTCAACTGTTAGGAATGATTATTCTGATGCAGTAAGAGGGCAGGTACAGGTTTTAGCCATGAAAAGTTCTGGCATCCTAAGAAACACCAAGCTCCTTATGTGCCCAAACCCATTGGTTTCTATAAGCAGAACATCTGCTGGTGTAGAAAGATAACTTTCAGAGAAGTTTCAGGACACTATCTTAGGAAAAAATCATGACATCAACATAATGTTTGGGTTTAACATGATCCAAATAGCAAGTCCCATAGTCTCACTTGTCCAGAATTAACAGCATATTTCATATTTGTGACAACAAGGCAGAATGCTTTAAATTACCCCAAGGGACCTTCAACTAACTTTATGATGCAGAATGTCAATACAACTTGTAAGACCACTTCTTTGCAACATAAGCTGCAGTACTTAGGATGATGATACATGCTTGCTTTACTTTTTAGATCAGTGGTGCTCTCAACCTATGGCCTATAGGCTGGATCCAGCCCCAGGGAAGCTGCCAGATTAACCACGGGCTCCGCTCAGATCTGTAAGTTTAGCAGGAGAGCAGCAGCAGCAGCATTAACGACTCTGAGAGCCTGCCAACTAATGTTGCCACTGCCCCCTGCTGCCAAGTTTCTGAACCTTTGGGGAGACCCAGTAGCATCAGGGAGCTGTTGGCTGCTGCCATGTTGATATAAGTACAGAGCTACCCTGTAAGCAAGATGATATGGCCCCACATGTGGACTGACCCCATGGACCACCCCTGCACAACTCATCCAGTCCACTGGGTTGGAAGGGTTGAGCACCACTGATTTAGATGGTTTGAAAAAAAGACAAAAAAAAGCAGCTTTGTTTATAGTACAAGATTCATATTCCAAGAATATGACCTACCTACATTCACTCTGAGGATCCATCATGATTTACAACTATATTTCTTGCCCATATTGCTGACTACTGAATCAGGCAGCTCTGGCCTGCAGACAAGATGCATTCAATTTCCCCAGAACTACTCCTGAATTTCTAGAAATCAAGTAAATATATGGAAACAAGCGTCTAAATTGTTTCACTTTCTTCCCTACTCACAAGATGTACAGAAGTATTGTCCTGAATTTATTTGGTCACAAGTTAGAAACCTACAGATCAATCCAACAGTGGGAATTAGTTTCCAATAGTCATTAAATTGCTCAGAAACAGCTCTCTTTGTTTAAACATTAAGGTTAGTTTAAACATTTGCATCAGTGCAAACATTTTACAATATGCTTCATAAAAGCTTGCAAGTCTTCCACACATCTCTTTACAATTTATTTTCCTTCCTTTGCGTCTTAAAAGTGCATTAAATCACGGATATTTTTGCTTACTTTGTGCAACTATTTCCTCTGTCTAGACCAGTGATTCCCAACCAGAATGCTGGGGCACCTTGGGGTGCCATGAGATCCTTTGAAGGATGCCACAGGAAGTGAGGAGATAATCAAATAAGGGCAGACTCAGGTTCTCCTTGCCTAGATGCTCATCTACCCCGACTGCCTGCTCCCTCTGCAAAGAGGTAAGCCCTCTAATTAAATAAATTAGTGTTTTAAAATGGGATGCCACTCAATTCATAAAAATTAGAGGGGGTCCTCAAGTCTCATGAGGGATGCCTTGAATCTAAAGAAGCTGAGAGCCACTGGTCTAGATACCACTGTGGTAGAATTTAGCCATTTCTCCTTTAATTAGCTATGCAGAATTAAGGCACATACACATTTTAAAGTATTGCCAATGTAATTTAAATTAATATTGCAAAAATGCATACACATTTTGATGCACAATACGTTTAACAAAATTAAGGGTATGATTTTGTCTCAGAATCCAAATAAAACAAGTTCATGACTCATGCACCCAGCAAATCAGTTGGGAGAATGCACAGGGGATCATGTGAGGCATATCAGGGGTGTTAACCTACAGCAGTGTTTTTCTACTTTGAACACTTATGCCCCATGATGGTAAAGTCAGGTGCACTTGTACCTGACCAATGCTTCCTTCACCATTTCCTCTCACAAGTGGCAACTGGTGGTGAAGGGTGGCATGAGGGCAGCTGAAGTAAGAGGTACTGCCAATTGCCTTATGATTCACACATGCCGCCTCTTTCCCACACCATGCACATCTCCATAGTTTGGGAAACGCAAGACTATGTAACACAGGGGCGGGCAAGTCTGGCCTGCAAGCTGGATCCGGTCAGCCAGGAACTCTATTTCCCAGCAGTCCCTGCCCTCATGACTTGGGTTGGTCTCCACAGAGACTCCAGCTGCACCCCGCGGGAAATCTCAAGCTGGGGTCGCCATGGAGACAAGCCTGAGCCGCCAGCAACATGCATGGCAGAGCAGCGCAACGGGCTGCCCCGGAGCCCCTGGGAACTTGGGATGGGGGCAGCTTCCTCTGGAGCCATGGCAAAGCTGAGTTCTGTAGCTTGCACACTCCAGGCAGGGGTGTGCAAGCAGGGGATTGCAGCTTTGTCCCAGCTCCAGACCAGGCTGTCACTACTGCAAGGAGCCAGAGTAGAGCCGCAATCCCCTGCTTGCACGCCCCCGCCTGGAGCATGCACACTACAGACCGCAGCTCTGCCCTGGCTCCGGAGCAAGCTGCCTTCATCCCAAGTTCCCAGTGGCTCCAGAGCAACCCCCTGCGCTGCCAGTGCAGCCAATGCTGGTCTCCATGGTAATCCTAGCTTGAGCTTCCCCTGGCAGGAGCAGCTGGGGTCTCCGTGGAGACTGGCCCAAGCCATCTCTAGGCAGGGGCAGCTGGGAAATGGAGTCTGGCTCCTATATGGATCAGCAATTTTGCCCACCCCTGCTATAAAAGAATGGGAACACTAGCCCTGCAAACTAAAACCTTCAAAAAGTGGTCTCCCAGTAAGGAAATGCACTATGTACAACTGCTTAGCAGTTCTAAGTATGCAGAAAATGTTCTGGGAAGTTTTTCCATGAATGCTGTTCCCTCCTCATCCCTCTGTGAGCTTTACTAACAGTTACCATGAGAAAATTGCCACCTCAATTATAAAAATCACAAGGGTTTAAACCTTGGGGACCAAATTGGAGGTCTTAAGAAAAAGCTAAAAATTTAACAATTTTTGGCTTCCATACTCACTTTTCTCTATCTGTTTTGTAGATCCGTGCAATCTCAGGCACTAAAGGATCATCTGGATTGGGATCACACAACAGAGAACAGATGGACAAAAGTACTAGGGAGAGAAAAACACTGCATTAGAATTTAAGTGCAGCTGTAGGTACCTGTAGGAAATAAAATCTACTTGATTCCTATTTTATTCCTTGAAATTTAGAAGGATTTTTTAACTAAAATGAAAGATACATTAGCATTAGCAAATGGTAAACTCCACATAATTTAATTTATCAAAGTGACTTTAAACAGCAACATTACTGCCACATAAAGAGGCAGACAGCTTTGTAGGATTACACCACTTAAATTTGAATATTATCATGCATGCTAGCTGGAAGCCACTAGAGAAGTTATCCAACAATAATGTCAGATCACCTTTAAAAAAAAAAGCAAAGCAAAACAGATGTCATGCAATAATCTTCTGGATAAGTATTATCCAAATTCTCTCTCAGAAGGAAGTTTCTGTATTTACATTTGAAATTCCAGGTCCCAATTAACCTAGAAGACCATAACAACAAGAGAACTAACGAAAGTGGATAACAAGAATAAAAAAGAAAACCCAAAAAACAGAAGTAAAACAATTGATAGGTTTTTAAGCTCACATGCTCAAATCCATGTTTAACCAATTTTAAACACTAATTAAATTTAAATTTCAATGTTTGAGAAGTTTGATCCTAACTAGATCTGAAAGACAGGTAGTACTTGCTAATGGGACGGTTAATTCCACTCTGAGTTCACATGCACTGGAAAACCCCCCCTCATATTTAGGAAGTAGTACAATCTCCTTGTTTATGGCAAGTATAAAATATTGAGAATAGATTTACACAACTTTTTAAACATGACCTATTTTCCAAGATTTGGCACAACTAAAACATGCAGTAGGCCATCCCCCAGCAAAGCCAGGGATGACCTGACCAAAAAACTGACATTTCTGACATGTCTGAGATAGGGGAAAAAACAGAAGAAAAAAACATCTCTTAAGGCTTTCAGGCTCTTTTTATACATCAGAGAAGCAAACATAGGTACTATTCTAAAAATAATCTTTGGCAGGTGATTTTTTACTACTCTGACACTGAATATACTATGTTTTGACAGAAGCTGGGTAAGTATGAAGATGCATGTTTGTATACTGCTGCCATCTTGTCTTTCATGTCACATTGCCATTCTAGATTAGCACAGTACACACAAGCTACTTTCTGCCCCCTCTGAGTAGTCCAATTACTGTTACTACCAGTTCTGCTCTACTGACACGGTGAATGTAAGGAGCCCCAGTACACATGAGGCCTGCTCTGAAGAAGCCAAGTTAAGTGACAACATTTAGAAGCATTAATAGGTATTCAGTATTTTCCCTGCTTGTGCTCATGTAAGTGCCACTAGCAGTGGAACTTATTTGATAGTAGAAATGCTTAGGAAACCTTAAGCAATTGTGAATTCAGCTTTCGAGTGTAAAGTTAAAATAAGAATTGTCCTATTCAGACTATCTGAAGTTTATTTCACTGCGTTTTGGGATTTTAAATATTTTTAAGGAGGGGGTTATTAAAATACACAGTATTTACTGTCTGTCTCATGCTCTACTAAATGTACCAAAGGAGAAGGGTATGGATTTTGCATGTTAACCTTAGCACAAGTGAAAAAAATAACAGCTTCAAAGGCTAGAGTGAAAAGACAAGTGATCTCATATTTCTGAGCTAAATGCTTTCATTTGGCTTAGGCAAGGAGAGTTGGGCAAAGATAACAGAGCATGAGGTACTTGTACAAGCAAGAGTTAATTCCATTTTCATAAGAGTGCCTTATTTTGAACTACAGTTCCTGGTTTCTAGAGCAACTGTTCTAGGAAGGAACAAGTTTACCAAATGGATAAACTCCTGCTGATCTGGGATCTCTGAATAGGTCAAACTTCTTGTTTTGGGATAAGTAAGCATTCATTTTTCCTCAAACATCTTGTTATCAGTCTATTAAATCAGTTAGCTATTGGGTTATGATACCCATGATCTCTCTAAGGAGAAAGAGTACCAGCTGATTTTTTGTTGAACAGACTATGCTGGGGAAATGTGGAAGGGGAGCATGGAAGAGGACAAAAGCCTTGAACTAGACTAAAGCAGTAACTGACAACAAACAAGGCAATTCGAGAAATAATGGCTTTGCCTGGAGAGAATTTCAGCCCCAAACAGTATCTGTACAGGCAGTTATAGAAGTCTGAAGCCTAGGTGTGGTCATACTTGCTCTAGAAACAATACCACTGATCCAGTACATAGTTTGACAGCAGCCAGAACCAAATATTTCAGAAAAGCAAGCAAGAAGAACCCTGCAGCAGGTAGTTTTGGTAAAGAAAACAAGTTTCCTTACAGGCAGATAGAACCCTTGTCAGCAGAGGCTGGCTTATGTTGTATGATGTGAAAGTTTATCAATGCCAAAGACTCTCTACTCACGTAAACTGTGGACATTATTCCTACCTTAGCAGTCCTTTCTGCATCGTACTAAGCTCATCAGCCTCAATGTCTTTTGGCAAGAAGTTCTACGGACACTCTGCATTAAGTGAAAAATC
The DNA here is from genome assembly GCF_030867095.1 of Alligator mississippiensis. Lineage (NCBI taxonomy): Eukaryota > Metazoa > Chordata > Crocodylia > Alligatoridae > Alligator > Alligator mississippiensis. The sequence goes on from NC_081832.1 coordinate 44,741,511, forward strand.
ATTTTCTTCTCAACAGTTTTAAATGAGCCATATTTCAATTTAACTTAATGTCTCCTTGTTCTTCTATTAATAGAAGTGAAAGGCAATGCCCATTCCATTCTCTTTGCTCCATTTATTGGATGCAAGACCTATTTTTAACCTCTTTCTGAAGTGTACTTTTTTCAAATCTCTACAAGGAAGTTTTTGTAGGCGTCTAACTACTCACTTTCCCTGCACTGCTCTCCCCCCCCAGCTTTTTTTCTGAGGTTTTTTTTTAAGCTAGTGTGACCTGAATGGAATGCAGTATTCTAAAATGAGGTCATACCACTTAGTGTTGGACTGATGCTACCAATATTACTTACACAGTAGATTTAATCCTTTCACTATCTTTCACCCCTTTCTCTAGGGATTTAATACTACTTCCCCCCCCCCTTAACTGCACATCATCTGGGGCTTGCATTCAGGGCTGTTCACAGACATTAAAAAAAGAAAGAAAAAACAGCACTTTAAACTCGGCATGCTCCCAAGCCGAGCCCAGCACAAATCCAGAAGAGGCAACACGTTATTTGGATCTGGTTCATCCAACATCTATACAGATCAGGCACTTCAGTGGGGTTTCGGTGCTTTTTTCCAGTAACTGATGGAATCAGAATCAGCTTTAGATAACAGCACTGAAAAGCCCCGCTGAAACACCCAATCTATATGGATGCTGCAAAGCCAGGTAGAACCAATGTACTGCTTTTTCTAGTAAAGCATGTATTTATTTTTAACATCTGTAAGCAGCCCAGATGCCTACGGTGATGCCCAAACCCCTTCTGCTCCCACTATAGTTTGCCCATTAATTCAGTATACAGCAATGTGTACAATTAAGAGTTCTTTCCCCCTGTGTACTACTTCACTTTTGGCAGACTCATCTGCCATGGTGATGCACATTCAGATAGCTTTGGTCAGAGCTTTCTATAGTTCTTCAGGTTGGCAGGATTTGAGAAGACTAATCAACTGTAAGTTATGCCACCTCATTCTTTCTAGAACTACTTTTGTAGATCACAAATTAATATAAAACACTTTTATGGAATCTCAAGGTATACCAGGGTTAACATTTTTCCTGAGTTAACCCCCCACCCCAAACAATATTCATCCTCAGTTTGAGTCCTCACCAATTTCTAACCCATTCCAGTATTTCGCTTCTCACAGCAAAATAACTTAATATCTTTAAGAGACTGAATTTTCAAATAATATTTTGGTGCATGCTCATAGGGTTAACTAGGAAGAAAGAACTTTCCTTTGCAGAAACCATATTGATTAGTCCCCAAACTAACTTATAGGTTTTATAGTTTTATTTTAGTTAAAACCTCAATCAATTTACATGGCACACATCTTTATTTCTTAGTAGTATCTGTGAATGCTAAGAAAAAACAAAAACACCTCACACATTCTAGTCCCCCAAACAGTGACTATTTTAAGTGAACACATCATATGGTTTGTTAACAACTCATCTACTTCATCTCTGAAGTATACAAACCAGTTCTGGTTACTTATGCTTTAGTTGTTTCAGCACTAATTCCCAATACAGAATTTCCCACTTTAGGTAATAAATCTCTCCAACTTTTGACCAGATTAAAGTAGTCAGTTGGCTTCTCTATGGCATCCTTATATTTAGTTACTCCTTCTAATCTCTGGTGAGCCAGACTACCTCCTAGTTCTTTTCCAGGTTTCCTGCTGCTAATGTACTTACTCGTTAGATTTTAAACTTTGGCTATTTACTTTTCATTACTTAATGACTCAACTAGTGCTGCTTCTTCAACCAAGTACAGTAGTCTCCACTGCTCACGTGTTTATAATCAAAGAAATAAATCACGCACAGAATTATAACTTTTTTTGTATAGTACTTTGTTCCAGTCTGCATGAAATATAGGTGGCACTAACCTGTTAACACTGTTTAAAATTGAAATCAAACAGGTAACAGGTCCATTTCCTGAAACATAGTAACGTAAGTTAAAGTGTATTTTAAATCAGACAAACATGCTGCCCTTTCCCTTTGGGGTTTCTCTCAGTCTTCAAATATAGTTGTTTCATACTTCAACCTACTCTGACATCCAGACAAACTGGAGTAGTTCAGCAATCTTGGCAATACTGTGTGCATATAACCAAAAGCTAATTTTTAAAAAGAGATCTTCTTTAAACCAAGCAGATCTGGCTGTATTTAAACTTCTAACAGAAGTATGCTTTTCACAGTATTTCTGACCGTGTCAAACACTTGAAGTTTCACCTTTGATCTAAACCTGGCTCAGATCATCTATAAGTGTTCATATTCTTCAGGAGATACAGATAGCAGCCATAACTAGGAAGGGCTGCATATATCAGGACCCAGGTGCTTTCCTCTAGTCTTTCATTTAGTAATTTTAGCCGTCTTTGCTAACAGATTGGTCTTACTTTGGTAGAGGAACCATTTCCCAGTCTGTATTTGGGACAGACTAATTACATGCTCAAGTGCAAGACTTTGCACTTGTTCTTGTTTAATTTAATCTAACTGAACAAGGACCATTTCTCCAGTGTATCCATGCAATTCTGAATCCTAGCCCTACCCTACAGAACGTCCGCAGTCTCACTCAACTTTGTGCCATCCACAAATTTGCTAAGCATGCACTCAATCCCATAATCCAAACTATTAAGGTATTAAACACTGGACCCACAGACAGACCAGACCCCTGGGGATCCCCACTTGATACCTCCTCCTAATCAGACATTGGCCATTAATTACTACTTGGCAAATATGATGATCCAATCAGTATGAACCCTACTGGTACCTGCATGTAGTCTGTACTTCCTTAGCTTATTAATGAGAATGCTGTGGGAGACAGCGTCAGAAGCCTTGCTAAAGTGTATCGCATCCAAGGATCGCCCCTTATCCAGAGCCTGTTACTTTAGAATAGAAGAAAAATAAACTGGTGAAGCCTAACTTGCTTTTGGTAAATTCATCAGCTACTTGGACGAGGGGGTGAAAAGCATCCTGTTCGAATTTGCAGATGACACTAAGATGTGGGGGGAAGTGGGCACGTTAGAAGGGAGGAATAGGCTGCAATCAGAGCTAGACAGGTTACAAGGGTGGGCGGAAGAGAACAGGATGGGTTTCAACACTGACAAAAACAAGGTACTGCACGTGGGGAGGAAGAACCAGCAGCATACTTACAGGCTGGGGAACTCCCTTCTCGTCAGTGCAGAGGCAGAAAAGGATCTTGGAGTCATTATTGATGCCAAAGTGAACATGGGCCGGTAGTGTGGGGACGCAGTCAGGAAGGCAAACTGCACCCTGTCATGCATCCACAGATGCATCTCAAGCAGCTCCAAGGAGGTGATCCTCCCCCTCTATGCAATGCTGGTCAGGCCGCAGTTGGAGTACTGCGTCCAGTTCTGGGTGCCGCACTTCAGGAGGGATGTGGACAACATGGAGAGGGTCCAGAGGAAGATCACCCGCATGATCAGGGGGCAGCAGGGCAGGCTCTACAAGGAGAGGCTATAGGACCTGAACCTGTTCAGCCTCCACAAGAGAAGGCTGAGGGGGGATCTAGTGGCTGTTTACAAACTAGTCAGGGGGGACCAGCAGGCATTGGGGGAGTCCCTTGTCCCCCCGAGCGCCACCAGGAGTGACTAGAAATAACGGTCACAAGCTGGCAGAGGGTAGATTCAGACTAGACATCAGGAGGCACTACTTCACAGTCAGGGCGGCTAGGATCTGGAACCAACTTCCAAGAGAAGTGGTGCTGGCTCCTACCCTGCAGGTCTTTAAGAGGAGGTTAGACGAACACCTTGCTGGGGTCGTTTGACCCCAGTACTCTTTCCTGCCGTGGCAGGGGGTCAGACCTGATGATCTACTCAGGTCCCTTCCGACCCTACCAACTATGAAACTAAGTTGGCTATTCCTAGAGATCACCAGGGATCCATGTTTTCCATTTGCTGCAGAAAGTCATGGATTTTCCCTTTTAAAAGGAGAAAAGTCTAGGAAATAGTGGGTTTCCCCTTACAAGCTGGCAGCGTTCTAGCCCACAAGAGGCAGTTTGGGGCTTGGGGAGAGCAGGACACAGGGGGTGCCACATGCATGTCACAGCCAGGCAGTGTGGTAGAGAGCTGCTCTCTCCAGTTAAGTCTATGGGGTGGGGAAAGGGTATGCAGGCAACACTTGGGGGGGGGGAATGAGGAAGACAACATACCCCCTCCCCCACCATGAGATTTCTGCACCCAGTGGGGCATGGCACTGTGGCCAGGCCGGACCAGCTCCAAAGAGGGCGGGGGGGAGGGGCGCGGAAGAGAAGCATGTTAGCCAGTGACCAGGAAGCCAGCAAACAAACAGAGGCTACAAACAGGATAAGCAGTTTGCATAACAGGTCCTAAGCCAGTCTGTGCCCCCCCCACCCCCACCCCCCAGGGCAAGCCTCAAGTCTTACAGCTTGGTGTGAGGAAGCAAGAAAAAAAAGAAATAGATGTTTGCAGTCAAAGAACAATAAACAGACCAGCTTCCAGGCGAGTTCACTAGGGAAGGTGTACTTGGAAGAAGAGCAGTAAGAGTGAGAAGGCATATTAAGAGACCCAGGGAAATGGCTGGAGGACATTGCAATGCCAGAGCCACTGCTTGCACCTGTGAGGCTTCTGTCCAGGCAAGCCGCTCATCATCAATGCTTCCACCCAGGTCCAGGTTTGGCACTGTGGGGACTGCAGCTTACAGGTTCCTTCCAGTGACGTCCAGGTGGGAGAGTACCTGCAGCGCAAGCGGTGCCTCTTGGTGGTCTCTCTCAAGGAACAGGCAAGAGGATATGGAAAGACTCCAAAGCATCCTCTGCCATAAGGTGTTAATCGATCCTATCTTGGAGGAGATCACTGGGACTGTGGAGGAAATGCCAGACAGTGCTAGAAAAGAGAGAACATGGACACCCAAGAGGGTAGAAGCTTGAGGCTTGTGACTTCTGGTGGAGGTGAAGATTTTTGCTTGCTGACAGCAGTGGTTCATCTGGAGAACAGATATGCAGCCATAGCAGCAGAGGGAGGAGCACATTGCATTGGTGGAAGAAGACAGGCCAGACCTCACCAAGGTGGGAAGGATCAAGACAACTACCTGTAAGAAGCAGCAATGGGTGTGGTGGTTGGAGGCTCCCTTCTGCGGGGGATGAGGGAGCCATCTGCCAACCTGACCTGTTGTATCTGGAGGTCTGCTTCTTGCCCAGATCCAAGGTGTCATGGAGAGATTACTAAAGCTCATCTGGCCCTCTGACCACTACTCCATGCTGCTCAGCTATGTGGACACCACTGATGCTGTCAGGGGAGACCCTGAGCAGATCAAAAGTGACTACAGGGCTCTGGTTGCAAGGGTGAAGGAGTCTGGGGCCCAGGTTGTGTTCTCGTTGATGCTTTCAGTCAAGGGAAAAATGCCCAGGCAGGAACAGGTGCATCCTGCAGATCAAGACCTGGCTGCACTGGTGGTGTCGCCAGCACAGGGCTTTGGATTCTTTGACTGCGTGATGTTCTTCCAAGAAGAATTGCTGGGAAAAAATGGGATCCACCTGATGAAGAGAGGGAAGAGCATCTTTGCAGACGAGCTTGCAAACCTAGTGGGGAGGGCTTTAAGCTAGGTTCACTGGTGGATGGAGACCAAAGCCCTGAGGTAAGTGGGAAAGCAGGAGGCCTGGAGGAAGAACAAGCAGGAGGGGGCAACAGGGAAGGTTCTCTCATACTTCCTGAGAAACCAGAGCAATCAACTAGTTAGCTTCAGGTTCCTGTACACAGAGTCTGGAATACATGGAGCCTGGAACACACAGAGCCTGGAAAACAGGCAGGAAGAATGGGAAGTTCTTGCAGAGTCAGGGAACTATGCTGTAATTGGAACAACAGAGACTTGGTGGGATAGCTTGTATGACTTGAGTACACACATGCATGGGTACAAACTGTTCAGGAAGGGCAGGTGGGCGGAGAAGGGGAGTTGCACTTTATGTAAAAGAGCTGCATGATTGCTCAGAGCTCCACCATGAAGCTAGACACAGGCCCACAGAGTCTGAGTTAGGGTCAGCAGGGAGAACAACAAGAGTGATGTCATGGTGAGGGTCTACTATAAGCCACCAGACCAGGAGGAAGTGGTGGATCACCCTATCATCTGCTGGGAGGGCAATACAGCAGTGCACAGGCAACCCAGGAAGGTTTTCAAAGAGTACCAGGGACAACTTCCTAGTGCAAGTGCTGGAGTGGCCAACTAGGGGCCATGATCTTCTTCACCTGCTGCTCACAAACAGGGAAGAATTGGTGGGGAATAGTGACCATGAGATGACTGAGTTCAGGATCCTGAGAAAAAGGAAGGAAGGACACCAGCAAAGTAAGGACCCTGGACTTCAGAAAAGTAGACTGATTCAGCTCAGGGAACTCATAGGCAGGATCCCCTGGGAAGCCAGCAGAGGGGGAGAGGAGTCCAGGAGAGCTGACTGTACTTCAAAGAAGCCTTACTGAGAGGTCAGGAACAAACCATCCTAACGTGCAGGAAGACTAGCAAGTATGGCAGAAGACCGGCTTAGCTGGGAACTCTTCAATAAACTAAATCACAAAAAGGAAGCTTATAAGTGGAAACTTGTTAACTAAGGAAGAACATAGGAGCATTGCTCAGGCATGCAGGGTTGAAGTCAGAACAGCCAAAGCACAACTGGAGTTGCAGCTAGCAAGGGATGTGAAGGGTAACAAGAAGAATTTCTACAAGTATGTCAATAGCAAGAGGAGGATCAGAGGAAGCGTGGGTCCTTTACTGAATGGGGGAGGCAACCTAGTGACAGAGGATGCAGAAAAGGCTGAAGTGCTCAATGTCTATTTCACCTCAGTCTTCACAGGCGAGATCAGCTCCCAAACTAATGCACTGGGCAGCAGTTCGAGGAGGAGATGAGCAGCCTTCAGTGGTGAAAGAACAGGTTAGGGACTACTTTAAAAAGCTATACAAGTCCTTGGGGCCAGATGGGATGAACCCAAGGGTGCGGAGGGAATTGTCTGATGTGGTTGCAGAGTCACTGGCCATCATTTTTGAAAACTCACAGCAATCAGAAGAGGTCCCAGATGTCTGTAAATGGGCAAGCAGTGTCCACATTAAAGAAAGGGAAAAAGGAGGATCCAGGAACTACAGACCAGTCACCCTCACCTCAGGTCCCTAGAAAAATCATGGAATCCTCAAGGAACCATTTGGAGGAGACTAAGGTGACATGGATTCACCAAGGGCAAATCATGCCTGACCAAACTGACTGCCTTCTATGAAAAGATGAGTGGCTCTGTGGAAGCAGGGAGACCAGTGGATGTGGTGTACCTTGATTTTAGCAAACGTTTTTATATGGTCTCCCATAACATTCTTGCAAGCAAGCTAAGTTAGTATGGGCTGGATGAATGGACTGTAAGGTGGAAAGAAAAGTGGCTGAAGCACTGGGCTCAGAGAATAGTAATAAACAACTATGTCCAGCTGGCAGCCGGTATCAAGCAGAATACTCCAGGGGTTGGTCCTGGGGCTGGTTTTGTTCAATGCCTTCATCAGTGACATGGAAGATGGCATAAAGTGCACCTTCAGCAAGTTTGCAGATCCCCCCAGCTTGGTGTTAGTAGCAGATATGTTGGAGGGTAGGGTTAAGATTCAGAATGACCTAGACAAATTGGAGGATTGCGCCAAAAGGAATCTCATGAGGTTTAACAAAGACAAGTGCAAAGTCCTGCACTTAGGATGGAACAATCCCATACACCAGTACAGGCTGGGCAGCAGTTCTGCAGACAAGGACCTGGGGGTTACAGTGAACAATAAGCTGAATATGAGCCAGCAGTGTGCTCCTGTTATCAGGAAGGCTAATGGTATACCGGGCTGCATCAGAAGGAGTGTTGCCAGTAGGTCAAGGGAAGTGATTACCCTTCATTCAGCACTGATGAATCCACATCTGGAGTACTGTGCTCAGTTTTGGGCCAGCACTACAGAAAGGATGTGGACAAACTGGAGAGAGTCCAGCAGAGGGCAACAAAAATGGTGAAGGGGCTGGGGCTCATGACTTATAAAGAACGACTGAGGGAACTGGGCTTATTTAGTTTAGAGAAGAGAAGACAGAGGGGATTTAATAGCAGCCTTCAACTACCTGAAGATGGGTTCAAAAGAGGATGGAGCTGAACTGTTCTCAGTGGCGGCAGATGACAAAACAAGGAGCAAGGGTCAAGTTGCAGCAAGGGAAGTTTAGGTTATATATTAAGAAGAATTTTCTCACTAGGAGGGTAGTAAAACACTGGAACTGGTTACCCAGAGATGATGGAAGCTCCATCCTTGGACGTTTTCAAAACCCAGCTAGACAAAGCTTTGGCTGGGATAGTCTAGTTGGGGATGGTCCTGCTTTGAGCAGGGCATTGGACTAGATGGCCTTCCAAGATACATTCCAAACCCAACTTTCTATAATTCTATGTTGCCCACACCCTCCATGTCGCCTGTGCCCACACTGCCCCCTTCCTCAGACACCCTCACGTTTCCCCACACACCAGGGGTAGCAGGTTGGGAGTGAGGGTCAGTGGCATGGGCAGGGGCAGAAGAACAGCGTATCAGGGGTGCTCAGCACCACATAGCAGCAGGGGGCTGGCGAGCTGCAGCTGGTGAAAGAGGGGTCAGGGAGAAGCTCTATTTTTCCATGATAAGAAGAACAAACAAAAATCAAATGCCAAAAATATAATAAAATAAATCCTAAATACCTATAAATCATTGAGGCACTAGGAGGCTTTCAAACTGCTATGCAATTGTAAAGGTATCAATAAAACATCCCATTCAACAAACACACACACACACACGGATTTCATTTTAATTGCTGAAAAACAGAGAATTGGTGTTAGGTTTTTGTTTGGGGGTTGCTGTTGTTTGTTTGTTTTTGTTTTGTTTTTTTAAACCAGAGCATTTGGGGTGGAGATTTTGGGGGTTTTTTTGGGGGGGGGGGGGGGGGGGGTTGGTAAAATCACAGAAAACCAGGATCCCTGCTAGTCACATTGTCCTCCACTAGGGGATCAAATTCCTTTGGGACCTGCTCCATGACCTTTCCAGGTACAGAGGTTTCCAACTCCCCAGAACCTCCTTCTCCCTTTCTTGAAGATAATTGGAAAAAGGGTTACATATACCACCTATCTGGGACATCACCTATCCTTCATAATTTTTGAAAGAGAATAGCCAACAACTCTGAAATTATTTCAGCCAGTTCTTTCAGTAGCCCACTCAGCTCTGCTGACTTGACAAGTATCTAACTAATCTAAGTTATAAGGGAGCGTAGTCATGCTTGAAGATAGGCTACAGATACAGGCAGACCTAGACAGGCTAGCAAGTTGGGTGGATCAGAACCTGATGCAGTTCAGTGTCGAGAAATGTAAAGTGCTCCACCTCAGGATGAGCAACCTACAAACACCTACAGAGTTGGCAGCACCAAACTGACTAGCACCACAGATGAAAGGGACCTGGGGGTAATAACAGACCACAGTGTGAATATGAGCTGGCAGTGCGATGCTGTAGCCAGTAGTGCAAATAATACTCTGGCGCTCATTAATACATCTCCAGCAAAACCAAGGAGGTGATTCTTTCGCTCTGCTCAGCACTGGTGAGATCGCACAGCTGGAGTACTGCGTCCAGTTCTGGGCACCACACTTTAATAAAGACATGGACAAGCTTGAGAGAGTCCAAAGAAGAGCCACCTGTATGATCAGTCTTAAAAGGCAAACCATACAAGGAAAGGCTGAGGGAAAGGCTGAGGGATCTGGGACTCTTCAGCCTGAAGAAAAGAAGGCTGAGGGGGGACCTGGTAGCAGCTTACCACTGCACTAGGGGAGTACATCAAAAGCTCAGTGAACAACTGTTCACCAGGGCACCCGAGGGGAAAAACAGCAGTAATGGCCACAAACTCCTGGAAGATTGATTCAGGCTCAACATTAGGAAAAACTTCTTCACAGTCAGGGTGTCCAGACTGTGGAATAAGCTCCCTCCAGAAGTGGTGCAATCACCTACCCTGAACATCTTCAAAAGGAGACTAGATAGTCACCTTGCTGGGATCACCTGACCCCAGTTACCTTTCATGTTTAGTGCAGGGGGCTGGACCTGATGATCTTCCAAAATCCCTTCTGGCCTTACAATCTATGAACTTCTTAAAAATAACCCCCAACCTGTTTTTTCCACTACTCTAGGTTATTTGTCATCTTCCCCATCTTTGCTGCCAACTGTAATCATGATCTGGTAGCTGACCTTATTCAAAAAAGACTAGAGTAAAAAGAAAAAAAAAGCAGCATTAAATACTTCAGCCTTCTCTGCATCATTTGTAACTAGGTTGGCTTCCGCATTTTGTAAGGAACCTACACTTCCCTTGGTTTCTCTCTTACAGAATCCCTTTTTATTGCCTTTTACATCCATTGCTGGGCACATCTCAAACCATGCCTTGAACTTCCCAATTTTCTCCCTGTATGCTCATGTAATGCTCTTACAGTCTTCCCTAGTAGTATGACAAAGTTCTTAGTTTGTGGAGGATCCCATTTGATATCCAACTTCTTGAGGAAATCCCTGTCTAGCCAGGCCAGTCTCCTCTGCCCTTTTCATTCTTCTATCACAATGGGATAGCTTGCTCCTGCCTCCTTAATATGGCCTTCTTAAAGAAGAACCAGCTCTTTTGGACATCTTTTCCCCTCAGTCTGGCCTCCCAAAGGCATCCTGCCCACCAGTTCCTTGAGTGTGTTGAAGTTCAGCATCTATATTCTGCTCTTCTCCTTCCCTTAGGATCTTGATCACTATCATTTCATAGTCACTCACCAAATTTGCCTTCCATCTTCAACCGATTCCTCCCTGTTCATGAGCGTAAGTCAAGAACACCTTTTCCCTATTTGGTCTGCCCAAAACTCGACCACAAAGTTAGTCCCAACACAAAATTTGCTGGACTACCTGTACACTGCTGTTTCCCACCCAGATGTTATAGCAATTAGAAGTCCTCCATATTAACCAGGAACTTGTGCATCAAAACCCACTGACAGAATCAGTTAAAAGACAAGATGGGATCTTAACTCTGATCCCAACAATTGTGCCTCTTGCCATGCCATACAGGCATGGTAGGAAGCGTAATTGTGGGATTGGGGATTAGATGCAAAAATTGCACCTTATTGCCTGTGCAGGAGAGGCCCAGGATCACAATCCCAGGCTCCTCCTGCAATGGTGAGTGGCCACCCAGGTGTCTGGCAAGCCAATGCTGGAAACATTAACCAGCTGACTGGTGCTCTCAACCTTGGGAGTGCACCACAGCCTTGAAGGCACTCCCATGGCTGCTGGCACACCAGCCACACAATTATCGTCCACTTCATGTAATAACTTTGTGGTTTGTTCTGTTTTATCATGTCATTACATTGCATGAATGTGTGGCCAAGTTACTAACAACATGATTGAACTGATTAACCATATATCTTAAGTAGTAATGTCAACTATAGGCCAAAGAAATGGGAACCTTACAGTGTTTTGAGAAGACATCACCTTCAGACAACAATTGATAAAGACAGGGTTAAGATTCATGAATCTAAAGTAGACCCCACCACACCATTCTAGCAGCACAGAGAAGTTACAGCCTAATTGGACAGCTGAGAACTCTTCCAGCTTTTCAACACTTTTTGGTAAAGAATGGGCTCTGAATGATTACATTATCTCAGGTTATCAAAGTTTCCCCTTAGGGCTGTTTGCAACTTTTGAGACAGAACATCCTCGATGCCAAATCACTTTGGCAATCAATGGCAGATGTGCCTAAAGCCTCTCTTCTCCATCACACCCTACAAGAGGTCCTACCCTCAAAAGTATAACAGCACTAACCATCATAATTGGCTCTAGTTTAACTACTGTTTTTAACCATTTTTGTAGCCACTTCTTCCTCCCTACGCAGCCCACAGAATTCTTATCTATGTCCAATGTCATGTTCCAATTTGAGCTTTAACTACAGCTATTCAGAGTTCTTATTGTCAGTAAGTAGCACAGTATTTTTACCTCATGAGAGCACTGAAACTGAACTCTCAGCTTGACATCAAGGGCATAATTCCTCCTCCAGTCTACCACTGAAGCCACTGCAGGTCCACAAAGCCTGCTTTTCACTCTGAAAGTCAGAGTTCAACACCCTTTGAAATTTTCAAGGTCTCATACACTAAAAGTGATCAACTTTTGTAAGACACTGACTATTTCTGTCACCAATGTATAAGCTGGACAAGGGGCAGAACCTTTATTTCTAGCATTATATGCATCTGATGCAACTAGAAAACTTATTGCCCAATTTTATTTATGTAAACTGTAAGCCCAAGTCCCATAAAATATAAATAAAAATAAAATCAGGCAATAAGTTGTGTACTTGCATCATGGCACTTGATACATGCGTTAGCACAGGCTTGTCCAACATACGGGCCGCCAAGCCATTTTCTGTGGCCCGAGATCCCTCGCTCAGGACAGGTAGGTGGAGGAGAGGAGGGAGCTGCTCACCCCCACAGGGCCAGGCTCGCGTGACCTCCCACATCATGTGAGCCAGGTCCCACCGCCGCCCCGAGAGCTGTGTGGTGCTGCCCTGGCTGCGCCTGATGGGACAAACTGAGGACAGCGCCCGCTGTCAGGTGTCTCCAGCTCGGCCCCTTTCCCCCGGTGTCCCACCCACCTCCCAGGACCCGCCAGGCTCAGCAGCTGTGGGGTGCGAACAGGGCGCAGCGCCCAGCACAGGCAGTTGGCAGGGCAGCCCTGAGGCGGGGCCTTGGCAGGCAGGGTCCTGGTGTGACCTCTGCGGGGTGAGGCAGCAGGAGCCGGTGTCTGCCAGGCCCCGCGCTCACAGCGCTGAGGCCACTGGAGCTGTATGCGGGGGTGGCTGGGCACCATGGTGAGCAGGGCCATGTGGGTGGGCAGGCAAGCAAGGGACTGCGGTGCAGCAGCCACCTCGTTCTGGCCCCCCTCAGGCAGCACCGGCTCGTGGGGCTGTGCTGCTCGGGGGGGGGGGGGGGGGGGGGAGGAGGTCGTTGCTCCCTGTGGCTGGGCCAGGCGTTGCTCTCTTGCCATGGCAGCTGCCTGCACCCTCCCGGGAACCATTGCCTTTGCAGCAGGGAAGCGTGGACGAGTGGAGTGGAGTGGAGTGGCCCATGTCCCCCCCCCCCGCCCCAAGGTCTTCCCCTGCCAGGAGCCACCCTGGGCAGGCCAGGCCTGAGACCCTGCCAGGCTGGAAACTGGCTTCGCTCCCGCAGTTCCACCATCCCGTCTCACACATTGGCTGGGCCCCAGCTGTGCCTACCCAAGCACTGCCAAGACTTTGAGCAGTTGTGTTGCTGGTGTGGGCAAGGCCTGGGGAAGCAATGGCATAGGCGGCCCCTCGGCCTGTGTGAGAGCACTGGCTACATCAGTTTGGTCACATATTTTAACATGGCTGTCAAATATCTTCTGGGGCTGCCTTCAAATGGTGGTCGTAGTAGGCAGAAGGGAGGCCTCAGCTGTTGGGATGGCTGGTCCAGGACATCATTTGCTATAGTCTGTCACTAGCTGAGCACAGGTGGTAGTTTATGCCAGCTTTGCCTTATTTCAGGCTTGTCCAACATACAGCCCGTGGGGTGATAAAATATGAACATGGCTCGCCAGCCCACCGGGTGATGAAAAGTTCTTGATCTGGCCCCACATTCAAAGAGGTTGGACAGCCCTATGTTAGTAGAATGGAACCCTAGCCCTGTTACTTGGAAGCAGAGTGGCCCCTTTAAGGCCACAGTCTTCAGAGCGCAGCCTTCCAGCAGAACAGGTGTTAAAGGATAGCCCTGCAGGCTGGCCAGCTGACTGGGGGCCTCACCTGACTCTGTAAGAATTCAGGCCAGAGCTATAAAAGTCCTGGGCTGAGCTAGCTGGAGGGGCAGCTGAGGCTGTGGCAAGCATGGACTCCTGAAGGCTCCAAGAAACTGTGAAGCAGTCCTGCAAGGGAGAGCACCAGGCAGAGTGACCCAGAGACGTGGAGCCAGAGGTAAGCAGGCTAAACTGCCTCTATTATTTTTGCTTTGTCATAGCCCAGGGGCTCAGTGTTTATGTTGTAGTTTAAACCAATGGTTTGTGGACGAGGCTATAGGGGAGGTGAAGACATCATTAGTGCCCACTGAGACGCAGGTACAGGGGCCGGAGAGCCTGGCGCCACAGCAGCACAGGGCTAGGGGCCCAGAGACTAGAGTCAGATTGATTGAAGCTAGTGCCTCAAAGCCAGGCCCAGAGTGGGTCTAAGCTAGACACCTTAGCTACATAAAGAGAGGTGGAAGCCAAATTGGCTGAGACCCCAACAGAGGGAATAATATGCATATAACACCTGTGAGGCATGGGGTACAGTAAAGGGATGGTATGGAGCCATGCAATTAGCCCTTAAGGCAGGAGTTCCTCACCTCCAGGTGTTTGAGAGCAAAGACCAGATCTGGGAGGCCCCGGGGCAGCCTCTCATTTTGAGAGCCCGAAGAAACATCAAGATGTGGCAGGCAAGTGAAGGGGAGTCTGTTCCCAGAAGCAATTTCAAAACACAAAAGCGACTCTGGGGTGCCTCCAGGCATTCTCCAGAGGCATTTGAGATGGTGCCCTGTTACAGCTGGAAAGAAATAGAGGATCTACCTCCTGTCCAGCATTTTATTTATTTTATGGATTGCACATCTATTTTAACTAACCTGAAGCACTGCTATTTGTGCCTCCAACTCTTATGCTGCATGGAAATCTACAAGCTTTCCCCGCCCCCCCACCTTGATAAGATGGACTATTGTCCTAGTTTTTCTGGAGTTCAGCACGACAGTTCATATTCATTCAGAAGGAGTTCGCAACTTTATATTCCGATCTAGGTTAAAAGCCACTGACAAAAATGTCTATACTCCACCAGCCAGAGATTAACTTAGGTTCACTTAGTACACTAAATTCCCTAAATAAATACTTCTATTTTTAGAGAGATAAGAGTCAGTCAGCAAGTAATACGAACATTCCTCTTCTGTATTAAGTTGGCATAATCATTTGAGGGGAGTTTAAATTTCCAGATGTAAAACCATGAAGAGCAACTAAAGTGACCTAATAATTTACTTAAATATTTAAAATGTTTAAAAGGCTAGAGGAAGATTAATATAAATCTGGGTCTATATATGAATCCAGGATATTTCTACAAAGTTGACCCAGGCCAAGCTACCATCCATAAGTTTAAGCTTTAGTTGAAAGGCAAGGAAGGGGGAAGGACTGCTCATATTGACTGTAATCCTTCCTAGAGGTCCCTTCCAATCCCAGTGCTCTGGGAGAGGGATGGAAAAACAAAATGCAGCATTGCTTTAACTGGCCTGCTTCCTGCCTTAGGGTCTGACAGTTACTGAGTGCGTCTTCCAGCAGCTCAGGAGCATTAGACAAGGAAAGCTATTACTAGCATTGATATAAATGATTTCCTACTTGCTAGCCTAACAAGTGGGATTCCACAACACCTTTTTCTTTCTTTTAGACCCTTTTAATTACAATTCATTGATTTATTCTTTTCAATTTTATAATTATATTGGATATTAATATAAAATTTATATAGGGAGATGCATTTATATTTCTATACATTTATACCTTGCAGCACAGACTATACACCTTATAGTACTTATATAGGAACACATACATTTATATATTTGTATAAAAACAAGACACCATGAAACACCACAAAGTGTGGTGGAAAGGCAGCTGGCAAGCCTTCGTGGAGGGGTGGAAGAAGGGGTAGAAGGAGAGGTGCAAGTCCCTCCCCACCCCAACTGAGATGCAGCCTCTTTCCTACAACTAGCAGGGATGAGGCTTCCACAAGCAGCAAGGAGAGGGGAGCAATGCCAGTGCCACTGCCTGAGACTGCATCCCCTCCAAGGGCACCAGCTAGGACAAAACTTGGAGGTATGGGCTGGAGCCATACGGAAGGAAGAGCCCCAGCTCCTGGGCATGACAACTAAAAGTGCACTCTGCCCAGGTTGGGGAGGCCTGGTGGGGACTTGCTGGTGGCAAGGCAGCCCCAGGAAATGCCAGGACTGAGGATCTCCCTCATGAAAGGTGGGTAGAATGCGCCATAACCTCCAGTTACCATACGCATGCACACAGTCCTGGCTGGGGAAAGCCCAAATCCATCACGTCTTTGACAGGTCTGAGGCTTACTGGTTGCAGTAGAGTTATGAGGCTCCAGGTGAGATCAGCTAAGCTTCCTGGGATGCCAGCTTTCAGGTTGAAAAACCCTCTGTCAGGCTGAGGAAGCACCTGCAGAGTGTGTGTACACGCATGTGCATGAGCTATTCCTGGATGGAAGGGATAGTAAAGAAGTCAGAGGCTGGCATGCAATGCAGGCAAGAAAGCCAGTAAGTGAAAATGGAAATAGAGGCATCAGGGGGTGAGTGGGATGTAGCAGCACAGGTAAAAGTGCAGAGGTACCTGGGAAGTCAGATGTCTGGCTCCTGGGGAGGTACGTGGGCAGTAAGGATGTAGTGTCAGAATTCCAATGTCTATATTGACTCCATGAGTTTCTGTACCTACTACCTACGAGGCTGAAGTGATGTTCATAGGCCCAGCTGTGAAAAGTGATTTATAAAATTCCCTTTCAGGATCAGGCCTGAGAGACTGGAGACGTGTGGGGTTTGTTTGTTTGTGAGAGAAATGTGCCCCCACAGGTAGTTGGGTATTCTTGTCTGATAGATTCTGGTGTGCAATCAACCTGAAAGCTTGCTAAGATGCATTTCTGTAGCTGGCCTGCTAAAACATACCAGATTAGATTGACCCAAAGGGAAGGACCTCGTTTGCCAGTGCCGTGTCCTTAGACCAACACCCCTAGCATGTGACCGAAAGGATGCCAGGCCCTAGGCACATGTAAGCCCCAGGGCTGGGGCTGGCAGGGAGAGTTCTCTGGCAGCTGCTGCAACAAAGGAAAGAAAGGCTCTAGTCTGTGACAGTCTGGCTGCCGAAGATGCTGCTAGTGCTATTGTGCTGCTTCGTAAGTTATTACTTGTTGTCATGTAAAGTGGTGGACCAGGCTGAAGTGGCCTCTTTGGGATACACTACCTAGAGGCCCCAGCACTAGTGAGGGTGCACCTTAATACATAGTGTCACCCATATTATGAGTTTTGTTCATCAGCAGCCTGAGGTGCAGTTTCCCAGAAACCCCTGCACCCATCTCCTTGAAACTTGGCAGGCTTTGTGGCCTGCAAGTTTCATCCAAATCAGGCAAGAAACAGCAAAGTCATAGACAGTTTTGTGCTTCCTCATTATAGCCTATGGGCAAAACATCGAAACAGCAAAAAAAGGAACAGTGCTTTCAAAACAAAAGTAAACAAAACACTGTCCCATCCAAGAGTCAAAACAGGGTCACTTTACCAAATAACTTTTGACAGAGAGAGAAGTGCTTGATATAACCAGACCAAGTCATGTATTCAGATAGTATGTCAGAACAAGTTGCATTCGCACTAGAGACAAAGACAACTAAAAGTGGTCATCTGTGTTGCTAGCAACTCTTGGTATATATCACGTCATTGGCAGTAGTTTATAACTTTTGTCAGTAATTTGAGGCATTTTTTAGGTAGGGCATGAAAGTGTGAAAATAAGCCTGAGAGTCCTTAGTGCCTTTTTATTTATTTATTTTTATATATATATATATATATATATATATATATATATATATATATAAAATGCATTGCTTCTAACCTTGAACCAGAGCACATCCAGTATTTTTTCCCCTTATACTCCAACCCAGAACTCATCTGGAACTCATCCAGATCCAGCATGTGGGGTTTGTCTGCAGGCCCAATTTGGAGCACAGCACCATGTTATCTGGTCCACAAGTCTGGAAATTTGGTGGCATGGAAAGTGGCAGCAGCAACGTTGTGGCTCCTGGAGCTGCAGAAGTCTCTATTCACCCCACTAGCAAATTTCCAACCCAGAGGCAGGATAACATGACTCCAAACTCCAGATGTGGCCTGTGGCTTGGAAATTTGGCAGTAAGATAAGTGGTGGCTGCTACTGCCACTGCTTGCCCCACCATAAAATTTCTGCCCACATGAGCAGCCTCACAAACCAAGTAATGCTGGTCCAGGGGGTGATGTTTAATACTAGGCAAAAGTACTGGTGTCAAAGTCTAAAACCATACCAGAAGCAGCTATACAATTTGATCTTTAAAATATTAAAGTATTCCAAAGTTGAAGAATTGAGCACAAATACTGACACCTGATCAAAAATTCTTACAACTGATTTTACCATTTAGGAACATCTCAGAAAAAAAGGTTTATTAAAGTTAAGTAGCTGATGGCATAGGTACATACTCTAACCAGAGGTGGCCAACCCATGGATCCTGAGCCACATGCGTCTCCTTGAATCTTTGCACAAGTACATGGTGACCAGCTTCCACGGCAGTTATGTTATGTTGCATGTCACATGACATGACCCCTCGCAGTGAGCACATTATTCAGTTTGGACTCCAGAGCCACCCCTGCTCTACACGGTTTAGGGATAACTGCAGGGCAAGCCCTCATTAGAGCTGACAATCTGTTATGCCAGAAAAAAAACGAGTTAAGTACACCTTAAGAGTTGAGTGATAATAGCCAAATGACTTGGTCCTTGGATAATTTTTCCATATCATTCAAGATGAGCATGCAGAGGTAGAGGAGGGCAATCTCTAGCTCTGAGGAACACTGACTATCCATTTCTGGTTTTTTATCAGCTTCAGAACTTTTCCAGAGAACATCACTGAAAGCAGTAGTTTCTAATACTGGATGTGACAGCTACAACACTTTACAGGGCTGCTATGGAGATCTGGCTGTCTACAAGTTCTCCAAAGCCTTTAAACTGGGGGTGGGGCATAGGGGCTTAATTTTCAAAACTGCATATCAGCTCACTTGGACTGAATCAGTTAGAAAGTCTTACCAAAAAACACTTCATTAAGCATCTTCTGTGTGATAGAAACCCAAAGAAAGTGTCTTGATATCCATCTGCCTTTTATGATTTCAGTTGCCCATCAAGAATGGCTGGGGGGGGGGGGGGGGGGGGGGGGGGGGGGCACGCGCGGCGGGCAGGCAGCTGGGATGGAGTGCTGCCACCTAATGGGACTGGAGTGCTACTGTAGCCATGATAGTCAAAGAAATGGATGAGGCAAGGATTATTTGTGATATCTTTTTATTGGAGAGCCACATAGTTTGGGAGAGCTGTTGGACAAGGAAGGTTCCAGGCACTAAAGTGCCCATCCTCAGGTCTAAGCATGATCCAGGTTATTCCCTCCTATAATCATCACCAGCCGAAGACAGTTTGGCCAGATCAAGAGGTTTGATAATTCAGTTTGAGGTCAGCACTGCAAGGCTAAGCTTAAACATTGATCTAATCCAGTTTCTCTTTTTTAAATCTTTACGGTAAAATCTGAGAGCCATACAAAAATGCTGAGATACCAACACTAAGGTATCCAGACTGAATACAGGGAAGGGGGGGGAAGAGGGCATGGGGAGAATAAAAACAAACAAGCAGCTTTAGCTTCCTTGTGGAATTTAAAAGAACAGCCTAAAAAATGCAATGTTTCTGGATTACCCCCACATGCTCCAAGCATCTCCATGATGAGATCCTTCCCCCTCACTTAATACATCAGCATCTGTCTACAACCAAGGCAATTTGTGAGACTTTTAAAGATGTCCTTTACCAACCAACCCACCCATCAGTGCCCTGGTCTCATTAACAGCATTAGGACTAACTGTAAAGACAGGGCTCCATTAAAGATGCTGGTCTTCATGTACTACTGAGACTGTTCTCACTGGATGAATATAAATATTATGTCACCCCTCCCCCCTCCTGAGAACAGGTTTCAGCGCTACACAAATGTTACCTACATTGAATCACATTAGCTAGCTATCAAGAATTATTTAAAACCATCTAAATCCTCTTAAATGTGGCTATAGTTTCATTTGTTCAAATCTCCAGTATCAGTTATCTGCAAGCTTCCCAGCCAAATGGTTGTACAATATGAAGTCCTTGCCTGAAGTTAGATTTCAGCTGCTTCCAAACCCTCCCATGCCTAAACAAGACTTTTTTTTGGAGATAGCCAGAACAGCCCAAATGCATTTCCTAAAGCAAGCACAAAAAGTCTTACTGACCAACACATGAGTTCAAAGGGCAATGCAGAAGTGAATTCTGAATTCAAGCGCTATCTTTTAAATGGAATAGGTTTTTTTTTTTATAGGTTGTTACGAGACTTATCCAAGTCAACTATCCAGCCACTAACTAGGCTACTGTAATGCATCCCACCTGAGGGCATGTAAACTTACACCTCTTCAGCTTTTTTCATTTTCGTTTTCTTTGCATCCTTCCTGCTCCCCTCCCAATCCTGAACTTCAGGTGTTCTGCATCTAATTCCTCTCCCAGATTTTGATGTCCTTTGAGGAATAGATCTGTATTTGGTATTTCCTTTACCCTTAGTGAAACAAATGCACTCACTGAAAGATGCTTAGCAATTTGTGTCAGAAGATGAAAGCTTCAGAGGAACCTCTCTGGCTTCTGAAAATTTATAGCTTTATGGAACTCTAAAGGGAGTAATACAAACCTCATTTCATAGAGGTAAAGAATGACACCCTCCCTCCTTTCTCTCCTGTGCACACAGGGTCTGAAAGGTGCACTTTTAATTAAAAGATGTAAAATCAGCAGAAAGAGTATATCTAAGAAAAAGGTTTTTAGTTTAAAGAGTTTCCTTACAAATTAAATGAAGCAACTGCTTTTATAGCTGTTATCCTGCCACACATTCTGGTGAAAGGAAAGTTTTACCTTAGAAATGTTAGGTCAACAACTCAATAGTCTTACTACTGAATTAGGCATGATAACAATACCATTTACTGTTTTCCAGTTCTCCAGACTCTCTACCTAATCTAACAGATTTAAAGAGGGGGCAAATTTAGAAAAGCAATTCAGTCTTATCAGATTGAAGATCAGTGTAAAAAACCAATTAGAGGAGGCTCCTCTGTTTTACTCATTTTGTGCATAGCTTGCTTCTTTGGGGGGAGGGGGGGAACCAAATGATTAGTCTTTAACCCAGGGGTGGGCAAAATGCAGCCCGCCAGGCCATTCTATCCAGCCCGCAGGGTCCCTAAAAATGTTTTTTAAAAATAACATTCATCTGCCCTGGGCTGCCGGTCATGCAGCCCTCGATGGTTTGCTGAGACTCAGTAAGCAGCCCTCTGCCCAAAATAAATGCCCGCCCCTGCTTTAACTCTTTCCCTCAGGTTGGCAACACAGATGTTTCCCAAAGCTGCTTTGAAAGCAAGATGTGAACTGACTTTCCAAATCAGGCTAGCACCATTTAGTTCTGTAACTTTAGGTAGTGGCTACATCAGACAGTTCAGAAATCGGTACAAGAAACACTGCAGCTATGAATCAACTTTCATGGGCAAAAGGGGGAAGAGGGAGGACTACAGGGACACAAAGGGACACCACTTTCCCCCAAAACTTTCCAATGTCTTATGCCCTGAAAAACGGTACCAGAATTTCATATGGAATATATGAAGTTTCTGTTCTCTAACTGATTCTGTACCAAGAACAGAAGTTTCTCAAAACTCCAGAGTTTCTGGAGAACCAAACAGTTTGCTTCTACATTCAGATGTGGCAGAGTTATTTTATTTCTGCCATTTTTAATCAGAGTTCATGTTCCTTTGTAGCATATTCTTTTCCCCACAAGATACGAATACCAAACCTTAAGAGCATACAGAATGAATTCTGGTCAAAGTTTGTGACCTGCTACATTTTTCCAATCAAAAGTTAGCCTCTATAGACCACACTTTTTTTTTTTTTTTTTTTTTAAATGCAAAGATTTTAAATGCAGGAGAATTTAATTAACTCAGGTGTTATGAAGGGAGAACCAATTTGTTTCAGGAAAGAAGTCCCCTGCAAGAAGCAGGGATAAAAGAAAGAATCGTGAACTTTTAAAAAGAATGCTCACAAGTACCAAGAAAACAAATGGCCATAAAACAGAGAATGAGTGACAGTAAGGTTGGAGAGCTGAGAAACTGCATGCTGAAACAAATGGGCTCTCTCTGGACAAGTCTACACTTGTTCAGAAGCCTGATAGCTGGGCTATAAGGACACCTGCATCCCCTTGGTATGGGCTGCAGACAGCTTGTACTAAGAACACTAGAGACTGAAACCCAGGGAAGGTTAGAAGCAAACAGACAGTCAAGTTCAAGAATCCCAGCATGCTGAGAGCCAACAGCATCCACCTGATGAATTTACAAAAAAAAGCACTTTACTAGGACTAAGATGCATGACACTGTTTTATACAGTACTAATATCTGTTAAAAAATGGCAAGTGGTTAGCTAACTCCTGGTGACAGATTTATTAACAAATAACCAAGATGCATCTGACTGATCTCAAAACCAATGATGGTGGATTCCAAGGAAAGTAATGAATAGGGGATAGATCACTCTAGATATACCCAGTTCAATGCTAGGTGAACCACTGGTCTGACCCAGTATGGCACTTATATTCTTAGTGTTTTGTTTTCTGTCCTGGTTCCAGCTTTGCTGGTTTCCTCTTCTCTCATTCATGTTAGAAGATATAATTTACACTCTCCTACCCCCTTCTTTGCACTGCTCCACTTGGGGCCCCTCCTCAAAATGGAGAAAAACAGCTGTTTTGCAGAAAAATGAAAACATACAAGAGAAGTTTCAGTGACAGTGGTTGAAAGTATCTACCCTTGTATGCTTTGATAAACTGCCTGCAGAAACTTGTATTAAGTTGTAAGTCAGCACCTTAATTAGACTAAGTCAGACTTCAGCTGAAGAGGCAGTATCAATACCAACAAACCCTTTAGACAGCATGTATTAAAGACATCTTTCACTTTCAACTTCATGCACTGGTCCATAGCAAGTGGGCAGGTCATGTAACACTAACTCCTTGTTTCCATTTGCTTTCTCAGATGTAAAAAGGGGAGTTCTTCCCTGGTAAGGAACAGGACATGGAGCTCAAAATTAGCCAGCATAGCTGCCCCCATTAGGAAATTTTACTATGCAAAGAAAAAAGAGGTAGCAAAGCATTTTAATGGAAAAAACAGGAAACTGGATAACATGTATTGGAATTAAAAAAAAAAAGAGAAAGAAACTAGGCAAGAGAAGCACCTGCTGGGAGCAGGCAGAAAAGGAGTATAAACACAAGAGAAGAGAGCAAAAGACCATGTAATCAGGGAAAAACTTGTCATATTACAGGCTGCCAAATATATCCAAACACTTTAATGGAAGCAGCCACAAACCAAGAAGTCATCAAGATATAGATTTAGTAGAAAGAATAGCTTGGATTGCAAACCCAGGAGGATAAAGCTGTTAAAGGAGACATAGTTCCCTGTGCATTTTAGATATATTTCTAGAAATATCTGGTCTTAAGAGTCTTCATAACTCAACTGCGCATCATCCTGAAGAACAATTGTCATTAACATGGGCAAGCAACATGTCCTAATACTTCATAAATTAAAACCCTCTAGTCTCACACACACCATACAAGAAACACACACTAAATTAAAGGTTTATTTTTTTACATGTAGGGCAATAGTTTAAAAGATTACTGCACTATTAAGAAGATTTGCTACTACTATGTTTCTCTGATTAAGCTGCCTGCTTCATGAAGCAGTCATGTAAACCTGACATCAGCACATTTAATTTGGTTTTTAACAACTTTTATTTTATTATGTCTAGGTATTCAGATACAGATCATAAGAGATGTTTTGCCTTTCTAAGCAGGGGAACTCTTGCTCCATATAATCTTAAACTCCCATAAACAGTATATGGCTCAAATGCATTTATACCAAGATACAAACTAAGAATGGGGTTGTGACTAATTCTCTCACTACACACCAGTGAGCCTACAATTTATCCTACTGACTACAGGGAGACCGCGCTTAATGCTCAAATGGATGTATATTTTTCATCCAGGATTCACAAATTAGTTACTGAGCTAAAAGTTTGAACACAAAACTAAAAAGTTGCTACTATAAGCAGCTCATAGTAGCAGCACAGTAGCTTTTACATAACAGTACAAAATACATGTCAGTATGTCACTTTAAAAGCAGAAGATTAAATGAGTATTGGAGGTACCTTTTGAAATAGTTAGTGCTGGAGACCACTGTGACCGTAGAATATCAAGACAAATGCTGCCATTACTGTTAATATTTGGATGATAGATTCTTGTTGTAAATGCAACCTGCAGGAGAAGGAATATATCAAATGAGGCTCCATGATGTTGATTGTATTCCACAGCACTAAATTAGATTTATGTAAGCCACTCACCTTGGGCGGTTTGAAGGGGTAATCTGTTGGGAAGTGAATTGTCAAGAAAAATACCCCACCCTGATAGGGACTGTCATTCTGTTAAAGGCAAAGAATCATTTTGTTCAATTAGAAGAATAATTAAGGAAGAATCAATTTCAAATGATACTTGCACCAAGACATGAAATTCATAATACTTACTGGGCCCATTATTGTAGCTTGCCAATGGAACACTGTAAAGAAAAAAAAAATACTATAATTTTTAGTTTGAGAAGTCCAAGCAATTGCAAACAAAACACTTCTAATAAGTGATCTACATGGAGTTCCCTACCTATAAAACCTTCTCAATGGGTAACACTGAAAGCAGTATACAGAAAGCTGTATATAAATTCCCAAGACCTCACATTTACACAAATGAAAATAGTTGATACCATAAACTTTAATAACTGACAACCACAATATTTAGAGGTCTATATATCAAAGCATTAACATGCTGTCTAGTGACATTGACCATGTATTCCCTTAGAGCAGTGGTTCTCAACCCTTTTTGTACCAGGACCCATTCGTAAACAAAGACAGCCAGTCTTGACCCAATGCCCCTCATTCCTGACCCACTGCCCTCACCCCCAGTCCTGCAGTCCATGGGGCAGAGAGGGAGACTGGAGGGGCAAGCAGCCCCTTTGTAGGCTGTAATTCTGCCAGCCTGCAAAGGGAAACCCATGGTTTCCCCACATTTTTCTCCTTCAAAGGAGAACCTATTCTTAAAGTTTGTCAATCCATTTTTAAAGTTTGTTAGTGACCCTTTCATATAGTCTTGTGACCCACTTTCCGGTTGTGACCCACAAGTTGAGAAATGCTGCCATAGAGTACATATCCACAAGTCAAATATTCAACTTCTGAAGATATTTTGTTTGTAAAGATTCATTTTTATTGCTTCTGATTCTCTTGGTGAAAAGAGCCTCTTATAAAAAAAGAGGAAGTGATTACATAAGAAAGGGCAGAACTGAATATACAAAAATGTCACCAAATGCACAAAGTAAAAGAGGGAATTTTTAATAAGTTCTTTTAGAATACACCTTGCTACTGTTACAAGCAACATGGTTTGGGGTGAAGGTGAACGAACAGCCCGCTGGTGAAAAAAAGAGGGGTTAGGGACTATTTAGAAAAGCTGGACATGAACAAGTCCAAGGAGCCAGACAGGATGTATCAGAGGCTGCTCAGGGAGTTGGCTGATATGACTGCAGAGCTACTGGCCATTATCTTTGAAAACTTGTGGCAATTGGGGGAGGTCCCAGACGACTGGAAAAGAGCAAGAAGGATCAAGGGAACTACAGACCAGTCAGCCTCACCTCACTCCCTGGGGAGAAATCACAGAGCAGGGCCACAAATAATCCATTTCTAAGTACTTGGAGAAGGTAATCAGGAACAGTAAGAATCAAGGGCAAGTCATACCAGACCAACCTGACCGCTTTCTATGATGACATGACTGGCTGTGGAAGCAAGAAAACTAGATGCGACATACCTTGACTTTAGCAAGGCTTTTGATATGGTCTTCCACAACATTCTTGGAAGTAAGCTATGGAAGTATAGATTGGATGAACAGCCTGTAATGTGGACAGAAAGCTGGCTGGATTGTCAGGCTCAATGGGTAATGATCAACAGCATGATGCCTAGTTGGCAGCAGATATCAAGTGGAGTGCCCTAGGGATCAGCCCTAGGGCCAATTTTGTTCAATATCTTCATTAATTATCTGGAAGATGGGATGGAGGGCACTCTCAGCAAGTTTTCAGATGACACCAAGCGGGGGGGGGGGGGGGGGGGGGGGGGGGGAAGAAGAGTAGTAGAGGGTAGGAGTAGGATTCAGAGCAACCTAGACAAATTGGAGGACTGGGCCAAAAGGAATCTCATGAGGTTCAACAAGGCCAAGGGCAGAGTCCTACACTTAGAACAGAAAAGTCCCATGAATCACTACAGGCTAGGAACCAAATGGCCAAACAGCAACTCTGAAGAAAAGGATCTGGGGGTTATAGTGGACAATAAGTTGGATATGGGTCAATAATGTGACTTTTGATGCCAAGGAGACTGGGATGTATTGGTAGGAGTGATGCCAGCAGACGGAAGAAAGTAATTATTCCCCTCTATTCACAGTACTGGTGAGGCCACATTTGGAGTAGTGTCCATTTTTGCCCCTCCCCCCCCCACTACAGAAAGGATGTAGACAAAGTCCAGTGGAGGACAACTAAAATGGTTAAGGGGCTGGGGCACATGACTTCTGAAGGAACTAGGCTTATTTAGTCTGCAAACCAGAAGACTAATGAGTGGGGACTTGATAAGCAGCCTTAACTACATGAAAGGCAATTTCAGAGGATGAAGCTAAACTGTTCTCATTGATGGCAGATGACAGAACAAAGAACAGTGGTCTCAAGTAGCAGCAAGGGAAGTTTAGGATGGGTATTAGCAAAAACTTTGGGTGGCAAGCTCTGGAACAGACTACCTTGAGAGGTGGAGGAATCTCCATCTCTAGAGGTTTTTAAGGCCAGGCTCAATAAAGCCCTGGCTGGAACGATCTAGTTGGTGATGGTCCTGCTTCGAGCAGGGGTTTCGTCTAAACGGCCTCTTGAGTTCCCTTCCAAATGTAATTTTCTATGAATCTACAATCTAAGAATACAAGATGTAAGTGGTTGCAACACACAAGCTATCTGTGTTCTGCAATTCTTTAGGAGTGCTTGGACTTTTAGAACACATGCTACTTCCATACATAGGTACTTTAAGATATGAAAGGATATAAACTTTTTGAATGAACCAAATCAGGCCTGATCACTTTCTGATGCTCATCCTAAAAAGTGCTAATAGGTCTGCGTGAAGGCATATAAAATCCCCCTATGTAGGTAACTGCAGGAACAGGACTGAAGTTTAGCTTTAAGAAAACAGCAGTGAGCATGAAATAAGCACCATAAGTTATATGAAAAGACATTTCTATGAGATTATAGGTTGGCAGGTGTCAGAAGTGCAGACCAAGAAGTTTTATCATTAACCAAGGTCACATTTGTTGTCAGTAATTCTGAGCGTTATACTGGTAGTGTCCAGTTCTCTACAGCATAAGAAACTGCTAAGGAATTCCCATCTTCATACTGCATGGCATAATCAAAACACTGTCATAGGTGAGGAAAAAGGCTTGCCTAATTACAGATTAATAAGTGCCATTTTAGGGTTCCTTGTTTTCTTTGGTGCTAGTCAAGTGCCATGTTTTGAACTCTGACGAGAACGCCAATAGTTCGACATGTGATAATTCCTATATATTAGAGTATTCCTGTAGTAGGACACTGAATCACAGAATCATATAATTATAGAAAGTTAGGGTTGGAAAGTTAGGGTTAGACCCCTTCAGGAGGTCATATGAGTCCAACCACCTGCAGCAGCATGGGGTGGTGGATGGTGGCAGCAACTGACAGTGAGCAAGGTTCCCATCCCACCCCCGCATCCAACCAGCCAGGCAGCGCCTGTGTGGCCCGCAGAGGGGCGCTGCCATCTGCTCCTGAGAGGCAGCATTGGCACACTATGGCGAGTGGCAGCACTGTCCCCACCCATTCACACCCCTTAGGACCTTCCCATGTACCTCCAGCTGACAACCCCTGGTCTAGCTCCATCATTTTTCAACCCCCCTTCAGGTAGTTGAAGGCTGCTATTAAGTCCTGCCCCCCTCAATCTCCTCTTCTCTAGACTAGATAGGCCCAATTACTGAAGTCTTCCCCCACAAGTCACAAACCCCAGCCCCCTCACCATTTTTGTTGCCCTCTGCTAGACTCTCTTCAATTTGTCCATCCTTTCGGTAGTGGTAGCCCCAAAACTGAGCATAGTACTCCAGATGTGGCCTCATCAGTGCTGAATAAGGGGGAATCACTTTCCTTGACCTACTGGCAACACTCCTACCGATGTTGCCCAGAAGGCTAATGGTATACTGGGCTGCAAGGGCACACTGCTGGCTCATATTCAGCTTATGGTCTACTGTAAACCCCAGGTCCTTGTCTGCAGAGCTGCTGCCCAGCCAGTCAGCCCCCAGCCTGTACTGGTACATGGGGTTGTTCCAGCTTAAGTGCAGGACTTTGCACTTGTCCTTGTTGACCCTCATGAGATTCCTTTTGGCCCAATTCTCCAATTTGTCTAGGTCACTGAATCCTAGCCCTACCCTCCAGTGTATCCACTACTGCCCCCAACTTGGTGTCATCTGCAAACTTGCTAAGGGTGCACTCCATCTCATCTTCCAGGTCTCTGATAAAGACACTGAACAAAACCAGCCCCAGGACCGACCCTTGGGCACTCATTTGATGCAGGCTGCCAACTAGACATCAAGCCATTGATTACTATTCTCTGAGCCCAATGCTTGTGGGAGACCATATCAAATGTTTTGCTAAAATCAAGGTACACCGCATCCACAGAGCCAGTCACCTCTTCATAGAAGGCAATGAAGTTGCTCAGGCATAACTTGCCCTTGGTGAATCCATACCGACTATTCCTAATCACCTTTTTCTTCAAGTGCTTAGAAATGCATTCCTTAAGGATCTGCTCTATTATTTTTACAGAGACTGAGGTGAGGCTGACTGGTCTACGAAGTTACTATGCAAGTGGCTTGGATGCTTAGTTTCTAGCATTTTAGCTACTGCTTTTTACCTGTAGACCACATACAGTCCCTGAAGACATTAGACATTCTGAGACAGACCTTAAAAACAGATGGTGTGGCCAGGGCTTAAGAGTAAGTCTGATCTCAACGAAGAAAAGAATCCAAATATTAGAACCAAATGGGGTACATTAAGACAACAGGAGAGTGTGTAGGGTGACATATCCTGGAAAAAAGTTACTCCCAAGTAGCCTGGACTATTAGGATAGTCTTAGGTTAATGAGCACAAAAGCCAGTTATCACTGAGAGGGTAATATAATATTTGCCTTTGGGAAGCTCAGTTTTTCTGACAGAGAAGGGTGAAAGGACTGAGTGGTGGGCAGAGAGTCTAGTAACGTGAAATGACCCGTCATCCTTGCAAGCCTGATTCCACTTCCTTGGGGGTATTCAGATTACTACATCCCTGAAGAGAGGGTCCTACCTCATGACAAGGCGAAACCCTCTCCCACAGCCACTGTGGTCCAATAGGTTAATACACCAAGAATTCTTGCTGAAAACGTACAGCCCACAACACAGAGGGCTGGCATTTGCAGTACCCCGGAAGTGAACAAATTAAGAACTTCCAATTTAAGGCCACCTCTTCAGTTCCCCTGGCCACTTGTAACCTCCCCCATTTCTCAGTGAGATGTCAAGCTTGTGAGGTGCGTATTTACAATATAGCATGCAATGGTGAACTAAGACATAGGTTAGTCAAAGTGAATAACGGAACTGGGGAAGTAAGAGGAGAGAGTCAAGAAGGTGATGAGAGCAAAATTACAAGTGTCAAATGATGAAAAACACATCAGGGAGGGACTAGACAGTTCTCCCTCCATACATCACTCTAGGACCTACCAACACCATTAGGCATCTAACATGTCTTTTAGGTTTGGCTCTGCAGTCTATGTAGCTATGTTAAACAAATACGTTGATGTACTTGGACATCAAATGCACTCAATAGAAACAGGGCTGAATTTTAAGTTAAACAGAATTATTTTAAAAGAGAAAAATTCAAGTCAGAAACCGGCAACGTACAATAAGTTTATTTAAATTATCTAATGCTGTAGTGAGCCCACAAGTTCTTTTATTATATACAACTTGGGAAAAAAAAAAATCAGTAAAAACCCGAATTGAATTCAAAGTTATCACACTGTTAGGTACTGATCATAATCAGGAAAGTGATGACACCCACCCCAGTCAGCTGCACTACTGCAGTCAGAGGTGGGGAGGCATGGTGGACAGGCAGCCGTGTCTGCCCATATATCATGAAGCTCCACACTGCTCCACCTCCCCACTGGACTGCACCCTGTGCCTGTCTGCATTTCCAGGATGCTCATTTTAAATTCTCACCACCTGGCTAGGACAGGCCTCTGCAATCCAGGACCATCCTGGCTAAACTAGGATGTGTGATCACTTTAGTGTTAGTTACCTGTATTTTCCATCTTTACAATGGAAGAAATGTTAGCATAGTATTTTCCCTAAATATAAATGCTTGAAGTTTATCGTAGAGAAAAAACAAAAATTCCCTACTTTCTTATTTAAATCATGATACTCCATTTAGGAACCCAGTATTAACCAATTTCTAAAGTACTGGCCCCCTACCACTACATATTTCTTGGGGGGAAGTGCACTGGGTAAAGCCTTCAGTGCTGAAATAATGCATTCAAACATGCTAAAATACAAAATTTGGGGCCATTAAAAAGCGGGGGGGGGGGGGGGGAACAAAACAAAACATTTTGTTGACAAAGCTCACAGGCAGAAGAAACCTTGCTTCCTACATTTCAAAAGGGCAAGATGAGAACAGAAAAAAAAATTGGTTCCACTTGGCTTGATCATGCATGAACTGCCACTTCTGGCAATGCAGCTGATGCTTTGCTTTGCCTTTCTGAGAAATAGCTAAATTGAGTAGGTTCACTAAAGAGACTAGATATTCAAAGCTAAGCTTCTCATTTATCTAGGAAGGGGAGAAATTTCTTTTCTACTTCTATTTATAGCAACTCTGCCCATGAAATACTGGATTTCAAAGATGAACAAGATAAGCAGTTTGTCATACATGATAAAAATAATTTTCAGGAAGGGGAACGTAAGTTATACTAACCTAGATTTGAGAATTAGTCAAGCACCAGTTACTTGTTAGCTTTATGATGGAGATAGTCATCTCTCCATAGAGAAGGAAGGAGGTAGCTTTCTCTAGATCTACTGTTC
The DNA here is from genome assembly GCF_030867095.1 of Alligator mississippiensis. Classification (NCBI taxonomy): domain Eukaryota; kingdom Metazoa; phylum Chordata; order Crocodylia; family Alligatoridae; genus Alligator; species Alligator mississippiensis. The sequence continues at coordinate 44,772,611 of NC_081832.1, forward strand.
CTGCTCCATTTCCAATTTCATAAGTCTCCTGCAACCTGCTTTGTATTTTCTACAGATTCTACAATACAGAGACATGCCTCCAAATATGTGACTCATGAAGCCTCTCACCAACCATATTCCCCAATAGCTTCTTTTTCTGGTTTGTTCACTGCAAGTTAGCTTGCACCTGTTGGATGCTTTTTTTTTTTTTTTTTGGGGGGGGGGGGGAACGACAGCGTTTTCTGTTTCTTTTAAATGATTGAGATAAAAAATATTCTACAAATTTTAAGACAGGTCTTGAAGGCAGACACTGTTACTATTCTCAAAATAAGACTTCTTTAGTTTTGCAGTTATTAACTTTTTTCAAAGTTGTACTAGTTTTAAAATTTAGTTTCCTTAGAATTTAAAGCTTACAATGGATTTTTTTTTTTTTTTTTAAAACAGATCTTGGATTTCTTTAAATACTAGTTAATGTCAAATCCTTCTGGCTAGTTAAGACACAATCTAGACAAAACCTAAGTTACGAACAGGGTTTTGTTTATTCCAGTATTCTGGAGCTGATAATGGAGGTTTTATAAGCCGAGTCAGTTTTACATTTTGGTACGTGCGCCTACAGAAAACAGATGCCAAATCCAGAAAAGCCCAAAATTCTCAGTAGGTTCCTTGCTCCTGCAGATTTTAGAGGCTTCAAACAACAGTTTCTTCCCTAGATACACACGAGGCTTCAAACAACAGCTTCTTCCCTAGATACACACCAGAGAACAGAAGCTAGCTACATATTCAATTTAAAATCAGTCTGGTTAAAAACATTTAGCAAATAAAATATACAGAACATGAATAAACTGCAGTTTACACCCATTTTAAAACCAGTGACGCAGATATTCATGCCACAATGAGCTGAAGTTCATAAATTTGGTAAAGAAGTAGATGAGATTAAATTAAAGGTTGGTATTCTAGTCTGCTAAAATGCAGAGCAAATTATGAGAATTAATTCTATTTCAATGGAAGTTTATAACAATTTTTAATACTGGTGTATTTATATTTCCATAGTATGCTATTTTACCAGAAGCATATTGACCTGAGAAACCTCAAAAGAACAATGGATAGAAGTTTCATTTAGTTTTAAAAGTACCTTAATCTTTTCTGAAAGTATGCTGGAACACAGGCTAATAGTTAATTTATTCTGTCTGAAAAGCACACAGAATGCAGACAAGCAAAAACGTGGATAAAAGGAAAGAAGTTAAAGGTGAGGCAGGATGAAAAGCAGAATTCTAGATGGGGATCCAAGATGTAATCATACTATATAACATCTTGCAGCATATCCCAGAGCTAAGAAACATCAGGATACTTAAAGTCAAATACTGACTACTGCAACAGAGCAGCCTGCTACAAAGGAGGAAAAAGGCAGCTGGGTGAACTACTAAAAATGATTAGTAACACTAGTTTCCAATTTTATTGATCCTTTACTGCAAGAAGTAGAAAACAAAATACTCTTAGTTTAGTGCATATTTTTCTATTAGGTGCACGTTATCCTGAAGGGGCAAAACTAATGGGTTCCATTTTAGGTCACAGGAGGAGTTTCAAGTACTAACCTCATGCCTTGGCTAAGAATACACTGTTGTCAGTTTCGATACTCACTGAGACTGGCAAATTGTCATTTTTGGTTTGGTTACGCTGGATAAAGGAGTGATTAAAGACATCCCTCTGATTTCATTAATACAGAACCCCAGACTTCTGAAATTCAAGTATGGGAACCCACTACATATGTTAATCTGTTTCCTATTCTCTAAGTTTTTAGAGTTGTGATTGAGATTCCATGCCTCTTTCCCTTCTCCCCCACCCAAAAAAAAAGAGTTGCAGTAGATGCCAACACTGAGGATGGGAATCTTTTTTAGTATATAAATAGTTTTACCAGGAAAAGTCAAGCCATTCATAATCCATTCTTAGAGGATGACAAGTCATCCTCAAAGCTAAGAAGAGACTTTAGCAAAAGGGATGACTGGATTATATCATCATTAATCACACTAGAACACTGCACTTCCATTATTAACCACTTACATTACTTTAAATGAAGACCCCTTGTCACACCTCTTAAGCAAGGGGGGGGGGGGTTATATATACATATAGTGTATGGGTTAAAGTTAATGCAACCACTTTGTGGTGAAGTTGACATGAATTCCTCTGTACAACTGAGCCCTGATGGCACCCTTCCAATATGACAACAAAATTCACTACTAGCTTACAATACCCTGGATATTTTGGTGATTTGGCCAGGGACTTGCCATTCTGGCATTTCAACTGCTGATGTAGACAGCAGATTATATCCACTAGAAGTGCTTAACTGCTCACATTTTTCAGTATAGGAAAACTACCCAACTAATACAGAAACAAGTTATGAGAGGCTGCAAGCTCTTCACCGAAACAGGAGAAATAGAGCTGGTGGGGGTAAGAGCTAGAAGTGTCTCAAGTTTTTACATGAAGTAACTAACACTTCAGTGTCTTCCATTTAAAAAGGAAGAGTATTCCAAGAACCTAAAAGGCACAGATGAGGCAAATATTCCCCCTTTGAAGACAGCAAAATGGAGGTTACTGCCAAAACTGTCTAGAGAATAGCATGCTTGATTCTTCAGTACTTAGGGTACTTACTGTCATCTCCAACAGGCCCTGCTGAACACTGTGCTGGGGGATCACGTGCCAGGTCATTCAACTCCTAGAAGAAAAGGGATGGACCATTTATATTCCATATAAATCAGAAAATCTGATGATATTCTCTCACACAAGAGACTGCATGCAGTACTTCAAACAGTTCACCCAGTGGTAGATTCTTAAGCTTCACTAAGAAACCACTGTTTACCAGATAAACAAATTGGTTTCGAACTTGCTCAAAATCTGCATTTGTGATGCTTGTATTAGTTTTTATCTACTGCAATATTGCTGGACTAACTTTCCTTTGAGCTAGCTTATCCAGAACCCAAAGCATTTTCCATCTTAAGCTTGATTTCTTTAGTACTTTTATCTTAAATTCTCTCTCTTCAGACTGTCCTTCACCCTATTAGCAACCTTATGGTAATAGGACCTTATGAAACTATATGAATGCAACCTTCTCTCTTTCCTCAACATAGTTTAGCTATTTTATCCATGATCGAGACAAATTTAAAGAATCCTTCACCAAGTTAGAAAGTCATTCTAATGCCTGATTCTAATAGCTGTGTATCCCCAGGGGCACAAGACAGACAGAAATATCAGATCAATCCACAGAAGGATTTCCCCAATACAAGAATTTAACAAGAATCAACAAAAGCATATGAACAGAGAAACTCAGGTGATGCAGATGTTGCTACTAGAGTGCATAAGAATGATCTTGTTCAAAACTTGAATGGCATTAGCATCCCTGCATGTTCCAGCGTTGGAAGTCCTAGAGAACCACTAGTCCATCTTCCTCCCCACCCATACTTGGGAAACTGTGTTAACTTCAAGATTGACATTTATTCCCCTTGAGTGAGTCTACATATGAAAACAAAAATACAATACACCATGGGTGTCAAACTATACAGTCCACTGAAGTTACATGGTGTGGTCAGAGGAATCAGCAACAGGAGGGAGGGCACAAGGGAGCTGACAGACTCGGTCACCCACCACTCGGTCATCCCCTGTCACCACTGCCACAGCTCTATCTCCCTAGCTGTAAGCCTGTTATGCCCTGGGTTGGAGACAACTGCCACTGCATGCTCCACACCAGAGACAGTTGCCACTACTGCTATTTCTGTGTGTCTCAGGCTACATCTGGCCCACAAGGAGCCATGTGGTCTAGATCCAGCCAGGGGCACAAGGCGAGTCCGACACCCCTGCAGTACACAAATTTAACTTCCTTTCAGCCAACAACATACAAAGTGCCAGCCAGCATTATTCGATTTAAATTAATTCCAAAACAGAGCTGTGCAACTAGCAGTCAGCAGGCCAGTCCATGAGGGCTAAGTTGCAGCCCACAGGCTCCTGCCTAGCCACTGCTCCCCACATTAATCCAGCTGCAACAGCAGCAGTGCCTCTGTGGCCCTCCTTCATGCCCCTGCCACAGGGGGATGTGCAGTGCAAGAAGTGGAGGGTGAAGGGGAGTGGGGCACAGAGGCAAACATGCAATGCAGCAAACCAGGGGGGGGGGGGGGGGGGTGTCCTCACAGCATGCAGCCCCAGACTGGGCCTGTGGCTTGCCTTTGTGTGGGGCCCATAGGACACGCTGCCTTGGCCAGTTACAAAGTTGGATAGCCCCATTCTAAATCAATCCTTTGCTCAAGATTTGCTTTGCTCAGATCAATCCTTTGAAGTTCTGCATCATATAGAACATTTTAGAAGAAAATTTAGCTTAAAGTAGCCAAAAAAAATACAGGAACTTCAGACAAGCAACAAAAGTGCTAATGGTCTGGCATTTTATAAAAAGTGATTTGTATCTTATCAGGTTTTATTTTTTAATATTAAGTGCAATGTACTTTCACCAACAACTTAAGCATTAGTTGCTTTCCCTAGACCACCTATTTTCATTTAAAGCAGTCTTTCTTTTCCAATTCAGAAGCTGGAGGTTTAACTGGGAAGCAAACATGCCTTAACAGACAGAGCTCTGGACTGGAACTCTGAAATCTGTTCCATTTCTGGTCCCGTCACTAACTTGGTGAGATACCTTGGACCCATTACTTCAGCCCTCTGGGCCTCAGTTTCCCAATCACTAAGGCATGGATAATGACATCAGACTTCACAAAATGTGAAGAGCTTTGAGATCTACTGAGGAAATGTTATACAATTTTCAAATATAATGCAACTAGGATAAGCCTCCCTTCAACTCTTTCAACACTTAGTTGTTTTATTATACAAATCACTCTTGATTAACTAAGCTTTGATGTTCCAGTTTTGGGGGGTTTTGCTACACTGGTTCATAATCTACAATTTTGAGTACAGGTATCATGAAGTTATTTGGCATGTAGGATGCCTACCATATATCTAGAGTTACGCGCATTACGCAATTTTTAGTCAATCTTGTATACCAACATTTGCTAGCCAGTAGCTTAAGCCTAGAAACAGGCAACATGTTCCCCTGCCTCCCCAACCTGTAACAATCCCTCAATATTCACAAGTTCAACATAATCAGTTTTGCTAGTCAGAAAGAATCCTTCAGGCACTACTGTGCCATACAACCCTCTCACACCCAAAATCTGGAGGTTATACAGATCCATTCCTACTGACAAGATTAAGATATTCCATATTCCTCTATTGCTTTCTGTCCAAAAAAGGCTTGCAAAAGGATCTAGGAGTTTGCTTCTTTATGCCCATGCTTTTGGACAGCCCCAAAAAGATCCACTGTTTGAAAAGCTTGTGCATCATACTTTAACTGATCTGTACTTTAATAGATTAAAAACTTTATCTAGTTCTACCCAACAAACCAAGTTGTTTTTGCAATCTGACTTGTCCCACTCTAGGTTTAGTTACAGTGAACTGATTGTCAGGCTCAGTTGGTCTTTAAAATCTGTATCCTTCACTGGAACACTCAGCTTTTCCCTCTCCTACCACAGCCTACTAGGCTTCCAGCAAAAGTCACACAAATGACTTAAATTAAAAACTGAAAGTTGGGGTCAAGTCTTTCCAAAGCTCAGCAGGGACCTGCCCATATTAGAATCTCAAAAACAAAGTATTTGTTTGAGGACTGGTGACAAAGTCTTGAAGAAGAAGGAACAATTAAGCAGGCCACAGCAGAAGGAATGATTATATTAAGTCTCGTCTATACACCTTGGTAAAGTTTTAAAAACTACACCCCACTACTTTCCACAACTTGGGAAGCAGCAGTTTATAACAAATGCTTAATGAAAGATCAAGCACATATATCTTAATGAAAGGAAATGAAATTTGCTTGTATTTGCAGGTTCATTTCTGTTCTAAGACTCAACACAATGTTATTCTTTGCAAGATATCCTGGGCATTTAAGGAGCCCAAAGATCTACAGATGTACTACTTCCAAAGCTGGATGGAGATAATCTTAGGCTGCATGCATAACCCTGCATATGGACCCAACCTGTGCTTATGACGTTAACAATTTGTACAGGTAAGCCTTGCCCCTGTTGGCATACTTAACACCACTCCAGAAACCTGGAGGATCTTCAGACCCATTTACTCATCCTCAAGTACACTTGCATCAATTTAGAAATATGAAATTTTTAGCTCCACTCCAGAGTGACTTGCACAACCAATTCACCTTCTCATTTGCATTCCCTAAAAAGAGTCTTTGGCAAGGGACTGAAGCTCCACCCCCTCCCCCATGCCTTTTGATTAGACTACAACAGAAAAGACAGGAACAGGTAGTCCCAGGCAGCAGAAGCCTGTAACAGTACACTCAGCCCATTATGCCAGGCAAGAGAGAGGCTTCATACCATCATTAAGATGACTGCATAATCCTCTGACAATATACAATAATACATCTTCATCCCAGTCCCAGAGAGGTTGTCTAGTCCCGACTATCATTCAACTTTCAGATGCATATTTATCCCAAACCAAAGCCCAGACTGAAATACAGTTAAAGCAATATGGTATCATATATATTATATATATATACACACACACACAAAAGTCTTATCTGAATGAGGCAACCTCAAGAGAACAAAGTTACTCTGACAATACTTAAGATTAGAATCCCCTTGTATATCTACCGCAAAACAATAGATTTATCTCTACTAGTGTCTCTGCCCTACAGGCTTGGGCTGACATAGCTAGTAGACACAGCACTATTCCCTGGCAGCAAAGGTATGCTATTCCCCCCAAACATAAGCCAGAAAAGCATTCTTCTGTTAGCACAGCTGCTGAGATTGTGGTAACGTAACCATGTCAGCTAGGTGGTACAGCTCCCTCCCACACACAGCATACACCATCAGAACTTGGTGCAATCTGTTCTAATAGTCACCTCTCCAGATTCAAACCATCCACTCCAGCTTTACCATACATTTGTATTAACAATGTGGCAATACACATAGGACCAAGGCTACTACCTTGGATGTCCCACTGAAGTCATATGCAGAATTCCTTTTTAGAGTTTTCATATACATGCCACTGCTTATTCCAATACAGGCACAAGAATCCATGGTACATCCTACCTGCTAAACTTAACCAAAAGTCTAGCTTTAATCTGTATCCTGTACAGCCAAAGTACAGAATAAGAGACTCCAACTGAATTGTCACTTGTAACACTACATGTTGTGCTATTGCTTTCCAGCTGCAATACAACATTCTTTATATGAAATATGCTGCTGTCTCATACCTGTGAATTTCTAGCACATTTTGAATGATACATGGAAAATACAAGGTAAATTTAGAAGGAGAGTTGTTAGTTGCTGTTATTTTCCCTCCCTCCAATTAAAAAGGAGCTATTTTAAAGTTGTGCACTACCTCCTTAATAGAAACATTAAGAACAGCTGTGCAAATGTGCAATCTGTTAGTGATGCAACTCTCACTGGAGGCTGTAGGTCTGCTCTACAGATTTAGGTCTAACAGATTAGAAGGTTTGATGCACAGATAGTGTTGTGTGAAAATCGACATAAAACTCTTTGAATCTGCTAGACTTTGGTAACACAAGTTCTTAAGGCTTCATTTCATCACAATTCAAAATTTGAGGCTCAAATGACAAACTGGAAGAATTCAACTTCCAGGAGATACTCTCTTCAGAGCTCATTAGTTCCCATACAGTTGAATGACTAAGCTCTGGGTGAGGGGAAAAACAAACAAACAAGACTAAAAAGAACTGCTGGCAAAGCAGAGACACTACTAGTTTTCATGTGCCATTTTTTTTGTACCAGTATGCTGGCAATTCCACTAGTCATTACTGTGAGACTCACAGAGCCAAGTTTGAAAGTGGAATGATGATTATGTGCAGCTGCATTTAACCACACACTTACAATTGCACATGCAAACCAGGAAGTGAAACTTGTCCCAATACACAGCACCAAGTGTACGCTCACCCAGAGCTCTCTGCTTTGACAGCTTTGTGTTCAATAGTTATAAATACTTCCAAATCAAGTACCAGACTTGGAAAATGCTGGGTCCTTTGTTTCCAAATGTCAGAATTCTCCACTCTGAAAAGCCACTGGTTTGTGACCCAAGATGAATAACGTGAGACTCCACATGAAACCTAAGCATAACTTTTGACATAAAGGATTTAGTTATGAAACTGGTGGTACAAAGAAAAATGCCGCTATATGTGCCCGAGATTGGGATGTAGGATCCACTAACACCTGCACAACAGTCTGTAAAGCCCATTGGTCCAAAACAATAGGGTTTTTAAAGGCTCTCTCTCTTCTCCTTTCCACCCAGTTTAGGTATATAGTGTGTATACTGCATTATAAAATGAAGGACTGATGAAGATAACCTTCAATTTTATAAAAGCATTTAAATTCAGAGAACCATGCAGCCTCCAGGCAGGTTTTGGTTTCAAGATCTGTCAAGTCACCCAAGAGATTTCATAAACTAAATTAAATTAAGAGATTTCATCATCCTAAATTAAAACCTCATAAATTCTGCAAGATAAAGAATTTGGTTAATGCAGAATTGTGCGCTTACCTGGTCTACTGCAAGTTAACTATACTAGTACAGTCCTAGCCCAAATCCCAAAAATGGAACAGTGGTGTTTCTGCCTACATATAGTCCAGTTGATGAAACCTGTGAGTGTCAGGCAAGTGCTATGAAGTAACTTCATCTTGAAGTAAATTTTAATCACGCAGACTTCAAGTCACATTGCTTTAACAAGACCTAGAATGTTAATGGTCTTAAAGTTATGCTCCCAAAAAACAAGTTCCTGTCTGTCATAGCCTTGGAAATAGTCCCCCACATACATTACTTCTCACTGAGGATTTAACATTAATCTTCTCAATATTAGTCATACTTCACACTTACCCAAGTTGCAGCTAATGGTGACAAACACAGAAGAATCACATTTGCTTCTAAACACGTACCTCAGAACTTTATAAAGCAAGTTCCAATCTCTCAGCAAGTTATTTTCCAGAATGAGAACACATGAGAGGAGTTGCACACTCCACAGTACTGCCACTATAGAAACTCTACCCTGTGGTCAGCACACGTTGTAGTCTGAATATTGGGACCCCTCTACAAGTGCAGGGAAAGGCACAATGGAATCTAATGTGCAATCCACACAATCATACCTCTTGCCACACACCACATGTATGGCAGGAGCAGCAATTGTGGGATCGCACATTAGATCCTATCGCACCTTACTGCCCATGTAGGGGGACCCTGGGATTATGATCCCAGACTCTTCCTGCACTGGCTCCTGCGAGCCCCACAGCTGACAGGGCTCACAGCAGTGGCAGCATCCTCCCTGCTGCAAGTGCCACAGCTGATGAGGCTCACAGCAGCATTCTCCCCACTGCACCTGCTGTTGAGCCCTGCAGCTGATGTTCTCCCTTCTGTGTGAGCCCCACTAGAAGCTCCCAGCAGGGACAGCACTGACAATGTTACTGTCACTGCAAGCCCCTCAGTTGATGGGGCTCTCAGTCACAGGGGAGCATCTGGCCACTTTTTCAATTAATAGCATAATAAGAATAAGCTAAGTTACTACACACTTCTGTGGAGTAACTTTGTAGCTTATTGCTTGTTTTATCAAACCATTAATTGGTTGAACATGTAGCTGGGTCACAACTTAGGTGTGATTAATTCAAGTGTAATGTGCAGATGGTGCCTTAGTTGATAGTAAACATGTTAATGAAACAAGTACTGCTTTTCTTAGACCAACAACCTAAGACCCATAATGGTCTTCCTCAGTTATTTTATCCCTGCAGACGCCTTTGAATCTAGAATTCCATAATAGGAGGGGCAACAGAACTCTACAGAAGCAATCCTTTGAAAACAGAAAAAAAAAATTACAAAAGACATTTCTCCTTCAAGATAGTATCTGGAGGCCTACTCTTAACACTGCTGACAGTAACCTGTGGTTTCCAAGTACAATGAATAATAAAATATTGTAGTTTGGGCTCAATCATGTTTCATCCCTTCCTTCCAACATTATAAACAATTTATAAAAACTGAGGAAGGCTAGTTTACTCAGATGGCCTGTATGCTTAACTTTGGTGTACTATATGATAAAAACATTTGGTGGCAACCCGAAAACTCAAAATTTCACTGAGTCTTAACGCAAACATGACTAGTTTCACTGCCCCAATAAGATCTCTTAATGATAGTCGGACTAAAGCTTATGTAGACTGTAAATAAATTTAACCAATTAGGTTTAGACTAGGAATTGGAAATAGAATGATTTTTTAATTTATTCAGAACAAGATGTGGAGAGAGGTAAAAAAAAAAACCAAAAAACGCTTATATAAAGTATATAAAGCTGAGTTTTTATGAGCTACACATACACAACTATGAGTTTACCAGCAGGTCCTGATATTGAAAGCAAGCCAAAGCCACTAACAAGCAAGTTGATCCTGATCCTGCATTGCTAAAGTCACTAATGTTGGCCTGACTTACATCAAGAACAAGAGGGCTTTTATGAATAACTCAATGATGACTGAGGCTAACTTTATGGCTAGCTAGGTTAGAACTCACTAAAGATGCTTAACATGCTAAAATTGACCTCCAGTGACCTAAACTAGCCAGCACTTAACACACTACCTAACAGCAGTATTAAAAGTCTATTAAAGTAGCCCAGATACTATACGGTAAGCCTTACCAGAAATTCCAAAGGGCACACAAACAGTGCCCATTTGTTAAGTGGCAACTTTTTGGAACAGCAGCCACATACGATGCCACAATCCACACCGAATGCCTAGGTGTTTCCAAATGGATTGATCTATAAATCCTATGCAACAACTCTAGAGCAGCCTCTGTGACTGCTTCTTTCCTCATGTCACGCTATCAGCAGCAACAGCAGAAGCACTTGAATTTTAAGGTCCTTTGAAGGTTAGAGGAGTTTATATGGTAGGAAAGTTTGACTGTATGCACTGGAATGTGACTGACCAAATGCTATATACAGGACTTCTCACTCCTTAATGCACTTTTCATCTACACAGATATGCATGTAAACATATTAGGAATACCCAGAGCAGCATATGGTCTCCTTTTAGTGTAGAACTTAAAAAAAAAAGATGAAACCTAATCATAATTCCATGTTTCAGAGCTTTCCTGGTTACTAAAAAAGCCAATACACATGATCTTCACCCCATTGTCATAGGCCTAGAGTACTGCTGCAGCTGTAATGGTTCAGGAAATGCCTTAAGCAGCAAGAATTGTGTGATGTTTGTTTCACACCACACACATACACCCTTGAAAGAAAAGCTTAGCTTTTGAACCCCCTCCCTCCCCTCCTTCCTCTGAAGTATCAGCCATTGTTGTAACTCCAGCTGAGAAACTGAAAAGGGGCCACCAGTGCTCTTAATATTACTGAGAAGGCTCTTAGGTGCCTGACTGGTAAGTCTTAATCGTATGCTCAGGCTTTAACCGCTACTGGAAGGCTGGGGGTGCAAGAGGGAGGAATTCTTCTGAAACATGAGTCACGATCCGTTTCTTAAAAATCTCAGCATGTTTTACCTAACTAAATTTTCCAGTATTGCCAGGACCCTTGATCTCTCCAGCAGCACACTGTTCTATTTGAAGCCTTTAATATAAGAGATACAAAGGCTTCAAATTTGTTATGGGATGCCAGAGGGTGTTTTGTGGTTTGCAGTATGTAGCAAGGCGCAAAGTGTGGACCTTTATGTACTCACCTACAACTCCTGCTCTCATCCAGTCCTACATTTCTAAATAAATAACCAGTAAACTCTGAACTTGTTGGTGTCTACATGACAATTTGAAGTTGTTCACTTAGTCCTTTCACTACTGTCCCACAGTCAAGTGCACTGTTAAGTACCTCAAAGTGCATTTCAGTAGCAAATTTGCCAGTTGTGAGTTAGATAAAGAGGGTCCTGCAAGCGAAAAAGAAACACCGAGGACTCGTATGAATTCAGGGAAAGTTTTAAATTCATTCATAAAAGACAGTGGCAACAAACACTTTTTGCTTAAACCAACTCAAAACAAGGAATTCAATGACAAACAATTCAACTATCCAGTGATGACAAGGTCAAATGTCAATTTATACCAGTATTTATCGTTCACTTTGAATTGAAGTGGCACCTGTACATCTACCTAATACAAATGAAGAGTACAGCATGAAAATACAGGTGCCCTGAAGTAGTCCTTTGGGTTGAATGGTGGCATTCTGTAAAATAATACCTATAATTTTGATTTGACTCGGGTATGTTTGCAGAGGTCCAAAATTAAGGGTCACAGACCAACATTCCTCTGAAGGATAAGGAAATACTTAACTAGAAGTCCTGTACCTTGGTTACAGCTCAGGCATAGCTTCTATGGCTTCCATTTTTAATAAGGCCAAGATACTTTTCAAACTAGTTTCTCATGAGGCATCCATGAAAGTCAAGCAAACTTGACCTTGGCAGAATTTTTAAACTGGAGGTCAGGCAAAATGGTTTCCAAGCAGCTGAGATAAATCCTTCCCCAACATGACAGGGAAACACCATTCAGGCATAAGCAATCCAGGGTCCTTCTGTACATCCTTGGTTATATATGAAGATATATGCATCTTTCTACAGGTATGGGGAACACTTCCTTCCTTTAGGTGTGTGAATAAATAGACATCTAGATAAGGCCTGTGTAAACTGCTCCTTCAGGAACACAGGAAGCATTTTTACCAGAAGCAGGCTGACAAACCGAGAGACCTGACAATAAGTCTTCTAGCCTTTAACTCCTAAAGCATCTAACGTTTTATGATGAAGTCAGTTTCTTCAAAATGCAGACAGTTTACAAAGACTCCAGAACCAAATGCATCTCAGAAATAGCAGTGGCCAGACACCAGATAACTATTTCAGATTTCTTAATTCGCAGATGATCCAAGTGCAGCAAGTAACTGATTTCTAAGATTTCAAAACAGCTTTTCATTCACCTTGCAAAGTGACTTGAAATGCAAGAGACCATCTTGAACTATGTTCCCACAGGGATCTTCTCTCTGTAAACTGACCAATGGTTTCACCGTTTGAATTACACACGAAGTAGGTACTTTTGCAGCTCGTCACTACAGTATCAGAGAGTACCACAATCACTGATTAACCATTCCCCATAACACACTTGAGACAAGGACAAAACAGGACAAATTATACGACTTTGGCCTGAGATTAAGCATTAGAACCTGAACCTCAATATCCCAAGTCAAGACCAAGGTACCTCACCCCAAAGACATCCTTTGTACCAGAAACTGATCATTCCTTCAGCAAATATTATAAAGGAGGAACTTTCCTTTCCCCAACTTCTGACTGAAGCCCATTGGGAAGACAGCCATTTAATCTAGTTTCCACAATTTACCATTCCTAGAAAGCATGCAAAGGGAAGAATTTACTATCCCAGCCTTTTACTTTTCAGGTAGTGATCTTGCTCCGTGAAGAATTTCACTGTTTTAATAGTTTTAACAGACCTGAAGAAAAATAAAACATACCTGTCATTGTCCATTTCATTTCAATGATCTCTCTCTACTATTTGGATAAGCTATCAACAAACAGCTCCACAGTCATCTCCCATAGGTTCAAGAATACTACACTATCAGATAACCCTTAAAATAACTTGAAATTTAGGATATTAAAGAACCAACAAAAAAAACCCCAAAACCCTCCATTTAGCAGATATGTGAGAAGGCCTAAGCTCTACACATAAGTAAAGTCCTTCCCCTTCTTCCTGTACCAACTCCTGTTTTAAAGTTAACATTACTCAATTTTCATCTTACTCTAGTGAAATGCCTCCTATGAGGTCCAACATACTAAATACAGTTACTTTAATGACAGCACACAGGCTGTAGGTACTTTTAAATATTTAGAGACTACAGTCACCTAGGCCAGTGATTCTCAGCAGGATGACACTGGAAGATCCTTTTAAGAGTGCCATTCAAAATTAACACTGTAGGCATACAAACACCTACACATGATTCTATATCAGCTTAGAGATTTCAAATAGGAATCCACAGCATCAAAAACATTATGACCTGTTGTGGTCCGAGTTCTCTGCAAAAGAAACATTGCTCTCTCTCTCTTTTTTTCTTTTACTGTGGAAAAATAAGAGTGAAAGCTAAGATCTAACGTTGTCCAAGAGGTGTTTTGAGTCTAAAAAAGTTGAAAACCACTGGTCTAGGCCTAATATTTGGTTTATATAATTTCTCTAGGTGTCCTATAATTCTGTGGAATTCTCATCTCTGAAAGCAAGACCAGCATGATGAACAAATTAAAATATTCCAGTTTCACAATTCCATCTTTATAAAAAAATCTCTTTTAAAAGTTTCTTAAAAGTACTTTTGAAATTGAAGGAAGGTATTATTCTTAGAAACATACTGAATTAAGCCACACTATGGCCCAACTTGGGGTAAATATCAAGATTGCATGAAGTCCCTCACACACACAGTAGTATCCCACATGTTCCTGTTTATCAAAAATGTGTTCCCTGACAGTTATACTAGTAAAGTTCACAGTAATTTTCTCTATGTATTTCTCAAATCCTGACAACTCTGCAGAAGCCATGGACTCCTGGAGATTTTGAAAGACCCAAGTACACTGCAGAGAACTATTTCAATCATTTCAGTCATGTTAACAAGATCAACATGGATTTTAGAGCAGCGCAATGGTGTGTAAAACTGGAACTTAAACCTGCTGAAAGCTAAACTAGTCAAAAGAAGTAATATGCATATAAAATAGCTGACCTGTACAGAACACAATGCTCCTCCGACATAGCGCGGGGGGAGGGGGGGGGGGGCACTTTTTTTGGCAACATACCACATTAGCCCTACCCCTGCCCCTCAATACCACTCTAAGAGGAAGGGCATCAATTTGCTGCTCCGTCTTCCATTTCTTGCCCTGTGCTCTCTGCCTGATCTCCTGCTCTACCTTCTGTTGCTGTGCTGCCAATCCCTTCCCTGATCACCTGTATGCCATACACAGAGGCTTACTTGTGCCACTTGTGGCACTCATGCCCAGGTTGCCCACCCAAAGCCTAACATTTATAAAAATAAAATAAGAAATGGTTTTCATGTGACATTTCAGGGCTTTTCTTGTTAGTGAAATGTACAGGTATCACTAACTGTGATGACTTGTTTTGAAACAAGCATCCACACAGGAAATTACAGCCCTAGCAGATATAATTATGCCCATCTATTTCTTCATGTAAATAAGTCCTTAAATGTATATGAAACTTAATCTTAGTATCATTTTGCAAAAGGCTTGTATTTGGCACTCAAGCTGCTTTTCAACATGATCAATAAAAGATACTAAAGGAAGCTTAAGAACACTGTCCTGTAGTTACAGCCAGTCCAAAGTCTGCATTCTTGATTCAGTACTGGTGCTGAGTACACCAGAACAGAAATTACCACAAAGATCCCCAAATCAGCTAACAGATTCATATTTTGTTTATTTCATCAGCTAGAAATAAGTAACTCAGACTAGAAACCACACAAGAAGTTTGCGCACAGGAGTTCAGACTTCAAAGTCATGAGTTCAGGGCAAAAAGCCACACCTTTCGAAGAAGGATGCCATGTTTGTCTACCTAAATTGTAAGAAATTCTTTAATAGATGGATAGATGGCTTTAACAGATCCTGTTCTTTATTTGGTCCTACAGCAACGGGCACCTAAGAATTGTGCACGTTCGCCTTGGTACAAGAAAACACGAGTCAGGCCAGTTTTCTAGAAAAAGATTGGACATGGCACTTTAGTATAGTTCCTGGTCTACAAAAACAAAGTTGTTTTATGGGCAGTTCTTTGCAAATATGTCAATTGACTATTCTAATGAAACTAACAGCCAGTTCAGAATGGCATACAAGTTGCATCCTATTTTGACTTAATGAATGGGTTTAAAATTAATGGATTGATAACCATGATCACTTCCTCTCCCAGTAACTGACCACTTTTGCCACTGTGGCCTAATAAAACAAACCATATTAAAAAAATTAACACACTACATATTGAAGCTTGTTAATGAAAATATACTTTTCAATCTGAGAATTAAAGAGAAGGAAGATGAATCAAAGAATTAAAAAGAAGTGAAGATGAGGATAATTTAGCCAGTAGCCAAGTAAATGTTACATTTTGCTACAGCACCTCTTTACATTAGTGAATGCTACAGATATGCTTGTTGTTTTGCAGTAGCTCTTCATAAGATGCAACTGCTATATGCATTCACATTTCCTCATAAAGCTGAGGATTCGTATTGGGTACTTTTGCTCAATTTTTAACAGTCAAGCATAGTAGCAGGCCTTTTCTAGGCAACTCCCCCAACCCCCTAGCGTAGGTACAATTTATAACATCAAGAGGAGTTATTTTCCTACTATACCTTATGGCATGCTGAGTGACTTTTCAACTGTACCCCAGGAAGAAAATCTGTACTAGCAAAAGAAATAAACCATGTCTACATCAGGGGAAGGGGTAGGAGGTGAAGTCATGCCTACAGTACAGTTATAAATGCTGAGGAATTATTTTTCACCTATTAACCAATCAGCTTTTAGGATGAGATCTAAACTAGTATGAAGTTGAACAAAAAATATTACACCTGACAAGTTATTCCTGAACACAGATAAGTCTTTCCTGAAGAGCAACTCCTATGAAAATGATTAATTCAAGGGTCAAAAAGAAGAGAGAAAGCACCTTCGGCATCAGTCAGTGGAAAGGAAACTTCAAAACTTTAGGGCCTTTCTAAGACTCTAAGATGCTTCCTATTCCAAAGCATAAGAAGAGTTGGGCAGAAGGCAGGGCAGATTTTCCCCTTATAGACTCAGTAAATCAGAGCTTTCGTAGGCATCAGCTTACCTCACCAGATACTACAAAGGAACTTCTAAAAAAAAAAAAAAAAAAGAGTCACCACCTCATTCTAGGTCACTGATCACTAATAAATTAAACAGGTAAAACTGAAGTGAGTTGCGCTGACCACGAAGAGACCTCCAAATAAAGAGCAAAACAACTGTGATCTACAGACATGTTTCTAGCTGTTGTAGGAAGACTGCCCCAAAAACCAATTTCTTTGAAATCATTAAGAAAGCCCAAGCAGCACTTCTAACCATGGCCCAGCTAGGGCTGTAGGGCATTTCTTTTGCCCAAAAAGTGTTCCCAGACCTCCGCGGGGGAGGGAGCGAGACAAGCCAGCCTCAGAGTGGCTTCGGTTGTGGTCTCTGGGCTTTCGCTTTCTCCTCTGGCAATATCACCATTCCCCTGGTCCTGCAGCTCTTAAATTTGGGCTCCTGGGTTCGGTAGCCCTGGGACTCAGCTGCTCCCCGCATCCCCCGGGGGCCGAGACAGCAAAATTAAGACAAGAAGGGGGGAGGGGAGGGCGGCCCGGGCCGGGTCACCGCGGGGCAGCTTGGCCCGCAAGGCCCGGCCGGCCCTGCCCCGCGCCCGGGAGCCCCACGAGAGCATCGCGGCGCCCCCTCCGCCCAGCAAGCGCCGGCGGGAGCCGGGCCAGGCCGCGCATTACATAAGGGAGCGGAGCCGCCGCAGGCAGGTGCGCTCGGCCCGGAGCGGAGCAGCCTGAGCCGGCATCGCCCCCACCCCGGCGCGGCGCGGCCAGGCCGAGCTGCGGGCCCGGGTTCAGGCTCAGGCCCAGGCCCAGGCCCAGGCCCGGCGCAGGCCTTGGCGGCGCTCCCCTGCGAGCGGCCCTTACCTTGTGGATTCTCTTCAGCGCCATTGTGTGCGTGTGTGTGTGTGAGAGAGAGTTTGTGTGTGTGCGAGAGCGAGAGAGTGCGGTGTGTGCGCGGGTGCGCGCGGGCGGTGCGCGGAGAAGGGGCGCGCGGGGCCCTGGGCTCGGCCGCTGCGGGGGAGGGAGGAGGGAGGGAGGGAGGAGGGGATTGGGATTATTTTTCCGGGGGGAGGAGCGCGGGAGACGCGGGTGTCCGTGCGGCAGCGGCGGGCGGGCCTCGCGCTCAGCTCCCCCGGCGGCGCTCAGCGCTTCCTCGGTGCTGCAGATCCTAGCGCATCCCTCCGCGGGCCCTTTATGCCCTACTGCCTGCGAGCGTATCACTCCGCCGCGAGCCCAGCAGCCAGCAGCGGGGCGGCCAGGCGGAGGGGCCGCCGCACCTGGTGATGGGGCTCGCTCGGGCACGGGGACTACTTCTGTTCCCTCCCCCCGCACGCAGAACTCTCCAGAAGGGGGAGGGGAGCGCGGCGGCGGAAGGATATGAGCTGTTGAAGAGGGGGGTGAGATGACTTCTCGCGAGAAGGGAAGAAGAGAGGTTCCGGCTAAGGGGTGGGAGACTTTGTGTGGCCGTCGCGTTGGGTGCGGGCGGGGCGGGGCTGGAGGTCCGCGGGAGCCCGAGCCGGGCGGGTGGGAGGTGTTGTGCCTCCGGCCCGTTCCGCGGGGCCGCGGCTCACCCGGCTGGTGCGCCACGCAGAGCCGGGGCCCGCGGGGTTGCGAAGCCGCCGCGTGGCAGGCGGGAGGCGCCTCGGGGCGCGGGCCCCGCGTGGGTGGCGCCTCCTGGGGGCGGGCGGCTCCGAGGCCCCTGCCAGCCGGGCTGGGCCTCCCCTCTGCACGCGCGGGCACCCCGAGGCGCAGGCTGCAGCCTCTCGCTGCCTCCAGGCTCTGCCCAGGATCCTCGTCACTTCCCCCGGTCACTGCAGGCCCGTCCCGTTGTCCAGCACCCCTGGTCACACCTGAGCAGACACTTCGATGGGGGACTCGGGAGCCATCCACTTCAGCTGGCTCTGCTGCTCGATTTCCTATGACTTCTGGCCAAGGACGACCCATGCTGTTAAGTGTTACCTGCCGTAAACTGGTTGCTTGCTGCCCTTAGTGGGCTGCTGCAGGTGGGTCCCCGAGGGGAAGGAGATGGTCCTGGCCCATTGTTGAAACAAATCTGCCGACCCAAAGCTGAGGAAGTGTCTCATTAGTTGGAGGGAGCCAATAGGTGAATCGTTGTTGTGTCATCCCTTCGCTGACCCAGGCAACTAAGGTAGTTTGGCAAAACAATGGGGGAACTCCCTTATTGCCTTGATGCAATCCAGGTGTACATTTTCAACATGCTGTATACACAAACTTGGGGAATCGAATACAATTCAGAGTATGACAAACTGCACAAGCTTTGCTACCCTTAAAAAAAAAAAAAAAAAAAACAACAAAAAAACCACCCAACTGAATCTTGCCATGTTTCTGAGCCATTCTGCTTAAGAACTGGCCCTGGACAGGTCTCATGTTTAATCCCTGATTTCCATTCAGGACTGGTGCCTTTTCAGTGGCAGGCTGCTGTCACATACCACTGTTTTGGCTGGCACTTCTTCCCAG
Organism: Alligator mississippiensis; assembly: GCF_030867095.1. Lineage (NCBI taxonomy): Eukaryota > Metazoa > Chordata > Crocodylia > Alligatoridae > Alligator > Alligator mississippiensis. The sequence goes on from NC_081832.1 coordinate 44,791,917, forward strand.
GGTCAGGTGACAATTTGCCAGAGGCAAGCTAGATGCCTGGTCTCATCTCAAACGTTCATCCTTCCTACCATTACTAATGATTATTTGAATAGTACCTAAAACCTCAATTGGCTGCCTAGCATGGTATGACTCCCATTCTAATCAACCAATAAAAAGGGAATGCCTGTCCCAAACATCATACATCCTTTAGCCTAGATGAACTGCTGCTGGGGTAAACAAGAGTGGCATTAATAAAAGGCTGCACAAACTTCTACTGCTTTTAGCCCTTTGGTTTTCCATCACACTACCAAAAGAAAGGCAACATTTGTGTGAAAGGACATTGTCAGAGTGCTTTCTGTTTCTAATAATCATAGAAAGGGTTGGAAGGGACCTCGGGTGGTCGCCTAGTCCGACCCCTTGCTCAAGGCCGAAGCATTCTTTGAAGTTGCTTTCTCTATATTTACTTGCATCCAGATTTATTATTAAATGATTAATCTTCAGTAGTGGATTAATCTTGAGCAGTGAGTAGGTCAGAGCTCTGTGAACATGACTGGATGTTTTTATGTTGGGTTCTACTTGTGAACTTTAGCTGGGCACCTGAGTAGACAAGTACATTTTCAAGTTGTTCAGAGAGGTATGAAAGTGTGTGTTCACCTTGCAAAGGGCATGTGGCCTCCTCCACCACAAATCATTGGAAGTTTTGCCACTGACTTCATTGCACAATATCTGCTCTTGTCCATCATTTCTTGAAAATAGAGAGATAGTAGAGATGAAACTTTGCCAGAAAAACAGTGAAAGCAACTGAAATAACTGAAGCCCCTGAGAAAACAAATACCCTGGTTGTGCATCAAATACAGTAAAAAATGCTTCTGGCCACACACTGTAAAATGAGTTGTATTAAATTGTCCTTAGCAGGCTCAGAAAAAAAGTTTCTGTAATGCCTAGTTACAATTACATATTTTTAACCTTAAAATACCAAGTTTTAGGTAAAAGCATACTTGGATCATTTTACAGTTCTATATTAATGATTTGAACAATCACATAACCTATGTTTTATCTGTGATAGCGAAAAATAATATATAATGTGTCAAGTGGCAGGCTTATTGAAGATGTCAAGATAACAATAGTGTTTTAAAGAGAACCAATTCTTAAATTGCGTAAGTAAATGTACTGCTCCTGAAAAACACCAGTCTTGACAGGCCCAAAGAATACATTTCTCTACACTATTAGTGGTTACAGTATGATTACCAGCAGGACAAGATTTTTAGGTAATGCCCTGCCACTGCTCCACAACCCTGGCCTGAAAAGTACATGTCACCGTAGAGAGCCGTTCATTTCCTATTCAGCTACCGTCCTCCTCTATGAGAATACTAACACAAGCATAGATTGTAATGCTAATTTGTGATGGGTAAGCAAGCACACCTGTGCATTTCATGTAGCTTTTATCCAGTGGTCATCTAGCTTTCATCCCAAAAGTCACCTCTGAGCACTTCCAGTCAGGATTGGATTCAAACCACCACCTGCAAAGTGAAGAGTTGTGTCACTGTACCTGAGCCATATAATCTCTTCTTTAGGTAGCTACAATATCAAAGCATGAATTAATAATTATAATAGCAGTAAAATTGAAAACAAAACAGCAACTTCCCTTTAGAATTGAATATTTAGAAATAATTAGCTAAGGTTTGAAACAGTCAAAAGGACACTAAAGAAAAAAATCCTTAATCATTCCTATAGGTTGCTAAAAATGGATTTAGAATATTTAAAAAAAAACACCCTTTAAACCAGTCTTACAAGTATGTGAACTGCTGATAACAATACCTTAGATTATTACAACAAAATATATAGGAACCTAATTTAGTCTAACATTTTCACTGTCTCTGCTGTTTCTGTCCTTTGCCATCCTCGGAATGAAATGAGACTATTCGGTTGCACCTCATCATTAGATTTGCTTTTGGATTAAGATTTGCTTTTCATGCTTTTGTGTTTAGGTTCCAGCAGTGCAAGCACATTTTTCAGTTTATCACTATAAATATTGTAGTTCTATTGTTTTTGAACTCTGTAAATGTTTCTAATTAATTTTATAATCTCCTAAGCCTTCCAAAGAAAGGATGTGTGTGTGTTCCCTTACAGGTGTGTGGGGGAGGTCAACCAAAGTAAGCACTACTGTGACTACAAACAGCTTCTGAAAGAAGTGAATGAGCCTGTGGTGAACAAGGAGCTAAGATCCCAATTCCATACATCTATCACAAGGTCAACAGAACTACTCTCATGCTTAATATTAGGCATATATGTAAACATTCAGAGGGTCTAAGTGATCAAACTGAAAGAACATATCTTTGTCCTGATTACTGATATTCATAGATTCATAGATGTTAGGGTCGGAAGGGACCTCAATAGATCATCGAGTCCGACCCCCTGCATAAGCAGGAAAGAGTGCTGGGTCTAGATGACCCCAGCTAGATATTCATCTAACCTCCTCTTGAAGACCCCCAGGGTAGGGGAGAGCACCACCTCCCTTGGGAGCCCGTTCCAGACCTTGGCCACTCGAACTGTGAAGAAGTTCTTCCTAATGTCCAATCTAAATCTGCTCTCTGCTAGCTTGTGGCCATTATTTCTTGTAACCCCCGGGGGCGCCTTGGTGAATAAATACTCACCAATTCCCTTCTGTGCCCCCATGATGAACTTAAAGGCAGCCACAAGGTCACCTCTCAACCTTCTCTTGCGGAGGCTGAAAAGGTCCAGTTTCTCTAATCTCTCCTCATAGGGCTTGGTCTCTAGGACCTTAACCATACGAGTTGCCCTTCTCTGGACCCTCTCCAGGTTATCCGCATCCTTCTTGAAGTGTGGCGCCCAGAATTGCATGCAGTACTCCAACTGCGGTCTGACCAGCACCCTATAGAGGGGAAGTATCACCTCCCCTGGACCTATTTGTCATGCATCTGCTGATGCACGATAAAGTGCCATTGGCTTTTCTGATGGCTTCGTCACACTGCCGGCTCATGTTCATCTTGGAGTCCACTAGGACTCCAAGATCCCTTTCCACCTCTGTGCCACCCAGCAGGTCATTCCCTAGGCTGTAGGTGTGCTGGACATTTTTCCTCCCTAGGTGCAGCACTTTGCATTTCTCCTTGTTGAACTGCATCCTGTTGTTTTCTGCCCACTTGTCCAACCTATCCAGGTCTGCCTGCAGCTGTTCCCTGCCCTCCGGTGTGTCCACTTCTCCCCATAGCTTTGTGTCATCTGCAAACTTGGACAGAGTACATTTGACTCCCTCGTCCAAGTTGCTGATGAAGACATTAAAGAGTATCGGTCCAAGGACCGAGCCCTGTGGGACCCCACTGCCCACACCCTTCCAGGTCGAGACCAACCCATCCACCACGACTCTTTGGGTGCGACCCTCTAGCCAATTCGCCACCCACCGGACTGTGTAGTCATCCACATCACAGCCTCTTAACTTGTTCACCAGTATGGGGTGGGATACCGTATCGAAGGCCTTCCTGAAGTCTAAGTATACGACATCCACCCCTCCTCCTGTGTCCAGACATTTCGTAACCTGGTCACAGAAAGAGACTAGATTGCTCAGGCACAATCTGCCCGCCACAAACCCGTGCTGGTTTCCCCTCAGCATAATTTGCCCTGCCAGGCTCTCACAAATGTGAGCCTTGATAATTTTTTTCAAAGACTTTACCAAGGATGGAGGTGAGACTGACTGGCCTATAGTTGCCCAGGTCCTCCTTCCTCCCCTTTTTGAAAATGGGGACCACATTGGCCCTTTTCCAGTCCTCCGGGACTTGGCCTGTGCGCCACGAGCGTTCGAATATTCCCGCCAGTGGCTCTGCAATGATGTCGGCCAGTGCCTTCAGCACCCTCGGATGGAGCTCATCCGGGCCTGCCGACTTAAAGGCATCCAGTTCTTCCAAGTGACTCTGCACCATCTCAGGATCTACGTATGGAAGTCTGGCGCCTTGCTGCTGCCTCTCTACAACCCCAGTGAGAGACTTGTCGTGCCCCTCACTTAGGAACACTGAGGCAAAGAACTCGTTGAGGTGTTCAGCCTTGTCCCCCCTGTCTGTCACCAATTGTTTCTGCCCATTTAGCAGGGGTCCTATTCCTCCCTGGGCCTTCCTTTTACTCCCAATATATCTAAAAAACAATTTCTTGTTGTCTTTTACTTGGGTTGCCATCCTCAGCTCCATGGTAGCTTTGGCCCGCCTAACTGCCTCCCTACAAGCATGAGCAGAGGAGGTATATTCAACTTTAGTGATCTCACCCTGTTTCCACTTTTTATGTGCTCCCCTTTTGGCCCTTAGGCTGCCCTGGATATCTCTGGTCAGCCATGGAAGCCTCCTGGCCCCTTTCCCTTTTTTGCCTCGCTCGGGGATTGTCTTGCTTTGTGCCCGAAGGATCGTTTCCTTAAGGCACAGCCACCCTTCCTGGGCTCCCATCCCTTCAAAACTCCTACTCTGCAGTGCGTCCTTGACTAATCGCCTGAGTGCATTGAGATCAGCTTTCCTAAAGTCTAGCACTTTCACCCTACTAGTTAACTTACCCACTCGACGTCTTATGTTGAATTCTATTATTAGGTGATCACTGTCTCCCAAATGGCTACCGATCTGGAGGTCCCCTATCATGTCATCTCCCATTGCCAATACCAGATCCAGTATGGCATTCCCCCTAGTGGGACCATGCACCTCCTGTGTCAGGTGGAGGTCCTGTACACAGGTTAGAAACCTGCGTGAGCGATGGGACCTTGCTGTCTGCGTCTCCCAGCAGATGTCCGGGTAGTTTAGGTCCCCCGTGACTACCGCCTCTAGCTTTTATGGTCTCCGAGAGTTGCCTCAGGAGCCCCGCATCTATTTCTTCCCCTTGGTGTGGGGGTCTGTAGCAGACCCCTACCACCAAATCCCTTTCTCCTTGCCCCCCATGTAGCCTAACCCACAATCCTTCTACTTCCTCGACCTTGGATTCTGTCTTGATGAGGGTTGATGTATATTGCTCACTGACATAAAGTGCAGCCCCCCCCCCCCCCCTTTCTTCCCCGACCTGTCCTTTCTGTACAATCTATAGCCGTCAATATGTACCGCCCAGTCACGGGATGAATCCCACCAGGTCTCTGTTAGCCCCACTAAGTCATAGGTGTTTAGTGCAAGCAGGAGCGCTAGTTCATCCTGCTTGTTCCCCCATGCTCCTAGCATTAGTATATAGGCACTTGAGCCCTGCGACTGGTGCCTTTGCTGCCCCCCCGCTCCGAGTCCCAAGGGGCCCATTGTTTCTTACCTTCTTGTTTCTTACCTGTTCTGTAGTGCTGGTCTCCCCATGGCTTTCAGGTTTCCAATGTTCTCCTCCTTCAGGCTGGGCTGTCCTTGTGGGTGCCACATGGTTTGGTGGTCCACAGCTTCCCCTGCCCTCGTACTCCCCTCCCCACGACGAGCCTAGTTTAAAGCCTGCCGGAGGAGATCCGCCAACCTAGTAGAAAACACTCGCTTAAGTAGAAAACACATGCTTATTCAATACATCATTCTTTCTAATTATTTTTATAACTAGTTTGGTTTAAAAAATAATCACATATACTGAGTTCTCAGTGCCTCTTTCACTTTTTAAAAATACAATCTACAAAAGAAAAGCTACACTGCTCCATACTCCCAAGCCAAAAATAACCAATCACTGGCAAAATCAAGGCTGACAAGGTTTGCCCTTCACCACAAATGAGACTGACTGTTAGGTCCTTGTCTTGCACAAAAGCCTTGGTTAAAGAGACCTTCATTACAAAGGGCCCTGAAAGTTGCCAGTGCAGATTAGTTTTAGACTTAGGAGCAGATTCTAATACTAAAAGTCCTCCATAGAAGAATGTCCTGCCAGCATCTCTCTCTGTTCTAAAGGGACTACAGCATCCCTGTCTATCAGAACTCCACAATGGGATGCTGACAGACACTAGAAGGTGGGAAGTGGAAGAAAGAAAAGTGTGCCATAATTTATCTATTTGGCTTTCTTTTTTTAGTATTTTTTTTAATACCTATGTAAGGTAGGAAAATCTGACTGTCCCCATTTTATGGTTGGGGAACTTAGGAACAGAGACTGAAGCCTGAAGACCATATGTGGCTCAGACTGGAAAAGTACAAATATAACCGCCCAATCTATACAGACTTTGAGCGAGCCAATGTATATACTGTACATACTGTGTCCAACTAATGCACTGCCTCTTCTGAGCATGTGCTGGGCTCAGTACAGGAGTGCATGGAGTTTAAAGCACCATTTTTTAATGTCTACAAGCAGTATTGCCTATCTTTAAGAAAGAGAGGAAGGAGAATCCAGGATACTACAGACCACTTAGACATTTATGCCAGAAAGGGCCTCAAGAAATCTATTTCCAAGTACCTAGAGCAGAGGTTGGTAACCTATGGCCCACAGGCCAGATCCAACCTGGTAAGTCTATGATCTGTCCCATGGATGTGGGGCTGGGGCAGTAGGTAGCTTTAGAAGCAGTCACTTTCTCATGTTGCTATGGGGAGAAGTGCTGGCTGCAGGTACTTTCCCTGTGCCATTGCAGGGAAAAGCAGCAGTAGCAGCATTTTTCCTATGCTACAATGGGGAAAAATGACAGCAGTGAACAGGTTCTAAAGCCCGCTCACCTACCTTTGACCCAAACTCCATCACTCCTGCCTGCAGCCCACTGGTTATGATATATCTTGACTTTAGCAAGGCTTTTGACACTGTCTTCCATAACATTGTCATTAACCAACTAGGGCAGGGATTTTCAACCTTTTTGGGTCAGTGTACCCCCGGCGGCCAGATGTGGAGCAGTGTACCCTGGTGACCAGACACAGAGTTGGGGGGAGTGTGCAGCTAAATGCAAAGCGGCAGCAGCCACCATGTGCGACCTTCCCCCGCCCCTCCCATCTGGCTGGCCGGGCGGTGCCTGTGTAGGATGGTGCGTGGCGGCGCTCCATCCCCACCCAACTGCGCGTACCCCCTAGGACCATCTCAAGTACCCCGAGGGTACATGTCAACCCCTAAACTAAGGAAATACAGATTAGATAAAAGTACTGTAATGTGGATACACAACTAGTTGAATCATTGTGCTCAAAAAGTAGTCATCAACAGTTCAATGTCTGGTTGGGAGGAGGTATTAAGTGGGATTCCCAGGGGTCTGTCCTGGGTCTGGTACTGTTTATCACAGGGGTAAGCAACGTTTTTTGGCTGGAGTGCTGAAAAAACCCAAAATGGCTACCTTGGAAGATGCCGGAGTGCTGGTATGCCAGAAAAACAAAACAAGGGCAAGGGGTACATGGCAGGATGCCCTGCTTGTGCCCCTTGCCCCCCACCCAAAGCCCCTGCCCCCCAGCCCTGCTCATGCCCCTTGCCCCCCACCCAAATCCCCTGACCCCCAGCCCTGCTGCCCTGTGCCCCCCAGCTCTGCTCGTGCCCCTGCCCCTCAGCCCCGCTGCCCCTTGCCCTCCAGTTCAGGCTCTGTGGCTATCAGCAGCTACCCAGAACCTGGGTCAGCTGCAAACAGCTGCTGGCTCCTCACCCCGGCCCTGGCCCTAGCTGCCTCCCAGCCCCAAACACAGCTCTGGGCTCTGGGGAGGCAGCAGATACCGGTGACGTTCCCTGCCGTGCTGCCCGTGCTGCCACTTCTGCAGAGCAGCATTGGAACCTGGCCAGCAGGGCACGCAGAAAGCTGCCTGCAGCTCCGAGCTCCCCACTGCACTGGCCACGCTTCCCTTGCAGGCGGGGACAACAGCAAGGGGCACAACCCCGCATGCTGCCCACGCTGCTCCCATGCACGCGGGAAGCGTGACCTGGGCAGTGCGCAGTTTGCAGCAGCAGGCAGTTTCTCTGTGCGGCCCCTCTGTGTGTTGTCACTCCACATTGCACAGGCTGCGCTCCCAGCCCTGCTGCCCTCCCCATGGCTCTCTGGAGCACAGTGTGTGTGACCCAGAGTGGCAGCTCACAGAGGGGCCGCACAGGGAAGCTGCCTGCTGCTGCAAGCTGCGTGCTGCCTGAGTCGCACTTCCCGTGTGTGCACGGGAGCAGTGTGGGCAAGCATGCAAGGTTGTGCCCCTCGCTGCTGCCCCTGCCTGCAGGGGAAGTGTGGCCAGGGCAGCAGGGAGCCCGGAGCAGCAGGCAGCTTTCTGCACCCCACCCCCACTGTGCCCTGCCTGCCGGGTTCCAATGCTGCTCAGCAGAAGCCGCATCGAGGGCAGCACAGCAGGGAACATCGCAGGTATCTGTTGCTCCCCAGAGCCCAGGGCTGGGGCTGGGAGGCAGCTGGGGCCAGGGCTGGGGTGGGAAGGCAGCAGCTGTTTGCAGCTGGCCCAGGTTCTGGGTAGCTGCTGATAGCCACAGGGCCCGGGCTGCTTGCAACAGGGCTTCCATCTTCCCAGCCACCTGCTGGGAGCAGCCCGGGCTTCGTGGCCATCAGCAGCTACCCAGAACCTGGGCTGGCTACAGCCGGAAGGCTACAAACAGCTGTTGCTTCCCCACCCCCAGCCCTGGCCCCAGCTGTCTCCTGGCCCTGGGCTCCGGAAAGGTAGCAGGTGCCAGCACTGTGCCGGTTGGGGCCAGAATGGGGAGGCAGCAGCTGTTTGTAGGTTCCCACCTGTAGCCGGCCCCTGTTCTGGGGTAGCTGCTGCCAGCCATGGTGCCCGGGCTGCTCCCAGCAGGGTTTGCAGCCTCCCAGCCACCTGCTGGGAGTAGCCCAGGCTCCCAGCTGGCAGCAGCTACCCAGAGCTGGGGCCAGCTGCAGCCAGGAGGCTGCAAACAGCTGCTGCCTCCCCGCCCCCAGCCCTGGCCCCAACACATGCGGAGGAAAATGGCCTTGTGTGCCATGCTCGGCACGCATGGTGGGGGTTGCAGACCCCTGGTTTATCATCTTCATTAATGATTTGGATGATGGGATTGAGTGCACACTTACCAAATTTGTGGATGAAACCAAGTTGGGTGGAGTTGCAGACATTGGAGAGCAGGGCTAGGATCCAGAATGACAGGGGTAAACTGGAACAATGGTCTTTAGTCAATCAGATGAAATTCAACAAGGATAAGTGCAAAGTCCTGCACTTAGGACAGACTGATTGCATGCACAAATACAGACTGGGAAATGACTGGCTATCTGCAGTACTGCAAAAAAGAAGCTGGAGGTTATGGTGGATCATGAGCTGAATATGAGCAAACAGTGTGCTTTTGTGGTGAAAAACGCCAATACCATCGTGCATTGTATCAACAGAAATGTCAATTGCAAATCAAGGGAAGAGATTCTTTCACTCTACTCAGCACTGGTGAGGCCTCACCCAGAATACTATGTCCAGTTTTGGGTCCTACACTTCAAGATGTGGATAGACCGAAAAGAAGCCAGCAGAGAGGAATAAAAATGGCTAGAGGCCTCAAAAACATGATTTATGAGGAAAGACTGAAAGAACTAGGATTATTTGGTCTGGAAAAGAGAAGAATAAGGTGGGGGAAGGTTTGATAAAAGTCTTCAAATTCCTGAAGGGCAATGGTAGAGAGGATGCAGATGAGTTTTTCTCTGCGGCTGTGAGGGACAGGAGTAGGAGCAATGGCCTCAGATTGCAGCAGAAGAAGTTTAGGTTGGATATTAAGAAGAACTTTCAGACTATGAGGGTGGTCAGGCATAGGAACAGGGCTACCTAAAAAAGTTGTGGGATTTCCATCCCTGGATATTTTTAAGAGCAGGTTAGACAGTAGGGCTGTGCGAAAAGGCACCGTTCTGTTTCAACTTGTGTTTTGGGGTTTCGACGGAACAGCGTTTCATTTTTAATTCCATTTCAGTTCGAAACCGCTGTTCCGTTTCGTTTTGTTTCGTCAAAATAGTGACACTATTTCAACATTTCACCCATAGGCTATAATGGGGAAGCTCGAAACAGCCTCTCTCATCCGGCAGGCATTTGGGGCCTGCAACCCTGGGAGGGCTGCGGGGGCTGTGCCAGTCATCCCGGGGTTGCAGGCCTCCCATCTGCCTGCCAGATGAGGGAGGGAAGCCGGGTGCTGCTGCCTGGAACCAGCGAGCTAGGGAAGGGAACTGAGCCTGATCACTCAGTTCCTTTCCCCTGCCCTGCGATCAGCTTCCTGCAGCCCAGCCACGGGAGGCGGGGAGATGCAGGGCCATGCTCCCCGCTGGGCTGAGCCACATGGGGCTGCAGAGCTGCTGGGAGTGCAGCCCTTGTTCTCCCCTGTCTCCCACCACCTGGCTGCTGGCTGCTTCGAAACTCAAAACATTTTGAACCTTTTAAAACATTTTGACTGGCCTCATTTTGTTTCAAGGCTGTTTTGAACCCCTTCGTTTCATTTTGATTTCACTGTTTCGAGCTCAAAATGAGTCAAAACAGTGTCAAAATGAAACCCGGCGAAATTTTGCACAGACGGATATTGGCTGGGATGGTATAATCAGGAATGATCCTGGCTTGAGCAGGAGGCTGAACTAGGTGACCTCATGGGGTTCCTGTTCAGCCCTCCTTTCCTATGATTCTATGAACATTCACAACACCTTGCTACTTAATGACCCTATGTTACATGCCTAGGCTTTCCTCCAGTGCATAACAAGAGTTAGATGTCTAATACAGGCATCCACAAAAGCCAGCACAAACTTTTCGAGCAAGCCTGTAGGTAAAACTGCAGAAAGGGGTTGGGCCTATGTTCCACACCTCAAGAGGTAGGCCTTCAATTTCAGACTGGAGGGAAATGCCGTTCTCATCTTGGGGTTCCCATCTGTAAACTGTCTCCAGGTGCTACGGACCTCTGCCAGCCATTTTTCACTAAGCACTGCTGGTCAAACATAGCAGGCCAAATTAATTTTTGAAGCCAGCTGAATTACTTTAGAAATTAATCTTGCCCAATACACTTGAATAGTTAAGAGTTGAAGTATTCCTGGCGTAGTGCCTTTACACAAAATTATATTTGCCCTTCCTGAAACAAGAGATTGCTATTGTTTCCTACCCACATATCAGTCAGCCCTTGTCCTCTCTGTGACAGAAGGAGCCACTGGTTCTGTTGGAGATGATGGATAACCTAATGCAGCCACACAGTAACTGTTGCCTTCACCAAATGCTGAGCTCTAGTAGCCATCTGTTCTCCTGCTGCCTTCCTTCCCGTCCTTCAAACAAAAACATTCTAAAATGTCTTCTCAGATGATCTAGTTTCAGGTGGCTTTTGAATTTGTCCCTGTCCCCAACTTCTACATTTTGGTTCTCTCTGAGGGAACTGTGTATTCTTTCTCATGCTTTAATTCCATAGCTCATGACTAAAAAAAATAACGTTTGTAAAACCAGCTTTTTCCCTTTCCTGTGTTGTTTCAGCTCCTTTGATTCAGTTGATAGCTGTTTACCATTTTCTTTCCACACCATTTTCTAGTAGTCTCTAGGGGTGTGCAAAGCGGGTCCTATTCAATTCAGATTCAGATTCAGCCTGAATCAGGGACAGTGATTCTATCCTTTGATTCAGATCACTGTCCCCAATTCAATTTGGCTGAATCCGAATCTGATGATTCGATGCTGATTCGGTGAATCAGCAATTCAGACAGAAGCACAGCTTTAAAAGTTTTTTCTACATACCTTGTAGCAGCACGACTTCTGATTGCTGTGGCGCTGGGGTAGATGGAGCATCCCACAGCAGCGCAAGGGGGCTCTCTAGCGTACTCGGCAGCGAACCCAGAAGTGGACTGGAAGTACTTCAGGTCCACTTCCGGGTCTGCCAGGGAGCACGGGGGGCCCGGCTCAGTGATCGGCTGTAGGGAGACCCCAGGTGCCTGCCCCAGACCCAGAAGGCACCAGTCACCGAGCCGGGGAGGTGCGATGGGGGGCCCCCAGCCTGCTCCCCAGTGGACCCAGAAGCGCTTCTGGTCCACTTCTGGGTCTGCTGCTGAGCACTCTGGGGAGCCCCCCATGCTTCTGTGGGACGCTTCATCTGCCCCAGCATCACAGCGATCATGAGCTCCTGCTACCTAGAGGTATGCAGAAAAAACATTTAAAGCTGTCTCTATGTCCATATGGCCGAATCTGTCCGAATATCTCTGAATCGATTCAGAGGGTTTTGAATCAATTCGGAGATCGTCTGATTCAATTCAGATTTGGAGATTCAGACACTGAATCAGGCCAAATCACCAAATTGAATCAGGGACCAAAGCTTTGCACAGCCCTAGTAGTCTCTTCCTCTTCATGTTATCAGTAGGAAAGACACCTATTTCCTTCAAAAGATGGAGATGCTAACTTTACTCAGACTCCACCTTCTATCACCCTCAGCTCCAGCTTGAGGGCCACTGAGTAGTACGAGCATCTAATCCCCTTCCCCATCAATCTGTTCTTCACTGTTACAAGAGTGAGGAGGCAAAACTCTTAAGTACTCATTTTGTAGATCACCTTTTCTCTTCATTTGCTGCATAGCCAGCCCCATGGTAGTGACTACAGTTTGGACCTGTGAACAACTCCTTACCATGGAGGGAGGAGGGATAGAAGCTATGAAGAAGGAGGCCATGGGGCTCCCATGGGGAGCAGACAAAAGCAGGAGATGATATTTTTAAGTAACTGTTGAACATCTTGACAACCTAAGCTATAGAGACAGAGGGTATTCCAGCCTGTGACTTACAAAGCAGGACTTCTTGACAAATCTGTTTCTAAATCACCCTCTCTTTTTCTCATATATGGTCCCCCTTGCCTTGGTGTCTGAGGGTGATTCACAAATGTTAACAAATGTATCCACACAAGACCCCTGTGGGAATGATTATCTCTGTTTTGCTGGTAGGGGGGTAAAGTACAGATTTAGGGCTGGATTTCCAGAAGTGCCAAGTACCCCCAGCACCCATCTTAATGGTGGTGCTCAGCACCTCTAAAAACCATGGCCCCAGGCCCCTGCTTACTCCCAAAGAGAAAGTCTGGGGGAAAAAAGGAAACTAAACCAAGGTTCTCACATCTCAGTCTAGTGCCTTTCCCATAAAACCAATTTCCTATGCCTGTTCTCTTCAAATGCACATTTTAAGGTGTTTGTTCTTAGTAGACTCCTTGGAGCAGTGTTTATAAGACTTATGCTCTTGCCTTCAATAAATCAGCCAAGAACAAACTGTGGATCTATCATTCAGACAAAAAGGTCAGGAATAAGCCCTAGGATCTAATCAGTGTATCAACAACGCAATTCATATTAGGGGTCAGGTCTCTACCAGATCTTATCATAGATTTCAACTTTCCAGGCTCTGGAGAAACCAGTTTTATTTTGCTGTGTGGCCATTCTCACTTGAACTAGGTTAATAAGATAGAAATAATATAGCATCTGAAAGTAAGCTGTTTGTTGCAAAAGCTTATGCCTCTGAGTTAGTCCAGGACTGTCCAACTTCAGAGTAGCCAAGGGCTGCATGCCACATTGGTTGTGGTCCCTGGGCCACACATTGTGTGGGCTGAATGCAGCAGGGGCCGTATACATAAACCCCTACCATAAAGGCCCATTTGCCTTGCAAACAGCAAGAGCCTACCCATTGGTGCTGCCACTGGGACAAGCCCTCCTTTGTCCCCCATCCCTCCTGGCTGTTACATGGGAAGTGAACTTACCAGGCCCCCTCCTGCCATGCTGCCCTGCCCCAGAAACTCTAGCTGTCACTGCAGTGACAGGAGCAATGGGTGGAGTGGTAGCCTGGCAGCCTTAATGCCCTGCAAGTCAGTGCAGCCCACAAGCTGCCAGTTGAAAAGCCCTGAGTTAGTTTATAAGGAGTCACTTTGCCCTGCCTTCTGCATGACAGAAATAAGTAAGACCATTTGAGTTAACTGTGCTCAGGCTGTACAGCATCTGAAAACACATGGTTGGAAGTTTATCTCTTCTGTTAGAGGCTCATTGGTCTCAGTTCATCAAGGTACTTAAGCTCATGTATATCTTCAAGCATGTGGGTAGTCATTAGTTTAACTGGGACTATCCACATACTTAAACACATGTCTAAGTATCTGGCAGAATCAGGTCCTTATACTCAGACTTTTAAAGGTAGGCATTTATCTCCTAAGGATTGCAAGGTCATAATGCCCTCTCAACCAAGGCTGCCACAGTGCTTTGTGGTATCTTGAGGTCCTTTCATGGCTGCTGTGAAGTGCCATGCAATGTTAGCATTATTAGGTGTGTGTGACAGGCTCACACCCTGCACTGCTGCCAATGGGCTGCAGACATGTCTCTCCCCCTTGGGCCATGTCACTCCTGACACACTCACCCACCACGACTTGTTGTTCAAGTCGGTGAACCTGCACTTGCCTGGAGGTAGTACCAGTAGTTCCCTAAGGGTTCAGGTGCACTTACATTGGTGTACTTTCTGTGGGGCTTCTCCTCCCCTATACCTCACCCCTTTTCACTCAAGTGTTGTAGCTAGCCCTGGTGATGAGCTGGGTATGGTGTGGCCTGGTATTCTCTGGGAGAATGATAGGGTTTGAATCCACAAGGATCCATTTGCAGCCTTCTGTTTTCAAAACAGAAACTAAACAGGTAATGTAAATTCAAATAGCTTGGCCCTGGCAGCCAAGCACGACAGTGATGTCTGGCCACACCAAGTGACCCCGTTTCTGGGGCACAGGTTGCTCTGGGGCCTTGTGTATCCCTCTTGTCTCCTCTATTGGGCTCCTTATACCTCCTGGCAGGATGCCCTTTCCATGCAGGCTCTCCCTGCTTTAATGCTAAGCCAGGTCTGGCTCCATTTTATGGTGGTCACTGCTGTGCCCAAGAAAGGCCAGCTCTCCCACCAACCACTTTCTGGGGTGCTCCTGGTCCATGGGCACCCCTGCTGCACTCATGGCATTTGAGGAGGCTCTTCCCCTGGTTCCCTTTGTAGGTTCCCTCTCCCAGCCCCACCAGACTTGGGTCCCTCAGCATGGGATTCTAGGCGAACACTTAGATTCATAGATTGTAAGGGGCTGGAAGGGACCTCGCAGAATCATTGGGTCCAGCCCCCCTACACTAGGCAGGAAAGACAACTGGGGTCACATGACCCCAGCAAGGTGACTGTCCAGTCTCCTCTTGAAGATTTCCAGGGTAGATGATTGCACCACCTCTGGAGGGAATTTAACCTGGTGAACTCTTTCGGTCCCTGCCTTTGGAGACCCAGTGAGGGGGCAGAGATGAGAAACCCCAGTGATGGGGAAACTAGACAATATATCTGAATATATAGAGTTGCCCCAGGAGGGGACAGGGAAAGCTTAGACCCGGTTGGGTAATTGGCTGGCCACTACCCCGGTGAGGGTTATGGGAGAGGCCCAAAAGACGGTATGTCTGCCACCCAAGGTATGAGGTAGCTAAAGCCTGTGGCCTAAGGGGCCCGCTCCAAGAGGGAGTAAGGCAGTACAAGTTGTCGATGTGTGAAAAAGACCCTGTGAGAGAGGGTGGAGTATGAGAGGCCCTTGTGAGAGGAGGGTGGTATGAATGTGAGCATGTCTGAGGCCTGACAACGAGGCCTAAGCTTGATCCGGCTGTAGGCCAGGAGCACTGCGTCATCTGGATGCCATCTGCGAGGCTTGGGCTGCAGTGTAGGGAAGGAATGGAGCCGCAGATAGTGCCCCCTGGCATCGGGGCAAGAATGGGCAGCCTCCCGCCTTAATTAATATCCTAATTAATTAACAACAAGGCATGGCAGGTGAGACAGGTGGGTGGTGTGCCTAAAGGCAGGTGGGACAACTAGCACTGTGGCTAGTCGGGGAGTCCCACTTTGCCACACTGCTGCATTGCAGGTAGGCGCTCCTAAACTCCACCTGCTGAGAGAGCATCATGCAGTGACTCTGCGTGCCCATGGCAAGTGTCCAAGTTTCCTCTGGATGTCCCAGCCAAGGAGAAGATAGCTGGCTTTCCCTCCACCATGCAGAAAATGTCTGGCCTCCTATCAGTCATAGGAAAAATGTCTGGCTCCTCTTTGTGCCCTCAAGCAGTGGGGAGAGTGTCTCTCACCTCCCTGGACAATCTGGTCAGGGGGAGAGTGGCTGGACCCATTTCCAGTGTCTCAGCCAGTGCCTCCCTCTGCTCCATTCCTCAGCGTACTTTTGGCCCATTGCCCCAGAGCTCTGGGCCAATCAGTGGAGCTCTTGTGGTTGGTGTGGGGCTGGCCAGCTGGGATGCAACCTAGCTGCCCGTACCACAGCGAGCAGGGAAGTCGGGCATGTGCCTATTACAGTGTACAAATATGATTCACAAGATAAAAGGTTGAGAACCACTGCCCTAGTGACTTTGATGGTGAAGGCCATTTTCAAAAGTGACTATGAGCATAACTTAATGTCAGTGGACTTGAATGTTGGCCCTAAGGTAAATATAATACATAATGTACAGTGTTAGTCACTCTCCTCAGTGTAAGTCACTCTACTCCAAGATACTGTGTGCAAAGTCAGGTGTAACTATAAATCCATGCACAAGTCGTGTCCACAGGTCTAGTCAACTTAATTCCCAGATAGCCATTTGCTCCAGGAAAATGGACCAACCACTACTGCAGTAGGTCTCAAGCAGGGTGCTGCAGGGTACTCTGAGATACTGTCAAGGGTTCCAAGAGGTGTTACCCAAAGATAGGTCTGCAAACATGACTCACCACATAAACCTAGAGAGTTCAAAAAGGAATACACAGTGTTAAAAACATTCTGCCTTGATGTAGTCTTTCAGAGTTCTTTGCAACAAAATACTTGTTCTTTTATTTTACTGTAGTCGGCTGTGTTTGTTAATTGTTCTGTTTAGTAACAAAGGTAACTGTAATTTGCTAGTTTTAAATATTTGTCTTGGTAGATATGAACTATGAATATAAGAGGTTGAAAGCCATGTCAAATGCTGCTGAAAAGTTAATTTCTCT
The DNA here is from genome assembly GCF_030867095.1 of Alligator mississippiensis. Lineage (NCBI taxonomy): Eukaryota > Metazoa > Chordata > Crocodylia > Alligatoridae > Alligator > Alligator mississippiensis. The sequence continues at coordinate 44,808,688 of NC_081832.1, forward strand.
CAGATTTGCTCTAAGGCCACATATGCCACTCTATCCCAAGATTCTACTGTAGCTAGGAAAATAATCTTTTGCTCTACTATGAACAGTAGGAAATATCATGCATAAACAAATGACTGTCATCCATGTATGATAGCTAAGAATGCAGAGTTAAATTCTGGCTGTCCTGAAGTCGCTGGCAACACTAGCACTGAGTTCAGTAAGGACAGAATTTCACCTTTCTCATTTTTTGTCCCTTTTCTATACCCTACATTTTGATTTCCTTGTTGTCTTCTCTTCTGTATTTTCTTTTTCACCATTCTACCTCTTTCTCTTCCCTTGTCTGTTTTTTATTTACTTTTTTGTTTGTTCTCTTTATCTTAAAGCTTCTTGATCAGAGCATACTTCCCTTTTTGGAGTTCTCTCCCCTTTACCTGTCTCCTTCTGTAGCTGACTCTCCCCATTATTTCTCTACTGTCTACTACTTCCTTTTCCAGATAGCTACTTTTTTCTCTCTTACACAGTTTGCCATTGTGTGACGTTCCCTTCCTTTCTTAACTCCTCCAATTCTTGGTCTTACTTTCTGCAAGGAATATAAAACTGGGTTTGACAACCTGTGGCCCACAGGCTGGATCTGGTCCATAGGCTGGATCCAACTCACAAAGCCTTTGGATCCAACCCTCAGAGCCATGGCTTTTGCAGCATTTGGCAGTAGGGAACTCAGCATTTGGCACTGCAGTGGAGCACTAGCAGCTTTGACAGAGGGAGAGTTCAGCTGAGTGTCAGGGGGAAGCAGCAAAGGTGGTTAAATCATAGTGCTAGTCTACCTCAGACCTGACTTGTGTCATTCTGGTCCACCACTGGAAAACTTTTCTGACTACTGGCATAAAGCATACTTTGGCCCTCTCCCCTCTAAAAGGTATGTTATGCCCAGTCAAAGGTAGGAAGTAGCCTCAGGCCTTGTCTACTTTGACAAGTCTCTGAAAATATCCATTCCATTGGAATACTAACTAGATAGACAATGCGCTTAGGAAATACTGGGCACGTCTACATGTGCAATTAGTTCTATATGGGTTTACTCTGCAGTAAATTACTGCAGAGTAAACCCACCCCGGGCAGGTGTCTGCATGCGCAGCCATCTGAGAGCAGATTTGCTCCTCATGGCACTAGCCTGCTCCTGGCCTCCTCCGGCCTTACACCACCCCCTTGCATCAGCCAGGGAGAGTTGGAGGCTCCAGCCACAGCTGTCTGTGGCCAGGGGCCCTCTTTAGGAGGCAGCCCTGTGCATTCATAGATTCATAGATGTTAGGGTCGGAAGGGACCTCAATAGATCATCAAGTCCAACCCCCTGCATAGGCAGGAAAGAGTGCTGGGTCTAGATGACCCCAGCTAGATGCATATCCAACCTCCTCTTGAAGACCCCCAGGGTAGGGGAGAGCACCACCCCCCTTGGGAGCCCGTTCCAGACCTTGGCCACTCGAACTGTGAAGAAGTTCTTCCTAATGTCCAGTCTAAATCTGCGCTCTGCTAGCTTGTGGCCATTATTTCTTGTAACCCCCAGGGGCGCCTTGGTGAATAAAACCTCACCAATTCCCTTCTGTGCCCCCGTGATGAACTTATAGGCAGCCACAAGGTCGCCTCTCAACCTTCTCTTGCGGAGGCTGAAAAGGTCCAGTTTCTCTAGTCTCTCCTCATAGGGCTTGGTCTGTAGGACCTTAACCATATGAGTGGCCCTTCTCTGGACCCTCTCCAGGTTATCCGCATCCTTCTTGAAGTGCGGCGCCCAGAATTGCACGCAGTACTCCAACTGCGGTCTGACCAGTGCCCGATAGAGGGGAAGGTATCACCTCCTTGGACCTATTCGTCATGCATCTGCTGATGCACGATAAAGTGCCATTGGCTTTTCTGATGGCTTCGTCACACTGCCAACTCATGTTCATCTTGGAGTCCACTAGGACTCCAAGATCCCTTTCCACTTCCGTGCCACCCAGCAGGTCATTCCCTAGGCTGTAGGTGTGCTGGACATTTTTCCTCCCTAGGTGCAGCACTTTGCATTTCTCCTTGTTGAACTGCATTCTGTTGTTTTCTGCCCACTTGTCCAACCTGTCCAGATCTGCTTGCAGCTGTTCCCTGCCCTCCGGCGTGTCCACTGCTCCCCATAGCTTTGTGTCATCCGCAAACTTGGACAGAGTACACTTCACTCCCTCGTCCAAGTCGCTGATGAAGACATTAAAGAGTATCGGTCCAAGGACCGAGCCCTGTGGGAACTGCCCACACCCTTCCAGGTCGAAACTGACCCATTCACCACGACTCTCTGGGTGCGACCCTCTAGCCAATTCACCACCCACCGGACTGTGTAGTCATCCAAGTCACAGCCTCTTAACTTGTTCACCAGTATGGAGTGGGATACCTGTCATGACCCAAAGGGTATGATTTTGTGTGTGCTTCGGCAATGCAGAATTATTTTCCGCCACGAGGAGCTTTCTTTGCACGGTGCAATTCTCAGTTGCATAGAGAAAACCCCGGTGCAAAGGGGTTCCCGCCACCCGTATGTAAATTTGTGTCGCACTATTGGCTGTTTCTAAATTATTCCCACGTGGCGGCTAGTGATTGGCTTACTAGCCATATAAGAGGCTTGAGCGGTTTCCGCCCAAGTTGGAGATCTCCGGGGAGGACCTCATTTAGGAGCACTCCACATCCATCTCGTGGAGAACTCTAAGCGCGCTGTGGAGCTTAACAAACCCCACGTGTGCCTTAGAGGAGGATACAGGGGCCTGATCAACCTCTAGCCTCTCCCCGTCACCGCCTGATCCCTCGACGTACCCTTCCCTGCGCGCTTTCGTGGAGAGTCACCTTTCAAACTCTCATCATGGTATCCAGAGCTCTTCTCGGGTTGTTTCGTCCGGTTGATTCAACGGGCTTGTGGTTCTAGAGCTCTCAGCCAGCCTTGGACCAGAGTTCGCAGTTAGAGCTCTTGTCCGCTCTTTTTCTTTCCTATCTGTAACTGCAACACAAGCAAGTTTTCCTGCCTGCACCGCAACCATCTACGGTGTAAGTAAAATAATCTTTAATCAACCTCTACGCATCCGTGCCTAATTCTAGTCTGCCGCGCCGAATTCCCTGACCCACGTGCCAGGGCTGCTGGCCACAGCCTGCCGCGCGCCCCCGAAAGCCTCAGACCGCTCCCGGCCTGCACATGGCGACAAGGATGGGATCCGGGGAAAGCACGATGGAGTTAGAATTAGTTAAGAACTGCCCTTGGTGCAGTGGAAAACGCCAAGTAGAAAACTTCATGGAACTGGAGGTGCATATCGCTTACCACCAGGCGGGTGGAACGGGTGAGAGGTTTATCAGCGGACGCCTTTCGCTGAAGGGAGAAGAGGGAGCTTCTGAGGACAGAGCCCCGAGAGAGAGGGAAGTGTGTCTTCACCCCGTGGCATTCGGGTGTATAATGAATAATGAGCGGGTCCTGTTTAGGCCCCTCAACACTGTGTCCCTCGCCAGAGTCAACCCGGCAGGCGCAGTAAACCCGACCCTCACCCAGGAGTGTGCCCATTGCCTAAGATGTGCTCGGGAAAGTGAAGAACTGCTGCCGATCGACCGGTTCGCCCCCTTTATGGTAGCATCTAGATTGAGGGGTCGTGAGCTTCCATCCAAGCTCCGCGAAGACCTGGAGATGGAGGGACGTGCCGCAGATGAGAGGGTGGCCCCGAAATGCGACAAGGGGGGAATGCTAACTGCAACTTTTCGTACTGTAACTGATTTAATGCAAAAGAATTTAAGTTTGAAAGCCCAGCTGCGTATGGCCGTTCAAGCAGTCAAAGAAGTGGCTGCGAAAGAAAATCTTGAGACGCCACGCCAAGATGGTGCCAAGCAAGAGGGAGACCACGTGGAAGAACCGGAAGAGAAGGGTGGAGCTTCGGAGGAACTCGCGAGAGTTCGGCCGGCGACCCCGCCCACCGACGCAGCTTCGCTTCCGGCGACCACACCTTCTTGCCGACGGAAGGGAGAATCGAGCGGAGGAGTGCATCCGCCCCTCCTGCCTGAAGCAATAACAGCAGCAGCGACTCCCGAAGTAACAGATCAGCCTGTAGCAACAACCAGCCGAGTTGCTACTACCTATTATGCTCACACCAGAACTGAACTGCAGGATTTGCGCAGAGAATCAAGAATCCAACCTGAAGAAACTCTAGCTGTATGGTTGGGACGTTTGGTCATGGAACTTGGGTCCGACCTGCTGAACCAGGAAGAAGCAAGCTTCTTGGTCAGACAAGCTTCGTGGAGTAGAGGACATGTCACTGACATCGACATGGTGGCGTTTAATGTTCACTGGCCTATTCCACTGCCAGCGCTTGTTGTAGGACTGATCGGTCAAAAAGCCCATGCATGGCATGACGGACGGCCACAACATACCGGCACAGAGCAACTCATGCTAGCGATCATCGGAGTCTCGTACTGTGCCTGGAACCCCAGAGCATGTGCACTAGGACTGACATCACTCCAGTGAATAAGACCATGGCCTCACCATCATCTACGAGATCCTGGAACCGTTCCAGTAACCATCCACAGCATAGATAGTTGTCTTGAGGTTTATGGACAAAAGAACATCGCTATCCTCCGGATTCTGCTTAACCCAATGGTTAACCAACCTGTGAGTAATCTTCTGCATCAGTTGTCACGACTGCGTATCCTGATGGAGCCAAGAATATCTAGTGATCGGGAACATCGACACCCGACCGAGGCTCAAGGCGCAAGACATCGCGAATCCGATCTTCCATCGTTGCCACAGAGAACACCAGAGGAGCGATACATGTTTGGATTTCTCCTACAGCGTTCTGGACTCAATAAGCAGCAACTTCGGATTTTAGGGGACGCAGGCCAATGGCAACTGGCCTATGAGTTAGGTTTTCATTATCTGGAAGAGCTAGACAACGGCTCCTCGACGATTTCATCCAGTTGTGTGTGCAAGAGACGGTTGTCCGGAGTAGCAAACACCTGTATTATGTTTTAGAAATGATAGTGTGGTTCCATGTGAATTTTGTAAATATTAGTGAACTAACTGTTCTAAGAGAATTCTTTTCACAGATCCGGAATTCAGAGTGCATGGCGGAGAGAAGCCCCAAGAAGGATAACATCATTGGCAGAAGTGAGGGCTTGACGCGCGACTTCGCCATGACGCCCACTGAAGCCCTGATTGTGCAGTTTTTTGTTATGAATCTGGTTATGTGTGTATGTATTTGTGCCGGCTATTATTTAATTCGATCCCTGGAGGACGAACTTCTTATGTTAGCTGATTTTGTGTTTACCCGTTTAGTTCAACGCCCCGTTATAAGAACTACTGGCGACCCGAGTGATGAGCATGTGGTATAATTCAGCTGTGCCTTCAGCAAGGGGGGGATGTCATGACCCAAAGGGTATGATTGTGTGTGTGCTTCGGCACTGCAGAATTATTTCCCGCAACGAGGAGCTTTCTTTGCATGGTGCAATTCTCAGTTGCATAGAGAAAACCCCGGTGCAAAGGAGTTCCCGCCACCCGTATGTAAATTTGTGTCGCACTATTGGCTGTTTCTAAATTATTCCCACGTGGCGGCTAGCAATTGGCTTGCTAGCCATACAAGAGGCTTGAGCGGTTTCCGCCCAAGTTGGAGATCTCCGGGGAGGACCTCATTTAGGAGCACTCCACATCCATCTCGTGGAGAACTCTAAGCGCGCTGTGGAGCTTAACAAACCCCGCGTGTGCCTTAGAGGAGGATACAGGGGCCTGATCAACCTCTAGCCTCTCCCCGTCACTGCCTGATCCCTCGACGTACCCTTCCCTGCGCGCTTTCGTGGAGAGTCACCTTTCGGACTCTCATCGTGGTATCCAGAGCTCTTCTCGGATTGTTTCATCTGGTTGATTCGACGGGCTTGCGGTTCTAGAGCTCTCAGCCAGCCTTGGACCAGAGTTCGCGGTTAGAACTCTTGTCCGCTCTTTTTCTTTCCTATCTGTAACTGCAACGCAAGCAAGTTTTCTTGCCTGCACCGCGACCATCTATGGTGTAAGTAAAATAATCTTTAATCAACCTCTACGCGTCCATGCCTAATTCTAGTCCGCTGTGCCGAATTCCCCGACCCACGTGCCAGGGCTGCTGGCCACAGCCCGCTGCGCGCCCCCGAAAGCCTCGGACCGCTCCTGGCCCGCACAGCCATATCGAAGGCCTTCCTGAAGTCTAAGTATACTACATCCACCCCTCCTCCTGTGTCCAGGTGTTTTGTAACCTGGTCATAAAAAGAGACTAGATTAGTCAGGCACGATCTGCCTGCTACAAATCCGTGCTGTTTTCCCCTCAGCATAATTTGTCCTGCCGGGCTCTTGCAAATGTGAGCCTAGATAATTTTTTCAAAGATTTTGCCAAGGATGGAGGTGAGACTGACTGGCCTATAGTTGCCCGGGTCCTCCTTCCTCCCGTTCTTGAAAACGGGGACCACATTGGCCCTTTTCCAGTCCTCCGGGACTTGGCCCGTGCGCCACGAGCATTCAAATATTCCCGCCAGTGGCTGTGCAATGATGTCGGCCAGTGCCTTCAGCACCCTCGGATGGAGCTCATCCGGGCCTGCCGACTTAAAGGCATCCAGTTCTTCCAAGTGACTCTGCACCATCTCAGGGTCTACGCATGGTAGTCTGGCGCCTTGCTGCTGCCTCTCTACAACCCCAGTGAGAGACTTGTCGTGCCCCTCACTTAGGAACACTGAGGCAAAGAACTCGTTGAGGAGTTCAGCCTTGTCCTTCCTGTCCGTCACCAATTGCTTCTGCCCATTTAGTAGGGGTCCTATTCCTCCCTGGGCCTTCCTTTTACTCCCTATATATCTAAAAAACAATTTCTTGTTGTCCTTTACTTGGGATGCCATCCTCAGCTCCATGGTAGCTTTGGCCCGTCTAACTGCCTCCCTACAAGCGCGAGCAGAGGAGGTATATTCGTCTTTGGTGATCTTTCCCTGTTTCCACTTTTTATGTGCTCCCCTTTTGGCCCTTAGGCTGCCCTGGATTTCTCTGGTCAGCCAAGGAAGCCTCCTGGCCCCTTTCCCTCTTTTTCCTCACATCGGAATCGTCTCCCTTTGTGCCCGAAGGATCATTTCCTTAAGGCACAGCCACCCTTCTTGGGCTCCCATCACTTCAAAACTCCTACTTTGCAGTGTGTCCTTGACTAAACGCCTGAGTTCATTGAAATCAGCTTTCCTAAAGTCTAGCACTTTCACCCTACTAGTTACCTTACCCACTCGATGTCTTAAGAAGAATTCTATTATTAGGTGATCACTGTCCCCCAGATAGCCACTGATCTCTAGGTTCCCTACCATGTCATCCCCTGTTGCCAATACCAGATCCAGTAAGGCATTCCCCCTAGTGGGACCGTGTACCTCCTGTGTCAGGTGGAGGTCCTGTACACAGGTTAGAAACCTGCGTGAACGGTGGGACTTTGCTGTCTGCGTCTCCCAGCAGATGTCTGGGTAGTTTAGGTCCCCCATGACTACCACCTCTTTAGCTTTTATGGTCTCCGAGAGCTGCCTCAGGAGCCCCGAATCTAGTTCTTCCCCTTGGTGTGGGGGTCTGTAGCAGACCCCTACCACCAAATCCCTTTCTCTTTGCCCCCCATGTAACCTAACCCACAGTCCTTCTACTTCCTCATCCTTCGAATCCGTCTTGATGAGGGTCGATGTATATTGCTCATTGAATATCTTGCTCATTCTTTCTGGCTACCTGCCTTTGTGGCCCAGAGCAGGCTGCAGCGTGTTGGCACAGCCCTCTCCAACCCTGTTGCCAGAGCCTGTACCCATCACACAATGGCTGCTCCACTCTTGGGCCCCAAGAGCAACAATCCATGCCCCAGGCTCCTGCTTGCTACCCTGCTCACTGCGCTTCACCACTGCATTGGCCCAGATTAGTCTCAGCCATGCCTGTCCCACTGTGCTGTCTACCCCCCAAGCTCTCTGTGGCATCTGAAGCCCCCTGCCACTGTGCTGCTGCCACCTGGACCCTGACAGGGATGCCAATGATGTGTACCTGGATGCTGCCAGTGATGCCATACACGAGCTCCTGGGGCTGCAGCCCACCGCTTGTGGGCCTGCCTGGCCAGCCAGGACTGGTGACTGCACATAGTTCAGCGCACCTGGGACAATGAGCAGTAGCTGAAATCCTTTCACATTACCAGGGCCACTTTCCAGAACCTCTTTAAGCGGCTCTGCCTGCCCTTGGAGCAGCAGGCCACCACCACACGGCTGTCCCTCCCCGCGGACACCTGGCTGGACATCGTCCTGCTCAAGCTGGCCATGCCCACCAGCCCATGCTACATTGGCCACCTCTTCGGCATGGGCAATTTGGCCATGGGAAGACCATCCTGAAGTTGTGCAGTGCCCTCCAGGACATGCTTGGGCACACTGTGCTCTGAGTACACGACCCTCTGAAGGTGGTGGTGGGGTTCTGCACCCTGGGCTTCCCCCAGTTCATCAGGACCCAGAACAGGACCTGCTTAATGGGTACTTTGCGTCGGTCTTTCATCAGTCCAACAGGACCACCCTGCCTAGCAGGACGCAGGATAGCCAGGGTGAGAGCGTATTTACACTCAGCATCAGTGTTGATCTAGTAAAGGATCACCTTGAGAGGCTGGACATCTTCAAGTTAGCTGGTCCTGACAGATTACACCCTAGGGTACTCAAGGACCTGGCAGGTGTCATAGCCCAACCATTGGCAAAAATATTCAAAAATTTGTGGCACTCAGGTGAAGTACCTGAAGACTAGAAGAAGGCTAATGTGGTACCCATCTTCAAGAAAGGGCGGAAAATAGATCCTGGGAATTACAGGCCAATCAGCTTGACCTCAATCCCTGGTAAGATTCTGGAGAAAATTATCAAGGAGACCCTTCTGGATAAGCTAGCTGAGGGCAACATCCTGAGGGACAGCCAGCATGGGTTTGTTGTGGGTAGGTCTGGCCTGACCAATCTCATCTCCTTCTATGACCAGGTGACATATCACCTGGACAAGGGAGAATAAATTGATGTCATATACCTGGACTTTAAAAAAGACTTTGATCTGATGTCCCGTGACCTCCTCATGGAAAAATTGGACAACTGTGGCCTCAGCTAAACCAGAGTCCAATGTCTGGGAAATTGGTTTCAAGGTCAGACCCAGAGAGTAGTGGTCAATGGCAGCAAGTCATTATGGCGCTCCGTGACCAGTGGTGTCCCCCAAGGCTCTGTCCTTGGATTGGTTCTTTTCAACATCTTTATCAACAATGTGGACATTGGTGTCAGAAGCACATTGGCTAAGTTCGCCAATGATACTAAACTTTTGGGCAAAGCATCCATACCTGAGGACAGGCTAATGATCCAGGCTGACTTCAACAAGCCCATTGTTTCTCTCTTCCTTCAAGAGACCTTTCATGTTTCCCTTCTACGCAGCATGCAGAAAACATACCTGTGCCACATTTTGGAGGTAATTCCACAGACAATGTCTTGTATATACAAGACCTGTGTGAAGTGGCAACTATTCGATTTGGATTCCGCCGATTCGGAGGGACAGTGATTCGATTCGGTGATTCGAGTCACTATCCCGATTCGATTAAGTTGAATCAGATTCAAAGAATTGGCGCTGATTCAGACATTCGGCCATAGACTAAACAGGCAGCAGTCCTCGACCATGCTGGACACAGCTGCCTCCAGCTGCTAAGTCTGTTGTAGTGGGTGGAGGGGGCAGGGAAGGGGTATGGGAGGGGGGCTGATCAATGCCCCTACAGCGAGGGAGGGGTTGGGGCTGGGGCTGGGGCTGGGACAAGCTGCCTAGCCAGGGCAGGTGGGCATGGGACTTGGGGAGGGGGGCTCCCACCACTGCACGCTGTTGCACACTGCCAGTCCAGGAGGGCATGGGAGCGGGCGTGTGCCCCCAGATCTGCATGGGGTGAGCTGGGCTGGGCTGGGCTGGGCTGGGCTGAGCTGCACTCCAGATGGGTGGTGGAAGGTGCTGGGAGTGGGAGCTTTGCCCTGCCACTGCTTGTCCAGCTGGGGTGGGAGGGGCGTGGGATGCGGGTGCAGCAATGCTGGGAGCGGGGGCTATGCCCTGCTGCTGCTTGCCCAGCCAGGTTGGCGGGGGGTGTGATGCAGGTGCCACTGGCTCCGGGCAGAAGTTGCTAGGAGTGGGGGCTATGTCCTCCCACCACTCGCCCATCCTCCCCACACCTCCCAGACAAGTCACAGCTTCACCCTGGCTGAGCAAACAGTGGCAGGGCATGGGGGCGGTGCGTGCACCCAGATCAGGGCAGGATGGCGGCAGGGGCTATGGGAAATTTTAGTGTGGCTGCAGCCCCTCCTCATTGCCCATGCTCCACTGTGCTTTGCAGGGTGGGTGGAGCCAGGAGTCCAGCCCAGCCCAGCCCACCCCATGCAGATCTGGGGGCATACACCCACTCCCATGCCCTCCTGGACTGGCAACAAGAGCCACTGGAGGAGCAACCGGAATAGCAGCTCCTGGACCGGTGGTGCATGGTGGCACACAGTGGCAGAAGCCCCTCTCCCCAAGTCCTGCAACCCCCCGCCCTGGCTAGGCAGCTTGTCGCAGCCCCAATACGTCCGTCGCTGTGGGGTCGTTGATCTGCCCCACCCCCCATGCCCCTTCCCTTCCCCCTCCACCCACCACAACAGACTTACCAGCTGGAGGCAGCCGTGTTCAGCATGGTCGAGGACTGCTGCCTATCTAGTCTATGGCCAAATCTTTGAATTCAGAGGCTTCCGATTTGATTCAGACTTTTTAATGGGTCTCCCGATTTGATTCAGATTTAGAGATTCAGCTGCTGAATCGAGCCAAATCTCCTCCGAATCGGATTGGCTATGAAAGCTTTGCACAGACCTAGTATTTACTCTCCTCACAAGACATAGCAATGGAATAGAGGTTACAGGATCTATCCTGCTGCCCCAGGGCAATATGGCTCATGTCAGTCTCAATACCCCATATGCGACACTGCTGCTTCTTAAAGGAGAATCATGTGCCCTTCCCCAGCACTGGCTGTTGACAGCAAAGTGTGTGTGTGTGTGTGTGTGTGTGTGTGTGTGTGTGTGTGTGGACATGCAAGCTATCTATCTCCTTTAGTTAGAATGTCTCATGTGTCTTGAGTGCAAATCTACCCTGCCTTCTACTTGACTTCGTTCTAACATGGCTAACTATGTCTCTCTGTTGACATCACCCACGTAAGAGGGCTGGTCAACTGGTTGCACTAGCTGACTAAACCTTGAGGCAACAGGTAATTCTGAGGTATATTAGTCAAGCCCTCTCTTGTGCAGGAGCTCCTTGCACTCATATCTTGACCTGTTTCTGTACCTTCTCCCCCTTTGGATCATCTGTGCAGAACAGGCCAGGATTTTCTGCTGTATTTCAGTGAAAGCTTAACTGCTCATTTGCAAAGATACAGAATGGATGAACTTCCTATCCAAGTGGCAAAATCCAATCTATATGCAACCAGCAGGGCCATTGTTAGAATGCTAAGAAGAAAGACGCAAAGAGATAAGGCACAATTGGAAAAACATCCCTCTGTTCTGTGCACACGAGGTGACCAGCTTCAAAGAAAATCTGCAGAACAATAGGTATGAAGCAGTGAGGAAAGGGGAGCCCAGGGTTAGAGAGAGGAACATTCTGTCTCTGACTCAGAGACAGACAGCAAAGGAGCCTACATTTTCTTCAGTAGCTGGAAACAGAGGATTTAACTTGTCTCTGTAGCTTCTTCAGGTTTTATGTCTTTAGGGGGTATGAGATGAATCAAATGTAATAAAATTTCCATCAGCAATTCTTATTTTCTCTCTCCTCAGCTATCTTTCATCTCTCTATATGTGAAGTCAGATCTGCAACTTCCTTGACTAGAAGAGCTCTGTGGAGCAGGGATTGTCATTTACTATATATTAGTACAGCCTCTAGCACAACGGGGCCATGACTATATACCACAAGGCAATATAAATGTATAGTAGGGACATCTTGCCACATTTTACTCCCGTTACATCCTTTAGAGCTGATACAGCTCTAGGACAGTGATCTTGAATCTGATCTAGTTCTTGAATCAACACAGCTGTTGATCACAACAAGTTCCACTGTAGAATCTTCATTATTTGGAATTGAGTTCTGGAAAAGTACCCAGCTCAATTGACAGATTCACCAGGGGGGTGAGAAGGGGGATTTGCAGGATGGGCAGTTAGAAGTGCCATCTTTTTACTTGGAAAGTAAGCAAATTTGATTCAAAGTCACTGAAACTAAGTGCCATTTTTACAGTCATTTTTCAGAGTAGTAATGCACATTAAATCACAATAACAAAGTCTCCTAACAAGTCCCTGGACTAGTAATAATTGTTAATAATAATCTATAAACATTACACAGAAATCAATTGTTTGGAACTTCTAGTATGCAAAGTGCACAGCCAAAATATATTTCTTCCTATTCCCTTCAGGAATGACTTAGATACCAGGGTGCCAGGGGCATTACAAAAGCCAAAAATAGATAGCTGTACATAAAAATTTACAAAAAGTGCCATATTATCTATAGACCAACTCAGCAAAAGCCCAGGGCAATAATAAACAAAGAGCAATAGTCAAAAGGAAGAAAAATAATTTCAATGTTATTGGTTTATGTTTTCTGTCAAATTTGATCAGATCTGCGTTTTGTTGTGTACGTCCTGCTGGAAGGACTTTTGGTCTATTGGACTGAGTCACTGTATTTATACACGTGCTCCAGGAGTGTGGGGAAGGGGGTGCTTTAATTAGAGCGGTTCCAAGAGCCACTCTGATTAAAATGCCTGGAGCATCTCATGTATCAGTGTCCCCACATTTCAAAATGGCAATGGGGGTGTTTTAACTAAAGCTCATTTGACAAGTTTTAAATAAAGTGCCCCTGCTGCCATTTTGAAGTGTAGGGACCCTGAAACATGAGATGCTGTAGGATGCTGGAGTGCGGTAATTACTGTGCTTCCGCAGACTCAATTAACTGTTTGATCTGACACGCTGTAATTACAGCACATCGGAGGAGCTCCCTGCTCATGTATAGGTGCCCTGTGAATTAGGGAATAATGCATAGGGAGAAAGTCAGTGTTCTGCAATGAAGTGATTTGCAGCTGGTAATACATTCAATACAGGCTAGGACAACAGAAAGTGTCAATTCATTTATGTTTGTGAACCTGAAGGAACATGTTAATAGTAGTTAATAGTTATATCACATAGTTATTGTTATTTAAACTTCATAGAAAATAGAACTCATTTAGAAGCATGCCAAACTCAGTTTAAAAAAAAGAGGAAAAATTTTAAAACATTTTTCAGTAAAAACATAAAATGGCAGACTACCTTGGCATTTGACACAAGAAGCTCAGGAGACCCAAAAGCCACCAATGCCTTAGGCCACCATGCTGTGGCAGGAAGTTGAATGTATAGGAACTGGCCACATGAGGCCAGCAGATGTTCCTTACACAGTACTCTCTCCAGGGAAAGGCAACAAAACTTCATGGTCTCTGCCTGTCTTCCTTGGGGATAATTCCTTCCTGTCCCTAAGCAACAGGCCCACAACAAGTCAAGCAAATGTGTTTTGGGGTGTGGTGCTTGTAGTGTGTATGTGTGTTGGGCTGGGCTGGGCCACATCTGTGCTGTCCCCATCCCATTACAAGAAATGCCACCTAGAGCCTTGCCCAACCTGGAGACTCTGCACTTCCTCACAAACAAATACAAAAGGGGATGTCTGGGGTCTCTGCTCTGTCACATCTTAGGATATTTTAAGATATTTCAGAAGGGAGATTTCATATAAAATAGTCATCACAGCTGTAATTTGCCAGCAACAAGTTTGTTCTGTTAAGCAACAGCCAGCAGCTAGGCCGCAGCACCACCAGGCTCCAAACTCCCTCTTCCTCCTCAGACACCTGCACATGCAAACCTGACCCGTGTGCTCATTCCCTCCTGCAGCCAGGTCCCTTTAGCCCTGGCTTCCTGCACACACATTCCTGACCCCCAAGTTAAGCACTGGGCAGATGCTCATGGTATCACTCTGTGGCAGCTCCAGGGAGAGCAGTAGAGCTTTGTTGCCCAGCCCACTTGAGCCTGTCTCTGGGCATCCCACAAGACAGGTTTTATACTTGGCAACACCCCACATTCTTCCTCACCATGCCTCCCAGGTTGCCTGTCAGTCAGTCCATTTCCCACCATCTCTGTCTCTTTCCCTCCGCTGTTCAGGCTTCCATGCAATTAACAAAACTTTTCCCTTCTTCCATTAAATTACTTTCTTCCCCATTCTACCCATCCATCATCCTCCCTCCTGGATCCCAAGTAATCTCAGTACTCTGATGACCTCTCTGTCACTCAACTATACTGATGGTTTTCTTCATTTCCCATCTTAACCATTCACCCTCTGTCCCCTTCTGGCTCTCTAATTCCCAGACATGCAAATCAAACTGCTTCCAGTCTGCAACCCTTCCTCCACATAGAGGCATATCACCAAAAAACATTCACCTCACGACGTAAATGGTAGAAGAGAAGAGACTAACTCATTCTATCTATATGAGCTGTTATAGTTCCCTTGACTAAATAGAACAGCAGTGCCTCATCTGCACAAGCTGTCATGTCTTCTTTTCTTTACACAGTAAATTAAGGTATTACATAGGCCCACTGGAATCCAAATTCCGTGCATGCTAACTATACAAGCCCTAGCTACATATACACACTGCGGCTCTGACAGATTTTTCAGCACCAAACACAGTATAAGCACCACTAGCAAGTAACTATTTAAAGGAATACCTACCAATTCCTATACACATTACACAAATGAAAATGTCTGTGCCCATCTTACGTGCAATGCAGCTGCCTCTTATGGTTTTTTTGGCATATCACAGCATTGCAGATAGGATTGGATCCAGTCTGGCCATGACAGAAGAGACTCTAGGCTCTTCATAAAAGTCAGCTCTGCCTGGAATCACACCTTCTCTGATAGCCTCTCTGCCCCATTTACTGCCTGCAGTACACTGCAAGAGGCTGGCAGAGCTCTCAACACACATTCACACAGGAGCAGAGAAGGGAAGCAGAAAGCACATCAGCTCCACTCCTTTCTTTTCCCTTCCCAGCATGGTTCTTTTACTTTTCCTCCCTACCTGCAACATTAGTCATGGAAAGGGAATGAAGAACACCTGGAGCTGCAAAAGGAGCAGATACGAACAATGAAGGTGGACATAGTTTTGATGGGGTCCAGAGCTGGCAAGAGATTTGGAAGTTGAGCAGAACTGATACAGAAACTGAGAACTGAAATAACAGGACAGTCTGTCCAGTTAAGGGAGGAACAGTCAGCCCTGTTAAGAAAGTACAGTTGTGGGGCATTTGGGTAAGCAAGGAGTGTCCCACTGGGAGCTTTAAAAGGTCTCAGAAGAGAAAATAAGCAAGCATAGCCTGGGTGCACCAGGATAAGTAAGGATAAGTTCTTGAATGGAAGGGAAATGTTGGCTAGGCAGGAGTACTGTAAGAGGGATTTGTGAGTACTGGCCAGTTTCCTCTTTTCCCTTTAGAGTCAGGTCAGGACAAGGGATGACTTAACTATGTGCAAATTTATTATATACAAGATTTAAATAAAAGCAATACCAATAAATATATTTCCAATATACAATAGTGATAGACAGACAGATAGATAGATAGATAGATAGATAGATAGATAGATAGATAGATAGATATTAAATAAAGGCTAGAAGATTATGCACCCTCAGAGGCTTCACACCTGGTACTGGTAAGTGGATAAATTGAAATAGGTAAACAACAGGTTAAAACAAGCAAACAACAGGTAAGTACAGATGAACTACTGGTGAGATTATCGACAAGGATTTCTATAGGGCATTTATGTATATGAATCAAATAACCAACCAATCACAGTGGGGTTAACAAAATGTAAGGTGCTGGTTTACAAAATTTGAGGCACACAGCAACAGTTGTAAAACTGAACTTCTTAAGGGTCCCCAAAGTCCTGCCAGGCTCCAGGGAATAGTGTGGAAAAACCAAATACCCCTTTTGGCCTCTCACACCTTCAGACAGCCTCTAAGCATCAGGGGGATGCTCTCCTATGGCTCCTGCCCCTGCTAAATATGGAGTTTGCCCCTCCCTCTTTTCCCCAGCAACTCACAACTCCGGGGCCTTGATGGTCCTTGTCTTTCAGCTGCGGGTGCCACCACATGCAAGGTCCCGGGACCCCTGAATCCTCCTTGGATCACTGGCTACTGGAGGCCTTGTGCACCATCCCCATGCACTGTGGGCTCAGCCTTCTGCTAGGGGGTTGGAGGCCCAGGCCGCCTCGTATGGCACCAGGGCTCAGCCCAATCCCAGGCCCTCCATGCAGCATTGCCTGCACCATGTCTGGGCCCTTGTGGCCCTGTGTACTGCCACGTGCACCGGGGTTTCCCAGCCTCGTGCTGGGGTTGCAAACCGTAGCTGTCTTGAGCAACTCCTAGGGTGTTGGCCCACGTGCCATGCTGTGCACCAACTGGAGCCGAACCCAGAGCCAAGTGTTGCTCTGGTCGGATCGAGAGGCGTCTTCAGGGTTTCTTCAGGGCATCTGCTCCACCCTGCTGGGCAGCTCTCCCAGCTGTTCTTAGCCTCACTCTTCTTTCCATCCCCTGATGCATCTGCCACATATTGGGCACACTGCTCCTTTTATTCACTCTGGAAGCTCCACCCCCAGAGTGCTGTTGGACCTGAAAGGTGCAGGCTTCAATCAGGTCCAGACCCCCCAACCCCTACCACAGGGGGCAGAGTAAGCCCCTCCCAGCAGTCATCTGATTGGTGGATATGCTCCAACAATCACCTGATTGGTGGATATGCTCCACCAACCACAACAAAGATTATCCAAGACCAGGTGGGCCAGGCTGCATTGGTAAGTCCACCACACTAGCAATAAAGGAAACTGTTTCCTGCAGGTTGGTGTGCTGGGGCAAAAGCAAAAAAGATCTCCCCTTGCTGTACAAGAGAGGACAGGGATTTTGTTTTGTTTGCTTTCTTAAAGACTGAACTTTGCTTTGAAGACCTGGCTGAGGAGCCCAAAAGGGAGCAAGTTCCCCTGCAAAAGCCAGCAGGCTAAGGGGCCTGCTTATACCTGTATAGTACCTACATGGGGGTAAGGTTGATGAGGGCAAGGAAGCAAAATGTTGTGAGGGTGAGACCTTCTGCAAATCACTTTGCTCAGTACCTCTGGGAGAGTTGGCACCATTAGTTCACATGCACACCCTGGGGAATTCAAAAATCAAAAGGCAAAACAGAATCAAAACAATATAATTTTTTTTCAAAGCTCATAATTTTGGAGCTTAACTCATGATTTGGGCTTGACAAGACTGTACTTACAGCAGACACCCTTAAGAATTTATATGTGGTCACACTTCCTCATACCCTGGAATTCTTCTGCTTGCACCCTGTCCCATCCATGTTGCATCTCATACACCCCAGATGATCTGTTTTCTAGGGGTCTGCCAAGACCAGGGAACAGCAGAGTTGGTACTGTATCTAGTTGGGAAAACATGTTCTATTGCAGCTGCTTTTTAGCTCCCTTCCAGTGCTAGAGTCATGTAAAAGAGTCATAATACAGCAAAGACTTCAGCCCTAACTGACCAGTAGTGACCAAACTGCTTTTATATTAACACCCTCAAGCCCAAGGAATCAATAATGCTCAAAGCCCCTGCTCACAGCTAGATTCTGCATTATGTCAGTCCTTGGCAATGGCAACCTCAAAATGGCAGTTTCCTACCTTATCAGTCTTGCTTGGGAATGTTAATGCAGTAATCCTATTTTTAAAAATATACATTTGTTCACAATTGGATATTGTCTTTCAAACTGGAGGGATGGTCTAAATCCTCAGATCTTTTTATTATGTAAAACACTTTTCTATCTAAATGGAAATTCTCACAAGAAAAAAAAATATTGGCTGGCCTTTCTTTCAAAATCCCAGAATGTGTCAACCATATTTTTTTGTCAGTTTTTAACAACCAACCAAAACCTAAAAGATTTTGGGCTTGGGAGTTGGGAGGACAGGGACTAATGAAAAAAATCCACAAAAAATTGATAAACATATTTTCATTTGCTTTGAAATGTTTTCACTGCAGATAAAGCCCTGAGCAGCTCCATATCATGCCTTCTATTTTTCATTTAACTTTTCTTGTAAAGATTGACAGGAGCCATGTGCCTGTTCTCCACTGTACTCACCACACAGGTGAGCCTGAGGCCTATTAGATGCAAAGGGTAAGTAGCTGTGTGCCCCAGCCAGGGTGTTTCCAAACACACGATTCACTTGTTCCTACTTGCATGCTCTAAACCTGGAAGTACACTGCTGAGGCCACTCCAGGGTGCCCTTCTGCAGCCACAGTCAAGACCTCTGTCTCTGGCGTGCCTGACTGCCTGCTGGGGCCAAACCCCAGGGTTGACTCATTGGTGTATTTCTAGGTCTGGACAGGAATGGGTGGGCAGGGTAGACTCAGGAACATCCTGGCCAGGGCACACTGCCACTATGGTGGAGGCATGTTGAGTGTGACAAACATGTCAATGTAAAGTGTTGGCTTACCTGAAAAGGTAACAGATAAAAGCAACAAGTGGGAGACTTGTCTTTTAGCCCAGCTACATGAAATCTGTGTTTTGGAAACATAAGGGCATAAATTCTATCTGCAAAAATACAAACTTCCCATCTGCAGCAGCATGGCAGAAAAGTGAGCATAAACCTCCTAGCTCATTCCTGGAGAAGTGTTAGAGACTGCAGAGCTCAGTGTTCAAATGGTTCCAGGCAGGCTTTGACATAAACCAGGAGCCAAGAAATGATTAAACCCAGAGGGCTTTTCACAACAGAAAACATCAGGAACTTTCTAAATGGAAACCCAGGCTGTGCAGAGAACAGTAAGACTCCTGGATAGGCTCTAAATCTCCTGAATCATCTTCTCTTCTGCCCCAAGACCCGAGCCTTCTTCGGAATTCAGGATGATGTGGGTAGTTGCTTGAATGCCCAGCCAAATGCCAGGTAATGCATATGTTGCTCAACCATTCTACCCAGTAAATAAAAGACCTCTAGTTCATTCTCCCAGTCTATCCATCTTTACTGCAGAGATGGGCTCTCATAAATGTCTCTGCTCTAGCCATGAAAGTCCCAATAAATCTTTCTTGCTACACATCCCAGCCAAGTGGGTACCTATAAATTTCCTATAACTGGCTGAGAAAAGTAGAATGGAGAAAGGCATAGGATACTTACACATATAATTACTTCTGGTTGTGTGAGAAAAACTGAACCCCATCTACAGTGCTATAACAGAACAGCCAGAACATCTCCCTGACCTCAGAATACACTGGTTAAGAGTGTACGGTTCTGGAGTGGCAACTGGCCCTTGCTGTGCAACACACTGGTCTTCAGTCTCTGAGCAGTTTCTGCCCTAGTAACATTGCTGACTTTCCTGTTTCCTGGCCTCTGCCTTTGGCTTGCTCCTAGATTTTGGCCTCTAGATCCGTGCCTCCCAAACTTTTCTTCAGCATGACCCCATTTATGGCCCCATTTCCTCAGCACAACTCCATTTCCTCGGCATGGCCCCTCACTCCCAACCCACAGCCCCCCATCCCCACGACCCCATCTGCTGATGTTGTAACCTCATTTGGGGTCGTGATCCACAGTTTGGGAACTGCTGCTCTAGATTCTCCTGGCAGATCTGTTTTCTGGCTCCTGACCTGGGTTGGCTTATTCTTTGACCTTGCCCTTGCCCTTTGGATTTTCTTTCAGACCTGGTAACTCGGTTTCTGATTTCTGGTTCCTGACTCGAGGCCCTTAAGAAGACCCTTACCCCTGCAACTCCCAGCTCTAGCCCAGTCCTACCAACTAGGCTGGCTGGCCTGGTGGATTATGACAAAGATAAATCAGTTTAGCTGACAAACCTGGAGACAGGAGTAGAAATTTTATTATTAAAAACACAGCAAGAGGGCTGAAGTTGGTGGTGATGGACAAATGAGTATAGGCTTCAGTCCATATGGGTGTAGATACACTGCTTCTCAGCAGAGCTAATGAGTTCAGGCAGAGTCTTATGTTAATATAATTATACTCCTTACTCCTTTCTAGGACCTGAGCTGACTTTTTAGAGCTACCTTAGGTATCTCTGTATGGTACTGCATTGTGCCCTGGAAACAGACTCTAAACTTTTGGCTGATGTGACCTGGACAGGTATTCCTTCAAAAGACACCATTGTTCTTGCCTTTCTCAACTGCAGAGACCATCATTAATATGCAGTTAGTAGCTGAGGGCACTGTTTCTATGGCACTTCCCATACAATTGCTATTTCCCCACTTTGGAGCAGAGATGTTGGTTATATATATGTATGATGTATGTGTGTGTTTGTGTGTGTGTGCGTGCATGTGCACGTGCGTGTGTGCATGCGTGCGTGTGTACAAAGAGAGTAAAACAACAATACAACTCTTCCTTCCAGATTCTTCACCCACCTTTTGTCTTGTCTCTTTCAGTGATAAGCCTCTACAAGCCTACAACTGCCCCTCTCTATGTCTATGCAATGCTTGGCACAGTGGGGTCCTGATCTCAGTTGGGGTCTGCAGGCATTACTGTCACACA
Source organism: Alligator mississippiensis (assembly GCF_030867095.1). Lineage (NCBI taxonomy): Eukaryota > Metazoa > Chordata > Crocodylia > Alligatoridae > Alligator > Alligator mississippiensis. The sequence continues at coordinate 44,829,257 of NC_081832.1, forward strand.
GTTCGATAACTATATAGTTAAATAAATCTGATCATATTAAAATCTCAAGCTTTCTGTTCCAGCTGAGGTATAAGAAAGACAGTCTTAGAGAGAGTCAAGCTTAAAGCTAATCAGTTCCAAGCAATGAGTTCAAAGTTATTTCAGGTCTCATGCTGGGTTTGGAGTCCCCCTGCCAACAGTCATAGTTTCCAATCACAAGCTCCTACTTGTCAATGCTGCTTTCTCCCCATCTCATTGCAAAAGGCTGGCATGAATAACAGGTGAAAGAGACTGATTATACACAGGAAAAAATGAAATGGATGATGCACAAAGGCTGGTGTTTCAACAGGGCCTAAGTGAATGAGGCACTGAACATCCAGTGACTTTCACTGGGATTTGGAAAACTCACTTCCCTAGGCTACTTTGAAAGTTTCAGGCAAATGTGAAATGCGGAAAGTGAACAAACTAGGGACAAATGGAGGCAAACCATTTTTGAAACCCTGTCAGCAATGGTGATCTTAAGTGTGACCTGAAACAGCCAAGGTACAGTGCTGGCTGAAATGAGAGTGTTTTTTTAGCTTGATGATGTCCCCATTTTTAAAATATATGAACACCATAAACTAACCCACGCCCTCTTTTCAGTTCCCTTGGGAAAGTGCCCATGCTATAGCTGACACTCCCTAGCAGCCTTGAGGGTTCTCTGCTTAGGAGACAGGCCAAGGATGGTGGAGGCTTGAACAGACACTCACTAGGTACCTCAGCTATGGAAGGGCATTTCCCAGTTCCACTGTTCTGGCCTCCCTGACCACAAACATCAAACCTGAAGCAGAGGAATGAGTGGGCACGTTCCTTCAGGAGAAGTTTGAGACAGAGTCCTGACATATTCAGAATCTCTATTTCTTCATATGGATACAGCTGAATTTGGGTGTTGTTTTGTACAGCATGTTTGTAGCAGGGCAGCAGGGTGCACCTGCTCTTTTAAGGGAGCAAGCAGAGTGAGAGGCTACCTGCAGGTGGAGCGGGGGACTAATGAGAGACTCACCTGACCGAAAGAGAGCTAGGGCCCAGTAAGGGGTTGATGAGTCTAGGCAAAGCCTGAGACCTGGACCAAAGGGACCATGTGCCCAGGGGAGGGCTGAGCCAGGCCAGAGAGTCCACAAGTCCAGAGGAGGGGCTGCATGTGGGACCAGAGGGTCTGAGAGTTTCAATAGACAACATCAATAGGAAAGAATTCCTGTGAGGCTTGTAGTGTGGTGTAGGGGAGGAACAGAGCCACACAATGAGCCTTTAAGGCTTCAGGTACCCAGCAGAGGTACAGGCAGGCAGAAAGGGCCTACTAGCCTGGGGGTGCAGGACTGTGACTGAGGGGACCCAGGAGGGGTCCAGTGATGATTGACACAGCCTCAGGCTCACTCAGAGCCCATAGGCAGCCTCCCTTCCACAACCTTCAATAAGACAAGGCATGGTGGGCGAGTGGTTGAAGCTGGGCTACAGCCAAACCTGAGCCAGGCAGGGTCCACAAGGCCACCCCCCTCCCTCCACTGTTGCATTGCTCCTGACATGAAAGAGACTGGGATTTGCAATATGCTGCTGGAGCATGCTCTCTTTGGATCAGGGTTGAAGCGTATTGGGAGGCTCAGTATTCAGGACCTAATCCTGCCAGGCACTTTACAGGTGCTTAACTTTCAAACCTGTGCTTATCTATAACAACAAGAACAATAATAATGGTCATGATAATGATACCATTCATTCATTTTCCTGTGGCACGTAGGAGCCCAAGTCATTGACCATGACTCCACTGTGCTCTACAACAGCAGAACCAAACAATAATCCCTGTCTCAAAGCTTTCACCCTAAATATGAGATAACAACATACAAGTGAATGTAGACAGAGGAGGGAAATAAAAAGAAACAAGTTAAGGTTGGCCAGCATGTGGATGACTGGCAGTGGGCTCAGCACATCAGCAGTTGAACCATGATAATGTTTTTTGTTGGCATTGGGGTGTCACAGGGAGAAGCAAGGAGGGGACACCATAAAACAAAAGAAGGAAATAAACGGAAAACACTTACCTGCAGCGGGATCAGCAGCAGAGCGGGAGCAAGACGGGGAACCCGCGCGGCTCGTCAGCCGCATCTTTATTCAATTAAGACCAGCTGATGATGTCAGCAACAAATGCCGGCCAGTGAAGATAAAGATGGCGACCAACAGCGAGGAGGAGAGGGGAGAGAGAGAGAGAAGCGTGTGGGAAGTAAACAATCCTGCAGAGAAGCCCAGGGAGCATGGGGCTTCAAAGAGGGAGCCAGAAGAGGCCCCTGAAGAGGAGTGTGCCGACAACAGGGAAGCAGGGACAGAAGAAAATTAGAACAGCCTCTGGAGATGGCAGAGGCATTATAAACAAGGGAAAAAGGAGCAAGCCCGCAGCGACACACAGGATACCAGGTGGGAGCTGGGGAGGAACGACAGGGAGGAGGAAGAGCCGGCCCTGTGGAGAAGACTTCGAGGGGAACAACAGGGAAAATCTGGGTAGAAGGGGGAAGGGGCCCTGAAGTTAGAAGAGGAATAAAAAGCGGTGGGGAATACCCGAGGCAATCAGCTTAGGACAACCCAGAGAGAGGAGATGGCAGGGAACGACGGTAGAGTCGTGTTTAAAGGAAGGAGCCTCAAGGGCATGAGAGTCCCAGAAATATAGATAGGGGACTACTAGGGATCCCCAAGTGGGCCTACAAGATAATTATCTTTTTCTTTGATAGTTTAGTTTTGATTTTCCCCGAATGAAGGGATGGAGAGTGGGAGAAGAAGTATAAGGAAGGGAGGAGCTTGAGGCCTCAGGATAGTAGTGTGGTGGTGGTGGTTTCATTATTTTTCCCCAAAGGAAGGGGTTGGGGAAGTTAAGGAGAGGGCATTAATCACTCAGGATATTCGGGCAGGTGTAAAGAATAGATCCTGACCAGGGATTGTATTGGTATCTTCGACATCACCAAGGAGGAGCAGCATGGTCCATCCAGCCAGAAGGGAGGAGTAGGGACGGGGTGTAGGGGTGGCAGAGCCCCATAAGTGTCCATCAAGTAGACCGCACCGGACCGAGTGACCCCGAGGAGGCAGCCCCCACTGGGAATATTCAAAGTCGTGGCAGGCGAGATACGGGCAGTCCGCCTCGGGAGAGAACAGCTACTCGAGCAGCAACCAGAGCAGGCAAGGAGAACATCACCCACCATACAGGGTAAAGCCACTTGAGACCGGGTGTTCGAGTCCCAATGGTCACATGGGGCAAGACAGTTTTAAGCAGGGACTGAAGGAGGACAAGGAAGTGGCTTTACAGATGCATGTGGGGAACATCTCAGAAGCATTAGAGGTGGCAGTAGAGAAAGCACAAAGAGGGCCTGCTTGAAACTCTAACACAGCGGTTCCCAGTCTGTGGAATGGGTACCACCGGCGGTATGCAGACAACCTATCTGTGGTACACATTAACAGGTTTATTATGTTTACTTTATATGACAAAAAATTGCTGGTGGTACTTAGGTTGAACTGAAAAATTTGCTGGTGGTACTTATGATTGTATCGTTTTAAATTGGTGGTGCATAATCTGTCAGAGTTTGGGAACCACTGCTCTAACACATCATTGATTGAGTGTAATCTCTCATGCCGCTCACTAGTGAACCGCTCACAGAACCGCTCAGTAATGCATCTTACTCTTATGGGTTTTTTGGACGCTGCCATCCCCTTAGTGGTTGACAGCCTGCTGTTAGGTTAGATGTCTTGGATTGCCACGTCTTGTTGGACTGAGCTTGTTATTGGGAGGATGGTTGTACATCCTGCCTTTTCTGGTTTCCTCCTTTAATATTCCCGTCCAGTTTCCCATTTCGGGGCTACACTTCCCCTATACCCTGCCTTATGCCAACCATAGATGTTAATTTCTGACTGCCATTAGGGCTGGTCATGGTACAGACTTTGTTTTGCCCTTTAAAGTTAGAAAAGTCTAGTTCAGACTGTGTGTCATCTGGATGTAGCCCATATTGTAACTGGCCTGCAATTTTTTTGCCAGCCCCGGGTTACCTTGCTTCCCAGCATGCTCTTCTCTCTCTCTGGCTTGCATCCATCATACTCCATGGATCTTTCTCTCTTTCTCTCCTCAGGTTCACTGTTGTCCCAGTCCTGTCCAGCTATGTCTGGGATCCACAGCTCAGTTTCAGGTAAGTAACTAGGCCCTCCTGGGCTTAGCTTATTTTTTGTCTCCCCACTCCTGGGGCTGCCACCACCTTCCCTCGGTGGGGCAGTGATCAGCTCTGGGCCGCTCTGGGCCCACTGGTGGACTCACTTCCAGTCCCCGCTGTTCTTGGTCCGCCGGGGTTTTTATGCCCCCTTCAGGGGGCCGGCTGGCAAATAGGCACCAGCACACTGCCATAAAGTGGGTTCGTGCCAGTGCTGGAGCTGGCCCCAGCTCTCCCTGGACCCGTTGTAACTTTTTTTCTTCTATCTTTGGCGCAAAGATTTTTTTCGCCGTGGCCCCATTCTCTCCCCATTTCCAGTCTCCAGCAGCATCCTGTTAGCTCCGCTCCTCTCCATCTTCAGGTAAGTCTCTCTTTGTGGCATTGTCCCTGCCACATTGAGGTTGGAACAATGACTGGAAATGACAGTTGACATCTCACTATGGAACAAGGGCTGGGTAGAGGCAGAGGATGGAGAAAGTATCTTGAAAAAGAAGATAAGCCATTTATGTCTGATGTGATACAGTAGGTTGAGCTAGTCAAAGGATGTTTATAGAGGTACAACATAGTCAGAGCTAGGAAAGCTATGTTTGTACTGCTATTCAGGGTCAAGGTTAATGCTGTCTTGAATATTGTATCTGCTGACCTTCTGCCCTGTATTCTCCTAACTTCAATCCTTGGTGGCTGTCCCAGCCAGCCCTGGGAGCTCTGCTGAACTCTCAGGTGGGAAGCCAACCCACCCCTGCTCCCCTCCTTGCCTACCCCATCTTTAAAAGTGTTTCTAACTCACTGGAGTCAGCGCAGAAAATCTGCCAGTAGCAATACCACTGTTTCCTGTTCCTGACTTCCTCTTTACTGCCTGTGAGAACAGAGAGTAAGGTTGCAGCAGGAGAAATAAGTACCACAGACCAATTCTTGGAGGACTTTACTTGAGAAACAAGCAGCACAGTGTAGGCAGCTTTGGTTCAGGCCACATAAACAGGAAAGAGCAGCACACACATTTCAGTGCTGCTATGGGTGACCTTCAAAATAGATCCTATGCAGCAACACAGATTTATGTAAGCAGATGTTTGCAGTGACAGTCAGCTTACATTTCCATAAATGGAAATGGGGAGTGGGGGTAACAATGCATTTGTCAAGGACAGTGACATGGGTGTTGCACCAGTCAAGACATAAGATGGCCATTAGCTTGGGCTAGAACATTACCTGTGAAGATGGACAGGAAAGGCGGTTTCTTATTAGGGCCTTCTTGCATGGTAATTTTGGGTGGCTCCCAGATAGGGTGATCGTATGTGCCAGTTTGGCCAGGACAATCCTGGATTTCATAGGCCATCCCAGTGTCCTGGCTCATTAGTGTGAACTGAAGAAAAAGTCCTGGATTAGGACCACCCTAACCATAGGTGCCTGGCCTGGCTCCTGCTGAGCAAGCTAGAGGTGGGAGGTGAGCTGGGCTGAACCTGGCTCCTCTTGCCTGCAGCAAGGATCGACTGGAGTGGGGCAGGCCAGGGGAGGGGGCCATGGCTGGGACTTGGGCACTTGTACAGCATGAGATGTGATGGCGGGGCAGGACAGGACAGCATGGAGGCCCGTAGCCAGGCTCCATCCCCCACGTGCAGAGACTGGACCCAGCTGGGAGTGGCTCTGTGCTGTCTCACCTGGCTCCACTCCACCATCAGGGCTCCTGGGAGTGACAGGGTCAGGGCTGTGTGTGTGTACATCTGTGTGGAGAGGGGTGTGCAGAGACACTGTGTGTGCATGTGCATATGCACTCCCCATCCCAGATTTCCTTACCCTGTCCTGGATTTCCCTAAAATGTTTATCCCCTGCTCCACTGGGCTTTAAATTAAGCCCACCAGGGGATGGGGGGACTCCTGCCCCTGCTGGCCTGCTGAGCAACCTTTGCAAAGCCAGCAGGCCTAGGCACTTAAGGGAGCCCACCCCTGCCACAACACTGGAATGATCTGTAGACAAGGCAAGGGCCCTGAAAGGGACACTTGCCTGCCTGTACACAAATGCCAGGAGCTTGGGGAATAAACAGGAGGAACTTGTCCTCCTGCTTAACACAAATAATTATGATGTCATAGGAATAACAGAGACCTGGTGGAACTCCACCCATGACTGGGCCACAGGTATAGACGGCTATACCCTGTACAGGAGAGATCGAGTGGACAAAATGGAGGAGGGTGGTATATCTCTCTATGTCAAGGAAAGCTATGCGTCCCTGCAAGCTGACATTGGTGCCCAGAGTGGATGACTGGAGACCCTCTGGGTGAAAATCCGTGGGGAACATGGCACAGGGGACACAATGGTGGGAGTCTACTACAGACCTCCTACCCAGGATCAAGAGCTTGACCAGGAGTTTGCCAGGGAATTGGCTGAAGCTGCACACTCCTGGTGCATGGTTGTCATGGGAGACTTCAGCCACCCAGACATCTCATGAGAAAAGCACTCAGCCAAATCCAAATGGTTGCAGAGCTTTCTCACATGCGTGGATGAGCTGTTATCTGACACAAGAAGTCTATGGGCTAACAAGAGGTAAAGCGCTGCTCGACCTGGTACTGGCAACAGGGGACAACCTAATCAGTGGCCTAATGATTGAAGGAAAGCTGGGTGACAGTGACCACGAGATGATCACCTTCACCATCTGCCATAAAGCTGGCAAGTCAGCCAGCAATACAGAAGGCCTCAACTTCAGGAAAGCTGACTTTGACAAGCTCAAGACATCTTCAAACAAACCTTTAATGTAGGTCGCTACTTCACCCCATCCCTTTAGCTGGGGCAAGTCTACATCTTTAACCCAGGATTTTGGAAGACTTAGGTTAAGGGTGACACTTTCTAATTGGGTTTTTGGCCACATTAAGGTGGTTTCCTGGTCATGGACATATAGGGTAGCTGATGCCCCTTGGAAATGTTGAGCTTCTGCACAACAGCTGGTGCAGGAGGTCCAAAATTTGCTGTTAGGATGACATAAGTGGCCAGGACCTTCCCAGCAAACTCGTTGGGCTAGGGTAATATAAGGAGTTGCTGGTAGGGGTGTTACAAAAACCATGTTGTGGGGACTATTAGGCCACCCTCTCCATAAAGTTCCCAAGCCTATTAGAATGCCATTTACAGTGTAGACCAGGGATTGGGCCAAATACTTGGGACCTTCGGGGGTTACAATTTCCCAAATGGGATAATGTAAGTTCCAGTCCCACATGCACCCACCTCCTAGTCCTGTTGTTAAGAGATGGGCAGTGGACCATGTGCCATTTGCTACCCTGCGTACAACGAAAAAGCATTTTGTCTTGCTACACCCCTCCCAGCATGTGCTCCACGTGTCTTGGTAAACTAACCGTTGAGCTACCGTTGAGGGTAGTACATGGTACTGTAAGCCAGCAGGCCATTCTTTGTGTCTGAGATTACTCATTACCTGGGAAAAATGAAGGTTAAGTGAAATCTGCACTTGGGCACAAGCAGTGCTCCAGGTTTGATTAGCATCGGCTTGGAAGGCTGCATGCATCAAAAAGTGACTTATTTGTGCTGTTTTTCGGCCAATGGTTGCCACTAACTCATCAGTGTATTCTAAGGCCATGTTATTAATCATACCTCCCTTAGTGAGAAAACCTATGGCTTGCCGTATATCCACGATTCCTTGGGTGTTTTTCTGGGATTTATCTATGTTCCAAACTCCCATGGCTGAATTGAGCCCATTCCATACATGGTCTAGGGTATCCCTCTTTTTCTGGGCAATTGGAGGCTGGGCTGCGGGTTGGAAAACAGTTGGCCAGGCCCAGCGCAGCATATTTTCTGCCAACTGAGCGCCAGCAGAGCAGTTAGGAAATGCTGTTCTGATAAACCATTGTTTGGGGTTAAATGTGATACAGGCATTGAACAAGGAGGCATTAAGGAGGACTGGAGCCCTGGTTTGGGACCTCCACCAGGGAGTGATGTTAGATAAGCGAGGTAGCGGATACACCTGTGGTGGCTCCTTTTGGATTAACAAGGTACATCCCTGCTTAATTAAAAAAACAGCTAGGGGTTCTCCTGTTCAGGTGTTCAACCATCTTTCTTCTACCCTTTGGGATTGGTAAATCTCCCAATCAGGTTGGTTGAAGGAGTGCATTCGCTTGGATGTGTCCCCATCTGTATACTTAAATGCACAATGCCCAGGTACGACTATGGCTTTGGTATCTTGCAGAAAAGATTCTGTCATGGTGCTCCCCATGGGCTTGGCCAGGTGTTCTGGGTTGACCAGGGCTGTGCCCTGGAGATTTTCCCAGACTGATTGGCAATATGCAGCTATTGTGTATTCAATTCCCTGAGCGAGCCCCACTTCATCCATATGGTGAAACCACAAAATACCCAGAACTTGGGACGTGTTGGCCTCCCATTCCGTGGACCACCTCTTGATAGCATAAGAGCCATTTTTAAACCACCACAGTGCCTTGCTGTACCTGGAGGACCGGTGTATTTGGTGAGCTGTACACCATTGTGCTGAAGTGTTATCTGGCAGGGGAGCCGCTGGAGCTATCGTCTCCCATGGAGGTGGGGTTGGAGGTTTTGGTCACCTCCTTGGGCTCCGGGTGGTTGTAGAATTTTGAGCTGCAGGTGGGCTTGCAGCAGTGGTCACGTCGGGACCCAGGGTGGGCAGCACACCTGCAGGCAGAATATAACAGCACCAGGGCCATTGGAAGAAACCACAACAATCTCCCCCTGTTCCACACTCGTTTTTCCTGATCCTGGCATATGGGAGGAAACTGAGCAACCACCCTGTCCCACAGTGACATTGACAGATTCCTCCTTGCCAGTTCACAATCCACCGTCGGTGACTGAAAGGCCAGTTTTGCACTTCTTCGATTGTGGCTGGGCATTCCCAGCATCCCAGTATGTCTGAGGTTTTGGCAGTGGGTGCGATCTGGGGCACAGGAGCATGTGAATGCCCCACAGTAATCAAACAGTAGCAAACGACCAGCAGTCCCGTCATAATGGCATTCCACCCCTTCGTTGTTAGGTGAGGGTGGTGGCGTCCCTCTGGAATAGGGTGATGATTCCAGGCCACCTCAGGGCCGCTTTGGCTATGCCCGCAGATGGACCCAATCTGCAGGAACAAGAAAAAATGGAGTCTGTCTCTCGTTAGATGAATCCAACCTTGACACCCACCATGAGTTATGTATGTCCCTTGCCATTAGCACCCCTTCCCATTTGTCCCCCTGTGGATGCTTAACTACTACCTGGTCCCCCGCCTGGAGTTTCCCCCAACCACCCCTTGGCTGTTCCACTGCCGGCTCTTGGGGTTCTCCCTGACCGAAGGCTTGCTGCATGGGGCTTCCTCCGGGGAGGGGCCGATTGTTGGCCCAGTTGACTGAGCGACTCAGGTGCAAGTCCCAGTCCTTGAGGGCCAGGCCAGTGGCCATTGGCAGGTTGCACTTTAGGATACCATTCTACTAGCCCATTAGATTGCGGGTGATAGGGAATGTGATAGGTCCACAGCACATGATGCCTTGCGGCCCATTCATAGACAAGATGATTACGAAAAAGCAAACCATTGTCACTTTGCAGCTCTACGGGAGGTGGGTAGATGGCTAGCAGTTCTCCTAGTGCTGCACAGGTGTCCTGCACAGTGGCCTTGGAGGAGGCCTGGGTGAATATCATTCCAGTGACCATTTCTACGGCTACAAACACATACTGTCACTTTCTGGGAGTGCAGGGAAGCGGGCCTATAAAGTCACATTGCCAAGCTTGCCATATTACCTTTCCATCATGCAGCAACAAAGGGGTGGTTGAGGCAGGGGTTAGTCGAGCTTTGACCTCCTGGCAGGTGATGCAGGAGTTGACTTCCCTTCTAATTCCTGTGCTTCCCTTTTAGTTAGGTGAATGCCCCAGGTGGTCGCTAGGTGGGCAGTACCATTGCGACCAGGGTGCCCATGCTGCTGATGCAGTCATTCTGTGGCTAGCACTCCAGGGGTCTGCCAGAGGGAGGGGCTGGGCAGCTTCTCTGGGGGTGACTGAGCCTCTGCTTCAGCAACAAGGGCTTCTGTGTTGCCTCTGGCTAGCTCATCCACTTGCCTGTTCCACTTTGCCTCAGGCCCCTCAGCCTTTCTGCTCCCATGCACTGCACTGACATGACGTATGTATAAGGGAAGGCCTCCCTGTGCTATTTCCCACAAAGTTTCCCACTTTTCATGGCTCCAGATGTCTCTTCCCCGCCTTTTGAAGTTTTCCCTCTTCCACAGGGGTAGCCACTTGGTGCAACCCTCCACTACCATTCATGAATTGCAGTAAATATAAATGGGCCTTGTAGGGTGGCCTGGTCCCTCTACCAGTTCATATTCAGCCACATTGACTACAGCAGCTAGCGCAGCATATTGTGCACTCTGACCATCTCCCCCCAGGGTGAGTTGCTTACCATCTCGGATTCGTATGGCGGCCCCCCTCCAGGTACGACCTTTGGCTGAGCTGTCGGTAAACCAGACCTCTATGTCCTCTGACGTTTCCATGTCGAGTGAAAAGGGCGGTGCTTCCTTGATGGGAGACAGCTCGTCCGGGCTGGCTGTGTCTGGGTATACGTTAATTGTACTCTCTGTGACCTTTTCTACTAATGCTGGATGTCCCTTTGGGGTCACCTGCTGAGCTTGACTTAAGATATTCATAGATTCATAGATGTTAGGGTCAGAAGGGACCTCAATAGATCATCGAGTCCGACCCCCTGCATAAGCAGGAAAGAGTGCTGGGTCTAGATGACCCCAGCTAGATACTCATCTAACCTCCTCTTGAAGACCCCCAGGGTAGGGGAGAGCACCACCTCCCTTGGGAGTCCGTTCCAGACCTTGGCCACTTGAACTGTGAAGAAGTTCTTCCTAATGACCAGTCTAAATCTGCTCTCTGCTAGCTTGTGGCCATTGTTTCTTGTAACCCCCGGGGGCGCCTTGGTGAATAAATCCTCACCAATTCCCTTCTGTGCCCCCGTGATGAACTTATAGGCAGCCACAAGGTCGCCTCTCAACCTTCTCTTGCGGAGGCTGAAAAGGTCCAGTTTCTCTAGTCTCTCCTCGTAGGGCTTGGTCTGCAGGCCCTTGACCATACGAGTTGCCCTTCTCTGGACCCTCTCCAGGTTATCCGCATCCTTCTTGAAGTGAGGCGCCCAGAATTGCACGCAGTACTCCAACTGCGGTCTGACCAACGCCCTATAGAGGGGAAGTATCACCTCCCTGGACCTATTTGTCATGCATCTGCTGATGCACGATAAAGTGCCATTGGCTTTTCTGATGGCTTCGTCACACTGCCGGCTCATGTTCATCTTGGAGTCCACTAGGACTCCAAGATCCCTTTCCACTTCTGTGCCACCCAGCAGGTCATCCCCTAGGCTGTAGGTGTGCTGGACATTTTTCCTCCCTAGGTGCAGCACTTTGCATTTCTCCTTGTTGAACTGCATCCTGTTGTTTTCTGCCCACTTGTCCAACCTATCCAGGTCTGCCTCCAGCTGTTCCCTGCCCTCCGGCGTGTCCACTTCTCCCCATAGCTTTGTGTCATCTGCAAACTTGGACAGAGTACATTTCACTCCCACGTCCAAGTCGCTGATGAAGACATTAAAGAGTATTGGTCCAAGGACCGAACCCTGCGGGACCCCACTGCCCACACCCTTCCAGGTCAAGACCGACCCATCTACCACGACTCTTTGGGTGCGACCCTCTAGCCAATTCGCCACCCACCGGACTGTGTAGTCATCCACATCACAGCCTCTTAACTTGTTCACCAGTATGGGGTGGGATACCGTATCGAAGGCCTTCCTGAAGTCTAAGTATACGACATCCACCCCTCCTCCTGTGTCCAGGCGTTTCGTAACCTGGTCATAGAAAGAGACTAGGTTGGTCAGGCACGATCTACCCGCCACAAACCCGTGCTGGTTTCCCCTCAGCATAATTTGTCCTGCCGGGCTCTCACAAATGTGAGCCTTGATAATTTTTTCAAAGACTTTTCCAAGGATGGAGGTGAGACTGACCGGCCTATAGTTGCCCGGGTCCTCCTTCCTCCCCTTTTTGAAAATGGGGACCACGTTAGCCCTTTTCCAGTCTTCTGGGACTTGGCCCGTGCGCCATGAGCGTTCGAATATTCCCACCAGTGGCTCTGCAATGATGTTGGCCAGTGCCTTCAGCACCCTCGGATGGAGCCCATCCGGGCCTGCCGACTTAAAGGCATCCAGTTCTTCCAAGTGACTCTGCACCACCTCAGGATCTACGCATGGCAGTCTTGCTGCTGCCTCTCTACAACCCCAGTGAGAGACTTGTCATGCCCCTCACTTAGGAACACTGAGGCAAAGAACTCGTTGAGGAGTTCAGCCTTGTCCCCCCTATCTGTCACCAATTGTTTCTGCCCATTTAGCAGCGGTCCTATTCCTCCCTGGGCCTTCCTTTTACTCCCAATATATCTAAAAAACAATTTCTTGTTGTCTTTTACTTGGGTTGCCATCCTCAGCTCCATGGTAGCTTTGGCCCGCCTAACTGCCTCCCTACAAGCATGAGCAGAGGAGGTATATTCATCTTTAGTGATCTCACCCTGTTTCCACTTTTTATGTGCTCCCCTTTTGGCCCTTAGGCTGCCCTGGATTTCTCTGGTCAGCCATGGAAGCCTCCTGGCCCCTTTCCCTCTTTTGCCTCGCTCGGGGATCGTCTCCCTTTGTGCCCGAAGGATCGTTCCCTTTAGGCACAGCCACCCTTCTTGGGCTCCCATCCCTTCAAAACTCCTACTCTGCAGTGCTTCCTTGACTAATCGCCTGAGTGCATTGAGATCAGCTTTCCTAAAGTCTAGCACTTTCACCCTACTAGTTACCTTACCCACTCGCCGTTTTATGTTGAATTCTATTATAAGGTGATCACTGTCTCCCAAATGGCTACCGATCTGGAGGTCCCCTATCATGTCATCTCCCATTGCCAATACCAGATCCAGTATGGCATTCCCCCTAGTGGGACCATGCACCTCCTGTGTCAGGTGGAGGTCCTGTACACAGGTTAGAAACCTGCGTGAACGATGGGACCTTGCTGTCTGCATCTCCCAGCAGATGTCCGGGTAGTTTAGGTCCCCCATGACTACCGCCTCTTTAGCTTTTATGGTCTCGGAGAGTTGCCTCAGGAGCCCCGCATCTATTTCTTCCCCTTGGTGTGGGGGTCTGTAGCAGACCCCTACCACCAAATCCCTTTCTCCTTGCCCCCCATGTAGCCTAACCCACAATCCTTCTACTTCCTCAACCTCGTATTCTGTCTTGATGAGGGTTGATGTATATGGCTCACTGACATAAAGTGCAACCCCCCCCCCCTCCTTTCTTCCCCGACCTGTCCTTTCTATACAATCTATAGCCCTCAATATGTACCACCCAGTCATGGGATGAATCCCACCAGGTCTCTGTTAGCCCCACTAAGTCATAGGTGTTTAGTGCAAGCAGGAGCGCGAATTCATCCTGCTTGTTCCCCATGCTCCTAGCATTAGTATATAGGCACTTGAGCCCTGCGACTGGTGCCTTTGCTGCCCCCCCCGCTCCGAGTCCCATGGGGCCCATTGTTACTTACCTTCTCGTTTCTTACCTGTTCTGTAGTGCTGGTCTCCCCATGGCTTGCAGGTTCCCAATGTTCTCCTTCTTCAGGCTGGGCTGTCCTTGTGGGTGCCACATGGTTTGGTGGTCCACAGCTTCCCCTGCCCTCGTACTCCCCTCCCCCCGACGAGCCTAGTTTAAAGCCCGCCGGAGGAGATCCGCCAACCTAGTAGAAAACACACGCTTACCTTTGGGGGACAGGTGAAGCCCATCCCAGCTGAGCATGTCCCTCATCGTGATGTGCGGGTCATTGTCCAGGAAGCCGAAGCCTGCCTCGAGACACCACTGCTGAAGCCGCCAGTTGGTCTCTCTGATGCAGTTCTCCTGCCGTCTTCCTCGTCCGGTCACTGGTAGGATGGAAGAGAAAACCACCTGGGCACCGAACTCCTTCAGCACGCCACCCAGAGCACAGTAGTCCGCCATCAGGTGATCGGGGGTTCTCCTGGCCGCATCATTAGTACCCACATGGACTAGGACCATGGGGTAATAATCGGTGGGCTTGATCCTGGGCTGGATTACCTCTGTCACATCCCGAATCTTTGCTCCAGGGAGGCAGCATACCTCTCGTGCCGAGGGGTCCTGGCGACAGATGGGTCCTTCCGTACCTCTCAGGATGGAGTCTCCTATGACGAGCGCTCGTCGCCTCCTCCTCTGGGTCATCGTGGATCTCTTGATCTGTTTGGAGTGTGAAGAACGTGGTGTTTCTTCTTGCTCAAGGGTTTCCTCCTCCCCTTCCATCTCCTGCAGGGTCGCCAGGGCCTTGTACCTGTTCACCAGTCAGACTGGAGAAGCTGGTACCGGTTTGCTGCGTGCTGCTCCGGTCCTGGCTGTGACTGTCTGCCACTCTGCTGTGGAGGGTATTCCCGGGGGTGCTTCTTCCTTCGGTGCCTGGGCCTGCAGGGAAAGGAAATAACTATCAATTTCATCCTCCGCCTCCCTGATCCCCCTCAGCCTGCTAACCTCCTCCCGGAGCTCCCTCACCTGCGCCTCCAGAGCCCTAAGACGGGCACCTGCTGGACAGGTGTGGGGGCCCCCAATCTCTGCCCCCCCCGGCCCTGCTGGGGATACCCCACAGGCCAGGAGGTAGGGGGACACCAGCTCCCCCATGGGCTCAGTCTGGGTGGAGGCCTCAGACCTGCCCCGGGTAGCCTTGTCCCCCTGGGCAGAGGCCCTAGCAGCACTCCTCGTAGACACCATTCTACAAGCTACTGTTTGTAGACCTGTGCGGTGTCTACGCCCTACCCCTACAGGAGTCCCACTCCTGGCCCTCCTGGCCCGCCCTCCGGCACGAACACCCGCGCAAACGCCGGCGTGCTCCCACAGAGCGCGCCTGTTTGCGCGCTCTGTTCGCGCCGCGCGGCTCAGGAGCGCGGCTCCCTACCAGCTTAGCTATATGGGACCTGGGGGGCTTCCCCTCCGGATCCGGCTCAGCTGTGCCGGGTCCCTCCGCCCCACTTACCTTTGGGGGATCAGCTGCTGCTGCCCCCGCTGCCGATTCCTCTGTTGCTGCTGCCGCCGCCGCCTCCGGTCAGTTGGTTGGTAAAAAGGGCACACGTGCGTGCGGGACACACGTGTGCTGCCTCCTCTCCTTCCCGCTGCTGGTTCCCGAGTGCTGGGAACTACGTCACTCCGTGGCTTTAAAGCCCGCGGTTTGAATTACCCGCCCCGCTCCAACAGCCAATCAGGCGCCCCGGTCTACCCGGAAGTGCCTGCCGGCAGTTCTGCCCCTACACTCCCCTGCTGGGGGGATCCGCTGCCACAGGAGCCTGCTCCCCCAAGGGTTAGCCCCGGGGGTGCCCCCTGGCCTGGGGCGACAGTCCCCTTCCTAGCCCTCCCTGTTTGCGCGCTCTGTTCACACCGCGCGGCTCGGGAGCGCAGCTCCCTACCGGCTCAGCTATATGGGACCCGGGGGGCTTTCCCTCCGGATCCGGCTCAGCTGTGCCGGGTCCCTCCACCCCACTTACCTTCGGGGGATCAGCTGCTGCTGCCCCCGCTGCCGATTCCTCTGTTGCTGCTGCCACCGCCGCCTCTGGTCAGTTGGTTGGTAAAAAGGGCACACGTGCGTTTTCTGCCCACTTGTCCAACCTATCCAGGTCTGCCTGCAGCTGTTCCCTGCCCTCCGGCGTGTCCACTTCTCCCCATAGCTTTGTGTCATCTGCAAACTTGGACAGAGAACATTTGACTCCCTCGTCCAAGTCACTGATGAAGACATTAAAGAGTATCGGTCCAAGGACCGAGCCCTGCGGGACCCCACTGCCCACACCCTTCCAGGTCGAGACCGACCCATCCACCATGACTCTTTGGGTGCGACCCTCTAGCCAATTCGCCACCCACCGGACTGTGTAGTCATCCACATCACAGCCTCTTAACTTATATAATAGACCCATTTTTGCACTGTGGTTTCTTGGGCTCGCCCCCCTGGCAGGAGGTGTCTATCGGACAATGCCATTCCTAGGATGGGCACCAGAGTGGTTATGACAGTGGGAAGGTCCCCTCTCAGGGCCTCTGTGGCTGCTAAAGCTCCAGCTGCTGCACACAGCATTTGTTCTAGCAGTGTGTATCAGGCTTCAGCCCCTTTTCAGCCTTGACTCCAGAACCCAAGGGGTTTTCCCTCTGCCTCAGGTGTATCCCTTTGCCACAAGTTCCAATGGGGTCCCCCTTTGGACACGTTTACATGGAGCCAGAGCTCCCCTTCTGGGCGCCATGCTGCTAGGTAGGCGTGGGTGATCACTGCCTCCTTGAGGGCCCGCATAGCGTGTTGGTGCTCGGGACCCCATTCCCACTGTGTTTTTTTCTTGCATAGATTATACAGAGGCCGGGCCAACACACTAAACTCAGGGACATGCAGGCACCAGAAGTTAAGCACACCCAGCTGGGCTTGCAGCTCTTTTACATTGTTGGGGGCAGGGGTATCTACCAGGCTCTGCAGCTCTTTGACCGGTATGGTGGGTCCACCTTGCTGCCATTGGATTCCCAGGAATTCACACTGGGGCCCGACTTCTTGGATCTTTTTGCTGGACAGCATGAACCCAAATGCTTGCACCTTCTCCTTTAGGGACTCAAAAGCAGAAATGGTTAATTCCCGGCCTTGGCCTCCCACCATGACATCATTGACGTATTGCCAGACATGTACCTCTGGATGACTCAACTGGACTTTATGGATTACTGCAGCTAACACTCCATGGGCCAGGGTGGGTCTGTGCACCCAGCCCTGGGGTAGGACTGTGTAGGTGTACTGCTGTCCCAGCCATGTGAAGGCAAACAAAGGCCAGTGATTTTCATGGATGGGGCTAGCAAAGAACATGTCTTTAATGTCTACAGATCCCATCCACTGGGGGCCATAGCACCTAATGCTTTCTGTCAGTGCAGGCATGGATGGGACCATGGCCGTCAGATGGTCCGTGTTGGCATTCAAAGCCCTAAAATCAACAGTCAGTCGCAAATCCCCACTTGGTTTATATAACGGCCACACCGGGTTGTAGTACGGGGAATGAGTTCGAATGATGGTTCCATCCTCCAGCTGCCGGTTGATAATATCTTGAATGGGTTGTGTTGCTTCGGGAGGTGTGCGGTATTGAGGTCGGAGTACCCCTTCATGGCCAGCAGGTTGAGTGGGGTCATGGAATATCGGGCTACTGCTGTCATCACGTCCTTCTGCTCACCTTCCTTAACCGTGGCACATCCAAACTGCCAGGTTTCCTGCTTAGGGATAAACGGCTGCCCCTGCAACATGTTTAGTCCCAGTAGGTTTGGCCCTCCCCAGAGCATGACAGTGGCTGCTGTTACTATGGAGCCGTTAGGCAAAGGTGAAAGTGGGCTGAACCAAATGTGCTGGTCGTCTGGTACCTCCAACTCCTACTACCTGGTAGGGAGTTCCCCGTGCCCCTTTCCATTCTGCACAGTCCAAAACATATAGTTGGGTACCAGTGTCTAGTAGCACATTAATTTACTTTTTCCTTCCATTTAGACAAATCTTTATAAGTACTTGAATTAAAGGGCCAATATTATTCTGTGTTACTGGTCCCCAATCCTCTACTGCCCCCACGATGGCCCCTTGCTCGGGGGGTTGGGTCAGCTGGGTCTCCTACTGCTGAAGGTCAGGGGGTCCTGAGGGCTCTATCTTCTTCCCTTTCCCATCCTCACAGTGTTTGGCCCATAACCCTAGCAGGACTGGGGTGGGCAGCCTGTCAATTTGCTCTTTATTGAACCCTGCTGCCAGTAACTTCCTCCACATCTGTGCCCACAGGAGTTTAGATTTTCCATTCCCCACTTTCCCGGAGTTGCGGGGCCCTGCTGGGTCATCTTTCTCGGGGGCCACTGCCATGGCCTTGGCAGTTTTTATTAGTTTGGGAAGCCCCAGCTTCTGCAAGATGGGCAGAAGCTGTACCAACCGCCAGATCGCATTTGTTACCAGGTGAGTTACTAACTCTTGTTGTAATGCCAGCAGAGCTGAAGTACATTCCGTCGGTGCTCGCCGGCAGAACTTCTTCCACATGGCTTCTGTTGCTAGTTCTTCATCTAGCGTGTGCCTCCAGTTCCCTGCTCGAGTGATTTCAATTAACACTAGTTGATACAGTGGATAGATTCCTCTAAGTTAGCCCATGCCCGTGGGGTAGGATTAAGCTCTTCTTCCATGTTACCGTAACCCACGGCAACCGCCTGCATTGCAGCAGAAGAGTAATGTTTTGGTCCTGCCCGACCCACTGACCCACCTGGATTTTGGGGCGGAGAACCAATTGTGCTGCCTCAGTGCAACTCATAGATACTGCCAAGGCCCCTTCACCATACATTCAAACTAACCAGTCTATTATTGGCTCCCCCTGTTTGGCCTTATGTTGTTTTTGTAATTCTTGGATTCCTGTGTGAGTAAAGGAACATGTCTCTGTCTGGAGATTGCCCCCTTGTGGCCCTGCACGGGTCACTGCTACTGGGAAGGTTTGGGCTAACTTTCCTCCTAAATTTTCTTGGGCCAGTGGGGCATCAGGGGGTGGGATCTCGCAGGCTTCTTCTGTAAGCCTCACATACTTATAATCTCCTGGCTTAGTTACTGCAATTTCACCATACAGATCCTTGGTTTCTGGGTCACCCCACAGCCCAGTTTTTGGAATTCTGCCATAAAGACACTGCCGGACCTTTTCAGGGGAAGGTTCGACTGATCGTGCCACTTGCACCTTCCGCTCAAGGGAGGTGATAGCCCATGTGACTAGTATCTTTCCCTCCCTACGCTCTAGTATCTCTAGTCAGTCTTGAGCTGCTCTGGCTGCTGCACATGCCACGCTACTAGAATCCTTTTCTTCCCTTAACTCCCCCTCAAGCTAGGTCACTTGGTCTTTTAAGGATTGGTTCTCTTGACGGAGCTGAGTGCCTTCCTCTGCTCCCAGTCTTAGGCAGGTTGCCCCTCTGACAGGGAACGCAGCCCACTGACAGGGTACTGTGGTGGGATTGCTCCAGGCAGATCTTACCGTCTCTTTATCCCACCCCGGATTCTTAATACCCATAACCTCCTCTATTAAAGCAATCAGAGGGGTCCACCCCTCTGCCCCCTCTGCACCATTCTTCCCCTCTGAACTCTCCATATTCGATCCTGTTCATGATGCCAATTTTGTCACAGGCCAGCTGGGCTGTTTGATTCAGTTTCAATCGAGGAGGCAAAGTTAGGAGTAAAGTAAAGGCAAATTTATTATAGCTTACACACGCACAACAGTTAACAGAAAGATAAATGCACTAAGCAGATAATGCAGTATTAAAGAGCTAATAGTAAATAATAATAACAGGTAATAACAACAGATAGATCAATTCTGTCGCAGGCCAACTGGGCACTGCGAAGGTATTAGCCACTGAGCTGTTCAAAACAACAGATAGATAGACATGGGTTGGCAACTTATCGATAGCCCCTCGATGACAGGTACGCGTCAAGTGATTCCAGTGAAGTCAGGTGTCCCCGATCGATGCTATCAGAGGGGTTACCGGAGAAAATCCCTTGATCAGGATCCGATCCTCACTCACACCAGAAGTCCGGGGTCCGGGTGTGGAACAGCAGTGACCGTTCTGTTCCCTCCTTCCTGCTGATCTTGGAGCAGCAGGAGTGATGCACGCACTTTTTATACCTAGTTTTATGCTAATATGTTGGCTTTAGAGCCACTCACAATGTTACCCTATAGCTGTTACCCTATGGGATTGAAAGGTGTTAAAAATTATCATAAAAGGTTACTACCCAAACTCGGGTTTATCCAATAAGCAAATTATAATGCAGCACCTTTAGGTTTGAAATTGACATTGCTTCGCCTAAGCTCCAACCCATTTTAGGTTTCATTTGAATATGCTTTCTTGGGACATGCTTTCCTGGAATGTGTTGGGTGTGCCAGGCAGCTAGATCCAGTTTTATCATCAAGGCTGAACCCTGAGCAAAAAAAGTTAGGTCTCCTAATCTTACAGCTACAGCTTTGCCTATGGGGCCCAGTCAGTTCCATGAACAGTTAATTTATCATTTTGGTTAAACTTATGACAGACAAGTTACATTTGCAGTTTACAAATTTACAAGCTTATATTAACTAATATTACCTGTTTAGGCAAAATACCAAATGCCTCCAAGAAGCACATATTTATTGCTTATTAATCCCTCTCCCTCTGGTTCTGGATGTTACACCAAAAGCATACAGAAAAGTCTCCTAGCTAAAAAGGAGGTGTACACCCAATGGAAGGGAGGGGCTATCACCAGGGAGGACTATACATTGGTTGTTCGGGGCTGCAGGGGTGCGGTCAGGAAGGCCAAGGTGGAGATGGAACTGGGACTAGTTACCCGGATCAAGGACAAGAAGAAGCCCTTCTTTAAATACATAGGGGGTAAAAAGAAGGTACCAGGTAACGTGGGGCCTCTGCAAGGCACACTAGGAAATCTGGTCATCGTTCCAGATGACGAAGCTAACCTATTTAACAATTTCTTTGCCTCCATTTTTCTGAGCAGGGACAGAGTCACCTCGCCAACCGGGACCACCGTAGGCCCCAGGGGAGGCGCACCCAGGCCTAGGGTCAATGAGGATCTAGTCAGGGAACTTCTGGAGAGATTGGATGTATTTAAATCAGCTGGTCCTGACGATCTCCACCCCAGAGTGCTGAGGGAATTAGCAGAGGTCATTGAGGGACCCCTGGCACGGCTTTACGAGCACTCATGATGCTCTGGTGTGGTGCCAGAGGACTGGAAAAGGGCCAATGTGGTTCCCATTTTCAAAAAAGGGAGGAAGGAGGACCCAGGAAACTATAGGCCAATTAGTCTTACCTCGACCCTGGGTAAGCTTTTTGAGAAAATTATCCTGACACATGTCCGCGAGGGGCCAGCAGGGGAGGTTATGCTTAGGGGCAACCAACATGGGTTCATTAGAGGCAGGTCCTGTCAGACCAACCTGGTGGCTTTCTATGACCAGGTCACAAAATCCTTAGATGCAGGTATAGCAGTGGACATAGTCTTTCTGGACTTCAGGAAGGCCTTCGACACTGTCTCTCGCCCCATTATCATTAAAAAACTAGAGGACTGTGGCGTTGACACCTACACAGTCAATTGGGTCACTAACTGGCTGGAGGATCGCACCCAGAGAGTAGTGGTGGATGGGTCTTATTCGAACTGGAGGGATGTGGGCAGTGGGATTCCACAGGGCTCGGTCTTCAGGCCTGCACTGTTCAACATCTTCATCAGCGACTTGGACGAGGGGATGAAAAGCACCCTGTTCAAATTCGCAGATGACACTAAGATGTAGGGGGAAGTGGGCATGCTACAAGGGAGGAATAGGCTGCAATTGGACCTAGACAGGTTACAGGGGTGAGTGGAAGAGAACAGGATGGGTTTCAACACTGACAAGTGCAAGGTACTGCACCTGGGGAGGAAGAACCAGCAGCATACCTATAGGCTGGGGAACTCCCTTCTCGTCAGTGCAGAGGCAGAAAAGGATCTTTATTGATCATTACTGATGCCAAAATGAACATGGGTTGACAGTGTGGAGACGCGGTCAGGAAGGCCAACCACACCTTGTCATGTATCCAAAGATGCATCTCAAGCAGGTCCAAGGAGGTGATCCTCCCCCTCTATGTGACACTGGTCAGGCCACAGTTCGAGTACTGCATCCAGTTCTGGGCGCTGCACTTCAGGAGGGATTCGGACAATATGGAGAGGGTCCAGAGGAGGGCCACCCGCATGATTGGGGCAGCAGGGCATGCCCTATGAGGAGAGGCTAAGAGATCGGAACCTGTTCAGCCTCCACAAGAGAAGGCTGAGGAGGGATCTAGTGGCCGTTTACAAACTAGTCAGAGGGGACCAGCAGGCATTGGGGAGTCCCTGTTTCCCCAAGCACTGCCAGGAGTGACTAGAAATAACGGTCACAAGCTGGCAGAGGGTAGATTCAGACTAGACATCAGGAGGCGCTACTTCACTGTCAGGGCGACTAGGGTCTGGAACCAACTTCCAAATGAAGTGGTGCTGGTTCCTACCCCGGGGGTCTTTAAGTGGAGGTTAGATGAACACCTTGCTGGAGTCGTTTGACCCCAGTACTCTTTCCTGCCATGGCAGGGGGTTGGACTTGATGATCTACTCAGGTCCCTTCTGACCCTAGAAACTATGAAACTATGAAACTATCAAACATCTCAGAGGAAAGGCAGCAAAATGGCACAGCAGCCTCCTTGGCTCTGCAGGGAACTAGTGGACCTCCTGCATCTAAAAGGAAAGACCTACAAAGGATGGAGGACCGGATCTACCTCCAAGGAGGAATATTCTGCACTGGTCCGGACCTACAGGGAACAAACCAGGAAAGCCAAGGCTGTGACTGAACTCCAACTAGCTATAAGTATCAAGGAAAATAAGAAGTCCTTTTTTAGATACGTGGGGAGCCGGAGGAAAAGCAAGGGTAACATTGGACCCCTGCTAAACCAGATGGGACAACTGACAACTGACACTCAAGAAAAAGCCAACTTGCTAAATGGGTACTTTGCTTCAGTTTTTCACCAGTCCCAAGGGACGCCCCTGCCCATTACAGGACGGGAAGGCCTGGGTGAGGGAGATTCCTTACCCTCCATCAATGCTGACCTTGTGAAGGAACACCTTGAGAGGCTGGATACCTTCAAGTCATCTGGCCCTGACAGTTTACACCCCAGAGTATTCAAGGAGCTGGCTAGCATCATAGCTCAGCCCCTGGCACAGATCTTTGAGAACTCCTGGTGCTCTGGTGAAGTGCCTGAAGACTGGAAGAAGGCCAATGTGGTGCCTATCTTCAAGAAAAAGAGGAAAGTGACTGACTATGCTTATTAATTGCTTATTAATCCCTCTCCCTTTGGTTCTGGATGTTACACCAAAAGCATACAGAAACGTCTCCTAGCTAAAAAGGAGGTGTACACCCAATGGAAGGGAGGGGCTATCACCAGGGAGGACTACACCTCGGTAGCTCAGGGCTGCAGGGGGGCGGTCAAGAAGGCCAAGGTGGAGATGGAACTGGGACTAGCTACCCGGATCAAGGACAAGAAGTCCTTGGGCAAACTACAGGCCCATCAGCCTGACCTCTATCCCGGGGGAGGTATTAGAAAAGACTATCAAAGAGACCATTCTTGACAGGCTGGCCGATGGCAACATCCTGGGGGATAGCCAGCACGGGTTTGTTGCAAGTAGGTCTTGCTTCACCAATCTTATTTCCTTTTATGACCAGGTGATCTATCACCTGGACAAGGGAGAGGATATTGATGTTGTATATCTTGACTTCAAAAAAGACTTCAATCTGGTATCCTATGATCACCTCTAGGAAAAACTGGCCAACTGCAGCCTCGTGACCACCACAATCTGCTGGCTGGGGAATTGGCTCTGTGGTTGGACCCAGAGGGTGGTGGTTGATGGAAGTCAATCGTTGTGGCGCCTTGTGACCAGTGGGGGCCCTCAAGACTCTTTCCTTGGACTTATATTGTTCAACATCTTCATTAATGATGTGGACATTGGAGTCAGAAGCAGACTGGCCAACTTTGCCGATGATACCAAACTTTGGGGTAAAGCATCCACACCTGAGGACAGGAGGGCAATCCAGGCTGACCTTGACAGGCTCAGGAAATGGGCGGATGAGAACCTGACGGTGTTTAACACCGAAAAAGGCAAGGTTCTCCACCTTGGGAGGAAAAACCTGCAGCATGCTTATAGGCTCGGCAGTGCTACACTGCTTAGTACTACGGATGAAAGGGACTTAGGGGTCATGACTAACCACAAGATGCACATGAGCCTTCAATGTGATACTGCAGCTTGTACAGCGAGCAAAAGGCTGGCTTGCATCCATAGATGCTTCTCAAGCAAATCCTAGGATGTCATTCTCCCATTGTACCCGGCCTTGGTGAGGAGTACTCAGCTGGAGTAC
This sequence comes from Alligator mississippiensis, assembly GCF_030867095.1. Lineage (NCBI taxonomy): Eukaryota > Metazoa > Chordata > Crocodylia > Alligatoridae > Alligator > Alligator mississippiensis. The sequence goes on from NC_081832.1 coordinate 44,853,379, forward strand.
TGCATCCAGTTTTGGGCCCCAGAATTCACGAAGGATGTGGAGAAGCTTGAGAGAGTCCAGAGAAGAGCCATGTGCATGATCAGAGGTCAGGAAGACAGACCTTAAGATGACAGGCTGAGAGCTATAGGACTGTTTAGCTTGGAAAAGCACAGGCTCAGGGGAGATCTGATGGCCACTTATAAGGTTTTAAGGGGTGTTCACCAGTATCTGAGGGAATGTTTGTTCACCAGAGTGCCCCAAGGGATGACAAGGTCGAATGGTTATAAACTCCTGCAAGACCATTTCAGGCTGGACATAAGGAAGAATTTCTTTAGTGTCTGAGCCCCCAAGGTCTGGAATAGCCTGCCATCAGAGGGGGTTCAAGCACCTACTTTGAATGCCTTCAAGAGAAATGTTGGGTGTTTATCTTGCTGGGATCCTATGACCCCAGCTGACTTCCTGCCCCTGGGGCAGGGGACTGGACTCGATGATCTTCTGAGGTCCCTTCCAGCCCTAATGGCTATGAAATCTATGAAATTTTCTGGGGATGACTTGAACTTATCAAAGGGTGGCTTGAATCTAAAAAGGTTGAGAACCACTACTCTACAGTAATCTTGGAGTGGACAGGACCTAGTTAGTTTTAGGGTTGCTAAGACAGAGAACTGACAGCAGCTGAAATGGAATACAATAAGAATAGACTACCCACCCCATGTGTGGCAATTTTCTGATTGCCAAATAAATTTGATGCATGTTGCTTAGACCAGAGGTACTTAGACCCTGGACCACAGGCCAGATCCAGCCCTTTGCACCATGTCATTTGGCCTGCTGGGCTTCTCATGGGTCTGAAAATTTGGTGGCAGGGGAGTGGTGCTACTGTCCCCCTGCTGCCAAATTTCTGGACCTATGAGGAGCCCTGCGCTCTGGGCACTAGGTCTGCAGACCAATGAGGGGCTTAATCCCTGATTGTGGGGGCAAGTGAGGTCCCCAGGGCCTGATCCCAGTGCATGGGGCCCGATCCTGGCACGTGGGGTTGGGCTGGGGTGGTGGAGGCTTGATCTTGGCATGTGGTTCAGATGGGTGGGACTGTGGCACCAGGTCCCAGGACCTGATCCTGGTGTGTGGATGCAGTGTATGGCCTGATCCCAGAGTGCAGGGGCAGCCAAGGCTGTGCAAGGCCAAACGAAAGCAGCATGAGGCCTGATCATTTGGCTTACGGGGCAAAAGCTTGAGCACCACTGGCTTTGACTATAATAGCATGTTTACCTCTAGCAATCGGCTACTCCAAGATGGAAGCAGACAGAAACCACCTACACTGGTGTCATCTACAGTGAAGGAGTTTTACCCGTAATTCCACACTACATAAGGCAAAGAAGCCTCGATTCATGGGTTTCTTTTGTCTGTCCACTACTTTTTTACACTAGTGTAAATGCGGTATTTGTCAGGGTCCTGGGAAGCTCCTGGACTGTGAGAGCCAGACTGCACAACTCTTGTTCATGTTGGCAAATACTGAGAACCAGCAAAAAAGGCAGGATATTGTGCGTTGAGCACTTGTCAGTCTGCCCCTTACTTATACGGGATTATAGGAAAGTAGGGCTGCTCAGAGCAGGATCATCCCTTACTAAACCACGTCTGTCCAGCCTGTTCTTGAAAATGTCCAGTGTGGAGATTCTACAACTTCTCTAGGTATCCTGTTCCAAAGCTTGGCCATCCTCATAGTCAAAAATTTCCTCTTAATCTCCAACCTAAATTTCCTCTACTGCGGTTTGAGTCCATTACTCCTAGTCCTGTCCCATATAGCCACAGAGAAAAGCCCATCTCCATCTTCTCCGTAATTGCCCTTCAGGTATTTGAAGACTATTGTCAAATCCCCCCTCATTTTTCTCTTCTCCAGACTAAATAACAGTATCACTTTCAGCCTTCCTCATATGGCATGCTTTCCAGGACTCTAATCATTTTGTCTCTGTGCACTGGATTTCCCAATCTGTCCACATCCTTCCTGAAGTGTGGGGCTTGAAATTGGACACAGTACTCAGGTAAGTACATGGTCTTCCTGACTTTGCTGAGATCACTTGTGAAGGGAAACCTCACTACTAGAAGCAGGAATAACACAATCTGTCTCTGCAGGCACAAGAGACTAGTGAGGTGTGCACAGCTGTGGTGGACACTTACTTGCTGCAGCTGATGTTAGTGTTGTTTTCAACTGTTCCACTAATGTGGCAGAAGCTGTAGTCAGCAGAGACTTGTTTACTGGGGGACTCAATGCTGCTGAAGCTTGCGTCGTTGCTGCTGGTGTTGATCCCCGTGAAGATGCTGTGGAATAAATGTAGGGTTATTTTTATTAGCTCCTGCCCTTTCACTGATGTTCTTAGGCCTTTTGAGAATTATGGATAACTTGCTAGACAGAGCATTTAGTTAAACAGCCAAGAAAACCATTTGTGGTCCTGCTAGAGGGAACAGAGGCCTACGGATCTACCTTAGCAGTCACTTCTAGGGAAGGCCAGCAATATTATGTGCTGAAGGTAGCATAGTGCTAAGCTGGCTGGCAAGAGTTCAGTGTATTAGTTCAACATGCTCGTTCTTACTTTCTCTCTCAATTTCTTTCTTGGCTAGTGATTCATTGGGGTGCACTGGTCCCTAACAGTATTTAGAAACCCTGCAGGCACTTGCCTGGAGGGTCTTGCTCATACACTCAGGTTGAGTCAGATTGGCACAGACTGTAGGGTAGGGCTTGGTCCCGCCCCCCCCCACCCCCCCTCTGCCCCCCCTTTCTTATGTTGCATGGGAAGTGTCCACTTCTATATTAATCTGGGTCTCTTTTACATGACAAATCCCCTGCCCTTGCAGGAGGGGGCCAGGGCAGTGTTGGCAGTCTTGTCTATCCTGAGCCCATCCATCAATGCTGACCTTGTGAAGGAACACCTTGAGAGGCTGGACACCTTCAAGTCATCCGGACCTGACAGTTTACACCCCAGGGTATTCAAGGAGCTGGCTAGCATCATAGCTCAGCCCCTGGCACAGATCTTTGAGAACTCCTGGCGCTCTGGTGAAGTGCCTGAAGACTGGAAGAAGGCCAATGTGGTGCCTATCTTCAAGAAAGGGAGGAAAGTGGATCTGGCAAACTACAGGCCCATCAGCCTGACCTCTATCCTGGGGGAGGTATTAGAAAAGACTATCAAAGAGACCATTCTTGACAGGCTGGCCGATGGCAACATCCTGGGGGATAGCCAGCATGGGTTTGTTGCGGGTACGTCTTGCTTCACCAATCTTATTTCCTTTTATGACCAGGTGACCTATCACCTGGACAAGGGGGAAGAGATTGATGTCATATATCTTGACTTTAAAAAAGCGTTCCATCTGGTATCCCACGTTCACCTCTTAGCAAAATTGGCCAACTGTGGCCTTGGCTTCACCATGATCCACTGGCTGGGGAACTGGCTGTATGGTAGAACCCAGAGGGTGGTGGTTGATGGAAGTCAATCGTCATGGTGTGCTGTGACCAGTGGGGTTCCTCATGGCTCTGTCTTTGGGCTTATAGTATTCAACATCTTCATTAATGATATGGACATTGGTGTTAAAAGTGGACTGGCCAAGTTCGCCGACAATACCAAACTCTGGGGTAAAGCGTCCACACCTGAGGACAGGAGGGTGATCCAGGCTGACCTTGACAGGCTCAGGAAATAAGCAGAGGAGAAACTAATGGTGTTTAACACCGAAAAATGCAAGGTTCTCCACCTTGGGAAGAAAAACCTGCAGCATGCTTATAGGCTCGGCAGTGCTATGCTGGCTAGCACTATGGACGAAAGGGACTTGGGGGTCATGATTGACCACAATATGAACATGAGCCTTCAATGTGATGCTGCAGCTAGTAAAGCAAGCAAAATGCTGGCTTGCATCCATAGATGCTTCTCAAGCAAATCCCAAGATATCATTCTCCCCCCGTACTTGGCCTTGGTGAGGCTGCAGCTTGAGTACTGCGTCCAGTTTTGGCTCCACAATTCAAAAAGGATGTCAAGAAGCTTGACAGAGTCCAGAGGAGAGCCACGCACATGATCAGAGGTCAGGAAAACAGACCTTATGATGAGAAGCTGAGAGCTATAGGACTCTTCAGCCTGGAAAAGCGCAGGCTCTGGGGTGATCTGGTGGCTGCCTATAAGTTTATCAGGGGTGTTCACCAGGATCTGGGGGAACGTCTGTTCACCAGAGCGCCCCAAGGGATTACAAGGTTGAACGGTCACAAACTCCTCCATGACCGTTTCAGGCTGGACATAAGGAAGAACTTCTTTACTGTCCAAGCCCCCAGGGTCTGGAACAGCCTGCCATCAGAGGTGGTTCAAGCACCTACATTAAACACCTTCAAGAAAAAATTGGATGCTTATCTTGCTGGGATCCTACGACCCCTGCTGACTTCCTGCCCTGGGGCAGAGGGCTGAACCCAAAGATCTTCCAAGGTCCCTTCCAGCCCTAATGTCTATGAAATCTATGAAAATATGGTCACCCTGCTCCTGGAGCTCTTAATCCCTGGACTGTTGGCATATTAACATCTGAAACTGGTTTTAAGCACTCATTATGTGGCTCAAAATTATGCCACTCCAGACCAGGATTATCTCTGATCTTTGCTGCCCAGCTCATGTTATACTAACGTGTAGCCACTCTAGGCTATACCTTAGTGTAAACACCCTGCCCTCCTTCCCTGCTGCCCTGGATCTGGCCCACTCCCAGAGGCAGATTGAGGTGTACTGGGGCCCTGAGAAAACATAAAATTGGAGGCCCCCTCCCCACATGGGAGCTAGGCTGTGCTTTCTGCACAAGTACACAGACACAAACACACTCTCCCAGCCATGAACACAGCCACACACAGACGCATACACATGCGTGTGCACACACACACAGATACAGAGATGGACAGAGAGACAGAAATTTCCTCTCAGAGGACTTCCCCCTTCCCCCACTCTCAATCACAGAGGCAGCACCCCACCCCAGCACCAAGCCGCTTGCAGCTCAGTCAGCTCCCTGTCCAGCCCCTATTACTCTTACCTCCAGGGAACTGCTGCCTGGCTCTGCGCCCTGCAGCTGCACAGATGCACAAGGCAGGGCTGGGAGTGCTGCACCACACAGTGTCTCTGCAGGTGGCAGTGGCCCGCACCCTCCTGCCCCCCCTGGCCCAGGTCTCCAGGCCTGGCCTGGCCCCAGCCCTGCCCCACTGCCATTGGTGGAGGGGCCCCACTTCCAGCTCCTGGGGAAGACATGCCAAAGCCATGGCTTTAAACTTGGTTCCATTTTTATCTCCCTGCTGGGAAACAGAAATGCATCAAGTTTAAGACTGCAGCCTGGGCTCAGGCCCAGCTGACTTATCTATTAATCCACCTATGTCCATTGCCCCCCAGCACCCCAGATCCCTGCTCACTGCTTCCCCCCCACTTCCTTGTGGCTTCCTGTGCTGTCCGTTCTGGGACTGCTGGCAGGGAAGGGTTTACCTCCCTGGCCGCCTGCTGCCCCTGTTGCTTTCTGGGCTGGCTCAGCCCTGAGAAGGGCAGCAGTCCAGCAACAGCAGCAGGGCAGGCAGGTTAACCCTTCCCTGCCTGCTCCCCTGGAACAGACAGCATGGGCAGCTACAAGTGTGGGGAGGCAGATGGGGGGGAGCCCCAAGGGAAAATGGGGGAGACAAGGGAGAAGCTGAAATGGGAAGAGGGGGATTCTTACCTTTCAGTCCACTGCTGGCCTGAAGTGTGACTGCTCCAAACTTGAGCTAGCACTAACACCAATCAACATTTGTGCGGCTCACAGTGTAAAGTGTAACAAGGCCCTTTGAGATATTATCCAGAAAGAATTTGCAAGACTTTGGATATATGAAACCAATGAGAGATATCAGAATCAAAGCTGATGCTGAAGTTACAAGCATGAGCAACCCATAGGATGGTGGAGGTGTCCATAGTGATAGTAAAAAAAACGGGTAAAAGGATGGCAAGACAAGGGCTCTTTTTTAGCAGGATTCACTTTAAGCAGATGGCCAGACATCAATAAGCATTTGTTAGAGAGACTGAGATTCTGGTTTGGCAAAAAAAGACAGGTTTAGAAGTCTGATGTGCTTAAATGTTTCCTGGTTACTGGGACTAGGGTTGGAAAGTTCAGAGCCTTGCAGGACTTAATGTACATAGAATCATAGAAAAGTGAGGCTGGAAGGGACCTCAAGAGATCATCTAGTCCAGTGGTTTTCAACTTGTGGTCTGAAGACCCCTGGAGGTCTGAAAGAAGGCTATGTCCAATCAAAAGTATGTGAATACCCACAATTAAATTCAAAGGGGTCTGCACCTCTGTTTGAAAATTTTTAGGAGTCTGCACATTAAAAAAGGTTGGAAACCACTAATTTAGTTCAAGTGGAGCTCAAACCTGCAATGCTGGTTTTATTAGCACCATGCTCTAACCAATTGAGCTGAATGTCACTACATCTGCCAACAGCACTCAGCAATCCAGAAACAGTGAGAATACATCACTGGAATGTCAACATTTTAACTTACTATTGCTGAGTGTGTCAAGGGCTCTATGCAGCATGATACAAACGATCCTCCAGGGCAGTAGCAGTTCAGGTAACAGTGTCACTTTTCAAAGGAATTCCTGAGCAGGGAATGAAAAACTTAAAGCACTTGTAAATTTTAGGAACAGGGGCTGACGGATCTAGTAAACTGCAGGGTCACTTTTGTCTCTTTGTTGCTATAGAACTCCTGCCAATAAAAAGTGCACTGTGATGAGATTTTCTGCACAAAACAGTCTGCAGGAAAAGCAAGTAATATTGCACCCACCTTACTGCTGGACTGGGCAAGCGGCAGCATGGCATAGCCCCCGCTCCCAGCGCCTTCCACCGCACCTGCATCCCACTCCCACCCCTCCCCTGTCCCAGCTGGGCAAGTGGCGGCAGGGCAGAGCCCCCGCTTCCAGCGCTGATGAGGGCGCAGTAGCGCTGGGAGTGGGGGCTATGCCCTGCTGCCGCTTGCCCAGCCAGGGCGGGGTGGGGATGAGATGCAGGCAACTTTGCCAAAGAAAGGATGTTTTGATTGAAATGTCACTGCTGCTACTAGAGGTAAGAAAAGGAAAAGAAGCAGCAGCATCTCCATGCTGCTATTTTGAGTAGAAAAATCAGCTTTCTTGCTTAAGATACCCAAATTTTGGAATGCTAATTTTGGAGAAAGGGTGCACATGCTATGTATATAATATGGTATTTGTTATCCAAGCCACATTTTTTGGTCTTTTTGTCCCTTCAGTAAGATATTGTCTGGTCAGAGACTCATTCTCCATATATTTTAGAGATTTGGCCAATTTATAGTCAACACAATATATTTATTTTATAAAATGACCTATTTTTGCAGGGACAAATCCTCTCTATAACCTCCCTTCAGGTATATGAAGGCTGTAATCAGACCTCCCTTAGCCTTCTCTTCTCAACACTAAATAATCCCCACTCTTCCAACTGTAAACCATGCCAGCACACTAAGGCTGAGTGATGCACTGGATTTTGGGTCGTCAGAGTGGTAGTAGCCAGACTACTAACTACTGACTACTGCCAGACTACTGACTGAGGTGTCTTGTGGAGAGGTGTCTCTCACCCTCATTGCCCTGGAATTTGCTCTGAACCTGATGAACGCATTATTCTTTATTATATATAACCAATTTATATACAGAAAAAATAAAAACCAAAAATAATATAATAACAATAATTAATAATAAAACTAAGAGTTTAGATAAAATTTACAACTACAACATTAGGTGGATAATTCCAGCATACTGGGTGGTCTCACTTGTGTTAAACAATCACAATAATTCAATTCACCTTGTTATAACCCTTTAAAACAGTTTTCTCCCCATAACCCAATTGATTTCTTTCTGGTCACAATCCACTTCCCATTACAATAAATGGCAACACAACTATAACTATGATCCACCACTAGGTGACAGAGGCGAGGCTTCTGCTGCTCCTGTGAAAATGGACTCCTTTAATCCTTCCTGGTAACACAGCAAAACAGGCTCTGAATGGCTGCTGCAGGCAATAGGCTCTATTTGTTTCCTTCTGGAAATATACTTCCTGAAAACACTAGTGATGGTGTCCCCACACACACCCGTGCTGGTTTGTTTTCTCTCAGCCCATTCCCTCTCAGAGCTGTCTTCCCCCTCCTAGGACATCCACCCACAGACAGGGGTTTCCCTCTGCAGGTCTCTGACCCTGCAGCTCAAGCCTTCCCAGGTTGGACAGGGGTTTCCATCTGCACATTTCTGACCCTGCTGCTTCTCTCAGCTCTGGCAAGCCTACCAGTTTTGCTTACCAACCTTTTGCCACTCTTTCTCTGTCACCACCCCCACCCCCCACCAACAGTACCGCCACCACCTGTGGGAATTCACCGTGCCCCCACAGCTTCCAGGGGCACGCAGCGTTCATGACACAGGCTCTCCCCCATCCTGATGCCTGCTCTCTAGGCAAGTTTCAGATCGGTCTCCCCTGGCTAGGGCTGGATTTGGCTCCTCCCAGCTTTCCTTCTTTGCTTCCCTCCCTCAGATTTTATGGCTCAGTAGTAGCCAATCAGAGCCCCTGGGTTACAATGAGGGCTCTGGTCACAATTTAAACATTCCAATAAGAAGTGTGCAATGATCACTGCATCACCTCTTGTCTGGTAAAGCTATGCACCCTCTGCAAAGTTTTACCACCCTTTTCTTGCAGAGATCTTAAGTGCAGCTCACCCACTCAGCTTATAGCCAGGCAAGCTTTACAGCTGTTATACAACCTTTTCTCATAAGTCATGTTTTGTACACTTCTAATCATTTTTCTTCCCCCCTGCTGGACTTTTTCCAATTTGTCTGTGTCTTTTTTTGTTTTTTTGTTTGGTACCCAAACCTGGACACAGTACTTTGGATAAGGCCTCACCAGTGCTGAACAGAACAAAAGAATCATTTCCCTGGAGCTCATATTAATACAGCCTATATGTTGTTGGCCTCTGCTCAGTCTACATGTTACTATAACCCCCAGCTCCTTTTCTGAACTACTAGCCTGTGGAGCTTGCGACCCCCTCGCTGCCCAGTCTATCAGGGTGTTGCCCCTCCCCTCAACTTGCCTGCCACGACTTGGATGTTAAACGCACTTTAAGAGGGGTCTACAGTGGAGATCTTAGCTCGGATGGGCCTCCCGATGGACGGTGGTACTCACAGTCGTCCGACGCGATGTCCCACGGGGCTCCGCCTCCCCTACACCCCGTCCACGCGCCAGCCGCTGGGTGATGCTTTACAGATGTCTCCTGGCCTCGTATGACAGCCTCAGACCGGTTCTCCAGGTTCCAGTCGCTCTCCCTTCCTTCTTCGGCAGATTTCTTTTTTTTCTATAGAAAATATTCCTCTGAGTCAGGAGGAGCTGCAGGATTATCCCCCTTATTCCAGCTCCCTCTCAGATCCTCAGCTGTTTCCTCTCCCCTACCACAAGCAGGGAGCTCCCTTGCCTCCTGAGTGTAAGCCGCTTCAGGTGGCTGAGAGAGTGCCCCTGCTTGCACTCCTTGTCTGCCTCCTGCTCTGCCTCCCGCAGAAGGCTTAAAGCCCTTCCCTGGGCTGCCTGCTGGAGCCTCGCAGGCTGGGTCCTCTCCTTCCCATGCCAGAGCTCGCCTCACAAGCTGCCAGCCCGTGCTCTCTCTCTCCGGCTCTCTCTCTCTCCCCACTCCGCCAGCGTTTTTGAATCTTCCCGCAGCGGCCGACGCGGCCACTGGGATTGGCTCAGCTGTTCCCCTTGCTGGGAACAGCTGATGCCACAGCTGGCATAATGCCGGTTCACGCGGCTGTGGCCGCAAACGCGGCTCCTGCTCCCGCTGCTCTCCGGGAGGTACGTACGCCCCTCTGGGGGCTTGCTCTCGGGGTCTGGGGTCCACGGGCTCTCTTCTCTCTCCCTCAAGAGCCTGTGGGGGCACCTCGCCGCCACAGACCTCCCCGCTTAAGTTGCCTCGTGGCATCTGGTTTTCTCGTGTGACGGCATGTACCACCTGCTGCTCCTCCCCATGGATGTGACCCGAACCTTCCTCTGCGTTGTCCGCGCCTCCCCATCTGGACAAAAAGTCAGCCACAAAGTTATCTTTGCCCGGACTGTGTACCACCATGAACTTGAATGGCTGCAATGCCAAAGCCCAGCGGGTGATCCTGGCGTTCATGCTCTGTTTCTGTGTCAACCACTGTAGTGGGGCGTGGTCTGTCACCACCACAAATTCCCTCCCCATTAGGTAGTACTTAAAATATTCTATTGCCCAGCGTATTGCCAGACACTCCCTCTCGATGGTGGCATACCTGGTTTCCACACAGCTGAGTTTTCTGCTGGCAAACGTGATTGGGCATTCTTCTTGCCCGTGTTTTTGGAGTAATACTGGTCCCTGAGCCCGTCCTGATGCATCCATCTGTAAAACGAAAGGGGCATTAAAGTTAGGTGTATGCACAATAACGTCATGGTGCATTGCCTCTTTCAAGTCTTGGAAGCTCTTCCGCATCTCTGTTGTCCATTTCAATGGAGCTACAGACCCCACAGCTAATGTGTCTGTAAGTGGTGTGGAGAGAGTTGCAAAGCAGGGTATAAATCGCTGATAATAGTTAATGAGTCCCAAGAAGGAACGCAGTTGTTTGCAGGTTTGTGGTTCCTGGAATTGCCTTATAGCTTCAATCTTGTCTGTGAGGGGCCGAATTGTCCCTCGGCCTACTCGAAATCCCAGGTATGCTGTTTCTTTTCCCGCTAGCTTACATTTCTTTGGGTTGGTGGTCAGCCCCGCCGCTCGGAGTTCTCCCAGGACAGCTCTGAGGGCTTTAAGGTGTTGTTGCCAGCTGGTGGAAAATATAATGACATCATCAATGTACACCGCCGTGTATGCTGCATGTGGTGCCAATAAGTTGTCCATCAACCTTTGGAAGGTTGCGGCCGCGCTGTTGAGGCCAAAGGGCATCTGCGTGAACTCGAATAAGCCCCACGGGGTCCCGAAGGCTGTTTTGGCACAATCCGTGGAGCGCATTGGGATTTGCCAATACCCCTTTGCCAAATCAAGCGTAGTTATATACTGTGCTTCGCCGATTTTCTCAACGAGGTGATTGACATGGGGCATTGGATAGGCATCAAACGTAGTCAGGGCATTAAGCTTTCTATAGTGTATACATATGCGCAGTGACCCATCCGGCTTGACCACAGGAACTATGGGACTCCGCCAAGGACTGCGGGATGGTCGTATAATCCCCTGTTCTTGCATTTTCATGATCTCCTGTTTTATTTCCTGTTGCCACCGTTGAGGTATCGGCCTCCATCTCTCCCTAACCAGGGCCCCCTGAGGTGTCCTGATCTCATGTTCTACTCCCGTTACCCATCCCAGGACCTCTTGGAACACCGCCCTAAACTCTTCTATTAAGGCTAATAATTCTTGCTGTTGTTGGTTGTCCAGCTCCTTGCCCATTTGTACTGACCCCTCCTCCAGGGATCCCCCTAACCCGGGGCAAGGTGGTCCCAGGTCTTCCCTTGTATCATCTTCTAGTGCCATCTAGCCCTGAGGAGTCTTCCACTCCTTGAGCAGATTCACCTGGTAAATCTGACGTTCCCGGCGGTGACCCGGTTTAAGTAATTCATAATCCACCGGCCCTATTTGTCTCACAACGGTAAATGGGCCCTGCCACATTGCCAGCTGTTTGCTTGAGGAGGTTGGCAGCGATACCAGAACTCTGTCTCCCGGCTGGAACGTCCGTGTTCTTGTCTTTTCATTGTAGCGCCTCTTCTGTATCCCTTGGGCGCTCCTCAGGTTTCGACTGGCGATCCGTTGGGCCCTGGAGATTCGGTCTTGCAACTCTTTTCGGTACCTTTCCACCGATACCCCGAATCCCATTGGCCTCTCCCATTCTTCCTTTATGATTTGTAGCAGTCCCCGGGGACTATGGCTATACACCAACTGAAATGGAGGGTACTGGGTTGACTCTTGAGGTGTGTCCCTCAGGGCGAACAACAAGGGGGTCAAGATGGTATCCCACTTCCGGGGGTCTTCCTGGGAGCACCGTCTTAGCAGCCGCTTGATGGTCCCATTTAATCTTTCCACAAAACCATTAGTTTGGGGATGATAGACCGAGGTCTTTAGCTGGGTGATGCCAAGGTTTTTACATAAGGCTTTCATCACCCCAGACATAAAGTTCGTCCCCTGGTCTGTGAGTATTTCCCGCAGTATGCCCACCCGTGCTATCTATTTGAGTAGCTCTTCCACCACCCGAGTGGCTGTTATAGATCTCAGAGGCATGGCTTCCGGGAACCGGGTGGCATAATCTACCATCACCAGGATATATTGATATCCGTTATGGGACCTTGGGAGGGGTCCTACTATATCCAGGGCGACCCGTAAGAATGGTGTCTCTATTATTGGCATGGGATTCAGTGGTGCCCTTGGGGGTTTCCATTCTTGTGCCCTCTGACACTCCAGGCACGCGGCCCCCCACCTTTCCACGTCCTCTTGGAGACGAGGACAAAAGAATTCTTGGGCCAGCCTAGCTCGGGTCTTGTTACGTCCCAAATGGCCGCCCATGGGCGAGTCACGGGCCAATCTCCACACCGCCTGGTGAAGTGAGGACAGGACCACTAACTGCCTCCCTTGCATGGTACCCTCCTCACTCCATTGTACCCGATATAATAACCCCCCTATTACCTCAAAGCCAGGACGACTCCGTGAGGATCCTTCCCCGGGGTCTGTGTCCCACAGCCGCTGGAGTTCTGGGTCTTCATTTCAAGCTCTACGGAATTGGGCTGCGCTCACGAGCAGTTCTAGATCGATGCTGCCTGACGTTATTTTATCCTGACGGGCCCGGCCCTCGCCGGCCCATCCCTCTCCCCTCCTGATCCAGTTCCTTTCTTCTTCCATTGCCCTCACTCACTCGAGGACTGTGTAGAATGGCCCCCATTCTCAGCCTAGGATCATCTCACAAGCCAGGGTTGGAGCTATTCCAACTCGTAACTCTCCGCTAAACTCCATCACCCGGAACGGCACATAACAAGTCTGGAACCACATCTCTCCCCCTAATATACAGGTCATCGTCAGGGGTCCCGCACTCTTCCATCCTGTCTGCAGAGCGAGGTCTGCCCGAAGTAGGGACTGGGAACACCCCGTGTCCAATGTGGCCTTGACCTCCCTGTCTCTGATCCATGCGGTTACTACTGGTTGGTTCCATCCTCCGTCTTGGGTTGCGGACCCAAAACTTCAATCCATAAGCTCCCCTCTCTCCACCTTTTTGCCTCTATCCTGGGAGGGAGGATATCCTGTTGGTGCGCGACTCAACTCGCTCAGGCCCATCCCACATTTGCGGGAGATGTGTCCTGTCTGCCCACAGCGATAGCACACCACCCCTTTTGGTGGTCCTCGTCTCGGGCCCGTCCGCCTCGCCCCTTCACTTGGCTGTCCCTCTTTTGGGCCTTGGGAGCCTCACCCATATCCTCTCTCCCTTTTCGAATTTGTAAAGGCCTCAGCCAAGCGGAGCACCTCTTCACTAGTTTGTGGCTGGTGTCTCCGTACCCATCTCTGGGTGTCTTCCTCCAAATCCCATATGAACCGTTCTAGTAGGATCTGGTCCATCACGCCCTCCTGGTTGAACTTGCCGGCTGGCAACCATTTATTAAGTGAATCCCTTAAAGCTTGCAACAAAACCCTGGGTCGCTTAGCCTCCTTGATCTTTTGGGCTCTGAAGGCCTGCCGGTGACTTTCTGGTGAAATCTCAAGCCTGTAGAGGATCGCTGCCTTGACTGTCTCGTAATCTCGGCTTCCTCCCTTGACAGAGCTCGGTAGGCGGCTTGAGCCTGATCTATCACCAGCACCCCTAGCTGATGGCCCCACTGACCACGGTCAAACCCTGTCTGGATACCTATCCTCTCAAATGCTTCAATATAAGCTTCGGGATCATCCTCCTTAGTCATCCGGGGCATTTTAAATAGAGCAGCATTTTGCTGCATCCACTCTTGCTGGTGTGCGCCCTGTAGTTGCTGCACTTCCAACGCTTGCCCTGTGGCCTGGATCACCTGCGTAGGCATCTTTGCGTGCACTAGTACTGGCTGCTGCATCCCTGTTTAATCCCGGGTCGGGAACACTGTACCGTTAATGCTGTATAAGAATATTCCCAGCCAATGCACCACTGTGGAGCTTGTGCCCCTCTCGCCACCCAGTCTATCAGGGTGTTGCCCCTCCCCTCAACTTGCCTGCCACGACTTAGATGTTAAACGTACTTTAAGAGGGGTCTACAGTGGAGATCTTAGCTCAGATGGGCCTCCCGATAGACGGTGGTACTCACGGTCGTCCGACGCGGTGTTCCACGGGGCTCCACCTCCCCTACACCCCGTCCACGCGCCAGCCACTGGGTGATGCGTTACAAATGTCTCCTGGCCTCATATGACGGCCTCAGACCGGTTCTCCGGGTTCCGGTTGCTCTCCTTCCCTTCTTGGGGAGATTTCTTTTTTTTTTTTATAGAAAATATTCCTCCGAGGCAGGAGGAGCTGCAGGGTTATCCCCCTTATTCCAGCTCCCTCTCGGATCCTCAGCTGTTTCCTCTCCCCTACCACAAGCAGGGAGCTCCCTTGCCTCCTGAGTGTAAGCCGCTTCAGGTGGCTGAGAGAGTGCCCCTGCTTGCACTCCTTGTCTGCCTCCTGCTCTGCCTCCTGCAGAAGGCTTAAAGCCCTTCCCTGGGCTGCCTGCTGGAGCCTCGCAGGCTGGGTCCTCTCTTTCCCGTACCAGAGCTCGCCTCACGAGCTGCCAGCCCATGCTCTCTCTCTCCGGCTCTCCCTCTCTCCCCGCTCTGCCAGCATTTTTAAATCTTCCCGCAGCGGCCAATACGGCTGCTGGGATTGGCTCAGCTGTTCCCCTCGCTGGGAACAGCTGATGCCACAGCCAGCGTAATGCTGGTTCGCGTGGCTGCGGCCGCAAACGCGGTTCCTGCTTCTGCTGCTCTCCGGGAGGTATGTATGCCCCTCTGGGGGCTTGCTCTCGGGGTCTGGGGTCTGCGGGCTCTCTTCTCTCTCCCTCGAGAGCCCAGGGTACTTCACCCTACTGGCTCAGGCACCAACCCTACATTCTGACGGTGGAAGGACATCTGCAGCTATGTTTGGGACTTGGGAAGTGTCCCTCTAGTGGTGCCCTTTGTGATGGCATGCAATGGGGCTCCTGCCCCATTACTGAAGGAAAGAGAGAGCCAAGGATCAGTTAACCAGCTCCAGCCTCCTGGACAAACTGATAGTGGCAAAGGGTCCTTGAATAAAATGGCTGCCTGCCCCAGATGCGGCCAGTAATTTACAGGCCTGGGATGGAAGTAGTGAGTCAGGTGACCCAGCAAGAGATTCATAGATTCATAGATGTTAGGGTCGGAAGGGACCTCAATAGATAATCGAGTCCGACCTCCTGCATAGGCAGGAAAGAGTGCTGGGTTTAGATGACCCCAGCTAGATGCCTATCTAACCTCCTCTTGAAGACCCCCAGGGTAGGGGAGAACACCACCCCCTTTGGGAGCCCATTCCAGACTTTGGCCACTCTAACTGGGAAGAAGTTCTTCCTAATGTCTAGTCTAAATCTGCTCTCTGCTAGCTTATGGCCATTATTTCTTGTAACCCCCAGGGGCGCCTTGGTGAGTAAAACCTCACCAATTCCCTTCTGTGCCCCCCGTGATGAACTGATAGGCAGCCACAAGGTCGCCTCTCAACCTTCTCTTGCGGAGGCTGAAGAGGTCCAGGTGCCCTAGTCTCTCCTCATAGGGCTTGGCCTGCAAGCCCTTAACCATACGAGTGGCCCTTCTCTGGACCCTCTCCAGGTTATCCACATCCCTCTTGAAGTGCGGCGCCCAAAATTGCACACAGTATTCCAACTATGGTCTGACCAGCACCCGATAGAGGGGAAGTATCACCTCCTTGGTTCTGTTCATCATGCATCTGCTGATGCACGATAAAGTGCCATTAGCTTTTCTGATGGCTTTGTCACACTGCCGACTCATGTTCATCTTGGAGTCCACTAGAACTCCAAGATCCCTTTCCGCTTCCGTGCCACCAAGCAGGTCATTTCCTAGGCAGTAGGTATGCTGGACATTTTTCCTCCCTAGTGCAGCACTTTGCATTTCTCCTTGTTGAATTGCATTCTGTTGTTTTCTGCCCATATGTCCAACCTGTCCAGGTCTGCTTGTAGTTGTTCCCTACCCCCCAGCGTGTCCACTTCTCCCCACAGTTTTGTGTCATCCACAAACTTGGATAGAGTACACTTCACTCCTTCGTCCAAGTTGCTGATGAAGACATTGAAGAGTATCAGTCCAAGGACCAAATGGGCCAAGGCCAAGGGGCCTCAGCCCAAACAAGGGCCTAACACCACAAGCCTCCCTGCCCTCTAGGGGAAGGCTCCTTGTCCACTCATAACATCAAGGCATGGCAGAAAAAAAACAGGGTGGGACCCTCAGAGAGTAGAGGGGGCAAGCAAGGTGGGGTCCAGGTGGACACCAAGGGGGTGGAGTGGGAGACTTTGCCACCCCAACACCAGACCCACTACACAGCAGCATGCATACATTGCAGGACCCTTAGTATGGTTAACCCCAGAGCTTAAAACTTAAAATGAGTTCCAAAATCAGGAGATCTCTTAAGACTATCACACCGTCCAGGCATTTGTATGTGGCACACATCTCACATTGTCTGCTCTCCCAAGCTTCCAGTCAGGTGACTGAGATTCCACTTGCAAGAGCCCCCAGCATCTTGTTATACAACTATGCATTCCCTCCTAGTCTCACCTGTTTTTCACCCTCTCCTGTATCTCTCAGGCCTAGTGAAGGTTGCAGCAAGGTTCTCCCCTCCCAGGGCTGGTGTTACAGCCAAATAGAGGACAAAGACTGTGAGGTAAAGCCTGATCCATTGTTCACAGGAGGGGTGGGAGAGACAGAGCCACAGCATGTTCCTGCTCCCCTTCCCCATTTGTCCAGTGAAAATGGTAATAGCCCCTTCTGCATAGTCCTCTGACTTGGTAATTCTGACTCCTTACCAGCTCCCAGGCCTGGATGCCCATTAGGGCTGTGAGAAATGTCACCGCTAGTTTTGTTTCAACCCATTTCAAGGTTAAAACAGCAAAATCAAAACAGAACAGATATAGTTGAAACAGCCTTGAAACAAAATGAGGTAAATCGAAAATATTTCCTGTTTCAATGCTGTTTTGATGTTTTGCCTATAAGCTATAATGGGGAAGGACAAAACAGCCTATAACTTTGTCATTTCTGGCCTGATTTGGATGAAACTTGCAGGAATTGTAGCCCCTTCTGAGGGCAGGAAACCTGCCACAGTTCAAGGAGCTAAGTGCACGGGGGTTGGGGAAACTGCACCCCAAATTTTTGAAAGCAAAGCTTGTGTCACGTGTACGTGCTAAGCCACAGTGGAGTCAAAACTGCAGGCATGCTAGCCCCTGCTGAGGCCACAAAGCCTGCCAAGTTTCAAGGAGATAGGTGTAGGGGTTTGGGGAAAACTGCACCTCAAGCTGCAGACAAGCAAAACTCATGACATGGGTGACACCGTGTGTGTTAGGGTGCAGCAGGGTGAAAGCTGCAGGCCTGATAGGCCCTGCTGAGGCCATGAAGCCTGACAGCTGTTAAGGAGATAGGTGCAGGGGCTTCTGGGTTCTGGGACCCTGCACCTCTAGCTGCTGACAGGCAAAACTCGTGTCATGGGTGCTTGTGCAACTGTGTTTGTCTTGGGACACTGTGGGGCAGGAGAGGAAGCTCCTGCAGGCCTGGCTGCTAGGCCCTGCTGTGGCCACAAAGCCTGCCAGCTGTTAAGGAGATAGGTATAGGGGGGTTCTGGGGCCCTGAATCCCTAGCTGCTAACACGCAAAACTTGTAACATGGGTACTTGTGCAACTGACTATCTCTGTCTTAGGGCAGAAGTAGTTCTTGGCTCTGTATTTATTCTTTCCTCTCCTTAGTCTGTGGTTTTGTAAATGTTAATCCTTGCTTATTAACTACTGTGTATTGAGCTGGTCCCTGAGTGAATCATGATTGATTGTGTAACACAGTAGCCAGCTAGAATAATGAGTTAATGAGCAAGGATTAACACCTACTAAGGAGAGGAAAAAATCAAGACAGAGCTGGAAACTGTTTCTGCCTCAAAACAGAAACAGTCAGTTGCACAAACACCCATGTCACGAGTTTTGTATGTCATCAGCTAGGGGTGCAGGGCCCCAGAACCCCACTGCACCTATCTCCTTAACAGCTGGCAGGCTTTGTGGCCACAGCAGGGCCTAGCAGCCAGGCCTGCAGTAGTTTCCCCCCTCTCCCTCCCATGCCCCAAGACAGACACAGTTGCATAAGCATGCATGACACAAGTTTTGTCTGTCATCAGCTAGAGGTGCAGGGCCCCAGAAGCCCCTGCACCTATCTCCTTGAAAGCTGGCAGGCTTTGTGGCCTCTGCAGGGGCTAGCATGCCTGCATTTTTGACCCTGCTGTGACTTAACACATATACGTGACGTGAGTTTTGCTTTCAAGAATTTGGGATGCAGTTTCCCCCAAACCCCTGCACCTATCTCCTTGAACCTTGGCAGGCTTTGTGGCAGGGGCAGGCAATTATTTTGGACGGAGGGCCACTTACCCAATTTTGGCAAGCTGTTGAGGGCCGCATGGGTAGCCCTGCCCCTTGACAGGTACCAGCCTCCTGGTCACCATCTTGGGACCAATGTCCTAATGTCTTGGGACAAATGTCTCAGGGACAGCGCCGGTGGGGCCCAGAGTGGGGCACAAGCTGGCAGGGGTCTGTGGAGCTGGGTTGGGCTGCACCAGCAGGGAGAGGGGGGAGCTGGCCCGGCTCTATAGAGCTCCTGCCACACAGGACCCTTGAACTCCTGCCGCCTTGCTCTGGGCCCCACCAGCACTGGCCCTGGGACATGGGTGTGGGCCTCATGCACCCACTCACTCCCAGTGGCCCTCCAGTCCCGCTGTACAGGTGGTAGGCAGCGTGCAGCCCTGACCCCCTGATCCTTGCAGGGAATGAGCTGGTGCTGAGTGTGGGGAAAAGTGGCCCCTCCCCCTCCCCATGGCCCGTGCTGCCTGCTGCAGCTGCTCACAGCCTGCCTGCCTCCTGACCAGGCACAGGCAGCCCCGCATGGGCTACAAGCGGCTGCAGTGCAGGGTGGGCGGGCAAGGGGCCACTTTTCCTGCGCTCAGCCCCAGTTTATAACCTGCCCCCACTGCCAGCCTGGGCCCTGCACTGGCTCCAGGCTCTGGTTGAAAACACTGGTTGAAATGGAATGCTTCCGTTTCACATAGCCCTACTGCCCATGTCCTGGTGCCTGACAGGTAGGCCAGTGGAGCACACAACTAACTAGAGAGGAACTTCCCCTGGGTATGACTGCAATTCACAAGATTGCTGGAGCATGATGAGGAGACCCACTCCAGCAGGAAAAGAATTGTGCAACTGGGCCTTGCACATTGTGTGTAATTAATAAACTGTGCCCCTCTTAGGCTGATGTGTTTCCTTCACAGTATGTTTGCTTTGCAAAGAACTGAAGACACAGCCCCAGCCTTCTACCTCCTCTTTGCTGACCAGACTGTGCAGAGCAATGATGGGTGGGGAAGCTTGCTTGGTATGTCAGTGGTGGAGAAGGGCAGAATTTGGCGGAAGTCTGGCATTTGTTGAGTCATGGTTAAGGCTGTGGTGCATCCTCTGTCCTGCTTGGTGGCTGCTGCAGGCAGTGAGGGACATGGCCCGGAAGGTGTGTACTGATGCAAGACTTGTCCTTTTCTTTCCTTGCTTCATAGTTCATTTTGTTGGGAACAATGGGTGAAACACGGGTCCCTCTGAGGTGGTAGAAGTATTGTCACTGACCAAATGGGGCTAGGATTTTACCATAAGGCATTCCTAACTGACATTTCATATAGGGCTGTGTGAAATTTTGCCGGCTGTTTTGTTTTGACACTGTTTCAACCAACTTTGAGGTTGAAACAGCAAAATCAAAACAAAACAAAAGCCCTCGAAATAGCCTCAAAACAAAATGAGGCTGGTCGAAACGTTTCAAAAGTCGCAATGTTTCGACCATAAGCTGGGAATGGGAAGTCAGTCCAGCTGGGCTGACTTCCCATCCCCAGCGCAAGATGTGGTAGGAGGTGGCCACGCAGCCCAGCTGGGCTGCTTTCCCAACTCCCACGCTACATTGAGCTGGGGGGGGGAGGCAACCCAGCTGGACTGCTTCCCAATCCCCCATGCTAGATCACACCAGGGGCAGGAGGCAGCCCATCTGGTCTGACTTCCCATCCCCAGCGAAACTCGAAACAGCCTTGAAACAGCCTTTCTGTTTTGACAAAACAGAATGGAACAGCTGTTTCGACTCGAAATGAAATTTGAGACTGTGCCCACCTGGCTTTGAATATTTGATCACGTGCAGCCTTGGTCCAGACCTACTGTCTCCTGTAAGCCAGTTGGTAGATGGCTATCACCTGGGTGGCCTCCCCCAATCTCGCCTGCCACAACTTTGAATGTTATTCCAGTGGGGGGGCCAACCACCCAGGGCTCCTCTGGGGCGGGGAGTCCGCCAGGCGGTCATCCGTGGGGCTCCACCTTCCCTACACCCCAACCTCACGCCAACCTTTTTCGGGTCACTAGATCTTCTTGGTCGTACCTCTGATGATGTTGCACTTCTTGAGCTCGGCGGTCTTCATAGCCCTATCACGTCCTAGGGCCTACCTCCCAGGATAACTCACTCAGCTAGCTGTAGGGCTTCAGAAATAACCCCCTCCTGCCCCAAGGCAGTCTCTGCCTGGGACTCTAAATTTAACCAGTACTTCAAAACAACAAAGAAGGGGACAACGAAAATACGGTGCAGAGCTGTCTTGCCTGTGTCACCTCACTCTCAGCCCCTCCAAAAGGGGGAAAAGAAAAGAAACCAACACAAACTATAAGTTGGGAAAGACATATCTGGTTTCTTCCCCTGCCCTACTGCTAGGGTAACAGAGCGACTTGCCCCTATGACCCCACTGGGGCTTGACCCATCATCTGGCCTGGGTAGACCGTAGCCCCTTGCCCCGGGTCATTTCTCCTCTCACTCCGCCAAGTGTGGTATGTGGTGCTGCTCTCCTTATCCACTGTCAGAAGCGTTCCACTTCTGGTGTCCTGCGGTATCTTCACAAATGGCTGGCCGCTTCTTATCCTATGTGTCAGTACCCAGCCTTCTACCATCCTACTCTGCAACTCCTCTTGCTGCTCACAGCTGTTTCTGCTCGGCGGAGGGAGCCTCCTCTGACACCCGTGTCTCCCCAACACTCCCACCTCTGTTGGTGTAGAAAGCCTCTTCTGGTTCTCCCATCCCTCTGATGCTTCTGCCTTTGTTGGTGCAGAGAGCCTTCTCTGTCTCCTCTGCTTCCTCGGCACGCTGTTCGCTGCTGGCGCAGAGAGCCCCTGCCGGCTCTTTCTCCCCCGGAGTATCCCGGATGGCGTCCGGCTTAAGAGTCTTCCCCAACTCTTCTCTCCTCCCTCCTCTGTCTTCCCTGGTGGTCCTTCTTATCCCCACTGGCCAGTGATTGCCTCTGACATCACCAGCCAGCTTCAGCTGAATAAAAGCGTGGCTTACAACCCGTGCGGATTTCCCTCCTCGCTCCAGCTGCACCACGGGTCCTGCTGCCGGTAAGTATTTTTCTTGGGTTATTCTTGTGTCTTTTCCTTCTTTTATACATGATCCCCACCCTAGGGGATCCCCATTTATCATTTGGGGTGCTTTCCACTGCTCTCCCCCAGGACAGAGACAAAACACTGTTCTGTCAAACTGTCGAAACTCAAGGCAAAATGGAACAGTGCCATTTCGCACAGCCCTAATTACATAGTCCTTGTGTGGGAATTCTCTGTCACCTAATGAAAGCACCACCCTCTCACAGAGCAGGATCTTAAAAGTGGACACATTTGACACTGCACCAAATTCTTCTCTTGGATGCACCTACCCATTTCCCAGAGAAACTCATGGAGTTATGTATGGTATCGGAGGAGAACCAGGCTCCTACCACCTGCCCTGAGAGAACTGAAGCCTTGGCCCATTAAATATAAGTATAAAATCTTGCACATTGGGATTTCCCATCTTGAGGGTTTCCTGAGTAATAAACAGCTTGGCTGAATTGACTTGCTCAGCTGCTCCACATTAGTGCTACATGAGAGGCCTGCCAGTGGCAGGCAGAGATCTTCACCTTGGGTAGCAACAGCAGCTGAGGCAGTGGCCACAGCCAGGCTGGCAGCATTGGTGGCTGCCATTCTGTACTCGCTCTGAGTGGGTATCTGGAGTCCTTCTTGTCCACTCCTTGTTACACTAGTGATGGGTGATTTGCAGACTTGTTTCCAAGCCACTGGCACTGTGGGCGTGCTATTCCAATCTACAAAAGCTTGAGTTTGCCCTTTGAAGAGGAGTTTGGTATGGTCCAGTAATACCATTAAGAGAGTGAAACTGAGTAAAAAGAAGTTGTGGATGAAAAGCTAGTACAAGTTTCTATGAGAGTACCTCCAAAGGGAACAGTCTGGTCATTGCAAAGTAGGCTGGCTAAGGCACTGGTGATGAAGCCAATCTGCTCCCATGCTTCTGTGATCCAATTTGTAAGCATCTGGCAATTATATATAAGTTGAATGCTCAACTGTATGCAACTAGGGATGCTAATTTGTTGTCAGAGATGACTAACAGTTTTGAATGATCCATAAATAAGAGATCTTTACATTTTGTCTTTGCCTCCCCCCGACCCCCCATTTCTTTGTCCTGTGTGGTCATTCTCCTACCCCTAAGTGATCTTCCCAAAACCCTCCAGGGAGAGGACAGATACCAGGACTTGACATGTCTAGCAAGAGGCAGAGCAAAGACTTTTGAGACCACTGTGTCAGGGGGAAGAGCCATGAACAAATTCACAGCAAGCAGAGGATCACATTCACTGCTGTCTCCCCTGTCTGTTTGCATGGACATTTTGGGAAAGGACCATGACAGTGGGTTCTTGGGAGACAGTATGTAGAAAATAGGCCTAATTCTGTGCCAAGTTTCTCAGGTCCTTTAGGTCCCCTTCCATGCCACCCAGACTGAAGGCTGTACAAGGCCTCTACTCAAAGTATTCTCAGGCTCAAATAACTTCAGAGTCTTACAGAAACTAGTTGAAGAATGCTGATCTACTACTGCTCATTTTTAACTTTGGAAAACTGAGGAAGTTCCAGAGGATTGGAGGGATTGGCAATGTAATTCCAGTATTTAAGGAGAAGGATGGCCCTGGCAACTAGTCACCAGTCCACCCAATGTTGATCCAGTGTAAAATAATGAAACAATTAATTAGGGACACTTCTAAAAAAAAATAGAAAATAGGCATACAATAGATGCCAGTCTGCATGGTTTCAGAGGGAGGTACAGCTTGTTCAACAAACCTGTTGCCTTTTAGTAAAAGCAACTGTGTTGATGTAGCATATTTGGTTATTCCAAGACTTTTGACTTCCTAGCACATGGCATTTTGATTAGTCTCAGATACTGGGAAACAAGTGATCATCCCGTACTCACATGGGTAAAACTTACAAGAACAGAGCCCAGTGCTGGCATCCACATTTCAAGCAGGGTGAGTTCTGTTGAGTCATTTGTAAGTTTCAAGAGTCAGGCTGCATTTAGATGAAGCAGGTGAGTTGTTTGTCTTGCAGCTACTATGAAGAGTACCACCAAAATAGGAGATCTATTCATCTGCAGATGGAATCGTTTAAAAATATGTTCTATATTTTTAGCCTAAGTGCAATGCTAAAAGGGGTGGAGGAGGTCTGGCAAGTCAGCATAAAAAGGCACCCAAGCAGATAGGAATACATACAAGCATATGCCTGAAGGCGTGCAAGGGGTCTCATGCAACCATTGGAAGGCTAAGTACAGACAGTCAAAAAGCCTGAGGCTGAATCAATTCAGTCTTTTCAGGTTAGTTTAAACTGAAGAGATTAAACTGAGAAACAACTAGATAGACATTCACTTTTCATTCAGAAAAAACAGTCACATACCTGCAGTAGCTTAGGCCAGAAGCCCGGGGTTGCTAGATCATGGCTCTCTGAAACAAAGCCAGCATGGGCTGTGTGTTTGTTTTGTCTTCCTGCTGCCCTTGAGATCTCTGGGATTTGCAGTCCAGACTCACAGTAGCAGGACTTTGCAGGGTTGCTCATCACTTCCTCTTCCTGCTTCCAGGTGTCTCTGGGTTTTGTAGCCCACAGTTGCAGCCAGTAGTTTGCAAGGCAGGGCAGCTCTGTACTCAGGAGAAGCGCTCTGTACTTATTTAACCCCCCTCTTTGGCCCAAGACCCCAGCTGGGGTTTACCAGTCCCTGCCTTTCCTCCCGCACTCCCCCAAACCCTTCTCTGCTGGAGCAGACAGCACAGCATAGCACAGCCCAGGTCCGGTAAGCATGCTGTGGAACTGTGATTTAACTTGAACCAGGAAGGGGTCTGGGACAGAAGTTTCACAAATCACTTTGACCCAAATTAATTGTCAGGCTAGTGCATGGAGCAGGATCTTTGGAGCCGTTTGGGCGGCTCAGGTCCCCAACCTCCACATGAAACTGGGAGCTCAGTGCAGGAGGCGCTGCACGGAGGGTGAGAAACCCTGGGAGCCACTTGAGGTGGCTCAGGTCTACAGCTGCTGGTACAGGGCAGCAGGTCAGTGCAGATGATGCTGCACAGAGGGTCCGGGAGCAGACCAAGCCCCGGTGCTGCACAAGGCTGTCCGGGCCTCTAACCCCTAGCACAAGGCGAAGCGCCCACTACACACAGCAGTGTGTGTCACCGTAAGCCGGGCCAGTGGCAGCAGAGTCAGGTGGCAGGAAAGCCCAGCAAGGAACAGAGCTCAACCTGGAGAACAGGAGGCAGCCCTGGGGCTGTGGAGTAGTAAGTTACCCTGGAGAGAGGGTCCCCACAGGGGAGGGAACCCCCGACCCAGAGTTGCAAAGGCGTACCACATGGGCTACTCCTGGGTGATAGCGGGGTGGGGGCTTAGGAGTCTTTGGGGTCTCCCTCTCCTTTTCTTTCCCCCCACCTCCTTTCCTGTAGTGGTAATTTGGGAATGGGGCCCCTGCCCTGGAGGGCACCCAAGTAGTCTAAGGATTGCTGGTTATATTTGTAGACTGTGCCTTATAGTTTATAAAATATATAAAATATTACATTTAAAATATATTTCTATTCTGGCGTAACTAGGAACAATGCCCACAAAGTGACGGAGAGCAGATTTAGGTTGGGCATTAGAAAGAACTTCTTCAAAGTAAGGATTGCCAGAATCTGGAATGGGCTTCCAGGAGAGGTGGTGCTCTCCCCTACCTTAGGGGTCTTTAAGAGGAGACTGGACAAGCACTTAGGTGGGGTCATCTGACCCCAGCGCTCTTTCCTGCCCAGGGCAGGGGGTTGGACTCGATGACCTACTGAGGTCCCTTCCAAACCTAACATCTATGAATCTATTCTTGCCGCTCTGAAATCTGTGCCACACACAGTACCCACTCCAGCTGGTCTGGGACCCATGCTGCATGTGTTGCCTGGAGGAGCTGTATGCACTGCACATTCCAGAGCTGCTGAAATGGACCTTGAGTGCAGTGGATCTGGCATGCAGAGGGGAAAGGGGACCATGGGCCTGATCCAGCCCCTGAACCAGCCCTGTGTCACTCATCTGGCTCAAAGAGCCAGATGAATTCTACTTCCCCGGTCCGTAGAGAGGATCCAACTTCATGATCAGATCAGTATCATGGGACTGTGCCTTGCATCTGCCAACAGGTGGAGCCAGAAACCCATCTTCTGTTGCTTTCATTTGCTGTCTTGTAACAAATCTGGTGATAGGAAATCAGGTGATATGTAGTAGGTTTCAGATAGCCAGGGTGATGTGCATTTCCCTGACAAGGCTGAAAAGTCATTAGTGCCATTAGGACAAGTAGCAGCAACATCTGGAGCCTGGTGCTTAAAGGTAGGTTCCTATATTCACTATTTGGGTTGCTGTTCCTCTCCCTTGCAATGTTTGGAGTCCGTTTTCCTTTGGGAAGCTCATTAGGAAGTGGATAGCATTCTGCATGCCAAAAAGAGGTGTCCCTAAGAGCTTGCTAGCTGTATGCCTGATGTCTGCTGGAATTCACATTTGCAAAGTCTCCTTCCATGGAGAGGCAGATTTGAAAATGTATCATGGTTATGAAGGATTTTGTGTTCCTATTAATCTCACTCTGGATTATCCTAAACTCTTGCTTGTGGAAACTGGAGATTTCATGACAAGATGCCTGAGCTTTGGTGGCTTTCCCATATCTTCTCATACTGAAGAACCAGCTTTTACTTCAGTGTAAACAATAAGTGAAAAGACCCTGGTAGCACACAGCTTACATCCAGTGTAGCATTACCCCAGGGAAAATCTGGTAAAAAATTTACTGTCCACTTCCTTAAGGAGCTGCTACCTGTTTCCGGCTAACCACTGGCAAGGCACTATGATAGTACCTAGTGTGAGCAGTTAGCCTGGGACTGCTGCTCATTTGCCTGTCTGTATCCTAATCTAATTTACATGAGTGTGCAAAATGGATGCAGATCATTCCAATGTACATGTATAGTTTACCCAGGCCCTACGTGTTTCTTGCCCTTAATTATAAGTCAGATCAGTGAAAGCCAGCACTATGCCTTGGAAGTCCTCTTCACACACAGTCTTTCACTGCATTTCATTCTCTTTTGTATTTCATTTCTTTTTGCAAGCTTTAGCACACAGCGGCTTCCAACACAATTGCTGGTCTCAAGACAGAACCTGACTTGAAGGGCGCTGCCAGACCAGCAGACTCTTGCTCTGACTCATGGTGCTTTTATATTAGCTTGTTGGGTCAGGGAAGGGGATCAAGCTTGGCTGCAGGAGCCTGCCTGCAGGCCAGTCTCCCTTTCTCCCTCGCCCCCCAGCTCCCTGGCTGTCTGCAGGAAAGGAGGGCAGTGAGCTGCCAGCCCAGCCAGAGCTGAAGAGGGTGTGCTGGGGTGACCACAAGTTGGGGGTGCTCCAATTCCTCCCCTCCCCACCGCAGATCAAGCTCCCAGCCAGCAGCTCGCTCCTCCTCCCTCATCCCCTCCCTTCCTGTATAGGGGAGGAGGGTGGGACTGGGACCCATCAGCCCAGCTCAGTTCACCTGACAGATTAAGCCTAGCGAACACAAGTTCCCTGAGGTGAAACGTGGTCATGCTTGAAGATAGGCTACAGATACAGGCGGACCGAGACAGGCTAGCAAGTCGGGCGGATTGGAACCAGATGAAGTTCAACATCGAGAAATGTAAAATGCTCCACCTGGGGATGAGCAATCTAGGCAGCGCCAAACTGACCAGCACCACAAATGAAAGGGACCTGGGGGTAAGAATTGACCACAGTATATGAGCTGGCAGTGCGACGCTGTAGCCAGCAGGCAAATAATACTCTGGCATGCATCAATCGATGCATCTCCAGCAAAACCAAGGAAGTGATTCTTCCGCTCTACTCGGCATTGGTGAGACCGCAGCTGGAGTACTATGTCCAGTTCTGGGCACTGCACTCTAACAAGGACGTGGTAAAGCTTGAGAGAGTCCAGAGAAGGGCCACACGAATGATCAGAGACTTGCATGGCAAGCCATATGAGGAAAGGCTGAGGGACCTGGGACTCTTTAGCCTGAAAAAGAGAAAGCTGAGAGGGGACTTGGTAGCAGCTTACCACTACATCAGGGGAGTACATCAAGGGCTCAGTGAATAACTGTTCACCAGGGCACCATTGGGGAAAACCAGGAGTAATGGCCACAAACTCCTGGAAGACCATTTCAGGCTCAACATTAGGAAAAACTTCTTCACAGTCATGGTGTCCAGACTGTAAAATAGGCTCCCTCCAGAGGAGGTGCAATCATCTACCCTAGAAATTTTCAAGAGGAGACTAGACAGTTACATTTCTGGGGTCACCTGACCCCAATTGTCTTTCCTGCCTGGTGCAGGAGGCTGGACCTGATGATCTTCCGAGGTCTCTTCTGGCCTTACAACCTATGAATCTATGCAAGCTGTTCCAAAGTGGAGTGCCTTCATCTGATCCTTCATTTGATGAGGGTTAATTTGTCATGCAATTGGCCACTTTAAAAGTGCTCAGCAGCTCTGTACTTGTGTCAGGGCATGGCTGTAGAGCACTTTCAGGGGGCTAGTTGTGGGACAAACGTAACTTCTGTCTGCACCCTATTTGTTAGTGTGCTCTCTGGGTGTGTCTTCACTGCCAAATACCATATGCTCCCTGCACAGTCTTTACACTTGAGGAAGGCAAATTACCTTTTTCCTGTCTGCATATATTTATTTAACCTGTGTGAAGCCCTAATTACCTGCACTGACATGGTGCTTACTGGTACTTGTACAGGGTGCTAGGTCTGTGGGGGCCACTCTGCATTCCATAGCACTGTCCAGAGCAGCAGCCTTCTAGGAACTGCTGTGGTGCACCTGAGAACAGCTTGTCTTTCTTTGATGATCCAAAGAGTGGAAGTCTTTGTTTGTTTCCTCTCACAATTGCATGTGGCTCTGTCAGCCAGGACTCCACTACGTTTTGTGCATTATTTGGCATGGTCAAAGGCAAGGCTGTGCTGAAGGCACCTTCAGCCTAAATGTCTGTGAGGAAATAATAAAAAGTACCTTAAAGAGATTGTGTTGGGAAGGCTGTTACAGACCTCCCAGGCTTAGACTTGGAAATAAACACGTACTCTCTAAGATCTCTTTAAGGTCTTGGAACCACTCTTAGGTCTTGGAAAAGATATAGCACAGCTTTACAAACACTTGTGGTGCTCTGCTGAGGTGCCTGACAACTGGAAAAGGGGCAATGTGGTTCCCCATTTTCAAAAAAGGGAAGAAGGAGGACCCAGGAAACTATAGGTCCATTAGTCTTACTTCGGTCCTGGGAAAGCTCTTTGAGAAAATTATCCAGGAGCATATCTGCAAGGGGCCAGCAGGGGAGTTTATGCTTAGGGGCAAACAACACGGGTTCATTAGAGGCAGGTCCTGTCAGACCAACCTGGTGGCCTTCTATGACCAGGTCACAAAAGCCTTGGACGCAGGTGTCGCGGTGGACGTAGTCTTCCTGGACTTTAGGAAGGCCTTTGACACTGTCTCTCACCCCATCCTCATTAAAAAATTAGGCATTTGTGGTGTTGATGCTTACACAGTCAGATAGGTTGCAAATTGGCGAGAGGGCCGCACCCAGAGAGTGGTGCTGGATGAGTCATTTTCTGCCTGGAGGGATGTGGGCAGCAGGGTGCCCCAGGGCTCAGTCCTCGGGCCTGCACTGTTCAATATCTTCATCAGCGATTTAGATGAGGGGGTGAAAAGCACCTTGTTCAAGTTTGCAGATGACTCTAAGATGTAGGGAGAAGTGAGCATGCTAGAAGAGAGGGACAGGCTACAACTAGATCTGGACAGGTTACAGAGGTGGGCGGATGAGAACAGGATGGGTTTCAACACTGACAAGTGCAGGGTACTGCACCTAGGGAGAAAGACCCAGCATCATACCTACAGGCTGGGAAACTCCCTTCTCATCAGCACAGAGGCAGAAAAGGATCTTGGTGTCATTATTGATTCCAAGATGAACATGGGCCGCCAATGTGGGGATGCGGTCAGGAAGGCTAACCGCACTTTGTCATGCATCCATAGATGCATTACAAGCAGGTTCAAGGAGGTGATCCTCCCCCTCCATGTGACACTGGTCAGGCCACAGTTGGAGTACTGCATCCAGTTCTGGGTGTCACACTTCAGGAGGGATGTGGACAGTATCGAGAGGGTCCAGAGGAGGGCCACCCACATGATCAGGGGGCAGCAGGGCAGGCCCTATGAGGAGAGGCTACAGGACCTGAACCTGTTCAGCCTTCACAAGAGAAGGCTAAGAGGGGATCTGGTGGCCTCCTATAAACTTGCCAAGGGGGATCAGCAGGCAATGGGAGAGTCCCTGTTCCCCCGAGCACTACTGCAGGTAACAAGGAACAACGGCCATAAGTTGACTGACAGTAGGTTCAGGCTAGACATCAGGAGGCACTTCTTCACAGTCAGGGCAGCTAGGAGCTGGAACCAACTTCCAAGGGAAGCGGTGCTTGCCCCTACCCTGGGGGTCTTCAGAAAGAGGCTAGACAGCCACCTAGCTGGTGTCGTTTGACCCCAGCATCCTTTCCTGCTCATGGCAGGGGGTCAGACTAGATGATCTGCTTAGGTCCCTTCCGACCCTACCAACTATGTAACTATGAAACTATTGTGTAACTATGGGAGACTTCCATTTTCCTTGGACTGGATAAAAAACCCTATAGATAAAAAGGAGGGGGAAGATATTTTTGGATAAGTTAGCTTTTTTCCTCTTATCAAATGGTCACTAGGAACAAGAAGTAAACCTGCCCTAGATATAATTTTGGTAAATAGTGAGGACCTCATAGAAGTAGTTGTGGAGAAGAATCTGGGATTAAGCCTTCATGAATAGATCAGGTTTAATTCAAATTGCTGGATGGACAAGAATAGTCTTATAAAAATGGTCTGGGTCTTCAGAACGATTAACTTTGAGGAACTAAAGCAGCTAGTTAAAGCAACTGACTGGATTTGAGGGCTGTGGAATTTAGATGTAGAAATGGTGTGGAACTATTTTATGGAGAAAGTGTAAATGTGTTCAGGAGCTCCTCTTTCAAAGAAGAAGGAAAAACTTGGGTTATCAGCCTGCAAGGATGAACAAGCAACTTGGAGCCTCTGATTATTCTTAATGCCCTGTAAGTAATGGGACTGATTAGTGAGAAGGAATAGCATTCTGTGGTCAAAGAATGCAGGAGTGAAGTGATAATGGCCAAAGATCTAGCAAAAGTTTCCCTAGTTGTGTAATTAAAAACACAGGAGGGAAGAAGGGGCACTGCTACATGCTGAAGATGACATAGAGATGAAGGACAAGCTGGGTATGACCTAAGAACTGAGTAAATGCTTTGTCTCAGTATTCAGTAAGGATGAAGATACCATGGCTGGGTACCACACAACAATGAGGATATAGTTATGGAAGATTCCGTATCAGAAGTGAAAGCAAAACTTACAGCATTCCAGAACTTACTGTCCCAAAAATCAGAAGGCCTGAATAATCTGCAATCCAGAATATTAAATAACATCTCTTTAGCATCTCTTCATTAATCTGTCGATTTAGAGATACTGCCATATGACTGGATGATAGCAAATGTAGTGCATATATGTGCATCTATAATATATATAACTAAAAAGAGCAAGAATGATCCAAGCAACTACTAGGCCTTCTAATTTGACTTCAAACAGTATGCTAGATATTGAAGGAAAGAATAATAAAAAATGCAGGAAATGGGACTGTAACAGGTCAATCTTTCCCTTTAAGAGGGAGCAGTCAGCCATGTTGAGAGAGTCCAGCTGCAGGACATTTGGATAATGAAGGAGCTTCCCACCGGAAGCTTAAAAACTCAGGGGAGAGAGCAGAACGGGGAGCAAGCTATGGGCTGAACTATTTGCTGCATGGAGGGACCAGGCTGCTAGGTTGGGGTCAAAGCCAAAAGGAGGTTCCCTTCCCAGTCCCCAGGACAGGACAGTAGGATTTTGGTTTGTTTGTTTTGTTTAAAAGGCTGTGCTTTATTTGCAAGGACTGGCTGAGGAGTGCCTCAGAGTGAAACCCACCTGCAAAAACCAGCAGGCTAATCAGCCTGCTTACAGGGAGAAAACACATGATGGGTTTATCTAGGTGCATCTACATGTGCATTTACACTGCATTAAATTTGCTGTGCAATAATTTACTGTGCAGAAAGCAGGAATAGGGCTGGTGTCTACACAAGCAGATGACCTGGGACTATGCTTAGTTTCAAATCAGAGCAGCTGGCCATGTGCCCCTGTGGCCACTTGGGGGGAGCTCCAGCCTCCAGTCACATGGCTGCCAGCACTTGGCAGCTATGTTGAGGCCACAGGCAGCTGCCAGCACTTGGTGGCCATCTTAAAAGCACACCCCTGCCCTCTGATCCCTGCCCAGGAGCTTCATGCTCAGCACAGGGGCAGCATGTGGCAGCTCCCTCCCTGCCTCCCCGCGACATGGCTGCTCCAGCCCCTGCCCCTTCCTCTACCAGCAGCATCCAGCACTCCGCTGCTCCAACCTGGCCCCTGCCAGCAATGACCAGCACCCTGTGTTGCTGGTGGCCTTGGTGCTAGCCCTGATGGCCTCACCAGGGCCTCCCTGTCCAGGCCCCAGGACAGCCACTCACCTGCCAGCTGGGCCCAGGGCACCAGCTGCGGGAGGCTCTGGCCGAACCCCTCCTTCTGCACTCCCCACTCCAGCCTGCCTGCCTTGCCATCCACACCCCCTGACCACCCTAGTACCACTCCAGGGCGCACACACAGGAAAAACAGTACAAATGTAATTAATAGAACAACCCCCCTCAGTCCCTCCTCCCTTCCCCTCAACAAACACATCCCCCTCCCCCACACACACAGAGTGCCCCTCTACCACCCTCCCCACCCACCACCAATAAAAACCCCGTTCCCCAAACTTCACAGACACTTCATGTGTTTGACCCTGCCTCTGAGTCCATCTGTGGGTCCAGGGGCCATGGCGAAGGCCAGGGATGCCTGTAGCCAGCAGGCACTGCAGGACCTGCTCCAGGGTGCTGCTGGAAACCTGCTGTGGAGCAGCAGGCAGAAACCAGGGGCCCTGCAGGGCCAGGGGCCAGGGATGGCAGGGCATGGCACAGCTTCCTTTGAGCTGCTTTGGGTGGCTAGCTGCTGTTCCAGCAGCTCCATGCACTGCCACTTCGGAGCCGCCAGTTCGGCCCAGTGACCATGGCATGCCCACAGCTGTGCCTCTTCTCAGACTGTCTCCTGGGTGAGGTCCTTTTCCTGCCATGCCTGCTGGTCTGCCACCCATCCCTCTTTTGCAACTGCCAGCCACCAGAGCAGGTGTGTCCCATCCTGGCTGTGCAGCCGGTGCCTCCAGGTGGTGGGTGGCAGCAATCCTGTGGCAGCAGTTCTGTGGGCCCATGGCCTCTCCCCAGCATCCAGATGTTGGCCCTGCACAGGCAACAGACAGAAGGCTTTTGTGAGAGTTTGCAACATTTGAGAGACAAGATACTCTGCTCCAGGGGCCCTGTGCTGCCTGGCCTCAGATTGGAGGGTGGTCACGTGCGGGTGCCTAGGGACCATGGTAAGCTGGCCAGGCATGCCTGGGCCCAGGTGGGTGCCACCCAAGCCCTGTGTCCCCACTTGCTCCTTAGGGGCTGGCTGCAGGCTGCCTGCCTACCCTGCCCACTGCTCAGGGCAGGCCTGGACAGGCTGCTGGCAGCATCTGCTACTGCAGCTCCAGCCCCTGCTGCCCTCCCATCCCCCCGTAGGCCCACCACTTATGTGCTGCTGCCCAGTGCCTGGGGTGTGTGGGGGGCTCCCAGACAACTGGGGTGAGGGGCTGGCTGTGCATCCGCCCTCCCCACTGGGGGCCTCTCTGGCGAGGCGCCCCGAGGCCAGTCCCATGCCATGCCACTGCTGTGGCTCAGCACGGGACTCCCCATGCCAAGTGGTATCTGGCTCCACCCAGTGTCCATGGCCTCCAGTGGGCTGGGGGAGGAGCTGGTGTTGCTGGTGGCCAGTAGTGGTGTGACCAGCTGCTCCTCCTGGGTGGCTGCAGGGTGGGGCTGAGGCAGCAGCTGGTCAGGGCTCCCTGGGCTGCCAGTGGGTGCAGGATCCAAAGAAGAGTGCAGGGTAGGGAGCTGAAGACCCAAGGTCCCCTTCTCTGGTGACATGTCACTGGAGGTGTCAGGGTGGGGGCATGGGCAAGGGCGAGGGCTCCCAGCGTGTCAGAATGTGGGTCAGCTCTAGATTCATAGATTCATAGATGTTAGGGTCGGAAGGGACCTCAATAGATCATCGAGTCCGACCCCCTGCATAAGCAGGAAAGAGTGCTGGGTCTAGATGACCCCAGCTAGATACTCATCTAACCTCCTCTTGAAGACCCCCAGGGTAGGGGAGAGCACCACCTCCCTTGGGAGCCCGTTCCAGACCTTGGCCACTCGAACTGTGAAGAAGTTCTTCCTAATGTCCAATCTAAATCTGCTCTCTGCTAGCTTGTGGCCATTATTTCTTGTAACCCCCGGGGGCACCTTGGTGAATAAAACCTCACCAATTCCCTTCTGTGCCCCCGTGATGAACTTATAGGCAGCCACAAGGTCGCCTCTCAACCTTCTCTTGCGGAGGCTGAAAAGATCCAGTTTCTCTAGTCTCTCCTCGTAGGGCTTGGTCTGCAGGCCCTTGACCATACGAGTTGCCCTTCTCTGGACCCTCTCCAGGTTATCCACATCCTTCTTGAAGTGTGGCGCCCAGAATTGCACGCAGTACTCCAACTGCGGTCTGACCAGCGCACGATAGAGGGGAAGTATCACCTCCTTGGACCTATTCGTCATGCATCTGCTGATGCACGATAAAGTGCCATTGGCTTTTCTGATGGCTTCGTCACACTACCGGCACCTAGTGGACTCCAAGATCCCTTTCCACCTCTGTGCCACCCAGCAGGTCATTCCCTAGGCTGTAGGTGTGCTGGACATTTTTCCTCCCTAGGTGCAGCACTTTGCATTTCTCCTTGTTGAACTGCATCCTGTTGTTTTCTGCCCACTTGTCCAACCTATCCAGGTCTGCCTCCAGCTGTTCCCTGCCCTCCGGCGTGTCCACTTCTCCCCATAGCTTTGTGTCATCTGCAAACTTGGACAGAGTACATTTGACTCCCTCGTCCAAGTCGCTGATGAAGACATTAAAGAGTATCGGTCCAAGGATCGAGCCCTGCGGGACCCCACTGCCCACACCCTTCCAGGTTGAGACCGACCCATCCACCACGACTCTTTGGGTGCGACCCTCTAGCCAATTCGCCACCCACCGGACTGTGTAGTCATCCACATCACAGCCTCTTAGCTTGTTCACCAGTATGGGGTGGGATACCGTATCGAAGGCCTTCCTGAAGTCTAAGTATACGACATCCACCCCTCCTCCTGTGTCCAGGCGTTTCGTAACCTGGTCATAGAAAGAGACTAGATTGGTCAGGCACGATCTGCCCACCACAAACCCGTGCTGGTTTCCCCTCAGCATAATTTGCCCTGCCGGACTCTCACAAATGTGAGCCTTGATAATTTTTTCAAAGACTTTACCAAGGATGGAGGTGAGACTGATCGGCCTATAGTTGCCCGGGTCCTCCTTCCTCCCCTTTTTGAAAATGGGGACCACGTTAGCCCTTTTCCAGTCCTCCGGGACTTGGCCCGTGCGCCACGAGCGTTCGAATATTCCCGCCAGTGGCTCTGCAATGATGTCGGCCAGTGCCTTCAGCAACCTCGGATGGAGCCCATCCGGGCCTGCCAATTTAAAGGCATCCAGTTCTTCCAAGTGACTTTGCACCACCTCAGGATCTACGTATGGAAGTCTGGCGCCTTGCTGCTGCCTCTCTACAACCCCAGTGAGAGACTTGTTGTGCCCCTCACTTAGGAACACTGAGGCAAAGAACTCGTTGAGGAGTTCAGCCTTGTCCCCCCTGTCTGTCACCAATTGTTTCTGCCCATTCAGCAGTGGTCCTATTCCTCCCTGGACCTTCCTTTTACTCCCAATATATCTAAAAAACAATTTCTTGTTGTCTTTTATTTGGGTTGCCATCCTCAGCTCCATGGTAGCTTTGGCCCGCCTAACTGCCTCCCTACAAGCACGAGCAGAGGAGTTATATTCATCTTTAGTGATCTCACCTTGTTTCCACTTTTTATGTGCTCCCCTTTTGGCCCTTAGGCTGCCCTGGATTTCTCTGGTCAGCCATGGAAGCCTCCTGGCCCCTTTCCCTCTTTTGCCTCGCTCGGGAATCGTCTTGCTTTGTGCCCGAAGGATCGTTTCCTTTAGGCACAGCCACCCTTCTTGGGCTCCCATCCCTTCAAAACTCCTACTCTGCAGTGCTTCTTTGACTAATCGCCTGAGTGCATTGGGATCAGCTTTCCTAAAGTCTAGCACGTTCACCCTACTAGTTACCTTACCCACTCGACGTCTTATGTTGAATTCTATTATAAGGTGATCACTGTCTCCCAAATGGCTACCGATCTGGAGGTCCCCTATCATGTCATCTCCTGTTGCCAATACCAGATCCAGTATGGCATTCCCCCTAGTGGGACCGTGTACCTCCTGTGTCAGGTGGAGGTCCTGTATACAGGTTAGAAACCTGCGTGAGCGATGGGACCTTGCTGTCTGCGTCTCCCAGCAGATGTCCGGGTAGTTTAGGTCCCCCATGACTACCGCCTCTTTAGCTTTTATGGTCTCTGAGAGTTGCCTCAGGAGCCCCGCATCTATTTCTTCCCCTTGGTGTGGGGGTCTGTAGCAGACCCCTACCACCAAATCCCTTTCTCCTTGTCCCCCATGTAGCCTAACCCACAATCCTTCTACTTCCTCAACTTTGGATTCTGTCTTGATGAGGGTTGATGTATATTGCTCACTGACATAAAGTGCATGAAGGTTATGGTCCTGGGGGCCCCACCAGACCAATGACTGAGGCCGGTCTCAGCCACCCATTAGGCCTGCAGGCCCTGGATCTTCACGCTGCTGCGCTGACCAAGAGTGGCCCCGCACACACATCCCAGCTGCCTGGACCTCATAAATGTGGGCATTTGAGCGCCTGCCCTGAGCAAACTGCCTCAAGAAGTCCTCCATGCCCCACCTCGCCACAAGGGCGCACACCTCCTAGGGGGCTGGGTAGGGGGTGCAGCAAGTGGCAGCCTTTGCAGCACTCACCTGTGGCCAGGCAGCAGCTCTGGAGGGGACACACCAGGCAAACAGCCTGCAGGCTGTCCAGGGGGGCACGGGGCATGCTGGGCTGCTGCAGCCACAAGCAGCTCCTGCCGGATTCCTGGAGGGTGTGCTCCAAGGCACAAAATGGCTGCAGGCTTTTATACTCTGCAGCTTGGGGCCGCCAGAGACCAGTTCAGCCCAGCAGCAGGAGAGGGGGCCAGGCAAGGGGCCTGGGGCTGCGCTCTGGCTGGCTCCCTTGTGGCTCAGTAGACCCAGCCAGGAAGCTCCCGCATTACAGCACAGTAATGTGTCTACACATGTGTTACTGCGTAGTAACTAAGCGAGCATAAATTTGATATCTGCATGATGCAGGTAAATTTACGCCCAAATCAGCATAAGTCACCATAGTTACCATGCAGTATGGGCATGCATGTTTAGACACGTGCCCATCCTTCACTGGAATTTTTGGTTACTGTGCAATAATTTAGGTTACTGTACAGTAAATGTGCACGTGTAGAAGCATCCTCTGAGGATGATAGTGTCAGATTAATTTAGCAAGACAACCAGTATCAAGGATAAGGGCAATGAAGTTAACTTACATTATGAAGACTTAGGCACAGCTTTTACTTCTGTACCTCATGCAAAACTATTGGCCAGACTGGAGAAGATATGGATCAGTGCTACAAGTGTGAGGTGAATAAGGAGTTGGCTAAAAACCATACTACTGCAGGTTAGACTGAAAGGTGAGAGAGAGGCCAGCAGTGGTGTCCCTCCAGGATCCACCTTAGGACTGATCCCATTCAACATTTTTTCTTAGTGACCTTGTTACTGGAACTTAACATATCCTCTTGAAATAGGCAGATGATACTGATGATACTGCCAATCTGGAAAAGGACTGCATTATTATGCATGAAGAAGTGGATATACTCCTTTTAAATGACTGAGAAGTCATAATGTTTAACTTCATGAAGTACAAAATCATATGGGACTGATAAGAAAAGCTTTGGCTATAAGATGTGGGCATGCAAACTGGAGACATCTTAGGCAGAGAGGAACCTAGGTGCATTGGTCAATCATTAGACGATTAAGCTGCCAGTCTGATGTGGCTGTGAAAAAGGCTAGTACCATCTGAAGGTGCATTAGGCAGCCTATGCAGTAAAGATGAGGCATTGCTAAGACTCATTGAGAATCCTGGGGACAGTTCTGGTCAGCAGTGTTCAAAATAAGACTAAGTTAGTGACCCTTCTTTGTACCTGTTCTAGTCTAAGATGATTATGGGAATGGAGAGCTTTTCTTATGAAAGAAAATTAAAGGAACTTGGTTTGATTAGCTTAATAAAATGGAGATTGAGAGGGAAGGTGATTACTTTTTTACAAGTACATTTGTGAAGTGAATATACAGAAAGGAAAAGACTCTCCTTTTTAGGTTGAAAACTACCTTGGCACAAAAACAAATGGCTACCAGGCAGATACGAGCAGATGAGGCAGGAAATTAAAAATGTCTGACTATCACAGGAGTGATATTTTGGAATTGTTTTTCCAGGTGGGGGGGGGGGGGGGCTGGGACAGCGGAGGGGCAGGTTGGTGTAGAGCCCCCCATGCAGCATGGGGCAGTGGGGATCAACCCTCTGCCTGGCAGCACCTGGTGAGTGTGGGCTTTTTTTTAAAGGACTGGGAGCTGGGCTGGGCTGGGCTGGGCTGGGCTGGGCTGGGCTGGGCTGGGCTGGGCAGCCATGGGGTGGGGGAGGGGCCTGGGAGGGGTCCCGAGGCCAGGGGAACCCTCCAACCTCACCTCCCCTGGCCCCTACTTACCAGCTCCAGCTACCTGCTACAGTGGGTGGGGTTGCCCGAGTCATCGAAGCTCTCTGAATCTTTTCTGAATCCATTCGGAGAGCTTCAAATCAATTTGAACCTCTTTATTGGTCCCCTGATTCGATTCGGATTTCAAGATTCAGCCACTGAATCATGCCGAATCTCCTCCAAATCGAATCAGCACCTGAAGCTTTGCACAGCCCTAGCAGACATATTGGAGAGACTCCAGCAGAGAGTGAAAAAAATGTTGAGGGTGCTGGGTATATGACTTCTGAGGAGAGGCTGAGGGAACTGGGGTTATTTAGTCTAGAGAAGAGAAGACTGAGGGAGGATTTAATAGCAGCCTTCAACTACCTGAAGGGGGGTTCAAAAGAGGACGGAGCTTGGCTGTTCTCACTGGTGGCAGATGACAGAACAAGGAGCAATGGTCTCAAGTTGCAGCAAGGGAAGTTTAGGTTAGATATTAGGGAGAATTTTCTCACTAGGAGGGTAATGAAACACCAGAACAGGTTACCTAGAGAGGTGGTGGAGGTTTTTAAGACCTGAGTAGACAAAGATTTGGTTGGGATGATCTAGTTGGGGATGGTCCTGCTTTGAGCAGGGGGTTGGACTAGAAGACCTCCTGAGGTCCCTTCCAACCCTAACTTTCTATGGTTCTAACCCAGCTCAGATATTATCCCAGGTGCCCTGTTGCCAGGAGCTCCTCTCTCTCTGGCTCCCTGCCCACCCCCCCGGGCCTAGACTGCCTGACTCACTTAAGCCCAGCCCCCTTCTGGTCAGGTGTCTCCTTAATCGGCTCCTGCCACACCTGCAGGATGCTTCTTTCTCAGCCTCTCTCCTCTTAACATAACAGGCACACCAAGCACCCTGTCACATTTGGCTTGAAAAACTTGTCCTTGCTGAACTTCACAGGATTTCTTTTGGCCCAACCCTCCAATTTGTCTAGGTCGCTATGAATCCTAGCCCTACCTTCCACTGTAACTACTACTCCTCCCAGTGTGGTGTCATCTGCAAACTTGTTGAGGGTGCACTCTGTGCCATCTTCCAGGTTGTTGATGAAGACATTGAACAAAACTGGCCCCATGACCAACCCCTGGGGCACTCCACTTGATATCAGCTACCAACTAGACATCGAGCAATTGATTATTACCCTTTGAGCCCAATGTTCCAGCCAGTTTTCTATTTACCTTACAGTCCATTCATCCAGCCCATGCTTCCTTAGCTTGCCTGTGAGAATGCTATAGGAGATGGTATCAAAACTTTGCTAAAATCAAGGTACAACACATCTATTGGTTTCCCCACATCCACAGAGCCAGTCATCTCATCACCACAGAATGAAATCAGTTTGGTCAGGCATAGTTTGCCCTTGGTGAATCCATGCTGACTGTTCCTAATCACCTTCTCCAAGTGCTTTGTGATGGATTCCTTGAGGATCTGCTCCATGATTTTTCCAGGGACTGAGATGAGGCTGACCAGTCTTTAGCTCCCTGGATCCTCCTTTTTCCCTTTTTTAAATATGGGCACTATGTTTGCCCTTTTCCAATCATCTGGGGCTTCTCCTGATCTCCATGATCTCAAAGATGATGGCCAGCAGCTCTGCAATCACATCAGCCAACTCCCTTGCCACCTGTGGGTGCATCCCATCCAACCCCATGGACTTGTATATGTCTAGCTTTTCTAAATAGTTCCTAACCTGTTCTTTTGCCACTGAGGGCTGCTCCCCTCCACCCCAAACTGTGATGCTTGGTGCAGTAGTTTTGGAGCTGACCTTCCCTGTGAAGACTGAGGCAAAATAGGCATTGAGTACATCAGCCTTTTCTGCATCCTCTGTCACAAGGTTGCCTCCCATATTCAGTAAGGGACCTACACTTCCATGATCCTCTTCTTGCTTCCAACATACTTGTAGAAACCCTTTTTGTTACTCTTCACATCCTTTGCTAGCTGCAAGTCCAATTACACTTTGGCCTTCCTGGCTTCATCCCTGCATGCCTGAGCAATACTCTTATACTCCTCCCTAGTTTTTGTCCAAGTTTCCATTTCTTATAAGCTTCCTTTTTGTGATTTAGTTTAATGAAGAGTTCCTTGCTAAGCCAACCTGGTTTTCTGCCATACTTGCTAGGCTTCCTGCACATCAGGAAGGTTTCTTCCTGCACGCTGAGTAAGGCTTCTTTAAAGTAAGGCCAACTCTCCTGGACTCCTCTCCCCCTCAGCCTAGCTTCCCAGGGGATCCTGGCCACGAGTTCCCTAAGTGAGTTAAAGTCTGTTTTTATGAAGTCGAGGGTCCTTACTCTGCTGCTTTCCATCCTTCCTTTCCTCAGGATCCTGTGGTTAAGCTCTGGTGGTTTGTGAAAGGGACTAAGGGGAGGTATGAAGGTCCATGCCCAGAGACAGAGAAGAATAGAGGGCCTGGGACCCAGAGGGAGAAAGCTTGAGGGCCTGGGAGGCTGGTGCCTAGGAGGGACTGAGCAGGTAAGGCCAGGAGGCCTGAGATTGGAGTCCAGGAGGGTCAGGCAGGCTACTAATTTCAGCAGGGCCAGGGAGCATAGAAGTCAGTAGCTCGGGGTGGAGGGGTGGGTGTTGCAAGCAGGGCCTGGGAGCCCAAAGGTCTCACTGGCTCAGGAGCAGGGTCAGGGCCCAGGGTTAGGCCAAAGGCCATAGCTGGACACTGGCAGGGCCAGAGGAACCCAGGAGTCTCACCTGGCCTAGGAGCAGGGTCAGGGGAGACTGAAGGTCACAGACCACTGCCAGAGATCAAGGAACCCATAGTCCAAGAGGGGTAAGGACTTGGTTGGGAGCCTATAGGCTAGGAGGGGCTTGTCAACAGAAAGGAGTATCACCTGTGAGACATGGGAGTGGGTACTTGTTATCTGTACTTGTAATTGGCCCTTAATGCAATGACCTCTGTGGTCATGAGAGTAAGACCAGGCTTGGGAAGTCCTGGGGCAGCCTCCCATTTCTTCAAAGACAATAACATCAAGGTGTGTAGGGAAAGTGAAGGGCAGACTATCCAAGGAGAGTCATAAGTTGGCAAGGGCTGAACTGCTACCAGGGGGTATCAAGACCACCCCTGGGTTGGGCACTTGCTACACCAAAGTAGTGGGGGCAAAAATTCTGAATTATTATAAAATGGAACTGGGCATGTTTATAGAAGGAATGGTATGATAGGATAGGAAGCTGGGCATGTTTATGGAAAAAATGGTATGATAGAACAGGGAGTTCTTGTGTTAGCAATCAATATATGTGAAATCATGTATATGCATTCTGTGCTGTGATATAGAGGAAACTAGTATGTATCTGGTAATGCCTTGCTTGAGGGCTTTTGCTGGTTGCCTGTAGGGTCTGGAAAGGATTTTTTTTTTGTCTTCACCTGAAGCACTGGAGCAATGGCCACATCTGAAGCTGGGCTATTTTGCTCTAGTTGGTACTTAAAACTCAGAGGTTTCTGGCCTGAGAGTCTTGCTCTTCTGCTCAGGGCCATGCTGTTGACCACATTTGGGATCAGATTTTTCCCCCCTATGTTGTAATAGCATGAACTGTGACGGATTTTATCTTCCTGTGTAGTAGGAGGCATGGTCCTTTCCCGAAGATCCTCTGAACGTATATTAACCAATTATAGTTTCATAGTTTCATAGTTTGTAGGGTCAGAAGGGACCTGAGCAGATCAACAAGTCTGACCCCCTGCCATGGCAGGGAAGAGTACTGGGGTCAAATGACCCCGGCAAGGTGTTCATCCAGCCTCCTTTTAAAGACCCCCCGGGTAGGAGCCAGCACCACTTCTCTTGGAAGTTGGTTCAGATCCTAGCTGCCCTGACAGTGAAGAAGTGCCTCCTGATGTCTAGCCTGAATCTACCCTCTGCCGTTATTTCTTGTCACTCCTGGTAGTGCTTAGGGGAACAGGGACTCCCCCAATGCCTGCT
This sequence comes from Alligator mississippiensis, assembly GCF_030867095.1. Classification (NCBI taxonomy): domain Eukaryota; kingdom Metazoa; phylum Chordata; order Crocodylia; family Alligatoridae; genus Alligator; species Alligator mississippiensis. Next base: position 44,895,806 of record NC_081832.1, read on the forward strand.
GGTCCCCCCTGACTAGTTTGTAAACGGCCACTAGGTACCCTCTCAGCCTTCTCTTGTGGAGGCTGAACAGGTTCAGGTCCCGTAGCCTCTCCTCGTAGCGCCTACCCTGCTGACCCCTGATCATGCGGGTGGCCCTCCTCTGGACCCTCTCCATGTTGTCCACATCTCTTCTGAAGTGCAGCAACCAGAACAGGATGCAGTACTCCAACTGTGGCCTGAACAGTGTTGCAATTACTTTCCTGTCGTTGTAGTAGCAGGGCATTAGCAGCACCCTCATCTTCCTTGCTTTTACCAATCATAGGCTGTAAGCTGTTCTTAGTGTTTCTGATATATAGTGCTTTGTAGTTGTGGTTGTGAGGGCATGAAATGGTGGTTTTGGAAAATGCTTGGGTAAGCCTGGGATTGTGTGCAAAGGCGGAAGACTGGACTCAGACTCAGGAAGCCTCTTCCAGTCCTGTGTTGAAGAGGGGAGCAATGAGAGACTCTGGAAGGCCTTGGAGAGTTACAGAAACATGCAAGGTGATGGATGCAGAGGGCGGGGAGACAGCACGTGGGATAGATCTGGATGTCCTGATGCTGTAACTTCTGCCTATGCCCACGTGCACATCAGCATTCCTGGAGCAGGAGAGCTAGCACAGTGTGGTGGTAGTCTGTCATTTTGCAACAATGGCTGCAGAGCTTCTTCACGAGGAAGCAGACTCTTCGTTCACAGATCTGGGTAAGGAGCTAAACCCAACCCCCTGGCACCACAATGCAGAGATAAGGGAGTCTACTTGGCACAGAAATGGGTTGCTATTGCTGTCTGGAAACTGGCTTCCTTACACGGCTACTGCTCAATGGCAAACCAGTTTGGTGCTAGCCTTCTGTCATTGGTCATGCAGCGATGGAGGCCTGCATTGCTACTGTGAAGTTGTCTGCCTGTGGGTTGTTGGCATTAGGAATGTGCCTGAAATAACTGGCTTTCCAAGAACAGGGTTCTCGGGCTGCTGATGGAGGCAGAAGGAGCAGGGACTTGCAGAGTTCATGGTGATTGTTTCACAACTTACTGAGGGACTTGTGTTGCAAGAGGCACCTGTACTTGTGGCTGTGCCTGAAACTGTACATTGCTGCTCCTCTGTGGCTTTTGCTGTATCACACACCTGCCTAGGGTTGTCAGGACTCCTGACACAGGAGTCGGGGAGCAGGCAGTTGAGACCTATGGATGTGAGAGATAGCACAGAATACAGACAAACCATCCTTCTGGCACTGAGTACCCAGTGGAAGAGGCTCTTCTGGCTAATGCCCATTCTGTGCAAGCTGCTCTAGCTGACTTCACTGGGGACTTTCCTGCACAAAGCTACTGCAAGACTGAGTCAGAAAAGAACTGAAGCCTTTGCCAGCGTGTGAAGTGTAACTTCTTCCTATAAGAGAAGCCTGGGATCCTTTTATTCTTTGTCTGAATCACTTGCTTTTTTCTTCTTTAGTCTGTGGAAGTTAAAATACTTCCCTCATGCTGATCTTGCTTAATGAGCGGTATTGGAGCCTTGGGGCAAACCCTGTCTAAAAGCAGAAGTGAAATCAGTGACATTAGCTTATGGATCATACAATGCTTTGAAGACAGAACTGAAAGCAGTGACTGTAACAAGACCAGCATCTGGATGCATGATGCTAAGGGGTCCTAACAAACCCAATGAGAGGCAGTGTAGGTATGTAATGGTCTGGCCTTCCCCTTTAAATGCCAGGGTTTCTGGAGCCAGTCAATCCCATACAACTTCGGCTGTGGACAGAAGTAGCTTTTGAAATGTTTCCCAATGGAATGGGCTTGAAAATGCTTTAAAAATTCAGCCAGGGGACATGCATATAGCCCCTGTGGCTCCCCTTGCCTGGACCATTTCAAAATTTCTGTGGCAGTATGCAGCTTTGACTTTCTAGTCAGGGAGCACTATACGCAGTGTTTGTTGAGGGCATGAGGAATTAGGGACACACACACACACACACTCCAGCTCTCCTCTGCTCTCAGAATTCCTATTCTCCAACCCCAGTTCCCTCTACCTCACTGCTCACCCATCACCAGAGCAGAGGAAGAAGGGATTAGGGCTGCAGATCCTGGCACAGGCACTGGCCAAGGCCCCAAGTGCAGGAGTGTCCAGAACTCAGGAATAGAACCCACAGCCACCAGTGGCTTGGCAGCCTGCAGACGGCCACTCAGCTTGCAGACTGTATACTCTGCTCTCCTTCTTTCCCCTGCAGAGGGGTGTGGGGAGCAGAGCACCATGGAGTTGTGGAGGAGATATGGGTCCCCTGTCCTGTGTACAGGAACTGAAACCTGATGGGACCCTACCTATGACTGGGTGGTGGGCATTCGGGGGTACACCCTATAAAGAAGAGACAGGACAGAGAGGAAAGGTGGGGGGGTTGCGCTCTTATGTCAAAGAGCACCTCACATCATCAAGGATTAGCTTCGGGTTAGAGGAGGGTCGGACAGAGACACTATGGGTCAAACTACAAGGGGGACGTGGCAAAAGGGACCTTACGGTGGGTGTCTACTACAGACCACCCAACCAGGGGGAAGAGCTAGACCAGGACTTCTCCAGTCAGCTTATGGAGGCGGTTAGGTCAAGGGATGTTATTGTCATGGGTGACCTAAACTACCCAGACATTTGCTGGGAGGAGCAGACAGCCAGGTCTGACTGCTCGTGTAGGTTCCTGGCTGTATTACAGGACCTTCACCTTATCCAGGAAGTGCACAGCCCCACTAGGGGTAACGCCTTGCTGGACCTGGTCCTGGCCACAGGGGATGACCTGGTGAGGGGACTGCAGGTCCTTGACCACCTGGGCAATAGCGATCATCACCTGCTGGATTTTACTATCCAATGCAGGGCGTCTAGGGCTCACACCAAGGCTAAAGCCCTTGACTTCAGAAGGGCCAACTTCAATGAACTTAGGAGACTAGTGGGGGAGGCACTAAGGGCCCAGAAGGTAGAGGAGATGGGAGCCCACAAGGGATGGTCATACCTTAAGGAGGCGATCCTCCAGTCCCAAAGGATAACAGTCCCTGAGAGAAGCAAGGGTGGTAAGAGTGCTCAGAAACCCCCTTGGCTCAGCAAGGGCATTCAGCAATGCCTGAGGACTAAAAGTACAACCAGTGGAAGGGAGGAGCTATCACCAAGGAGGAGTACTCCTCCTCAGCCTGGGCTAATAGGAGGTCTAATAGGAAGGCCAAGGCAGAGATGGAACTCAGGCTAGCGTCCAGGATTAAGGACAACAAAAAGTCCTTTTTCAAGTACATTGGGAGCAAGAAGAGGGCACCAGGCAATGTAGGGCCCCTGCAAGACACAAACGGTAATCTGGTGGCCATGCCAGACAAGAAAGCTGATATTTTTAACAGTTTCTTTGCCTCTGTTTTCCTGAACAGGGACCAGGATATTCCACCCACCAGAGGTAGGGACAATCTTGGGGATAGCTCTATCAAGCCTTTAGTCAGTGCAGATGTAGTTAGGGATCTTCTGGAAGGGCTAGACATTTTTAAATCTGCAGGTCCAGATGCCCTGCACCCAAGGGTGTTGAGGGAGCTGGCAGGGGTCATCGCGGAGCCCTTGGCCCAGCTGTATGAGCATTTGTGGTCATCTGGCCAGGTGCCAGGGGATTGGAAACTGGCTAATGTGGTCCCTATTTTTAAGAAGGGGAGGAAGGAGGACCCAAGTAATTATAGGCCTGTAAGCCTCACCTCGGTGCTCGGGAAGCTCTTAGAGAGGATCATCAAGGAGCATATCTGTGGGGGGCCTGCAGGGGAGATAATGCTCAGGGGCAATCGGCATGGGTTCACTAAAGGCAGGTCCTGCCAGACCAACCTGATTGCCTTTTACGACCGAGTAACTAAATCCCTGGATGATGGTGTCACTGTGGACATAGTCTTTCTAGACTTTAAGAAGACCTTTGGCACTGTCTCTCACCCCATCCTCATCAATAAATTAAGTGACTGCAGCATTGATGCCTGCACAGTTGGATGGGTAAAAAATTGGCTGATGGGGCGCACCCAGAGAGTAGTGGTGGACGGGTTGTACTCAACCTGGCGAGATGTCAGCAGTGGGGTACCCCAGGGCTCAGTCTTCGGGCCCGCACTGTTTAACATATTCATCAGCGACTTGGACAAGGGGGTGGAAAGCATGCTGTCCAAGTCTGCTGATGACACTAAGATGTGAGGTGAGGTGGACACACTTGAAGGGAGAGAGAGGCTGCAACTAGATTTAGACAGACTACAAAAGTGGGCAGACGAGAATAGGATGGGGTTCAACGTAGACAAATGCAGGGTGCTGCACCTTGGGAGAAGGAATCCACAGCATACATACAGGCTGGGGAGTTCCCTTCTTGAAAGCACAGAGGCAGAAAGGGATCTTGCAGTCATTATTGACTCCAAGATGAACATGAGCCGCCAATGCCAGACCACAGCCAGCAAGGCCAGGCATACTTTGTCATGCATCCAAAGATGCATCTCAAGCCAGTCCAGAGAGATGATACTCCCCCTCTGTGCGACTTTGGTCAGGCTGCAGTTGGAGTACTGTGTCCAGTACTGGGTGCTGCACTTCAAAAGGCAATATTTTACAGTTAGGGTAGCCTAAATCTGAAACCAACTTCCTAGGGAAGTGGTCCTTGCCCCTACCTTGGGCAAATTCAGAAAGAGGTTAGATGATCACCTGTCTGGGGTCTTGTGAACCCAGCATTCATTCCTGCCTGTGGCAGGGGGTGATCTGTTCAGGTCCCTCCTGACCCTAGCTACTATGAAACTATGAAACTATAGAATCTTAGAAATTAAGGGCTGGAAGGGACCTCAAAAGATCATCAAGTCCAACCCTCCTGCTCTGGGCAGGAATACTGCTGAGATAAAATGATTCCAGCAAGGTGTCTGTCCAGTCTCCTCCTGAACACTTCCAAAGTTGGGGACTGCAGTACCTCCTTGGGAAGTTTATTCCAGATTCTGGTTACCCTTACTGTAAAGAAGTTCTTCCTTACATCCAACCTGAAACCATCCTCTAACAGTTTATGGCCATTGTTCGTTGTCCTCCCCTGGGGTGCCCTAGTTAACAGTTTTTCTCCCAGCTCCTAATATTCACCCCTTACATACTAATAAATGGCCATGTTACATATGTGTAACTTTTTAAAGCCCTACCACCTGAAGTCATATGAATATTCAAGACTCTCATCTTTCATTATTAAAAACAACAAAAAATGGGTTTTGGTCTTTTCTATATAACAATAAGTATCAAAATATGACTTGTGCATATCATAAAGGGTCAGGGACCCAGATCAAGAGAATGCAAAACGTATTAGTTTTTAAAACTTCACAATTTCTTTCTTAGCCAGTTGCATGACTGTGGGAGTAGGGGCTTGACTTACAATTTCTAAACCCTTTAGATTGGAAACACTGATAATTTTATCCACTCTAGTCTGTATTTTCACTTTGGCAGACAAGGTTCTTTGGGTAGATGTGATATCTTTTATTAGACCAACTAAGTAGTTGGAAAAATTGTTCTTTGCAAGCTTTTGGGCACAAATACCTTTCTTTAGACATAAGGAGAGTCTGCTGCTGTTTTTTGTTTTCCTGGATAGAATAGAAGCCAATATACAAATGCATGTCTGTGAAAATGCAAACGTGTAGCAGGCAGGATCAGAGGGATGGGAAACAATAGATGTGAGACAGGTGGGTGCAGGGGAGTAAGGGAGGGAATGTTGACCTGGAGATAGAATGTAGCTGGTAAAATGTAGACAGGTTACTGGGGGTTATCAGATGTCAGCAGGTTACAATGTGCCATAAATCCAATGTCTGTATTTAGTCCATGATTTTTTTGTATCCAGTAGATTTATGAAGTGAAGTTTGTAGGCTCATCTATGAAAGGTGTTTTGTAAATCCCCTTTGAGGGTTAGAACTGAGAGAAGGGAGAAAGAGTGATTATCTTGTGAGAAGTGTGCACCGATGGGTAATTGGGTATTTTTGTCTTTGATAGATATTTGGTGTGCGTTCATTCTGGTATACAGTTGTTTGTTTTTTCCTACATATTTTCCATCAAGGCATTTGGTGTGCTGGATGAGATACATTACATTTCTGGAGGTGAAGGTCTAAAATTCAGAAATGGTGATGGCTCTGTTGTGGTGTGTAGTTATTGTGGGGGTGGTAGAGATGTGTTGGCAGGTTTTACATTTCTTGTCCAAGCATGGTCTGGATCCATTTGGTGTGCTTTGGACCATAGGAAGTTTGCTTCTGGTGATGAGATTGGTGAGGTTTGGTGCTTGTTTAAAGACTAGGATGGGTGGTTCTGGGAAGATCTCTTTAAGAATTTGGCCTTTTAGTATGGGTTGCAATTGTTTGAGGATTTTTCACATAGGTTCCAGGGAAGGATGGTATGTCATAATGAATGCTGTGTGATTTGTGGTGATTTTCTTTTTGTACTGCAGCAGTTCTTCACACAGTATCTGAGTGGCTCTTCCAAAGCAGAGGGGCTGGAGCTGATGATCTCACAAGATCCCTTCCAGCTCTAAACTTCTGTGAATCTGTCTCTCTGGAGGAGTGTCTTTGTTGGATGAAAGCTCTCTTGAGATTTGTGAGGTGATGATCACAGGTGTTCTCCTCTGTGGATAACTGGTGATATCAGAGGGTCTGGCTGTATATTATAGTTTTTTTGGTGTGTTTAGGGCAGGAGTGGGCAATTATTTTGACCGGAGGGCCACTTAACAAATTTTGGTTTGTTGTTGAGGGCCACACGGGTAGCGCCACCGCTTGACAGTTGCCCCACCCTCTGGTCACCATCTTGGGACCAGAAGTCCTGCCCTCACACCGTCCTCACCATGCCAGCACCCACTGCCAGCAGCAGCAGCCAACAGGGGTGCTCAGGGTGCTCGTGACTCATGCTGACACCTGGCGGCGCATGGCTTCAGCCAGCACTGGCAGAGCCCAGTCAAGCCACCTCTATCACAAGGATTCCCTGTGCACACGTGCAGCTGTACACTCGTGTGCTACCAGGGAAAGCCCCTCACTGGAGCTGGCTGACTTTCCCACCCCCTTTCACACACATCCTGGGACTCTGCCAGAAGTGGAGGGGAGCCCTAGCCCCTGCTTCCCCATGGAGTCCCAGGACCTGTGTAGCCAGCTCCTGTGTGGGGTTTTCCCTGTTAGCAAGTGAGTGCAGAGCTGCACCGCTGGGCACCAGTGCCTGCGCTGGGCACAAGCACTCCGAGCTCTCCTGCCTGCTGCTATTGCTGCTGGCAGTGGGAGCTGCACACCATGGGGGACAGTGTGTGGGGGGTCCCCACACCTCCTGCTCTCCCTCACACACACATCCTGCCTACCCGAGCTCCATGCTCCCACCACCCCCTTGGGTGTGGGCTCCACACTGCTGCTAGCCCCATCCACATCCCCCCTGCCCTCCCCCTCCCCCGCCACTTTCCTACCTGCTGCCCAGAGTGAGCGGGACACCAAGGATGCTGAGCAGGTCCCCCAGCAGCTACAGCAGTGGCTGCAGCAGCAGCAGTCCTGCCCAGAAGCTGTGTGTTGGCAGGACTGGGCCCTTCTTCATACCAGGGTGGGAGTGAGGCAGAATAGGGTGTGTTGCGGGGTGTGTTTGTATGTGGGCACCTCACTCCCACCCTTGTGGGTGGAAGGGCTGGAGGGGTGCAGTTAATTGGTGGGCACCTGTGGGCCAGATGAAAGTGCCTAGTAGACTGGATCTGGCCTGCGGCCTGTATTTTGCCTGCCCTGGTTTAGGGTGATTGCTGGTTCTGTGCAGATTTGTATGTTCGTCTGTGGGTTTCTTGTATATGGTGGTTTGTATTTTACTATTCTGAATATTGATCATAGTGTCTAAAAAGGACATGTTAGTGCTGGAGTGTTCAAGAGATATTCTGATGGAGGGGTGATGATTATTGAACTTGTGATGGAAATCAATCAAAAATTGCAGGTTTTGGGTCCAAATTATGATGATGTCATCTATATATCTTAGGTATAGCATGGGAAATTCTTCTTCTAAGTGGCCCATGAAAAGGTCAGCATATTTTGGGGCCATTTGGGGGGCCAGAGCTGTGTCCATGGTCTGGACGAAGTGTTGGTTATTGAAAGTGCAGTTGTTGTGTGTGAGGATGAAGTGTATAAGTTCAGTAATATCTTGAGGTCTGTACTCTAAATTGTAATCTTGTTCTTGTAGGTTTGTAAGGCAGGCTTGGATGCCATCCTGCCATGGGATGTTGATATATAAGCTGGTAATATCCAGGGTGGCTAGGAGGGTAATGTTGGGAAGGTAGTGTGTTTCTAACTTTTCGTAGAAAATCTGTTGTGTCTTAGACAAAACTTGCTCTTTGGGTGACAAGAGGTTTTAGGATGGATTTGATGAAACGTGTTATTTCCTCAGTTAGGGTGGAGGCCCCACATTATAGGTCTGTCAGGGTTCTCTTGTTTGTGGTGTTTAGAAAACATGTCAAAAGTCTCCTTGTTGGACAGCGAGGTGAATCAACTTCTGTTGGTTTTCTTGTAGTTCAGCTGGAAATAACATGATGGTGGTTTTGAGTTTTATTTTCACCTTTATAATTCAGCAATTGTCAGGCTTAGCTTTACTGAAGGGAGTACTTCCAGCATGAAGCTTAATATGCATGAATTGGCAGGAGTGGGGCCTCAGGTGCTTAAGTATGGATTTAGGAACCTAATTCTTGGCATAAAAAGTGAAAACTTTTCATATTTTTAATTCCATTTAGGCTTAATAGGCATGATCCAATACCCTGTGAAGATGCCTGGACTTCACTAAACTTTAAATCAAGCTCAGCTTTGGGAAGTAATTGTTTGTGCCTTTCATATGGGGGTTTTCCAAGGGGCATAGGGAAGTTAAATACCCAACTTCCATTGGAATTTTCATATATTATTCATTTCATCATGTAACCCAGGCAGTACTCCAAAAGGTACCCCCTCTCCAATTGAAGGGATCAAAGCAGGTGCACAAGTGCTGTGGGAGGTGTAGGGACTCTCCTCCCCCTATAGAGCAGAGCCAGACCACCACTGGGGACTTAACCATATACCTTTTAATGAGGGAACAATACTGGGAACATAAACAGGCATAAATCAGGGGGTATAGTGGACACTACAATGCCCCAAGGGGCAGGATTCAAAGGTTAGACACTTTGAATCATTGACAAAAGACAGGGTTAACAAAATATAAAACACAAACAGCAGAGCAAACAATACTGGTTGGGGAAATATAAAAAGGCACAAAATACAAAATGTCAGAGGACAAAGAAATATAGGGCCTAGGTACCTGGAAAGGAGGAAAACACAATGGCCCCTTTCCACTGCAAGAACAATTTCTCCTTGTTAGCTCACTCACCCCAAGTCACCAAAGCTGAGACTTGAACTTGGATCTCCCATGTGATAAGCAGGAACACTGCCATGCAGCCACCAGTGCTGGTATTGCTTTAAGTTGCTAGGGGTCTTGACCTTCCTGGAGCCCCGGCTTCACATCAAGCTGCCTGGTCTCTGACTGGAGGAGCTGGAAGCTGAGCTGGGAACCCCTCAGGTCACTGCTCAGATCCTTGCTGAAGCGGGAAGCCTCTCCTGCTGGCCACAGCCTCTCATAGGGGATCCTGGAGCCCAGTAAGAAGCCTCTCCTGCCAGCCACACACTGTGCTGCTGAGAGCCCAACTGCTGCCTGCAGGTCCTGCTCCTTCGTGCTCTTCTGGGGCAACTGCTTCCACCCCGCTGGCTCAGCTCTTTGAAGCTCCTGCCTCATGATCCCTCACTGGTCTCCCCCTGAGTCAGCTGTGCTGCCCCTTTTATCCCCCTCCAGGTGACCCAAGGGGCCAATCGGGGGACATGAGGGGTGAATCTTTGGGGCCTGATTGGTGAGGAAAGGGAATCCCAAGTCCTCCAATCATCTTTTGCCCTTTCAAAACCCCTGGGCTAGGTCACTGCCAGCTAGCCCCTCACAAGCATCTTTAGTGTTTGTATGTTTTGGAAGTCCCTGGCTCTTCCCCTTTTAATCTGCTGGTTTGTGGCTATAGCCACTCTTGGCTGTGTCTAGACACCCAAGCTATTGAAATAATTCTCTTTAAATAACCATCAGTTTTTGGGGGGTTTTGTTTGCTTTTTTGGTTGTTGGGTTTTTTGGGGGTTGTTTTGGTTTGTTTGTTTGTTTGTTTGTTTGGGGGGGTCCTTTCTGATGTTCAACTCTAAAACTCTGATGATTTTCACAGTTGGCAGCACATTCTGCTTCCTTCCGTTTTCCAGGGAACATCCTCATACTCGGGGAGGTGGCTGAGATGAAGGCACTCTTAGGAATGGCAGTGCCTCTGCTATAACTTCTGTGCTACAGGCATCTCAAGCTCCCCCTCTGCTCTGCAGCTTGCACAAAATCTCAGGCTGCATGCTTCCTGCAGCACCCCCAAGCGTGAGATTCTCTAGCATGGGGCTAGCTGTTGCAGATACTGTCAACTTGTTTCACTTTCGCTGTGTGGTTGTGGTGTTGCTGCAGGAATTACAATAAACACCACCCTGGGTGATAGTCTTGAGCAGAAATTTGATGTGTCTTGAGGCATCGAGTGAGGCTGCAGTTGTCTGGGCTCATTTTCCAGAGTGGCTGTGATTCAAGTAGCTCCTGTAACTACGGGCAGCAAATTGTACAGGTGAGTGCACGGGGCAGGGTAGGACATGTCCACTGGGCACATCACTAAAGTGGGCTAGGAGGTAGAGTAGAATAAATGCTGGTGGAGGGGCTCAGACTCAAGTGCCCGTTGTCTGTGTTTGAGGGTGGAGGCAGCTGTGTTCTGGGTTCTCGACCCATGGACTAGAAGAAACCACGAAGGGTATTGGACCCCCTTTCCTTATTAGCTCTGAGCAAGTGGAGATAGGGTTTGCGGGTGGCTTGTGCATACACTCTCTATGCAGGAAGTGACTGTGTGAATCCCTGAGCTTTAGCAGCTCTGCTGATAAAAGTATGGCAACTCCAGCAGCAGTTTACCAATCCCTCTGCCCCCAGCACCACAGCTGCCATGGCTGCTGGACTTCTGCCTGAATGGAGCTGAGCCATGAGAGGAAGAGATTTCACACAGAAACCTCTCAAAGCCAGAGACGATTATGTGGCAGCAGAGATCAAGCTTTTTTATTTGAGGCAGTTCAGCTGGAGAGTGAGCGTCCACGGGAAGCTCTCACCTGCAGCCTGGCCAACAATGTGGGACCTTCCTCAGTGACATGGCTCCCCTGCGCTAACCGGCTGGCAGTCACAGTCATAGGTTGCTGTGTGCAGCCACCAGTAGCATATCTGGGGAACAGGGAGTGAGCAGGGCACCAACCAGCTGCTCCATGAAGTCTGCTCAAGGCCTTGCCATTGCTAATCTAATGAGGCCAGCCCTGGGGTACTGTTGTGATGGGCACCAGCACAGAACTCTCAGATAGATGTAGTACAGCTGTTCAGGGCCAGAGCTGCAAGGTGTGTGCTATTCTATCTTAAAGGAGGGAAAAAAGGGGGTGCGGGGGGTTAAGTTGCTGGCTGCAGACACAGGAGCCCTTGATTCAAGTCCCTGTTCTGCCACTGACTCCGTATATGAACCTGGGCAAGTCACTTAGCCTTTCTCTACCTCCAGTTCTCATCTGAACAATTACAAAAGCCTTGCCCTCTGTGCAGGGGTGCTAGGGCAGTGAATGCACTAAAAATTGAAAGGGGCTCTGACACCGCCTCCCCCTATCTGATGGAAGCAAAGCCTTAGAAAAAGTCTTATTTTTTTTCTTAATTTTCTGAATAAAAACCTCCATGGGCTGCTCTGTGTGGATCAGAAGCATGGTCTGTATTTTATTCCCTCTGTACATAGGCAACTGGTAGTGGGGACACGGGGGGTGAGGGCATGTGCCCCCCCGATAGGGCTGTCCCCACTGCTGGTGCCGCTGGCAGCTTCTGCAAGTGCTCACCAGCCCCGTCCCCGCCACCGATGCCAGCTTCTGCAGCTGCCTTCCCAGACTCAGGAGGCACCAGCTGCCCACGCCTCTGTAGCTGGTGTTGAGATTACACATGGGGTCTGTCTTAGAATGAACTACTGGGTTTAGAAGATTCTTTGCACTTGAACAAAGGACGTACTTACGATTGTTCTCACTCTTGTAAAGCTTTATTTAAGGATACTCGGAGAGGCAGGTAATAAGACAGAGCAGAGAGGATGATCACTTTACATTGGCTCTAGGCAGTAGCTGCTACTCCGCGTAGTTTTTTTGGTTTGGGAGTGTTTTGATCTCGGGGATGCGATAGCCTGTGCTGGGTTCTGCGCAACTCAGGATTCTCGCCAGAGTTTGAGGAACTCCTGTAATTTAAGAATATACAGCTTATATAGTCTGGAGTAAATAATGTTATCTCGAACTAGGGATTTGGTTATCGCAAGCTAAGAATTTGGGGATGAGTCGTGATCTAACACACTTGGTGTTTACCACATTCTGCTGTATTATAACATTTTACTATCTAGGTTCATGGTTTGGTCACTCTTACAAAGCAAAAAGCTACATGCTATAATACCGGCCTACTATGGAGTCAGCATACAAAACTCTTGCTATGAGCATTAAGCAAAGCCCTTACTATTACAGGGCTTTTCCAGGAACTCCTCAATCAGGTTGGGCCAGACTGCTGCCTCCCTGTGGAGCTCTGAGGGTAGGTTTGTGCAGATCAGGCACAAACCCAGTGTTTGGAGCACTTGGGGACTATGATGTCATTCATTCCTCATTGATTTGTTCCCCAGTAAAGTTCCTCTTCTGTAAGAGAGGAACTTACAGAGGAACTTTCTCTGGTATAGAGAAAATACAAGCAACTTTAGGCCAACTCCCCACCTTGCCCTTGGTGCACACTTAGGGGAAATGACTGTGGCTGGCATGGGCCTGTGTCTTGGGAATCCCCAGTTACCAGGCCAGTTCCTTAGGGCTCTTGGCAGCCAACATAATTTAGATCAGCCTTAGGGCTGCTCTGAGTTGTGACTTGGGTCTGGACTAGTGCTTAGCCCCAGAATCAGGGTGCTGCAAAGCTACCTTTGCTAGGTACCTTTTGATTTCCACTACTGCACAAAGAACTCTGTACTGTCCTTCACTCATTGCAGTAATAGAAGGTTACTTGACTTGTAAAGAGCTCCTCTAGGAGGGGCTTTACTCTCTGGTTAAAGCTTCACAGCCAGATTCTTAAAGGCTGCACTTTGCATTTCAAGGGCCAAATTCTTCTCCCTTGTGAGGAAAATGGATACCACCTCATAGAATCTACTTAGGGCAAAAATCCTGGTCTTGGGGAGAAGCCTGAATAAGACCACTTTGTCCAGGGGACCTGTGAATGGTCTGAGTACAATACATCTGGGAGGTGCAGTCTGTCCATTCAGTCCAGGGCATAATAAAAGCCGCCTGCTTTCATACCCAACCCTATGCAGGGACTGGAGCCATGGAGGTGCTCTTTGTAAAGTCTGATTGAAAGTGCCTCTGTTGCTTCCTCCTGTCCACTTGCATGAACTCTGTCCGCTGGAAAGAGCCATTGCAGAGCCATGACTTGGCACCCAGGCAAAACCACACCATAGGTGGCTGCTGTATCCCAGCACTGTAGGAAGATCTGTAGTTTGTAAAATGCCCTGGGTCCTTCAGTGAACACTGGATGTGCAAGGCTGCCTTGTGCCTATCACTTTGCCTGTCCACCACATACTTTAGCAATTGCTATAAAACAAGGCTGTGACTCATAGAGCATGTGTACACGTGCAGTTAATGCTATTTGGGTTTATGGTGCAGTAATTTACTACTACAAAGTAAACCAGCCCTGGGCAGGCATATACACATGCCTGATCAGAGGCCCAAGGAGCACAGGGAAGACAACAAACTATACAGAATCAGTCCTGAACAGGTGAGGGATGTCCTGCAGCACTTGGATGTCATCAAGTCTGCGAGGCCTGACAACCTGCACCCGAGTCCTGAAAGAACTGACTGAGCTAATAGCAGCACCACTGGCCAAGTTGTTTGAAGAGTTGTGGAACTTGGGAGTGGTCCCAGATGACTGGAAGAGGGCCAATGTGGTGCCCATTTTCAAGAAAGGAAAGAGAGATGACCCTGCAAACTACAGGCTGGTCAGTCTGACCTTGGTCGTAGGTAAAATTTTTGAAAAACTTATTTAGGAGGCCATCATTTGCAAGCTGGAAACAAACGGGGTGTTAAGAACCAATCAGCACAGCTTTGTTGAGGGTAGATTGTGCTTGACAAAGATTGTGTCCTTCTATGACCATGTAACTAGCCATCTGGACGAGGGACACATGGTGGATGTGATCTACTTGGACTTCAGTAAAGCCTTTGATTCGGTTTCCCATGGGATTCTCTCAAACAAACTCAAGGGTGCTAGACTTAACTAGTCCTCAGAGAGGTGGGTGGACTGTTGGCTTAGAGGCTGCTCCCAGTGGGTAGTAGTTGATGGGCTGGCCTCATACTGGAAGGCCATCTCCAGTGGTGTCTCCCAGGGATCTGTGCTTGGACCCATGCCCTTTAATATATTCATCAATGATCTGGATGAGGGGGTGGAAAGGTCAATTATTAAGTTTGCAGATGACACCAAACTGTGGGGAAACACGGGAACACTGGAGAAAGGGGCCAGGATCCAGGAAGACCTCAACAGGTTGGACTCTTGGGCGAAGCAGAATCAGAAGAGATTTAACACGGATAAATACAAAGCCCTTCACTTGGGTAGGAAGAAACCTCACCATAACTACATGATGGGTGGTGGCCCACTGGCTGGCACAGAATCTGAGCGAGACCTGGGAGTTACAATCGACCAGAAGATAAGCCAGCAGTGCAATGAAGTCTCTAGGAAAGCAAATAGAGCTCTGGCGTGCATTAACCGATGTGTGTCCAGTAGATCCAGGAAAGTGCTCCTTCCTCTGTATTTGGCACTGGTGAGGTCTCAGTTGGAGTACTGTGTGTACTGGGCACTGCACTTCAAGAGGGAAATGAATAAGATCGAGAGAGTAGAAAGAAGGGCCATCCATATGGTCAAAGGCCTGGAGGATAAGCCCTACAAGAAGAGACAGGGAATTGGACCTGTTCAGCCTGAGTAAGAGAAGTCTGAGAGGTGACCTGATGGCTGCCTACAAGTCCATCAAGGGAGAACACAAAGATCTGGGCAAGCAACTCTTCAGGAGGACACCTCAAGGGAGGACATGGACAAACAGACATAAGCTTATAGAGGGCAAACTCAGGCTAGGCATAAGGAAGAACTTTTTTCTCCATAAGGGTCGCTAGAACCTGGAACATACTCCCACCAGAGGTGGTGCAGTCACCATCATTGGAGGTGTTCAAGAGACTGGACAGGCACCTTGCTGAGCTTGTCTAAGCCCAATAACTTCCTGCCCACAGCAGGGGACCGGGCTTGATGATCCTACGAGTCCCTTCCGGTTCTACAATTGTATGATTCTATGCAGCCAGCAGTTAGGAGCAGATTCGCTGCTCCTGCTCTGCCCCCCTGCAGCAGCAAGAGGGAGCTGGAGGCTCCGGCCACAGCTGCCTGCAGCCAGGGGCCCTTTTTAAAAGGCAACCCCATGCGGTGCTCCCTGGTCACCTGTGTTTCTGGCTCAGAGTGGTCTGTAGCACCTTGGCACAGTCCTCTCCAATGCTGCCTGCAGAGCCTGTGCCCAGCATGCAATGGCTGCTCCACCCCCAGGCCCTGGCAGTGATGACCTGCGCCCTGGGCTTCTCTTTGCTGCCCTGCTTGCTGTGCTTCACTGCCGTGGCAACCACCGCGTGGCCCTGGTCAGCCTCAGCTCTGCCTGCCCCCCTGTGCTGCACAGCCAGGTGGCCAGACTCACCATGGCATTTGAGGCTCCCTGCCACCATGCTGCTGCCACCCAGTCCCTGGGCTGCCACCTGGACCCTGGCAGGTACCTCGATGATGCCCATGTGGATACCACCATGGGTGCCAAACTGGGGCTCCAGCTCTGCTGCCTGTGGGCCCACCTGGCCCACCAGGACTGGTGGCTGCACATCATCCAGACCACCTGGGATGACTAGCACTGACTGGACTCAGTCCAAATGACGCAGGGCACCTTCCAGGAGCTCCTTGAGCAGCTCCACCCACACCTGGAGTGGCAGGTCACCACCATGCAGCTGCCCCTCCCCATAGAGACCCTACTGTCTATCACCCTGCTCAAGCTGGCCACATTCGGCAGCCTGCACTACACTGGTCACTTCTTTGTCATGGGCAAAGTCACCACTGGGGATGTTATCCTGGAGGTCTGTGGCACCCTCCAGGTAATGCTGGGGCACATTGTGCTCCATGTGCATGACCCCCTGGCAGTGTTGGTGGGGTTCTACACCCTGGGCTTCCCCCCATGCATCGGGGCCCTGGATGGGACCCACATCCCCATCATCTGCCCACTCTGCAGCGACCACCCCTACTACAGCTGGTGGGGCTTTCACTTCGTCATGCTGCAGGCCATTGTCACCAATGTGAGCGCCGGCTGGGTGCATCTTCTGTAACTCCACCCTGCGAGCCCTGGTGGAGAGCGGGCATTTCACACCAGGTGTGCCAGACCTCCAGCTGGATGAGGTGACGGTCCTGCCTCTCCTCATCAAAACCTACCTACCTCCTCCTCCCATGGCTCATGCAGCCCTGCGCTGGCCAGCTAGACCCCTGCTAGACTCTTCAACGGGTGCCTGGGCCAGACCTGTGCACTGGTGAAGTGTGCCTTTGGGCGCCTGAAGGGATGCTGGTACACCCTCACTGCTCGTCGCAAGGTCATGGAGGCCAACATCCCTTGGGTTATTGTTGCAGCCTGCGTGCTGCATAACATCTGCGAGGCTCAGAGTGAGCTCTTCTGTGAGGCCTGGGCAGAGGAGACAGTGGGCAGAGGATGCCTGGCAGCAGGAGCACCAGCTGTGGCAGCAGTGATGGCACTCCCCCCACCCCCCCACCCCCTGCTCCCCTGAAGCCCCAGGTCTACCTGGGAAGGGGGCCAGAGCACCATATGCAAGAGGCACTGGCAGACCACCTGCTTCCGCAACCCTTCTGTAGGCCATCTGGCCACTGCGCACCCCCAGCATCATACTCACTGTGGACAGGTTTCTACAAAGCACTTTATTTTCTTCTACAAACAGTTCCCTCCCACCCTCCCTCCTGAACTACATAGCGCCTCCCACCCTCCCAAACACCAGACCCCACTACCAACCACCAATAAAGCACCCTCTTCCCCATGCAAACTATGTACACTGTGTTCTGTGTGTGCTCCCAGGATAGGGGGGCAGTGGGTGAAGGCACTTATAGGCTGGATCCTGGGGACAGGCACCCAGCACCCTGGGCTCTGGCTGCACTACCACTGGTACACATGCCTCGGTGAGGCTGGCAGGCAGGGGGCAAGCATGCCCCTGGTGAGAGTGCTCCGAGTGTGCTGTGACGAGCTGTTTGCATGCACCAAAGGGTGCCTGACCCACTACTCCCTGCTGATGATGATCACCATGCTGCCCCAGGCACACCTGAGAACCTGGCATGGGACCCTGATGGTCAATGGTGTGGCAAGCAAGCCCTTGCTTCCCTGCAACACACGCTGTTATCTGGAGGGATATTTGTGCCTACACTACATGTCCCTGCCCCCCACAGCCAAGGACATCACCGCCGGCATTGATGTTTTTCTCTGCATCTGAGAGGCCCATGGCTAGCTTGCTGAGGGAGCACTGGCTGCTCAGTAAAGTTTTGCACTGCCTCCCGGCTCCCTGTGTGTTGTGGGGGGGAAGGGCTCTCCTCCCACTGCAGAGCTTCCTGGAAGGGCATGGCAGGCATCCCCAGTAGCCCAAGTGTGTCCCCCTGGCAGTGACAATGTGAAGCTCCCACTAGCATCCTGGGGTGCAGGGGTGTGGTGCCTGCCCGGCTGGGCAGTGGTCCCTTCTGGGGAGGAGCTGGAGCTTGTCAGACTGAGTGGTGCTATCCTCAGGCTGTCCTCCTAGGTGGGGCAGTGCACCTAGAGCTGGCATGGAGAGTGCGGGCCCAGGCTGCCAAAGCTGCTGGACAAGGTGGGGGGAGTCATGGGGGGAACACACTGGGATGTGTCCCTGATGCCACAAGGGGTCCTCCCCAACAGAAGATTCGTCACCGCTGTCAGGCCATGGCGGAGACTCTGACAGGCCTCCTGTCTGTGCTGGAGAATACAGTGCAGCTGTGCCCAAGGTCCTGGGGTGTAAGGATGTGGTCCAGCTGCTGCATAAAGGGCCTGGTCCTGTGGGCAGCCCATGACCAGTGGTTGTAGTTGGTGACATGGACCCACTGCGCCCACAGGGCCTTGAACTTTATGCGGCACTGTCGCACCAACTGGTCATGCCCATGCTTTTGCATGTGGTCTGCCAGGGCCTCGTAGGTGTGGGTGTTGGAATGCCTGCTCCAGACAAACAGGCTGTGGACCTTGGCATCGCCCCACAGTGCCACAAGATCTGCGGTCTTGTCCTGGGACCAGTTGGGCCCCTGGGATGTGGTGTGTGTCATCAGGAATGATGCCAATGTGGCTCCCTTGATGGGCCTCAGGGGCTGCGGCTGAGAGTCCAGGTGCTTCCAGGCCTTGGCAGGTGTCTGCAGCACAAGGGCACAGCAGACACGTGTGGGGCTGGCCCAGGGGCCAGCACCAGGGTCTGTGTAAGCTGCTGCAGCCAGCACGGTGCCAGTGCCACAGGACCCAGTGGCCAGAGGCAGGCAGCAGGCCCTGGGGTCACTGCAGAGTTTTAAAGGCCAGGTTGGGGCAAGCAAAAAGCCGCCTTAGCCCCGAGGCTGGAGAAGCACTGAGCCCCATGGCCCTGGGGCTAGCCTTAGGGTGGGCCCCTGATGGTGAGGCTGACTGGGAGCAAATTTGCTGCCAATTAACATTTACACATGTGCTACTGCACAGTAATTATTGTACAGATAATTTGCTACCTGCATTTTTAGGTAGTAAGCTAACTGCACAGTAGACTAATTTACTTCACAGTAAGTGCCTGCAAGCGTAGATGATGACACTTTACTGTACAGTAAATTAGTCTACTGTACAGTAAAGCATCTTGTGTAGATGCGCCCATAGAGTCATAGAGAAGTAGGACTGGAAGGTGCCTTCAAAGGTCATCTTGTACAACTTCTTGCCTAAGGCAGGATCATCCCTATCCAAACCATCCCCTACAATCATAATCTAAACTCTACCTAAGACTACCATCAACCCTGACACAACATAGACCTAGTGGAGAATAGATTCAGGTTAGACATTAGGAAGAAATTTTTCACAGTAAGAGTGGCCAGAATCTGGAATGGGCTGCCAAGAGAGGTGGTACTATCATCTAACTTGGAGGTCTTCAAGAGGAGGCTAGATAGGCACCTGGCTGGGATCGTCTGACCTTGGTCCCTTTCCTGCCTGGGGCAGGGAGTCAGACACGATGATCCTTCTGAGTCCCTTCTGACTACAATCTATAAATCTATGAATCTATAAACACCCTGACCTGTTACAGGTAAAGCAAGGAAACCACAGCAGCCCAAGTCCTGCTTCTACATAATTTTGTCACTATATGTGGAAGAAGTCCTGTGTAGAGGGCCACACTCCTGCTACAGAGGATGTCAAAAACCCCTACAGTTCATACCAATCTGATCATGGGATAAAATTCCTTCCTGACCCCAAATATGGCAGTTGGTCTGACCCTGAGTTGAGGGGCAAGACCTTCTAGCCAGGAACCTCAAGCTTTACTCCTACCAGGAGAATTAGCACACCCCAGTTGAAGTCCCCAGCCTTAGCTGGAGCCAACACACAATGCCACTGAGGAAGCTTAAAAACACCCTGACACATATTGCATAAAAAGAGGGAGCAGGAGCAACCAGCAAAGCTCAAAAGCATGGCAAATAACCATAGTAGAACATAGACATAGCTACGCCTAGATCATTCCTGACCAATGGCTGTCCAGCCTCTTCTTCTTGAACATCTTCAGTGATGGAGTGTCCACAACTTCCCTACACAATCTATTCCACCGACTCACTATTCTCACAGTGAAAAAGTTTTTTTCTGGATATCCAAACTACTTTGCCGCAACTGCAAGCCAATGGTCCATGTCCTCCTCTCTGCAGCAAGAGAAATGGTGCTTTCCTTCTTTATGGCAGCCTTTCAGGTATTTGAAGATTGCTATTATGTCCCCTTTTAAGTGTCTTTTCCATAAGTTAACCATGCCTAGCTCCTTCAGCCTCTCCTCATATGACTTGCCTTCCAAGCCCTTGATCATCTTTGTCGCCCACCTCTGGACCTTTTCTAACTTCTCCCCTTCCTTTTTAAGATACAGAGCCCACAGTTGCACACAGTACTCCAGATGAGGCCTAACAAGTGCTGAGTAGGAAGGCACTATCATCTCCTGTGTTTGGCACCTAAAGCTTCTATTGATGCATCCCAAAACTTCATTTGCCTTTTGTGCAGTTGCATCACACTGCAGGTTCATAATGAGTCTGTGGTCTACCAAGGCACCAAAGTCCTTTTCCATAGAGCTGCCATACAGCCAAGTGTTACCCATTTTGTATTTGTGTTTTTGATTATTCCTCCTAAGGTGTAGCACCTTGCATTTGTCTACATTGAACTTCATCCTGTCAGCTCTAGCCCAGTTTTTACGATCTGTTGAGATCCTTCTGAACTCCGCTTGCATCCTTCAACATTTTTGCAATTGTTTCCAATTTCACGTCATCCACAGACTTGCTCAGGAAGCTTTCTATGCCAGCATTCAAATTATTAATAAATGTTGAACAGTACTGAGCTCAGGACAGACCCCTGTGGGACTTCACTCAAAACCTTCTGCCATTTTGACATGGACTTGTTAATAATTACCCTTTGCTTGGGGCTATTGAGCCAGTTATCTATCCACATTGTACTAGTTGTCTCCAACCTCCATTTCTCCAATTTGTTTATAAGAAGGTTTTGTGGGACCTTGTCACAAGCCTTGCTGAAATCCAGATACACGATATTCACAGCATTCCCTTCATCAACCCAAGTAGCTACTCTGTCAGAGAAGGAAATTAGGTTTGTTTGACATCATTTGTTTTTCAAAAATCCATACTGGCTGCTTGGAATCACCCTTTCTTCCTCCAGATGCTTGCAAATGGCCTTCCTTAGGATATGCTCCAGTAACTTCCCAGGTACTGAGGTAAAGCTAACCAATCTGTAGTTCCCCGGGTCCTCCTCCTTGCCTTTTTTTAAAGAGGGGCATACCCTCCAGTCCTGTGGTACCTGGTCCATCTCCCATAACTTCATGGAGATCATTGCCAAGGGCTACAATTCTTTCAGGACCCTGGAATGAAGCTCATCCAGCCCTACTGACCTGAATTCATTTAGACCCAACAAAAACTCTCTGACCATCTCTTTTGTATCTCCTTCCTCAGCTTGCCCTCTTCCTTATCCAGATAATCCCTATTAGGTGCCTGGCAGTTTTAAATTTTTTGTGAAGACAGGCAAAGTGGCTGTTGAGTAGCTCCGCTTTCTTTGATATTTCTTGGGCTGCTTCTGTTAACGCCTCAGCAAGTTGTGGAATCTTTTTCACTGATGGCTCTCAAGAAAAGGATGGGTCAGATCTTCAACCCGTCTTGTCCAGTATCCTGTCACAGTGACAGTGAGTGGATGCTGAAAGGGAGAGTGAACTGGGTCTGACTACTGTTCTCTCTCACCTGCAGCCTCCAGTATATTTGCATTCATGCAGGGGGCTGGACTAGAAGTCCCCTGAGGTCCTTCCAGCTCTATGATTCTAAGATGTTTTTTTCTTTGCTACAGATGCCTCATGATGTGGACAGGCCCAATGGCCCAGCTCACCCCCTCATCTCAAAACCCCGGGGGAAATGGGCTCAGTACACAAACTACATTTGCATTGTTCTCTGTATGTTGATGCTGTATCTCAAGGAGGAGAGCCTTTATCAAGTTGCACAGTGCTTCACCTTCCACTTCATGGCCCTGCAGATTGGAGCACTGCTCAAAGGGGTCTGCTACTTCTCAGAAGAAATCCACCACGTCAGATCCAGGTGAGTGAGTTTACAGCCCTTCTCTCTTGAGAGACACTTGGGGCAATACTTCTAAATGATCCCTGAAATAAGTGAGCAAGTCCCAGCCATGCAGGCACATGCCCGGTTCATGGATTCATAGATTCATAGATTGTAAGAGGCTGGAAGGGACCTTGCAAGATCATCGGGTCCAGCACCCTGCACTAGGCAGGAAAGACACCTGGGGTCAGATTCTGCTCACTGACCAGGAGCCATCTGTCTGGAATGTGAGGAGACACGGGCTTTGTCAACAGCACTTCCCTGAAGTCACCACTGACTACACTTGGCCAGGCTGGGAGGCCTCTGCTTTGTACTTATTTTTCTTGAGCTGCTGCCTCCTAGCACTCAGGCACCTGAATTCCTCCCAGCCTAGTGAAGCTCAGTGCTGTCCTCTCTCTGTGTGATCTGACTCCTCTTCTCTCATCTCTTGGTGATTTGCCATTTCCCCTCCTCCCTACCTGTAAGCGTTTCTGACATCTCTCTACTCAGCCTCCTCCTTCTCTCTCTCCATCCTTCTCTTCTTTCCTCCCTTTCCTGGAGGGAGTAGCTGTGTGGCTCTTCCCCCAATACTCATGCAGGAAAGTGCATGAAAACTTAAGTCACAAGTCAAAGCTGTATCATCCATTCCTATAGTGACATCAGGGCACTGAAAGCTCCTTTGAGAGACTTGTCTTTCATTGTCCTGGCTGTAGTCAGCTCCCCGCCAATACATGTTCACCCCCAGGACCATCAGCTCTCAGAGAGTAATCCTTTACCCTGTTACTGCAAAAGAGCCATGCTCACCAGGTCAGCCTTGGCTGTGGTACCTCTCAGATCTCCCTTAAAGGGACACCCACCAATGCAAAGTACTGCACAGCAAAGGCTGTATTGCATGTGGCCATTAGCATTAGCTAATAGACCCTCAGTACTGGCAGAAATTACATCCCTGCCTGCTACACCACTTGGGATTACTCCACCAGATGTTGCCCACTCTTTAAGGGCCCAGGGCACCTCATTCTTTGGGCAGGGCAGCTCCATGCATTGGGCTGCCTCTGCCCACAGGCCTGCGGAACAGGACTTAATAGCATTGTTCTTTTCCCTACAGGTACTGTGGCAGTTACTGGAGGGCACTGAACGCTTGCCTGAATGTGGAGCGGCATGTGCCCCTGATGCTGATCTGTGGGTGCGCCTACCTGACCCTGCTCAGCCAGAATGGGCTCCAGCTTTGTCTCAGCCTGATGCTTGTATGCCTCTGCCAGCTCCTCAACACTGCTTTCAGGCTTCACGTAAGGGCAGGACAACCTAGTAACTCCTCCCCCACTCACCCCGGCAGCCCTTCTACTCCCTGCAGGAAGCCCAGCTGACACAGGCCTTGTCTGTGTATCCCACACTACCCTTGTGGGAAGATTAGTCCCTCTGTAGTTACTTACGGTGTAAATCTGCAGTAGCAGTTGTTATACCCTTTCTGCTAAGGAGCCTTGGTGCTTTGTCTTAGGCAGGAGAGGTCTGTGCTGTACTGGCCTGAAGTCCCAGGTTCAATGAAAACATATGATGCTGACCCATCCAGGGCCATCTTGTGCTATCTGTGCACAGCAAATGCACTGATTTTTATCTTGTCATTCTGGTCAATCAGTACATGTCACTGTGAGAGCTATTAACCCCAATTCAGCTTCAACTGTCCTTTTATAAGTAGAACTAGGAGCAGTAGGATGGAACAGAGCAAAATAAAATTTAAGCATGAACCCAGCATGGAGCACTGCGGGGATGGAGGGGGACCTGTGTTTGATTACAGCTTGTGCTACACATGCTTGTAGGGGATGTAAGAAATAACAAGCAATAATATCCTGAGTATCAATTACGGAAGGTGAGACTTCCATGGAAGAGCTATCCCTTAGTCCTTAACATCTGGAAAGGGTGAGGTGCTGCTTTGCACGGAGTAGTGCTGTATATAGGGACTGAGCTAGCTGTCCTGCTAAGTCACCCTCCTCCCTCATCCCTAGGCCAGGTCCTTGCTATATGGCTAATATTTGCCCTGTCTGCTCAGGCCACCATATTTCCAGATGAACTGCTTCAGGACTAACAACGCAGTAAAACACCTCTCGATAGTTCAGCTCATTAATATTTTATCTCATTGTCCCAATACTGCCATTCATCCCAGTGTGGGAACCAGCTACCTAATTTGTTCCAACCAGCTTTTAATGAGCACAATACCCCTTGGTTCCAGTACTGTCCTCAGGAACATTCAGAGCTCCCAGTGACATTAGAAGACTGGTGTTTTTAAACCTGCAAGTCAAGAAAATGCTTCTTCAGAGGTGTATATGTTTCTGCAGTCTCCAAAGGGTTAATTAATGGGAGTGCTGCAGGCTTACAGAAACACTGGTGTATACCCAGAGTATTTCTAATGGTTTTGGTGTGAAACCTTTGGATTTACATCACTGGAATGGAGAGAAGAGTATGGTCCAATATAAGAAATATAGATCCTAAAAAGGATGCATTGGTGAAAGAAAGATCTGAGCTGACTAAGGGATTTGAACACCCAATACACATTAAAAATGAATATGCCCTTAGAACACCTAATTCATATGCAGATGAATGGGCCCCTAGGTGTGTTTGAACATCTCAGCTTTAGCATCTAAAGCACAGCATTTGAAGTCAAGTTCTGCTTCCAGCTGTGCTGTTTAAGCTGTAGGCCTGAGCAGGGTATAAATTGGGGGTTATCACCAGCCATGGAAGTGTCACTAGTATATGTGATCAGAATTGGTCCAGCTGTGGGCCTAGGGGT
This sequence comes from Alligator mississippiensis, assembly GCF_030867095.1. Classification (NCBI taxonomy): domain Eukaryota; kingdom Metazoa; phylum Chordata; order Crocodylia; family Alligatoridae; genus Alligator; species Alligator mississippiensis. The sequence continues at coordinate 44,920,559 of NC_081832.1, forward strand.
AAACCACATCACTAGGTTGGTTCTCAGGTTCCTCATCTGTTAATGAGGCAGATGGTGCTGATTGAACTGCCTTGCCAATAGCTGAGTGCTAAGCAAAGTACTTTAAGACCTTCTGTCACAGGGTGTTGTAGAATGGCACTATAAGTAGGTTGTCCATAAGGAAATCTGGGACAACCAGGACACTGACCCCATTACCACCATGCTCTCATGAGTCAGTGCCCCTGAAAGGCACTCCACCACTCCAACTCCTGGTCAGACTGCACCCTACACCTGCATTTCTGGGGTGCCTATTATAATTCTTAACAGCCAGCTGGGGCTGCCTCTGAAATCCAGGACTGTCCCTCCTAAACCAGGACATGTGGTCACCCTGGAGGGGAAAGCACAGTTGCTTTGTTTGCAACTATATTTAGAGAGACAGGGCTATCTGGAAGCTGGTGGAGTGGGATGAAACCGTCCTTGACTTGTGAAGCTGTTTACTTAATGACATTTCTCCCTCCAATCCACAGAGACCCAGTACAGTGGAAATTTCTGAAATCTGTGAAAAGTACAACCACAATGTAGCCTATGGACTAGCCTGGTCCTATTATGTTGGCTATTTAAAAATAGTGCTGCCACGTAAGTAGTTTTTTCTGTTACCATCTAATCCAGGAATAAAATTGCTTTATAAAATAACTTTCTTTTTTATATAATAACAAGGAGCTGAGTAGCCAATCAGACAGCTTCTATCATCATTTCAGTCCCCTATTCTCAATGTCCTTCTTCCTCCAAGGCCTTAAAGATTCAATAGAAGAGTTCAACAGAACCAATAACAATTTGCTAAAATGGAAGGAGACCTGGAAATTGCACATCCTGATCCCACTCAGCTGTGAGATATATGATGACCTGCAAAAAGCTGATAGCAACATCCATTTCTGGAGGGATCTCCCAGAGCTGAGGCTGGACCAAGCTGGCACTAAGGGAAGAGTGTACAAGCAAAATGTCTATGAAGTTATAGATGAAGACAGAAAGGTACGTCTACCATAGGATGTTTCAAGTTGAAGATTCATAGGAGAAAGGGCACAAGCCAAAAGAGGCCTGAGACAGGAGGCTTAGTTAGGGGTCTAAACTCCTCCAAAGACTGGGAAAATTGCATCCAGGACTCTGATTTGGGCCCCCTCCAAAATTAAGAATTAAGCAAAGTATGGTAGCCATATTCCCAAGGGATGTGGGAGCAGCCTTTGAAGCTTTGGTTCAGAACAAAATCTTGTGGGTTGGGGGGGAAAGGGCCATGTGTGTCATCCTATAAAAATGCCATCTGGCCCTAAAGGTACTGAATCCAGCTGCACATGCTCTTGTACTGGTGGAAGTGGTTATTTCAGGCAAAAGCCCCCAGACATGCAGTGCAGCTGGGCCTACCTGTTTCAGAGCCCATCAGTGGCAGACTATTGATAGCCATCTCAAGTGCTTCAGCCTTGTCCCATGCATCTCGGGAGCTCTTGGGCCATGGTAGATCTCCCTTTTGCCTGCTTGTCCTTCCCTACTGCTCCCATGGAGAAGAGCATCGGTTTCCCACTTAGTCTGCCAACATAGGGTAGGCCCCTCCCTTCCATAAGAAAGAAGAGAGCAGTTGTGGAAGGCTTCTTGGAGGCACAAATGTGGCAGAGCCGGGGTGAAATGGGGAGTGAGTTGTGGTGTGATGCCCAAGGGGTGGGCATTCTTGGGAATGGCTGCCTGGTGAGCAGATCTCTAATAAGAGGCCCCATAGCCATTGCTTCAGGACTGAGGAACAGTCTTTGCTCTTCCCTCTTTCCCAACCCTCTAGCTGAATTACTGCATTGTGGAGTATGCCACCCCGCTAAAGACCCTCTTCACAATGTCTCATGACGAAAGTGCTGCTTTCAGCCGGGAAGATCGCCTGGAGCAAGCCAAGCTCTTCTACAGGACCCTGGAGGAGATCTTGCAGAACTCCAAGGAGTGTGCAGGCTCCTATCGGCTCATTGTGTATGAAGGTGAGCAGGAACTTAGTGCAGCTCCAGGAGCACACAGCAGGACTGAGTTACTGTCTCACTGATGCTCTCTAATTTTCTCTCCTCTGTAGTAGAGGAGCTAAAAAATGCTCATTGGTCTCTATGGCATGAAGCCTGTTTATATACCCTGCCCTGGCACGTACATGTGGATTTTAACATGAATGGTCTCCTGTGCTCTGGGTGTCCTTCCTCCACCATAAGCCCCTAGCAGGCATGGCCAGATCACTTAGGGGCAGATGATCTATATCTGCACATACTTCTTCAGGGGCAGGGGCTTGGGGGAGGTTCACCTGTCTTTGCACCACAAAGAGCTATAGGGCTGGGTATACTCTGAGGACACAGCTTGCCAGCTTCTAAAGTGCCTCTTATGTGCAGCAAGGTCCCTAATATTCCAGAGGGACTATTATAGGAGAGGTCCCAAGGGACCTCTATGAGACACACATCCCAATGGCATGGGGACTGAAACACAATTTTTTCCTTGGTGATGATCCCGGGGCTGAGGTTTGGCCTACTCCTATCTAGCCATTTTGGCTCTTAGACCTGTTTCTCCAGCATTTTTATTTTACTGGTGCCAGCCAAAAAGTGGCAATACTTTTCATTTCTCGCTGAATTTCCAGAAAAGATTGAGAGCTTTTTTTAAGTAAGGAAAAGTGCATAATTTATCATATTTGTCTACTTTTTCAAGACTGGGACAGGAAGGGGTAGTTATTTTTTTAAAAATTAGAATGGGTTTTTTCCCTACTTTCTTTAATGTCCTTCCTGTTTCCTGTCTTTCCAATGGAAGGAGGAGTTTAAAAAGTGGTTATTTTTACCATTAAAAAAGCCAGTTTTATTCTGATTTTTTTATTCCAACCTCATTTTAATAAATGAAAAACTTCCATTCACATAAGGTGTTTTTTTTGCCGAAATGATCTTGATTTGAAAAATACCAGTCAGAGGTACGTTGTTCCCTTCTTCCAGCAGAAAGGCAGGCAGGCCCTTGTGGGGAACTTTGGATATTATGCAGTGCTCCTGGATGGGTGACCAACATCAGGGATAAACCTGTATCCTCTGGGTCTTGATACATGAACCTTTCCTGGCAAAGAGGATAATATCCATGTATCATCCAGTACAGACTACTGTATCTCTAGCTGATGGGGGCAAGTAACACATTGGGTGTGACATACATGGGTAGCAAAAGTACCTCTCTGTGGAAAAATGCTGGAGAGTTTGGAGCAGAGATGGCTGAAAACATTTCTGCAGAATGTTAATAATGGAAAAATACTGTGTTGAAACTGAAACATAGTGGAATATGTTTCAGTTCTGGAGAAAATCCTCACCAGGAAATGGTATTCAAAATTTAACATTTCTTTTCAGAAAATACATTTAAAAATTAGTAATGAATTTTTTCAGAAGCAAAAATTGATTTGAAATTTTATTTTTTATTTTATATTTACATTTATATGTATATATTTGCTAGTAAAACACAAAATATTATTTTTTTATTTTTGTTTTATGAGTTAATATATGATAATTCTTGGTATATCAGTAGCTGTTGATCCATCGTTGTTCATCCTGTATTATAATATGATACATTAAAATTGTTGAACAACCCTGCTTTTATTTTATGCTGAAATAACTGAGCGACTAGTATTGATTGACACACCTAATTTTTTCTAGATCAAAATGTGTGTGGTGTAATGCAACAGTTTTGGTGCTTAGACCAAAGTGTCTCCTGTTTGTGGAATAATGAGTCTTTAACAATAAAGTCTTTAACAATAAAATAAAAGTTCAATCAGTCTTTAACAATAAAATAAAAGTTGATGATTTCAGCTATTTTATATCATAAATCATTAGCAGCAGTACAACAATTAACATGTAATAAAATAGTCAAAGCAATGTAAAATCAAGATTCCAAATGAATTCCCAACCTACATTTTTCCTTTTTCTTTTAGGAATTTCTGCTTTGTGAGAAATTTCAAAAGTTATTTGTCCTGAATAAAAAAGTATTGAAATATCAAATTTCCCACAAAGCAAATTCTGTGTTTCAACCAGTGAGAGCCACTGCTTCCTCACATCTCATGGGCTTCCGGCCCAACAAAGCTGATGGGGTTTGTTTTCCATTTTATTTTCCAGAGTCAGGAGCCAGTGAGGGCCATTTCCTGTCAAAGGAGATCCTAAGACACATTAGGCAACAGCACTGCGAAGAATACGCCATGTGCAACGGGAATCACCACAACCCACAGCCCACAGATGTCTTCTCTACGGAGCCTGACCTCCTGATCAGCGATTCTGAGCTGCCTAGGCCTCTCCGTAGTGATGCTTTCTGAAACGTGTACACGTGGAAGCCAGGTTTCTGTATTCTCTTTGGGATCTTGAAGTGAACAAGAGTACAGCACTGCGGCCTTCTTCCTTTTGCTATGTGCACTGTTTCCCATCATCACACACTTTCTGAAATCAGAGTTCTCTCAGGGTTACATCTTTACCACTATTATGGGTCAACCCTAAGCCATATATAAGCTGCCCCTTCTATTCCGTATCATGCCTTGCTGTGGTGGTATGTCAAGCACAACAGGACAGACAAAATAGTAGGCAGGCTTATTCCTAAGAGAGCTCAGCTTGAGGGACAGAAAGCTTCCTGACCCTGTGATGAAACTCATCTAGGAATCAGTCTGCTTACTACTTGTCTCTCCTGCTGTGCTTGGCTTCAATTCTAGGCAGTAGAGATGAGAGGTGTGGTGGAGAAGCACTGGAAGTCAACTACCGAACTCTATGAGATGGGTGCTGATGGCCTTATGTGCCAGTTTCCTCGGTACTGTCTGGGTGAATTCTGGGTGAATTCTGTATGGGAGGGGTGGGTGAGCTAGAGGGAAGCTTGACTATGAAACCTGGCCCTCAACGGGGCTTTTGGGGGTTGGGTGGCTGCTACCAAGGATCAACTTTACAGTGGTTAATATAGATAGTCATCATATTTAAGCAAGAGAGCAAGCTATAGAGCAGTCCTGAGTAGAAATTTAGATTTAGCCTGTTCTTCTACAGAAAGCTGAGCACCCCTTTTGTCTGATTTTGGGGAGGTGGGAAAATCAAACATGACTCTTATAAGCTACTTGCATGCTTAACATCTTATTATACCCTAATACTTTACCTATTGTTATACTGCCATACATGTATGGATCTTAAGCATCAGCTTTTTGTAATAAACTAACTTAACATTCTTAGCAGTTACTGCATTTTCCTGTACTTTCAGGCCTTAGTGCTATATTAAGAAGACTGGTACATATTGTGTTTTCTCACATGCAACATACCCCTGAATATAATAAATACCTTGTTTTTAAGAAGGAAAATGAAGAATAGCATTTTTTTCCAGTTATGGCTGCATGGAGCAGGGACAGGGCCTTATCTTTAGGTGACTCATCCTCCCTTTCCTGCTTAACTGAAGCTCAAACCCTAGCTGCTGCTGAAGACTGATCTCCATGGATGGATTCTGATTCTGAGCCAAAGAGTCTCCAAGGCTGTGAAACAGGAAGAGAGAGACCAGAAGTAGCTAGCAGACAGCAAAATTGCCCTGGAAAAGCTTAGCTTGATCAGTGGAACACCAAGACCATTAAAAAGGATAAATTATTAATACCTCTGGAGGGAAGAACAATGAACCATAAAGTCAATTCCTCAGCTTCCTGAATAGTAATGCCATAGCTGGTGCACTATGGAACAAGAATCAAAGCAGGATGGTTCTATCCCAGTTAGAAAATCAGCTTCCCTGCTTAAAACATGCACCCCAATTGTGGGGAAGCTCTTTTTTGGGGGAAAGCTGTTTGTTGTTTGTGAGAAAGTGGTATTTTGTATGTGATTTGATACTAGAATGGCGTCTCTTGTGATGACAGGAGATTGCCTTGCACTTGCTTCTCTTGGCAGTGTGGTATTTAAGGTGTGTTCTAGTATCTCTGTGTTTCTTGTTGGCCTGGGTTCCTTCTGTGTCACCTGCTGATCCAGTCAGAATTGCATGCTACATTGATAAGACAAAATGAGGGTAAAGAAATGCACAATGTATAGGTGTTTTTAGTGAAATGTATATTCATCCCATACTACAACATAAGAGCGAGGATTTACCTGTTCGTTGCATGTAGCTTACTTCCAAGTGTATGACTATTCTTGTGTCAGGGTATTTAAGCTGCAGTTTTGGACCCTCCCCAAGTGGGGAGAGGCAGGCAGAAAAGACATTGCACAAACAGCTGCACTGGGGTATGTGGAGCCCCAGCCCAGCTCGATGCCAGCAGCAGGTGCACACGTGCAATGAGCTGTGCTGGGGCTCAATGGATCCTGGAGCAGCCATTTGCAGCTTCCCAGCTGCCTGCCACAGCCAGCCTCAGACCCCAGTGCAGCTACCTGCAAACTCCCCACCTCCTGTTGCAAGCATCCCCTCCCTGGTTCTCCTCTTCCATTGCCAGGTGGGGTCCTAGGGCAAGCCAGGCTGGGCCTGTGAGGCCAGGGGCCTCTATTCCCTGCCCCTGGATCTAGGCACAGCAGCCTCTGTCACTGTCAAGCCTCTCACACAGGGGGGAAGGGGGATGGGAGCCCCCCCCTCCACTGCCTCATGGGCCCACCCCAGCTCCCCCTGAACCCACAGCAGGGGTAGTTGGATGGTGATCTGTGCAGCATGGAGCCTCTGTTCCCTCCCCTCCCTTCAGCCACTGCTGCCAGCTGACTGGGAGGGGCATGGCTGGGGAAAGGGATGGTTGGGCAGCCTCCTGGGAGGCTGCTGGAGTGCCCTCCTCTGCTGGCCTGGGCCAGTGCAGACAGGCTTAGAGCCCCCCTGACAAGCTGACTTTAACTCACGGTGCTTTGTGTAAAGTGACATGAGTTAGAGTGCGCCCCCCAACAAGCTGCCTAAACTTCTGTGCGCAGATTTAGTTTCTGATTTTGCAGACCTGCAGGACCATGCCTTGTTACAGTAATTTTGGGTGGCTCCTGGAGCTCTTAATCCCTGGGTTGTTCAAACATTTATGCCTTAAAGTGTGTTTAAACACTCTTTATGCAGCTCAAAGTTACACCACTCCAGGAAAGAATTATCTCTGTGTTAACCAGTTCCTGTTCCATTAAAGTGTGGCCATTCCCTGCAGATGTGCCACCCAAGTTGAAGTCTTTCATTATCCCAGGATCTCTCACCACCACTATCCTACCTCCCATGTCCCCTACCTTTAGAGCAGGGATAGAAGCCAGTCCTGGCTCACCAGCCTTCTAGTGGCAACTCACAGCTACATCTCCTAGTCCTACCCCTGCTCACCAGTGGCAAGTCACAGCTCTGCAGGTGAGGGGCAGTCAGAGGTCTAGACTAAGGGTGTAACTGCTCCAAACACCAGGTTAGTACTAACACTGATCAGCATTTGTTCAGCTCACAGCGTAAAGTGTAACAAGGCCTTTGACTCACTTCTGACACCACATGCAGTGAGCAGGCATCAAGAGAGAACCAGGACAGGACCTCATTCCTCCCTACTTGCTATTAGGGGTGCGTGAAGCAGGCCCTATTCAATTTGGATTAGGATTTGGCCTGAATCAAGGACAGTGATTTGATTTATTGATTTGGATTACTGTCCCTGATTCAATTTAGCTGAATCTGAATCTGACGATTCGATGCTGATTCCGAGAATCAGCGATTCGGGCAAAGACACAGCTTTAAACATTTTTTCTACATACCTCGAGGTACCAGCATGGCTTGTGAACGCTGCGATGCTGGGGTGGATGGAGTGTCCCACATTAGCGTGGGGGGGCCCACGTGCTCAGCAACAAACCTGGAAGTGGACCAAAAGTACTTTCGGTCCATTTCTGGGTCCGCTGGGGAGCATGCGGGGGGCCCCCCACATCCTCCGACCAGCTCAGTGATCAGCCGCGGGGGTCTCCAGGTGCCCCCCCCAGACCCAGGAAACACCAGTCACTGAGCCGGAGGGGTGTGGGGGGGCCCCCGGCGTATTCTCTGGTGGACCCAGAAGTGAACCAGAAGCACTTGTGGTCCACTTCTGGGTCTGCTGCCAAACATGCTGGGGAGCTCCTCGCACTCCTGTGGGACGCCCCATGTGCCCCAGCATCGCAGCACTCACGAGCCACCTGATACTTTGAGGTAGGTAGAAAAAACATTTAAAGCTGCATCTATGTCCAAAACACCAAATTTTTCTGAATTGATTAGGAAGGTTCCAATTCAATTCAGAGAGATTAAAGGATCCTCTGATTCAATTCAGATTCAGAGATTCGGCCACCAAATCAGGCCAAATCTCCGCCAAATTGAATCAGGGACCGAAGCTTCGCACAGCCCTACTTGCCATTCCCTCATATCAAACACTTCTTGGAAGTCCCGTTGTCTACATACCCTTCTACTGCAGTGTTCTTTATTGGGAAGGCTTTATCATAACCCCTGCACTCCTGGCATAAAGCGGGTGTATCTGTGGCCATCCCTACTGGCTGCATCTGCTCCCTGTTTTTACCTTGGGAGAGGCAGCTCCAAGTTAGTGAAGGATTCTTCTGCAAAGCTCTGGGGCATTTAGGCAAATCAGTATTTCTGCATCTCACCTGGAAGTGCCACTGTAAAACCCACCCCACCCGCTCACTCCCACTCCATGCATCCCAGCTCCCATCACTGAGGCATTACATCAGAGCTACCTTAGAATGGCTCTGAGCATGTGCCCCACACTGCTCTTGGCACACAGTTGGGCTGTAGCAGAAAGCCTCCTTTTCTTCTTGCCTGCATTTGCTCTCCCCTCTTTGGATATGTTTCTCTTTTTCTACCTTTTCTTCCTTCCTCTCTCTTTCACTTTAAGATAAGGAATTGTGTTTTAAAATTTGTATGTCTGCATTTTGTATCTCCCCTTGTAGTTTGGTATTTTTATATATTTGTGTGCCATGGCATTTGTAGCTTATATTTTATACTCCTCACCTTTCAACTTTCAATTGAATGTATTTAGTTTCATAAGTAAGTTATACATTGTAACAATGTTAACAAGGGCAGGATCAAACTGCCCTTCCCTGTATCAGGCTGGCCCCTGAAAGAGCTTGAATGTGTAACACTGTAGCAGCAGGCAGCAATTAACACCTGGAAAGCTGCAGATCAGCCAAGGGAAGAACTCAATAGAAGACAATGTAACAACCGGGAAATCTCTAAAAGTCACTGATCAAGGGCTAGAAGGGACCAACTTTTGGGCTGAATATCTCCAGATCGACCACTCCCAGAGCCCTATTCAAAATTCATCAACAGACTCCCAAACCTGCACATTCACGCGGACGACCCCTGGGGCTGACAGATGCCGTCCAGTAGCCACCGAGGGGGGGAAGTCCCACAAGGGTCAATGACCCCTGGATTGGGCAAACCTGAAAACTGGGGAGTCACCAAAGTCTGCAAAGGACAGATAAAAGGCAGTGAAAAGTGACCCTCAGTGGCAACCTCTCGATCTCCAACTCGACCAGACCTGTCCAGCCAGAAGGACCAGCCGGCGACCCCCTTCTGGAAGATAACACCATGCTGAAAGAAGCCTCAACGACAGACTCCAGCTCTTATAGGATAGGTAAACCTGACTCTGTAGCCTGCTACTGTGTGTGTGTATGTGTGTGCATGTGTGTGTGTGTGGGGACCGGCCCCAAGGTTTATGATTACAGTTTTTCAATCCGCCTAATAAACTAGAATTTTAAGGATCCCGAGTTGGACATTTGTAGCCAACAGGGCATGTTTATTGGCCTGCACTCAGGGCTGTTCAGAGGCAACTGCCCTGCCACACTTCTTGGATTTCACATATGTGTAGTGTGAGTGAGCGGGCAGAGCGTGCTGTGTGGCAGTGCTCCCAGGCACAGCACAGAGGTAGGGTAGATGTGCCTGTAGACACAGAGGAAAGGGGATAAGAGCAAGGCAGTCTTAGAGCTAGTTCAGCTGGGTGGTTAAAAAGCAGTTGTGGTTTTGCCATTAAACTGCTTTCCTATGCTCAGGAACAAGTTTAGCCCTGCAAGTTAAGGGTGAATGTCTGAACTGGGTGTAATAGCTGCACTAGTGTCTGCTCAAGGTTGAGACAGCCTGATCCTATGACACTGAGCCTAAGCAATGCAGAGCACTCTTAGTGCCCTGGCTTCTCTCTGTCACTAGGAAATGGAGTTGCAGCTTGGTATTCCCAGACTGTTTTTCCTGCCCATTCATCCTTTTCCCCAGCTTATCCTGCAGTGTCCATCTCTGTCAGCAATGAGCAGTGTGCCTGACTTCCCCTCTGCCAATGACTAGATGACTGGGAATGTTAGAAAGTCTCATCTTATAAATAAAGTGAATCAGATTTTTTAGATGTTTTCTTTCTCTTCTTCACTACCCCCACCTGATCCCTGATTCATTTCTCTGCACACTAAGAGCTTGCTTAGGAGGATCTCCCTTATAAAAACAATAAAATGGAAGGTGATCACCTGAAATAAATGGAGTTGCTGACTCTCAGCTGTCTGTGGTGCTTCCTGTGTTTGTTTTCCTGGGCCAGATCCAGGCATCCTTAATCAGGTTTGATTTATTCAGTGCACAAGCCAGGGAGGCTGCACTTCCTTTGCAGCACAGGATGGAAATACCTGGCTAGACGCTATGACTGGTGTCTGTATTGCTGCTGTCCAAGCTGTATGCACTCTGTACCTGAGCAAGACTGCTCATGGACGGTCAATGCAACATCCTGCAGCCACCCTGGTTGTGACAGTGATGCAACCCATGTGCAAAAGGACTTTCCATTGACTGGAGCAGGGCACAGAGCCAGGACATAGTGGGATAAGTGGAAGGGGCCCAGCCACAAAGCAAAATAAGCAATGCAGGTGTTCAGGGTTTCTAGTAATAAAACAGTGCCTGCTCCTGAACCAGAAGCAGTGTTGATACACATGAACATGCCTATTCATCCACCAACAGCACCACTTCTTCTAATTCAGGAGGTAGTGTATGCAGAGCAGGCCCTGAGCACGGCACTTGCACTGAGCACTGGGTTACTAACTTTGCAGAGAAGGGAGCATCCTGCTGCAGCAGGTGTACTGTCATAGGCAGAGATACCTGAGAAGGGTGCCAGGCTGCTGCGGGTGAGTGTTGCCCCTCACACAGGATGCAAAAATCAAATGATGCAACTCCACCTGGGCACTGAGAAATAAATCTATCTCTGAGGACTGTGGCTGCAGGGTGTGCTCCAGCAGGCCTGGAATAGTGTTCGAGCCTGTCCCCATCTCTGGGGCTTTGGGTATGGATGGCTGAGAGTGGTATATTCTGGCTCCTTCTATTGCTACCTGACTCCAGGGGAAACAAACCTCTCTGGAAATGTAGATTCACCTTTTGGGACAATAGCCTTCACTTTGATATAAAAAACAGCTGGGAGGTCACGTTTACATATTCCTGGATCCCACAGTATTTCCCTCCAGGGTCTCGCCACTGCTTGGAGACATTCCAATAGTAGAAATTGGCTCTTCATGCTGCAACCAAGTTGTGAAAAATCCTTTGTCTGGCCAAGAATTAAGTAGGTCTGTAATTATTTGATGTTTACCTAGAACCATCCCCAGCCACCATTTGCTGGACCATGCTACACAGCCACTGCACACATACCCCCAACTCCTCCTTCCTGGTAATGCACCTGGTGTCCCTGCCCCAGCACTGCCACTACAACTCTTGTCCAATAACTCCAAAACCACAGGCTCAAGAGAGAGTTTACAGCCTTTGGCCCCTCTTGGTTACCAGGGAGGTTGCAAAGAAGGGAGTGAAGTGGCATGGATCTCTGGTTCCCAGAGCCACCTTTTGGGAGGCTTTTCTAGACAGAAGGGTTTGTGTGCCATAGAGCACTGGAGTTGCCTTGCTACTGCTGCCAGTAGAGCAGGTTCTGCCTCCCGAAACATTTTTTATGCAAGTCTCCCCTACTTTTTTTGTTGTGCCAAGGAGTGAGTGGTGTGTCAACCCGATCCCATCGACTGGAATGAGGATTAATCAGCACTAAAAGCTACTGACCCATCATTGGCTTCCTGTGCTGCTGCTTTGGACATAGGTCTTTGTGCCTGATCCTGCCCCACACTATATTACTCCCTTCCCCCCTCCCCCTCCAGGTATTCAGTGTGTCTGACTAGGACAGTTCATTCAATCCCACTGAAGACCCCACAAGCCCTGCATCCCCAAGTCCTTCAGCTACACTCAGCACTTCTCTCAGAGAGGCCACATCCCCATTTCCAGCACAGAGTGAATGTCTCTGTATTGAGAGCCGGCCCTGACTTTCCTGAAGAGCTGTCACTCCTTTCCTGTTTTTCTGCTCTCAGATCAGTTTGCTCATGGCTAGTCATTTCTGTGTCTGCCTGAGAAGCACAGTCCTTCAACCTGAATGTTTATAACTGGTTTCTAGGTGGACGTAGTTGTGGGAAAGCCATAAACTGTACTGTCAATTCAACCCCATACCAAGGGAGACAATGTTCCTGCTCAGGCATGGGAAGGGCTGGGTTGGTTAGGTGGCAGACTTCCTGCTATCTTATTACCACTGGAGTGAATGGGTTTGCAGCTGCAGACCAAAGTCCACTCTCAGTACTGAATGCAGCCAGTGTAGACGGGGCAATGCCAGCTTTCCTAGGCTGCTGTGCTTCCGCCGCTACTTGTGCGGGTCCCATGCCAGGGCAGGAAAGGGAGTCTTATGTCCTTGGCCCACAGAGTCCTTAGTCGTTCTGCTGAAACACCAACAAAGAGAAAGGGCCAAGCAGTAGGAAGCATTTTAATACCTTCCAAAAGTGAGCCGACCCAATCCCCTCCCCCGCAACCTCATGATAGGCAGAGCACCAAGCTAGTGAAAATGGTGGTTTAGCATCTGAACGAAGGGGAGAGATAGGAGCAGGGAAACTTAGAGACCTCTGGAGGCTGCTCTGCCCCTGAAAGACACGTGTGAGAAAACAACGAGCACACAGTGTACATGAAAAAATCCTTAATGTGGAAAGTAATTTCAGGCTGGACAATGCACCTTTCAGCTTCTGCCAAGGAGCTGTTCCAAGGCCTGCTAGTCCTGTTTTTCAGCCAGCACGGGTCAGAGGCTGCATCCCTGATGATCAGCCACTCCCAGACAGAGCAGCACACAGCTCCAAGGTAAACAGCGGACAGAAGGAGGAACTGACTGAAACCCCGAGGCAGCCTGGAGTTGGCCACAGAGCCTGGGCTGGGAACTCAGCTGTTACCTAGGACACCAACCATTAGTGCCACCAACTGTTTAAAAGCCACTACTTGTGCACAGTCTTGTGGGGTGGGGGCTATGAGGGCTGCATATTTACTGCATCAAGAGTGTGATGACGGCAGCACCAAGCAATGCCATTGCCCCGTTAGATCAGCAGATGGAAATGAGCACTAAGCAGCAGCTAGATGGACTGCACACATGGGCACAGGATCAAGTACCTTCAGACGCCTGCCCAGCTCCTCCTCCCCCAGCAAGCTCAGGTGTGTGAGAGGTGGGTTTGGGTCTTGGCCTAGTTCCCTTTGCAGAGCACATCTGAAAGAGCCCCTGGGTGTTCCCAACACAGGTGTTAGCAGCCACACAAATTATTTATTTTTTAGGTGCTGTTAATCTTCTGAGTATGTCCCATTTTAGGACTTTACTGAGTGAGTCTGCCTAAGAGAGGAACATTGACGACCAGAAGATGCTTAAGTCACAGTGTTCAAATACTGGGGGGGTTCCTGGCAGAGCCCAAATTCTGAACACTGTTCTTTTTCAACATCCCCGTCATGCCCCTGGACAGGCCCACTGCCAGCCATTCACAGGTACGTGATTTCTATGACGCTGGGCTCTGCATTCCCACAGGGAAGGTGATGCTTACAGGAACACTGAAAGCTCAGCCCAGCACCATCAGTTCTACCCAAGTCTCTCCAGCAGTCCTGAGTAGAGGGCACATTGCTCTTCCTCTGGGAACCCAGCTTCTTCCAGTTGGTTAAGTGGACACCACTCTCCAGGTGTTGTGGCATGGGCTCATGGTGCAGTGTGATCTGTGTGGTCCGGAGCTGGGGGCCATAGTGCACCACCAGAATAATAAAGATGGCCACAAGGACAAAAATGGCCACAATGATTGAAATCATGGGCAGGGAGTCAGAATTCTTTGACGTACCCCTGATGACAGAGACAGGGGTGAATGCCACGAAGTCCTGGGGTTCATGCTGTCTCAGCTGGGTGCTTGGACTGGAGATGTTCATTGTTAATCAACAGGGAGGGAGAATGCTCACCTGTGGGAAGTAAAGCATATTGGACACTTGTATCAGGCAGAAAATGAATATTCATACCCAGTGTCTAGCAGCCAGGTACAGACCCTCAACTGGCTGCAGTAGGGAGTTAGAAGGATCAGAGACTTGAAGTGAATTAGAAGTGGGCCCCATGTGCAGTCACTATTTAATCCAAGGCTAAATTAATAGTACAGAGTTAAATGCAACATAGTTGTGAACACTGGAGGAGTTCAGGAAAGAAGTCAAGGGGGAAAAGGGAAAGTGAGGGCTTTAAGTACGTGATCAGTCCCAGTGAGGTTCAGGGGAAGCGAAGGGAACTGCTCATGTGCTGGCAGTTAAGCCTGTACTTAGGCACCCTGCTGAACTGGGACCATGCTGAGGACATGTGAGCTAATCTAAAGAATGAGGTGTCTGATAAACTTGCTCAGAGCAAGCACACTGCCAGAAAATCAACAGATCCACAGTGAACACAGCCTGCATCGGCGTTTGCCTTCACTGTGTGCTGGGGAAGGAATTCTAGAGCTCTTCTGAGCTGCGTGGGTTTTCTCTCCCCCAGCATCCCAATTTCTCTGGCACCTGTCCTCAGCCAGAGCTCTATGTTCTTGTCAGGTGTTGTAGGTTACAGGTGATCTAATCATTTACTCAGCACCTGTAGAACGAACTCCAAAATTCTTGACTCTCTGTCATCAAACCCACCCCCTCATAAACAAATTCCCCACCCCTATGGACCGGTGGCTGCCCCAATCTTTTCACACTACAACAAGGAGGGAGGAAAGGTGAAGAGGAAAGGCAGAATATCCTCCCACTCCAACGAGTGACATATAATACCTGTTAGCTTCCCAGTCTCCATAGGGTCCAGATTATCTCCGGTATAGAAACTCTGAGCCTCAGGGTAGTTGGAACCCAGTGGTAATATCTCCCAGCAGGTCACATGAGGACTGAGAATGCTTTATTGCAATTGGACTCACCCAAGAAACTGCCACATCACTTAGCAAACACTCTCAGCCAGAGGGATTTCCTTTAGGCAGAAAAAGAGGAAATACCAAGTCATCAGCCACATTTACATCAGAGATGAGTACTGCCCTATTACACACACCAAACAACTGCTGCAGCTACCTTCATATCACCAGCTTTTACCATAAGGACACTACTAGATCCATTATCTACAGCCAAGCTCTACATTACAACCCAATCTGCTGTAATTCCACTGACCAGGATGTACATCTTAAGGATCTGGAGCAGGGATTCCTATAATTACAATACAATCCCAAAACTGTAACCGTTCAGGTCAGCAAAGCCAGACCACTGTAACGTCAACCCTGGATCAAGGACAACAGAATCCCTCTGGTTGTCACTTATAGCCCCCAGCTTGAACACCTTAGACCAAGGGTGGGCAACTATTTGGGTTTGGAGGCCATGTAGGGAGATTTGGGGAGTTGTTCATAAATTCATAAATTGTTAGGGGCTGGAAGGGACCTTGTAGATCATCAGGTCCAGTCTTCCTTTACCAGGCAGGAAAAGACAACTGGGGTCAAGTGACCTCAGCAAGGGGACTATCCAGTCTTCTTTTGAAGATTTCCAGGGTAGGCAACTGCATCACCACTGGAAGGAGTTTATTCCACAGTCTGGACACCTTGACTGTGAAGGAGTTTTTCCTGGAATTGAGCTTGAAGTGGCCTTCCAGGAGTTTGTATCCATTGCTCCTGGTCTTCCCAAGGGGTGCCCTGGTGAACAGCTGTTCACCAAGGTCTTGATGTACTCTCCTGATGGAGCAGTAAGCTACAAGCCAGGTCAGCACCCTGCCACCCTTGCCCATGCAACAGCTCACCAAACCTCCCTATGTGGGACAGGGCTGTGGGCAGGGAGCTGGCATAGGTTTGGGAGGGGGGCAGCTTCAGCAGGGGCAGCTCAGCCAGGGCCCCCGCCATCACCAGCACTGCCTTTCTACCCTGAGGAGGGGCTGTGTCTGCTGCCCAACCTTAGTGTCAGCAACCCCGATGCAGAGGCAGTGGCAGCCAGGCAGAAGTGGCAGGGAGGAGCTGCAAGGCAGCCCTAGCATGGGTTCCAGATGGCCACAGTGAGAAAGCCCCAGCAGTTGCAAGGGGGAGGTGGGCACATCTGCCACCAGGTCCCGATTTTTCCTGGCACTCGGCAGCAGCAGCTTCTGCCTAGCTGCAGCTGCTCATTGTGGCTGTGGTAGGCAAGTCTGGAGTGGGTTCTGCAGGCACCCCAATCTCCTGCATAGGGTGAAGTGGACTGAGGCCAGGGCTAGAGCTGCAGCTCAGCCTGGGGCTTGGGCCCTGCTCTCACAGGTCCTGGCTGGTCTCTAGGTAGCTGGAGCCAGTGGTGGCTGCAGCAGCAGCAGCACCCAGAAGAAGCCGTCGCCACTGGGGATGCTGAGAAATTGTGTCCAGCTGTGGAGCCACCCCAGCCAGGCTGTGTTCCCGGGAGTGGCAGGATGCGCCATGGGCCAGATGGCACCTGGGCCAGGTGGGACCGAGGAACCTGCTGCAGGTCAGACAAAATCCTTAACCTGTAGGCTGGATCCAGCCTACAGGTTGTATTTTGCCCAACCCTGACTTAGACACATCATTAATGATCTCCAACCCCTCCTGGAAAAGGACGACTGCCTCAAGGTACCTACTGGGAATAAACCTGTCCTGGCCTATAGGCAGCATCTTCCCTTCTCCTCCCAGCCCCCCCAGCCTCAAAAACATCTCTCAAGTAACAGACTAACTCCCATTCTCACTGAGGCAGCAGACCTTGCAATTGATCCAAATGCCTGCCATGCCCCCACATTAATACAGATTGTATTATCACTGAACCAAATAGCAAAGAGTACAGCAGCCAACGTTCATTCACCTGGAACTCTACCAATGTCATCACCTGCTTACAGTGCCCCTCTGCTGTCTACTTGAGATAAACAAGGTGATCTCTACATGTAAAAATGAATGAAGACTGATCTGACATGAACTTTAGAAAGGCACAAAAGCCTGTGGCAGAAGACCTCAGCCTCTCGGGGCACTTCATCACTGACCTCAGGATTGCTGTTCTTGGGCAGAAAAAAAAGAATAATTAAAAACCAGTTAGAATGGAACAATAAATCATCCACAAACTGGACTGTTAACTATGGTTTGAACAGGGACTATGGCTTCTAATCTCATTAGCTGTCATGACCCCTTTGTTCCCAGGGGTTCTTTACTTATATGCCTCTCACAGCACTTGCCATCCCTCCTGCTTCCCTACCTACTGAATTCTAATCACTCTCTAATTTATCCTCTGCTTTATGCTGTCCTTTCACAGCATCTGTGAAAGTGAACTTGGGTTCATGAAAGCTTGTGCTCTCTCTCTTATTTACTTAGTTAATAAAGTCACATATCTACCATGCCTCCTCTCACACACATAATATCTAGGAAAAATGCCACATCAGTTCTCTCTCTCACCCATACACGCACATAGAGCTCAGTCACCCAATTTCTGTTCTTCTCTAGAAAAAAATCATTCTTCTACCACATTCTGCTTCCCACATTTTCCTTCCTTCCTTTAAATGTTATTGAGTGTTAGACTAATAAAGGCCCAGCATTTCCCACTCCCACTGCACATACTAGGATCTTTGCAGTCTGCCTAGTCAAGCTCCTGTGACTCACCTAAGACCCAATACAAAGCCCCCACAGGGTGAGCTGAACATAAGCATAAGGGATGCATACCTGACCTCTTTCTCTGACAGAATACTACCTGGGGAAGCATCTTAGATAAGTTGCTGCTGGCTGATTCTGCACCCTGGGTGGAGGCAGTGTAGGGTACAAAAGCAGTAGCCAAAGGCTTACAGCTGCTGGAACAGATGTCACCTTTTTTGCTGCTGACATGCATTGCGATTGGCCAGCAAAACACTGCTTGGTAGCAAAAAATAAGAGAGCAACTCTATCTGCAGCAGTGAATCAATGATTGCATACTGCTGCTGCTTCTCTGCTCTCCCTGTTGCTCTAGCTGGATCAGCTGTGGAGAAGGTGAAAAGTAGGTATGTGAGGGAGAGGGAGGAGCCAGATGGGAGACTAAGGTGCCCCTCTAGCTCCATGTTGGTGGCCCCTCCTTAGGTAGCAGCTGAGGCCTGTACCCTATTAGCCCATCTGTAGTTATGCTACTGTGCTGCAAGAAGCCATTTAGCACGGAGCCAAGTGCATTACTGTAGTTACTGCTGATTCCAGCTGTGCCCACAATGTGCCTGCCTCCAGAGACAATATCACCCCTTCCAGAAAGAGCCTGTACTCCAGATCCATATTTTTTTCCTGCAGTACAGTGTTAAAATGAACCTCACCCCACAATCTGTTTGCACACAGAAGAGCAGCAGCTTCCATGATCTAGCCAGGCTGTTGCTAGGTCCCAGTATAATGTTGTGACAGATTTATTCCACACAGGGCTTTGTTTTTAAATCCACATGCAAGTTCTAGAGCAGTGTTTCCCAAGTGGTGTGTCACAGCACAATGGTGTGCCATCAGAAATGAACAGGTGTGCTGCAGAATTTGGCATGGCAATGAGCTCATAAATATGGGGATGGCCAATGCCTTAACAGGTGTGCTGTGGAAAAAAATTGTTAATGTAAGTGTGCCTTGGGATGGAAAAGGTTGGGAAACACTGTTTTAGAGCAGCATTTCTCAACCTATGGGTTGTGCTTATCCCTGCTCAAAACCAGGCTGTGCTCATCCCTCCATTCCCTTCACCTGTTTCTGCAGATGCTCACACACCTGACCTCTACCATTAGCTGCTGCTCTAGAGCAGTCACTGTGCTTGGTCTTGCTCACACTGAAACTGAGGGGAGTTTTGCCTTCATTAGGGGACAGTAAGTCCCACTATGAAGGGATGCTGTGATGTCAGAAGTAACCAGGGCAGTTGCTGTGTCACATATAGGTATTTAATAGCTTGTTTTAGAATAACAAAAGCCTGGTAGCTAAATAGAGCCACAAAATCCTTAACTGTATGTATTAAAACCTCAGGTTCTTTTATTCCAAACAGTAGGATGCCTGCCCATCTAGCTAGCTCAGGCACTCAGCAGGCCTTTTTCTGTTGTATCTATGCACCTCGTAATGCCCATGAGGTACAGAAGTGCTGTCATCCCCACTCTGAGGAACTAAGGCATGGAGAATATAAAGCCCAGATCCTGAAAGGTATTTATACTCTTTACTCCCATTGACTTCAAGTGATTTGCCCAAGGTCAGGTGGGCAATCAGTGGCAGAACAGGACATTGAACCCAGGTCTCCTAGGTCACCAGCTCGGATCTGAACTACTGACATATCTCTCTCTCTTCACAGAAACCATGAGACATGATCCCAGTGACACCTGCCTCAGCCAGAGGGACTAGGCAGGGAGTGCAGGCACTTGCCACACAAAGGAGTGCTGTTCTATTGTTTTTTGAACTTGGCCTTGAGTTAGTAGTTTCACTAAACCCTGGACTGATCTTAACCAAGTGAGGGAGCACTTTACAAGAGGGATGGGGTGGATCAGCTGCAGCTTCCTCTTCATCTGGAAGCTCTTTCCTGAGCAGTCCAAGATTTGTATCCCCTCCCCACCTTCTTTAGCTGATAACAGCACAAAAGGTCTTACCTTGAGACTGGCTTTCCGAGAAGGGAGCTCAGGTGGATGCTGCCACATATACTGTAGGCATGAGGATGGAACTGGCAATGTCTGTCTCCCTCTCCAGCCTAAGATGCTTACTGAAGAGATTTGGCTGCGTTTTGGGCTGTTGTAACCAGGAATTTGCGCTCATTTCAGAATTAAGTAAAGCCTTAATCTAAATTAATCTCCAAGCATCACATCTGTGAGTAAAGGGCTATTCTGTGGACCCAGCTTCTTTCTCCACTTTCCTTCTGGCTGCATGTGTTTGCTTGTTTGTCTGGATATCTTTAAAACAGGCCATTGAAATGTAATGAGCTGGAAAGCCCTGATAGCTACACTGAGAGTCCTGTGGAGGCCACGTGTACAGAGCCACGCATTGGCTGAGGCCCTTGTCACTGCCACAGAAACCAGGCACCTGGCAGGTGACAACAGGATTGAGTGGCTGACACTGTTATTAGAGTGATGGTGCAATTGGAGGTGCCCCAGCATGGATGCTCCCAGGCATCTTAGGAAAAACAAAGCTGGAAACAAAGCGATGCTGAAGGCAGCGAGCCCAACTGATCATGAAGTAAACAAACAAGTTAGCCCCTTTCCCCCCACCTCAGAAATGCTCCTTTTGAGCCATTTAGTTTTTCATCATAACCTGCTCACAGCCCTCTCAAATAGCCCTGGAATCTAGCAGGGTGGTCCCCTCTCTTTGTACTCAGTGAGCAGTGTCCAGCATACCTCCCCAATCCTGAAGCTGTGCATGTCACAGACCCCAGTTCCAGAACTTATTTCGTTCTCAAAAGAGTAAAGTAACAGGGGCCCCTCCTGGCTACTGGAAGGGACAGAGAACAGCATTGCAGAAAGCAGGCAAGAGGGAATACAGCTTGCAGGAAAATGACCTGCAGGCTTTGAGCAGCTAATGAGGGGATGGAGAGCCCTTGCTGCTGACTGGGATAATAGGTAGCTTCTGGGCCATGGTTTCCAGTGAGCCAGGTTAGATGACTGCAAGGGGAAGAATGCAGGGCAACAGAGGCCCAGGCACAGGGCTAAGAGTTCAGGTTGGCCCTGATTCTGCTAGAGAAAGGAGCGCTGCTCAGCATCTTGGAAATAAGTGTTTTTCTGTTATAGCTGTTTGTCTCTGGAGTTCGTGCTTATATCAGGGACTTGGGTTGTAGCTACAGGGGTGGATGGAGGCCACAGAGAAGAGCTAGCAAGGCATTTTATATTGAGTGCTGTGGGCTGAGGGTCCAGCAATGTCTGTGGGGACTGAGGAGGTTCAGTGCTGGGGGAAGTGTGGGCTTAGAGCTTGGTGGGCCAAGGCTAGAGTGCCAGGCCAAGCTAGAACAAGAGTGCTTGGTGGGCTGAGGCTAAAGGGGCTGAGGCTGAGTGGGCTGATACCTAAGCAAGTGAATGGAATTAGTGTAAGACCTGTGAGACAGGGGTGTGGCTATGGGGAAGACTGGAGACCATGATTAGGGCTGTGATTGGTGCTTGCAAGGCATGGAGTATTTGGTTTGGGGGCCTGGGTAGGATTAACATACAACCAGGTTTTTCCAGACATGTCCTCTTTTTGGGTCTTCTGAACTTAGCCTTCCATGTTGATATTAATTATACATTAAGGTATGGCAAGCGAGCATAGTGTGGTGGTCTGAGGGATTAGAGTGAGCAAGACAGGGTTGGACTGGCCACTACAGCATGCCACAGCTGTCCTCCAGAGGTATACCCTATAACACATACCACTCTGACCCCTTTTGGTTGGGGAAATACATCTACTACGTGTGTTGTGTCTGGAATACAAAATGACGCAGTGCAACTTGCCTGAGTGTGAAAACAGATGAATGAAAGCTCAGATTTGTGCAAACTCCTCAGACATAAACTGTGTGATTGAAATCCCATCATTACATGGTCACCATTGCTAACTATTTTAGTATTCATTGTAGCAGCAGGAATACCCAGCTAACATTTTTATCCAAAAGTCAGCCTTACCGAATGCCAACATCTTCAGCAGTTTTCTGCTCAGCTTCTAAAGCCTTCTTGCTCCCCATTGAAAATTTCTAGTCTGTGCTTAGATGTTATTACTATCAAAATCTACTGCACAATGAAAATGTAGGGACACAAACAATTATTGGAAGCTTGAGTGGATCAAAACTGAGGTCCATGTCCATCACACCACTTCAGTAGGCTGGAAGACATCAAATACACTCAAAATGTAAACAGTTGAGCAAACAAACTACTTCCAAGTTTGGTCCAGCTTCCAGTTGGTGCATTTCCCACAACCTGGGGTTACCTGCTCAGCGCACTTATTAATTTTTTTTTCTCTTGGTTTCTAAACATGATGTAAATTCTGTATGCATTTATCACATGAACTTCAATAGCAAATAGGATTTGAGGCAAGTTAAATCAATGTTCTGCCATAAGTGTTGCAGTAGTTGTGCTTCTAAGTTTCAAATCTTATTTGCTTAGCTGTGTATGGGGGTTTGGCATTTACCATTTAGCTCACTGAATACTTCAGCATGACCAGCTTTAAAATGTAGCTAGGTACTACATCTCTCATTGAACTGGGCTCTTCCATGGGCATTGTTCTTGCAGTGATTTTCGACTCAATGGCTTCTTCAGTGCAAAAGGCAGCTGAATAACCCTGGCACCAGGAGCGTCTGCATTATTTTGGTAGAAGTCAAACTCATCAGGGGGGGCCAGCAAGAAATAGGGGATACAGTGTTTACCAGGTTGCCTGTTGGGGGAACTAGAAATAATAGCCACAAACTGGAAGAGAGAAAATTTAGATTGGACATCAGAAAAAAATTATTTATAGTGTGGGTTGCCAAAACATGAAATACGCTTCCAAGGGAGGTGGTGCTGTCCTCTTCCTTGGAGGTATTTAAAAGGAGATTGGATAGACACCTGGCTGGGGTCATCTGACCCCAGCACTCATTCGTGCCCAGGGCAGGGGGTCAGACTCAATAATCTAATAGGTCTCTTCCGATCCTAACATCTATGAAACTATAAAATAGGTTGTCTTCCAGACAATCCATCACCACTAGCTCTATACCTTTCACCTTCCTGCCCTTGTGTCCCACCTAGATACTAAATGGTGGGATGCCCTTGCAGAAGACAAGGGTCTCCAGTGGACCAGCCTGTATTCCACCTTAATTCCAGGAGCTACCAGGAATCCAGGTTGGTGGCTCCTGCCTGGAGCTATTCATGTGGGTGTGTACCTCACTTGCTTTAAAGATTCCCCAACATCTGTCCCTTTTGTAGTCAGAGGGAGACACTAGCATGTGCCTACCTCCTAAAGTTCTGGCTGAAGTTTCCCCCCCACTTCTTATTTTATGCACACCCAATATTTAACCCCAGCAAATCCCAGGACCTTCTGGGCTACCTCTTGGTGACAGCTAAACTGTCTACCTACCCGACCATCTACTAATTACCAGAATGTAATTGTTATGCAGTTAGTTGCCTCCCTTCCCCTACTGAGGGGGGTCTGTAGCTTCCAGGTGGGCCTAGACCTACTGCACCTACACAACAAATAGACCTGCCTCCAAGAATGGTCAGAGCTGTAGATTCTTCAGAGAAACATGCAACAATCGCAGACGTAGGCAGACATGGGATAATCTGCCCCCCACCAGGAAGGTCTTAATTTCCCTTGGCTGAAGACAGCAGGTATTAGCCAAACAAGTGGCACCAGAGTTATTGCACTGACCATATTATTCCTGGTTGGATTTAATCCTTTGTGTTTAGATTTCCCTGAAGCTGCTGCAGGGTTTCCAGAAAGCAGACCAGCAGCGTTATTGCAGCATTCATACTGACTTTACCTAATGCTGGGCAGTGATCTTGCTGCTAATATCTCATGCTTCCATCTTCCATGTATTTTACAGATATCAATTAGATATTAACAGCCCTGTTAGCAAGGAATCTACTGAGACAGACATACCCCAAAAGAGCCCTGACTCAGCAAAGAGCTCAACTTTAAGCCTGTGCTTATGGGCTTTTGCAGTCGATGAGACTTAAATGTGCTTTGACAAATAGGCGGATAGCTCCTTCCCTTCCATGCAGAGGGGTCCTTAACCCTATCCACACATGGGGTGCATACAGAAGTGACAATTTTTGCCCGATCTGGACACAGAAAATGGTCTATAGCCATGAACAAACACAAGTGCATGGCTGCAGACCACTTAAAATGAATGGCTGATTGGGCCATTGCATGAGGGTTCAGATGAAGATGTGTCAAAACATAGTGTCTTCTATAACTTGTGTCTGCACTGCCTCCCAGCCTTTGGGCTGTTTTCAGAATGGAAGGGAGGAAAGAGTCATAGATGTAGGGTCGGAAGGGACCTGAGTAGATCATCAAGTCCGACCCCCTGCCCTGGGCAGGAGTGGATACTGGGCTCATATGACCCCAGCTAGGTAATTATCAAGCCTCCTCTTAAAGACCCCCAAGGTAGGAGGGTCCAGCCCCTCCAGAAGTTCCCTAACTTGGTTCTCCCTGACCCTTGGCCTGGTGGAGTCTCTCCTGAGTCCATCCTGAATCCTGGTGGAGAAGATGTCCCAATCCCTGCACAAAAAGATGGAGGCAAAGAATTTGTTAAAAAGGTCAGCTTTTTCCTCTGGTGCAACCACCAGCTTGCCAACCGTATCCTGCAGGGGCCCCACGTTACCTGGTGCCTTCTTCATACTCCCTATGTATTTAAAGAAGGACTTTTTGTTGTCCTTGATCCTTGATGCAAGCCCTAGTTCTGTATCTGCCTTAGCTTTCCTAACAGCCCCACTACAAACCCAAGCAATGGAGGTATACTCCTCTTTGGTGATAGCCCCTCCCTTCCACTGGGTGTATGCCTCCTTTTTGGCTTCCAGGCATTCTCGTTGGGACTGTCACCCCCTGGGCTTGAAGGATCGTCTCCTTGAGGAACGACCACTCATCTTGGTGAAAGAGAGTGGAGGAAGTTTAGTTTGGGTTTTTTTCAGCCCCTACTAAAGGTAGGATGGCTGTATTGGAGCCCCCTGAGGTGTGCGTGTGTGGGTGGAGGGGCTCCAGTTCACCCATCCCACCCTCCAGCACTGGCTGGGGAGCCCCTAGAATGAGCTCCCTCTGCTCCTTGTCTTTCCTCCCATTCTGAAAACAGCAGGACTAGCAGGGAGGAGGAACCATTGCTAAGGAAACTGGCTGCAGGCTCACAGCCAGAAGCTTGATTCCTCTCTTCCCCTGGAACCAACAGTGAACTTCTGTTTGGTCTGGGGAATCGTTGTAATTCAGAACACTTCCTGCAAAGTGTTCTGAGTTACAGTGGGGAGCTGCACTTCTGTCTGCGCCTGTGGAGCTTTGTCAGGCAGGGTGAGGCAGAAAGGAGTTGCTGGACTGGGGTCAGGAGTAGACAAACCCATCCCTCAACCTCCAGTCCCAAACCATAAGTTCTTTACTGGGTGGCTGCCCTCCACCCCAGGCTCTGCTACATCCCGGAGGAATGCACCACTACTACCTCCACTGGAATCATCCTGTGGTGTGGAATCGGGGTACAGAGGTAGGGCAGAGGCACAGTTTCTCTGCAATGATATCCCAGGACTCTGCAGATAC
The DNA here is from genome assembly GCF_030867095.1 of Alligator mississippiensis. Lineage (NCBI taxonomy): Eukaryota > Metazoa > Chordata > Crocodylia > Alligatoridae > Alligator > Alligator mississippiensis. Next base: position 44,945,914 of record NC_081832.1, read on the forward strand.
AGCTGTTTCTGCTGGGGGTAATCCTCATGCTGGCTTTGTTAGACAAGCTGATGGAGTCTTTTGCCAAGCAAGGCAATTCCTCCAGAGACTTGCCCCTCAGAACAGCCTTGGAATGACTTGTAAGTCAGGCAGCAATGATCTGGCCTCTTAGTATCACTACTTCATACAGATTTACCTTCTGAGACTTGCCCAAGGCCAGTGTCAGGATTAGAACCCAGATGCCAACCTTGTATTCAGTCCTAGCCCCCAAAGGATCTGTACACTCTCTAAGCAAATAAATGGCACATGGAAATTGGAGCCCATGGTGAGCTGGGCCCATTGTATACATTTTGTTGCTGGTTGCCTCCATTAGATTTCCTTTGCATTGAGCAAACTATGTCTCATATCCTTTTAAACTATAATGGGCAAAAGCATAGTTCCATGGCATGTGTTCCCCTGTGGATTCAATCTGTTTCCTTCTATTATTTAACAGGAAACTCTGAAAGAATCAACCCAGGCCAGCAAATTTCTCCTGACCCCTGCTTCACTCACGGTATGGACAGAGTTTTAGCAGGGCTGCACAGGCGCAAGTTGCAAAGAAAATGCCGGCACCAAACTTCTGTGTTCTTTTCTGGATATCTGGCTGTGTTCTCTTCCAAGGTAAGGTGTTTAAATCAGATTGCAAAGAGAAAAAGCAAGGGAAGTCAGATTTTTAAAGAGTGCAGCTCCTCTTCTCCCACCCCAAAAAACATTCTCAATCTGCAGCTGTCCCCAATGAAAATCTGAGCATTTTGTGTAGGTGCCCAACATGAGTGCTGAGCTCTTAAGATAGAAACATGGCTAAATTGAAGTTAGAATCACATTGGAATAAAAGATCTTGTTTTCTGTTTTAACGAAGTGCGTATTCATGTTGCACTGAGCTATTTGATAACAATGCATGGATGTTTGTATGGAATCAGGGCTGCTAGAACTATTGCAGTTTAAGATGTGCAGAATATTATGGTTCTGGACAAGATTCTGCTTCTTGATTTGTTAATTTCTTGTGAATGTAAACATGAAGAATGTAAGGAAATATAAAAAACGATTAAATGAGTATCTGAAGCAGCCTTTTTAGCCAAGCTAGGTTCTATCAATCAGTAGAGATTCATAATATTTCTGCTTCTAACTTTTCTTTAACATGTGCCTTTTGATGTTAGGCAGGGCTAATATAGCTCCAGAGAATGCGTTTACTATTTTGAAGTGTGGCCTGTTGTTTTTCCCTTTGTTGTGAGAAAGCAAGGTATCCATTGTACTGACAGTGTAGTAGCTGTGCTTCTGGATTTAAATGCATGCAGTGGAAGGTACTGTAAAATTACTGCTGTTATGCTAAAAATGGCTTCTGAGAGAAAGCACTCTAGGCTTTTTCTGGATGCAAGGTTTTTATGACAGAAAGATATGAAAAGCTGTCTGTGGATTATAGCTGCTATGAGGGTAATAATAGGATTGATAGGAATGCCTATCAGAAAATAGAGAAGAAAAACAATAATGCAACAGACTAATGGTCTTGAATCTCCATTTACAAGCTGCTTGATCATCATCTAATTCTCAGGAGCAAGTATTGGAATATTATTAGCCTAGATATTATTTGGCCACACTAATCCCTGGTGTAACTCCACAGGTTGGAGTGGAGGGATGAATTTTGCCCCATAGTCAGATGAGTGATTTTTTTTTAGATGCATTATTTTGTAGTCTCCACCCCACGCTATTAAGCTTTCTAGCAGTCCTAGACAATTGGTGTCTTGGCCATGGTGATAGCTTTTCCCATAGGGAGACACCTCCTTGCATGGTCTTGCATGGGTCTGGTATATCAGTCACATCTCTGTCTTACTTCTGAGTAATAATTAAACCCAAATTTGTCCTCTATCTATATACTCCAAGCAGATGGTACACTGGGTTGCACTGTGAAACTAATGTTATTCTGTTCAGTGCAATGCACAGGTTAGGATACTGAACTGGAAACTAGGAGACCTGTGTCCTAATCTTCATTCTGATACTGTTCTGTCCTGAGGCTGAACAGGGTGTGTCAATGCACTTATCTCAGTCTCTGCTTTTCCTATGATGCTTAGCCAGTTTAAATTGTAAGGTCTTGGGAGTTTCTGCCTATGTTTGTACAGTGCCTCTCACAAAGAGGCCCTGATCTCATTTGTGGCTTGTAAGTACTACTGTTATATTAATGGCATTATTGGTTCTTGTCATTTTACATTTGCAGGGTTTACTGTTTGGTTCAATTCGTTCTTCTGAGCAGCAGTTGCCCTTTTAATATTTTGGCAGAGTTAGTCTCATCTCATTATGGTGCCATGGATATGATAGTCCAGGACATGGCTCCAAAGTTTTGTCTAGTATGTCAGTTTTAATTTTAAAGCAAAATCCTACAGATGTATGTGTTACACACAACCTCATTTCAGCAGCCTGGTAGCTGGTGAGAGGCTTTCTGTATGATGGTGAAGTAGGAGGTTTAGTGAAAAGGGTAGAGGACTGGCCAGCAGTGTGCTGTCTCAGTACTATAATCAATCATATATCCATCATACTGAAGGGAGCAGCTACAGCCTGATTTGAAACAAACATAAAAGAGAACAACTGAATGCTTTGTCCAAGAACTGTAAGGATGGAAATAGCATGAGGGGAGAGAGAGAGAGAGAGAGAGGATTTGCTTTAGGTAGAACAAGAGGATATAACTAGAACATCTTGAGAGGACACTGAATAAGATTTAGGCATTAAACCAGCAGTAAACTATATTACACTGTGCCTTGTATTCCCAAGGAGAAGTGTTCACAACCCCACCGCATGGACCATTCCCTGACAGCCTGGGGATAATTATGAGCTGGCCAAGGTCAGGAAAAGGTGACAACTAGCACAAGGTAGAAAATAGCTTTCTAGTCCTGTGGGACTTTTTCAACTACTTTAAATGTTTTCTGGTCCTGAGTGTGGATGAACAGTTAGATTCTCTGAAGCATCAGCAATCCAAAAATACAATAATCTAGCGTGATTGTTTTGAAATATTTTGTACAAAATAAAAAAGACAAGTTTGAAACATGCTTTACCATTAATTACCTTAAACTTCTAACTTAAAGGTCATTGCAAACCAAAAAATGGAACATGTTCATGTAGAAAAGGTCAAAGGAGGATGTTTTTACCATTTCAAAATTTCTGTTTCAAATTTTTTCAACTAAAATGGAAGAGAGATCCCACAGAGACCCCCTCCCACAGCCAATTTCTTTGTCAATTAATTAGAATTCTACAACAAAAAAGTTCTAGCAAAAAATTCCCAGCCAGTATTAGTGATAACCTAACTTCAGAACCATCCTCTGGCTTTGGTGTAGATATGTCTTCAGTAATTTACACTACTGTGGTAGTTTTGTCACAGTAAAGGTTGCCAGAATTTGGAATGGGCTTCCAAGGGAGGTGGTGCTCTCCCCTACCTTGGGAGTCTTCAAGAAGCTATTTGGACAACCACCTAGCTGGGGTCATCTGACCCCAGCACTCTTTCCTGCCCAAGCCAGGGAGTCAGACTCAATGACCTACTGAGGTCCCTTCTGACCCTAACATCTATGAATCTATACTGCCATGCTCTATACTGCCTCTTTCAGAGATGAAATTTATGCACAACTACTTGAACTAATTATTTTCCCTTCCTTGGTTGTTAGAGGAGACAGGCAGAATTCATTGCCTCTCTTGTATGACAAGTTAGCCACATCTTTGTGCCTGAAATTTTAGTTCAAGAATATGGTCTAGATCCTCTTGGCTTTATATGTTAATACTGATTGGGATGAAGCGTACAAGCACTCCTGGGGTTTTGAAGTTTAGGGCCAGACTGATTTCCAGGTGGGCTCAGGAAAATTTCCCTTCTGAAATAACATGGCACAGTTGGCCATACAAATATGAAGCTTTCTCCCACCCTTTTCTCCTTGCCACCTTATTCACAAGATAGAGACCAACTTCAGGACAGCCATGAGAGTGTTACAGATAGTATTAGGCATTGTCATAAGAAGTGTCTTATTTCAGTCCATGCCAAGCAAGGAATCAAGTTTGGTTTTCAGCTCTTGCTCTCCAGCAGTGCAGCAGGATGCTCCTTTGGCTTTATTACTGGAAGTGCCCCTTTCCCTTGCCTACCCCCTTAACCAAAAAGTACAGGGCAGTCCAATGTGAGCCTTGTGAGGGAAGGAAGAGGAAGAAATAAAATAGGAGGATCCCAGGAGAACACCTTCTAAGACTTGCTCATAGAGCAGGTTCTGCCTGTTCCCTGATAAATACTTTCCCAGATTCCCCAGAGGACTCTGGAGAGCTTCTGAGAATAGTAACAGATGTCCCAGAGTCTGTGCTTCCAGGAATCATTTTATATCACAACTGATGAGTCAGCAGCAGGTGTCTTTTAGAGGAAATAGCTCCAGTAATCTCTGCTTGGAAATGCTATAGCCCCAAGCTAAGCCCAGAAATGAGACGTATGTCTGCCCTGTACAGCATCAGCAAAACAATGCATTGCCAAGCCTTAGCCTCAGGATTGGACAATGCAGCTACTAAGGTTTGCAGAAGGGTGAAAGTCATGTGAGTGACTGTCAGTTGGGAGATCTGAGTCCCATTGTCCTTCTGTCTTGGTCAGAATGAACTTCCCACCCTTTTGCTTTTGTGAGGCGGAGCTGCTTATATGGGTCCTGCTTAGGCCTTGGCTGAGCCATTCTGGACACAGGCCGGAGGAGCTGATGGAGTCAAATCCTCTCCAGTGTCCGAGAGCACTGCACAGGTGGGGTTGTTCAGACATGGAAAAAAGTCAAGGAAGATAAAGTGACAGTCTGGGTAGGAGCCATGAAATCTGGGAGAAAGTTCTTACATCCCATATCCAGTAAAGGGTCACTCCCTCTGTCTAGACCAGGGGTGTCAAATTCATTCGGCCCCCTGGGTCAGATGCGTGGTTGAGTGGTGTGGAGCCAGTTCATGGGCTGGATTGGACCCACAAACTGGCCCCACATGTCAGATGCAGTGTGTGTTTTGGAGTAGCCAGAGTGGGCGCTGCGCATAGCACAATCTTGTCCAGTTGCTCCAGAGCTGTGCTATACATGGAGGCTGCTCTGCAATTTGTGCTGGAGCAGGTGCTGAGTGCAGCACTCAGGGTCTTCTGCTGTGTCCCACATGCTGCCTGTGGGTCAACATGGGCAGCACTGGGGGCTGGATGATGGGATACCTGGGCTGGATCCAGCCTGTGGGCCCTATCTTTGACACCCCAGGTCTAGACAATACCTTGACTAAGTGAAAGCCCATGTCCTCTCCAGGACCCTAGGCCTTTTTATCCCTTGTGTTTGGCTGGTAAGGTCTCTTTGGATCAGTGTGAGATGACTGAACTTTTCAGGGCCTGGCTTTCAGCCTCATAACTCATCTAGCACCCTGGTCATGGCTAAACCTCAACCCTCTGGCTGGTGGCCAGGAGTCTGGGACAGTGACTCGTTTGTCACAGGATTATTTGTACTCTTGGAGTGCCTGGGTTTAGGAGTGATCTTCACAACCATCTTCACACAACCAATTCAGTAAATGATTTATTCTGTGATTGCACCCAGCAACTGGCCAGGACTCACTGCCACAGTAGCAGTGAAGGGGCAGGGAAGTTTCAAGGTAACAAGAGTTTAGATCCGCCTTCCCTCAGAGTTTGGATTGAAGTCTCTGGCAAGTGCCCTAGGTTGAACTTTGTATGAGTCACCTGGGCTTTGGCATTTGGAGTCTCACCTGCAGCTTGTTCCAGGTGACCAGATGCACCAGGAAGCACTGGAGCCAGGTAACTGTGCTCGGCCGGAGAGCAGGAACAATTGATACAATCCCTGCCCCCACCCAGTAACAGGTATAGCAGAAGCGAGCGTTTGTCTCAGTGATGTGAAACAGGAAGTGAATAAAGAATGATTAAATATATCCTGCTTTCTTTTCGGATGAGCTGAGCAGCTCTTAAAGTAACACAGCCACGCTGCAGTTGGCCCTTGTGTGAGTGAGCAAGGGAGGAAGAGGCAAGAAGCCCTCCCCCACCACTGTTATCTCTAAGAAAGGCTCCTTTGAGGTTCCCACAAATGCCTGAGGGCCAGCCTTGGCTCTGCTAACAAGCTGCTCCCAAAATGGTGAGGGGAAGTGTGGCTCTGGTCCAGATGTGCTCTGTGCCCACTGACTAGAGCTGCCTGGCCCCAGCAAGGGTGTTTGCACTGCATCCTCCCGTCTAAAGGCTAGCACAGTGGTTGGGTTCTCCAGGAGCAGCCAGGTCACCCTGCTTTATAGCGTCCCTGCTGGGAAGTGACTCCACAAGGCCTGCAGCAAGGAGAGTCTGGTATGAAGTCTTGAACACTCACTGGAGGAAACACTTACCAGTAGGGGCAAACGTGAACCCAGAACAGGACATCCCGCTCTCTAGCCTGTAACTTAGAAATTTACTCTTTCCATCTAATGGATCCAGAGCCTGGATTTCAGCTCCCTGGACTTTGGCAAAGTTAAGAACATAACATATAAGAACACAAAAATTGCCATGTGAGGTCAGACCAAAGTATCCTGGCCCAGTATCCTGCCCGTGACACTGGCAAGCAGTAGTGAGGAACAGTACAAGAACAGGGCACATGTGGAGCAAGCCATCCCATCACACCCTCCCAGTCAGCAGCAGACAGTTACATCTCTACTGTTGATGTGAGCTAGGAACCATCTTCACATCACATCTCTTGCTCAGCAGAGACAAGGACCTTCCTTCCTGTGGTCAAGATGAGCAGGACAAGCAAAAACAGGCTCCTAACACAAGGCGCCTCCTGGAGTAGGCCTGTGTAAGCTGTGTAAAGACCCCAACATGTTAGATTTCATAGATTTCTAGGGTCAGAAGGGACCTATTAGATCATCGAGTCTGACCCCCTGCTCTGGGCAGGAAAGAGCGCTGGGGTCAAGTAACCTCAGCCAGGTGCTTGTCTAATCTCCTCTTGAACACCTCCAAGGTAGGGGAAAGCACCACCTCTCTTGGAAGCCCACTCCATATTTTGGCAACCCTCACCATAAAGGATTTCTTCCTGATGTCCAGTCTAAATCTGCTCTCCTTCAGTTTTTGGCCATTGTTTCTAGTAACCCTGAGGGGCGCCCTGGTAAACTGAGTGCCCTCTATTCCCTGCTGACCCCCACCGATGAATTTGTAGACAGCCACAAGATCACCTCTCAGCCTTCTCTTGCAGAGGCTGAAGAGATTCAGGTCCCTCCAGGTACCCTATTATCTGTCTTCATAGGGTCTTACCTGCAGGCCCTCAACCATACGAATAGCCCTCCTCTGAACCCTCTCTCAAGGTTATCCACCTCCCACTTGAAGTGCGGTGCCCAAAACTAGACACAGTACTCCAGCTGCAGCCTCACCAATGCCCATAGAGGGGAAGTATCACCTCCCTAGACCTGCTCATGATGCACCTACTAATGCCAGAAAGAGTACGGTTAGCCTTAGTTATTACCATTTTTACTGTAATACCAGTAATAAATTACTATAACAGGGCTGTGAGCACAGAGTTTATAAGGAGGCCTTGGAAAACTCAGACTGAATTCGGAGGTGACAGAGATGCCTGCAGCTCCACTGAACTCAGTGCAATGCCTCAGGTCTGGCCCCGTGTGAACGTGGCCCTGGTGAGCTACCCCAGGCAACTGGCTGGTGTCAGATAGAAGCAGTATCTCACAGATCAGAGCCAAGAGGAGCATCTGATTCAGTGAGCTGCTCTGACCTGTCTGTCTGGGACTTTGTACAGAGGTTCAGAGGGGAGACCATCTGGGATGGAAGCTGTTACACAGCCCCCAAGGGACTTCAGCAGACCTGTTTCATTAGGCACCTTCCCTCCTCCCCTCAGTTTCAGGGCAGGAAGGAGAAACTGAAAGGATTTGGAGTTATGAGAATCCACCCTGACTCGGGCATCCTGCCAGGTGCATGCCCCAACGCACAGCAGGGGGGTTAATGCTGAGCTATGGCCACTCCACTCCTGGAGGAGCTAAGGTAAAGGGAGTTGATTGTGTGAGCATGAGAGACACGGGAAAGGACTGCATGGGCGTGGGGGAAGGGATTGTGGGGGTTGAAAGCGGCGGGGATTGCCTTGGGGAGTGGGGAGAGAGCGTATATATGAGCGAACACTCTGCAACATGCTGCAACAGCTCTGAGAATAAAATGGTGGCTGGCCCTAGCCCCAGCAGGCTCTTCAAACAGGAGAAGATGCGATACAAAGAAAACGAGGATTCCCTTAAAATGGTAAGTGCTGGTTTCAGTGTGGAGGGTGGATCGTCAGAATACTGGACAATAGCATTGTTAATGCAATCAAACCACTCTCAGGCTAGAAAGCAGCCATCAGCACTTTGTGCCTTGGTTTCCTTATCTGTAAAATGGGAGTAATGATACTGATCTCTTTGTAAAGGTCTTTGGAAAGTGGTATACATGGGTTAGGCTTGTGCTGTTGTTGTTAGTTAATAATAATGGTAACAATAATACTAGTAATAGTAATAATAATACTAATAATGTGGGCAATGAGCCTGCATTAAATTCCTTGTCCCTGAACCTAGACTAAGTCAAATATTTCTCTCAAGCTATTTCACTCAAGCCCCCAGACAAACAGACAGTCAGACCCCTAAAGCAATATAACCTCAAGGACAGCGCAAGCAGCAGCCCTGCTTTATAAACAGCAATGCTGCTTTGAAAGCTGGAACCACTAGCAGGCCGGGTAGGTCTCAGGGCAGCAGGCAGCCTGTTCTATAAACATAGCTTCACAAAACAAATGTTATGCTTGGAAAGCTGATGTGTCTGGAAAAGTGGACAGGGGGCCCTGCCAAGCCCAAGATGCAGGCCTACAAGGTCCAGGTTCAAAGGTGGGGGCAGGAGTCCAGAGGAAATACCTGCCTGCTTTCTCTTTTCTAGCTGCTGATTCCATGTTGTTGGTATGAAAATCTGCTGTGATGTGCCTCACCCCTCCCACGCATGCTTCCCCATATTGTTTGCTTTTCAGCTTGTTTTCAAGATCAAATGGTTTTAATGAACTTCCCCTAGAACACTGATCTGTCTTCAACACAGCTCATAAGAAAGGGAACCCAGCGCACTGCAAGCCCACCGAAGACTAAACAATCTTGGGCCCAGCCATTGAGTAGTAGTGGAAGGATACAGCCATGTTTAAATTACTCATCTGGGACTTGAGAGATGCAGATTTAATTTCTGGATTTGATGTAAACTTTCCATGGGACTCTTAGGCTCTCAATTCCCCATCTATAACATGGGAATAATATTCTTTCCTTTCTTACAACCATTTTCTATCTGTCACACCGTAAAATCCTGGGGGCAGAGACAGCTCTTACTGTGTACGTATGCTGTGTCTAACAAGATGGAGCCCCGATCTTCACAGATATCTGTACTGTAACATAAATAATAACACATCTGTTGCATGCACAATAGGATAGACAAGAATGATAAACAGTGAATGATGGAAATATCTATAGGAGGTTATTAGAAGTTGGATAAATAAATAGCAGATAAGAACACTTTACACAGGATGCTGCATATCAAATTTAATTCTGCTTATTTAAATCTCCCCCTGTATTTTCAATGAGAAATGGCATTCTTCATTTCCCACCTTATATTTTTTTTCAACTTCTGCTGTGTGCTGTGAAAGACCTGCTGTGTTTCACCCAGCAGACGACTGCATTTTGGTCTCGGGTGCTTAGCACTTTTGAAAATTGGGTCACTTAAGGAAATGGTTGAATATGAATTTAGGAACTTAAATTTAGGCTTCTGTTTTGTAAAAATCTTCACCAAAGTGTTTTGATATACTGAGATGAAAATTACCTTAGGAAGTGAAAGTAACATTTTAATAATAGTCATTATCACCATCATCATATCTTTTTTGGAAGTGTCTATGTAATATATCATCTAAATAACAGGTGACATTAATTTTAGTACAATTGGCTATATAGTGCCATGTGACCTCTGAATTCAAGTCCAGGAGACACAATTGTGTGGGAAATGGCTGCATATATGGAGAGAGAGTCTCAAAGGGGCCAGCCATAGTCAAGCAAGAAGACAGGGCCATGTCCATGTTGACATGGTTCCAGTGCTATAGCACCATATGTGTGTGGTGCAGGGAAGAGGGTGTTATGCCAGGGAGAGGCTGGGGGGGCTATAGCCACCCCAAAATTCACCTTAGCCCTCCACATAACCACCCCTCCCAGCACCGCCTCTGTCCAAGCCCCTGCCTCCACCCTGGGCTGCCACTGCCTGCCCTGCACAGCTGAACCTGCCCCACTACTGCCCACAGTGGCAGGGTACCTTAAGCGGGTATTGTTAAAAAATGAATAATTATGTTTGACCAGAAGATATATAGCACAGCCCCTCACCCAATTTTCTGTCTAGCCCACCTCAGCTCCCCCACCAGAAAGAGGCTGGTACCACTGCTGTTTATGCACACCTAGCTCTCCTGAGTTGGTGGAGTGGGTTTCTCTCCCTTCAAACCCCAAGCTTTCCAACCCCATAAAGTGCAGTGTCTGCACCTTTAAATGGATGACACATTTCCCCCAGGTGGAATCCACTAATCTGCTAGCACATGTCATTTAGACAACCAGTCTTTCCAGAGCCTAATCCAAAACCCACTAGAGTAAGCAGGAATATCAGGTGCCTAGTATAGAAGAAGACTGAACTGTAGCTTCCCCCTGACCATAACCATTTCAAGAATGTCAAGTGCCTATCTATATTCTGTAACTGGAAGGCATGCCTAGGAACAACAATTCTTGAGACATCCAGTATTCCAAAAAATAAAAACCAAACTGGGAATTTTAAAACCCCACGAAATCATAGTTGAATATTTTTCTTTGTCTGTGCATGGGTTTGGATAAAGAAGAAATACTACAAATTGTAGGATCCAAAATTCTTCTCCTTGCACACTCTTTGGAATAGGACTCTCCACAAAGTCATCACTCTGAATCATATCTGTTGTCCCAATCTGCTCATCTGCAACCCCAACACACAGATCTGAGTTATCAGGAGTTTCCCATTACAGGAAGTCTATAAAACAGTAGTTCCCATCAAAAATTACTCAGCAGACTCTCAACACTCTCCCTTCCACTCCTTCCTCCAGCTACACAATCTAACTAAATCACTCAGGCCCAAACCCTCAAAAAAAAGATATTTGGCAGCACTTGAATTCAGTGGCAAGTCATTTCATTGCTTTGATGTTTATTGCAATTATAGCTGTGCTCACCATGACCTAAATATTACCATTACTTATTTGTATTGAAGTTCAGCTGAGATCCTGATTAGATATTGGGACCACACTGTGATAGAGTCCTGTACAAACACATACAGCAAACTCCTCTCTGAGCCAACTCACTTTGCCAATGTCTGTGAAACATGCCCACATTTTTTGTTACCCTTTTTCCTCTCCCTCCACCCGTGGATCATCCTATTTGACCAGCCTTGGCATTCAGCATTTCCTCTACATGTGCCCTTTTATCTCTCCAGCCCTACTCCTTTATTTTAACTATCCTTGACTTCTGCCTTTGGTCTATGTTTAGTTGCTTTTCTTAATCATGACTTGATTATGATGTATAAGTATCTTCATGGGGAGAAAAGCCTGGGTACAATCTGACTCTAACGTAGCACAGAAGACATGAAAAGAAGCAATGGCACAGCAGTAGATTCATAGATACTAGGGCTGGAAGGGACCTCAGAAGATCATTGAGTCCAGGCCCCTTCCCTAGGGGCAGGAAGTCAGCAGGGATCATAGGATCCCAGCAAGATAAACATCCAAATGCCTCTTGAAGGCATTCAGAGTAGGTGCTTGAACTGCCTCCGGCGGCAGTCTATTCCAAACCTTGGGGAAACGGTCATGGCGGAGTTTGTGACCATTCGACCTCGTCATCCCTTGGGGCACTCTGGTGATCAAACGTTCCCCCAGATCCTGGTGAACACCCCTGATAAACTTATAGGTGGCCACCAGATCACCCCAGAGCCTGCGCTTTTCCAGGCTGAAGAGTCCCATGGCTCTCAGCCTCTCATCATAAAGTCTGTTTTCCTGACCTCTGATCATGTGCGTGGCTCTCCTCTGCACTCTCTCAAGCTTCTCCACATCCTTTTTGAATCGAGGAGCCCAAAACTGGACGCAGTACTCCAGCTGCAGCCTCACCAAGGCCAAGTACAATGGGAGAATGATGTCCTGCGATTTGCTTGAGAAGCATCGATGCATGCAAGCCAGCATTTTGCTTGCTGTACAAACTGCAGTATCACATTGAAGGCTCATGTTCATCTTGTGGTCAGTCCTGACCCCCAAGTCCCTCTCGTCCATAGTGCTAGCCAGCGTAGCACTGCCAAGCCTATAAGCATGCTGCAGGTTTTTCCTCCCAAGATGGAGAACCTTGCCTTTTTCAGTGTTAAACACCATCAGGTTCTCATCCACCCATTTTATGAGCCTGTCTAGGTCTGCCTGGATCACTCTCCTGTCCTCAGGTGTGGATGCTTTAACCCAAAGTTTGGTGTTGTCGGCAAACTTGGGCAGTCCACTTCTGACACCAATGTCTACATCATTAATGAAGATGTTAAATAGTATAGGCCCTAGGACAGAGCCTTGAGGGACCCCACTGGTCACAGCGCACCACGATGATTGACTTCCATCAGTCACCACCCTCTGGGTCCTACTATGGAGCCAATTCCCCAGCCAGCAGTTCGTGGTGAGGCTGAGGCCACAGTTAGCCAGTTTTCCCCAGAGGTGATCATGGCATACCAGATCGAAGGCTTTTTTGAAGTCAAGATATATGACATCAATCTCTTCTCCCTTGGCCAGGTGATAGGCCATCAGGTTGTAAAAGGAAATGAGATTGGTCAAGCCAGACCTACCCGCAACAAACCCGTGCTGGCTATCCCTCAGGATGTTGCCGTCAGCCAGTCTGTTAAGGATGGCCTCTTTGATAATCTTTTCCAAGACCTTCCCCAAGATAGAGGTCAGGCTGATGGGCCTGTAGTTTGCTGGATCTACTTTCCTCCTTTTATTGAAGATAGGCACCACATTGGCCTTCTTCCAGTCTTCGGGCACTTCACCAGAGCGCCAGGAATTCTCAAAGATCCATGACAGGGGCTGAGCTATGATGCTAGCCAGCTCCTTGAATACCCTGGGGTGTAAACCATCAGGGCTGGCTGACTTGAAGGTATCCAGCATCTCAAGGTGTTCCTTCACAAGGTCATCATTGTAAGGAATCTTCCTCACCCGGGGCTCCCTGTCCCATAATGGGCAGGGGCATCTCATGGGACTGGTGAAAAACTGACCCAAAGTACCCATTTAGCAAATTTGCTTTTTCCTGGGCGTCAGTTGTCAGTTGTCCCAAAGACAGACAGTTTGTAGCAAAGGCAGACATATGAATATTAGAAATTAGGCAACATTACTTTTCAAAAGTGAAGGTGATTCGTCACTAGGTCAAGCTCACCTGGGAAGTGGAGGGAAAGATGCTTTAGCCAAACACAAATGATCAGGCTCAGACCTGGAGTAGCTATGTGAAAGTCTATGATTTATGTCCTGCAGCAGGTCAGACTTTGGGTATCTCTACACAGCACAGTGGAGTGTCAATCAGAGATACCTGAGCTACCTCTGAAACAAGGCAGTCCAGGTACCAGAAATAGTATAGCCACACTAGCACAGTGCTTCACCCATAGCGATTATTCAGAGCTCTTCCTTACCACTGCATTGTGCTATGTTAACAGATATTTAGGCTTGGCAGAATTTGATTTTTAAAAAATAATTTTGACAGATAATATACATTTTTATTTTTAAGCATTTATTTCAATTTTTATTGATTTACATTTTCAGGATTGAGTGAAATTAGAGGTGTGGGGGCACGCACACACTTGTACAGATGCATGTTCCCCAGCAATAAGACCTCCGCCTGCTGCAGTAGCGCCTGGCCCCTGCACCCAGTCTCACTTTGCCAGTTTCACTGGCTCTTGCCAAAGTTTGCAAGGGAGGGCTCACCTGGGTAGCACCCAGGAGGCAAGGACTGTGGACAGACACACATGGACACACTGCCCAAGCCTGCCCCCAACCCACCTCCAGCATTTACTCAGCAGGAGCACCCCCCACACCCCCTCCCCACAGGGACTGTAGTAGCAACCTATTCTTATGTCCCCTTTCTATAAATTTAGACTGGATATGTGGGGCACAGCTGTATGCTTCCCAGTATGTCCATAGGTGGCGGATAGTGGAATGACCTTCAGGGAAGAGTAGCTGTGAAATAAGAAGGGGTAACTGGTGAATAAGCAGTTGTGGACCAAGCAGCGGCAGTACCACCAGGATGTGGTGAAGACAGTAGATGGCAATGCTTTCCATCCTGAAAAGCCACATATATCCTTTGACAGTGCTGTGACATGGCGAGTACAGGTCACCACTATAATACTCTGCCTAGCCCCCAGCCGTGGGTCTAAAAATCCTCAACAGCAGAGCAGGTGGAAGAAGATGTTAGAATCTCAATAGCTACGGAGGTGGATGAAGGCTGCAGTGGAATGAGATCTCCAGTTGTCTTGGCCTCCTTGCCATTGGATCAAGGTCCCGTTCTGTCAAGAGCTGTGTGGAAGGTGAAGTGCAGCAGCTTCTCCATGATAAAAGAAGTCATGGAACAGGTGCACAGATGTCTTCCATGAAAACAGCTTTTCCAGCACATTTCTCAAGCCCACTGATGACCATCTAATGGTGATGGGAGAAGGACTGTGAAGCTCCTAGTCATGAACTTGCATAAAGGCAGCAGTTACAAGAAGGTTGTCTAGCACTTGGATGAGGCAGGAATTTGATTTGGCAGCTGTAACTGTGACTGAGCAGCCCTCTTCAGGATCCACTCTGCTTACCCCACATGGAGCAGAGGTTAGACAAGATGCCCTAAACATAGCCTGTCTACTTTCTTCCTGACTGGATAACCACATCCAGTGAGATCACCTTTACTGCGGTCCAAAAATACCAGCAAGGGCACACCATCATTTTTGGGACCTGGAACATCATGGACAACTCTAATAGTAAATGCCTAGGGCACCACGTTGCAGTTGTGCTCTGAGAACTCAGGTGATACAACATTAACGTAACTGCACTGAGCGAGACCTGGTAAGCTCACTGGAGACCTCACTGAGCGAGCTGGGCTGCTCAAAGAACCCAGGGACGGCTATACTTTCTTCTGGAAGGGTAAACAGGAAGGAGAATCCTGACTTCCTGGAGTTGGTTTTGCTGTTAAGGATGAACTCAAACCAATTCAGTGAGCACTGTCATCAGTGCATATTCCCCAACTCTTGGCACTGATGAAACCAAGGAGGAATTCTACACTAACCTTGACCAAGTCCTTTCTGACATTCCAGATGGAGACAGACTTATTCTGCTTGGCAATTTCAACACCAGAGTCAGAAGGGACTCTAACTTAGGGGTGGGCAAAATACGGCCCTCAGGCCAGATCCAGTCTGCCAACTGACTGGAACCAGTCTGTGAATGCCACGGCAGTGCTCCATATGGGTCCAAGCCCCACCAGCTCCCTGTGGGAAAGCTCATGCTGTGCCCCCACCCGCTCCCGCCAGCCCAGGCCCCGACCAATCTGGGGCTGTTCCTGGTGCAACTGCAGCTAGCCAGATGCTGCTCTGCTCCCCAGGTTCTGCCCACCTGGCATGACGAGCAGCCACCTGCAGGCAGGCAGAGTAGGTATGGCAGCCAGGAGCTGAAGCTGGAGCCCAGCATGCTGAGGTAGGAACTGCCCAGTTGAAGCTCCCTCCACCTGGAGCAGCACAGCAGGAGCAGGAGGACGGGCTGCAGCTGGAGGTGAGGGGAGCAGAACAGCCCCACCGGCCCAGGCCCAGGCCCTGGCCAGCACATGAAGCTTCCGGCAGGGCTGCTCCCAGTGCAGCGGCAGCTGGCTAGGTGCTGCTGTGCTTCCCTCAACTCCAGTGACAGCTCTTCCTCCTGCTTCTACCCCTGCTGCACCACTCCGGGCACATGGGCAGGAAGCTCCAGCTGGGCAGCTCCTGGAGGCAAGGGGAGCAAAGCAGCACTGAGCTGGCTGCAGCGGCACCACCCTGCCATAAGCTGCCCTCAGGCTGGGGCCAGAATGGCGGGGGGGGGGGGGGGGGGGGGGGCGAGCCCTTGCAATTAGGGTGGAAATGGTCAGGGATGGGCAAGTGAATTACAGTTCACAAAAGTTTGAGCTTTAGCTACAAGTGTTATGTATATACATTACTTTGGCTAGCAAGGTGCAAATCTACCCTGCCTTCTACTTGACTTCAGACTAACATGCCTAACTACACCTCTCAGGTAGCTGAATGGCCAGAGCTTGGATACTTCCTCCAGTGGCTAGCTAGTAAACTGAACAGGTGTGGAGGGCAGGCAAAGATCAGTTCTCTGGCAGAGCAAGGGATGAACCAGGCAATGTGGACTCGGCTCTGCTCTGCTCCAAGACAAGCACACTGGTACAAATTTGGAGTGACTCCACTGAGCCTTTTCCAAGGAGAAAGCAATACTGTTAGATGGCCTTATTCCAAATTTACACTTATCTAAAAGATAACAGAAACTGGCTTTACCAGAGAATCACAGGGCTGGAAGGGACCTCAGGGAAACTTGTACATGTGACGATGTCACAATGTATGTATGATGCAAATTTCCCTTTGTGTGGGTTAATGGCATCACATATTACATGTATGTGAGTTTTGGGCGTTTAAAATGAGTTTGCATCATTGCAAACTAAACTACATTGCAATGTAGTTTAGTGTGCAATGTTGCAATTTGGAAGATTGCAGCCTGCCCGGGCTTCTAGTGCCCCGTGCACCATCCCCACTGTCTTCTCCAGCCATCAGCACACCCAGCCATCCTTCTGCCAACTCCCTGCACTGCCTCAGGGGAAAGCCAGCCCGTTCCCAAGTGGCCCCAGGCATCTTGCTGGCCACAGTAGCCTGCTGAAGGGAGAAGCAGGGAGGAGCCCAATCTTTTTTTCTGTGGAGCCTGCCTGCCTCTCCTGCAACCAGGGAGCAATCTGACAGATCAAGGGCACAGATTAATGGGCCCCATGGCTGCCGGAGAGGCAGGCAGGCTCTGCCAAAAAAAAAAAAAAAAAAAGACTGGACATTAGGGCTGTGCAAAGCTTAAGGTGCTGATTTGATTTGGAGGAGATTCGACCCAATTCAGTGGCCGAATCTCCAAATCTGAATCTAATCATGGGACCAATAAAAAGGTTCAAGTTGATTTGAAACTCTCCAAATCTTTGGAAAAGATTCGGAGAGCTTTGATGATTCAGGCAGTCCCTGCCTGCTGCAGCTGAAGCCAGACTCCATGCCAGTAAGTAGGGAGAGTGGGGGCTGGAGGAGGGGGGAGCATCCTCTGGCTGCTCCCCCAGCCCCCTTGACCCCCACCCACTTCCCCAGCCTCCCCATGACTGCCCCAGCCGCACCAGCTCCTGGTGCTTTAAAAAAAAAGCCCCACTCACTGGGTACTGCTGGGCGGGGGGGGGGTGATCCCCGCTGCTCCCCACTGCCCCATGCCTCATGGGGGCTCTGCTATAAGCCCTTTGACCCTCCCTGCTCCCCCAGCACCCTTATGGCTGCCCCGCCTGCCCCAGCTCCGGCCCTTTAAGAAAAAAACACAGAACCCCTCCTCCCCGGATTTACTAGCTCCTGCAAAGCCCTCGGGGCTTTGGGGGGCTCATGGAACAGCCCCTCACACAGCACGGGGCAGCAGGAGGGAGTGGGGATTGCCCCCTACTAGGCAGGAACTGGTGAGTTCGGGTGGGGGGGTTCTTAAAGGGCCAGAGCTGGGGCGGGTGCAACAGCCATGCATTGGGGGCTGGGATAGGGGGTGGGGACAGAGCCCCTCATGCAGCGTGGGGCAGTGGGGATTGCCTCCTTGCCTGGCAGCACCCAGTGAGTTGGGGCTTTTTTTTTTCAAAGAGCCGGGAGCTGGGGAGGGTCGGCCCAGGCAGCCAGTGCCAGTCTGGGATAGTGGGCAGGAGATGGGCCTAGGTGATTCGAAGATTCAGCCAAATCGATTCGGGACGGTGATTCGAATCACCTGTAGCAGATAGCCCAGAAAGCCCCCTTTTCCTCTTGCCTGCATTTGTTCTCCCCTCTTTGGATATGTTTCTCTTCTTCTACCTTTTTTTCCTTCCTCTTTCTTTCAGTATAAGATAAGGAATTGTGTTTTAAACTTTGTATATGTGTATTTTGTATCTGCCCTCGTATTCCGGTATTTTTATCTATTTGTGTGCCATGGCATTACTCTTGTAGCTTATATTTTATACTCCTCACCTTTTAACTAAATGTTTTAGTTTGAGAAGTAAGTTATACATTGTAGCAATGTTAACAAGGGCAGGAATCAAACTGCCACTTCCCTGTATCAGGTGGACCCCTGAAAGAGCTAGTGAATCAGTGATTGAATGCATAACACAGTAGCAGGCGGGAATTAACACCTAGGAAAGCCGCAGATCAACCAAGGGAAGAAATCAATAGGAGACAATGTAGCAACCAGGAATTCTCTAAACTTCACTGTTCAAGGGCTAGAAGCCCTGGTCTGAGTTAATCAATGCTGAGGACCAACTTTTGGTCTGAATATCTCCAGATCGACCGCTCCCAGAGCCCTATTCAAAATTCTCCAAAACCTGCACGTACATGCGGACGACCCCTTGGGGCTGACAGATGCCATCCCCCCCCCCAAGGGGGGGAAGTCCCACGAGGGTCAATGACCCCTGGATTGGGCAAACCTGAAAACTGGGGAGTCACCAAAGTCGGCCAAGGACAGATAAAAAGCAGTGAAAAGTAACTCTCAGCAGCACCCTCTTCATCTCCAACTTGACCAGCACCCGACCTGTCCAGCCAGAAGGACCAGCCAGCGACCCCCTTCTGGAGGATAACACCACGCTGAAAGAAGCCTCGACTGGCCATCGACAGCAAACTCCAGCGCCTGTGGGATTGGTATACCTGACTCTTGTAGCTTGCTATTGTGTGTGCGCATGTGTGTATGTTGGGGGGGGGGGGGGGAACAGCCCCAAGGTTTATGATTTAACTTCATTACAGTGCTTCAATCCGCCTAATAAACCAGAATTTTAAGGATCCCGAGTTGGACATTTGTAGCCAACACACTGAATCGAGTCACTGCCCCCCAAATTGGCCAAATCCAAATCCGAAGCAAATACTGGCCACTTTGCACGGGCCTACTGTACATGGTATTCCAGGTGAGATCTACTCAGTGCTGAATAGAGCAAAAATAAACAGAAGTATAGTGTCCCAATATTTGATCTTTACCACTGGAGCTGTTGGCCTGAATTGATTTCTGGTGCATCCCACTGGAGTGTAACTTCCTGCAATACAATTACACCAGGATGTGGTTGGTTTGAACTTTAGCTTCCTTGGTTTTCAGGGAACTGACAGTTTCTCAGAGAGGTATGAGCTGGGAGGGTAAGATTTTCCCTCTACTTCCTGCTGCTGTAGAGCCAATCAATTCCTTTGGGCTCCAGTGAGACTGTGTTTAGTTTGTGTATTATGTGGGCTGCTGGACTTCACACAGTTTGGGGGCTTTCTATGTAGTTTGCATGTTCTTTCTTTAGAATATCCTTGAAACAGGCCCAGTGGGAGTCTGTTGTGATTTTACAGGGTAATGTCAAAGATTTGCAATATAATAAATATCAGTATACTATCCAGCTGAAGTGCTTTGCCAACAGGAGTTTCATCTCCCAAAACCCTCCCCCTGAGTAGGTCAGAAACATGTCCAATTGAACACAGCTCTGCAGTGGCACTTAGCAACTGTTACCTGCTCACATCAATGGTATACCATCATTTTAAACAAAGGGAGAGGGTCCACCTTGAAATCTAGAAGGAAGGTAAGTGGCCAGAGCGCGGTCCCCAACAATACATTTTGGCTGGTGTCATATGAACATAAAGGCTGTAGCTGGTCTTTAATGAGACATCTCCTGCAAAACAGGGGTCCCTGCAAGAGCCTAAGATTTTGCCTATAGGACACCCAGTTAAGTACTGAACATGTTGCTTACCTAGGAGCCCAGTTCAGAGCCTGTTAAGACAATCCTACAAGTGAAAATTATCTTTTTCAGTAAATCCTACTATAGTGGAGCTGAACAGTAGCAACAAAGAGCTGGAAAGTGTGGACCAGGCATGTGACAGGGTGGGAACAAGGAAATGTGTTCGGAATGTGACACTATCATATTCTGGATTCACTGACAGTGGTAGGGAAATTTCTGTAATTTAGAGCAACTGCCAGGCTAAATCAGAAGATAACGCCAGCCAATTCTGGCTGACATAAGGCAGCTTAAAGGCAGCTTTTCCTCCCCATACCTCTTGTTTTTCATCCTTTGTAGGAAACAGGCTTCAAACACCCATTCTTCCTCCTCCATTCATTGTTCAAATTTTTAATGTAGCACATTGCTTCAGAGACAAATAAATGCATTCTTACTTCTATAATTGTACATCCTAATATAGATATAGTCTGGCATGAAGTAATATGTATATGCAGGACAGAGGAAGTCAAGGCAGTTAAAACAACAATAACATTACACTGCTTCTTTCATGTGTTTCGCATGAATCTCAGTGGTTATTGTTTTGTTTGTGTTGTTACCAACTAAAATAGTTGTCATTGATTCATTTCCCCACCCCACATGCATACACCAAGTATGACCACACAGGCACACACACGTAGCATGAACTGCACAAAGAATCTTGCAGTAAGCCAAAAGGGTTAATAAAGATGCATAGGTGACTGGTAGGTTGTGCACATGTCCCCACGATGGGGTTGGTGCCCCTCTGACGGTCAACACTGATGCTGTCAGTAGGGCTGGTGCCCCCCCGACAGAGCCGCCGCCATCGGTGGCTTCTGCAAGTACCACCCCCCCCCCCCCCCCCCCCGGGATTCAGGAGGCACCAGTCACTCATGTAAAGATACCCAGTTAACAATTCACTACTTAACATAAAGTACTAACAGTTTTATTCTATGGCAAACATCTGTTGCAACATACCAAGCCTTAGCTTTTCTCTAGCAGTTTCCATTCATAGATCCCAAAGTGTTTTCCAGGAGTGGATGTGTCACAATCCCTATGGGCAGATGGTGTTAGAAAGAGTTAAAATGACTTGGCCAAGTTAACACAGTGAGTTGCTGGCAGGAATGAAGCCAGGTTTCCTAACTCTCCACCTGACATCCTACCCATTTAACTGCACTGTTAGGGCAACAACTGCTGACTGATTGCATTAGGCGGATAATACACAACCAAAAAGTGGAAGTGGAATCAATATCCTTGAGTCTCTGGGCTGTCCCCTTTTTCCAGCACTAAGGCAATGTTATCCCTCACATGCAGACCAGAGCATTTTCTTCTCTGCACACGTCTAGTAAGAAAATGGCCTTTTACATGACCCCAGAACAAACATCTCCACCTACCAGACAGCTTGGCATATGGTCTCTGCTTTATCTTTTAAAACTCTTTATCTAAGCAAGTGCAAACAGAAAAATGTTTTAAAGTAAGGCCTTGTCTAATCCAGTTGTTTAACTCTTAGGGCCTTGTTACACAGTAATTTTAGGTGGCTTCTGGATTTCTTAACCCTGGATTGGCTGCATGCTTACACCTTTATGTGTTTTAAAGCACTTATTATTTGGTTCAAAATTATGCTACTTCAGGACAGGATTATCTCTAATTCGCATAACCTTGCTTCTGTTTCACTAAGGTGTGGCCACTCACCCAGCCATTCTGCCCAAGCTGAAGTCTTCCAGTATCCCAGGATGGTCCAGGGCTGCAGTGTTTGCTTTGCCCGGGGGAAGCAGCAAACAGATTGGGTGCGGGTGGCAGCATTCACTCTGCTGTGTTATTCACTCTGCCCAATGTGCCTAGGAGACCACCACATGAACCAGCTTGTTGCTTCAGCCAGGCAGAGCAAACACTGCAGCTCTGGCATGCCCAGCAGTCACAGTGCCTCCTGACCAGCGACACCCCCCACAGCCACAAGTGCCCCAACCCTTTTACCCCCTCATATTGAAAGGGGCTTATATTTAGGAGGCTCAAAGAGTTTTTAATCACAAAAAAACACAAAGAACATTATGGGAACATGATGGCATATCACCACCACCTGGGGCTATGTGCAGCTCCCAGTCCTACCCCTGCTCACCAAGCCTCCAGTGGCAAGTCACAGCTGTGCAGGTGAAGGGCAGTCAGATGGTTTTTCATCGTAAAGTGTGACTGCTCCACTAAACCAATCAACACTAATCTGATTAATATTTGTGCAGCTTACAGCATAAGATGTAACAAGGCCCTTTGCCTCCTTTCACAAGCAACACAAAGCTCATCCAGCACCAGAGCTAACTTAGTTCTAATACTGTTTTCTCTCTTTGCATCCAAGTTACATGTTACTGCAACATAATATTACCTGATTAACTGACTGAATAAGGGGATTCATGGCAGAGTGAAAGCTCAGTGGGCTGGATTCTCTTCCAGTTATAATACTAGCTCCCCTGTTGGCAATGGAGTTTCCTCTAATAAAGGCAGTGTAAGCTAAAGGAGAATCCCACCATATACATTTCATGCAAAATATACAGAACTGGTTCTATTCTCCCTTGCAGCAGTTTTTAAACCAGTGTGTCTGCACTTCAGCAGTTGCTCCTGATAGGCACCAGTAAAAGTGGGATCACAGTCAAGCCCATATTCCTGAACAGAAGTTTTGCTAACTTGTCAGTAGTGACATTTGCACCAGTGGAATGGGGCAGAATAAGAATAAATAGTGAAGTACCTACAGATTATAACAGAAAAATCTATGGCCTCTGGGATGGGCACCTAAGCCCCTCCACATTGGGCAGGACAACACACTTCTGTGTCCTGTTTACTAACAAAATGCAGCTCCCACAAAGGCTACACATGCCATACCAGCGAGTGTGCATTTTAGCTTGGAGAGAAGTGATATTACCTTGATATGGGTGACAAGATTTTAGCCGTTCAAGCCTTGGGCTGTGGGAGCGGGTAATGGAAGATAGAACATTTTGCTTTGAGTTCAAGTCATTACTGTGTGCTGACTGCTTGGTGGCCTGTATGAAGTATGCTGTCAGTGTTACTTATTATGGGGAAATGGCAGGTCCTATTTTCAAAAGTGCCTAAGTAATTTAGGAACTTATGACTTCAGCACATGAGGTTGGATATGATATTTAGGTACCCCACTTATTTCAATGGGAGTTAGGCACACAAATACTTTAAAAAATTCAGCACTTAGGAATCTAAGTCCCATCAGTTTTGGGACTTAGGCTTCCACATCTCCTAGGTTCTTCTGAAAGCTTTACCCAGCATGTCCAACACTGCACAAAGCACAGAAGTAAAGCTGTCCCAATATCACAAACCCTAACCGTTCAAAAATCATGAGCCTTGCCCTTCCAAAATCATGAGCTCACTTAAAAAGCAGGAGATTTAAATGTTAATAATTTGGGGGTCTTTTACTGGTCTTCCGCTTCCTGACCCTTTGCACTACACTTAGGGTATATTTCCATGCTTTTCTCCACAAGGACTAGAAACTTACTTTTTCTGAACTGAAAGACAGAATTCTCCTCTCATCCCTTATCTCCAGGATCTGAGACTTGAAACCAAAAATACCTAAGACAGATACTGAAAAGGAAAAGCCCAAGGAAGGAACTACTTTAGGGCTATCTATTATTGTTATTATTAACAAACTCACATCTTAGGAGCATCACGGGAGGTCACACAGGTATCCACATCACCAAACCTGCACCCTGTCTATGCTCTCAAGTTGCCACACTTCATGTGGCAGTAAGCACCTGGAACACTGCCAGTAATGTGGTTTGTGGAGGGGCACCCCTAAGAGCTGTGTGTCAGCTGCCCATTTGTCAGGCTGCTCTCTGGCTTTCAGCCACGTCATCAGGGGAGGAGGAGGAGAGGCCCAAAGCTCTCATTCTGTAACTTATTTTAGAGTCCCAAGGATGCTTAACCCTTTGTAGGCAGCAGGCAGTGTATGTCCCTTCATTTGGCTGGAGGACTGAAAAATGCCTGTATTTTAAGGGGTTAGCAGTCCTTTTATTTTCCCTTCTCTTTAGTCCATCAGGAAAACTTCTTGCTTTCTCCACTGTGTGTGTGTGGGGGGGGGGGGGGGAGGAGGGGGGGAACGACACACGCACAACACAAGTTTCCATTCTCTTTCTCTTTCTCTTTCTACATGTGTGTGTGTGGGGGGGGGGCGGAAGGTGCCTGAGAGACAAATAGCACTGGCATAGATAGATATCTACCTATATCTATATATGGAGGGGGGGGGGTGTGCATGCAAATCATAGTTACTTTTATACTTACATTAGGTTACTTTCTGTGGGTGTCTATTGGCATGTCCACACACTTGATAATAACCCTATGGGATTGCACAGCCATTAGCAAAGACAGAATTTAACCTACTGCATACAGGGATGGGACTGATGTTGGCACCTACAAAGTAATTCTGAGCTCCCCATTGAAGCACGGACAGTAGGGGTAAATAGCAGGTGCGAATGCCTGTCTGGCTTGAGCCAGTTTCTAGTTCCATGAAATGACACAGCTGCATGTAGGACTGGTTGGGCCTGGGAATTGTATGCCACCTACTGACTGCTTCTTTGGCAGGATTCATCACTGGTTTAACTATTCCACCCCCACAACACACACACACACACTTCTCTGTTGTAAAGCTCTGGACGACTATAGAAAGAAAATGGAAGGCAGGGTTTTCTACTCCTGCCTCTGATGCTTAAGCTGGTGAGTGCTCTGCTCTTTAGTAGAGCATGAGGGATGGGGTGTTGGTGGTGCTCAACACTGAAACTTCAATTAAGGCAAGGTAACTATAGGGAAAGGGCCACGTTGTGGCAGAACAGAGGCTGGCTGTAAGAAGTCTATTTCAGGAGCAGAAATTCCTTGGGAATTTTGCCAGGAACTAACATGGCTCTTGGAGCAGGAACCCAGTAGGAGGGGCTGTGTACAGTGGGAAACAGGAAGAGGTGAGCTGCATCTTGCTGTTCCAGCTCTTCCAAACCTGACTCACAAAACTCTTTGCAGGCTGAGAAGTCCTTTTGCTGAAGCAGGGAGAGACTACACACATACACATGCACGCATCTCTCAAGTGGGGAAGGATTTGTAGAGACCTTCTGGATAAAACACTCAATGGGCTCTGCCAAAAAGATCTCTCTCTCTGCCATCTAAGGGCAAAAACAAGCCTAGTTTCATTCATGGTTGCCTTTTTGTCTTTCAGATGTGAACACAGCTCAGCCCTCAGCTACACAGCCACCAGCAGGTAAGAAGCATGGAGCCTTCCCCAAGCACTCTCACCAGTTGTAGAGAATAGCAGGGAAATGGACCCCTGGGGAAGTGGCTGCCCAAAGGTTTCCATGAAGAGTCCCTTGTCCTATTACCACCCTGCACAAGCGAGGAGTTGACTCTGCACTAACCCCACAAGGACAGGGAAGGGGAAGGATGGGAGGAGTGTAGCCCTTCGGAGCCCTATTTGGGAAAGGACTATGTAGGTTGAGCAGCTACCCCTTGTCTGTTCCCTCTGGCTCTCAGTACCTGTATAATGTCTACTCACCTTACCTGGGTGCCAGCTCATGGGATGTATCATCAGAAAGATTCTGACACTTAGTTTTCAGGTTTGGGGGCCTGACTTCCAAAGCAGCAGGTCCTGCTGTGTCCCCTAGCATGCTGAGCTCTGCTGAATGTCTATCCTTGACTGCAGGCAATAGGCTCATTTGAAACCAGGAACTATGGACCAGGCTCAAAAATTAAAGTCATTTACATACCTAAAGGTGTAGATAGGCACCTAATAGGTTTTTCAAGAACCTGGGCACATCGGTCATGTATAGACAACTTTCAGTGCCTGGACACTCATTCATCACCTCTCTGTATCCTTAAGTATAGAGATGCTTTGAAAATCCCACTAGGTACCTAAAAATCTTTATAATCCAGACAGATCTTCTTTAATCCATGCAGACTCTTCAGGAACCTTCTCTGCCCCTACCCTGGGGAAGGCTGCATCCTCCATCCATTATCAAAGCCACAAGAACAAAGTTAGTGATTATCCCCTTGAAACAAGCAACTTTCCATTGCTGCCCTTTAAAAATTCCACACACAAAACCCAACCTTCCAGCAATAACAGGGAAGCCTGACTACTAATGAGAGTGATGCACCTCTAGGAGAGGGAAAAACTGAAAGGAACTTGGGACACTGACAGATGTGACGGTTTGTTGTGCAGTCAGCCACTGAAAGCACTCTTCTGTTGTGCATTAACAGAAGTACACGGCTGCAGAGCACTTTAAAAATGCCCAATCTTTATATGCCATCATTATATGAGGGTTCAGATGAAGGTGATACAAAGCAAAGCACCTTCACTGACATCTGTCAGTATGGTTAGGAGCAGGGCTTGGCTGACACAGCTGAGCCTGTTCCCTGTGCTGTTTTTGGAAGGGGACCAGGGTGGGGGAAGAGAACAGAAGGAGCTCATTCTGAGGGTTGCCCAGCCAATAGTGGAGCGTGGGATGGGTGGATTGGAGCCCCTTCACCTCGGTGGAGCTCCAGTCCACCCGCCCCACCCTCCAGCTGGGCAACCCCCAAAACGAGTTCCCTCTGCTCCCTTCCCATTCAGAAAACAGTGCAGGGACTGAGAGGGGCATTGCTGAGGGAGAACAGCTGCAAAGACACAGCCGCTCTAAACTACAGCTCAACTCCCAACTCTCAGAACCCAACAGCAAATGTCTTTTGAGTCCTGGGAATAGGTGTAACTCATGCCACTTCTTGCAAACTGCCATGAGTTACAGTGGGGGAGCTGCACTTCTGTCTACAACCTTGGTAGGATGCAGGAGCAGCAGAGAAGTAGTAATAATGGGGTTGACCACTCTGTGCTGGGGTGGGAACAGCTCTCTACTCCTACCATTTGCTTTAGGCCCAGATTCCCTTTCCATCCCTTGATGCTATTTCTAACTAGAAATGATGAATCTAGATAGCAAAGCGTTGTCTTTTGAAAGAGCAGAGCCCCAGAGTTGTTGGCCTGGCACGTTAAGTGCACTGGTTGCAAATATTAAATCAATATCACCTACTCCATTAATGATCATTAAGAAAAAAACAGGCACAAAGAATTCCTGAGCTGCTTGGAATGCTGCATTTTGTGTGAGAGCTGAACTGTTAGAGTGCACTTAGGTTACATTTTTCAAGCTTTTTCTGCTATTATGAGAAGATTTTTTTTAATGAAAGCTAAAATTCACAGGATACCAGCAGCTGCAGCTTGAAGAAAAATGCCAAACATCAAAGATAGCAGTGGCTTGATGTGGGAGCTGATTCTTCTCCTATTTTGCAAGCAGAACAGTCAGATGGAAAGCTGGGGGTCCATTGACTTAGCCCCAATACAACCCCAACCCTGCAGTAGTCTCTCCAGCACTTAAACAGGGGCCAGGAACTGCAAACACCTACCCAGGCAATGGGGAGCACTCTGGGAGCAGAAGGGAACCCAGTCAAAATGATCAGCAGAAAACACTCATGAAACTAGTGGGAGCATTACTGATGTGGTATGTGCACTACTTTTGTCATGTTGTTTCAGCTATCACATTGACACCAAAGCCTAGTGAGCACTTTACTATGGTTACAATGCCAATCTTTTTCCAGGTGGTTTAAAATACTGGAGATAGAGCCCGGGTACAATACCACCCAAAGGCCTCCAGCCTTCAGCAGTTGCTGTGTCTTCCATATAGGATTCTATATTTCCCATCTGATTTTGACTACAGCATTTACATCTCATAGAGGAGGCATCATGCCAGTCTGGCTTCCCTTTTTCCGGTCTATCTGCCCAAGAAAGGCACTGCTGGATTGGCTAGTAAGGGAAGAAACACCATTCTGAGCCTCACAGCAGTCTTGTGGGATCAGATGGAAGTTGTGAGGGAGGTCCAAGACTAGGAAAGCAGCTCTCTTGTGGCACTTCTGGTGCCTTGCCAGTCCCCTTTCATCCCTTTAGTCTCTAAGAGAGATTCTGCACTCTCTAATAATGAGTTTTCCTTCATGCATCTCTGGGTTCCCAACTCCCTTTGTCCATGAGCTTATGCTTGTCCAGGGTCTGGCTCTGCCCCGACAACAACCAGACCTGCTCTGCATGAAGGTTTCTCTCCAGTCCAGCCACCTTGGCACCTGCTGCTGTTACGTGTGTGAGATTCACAGAAGTTTAGGGCTGGAAGGGACCTCTTGAGATCATTGGGTCCAGCCCCCCTGCTCTGGGCAGGAAAGACTGCTGGAGTCAGACAACCCCAGCAAGATGTACACCCAGTCTCTTTTTAAAGATCTCCAGGGTAGGTGCCTGTATCCCCCCCCCCTCCCCCCCCCCCCAAGAGTCTATTCCAGAGTCTGAACCATGAAGAAATTTTTTCCTTATATCCAGCCTGAAACCTTCTTTTAGGAATTTCTGACCATTGTTCCTGGTTTTCCCTTGGGGCGCTTTGGTAAATAGTTGTTTGCCTAGCCCCTGATACTCTCCCCTGTTATATTGGTAAGCTGCCACCAAATCCCCCCACAGTCTTCTCTTTTCTAGGCTGAATAGTCCCATCCCTGTCAGCCTTTCCTTGTATGGCTTTCTCTTCAGGCCTCTAATCATGAGTGGCTCTTCTCTGAACTCTCTCAAGCTCTCTCAGCTTCAACCTGGAAGGGTGTGGGCAGTGGGGTCCCGCAGGGTTCGGTCCTGGGACCGATACTCTTTAATGTCTTCATCAGTGACTTGGACGAGGGAGTGAAATGTACTCTGTCCAAGTTTGCAGATGACACAAAGCTATGGGGAGATGTGGACACGCCGGAGGGCAGGGAACAGTTGCAAGCAGACCTGGACAGGTTGGACAAGTGGGCAGTAAACAACAGAATGCAGTTCAACAAGGAGAAATGCAAAGTGCTGCACCTAGGGAGGAAAAATGTCCAGCACACCTACAGCCTAGGGAATGACCTGCTGGGTGGCATGGAAGTGGAAAGGGATCTTGGAGTCCTAGTGGACTCCAAGATGAACATGAGTCGGCAGTGTGACAAAGCCATCAAAAAAACCAATGGCACTTTATCGTGCATCAGCAGATGCATGACGAATAGGTCCAAGGAGGTGATACTTCCCCTCTATCGGGCGCTGGTCAGACCGCAGTTGGAGTACTGCGTGTAATTCTGGGCGCCACACTTCAAGAAGGATGAGGATAACCTGGAGAGGGTCCAGAGAAGGGCCACTTGTATGGTTAAGGGCCTACAGACCAAGCCCTACAAGGAGAGACTAGAGAAACTGGATCTTTTCAGCCTCCGCAAGAGAAGGTTGAGAGGCGACCTTGTGGCTGCCTATAAGTTCATCACGGGGGCACAGAAGGGAATTGGTGAGTATTTATTCACCAAGGCGCCCCCGGGGGTTACAAGAAATAATGGCCACAAGCTAGCAGAGAGCAGATTTAGATTGGACATTAGGAAGAACTTCTTCACAGTTTGAGTGGCCAAGGTCTGGAACGGGCTCCCAAGGGAGGTGGTGCTCTACCCTACCCTGGGGGTCTTCAAGAAGAGGTTAGATGAGTATCTAGCTGGGGTCATCTAGACCCAGCACTCTTTCCTGCTTATGCAGGGGGTCGGACTCAATGATCTATCGAGGTCCCTTCCGACCCTAACATCTATGAATCTATGAATCTATTCTCCACATCCTTCTTGAAGTGCGGTACCCAGAACTGGATACAGAACTTCAGCTGCAGCCTCACCAATGCAGAGTACAGTGGGAGAATAACTTCCTTGGTTTTGCTTGAAATGCATCGGTTGATGCGTGCCAGTGTATTGTTTCCTCTGCTAACTGTAGCATCACACTGGTGACTCCTATTCATTTTATGGTCAATTATGACCCCCAGGTCCCTTTCAAATGTAGTGCTAGCTAGCATAGCACCACTGAGCCAGTAAGTTTGTTGTGGATTTTTCCTCCCCAGATGGAACACCTTACACTTCTGTGTCAAACAGCATCTGGTTCTGGTCTGCCCATCTAACTACCTGTAAGCTGTCTAGGTCCTCCTAGATCATCAGTCTACCCTGATGTGTAGCTGCACTTCCCCACAGCTTAGTGTCATTGGCAAACTTTACCAGTGTGCTTTTCACCCCCACTTCCCGATCATTGATGAAGATGTTGAAAAGCAGTGCTCCAAGTACTGAACCCTGGTGGACCCCACTGGCTACCTTCTGCCAGGTCAACATAGATTCGTCTATTAGTACTTTCTGGGTCCGACCCCACAGCCAGTTTCCCACCCATCTGACCATTGAATTGTTGAGCCCATAGTCCCCTAGCTTTACCTTGATAGTCTCATGGATCACCAAGTCAAAAGCCTCAATTTAACCTCATTGTCACTGTGCTTATGTTACAGATCTCACTTCTAAATCACCACACAGCCCTACAGGCAAGACTACCACAGCAGGTAAAATCTGTCAAGTGAGAAGAGCCATGATACCCCATGAGGGCCACTATAGACCTGTAGAATGGTGCAGAATGCCAACAAAACTTATGGAGCAGGGGTGCAGTAAAGTCAGGTGTCTGGGAATCTGCAAGCATCCTGGCTGGCTTGTTTTCTAATGGCCTGGGTTGCAGCCTTTTTGCACCCAGCCTGTTCAGGCACAGATCTTGCATCCAGTCAACAAATAAACAGAAGCCATTTAGTGGCAGGTGAAAAGGCCATTTGATGTGTGTGGTAGAAGGATAGGACAAGGCATGTCTGCTATGACCTAGGTTTGGAGCAAAGCATATATGGGCTTGTGGTCCAGCTAGACCACCTCAGGTGGATCACCAAGGAGCCAGGAATAAAAGAAATCACTGGGTCAAAGAGGTAGAAGTGGGAGTCTGCTGGTCCCAATCCATGTGAGAACTTGAGGTAGATGAGTGAGCCATGGAGCTGCAGTTGCTGCTCTGGGTGTGACTGGTGCTGGTGGTAATCCCTTTTCTTGCCTTCCCCTGGACCCACCCAGGTGCTTCAACTGAGTGCTAGGTTTGGTTTCATTGCTTAGAATAATAGAATCATAGAAAGTTAAGGTTGAAAGGGACGTCAGGAGGTCTTCTAGTCCAACCCCCTGCTCAAAGTAGGACCATCCCCAACTAGATCATTCCAGCCAAAGCTTTGTCTAGCCGGGTCTTGAAAACCTGGAGATTCCACAGTCTCTCTGGGTAACCTGTTCCAGTGTTTTACCACCCTCCTAGTGAGAAAATTCTTCCTAATATCCAACCTAAACTTCCCGTGCTGCAACTTGAGACCATTGCTTCTTGTTCTGTCATCTGCCAACACTGAGATGACAGTGGCAGCCTACATCAAGGGCGTACATCTGGGCCTGGGGGAGCATCTATTCACCAAGACCCACCCCCAAGGGAGGACAAGAAATAATGGACACAAACTGACTGAAGATTGCTTCAGGCTAGACATAAGGAAAAACTTTTTTACACATTGAGTGCCGAGGCTTTGGAACAGGCTCTCCCCAGAGGTGGTACAGTCACCCACCCTGGCGATCTTCAAAAAGCGTTTTGACGCCCATCTTGCTGGGGTCATCTGATCCCAGCAGTCTTTCTTCCCAAGTGGAAGGGGACTGGACCCAATGATCTGTGAGGTCTCTTCCAGTCCCTAACATCTATGAAACTATGAGGAGGTGCAGTGGGCAGAGGATACCTGGCAGTTGGAGCACCACTTGTGGTGGCAGCAACAGGGAGAGCAGCAGGCCCACCCCTGCCAAGGCCTCAGGTGAGCCACACACCCACCCCCAGGGGCCAAGGCATCAGGTGTGAGAGGTGCTGGCCAATCACCTCTTCCTGCACTCCCCACTGTAGCCCACCTGGACAGCCACCCACAGACACCCCCCATCCACTCCCAGCACCACGCTTACCCCAGACACATCTCAGAAGAACAATAGTTTTTATTCCCCTTACATCAAACAGACCCCTCCTCCCCCTCCCCTTCCCCCTCCCTCCTCTCCCCAACAACAGAGCCCCTCCACCACCCACTCCACCTACCAATAATAAAATACCCTTTTCTTGGTGCACACTATTTACAATGTGGTTTGTGTGCTGTCCTAGGGTGGGGAGCTGTGGGGTGGGGGCATCTAGGGGGTAAAGCTAAAGGGCAGGAAGCCAGTACCCTGGTCTCTGGCTGTTACCCTGTGGGTGCACACACCGTGGCAAGTCTGCCAGGTGGAGGGCTCACCCAGGGGTTACAGCAGCTGGTGGTCCCATGGTGCAGGCAGCCCCCCTTGGGCAGTCAGTGTCCAAGGCAGCAGGGCCAGTGTGTGGTCCTGGCCCCACAATAGGCAGCTTCAGCTCTGTGCCTGCATGGAGCCGAGGAAAGCAGTGGGCCTAGGCCTAGGTAGGGCACTTGAATTGCAGAGAACCCAGGTCAGGGGCTGAAGCAGGGGCTTCTGGCTGGTAGAGGTGGTGCTGGACCTCTGCCCAGGCCCAAGGGAGGCCTGTTGCTGGGTGGTGGGCAGCTGCCAGGGGGCAGGCAGGGCTAGAGTTGGGGACCGGGCAACAGGTGGCACAAAGGTGACCACCAGGGTCAGGATGATGTCCAGCACTCAGCAGTTGTCGTCCATGGCCTGCACTACCCTGCCCAGGATCTCAGTCTGCTCCTGCAGGGCCTCCACCCACTTGTGCTTCAGGGCCAGGAGCTGCACCTAGAACTCACAGTCTGCCTGATCCCATGCATCCTTGTGAGCCACATCCTCTGCCTGCCAGATCTACGTGTCTGCCAAACAGTCCTCTGATGCCATCACCAGCCAATCCAGAAGGACTGTGTGGTCCTGGGTCCACTTTTGGCACAGCTGATGGTTGTGGGTGGTGGCTACCCTGAGCCCATATCCCAGCTGCCAACTGTGGCCTCTCCCCTGCATGCAGCTGGAGGACCTGCAGAGCCATGAGAAAGAAGCTGTTTATGAGAGTTTGCAACATTGCTGAGATAAGATGCTGAGATAAGTACCAGGGACCGTACGCTACCCGGCCTCAGATCAGGGGGTGGGTGTGCAATGATGCCCAGGGACCATGGTAAAAGTCAGCCAGGCAGGCCCCAGCCCAGGTGGCTGCCAGCTGAGTCCCCCATCCCCATTTGCTCCCCTGGGGCAGGTGGGCCACTGGGTGCTGGCTGCAGGCAGCTTGCTTCACCTGCCCCATTGCCACAGTGGGACAGGCCTGGCTCCTAACAGCACCTGCTGCCATGGCTTCACACCTCACTGCCCCCCTTCTCCTTCTGCAGGCCAGCCGCTTTCCTGTGCTGCTGCCAAGCCCACAGCACCCAGACTTGGTGGGGTGCGGAGCTCCTAGATGACCGGGACATGGTGCTGTCCATGCTTTCACCCTCCCTGCAGCAGGCCTCTCCCAGGAGAAGCCCTGATGACACATCATTGTGGGTTCCAGGCTGGGGTGGGGACTTGGGCAGATCATCCATACTGCTGTACGCAGCACAGCTGCAGCCTGGGTTCTGGGCCATGAGGATCTCTGTCAGTTGCCATATAAAGGGCATGGACTTGTGGGTACTCCCAGACTGACGATTGTGGTCAGTGATGGTGAACCATTGTGCCCACAAAGGCCTTGACCTTTATGCAGCACTGCCATGCTGACCAGTTGTGCCAGCACTCCCACATCCAGCCTGACAGCCCCTCCTACACATGGGCATTGGAGCACCCACCCTGCATGAACTGCCTCACCTTTGCCTCACCCTACAGCATCATGAGGTCGCCAGTCTCCTCCATAGACCAGCTGGGACACTGGTTCGTGGTCACTGGCATAGGTGATGACAAGGCCATTGGGGCTCCTGTGTTGGCTCTCCAGGCCTCCATGCAGCTGTCCCTGTGCTGCCAGGGCTGGGAAGCTACCTGCAGCACCCAGCACAGGGGCATGGCGTGGGACTGGCAGCTGCACAGCAAGTCAATGCTCCACAGCACCTGCAGGCTCTAGGCAGGCTGCTGGGGCTGGGATGCAGGCAGCTGGAGCTGGTCCTGTTGGCCAGGAGCTGCCTGCAGCTGGGCCTAGGTGCTGGCAGGCCTGGTAGGAGCAGGCAGGTCTGTCAGAGCCCTGCAGCACCCTGCAGGCCTGGACAGCATAGGCCTGGCAGCCACATGGCACTGTGGTGCCAGGCAGCAGCACCAGGGTGCAGGCAGACTGTCACAGCTGGCTTGCAGCCTGTGCAGGGGACACAGGTGCCTGGAGTGGCCTCTGGCTGCCTGCATGTGCCCCAGGGCTCGCTGTGCCTTCAGGTTTTTAAGGGCCTGAGGCTGGGGCTGCCATAGAGGCAGCCCAGCAATGGGGCAGGAGTGGCTCCCAGCCCCAGAGCCCTGGGGCTGAGCTCAGGCTGGCCCCCTAGTGGCAGGGCTGACCGGAAGCAAATTGCTCCCGGTTGGCATCTACATGTGCATTAGTGTGCAGTAACTACTCACAAGTAAATTTGCTACTTGCATTTGCAGGTAGCAAATTTACCCACGAATAATGTCATTTACTGAGCAGTAAGCATGCACACATGTAGATTGCACTGCTGTGCAATAAATATCTTGAGTAGAAGCACCAACTGAGAAGAAAACTAAGAGATGATGAAGTTAAGTGAGCTGCCCAAGACCATGTATTCATTTAGTGCCAGAGCTAGGATGAAATGCAGGTCCCCAGCCAGCCACTCCTAGGTTTAATTCACTAGCCCATTCACTGCTGGTAGATCATTCATGTGCCTGTTTTCATGGAAACAAAATTCAAATTGCAATAACAAAAACTATTACAAAATAGTTTAAAAGAAAACATGCTTTACTGTATTTATTCTTTTCTGCCTTTCTGCTCTACTGAAACTTGCTGCAGAAAGCCACTGGAGTTGGCTGTAAAGAAAACCTCTGCACCTGGAGATAGGAGACATGGGCTGTCAGAGGAAAGTCAACAAGTTTCAATTTGCAAATATATCAAACCCACTGAGTAAACATAACTGAATTCTTCTATTCCAGGTCTATGTGCTTGTTCACTCTCTTTTCACTGGGGTAGATTCCTCTGAAATCACACTGTACATTCAGTTTGAAAAAAGCCATTCAATATACAACCCTCAAAACCCCCAAAGAAACCCTACTTCCAGAGGGAGACTTCAAGTTTGCAAAAATCTGGTACCAATCCTGTGGTAGCTGATGCAGAGAGAAAGAACCCTTCAGTATAACCCTGAAGCAGCAGTTCTTCTCTGTTTAGCAAAACATTCAAGCTGCATGGCTGAAGTTAAGCCTATGTATCTCTGCTCTATTGAATAGGATAGACTTTAAGCCTTTGGTTTAAATACTTTACTGAACAAGAGCTTCAATTAGGAAATACATTAGAGCTGCTTTCCTTCTTTATTTTGCAAGTTAAGAGAACATAGGAAATCTGTTGTGATGCTGTGTTGAAACATGGGACTGAATAGACCCACTTGGGTCACTGAATCCAGTCCCTTGTCATCGCACGCAACCATGTAAGGCAGTTGTCCAAGGACACCTAATACACGGGCTCTGGGGTGAAAGGGTGCATTTTAATTAGAGCAGCTCTCAGAAGCCACTTAATTAAAATGCCCACAGCATCTTATGTATTCAGTGTCCTGCACTTCAAAATGACGGGGGGCTTTCATTAAAACCACCATTTTGAAACGAGAGGACGCTAAATACACAAGATGCTGCAGTGCACTGGAGCATTCTGATTAGTCAAAATTAATCAAGTCTGCTCTGATGTGTTCTAATAAGAATGCATTGGAGCATGTGTAAAAGTGCCCCAAGTGTCCACAAGAGCCTCCACTCTTGGCCCCTCCCATACACCATAGCACGAAGTGCCCTAACAAACTTAGGATATTTAGTTCAGTCCCCCACCCCCACATGTGCATCATATCATAGGAAGGGCTCAGGATAGACAAGACTGCCATCACTGCCCTGGCCCCCCCTGCAAGGGCAGGGGATTTGTTATGTAAAAGAGATCCAGATTAATATAGAAGTGGACCCTTCCCATGCTACATAAGAAGGTGGGGGGAGAAATCATGCCCTACCCTACAGTCTTTGCCAATCTGACTCAAGGAAAAAATTCTGTCTTGAGCCCAAGACTTGCAGTTGGTTTGAACCTGAGTGTACGAGCAAGACCCACCAGGCAAGTGCCTGCAGGGTATCTAAATACCATTAGGGACACCAGTGCACCCCAATGAATCACTAGCCAAGAAAGAAATTGAGAGAGAAAGTAAGAACGAGCATGTTGAACTAATACACTGAACTCATAGATTCATAGATTCATAGATGTTAGGGTCGGAAGGGACCTCAATAGATCATCAAGTCCGACCCCCTGCATAAGCAGGAAAGAGTGCTGGGTCTAGATGACCCCCAGCTAGATACTAATCTAACCTCTTCTTGAAGACCCCCAGGGTAGGGGAGAGCACCACCTCCCTTGGGAGCCCGTTCCAGACCCTGGCCACTCAAACTGTGAAGAAGTTCTTCCTAATGTCCAATCTAAATCTGCTCTCTGCTAGCTTGTGGCCATTATTTCTTGTAACCCCCGGGGGCACCTTGGTGAATAAAACCTCACCAATTCCCTTCTGTGCCCCCATGATGAACTTATAGGCAGCCACAAGGTCGCCTCTCAACCTTCTCTTGCGGAGGCTGAAAAGATCCAGTTTCTCTAGTCTCTCCTCGTAGGGCTTAAGTCTCTCCTCGTAGGGCTTTTGCCTCGTAACTCTTGCCAGCCAGCTTAGCACTATGCTACCTTCAGCACATAATATTGTTGGCCTTGCCTGGAAGTGACTGCTAAGGTAGACCCATAGGCCTCTGTTCCCTCTAGCAGGACCAGAAGTGGCTTTCTTGGCTGTTTAACTAAATGCTCCTTCTAGCAAATTATCCATAATTCTCAAAAGGCCTAAGAACATCAGTGAAAGGGCAGTGTCTCTAGTGGGTTATGGAATAGAGAAAATCCCACACAATTTACTGATTCGTTTTGATGCACTGGCTGGGGGAGTAGTTAGCTGATTGCACGATTTCACAATGATTACACACTTAATTTATACAACACAATTTTATTTTAAAATTCTTTGCTACGTATATAACACTGCTTAGCTTTAAGAAACACCACAAACATTAAGAACACAATAATTACATATATCAGAAACAATGCTCCGAATGCACTTCCTTCCCAAACAATGCTATAAGAATTAGTATTACAAAAACAACTACAATTACAACTAAAAGTTAAATTTGAATCAATACTATTATTTTCATAATATACTTACAATCCTAGAATTCCGAGA
Source organism: Alligator mississippiensis (assembly GCF_030867095.1). Lineage (NCBI taxonomy): Eukaryota > Metazoa > Chordata > Crocodylia > Alligatoridae > Alligator > Alligator mississippiensis. Next base: position 44,983,137 of record NC_081832.1, read on the forward strand.
AGCCAAATACCAAAATATGGTTTCATTCCTCAGTAGTACAATTTAATGGGTTGGCCTCAGTAGAGTTGTGCAGTCTGGCTCTCACAGTCCAGGAGCTTCCTAGGACCCTGACAAATACCGCATTTACACTAGTGTAAAAAAGTAGTGGACAGACAAAAGAAACCCATGAATTGAAGCTTCTTTGCCTTATCTAGTGTGGAATTATAGGTAAAACTCCTTCACTGTAGATTACACCAGTGTAGGTGGTTTCTGTCTGCTTCCATCTTGGAGTAGCTGATTGCTAGAGGTAAACAGGCTATTATAGTCCAAGCCAGTGGTGCTCAAGCTTTTGCCCCGTAAGCCAAATGATCAGGCCTCATGCTGCTTTTGTTTGGCCTTGCACAGCCTTGGCTGCCCCTGCACTCTGGGATCAGGCCATACACTGGATCCACACACCAGGATCAGGTCCTGGGACCTGGTGCCACAGTCCCACCCATCTGACCCACATGCCAAGATCAAGCCTCCACCACCCCAGCCCAGCCCCACGTGCCAGGATCGGGCCCCATGCACTGGGATCAGGCCCTGGGGCCTGTCGCTGACCTCACTTGCCCCCACAATCAGGGATTAAGCCCCTCATTGGTCTGCAGTCCTAGTGCTCAGGGCACAGGGCTCCTCATAGGTCCAGAAATTTGGCAGCAGGGGGACAGTACCACCACTCCCCTGCCACCAAATTTTCAGACCCATGAGGAGCCCAGCAGGCCAAATGACACGGTGCAAGAGGCTGGATCTGGCCTGTGGTCCAGGGTCTAAATACCTCTGGTCTAAGCAACATGCAGCAAATTTATTTGGCAATCAGAAAATTGCCACACATGGGGTGGGTAGTCTATTCTTATTGTATTCCATTTCAGCTGCTGTCAGTTCTCTGTTTTAGCAACCCTAAAACTAACTAGGTCCTGTCCACTCCAAGATTACTGTAGAGCAGTGGTTCTCAACCTTTTTAGATTCAAGCCACCCCTTGATAGGTTCAAGTCATCCCCAGAAAATGTCATAGATTTCATAGCCATTAGGGCTAGAAGGGACCTCGGAAGATCATCAAGTCCAGCCCCCTGCCCCAGGGGCAGGAAGTCAGCTGGGGTCATAGGATCCCAGCAAGATAAACACCCAACATTTCTCTTGAAGGCATTCAAAGTAGGTGCTTGAACCCCCTCTGATGGCAGGCTATTCCAGACCTTGGGGGCTCAGACACTAAAGAAATTCTTCCTTATGTCCCGCCTGAAATGGTTTTGCAGCAGTTTATAACCATTCGACCTTGTCATCCCTTGGGGCACTCTGGTGAACAAATGTTCCACCAGATACTGGTGAACACCCCTCCTAACCTTATAGGTGGCCATCAGATCACCCCTGAGCCTGCGCTTTTCCAAGCTAAAGAGTCCCATAGCTCTCAGCTTGTCATCGTTAGGTCTGTTTTCCTGACCTCTGATCATGCACGTGGCTCTTCTCTGGACTCTCTCAAGCTTCTCCACATCCTTCGTGAATTCTGGGGCCCAAAACTAGATGCACTACTCCAGCTGAGTACTTCTCACCAAGGCCGAGTACAATGGGAGAATGACATCCTGGGATTTGATTAAGAAGCATCTATGGATGCAAGCCAGCATTTTGCTCGCTGTACAAGCTGCAGTATCACATTGAAGGCTCACGTTCATCTTGTGGTCAGTTGTGACCCCCAAGTCCCTTTCATCCGTAGTACTAACCGATGTAGCACTGCCAAGCCTATAAGCATGCTGCAGGTTTTTCCTCCCAAGGTGGAAAACCTTGCCTTTTTCGGTGTTAAACACCATCAGGTTCTCATCCGCCCATTTCCTGAGCCTGTCAAGGTCAGCCTGGATCGCCCTCCTGTCCTCAGGTGTGGATACTTTAACCCAAAGTTTGGTATCATTGGCGAAGTTGGCCAGTCTGCTTCTGACTCCAATGTCCACATTATTAATGAAGATGTTGAACAATATAGGTCCAAGAAAAGAGCCTTGAGGGACCCCACTGGTCACAGGGCATCACAACGATTGACTTCCATCAACCACCACCCTCTGGGTCCAACCATAGAGCCAATTCCCCAGCCAGCAGATCGTGGTGGTCCTGAGGCCGCAGTTGGCCAGTTTTTCCAAGAGGTAATCATAGCATACCAGATTGAAGTCTTTTTTGAAGTCAAGATATACAACATCAATATCCTCTCCCTTGTCCAGGTGATAGATCACCTGGTCATAAAAGGAAATGAGATTGGTCAAGCAAGACCTACCCGCAACAAACCCATGCTGGCTATCCCTCAGGATGTTGCCATCGGCCAGTTCATTAAGAATGTCCTCTTTGATAATCTTTTCTAAGACCTTCCATGGTATAGAGGTCAGGCTGATGGGCCTATAGTTTGCCAGATCCACTTTCCTCCCTTTCTTGAAGATAAGCACTACATTGGCCTTCTTCCAATCTTCGGGCACTTCACCTGAGCACCAGGAGTTTTTGAAGATCCATACCAGAGGCTGAGCTATGATGCTAGCCAGCTCCTTGAGTACCCTGGGGTGTAAGCTGTCACGGCCAGCTCACTTGAAGGTGTCCAGCCTCTCAAGTCGTTCCTTCATGAGGTCAGCATTGATGGAAGGCAAGGAATCTCCCTCATCTGAGCCTCCCCATCCCGTAATGGGCAGGGGTGTCCCGTGGGACTGATGAAAGATCGACACAAAGTACCTATTTAGTAGTTTGGCTTTTTCCTGGGCGTCAGTTGTCAGTTGTCCCATCTGGTTTAACAGGGGTCCAATGTTGCCCTTGCTTTTTCTCCAGCTCCCCACATATCTAAAAAAGGACTTTTTGTTGTCTTTGATACTTATAGCTAGTTGGAGTTCAGTCACAGCTTTGGCTTTCCTGGTTCGCTCCCTGCAGGTCCGGACCAGTGCGGAATATTCCTCCTTAGAGGTGGATCCTGTCCTCCATCCTTTGTAGGTCTTTCTTTTTAGCCACAGGAGGTCCACTAGTTCCCAGGAGAGCCAAGGGGGCTGCTGTGCCCTTTTGCTGCCTTTCCTCCAAGAGGGAATAGCATTAGCTTGTTAATTGAGGATGGCTCCCTTGAGGAGTAACCACTCTTCCTAAACTCCCCTCCCCTTGGGGTCATGGTCCCTTAGGGCCTCACCGACAAGCCTCCTGAGCTTGTCAAACTCAGCTTTCCTGAAGTCGAGGACTTCAGTATTGCTGACTGACTTGCCAGCTTTATGGCAGATGGTGAACCTGATCAGCTTGCGGTCGCTGTCACCCAGCTTCCCATCGATAGTTAGGTCGCTGATTAGGTCGTCCCTGGTTGCCAGTACCAGGTTGAGCAGCGCTTTACCTCTCATTGGCCCATAGACTTCTTGTGTCAGATAGAGCTCATCCATGCATGAGAGAAAGTTTTGCGACCGCTCAGATTTAGCTGAGCACTCTTCCCACAAGATGTCTGGGTAGTTGAAGTGACAACCATGGACCAGGAGCATGCGGCTTCAGCCAATTCCCTGGCAAACTCCTGGTCAAGGTCTTGACTTTGGGTGGGAGGTCTGTAGTAGACTCCCACCGTTGTGTCCCCTGTGCCGTGTTCCCCATGGATTTTCACCCAGAGGGTCTCCAGTCCACCCTGGTTGCCAACAGCGGCTTGCAGGGACGTGTAGCTCTCCTTGACATAGAGAGCTACACCCCTGCCCCTTTTGTCCATTCGATCTCTCCTGTACAGGGTATAGTCATCTATACCTGTGGTCCAGTCATGGGTGGAGTCCTACCAGGTCTCCATTATCCCTATGACATTGTAATTATTTGTGTTAAGCAGGAGGACAATTTCCTCCTGTTTATTCCCCAAGCTCCTGGCATTCGTGTACAGGCGCACAAGTGTCCCCTTGAGGGCCCTTGCCTTGCCTACATCTCACTCCAGGACTGGGGCAGGGGTGGGCTCCCTTAAGTGCCTTGGCCTGCTGGCTTTGCAAGGGTTGCTCAGCGGGCCAGCAGTGGCGGTAGTTCCCCCATCCCCCAGCGGGCTTAGTTTAAAGCCCGGTGGAGCAGGTCAGCCAGTCTGGCTGAGAAGAGCCTCCTCCCCAGTGGAGAGAGGTGGAGGCCATCCCTTCCTAGCAGCTCACTGCCTCTCTCACCAAAGAGCGGGCTGTGGTAATGGAAGCCAAAGCCTTCCCGATGACACCAGCGCCGCACTCTTTGGTTCTCTACCTGGATCTTCCTCTCCCTCCTCAGCCCATAGCCCAAGATTGGGAGGATCGAAGAAAACACCACCTGTGACCCCAGACCCTTTAGCCCTGCTCCCAAATCCCTGTAGTGTTTTATGACCCGGTTGGGAGTGCGCCGAGCTGTGTCATTGGTGCCCACATGGATAAGGAGCATAGGATAGTGGTCAGTGGGCTGGAGAAGCTAAGGGATCTTCTCTGCAAAGTCTCAGATGCAGGCTGCCAGGAAGCAGCAAACTTCCCTGGCTAAGGGGTCGGGGCAGCAGATTGCCCCCTCAGTCCTCCTCAGGATGGAGTCTCCCACGACAAACACTTTGCGTTTGGTCTTGGGGAGAGCAGGGGCAGTGGCTACAGTAGAGCCGGCATTGCCTGCAGGAGCTGGCAACTTAGCAGGCTCTACTGTGGCTGCAAGAGTTTCGTACCTGTTGCAAAGCTACAGAGGGATGGGGACCTTGGTGCAGCGGGCCTTGGGGCCCTTGACCAACTTGGTTCAACCCCTTGGCTGGCAGTAGGAGTTGATCTCCTGCTTGCAGTTCCTGATGGCACGCAATCTCTGGACTGCAGCCTGGAGCTCCTCCAGCTGATGCGCTAGAGACCCCAAAAGAGAGCAGACCTCACAAGGGAAGGTGACTATGCTCCCGGGCGCCAGAGCCTGAAAAAGTGACAGGCAGCCCCTGCAGCCGAGAGCCAGGGGCTCCATCTGGGTGGAAGCCTCTGAGACGCCAGAGGGTGGGGTTGCAGACCCCTTGGGGACCCTCAGGGTGCAGCGTGTGCCCATCCGTGGTAGGCTGGCTGTGGCTGGAACTGCCTTCCCTAGGGCGCACAGGCAGAGCCTCGGGCCCTCCTGTTCGCCCTCCTGCGCAAAATACCAGCTCTTAGCTTTCACTTGATTTTTGACTACATGAAAATAGTAGAGCTATTTGTTTATGGCAAAGGACTCAGAAATGTCAGAATGTTTTTGACACTCTGGATTCCTATTTGAAATCTTTGGGCTCACCTTGTGAATTACAGCACCCTGGGTGAGAATTACTGCTATAGAGACAAAGTCCTCTGAAGAGCCTTAAGGAAGTGCAAACAGCTCAGTAAAACCTAAAGGCAGGCTCTGTGTAACAAGGTTTATATAATTTTCCCAAAGATCTTTAAAAATCCAATTGTAGTTCTGTGCCTAGCATATCTGTCACATTCAGACTACACTCGTGTTACCTTCAGTTGCATATTGCACAACAGATCCTGCAGCTGTGCAATTGTTGTAGAGGGGAGCAATGGCTGCTAATCTAGCAAGCAAAAGGGATGGACTTTCATGAGCGCCAGAGGAATAAGGGGTACAAGGCTCATGGAAAGTCACAGAGCTTTTAAGTCATATTGACACTTGTGGAAATCCCACCCAACATCATTATTTGCAAGATGACATTCAGGTTCTGACCAGTCAGGAACACAAACATGCTCCGTGAATCATTAGTAAGTGTCACATATTCCTTACTGTTTGTGGCCAGAAGGACCCCCGAGATCATCTACTCTGTACAAACAGCCATTACACTTTTCCAAGTTTCCCCTATACCGAGCTCTAATAACTTTAAATAGACTAGAGCATTTCACTCTTGACAAAACAATCCTGATGTGTGCCCCAGCAGAGTCCAGGAGAGAGTGAAGCACCATCAATGAGTGAGGCCCCAGGAGGGAATTGATTACCTGAGCTACACCCAAATAGGAGGGAATCCACCCTCCATGCTGAGAAAGGAAGGTATATAAAGCAGGGTCACTACCAGTTTTGTAAGAAGCGGACTTTCTGACCCCAAATCAGTTGATCATTTTGAAGCAAAGCTTCACTGTTCAGAAAGCCAACAGTCCTCTGCAGTTTGTCCTCTACTGCTTCAGATTGCTACAAACCATCCTACTGACAACAAGTCTCCTGTCTTGTGTTTCCTTTATCCAGGTCCAAAGGCCACAGGAAGCGGGAACATCACAAGCTCACCCACTTCAGGTGCTGACCAGGAGCTTATAATTTACAAACCAAAAATCATTGCAACTGAAGTCCTTCATGTCCATGGTCCAGGTGATCTTAATAATAACCTAAATTCAAATCAAGCTATCAGTAACATCTGAAATAACCTGGGGTACCATTCTGGTAGCCAATAAACCAGATGACCAAATCCAGCAAAGCCAACCTGGCTGAGGTTGGCTTGAGTGCCTGATGGCCTGATTTAATTTGGAAAGCAAGATGGCCCCTATACTGCTTTGGAAAGGTTCTTGACATCCCTCTGACATAGGACCCAGTACTGCAGTTGAACAAAAGACCTGTAGAGATCTTGACAGTTTTTACAGAATAAAGGGCCAGTCAAGCTTCCACTGAAGTCCTGAGTAAGGATTTGAATTGCTGATGTCAGAACAACCAGAACAGTGAATCTACTTCTCCTTTCCAGATAATCCATCCCCACATTTATGCACATCGCAGTACATGTTGGGCTGGTACTTTTAGTTTTTTCTCTCTGCGTATTTGCCCAGACAGAATGCCTGGGCTCCAAAGAGTGCCTTCTGTTTTATATTATCACAGAGTCTGATGTTAATCTGAATCCTGCTTTATCTAAAAAAGAATCAATACAGTTGCAGCTATGGTGTTGCTACTGATGCTGTTATTCTTCCAGGCTCCTGATGCTCTGAGATCTGACATTTCCACAGAATAAGTGCCTGAGACAGGCTCAGTGAGTAATATAGAAAAGAGACAGCTGGAAGACTTCACATAAGAGGGGTGGCCAACCATGGCATATGTACCACAAGTGGCACAGGCAGTCTCTGGGTGTGGCATATGGCAGATTGGGGAGGAGACAGGCAGCGGCTAGGACAGGGAGCAGAAAGCAGAGCTGTGGATCAGGAAGGGAAAGGGGATCAGAGTGGCATTGGAGGTGGGTGCAGGTCTTAATTTGTTTAACGGTGTTTAACACCAAAAAATGTAAGGTTCTCCACCTTGGGAGAAAAAACCCATGGCATGCTTACAGGCTCAGCAGTGCTATGCTGGTTAGCACTACAGATGAAAGGGACTTGGGGGTCATGATTGACCACAAGATGAACATAAGCCTTCAATGTGATGCTGTGGCTAGTAAAGCAACCAAGCTTGCATCCATAGATGCTTCTCAAGCAAATCCCAGGATGTCATTCTCCCATTGTACTCGGCCTTGGTGAGGCCGCAGCTGGAGTACTGCGTCCAGTTTTGGGCTCCACAATTCAAAAAGGATGTGGAGAATCTTGCGAGAGTCCAGAGGAGAGCCACACACATGATCAGAGGTCAGGAAAACAGACCTTATGATGAAAGGCTGGGAGCCATGAGACTCTTCAGCCTGGAAAAGCACAGGCTCAGGGGCAATCTGGTAGCCACCTATAAGTTTATCAGGGTGTTCACCAGGACCTGGGGGAACTACTATTTCCCAGAGTGCCCCAAGGGATGACAAGATCGAACGGTCATAAACTGCTCTGCGACCGATTCAGGCTGGACATAAGGAAGAACTTCTTTACTGTCCGAGCCCCAAGGTTTGGAATAGATTGCTGCTGGAGGTGGTTCAAACACCCACATTGAATGCCTTCAAGAAACACTTGGATGTTTATCTTGCTGGGATCCTATGATCCCTGCTGACTTCCTGTCCATGGGAATTGTCAACTGGAATTGTCAACTGAAATAAAAGGAAGATTCGAACAGAAATGGCTAGGGTCAACTTGTCAATTTGAGAAAGTAAAAAAAAATAGCATTGCAACTGTCCTTAACCCCTGGGGAATTTCATTTTAATGAAGCCACATTTTCCAGGAAAAAGATTTCAGGGCAACATATTTTCAGTCAGGGTAGAACAGTCTTGAAACAGTGTAACTGGTATCAGGATTATACAGATGACAGACACTTCTGAACAACCTTTATTTGGGTTATCAAACTGTTTAACTGCTGCAGAAATCCTCTGTGTGTTCTCTTATCTATAGTCACTAGAGGGGGCAAGCTGTAGAACAGCAAGGACCTAACTTTTTGGAAGGTGTGGCATAAATTCATAGATTCATGATTCATAGATTCATAGACATTTGGGCTGGGAGGTGGCAGGAGGGCAGCTGGGTGTGCTGGCAGCTGGAGAAGGTAGTGGGGACGGTGCACAGGGCTCTGGAAACCCAGGTGAGGTTGGGGAAGTTTTGGATCAGGTGCCTCTGAGCTGGGGCAGTACCCAGCCAGCTAGCAGCCCACCCGGGCTTCCAGTGCCCCATGTACCTCCCCCGCCACCTTCTTTGGCCACCAGCAAACCCAGCCAGCCTCCTATCGCCTTCCTGAGCTGCTCCAGGGGAAAGCCAGCCCATTCCCAGGTGGCCTCAGGCATCCTGCCACCCACAGGAGCCTGCTGAAGACAGAAGTGGTGAGGGGCCTGATCCCCCCCAGCAGAGCCTGCCCCCTCTCCCATGGCCAGGGGGTGAGCTGACAGCTGCATTGTTGCAATTTGCAAGGTTGGAAACTAAACTGTATTGGGATGTAGTTTAGATTGCAATGATGCCAACTCATTTAAACCCCCCCAGACTCTTGCATGTGTACAGTGTGATGCCATTAAGTCACACAAAATTACATTTTCATCTCATGTACATGGTAGTGATGTCATGTGTACAAGCACCCCCAGAAGGTGGATTAAAACTTTTCTTTTAGAAAAATCTCTAATCTCATTTAAAGCCCCTGAGTGATGGGGAGTCCAGCCAGGCAATTAGAAGTTGTTCACATGTTTAATTACTCTCACTTCTAGGAAATTACTTCTCCCTTGCTGGAAACTGTCTGAGCAAACACATGGGAATATTTAATTCCTTGCTTTCTTGAAGTATCTGCCTGCTTTTCAGGCATGACGGGCGTTGTGAGTGTGGGGTGTGTTTTTAACAGGGTGGTTGTACCATCTAAAAGCAAACTGCTTTCCTGGGTGTTTCTATGGTTAGGGAAAACAAACAAACTACCCTATTGACACATCTCCTCTCCTGTCTCTTATCCGTCCAAAATCCAAAGGAGATGGATGCTCCACAGTTTCACCAATTTCAGGTGTTGAGTCCTTTAATATATTACATTGATTATGATCTTATAATTTAAACAAAAATTCATTAATACTGTAGTCCTTCATTCCCATGGTCCAGGTAATCTTAATAGTGGCCCAAGCTATCAGTATCACCTGAAATAACCTTTAGTACCATTCTGGCAACCAGTAGACCAGATGACCAAATCCAGCCAACCTGGACTGGCTGAGCTGGGCTTGAGTGCCTGATGAGTTGCCTGATCTGATTTGAGCTTCTGTAATGCTTTGGAAAGGTTCTTGCCACCCTTCTGACCTAAGACCCAATTTTGCAGCTAGACAAAACCCCTGTAGCAAGCTCTGACAGCCTGGCCTGAATAAAAGCCCATTTGAGCTTTCACTGATGTCAGTGGAAAGACTCCAGTTAACTTCAGAAGTTAGACTGAGTCCTAGCTCTTTCCCAATTGGTGCCTCCCTGATTAGAGAAATCCAACAGTTCTCTCCACTTGTTTTCTAATTCCTTACACTGCTTTATGCTATCCTGTTGACAAGTCTCCTGACCCATGTTTTCCACATCTAGGTCCACAGTTCAAGGGAAGTGGAAGTGACATACTGGGTGTGTCTACATGTGCATTAATATACTTTAGTTATTAGTATTTAGTTATTATCTAGTAGCTCCAGGTGCCTGTAGATATGGTGAGAGGCTGCTCCATTGCACTATAATTAGAGCATCTCAGAGCAGACTTGATTATTGAGCATGGCAATTACTGCGCTCCTGCAGCCTCCCACATCTCATGTATCAGTGTCCCCATGATTCAAAATGGCAGTGGGAGTGCTTGAACTAAAGCTCATCAAACTTCCGCTTCTCAAAAGCAATTGCCAGAAACAGATGCAGGAAGCAGTGTCAGGTGTTAACTAGTGTGCCAACTATGGTTATTGATAGTTCCCATAGGCTCTCTGTAAAGCCTGAAAACCTCACAGGGGTGCATTTCTTTTGGATGAGCTGTTCAAAATTGAATGAGTGGTTGATGATTTTGGCAGAAGAGCTGGTTCGAAGAGCGAGATCTATAAATGGGAATTGAGAAGACCCTTTTTGGCACAGCTGCTGACAAACCTTAGTCTTCCTGTCCCAGCTTCTCCCTCTGTACACTAGATCAAATCCTGTGGTGGGATTGTGAACAATCACACCTCATATAGACCATTTGATGAAAAGGGTACAGATATTAAAATATGGTCCTAATCCTGCTGTCACTTAAGGCAGTACCTTCCTTTGACTTCAACTGGGACAGGTTCAAACTTTGCTGTATTTCTCTTCAGTAAAGCTAAAGTGCTATTCCTTGCTCAAGTGGCCAAGGAATCACCTTCTCCTCAGAGTCTCAAAAAAAAGAATTGATACAGATTTTTTTTTTTACAGTCATTTCAGAGGCCCATAAGGAAGCGATCTCTGCAGAGAATACAATGATATCTCCCTCAGCCATCACTCCTACTGAGAAGTCAGGACTGGAGATAGTAGCTTTTGGTAAGGGGATGCCTTTTGAGGACTCTGAGAGGGAGCTGGGTGATGCATTTGGTTTATTCCCAGGCCACTGCTCTTTGGAGATCTAGGTTCATCAGGGCAGGTGGCTCCAAAGCTTTCATTCTCAGCACACCTGATTTTGGACTCCTTCAGAGCACAAGAAAAGCAAACAAACTAGCTTTTCATATACAGAAAACCGGCAACTTGGGCAAAAACCCAGCCCTGTGGAGTTCTGCCTGCCCCCACACTGCCAAGGAGCTGCATTTTGAGTATCCTTTATGTTTTCTGAGAACCTGGTTGGGCTTTCAGCCCCTGCCCTACGTTGTTACTGTATGCTGTACATTCATATGTTCTAACACCCTGTTTGGTGGAAAATGGATGGGTTCCTTCTACCCTCTCACAGCTTACCTTCTGCCAGGCAGAGATGAGGCACAGGGAGCTGTAACTCTCCACTGCAATTCTGTTAATGTTGAGGATTGAGCTTAAGATGCCAATCATTGGGTCTCCCACAACTCTTACCATGAACAGCATTGAGTAACAAGCAAAATGTATTGGTAGTCTCCATTTTCTCCCACATCGAGAAAAAGACAAAAATCATCTGCTTCTTTATACTGAATTGTAGGAAAATCTTTGCTCAGGGATGGCTGGTGGGCGAGTGGGGACTTGGTGAGTTTCTGCTGTTTATGACCTCAGCAGTGAGCAATAAGGAGTTCTGGAGCAGAATTAACCAGTCAGGTCACGTATGCAAATAAGCACATTCTGAATCCTCATAGATGACATACAGTTTTTCCCTCTGAATCTGTGAAATTTTATATCCAAATTTGTATTCAGCGATTGAATTATCCGAGGTGGATAACTGTTTATTCAAGCCCCTATTATTTCCTCTTCTCAATATCAGTCTAGAAGTCTTTATGAAAAATAGCCATATTGAAGAGATTTTATAACTTCCTGACATGGGACTATTAGCCCAAATTCATCCAGAGAACAGGGAGTTGCTTATTTCAGTCAATATATATATCTTTGGTCAATACCTTTTTGGTAATTTTCAACAAAAATAAAAATCTGCTTACTATTTCCTTTTAAAGATCTAATCCAACATTTATATAAGTCAATAGGAGCATTTGTACACATGCTCACTCCTCAGTCCCGGGAGCTTTTAAAAGCGCCTGGTGCTGCAGTGCATGCAGTTGTATAAGTGGCAAAATGTGCATCAGTGCTGAAAAAATGGCGGCGGTGTGCTTTTGAACTAAAACACCCTGAAGGTGCTTTAGTTTAAAAGCAAACCACCACCATTTTCTGCACGCTGACATGCATTTTGCTACTTACTTTGCTTACAACTGAGCATCAGCTCGCGTGCAGAGCACATTAATCGAGTCTGCTCCAACCTACCGGATCTTCAGCATGTCGCGGAATGAAAAGGTATGTGTATAAATGCCCTAGGAGTCTTCCTTCTGGATTTTCCCAAAGATGCACATATGACAATACTGTTGACTAATGGCATTTTTCTCCATTGGTCAGGTGTCATCGGCTTCATAGGCATTCTGGTAGTTGTTGTGTTCATCCTGGTTGGTGTGGTCTACCTGAGATTCAGATGTAACCATTCCAAAGATGCAGAAGGTAATTATGTATTCTTATTTGGTTATAGTCTTTCCAGGTGCATTAGAGTCAAGCTGTCTTTAGGGCTAAATGACATTTCTGTTCCAGGTTGATGGTTTCAATCACAGATGGGCTTTGTAACTGGGCCTATTCAGATCATGCTTGACCATATCCTGGAACTATTTCTTGCCCCATAATTTCTAAATTGACAAATACTATTTTTCTGTAAAAGATGGAAGAATGAGCTTAATATGCATATTAAAAATGATTTTGTCTTTTTAAACCAAGGGCAGATATTTTACCTTTGTAAAATAAAACATGAATCAATGTGATTATAAGTTGATATAGTCCTGATAGATACACACAAGGGAGCAAAATTTAGAGTGCTATAGCTATCTCAATTGAGTGTTCATCAGTTTGAACTTCTCACCCACATCACAGTAACATGGATTTCTGCATTGAATTTGCATTGAGGTTTCCTGGTGGAAACTATTTCCAATTCAGGCAGTCTCCACTTGAGGGCAAAGCAGCCATAGTAGTGAAGGTATACTTGATATTAGTAAAAAAGCTTTGAAAAACAAGCTATGCAAATATGAGTACAATAGTCTGCTAACTGAACTTTGTAGTAAGTTTTGAGACAGCCATGGAATATTTGGCAAGTGGTTTTAGACTCTTTATATAGTATTTATGACACTCTTTCTGGTCATTAAATAAACTTAACTTTGCCAATTAATTTGTTATGATAGATTTTTTTTTCACTTGTGACCAATCTGTTTTTTTCTCAGATAAACAGAAACCAGAGGACCCTGTGGTATCTGAAAGGTAAGGTAACCACATCTTTCTTTGTAGCCTGTTAAGAAGGAACAGAGATACCTACTACCATAGACTTATTTTTTTCTGTTACTCACTCTGTCTAGGGGAAGAGAATAATTAAGGGAGACTCTACTGTAGTTGAGTTCTGCAAGGTAGAAAAGAGGCAGTCTGTGAAAAAGTAAATAACTGGAAATTAGGAAGACAAAGGGTAGAAAAGGCATACACAGCAGAAGCATTAGTCAGTGCTGGATTCCCTTTAGTTAGTTTCAACCCTGAAGTTGAAAGGCTACTAGTTGATTGTAGCTGAGGCCCTCTTCCCATGCTGTCCTTAACTTCTCCATTGCTTTTGCTGCCTCTGGTGCTAACTGTGATGAGTTTCTGTGACATGAACTCTTCTCTACTTAGGAATCAGTCTGAAACCACAGCTAATTTTCTAAAGAACACTGAGTAGACAGTAGATAAAAATAATTTTCAGTTATAATAGGGCTGGGCCCAGACCAAAATAATAAAGCCACATTCGGGTCCAAATGCCATAGCACAGACTATTTCTTACAGATGCAAACCGGATCAGTGACTCCAGAAGCTCCTCACCAGAAGGGTGGGCAGTGCTAGATCTGGATGTGAATTCTGTGGCTTAGCCCATCTCTTGTCAGTTGCATGGAAATGAAACTAGTAATGGAAACAAAAGGACCTCAGTCTAGTCTTGGGATGATCAGTAACCCAGTTCTCAGCCTCTCCATGTGACTGTAACTGTGTGTGAAGAGAAACCCCTTCTCTTAAAACCAGTACTCTAATCTTTCCAAAAAAATTAAATGGTACATATTTTCTCATTTTTCAGTTGCTCAGCTGCTACAAACCGGAAGAACAGCAGCGTCACTCTGATTTCCATGAAGAACATAAACATGAACAACAGTCTGAGCTACCCCACTTCAGAAAAGGTTTGTCTTTCAAGCCTCATGCTTTAGATAATTGGTTAAGATTTTATTTTCCTCACCTGGTGAGAAGATCCCTCCATGATAGTCCTTTTGCTTTCTTGTTCCATTGGGAAGGTAATAATAAACCTATACAAAATGCAAGAGGCCCAACTTGGCTCAGATAAGCACAGAGGAAACTGATTGCATATCCAAACCTTACCTGAGGTCTCTGAATGTTAAAGCTATGCCCTTGGAGCAGGGGTGGGCAAAATACAGCTCATGGCCAGATCTGACCTGCCAGGCCATTCTACCCAGCCCACAGGTCCCTTCCAAAAACAATTATTACCACAGTAATGCCAACTCTCATGAAAAAATCACGAGACTCCTGATTTCCAAGTCAAATTAATTCTGACTCATGATCTCCTGATGGATCAAATCTCAGGATTTTTTCTTCTGGTGCTGGTAGAGAGCACCAAGCTGGTAAGTCTGTGGAGGGGAAGGGGTTTGGGGGGGGAATTGAGGCCCCCATGGCGAGGGAGAGAGTGGGGCAGGAGCTGGGGTGAAAGAGGCCCTGGGGCTGGAGGAGGCATGGGAGGCACATGCCCCCCAGATTTGTGTGCAGGGCAGAGGTGGGCTGCCCTCTGCAGGCTGGGGCTTTGTGCCCTGCTGCCTTTGCCCCAGGAATCACGCACACATACTTCAAAAATAGCATCTCATGATTTACATTCCAAGTCTCTTGATTTTTAAGAGTTTATCTCATGATTTTTGACACAGTGGGGTTGGCAATACTGTTAGCAGCCTGTGGCTGCCTCTCTGAAAGCCGGTGGGAGGCAGGCTTTCAGAGGTCACACACCATAAGACCGGGCAGGCTCTGTGCCTCTACCTCTGTGGGGCTCCCAGCACTCCAGCTGAGAGCCCCACATGGAAGCACCAAGCATGATGGCATGTGACTGGACAGCTGGTGAGTGGGGAGGGGGGCTCCTGCCTGCAGTGCTGGGAACCCAACATGGAGGCACAGAGCCAGCTCAACCAGCCTGATGGCACACAGCTCCTGGAAGGAGAGCCAGGAGCCACACGTGGTGGTACAGAGCCTGCCCCTCCTGATGACACACATGTGGGTGGGTGGGTGTGGGGTTGGTGGGGTTGTATATGGGTGGGTGTGGGGTTTGTGGGTGGGTGTGGGCCCCCGCACCACAATGGCGCACAGCTCCTGCTGCCAGCAGCAGCAGTAGCAGGTGGCAAGCCCTCGGAGCGCTCATGGCCTGCAACAGGCAGAGCCTCCTGGCAGCACATGACTCTGGCTGAGTCCTGGGAGCTGCAGTTCGTGATATGGAGCCTGCCCACCCCAATGGTGTGCGCCTTCAAGCCAGATTGGGCTGGCTCCGTGCCATCATGTGGGGCTCCTGGCACTGCAGGCAGGGGCCACATGCCATCAGGCCAGACTGGGCCAGCTCTGTGTCTCCACATGGGACTTTCAGCAATCCAGCAGGGAGCTGCACATGGAGGCATGGAGCCAGCTCAGCCCAGCCAGGCAGTGCACATTCTTAGCTGCAGTGCCAGCAGCCCCACATGCTGGCAAGAAGCCAGCCCAGCCGGCCTGGTGATGCAGTTTCTGGAGGGAGAGCTGGGAACTGCACATGGCAGCATGGAGCCAAACCAGCATAATGGTGCATGAACTGGCAGCCACAAGGAGTCATGAACCATTGAGCCAGGCAAGCTCAATGTCACCATGTGCAGCTCCCAGGACTCAGTTGGAGCCACAGATCACTGGGGGGCTCTGCCTGCTGCAGGTCATGAGCTCCCTGAAGGCCTGCCTGCTGCCGATGCTGCTGCTGCCACCCCTGGCAAGGGCTGTGCACCATTGGGGGGGTGGGCATGTGGCAGGGGAGGCCTACGCCCGCCCACAAACCTCCCACACACCCACACCCCTTCACAAGCCCCATACACCAGGGATTCTCAAACTGTGGGTTGCAACCCCCAGGGGGTTATGAGCAACTTAAAAGGGGATCACAAACTTCCCGGGGGAATGTGTGGCAGCACAGGGAAGCGGCACATGGTGGTGGCATGGAGTGCTGTATGGCAGCAGTGGATGCCACGTGTGAGCTCCCTGTCCCCTGCCAACGCCATCCAGCACTCGGGGTCATGGTATCACAAAGTTTAAGAACTCCTGACATACACATCCCCCACACACACCTCCCACACACAATATACAAGAACAAGACTTTATTTTAATAAGAATAAGACTTAATTTTAAGTTATTATGCAGTCATTTCTGTATACACTATGCAAACACATATAAACCAGGAGAAAAATATTTTTTGAAATTAAATTAAAATATGTTATAGTAGATGTTTGATTTTTAGTATATGAATTGATTGGGGGGGGGCAAGATGGGAAATCCCCCTCCCAAAGAGAATATTTGGGGGGGGCAAGGGGAGGGACTTCTGGTGGCAAAAGTAAGGTGTTCGGGGTGGGGCTTCCAGTCCCAAAATGTTGATCAGGGAGCAATGGACCATGGAACTGTGGCGGGCCAGTAGGGGGAGCTCCTGCATTGAGCCTCCCACCTCACTATGCCTGTCCACCTTCCGGACTCCACGTGTCCCTCCAGGGGCACCTAAGCCCTGGCAGACCCCCTTTCGAGCCCCACCGCAGAGGCCGGGGGTAACACATGCTGCCACCATCCCGAGAAGGGACTGTCTGGGTCCTGTGTCCTCAGGGAAACACAGGCCTAATAGTCCTATACGTACTCAACCCAATACAAGAACTTGGGGCACTTCCCCAATCTGGGGGCCAAAAAGAATAGTCTCCTTTAGTCCGCAGACCCAGGGGGCCTCCTAGGCATAATTAAACCCACCCCTCAATAAGTCTCCTACAATAAGTCTCCTACCAGTCACAAAGGAGAACTTTATTGGTTACAGAGCGTAGGGTTAGAATAGGGTACAGAGTAGAGCAATATCAGAGAAATCCCATAAAGCAAACTCTTGTGGCTGGGGTAGCCTTTGTTCTCACATCTGAGTTACTGCAAGCTATATATCTAGTTGGATCTCAGTTAGCTTACTCACAAGTATCATCCAGAGGCAGGTGGAGATTCCCTCTGGAGGCAAGCAGTTCCTTGATCATGAGTTTTGAGAGATAGAGCAAGTTTCAGATAGTACTGCTCTTCTTTGTTCCTGAGTATCCCTCATGGCTGCTGCCCCCTCCTCCCGGGCAGTCCTTAACTTATATAGCCCTTGTGACCTCATTTAACTGGTCCACTGGAAGCCAGCACCTGTTGGCTGTGAGCCAACCAATTTGAAATACATCACTAGTTGCCGGGCAGACTCTAGCCCACCAGGAAGGAAGCCCTTCACCCAGGTACGTGATGCCAGTCACGTAGGCAGAGACAGCAGGTTTCCCCCCTCCCTCAGGAATGTATCCAGCTCAGGTTACCTAAAGAGATAGGGTAAGGATGTGTCTCTCTGCTGGGCCCATCCTTATCAAATTGTCACAGAGCCGAGACTTTGGGGAGAGACAAAGGTGACTTTCTGCCACAGGGACCCCTTGTGGGAAGGATCTAAGCCAGGCAGTGGCAAGGCAAGCAGCACCAGGGAGCGATGGAAGTTAATGCAGCCATCACGTACCACCTGCCACCAACACATGTCCAACAGGGCTCCGTACCTCAATCACCGAGCCAGCAGTGAAACTGGAAGTACACTTCTGGTGGCACTTCTGGTTTCGCAGCTGGTGCTTCCAGGGAGTGCACGGCTGATCTCAGGGGGTGCACGTGCACCCACATGCCCCCCCTACACGTCACCAGTGGCATTTGGTTTTAAAGTGGACTGAGGGAAGGACAGAATCCCCAGGCAGATCTTCTACCTTTAGTCCCTTCGTAATCCTAATTAAGATTTCTTTTGCCAGCGAAGAACACTTACTGATGCACCATGTTTCATTTCTTTGCAGGTATTATGAAGACAGTGACAACATGATTGGAATGATAAGCAGACATTAGATAATCAGCAATTACTTTCTGTTTTGGGGAAGTTTGTCTTTAATAAGTTATTACATCATTTTTGATTAATACATTTACTCTAAAACTAAGCACAGCCACCCCTTCTGGGATGGAAGCCTTTTCTCTAGCTGGAGCTAGTTTTTCTTTGTGTTTGATATACCAGCTCTATTTTTTGACATGGACAAACTTTTCCAGAGTATTCCAGCAGCTCCCAAACCAAGATCCTGTAGTTCAGCTGATGACACGAGCTGCTTCCTTAGATTAATGGCCCTTTAGAGTATGTGCCAGACTTTATCAGCTTGCCAGAGACCTGACCTTTAAGGCCCCAAGTCAGCTTAACATTTGCAATGAAAGGCACCATCCAAAAGTCCAATGCTCCCATTGACTTCAGTAGATACAATCAGTGGGACTTCAAGAAATGCGTATGTGATTTGCTGAACCCAGACACATCTCTGGAAAGACTTTTACTTTCTCGCTGCCACTATTTTCCCATTTGAAGTGGAAATGATAATGTTCACCTATCTAACAGGAATATTGTGAGTCTATGTTAATTAATACCTGGAGATCCATGAAAGAAAAGTGCTGGAGAAGTGCCAAGTATTGTTTCTATTATTGTTACTATGTAGCAGGTCTGGTGCTAGGGTGGCCAAGTCACCCCTTGCGATGGCCTGGGTCCAACCTTTCTTGCCCCCTCTGGCCTCTGACAGTCCCACCCTGTTGTCTCATCTGCCACACCTTGATGTTATGGTTCAAAAAGGAGGCTGCCCCTAAAGGGCAGAGGGGTTTTGATTCTGGTCTTAGGCCATTGTCTGGACTGAGGCCCCCTGGCCTTGGCCCACTTTACTCTAGCTGTGTCTCTCTGGCAAAAGTCCACTGTACCGGGACCCTAGGTCCTTGGCCCCAGGTCTCACCCTCTGCTGGACTCGGAGCCCTTCAGCTCCTGGTCTCATCAGGCACAGCTGTGGACTCAGACTGGCAGGGTAGGCAGAGCAGCAAACAGGAGCGGGGGAAGGGGGGGACATTTGCAGCCGTCCAGGAGCGGGGGGGTTTGCACCCTCCCTGCTCCTGGCCAGAATGCCCAGCCAGCTGCAAACCACGCCCCCTTCCCCCCCCCCCCTGCTTCTGGCTGGCTGCAAAACTGCGCCCCCCTCCCGTGAGCCACTCCACCTGCGCCACCAGTCTGAGTTCACCAGTCGCCTGGGTCTCACCCTCATGGGCTCTGCCCCCTCACTCCCTGGTTTCATCCTTACAGGCACTGGGTCCTCTTGGCCCCTGGTGTCTGGGCTGCCTCAGTCCCTGATTTTGCACTTGCGGTTTCTGGATCCCTTCAGTCCCTGGTGTCTAGGCTGCTAGACCCCTGGTCTCACCCTCACAAGCTCTGGGCCAGGTGGCCTCCAGTGTTGCCCTTGAAGGCTCTGGGCCCCCTTGGCCCTTAGTCTCACCCCATATGGGCTCTGGGCACCTCAACCCCTGGTCTCACCCTCTGCCAGGCTCTGGGCCCCTCAGTCCCTGCTGGGCTCTGAACCCCTCAGCCCCTGGTCTTGCCCTTTTGGGCTCTGTGGTTCCTTGGCCCCTGGGGTTGCCCTCACAGGCTCTAGGCCCCCTCAGCCCCTGGTTTCACCCTTGCAGGCATAGGCATAGGCATAGGCATCGACTTTGTGGGTGTTCTGGGGCTCAAGCATCCACCAAAAACAATTAGCAGGTGCTCAGCACTCATAGAGCCACTTGCAGATGTTAAAAAAAACAAACATGCTTTACCAGAAGAAGCAGCATGTGATTTCAATTCGGCTCTGAAGCATCTGTAAAAATTGGGAGCTTCAGTAGGGCTTTTGACACTTTTAACTAAAGCTGATTCAATCAGCTATTAGATAAAAGTGCCAAAAAGCCCCACTAAAGCATCCAATCTTTACAGATGCTGCAGAGCCAGGTAGAAATAATGTGCTGCCTCTTCTGGGCATGCACAGGACTCAGTGCCAGGTTGTTGTTTTTGTTTTGTTTGGGGTTTGGGGGGGGGAGGGTTATGCTCACAAGCACCACCAGCAAAAGAAAATCAGCACCTGTACTTGCAGCCTCTGGATCCCCTAAGCTCCCAATGTCTTGGCCATCTTGGCTCTTGGCGTCATCCTTGCAGGCTCTGGACCCTATCAGCCCCTGGTGTCTGGACCCCCTTGTCCCCTGGTCTCACCCTTGAAAGCTGTGTGCAGGCTGGCCCCCAATATAGCTTTTGCAGACTCTGGGCCCCCTTGACCCTCAGTCTTGCCTCCAGGGCTCTGAGCCCCTTCGGCCCCTGGTCTCACCCTTATGGGTTCTGGGCCCTCTCAGGCCTTGGTTTTGTCCTTGCAGACTCTGGGCCACCTCAGGCCCCTGGTGTCTGACCCCCCTTGGTCTTGGTGTCACCCTTGCAGGCACTTGGCCCCTTCAGCCCCCAGTGCCACCTTCAGGGGATCTGGGCCCCCTTGACCCCTGGTGTCTGGGCCACCTTGGCTCCCAGTGTCACCGTCACAGGCTCTGGCCCCACTTGTTTCCTGGTCTTGCCTTTGCAGGCTCTGGGGCCCCTCAGCCCCTGGTTTCAGGCTTACAGGCTCTAGGGCTCTTTGGCTGCCAGTGTTACCTTCAAAGGCTCTGGGGCTCCTCAGCGCCCGGTGTCACCCTTGCAGGTTCTGGGCTGCCTTGGCCCCTGGTGTCTGGGCCTCCTTGGCCTCAGTGTCACCCTTGCGGGCAATGGTCCATCTTGGCCCCTGGTGTCTGGGCAACCTCAGGCCCCCAGTGTCATCCTCACAGGCTCTAGGCCCCCTCAGCCCCTGGTGTCTGGGCCCCTAGACTTGCAGCCAGGTTTTACAGAAGATAGTATAAAAAAGAGGGGATGATAAATACAATGGTTCACAAGCAAGTAATACTGAGTTATAACTATTATTTATCCATTTTGAAGGTGAGTGTAATTAAATAAACTGTAATATCCTTGTGTAAAATTCCAGAAGAGGAAGCTGTATAGATTAAATCTGGTTAGAAAAAGACTGGTCCCAACTTCTCCCCTCTTCACAGATAATGTGGAGTTTCTTAACTATAGCCATATTTACTCTTCAAAAAGTACTGGAAAGTTACAGACCTCTTCAAAATAACAGAGCCTGGACCCACCCCCTCTTCTCCTTACCTTTATCATCTGTGAGTCCAGAGCTTGGTCACCGTTAAGGGCTAAACAAATCCCAACTGTTTTCACTTCTCTTGTGGCAGTACGCACTCCAAGGAGAGCATCCTTCCATTAAAAATACAATCTCTAACTTCTTTTCCTATGTAGTCACACTGGAAAACTCCTGTCCTCAGCCATGCAGTATCACAGATGAAGTAAATCTTTGTCTCTTGAGGATGGTAGTCATCAAGCATCATTAGAAGCCCTTGATGGCACTCTCATTCTTCTTCTTTCGTATGGTTGACTTGGAGCAACACTTATAAGTCTAGTTTAAAGTTAGTTAACCAGCCTAATGCTCTCGAGGAAAGGGAATGTATCTCTGCTATGTCACTGTCAAATTTGCATAGAGGGCAGAGTGTTGTTGTGTGGCCCATGGTTTGATCAGGATTGCCAGAGTCACATTTTGCAGAACTCCTAACACACCATTAGGACTCTCAGTAATAGTCCTTTCTGGCAGGACAGTGTCCTGAAGACACCAGCCTTGCCCAGGTCAGGCTAGCTGCTCAACACAGAACACTAAATGGCAGTTAGCTCACAAATGTGAAAGAGGTTACAAAAATAGTTACAAACAAAGCAGTACACAATTTGACACAGATTTGGCTTTTTCTGTCTCTGACATTTTGAATTTTTTTTGTTTCCCCAAATCAGGACAAAAAGTTGAGTTCACAAAAAATTTGCCTGTGAAAAATTCTAAAAAGAAAAATCAATTTCAGAACATCTAAATGTTTTATTTTGCAGGTGCCTAAATATTATTCTGATGTTTAAACACCTCAAAGAAATGGCAATGGCCTTGTGTGTTTGCCAGGTGCCTAACTTTGTGGGCACTTTCATGATGTAAATAATAAACAGCAAGATGAAAATACACTGTGTACAAGTTCACTTCAAGTCTTCTATGCTTCTGTGTGTTACTTCTTATGTTGCATGGGAATAAACAAGTAAGCACAGCATCTCTCATGCTTAAAGGATGATTCAGAAATAATTAGTGTCACTGGTGTGACACAACAGCACTAGGGATGTAAATACCAATTTTAAAATATCTGTTTAACCTGTTGTAATTACAACAGTTAAACAATTAATTAGTATGGCAACCCTTGGCCTGGCCCACGTGGAGCTGCTCTGGCTCAGCCTGTGGGACGCCCCTCCCCAGCCTCGCACCAGCGGGGTGCTTCCAGCAGCTTCCTGGGACCCCAGCTCCCCATGGTTGAACCTCATGACAAACTAGGAGGGCGGGTGGGTCCTTGCCAAGCCCAGGTCCAGGGGCAGGTGGGACATGCCCCCAGGGCATGCCCCCAGGGCTCGGTCCTTGGGCCCGCACTGTTCAATTTCTTTATCAGTGATTTGGACGACGGGGTGAAAAGCAACCTGTTCAAATTTGCTGATGATACCAAAATTTGGGGTGAGGTGGGCATGCTAGTAGGGAGGGAAAGACTGTAGAAAGACCTGGATAGGTTGCAAGGGTGGGCTAACAAAAACAGGATGCATTTCAATACGGACAAGTGCAGGGTGCTGCACTTGGGCAGTAGTAACCGGCAGCACGCTTATAAGATGGGAAACTCCCTTCTTGAAAGCATGGAGACAGAAAGGGATGTTGGAGTCATCACTGACTCCAAGATGAACATGGGCCGACAATGCGAGGTCACGGTCAGCAGGGCTAACCAGACCCTATCGTGCATCCACAGGTGCATCTCAGATAGGGCCAAGGAGGTGATCCTCCCCCTCTGTGCGACACTGGTCAGGCCACAGCTGGAGTACTGTGTCCAGTTCTGGGCACCCCATTTCAAGAGGGATGTGGACAGCATCGAGAGGGTCCAGAGGAGGGCGACCCGCATGATCCGGGGACAGCAGGGCAGACCCTACAATGAGAGGCTACGGGACCTGAACCTGTTCAGCCTTCACAAGAGAAGGCTGAGGGGGGACCTTGTGACTGTCTATAAACTCACTAGGGGGGACCAGAAGGGTTTGGGGGAGACCTTGTTTCCCCTAGCTTCCCCCGGGATAACAAGAAATAATGGCCACAAGTTGTTGGATAGTAGGTTTAGATTAGACATCCGTAAGAACTACTTCACAGTCAGGGCGGCTAGGATCTGGAACCAACTTCCAAGGGAAGTGGTGCTGGCTCCTACCCTGGGGGTCTTTAAGAAGCAGCTTGACACCTACCTGACTGGGGTCACTTGAGCCCAGTTTTCCTCCTGCCCAGGCAGGGGGTCGGACTTGAAGATCTACAAGGTCCCTTCCGACCCTACTTCTATGATTCTATGATTCTGTGATATGATTCTATGCCATGGGGCTGAGCTACAGGCCCAGGGAAGTCGTTCCTTACCCTCCTCACCTTGCCCCTGGCAGGCCCTGCAGCCACTGTGGGTCAGGCTAGGGGAGTGTGTGAGGGTGCTGCCAGCAGCAGCAGCTGCAGCAACACAAGATACCACATCCAGTGGGGTGCAAGGATAGGAATGGATGATGTGGCGCTGGGCTCCAGCCCATGGCTCTGCAAAGTCAGACCAGGAGAGGAGTGCTGAGCCCCAGACTGGCCCCACCCTACCCTGCCGTGGAGGAGGGGCTTTACGCACCCACTCAGAGCAGCGTGTGGAGCCGGGGGCCAAAGCATTGACAAGCCCCACCAGAGAGGCAGCACAACCCAGGAAGCCATGGGCAGCAGCAGTGAGCCAGGGGCTTTACCAGCCTGCTGCCGCTGACAGTGTGCGGCTTCCTGAGGCCAGCTGCAGCAGCGGGGAGGGGTGCGGGGTGTCATGAGTGCTGTTAAGAAGGACACCTTTTTAATAAAAGCAAATAGAGTTTATTATTTTTAAGAAGGACCTTAGAAATGTTTTGCAAACAACTCTTTACAACAGCTATAGCTCAGTCTGTCTCTCCCAGCTGTCGTGGAAACACACGCAGCATACTTTTGGGTCAGGTCAGCAGAAGCTTTTATTCAAAAGAAACTACAGCTGTAGGGGGAGTTCCAAAGTGACATGGATTTCCCAAGCACTTGGAAGGAGTCCCCCCCCAAGAGCAAAATCAGGAGGCTTATATACTTTTTAACAGTTGCTTACAACTCACGTGATCATATAGTGAAATTAGCATGAAAAGTGGCTATAATATTACTTCATTATTTTTTTGCTGTCATCAGGATGGGAAATAATGGGGGAGGCGAGATTAGTTCACAAACCTCCTTGCACCTGGAAATTAACTTTTTATATACTTTTTTTTTGCTACCTTCAAGGCCACGGTGAGCAAAGCAGTTGCAGAGGAGTTACAAAGAACAAACACTTGCCCTTATCTGTTCTACTGTACAGAGCCAGCAATTCTACACAAAGCGGTTATGTCATCTTATAACTAAAATAATCAAAGTTTAAGGCATATATTTTTTCTGATTCCACACAGCAATCCCAGCCAGTTCTTTGAGTAACAAAGTAAACAGCTCTAGGTGTTCACTTAGGGCAGGGGTGTCCAACCTTTTTGAATGTGGGGCCAGATCATGAACTTTTTATCACCCAGTGGGCCGGCGAGCCATATTCAAAGTCCTCACAGGAAGTGGTATCACATCAGGAAGTGATGTCACGTGACCTTTGACACCAGTAAAGTTGCAGGAAGTGACAATGAAATGCATCTAACCAGTTCAAAACTCTCCCTCTATAGCATCCACCTCTGCCACTGTTCGGGACAGGATACTGAGCTAGATGGACCATGGTGTTGACCAAGCATGGCACTTTTTATGCTCCTATGTTCAGAAGCTCTTATGTTCTTTGGCTGAGCTTCCAAACTATGGCTGAGATTTGCAAAAAGGGGTAGATAGGCATGTTACAAAGTTGTCATAAAGGATTTGGAGCCCTCTAAATCTCATTCATTTGAATGGAAGTTGGTCTTTTGATTCAGCTTTGAAAATCTCAGCCCAAGGTGCCAACCAAATAAGTAAAAATATATTTTGCATTTCTATGCAGTGCATCTATGTGGGGTTCTCCAAGCATTTTACAAACATTAAATGAACCTCAGGATGAGCCCAGCCAGAGCAGCAGGGGCTCAGCTGTACTTTCCCCCTACCTGCCCCGGTCAGTCCCAAGCGGCACACGGTTCCGTCGCTGCCTCTGGTGGCTGGTGCTGACCCGAGCCCAGCCGGAGCAGCAGGGGCTCAGCTTCATTTTCCCCCTGTCTGCACCAGTCAGTCCCGAGCAGCACACGGCTCCGCTGAGGCTTCTGTTGGCCGATGCAGACCCGGCTGGACTCCTCCCATCCCCAGCAGCATGTGGGAATCCGGCTTCAGCTGTGTGCTGCTCCGGACGGGACAGACCCGCCTGGGTTGGCACCAACCAGCAGAGGCGGCAGCAGGGCTGTGTGCCGCTCAGGACTGACCAGCACAGGTAGGGGGAAAGTGCAGCTGAGCCCCTGCTGCTCCGGCTGGGCTCAGCCTGTGGTGAGCGGCACACGGCTCTCTTCTTCCCACACGCACCGCATTGGCAATGTCAAGCTGACACAGTATGTGTGGGAACCTTGTCCCTTCCCGAGCCCTTCAGCAGCCATTAGTAAGCTGCTGAGGGGCTGGGGGAGGGACAAGGGGTGGGAACGAAAGTAAGCAGTATTTACTTTTGTTTCCTGTCGCAGCACCGCGGGCCACAGAAAATGCCTTGGCGGGCCGTATGTTAGACAAGCCTGGCTTAGGGCATGTGTGCATGACAATTTAAAGCAGGCTAAATGCTTTTGCACCACTTTAATAGTGTCAGTGTTTGCAAGCCTCCGCAGCATATGGTACATTAATTCCAGCCGCTGTAGGAAATTCGGCAGTGTAATGCGCCTTAAATGACTTGGGGTGCAGCAAACTAAAACTCCTCCGAAGAGTTTTAGGGCATGTGTAGATGACACGGACGTTAATGTAGAGCGCCTGAACATTTTAACGCTCTTTTTTTTTTTTTTGGTGCAGTGCATTTTTTTTGCACAACACGGTGTTCGTGTTCGCACAAACGGCACTTTTGAGCAAGTTAAGCCTTGTGCATCATTCCCCACAGATTTCAGTAGGGGGAGTCAAATACCAATTTACCCCCTAGAATGTCTTTCCTAATGTATTACAGCAGGAGGCACATGTAAACCACCCGGGCTCCCCAGTCCCTGCCCCCAGACTCTCACTGGGCAGTCCTGACTCTCACTGGGAGTCTTCCCTGGGCATGGGCATGGTCACCCCGAAATCCTTGTCACTTGTACCCGCCTATGCTCAGTCAATCTGGTCTCTCTCCATCAGTACACGATCCCAAAGACCCCATCCCGACCCCATCTCAATCCCAAAGACAAGTTGCCTAAATCCTCCCCTCCTGTTCTTTTCCCTTCCCATCCCACCATTTTACAAATATATGTGTTTTTTTCCATTTACCATAGCTGCTATGATAACTGTTATGGTTTAGAGTAGTGGGTGTATGGATAGGTTGGTGGGTGTTTGTTGCTGCCTGGTTGATTGGCGATTGCTGTTGATGTTGGTGGTGGCAAACGCTTCTGGCTTTTTTTTTTTTGGACTACATTTCCCAGCATTCCTGAGCTCAGTGATAGTCCTACAGTTTCCAATGGGGGCTCCTACTGGAACCCTCCCATCCCCTACCCAGGTACACTGCCAATCTGTTTGTGTAGTGCCACATACAGCTTTTGGAGGTGCATTGTGAATTGTTTTATAAATGTTTTTGGAATGTTTTTCAAAATGTGGGTTGCTGTTCGGCTTGGTCCTTCCACCTGCCTAGCCTGCCAAGAGCTGTAATATAGTTATCCTTCCTTCTCACCCACGTGTGTGTGTGTGTGTGTGTGGGGGGGGGGGGGGAGGGGGCATCCTGCAACTGCTCAGATGGTGGTTAAAAACCAGCTTCTGTGGGTCAGTCACGCTCCCTCTATAAGGCTTCATGAGCCAGGGCTTTAGGGGGTAGGCAGCATCTGCTAATATAACCTGGGGAATGGTGACGCTGCGGATCACTGTCTGTTCCACACCGGGTTCACAGTGTCCTTTCTCCACAAGGGCAGGCAGAGGGGAGTTTCTGAACATGGGCACATCATGCGCGCTGCCGGTCCACCTGAAATGTTCGTGAACCAGTCCTGGTGGTTCACCACGGCTTGCAGGATCATGGAGGCATATCCTTTCCTGTTTGTGTATGTCCTTCCCATCCCCAGAGGGCACAGCACTGGGATGTGAGTGCTGTCTAAAGCCCCCACGCAGTTTGGGAACCCCTTCTCATTAAAGCCATCTGTGACTTGCTGCAGATTCACCAGGTGGATAATTTTGTTTGCACTGATCTCCTTAAGCAGCTGGCATGCCTCATGAGTTGCCAGCCTGACCGTACAGGCAGCCACGCCAAGCTGGTTCACAATGTAGCGGAGGCTGGAGGGGCTGGCTGGTTTCATGATGGCCATTGTAACCCTCTTGTCTGGTGGGATGGGCCAACACATGTTGGCAGTGTCCTGCCTCACGATGTGGGGCCCCAGCATCGAGACAATATGATAGAACATCTCCCTTTTCATTTGGCACATCTCCAGCTACTGCTGGTCGTTCCAAGTCGTCAGCACGATTCGCTCCCACCAGTTCGAGCTGCTCTCACGGGCCCACACCATGCAGATTCTGCTCCTCCTCCTCCGGTTTCTCCACAGAGCCCGGTCAAATTCCACTTCTTCATTTTCCTCTGTGTATTCCAAGTCCTCTGGGTACCCATATCTTATTATTATTATTATTGTCATTAATGTTGTTAAACCAGGAACACAACTTGCCACTGAACACTGTAGCACAGTTCCTGTCCTTCTCAAGAACTGCAGCAGTAATCCCCAGGTAAACAGCATGTGTAGAAGCAGTACTGCCACCTCCTCCTCCTCCTGCTCAATGTCCTCCATGTCACATATTCATCATCATTCTCCATTTTGCCCCTCTCTGTCAGCAGCAGCTTCTCACCCATCTGCACCAAGTGGGGGGCAGGGACTGCAGGGTGTTGTGTGGTCTGGAGCTTAGTGTAGCTGCTTTTTCAACACTTCACCCCGGCACCCCAGGGCATTGGGGTTTTTACACTTCCTTTCATCCTTTCCTCCTGAGCTTAGCAGCCACTGGTGTTCTGACATAATCAAGTTTCCAAACAAAAATTGTTTTGCCTACTCCACTCCTGGTAACGTAGTAGGCTACTCAAAACTTTTGCCACTTCAGGGAAAACAGGCTGTGCTTCTGTAATAAAATTATTTTGCACAAGCAGGCAGGTAGGTATCAATTTTTGCAACAGTCCGGGCCATTAAGCAGTCATCCCAAAGTACAATGGCCTTAGTTACCCCATCATCAGGACTTTTCTGTCGTTAAGTGGGTGCTTCATCACCTTTCGGCGTTTTGACACTTACAGGTAATGACTTCAACAACCCTTGGAATTTTCTCAGACCCTCATGCAAGCACAGCCTGAGTATAAAGGCACCCCGCCCCCGCCAAGGTTGCCAGCCCCCTATCACAAATTCCTTGTGCTGTTGACTGTGAACTGCTTCACTATGTCTCAGAAAGCCAAGGCCAGCAGTATGGAGCTGGCAGCCCAGGAGGCTGATACCTCCAACGGCCATGGATCCAGCTGGACCCAGGAAGAACTAGAGGACTTAATCAACATTTGGTCGGAGCAAAGGATCATAGGCTGGAAAGTAGGAGGAATAAGCCTGTTTATGTCGAGATCACAAAAGGCATGCAGGAGTGAGGGCACAATCGTGACTGGGCCCAGGTCCGGTGCAAAATCAAGTCCCTGAGATCAGCATTTTACAGAGCCAAAGATACGAACTCCCATTCTGGGGCAGGTCTCACAATTGTCCCCTTCTATGACAAGCTGTCCATCATTCTCTCCTAGGACGTGAGCAACACTCTGGGTATAGAGACTTTCAGCATTGGAGTTGGACTGGAGGAGGAGGAGGAGGCAGCCTCTCCTGAGGTGAAACCATGAGCATGTGTCAGCTGTATGGAGACTGCTCCCTGCTCCCTGATGACCATGAGTGGCAGGAAGAACCGTCGGTCACCGTACACTTAGTGCCACTTCCCTCTCCATTCCACAGACTAGCACGTATGATGAAGCAAAGGAGGTGGAGGGTCAGGAAGAAACCCATGTGGTTGATGCATCATCTACAGCTACCAAGACCCAAGAACAAGCTGGACCTGGTAAGTCTCTTGTAATGTGCCTCTTGCACTGCCAGGCAACACACAGGTTTGTGCTGGTTGGGTTTGGGGGGGTCCCCCGGAGGCAGGGGGAGAAATTCATGTGTGCTGTAGGTGGGTCGCCATGTTCTTTCAGTGCATGATGGGTTCGATAACTCATAATGTAACACAGAAGCCAAATTAATTATTTGCTTTAATTAATTTGTTACAGCTAGCATGGGCAGTGGAAGCCACGGATCTGTTTCTGAAGTGAGTACTTGTAAGTTTTGGGCAGTACAAGTGGTGCCCCACTGTTGCAGGATCTATTTCTGTGCCTGCCAGCATTTTGTGCACTGCATGGTTGGGAGGTGTACTTTTTTCCTCCTGTGGGGAACGCAACCATTGCTTTTTTCTTTGCTTATCAGACACCGTGACCCATGGCTGCCGGGAATAGCACCCTGCTCACACTACAGCAGAGTGCTGCAGAGATTTTCACAGCAAGCAGAGACGGTCCTCGAGGTTTTAGCAGAGTCCTCAGTAGCCAGAGCAGAACATGCAGATGCCTGGAGGGATGAACTCCGTGAGTCACTGTGTAAGAAGGATGCCATCCTTGAGCAAATGCAAGACACCATGTAGAATTTGAAAGACGTGGTCGATAAGTCCCGTGTTGAATTACAGAGGTCACAGGACACTTTTAATGATACCTGTCAGAGTGTGCAGAAGTACCTAAATAAATGGGTACAATGCCCGAAAGGGAAAAATTGGTCCACTTGTCTTGCCTCTGTGCAAGACAAGTGGAGAATTACAGCCAAGCCTGTTCCCCCTAACTCAGTGGGGTTACAGGATGGCCGTATGACTGCCAGCTGGGCCAGGAGGGCACCACTGCATTTCAGGGAGACAGTGGCAGTTCAGGGTCATGGTGGGGTGAAGGCAAAGAAACACAAGTAACTGCTTATAATAGCGTTGCAAACATTAAAACCTCATAGTTTCCTGATTTCCTGTGTCTGCCTCCATATCCATTCTTACACTGCTTGGTTGGGAAGGTGAATTTCGTTCATTGTTTGGGTTCATTTTTCTGTTCATTTGTCCTGCCACTTTCTGCAGGGTGCTGGGGAGGAGAGGTTGGCAATCTCTCCTGCACAGGTATACAGAGGGGCTTCAGATGTAAACAGGGGGGCTGCCTGGGTGGGTCGCAACACACAAGTGCTGGCCTTCACGCAAACATTTTGCAAAGGCTGGTGTGTTAACCCCCAGCAGCCTGGCTTGCTTTTTTTCAAGCCACCAGCCACTTTGCAAAGTCGCCCATAGGGGCTCATGCCTTCCCAGGCTCTTTGGCTCACCCTTCACAACGGGGTCCCAAGGGAGGTGGTGCTCTCCCCTACCCTGGGGGTCTTCAAGAGGAGGTTAGATAGGCATCTAGCTGGGGTCATCTAAACCCAGCACTCTTTCCTGACTATGCAGGGGGTTAGACTCGATGATCTATTGAGGACCCTTCCAACGCTAACATCTATAACTATAACCCTTTCTTGAATTTTCCCTAAATGGAAACTTTGAAAATGTGCTTTTTCAAGCTTTTTTCATGCTCTTTTCCAGTCAGGTGCCAGGCACAGTCTCCTTCATTTTGGAACAGCAAAGTGAGGCCGTTGGTCAGGTGGTGGCATGGGGTTTAAAGACATGCTTTGCTTTCACACAAACCCAGGGACTTTGCAGACTTTTCCATCTTCTTTTCGCACTCTTTTCCAGCCAGGTGCTAGGTACTATCTCCATCATTCTGGAACACCAAAGTGAGGCCGTGGGTGGGGGGGCAGCCTGGGGTTTAAGACCTGCTTTGCTTGCAGACAAACCCAGGGACTTTGCAAACTTTTCCACCTTCTTTTCGTGCTCTTTTCCAAGCCAGTGCCAGAGTGTCTGAGTTTTTTTCCATACCAAAATGAGGCTGCTGGGGGTGGGGGGGAAGGTTGCCCCACTCAAGCACTATAAATTGGAGGAACAGAGGTCAGGGTGTATGTTAGCTGTATTAACAAGGGAGGTTTGAGGCAGGTGAGGGATGACAGCATAGTGGGGGCAGAGAAGGACTCATCCCAGTCACGACACTTGCTCCCAGGGGGCACAGCAATGCGAATCCAGGGTTTGAGAAGACTGCAGGCTGATCAAGTGGGGTGCAGTGAAACTTCGAGTGCTATTTGATGCCCGCCTGCACCTCTGTGACGTGCAACTCAAAAGAGGACATGGTGATGTGTTACAAGCCACCTTTGATAAGTGACACCTGACACTTGTCTGTGCCCTGAGGATGACAAGGTCATCCCTGGTAGGGGGTGAATACAAGTGACTGCCCCAGGCACAGCACTTTGGGGGCCCTGCAGAGATGTGCAAAGCGGATGAGGCGATTCCTCAGTGCCGCTACTAGCCTCGCATCTGGATGCCACACTTGCCAACTCCCCTCCCCCGCCACAGCGGCACACGGGATTGGCTCTGTGCAGGGGGGTGAGCTAATTTGCCCAAGGCCAGTGTCAAACCGTGGGTCTCTGGGACCTGGGGGACAAGCCTGGGGTGCTGCCACCCTTGCTCCCATGCCCGGCCACCCCAGACAAGACCCCTTCTGCAGTGGTTTCGACAGCGGGGGTGAGGGAGGGCGAGAAGCATGGAGTGGTGGCACCCCCTTCGCACCTGCCAGTGGGCCCTCTTTATGTCCGTGCCAGGGCAACTGCACCGCTCGCCGCCGTCGATATGCCACTGCCCTGCACCCTGATAGGGTCATCTCCAGTTGTGGGGGGATGCATTGTTTAGTTGAAATTTATTTGAAACGGGGCTGATGACATTTTATGGACATGAAAGAAGGTATGCGAGGTGCACTAAAGGCACCAATTCGAATTCTGATGCTCTATCCTCCCTCTTTTCTGGTTTTTAGGACTCCTTCCACTGCTAGCCGCAGGATGATCAATCCCTGTTGGTGTGACAAGAGGATGAAACAGAAAGGAAGACAAAGAAAATTGGGCGCTGGTCAGACCACAGTTGGAGTACTGCGTGCAATTTTGGGCGCCGCACTTCAAGAGGGATGTGGAGAACCTGGAGAGGGTCCAGAGAAGGGCCACTTGTACGGTTAAGGGCTTGCAGGCCAAGCCCTATGAGGAGAGACTAGGGCACCTGGACCTCTTCAGCCTCCGCAAGAAAAGGTTGAGAGGCGACCTTGTGGCTGCCTGTAAGTTCATCATGGGGGCACAGAAGGGAATTGGTGAGGTTTTACTCATCAAGGCGCCCCTGGGGGTTACAAGAAATAATGGCCATAAGCTAGCAGAGAGCAGATTTAGGCTAGACATTAGGAAGAACTTCTTCATAGTTAGAGTGGCCAAAGTCTGGAATGGGCTCCCAAGGGAGGTGGTGCTCTCCCCTACCCTGGGGGTCTTCAAGAGGAGGTTAGATAGGCATCTAGCTGGGGTCATCTAGACCCAGCACTCTTTCCTGCCTATGCAGGGGGTCGGACTCGATGATCTTTTGAGGTCCCTTCCAACCCTAACATCTAACATCTATGAATCTATGAAAATGAACAGGATGACACTTCTTTCAGGATTCTCTCAACAACTGAACTATTATGCATTATAATTATAGTGACTTTCATCTTGCCTGATGTACATTTATAATATAATAGCAGGTAATGCTAATGATAGGAAGCAACTATTAATGCCAATAGTAATATATTAATAAGAATTTATAGTACTGGTAATAGTAATTAATGATGATTTATTAATGGTCAATAATGATTGTAATGGTTCAATTCCTTATCACGGCATTTCAAAGCAGGTAGATCTGCCTTATTACCCTGTACACATCACACACCTCCTGCGCCTCCACCATATATATATATATATAGACAATGTATGATATAGACTTATGTTATATAGACCTATTATTACAGTTTGATTCCTTACGATGAGAAAGTAGATACTGAGCATAAGGCAGGTGATTATGCAACCTCCCTGCCTCTTTCCCTGGGGGAGGGGGAGTGAAGGAAATGCCCATATGGCAGGGCACTGTTTGTGCCTGTCACTTTAAGACCTGAGCCAAGCAGACAGCAAGTGCCTGATTGCAGCAGTCATTTTAGATCCCTGGCTGCCTATATAAACAGATCAGTTCCCTGCTGGCGGGGCAGGCAGTAACATTGCCTGACTGCAAGGCTTCATGGAAAATGCTTGGAGGTAAGGGAGGAGCTGTAGGGGATGGCTAGGAGGCTCCTGGTCCTGGGCATAACCTAAAACTGCACCCTTCCAGGAGTGGGTGACCTGGTGTGACTCTCAGGTGCACGGGAGCCCCCAGGAAATGCCAGGTCATTTACCACTCTGGTGAAAGGCGGGTTGGGGCACCTTAATAACCCCATCTCCCACAACCAGGTGGGTTACCCCCTTGTAGGGTCCGGAAGGTGGACCCTGGAGAGAGAGTGGGGCTCTAGACTCAGAACCTGTCTTGAAATCCCCTGACTGGTCAATGTTGGGGCCAGGACCGGAAGGGTTGAAGGGCTAGGGACCCACCACGAGGGACACCCAGAGCTGAGGGCCTGGGGTTCCGAGTGGCCTGGAGGTGAGGCCAGGGCCAGTAAGCCAAAGGTCCTGGGGGGGGGCACACCTGTAAGAGGGAACAGCTCAGGGAGCTAGGTAGCTTAGAATGAAGGCGGAGTAGGCCGCCTGAGTGGAAGGACCCAGGTGGGGTTCAGACTGGAGGATTCTGGGGCCCAGAGTGGGGCTGGTGATGTTGACAACAGTGGATGCCATCTGTGAGGCATGGGCTGCAGTGTAGGGGAGGTACGGAGCCACAGATAGCGCCCCCTGACATTGGGGCAAGAAAATGGGCAGCCTCCTGCCTAATTAAGATCATTAATTGGATAACAACCATGCGTGACAGGCGAGAGGGAGGGCAGTTGGCCCAGAAACAGGTGGATGGGCCAAAGGCAAACTGACCTTGAGATGGCCTCCTGTTACAGCCCACCTCCTTGTTCAAGCTGTTCTCTAGGTCCCTCTACTCTGTAGATCCGTTTCATATTATTCTAGCCCTCCTCCTCGTTACTGGCTCTGTTCAAGCAAATTCAGACTGGGATATAGTACATGTCTTTTGACTGGAAGAAAGCTTTTTGCTGGGGAAAACCCTCCCTGCCTGTAGTATATAGTCTTCTCGTCCTCTTCCACATAGTTACTGGCCATGTCCTGCATCAGTACAAGCTGGACAAGTTGTGCAAGTGTATTTCATTCATTGCTGCAGAGAGCTCAGGCCGCAGGTAGTGCCTTTCACTCGGGAAGCTTGAGGTTTCTCCTCTGAATTGTGGAGGCCTTTTTCTAGGTTGCTGGCCAAGATCTCCATGGTCCAGGTAGCAGTTTCCTCATCCCACTTGCTCTCTACCATACACCTCTCCCTTGCACCCTTGCAACTTTGGAGTTGCTGCTGGCCATAAAGCAAGCTGTGCTCAAGAGCTATGACCACTGCAGTGGCAGAAGGCTCAGGTTGCAGGTGGTGCCTTCCACTAAGGAAGCTTGAGTTTCTCCTCTGAATTGCGGAGGCCTTCTTCTTGGTTACTGGCCAAGACCTCCACGGTCTGGGTAGCATGCTCTTCGCCCCACTTGCTCTCTGCCTTACACCTCTCCCTTGCACCCTTGCAACTTTGGAATCTTTGCTGGCCACAAAGCAAGCTGAGCTGTGCAGTAGCAGAAGCTGAGGCTTGAGTTTCTCCTCTGAATTGTGGAGGCCTTCTACTTGGTTGCTTTGCTTGCTCTCTGTGTTATATCTCTCACCCTCCTCCTGGTTAGCTTTGACCACTGCAATGACAGAAGCTGAGGCTTCTTCACTGGCTTTGGCCCAAACATTAGCTTGATTTGCACAAGTTTTGCAGGCCCACTTCACTTAGTCTTCTTGCCCTCCACCTGGTTACTGGCCATGTACCAGTAAATTTGGACTCGGGTACATGTCTTCTGACACCCACCCACCCACCATTCTGTCTCCTTGAGGTTTCTGTCTCCTTGAGTTTCTTCTCTGACTTGTGGAAGGAAGGAAGAGTTTAAATAACTAAATAATAGTAGAAAGTCTCTCCCCTCCCCACCACACCTAAAGAAGGTACACTGGGGGGAGGCGGGGGAGGAAAGGAGGGTACATGGGCAGGGGGATAGAGGACATACACTATAGGTAGTGTGGCGGTCCAAAGAATTAAGAGGGGGTAGAAAATTACCAGATTATTTCTCTACCCCACCCATGCCTCCCTCCATCCCTCTTCCCTACCCACATAAGCTTTGTGCCCAGGAAAGATTCCAAAGTTACAATGGTACAGAAAGTGGCCTGACTCAGCCAGCCAGCTGAGTCGGGCCATTCATCTGTACCTGAGGGGGCTCCAACCGTGACTGGGGGGGGGCCCACACCTGAGGGGGTCCCTTTTCCACCGTGCCTGCCCCCCCACCCACTTTGACTCAGCCATCTTCCTGCTGGGACATGTTCAGTAACCAGGAAAGGGGTGCCAGATGCCTCCCTTCACCCCTCCCTCCCTACCAAACCTTTGTGCCCAAGAAAGGTTCCAAAGTTACAGTGGTACTGTGGTGGGAGAAAACTCCCTAGAGTTCATTATCTAGCTGCAATAGGGACCAGACAACGTGGGTAAAAAAATGACAGCCGTTTATTTGCTCGAGCAAAGACCATAAAGCCAGCAAAAGGCAAAATGGCCCCCCTTAAAGGGTGTGGCGTTCTTTTATACTTTTTACAACAAGGCAAGACTACAGGGTTAACAAAAGCAATACTTGGGTGGTGCTTCACAGATCTTCATAACAGCATATTTCTATTAAGCTGAACTAGCACTTTTTAAAAGCTAAAAGTTAAGTAACAGTAACATTATGATACGTTAGCAAGAACTTGTACAGTGGTAGATACTTCTTAAGGACACGATCACTGTACTTAGAACAATGGCTTCTTTGAGTTATCTTGTTCCTTGCTGTATCTGGTTTACAGCACACAGACACAGATTCACTTGCTGCATTTTACTCAGAAAATGCTTAACACAGTTAAAATGATTACTTAACATAAGCAAAGGCTTAGCTATCATTCTGCTTTGTGGTCAGCGGCATTGCTAGGCCACAGGTCATGCCTTGTATTCAGCTGTAAAGCTAATACTTCTTAATAATCTAAATTATTGTTAACAGTATGCTATCAGAAAACTATTTTATTTCAGGGGAATAACAAACATGCTCACCACAGTACAGAGAGTAGCATGGCCCAACTCAGCCAGACAGCTGAGTCAGGCCACTCATCTGTACCTGAGGGGGCTCTAACTCTGCCTGGGGGCCCCCACCTTAGGGTGCCCCTAGTGGACCATGTCTGGGCCCCCCCACCCCTTGACCCAGTCGTCTTCTGCTGGGACATGTTCAGTAACCAGGAAGGGGGTGCAGGATGCCTCCTTTCATCCCTCTCCCCCACCCATCCACTCATTCACCTGGGGGCCCCTCCCTCAACCAGGAAGGGCCAGTAACCAGGCTGGCTGGCTGCCTGCCTCCCTCCCCCTGGCCCTCCCACCATGCAGCCCTCCATCCATCCATATCATATCAAGGGATTACTCAAGGGACCATGGGAGCATATTGTGAATTGGTGTTTTATCCTATTGTTTTGTATTTGCTGGCAATGGCTGTACTGTTTTAAAAAAAAATGTATTCAGCAGTTGACTACCAACAGCATTGTTGAGTTAAAAAAAAAAAAAAAAGTCTGTACTGTTTCAGCTTTATTATTTCTCAGTCAAATTGATTGCAATTCAATTTGTGAAAAAAAAAATAAAGATGAGGAATAAAATAAAATACAAATTCTGGTTTCTATTTGCTCCTGTTTGATTTCAGGGCATGGACCTGAGAGTGGGAGAGCGGTTTGCAGCCGGCCGGGGGCGGGAGTGAGTGCAGCAGCTTCACAGGCTGGACACAAAGCTGGTCAGGGCCCATATTTCAGATTGGTTGACTTCCCCTCCAGGCACCTCAATATTTCTGGGGATAGCTATCTGTTACATAACACTTCTGGCTTCTCTATAGGGAGCAGGGTGCTTTTTGAAACCATGGCCTTGGCTAAGTAGCAGCTCCCTGCTTACCTGAGACCCATCTGATGAGGACATGCCAATACCTAGTATCAGAGAAGGAGGTATTACAAATTTCATAAGTTTGGATGAAAAGAAGTTCTCCCACAATGATGCTTTATTTTGAATACACTTGATTCTGGAGAAGCCTAGAGGTAGCTGAAGCAATTACCCTGGGCTGCCTTGGGAATGTTGCTCACTTACCTCCTCCCTGTCCTTTGAGAAGGCTGAGAGAAGAAATATGGCAAGGGGGGACAAAGCAATCCTGAACAAAATCTGATGAGCTCTCTGCAGGGGGCGATCGGGTTGCAGCTGTGATGGACAAGTTTGTTTTTACCCTGAAATAAAATAGTTTTCTGTAGCATACTGTTAGGTTAACAATAATTTAGATTATTAAATAGTATTAGCTTTGTAGCTAAACACAAGGCATGACCTGTGGCCTAGCAATGTTGCTGACCACAAGACAGAATGATAGCTAAGGCAGCCATTTTCTTATGTCAAGTGCCTTAACCATTTTGTTAGAAAAAGCAGAAATTAAGTCTGTGTACTGAGTACCAGCTGCAGGTAGGAGTAAGATAAGATAAGCGGGGCCCAGAAGGAAGAAGATGGTACTGCGGAGTACAGGAAAACAGATTGAATGTGTAAGATAACACTAACTTTTTTTCTTTTTGGAAAAGTACTGAGATTTGTAATGCACCATGTAAAGAGATGATTACCATAAATATTGCATATTCAATAACTTTGTAGTTTTCTTTGTTAGAAAATGTATAAAAGATAGCCCCACCCTTAAGTCGGGGCCATTTAGCCTCTTTGCTGTTTTATGGTCTTTACTCGAGTAAATAAACTGCAGTTAACCCTTCACACGTGTTGTCTGGTCTCTAAGCCAGCTAGACAATGGACACTAGGGAGTTTTCTCCCACGACACAGAGGAGGACCGGGGCGGGGAGGTCTGCAAACCCGGCTCTGAAAGGTGCTGCATGCAGGATTTTGTAAAGAAAACATTGCAAGAAAGCATTGGGGAAAAAAAGCATTGCAAAGAAAGCATTGACCCCCCCCCCCCCCATATTTGCATTGCACCTCTCATAACAGTACAGCCTGCAAAGAAAAAAAGAAGCTGTTTGGGAGCTGCAGCAGCAAGCGTTAACCCCAACCCCCTTTGGCGACCACATATATGAAATGCATTATGATGCAAACTTACTAAAGTCTTTAAAGACTTGCTAAAGGCCTTGGAACGTCCATGCATGGAGAAGTTTTGCAGATTGCCTGCTTGCTGCTAGGGGTGGGTGGGGTAGAATAGTCCTTTTTTTCTTTACAAGACATGCTGGCTGCACCACACCCTACCTAGCACTCCTCATCAAGCATTCCACCTCCCTCCCCCCTCCCTCCATTAACAGTCCACCCCGCACCCTTTGCAACTCTTTCCAGTAATTCCGTGACTCCATAAAAAATCCCCAAGCACAGCATCCCCACCACGCTGAGGCAGGTGCAGTCTCTGAAAACCAACCCAACCACCCACCCACACCAAATAAAACATGACACTTATATAAAGCAAAAATAAAACTTTACTGAAAAAGCTGTAGTTCAAAAGCTTAACTTAACAATATAAAACATATATACAAATGTAAACACATACACAGACAAGGTCGGTGGGACATATTACCTAAATATCACCCAGGATGCTGCATATCCTGGGTGTCGTGTCTGGCAGGCAGCGTCCTGCTGCCCTTGGACTTGGTTCTGATATGGTCATGGTTCTGATATGGAATGCAATGAAGTTCAGAAGGTTTGCAATATTGCCATATTGAAGGAAGTCATGTAATCACTCACTCAGAAGTTTCAAACTACTTGCAAAAAACTTACCATTATGGTGATGCTACAGTTGCCATAGGGAGCTATGTCCACTGCAGTGGCAGCACATGACAGGGGGTGCAGGGTTCACAGGTGGAGGGTACATGCAGGGGGGGTGGGAGGGCAGGAGGGTACATGGCTGGCAGGAGGGGAGAACATACACTATAGGTGGCGGGGGGCCCAAATAATTAAGAGGGGGTAGAAAATTAAAGGATTATTTCTCTCCCCCATATTATTATTATTATTAATAATAATAATAATAATAATAAGTTTGAGCAGACCCATCCCAACCTGCCTGAATTGTGTGCTGTGAGGAAGGACGGAGGAGTGAAGGAGGGTAAAAAGAAACCAACACACAGCGGCACCTATTGGCTAGAAGCCGGAATACATTGCCCCCTCATGATGAAGGGGATTAATTAGAAGTCTTTGGAGTCTCTGGCTGTTTGCACGAACAAAATGCACAGTTGGAGCCGGGTAACTAGAAAGGACACAAGTTAGTTTAAGGTGCTAAATGGACTCTAAAGTGCCGGAAAATCCTGGGTCATGCAAAAACAAATGCAGTTGCGTCAATGTAAAGGGGAAATTTTGTTTCATCTACAGACACCCTTAGTTTGCAGCCCCTACAGCTGTGGAGCGAAGCACCGGGCTCCGTGCAACTCAGGGGTTCCACAGGAAACTCTGCAGCAGCCTGGGAAGGCAGGCGAGCTCGGGAAGAAAATCAGCAAGTCTGATTTCCACAGCCCCCCCACCAGAGCCCGCCTGCCAGCCTGAGCTGTGTGGGGACCCAGTGTTTCCTTCCATAGCTACGGTGCCCCCCAGAACCACCTGAGCCAGGTGCCTGCAGGCGGGTGCTGCCGGGGGTGGGGGTGGCGGGGCATCACTGCCGCAGGGGAAAGCACCATCTCCCCTCCTCCCCGCCCCCGCAGCCCAGGGACCGCTCAACCTGCTGGCAGCTCACCCTCCCCTCCCCACTGCCAGAGAGGCAGCTAAGTGCAGGGTGCATGCACAACATGGGGGTTTTAAGGGCCCTTAATTGCAGTGGTGGGTTTAAAAATCCACCACTTCAATTCAGGACCCCTCTTTAATCTACACATGCCCTTAGGGCGCTTGTATATGTGAGGGGGGTTTAGTTCCTCTAAACTAAAACAGCGGGTCACAATTAAAAACACACCATTTCAATTTAGGGGCTTCCATCACAGTGACAGCCCGCCATCAGCTCACCCTTCCCACCACTCTGCCCCCTGCAACCATGGGCAGGCTCCACCAAAAAAAACTGCAAGGGCCCAATGTTTGTTTGTTTTTCTGGCACAGCCAGCCTGCCTCTCACATGGCCAGGGGGCAAGCTGCTGGTGGCTTTTGGACAGAGGTTAAACCAAGGTCACCTTCCAGGACATGGGAGGACTCTGGGATCTCCCATCCTGTCCAGCCAGGGGGTTGGACCAAGGTGGTCAGTGGCCCCAAGGCCCGCAGCACCAAGGTCACTGCCCCTCTGGAGCTTTGCAATAGGTACAAACCTCTTGCAGCCCCAGCAGAGCCTGCCGAGTTGCCAGCTCCTGCAGACAACACAGGCTCATCCTCAGCTACCGCTCCTACTTTCCCTAAGACCACTCATACAGAGGTCATCGTGGGAGACTCCCTCCTGAGGGGGACTGAGGGCGCAATCTGCCACCCCGACCCCTTAGCCCGGGAAGTCTGCTGCTTCCCGGGAGCCCGTATCTGGGACATAACCGAAAGGATCCCAAAACTTATTCGGCCCACCGACCACTACCCTATGCTCCTTACCAATGTGGGCATGAATGACACGGCTTGGAGCAATCCCAGCTGGGTCATGAGAGGCTACAGGGATTTGGGAGTGGGGCTTAAGGGGTTGGGGGCATAGGTGGTATTTTCCTCAATCCTCCCTGTTTCGGGCTATGGGCTGAGGAGGGAGAGGAGGATTGAGGTAGTTAACCAGAGACTGCGGCACTGGTGTCATCGTGAAGGCTTTGGCTTTCACGATCATAGTCCGCTCTTTGGTGAGAATGGCAGTGGCCTGCTGGGAAGAGATGGCTTCCACCTCACTCTGCTGGGGAGGAGGTTCTTCTCAGCCAGACTGGCTGACCTGCTCAACCAGGCTTTAAACTAAGCCCGCCAGGGGATGGGTGGATAACTGCCAGTGAAAGTCCACTAGGCAACTACTGCATAACCAGCAGGTTAGGGCACCCAAAGGAATCCACACCAACTCCAGCCCTGGAACGGTGTCCACCTGGGAGTGCAAGGAAGCCTAGGGCTTCCAATGGGACATTTACGTGTCTGTACACCAATGCCAGGAGTTTGGGGAACAAACAGGAGGAACTGGTTTTTCTGCTAAGCAAGAAAGACTATGATCTCATAGGGATAATGGAGACCTGGTGGAACTCCACCTATGACAGAGCCACAGGTATAGATGGCTATACCCTGTACAGGAGAGATCATGCAGATAAAAGGGATGGGGTTGTAGCTCTCTACATCAAGGAAAGATACATGTCCCTTAAAATTGACATTGGCACCCAGGGAGGATGACTGGAGTCCCTCTGGGTTAAAATATGTGGGGAACGTGGCACAGGGGACATCATGGTAGGAATCTACTACAGGCTTCCTAACCAGAAACAAGAGCTAGACCAGGAATTTGCCAGGCTGAGGCTACATGTTCTCGGTGCATGGCTGTCATGGGAGACTTTAACTACCTGGACATCTCATGGGAAGAGCACTTGGCCAAATCTGATTGGTCGCAAAGCTTCGTCACATGTGTAGACGAGCTCTACCTGACTACAGAGGTCCATGGGCCAACAAGAAGTAAAGCGCTGCTGGACCTGGTACTGGTCAAAGGAGATGACCTAGTCAGTGATCTAAGAATCAATGGAAAAATGCGTGATAGTGACCATGAGCTGATCACTTTTACTATCCATCGCAAAGCTGGCAAGTCAGTCAGCAATGCAGAAGTCCTCGACTTTAGGAAAGCTGACTTTGACAAGCTCAGGAGGCTCGTTGTCAAGGCCCTAAGGGACCATGATTCAACAGAAAGAAGAGTCCAAGAGGAGTGGTTGCTCCTCAAGGGAGCAATCCTGACAGCACAAGGGTTGTCCATCCAATCTTGGAGGAAGGGTAGCAAAAGGGCACAGCAACCCCCTTGGCTCAGCAGGGAACTTGAGTATCTCCTACACCTAAAAAGAAAGACTTACAAAGGATGGAAGGATGGAATAACCACCAAAGAGGACTACTCAGTCCTGGTCTGTGCCTGCAGGGAGCGGACCAGGAAAACCAAGGCTGCAATTGAACGCCATCTGGCTTCTCATATCAAGGGTAATAAATAGTCCTTTTTCATATATTTAGGGAGTCGGAAAAAAAGCAAGGGTAACACTGGACCCCTGCGGAACCAAACGGGACAGCTGATAACCAACACCAAGGAAAAGGCCAATCTACTTAATGGGTACTTCGCATTGGTCCAATGGGACCACCCTGCTTAGCATGACACGGGACAACCAAGGTGAGGGCATATTTACACCCAGCACTGGTGTAGACCTTGTAAAGGAACACCTTAGGAGGCTGGATATTTTCAAGTCAGCTGGTCCTGACAGATTACATCCTAGAGTACTCAAAGAGCTGGTATGTGTCATAGCCCAACCATTGGCAAAAATATTTGAAAACTCGTGGCACTCAGGCAAAGTACTTGAAGACTGAAAGAAGGCTAATGTGGTACCCATCTTCAAGAAAGGGCAGAAAGTAGATCCCAGGAATTACAGGCCAGTCAGCTTGACCTCAATCCCTGGTAAGATTCTGGAGAAAATTATCAAAAAGACCCTTCTTGATCAGCTGGCTGATGGCAACATCCTGAGGGACAGCCAGCATGGGTTTGTCGTGGGTAGGTCTTGCCTGACCAATCTCATCTCCTTCTATGACCAGGTGACATACCACCTGGACAAGGGAGAAGAGATTGACATCATATATCTGGATTTTTAAAAAGCCTTTGATCTGGTGTCCCATGATCTCCGTGACCAGTGGTGTTCCCCAAGGCTCTGTCCTTGGACCGGTTTTCTTCAACATCTTTATCAACAATGTGGACATTGGTGTCAGAAGCTTGCTGGCCAAGTTGGCCGATGACACTAAACTTTGTGGCATAGCATCCACACCTGAGGACAGGCCAGTGATCCAGGCTGACTTGGATAAGCTTAGTAAGTGGGCAGATACAAACCTGATGATATTCAATACCAAAAAATGCAAGGTACTCCACCTCGGGGAAAAAAATAGGCTCAGCAGTGCTACGCTCGCTAGCACTAGGGCTGAAAGAGACTTGGTGGTCATGTTTGACCACAAGATGAACATGAGCCACCAATGTGATGTCGCAGCTGGTAAAGCAAACAAAACTCTGGCTTTCATCCATAGATGCTTCTCAAGTAAATCTCAGGATGTCATCCTACCGCTGTACTCGGCCTTGGTGAGGCCGCAGCTGGAGTACTGCATCCAATTCTGGGCTCCACAGTTCAAGAAGGATGTTGAGAAGCTTGACAGAGTCCAGAGAAGAGCCATGTGCATGATCAGGGGGCAAGAGAATAGGCCCTATGATGAGAGGCTGAGAGCCATGGGACTCTTCAG
Organism: Alligator mississippiensis; assembly: GCF_030867095.1. NCBI lineage: Eukaryota > Metazoa > Chordata > Crocodylia > Alligatoridae > Alligator > Alligator mississippiensis. Next base: position 45,027,008 of record NC_081832.1, read on the forward strand.
CTTGAAAATGTGCAGGCTCAGGGGTGACCTGGTGGCAGCCTATAAATATAAGGGGTGTGCATCAGGATCTGGGGGAACACCTGTTCACCAGAGCATTCCAAGGGATAACAAAGATCAACGGTCATAAACTCCTCCATGACCATTTTGGGCTGGACATAAGGAAAAACTTCTTTACTGTCCAAGCCCCCAAGGCCTGGAATTGACTCCCTCCAGAAGTGGTGCAGGCAGCTACTCTGGACTCTTTCAAGAAATGTTTGGATGCTTATGTTGCTGGGATCCTTTGACCCCAGCTGACTTCCTGCCCCTGGGGCAGGGGGCTGGACTTGATGATCTTCAAGGTTTGGATTTGGATGAAGGTGTTGAAAGCACCTTGTCCAAATTCGCAGATGACACTAAACTATGGGGTATAGTAAACACACTGAAGGGCAGGGAGCGAATTCAGGCAGATTTGGACAGACTGGGGCGCAGACCCTTCCCTGCTGCCATGCTTTGGCCCCCGGGCCGTGGTTGCCAACCCCTGGTTTAACCTTCGCACCCCTACACTGCAGAGCGCCGCTACTTCTCCCGGGTGTTGTGGGATCAATTGGATGCTACCAGCAAGGTCCAGTTGCACTCCCAGGATAGGGTTACCATCGGTCCGGTTTTCCCGAACATGTCCTCTTTTTGAGTCCTCCCAGGATAACCCGGGGACCAGGGACCCTCAGCAGCACGGTCCTGCTACACCAGGTGGGCAAAATGGCGGGCCCAGACGCGGGCGGACTCCATTTCCCAGCAGCCCCCGGCTGCGGCGGTTTCCATGGAGACCCCAGCATCCACGGCGCTCTGACAGCGCTAGGGTTTCTATGGAGACCGGCCCGCCCCCTGCCCCTACCAGAGCTCCTCCCTGCCTGGCAGCGGCTCTGCTCCGCTCCCAGCGCTGCTCCTTCCCCTAGGCAGCGCGGTGGCGTCACCGCGCTAAGTGACGATGACGCCACCATTGTGACGCCAGGACGGCGCGCGGGGCACGCTGGGTAGCGTAGTCCGAGCCGGGCCGGGTTGGGCGGCCGCAGCTCGGGACCGCTGCAGGAGCTACCGCCGGGAACATGGCGGGGCTGGGCAGCGGCGAGCGCTGGGCCGAAGGTAGCGCGGGCCTGGGGGGGTCGCGCGGGGCGGGCCGGGCCGGGCCGGGCCGGGCCGGGTCTGGTCTGACGGGCGGCTCTTTGCAGCACTGCTGGATGCGCACCGGCGGAGAGCGCGCGGCGCGGACGGGAGCGGCGGCGGCTCCGGCTCGTGCGGTTGCAGCTGCGCGGCCGCGAGGCAGGAGCGGGGCCCGGCGCGAGCGGCGGAGCCCGGCGCCGCCTACACGGAGGAGCAGGTGTGCGGCGTGCAGAGGTAGCGGCGCCCCTTCTCCGCGCGGGCGGGCGGGCGGACAAGACGGGGCTGGGCAGGCGGCGGCCCGCGGGCCACCCGGAGGTGGCCCCCCATCCCAAGGGTGCAGCACGGGGGGCCCCGCCACCCGGCAGAGCCGGCAGCCTGGGGCAGCCCTGGACATGTCACAAATCCGGGCCCAGACGTGGAGCCCTGTGGTGTCAGGCCTGGCCTCCCCTGACCACACCTGGCTGCCGGGAGCTGCTGTTGCCAGCAAAAGTTTGTTCCCCAGTGTTTTCCCACCCTGACACCTTCTCCCTGCATGTCAGGGTGCAGAGGTTTCCGAAGGGCAGCTTTGAAGCCCCAGGAGCGCACCAGGTTTAATGTGCAGCGCTTCGCTTATAAAGGCAGAATCACTTAATTATTTGGGAGCGAAGGGAAAGCTGAGCAGAGCCTTGGGATCCTGGATGTCGGCTCGGGCTTACTAGTGTAGTAGACATGCAGCGCCCAGCAAAAGAAGGGTGGGATGAAGAGGACGTGACTTTTAAACAAGTGCCTCTCGTCTACAAAGACCTCCCCTGGAAGGCGCCCCTGCACCCGTGCTGAATTCAGCTGGCTTCAGAGAGTTTGTGTGTGGAGATAGGCATCCACTATGGGCATTTCTTTTCAGGACAGTGCCTTAGTCATGAAATGAGGGTTATCAGAGGCAAAGTAATGCAGTGCCTTCAGATACTGTCCACACTTTCCTCACAGCCTAGTCAGTGCAGTTGGGTCCTGATATACAACCCTTCCAGCCGTGAACTGCTTCAGTAGGAACCAGCCTATCCCTACCCCTGGTTGCCTACCAGTGAGGTTGAATCGGTGGTTCAAGCACCACCTTGGCCTGTGGGAGACGAGGTTCAAGTTCAGCTCTTCCACAAACATCCTGTGTGACCCTGGACACTCTGTCTCAGTTGATCATCTGAAAATGAGGCTAATATGTTGCTTCCCTACTTCACAAGGATGTTGTCAAGCAAAATGTTACAGAGTATGAGGTGCCCAGGTTCTACCGGGGTGAGCCCATGTAAGTACCTAAGGCAATTAAACATTGTGGTGTGAGTAGAGAGATGACACTGGAAGACCAGACCAGCTCCTTTTCACTTTTTTGAGGTCAGACTTTGCCATCTAGTCTTCTCAAGTGAAAGTAATTTAAATAAATGAAGCCTAACTGTTCTATTTTAAGTGGCAGATGCTCTTGTTCACCTGACCTATATGAAACCAACTTCTGGTGTCCAGTTGCTAGGGAATAGATACCTAGGTTATAGATCTGCATGTTGCTGGTTGTTATGACACTGAGACCTACAAAAGCCTGTGATACTAAGTGGGTGCCACCACCCTCAATCTGTGGGGGTAGGGCTAGAACATCTGCTGTTTTGGCACATTTTTGCAAGCTTATGTGACGTTCTACTGAGATGCAGTTTAATTTGTGAGGTAAGAAATGAAGTAAAAAGGATAAAAGTTATGCTTTGTTAAAAATGTATATACTTGGTAACTGAAGAAAGGCGATATCATTTCCCAAAAAATGGGCAGGGCTTAGGTGCTGCTAGCCTGTCCTCCCCTCCTTGGTGGCACATTGCCCCTGTTTGTCTCTCTGTAAGGGCATTACAAGCACACCATAAGAGTTACACTACAACAGTGATTCTCAACCAGGGTGCCACAAGATCCTTTCGTGGGGGCCCTGAGGTGCCACAGCACAAGATAAACCCACCAATTTCAAATGGGAATCCATAGTGTTAAAATTATTCTGACCTTTTGTGGTCTCTGAGTTATTTGTAACAGAAAAAAACTGCTCTATTATTTTTCTGTAGTCAAAAAATGAGTGAAAACTACAGCTAGCATTTTCTGAGCAGTGCCTCAAGTCCAAAAAGGTTGAGAACTGCTGTTGTATACTGTAAGACCTGATGCACCCATACAGCTTAGGCCACCCTCAAGCTCTCGTGGTACCCAGCTGTTAAGCAAGGGCCTGACATACTGCTTTCACAATGATAAAGAACCCATAAGTTTTGGTGTGATGTATCTTTACGTCTGTTTATTCAACAAGCCAAATTACTTTCCCAGGAATTGTCTGCTAACCAATTTGATCTTGGAAAATCATTCAGTAATTGCCATTAAGCTGTAAATTTACCTAGTGGAAATCACTTAAGTCAGGAGTGTCAATGGTATGCATCAGGGCCAGATCTGACCCGTGGAACCCTATCATCTGGTCCATGGTGTTGTTTGTGAGTCTCAGACCAGCCCCATACACTGCATGCAGTGCATCCCCACCCCAGCTCTGCACACTGTTCATGGAAGGTGGAGCTGGTCTGGCATGCACTTTATGCAGGGCTGGATTCAGTGGGTATGCTTCACACAGCATGCGGGCCTGGGCCTGGGCAAGGGCACATGCCACACATGGCACCTATACTGGACCGGCCTTGCATGTTGGATCTGGGGCTGGTCTGAATTGGGCCCATAGGCTGGTTCTGCAGCTATTGTGGCTGATTTGACATGGGTACAGCATACAGTCCACACCCTGAACCAACCTTACACATTTCATGCATTACAGGGCTGGGGCCAAGGCATGTTGCATGCAGTACATGGGGCTGGAATTGGTGCGCATGCACTATAGTATATGCGGCATGCAGAGCTGGTTTGTTGCATGTGCTGAATGTGGCACCTGCAGCAGACTGGCCCTACTCAGTGGCTCTGGTGCACAGGGCTGGTCTGTGGGCTCAGTCCAACCTGCGAGGCCAAGTGAGTTTGATACCTCTGATCTCTAAGCTGTGTGGCGTGTGCGGCCACGCAGGCACACCTGGCAGTGCAGCGTGAGCGTGCATGTGCGGCCATGTACGCCACACAGCTTAGAGGGAACACTGCCTCTGACTTAGGTTGTTGACAGAATCACAAACTGCTGAATGCCCAGAGTGACAGTGATTGGAGCTTTTTTTGCACGATTATGTATGAAAGTCGCCTGTTGATGGTGAAAGTTGTGATACAGGTGGAGTGTGATATAAAGTGGAATGATTTTATCTGATTTTATTATATTTATGATTTTATCAGTAGAGCAACAAGTGGTGGGTGATCTTGGAGACTTGTCCTCTAAGTGAGCTCTTCCCAATTGATGGTTGAGTTTCCCTGATGGGAAAGTTTGCATTGTTTCGGCCTCTGTGTCAGCTGCTTTATGGCTGGATAGAGTTAACAGGGATGCCCAGTCTGTCCTGTTCTTTAGCCCTCAGAATTCCTTTACAATCAGTGATAAACTCACCTGCAGTTCCTGACATGGTGCTGTACTTCCTTATGTGTCTTAACAATGTACAGAGTGTGTCTACTACTTTTTTTTTTTGCCATATTGAGTGATTTTACTTGGTATCTTGTAAGATATCTTTTCCAAGTTGGACTTGGAGGGAAGGCAGTACGTAAAAAAAATAATAATTTGTGTACACTTTCAGAATAAAGAAGTGTAGGAATTATTATGAAATTTTGGGAGTTGAGAGGGATGCAAGTGAGGAAGATTTGAAGAAAGCTTACCGAAAACTGGCCCTTAAATTTCACCCTGATAAGAACCGAGCTCCAGGAGCAACTGAAGCTTTTAAAGGTATGTGAGATGACCAGTGTTTTTTCTTTTTTAAATAGAATTTCCCAGCACAACTTGTTTTACATTGTACCATCATACTTCAGCTGAAGACTTCATACAAACTTCTATATGGTTTTTAATTTACACAGGCAATGATAGGATGCACTCATTTGTTTTTAAAGAAAATCCCATAGCTGCCTGACTGTAGACTTCCCCCCATCAAACACACCTCTCAAAGCCCAGAATTCTGTCATAAAGGAAAAGGCACTGAAGTATCTACTTCCAAATTTTCCTGAAGTTTCAGAGATGTTTATGAGCAGCACTGTTGGTATTGAAGGGCAGTTTTACATGTGCTCTGAGTGTGGTGGGGGGAGGCACTTTAATTAGAGCAGCTCTGAGAGCTGCTCTGATTAAAGCACCACAGTGTCTCATGTATCAGCATCCCCATGCTTCAAAATGGCAGCGGGGGCGCTTGCACTAAATCTTATTGAACGAGCTTTAGCATTTTGAAGCACAGAGATGCTGATACACAAGACGCAGGAGAATGCTGGAGCATGGTAATTACCTTACTCTAGCTGTAATTCCAGCGCATCAGAGCAGACTCCCAGCACGTTTACAGGAACTTGAAGAGCCCTTGGTCTGCTTGATTAGCATCTTACCTGGTTGTCTAGTCAACCATTTTTCAGTATGTTGTTTCACAGATTACAACTTAAAATCATGAAAACAGTGAAAGATTGAGTGCACTATTCTATTGCTATAGATTTTAGAATAAGTTTACAATATATAAGCTGTACTAACAACACCGGTGTTTAAAGATTTATAACTTTTACCTTCTTACTATCTCACAGCTATAGATAGAACTGTCATTAGGTAGAATTGAGCAAAACAAGTCCTTCATTATCCAGTGTTAAGATAGGGAAAGATGTGAAGTTGTGAAGGGTTTTTTTCTGTTTTGGTTAAGAGATTGGACTTCACCACAAGTTTGCTTAAGAATATGACTGTGAAAGATGTATTTCAAATAGTATTGAGATCTTACAAAAACTCTACTTTTAAACTCAGCTGTTCCTTATATAAAAGTTGTATGTTTGGAAAAGCTATGTGAGCATAACTTTACCAAGAGACAGGTAGTGTGTAGCTGAAGATGGCAGTGTCTTTCTGGAGAGTAGGTCATGGAGTGGATTGGTGGTTGCTTTTGGGTGGTTTCATCCTTTGTACACCATTTGGAAGACGCAGAACCAGTGAGCATTTTGAGGTCCTTCTAATTCTTTAATTTCAGATCCTGGTGAATGCCCACATGTATCCAGATTGACTTTTAGTGCCAGTCTCAGATTGGACAGGGCACTAAGTGCCCTCTTGGGCTTCTTGGGCGTTCTTTCAGGTCAAGGTTAAGGCATATAGATAGAGGGGATGAGAGAGCTTGTTTTAAACATTCTGGAGAATGAAAACCACCTACTCCTTTTTATTGGCACTGTACATAATATGGCCAAAAATTGATGGCCTTTGGCCTTACCAAGATAATTTTAGGAATTTTTAAATTATTTACTTTTTAACATGCCAATTATTGAAATTTCCCTCATACTTAAAATTTTGTTCTCCAGCGATAGTGTTGCTATAGAGCAAGAGTGGGCAATTATTTTGGCTGGAGGGCCATTTAATGCATTTTGGGGAGCTGTCAAGGGCCACATCCATCTTGCTCTTCTCTTCTCTCTCGCTTGCTGTGTCTTTCTCACTCACACTCATGCTGTGTTGTGCATGCGTGCTGTCTGTTGCGCGTGCGCTGTCTCTTGCTGTCTTCCCTCCTTCCCCCTCCCTCCAGAACTGGTCCAAAGCTATAGTTCACCAGGAGCCCTAACATTCAGCTGTGGATGAAGGCAGAAGCCTCTGGTGTTCTGGGTGGGTGGTAGTGTCAACTGTGGGTGTAGCCAGCAGGTTCCAGAGCCCAGATACAGAACCTGCCAGCAGTACCCACTGCTGGGGCTGCCATCTGCCCAACATGGCAGGAGCTCCTGCCTGGGTCCATAGCTGAGTACTGGGGGTCCTGACGAATTACAACTTCGGATTGGGTTCTGGAGGCAGGAAAGGAGGGGGAGAGAGACAGAGAGAGAGACACTGCTGCCCATCTGGCACAGCAGAAGCTCTTGCCTGGGCCCATGGCTGTTGCTGCCAGCAGGTTCTGGGTCAAGGTTCCAGGCAGGAGCTTCCACTGTGCTGGGAGGGTGGGGGCGTCAGCTGTGGACACCACTGGCAAGTTCTGCATCTGGGCTCCTGACTCTGTCCACAGCCAGCCCGCTCACAGCGACAGAAGCCCTGCCCAGGTGTGCAGCTGATGCCACCGCATAACGGGCTGATGTTGCTGGGCAGAAGCAGTGCCGCTCACTCAGCACCATGCAGTGGCCAAACCCACTGGCCACCCACAAGCCAGATCCAACGAATTGGTGAGCCGGATGCGGCCCCCCGCTATAGAGCCTTACTCTTGAAAACAGTCCCCTGATGGCTAGTAGAACTTGCCTAGCTCTGTGCCTTAAAAAGGATTGCCAGCAGATGGCATATATCAGATGAAGACTATCCATATCATCAGGCCTTGGTTCCTTTCTTTCTGTTTATATATGAGGAGTTTGCTCTGCCCCTGCTGCTGTTAATCTTAGAACCGTGTTGCTTAGACTGAGGTATGCATACCCCTAGGGATATGTGGCAAGCTTCTGGAGGATATGTAAAAGGAAGGAATAGGAAAGAGACAGGAAAGGCTGCTAGCAAGAATAGCATTGAATTATCCCCCTTAGTTACTAATTTTGAATTGGTATGTAGATACGTACTTTGTCGAGAACCTTCTGTTTGGTTTCAGACTTGGTAAAAAGTTGGATTGTCACAGTCTTCTGGTAGATTTCTACAATGGAGGGCCCCCTAGTTTAGTTTCATGAGCATTTTAACTCCTTCAGTATGCTGTTGGGTGCCTCACCTTCCTGCTGTTCTCCAGGATAAGTGAGCAGAATTTATAGTGTTACTTACTTTGTTCTTAGCATGGCACATAAAATGAACAATTACTCTCTCTTGCCAAAAGATCTAGTATTATACTTTGAGAAGCAGAAATTAAGCCTGTGCCTATTTATCGCTACTCTCCTTGTTGACTTGAAAATATTGTGTGATGTTCATTTATTCATTCACTTTTCATTTATTCTTCAGCAATAGGTAATGCTTTTGCAGTACTGAGCAACCCTGAAAAGCGACTACGGTATGATCAGTTTGGAAATGATGAAGAGACTTTCAGCACTGCCCATGCCAAGCACTATAATTATTACAGGGAATTTGAAGCAGATATCACACCTGAAGAAATATTCAACATGTTTTTTGGTGGGCACTTCCCTACAGGTTAGTGTCAGCTTATAATGTCTTTTGAAGTCTAAAGAATTGATATTAAACAGTGGAGGAAAGTTGTCTTTACTTTCTATTGCTTAAGAGCCTAATGATACTTTACATACCAGTACAACTATCACGAAAATACCTGTTGCTTTTACTCTTTTGCCTGATGTAGCTAGCAAGCTCTTGCAGTTCACAATATTAAATTGGGTTTATAATATCTTCAGACTTTCAGAATTCATGAAAACTAGCCTGATCTTACCTCCTTGCTACCACAGGCATTTCTGTTTAGCTCAGCAAGCTATGCAGTGTATTCCAAGGTACCATCTTCAGCTGCTTTCTGCTTTTGAGGATTTCTGACCACCGTTGGGCTGCAGTAAAAGCTGAGGCAGGTTAAATTCTGGCTTATATAGAGATACCGTTGCTTTTCTTTCACCACTGCTTGAATTCAGGTATAGTTTGGAAGTGCAAGATGTGTTTGGATATGGACGGTGACTACAAGAAGGTATGCTGTGGCAGCAGTACAAACTCTTTAATAATTAGCGTACTTATGTGACCATGGATGAAAGAGAGATGGTGCTCATTTGGCTTGCTTTATGTACATTCTCTTGTCTAGAATCATAGAAAATTAGGGTTGGAAGGGACCTCAGGAGGTCATCTAGTCCAACCCCCTGCTTGAGTGAGTGAATAGGGACAGCAGACAGGGCAAGCAATTTGCAGGCAGTTTGCTGGTAGCAAGAGGAGGAAGAGGAACAAGAAGAGAAGCCAGGAACCAGATCCTGCCCAGGAAAGATAAGTGATCCAGAACTGCTTGTGCCTTTGGCTTGCTGAGTGTTTGTTTGGTGGGCTGTGTGAGTTTGGGGCATATGCTCTGAGAAGCTGGGAGTGTTGCTAGTTGAGTGATTGATGATTGCTGAGTGATTGATGCCTGTGCCTGACAGAAGCCCTATGGAGGGGCTGGAGCAGGCCCAGCAGGTATAAAAGGAGACTCCCCAAGCAAACAGGGCAAGCAGTTTGCAGACAATTCGCTGGTCAATTTGTCCCCCCACCTTGAGAGGAGAGCCTTTCAGTTTGTTGTGAGGAAGCAGGGAAAAAGGAACCCTTTGGGGCCAAGGAACAGTAAACAGGCCTGCTTTCAGAAGAGTTTGGTAGGGAAGGTGTGCTTGGAAGAAGGGAAATAAGAGAAAAGAGGCAGATTATGAGACCCAGGGAAATGGCTGGAGGACATCACAATGCCAGAGCCACTGTCACTGCCTTTGTTTGTACTTGTGAGGTTTCTGTCCAGGCAGGACTGCTCACCATGGAGGCTTCCACCCAAGTCCAGATTTGGCACTGTAGGCATTGTGGCTTGCAGGTTCCTTCCAGTGACATCCAGGTGGGAGAGTGCTTGCAATGTGAGCGCTGCGTCCTGGGGGTCTCTCAGGGACCAGGCAAGATAGCACAGAAGGAGGTGGTAAGGCTCCAAAGCATCCTCCACCATGAGGAGTTCATTGATTTGATGCTGGAGGAGACCTCCAGGATTGTGGAAGAAGAACAGCCAGAGTCAGTGCTAGAGAAGGAGAGAGGACATGGACTTCCAGGAAGGTGGAAGCTAGAAGCTTGCGACCTCTGATAGCAAGCAGAAATCTTCATCTCCACCTCTAGCAGTTAGTCTGGAGAACAGATATGCAGTCCTAGCAACAGAGAGGGAGGAGCATGTTCCATTGGTGAAGGAAGACAGGCCAGGCCTCGCCAAGGTGTGAAGGATCAACAAAACCACCACCAAGAAGAAGTAACGGGCAGAGGTGGTTGGAGACTCCCTTCTGTGGGGGACGGGAGGGATCCATCTGTTGACATGACCTGTTGTCTCAGAAAGTCAGCTACTTGCCCAGAGCCTGGATCCAGATGTCATGGAAGATTACTGAGACTCATCCAGCCCTCTGACTACTACCCCATTCTGCTCGTCCATGTGGGCACCAATGATACTGCCAGGGGAGACCCTGAGCAGATCAAAAGTGACAACAGAGCTCTGGGTGCAAGGGTAAAGGGAACCGGGGCTTAGTTGGTGTTCACTTTGATCCTTCTGGTCAAGGGAAAGGGCCCAGGCAGGAACAGGTGCATCCTGCAGATCAAGACCTGGCTGCACAAGTGGTGTTGCCAGCAGGACTTTGGCTTCTTTGACCATGGGATGATGTTCCAAGAAAACAGATTGCTAGGAAGAGACAGGATCCACCTGACAAAGAGAGGGAAGAGCATCTTCACAGGCAGGTTTGCTAACCTAGTGGGGAGGGCTTTAAACTAGGTTCTCTGGGGGATGGAGACCAAAGCCCTGAGGTAAGCGGGGAAGAGGGGGACCAGGAGGAAGAGCAAACAGGAGGGGGCAAGAGGGGAGGTGTTCTCATTCTTCCTGACAAATCAGGGCAATCAACTACTTACCTCAGTTTCCTGTACATGAATGCAAAGAGCCTGGAAAGCAGTCAGGAAGAATTGGAAGTCTTTGCACAGTCATGGAACTATGACATGATTGGAATAACAGAGACTTGGTGGGAGCTCGCATGACTAGAGCACTGTCATGGATGGGTATAAACTATTGAGGAAGGACAGGCAGGGGAGAAGGGGAAGAGGAGTTGCATTTTATGTAAAAAAGCCATATGATTGCTCAGAGCTCCAGTATGAAACTGGAGATAGGACTGTCGAAAGCCTCTGGGTTAGGGTCAGAGGAGAGAGCAACCAGGGTGATGTGGTGGTGGGGGTGTGATATTGACCATCAGACCAGGAGGAAGTGATGGATAAGGCTTTCTTCCAGTAGCTAGCTGAAGTTTCCCAGTCACAGGCTCTGGTTCTCGTGAGGGATTTCAGTCACCCTGACATCATCTGGGAGGGCAATCCACCAGTGTGCGGGCAATCCAGGAAATTTTTGGAGACTGTTGGGGACAACTTCCTGGTGCAAGTGCTGGAGCAGCCAACTAGGGACTGTGCTGTTCTTGGCCCACTGCTCACAAATAGGGAAGAATTGGTGGGGAATGCACTAGTAGATGGCAGCATGGGCAGCAGCAACCACGAGATGATTGAGTTCAGGATCCTGAGGAAAGAAAGGAGGGAGAGCAGCAGAGTAAGGACCCTGGACTTTAGAAAAGCAGACTTTAACTCGCTCAAGGAACTCATGGGCAGGATCCTCTGAGAAGCCAGTCTGAGGGGGAGAGGAGTCCAGAGAGCTGTCTGTACTTTAAATAAGCCTTACTGAGAATGCAGGAATAAACCATCCTGATGTACAGGAAGACTAGCAAGTATGGCAGAAGAGTAGCTTGGCTTAGCAAGGAACTCTTTAGTAAACTAAATCATAAAATGAAGCTTATTAGAAGTGGAAACTTGGACAAACAACTAAGGAGCAGAATAAGAGTATTGCTTGGGCATGCAGGAAGGAAGTCAGGAAGGCCAAAGTGCAATTGGAGTTGCAGCTAGCAAGGGACGTGAAAGGTAACAGAAAGGGTTTCTACAAATATGTCAGTAACAAGAGGAGGATCAGGAAAAGTGTGGGTCCCTTACTGAATGGGGGAGGCAACCTTGTGACAGGATGCGGAAAAGGCTATTTAGAAAAGCTGGACATATACAAGTCCATGGGGCCAAATGGGATGCACCCAATGGTGCTGAGAGAAGTTGGTTGATGTGATTGCAGAGCTGCTGGCCATCACCTTTGAAAACTCGTGGGAATCAGAAGAGGTCCCAGCTGATTGGAAAAGGGCAAGCACAGTGCCTGTATTTAAGAAAGGGAAAAAGGAGGAGCCAAGGAACTACAGACCAGTCAGTCTCACCATAGTCTCCAGAAAAATCATGGAGCAGATCCTCAAGGAGTCCATTTCTAAGCACTTGGAAGAGAAAAAGATGATTAGGAACAGTCAGCATGGATTCACTACTGACAAGTCATGCCTGACCAACCTGAGTGCCTTTTATGACAAGGTGACTGGCTCTGTGGATTCAGGGAGACCAGTGGATGTGGTTTACCTTGATTTTTAGCAAGGCTTTTGATATGGTCTCCCACAGCATTCTTGCAGGCAAACTAAGGAACTATGGGCTGGATGAATGGACTATAGGATGGATAGAAAACTGGCTAATTAAGTTGACTAAGTAAGACCAGTCCTGTCGGCCTCTCCTCATAAGTCATGTGCCCCAGCCCCCTCACCATTTGTATTGCCCTCTGCTGGACTTGCTCCAATTTGTCCACATCCTTTCTGTAGTAGGGGGCCCAAAACTGGACACAGTACTCCAGATGTGGCCTCATCAGTGCTGAATAGAGGGGAATAATCACTTCCCTTGATCTACTGGCAACACTCCTGACAATGCAGCCCAGGATGCCATTAGCCTTCTTGGCAACAAGGGCACACGGCTGGCTCATATTCAGCTTATTTTCCACTGTTACCCCTAGGTCCTTTTCTGCAGAGCTGCTGCCTAGCCAGTCAGTCCCCAGCCTGTACTGGTACATGGGATTGTTCTGTCTTAAGTGAAGGACCTTGCACTTATCTTTATTGAGCCTCATGAGATTTCTTTGGTTCCATCCTCCAATTTGTCTCGGTCTCCCTGAATCCTAGCCCTACCCTTGAGCTTATCTACAACTCCCCCCCACCCCAGCTTGGTGTCATCTGCAAACTTGCTGAGGGTGCACTCCATCCCATCTTCCAGGTCACTGATGAAAATATTGAACAAAACCAGCCCCAGGACTGACCCCTGGGGCACTCCACTTGATACCGGCTGTCAGCTAGACATCAAAACATTGACTACTACCCTCTGAACCCAATGCTCCAGCAAGTTTTCTATCTACTTTATAGTCCATTCATCCAACCCATACCTCCTTAGTTTGCCTGTGAGAATGTTGTGGGAGACCATATCAAAAGCCTTCCTAAGTTTAAAGTACATCATATCCACTTTGTCCCTCTGCATCCACAGAGCCAGTCATCTCATTGTGGAAGGTAATCAGCTTGTTCAGGCATGACTTGCCCCTGGTGAATCCATGCTGACTGTTCCCAATCACCTTCTTCTCTTCCAAGTGCTTAGAAATGGATTCCTTGAGGATCTGCTCCATGATTTTATGCAGACTGCAGTGAGACTGACTGGTCTGTAGTTCCCTGGATCCTCCTTTTTCCCTTTCTTAAAATGGGCACCATGTTTGTCCTTTCCAATCAGCTGGGACCTCTCCCAATCACCATGAGTTTTCAAAGGTGATGGCTAGCTGCTCTGCAATCACATCAGCCAACTCCCTCAACACATTTGGGTGCATCATCTCTGGCCCCATGGACTTCTACATGTCCAGCTTTACTAAATAGTCTCTAACTTGTTCTTTTACCACTGCTGACTGCTCACCTCCTCCCCAAACTGCTGCCAGGTGCAGTAGTCTGGGAGCTGATCTTGCCTGGGAAGACTGAGGTGAAAAAGCCATTGAGCACTTTAGCCTGTTCTGCATCCTCTGTCACTAGGTTGCCACCCCCATTTAGTAAAGGACCCATACTTTCCCTGATCCTCCTCTTGTTGCTGACATTTTGTAGAACCCCTTCTTGTTACCCTTCACATCCCTTGTTAGTTGCAACTCCAACTGTGCTTTGGTCAGTTCTTTGTCCAGGTTTCCATTTCTTATAAGCTTCCTTTTTATGTTTTAGCTTACTGAAGAGTTCCCTGCTAAGCCAAGCTAGTCTGCTATACTTGGTAATCTTCTGAACACTCTCTACAAACTTCCTGGCTTGCCTGCACACTGCTGTATTGACCTCCCAGAAGATGTTGGGGGTGATTGGAGTCCCTCATGAGAACCAGGGCCTGTTATTGGGAAACTTCCGCTAGCTGTTTGAAGAAAGCCTCATCCTCCTGGTCTGGTGGTCTATAGCAGACCTCCACCACGACATCACCCTTGTTTCTCTCTCCTCTGAAAGTCTCTGGGTTAGGGTCAACAGGCCTATCTCCAGTTTCATACTGGAGCTCTGAGCAGTCATACAGCTCCTTTACATAAAGTGCACAACTCCTCCTTCTCCTCCTCTTCCTCCTCCCTTCCTGTCCTTCCTTAACAGTTAATGCCCATCCATGACAGTGCTCTAGTCATGCAAGCTCCCACCAAGTCTCTGTTATTCCAATCATGTCATAGTTCCGTGACTGTGCAAGGTACTATTTAGTGTACTATAGAAAATGAAAACTTTTACCTATACCTTTAGAGTTCCTGCCAAGTGTCACTGTGTATTTCCAATGTTAATGAATATGTACAGGAAAAGATTATACACTTGCAGCAGTGCAGCGTGCATATCTGAATCCATACTTTTTCAACTTTTGCATTTAAAAATATTGCAAGTTAAGTTGAAAAATGATAGGTGGAACATGCATGCTGGGTTGGATTAAAAACAAATACATTTTTAAACATGCTTTAAGTAAAAGCTGTTTTCCCTTCTAAGAGATCTCTTGACTCTGTTTAGTACTTGTGTGGTGCTTCACACCTTTGAAGTGTTAGACAATTGCTAACACCCGAATCCTTAAAACCTAAAGCAGCTTGGGGAGATTCATTACTTATATAGACTTTAATTTCATGATATATTATGGCATCTTTCTGAAAGGATCCTAAAGTGCTTTACAAACATTACCAGCAAATTTATCAGTTTTGGGTCATATTCAGCATGGCATCAACTGGCATAACTCCCATTGACTTTGCTGGAAGTCACACCTGTCTATCCCAATCACTTTACCCACTTTTGGTATGTGGTTGCTTTTCAACAGCATACAGCAACACTTTAACTGTCTAGGACAGGAAACGGTGCAACATTTGAAACTGGAAGAGGAATTTAGGTGTTAGCAATACTAGTGAAACACTCCACTCTACTCTTGGCAGTCAAGTAAATGGGAAAATTAATAGAAATTATAGTTCTGTGTATAACAATTACAGTTATGCTGTAGAGATTTTTATTGCAGTCTCTTGCTAACAGTAAATCATAACTTCCTGCCAAAAACTACTATTAGCTGAGCTTTTCCAATCTTGTCCTACCCAAAAAGCGTTTTTGTTTTTTTTAAATTGAGGAAGATCCATTTATCTGTGTTCTGAGCAAGCAAAGTATACCTAATTTTTGTTTCCCAGAAAAATGTCAAGAAAACAGGGTTAGTTATGTGAATTGGATAAAGATACTTAAAAACTGTAGTCAAGATATAGTAAGAAAATAGAATTTGTGCAAGTGCAGCAAGCAACCTTTCTGTTTTAGGCTGCAGCACCATACTATTGCATGGTGTGTGAGTATATATTCCTGTAGTTCGGGTTTGTTTGTTTTTCTGAGGATCTGAGCTGAAAACCTTCAGTGTTGAGCAAAGCTCATTTGCACAGTACCTAAAACCATCTAACTTTCTTAGTTTATTCTAATTTTTAAGATACATTTCCAGTATAAATAAACAAAGGGAATTAAAATGCAAAAATATATGCTGTTGTTGAAGTTAAGAATACAAATGCAAATGTTAAAAAGACTGCCTCTCTCCACATGATATACTGCAACTGTTGTAGACAGTGTCAGCATTCAGGCTGGACTCCTCAGTACAGGAAGGAATGCTGACAGGTGCTATAGGGGAGGGCCCTGATTTTCTGCAACTTGCCCTGTTCTTATATGTCTTGAAATAGCCTGAAGTTACTGAAAAAGTTATGCATACTGAAAAAGTTTCTTACTCGCTTAGGTTTTGCAAAGATATTAGGTTAGGTTCCCAAAGGTACTAGAGGTAGAGAAAAATGTTTCTCCTTCCTTTGGCTGGCTGAATTAATTTTTTTCTTAATGATTAATGCTGCTGGTAGACCGAGTTTGTGCAGATGTATGCATATTTTTTTAATAATGCAAGAGAGTCATTAAGCTGTTAAAACACTAATTGCTAAAGTGTCTTCATCTTGCATGGGCATTTTAAAGGTCACAAAAGGATTTTGCCTTTCCTGTTCCAGCCCTAATTTATTCATGTTTACAAAGTCATTGAGAACCTTGGATAAAGGATACCATAAAAAGTGTAAAATACTATTTTAATTATGTGTTGATGTAAAGATGAGAATGTATTTCTATGATTGGAGAAATGCTTGGATTTGGCACATGTGTGTGGTAGAGTTCCTTTATTGAAAAAGAAAGGGCATCTATTCAAGTGCTCACGTGATGCTAAATTCATCAGTTTAAAATACTTAATAGTTTTTTTTAATTGTACTTTTTCCCTTCTAACTTAAAAATTTTAGAAATAATTCTGCTATGTACACTGCTGTATCTCTACATCTTGCAAGGAAAGAAAATCCTGAATTGTACTCTTCCTCAAGCAGCTACCTTTCTTTCATCTTTTCCCTCCATTATAAAATTCTGAAGTGATACCAGTGATAACTTGAAGAATAAATACAGATTAGCACAGTCAAGTAAATATAGTACTTAAGGGTAGCATAATTTATGGATTGAGAATGATGAAGCATAAAGCCTCAGGTTCCAAAACAAAACACAGTCTCATAAATGAACATGTTAAAACTAGCGTAAAAGCAGAATTTCCGATATAAAAACCCTAACAGGCCTCCCATCTGTTCTTGGTAAATTACATTGTTTTGATATCAGATTTCACACACTTCTCACATCTCACACCAGTGTACCTAGATGCTTTGCTCTCTGGCTAGTTCCCTGTTCAGTGTTAGAATGTTAATCTGACATATATTATTTGAAGTTTATAGTCTGACATCTCAAGAATATCTTTTTATCTAAACCATGTTTGAAGGAAAACCAGCATCTCAGATGATTCATTGATGACTGCAGTTGAGTGAAAATGACAAGTTCACCTTTTTTTTTTTTTTTTTTTTTGAAATAGGAAATATTCATATGTTTTCAAATGTAACAACAGATGCCCACTATTATCCACGGCGGCATCGGACTGAGAAGGCATGGACACAGGAGCAAGAGGAGGAAGAAAACAGGCCTCAGGTATCCAGGAAATTGGAGTTGTTATAAATATATTTTCATGGGTGCAGTTGGTATACTTATTTTCAGGAATTACAATTAAAATGGAGACTGTCTCTAGACCCAGTAATATTTCTGTAGCCAGAATGGACAATTTTAAATGCATGCATTCTCCTTATCTTTTTTTTTTTGGAAGTATCCATTAAATAAAATTCTACTGTTGGGGTTCAAAATTAGTAAAGAACATTTGGGTCTTTCACCTGTTGGTCACCTGTCCAAAGGTGTTTAAGTAGCTGTAAATAATTATATTGTAATGGCAGCTGTATAGCCTAACATGAAATAAATTTGTGGGTTTGGCTAACAAGTGTTCTTCTCATGCACATGTTTTCACAATGATTTTCCATGGTGGCAATCCTACTACATCTGTTAACGCCTAAATAGCTACAACTACATTAAGTACGTTAAAAGTGAAGATGATTGAGGCATGGTGGGAAGACTGTGGATTTTTTCTTTTAAGTACCAGCTGGGGGGGGGGTGTACTAGGTGTATTTGTTTTATGGACATCAGAAGACTCTTGTCTCTATAGCCATTTTTCATTTACCTGAACTAAAATTGCTTAGTAGGGGTGCACTGGTAAAGATTTTCTTGGCTGATACCAGTAGCCAATTATTAACCAGCCATATCAGCCAGTACTGATCCAGTAGCTGATTTACAGGAAAGTAGCTGAGCAGCTTGGAGAGCAGCATCCTGCTGGTAAGTCTGTGGTGGAAAGGGGCATGGTGGGGATCGGGTGCAGAGGGAGGCCCCTAAAGTGAGGGAGGGAGTGGAGCAGGGACAGGAATAGGCGCTGCCCAGCCAGGGTGGTGAATGTGACCCCAAGGCAGGGTGCAGGGCAGCCACGGGCAGCTCATCCATCCAGAGGGGTGGGCGGCTCCCCACCACTGCTCGCACTTCCTGGAGAGGCATGGCGGGCATGTGCCCCTCCTGATTTGTGCATGGGGCAAGGGCGGGCAAGTGCTTGGGGCCAGGGGCTGCACCAGCTTCTTCCTGGTGGGTGTGCTGGGCTGGGGCTGTGCTTGGGGCACAAGGGGGTTGGGGCAGGCTCCGCTGCAGCGGGCAGTGCTAGGAGGGTGGCTACAGGGGTACTATGGGGAATTTTGGGGTTGCTATAGACCCCCAAGTTCCCCCTAACACTGCCACTGTTCGGGGCAGGGCTCCTGAGGGAAAGGCAGCAGAGTGGACCGCTCCAAGCAGAGGCGGTGCTGGTGGGGGAGGCACTTGGGGGCTATGGCCACCCCAAAATTCCTTGTAGCCCCCCCATAGCCACCCCTCCCCGCTCCGTCACCACCTGCCCTGCGCAGCTGAGCCCATCTCGCCCCCATCCCCTCCAAGTGCAGCCCCAGCCCAGCCCCCCGCCAGGAAGAGGCTGGCGCAGCCCCTGGCCCCAAGCCTGCAGCGGGCACCCTGCCCTCAACATGCACACAAACTCGGGGGGGGGGGCACATGCCCTCCATGCCTCCCCCAGGGGTGCGCACCCCCAGTGGTAAGGAGCTGCCCCTGCTACTCCCCACCGCTGGATGAGCTGCCTGCAGCTTTGTCCCACTTCTAGCCCTGGGGACCCATTCACTGCCCTGGTTGGGCAGCGCTTGCCCCTAGCCCACTCCCCCCCCCTCACCATGGGCCAGATGCTGAGCAGGTGTTGGGGGACAGAGTGCCACCACCTCCTAGGAACAGGGCCAGGGCGGGGAAGCTCACTTGGCTGGGGTGTGGCGGCAGCAGAAGGGTACCGCTGCTGTCCTTGCCCTGTCCCAGCCCTGCTCCTGGGAGGCGGTGGCACTCCATCCCCACCCGCCCGCATGTACCCCCTAGGACCTGTCCAAGTACCTCTGGTTGACAACCCCTGCAATATGTGACCGATATATCAGTGCACCTCTGTTGCTTAGTTAAAAAAATTAAACAAACTAAAGGCATAAATATATTGAGTTCCAGAGCACAGTATATACTGCAAATAACCAAAACCATTCAGAAGAGTTTTATTCACTTTGGGCAGAAAGTTCATCTTAATGCTTTATGGTTTTTAAAAGTAGCATGGTAACTTTAGAAACTGCAGAGAATTAACAAGTGCAAACTGTTGCTAGTTGTGCACTGTTTCTTTAATTAATGTATTTATTTGTGTTGTGTTTGGCAGCATAGTACTCACTGTGATTTGGTGGGTGTCTGTACCTGTGAATGGAACTATGGATTAAAGAAACCCCATGAAAACATTGCTAGGAGAAATATACATGTTTTATCAACTTTGTGTTTTATAAAAGTTACTTTGAAATTTAAATACAGCACTTGCCCTAAACTCAAATACTCTCTCTTTTTGTCAGTTTAACATCTAGTATGTCATCTACCTTGAGATTATATCTTGATTTCTCTGAGTAAATAGGCTACATTCCATATCTGGCTTTTATCATCTTCTGTGGTTTTCCTTTTCAGAATACATACTCAGCATTTATTCAATTGATGCCAGTCTTCATAATCATAGTTGTATCAGTTATAACACAGCTGATGGCCACTAACCCACCCTTCAGCTTGTTCTACAAATCGTAAGTCAGATTTTTTTTTAAATTTCTACCTGTCCTAGATAACTTTAAGTGGGGAGGTAGGGAGATGTTGGACTCAGTAGAATTTATGAACTGTTCACTTCTGCTCTGAAGTATATACATTATCACTTTGTAATTAAGGAAATACCATTGGTCCTGTTTGTAGTAATAGGTTTTCCTAGCCCTACCATAATAGCAACAAACAGAAAGTAGAGCCTGCTGTGCTAGAAACTGAACCAAGGGCTCATCATTTGGTATAAAGCACTTTTTGGTTTGGTCTGCACTGCAGTTTTGCTGCTGTGGCTATGCCAGCAAAACCCCTGGTAAAAAAAGAGCTATCCCTGTAAAAGACTAGGGATACATACAAAACTTACACTGGTTTAAATACATTTTAAACATGAAATGGGCAGATACACATCTGTCAAACCAGCTTAAAGCTGCCTAGAACAGTTCAAAAACGTTCCTGGAAAATCGAGTACTTTAACCCAGTCCACAGTGAACCAATTCAATGTTACACGTGGACACCAAGCGTTCTGTGATGCATCTGGTCCAGGAATGGGCAAAATACAGCCTGCCAACCGATTCGATCTGACCTGTAGGCAGATGGCTGCCAATTCACTGGATCTGGCCCGCGGGCAGCCAGTGACTCCAGTCACTGCATGATGCCAGGCAGGTGCGCAGGACTGCTTCTGCCCAGCGGCATCAGCAATCAGCCGTGGGCCCAAGCAGGGTTTCCACCACAGCAGGCAGGTGACAGCATTACCTGTGGACACCACAGGCAGTTTCAGGAACCTGGATGCAGAACCTGCTGGTGGCGTCCACAGCTCATGCCGCTGCTCTCCCAACACGGTGAAAGCTCCCACCCCACCCAGAGCCCTGACCTGGAACTTGCAGGCGGCATCAGTTGTGGACCCAGGCAGGAGCTGCTGCTTCACAGGGCAGGCAGCAGCATCTCTTTCTGCCACTCTTCCCTTCCTTCCCTCCCTTCTTCCCACTCCCTCCTGAACCTGGCCAAAGTTACGGTTTGCCAGGAGTCCTGACACTCTGCTGTGGACCCAGGCAGGAGTTTCTGCTGCACTGGATGGGTGTCGGCATCAGCTGTGACACTGTCGGAAGGTTCTGATGCCACTTCTTGCCCGGCGCAGCAGAAGCTACTGCCTTGTTCTGCACCCGAGCATCAGGGATCCTCGAGAACTACAGATTTGTCTGGGGTCTGGAAGGAGAGGGAGAAGGGAGTGAGCAAGAGCCAGGGAGAGAGTACATTCCAGTACACTCAATTGCGTCTGCTCTGATGCACTGTAATTACCAGGGATCCTGGGTTTCCCTGATAAAAAAATCACAAATTCTCTGCTAAAACCCCCAAATTTGTGATTAAAATTAAAGCCCCCCTCCGGCCCTGCTGGTGCCCTTCACTCCCCACCCACAGCCCCCATAGTCTTGCTGGTGCCTCTGCTCCCCCAAGCCTGCTGGAGGGGGGCCTCAGCTGCCAGGGCTACAGACCTGGGTCTGCAGCTCCCTGCCCCCGCTCCCCCCTGCTGCAGGCTCAGGCAGGGCAGATCCCCATTGCTGCATGCACTCCCAGGGAGCAGGGAGGACTCACCCTTAGATCTGTACCCATGGCAGGTGTAAGCTGAGGCTGCTGCCCAGCTGGGTTGAGCTTGGGGCCTGGGGCCACAATGCGTGGCTACAGGGCCCCAGTGAAGAGCAGGGCAGGGCTGCAGGTGGCTCGTCCGGAGGAGGGGAAGGGGGATGGTACAGTTCCTTGCTGCTGCGCACACTCCAAGGGGGAGGGGAGACCTGTGCCCCCCCCCCGATCTGTACCCGGGGCAGGCTCAGGGTGCAGGCTTGAGCTCCCGCCTTGCTCCCCCCCCGCCCCAGCCGAGCTGCTTCCCTGCAGGGCCCTCAATGCCCTCGCCCTCCCCCCCCCCCAACCTGCTGGAGCTGGCTGCTTCTTTGCAGGCTGCCTGGGGCCACATGCATATCTGTGCACGTGGTGCCCCCGGTTTTTCCACCTTCCTCCCACTTCCTCCCAGCTCCCTGCAGGCTGGAACTCTGCCAGCCTGCAGGGAACTCATTGCAAAACAGCTAAATACACAGGTTTCTCTGGTAAAATGAGAAATCCACATTTGCCTCTGGTAAAAGGCAAAATCCGAGGTTTATTCCGTTTTCCCATGGGAGTTGGAAAACCCAGATCCCTCTGTGTTGGGGCAGGCATCCTGCACATCTACAGGCGTCCTCAGTGTCTAAAAGGTGAGTGTTTTACCTGGAATGCTAGGGCACTGTATGTGTGGACACCTCTGACCTGCAACAATTGTGAACGGTTTGGGAGTGGTTTGATTTCCTAGCTTGTCATTCATAGAGATAGTTTAGCAAAACCAGCAGAAAATCCCCTTTTGGTGTTTTATGCCCTCTCCTGTAGAGGGTTCTGTCAACATATCTATGCCTGCACTGCTGATGCTGCAGTAACTGTAATGTAGGTAAGCCCATAGAGCAGTGTTGTTTGCATAGGCGGAGGAAGAAAAAAATTGGGGGTGCTGAGTATGCGCATGTACACTCGTACGCCTGCCCCCCTCATGGGAAAGTCTAAGGGGGGGTGGAAAGGGCCACTGGGTAGGGGAGCAGCATTTCCTGGCCCTGGCCTCGGCCGCCTCCCAGCCCTGATAGCACTGGCTGCGGCTGCCTCCCAGCTCCAGCCGCACTGGCCCAACCCCCAGCTACCTTCCGGCCCCAGCTACACCAGTCCCAGCCCCAGCAGACTCCCAGCTGCACTGGCACTGACCGCACCACCCTGGCCCTGGCCATGCCAGCCTTGGTTGCCTCCTGGTCCTGGCCACCTCCGTGCCTCTGCACCTTGTTGCCACTGCTTTGAAAGTGGCAAACACTGCCATGTGCGTCCTGCTGCTAGTTAGGCCAGGTGGTGAGGCACATGGCAGTGCCCACTGCTTTCAAAGCAGCGATAGCGAGGTGTGGAGGCACAGAGCAGAGGCTGAGCGCAGCTGCGATCTGCCCTCACCCCATGCAAAGATCGGGGGGCCATGTGCCTCCCCCCCTTGGCTGCCCAGTGCTGCACCTCTGGAAGAGGCCCTGGGCTCTGATTGTTCCAAGTGAATGGGGCCCTGGCCGGGCCAGGTCATAGGACAATCGGAGTCCAATGGCTTGTTCAGGGGTGCGGGCAGACAGCTCCCGCCACTGCGCACACCGCAGGGGAACCAAGATTGGGGCACATGCTCCCTCACCCTGCACTCCTGGATGAGCCACCGGGCTTTGATTATCCCATGACCTGGCTGGCCGAGGCCCCATTCACAGTGAACAATCCCCACAGTGCAGGAGGGAGCGGGCCAGGGGCAGGGGTGAATGATTTACCCTTCCCCTACCCCACTCTCTCCTGCACTGTTGGGGTCTTGATCTGCCCTCTGGGCCCCTGCCCCTGCAGCCCATGGAAATAAGAAAAACAGATTAAAAGAAATGTACCTGCCTGCAGCTGGGCCAGCTGTGATCCTGGCCGTGAGCGTGCAGAGTAGCTGAATGTGCCCTCCCTCCCCCCCCAGAGCAGCAGCCTGTGGCTGGGCTGCCCTAAGGCAATGCCTGCTGGGGAGCTGAGCCCTGTTAGCTGCTGCCTATGCTTGTTTGATGTAGTTTCATGTAAGCCAGCAGAATCTGGAACTGTGCAGAGGTAATTTGGTTAGCACGAAGGAGAAGGGAGTGCCTGGCACAGTTCCGCCTAGTATTTGAGTGAAGGGACACTTGCCTGCTCATCCATTGGTGCCTAAGAGAGGAGTCCAGTCAGGGCAGAGGGCTGGCATGGATTTTTTCTTGCAGAAGTAGCAAAGCAAGTCTCATTTTAGTTCCTTTTGGTGGAGATGAGAAGCTAGGGCTTCTGAGTTTCCAGAAGGACAGTGGTAATAGTAATGCGTGAATATTTTTTATTTGATTGGTGGAAAGAAGATATATGTTTCATTTCTATGCTAGCATCTGCTAGACATGCATAAAATAGAGGTTGTTGATTGGTGGGGCTGTGTGGGGCTCTGTATGTGTTCCATTCTGGCAAATATGTATCAGGAAACATTTCTGTCCCAAGTGATTTCCCCCAAGCCCACACAGGGGCAGCAGTAACTTGCTCAGTCCTTCTAGCTAAAGCAACTTTTTATCCTGATTGTGGGACGTTATTTCATGTGTTGAGATATGTGGAAGTGAAAAATTACTCAAGTATTGGGCCTTTTAGCTCAGGGAGACTTTTATTTGCTAAACTTGAAGACAATTGCTTCTTTTCATTTAGCATATTAAGAAGGCAATCAGAACAGTGTTTTTTTCCTCTCATTTTGGGACTTTTGTCACACACTGAGCCCTTTCTTTGCTTGTACCTTGCCAAGTGAGAGAGAGAGCAATTAAATGGCAAAATGAAATGTGTGTGGGAAGGACACAGGGAGTGTGTAAATGCTTCTTGAAGACAGAGTGGTTGAAAAGTCTGTTTTTTGCCTCCCTTGAGGACAGAATAAATTGAAGCTCACAGCAGTACACAGGCAATCCAGGAAGTTTTTGCAAAGTGTTGTGGACAACTTCCTGGTGCAAGTGCTAGAGAGGCCAACTAGGGTTCATGCTCTTCTTGACCTGCTGCTCACAAACAGGGAAGAATTGGTGGGTAACGTAGTAGTGGATGGCAGCTTCATCAGTGACCTGGAAGATGGCATAGAGTGCACTGTCAGCAAGTTTGTAGATGAAACCAAGTTGGGGGGAGTAGTAAATTTGCTGGAGGTTAGGGTTAGGATTCAGAGAAAACCTAGACAAACTGGAGAGGAGTGGACCAAAAGAAATCTCATGATGTTCAATAAGGATAAGTGCAAAGTCCTTCACTTAAGATGGAAGAGCCCCATGCACTGGTACAGAGTGGAGACTGACTGACTAGGTGGCAGCTCTGCAGAAAAGGACCTGGGGGTAACAGTGGACAACAAGGTAAATATGAGCCAGAAGTGTGTCCTTGTTGCCAAGAAGGCTAACGGCGTACTGGGTTGTATTAGTAGGTGTATCATCATAGTATCATAGTAGCTAGGGTCAGTAGGGACATGAACAGATCATCTACCCTGACCCCCTGCCACTGGCAGGAATGAATGCTGGGTTCACAAGACCCCAGACAGGTGATCATCCAACCTCCTGTTGAATTTGCCCAAGGTAGGGGTGAGAACCACTTCCCTGGGAAGTTGGTTCCAGATTTTTGCCACCCTAACTGTAAAATATTGCCTTCTAATCTCTAACCTAAACCTATTCTCCATCAGCTTATTACCATTGTTCCTTGTCACCCCAGGTGGTGCTGGGGAGAAAAAGGGTTCTACCTATTTGCTCTTGATCTCCCCTGATGAGTTTGCAGGCATCCACCAGGTCCCCCCTCAGCCTCCTCTTGCTGAGGCTGAACAGGTTCAGGTCCCTCAGTCTCTCCTCGTAGGGCCTGTCCTGCTGCCCTTTCACCAAGCGGGTGGCCCTCCTCTGAACCCTCTCCAGGCTGGCCACATCCCTTTTGAATTACGGCACCCAGAACCGGATGCAGTACTCCAACTGCAGCCTGACCAAAGTTGCATAGAGGGGGGAGTATCACCTTGCTGGACCGGCTAGAGATGCACCTTTGGATGCATGATAAGGTATGACTGGCCTTGCTGGCTGTGGTCTGGCATTGGTGGCTCATGTTCATCTTGGAGTCAATAATGACTCCAAGATCCCTTTCCGCCTCTGTGCTTTCAAGAAGGGAACTCCCCAGCCTGTATGTATGCTGTGGATTCCTTCTCCCAAGGTGCAGCACCCTGCGTTTGTCTATGTTGAACCCCATCCTATTCTCGTGTGTTGCGGGCAAGTCAAGGGAAATGATTATTTCCCTCTATTCAGCACTGATGAGGCCACATTTGGAGTACTGTGTCCAGTTTTGGGCCCCCCACTACAGAAAGGATGCGGACATGTTGGAGAAAGTCCAGTAAAGGGCAACAAAAATGTTTAAGGGGCTGGGGGACATGACTTACAAGGAGAGGCTGAGGGAACTGGGCTTATTTAGTCTAGAGAAGAGGAGACTGAGAGGGGACTTAATAGCAGCCTTCAACTACCTAAAGTGGGGTTCAAAAGAGGATGGGACTAGACTGTTCTCACTGATGGTAGATGACTGAACAAGGAGCAGCAGTCTCAAGTTGCAGCAAGGGAATTTTAGGTTAGATATTAGGAAAAACTTTTTTCTCAAGGACGGTAGTAAAACACTGGAACAGGTTATCCAGAGAGATTGTGGAGTCTCCATCCTTGGAGGTTTTTAAGACCTAGCTAGACAAAACCTTGGCTGGGATAATCTAGTTGGGGCTGGTCCTGCTTTTTGCTCTTGAGGTCCCTTCCGACCACAATTTTCTCTGATTCTGTGATTTTATGAAGTTGTTGGGGCTGGTCTGTCATACTGAGTGTTTATACAGAAGGTAGTTACTTTAATATGTCTAATAAATTGTTCTGTTTTTACCACAAGATGTCACTGTGCCTGCCTGGCAGACAGAAGGCTGCTTCTCCACTACTCTTTTCAGTTGTTGATTTCAGCCTCAGTTGAAGTTCTTCAGTTGGCCCCCAAATAGGCTGTTCCTCTTGCTGCACCCCTCACATTTTATCAAAATAGTCATGCATCAGCCCTGCATGTAAGCACACTTAATTATTTGAAAATAAGTATTAAAAAAAAACCTCATCAAACTTCCTTTTGAAAAATGTGAGGGGAGAAGGGGGACATGGGGGCATTAAGATCTGTCCCCTAGGACTTTGTAAGAAGAAGAAAAGCAGGTTCAGTCAACAAAATGAAGGGACAAAGAAATAAACTGAGTCATGGAGGGGGAAAGACTCATAGGATATAGTGTGACAGTCATTCCTTGCGTTCCTGGTGTTTCATTCAGGGCAGTAAATCTGAAGGCTGAGAGGGGATCTAGTGGCCGTCTACAAATTCGTCAGGGGGGAATAGCAAAGAATAGGATGCTCTAGTTACCAGGGCACCCCTTGGAGTTACTAGAAACAATGGCCACAAACTGGCAGAGAGCAGATTTGGACTGGACATTAGAAAGAACTTCTTCACAGCAAGGCTTACCAGAATCTGGAATGGGCTTCCGAGAGAGGTGGTGCTCTCCCCTACCTTGGAGGTCTTTAAGAGGAGACTGGACAAGCAGCTAGCTGGGGTCATCTGACCCCACCGCTCTTTCCTGCCCAGGGCAGAGGGTTGGACTCGATGATCTACTGAGGTCCCTTCTGACCCTAACATCTATGAAATCTATGAAGCTGCAAAGAGACTTACTAAGTAAACAAAAACAAACCAGAAAGAGAAGAAAGTAGTTTGAAGCCAGTGGAGGTGGTAGATTAGCTAGCTGTACACATCTCCCCTAACTGCGCGGTGCTCTGAAAGGGTTTTTGGTTGTAGCCGTGTTGGTCTAAGGACATAGGCAGACAAGGTTCTTTGGTAGATGTGTGATATCTTTTATTAGACCAACTGAGTAGTTGGAACAAAGTTCTCTGCAGGCTTTTCAGGCACAAGTTCCCTTCTTCAGGCATAGGGAAACTGCTGTTGTTCTGAGATCTTGAGACATCCCACAGACCAGTTACTTTACCTGACGGTTCAAATTGTTAGAGGGAAGTTGTACCTAGCTCTCTCCTGATTAGTCTTATTTCAACAAGATCTTATAACTTTCCTTGATGTGGGTGAAAAATAGAATGTGAGATAATTTTAAAGTTGCCACCCTGCCCTACCTTCTGACTGATTTACTGGTTCAGAGGCATGTACTTTCATAGGTGATGGTCTACTTTTTCAGATGATCTGAAAAAAGCCTATGAAAAGCGCATGCCTCTGAACCAATTAGTATCTAAGGTGCCACTTTTCCTTGTCTTTCTGTCTGATTAACCACCTCTTTTTCTGATGTGAGATAGCAGAATTCTAAGTTAAATGGGCAACCATCACTTTGTACCTTCATGTATAATGGGCCCATGTGTCATGTATGCGTACTTAGAGCACAGCACTTGTTAAGTTCCTCTAGTATTTTCCATGGGTATTGACTGGAGGCTGCCAGAAGGTCCAAGAAAACACAAAAGAAACAGAATTTTTTTGCTTGTTTTAAAATTTTGCAAGTTACTTAGCCAAATTATCAAGAATGATTCAGAAAAACCCAGCATTGGGTTACTCTAGTGTGTGGTTCAACAGGTGTTTAAATGTGGGTAATATCAATTTGGAGTCAGCTCCTTTTAGATCACATTTATAAAAGTATAAATACCTTTAGGTGTTTGCTGCCTTCCTTCTGTTTCTTCAACAAACTTTATCTATAATGAAAGTGAAAGGTTCACTATGGAAAAGCGAGATAAGTAATATTTTACTGAATGATTGAAAGTTCTTTGGTAACTGTGGAAAAAGTTACAACAGGAAATGTGCTCCTCTGTACCAGTAGAAACAGAGGAACACAGTCTCCCTCCTTAATTTTTAATTTTTCTTTTCCTAACATTTCTGTACTGCTTTATAAATGCATTTATCCATGTTGCTTTCACAGATCCATAGGTCATGTTGTTGGTAGAGAAACACAGAACTTGCAAGTGCCTTACTACGTTGATAAAAACTTTGAAAAGAACTATCAAGGAACAGAACTTCAAGAGCTAGAGAAAACCATTGAAAAAGATTATATAGATTATATCCAGACCAGCTGCTGGAAGGAGAAACAACAGAGTAAGTTATTTTTGTGATAAATGTGTATACACATCACATAAATCATAATATCATGGCTAGGCTTGAGAAGACACTTCCATTATTACTCCCAGCTTTTTGGTAGGTATAACTCATTTTAAATACTCTTTACACATGTATGTCTCTCATCTGCTTTTGACCAAATGGGTGAATTTGTTATGGAAAAAAATTTAAAGTTCATTTCAGTTAATTTTTGAGAGGTTAAGTGCTTTTTAAATGCTTTTAAGTAGTTGAGCCATTTTT
The DNA here is from genome assembly GCF_030867095.1 of Alligator mississippiensis. Taxonomy (NCBI): domain Eukaryota; kingdom Metazoa; phylum Chordata; order Crocodylia; family Alligatoridae; genus Alligator; species Alligator mississippiensis. The sequence goes on from NC_081832.1 coordinate 45,055,739, forward strand.
TCCAGACACTTTGACGTGTACATTGATAATTCATAGTAGCAATATTTTTAATATTGAAATCCACCATGTTTATTTAATCATTGTGTGCCATTCATAAAGAAATGTGGGGTTGCAAAAAAATCAGTAGATCATCTGGTTTGTTGTTTTGAACTCCACCTGAATCCTGGATACCTGGCCTATCCCAGACTGATTTGATCTACTCTTAAAACCACACAATAAAAGATTCTAAAACTTCTCTAACCTCTCCCTGTGCTTCTGGGACTTCATAAGATGTACTTTGTGTCCTAATACTTGGTCCAAAGTTGAAAAACATACTTTATTTGTGCATTTATTTGAACATGCTGCCTTTATTTGAATCTGGAATCGTGTGTAGATCACAGGCAAGATTGTTTTCTTAAAATTAATTTCTAGTAATAGTAAAATGTTAAGACTTCAAACTATACAAAAGTGGAAATTCAGCATTCTTTGTTCCCACAACAGCCATAATTCGGGCTTTGTTGCAGCTGTAGAACAATTTAAATGTTAACCCAATTTGTTGATCGCTTGTGTGGCTCAGTGCTACCCAGACTGTATAGTGCCTAGTTTGTTGTTGTAACAATGATACAAAATGTACTTGCAGAAGGGGACCAAGTTATAAGGTGTATAAGAAGTTTTGAATTTCCTTACTTGTTCCAGGGAAGGGTCTCTATCAACTTAAAATGAATAGAAAAAATGCTCTTGGGCACAAGGTATAAACTGAAAACAAGAACAATCTGTTTCTGTTATTTGCTTGGACATTGTAAAAATAGATAAACCACTTTCACCCAGAAGTCTTTCAGTGGGTGGTATCTCTTAAATCACCGCCTAAAATTCTAGCTATTATCGTTTTATAGAAAGTCTTTAAAATTTGAACACCAAAGACTCAAAAACCATAAATGAAGTAGAAAGTATACAACAGGTATTTTATTCTTAAATCTTATTATATAAGGCCAGTCTCATGTCTTTTGTAGGCTAGACTTGTGTTTTTTGAAGGCTTGGAGCTGACGGTAGTAGTTTCTAAGTACAATATGCCTGTCTATGAACTTCACTTGAATATAGACTTCAGTTTTAGGCTTAGTGTACAGGTTTTAGTCTTTTCTTTTTAAATTAAAAGATTTTCTAAGTTGAATTAATGCTAATAAAGAGTTGCTAGATTGAACTCTGTTACAGCTCTGAAGACTCAAATACCTAAACATCAAAAGGGATTCACTAATGGCAACACAGCACATTAAGAATTTGTACTTCCAGATACTTTCCGGTCTATTCTTACAGCTGGCTTAGGGACAGTTACATTCAACGCACAGCAGATTTCTTTCAGTATAGGCCTACCAAGTGTCTTTTGAGCCAAGGAATGTCATGCCTTGGGATATACAGCAGAGTTTGCAGATCTAAAAGGGTCTGAGAACTAGATGGAAGGATCCAGCATTGCACATAAAGTTATAAATGTGCAGCATGTTCTTCTGTATGCAGTTGGTTTAACCAAAAACACTTTTAAAGCTGTATTTATTGTTTAGGTGCATATAGAAAAATGCCACAGAAAAGGTACCACAACTAGAGTTTGGAGTAGCAACCAACCAATACAGAATTAATCAAATAGTACAGGGTGAAGAACTGTTGGCCAAAGAATGTGTTTCACTGGTGGGTATAGAACATGACAGTCCAACATCTAGTAATGCAGTGTCATTAAATGGCAAAGGTTGCTCCACACAAGTTTATAATAAGGATCATATCCTTACCTTATGTAAATGATAAGTGTCCATCCCCTTCAAAGGACCTGTGCACTCCTCATCAGCTGAGGGTCTGGCACAAGGTTTCCATTTAAAATTGATTTGTATATCCTGTCAAAAATTGTTGTACATGGTTATTTTAAGAAATGTTGTGCCTAGGACTGCTATGTCCTGCCAAGTGAAATGTTACGGTTTTGCTACTCACAGTTCGTAAATGAGAGTACGAATATATGCTCCATTAATTAGCCATGATGCATCGTAGTCATTTCTGATATATTTACAATGTATGAGATTAGTGGTTGCCTGAGGACAAAGTTCTAAGGATGAAGTTCAGTGTGGACAAATGAAGGTGCTACATCTCGGGAAGAATAATTAAAAGCAGAAATATAAAATGGGTGACACCTGACAGAATGGCAGCACTATGTAAAAGGACTGGAAAGGTCACAGACTCAATATGAGTCTACAGTGTGAAGCTGCACAAAAGGTGAATGGGGTTTTGGGATGCATAACACAGGATGTGCCAGTGCCTCATCTGGAGTATTGTGTGCAGTCCTGGCTCCGCATTTTTAAAAGGACGTGGAGAAGTTAGAGAAGATCCAGAGGCAGACAGCAAAGATGATCAAGGGTTTGGAAAGCAAGTCATATGAGGAGAAGCTGAATGAGCTGGGCATGTTCAGTTTGTGGAAAAGACACTTTGGAGGGGACATGATAGCAGTCTTCAAATAACTTGAAGGGCTGCCATAGAGAAGAGGGAAAGCACCTTTTCTCGCTTGCTGCAGAGAGGAGGACACAGACTAAAAGGCTTGAAGTTGCAGCAGTGTACATTTCGACTGGATATCTGGAAAAACTTTTTCATTGTTAGAATAGTGAGGCAGTGGAGTAGACTGCATAGGGAAGTTGTGGTCTCTCCATCACTGGAGGTATTCAAGAAGAATTTGGACAGCTACTGGTTGGGGATGATCTAGCTGTAGCTATGCCTACATTCTACTATGGGTATTTTCCACGCTTCTAGGCTTTGCTGGTTGCCCCTGCGCCCCCCCCCCCTCCCTTTTCTGCTACATGCATCAGGCTTGGAACTGATAGTAGCAGTTTCTAAGTACAGTATGCCTGTCTACGAACTTCACTTGAATATAGATTTCAGTTTTAGGCTTAGTATAGGCTTCAGTCTTTTCCTTTTAAATGAATGATTTTCTAAGTTGTATTAATGCTAATAAAAAGCTGCTAGATTGAGAACTCTGTTACAGTCCTGAAGACTCAAATATCTAACCCATCAAAGGGGATACACTAGTGGCAGCACAACACGTTAAGAATTTGTAGTTCCACATACTTTTCAGTCTGTTCTTACAGTTGGCTTAGGGACAGTTACATTCAGCACGTAGCAGATCCCTTTCAGTGTAGGCCTACAAATGTCTTTTGAGCCAAGGAATGTCATGCCTCAGGAGGCACTGAGTGTTGGCCATAGCCAAAGCTGGGATCTTTAACTGGGGTGTACCAGAGTTTCTGCTGGGACCAAAGCCAGAGGTTCCTGCCTGGAGGGTCTTGTCCCTCTGCTCAGGGTCAGACCGATCACCATATTTGGGGTCGGGAAGAAATTTTACCCCATGGTCAGATTGGTACAGACTTGTGGGCAGGGGGAGTGTTGCCTTTCTCTGTAGTGGGGGGCATGGCCCTCTGCCTGGGATCTTTTGAACAAATATTGACAGCACTTCATGAAAGCAGGACATTGGCTACCATGGTTTCCCTGCTTTACCTGTGATAGGTTAGGGTGTTAGGTCTTTATTGTGGCAGGGTTGACAGCAGTCTTATGTAGAGTACAGATTAAGGATTGTACAGGATGGTTTGGGTCCTGCCTTAGGCATGAGGTTGGGCTAGATGACTTCTGGCGTTCCCTTCCAGGCCTACTTCTCTGTGATTCTACAAAAACGCCACAGTAAATAAAAACAGTTTAAGAATGAGTACTTTCTGGTCCAGCAAACCAGTAACGAATAGAGCTGAGACTGCTAACTTTAGTATAGTCGAGATTGTAAAATAAGCTGTTTGGCACAAAACAGATTGAAGAAAAGGAGTCTGGAGTCCTTTTAGATAGTTCATAATCAGTCAATGTTTTGTAACTTCTTCATTGATCCCTTATTGTTCAGACATTAACCTCACTTTGTCTTATGCATTTTTATCAGATGAATAGCGATTGGTAGCACGTGGTTTGTTTATGTGAACAAATCTGTCTTATCTTTGATTTGATTATTTGAAAAGTTTTATCGGACCTATACTTCACTTGTTATTGCAAGCTACGAAGCAGTTGTTCAGTAGGCTACTGGCCCATTAAATTTATATTTAATTAGTCACTTTCATAGTGTCATGTGTTTTGGGTTTTTTTAAAGGATTTGATTGCTGTCACTGTTTCTCCCTTCATGGCACAACTTTGTGGAATAGGTCAGGTATACTATGGTTTTTAGGCTGATGAGCTCAACAGAGTAGCTCGAAATCCAGCCCGCAGGTTGTGTGTTTGACACCCCTGCTTATAGACATGTCATGTCTAATTACTTAACAGTATTTTAAAACATGTTACTAATCCCTTGATTATTAAAACAGATTTTTTCAAATACTACTTTGTTGTAGCTGTGCTGAATGTTTTACATGTTGTTTTTTGAATGAAAATAGACAAATCAATTTTGTTATTTTTTACTGTTTCATTTTCCAGTTTTTACACATCAGCACAATACGGTAAGTTTGGGATACAAATGCTACAGGAGCATTTCCTAAAGTACAGGAAAATCTAGCCCAATTTGGTCTGGTAGAGTGTCTCTAAAAAAGTAACTGCTAAAAAGCTCAAGTTGCTTTCTATTCACCTTTTATAATAATGTATGAATAGTAAAATTGAAGCATTAAGTAACAGTTCTTTACAGCCAACCCACTAATTTTGTTCTAACTTTCTCTCTCTCTCTCTCATTTTTTAGAATCTGACTTGTCAAATTTGGCCAAATTATACAGAGATGAGCGATTAAAACAGAAAGCGGAGTCTTTAAAACTCGAGCACTGTGAAAAGCTCTCCAATCTTATTGGAATACACAAAGGGGGCTGATCAGAGCATACCAATCCTGCATTATTTAATGCTGTTTTTAAATTATGTTGTATTTTCCTTTGTATAAAAAGTGGGGGGAGGAAGGGGAAAAGCCTATTATAGAGAATTTTAATTGTGATATACTTTATAAAGTGCAAGGGTGAGCCAGCAGGAGCTACAGAGCAAGTATTTGTTTTAATGTACTGTATAGTCTGTTTTGGTTCCAAGGACCAATGGTATTCAGTGTAAATTTACTCCCTAGCAGACGCAGTTTAGTTTGGAACCTGCTTTTATTTGGTATAGTTTGTCTGCCATCCAAGCAGCAGATGCTTCCCAGGAAAATAGATTTAATTCTGTAAATCATGTGGACATAAAGCAATTTAGTTTTCAACATGTAATATGCTGGTGTTACCATGCTGAGCTGAACTTGGTGTCCTTGCCTCCAGAATGGTTTGCAACAAAAAATATCTTGAAAAAGGGTCTGTTGTTTGTTCTGGTCTAGTAAGAATGCCTGCTTTAGGTAAGCACTTGAATGTGTGCTTGGGTCTCACTAAAGTTGGTGGAATTTAACCATTGCAGTAGGAACTTGGAAATTTTCTTGCTGTAAAACAGGGCTCTCCAATTGATAGCCTACAGGCTGCATGCAGTCCACAAGGGATTAATGTGCAGCCCCTAGGCTCTCACTCTGCCCTCTCTTGATAAATAATAACCAGTCTCCAGGTTCCCCCATTCCTTCCTGGCTGGCACTTCCTTCCTTCGCCCCATGAGCTAGAGCAGTGCTGTACAGCATGAGAAGTTGAGGATGAGTCTGGGACCATGTGGTGGGGGGAATGGAGATCGGAGCCATGTGCTGAAGTGTGGAATTTCACCTGCATCATGCAGTGGTGCATGGGCATGTGGGCCAGCAGGAAGGGGGGGGGGGGGGGGATGTTTGCATGAGTGTGCAGTGCAGCGATGGGTGAAGGTGAGCATCTGTGCAGTGCACTTGGTGTGGCCTCTGCATCATGCGGCCCCCAGGGCATGTGGCCCCAGCACCTTAGAAGTTGGACAGCCCTACTATAGAATATTATAGTTGTTTGCATGGGATGTGTTAGAACCCCTGCTCACCAACATATCCTGTTTAAACTGACCTATTTATTCTTTTCCTTCCACCTGGAACATTTGAATGTAGTGATTGCATTGTGAAAGTCCTTTGTGTTTCACCTATTCTTTAGGATACCTTTTAGAATGCCAGTGGATCTAATTTAGAAAAGTTGTGACTTGTTGTACAAAACATAAGAGAAACTTCCCTGTGTCTAACTGAGAACCAGCTGAGAGTTTGAGGTTACTCAAAAACCTACAAGGTGAGAGTTCGAGAGTTAGATTTATAGGAAGAAAGAAATCTTAGATGTATTCTTATTTCTGCCCAGCCATCAGAGAGAGAAAGGGAAGCCAGATCATTTTCTTCTGTGTCCTATTCAGTGGCTCTTTGTTTTACGTTGGACCTTTATCTGCAAACTATCTCATTCTCCCTGCACCACTATGGATTCTACTTTTCAGTGCAATTATTTCATGTATTTTTGCTTTGTTGAATGGTCCTGAATGTTTCATTTATGATAGGACTTTTTTCTTTGTAGCAATAATTTTTTATTCTTCATTAATTCTCCATCCTCCTCTACTATCTGTTGGGTAAAGGATGAGACATTCTCATAAGCAGCAAAGAACAAAATATTACACATGCCTGGCAGTGTGGTGTAAGCTGAGGAGGGAGGACGTAGCCAGCATCCTTGTCTGCAAAATATCAGTTTTCAGTTGACTTTTGGCCACCCATAACTAGGAACCTACCTAAATTGTGGTGAGACAGAGGGTTTTTCCCAGCCTGCTCACAGTGCACAGAGCCTATTTCGTGGGTATTTTGCAGCAGCCCTGCCCCTTGGTGCTGATTGGTGGAGAGGGCCCAGCAAGAGATGAGAGGGCAGCTGCCATCTTGATTGCTGGCTGCTTTTCATGCCTCCCTGTGCCTCGGCACTGATTGGCAGAGAGGCCCCAGCAAGGGGAGGAGGGACGAGGGTGCAGTCGCCATCTTGTCTGCTGCCCGTTGTGCTGCCCCACCAGCCGGTGCCTTCCTCCTGGCACTGAGGTTTTTATTTTTATTACGGGTTTGTTTTGTTGTTGAGGATTTTGTGGACAATCCCGGATTTTGCAATTTCTGCAGAACCGCAAAATAAATAAGTAGGTCCCTACCCATAATCAGTGGAGCTGTTACCAGTTCATCTATACTCCAAGTTCCTACCTGTTGTATTTAGTTTTTCATTTCACTTGGCAGCAGGGAGAGTAAAAATTAATTACACTTTTATTGGTATTTTTGTTATAGACCGTTACATTAAAATATGTTGACTAGACTATCCTAGAGAATTAAATCTTTTGTCTTTCCACAGAATGCATGGATCAAAGGCAGTGGTAGTACAGGCTTCTCTCTGCTAATGTGCTGAGCCCTGTTTTAGCTGCAGTACCATGTGGTGTATTGATATCTGTCCATAAATAGCTACGCTGATACTCTGTCCAGACCTAAAACTCATAGGTGATGCAGGTAGCTAAAGTTTGCTTTCCTTAAAAATCTGGAAATAGTGTACAAAGCATTACATAAAAATAATGTTAGGGTTGCAAAGTGATGCATTAAAAATATGGAAATGGCAGAATTAAGATTGCTTGTGCAACCATAATTTAGTGCCCTCCCCTCTGTGTGTGTACACATACATATGAACATTTTAATGCAGTCTTTAAGTATGTAATCATATACCATTTTCCACACAAGATCCCTGTCTCTTTAGAGCTCAAGATAAATGGTGCTGAGGAACTGTGAATCAGGATTGTGTATCTGATGAGACAGTTATTTGTAATACCCCTGATTAAGAGAAATTGGAAGGCTTGCTATAAGGCACGGGATTGCAGAATGAGAGAGAAACAGTTGTCTTATGGCTTAGATCAGTGCTTCTCAAAGTGGTGGTCCGCGGACCGGCCACCAGTCGCCGGTCCGCAGCAAGTTGCCAGGAAAGAAAGAAATATATTTTCAGAAGCATAACATTGATATGTCATAGCGCCACAGTTCGTATGTTCCAACACTCCAGGTGACATCACGTCATGCGAGGTGAGGAAAGAGAAAGAAACAGCTGGTCGCGCATTTGCGTAGCGCTGTTACACGCAATTGCTGCCACTGGCTGAACCAGGCACTGGTCCCTGGCCCACTGGAAAAAAATTGCAGGTCCGCCACATCAGATAGTTTGAGAAGCACTGGTTTAAACTAGTGGTGCTCTGCCTTTTTCCCCAGCGGGCCAGATAGGCAGTGCCCAGTCCATCTCTGGGCCAGACCCTGCTAGATGTCCCAGTCTGACTCTCAGGGAGGGTATAACAGGCACCATCCAGCTACACATAGGTGGACAGGCAGCCTGGCTTCACAGGGGGAAGGGGACATGGCTTGGCCCCAACCTGGCCCTATGTGGGGGATGGCCCAGTCCCACCCTGGCCTGGCCCTGATCCAGCCACAGAAGGGGGAGGGGGCGTGGCCCATCAATGCAGGGCTTGGTGTTTGGGAATTGGGGAGGGGACCATATTAATGACCACTGCTCCTCTGCTGTCAGATTTCCCAACCCATGGGAGCCCTACAGGCCAGATGTACTAGCTCTGGGCCAGAGGTTAAGCACCCCTTGTTTAGACATTTGAATGCTCCCCAGACAATTAGAAACCTCTGTCACAGAGTTCCTTGTGTGCTGCTGGGATAGTCAGTTAAACCAAATGAATCTCAGGTGACTACTCATGTTTGTTCCTCATTTTACAGGTGTCCATTTGAAACCCCTACACTCTGATCTGCAGAAATGCTGTATACCTGCAGTTATAGCTAAGAACATACAAAGAGTGATAATATACTATTTACTCTGAAAAATCTTGTCCTAGGCATCTCAGATTGGGTATCCAGTATTTGTTATGGATCAGCTTCCCGTCTGTGAAATAATAGTAATGACACTCACAGTAGTGATGTGAAGATAAATTCAGCAATATCTCTGTGGGATTTGGGTGCTACACTGAAAAGGGCCATAGAAAAGAAAAACTCGTGAATGAAGAAATTTATTCTGTATTCAGAGTATGGGTAACATGCAATTAAAAAGACCTAAGGTTGCACTGAACAGTGCAGAGAGAACAAAATATTGAATTGCTGCCTATTGAATGCCCTCTGTCCTGTATTCTGAATGATGCAGGGGTCCTGTAAGGAAAAATTGTAAGCTATTGAATGAGTAAAGGTTGTATGCTGACACATGCACAAGAGCGTAACTATTAAAAAAAATTAAAGTGGTGTGGGAAGTAGGGAAGTTAAACATATAAAATGAGATATAATTTGGATGCTCATAGAATATTTTGCACTTAGTGTATTGTACCTTTCATCCAAAGATCTCAATGATTTACAGAGGTAGGAAACTACCTGCAAGAAGCACATTAATGTTAGGGTAATATTAGGCAGGTTTGCTGGGCCTAAGGGAGAGGTCATGATTATGTGGAAAACAAGACCAAAAAATAAATATGGTTTACAAAGCAGTAAGATTTTCCTTATTCATTATAATAATGAATGATATAATATCATAAAATTAATCCTTATAAAATACTTTAGCACCAGTGATATAGTTTGAGAATTAAAGACAAGTGGCTATACAAAAAAAGAAAGCTAATACTAATGTTTTGCCATTTTTTTCTTGTAAAGCATTGACATCCCATGTACTGAAAAATAGACAAAGGAGATCATATCTAGTCTTCTTTCCATGCTAACAGTGATAACTGTCATAATGAATTGCTCTTTTGAACCAGGAACTATTATCCAAGGAGGTATTCTGTTTGATCTAGGTTTCTGATTTTTTTATTTTTATTTTTTTCAAACTACAGTATTTAAGGTTACATGTGCAAAGATATTTATTATTTTTAGGTGGGCTTTGTAAGGTGCTCATACTGTTTCCTTGAGAACTCCAACAGATTTACATATAAGGTTATATTTTAGAAATTAAGGATTTGACGTTTTAATCTGTCCATACGGATGGAAAGATTGAATATGAAAAGAGATATGGTTGTGCAGTCATGTGATTTATCATGTAAAACTGGTATGTATTGACTCCAAAAAAAATTGTGATGAAAAATTAAATATGGTCCCACGGTGGCACTGAACAAGAGGCAACCTTACGAGTTTCTTCTGAAGGTGAAATGCTGTCTTGGCTTCTTAAGCAGCGTAGTGTGTTAGGAGTGGGAGTGCTCCTTGAAAAGCCTTATCTTCAAGCAGAGGAAGCAGCTTTTGAAGGTTATCCCTGGAGATTCTAGATTACCATTTCAGACCAAGCCACTGGGTTGTCTTCCTATCAATGAGCCACTTTAAATTTCTAATCTCTCCTCCTCTTGCCAATTCCCAAACAAGCTAAGGTACACATTTTGTTCTTGGATGTACTTGCACAAAGACTGTGAAGCTAGGGGCGTTGCTTTCACATATTTGAAGAGAGAAACTGACCCCATACTTCAGACCTATGGTTTTATCGCAATGCTCTTTGATGCACTGAACTTTAGCAGGGGCAGCCCAAGGTAACCAGATCATCAATATGAAAGTTTTGCATCTTGCTATGTTGCAAGTTGAAGTAATAGTAGAACATACAGACTCATAGCCTAGGTTAATTATGTGTTTTCTTGAATATTTGTCAAACTAAACATGCACAATTTGTTGATGAATATAGCTGGTAGTGTAAACTAAAGGCTTGAGTTTCTCTGTGTAAAACAGATATACATTCTTTCTTACTTTTGCATGTATGACGCATCAAAAGATGCATCTCTCTTATTTTGTTGCTTTCACAAAAAGTACAACTTTAATATATTCATATTTATTTATTTAACTTGTTTCAACAAGAGACAATTTAAAGTATTTATTTTCTGAGACTGTATCTATCCTTAGTGAATCCAAGTAGGCTATAGATATAGCAATGTGTTGAACCTCAATTGTACAGTTCTGATTTACATATTGTATATTTGTCTATATTTCCTCTAAGTATTGTTACATAAGATTAGAAAAGTAAGTTCTTCTGTCCTTATTAAAATAAGAATTCTGGAAAAAAGCTGTTGTCTTGATCAGTGGGTCAGAATTAAATTCCATTCTTGAGGACTTAATTTGTTTCATTTTTGTGTTTTTAAATAGAAAATAAAGGCTTTTTTATTAAAAACAACAGAGCCACATTGTTGATCTTGTGAGGTTAAACCAGCACTATTACAGTGCTATCTAAAGCACTCTTAGCTTTGCTAAATCTTGTAACTAAAAAATCTTCGGTTGTCTGAGCACATTCAAGTAATCTGGGAGAATTCTCCCAGGTCTGTTTTTTCTGGTAGAGAAACTGACCCAGTTGTGTGTATAGACATTCAAATGCTGAGGCCCTGAAGAGTGGAGAACTTGCAGTGCTGACCGTGTAGCTGAGGAAGGGTGGAAGCCTGTGCACACATCTTAGTATACTCTAAAGCACAGGTAGGCAAAATGCAGCCTGCGGACCGGATGTGGCAAACCAGGCATTCTGTCCGGCCCGCAGGGCCCCTAAAAAATTTAGAAAATTAATATTTGTCTGCCCCTGGCTGCCTGTCATGCAGCCCTTGATGGCTTGCCAAAACTCAGTAAGCGGCCTTCCTCCCAAAACAATTGTCTGCCCCTGCTCTGCAGGCTTCCTTAGTCTGCCTGGAAGCAGATGGCAACAGTGCATAGGGCAACCCTGGTTGGCTAGCTCAAATTGCAGTCAGCCTGTGTTTCCCTGCAGCAGAATCTGAGGAATGTGAAGGGGGTATAGTCTGCTCCCTCGTGCAGCAGCAGAGTCCAGCAAGTGACACTGTCTCTTCTGAGCAGGGGGATGCTGAAAAGAAGTCATGGCTGGTACAGCTACTCCTTGCTTAGCGTCATAGTCACATTCTTGTAAAAAGTGACTTTAAGCGAATCCAATTACATCACAGTAGTTACCTACTAGCAGGCAGTGGTCAAACAATGTTATAACCAAACATTACGTAACTTTAAACGAGTTTGTTCTCTAATAGATCAGCAACATAATAATGAAACAATATTAACTGGGACAACATTAAATGAGGAGTACCTGTACAGGCTCTTGCTCTCCCAGGGAGAGCTCCTGGGAAAAACTCTCCTGAGAGTGATTTAATTCTGGTTCCTAGGTTGTTTTTCTCCTGGAGTGGCCATTTTCACCCTGAGAGAAAAGGCCTGAACATCTATATGATTGTGGTTTCTCCTGGGAGAGCAGCAACTCTCTCAAGAGAAGCTGAATGTCTGGATGTCATGCCCTGGCTCAACTGATGGATAATCACACTAGTACCTGGACTGGTACCTCCCCAACTTACCTGCCACGTCTTGATAATACTTAAAAAGAGAGGGCTTTAGTCATGTACATGATGGGCCCTGCAGGAGTACTCATGGTACTGCCACGGCTGACTCAGGGCTCACCAACCGTGGATGTCAGCACTTCACTGGCCTCAGTCGCTGCTTCAGCTCTCTGGCCCTCACTTGGCTCATGCTGCCTGTAGCTCCACCGTCTGGCCCTACACTCTAGCCCCTATTCCTGGTCAGATTCTTCAGGCTTTCCCCTGCCAGGAAGTGGCCCTCCTTATTCGACCCAGAGGATCTAAATGAACAACAAAAATATGCGAACAAACAGAAGAGAACAAAAAAAAATCCTAGAACCAAATGAATGTAATGCCCAAACAGTAGGCTGCCTCCCTTCCTGCTCTCCCCTCTGGGAGGAGGAAAGGGGAAGGAGAGAGAAGTCTGAGAGGGGACCCTGCTTTCCCCTGTCCGTGCTCAGTGGGGACCCAGCTCCTTGGGTGCTGCACCGCTATGACATGTCTCCATAGCCGGGCTCACCCTGCCTGGTGCTGGCTTCTTCCTCCCCCCCTCCCGCTGTCCGCCACTTCATCTGTGCCTTTTTAAATGCCCTGTGGCAGTGGCACGCAGGGCTGACATCATCAGCCAGGCTCCTGCTAGTCAGAAGGATAGTGTGCTTGAAAAGTGGTGTTGCAGTGCTGTGTACCAGTCTGGGCTCATCGTCTCCCCCAGGTAAGTTTTTGGGTTCCCTGCCATTTTCCCTTGGGTCTCAATAGGGTTCTCAAGGGCTTGGGAGACCATGTGTCATCCTCGCTGCCACACTGTACAAGGCCTAAAGCTAATGCCAGACCTGTTTTGAGAGGGGGAGATAATCTTTTAGGTGCAGGTCTTTTAAATGCCAAGGACCCGGGACAGCAGTAAATCTTCCAGCATTGACTGCTACTCAGTTTACTATTGAAGGGCAGGGTAAGGGGGAAATGTCAAGAAAGAACCTTTTTAACTGAGGTCCTCCTTTCTCCACACACACCCCTATCTTGTATTGTCAAAGTAGCAAACTGCTCTCATGGCATGGTCAAACTGTCTGTCCTTGGTGCAGTACGCTGGTTGGCTCCTGTCCCACACCTCAGACATAGCTGTCCTTATTATGAAGTACTAAATTGCTTTGGTATCAAAGTTAGTGTAACATTTACTTTTAAAACAGTCCTATTAGCCAACAGCTAGCTAATGCAGAACAGTCATTGTACAGCCCATCCATAGATTAAAAAACATCTTTAATACCAGTCAATTTTAGTGCAACCACAATTTGGTGCAATGCAAGACAATTTAATTTCCAAAAAGAATCAGAGTAACAAGCATGCAGTAAACTGGGAGCTGAATGGGATGGGAAGAACTGGAGAAGAAAATGCTATTCTAGCAGAATTAGGTTAATATACATGATTTGTGTTCTGTAGCTGGCCTTTCTTTTCCATTTTTTTTAACATTTTCTTTTCCAAGCTACAACACTGTCCTCTGGTTCCTGTCCTGTAGTTACTGTGAGTCTGTCTAGTGAGAGGTGTAACAGTTCTCTCATTGGGGAGGCATGTGATTTCAGTGATGGAGCTACTAGCAAAGACAGCTGCTTTAATGGCTGTCTTCTAACCCCACTCAGAGCAGCCCAGGTGGCACAGTAGCAAAAACATATGTGCCTCCATCATTGCCAGCACTTGTCTTCCCCCAGCAATGAGAGAACTCCTAAAGCCTAAGGGTGAGAGTCCCTGCAGAAGATGTCACCTGCAGCTATGATTTCAGCCCTCATCTATACAGCACTGGGTAGCTGAGTGCAGTCAGTTCCAGCAGCAACAGGGCCATAGAAGTCTGAGAAACTGCAAGCAGCCGCCTTGTCTGTACTGACCTAGCAATTCTCCCATTTTTTTGCCAAAGCCCAAATTTCCCTTTCTGGTCCACGTTTCATCCTCTCATTCAGCGCCTGCAGGTAGCATTTGAAATGAATGCCCATAAAGTAAGACACCAGCATGCATTTGTTACAAGCTAGTAATACTGTGTGAAGCCATCCTGGTACTACTGTCTATGGATTGGTGTGATTGTTATTGCCACAGGTAGGGGCTCCCATCACCAACTGGGACTGCTTTGTGCTAGAAGGTGGTAGAAGGAAGAAAACATGGTCCCTGTTACAAAGTGCTCACAGTTATGGTTGAACTGAGAATTTTGAAGAGGGGGGTGCAGGTGGTGCAGCACATCATCACACAACACAAAACCTTCAGTTAGAGTCTAGATCACCGCTTTTCAAACTGGGGTGTGCCTGCCCCCCTCTCCCCCCCCCCCCAAGGCATGTGAACAAAGGTGCAGCACAGGGGGACATGGGCAAGTAGTTTGCAAGGACCTGGTGCCACTGTAGCCTCGTGGGGAGATGCAGGGGTGGCTCCAGAGGGCTGCTGCGCCTTTTGGAGCCTGTTGTGGCAGGCACACAGCCCAGAGCCACAGTGGGACCAAGGCAGGAGGTGCTGGAGCCATGGCAGGTGGAGTCCACCCTGGCCAGTGCTGGCTGCGGCTACTAGGATGAGGCGTGCTTTGTCCCTGGCTGCACTGCTACTCTGGGGTGAGGGAGGTGGGGGGGCATGAACAAAAGTCCAGTATAACTCAAAGGAGGGCTTAGCTCAACAAGTTTGAAAACCGATGATCTAGATGCTCTGCTAATATGCTAGGGACTTGCCCTACATTATCTGGTTTAAGATTAAAAAAAATACATAACTATTGGAACGTGCACTCTGGCTAAATTATACGTAGTTTTAGAAAACATAACTAGGCTAGAAGTAGTCAAAAGATATTGCATCACTAGTCGTGTAGTCATTATCCTTAGATGCACCTCTTGCTCAGGACCCAGCTACACATTCAAATAAGAGCCGGACAGAAACCAGCTCTAGACTTGTTGCATATTTTCCAAGTAGGGATATAACTATCCTTTAAAAAATGTTTAACCTCTAATTATATTGGTTAAAGGATTAAATGATAACCAGGGATCCTAGTTTTCCCTGATATAAAATCACAAATTCTCTGCTAAAAACCCCCAAATCTGTTATTAAAATTAAAGGCTCCCCACAGCACCCCCCAGCCCTGCTCATGCCTCTCACTCCCCCACCTCTCCCACAGCTGCTGCTCCCCCAGGGCTGCCAGAGGGGGCCCCCAGCTGCCAGGGCTATGGACCCAGGTCCACAGTCCCCTTCCCCTGCTCCACCCTGCTGTGGGCTGGTGGGGGGGCCCTCTGTCTGCCCACCATTGTGTGTACTCCCAGGGGCCAGAGGGGACCCCTACCCCCCAGATCTGTTCGTGGAGCAGGCACAGGCTGCAGGCTCGGGCTCCCACCCTGCTTCTCTCCCCTGGGGCCTCTGCAGCCCAGTGGGCACAACCCAGCCAGCAGGACACAGCAGGGCCATGCGGATTCTCCTTGCCACTGCGAGCTCCATGCTGCCCTGTGCGTGCCGCTGCTTTTGGGGCACAAGCCTGCACCGCTGCCCTCACTGCAGCCCTGTGTGCAGTAGGCACGTCACCAGGGCAGTGTAGAGCTCACAGCAGCAAGCAACTTCTGCATGTGGCCCCGCTGTGCCCTGCCGCACCGGGGAAAACATGGAGTGTCCACCTGGCCGGCAGTGCGTGGACCTGGACTGGCTGAGCCAAGCCTTAGGTAAGTGTGAGCCTCGGGCTCCACCCTCCCCCTCCCCCTCCTCGGGACAGGGCTGGGGGTTTCCTGGCCTTTTTGCAAGAAGCTCTTGCAGGCTGGAACTCTGCGGGTATCTCTGCTGAAAACAAAAATCTGTTTTTTCTCTGATAAATTTGGAAAATCTGTGGTTTTCTCTGTTTTTTCATGGGAAATGGAAAACACAGCTGCTGCTGGGAGCCACTTGGGGCGGGAGGGGGAGGCAAGCCCAGCCAGACAGCACAGCCACCTGAAGCCCCGCTGGGCGGGAGGGAGTACCTATGAACGGCAGTTAATTGGTTAATTGAGGAGTCAGGCTGCTCCCTGCTTACCTCCCCTCCCCTCCCCCATGGTACTACCCCCACCCCTTGCTCCCCTCCCTTCTCTTTCCCGTAACTTCCAGAAACCCTCAGGGCTGGGGGGAAAAGGGGCAGGAGCCGTAACGTCACGTGCGCCGGGAACGGCGTGGGGCTGCGGCCGCCTTCCTACTTCCCGCCCGTCCGGGGCAGCTTCTCCCCGCGCCCAGCCCGACCCGGCATCTGCGCTCAGCCGACGGGGCGCCTTTAAGAGTGGGCGGGGCCTCCCGTCGGGTTGCTAGGGGCGGGGCCTGGCCGTCGCCGTTGCTACGAGTATTGGCTGTGCCGCTCGCGGTTGGCTGGAGTCGTCGGGCGGCCATTTCCAAGCGCGCGGCGGGAAGCGGCGCTCGGGAGATGGCGGCGGGGCCGGGGGCGCTGGCTTTCCGACAGCTGCGAGACGTGGCCGCGGCCCAGGAGGCGCTGATCGAGCGGCTCCTCCGCCGGGAGCGGGGCGGCGCTGGGCGGGCGGAGCAGCACGAGGTGTTGGCGCGGCGGCTGGCGGTGAGCGCGGGCGGCCGCACCGGGCCCGCAGAGCCGCCCTGCCCGCGGGGCCGCGGAGGTGATGGAGCCGGAGGGGCCGGGAGTGGCGCGAGCAGGGACTGGGAGGGGCCGGCGGAGCAGCGCCTGCCTCGGACCTGGTTGGTCTGTGCGTGTCCCACCGGGCGGCTGCTCCAGTGCGAGGTGTCGCCTAGCAGCCATGGGAAGCTCGGGCTGGAAGGGACCTCGGGAGGTCACCTCTAGTCCACCCTGCTCACAGCAGCACCAGCCCCGCCTAGACCATCCCGACCAAGGCTTTGTTGAGCGGGGTTTTGAAAACCTCCAAGGATGGAGCTGCCACCACCCCTGGGTGACCTGCTCCAGCGCTTCACTGCCCTCCCAGCGAGAGCATGATTCCTGTATCTAACCTACACCTCCTTTGCTGCAGCTGGAGACCATTGCTCCTTGTTCTGTCATCTGCCACCACTGAGAACAGTCCAGCTCCATCCTCTTTCAGGGCCCCCTTCAACTATTAAATCCCCTCTCAGTCTCGTCTTCTCTAAACTAAATAAGCCCAGTTCCCACAGTATTTCTTCATAAGTCTTGTGTCCCATGATATTTGTGCCCCTCGCCATTTTTGTTGTCCTTTGCTGGACTCTCCCCAACTTGTCCACATCCTTTCTGTAGTGGGGAGCTCAACACTGGGCACAGGACTCCAGATGTGGCCTCACCAGTGCTGAATAGATGGAAATAATTACTTCCCTCAACCTACTGGCAACACACCTACCAATGCATCCTAGTATGCTGTTAGCCTTCTTGGCACCAAGGGCGCACTGCTGGCTCATCTTCAGCTCGCTGTCCACTTTTACCCCCAGGTCCTTTTCTGCAGAGCTGCTGCCCAGCCCCCAGCCTGTAGGAGTGCATGGGATTGTTCCATCCTAAGTGCAGGACTTTGTACTTGTCCTTGTTGAATCTCATGAGATTTCTTTTGGCCCAACCCTCCAATGTGTCTAGGTCACTCTGAATCTTAGCCCAACCGTCCAGCTTATCTACTATTCCCCAGCTTGGTGTCATCTGCAAACTTGCTGAGGGTGCACTCGATGCTGTCTTCCAGGTCATTAATGAAGACATTGAACAAAACTGGCCTTAGAACCAACCCCTGGGCACTCTGCTTGATACCAGCTGCCAACTAGACATCAAGCCATTGATTACTACTCTCTGATCCCAATGTTCCAGCCAGTTTTCTATGCACCTTACAGTCCATTCATCCAGCCCGTACTTCCTAACTTGCCTATTACTTCCTAACTGAATATTGTGAGAGACTGTATCAAACGCATTGCTAAAATCAAGATACACCAGATCCACAGAGCCAGGCACCCCGTCAGTTACCTCACTGCTTGAGCCACAAGGCTAAAGTGAGCCCAGCTGTGTCCACAAAGGCAAGAAACCTGCACTTGAATCCCAGGGCAGTCTTGCTTCAAGGTAGCAGCCCCAGAAACTTGCTTCAGCTGGTGCTGCACCTGGACATCAAGGGAGAAATGACAAACTAAAGGCAAAGAATGACTTAGCCGTGTGGGCCAGGACTCCATTGTGGCAGCTGTGGTACCACCATAAACTAAGACAACTCTACTAATATCACCAGCTAGAGCTAGAGGATTTCTATCTGCAAGTTATACCCTTCCTCTGCCTTACCACCTTTCTGAATCTGTGTCCAGTTGTCTTGCCTTCAGTGATGCTGGACCAGAGGTGAATACCTGATACAGTGAGCTGTCAAGAGAACCAGCTCATTCCCATTGAGCTTAGTTGACTGGGTGCAGCTGAAGGTATAAAGCAAGGCCCAAAAAGAGGGGGGGACAGACACCCATTAGGAAAAATAAAAGTTCATGGTCTAGTCAACATTGTGAAAAGGACTCCCCCAGGAAGAAAGGATTAGTTGCAAACCTCCCAATCTTCCAAATCAAGTGCACAGTGCATTTCTTTGATCAAACTGGTACAAAGAAACACTGATAGTTAAAAATTCAGTGACCATAAAATCCTACCAGAATAAGTTCTTATACAGCCCTTGTTTTTCCTTGGGTGAGAGGATGAAGGATCAAAACAGGCAGCAGCTGTTTGTGACTTTGCTTAATGCAGGTCTCAAAGGCTCTTGGGTGCTGAAGTAATGAAGTGCAGTATTAGGACCCTTTATAGAACAGAATAGAATAAAATATCAAATAACCCACTATGTTGGGGCTGTGAATGGTTGCTGTTTTCTGCATTGCCAGGTAGAAGATGAAGCTCAGTACCTTACTTGCAGGTGAATTGTGATTCCTAGAAAAAACCTGTTAAGCTCCTTTGTAAAAATAATTTAAATTCTATTTGTTAAAAACATTTTTTGAAAATATGAAATATATCAAGAATTCTGCTATCACTTGTGCCTCTTCAGTGAGTTCACTGCTGGCTGGGTCAGCATGAATGTATAGGAGCCAGTTAGCTCAGTGTTAGATGGGTTTTAAAATTGCTGTTTGGCAAGTGTCATGGGTTAGAAGTGAGCCACAGGCCTCTGAGTCTGGCAAATGGTGGAAGGGGAAAACGGGTGCTTAGCTGGTTAGGAAGCCTACACATAATGCTCTAAAAATGAATTTTTTATCCTCTGCCCTTCAATTAATAAATGTCCAGTGACTCAAAAGCTTGTGAGCCTGAAGGTGAAAGCTGTTGGATGTGATCTTTACTTACCATTAAGTTTATTATTGACACAAAGAATTGTGCACCAGGTTGATCTCTGAGCAGGCATTTCTGGGACTGTGGATGATGCAGTTTGGCAGGAGGTATTGACTTTTAGAAAACTGCTTCAAAACTGAGGCCTTGTCTGCTTGTGATCATTAAAGATCCAAAGGTACATCTCTGAAGTGTGTTGATTTCAGCTATAAGCATCCCACCCTCTACAAGAAATACAGTCTGCCTCTTTCAGTTTCCTAGCAGCTCCGCTGACTAACTTTGTACACTTCCTGGCTTAAACTGTTATGTAATATTTGCTGTTCACAGTTAATCAATTACCACCTTTCACACTAGTGGGTGCAGCTGCATTTCAGTGTTTGGTAAAATAATAAGAATGCTTGTGAGATGTTTTGGGATCTTGTAAGATAAATTAAACAGATTCAGTTTAATTTGGTGCTGATTAGGGATGGGACTGACCCGGAACTTGAAGGAGCTGTGTATGTTACAGAAAGAAGAGGAGGAGCATGGAAAAACCAAAATGCTGCTCGTCAAGGAATCTGAGAAGCTGCAGTTTGCACTGGGGGAGATTGAGGTTCTGTCTAAGCAGCTTGAGAGAGAACGGCGAGTCTTTGAAAAAACGTAAGCTTTGGTGGCTATGGATTTGGAATAGGCAGCTTAGACTTCATCTCTATAGTAACCATGCTGGACATGGTCCTGTTTTACTGAATTAGGGATGCAGATTTGTCGTAGGAGCAAATTGTGTTCACCTGGATCTGATACAATCGGAAAGCAGAAAGAGTGCTTGAGGTTGAGGACATATTTAAATCTTTTGTTGAAACAGAGTCAAATGTTCTGACTTTGTGCCATGGTCACAGTGCCCAACAGAGTAGGGTTCTGCTAGTACTGCAATAAAGTTATAGGAGTCAGCACCACAGCAGACACCTTTGACTGTATTTAACCATTCACTTAAGTTCTATTGACTTCAGTGGGGTTTAAGCATTTTGACAACTCCAGCCCTCAAGTGTCTGAACGAGGGGCCTAGAAGTGAGTCTTGGAAGATAAACATTTTAGACTGTTTTTAAATGTTTCTTTGTTCTGTCTGCACACCGCTAAGGGGCAGGTGCAGGATGAAGTAATTGGGCATTGACAGGGGTTTAAAGGCCTGACCCAAGAGAATTAGGATCAATGTTTTTGGCAGCCCAGTGGCTAGAATTTGGATGCATGAGCACCTGCCATGCGAGTGCACATTGGTTAATCGGGTATCCAGGCACCACAGAAGTTGAGTCTTTCAAAGCTGCTTCAAGGTTTCAGATGCTCAGTTCCCAGCTGAGCCCCACAGGCAGCTTTGAAAGCCTCAGCTAAGCCATGTTTGTACTTCCTGGTACCGTATTTTGGATACAAAAGGAAGATTAGCCTTTGGAAATGGGCCAGGTTTGCTTTTCAGCAGTTAGCATGACACTGTCACTAACCTTGCCTGCTTTTGTTTTGGTTGCTTCTGTTGTAGACTTGCCAGTGTTAAGAGTAAAGCACTAAAGGAATCGACTAAAAAAGACAAGCTAATAAGCAAATGCAATGGTGAGTGCGCCAGAAGCTGAAGGCTGCTCTGCACTGTTGTACTGGCATTTAACAGATAAGAGACAGTTATTGGTATTTACAGTAATTAGCAAGTCTGACTTTTGATAGAATATTGCACTCCTGCCCTGCATTGGTGTGTGAAAGGGGGTACACACACACACCTCCCCTATGGTCTTCCAGGGGCAGGCCTCGGCAAAGAATGCCCCATACAGCCAGTCTTCACTAACCTACTGGTCCAGGGCAGGGAGTCTTTTCAGCCTTGGGTCCTCTCCCAACAGTTCTTTGGATAGTGGAGCTGAGGCAGTGTAGAGGGGATGTAAGGAGCAACTCAAAAAAGCAGATGCTCTTTCCCCTCCTGCAGACAGAGAAGGGGGAGTAGGAGGGACATTTTGCTTCTCCGAGCCACCGAGAAAAGGTTCCAACTGGCTCTATGTGACAGCTGCAGAGAACAGCTTCCTCTGCTAAGAAGGCAGCACATTTGAAATACCTGCTCTGTGGCAGTTATACTTTCCAAATCAGGTTAAGGTGCTTGGACAGCTTAAAGGTCTTGGCCAGACAGAACCGTGCGTAGCCAGCTTTGGGACTGGCACAGCAAAACGTCAGATAGGACAAAGCTTTGTTCCATGTTGCAATTCACGTTTTAATGTTGGGAAAGGGCATCTAGAGGGTAAGATATCAGCACTGGGTGTCAGAGGATCAGACGTATGTTTCAGATGTGTTTCTAGATATACCACTGGGGGAGAAGGGGCTGGGCATCTACTGGGATTTGGGATCATTCAGGGGGTATCGCCCTGTGCTCTAGCATCTGTCTGTGTTGCAGAGCTAGTAATATTTGCTTACCTTGTGGTCTTGGTGATCTCTGGGTGGAAGGTGTTGGACAAGGGTTTGCTAATTGTCATTATCTGTTTCTATTTAAGAAGCCACTGGCTTGTGAAATAGAAACCAGTTATTACTGTCCCCTTATTTTAGGTTCTTTGCTAGTACTGCAAACAACTATGTTTTAAAAAGCAGATGTACAGTAATATGAAAACCAGTGCTGAATGCAAATCCTCAGATTTGCATTTACCCAGATTTTGGTACTGTAGTAAATATCAGTGTTTCATCAGTGCCTGTGAAAGAAGCATCAGTGTTTACGCGATGCTTGTGGCAGAATTAATCTCCATTTTAAGGTGCATCAAAATATTCTTGCCCAGTTTTCAGTACCAATTTTATAAGCTGATAAGACAAGAATTACTACTAAATGCATCCAGCTTCAGTCTGTGCCACAGAAAAATGTGGCCAAGGTCAGCTGGATCTAAAACAAGTTCCACTTACTCTCCCAATTCTTCTTCAATAGAAATTGAGCACCACATCCTGAAGCAGGAGGATATCCTGAATGGCAAAGAGAATGAGATCAAGGCACTGCAGCACTTCATCACCAGGCAAAAGCAGGTGCTCAAGTATGTAACGGCCCTTTAGCGCATTGACTTCACATTGCAATCGATGGGCATTTGATCCTGACATCATCAGGCTTTTATTATTATTATTTTGGTGTTTTAACCATATACATTATAAAGGGCTTGTTAGACTTCATAGGAGATTTTAACATACTTTAACATGAGTTAAAAAACCAAGTGATCTTGTTGAGTTCAGAAGTGAACCCAGCCAGCGGTCCCTAACAACACCACAGCACTGTGGACAAAGCTTCCTGTCCTCGCCCCAGATTTGTACCCTTCCAGCTTCCCAAGAAACCCAGTAAAATAGGCATGTCTTGCAGCAGGCCCTCAAACTCAGCTGACCATGGCTGTTTTAGAGCAAGAGGTGAGGTGCATAGTTTCCAAAGTGGAGAGCCCCTTACAGAAAACATCTTGTTGCCCCCTCCGTTATATATTGAGACTGATCCAGGTGGAATGGATCTGTAAAATGCACTGGGGGAGAAGTGTGGCAGCAATGAAAGGAAGGAAATGTCTCTCTCACAGATGGATTCTCACAGCCATCCATGGGCATGCCCCACTTGAAAAGCCACTGGCCGCTCTCATGCTAGCTGTCTCAGTAAAGCAGTCAATGACTGAGTCCTCCATTGAGCCTTCCCATCTAGTTTAGGGCCTGAGCACAGTGATAGAGGACAGTGGAAGGGGAAGTTTGCATTGCTGCAGTTGTCCTCTACATCTGGGGGTAAATGAAGACTAAACACCCCCTAGAGCTCCTAGGCTTGCACTTTTCCACCTGCACAAAAGCTACATTACAAGCAGAGGCTCAGTTCCTCTCGATCTCCCTGTGAGTTTTTTTGTTATCAAGGGCAAGTACTGGGCAAGACTCGGGTCCAGAGTTAGGTCAGTAGTTCAAATGTCAGTAATTAGGCAAGTAACAAAATGAGCTACTATTTCAGGAATAACCAGCTTTGAGCAGACTGCTTCTGCTCCCTGAAAACTCATTAAATGGTTGTGGCAGTGCACCTTTGGGTGCTTGCCACTTTAAGGGCTGAGGCAGGCAGCTGGCAAGTGCCTGATTAGGGTAGCCATTTCAGGACCCAGCATATATAGGGGGAGGCAGCAGTTTGCTGCCAGCTGCTGTGAAAGAAATGTCAGCTGGCAGAGCTTTGACTCAGGAACATCCTGGAAGTAAGGGCAGGAGCTAGGGGGATGGCTTGGAGGCTCCTGGTCCTGGGCATGACCTAAAACTGCACCCTCCCGGGGTAGGAAGGCCTGGTGGGACTGCCTGTGGCAGGGCAATCTCAACAGTGCCAGAACTGCTAACCTCCCTGGTGAAAGGTGGGTAGGGGTGCCTTAACCCTGGCCCCTACCATCTGGTGTGGGTAGTCATGAGAGCTGTGGGAGTAGTGGGGCCAGGTATGCTTATTTGTAGGTGCCTGAGCCCATCAGGGATGTGAGATCCCAGAGACCCCAGAGGGTGTAGTTGGTGAACATGATGTGAAGCCCTACACAAAGTAGGGCTGAACTGGGAGTAGACCTGAAGGATAGTCCCAGGGGCGCGCTGAGTAGGGCCAAACTGGGAGTAAGCCTTAAGGCTAGCACATGAGTAGCTAGTTGTAAATATGATGAGGAGACCCCAGGGTGAGGCGTCATAGAGGGTTGCCTGGTGAGGAGCTTGGGGCAAATGCAGCCCAGCGTTGGTCTAAGGCTATGCCACATAGAGTAGGGGAACATGTGGAAACTGAAGTTGCTGTATGGTGGTACCAGGGAGAGAGTAGCTAAACCCGAAAGCCCATGAGGAGTTGCTCAAGAGGAGCTAGGGCAGTGGAGTGTGGCCCAAGATGGGCGGTATGCAAGAAACCCCTGTGAGGCAGGACGGGGTGAGTGTGAGAGTGAATGGTTCCCAATTATGGACTGAGTTTGCCCTGGCCTCAGGCTGGGGGAAGTAATCATAATCTGGATGCCATCTGTGAAGCATGGGCCATGGTGTTGGGAAGGTTTGGAGCCGTGGATAGCGTCCCCTGGCATCAGGGCAAGAAATGGGCAGCTTCCCACTTAATAGATCAAGTTAACAATCAAGTCATGGCAGGCGAGTCAGGGCAGACTGCCCTAGGCAGGTGGGCGGGCTGCTTTGGGATCTGGCCACAAAGTTCCCTTCTGTCACAATGGTATGTGGCTTTCTGCTAAGGAAACTCCATGCAGAATGGACCATCAGGCTACAGGAGTGTGAGAAAGGCCTCCTCACTTGAAGCAGGATGATTCTAACACCCAGTGTCTTCCAGGCCTATAGTCTGATTTACTAGCTAGATACTGACTGCCTGTGGCAGGATTATTATAAAGTCAGGACCAAGAAGCTAAATCTGTGAACCCACCATGTGCCAACAAATCTGTGCCAATTCTAGCTGATAGAGAAATCCCAAGGGTCACCATCAGGGCAGCTGTTAGCACTGGTTTAACAGAGCATCCTGCTTAGTGTGGCCATTTCAATATGACAGTAAGACCCATGGAGTCTGTAATAATTTACAGTTTGCCACCTGCCATTGTTGCTTTCTGATGAAAATATATTTTTTTCAGGAGTCAAGTGTGGGACTTAAACATACAGAAACAACAGGAATGTTACATAGTCCGGGTGCTTGACAAGAAACAGAAGAAGGGGTTAAAGTGACCGCCCTAGACTTTGTTACAATCCAGGTATAAAACATGCCCACTCTAAAGTTTCTAATGCTGACAGTCCCTCTAATGGACAGTGGTGCTTACAGTAAGGAGTGATGTTTCTCGTGATCTAGTAACCCACTGACAGAGACCTGCAATTGCCACTCACTGGAAGTGAATATTCTCTCTCTCTGGCTTCCAGTCGGGTGTGTTCTTATATCCTGAGCTGAACAGAATTCTTTTTCTTCAGACAGAGGATCGGGCCATTGAAGACTGGTTTAATGAAGCAGACTTTCATCTTAAGAGTGTTCGTTTGGAACCTGGTACAAGGGAAGTCAGCGAGACAGCCTTAGCCTGGTCCATGGCACAGTTGGTCATCTTGCAGGGTAGTACAAAGCTGGTCTTCTCTGCTCATGTCACACCTTTGACTGCAGACCTGTTGGAGGCTAGTACTGGTGCAGTTGGTAAGCTGGTGGGTTTCTGTGCAAGTGCCCAAGTGCTTGACTTCTGTGGTCCTTCCCAGCTGTTATTGTTAGCATCTTGCACAGTTTCCCCTCATGACCATAAATATTGCATTAATGACAATTGTTCAAAGGCTTTTAAACCGTCAGAACCATTGGGGACAGTGGGGTATAGATACACTGTAACTTCAAATAAAGTATCTTTTATAGAACAAAGATTGGTTTTTCACTTTGTTTGCAATGACCTGAGCTCCCATCTTGTGACCCCTTTGTGGCCTCTCTGCACCACAGCCCTTTACAGTGCTAGCAGGCTGGGGCATCTCAGATCTGCTGACTAGTTTCCTTCTTGGCCCATTGGAATTATCAGGGTCTCAGCACTGCATTCATACTCCGAGACTTGCAGGGACTGCTACTGCAATGAGGAGGTTGGCACCACCTGCTTACAACCTAGAGCATGACTGGATTCTAACAGGCAGGCAAAATACAACCCTTGGGGCAGATCTAGCCTGCCAGGCCATTCTATCCAGCCTGCGAGGCCCCTCCCAAAAACAGTTATTACTGGCCCACGGTTGCCCCTCTGAAAGCTGGCAGGAGGTGTGGGTTTTCAGGTCTCACACCATCAGACCAGGTGGGCTCTGTGCCTCCACCTCCATGGGGATCCCAGCACTCTAGCTGGGGAGCCCCATGTGGAGGCTGAACTTGAGAACTAGAGAGTGGGGAGGGGAACTCTCGCCTGCAGTGTCTGGGGGCCCCCATGCTGTCATGAAGACAGCCCAGCTGGCCTGATGGTGCGCAAACCAGAAGCTGGGGGGAGTTGCAAGCCATTGGACTGGGTGGGGTCCATGCTGCCATGTGCAGCTCCCAACATTTCTGCCAGGAGCCATGCACCATTGGGCTGGCTAGGTTGGTTCCGTACCAGCATGTGGGGCTCCTAGCACTGCAGCTGGGAGCAGCGCGCCATCGGACCGGGCTGGCTCCATGCCTCTACGTGCAGCTCCCCTCTGGAGTGCTGGAAGCCCCATGTGGAGGCATGGAGTCCACCTGGTCCAGTCTGGAGGTGCATGCCAGAAGGCCAGGCCATCTCCATGCTGCCATGTGCAGCTCCCAGGATTCAGCTGGAGACGCACCACTGCGGGGTTCTGCCTGCCACAGGCCATGAGCACTCCATGGGCTTGCTGCTGCTGCCAAGGGGTGATGGGGGGGGGGGTATGTGGCAGTAGAGCTATACCCACCCACAAACCCCTCATAAGCCCCACACTCCTTCACAACCCCACCACACACAATATACAAAAATAAGACTGTATTTTGAGCTGTTATACAATCACCTCTATACACGCTACACAAACACAAATCAGGACAAAAATATTTTTTTAAATAAAATATGTTATAGTACATGTTTGATTTTAGTATATGATTTGTTTTCTTTCTGGTTCCAAAAGGCAACCCACCCCTTCACCCCAGAAGGACTGCTTCCGGGGGCAAGGAGAGACGCTTCTGCTGGTAAAGATCAGGGGGCTTAGGGATGGGATGTCCGGTCCCAAATAGTGATCAGGGGCTGGGGCACCTGTCAAGGAGTGGGGCTCCCTTTGTGGCTCTTGGCAGCTCACCAAAAGTCGTTAAGCATTAATTGCTCGCCCCGTTCTAACAGGTCCCCCTAAGCTTTCCAGCATTTGCCTAAAAGGTTGGATGCTGGGGAGGGGAGGGGGGGACTTCTAGTTCAAAGCACCCTGTAATGTGAAAGGAGAAGCTGGGGCAGAAGTGCAGTCCTAGAAGTGTGGCCAGATGGTCAGTCTTATATTTTAAGTGGTCTCATCACTGTGTTGGTGGGCAGTCCTGAATTGTGTGCCAGGACCTTCTGGCCCCAGTCTCCCACCCCCTACCCTAAGCTCTCACCTGCTTTTTGCATCAATCCTAGGCCCTGCAAGCTGCCAAGACCAACCATTCTCCCACAGCATTTACTCTTATGTTCTCACCAGTATTTGAGGCCTGTTTGCCAGCTTCAGCTTGGAATTGTTGGCAGAGGCTGTGTCCATCACTGCTACATGAAACTCCACCCAAGGAACCAGCTCCTGATCACATTCCTCAGCTGTGTAAAGCCCAGTAGGACTTTGCTGATACACACTGAGGCAGCTGAGGTCAGAGTCCAGCCTAGCAAGTGTCATGTGAATCTGGGGACACGACTAGTGCGTTGGTGTTTTTGAGGGACAAAGCACTTGCTTTATGCAGGCCCCACTCCCTCCAGCTCCAGATTGATTAGGATCAGCTCTGACTAACTGGACAGGGAGGCTGTTGTTCTTCACTGGCCTTGCCATGCTGATTCCTTCTCAAATAGGAGGAAGGCCCACACAGGACCCTTCAGCTCCTGCCAGAGCCCAGATCTTTGGCAAATCCTTTGGTTGGTTTACTAATGTTTGTTTCAGGTCTGAGAAAAAAATAAACAGGGAGAAATCAGTGGCAGCTGAGCTCTAGTAACCAGAAGCCCATGACAGGTTTCACATGCAGCAGGAAAAGAACCAGCCTTAGGGGTAGATGATATGGGTGACCACCCAGGATGCCATGGTTGGGGGGGCACCATATACACACAGAGCAGCACTTTCCCTGCACCCTTCCCAGGCCTATCATAGAAAGTTAGAGTTGGAAGGGACCTCAGGAGGTCATCTAGTCCAGCCCCCTGCACAAAGCAGGACCATCCCCAGCTAGCTCATCCAACCAAGGCTTTTGTCTAGCCGGGTTTTAAAAACTCCCAAGGATGGAGGTTTCACCTCCTCTCTGGGTAACCTGTTCCAGTGTTTTACTATCCTCCTAGAGAGAAAATTCTTTCTAATATCTAACCTAACTTCCGCTGGTGCAACTTGGGACCATTGCTCCTTGTTCTGTTATCTGCCACCACTGAGAACAGTCTAGCTCCATCCTCTTTCATCCTCTTCAGGTTTCATAGATTTCATAGACATTAGGGCTGGAAGGGACCTCGGAAGATCATCGAGTCCAGCCCCCTGCCCAAAGGGCAGGAAGTCAGCTGGGGTCATAGGATCCCAGCAAGATAAGCATCCAGTTTGCTCTTGAAGGTGTTCAATGTAGGCACTTGAACCACCTCCGGTGGCAGGCTGTTCCAGACCTTGGGGGCTCGGACAGTAAAGAAATTCTTCCTTATGTCCAGCCTGAAACGATCTTGTAGTAGTTTATGACCATTCGACCTAGTCGTCATCCCTTGGGGCGCTCTGGTGAACAAACGTTCCCCCAGATACTGGTGGTCACCCCTGATAAACTTATAGGTGGTCATCAGATCACCCCTGAGCCTGTGCTTTTCCAGGCTAAAGAGCCCCAGGGCTCTCAGCCTGTCATCGTAGGGTCTGCTTCCCTGACCTCTGATCATGCGCGTGGCTCTTCTCTGGACTCTCTCAAGCTTCTCCACATCCCTTTTGAATTGTGGAGCCCAAAACTGGACGCAGTACTCCAGCTGCGGCCTAACCAAGGCCGAGTACAAGGGGAGAATGACGTCCCGGGATTTGCTTGAGAAGCATCTATGGATGCAAGCCAGCGTTTTGGTCGCTTTACTAGCTGCAGCATCTCACTGCAGGCTCATGTTCATCTTGTGGTCAATGATGACCCCAAGTCTCTTTCTTCCACAGTGCTAGCCAACATAGCATTGCCGAGCCTATAAGGATGCTGCGGGTTTTTCTTCCCAATGTGGAGAACCTTGCATTTATCGGAGTTGAACACCATCAGATTCTCATCCGCCCACTTGCTGAGCCTGTCCAGGTCAGCCTGGATCGCCCGCCTGTCTTCTGGTGTGGATGCTTTGCCCCAAAGTTTGGTGTCATCGGCAAACTTGGCCAGTCCGCTTCTGACTCCAGTGTCCACATCATTAATGAAGATGTTGAACAGTATGGGTCCAAGGACAGAGCCTTGGGAGACCCCACTGGTCACAGGACACCACGATGAGTGACTTCCATCAATTACTACCCTCTGGGTCCGACCACAGAGCCAATTTTCCAGCCAGTGGATCATGGAGGACCCAAGGTGACAATTGGCCAGTTTCTCCAAGAGGCGATCATGGGAAACCAGATTGAAGGCTTTTTTGAAGTCAAGATATATGACATCAATCTCTTCTCCCTTGTCCAGGTGATAGGTCACCTGGTCATAGAAGGAAATGAGATTGGTCAAGCAAGACCTACCCGCAACAAACCCGTGCTGGCTATCTCTTAAGATATTGGTGTCGGCCAGTCCATTAAGGATGGCCTCTTTAATAAACTTTTCTAAGATCTTCCCCGGGATAGAAGTCAGGCTGTCATCGTAGGGTCTGCTCGTAGGGTAATTGAAGGCTGCTATCAAATCCCCCTTCAGTCTTTTCTTCTCTAAACTAAGCCCACTTCCCTCAGCCTTTCCGCAGAAGTCACGTGCTCCAGTCCGCTCACCATTTTCATTGCCCTCTGCTGGACTCTCCAATGTGTCCACATCTTTTCTGTAGTGGGGGGAAGTCAAAACACAATACTCCAGATGTGGCCTCACCCATGTTGAATAGAGGGAAATAATCACTTCCCTTGACCTGCTGGCAACACTGCTACCAATGCAGCCCAGTATACCATTACCTTCTTGGCAACAAGGGCACAGTGCTGGCTCATATTCAGCTTATTGTCCACTTTAACCCCCAGGTCCTTTTCTGCAGAGCTGCTGCTGAGCCAGTCAGCCCCCAGCCTGTACTGGGGCATGGGATTGATCTGTCCTAAATGCAGGACTTTGTACTTGTCCTTGTTGAACCTAGGGAAGTGGTCCTCGCTCCTACCTTGGGTAAATTCAAAAAGAGGTTGGATGAACACGTGTCTGGGGTTATGTGATCTTAGCGTGTGCTCCAACCAGTGGCAGGGGGTTAGACTAGATGATCTATTCGGGTCCCTTCTGACCCCTAACTACTACTATGAAACCTACGACCAAGTTACTCACCACCTAGATAAGGGAGAGGAGGTCGATGTCATTTACTTGGACTTTAGGAAGGCTTTTGACTTGGTGTCCCATGAGGCTCTCAAAGTAAAACTAGGGGACTGTGGGCTCAACAATTCAATGGTCAGATGGGAGGGAAACTGACTGTGGGGTTGGACCCAGAGATTACTAATAGACAGATCTGTGTCGACCTGGCGGAAGGTAGCCACTGGGGTCCACCAGGGTTTGGTACTTGGACAAATGTTTTTCAATATCTTTATCAATGATCTTGATGTGGGGGTGAAAAGCACACTGGTAAAGTGCGCCAATGACACTAAGCTTTGGGGAAGTGTGGCCACGCATCAGAGTAGGCCGGCAGACCAGTTGGACCTAGATAGATTAGTAAAATGGGTGGACCAGAACCAGATGCTGTTCAACACTGAGAAGTGTAAAGCACTCCATGTGGGAAGAAAAATCTGCAACAAACTTGCAGGCTTGGCAGTGCTATGCTAGTTAGCACCACATCCAAAAGGGACCTGGGGGTCATAATTGACCATAAAATGAATAGGAGTCACCAGTGTGATGCTACAGTTAGCAGAGAAAACAATATACTGGCATGCATCAACCAATGCATCTCAAGCAAAACTAAGGAAGTTATTCTCCTGCTGTACTTTGCATTGGTGAGGCCACAGCTGGAGTACTGTGTCCAGTTCTGGGTGCAAGCCATATGAGGAAAGGCTGACAGATATGGGACTGTTCAGCCTAGAAAAGAGAAGACTTCAGGAGGATTTGGTGGCAACTTACAAATGTATCGAGGAGAGCATCAGGGGCTAGGCAAACATCTATTCACCAAAGCGCCCCAGGGGAAAACCAGGAGCAACTCATAAACTCCTAGAAGAAGCTTTCAGACTGGATATAAGGGAAAACTTCTTCACGGTTATGTGACCAGACTGTAATAGGCTCCCAGCAGGGGTGGTGCAGGCACCTACCCTGGAGATCTTCAAAAGGAGACTGGACACATACCCTGCCGGGGTTATCTGACCCCAACAATCTTTCCTGCCCAGAGCAGAGAGGCTGGACCTGATGATCTCACGAGGTCCCTTCCAGTCCTAAACTTCTGTGAATCTGTGAACCTCATGAGATCCCTTTTGGCCCAATTCTCCAATTCAGGGGTGGGCAATTATTTTGGCTAGCAGGCTGTTTAATGAGTTTCGATGAGCTGTTGAGTGCTGCATGGGGGATTGTATAATACCTCAAACATAAAGCCTTACTCTTGTGTATTGTGTGCATGGAGGGTGGGGGGTGTAGGCGGTTTGTAAGGGGGTGTGGCTGTGGCCAGGGGGCAAAGGGTATGTTGGGGGGATGTATATGTGGGGGAGTTGTGGGGGCAGGGTGTAGGTGTGGGGACCCCCCACACACTCACCCACATGGCATGCTGTCCCCACTGTCGGCATCAGCAGCAGGCGGGGGCACTCGTGCCTGGCACAGATGCTGATGCCCAACAGTATGCAACTCCGACCAGCGCTATGCGTGGGACAAGGAGTACAGCCTGCTCAGGGCTCTGCACAGTGTGCCTGCAGCTCCGACACTCGCGCAACCCTGGGGGAATACCTGCCCTGGAGCCTCCCCACCCCCTGCCACACAGGTCCTGGGACTCTGCCGGAAATGGAGGAGGCCCTGCCCCCTGCTTCCCCATGGAGTCCTAGGATCTGCATAGTAGGGGGTGGCGAAGGCAGCTGGGTCCAACACGAAGCTTCCCCTACCACTGTGCGAGTGCAGGAGCTGCTGGCATGCCGCACAGAGCCCCCACAGTGGAAGTGGGCCAGGCAGGCTATACTCCTTGCCCCCACATGCAACGCTGGCCAGTCATGGGGCATGAGTGCCCCAAGTGCTCCCATCTGCTGCTGCTGCCAGCAACAGAGCCTGCAATAAGGTATGCCGGGAGCGGGGTGTATACATGAGTGCCTCACTCCCACCCTTGTGGGCAAAATGACTGGGTGGGGTACAATTAATTGGTGGGTGCCTGCTGGCTGGAAGAAAGTGCCTGGCAGGCTGGATGTGGCCTGCAGGCTGTATTTTACCTGCCTCTGCTCCAATTTGTCTAGGTCACACTAAATCCTAGCTCTACCCTTCAGCATATCTACTACTGCCCCCAGCTTGGTGTCATCTGCAAACTTACTGAGGGTGCAGTCTTTGCCATCTTCCAGTCATTGATGAAGATATTGAACAAAACTGGCCTCTGGGACACTCCACTTGATACAAGCTACAAACTAGACATTGAGCCATTGAATATCAATGGCTTAATTGAATCAATGGCTCATTTGAATCAATAACCCTGTGAGCCCAATGCTCCAGCCAGTTTTCTATCCACCTTACAGTCCATTCATCAGCCCATACTTCCTTAGCTTGCCTACAATAATGCTGTGGGAAACTTTTTAAAAGTGTACCCCTTCTGGTAGTGGCAGCCAGACACAGAGTGTGAGGTGGGCAGAGGGGTGGGGTTTGCACACAGTGGCAGCCACTGCAATCCACCACCCTGCACCACCACTGCCACCACCCAGTGCTCCGCCCCACCCTGCTGCACCCTGCTTTCCCACACCCAGTTGTATGTGCAGCTCCACGGGCTGCTGATGGGCCTCACATCCGGCCAATCGCATGCTGCCCATCCACAGCCTGTGGAGTCGCATGTGTGACCAGATGTGCTAAAGCGGCGTGTGGCAGCCGCACAAGGCAGCAGGTGGTGGTGCACAGTGATGGATGTGTGCGAGCTCCCCCTCCTCTCCTCCCATGTCCAGCCAGCTGGGTGGCTCCCGTGCGGCCCACAGAGGAGCGCCGCTGCCCTCGCCCCCCCTTGGCGCTGCTCCTGGGAGGTGGTGGTGGGTGGTGGCGCTCTATCCCCACCCTCCCATGTATACCCCCTAGAACCTTTCCAAGTACCCCTAGGGGTATGCGTACCCCCGGTTGAAAACCCCTGTGCTAAGAAATGGATTCCTTGAGGATCTGATCCATGATATTTCCAGGGACTGAGGTGAGGCTAACTGGTCTATAGTTACTTGCATCCCCCTTCTTCCCTTTCTTAAATATGGGCACCATGTTTTCCCTTTTCCAATCAGCTGGGACCTCTCTCGATCACCATGAGTTTTCAAAGATGATGGCCAACGGCTCTGCAGTCACAGGTCAACTCCCTCATCACCCTTGGGTGCATCCCATCTGGCCCCATGGACTTGTATATGTCCAGCTTTTCTAAATAGTCTCTAACCTGTTCTTTCATCACAATGTTGGCTACTCACCTCCTTTCCAAACTGCTGCCCAGTGCAGTAGTCTGGGAGCTGACCTTGTCTGCGAAGACTGAGGTGAAAAAGGCATTGAGCACTTCACCCTCTTCTGCATCCTCTGTCACAAGGTTGCCTCCCCCATTCAGCAAGGGACCCACACTTCCCCTGACCTTCCTTTTGTTACTGACACACTTGTAGAAACTCTTCCTGTTACTCTTCATGTCCCTTGCTAGCTGCAACTCCAATTGTGCTTTGGCCTTCCTGACTTCATCCCTGCATGCCCAAGCAATGCTCTTATACCCCTCCCTAGTTGTTTGTCCAGGTTTCCACTTCTTATAAGCTTCCTTTTTGTGATTTAGTTTACTGAAGAGTTCCCTGCTAAGCCAAGCTGGTCTTCTGCCAAACTTGCTAGTCTTTCTGCACATTGGGGTGGTTTGTTCCTGCACTCTCAGAAAGGTTTCTTTAAAGTACAGGCAGGTCTCCTGGACTCCTCTCCCCCTCAAACTGGCTTCTCAGAGGATCCTGCCCATGAGTTCCCTGAGCGAGTCAAAGTCTGCTTTTCTGAAGTCCAGGGTCCTTACTCTGCTGCTCTCCCTCCTTCCTTTCCTCAGGATCCTGAACTCAACCATGTCATGGTTGCTGCTGTCTCAGTTGCCATCTACTAGTACATTCCCCACCAATTATTTACTGTTTGAGCAACAGGTCAAGAAGATCATGGCCTTTAGTTGGCTGCTCCAGCACTTACACCAGGAATCTGTCCCCAATACTCTCCAAAAATTTCCTGGATTGCCTGCACATTGCTGTATTGCCCTCCCAGCAGATGTCAGGGTGATTGAAGTCCCCCATGAGAACCAGGGCTTGTGATTGGGAAACTTCCACTAGCCATTTGAAGAAAGCCTCATCCACCATTTCCTCCTGGTCTGGTGGTCTATAGCAGACCTCTACCACAACGTCACCCTTGTTGCTCCCTCCTCTGACCCTAATCCAGAGACTTTCAACAGGCCTATCTCCAGTTTCATACTGGAGCTCTGAGCAGTAATATGGCTCTTTTACATACAGTGCAACTCTTCCTCCTCTTCTCCCCTTGATTCCCACCCCAGGCAGGAGGAGAAGTGTCCAGCCCCCTGCCCCTTGCCATGCCCAGCTGTTGTTGAGAAGGAGCCAGGCCAAGCAGTGTGGGTGGCTCTGCCTCCCTGCTGGACTGTGCCCCGCATCCCTGCCCACCTGCCTCTGCCTGCATTAGTCCTGCTGCCTTGAGGAAGAGAGGACACCAAAATACAATTTCACCCAGGGTGCCATTTTCCCTCAGGAAAATGCTCAGCCCTCCATTGTGGGAATCAAGATGCTAACTGTGGTCTGGTCCCACAGGCTTTTCTGGCTGCTGTAACCAGCAAGGCACCGTTAACCAGCTCCCACATTGCACCCCAGAGAGGAAGTCCTGTCAGTGCTAGGTGAAGTATATGCCCTTTCCCCATCTTCCAGCAGGCTCTGCAAACTCATTCATTAATGTCTATAAAGTGCAACAGACCCTTTGCAGAAAGGCCCAACCAAAGCGGACAGGAGCAGCGTTTTGGGACCCCACCCCGGGGGCAGTGGCAGTGAGCGCACACATCTCTTGCCAGAGGATCCTGGCCTAGTTACACGTAGCAGGCCCCCTGCTAACGCTTGTGAACAGGTCATCAACTGGCAGCGGGTCTGTACCTTCCTCCTGGGTCAGAGCTAAGGGAAAGTGGTTTATAAGGGAAAAGGTAAGGGTCTCCCACGCTCTCATGTTTTCAGGCATGGGCATACAGGCTGGCCTGCCATGCCAGCTGGAAAATTCTGCATTAATGGGCTGTACATCTTAAGCTCAAATCCTTCTCACTCCCATGCTTTCTCTCTGCCTTCACTACGTGATGTTATTTTCCCTGGGAAGGGAACAGGAACCGAACAAAGAAATCGATCTGCCTAGAAAGCTTGTGCTGTCTCTTCTCTGAGCTCTTTAGGGCTATTTATGAAAGGTCACATTTCTGTAGCTCCCATGTTCTTAACTCTCTTCCCCGTGCCCTAGCCCTGCCAACGACACAGAGTCCCCCTTTGTGCTGAGCCCCCAGAGGCTGCTTTTGAAAGACAGCAGCACTTTCTGAGGAGCTTGGTGTAGCTGACTCGTATCACCCCAAGAACCACTGGGAAATGCTCAGATTCACTTTACGTTTAAGAAACCTGTTTGGACACAGACCACCTCAGTGCACTTCATAATGCAATTCTACACACAGAGGAAGAGGGTTAGCTCAAACCACTGCTGAAATGTAGCCACTGCTGGGAAACAGCCTGGCAGCTGGTGAGCAGCACTGGGTGATTCTGTCCTGCAGGTCAGACCAAGATTTCATAGATTTCATAGCCATTAGGGCTGGAAGGGACCTCGGAAGATCATCGAGTCCAGCCCCCTGCCTCAGGGGCAGGAAGTCAGCTGGGGTCATAGGATCCCAGCATAAACATCCAAATTTCTCTTGAAGGCATTCAAAGTAAGTGCTTGAACCACCTCAGATGGCAGGCTATTCCAGACCTTGGGGGCTCAGACAGTAAAGAAATTCTTCCTTATGTCCAGCCTGAAATGGTCTTACAATAGTTTATAACCGTTCAACCTTGTCATCCCTTGGGGCACTCTGGTGAACAAACATTCCCCCAGCTCCTGATGAACACCCCTGATAAACTTATAGGTGGCCATCAGATCACCCCTGAGCCTGTGCTTTTCCAAGCTAAAGAGTCCCATAACTCTCAGTCTGTCATCATAAGGTCTGTTTTCCTGACCTCTGATCATGCACGTGGCTCTCCTCTGCACCCTCTCAAGCTTCTTGACATCCTTTTTGAATTGTGGGGCCCAAAACTGGACACAGTACTCCAGCTGCGGCCTCACCAAGGCCAAGTACAACGGGAGAATGATGTCCTGGGATTTGCTTGAGAAGCATCTATGGATGCAAGCCAGCATTTTGGTTGCTTTACTAGCTGCAGCATCACATTGAAGGCTCATGTTCAACTTGTGGTCAATGATGACCCCCAAGTCTCTTTCTTCCGTAGTGCTAACCAGTGTAGTACTGCCAAGCCTATAAGCATGCTGCAGGTTTTTTCTCCCAAGGTGGAGAACCTTGCATTTTTCAGTGTTAAATACCATCAGGTTCTCATCTGCCCATCTGATGAGAAATGATGAACAAGAGTGAATCCAGTCAGACCCTGGCAGAGCTGAACGTAGAACATGATCTCCTGCCCTGGAATTTGGTCAGGACACGGGACCCCAACCCTCCCCTTGTGAAAAGTGCCTGTAGACTATTAAAACTTTTAATAGTCAAAAGTGCTGTGGATCTGCTTCGGTGTCTTACCCAGAAATTGATACCTCCAGCAGCACTGCCCTTCCTAACCCTGAAGAAGGGCACTAGGTAGTCACTCTGCTGAACTGTAGCCCCTACTACATTGCCAGCATCACCTCCTCATTCATCTGGTTTTTCCTCATACTGACCCATTCCCATGCTGACCCATCTTAGCGTGTCAGAGCTGACTGAATCTCAGCTCCAGAGCAAATAGCTGTCAGCACCGCTGACCAGAAAGAAAGGCAAAGGGCAGTAGTAGCCAGTCTCTAGGAAAAGTATGGGCCATCTAACCCTCCACAGGCACTGAGAGATGTTTACAGGCCAAGGCAACTTGCTACATTCCCAAACTTTCCATGAATCAGAGCTTTGATTATAACTATTGTGTCTAAATATTGTTTTTCCCCATAATTAACAGTGAAGGGGAATGAGTCCTTCACCTAGCACTGCCCTGAAGGACGGATTTACCAAAGGGATGATATGATCAGTGACTACCTCAGTTGTTCTCCTACCACAGATGCCTTTCACAGCATCTGATGAAGTGAACTCAAGTTCACAAAAATTTGTGCTCTCTATATCATTATTTAGTTAGTCTAGAAGGTGCATATCTACCCTGCTTTCCTCTTACCTCATGTCATAACCTCAGAGATACCTGGGTCCTGTGTTGATATCTAATTCCAAGCAGTGTCCGATAAATCAAGCTAAGTCTCCCAGAGATAATTACACTAAACTGATAGCACTGTGCTCAGTTCAACAGTAGTGGCCTGTGTTCCTCTGCAAGAACAAAGTAAGACCCCAGTCTGACTGTTAAAGTCCATGGCAAAACCCCTACTGACTTCAGTGGGATCAGGATAAGACAGGACAGAGCTATCAGCTGGATTATTACTTTGTGTTCTATAGTGGAAGAGCAGTTCTAAGGGCAGCACAGTGCAATCAATGTTCCCTCTCCTAGCTGATCAATGCTCACAACAGCACTGTGCACCACATACATTTTATTATTCCCGTTGCAAAACTGGGGAAACTGAGGCAGACAGACTAAGTGACTTGCCCAGGACTACAGGGCAGAATCACAGCAGACCTGTATTTTATCCAAGCTTACACTGAAACCTTACTCGCCCTCCTTTTTTATATGTATTCTGCTACACTTGTTAACTGCAGGATGATGTTATTTTTCTGCCTAGTTTGCAGTTCAGGACCAACAGTACAGAGAGCAAATGTGAAGGTAATAAGGCCCCTGGCAGTAAGACCTGTTTCCTTGTTGCAGGATTTGAAGGCAATACATACCTTTTGAATGATCTTAGGGTAAGTGGACTCAGGCCCATCACCATAGTTTCAGGTTGGGGGGAATGGAGGTTTTCACAGAACCTAAGTCCCAATTAATTTTGTGAGAGAACAAGTTCACAAACAGGGGTAAGAGCAAAGGGTTAAAATAATAGTTCTGGATGGGAACATAGAGTAGATGGCCTCTGACAGTGCCTATCACACCCCAAAGTAGGGGACTACAGGACAAACAAACACAGTCTCATGTTTGAGGCACTTGATGCTGTGCTGGAGGGCTAGATCCTAGCCCTGTCCCTACCAGAGGTCACGTAACTCAAACACGTTGCTGATGGGTGGTCACCAATTGTGCATTGCTCATGTTCTGGGTGCCTGACTCGAGACCCTGGCAGCCTGGTTTGCAGAGTGCTGAGCAGTCACAGGTGCAATAGGCATCAAAGGCCACTGTGCTCTGGTCAACTGAGGTGGTACAAAATTCCAAGTTATCTAAACAAGCAGACCACAGGGCTCAGAAGATAGGACCCCAAAAGTAGCAGAGACTTTGACACTGATGCTTCCATGTGTCAGTTCCCTATCTGTAAAATGGAGCTAATACCACCCACCCCAGTCACCAGGGTGTTGTAAAGTTTGATTCAGATTCTCTAATGATAAACACCATAGAAAAGCCCATAAGGAAATGAATCCTTTTGTATTCAGAGCTGTATTTGGGTAATTAACCTTTTGACCAGCCTACCTAGCTCTAAGGCTCTAACTTGGCCAGCAGCATACAGCAAGCAAGGCCTGGGCCACTGAACAGCAAGAAGAAAAATATTGAACAGCTGCTTATTGGGTGAGCACCATGAACTGTGGGGCAGGGTGCTTGTGGAAAAACTAGTGAGTGACCATGTAAAGAGAGACTTCCTCATGGCACATATACACAAGGGAGACATGATTTAAGTTGTACGGGCAAGCTTTACTATGACATCTCCTCACATGTGAATGCTTGACCTGGTACATTTGATGCTCTTTTTTAACATAGCCTTTTTATATAACTTCACACACACACACACACACACACACACACACACACACACACACACACACACACACACACACACACACACCCTCTAAAGAATGCAGTAGGCAAATAGATCCCTTGGTCATGAATGATATCTGGCACCGCCTGGGCTCCTGTTGCCAATGTTTTTGAGGTCCTGGTTAGCTACAACATTCAATTAGAGACCAAGCAATGACAGGAGACCATTCGCAGTCTTGGCTCTGCAGCCTCAGCCTCAGCTCCAAAGGATGCCAGACTCACAGACAGGGTCTCCCTGTTTTGTCTCCAGAAGTGAACCACCTTTGTTCACTTTGCCTGCCACCTTCCAGAGAAGGAGATGATTTGAAGTTCAACCATTCTAGCTGTAAATATTCAGTCTCATTAGGTAGCATTAAAAAATGCTAAAGCCTAATGCTTCATGGTATAAGCTAGCGGTTTCCAACCCCGGGCCAAATGAGGATCATGGGGGCAATGTTGGTGGTGCCACACACAAAAGATGAGCCGCACCCCGTGCCAGGAGCTCCCCCCACCCCCACCGCTGCACTCCGCTCCCAGCAGCGGGTTGCAGAAAAAAAAGGTTGGGAACCACTGGTACGAGCACTAACACCTAAGGAAAACCTTCTCCTATAGGCGGGTGATTCCTTAATTACCCACTAGGGACAAACTTGCACCTTCTCCTGAAACTTCTGGTATTGGCCACTACTAGAGCCAGAATAGTGGAGTACATGGCCCCCTAAGCTGGCTAGCTCTGATAATTCCTGTGTCACACTACTCTAGGGTTGTATTAACATGGCTGACGGAAGAATATTTCTCATAGGACTTGAGTTTTCCAGCAATGCCCATAGTTCAGGCCCTCAATTCCATCTCTCATACCCCAAATGACCTGCAGTCCCATACTGCATGCATGGCACAAGGTTCCCCTGGCTGCCTGCAGTACACATTTTTACAACCTCATTTTTTATTTTCTCTCTAGGATTCCTTGTGAGTACTTGGGACTTGAGGCTTTGACACTTGTGCTCTGCTCTATTTTTTCCCGGGGTACTATGTAACCCCTCTGTGTTGTATTTTATGCATCTGCAAAAATTACAGTCCCTGATCCTGCCACGAGATGTAGGAGAGATGCCATTCACAGACAGAACCCTAGTGAGGTCAATGCAGCTCTCTGCAGGATCAGGTCCATTTTACTTGTCCTCAGTTGTTTTACAAGATGTCTCCCTGGAAACCTCTGCTTGGATGCGCATTGGTGGGAACACAAAACAGATCTGGCCGCGTGTCAAGTCCTGAGTCTTAGGAACACAACAGTGACTCAGCAAACTCACCTCCAGACAAGCAGTAGTAGGCAGAGAGGCCTTGCAGCGCACTCAGTGCACTCAGGCTTGCTTGGACTGCAGGGTCTCACTCATGTAGCCTCCCTCTCTGAGTAGCTGTGGGGACTAATTAATAGATCTTTGTAAGGTGGTCTGAGGTCTTAGGTTAATATGGTGCTGGGGCAGACAACTCCTATTCTATGCCTGAAGAAGCCCAACAGAATACTGTAGCTATGTACTTCAAGCAGACATACCTGCCATCATTTGGGTGTCTTTACAAAGCTGTGCCAGAAATATCTAGGGTTCAGGCCATGGCTTTCATCCAAGCTTGTCTCTTCATCCGCACTCTGAAGGTAACATGGCTCTCTGTTTATGTTTAGCAAGCTGTCCTATACTGCGCGTGGAATAGCAGACATCACTGAAGGGACAGAGCGTGCGATTGATTTCTGTAGCCATCCACACTTCCCTGTGTAGCACTGCCCTGCTGATTTATGTCTCTCATATGCTTTTCTTCTGCTTAGTTGCTTCCTTGATTCTCTTGGCCACACATGGTATACTGGCTCCTTGAGACACCTAAAGTTCATACCACAGCAAAGAAATCAGCTAGAGAATGCAAAGGTAATGACTGTCTGGATTCCGATTTGAACATCTGTGTGTTTAGAGCCTCTTAAGCTTCATAGTAAAGACAAGCAGAATATGGAACCCCCTCCATGCCCTTGTAGACCTGTTTCCTCCTAGACCAGGAGTTTTCCAGCAGACCCTACACAGGGCTGTTTTGTGAAGACATGATTGGCAGAAGGGTTTATTCATGCTGTCATGTTTACTGTTGGCCACTCCTTAATGAGGAGTAGGGTGTAAAGGATGACATGCCCAAGAGACATCTCTCTGATGCACAAAACCCTTCCTGGCTCCATTCTCACTCTTGAAAGGTGACTGTTAACTTCCCCTATCGTGGCTGACCAGTGTTGGTGATAGTGATGGAGGCTGTGCCTTGGTTGTGACCACCTGCTGCTCCCTCCTGGAGAGGCAGTTGGGATGTAGAGTAGGGGCTGCACAGTGAATTACCCTGGATCTAACCATCCATTGCCACCCTGGCAGCATGGTCCATGAGTCAGGTTGCCTAGCTCCCCTGATCAGCTGATCAAAATGAAGGTACAGCATTGTCCTGTAAACTTTATCTGTCAACTGTCCTTACACATCCTGGGCTTAATCCTTAATCTTTACCAAGGCATACAAGTAAATGGGACTGACGCTTGACATTCACAAAACTAAAGTCTTCCATCAACAAGCCCTTAATGACTATCCCCCAGCTCCAGTAATTCAGATTTACAGTAAGACTCTGGAGAATGTTGACTATTTCTTGTACCCTGGAAGCCATCTCTCACAGAAGGCTGACATCGACAAAGAAATTCAACATCACCTCAAATGTGCAAGTGCAGCTTTCGGATGCCTGAGGAAATGGATATTTGAAGATTGTGACATCAGATCTGAAACCAAGCTCATAGTTTATCAAGCAGTCATGATCTCCACCTTACTGTGCAGAGCTGAGAGGTGGACAACATACAGGAGACACCTCAAGACATTGGAGAAGAACCATCAACGCTGCCTGCAGAAGATCCTTTGAATCCAGTGGGAAGACAGATGCACCAACATTATCCTTCTCTCACAAGTAAACAGCGTGTACATCAAGGCAATGATCATTTGTCATCAGCTTCACTGGGCTAGTTGTGTCATCTGGATGTCTGACTCCAAACTCCCGAAGCAAGTTTTGTTCTCCCAGCTCAGTCAAGGCATACATCCAAGAGGAGAGCAGAGAAAGCAACATCCTCAAGGCCAACTTGAAAAAATGCAACATCAACATCAACTCATAAGAGGCTATTGCCAAGGACTGCCCCAAATGGAGAAAGCCTGCTTCAGGGATCTCACTACTTTGAAACCTTATGACAACAGGAGACAGAAAACCAGGAGAGACAGAACAGCATGTCGTAGACTGAATCAAGAACCCAGAGCCACCCTCTGAGCCACCCTCCCTGCACAGAAACATGTGTCCAAGCTGCAAGAGAGTCTTTTGATCCTGTATAGGCCTCGTTGGCCATCTTTGGACCTTCAAATAAGACAAACATGGAAGACAATCATCCTCTACTGCAAGGGATTGCTGAAGAAGAATCCTGCAAGCCTCTACATGCAATCGTCTGCAGGATCAGGCTCACTACTTGTCTAACCTCACAAGAAAACCCCTCACACAGTTATCTGGACTCTAAACCTGACTTGAGCATTCAATGAAAAATACCAAAAGAACAGGAAAGCAGAAAAAATCTTGACATTGTAGTATATTGTCCTTTATGGAAACACCTTGTGGAATTTCATAGTGAAAGATCACGTCTCTATCAGGGCTGTCACACCATCCTTCTGAATTCAGTGAAGAATTCCAACCCAGCTCCCAAGTTCTAAAGGAAGGTTAATAGGAAGGATCTCACTCCCTATTAAATGCTGTAGCTTTGGAGTGATTTCTCCAGAAACCTGTTGGCCCTGCTCAAATCAGCATTTTCCTGTGAGGAACTGGTTGCTTTAAGGGTGGGATTATCAAAGCTGTACAGTGTATCCAAATCCCATAGGTATCTCAAAATTTCTACTTAAGGCCATGGAGCAATCAGTGGTCAGGATGCCTAAGCATCCTGATGCCTGGGAAGCCTATGGCAGAGGCATCAATTGCAGTAGGCCATTCCTCCAAAGACAGCTTGCTCTTTGCTCAGCTCTGCTCCTAGACACTGCTAAAGACAGTGCCTGCTGCAAACTGTGGAGTCCCTCTGCCTCCCTCCACTTCAGCCCCCTGTAGAATCAGGCCCCAAATCCCATACCTAACATAACCCAGCGGCTGATCTAAGAAAATGCCCTGCAGTTGGTCACAACACTGAAGGGTT
Source organism: Alligator mississippiensis (assembly GCF_030867095.1). NCBI lineage: Eukaryota > Metazoa > Chordata > Crocodylia > Alligatoridae > Alligator > Alligator mississippiensis. Next base: position 45,099,301 of record NC_081832.1, read on the forward strand.
AATTGCTGTAGGATTTATTTCTAGTAAAGTTTTATTTTCATTGCCAATGTTTAAATTTAGGTCTTTGTGTGAACCCAATTGACCCAGGGCTCAAGTTGCTTTTGGCCCTGGCACATCCTTGCTAGATCAGCACCTGCTGCTGTTACTTTGCTGATCCATGTTTAAAAAAAAAAGTAAAGAAAATACACACCATCCTCTTCAGCAGGATTGGTCTAATACGTATCATTTTATTAGCTATGAAACCTGGCACTTCTGCACATTCTTATTTCTGTTCAGATGCAGATTCAGTTGCTTTGAACCCAATAAAACACACTGCTTCTCTCACATTTTTTCTAAATCTGGATGAGCTGGGAGTTGTCAACTCCACTGCCTGATTTGATTTCAAGCTTTGAAGAGAAAGAATGCATTCTTGGCACTGAGGCAAGTTTGGCACCCACTTGGAGAATGGCTTGATGGGATCCATCCAGTGTGAAATGTTCAGCATCAGATGGACTCTTTACAGGCTCAGCTTTATTCCCCCATTGAGATGGTGTTTGGGGAGCTGGATAAATCCTCTGGTATTTGGACCCTGAGAAATGCCCACAAGACGGCACGTTACTTACCACAGTAACCTGAGTGCTTCCAAAGGTAATTTTAACTTTCTTTATTTAGTAATCACTTGTGAACATTTTTCTTTTTTGTTCCTTAACTCTGAGGAAAGGAATCTCTGAAATGAGCAAAGGAGGACAGTCAGATTAAATCAATAGTCTTTGTGGAGCTTACTGTGAATTTGGATTTTCCTTAAGTCAGTGTTTAAGCAAACAGGCCCCAAGCATAACACAGGGGACTGCTGGACGGGTGTTTTCTGCAAGTTCTGGTAGTTTTAGAATTTGCTCTAAAATAAATCACATATGATGCCCCTCAGGGCATGCTTTAAAACATATCTGTTTAGACTTGCTATTGAGGAGGGCAGAGGGTGGTGGCATGTTTCAAGGACTGTTTTTTGCCAGGTCATTGTTGTTTGGGGGGGGAGTGAGATTAAACTAATTTTAATTTAATTTGTTCAGGAAGGACAGGCAGGGGAGAAGAAGAGAAGGAGTTGTGCTGTATGTAAAAAAGCTGTATGATTACTCAGAGCTCCAATATGAAACTGGAGATAGACCCATTGAAAGACTCTGAATTAGGGTCAGAGGGGAGAGCAATAAGGATGATGTTGTGGTTGATGTCTGCTATAGACCACCAGACCAGGAGGATGAGGTAGAGGAGGCTTTCTTCAGACCACTAGCAGAAGCTTCCAAATCTCAGGCCCTGGTTCTCATGGGGGACTTCAGTCACCCTGACACCTGCTGGGAAGGCAATACAGCAGTGCGCAGGGAATCCAGGAAGGATTTGGACTGCATTGGAGACAACTTCCTGGTGCAGGTGTTGGACAGACCAACAAGGAGTCATGCTCCTTTTGACCGGCTGCTCACAATCAGGGAAGAATTGTGGTGGGATGTACCAGTGGATGGCAACTTGGGCAGCAGTGACCGTGAGGTGATCGAGTTCAGGATCCCAGCAAAAAGAAGAAAGGAGAGCAGCAGAGTATGGACCCTGGACTTCAGAAAAGCAGACTTTGACTTGCTGAGGGAACTTATGGGTAGGATCCCCTGGGGGACCAGTCTGAGGGGAAAAGGAGCCCAGGAAAGCTGATTGTATTTTAAAGAAACCTTACTGAGGGCACAGAAACAAATCATCCTGATGTGCAGGAAAAATAGCAAATGTGGCAAGCAACCAGCTTGGCTTAGCGAAGAACTCTTTGGTGAGCTTAAACACAAAAAGGAAGCTTACAAGAAATGGAAGCTTGGACAAACAACTTGGAAGGAATATAAGACCATTGCTCAGGCGTCAGGGATGCGATCAGGAAAGCCAAAGCACAATTGGAGTTGCAACTAGCAAGGGATAAAAAGGGTAACAAGAAGGGGTTTTATAATTATGTCAGCAACAAGCAGAAGGTCAGGAAAAGTGTGGGTCCTTTACTGAATGGGGGAGGCAACCCAGTGACAGATGATGAGGACAAGGCTGAAGTACTCAATGCCTTTTTTACCTTGATCTTCACAGGCAAGGTCAGTTCCCAGACTACTGCACCAGACAGCACAGTTTGGGAAGGAAGTGAGCAGCCCTCAGTGGTGAAGGAACAGGTTAGGGACTGTTTAGGATAGCTGGATGTGTACAAGTTCAAGGGGCCAGATGCAGTGCATCTGAGGGTGCTGAGGGAGTTGGCTGATGTGATTGTAGAACTGCTGGCCATTATCTTTGAAAATTCATGGTGATTGGCGAAGGTCCTGGACATCTGGAAAAGGGCAAATATAGTGCCCATCCTTAAGAAAGGGAAGAAGGAAGATCCAGGGAACTACAGACCAGTCGGCCTCACCTCAGTCTCTGGAAAAATCATGGAACAGATCCTCAAATAATCCATTTCTGAGCACTTGGAGGAGAAGAAGGTGATTAGGAGCAGTGAGCATGGATTCACCAAGGGCAGGTCATGCCTGACCAATATGATTGCCTTCTATGATGAGATGACTGGCTCTGTGGGGAAAGCAGTGGACAAAATTTACCTTTAGCACTTCAGCAAGGCTTTTGATACTGTTTCCCACAGCATCCTTGCAAGTAAGCTGAGGAGTATGGGTTGGATGATGAATGGACTGTAAGGTGGATAGAAACATGGCTGGATTGTCAGGCTTGGCAGGTAATAATCAATGGCTCAATGTCTAGCTGGTAGCCAGTATCAAGTGGAGAGCCCCAGGGGTCAGTCCTGGGGCCGGTTTTGTTCAATATCTTCATTAACAATCTGGAAGATGGGATGGTGGGCACCCTCAGCAAGTTTGCAGATGACACCAAGCTTGTAGTAAATACACTGAAGCTTAGGGCTAGGATTCAGAGGGTGCATCTATAGAAGATGCTTTACTGCTCAGTAGTATAGTTTACTGCATAGTAATCTTTTGCGTCTACACGTGCACACGCTTACTGAGCAGTAAAAATTGTTACTCATAAGTAAATTTGCTACCTGAAAATGCAAGTAGCAAAGTTACTCGTGAGTGGTTACTGCACAGTAACCTATGTATAGAGGCCAACCAGGAGCAAATTTGCTCCCTGTCAGCCCCTATACTAGGGGGCCAGCCTGAAGCTAGCCCCAGGGCTCCAGGGCTGGGAGCCTCTCCTGCCTTGGGGCTGGCTCAGCTCTATGCCTGCCCCAGCCCTGGGCCCTTAAAAGCCTGCAGGCACAGTGAGCTCTGGGGCACATGCAGGGAGCCTGAGGCCACACCAGGCCACTGTGTCCCCCTACACAGGTGGCAAGCCAGCTATGGCAGCTTGCCTACACTCCAGTGCTGCTTCCTGGGGCAGCTCCAGCTGCCCACAGCCACCCCCAGCAGCCTGCCTAGAACCTGCAGGTGCTGGAGGGCATCGCCTTCCAGTCTCACACCATGACCCTGCACTGGGCACTGCAGGCAGCTGCCTAGGCCCAGCAGCACAGAGACTCACATCAGGGCTCCCACGCCAGCTCTTCTGGCATGGAGGCCAGGAGAGCTGGCATGGGAGCCCTGACAGCCTTGTCATTGCCAACACCACACCCCGCCACCCAGGGCCCAAACTGGTCACAGGAGGAGACTGGCAACCTCATGGCACTGTGAGGCGAGGTGGAGATGCAGCAGCACTTTGTGTGGGGTGGGCGCTTTAACACCCATGTGTATGAGGTGCCGTCAGGGTGGATGTGGGAGCGCAGGCAAGGCCAGTTGGCATGGCAGTGCCACATAAAGGTCAAGGTCTTGCAGGCACAGGGGGTCACCATCACCCACCACAGTCATCAGTCAGGTAGTGCCTGCAGGTCCATGTCCTTTATGCGGCACATGACTGAGATCCTCGTACCCCAGGACCCAGGCCACAGCCATGCCGTGTACTGCAGCATGAGTGGCCTCCCCGAGCCCCCACTCCAGCCTGACACCTGTGCTAATATGTCACTGGGCAGGGCCCCATGAATGCACCGGCTCCAGCAGAGGAGAACCCAGGACAGCACCCTCCTCCTGGACTAGCTGGTAATGGCTATGGAGGACTGTCTGGTGGATGCACTGGTCTGGTGGGCAGAGGATATCACCCGCAAGGACAAGTGGTACCGGGCGGACTGAGAATCCCAGGCACAGCTCCTGGCCTGGAGCACAAGCATGTGGAGGCCCTGAGGAAACAGGGTACGCTTGTGGCCAGGGCAGTGGAGGCCACGGAGGATGACCACCAGGTGCTGGACACCATCCTGGTCCTGGTGGTTGCCTTCGTGCCACCCACTGCCCTGTCCCCAACTGTAGCTCCACCTGACCCCTGGCAGCCTCCCGCCACCCCGCAGCAGGCCCTGTAATGGGCCCCTGGAGGCCACCCGCCCCTGGAGTGCACCCACACAAGCCACCACATTGCTGTAAATAGTTTGCATGGGGAAGAGGGTATTTATTGTTGGTGAGTGGTGGAGGGCTGTGTTGGGGAGGAAGGGGGGGGAGTAGGAGTCTGTTTGTTGGGGGGGAGGGGGTCTGTTTGATGTGAGGGGAATAAAACTGTTGTTCTGAGACATGTCTGCAGTGAGTGTGGTGCTGAGGGTCAGGGGGTCCACAGGCAGCTGTCCATGTGGGCTACAGCAGGGAGTGCAGGAAGAGGTGATCGGCCAGCGGCTCTTGCACCTAGTGCCATGGCCCCCACTGGTGGTTATGCAGCTAGCCCAGGGCCTCGGGGGGGGGGGGGGGGGACCCAGTGGGCACCACTGCTGCTGCTGCTGCTGCAGCTGGTGCTCTCATTGCCAGGCGTCCTCTGCCTGCCACGCCTCCTCCACCCCGGCCCCACGAAACAGCTCCCCCCAGGCCTCACAGATGTTATGCAGCATGCAGGCTGCAACAATAACGCGGGGGATGTTGTCCTCAGTGAACTTGAGGTAGGTGGTGAGGGTGCCCCAGCATCCCTTGAGGCAGCCATAGCGTGGCAAGACAGAGGTGGCAACAAGACAGCTACCACATGCTGCCCCTGCACTGTGCACACTGTTGCTAGCCAGGGAAGTGACTGGCCAGGGAGCAGAAAGTGGGGCTGGCTTTTCAAGATGGTCTCCAGCCACAGGTAGCTGCAGTCAGAGACTCAAGCTCCTCCTGGTAGTTAAAGGGGGCCATTGCAGGGCCACAGAAAGTGGGAGCACTTTGCTGCTAGGAGCAGCAAATCTGCTCCCATGTCCCTACATGTGTAGACGCCTGCCTGGGAGTGTTTACTCGCAAACAGTTTATCATAAGTAAACTGATCCTGAATCAAACGAATATGTAGAAGCACCCAGACTGCGCAGCAGGGGACAGGGAAGGCAGCCAGCTCCAGAGCATGGGGCTTCCCTCCTGTGCCGTGCAAGTACGGGTGCTGTGCGTGTGTGGCAGTGAGCGCCAGCGATAGAGATGGCCTAGCAGGGGCTGCACTCCTCACCACAATATGCAGCAGTGACTAGAGCTGTGCGCCTCCAGGCACCAGCACCTGCACTAGGCATGAGCAACCCCGCCTACTTCTGCGCCATGGGGGGGAGTGTGGAGGGGTCCCCACAGCCCCAAATCCCCCACTCTCCCTCACACCCCAGAAATGCCACACACCCTGTCCCCAGAACCCCCCACATATAAACAACCCCTCCACATACCCTTTGCCCCCACACACAGCCACACCCCTTCCAAAACCCCCCACATACCTCCCCACAGCCCAACATACACACACACAAACACACACACACATACACACACAACCATACAATATACAAGACTTAAGAATTTATTTTTGAGATATTATGCATTCACCTCTATATACAGTATGCAAACATAAATCATGACAAAAAATATTTTTTGTAATAAAATTAAAATGTTATAGTAGGTGTTTGACTTTTAGTATATGATTTGGTCTTTTTTTCTGGTTCTAAGATGGTAACCCCCCCTCCTAAAAGAAGTATTTCTGGGAGGCAAGGGGAAGGACTTCCAGTGGCAAAGGTCAGGGGTTAGGGGTAAGATTTCCAGTCCCAAGATGGTGACCAGGGGGTGGGGCAATGGTCAAGGAGTGGGGCAACTGTCAAGGGGCGGGGCCACCCATGCGGCCCTCAAAAGCTCACCAAACCTCGTTAAGTGGCCCTCGACCTGAAATAATTGCCTGCCCTTTCACTAGATGACCTCCTTAGGTCCCTTCCAACCCTAATTTTCTGTGATTCTATGATTCTAGTGGAACTATAACAATTATAAATGCATTGATAAATATTGCTACAGGTACCTGAAGCTACAGAAAGACAAGTGCTTTCTTATCCTTCATCTCTTAGAGAAATACAAAGAAGTACTGCTGAAAACAACCATTCTATTCAGGCATGGGTCTGAACCACAATGGTCAGACCTGGGTTTGGATCCAAACTTCCTCAGAGTTAGTTCAGGAGGATTCAGATCTAGGGTTTGATTCCACCTGTTAACATATTCTTAGATCTCTACAGTAAAGGCAAGAACCTTTCTAAGAGCCCAAACCTATCCCCACTGAAAATGATAGGAGTGGAGCCTGACTAGAGAGGCCCTAATTCTACTCCCCTACAAATCAATGACAAATTATCTCCCTAAGTTCAAGTGGGAGCAAATGGGAGACTGGCAGTGGCTTATCAGCCCAGTCTGCAGTGAAGGACAGGAGCTCGTCTGCTGGTGCAAGTGGATGTTTTGTGAGGGAACGTTTTTTTTAAACCACTGTAGTTGAGATTTCCCAGGTTTCCTTAGAAAAGCCCAGGTCCTGGAACATTTCTAGAAGAAATTAACTGGCTCTAGGGGAAAAATGTTGAATGTTTGCATTTGAAAGCTGAACAGTTTCGTAGAAAAGTTTTCACATTTCACATTTTTCCGTGAGCAGCCTTTGGTTTCCAGCTAGCTGCACCTGAGAGGTATAAGAATATAATATAAGAACTGTCATTTACTGGGTCAGACCACAGGTCCATCTTGCCCAGTATCCTGATAAGAATTTTGCCTCCACTAGAGAGAAGACCTTCCCTTACTGCCACATCCCAGAGCTGCTGTACAAGCATGCATGGAAGAAGGGCAAAGCCACTAATTCCCCTCCTCTTTTGCACCTTTGTTCACTGCTGCTCCTTTGGACTATTCTGTGTCCCAGAATAAAGAATCCCCTGCTCTCGTCTGAGCACCAAGATAGTCTGGGCCCTGGGACAATTAAGAAAGCAGCATTCCCTGGTCTCACCTGAGCACCAGGACACTAATGGCTCCTTCACTGGAAGTCTTCTTGGACCCTACCATCCATGCACATCCTGTTAGCCCCAGGAAGGCAGACACTGGTGATGGAGTCAAGTAACCTTGGTGCAAACCTGTTTGTTTCCCAGGTATATACAAAGTCTTGTTTCCCTGAAGGCAGAAGGACTCAAAAGACTGGAGACAACATCCTTCCTTCCTGCCTCCTTCTGTCCAACACTTGGCCCCAAAACTTGGAATTTTTCTCAGGCCGATGTTACCAGCCCTTTTGGGGTTGGGGCTGGGGCTGGCACTTCTTTGCTGCATTCTCTCACAACGTATCTGGTCACAAACATATGAGCCTTCACTGGACAATATCCAACACAATTCTGCCACTCTCCGGGGCTTTGCGTGTGCCAGTGTTTTGGGTAGAGGCGGCTGTTCTTGCAGCTATGTGGCACCATTTATCCCAAATGAACAGGCCAATACACATCCTTGAGTTCAATGAGCTTTAGCCAAGCCCATAACAACAACAACAAACACTGACTCCCTATTTAGCATCTATGCAATTCTAAATCCAGGCACACACAATTATGGTAGCAACCTAAAGAGCAAAATAAATATGGAATGTGAAACTACAGGAGCACAGATTGGCATGATGACATGTCAGTGTAATTAACTTAGCAGAATGAAAATGAAAAAAGCTTGAGTAACAGAAGTGCATACATTTGAAAGGGATTTTTCTCCTCCTGAACATATCTCTGAAAGGTTAAAAATGGAACTCAATTACTGCAATCAGCTCAGTTAACTAAGAAGCCTGCAAAAATGGTAACATCTGTTATCCATCATTGTTAGTGCTGTAATGATATTCAGATTGCTTTTCAGGTAACATTTTCCAAAGTGACTTTCATACATAGGGACGCACATCTCAATGAAAGGCAGTAGGACTTGAGTTTCTAGTGTTATTGTTGTTATAATAATAATGATAATGATGTTAATGTTTATTATGACATAACCTAAGGGCCAACCAAGAATGGTGCTTTGGTGTACCAGGACCCGTAGAAACAGGGCACATCTACTCAAGACACTTTAACGCACATTAGTCTAAATTTAAGGTGCACCCTTAATGTGCTTTAAAAATGGTCTGAGATTTATAGGAGGTTATAGGAGAACATTAGCCACTCACCCAAATTACATACCAAGCTGCTTGTCTCTACTGCTATTCCTCCCACGTTAGCCAATCCCAGACAGGAACAGAGTGGGGGTGGGTTGCACCATAGACCCACCTTGCAAGGGAGAATGGGTTGAAGCAAACAGCCAATAAGAAGGTGGGGTAAAGATGCAGAATGTTCTCTGAATATGCAAAGATCTCAGCTTTGATTATCCTTGTGAGGGCAATACTCACAAGGATACCTGAGCAAGCTTTAAACTAGCTACCTAGTACTAGTGTTGCCATGGTAACATCACCTGGGTGCTTACCAAGTTCTCAGACTGGGTTTGCAGCCCACACTGAGCTCCATCTTTCACAGCTGCATGTGGCCATATCTCTGGTACAGGCAGAGGTGATCTAGGCTCAGTCACTATCAAAAGGGCTGTGATGGATCCTCTATTAGCATAAATCTTTAATTAAGCAATGTCTCTAATTCAGCTACAGTTGTTGGATTAGAAGCAGCAATCATTTAATGGAGATCCCAAGGTCTGTGTTTTGCCAGAGGTCAGACTAGATATTCACAGCAGTCCTTTCTAGCTTTACAGTCTGTAAACCTATGAATGACTCTAAATCACTTAGGTGATCTGGAAAATTCTACCCCATGGTGAGACCAAAAGGTACAAGCCCTGCCCAAGAGTGCTTAAATTTTCTTTCTTAATAAACATTTGACTCCGTTACTTGAAAAGTAAAGTTGAGAATGATTTTGCTTTAAGAAACTTGCACTGCTGGACAATGAGTGTCAAGGCTAAGATTTGCAAAGCTGCTTAGGGGGTTTAGTTGCCTGGTTTCTATTAACTCAAATGAAAATTATGCATCCAACCCCTTTAGGCAGCTTTTAATAAGTTGTCCATAACCTAATGCTCATCATAAAGGCTTGTTTGTGATGACTCTTTCTCTTCTTGGCCATTTAGTGCTGAGCACAGGAAAGTTTCCAACTGGGGGTATTGCCCCAAATGCTTTCCTTTTCAAAGAGGCCTATTAGATTGTGGAAAGGATGCACTTCCCAGATTACGATTCTGTGCAATTAGACCAATGCTGGTATTTCACTATGACTGGGCCCTGCAGCTGTTACTCAGAGCAGATTTTCTATCTGATTGCATTTTGACACCGCTTCCTGAATATATACCATTGGTCTGATCTTTTAATTCAGTTGCTTGGTTAAAAATAAATAAATTGTTGATATGTTGGCTTCTGTGAGTTATTGTCAGTTGTTCTATTGGCATATGATATCTGTTTGTTGTCTTTTCCTAGGCTGGCTTCTGTAGCGCACATGTGACCAAGGTTTTGCTCTTTATTATGACTGGATTAAACAGTGGTGATGGAAAATAAAACCCCCTTCAGAAGATCAAGTTCTCAAGTCCCAAGGGAAATAGCACCAGGTTCAATAAATAAGAGAGGATCCTGACTTGCATTGTTCCAAATGGAAGGTTCTCAACTTCGTGTGCACTTCATGGGATAAAAAAAAAATGATCCCCTTTGTAAAAAGAAACCCTGTCCGGTTTCCTAGCAAAGAGCTGCTTGCTGAGCCTCCCGGATTAATTGATGACAAGCTGTTTGGTGACTATGACTGCAAACAATTGGTTTCAGAAAAGGATTGTCACATACCTAGCCATTCCATGGGGGACATCCTAGCAAATCCATCAGACTCCTCTGGTTCTTCTTACCACACTGCTCTGTGCTCAGAGGGAACCGACAGCTTTAAGGACTGTGTGGAGTCTTTTGAAGATGATATAGATAGGCTGTTAACCAGCTCACCTGCTAATGACCTGGTACCGGCAAGTCCTTCAGAACTGAGCTCTGCTGCTGTGAAATATTTCCTGGCCAGCCCTTCGGACAATAAAGCTGAGCAACTCAGTGAGAGACCAGGTCTTTCTGATAAAGCCTCACGTCCATGGCCTGACCAATGCAGCAAAGGAGATGATCACACATCTGCTGCTGCATCTACAGCTGGAACTCACTCAATTTCCTGTGGAAGCCAGGCTTCAGGAGCCTTTTTAGCGGTCACAGCTAAGAGGCCACAGAGCCAGGCAAACAGCATGCATGCCCCAAGCCACCAAGTCTGCAGAGACCAAGGCTGCTACAGCGACAAGGAGAATCAACAGGTTCAGATGTCAGTCACGGCTAAGAATAGCTCAGCTCCTGTGTACAGTGTCAGGATGGGGCTAGTCACAAGAGAGCTGCAGCCTGGAGACACTGGGTCTAAATATTTGGATCATCCTTTGCCATTTAATTCGCAGAGATCCGGGGGAATGTTCCTCTGTGCCCGCCAGATGAAGAAGCCCAGCCGAGTGCCTGTAAGTAGCAAACCAGCATGTCCCCAGTATTGCGCTGAATTCTCAAGTGCTGTGAGTGACTCCGATGAGGCTGATAATGAGGTTCAGAAGCTCACCGCTCTGTCATTCCGGAGTCTCTCGTGTCCCCATGGCAGTTACCTAGATATGTACAGTTCTAGCAACAGGACATCGTCCAGCTTGTCCAATTCCTTGTCAGAAGACAGTAATGGAGTAAACAGGTGGTCAACATGTCATGATCTGAGAAAAGCAGAGGTGCTCAACCCTGCAAAGGGCAACAGACAATTCCCAACTGTCAGCCAAGCCCCTGAAAAAGATCAGCTTAATAACACATGCAGGAAGGAGCAGTTTGAGTGTATCGATGTGGTGCTGGACAACGCTGACAGCAGACAGAGTCACTTCAAAAAAAGGACTGTTCCCAAACGTCAGATCCAGCTCAAACAGAAGGACAGAAAAGACATGAATTTCCTTGCTAGGGGCGAGAGCACTGCCCAACAAGGTTTCTTACCACTTAGGAACGAGTCCTGTACAAAAGGCAGGATCATCAGTGATGAATTCAGGATAAACTACAAACAGTTTATGAGAACAGCGTCCTTAAATGATTCTTACAGCAAAACCCAGATGGCTTCTTGCCTGGTGAAAAATGTGCTGGCCAAGAAAATGCAGTATGAGCAAAAGATTAAAATGGAACAAAAATCCATGCAGGGCAGTTCCACCTCTTCAGCACCATCCTCCGTAAGTACTGACCTCATGGGGGATTTTATGGAACAGAAGTCAAGTTCTCTGTCCAAGTCTGACTGCAGCTATTCAGGGGAAGATATGCAAAGTCATTCAACAAGTGAAAAGTCAGAGTCTGTAGCAATGAGTCAGGACAGCATGGATGTCCTACGGCCGACCAAGGGGGTAGTGTTGAACAAGCAGCTAAGAGAAAATGTCTGTAAGCTGAAAAAGACATTTAATGAGCTCAATGAACGAATGAAGTACCAAGATGTTCTGCAGTCCAAGAGACTTCCTATCTTGGCAGATGGTGTGAATGAGGGGTCCAAGAACAACAAGAAACAGATTGCTGGAAAGAGGAAAGAATACCAGAAAGCTCGTGCCCTGTTTGAATCCCAACAGGCTGATCCAAAGGGAGTGGATACCACCCCATCATTTTCTAAAATACAAAAGCCATGGCCAAACCTTAAGCAGCGAGCAATCAAGCCAAATAAGCAAATGTCATGGAAAAAGGAAAAGAGCCCCTTTGAGCCAGAAAGCCTTGCAGTACCCAGCAAGACATCCAGAACCACCTTCACATCCAAAACACAGGAGATGAAGCTGATGCCCCAGGCTAAAAATGAGGAGAAGACACCGACTACCTCTAGGCACCTGACTCCAGATGGAAGCTCTGAGGGGAAGGTGCCGGCAGCAGTGCACAGCATCAAACAGTCATCTCTCATTTTGCCCACATCTGGCAAACCGTGTGACGATGGGAAGACCAGCTGCCCTGAAGCATCACATGTTGAGGAGACCAAGGAGACAAGAAGTAAAGGGAAGGGTCGAATACATCAGCCCAGGGATGTCCGAAAATTAGTTAAGAACACCTATAGCTTGTGCTTTAAATCTTCAGACATTTCCCAAATAGTCCAATACCCCTGCGAAGAAACCAACAGTGAAGGCCTAGCAACAAAGGAGCCCACTGCAGCCTCCCCACTATTTATCCACTGCACCTCAATACAACGTAAAGACGCTACACCAACAATGAACCAGTCCCATGGAAAAGACTCAGATGTGTCGGTACATTCTATGCAAGATCAGGGTGCAAGAGAGAATCTGTATGGTACCAGTTTGAACCCCACCATCAAGCCACGTATGAGCATGCCTGTAAAAGTGATAGAAAGCAAAGGGGTTGTGGCAGCTAAATCTCCAATGCACATCACTAAAATTCAGTCGAAGAAGAAGGTGGTGGCTGGGAATGAAGAACCACAGCAAAAGACTGAAAACAAACCAGTGCCTTATGAGAAGAGTGAGTTAAATGTAACACATTCTTCTGCAGCCACGAGGAAACCCCCCCAGAAGGAATCCCAACTTAATATCAAAGTCAAGAGCTCTCTTTCAAAACAGCCACACAGAACAGAAGCTCCAAGTTACTCAGCTGTGGAGGGAAAGGCTGTGAAAGACTTCTCATCACAAGCTAATTTCAGCATACTAGAAGACAGCAAAGATTCTACTTCAGAGAGGACCCTTCCACCTTCAGCATGTCCAAAAGAGGAAACCAAGAGACCCAGAGATAGTCACATCAACACAACTATACCAGGTCATTTACTGGAGGCTTACAGAAGCAAAAAGCCCCATTTGTCATTGCAGACACATTCATCCAATGAGATAATTTCACTGACACCCTTGGATAGTAAAGATCTTTCTGCCAATCCAGAAGAAAAAGGCAAGGTCTCTGAACTTGAACCAACCAATGAAAGCCACAGATATCTACAGCCTGTAAAACCAACTGTGACAAGTGCCCTCCAAAGTTATGCAAATACTCCAATAAAAAATAATTTTGTTAACAATGCACTTCACCAGGAGACAGAGAGCAAAATACTGGATGCTCTCAAGCCACCAGGGAGCCAGGTATTTGTTCCAGAGTATGGCATGTCCCCAGGGAGTGCCAATACAAACACTCTCTATAGATCAAGAGAATACAATGAAGAAACCAGACCACCAAGCAGCCCATCTGCTGAGCCACTACCACCATCTGGAAAGCTCCAAGACAGTAGGGATCATTTAAGTAAACTGCAGGCAACAACTGAACAGTATTTCACAGCTGCCCAGGCTGAGAATGCAAACTACTTAGCAATTCCCACGAAGGGCCAGATGTCTGAACCAGCTCCTACACCCTCAGGGGTCTCCAACCCAGACATTGCTTCATTCAGTTCCAATGTGTCCTTCCAGCCAGGCGGGGAAGCTTCAGCGAGCAAAATGAGCAATGAGCCTTCTCAGCCCAAAGCACCAGAGGGGAAGGCAGACACTGATCATTCCAAATCCAGTCCCCCAAGTCACGTACATCCCTATCCTCGGCATGACGAGTCACCCAACTTCATGAGGAGAAGTGACAGCAGTTTCCCATGTGGTAAAAGTGCTGCTAGTCCAACCAGGCCTTTTGCTCCACATTCCCATGTGCACAGAAAAATGCTCGTTGATCCAGACAGTGGGAAATGTTACTACATGGAACCACCCAGGCAGCCCCAGCTGAAGATGCTCTATGATCCAGAGACAGGCCAGTACATTGAAGTGTTGATACCACCTGTCCCCTTGGCATCACACAGTGGGCTTTACCAATCTCCTTTCAACCCACTGGTCATGAATCCAGGGGTTTATGGACCATCTTACATGCCATATTCAGGATTTCCAGCATTCCCCCTGCCACCTCCTCCTGTAGCTATGCCACCTACCTACCCTGATCTGCAAAATCAACAGCCTGCTCAAGAAAGTACAAACTTCAATGGAACTTTCAGCCATGTTCCTAAAAGTGAAGCTCCACCACCTACCCAAGCCAGTGACTGCAGCTACATGGAGAGTTTATATTATATTCCCACCGGAATGAATGCAAGTCCTAATCCTAATCAGCCCTTATTCTCTCCGGCGACAAGTTCAAGTCCTTCTGTGCCAGAGAAAGGGTCCATGCTCAGGATGTGAGATATGAACATGCAACATAATGAGAATTCAACAATGGGTTTCCAGAAGGCATGTGTATTGCACATTTACTTTTGATCACGTGTACTTTAAAAAAGAAGTCATGTTTGCACCAGTCCGCAAGACATGGTGAAAAAGAAAATAATTTTGCTCACCTTATCCAGCTATTTGGACTTCTGAAGTCAGTAAGAGGTAATGGCACACCAAGGTTGCATGGCACATACCACTATCTGTTAATCCTATTGGTCATTTTCAAACTAAATGTAACCAATCCTGGGCATCCTGGTGTTCATGAAGTCAAGAGCATTTTTGCAACTGACTTCAAAGAGGTCAGGATTCAGCTGAACAGACTGTAGCTGCCAGTCTGGTGGTTGTTTTGCAGAGTAAACTACTCTAATGCGGTGCCTGTTCCTGGGAGGTGCTGAACACCTTCAACCAGAATTCTGCATGAGTTGCACTGAGAGGGTTTGGATCAGGCCCTATTGTCGACTAGGAGCAGCCATTTTATCTTAAATTATGTTCCTGCTGTATTCCCTGTTGGGTCCAGACTTGAAACATGGAACTTCCCAGTATTCAAAATATTACAAGTCTCAGACAAAGCCTTTTTTTTTTGGAAAAGTCCATACAATGGGGAATGTACACATTGTGGCTGGAAAGTCTACAGCCTTATTTGTTTTGTTGTGTCAGGGAAAGAGTGTGCATGTAAGGAAAGATTAAACCACCTGATGGTGTCATGACACCAGCCTCTGAGTGGGGAGTTTTTATGGGACTTGCGAATATATCATATACATTCTCAGAAAAAAAAGCCGTATCCTAAATACTACAGGATCAGGATATGCTGTGGTATCAGGATATACTGGCCTCAGCTTCTTCAGGTGCTCCTTGGGTGAAATACATTTCTGTGATAGTGGGAAGGTGTAGACCAGAGCACCTCACAAGCCTTTCTGAAGTTTGGGCTTATGCTGGATTTATGGAACCCTTAGATTTCCTACCTTCCCACCACACCAGGGCACATTTCACCCCCTGGACACTGCAATTCTTTATAATATTGGCTTGGCTTTGCCTTTTCTTACAGTACATGATCCTTTGTTTGACAATTTTCCCCAGCATTTTTTAACATGATTGTTTCCTTCACTTTCTTTGGAATTTACAGTCTGCAAAAGCCCAGAACAACAATTACCTGGTGCAGAGGTGGTTGTGTGGAGGACAGTACTGGATGGCAATAGTGACCCAACCCACCCAGTGTTGGGACAGAGGAGGGAAGAATTTTCACGCACTCAGAATTGAGAGAGTAAATTGTACAAGGAAGGACAGGGGAGGACTCTATGCTAGACCCCTAAGGGCCCAGTTCTGCAACCCTTATTCATGGGACTAGCCTTTGCTCACATAAGGGGCCCCACTTCATATCAAGTGGCATTGAAGAACTTTGCGTAAGCCATGTATGTTTTAGCTCAGTAAACCAAAACAGTGATGCTCAGGCTGTAGTTTGTGAGCCATCACCTGTGGAGAGCTCCCAGGTCACAGGCGGTGCCTACCTAGTGTACGTTTCTGCAGGTGTCAGACTGTTCATTGCTAAGAAGCCCAAATAGGTGGCTGGAAACAAGAAGGAACCAGCCTGATTGCCTCCACTGGGGACCATTGCCCTACCACAGGGGAGGAAACAGAATCTGCCTGCAGGGACCAGAGCTGCCTGGGAGACTGCAGCTGCCAGAAGGAGCTGGAGCAGGAGGAAGTGAGGCAGACAGGCAGCTGGTAATGGGAGGGACAGAAGAGAGCTGTCTGGCTGGGCAGCATGTGCAAGAGAGCACGGGAGAAAGAGCAGAAAGGATGGGGAGAGATGAAGTGAAGCAGCACAGAGCAAAAGGGCAGATTTGCCTCTGTAGAGGAAGGTGGGTGGGATCAGCCTGTGAGCCCTGGACAGTCTGTACTGTCTGGCATTCCCATCTCACCTTGTCTTAGTGCTGCTGCTCCCAGGGCCTCTGGGCTGGTCAGACACTGTGAGTAGCAGGTCCTGTGTAGTGGCACTGCGCTCTTTTGAGTTGGTGTCTGGTCGAGGCAAAGATGTTTTAAAAAAGGAGTGTGAAGGGCTGAGGGATAACACTAAGAGATAACCAACAGCAGATGCTAAGGATGACTGAACACTGAGCTAAGCAGATTTCTATCCCATTCACCCTCTGTGTCCTAACAGAAACTAGCATGGTGCTGCAAACAGAGCAAGAGAATGGGAGTCAAGAGTCCTATTGTTGTTCCCATCTCTGTCACTGACTCACTGTGGGTGCATCTACACATGTCTCTATGGCACCTTTGTTACTGCACCGTCATTTAGTATTTACTTCCTTTTGAAAGTACTAAATGACAATGCAGTAACAGCCCATACTGTGTCATGCATGCCGCACTTGAGTTATATTTAGCTGCTACATCGCCATAGCAACATGCTATAACAAGGGAGTGCATTGCTACGGCGATGTAACTGCGGCGTCATGGTTTGTGACCACCAATGCTACGTCACCGTAGTGCATTACTACAGCAACGTAGCGTCATATGTAGACGCACCCTGTGGGGCCCAGGGTGAGTCACTTAAGTGTGCCTCAATTTTCCTTTAAGTAAAATGAGGACAATATTACTCATCTTTGCAAAGCACTTGCACATTTACCCCTCGTAAAAAGTGCTTTTTAAATACACTAATTATTTTTCCTCTTGGGTACAGAGGGCTACAGGGGCCACAACTACATGAGACATTGACTGTGTAGTTATTACTGCACAGTCATTTAATATTTGTATAAACAAGTCCTAAATGATTGTGCAGTAACCTGCATTACTGCGCGGTAGTGCCGATGAATGGCTTTATCATGGCACTGACTGCACAGTAGCTCAAGACTACTGCTCAGTAGCCTCGCATCATGATTTCTGCCATGCAACGCTACTGTGCAGTAGTTTCGGGCTATCACACAGTCAGTGTCTTGTGTAGACGCGACTAAGGGGCCTTATAGAGAAAGCGAGCCTAAAACAAAGGGGCTTTGGCCTGCTGCACAGATTAATAACAGCAACGAACCTTTCAGAAGTTCTTGCCCTCTTGGGAATCCTCTTTGTATTTCTGTATGCCCTGAAAATGCTCCAGGACATCTCCTCTGATGACATCATGAATACCACACCTTGCCCAGGCTGCAATGAGATCTGTGGTATTTGTGAGGACACAACTTCATTTGTGAGGTATTTTCCAAACCAATGAGATTTCAGGTAAGGGGAATAAAGACTTATGTGTAAAGGTAAAATCAAACCCTGATTCTCTGCTGAATGTTTATCATGACCTAGCTATGTCTGGGAAAAGGCACAGGTTTATTTGAAAGTCAATAGTAGGGACACAGGAGAGACAGAGAAGAGGTCTGGAGACCTTTCTAGGTACCATGCATAATATTTTTACATCTACCACAAAGTTTTATGGAAAGCATATTCCAGAAAAGCCCAGATCAGGAACTCTCTCCAGCTAAGCCACCTTTACTTTTCTTTCTCTCACTGCTTATCTTGGACATTAGCAGAGGTATAACCAGCTGGTACTGCACCCTGGGTGGTGGCAGTGCATGGTGCAGAGGCCACAGCCAGAGGTTTGCTGCTCCAAGGAATGGGGCTGTCAACTCCTTTTTTGGCTACCAACATATGTGTCATGCAGCCATTTAAACACCATTTTTCAGTGCCAAAACAGGAGGGGCTGCTCTGTCCTCAACCGCTGATACTCTGTGCTCCCTGGAGCTGGAGCCAGAGCCAGATTCAGAGCTGGAACCACTGTAGGGAATGTATAAGATGTAAGGGTGGCAGGGGGGTGCATGGGGGTGAGGTGCCCCCCTACCTCCATTCCAGTGGTTTCCCCCAGGACTCATCCCCCACTTGCCTGCTCAGCATTACACCAGTGAACCCTAGCCAGGGAGAAGTCTAATCACTCTTCTCAATTGCATGTATTCTGGAAAGCCTGAAATGCAATCTGATTGGAAAACCAAGGTAATCAAAGCAAAGGCCAGGGGGCAGAGAAAACTTTAGTCCCTCCTGCCCTTCAGATAATTGGAGATGCCATGCTGGAGCAAAGCATACTTCCATGAATATCACATGCAATATCTGATGTTTTAAGGAAGTTATGCCTTCTCTAATACACCTAAGCATTTATTCAGTGCTGTATATGAAGAGACATATCCTTTCTGACCCCACCAGACAGCACCAGCAGCAAGACCTTTCATGGCCTGAGGGGCTTGTACTTTCTCTGTCTCTCTTAGACCAGAGAAATTAAAGGCCAGTAATGGTAATACAGTGGTAATACTGGGAACCCACAAAAGCTAGGAGACGCTGCCACAAAAATCTTGACTCTTGTCCATCACAATGGGATTTTTCATTAAGTGATCACAGAGCAATGGGGGTGGGAGGCAAGCTGTTCATTAGCTAGCTAGGGCAGGATGCTCAAATGCTACTGGCTGTCATTAGCCCAACTCTTATTCCCCAAGTTGCAAAACTCCTACCAACTTCCAAGGAGCAAAGTCACGCCAATGCTGAGAATTCCTGAGGGTCTCACCTTGTTTGGCAAGTGTAGGTTACAGAGCACGGCAGTATAACCAGAAGAGCCACTAATGGCCAGAACCTGCTGTCAGTTTTCCTGGGGAATGAATGGCCTGCAGGATCTGCCCCTGAGTGCACTGCATTTTTATACCAAAGAGAAACTAGGTCTTCATGGAGTCACTACTGGAGGAGTCAGGGAGGCAGTGGTCTTTCTTCAGAGGATACAGAGGAGTTAATCACAGCCCTTTGAAGAGTTTTAAAGGAAGGATCATCTTTTAGAGAACACCTGTCCTGGGCCCTGCAATCGGATCTCCCAGTGTGATGGACTGTTGGGAGTAAATTGCATTACAATAGCTTAGCCATCAGTGGGATCCTGCTCCACAGGTGCAAGATCAGGACATTACTGGGTCTATGGCTTTATCTCTATTCAGATTTCTACTAAATGGTTTGTATGGTGTGGATGGTAAAAGCATCTATTTACTCATCAGGTTTGGTTCTAAAATGTGGTCAATCGTGGTTGCCACACAAAAGCAATTTGCTGTATACAAAAGAGTGGTTTCTACAGCTATGACATACCACGCTTTTTCCTCCAGAGGATACACACTCACTCACATCCCTGCCCAACCAACTGGAAACATAGCTTCAAATGGAACCTGCTCGAATTGTCCTTTTTTCCTGCCTGTATCTGTGTTTCTTCCTATGGTCTGGGAAAATTCTGTGTAACGTTTGAGAAGTTTAAAAACCAATATATTTTTTAAATAGCAATACAAGTGATGAAATAAATACAATATATTTCAAGACTGTGTATGCAATTGTATTTGAAGCAGCAGGAAAGGGGTGGGACTGCTCCTGGTGATTTGGAGTGTGACTGTTTAAAGGAGATGCTAAGCCAAAGCACAATGAAGTGATTGAAAAACTCAGTGATTTCACTGACCAACCTGTCGTCCCAGTTCAGTTTCTGTCCCCATGAAAGAGCAGCTCCATGTGTCTAAGGAGACCCCATTGAATCACATCTGTCTAAGGAGGCTCCTAAAGCACCCCTGTCTGCCAGACTGGATCCTGATAGAAACCATCAAAAAGATAAAATCCATAAAGGCATAAAATGGGAGAGAAGGCTGGACAAGTGGGAACACAAGGGCAAACTCTCAGCATGTCTATATCTATTTCCTTAAGATGGCTTGGGATGACAGAAACCCTGACTCTTTCTGAGTGAGGTCCTTGCTCCTGCTGGAATTATTTATTGGTATTTTTGTCTCCAACATTTCCCTTCTCTAGCAAAGAGTCACAAGCAGAGGGGAAGCAGGTGTCCCAGCACCTTGCAAAAGTAACAGGGTCTTACTTCACAAGAAAGCTGTGGCACAAAGCAGTAAATTACCTAAGAGTAGTAATTAGGGTTGTTGGTTGTAGTCATGTTGGTCTAAGGTTCTTTGGGTAGATGTGATATCTTTTATTAGACCAACTAAATAGTTGGAAAATTGTTCTTTGCAAGCTTTTGGGCACAAACACCCTTCTTCAAGCATAGGGAGAGTCTGTTGTTGTTTTGTGTGCTGTCCTGGATAAAATAGAAGCCAATATGCAAAATGCAGGTCTGTGAAAATGCAAATGTGTGGCAGCGAGGTTCAGAGGTGATGGGAGACAATATGTGTGAGACAGATGGGGGGACCAGACCATGCCGGTACAAAAATGAAAACCTGTCAACACATCACCACCACCCCACAATAACTACACCCCACAACAGAACCATCACCATTCCTGAATCTTACACCTGCACCTCCAGAAATGTAATATATCTCATCCAGTGTACTATATGTCATGATGGAAAATATGTAGGAGAAACCAAACAACAACTACGTACCAGGATGAACACACACCAGAAATCTATCAAAGACAAAAATACCCAATTACCCGTGGGTGCACACTTCTCACAAGCTAACCAATCTCTCAGTTCAAATCCCTCAAAGGGAATTTACAAAACACCTTTTGTAGATGAGCCTAGAAACTTCACTTCATAAATCTACTGAATACAAAAAATCTTGGACTAAATATAGCCATTGGATTTATGGCTCATTATAACCTGCCCACCATCTGATAACCCCCGGTAACCTGTCTACATTTTACCAGCTACATTCTATCATCAGGTCAACATCCCCCACCCCCACCTGTCTCATACCTGTTGTCTCCCATCATCTCTGAACCTCACTGCCACACATTTGCATTTTCACAAACCTGCATTTTGCATACTGACTTCTATTCTACCCAGGACAGCACACAAAACAGCAATGGAGTCTCCCTATGCCTGAAGAAGGGTGTTTGTGTTCTAAAGCTTGCAAAGAACAATTTTTCCAACTGTTTAGTTGATCTAATAAAAGATATCACATATCCCCAAAGAACCTGGTCTGCCTAATAGCACTACTACTACTACTACTACTACTACTTATTATTATTTAGTGTCTTCCTCTGTTTTACTTTATAATTCAAAGTTTATATCTGAAATAAAATGTCACTGGACTGTACCATTACAGTGGCCACTGACCTACCAGCTTGATAAAGGAACCTTTCTTTATGAAGAATGTATTATTATTATTACTGTTATTGATACTACTACTGTTACTACTACTAATAATGCTAATAATAATTCTGTGTTCTACCTAGGAAAACCAGCTGACAGCCCACAGTGGTACCACATGGCACTGATCATGTGGGATGTCCTTGTTTAATAGGAGACCTTTTGGGACTTCCTCATTCACTTCACATAGGCCATTTCCCCTTAATCTCAGCATACTCTATTTCAGCACTTCTGAGATGGGCTGTATCTCCTTTGGCAAGTCATGGAAGCCTCTTGTAGAACCAAGCCTGGCAGCCAGCCACATGCACACTACTCAGGACAGGAACATTTCTTCTTGGACCAAGTGCCATATTTCCAGGCAGTTTTTTCTCCAGCTGCAGTGCGGCTGCAGATCACCTCCTTTCCCCCTCCTTTGATCTGTTTGTTTACCTGGAAGTAATGGAAATTTCATGGTCAAAGGTAATTGCAAAATTCCCTCACACAAATAGGATTTTTGTCAGTTATCTGATCACCTATAAACTGCAGCACCCATGTTTCCTCCTGACACTTTAGCTCTGAGCAAAGTCTAATAACCATTTTAGTGCATTCCACAGAGGGCTTGGATACATGACTTGTTGACACAAGTTTAATTTACAGCAGTTTTATAAAATGACGTAAATTGCCCCAGACAACCTGTTTTCCTGCAGTAATTCCTGGAAAAGGTGCTGTTACAGCACCCCATTAGTAGGTAGAGGGGAGTCTGTTTGCATTGAGTAAGCAGCTACCCCAAGATATCTGTGAACACATGACACTTACAATGGCATAACTTACACCAATGTATTTTTACTTCTACTTTCCTCCCAGGGTACACCATATTCTACTACATTACACAGGTGTAGAGGTTTACAGGATGTATCTACACATGCAATTAATGCTATTTAGACTTACTGTGCAGTAATTTACTGTGCAATAAGCCAGTCCTGGGAAGGTATTTACACATGCACCCTCTTGGGAGCAAATTTGCTCCTTATAGAAATAAGCAGATCCAGGTCTGCTCCTGCCCTGCTCTGACCTCTTGCAGCAGCCAGGGGGCGCTAAAGGCTCAGGATGCAGATGCCTAGGTGTCAGGGGTTTCCAGGGGGCAGGCTCAGCCTGGCAGGGGTCTCCAAGAGGGACAGGCTCAGGCTGGTTGGGGTTTCCATGGGGGACAGGCTTAGCCTAGCGGGGGTCTACGAGGGGGGGGGCAGGCTCAGCCTGGATAGGGATGCTGTCCTGGGAGCCTGTGGTGAATGCTTCATGGATATTCACTGCCCTCCCCCACCCAGCAGCAGCAGACAGGGCACCATGTCTGCAAGGAGCTCGCAAACCACCTCCTCCCCAACCTACCACGATAGGATGCCTGGGCAGCTGCCGGCGAACCCCAGGCCTACAACACACCCACAAGACCATATGTACTGTGGACAGTTTCCAGTCAACAATCTTTATTTCCCTCTACCACAACACACTCTCACCCACCCTCCCTCCCCAACAACAGCTTCTCCACCAGTAAAACACCCTCTTCCCTGCACAAATATTTACAAGACTGTGGTTGGTGCAGTGTCAGGGGGGAATGGTGGGCTGGAGGTGCCTATGGCACAAAGTCTGGGGAGAGGCATCTGGCACCCTGGTCTCTGGCAGCACCACCACGGGTGTGAACACTGTGGTGAGGCTGGCAGCCCAAGGGCTCAGCCATGGGTGAAAGCAGGCAGTCCAGCCTGTTCTCCCTTCTCCTCCATGAGGCCGGGCCCAGCGGGGGCCATCTCCCACTTAGGGGTCACATGGTGGGCGGTTGGGGGGGGTGGGGCGGGGCGCAGCCCAGGTGACCAGTTTGGCTACCAGGAGACCCGGCTTGGGAGCAGGGGAAGGGGGTTCTGGCTGCTGCAGGTGCCACAGGCCCATTGTGGGGCTTGGTGAGGGGCTGCAGGGTGGCTGTCAGGCAGCAGGCAGGGTTGGAGCTGGAGCCAGAGCCGGGGCCAGGGCTGGGGCCAGGGCCAGAGTCAAGGCTAAGGACGGTGGCTGGACGGTGGGCAGCTGCCAGGTGGCAGGCGGCACAAAGGTGATTGCAAGGGCCAGGATGGTGTCCAGCACCCAGCGGTCCTCCTTTGTGGCCTCCACTGCCCAGGCCACCATGGTGGCCTGCTTCTGCTGTGCTCCCAGCATCCTCTAGAGCAGGGCAATGTGCCTCTCCTCAAAGTCGAGGAACCTGTCCCAGAAAGCACGGTCCTCCTAGTCCTTCTCCCACTCATGTTCAATGACCTGTGGGACTGCTGGAGCCAGCATATGCCTACAAAACAGAGGCATGGTGCCTAAGGGCCAGGAAGCAGCCACAAGAGGCCTGGAAGGCCAGGTTGAGGTTCTGCAGCACTGCTGCAACCAGCACGTGCCCACCACGCCAGCACAGAGTGGCCAGAGGCAGGCATCAGATGGCCCAGGCCCAGGAGTCAAACTACGGGTCTAAAAACTAGCCAGGGACTGCTAAAATGCTGTCCCTGCCCCATAGCTGGAGGGACTCTCACCCACATTGCTCTGCAGCTGGCAGGAGACTGTCCCCCTGCTGGTCTGGCTGACTGGGAGCAAATTTGCTCCCTGCCAACATCTATACATGCACTACTGCACATTAGCTAATGTGCAATAAATCTACTACCTGTAAATAAAGGTAGTAGTTTTACTGCACATTAGTCTATTTTACTGCACAGTAGCTCAGCCCACAGTTACATAGTGATTCTTTACTGCACAGTAGATTAGTCTATTGCACAGCAGGCATGTTTATAGATGTGCTTTAATGTGCAGCCCATTTGACTGTACATCGAAGCGTCACATAAAAAAACATGTGATTACACTAATGCACAGTAAAATAGGTTACTGCGCATTTAGTGTCACTTCAAAACCATACACATTCATTACTGCCTTACGCACATTTGTTTAGTGCCTCACATTGGAAGTACTAAATTTAACGCACATTAGAAAAAGGGCTTTAATGCACATGTAGATACTCCCAGTTAAGGGTCTCATGTAGATGTTCCCACACTATATAAATGTAAGAGTGGTGGGTAGCTTCTGCTAGCTAACGAGAATAGAACACAGCAGAAACATATTACTGCAATACAAACTTGAGAACATTAGGGAGAGCCTGGACAAGAGAAAATAGATAGGAGATACTATAGCTCTCTTTGCTGAGGTCCACCACACACCTTACAGGTGAATAAAGAATGTCTTAGACTCTCGTGGTGAAAAAAATAATCCAGGAGAAACTCACCAGCACTAGATTTCTTCAATCAGAACATAATAAGCCAATTCACAAACTGGTTTAAATCAGCGTAACTCCAGTTAAGTACATGGACTGCATCACTTCACACCCGCTGATGCTTTAACCCAGAACAGCACCAACTGGTAAAGACTATGACTTCCAAGAGCTCTGAATGCAGTTGTGCGCCCAGCTCTTGCTGCAGTGGAGCTTGGGGCCCTCATGCCCTTGCATCTCTTTGAAAAATCCCAGCCCAAATGATTGGAAAAATATAAAGTCCCATTTTAGTAGCAGGGCTGTTCCTGTGCACCAGAGCACTCACAAGGACGTCAATGGAAACACCTGCTGGTTTCATTGCACCAACAACTAGCAAGTTGTTCCAGCTCGGTTTCTGTCCCCAATAAGAAGCTGGACCATCTATCTAAGGAAGCCTTCTTGAAATGAAGGTACCCCTGACTGCATACCCAAGCTTGCAATTTTATGAAGTAGATTGTGATGTACAAGTGGGAGAACACTAAGCCATCTGCTCTGAAAATCTGTGAGCCAGGTTGCGCACAGAGTGGGCACAAATGGACTGGGCTTATTTCTTACTGGCATGCCTGGTCTCACTCAGGAGACCATGTAGGCACACCCTTAGGGTCTGACCCTGTTGTCCTTACAGGACAAATTTCCCATTCCCCTGCAACTGGGCTCACACAAAATTCACTGCCAAACCGTAAGCTAGGCACATGTTCCAAGTGCCAGAGCAAAGGCACCGCAACATAGCTTGTCATGTTGTAATTGTATGAAGGAGATGCAGAGAGAGGAAAGAGAGGGGGATCAGAGAAGAACAACAAAGCAGTCAGGGGGCCAAAGGGCCTGATTGATGAGGACAGATTAGAGGATCTAAATATACCCAGCTTGGCTAAGTGACAGCTGAGGAGGGAACCTGAGAACCCTCTCCAAACTCTTGAAGCTTTTAAACATGTTGGTGCAGGAGGGAATATTCCAGCCTGGCACAAGAGGGCCGCACTAGGAGTTATGGGATGGAATTCAGCTGAAAAATCTTCCCAAGACAAGTGAATGAGGTTGAGGAGTAAGATGCCTATGGGAAAGGGGAGACACACCGGGCTTGGGATGTTGGCTGGATACTGAACTCGAAGAAGAACTCGGATACTGAAGAACTCGATCCTTCATGGACCCCAAGGAAGCAAGCTGGAGGCCCTTACAGGATTTTCCATTTCTGTCCACCCCCCACCTGCCCTGTGCTTCCCTGTCTCTCTATATAGCAGTGCTGTGTAGATGAATTAACCATGTGAGGAGGGTAAAATGGCAGAAACTTGCAGCTCACTGGTTTGCATCAGAGACTGGGCCACTAAAATTCTCCTTTGGGTAACAACCACTGAGATAGTGGTTCTGTCAAGGATGATGCTGCCTTGGTGAAGCAGCAGTGACTTCTCATTGGCCCCAGGATTTGCTTATTGCTGCCCTGGTGCTTCCTCTCAGCACATTCTCTGCCTTCCCCCACCCCTCCCAGAGGGCTGCCTGAGCAGGGGAAATGAAGCTGTTGGTGACTGTTTTCTTGGTGCTGAGCTTTTGTGAGCTGAGACAAGCAGAGGATGGAAAGAGCTCCTCTTCCAGCAACCCCCTCCAGGACTCACCCCCCGTCTCAGAAAGGGCCTTCTCTGCATCCTCCCCCCAGCTCAGCGCCGAGGAAACCTACTCTGCCCACATGCCTGAGCACCTCCTCTGCGATGCCTGTAGAGCAATATCCTTCCAGGTGAGTTGCTTAGACTTCCCTTGATGGCCTCAGAGGACCTGGGCAGGCACTGAAATCTGAAGCAAGACAGCAAGAGGTGCTGTTACCATATTTTTGGCTTACAATTCAGGGGCTGTGGAGGCTCCAGGGTAGTTAGGCTGTAATGGCAGCGCGTGACCAGAGGCAGTGGCAGAGCAGTTATATTGTCTCAGCGCAGCTCCAGAGGCTGCTGTTGCTGTCCTGGTTGTTCATGAGGGCTTGGTCATTTTGGCGGGAGGGTCACAGGTGGGCAGATGTGATGCCAGCCACATCACTCCCTCATGTGCTGGTGGCTACAGAGACTCGTGTGCCTTAGTCATACTGGCCTGAAGGCCCCCTAGACTTGTGGTTCTCATACATGGAGAGGCCATTATTTCATATTGCAGGCAAGTTAACTTTTGGGCTGAGTTGCTCTTTCAGGGCCATACAGCATGCATCACACTAGCCTTGCCTCTCAGCCAACACTATGGGACACATTTACTTATCAAGAAACCCTATAATCAGGAGGTGAAGCCCCTGGTTGGGATGGCATCTTCTTACACTGTAATAGTGCTGTAATTGCAGTCAGAGTAAGGGAGAAAGGAAGCAGGCTGACTATCTAATTGATCCCCGATGCTGTCCAGCTGTCCCTCTCCCAGCTGGTGGGGATTTCCACGCCTTTAGTAAGGGTGTACGTGGCATTCTCTGCTCCCCTCCACGCCTCCTGGGCAGAGCATCCAGCTCGGGATAGGTCAGTGAAGGGACTGTGGAGGCCTCAAGGAGTGGATGGGGCCACACTGAGTGGCAGCTCCCCACCCAAGCTCCCCTGATGTCTGTTCCCTCCTCCAGGGAAAGTGGAGGGAAGATCCCAGCCCCCATTCCCTCCTCCTGCTCCAGAACAAAGCTATCCTCTGCCCACAGCACAAGCACACTGGTCCAGTCAGGCAGGGGAGGGGCAGAAACTGAGGGCTTGGGGATGGCAGAAGAGAAGAGTATCAGAAATGGGCTCCATCAGGTGACTCCAAGAGGAGAACTTGGCACCCCAAACTTGGCAAAGATCATTTGAAAGGTGCCTTTCCTCACCCCTGAGCTGCATGTATAGGGAAGAGGAACGGGTCAGCAGCCATGAGGCAATAACCTTTCACTGTCACTGGCAGGAAGCAGGCATTTCATGTGTCTGATCTAGGACCCATCTCTGTGACTGAATCTAGTAGCACTGGCCCCACTAGGTGTTTGTCCCTTACTCTAGTGTGATCTCCATATTTGACTGTGCTGGGAGTTGTGCTCTGACAACTGGGGACAGTCACCAGTGCTGGGTGTGAACAGAAGCAAGCTGCACTAATTGTGTTTGAGTCATGGTGATAGATGGACAGCCCAGGGTGGCAGGGCCCATCCCACTGTCCCCCAAAATCTCTGTCCAGACATTTGATGCAAGCAACTTTTAATGTGACACACTGAATGGCAGTCTCTGAATTTATGCTTTGAGATTGAAATTGAGGCATCAGTGCAAGCTATAACATATGGCTATAAACCCAACAATCCCCAGCTGACTTTGCTAGACTCCTTCTCTGGATCAGCAAAGGTCTGATTTGGAAAGCCTGCCTTCCCCCAGTTTAGTACCCCCTGTTCTTTGTAAGCCCCGTTGATGTTCTTTAGAGTTATTTCTGCAGCCAGGGACTTTCCCACCCAAATGACAGAGGCCCTTTTTAGAAGAAATCTCACCCCAAATCACTTTCTTAACCTACAGCCCTGCTTTGAAAAGCGGACCTATGGCATCCAGCCTTCTGCCTTTGCAGACTGGCTCCTCCCAGGGTTCAGAACTGAGTTTCTATCATCAGGTCATCTACCCTCACTCTGAGCAGGGTTGCAATGCCAGCATGTCATCTGTACTAGAGCCTCTCTAAGCACTGGCTGCCGTTGGTGGAGTTGCCTGGAAATGAGCAATGGTGGGATACTTCAGGGAGGGAAAGGCCAGAGCAAATAATGTCTGATGACCCATCCTTAACCCTTATATTGTGGGCCTCATACAAAGCCCACTGAAGTCCAGGGGAAGCTTTCCACTGATTTCAGTGGCCCCTGTATTATGCCAATTGCTAGCACCAACAGAAACAAATAACAAACCCTTGCAATAACATGGCACCTGCCATCCAGGGGCTCTGAGTGCTTTAGAAATCAAGCCCTGCCTTGCCCCTGTCAGGCCTAGATGTGCCATGACTTCCTCTGCAGTCAAACGGATTGAGATCCATGAAGGTTAAGTGACTTGCATGATCTCAAACAGCCACTCAGTGGCAGAACTGCCCATGGGACAGCCACCTCCCGTGACCTGTCTTGAGCCTACTCAGAACGTGGTGGTAACACCACCTTCCTCCAAGCTGATATCCTTTATCATGTAGCCTGTGACCTCTGAGCCAACTTGCCTGTGATAAGGCTGCATCCCTCCCACTGGGAGCATGACACTGTGCCCCAGGGCAGCTAGCAGAGGAGGGGCTAGCTCCCAAAATGTTGCCAGGCCTGGAAAGTGCCAAGCTCAGCATCCCAAACCAGCAGCTGCAAACATAAACTGTCAAGAAAGGCTGCCCTGCAAGCCTGGCTCAGCCATGAACATCTTCCCTCAGTCCCTGGGAGAGAGCTGGGTGTGCCGTTAGCAGCTGGCTCCTGGCAGCCCCTCTGTTTTCCCACTAGAGGGTAAAAATGGATTTATGCAAATCACCCCAGGCGCGTAGCCTGCAGGTGCAGAGTGTCACAGGAGAAAAGCTATTGCAGAACATCCAGCCAGCTGCACTCAGTGCCCTGCACTGGGCCCATGGCAAGGTCTGCAGCACCACAGCTCCCAGTCTAGCAGTAGCAACACTGTCAAGGTCTGGCTGTGGCCTATTCTGATTGTGGATTTGTCAGAGCTGCAGAGATTACTGCCTTGGGTGACACTTTAACAGCATAGTCCCTATGCCTAACCCCATGCAGGTGCGGATTTGGGGCTGCACAGATGGCTCTCAGGGCTCAAGTCTATAAGGGAATGTCCAGTCAAATGCTGAGCAAGCTTTCTTCCCTTGCAGTGCCTGGCCTCCACTGCTGCACTTCAGCCCTGGCTGGAGGAACCATTGCTCGCAGTGATGGGGTGGGTGAGGGTGCTTTCTTCTGGTCCTAGTTTCTCTGACTGCCAAGAAGGGAGCCAAGTGGGGCTCATGATTGGCTGCTTCTGGCCATATGGAAGTATTTCATGGCTATGGTGCCATGCTACATGGCATTACTGGGTTTCTGGTCACTTCCCTGCACTACACAGTTTGCAATGATCAGGGTGTGGGCTAAGGTTTCCAAACTGGGTCTTAAACCCCTTGTAGGCAAATTCCCTGACTCTGCTTCTCTTTCTAGCAACCCAGGAAAGCAGCATGTGTGTGTGTTTGGAGGGGAGGGCGGGGGGGGAGGGGGTGCACACATGCACATGTATGAATACAGGCAGGGGCAACTGTTTCCCTCTCTACCCTTTGGACTAGGTTTTCTAACTGGCTCAGCCTGCTGGAGGCACGTGGTGCTGAGCTCTTAAAAATCAGAGCCTTATTTAGCTGCCTAAGAGAGAGGGGAGTGCTAGGAATCCTGGTGCTGGCTGTGGCTCTGAGCCCTTGCAAAACCAGCCGTTCAGCTGGGCAGAACAACTCAGGGCTCACAAAAGCGTAAGACAGAGGAGGCTCCCCAGGTTGCCCCAACAGACAGGAGCAGTCACCCCGCTTCCACCTCCTTCCCAGCTCTCTCTCTTCCCTGTGGTTTCCTTCCCATCCCCACCTGCTCTCTCCTGACTCCTCCTCTGACATTCTTAAGGACAAGCACCTGTGTGTCATTTTCCGTTAGCCCCAGGCACAAGTCCCAACATTCGCTAACAGGTATCCTGCAAATGCCACCAACTTGTGGCCTACAGCTGATATGCAAAAGGGGGACACAAAGTTATTTTAGCTCTGGGCCTGAAAGAAGAAAACTCCCAGGGTGTGTTCCAGGAGTATGTGGCAAACTGGCTCTCACCCATGCTCAGCTGAACCTGCCAGGGCACCCTAAGTGCTGGAACATACACACTGCACCCACCAGCAGGGCAGGCAAAGCAGAAGCTGTACAGCAGGCAAGGGACCTACCTTACACAGCAAGGCAGCAGCCTGAGCGTACCACTTTCCCCTGTCCCTCGCTTCTACCGCCACACTGCCCACAGGTTGCTTTAAAGCTGACGCCTTCCTGTGCCCTTGTCTTGCAGATTATTTAGAGAGAAAAATTACCCCCCTCATTCGATTCCTGCTCTCCAGCCAGTTCAGCTCCTCCAGTCAAGCCAGGCTCTCACTTTCCCTGCTCTTACATCCTCCCAGTCTCAGGCAAAGGGAAAAGCCAAGGATGGACAGGCAAGACCAGGCCATGAGCTGCCTGGATGGGACACCAAGCTGCAGCCTCAGGCCTGCACAGCACTAGACAGATCAGACCCTGCTGGCAGGAGGCTGAAGCTAGTACTCTGCGAGCTGCCTTAATGCACAATAAAGAATGCATGTGGTTTTTAAGTGATGCTTAATGTACAGCAGCCTACTTTACAGTAAAGTCGGCTGCTGTACATTAAGCATCACTTAAAAACCACATGCATTCTTTATTGTGCATTAAGGCAGCCTAATGCACATTTCTTTAGTATTTTAGGGCACTTTTACGTGTGCTCCAAGGGCAGGGGAATAGTGCTTTAATTAGAGCGGCTCCAAGAGCTGCTCTAATTAAAGCATCCCTGTGTCTTGTGTAGAAGAGTCCCTGCGCTTAAAAATGGCAGTGGGGACACGAACTAAAGCTCATCAAGCAAGCTTTAGTTCAAGTGGCCCTGCCATCATTTTTAAGCACAGGGACGCTGATACACGAAACGCAGGAGGCTGCTGGAGTATAGTAATTGCCATACTCCAGCAGACTCGATTAATTGAGTCTGCTCCAATGCACTGGAATTCCAGCATGTCGGAGCAGCCTCCACACTCATGTATAGGTGCCATCACACTGGAGGTACTAAATTTAATGTGCATTAGAAAAAGTGCCTTAATGCATGTGTAGATATGCCCTGGGTGAAGTGACCTTGGTAAATGTTGTGAAAGCCCCCTCAGGTTCAGCTGTGAGACAGCTTT
The DNA here is from genome assembly GCF_030867095.1 of Alligator mississippiensis. Taxonomy (NCBI): domain Eukaryota; kingdom Metazoa; phylum Chordata; order Crocodylia; family Alligatoridae; genus Alligator; species Alligator mississippiensis. The sequence goes on from NC_081832.1 coordinate 45,130,931, forward strand.
AAATGTGGAGAAGCAGAATTCACTTTCCAAGAATGTTCTAGCAGAAAGACTATTGAGGGTCTAACCCCTTTGGAGCAGGGCTGAGCATTGCACACAGCACCTGCTACAGCAGTGACATGGCAGGGATCAGGAGTTACATGAACAGTGTTCCCAGCTGCTCTGATTCCACCTACATTTACCTTTCCTTTTCTTTCATTAAAGATGCAGCAATACCTAGAAAAAGCAGAATCCAAATGGTCATTGGCAAAGAAGCCTGGTGCTCTCCTGAGTGAGTCTGAATATGTGGATGCGCTGGAGAACAGCTGCTCACAGAGCTGGGAAAAGTGAGTCAGCAGAAGCCTCTGTAGGTACTTGGTGTACGGTGTTCCAGCACTGCGTGTGTGGCAGGCTTGCCTAATGCCCCCCAGGAAAGGAATGGAAAAGTGCTTTGTGACACAGCAGAGCTAAACTCGGAGAGACCTACGAGCACTTCCACGAAGACACGTCCTCTGAGGGGCTGGATGGGAATAGAAAGGACAGCATGCTCCTGCTGGGGACAGGGGCTCAGTCCTTGCCAGATCAGATCTGAGTAACCCAGGAATAACCCATGTCCAATACAGAGCACTGATTAGCAGGAAGTGCTCTTTCCATTAGGGACTCTAATGCTCAAAGCCAAGAGGGGTAAAGGGGAAGAGTGGCTGGTCACCCCGCTAAGATCCAGGGACCTCTCTTCATACAAGGCCATGATTCTGCCAGGTACTGAGTGCCCTCAACTCCCTGCAAGTCACCAGGAGCCTGGGGTGAGGGGCATCAATCTCCATGCATATTTGCAACTCCCTGAGCATTCCTGGCTTTTCTCAGTAAGAAGGTGGCAACAGCCTGGCAGTTGCCATGAGGCTGACTGGGCAGCCCAGCACCCTGGGCACTGGATCCAGGCAGCTGAAGATGCATGTTCTGGCTAGGATAGGGCTCCTGATGGTCTCTCAATGTGGTGAACTGACAATGGTCTAGGCCTCTGGATGTCTCACCATGTTATTCCGGACCATCAAACTGGTGAACCAGGCTCCTTCAGGGCTGCCCCAGAGTCAGGCTTAAGAGACCCTGCTATGGCAGCTCCTCTAGGGTCTCTCCCACTTTTACTCCACAGAGACAATCTATAGATATTAGAAAGACTGGTGAGGCCTCACCTGGAGCAGTGTGTCCAGTTCTGGGCACTGCACTTCAGGAAAGATGTGGACAAATGGGAAAGAGTCCAGAGAAGAACAATAAAAATTATTGGAAGCACTAATAAGCATGACTTATGAGAAAAGTCATAGGATTATTTAGTCTGAAGAAAAGATGCCTGGTAGGGGATTTAATAACACTCCAACTACCTAAAGGGTGATCGTAGAGAGAATGGTGAGATAAACTATTCTTTGTGGCCCCAAGAGACAGGACAGAGAGCAATGGTCTTACCTGCAACAAGGGAAGTTTAGGTTGGATGTTAGGAAGAGCTTTCTCACTATGCCAGTGTTTAGGCAGTAGAGCAGATTACTCAGAGAGGTTGTAGAGTCTTTATTCTTGGAAGTTTTTCAGAGCAGACTTCTCTGGAATGGTTTAGCTAGGGATGATCCTGCCTCCCAGAGGTCCCTTCTGGCCCTATTTCTCTATGATGCTCTGATTGTCAGAGGGTTGAGTGCTTTTGCTGCTGCACTGAAAGAACCCCTGTCACAGACCCTGCCAGGGTTCATAAGGGCATCAGACCTATGGGTGGAGCCAGGAGTGAGGACCAGTGGGGCTGGAGGGGTGAACTGTATGTTGGAAGCAACCGAGGACAACTCCAAGTTCCAAACCAAGGGGTGGGATCCAAAGCCAAGAGTCTGAAACCAAGCCAAAGGACTAAGCAGAATCAGGGGGTCATGGTACAAGCTGAGGGGATGGACTCTGGTTAAGTCATTACAGTTTGCAGCTTTGACCTCAAAGGCAGTGCATCCTCCAAGCTGCTACTCTCCCTGCTTTAGCTCCTGATCCTCCATGGCAAGGGGGAGCGAAGGGGGCATTAATTTGCTGTCATTTTTTATCTGAATGGGCTGATGCTGTCTCCATCATAGCACATAAACAGCCCCTGGTATGGGCGACTGGTGCCTCCTGAGTCAGAGAGGGCACTTGACACCCCAGCAGCCAGTCAGCAACTCGGGGGGTGGGGGGGGCACGACTGATCACACTGACCCAGAAGAGCCAGTGGCAAGCCTGGAAGTGCCAGTGGCACTTCTCCTGGTGCCCCCACTCCCCAGCCAGCACTCTTGGGGGGACATCAGTGCTCCTGCCTGCCCCCCCACCCGTCGCCTAAGCGGGGAACACTGGCTGTCAGGGGGTGCACCAGGGGCCCCCTGGTTTCCTGGGAAAGATTTGTAACAGCTATGGGGCTCTATAGCTGATGGAAGCTACCAGGCACCTACTGTTCCTGTTCCTGGCTGGCCATTCACGTTGCCCTGTTGACCGTTCCCCCTTGTAGTGCCACCTCCAAGCAGGTCAAGTGACACAATGCCCACACTATGCCCCTTATGGTTGATATTCATGGGTTCATCTTGGAGCCAGGCACCAAACTGCACCGTGAACTTCTCCCTCATGGCCTACATGTGAGCATCTGCCCTTCACACTCTCCATGGAGCAGTAGTGGGAGATGTTTGAGGAAACAGAGCTTAGACATCCACTGACACCGCTCTCATTTTCCTATATGAGTACACTTCATAATCTTCAACGTATTTCTTCTCACAGCATTAAAGCACCCTGTGAGATAGGGAAAGGCTATATTCCCCATTTTACATACAGGGAAAGGAGCCCAGAGAGACTGACTTGCCAGAATCACCCATGGAGCAACAGACCAGAAAACTGAACCTGGGTTACTTTAGTCTCAGGGCTGTACCCTACCCCTCTGCACCCTTCTGTAATGTAGTCACAGCTCTTTTGAGGATCCTGAAATGAGGACACCCAGATGAGCTGAGTTTCATCTTCCAGCTCAAGATCAGTCCCTTATGGCCCATTACATGGGCAGAGGGATCTTCTAGTGATTTTTCTGATCAGTTAAATCCCCTATAGTACCCAGGCATGGATTATACAGCACAGGGCATTTGTCCTGCAGGCTGTGTGTTTCCAGCATGGACTGGGCCATAGTCCAGTAGAGGACCCATGTGATGTCTGAAAGCTGCACATCTTGCGTGCATCTGATTATAGTTGGATCCAATTACAGCCTCTAAATCCCTCTTGTATTACTTGGGAATGATAGAACCAGGCCTCCAGCCTCAGCTGAGGTGTCCCATGCTGAGTGACTCAGCAAAAGGCTGCTCGCTGTCTCGGTCCTCGTGAATCCCAGGCTTCAGAACAGAACCAACAGCTCGGGAGTTTGGAACAGGCCACCCAGTGACGGCAAAACTACTGCAGACAGGACAGGGCTCACCCAGTGCGAGACTCCTGGGCTCTGCCTGCCTCCTGCATGGTCATACAATATGAAGACCATGCAAGGAGTTCTCCCTTCTCACATCCTTGGATAGGGCAAGCCCAGAAACCCATGGAGCTTGACACTCCCAGCTTCCCACTCTCTCCCCTGCAAACAAGAGGTGTCCCAAAGTGTGGGGAGGAGAAGGCTATTCCCCTATCCTGGGCGTGAAGCACAGCAACAGAGGTTTCCTTCCCAGGAGAACCCTATCTGGGCCTGTCACAGCCCTGGCCGCTGAGCCCCCTCTAGCTTGCACAAAGGTGCTGAGGCCTGCAAGTGACACTTAGCCCTACACTGCCCTGCATCCTGGGGGCATTTGGTTGTGGTTTAGAGTTGTTATGGGGCAGGGCCCAGCTTCGGAGAGGAGCATTTCCATGACTTCGCAAGGCTCTGACCCAGCCTGGAGTCTAACTGAGGCAAAGAGCTCAGGCTCAAGCCAAATAATGGAAGGTGTTTAATTTAGCACAGACTGATCCCCAGGGGCAAGTGTCACTTAACAGCAGGGACACAAACAGGAGGCTTAATGTATTCCTGTCCCACAAGTAACTGGAGGAAAGGTCTCAGCTACCCTGCCTTTGCCAGCCCCAGCCACCAGCTGCTTGGCCTCACACCCCTTCCCCAGGGAGCTGGGAAATGAAGCAAAGCAGCTGCTTCCAGGAAACCTCTTAAAGGCCCAGTGTGTCCTCCCCCTGCCCAATTTGTGTTGCTGTCCCCCTGACTGTATCCTGCTCGCTTTTGTCTCTCTGCAGCTATGGGGTGAAAGAAGTGAATGGGGTGAAGCGCTTTGCAGGGCCCGGATTGAAGAGCCAGGAGAGCATGAGTGTAATGATGACGGGAGGACCCTGGCCTGCAAGGTAAGCCAGGGCTCAGGCAAAACAGTGTGTGGGTGCATAGGTGCTGTGGGCTGTTAGGAGTGGGGCAGGGATGGGCTTAGCGGAGGGGAAGATTCAGCGGCCCCAGGCAGCTGTGCAACACCCAGTGCAGTTGCTGGCCGGGGACAACCTGCTATAGATCAGAGATCCTCCTACACACGCCACCAGTGGCAAGCAACATGCTGATGGCAAAGGAGATAGAGATGGGGCCTGCCCAGTCCAGGCTTTTACCCCCAACAGGGAACCACCTTCCTCAGCCCCATTTCCTGCTCAGCAGCAGCTCACCCCAACTCCCGCCTGGCTCGCTAACTCCCAACCCCTGCTGCCCAGTGTTACCACATATAGTATAATTTTAGGGTATCAGCTTATTGTCTTAGGGTATCATCTTTATTATTTACACTGTGTAACTTGGTCCCCAAAGAGTCAAAAATCTTGAGTCAAACCCCCAAAAACACATTGTGGTCTGCCTCTTGATTGCTGAACCCCCCTGCCTCTGTGTACACGTGTGTATGCACATATAGACACAGATAACGTAGAGAGTGAAGACATGTGGCCGCTACATCAACCTTTTGACTGCCCATCCCACTGCACAGCAATTCATCCTGCAGCCCCAGCGAGTCCCCATGCCCAGCCATCTGCCTAGTTTCCCACACATTCGCCCATTCTCCTAGCCCCTGCTCCCCACTGCCCCCGCCTCCTTTGGTTTCAGGGGTTCCTCACTCTTTCCCCCTTCCCAGGCTGACTGTTGAATAGAGAGAGAGCAGGGAGGAGCAGGGCCCCTTTTCTGTTGCTCCCAGGTGTGGAAGCTGGAGCAGAGTTACCCTGAGCTGAGTGGCTGGGCTTTTTCTGCTCTTATCTCTCCTTTTTTGCCCCTGTGAGAGCAGTGTCTGCTCCTGAACGGAGGTGGAAGATTTCTGCCTGCTCCTGAAGTAACTCCAATTGTCTGCTCTTCCCCAGGAGGTAGCAGAATAGGGCAGGCAGGCAGTCATGGAGCAGGGTTCCCATGGGCAGGGCTGAGATTTGCAAGAGTTAGGAGTTTCTTGTATCATGGCAAAACTGGCTCTAGCCTGGCAAAAAGCCCAACCTATATAGAAAATGTGAGGCTTGGCAACCTGGCTGGAGACACCAGGTTTTAAGGAGAAGTGATCCCAATCTGTGCCTAGGAAACCCCCTCTTTCAGGAACCAGCTCCACCTCAGGAACTGCAGCCAATTGGAGAGTAATCACTCTTGCTGATTGCAACAGCATCCCACAAGGAAACTGCATCACAGAGCTAACACACCACAGCATTTTTTCACACCCTGCACACAGCTCATGCATAAAGGAAGACGCTTGCAAGACTTTGTGATGGTGCACCAGGCAAGGTTGGGGGTGGGGGTGACTGCTTTTGTGATAACGTGAATGCCTCGCTCCATCTCTCTCACTGCTGCAGGTTATACATGATGTGCCATAGCTACCTCGGTGAGTCAGGAGAAGAGCAGATCTATGAGGAGCACAGACGCAGGCCAGGTGGCTTGGAAGAGTTCCTGTGCTATGGGGCTAAGAAAGCCTGCACAAGATTCACCCACACCAAAGACAGGATCAAAGTAAAGTCTCTGCAAAGTGAGCTGTAGCTCTGCACCCTCTGGACCAAGATCTGGCACGAAATGTAAGCTAGGAGCATTCTGTTCCAGCCTGGCAACTGCTGAAAGGGCCCCTGCCAAGGCAGACAAACCAGCAAATGGGACCAGTGTGCTTTTGGGGACTTTCCCCAAGGAAACAATTGCTTCGTGCTCTCTTAATTAAATGGCAATCCTTAAAAAAAACCCAAAGCCGCTAACTACCCCAACAGGGCTCACATCAACCCTATAGGAACAAACCAGCCTATACATCCAGGAGACCCTATAATAACAATTAATCGCAGTCCAATTTATGAGAATCCCTGAAATAAGCCAGTAGACAAAGTTTATCACCCATGGACACCTATGTAAAGCCTATGTATGACTTACGAATCTAGTGATGGCGGGGGGACGGACACGGGACAGGACAGGACAGATCTTTCACTGATATAAATGGTCATAGCTCTGCTGAAGTCAGCTGAAGATGGATTGCATTCATGAAGCTGGGACAAGCTGTATCAGCTGAGGATCAGACACATTGCACCTTGCTTGTACTCGGTGTCTTGAAAGAGTTATAGCCAGCCTGATTTTCAGGGTGCTAAGTACCTACAGCTCCCTGACTTCATCCCCCCATCACATTGTCATCCTGGTTTTCCCTGGTTTTATATCAGGGATCCTGGTTTTCTCTGATATAAAATCACAAATTCTCTGCTAAAAAAAAATCACAAATTCTCTAATAAAAACCACAAAATCTGTTATTAAAATTAAAAGCTCCCCTCAGCCCCCCCCCCGCTTGTCCCTCTCACTCCCTGCCACAGCCCCCACATCCTTGCTGGTGCCCCTTGCCCCCCACTCGCAGCTCCTGCTCCCCCAGCCCTGCTGGAGGGAGCCCTCAGCTGCCAGGGCTCGCAGCCCCTGCCCCCACTCTTCCCTGCTGCCTTCTGCAGGCTGGACAGGGGCACTGGCTTCCTGCCACCGCACACACTCCTGGGGAGCAGGGGAGACCCTCACCTCCCAGTTCTGTATGTCGGGCAGGTGCAGGTTATGGGCTCAGGCTGCCGCTCAGCTTCCCTCCCCTGGGACCTCCGCAGCCCAGCAGGCACGACCTGGCCAGCAGGGTACAGTGGGGCTGTGCGAGGATCTCCTTGCCACTGTGAGCTCCACACTGCCCTGGCAATGCACCCCCTGTGCGTACTGCTGCTTTGAAGGGTGCAACCCTGCGCTGCTGCCCTCACTGCAGCCCTGTGAGCAGAAGGCGCATCACAAGGGCAGCGTGGAGCTCACAGTGGTGAGGAGATCCTTGCACGGCCCCACTGTGCCCTGGCAGTCACCCACGCCCACACCTGCAACCCAGAACCCGCCCCCCCCAGCCCTACCAGTGCCCCCCCAGCCATGACCCACAACCCCCCAGCCCTGCCAGAGGGGACCCCAAGCCCCCTGCAGGCCCCACATACCTTAGGCTCCAGGAATGAACAGTGAGCCTGAGCCAAGCCTTGGGTAACTGACAGCCTCAGGCCTTGCCCTCTCCCCCTCTCCCTCCTCCTCAGGACAGGGTTGGGGATTTCCCGGCTTCTTTGCAAGAAGCTCTTGCAGGCTGGAACTCTGCCCCCTGCAGAGCTCTTTGCAAAAGTGGGAAATCTGCGGGTATCTCTGCTAAAAGGGAAAATCTGTTTTTTCTCTGATAAAGTCGGGAAATCTGTGGTTTTCTCTGTTTTTCCATGGGAAACGGAAAACTCAGATCCCTGGTCATGGGACATATCTAGATTGGCTGTTGATTTGATCAGGATCCTACCTGTGTATCATACAATGAATCCATTTTGCCACAAATGTGGGGTAAATCAGTGGCCCATCAATTTTCTTTTCCTTGAATCTTGCATGTTCCCATTATTCCCAGAGGAAATTTTGATGAATCTTGAACACACAGAGCACATGCTGCAAATATATTTTCCAGATGGCTTGAAAAATGTCTTCCCAAGCTGCTCTCCTCTTCCTGCCAAGGGCCAGTTCAGTATTACAATGCTTCCCACACCAGGCTAACTTGAATACCAGGATATTTGTATCTTAAGTCTGTACTGAAACTTCTAGCCTTTACTTAGATGCAAGGGGTTTTATTGCATCTGGGAGCATAGTCCTGCTATTTCCCCCTGGTTACACCCTGTTATTTTCTACCTAAGTTGAAGCTTCTTGTACTTTGCTCAGCATCTCTGAGCTCAGCAGCGGATCCCACTGACCTGCTTCCCCAGTTCCTAGGGGTGCTTTGATTATTTTCTCCCTAACAGTGTCCTGCACAGAGGGAAATTTTTGGCACCATGAACCATCCCTTTATTAATTTTGCTATTTATTGTCTGCCTCCTACTGTGCAGCATAGTCCTGCTGTCTGAAGAGGGCCTTCTATATTCAATAAATTGCTCTAATCCTGCTCTAGAACCTGTTCTCATCACTAATTTCTTCCCAGCAGAACTTGTAGGCCTGAATGTGACTACTAGTTGAAGGGCATGAAAACCTGGGCCAGATCCAGGCATTTCTCAGCCTCTCTAAGCACCATATCCATCATCAAGGTGCTTCTGACATTTTCAAGCCCATCACTCTGCTGCCTCCTGTGGGTTCCTGAGTTCCCTAGGTGCCCAAGCTTCTGCTAGCTGCTATTTGCAGAGCAGCTCCCACACTCGTCTGCCCCTGCAGCTGATGCTCAAGTCAAAGCCCTGGAGGCTCCAGTGCACGATCCTCAAACAAGGGAAGGGAATCCTGTGTCACCAGCAGGGCTTGATCCATCCATGTGCTCAGAGCACACCTCACACCTGATGCCTGCCAGCTATACAGGGCCCAGCAGAGGGAAGGGCCTATCACTGACCCATCAGCACAGTATACCAGGTCAACCACATGACACTCACTGCAGCTCATGGAGACATACCTCAATCAGCTGGAAGCGAGCTGGCTGGTATATGGAGCCCAGCACACGTTGTCTGCCTAATGCAGTAGTGAGCAGGTATTTTGGCTGGAGAGCCGCTGAATGAGTTTTGGTGAGCTATCCAGGGCCACATGGGTAGCCCCACCCCCTGACAGTTGCCCAACCCCTAGTCACCATATTGGGACCAGAAGTCCTGCCCCCTAACCCCTGATCTTTGCCACTAGAAGTCCCTCCTCTTGCCCCCAATAAATATTCCTTTTGCGAGGGAAGGGTTGCCATCTTAGAACCAGAAAAAAAACCAAATCATACACTAAAAGTCAAAAACTTACTATAACATATTCTAATTTTATTACAAAAAATATTTGTCATGATTTGTGTTTGTGTACTGTATATAGAAGGGATTGCATCACAACTCAAAAATAAAGTCTTACTTTTGTATATTGTGTGTGTGTGTATGGTGGGGTGTAGGGGTGTGTGGTTGTGTGTGGGGGAAAATAGGGTATGTTGGGGTTTGTGTCTAGGTCAGTGGAGGGTGTGGGGACTCCCCACACACTCCCCCCCAAGGCTTGCAGCCTCCACTGATGGCAGTAGGCGGGGGCGCTCAGGGCGCTCGTGCCTGTCACAGGCACTGGTTCCTGGCAGGACACGGCTCTGGCCAGTGCTGCATGCGGCAGCAAGGAGCGCAGCCTGCCTGGCTGTCTCTATTGCGGGGCCTCTGCACAGCGTGCCTACAGCCCCTATACTCACATGGGAGAAGCTCCACGCTGAAGCTAGCTGCCTTCCCTGCTCCCTGCTGCTCAGGTTCCCCATGGAGACTGAGGACCTGCACAGCAGGGGGTGGGGAAGGCAGCTGGCTCCAGCACAGGGCTTCCCCCATTGCACAGAGCCCCCACAACAGAGGTGAGCCAGGCAGGCTGCTCTCCTTGCACACTTGCAGTGCTGGCTGGAACTGCACCCCCCCCCCCGGGCACCAGCACGTGTGCCAGGCACGAGTGTCCTGAGCACCCTGCCTGCTGCTGGCATGGGGGAGTGTGTGGGGGGGGTCCCCAAACCCCCCATCCTCCCTCACACCCACAGCCTGCCCTGCCAGGTCCACACTGCCGCCATCCCCTTGGGTGCAACTCGCACTGCCACCAGCCCCAGCCTGTGATCCACGCTCCCACCCAGCTGCAGCTCCCCGCACCCCAGCTGCTTCCCTACCTGCTACCTGGAGTGAGCATGACACCAGGGAAGCCAAGCAGGTCCCCGGGCAGCTGCAGCAAGAGCTCAGTCCGGAAGGTGCTGCTGGCCTGGCTGGGCCCTTCTGCCCACAAGAGTGGGAGTGGAAGGGCTGGGTGGAAGGGCTGGGCAGGATACAGTTTGTTGGTGGGTGCCCGTGGGCCAGATGAAAGTGCCTGACAGGCTGTATTTTGCCTGCCCCTGGCCTAGTTCCTTCCCCTCCCTGAGCTCTATGCTATTGCAACAGTGCTGGTAGCAGGACTCAGGCTACCTGATTTACAGCCAGGCACATTGGTTGCCTGTATAGGTGCTGCAAGACTGCTCCAATGATTAATTGAGTGTGTTGGAGCATGGTAATCACCACTCCAGCCAGCATCCGTATCTTGTATATTAGCATCCCTGTGCTTCAAAATGGCAGCAGAGGCGCTTTAACTAAAGCTCATCAAACAAGTGTAACCCAGGCAGTACTCCAAGAGGTACTCCCTCTCCAATAGAAGGGATCAAAGCAGGTGCACAAGCGCTGTGGGAGGTGTAGGGACTCTCCTCCCCCTATACAGCAGAGCCAGATCACTAATGGGGACTTGCTGCTAGGGGTCTTGACCTTCCTGGATCCCCAGCCTCACATCAAGCTTCCTGATCTCGGATTGGAGGAGCTGGAAGCAGGGCTGGGAACCTCTCAGGTTGCTGCTCAGATCCTTGCTGGAGCTGGGGAGCCTCTCCTGCTGGACTCAGCCTCTCAAAGGTGATCCTGGAGCCCAGCAGGAAGCCTCTCCTACCGGCCACACGCCACGCTGCTGAGGGTCCAACTGCTGCCTGCAGGTCCCGCTCCTTCATGTGCTTCTGGGGCAACTGCTCCTGCCCCGCTGGCCCAGCTCTTGCCAGCTCTTTGAAGCGCTTTCCTTGTCCCTCGCTGGTCTCCCCTGAGTCAGCCGTGCTACCCCTTTTATCCCCCTCCAGGTGACCCAAGGGGCCAATCAGGGGACACAGAGGGTGAGTCTCTGGGGCCTGATTGGTGAGGAAAGGGAATTCCAAGCCCTCCAACATCTTTTACCCCTTCAAAACCCCTGGCCTAAGTCACTGCCAGCTAGCCCACCACACAAGCTTTAACTCAAGTGCCCCTGCCACCATTTTGAAGTGTGGGGACAATAATGCACAAGATGCAGTGGTGCTTTAATTAAAGCAACCCATGCAGCACATGTAAAAGTGTCCATTAGGCTCAGTTGCACCTCTGAATACAGCATAGACATACCCTCCAGCATGCCAGCTTCTCTCCTCAGCATGTCACTCCTTGCTGGTGCAGGTGGCCTTGTTGTCCTGGACAGGGTCTGAAAACTGTTTTCCCTTCCTTAGCCACCAATCTCTCTCCTGCCTTGTACCAGGAACTGGTGCTAGCTTGAGGCTGAGAGGGGCCGGCTGCCCAGTGATTAAGCCAATACTGCTAAGCTGAGCTGGGCCTTATTACACTCAAAGCTCCGAGTTACTGTAGCTTGTGGTACCCAAACTGATCCATGAACCAGGTTAGTGATCCTTGGAAGGGGCAACATTTCTATGTCACTTAATGAACATTTAGGCATAAAATGAGATAAATAGGATGGCCATGTGGCCAGCATTTGCCTGCCTCAACCCCCAGATAGGCCAGGGGCTGGTGTCCAGCACAGACGACAGGGCAGCATGGTATAAGGCGATGGAGAGAGCAGCACAGAGACACCAGGCCATCACAAATATGCCATGAGGCATCCCAAGAAATGCATGTGACTTGGGGACAGTTGCGGGCATAATGGATCAGGACCATTTGCAGGCATAACAGATCAGGACCCTATTCCCCACAGCCCCTGATGGAAGAGCTAGGAGCAAACACTCATAGTTTATGCCCCCAACATGAGTTTTAGCCCATCTGAGGGATAATCTGGACACTAGAAACTAGAGACAGAGAAAACCTCTCAAGTCATCTAGTTAGTCCTCTGCCAATGCAGGACTATGCCTTGGGTCTGTTCTGCACACAGGTTTAGTCCCATTATAACTACAAGCCCCTATCATGGCTGTGATTACACAGGGACCTATAGATACAGTGGTACAGAGGCCAGGGCCTGACCAGCCATACATGGTCCTGCTTGAGTACTTTGACTGGACCAATTCCCAAACACTTGCACAATGGATCTTGTGCAGTTCCCATGGAAATCACTTTGTTCTAGATGGGATTCCCCTGTGAGCAGCCCTGCCTCCTTTCTGGCTCCCCATTTTTGCCATCCATCCAGCTACACCAACAGTTGTCTTTGCACTGGATCTGAGTGGTTGCCAAACCCACTCCTTGTCATTTCCCATAGGCCTGGTCCATGCCATTAGCTTGGACTTGGGAAGCATCAGCCCCCCTATTCATCAGCAAACATGCTGTAGTGTCTAATGTTGCAGTTAATGCTTAATTTCAAAGTGACCTTTGCAATTAATGGGCAACTAGTGAGAATCCAAATGAGTCAGGGAGGGACACAGGCATGGGCATGCATGGGGAAATTCTGTTCCAAAGCCCAAGCCCTGGGGGCTGCTCACACCCACCTCCACCCGGCCTCTGCCCAGCTATACCTTGGTGAGGGACAGTGACCAGACAGCCCAGCAGACCAGTGTTCTGTGTGTCTTTGCAGTGAGAGGACATCCAGGGGAGTGGCAGCATGTGCTTCCTACCTGTTGTCTTGCAAGTGTGCCTCAGACCTTATCAGCTGCTGCCTCGTCTTATTCTTGAACATGTATGTATCCTGGGCATCTCGTGTGAGGCTAGCAATATGGAGGTCCAAAGGTGGTGGCTCATGTTTATCCCCTGGGAACAGAACTAATGCCACAAAGCAGCAGGAACATGGTGCCAACTTTCAGCTACTAACATTCAGGGACAAATTAGAACCAGCTTTATCAGACTAGACCTATACAAGTGCATGGTCCTAGGTGGATGAAGCTATAGCACCGTGAGAAGTGGCCTCAGCCTTTCCTTTTGGGCTCAGGCACATGGCCAGGGAGCAGCAAGAATTACGGTGGCCATAATGCAAGGAAAATCTCTGCTCACATTTCCCACCCATCCCTCTGGCCATTACAGGTGCATCCCCACAAGTGTGCACATTCAGTTTGTGGTTCCTCAAAGCTATCTGTGGCACCATAAACTGCATGCGGCACATGTGCACTTGTGCGTGATGCTGCTAATTAGCAGATCAGTGGGGGTTTTTGACACCAGAAGACCCCAGTGTAAAAAAAATAGCCACTAAAAAAAGCAGTGTGGCGCACATAGCAGCTGGCTATAGTCACGCTCTGGCTGCCAGCCAAGCTCCAGAGTGCTGTCCCAGGAAGTCCTCAGGACCCCAGGTAGGGCTGCTGGGGCCAGCACGCCCAGATCACTTTGCCACATACCAGAGCATGTGTGCAGGGGCATGCCCAGGGACAAATAGCAGTGGCACAATATATATGCTGCCACTGCTATTTGTTCCATGGGAAATGTGTAGCCCTACATGTGCATGCTCATGGGGACACACCTTGGGATTGCAGTTAAAAAATTCATGCTTTGAGAGATGCTCATATAGAAGAGAAGAGGCTGCTGTCTTTTGAGACAGAAGCCACTAGAACCTTTTGCTGTGTAGTAATGTCAATCAAGGGGAGGGCTCCCCTTCCACACACATTTCAATACATGTAGAAGCCTTAGTGTAGAGGCAATTATAGGACACTTGTACACATAATGGGGTTTAATCCTCATTAAATTAAATAGGTTTATTAAATTTAAAATAGTTTATTTTAGAAACTTGTGTCAATGTTTGCATGTAATAGCCTTTACAACAAATTCAGCCTGTTGCACAATTCCCAGTAACTTCCAGCAGGGGGACCCACTTATCAATCCACCCCACTGCTGTCTTAGCTATGCACACCTGTGTGTGTGTATGTGTGTATATATGCACACTTGCAGGGAAGGCACCTGGCCCCAGCACATGAGGCTTCCCTCCCTGCTGTGCGACTACAGGGGCTGCGCATGAGTGGCAAGGAGTGCCAGCGATACAGGCAGCTTCATGGAGGCTGCACCTCTCGCTGTGATGTGCGGCCCTGGCCAGAGCCACATCCCGCCAGGCACTTGTGCCCTGAGCGCCCTGCCTGCTGCTGCATCATGGGAAGAGTGTGGGGGTTCCCCACCACACATACTGCACACATACCCCACACACACACACCTTACATATACCACACATACCACACACATATCACACACCACACTTACCATGCACATGCCACACGCACACCACACACATACAACACCACAAACCCAAACCGCACACCTATACCACACATACTACACACCCATGCCACACATATCACACACACACATACCACACACCAGACACACACCCCACATACCCCTGACACACCACACACACCATACATACCACACACAGCACACAGGGCATTTGTACACACCATGATCTTTCCCATTTACCCTGCCACAACTGTATTTGTGTCTGCATGAGCTGGATTTCCCACTGCTTTAAAAGTCTTTTCAGTGTGTTAAACTAATGCTGCTCAGGCATTTTTTATTTTGCGTAGCCTCTGCTTATGCAGCCCCGTCTATGGATTTGTGCCGTGCAAACAGAGACTCAAAGACTTGTAATAACTTTCCTTCACCACCAGGTGGCACTGTGCTATTTCTGTCGTGGCCAGTAGGTGCCACTGCTATTTTATTTTTCATTTTTTCTTTTTTTTCCCTGCCCATCCAGCCTTCCCTCCCCCTACTCCCACAGCTGACCACAGGCAACCAGGGCATGCACAGTTTAGGGGCACAGAGTAATTAATAAAGGTGAATGGAGGAGCAACCTATTATATTGCAAAGTTCTGTTATTGTTTACTAACCCCTGGCAGTTTTGTCCCTACTTCCACCAGGGGTAATGTATGTGCTCTCCCCTCCGCTCCCTGCGCTCATGTCCCAGCCACCCACGCCCCCTGCCCACTGTGCTCGCCACGGTGTTCAGCACTGCTGAGCACAGCGGTATCACCTGAATGGTAAGTTTGCAACTATATGGAGTGTGGTACCCCTTAACACTTCAATATTTCAAACCTTCCTATTTCTTATGACTGACATTCCCATTCCAGAACCACGATGAATAGTCCAGGTGTGCACTGCCTGCCAGACCCGCTACCCAAGATATGCAGCATCCCTGGTGATATATAGGTAATAAATGTCCAACCAACCTTGACAGGTAGTGGGGCTTCAGGCAGTGTTTGGACTTTTGTTGTTTCAAAACCCACCCCGTTCTACTTTTTTCTCCCCCTCCCGGCAGAACACTTTGGAGATCTGAAACTGAAAATTTTCAGTATTAAGAAGGAAAGCATGAATCAACACCCACCCGTTAGAAGCAACTTGCTTTCATTAAATAGGACTTTGTTTTTCTACCTCATTTTTAAATAAAAATTTTTAATTGTGTCAGTTGTGTGTGTGTGGCATGTTTTCTGTCATAGGCAGACTGGCAGTCCATGCAGCTGGGGTGGGGAGGAGGGGGTCAGTTGGGAGAGGTGAGGACCACACCCACCCTTCTGAGTGGGGGGATCCTTTGCTTGGGTGGGTTTATCTGAGTGGTGGCATTACTGGAAACGCAAGCTGCAATACTGGGGCAGGCATGGGAGAGCCTTTCTTAACATTTGAAAGAGGGCAATTAGCAACTCTTCCGAGCCTAATGCTTGGGCACCTTTGGTCAGCTTCGTGCATGTATGCAAGATAGTTTCACAAAAGACAGGAGTTCATATGAATCATTCTCTTTTAACAAACCTATGATGATATTTATTTACCCTTTTTTTTCTTTTCAGCACTAAAATCATGACTGAGCTACGTTAAATCTGTCCATGCAGTTTGGGGGTGGGTGGTTTGGGAGACAATGTGATCACTGATGACCGTGTCCCGGCCACCCACCTCAGCATGGGAATGCTTTGCTTGGGGGAGTTTATGGAGTGATGGCATTACTGGAAAGAGTTACAGGGTGTACTGTTATGGGAGGTCCAATACTTTTTTTGCCCCCAATCCCAAATCCTGCAGCACCTTTTTGCAAGCAACAGTCATCTCCCATCCCCTCCACCTGTCCACTCCAGAACCCAACAGACAAGAAGAAATAGCAGCAAGAGGTAATATTGGGCCAGGCATGCATGGGGGAGCCTTCCTTAACATTTGAATGAGGGCAACTCTTCTGTGTAATGGCTGGCTTTTGTTTTTTGCATCACCTCCAAAACACCCTCCCCACCCCATGTGTGGTTTACCTCCTCGCCACCCACACCTGACATGCAGTATAGGTGGAGCAGTGTCCTCGGCACCGCCATCAGGTGGGATCGCTGATTCACTTAAGGTTTTTAATTTTTTTACTGAATCCTTTAATATCTTTTTATTAGTAAAGCCACAAGTCAGTTACATCTCAGTACATTCAGTGAGAACCAAGCCACCCAGTCTGCCCCTGTAAGGCAGAGACAAAGAACAACACAGGATGGGGTGCATCTGCCCTGAGTGGGCATGGGGATCCTAGGAAATTGGGGCAAGGGGGTGTGAACAAAGTCAATAAAATTGCATTAAAACAGATAGTATCCAGTGCGTGCTTTTTGCAAGTGCAGCAAAAATAGCTGAAATCAATTGAAAACCTGTTCTGATTGGTGAATCACAATACACTGAAATACTATTCATACATGTATGTATATGAGAAAAGGTAGGACCTCCTACCTGAACTCTGCAGGCAGGCGTAGGCTCTGGCTCTGATACCAAGCAGGAGCAAGTACGAATCAGCAGTTTCTTTGTGTCCTTTGGCTTTTCACAATAAATTGAAATGCAATGTATTTCAATTGGGAAATGACAATAAAGCTAAAACAGCATAGACAGTAGTGTTTTAATAAACAATGCTATTGGTAGCCAAGTGGTGAATAATAATAATAAATTAGGTATTTAATATTAGATATTTAACAAGCCCATGTACTTTTACTTCTAAATAAACACATTACAAATATTGCAAGTGAACTAACTTTTTTTGGGGGAGGGGGGGGAAGAGTTTTGATTCACAGATGTCACTCAATTGGCAAGTGTGTGCATGCATGTATGTAATGTGTGCATCCTAATGTTCCCATCAAATATAAGTGCTGTGCCACCCCCTGACAAGTTCCTCCTAATTTCCAACCATGGGGCAACAGGGGGCTAGGGAGGAAGGTGACAAGGTGAAAGCTAGGGAGGAGGGTGATAAGAAACAAGGTGATAAGAGGCCCCAGCCATGGGGCAACTGGGAGCTAGGCATCCGCAGTAGCCTCAGCAGCGGGCTTTGTGGCCAGCACCAACTCAAAAATTACAATATGTAAGGGAGGGAGGTTGCCCGAGGCCCCAGCCATGGGGCAACAGGGACCTAGGGAGGGAATCCCCGCCCCAACACGGGTGCTAAGAGGCCCCAGCCATGGGGCAACAGGGAGCTAGTGCTTACTTATTTCCTGGGACATGGCCAGTAACCAAGAAGGGGGAGGGCAGTCAACTAGCCATGGGGCAAGAGGAAGCTAGGGACAGGAGCTAGTCAGGGTGATAAGAGCAGCCAGAGTTACCTGGTTTCAGACCTGAGGAAATAACTTCTTGCAGTGCAGGAAATTCTGAGGAAGTGACTGCTAACTCCAAAGCTTCTTCCTCTAATGGAAATCTGTAGACCAAGGATTGCTTTTTAGCTGAAACAGGATATGCCAGTAGAACTTACTTAAGCCAACTGTCTCCGATGTATTTTTTGATTGGGAAATCACAATATATTGAAATGCTATCATAAGAAATCGAACTGTTATTCACAGTGTGTATTTCCTCAACACAGGTGTGTGTGTGTGTGTGTATTGGTGTTTTATAGGTGTGTAGGTATTGTATAGATAGTTTTGATTCACAGATCTTTGTTTGCCTAATAAGAATATATTAGATGCCCTCAAAGGAGGCTCAATAGTAGCCTTGGTGTCCCTTGATGGGAATCAAAATCAAATCAAGGCTCGATGGGTAGTCAAGCAGTGAAGCATTTGGCTTTGTGGCCAGCACCTCATAAAATTAAAACCAGACCAAAGATGGTTGCACTCTACAAGCTACCAAGGAGCACACTCATTACTAAGACACAACGGTGCCCAGAGCTTTGTTATTATAAGTTATGATTATTAATATTGTAATGATACTAATAGAACATATGTCTACTGTACTTATATTATATAGACTTATTATATAATAAGTCTATATGAAATATAGGCTATATATAATATAAGTCTATATATGTTTATATTATAAAAGGCCACTATAAGTATAATGCATACTGTGATATATAATAGTAGAATAGTTGAAAGAATCCTGAAGGAACTGTCGTCAGGCTCTTCCTCTTCTTCTCCTCTTCTCTTCTGCCCATTGTCACACCCATGGGGGATCAGTGTGTGGCTAGCAGTGGAATGGGAGCTAAAATCAGAGGGAGGGAGGATAGAAAGAACACAGGAATTTTATTGAAAACCAACATGCAGTGCCTCTTGTGCACCTTGTGTATCTTCCTTCATGACCAAAAAATTCCACCAACCCCATTTACAAGAAAGTTGAACTAAATAATGCAACCCCCCCACCCCCACCCCACAGAGATGACCCTATCAGAGTGTGGGGCCCAGGGCAAATTAGCCTGTGCAGGGCCCTGCCCCATCCCGATCCCACGCGCCCCAAAGAAGCTGGTGGCGGTGGCAGGGGGAGAGGAGATGGTGAGCAGCTGGACACAAAGCTGGTTGTGGTGGCGAGGAGTAACTGCAGCCACTCTCCCCGGCTCTGTGGGGCCCCCAAAAGCATGGGGCCTGGGGCAGTTGCCCCGATTCACACATCCCTAGGGATGGCCCTGCCCCCACCCTCTGGGCACAGACAAGTTGCAGGTGTCACTTACCAATGCGTAAAGGTGCTATGGAGCACATCACAACATCCTCTTTCAAGTTACACGTTGCAAAGCTGCGGTCATCCAGCACTCGAAGCTTCTCTGCACCCCACTTCAGCAGCCTGCGGTCTTCTCGAATGCTGGATTCACATTGCGGTGCCCCCCAGGGGCAACTCTCCCCACTAAGCTGAGTCCTTCTGCCTCTGGTGTGCTGCCTTGTCTCTACCGCCTCAAACCTCTCTCATCAATATAGCAAATGCTCACCCTGACCACTGTTCCCCCAGTTTATAGGCCCTGAGCATGGCAGAAACACCCCCACCTCCCAGCCTCGTTTCAGTGTAAAAAGCAAAAAAAAACAACCCTAAAAAAACAGACAGTCTCATGCTGGGCTGGAAAAGAGCATGAAAGAAGGCAGGAAAAGTGCCTTTGCAAAGTGTCTGAGTTATGCAAAATGCTTGTGTGCAAGCCAGGCCTGTGAGGGGTGACACAGGTACACTTGATGGGAATGTTAGGGTGCTTCCCTTTCTTCTCCAAACTGAGGAAGGTCAAATCAAAGTGACTTTGCAGAGTGGTTGCTGCCTTGGAAAACTGGTGGTATTCAATGCCAGCCAGACTTGTGAGGGGTGACCCAGGCAGCCCCCCTGTATACCTTTACAAGAGAGCGCCCCCTCCCCCCCCCCCAATGCAGCAAGTGGCTAGGAAAAGCAGGCAGAAGAATGACTAAAGAAATTAAATGAAACCAAAGAATGAACGAAATCCCCCTTCCCCACCCAGCAGTGTGAGGGGGGATTTTGCCATCCCTTCAAAGATATGGAGCCAGATGCAGAAAGCCAGGATAACGTGAGGTTTTATTGTAAGGAACACAATATTGTAAGCAGTTGGTTACTTTGGCTTCTTTGCCTTCACCCCACCATTACCCTGAACCGGCCCTGGCTCCCTGAACCTCAGGGATGGCCACCTGACCCTGGGGGTGGTTGTACACCCCTCCCCTGACTGCACTGCATTTGAGCTCAGCTCTAATGCTCCTGGCTACCTCCTGGACAGAGGCAAGCTGAGCAGAGCTACTTTTCCCTTTCTGGGGTGGTACCCATTTTTTAAAGAGGCAGTTTGGCAAGCACTGCAGGACATCATTTATCAAGTCCTGTGACCTCTGGTAATCCACACGGGACTCCATGGCCATGTCTACCAACCACTGCACATGATCTAGCGCTTCCTCATGGAAGGCACAATCAGAATGGATTGAGTCCCAGAGTTCGTCCCACCAGGCTTCTGTGCCTGACACTGTGGCTCGTGACAACTCTGCCAAAGCCTCCAGTGAGTTTTCTTGGGAGTGTTGCTGCCTACAGCACATGTCCCTTGAGAGCTCCATTGGTGTGCGAGCTAGGGGTCGAGGTTCAGGGGTACATGCTTGACTGACATCAGGTGCAGTAGCTGGTAAAAAAAATGGAAAAAAAAATCCCAGTTTTGTGACATTTCCTTTCCCCAAGAGGTGGAAACTCCACCCCTCTACCCCCCACTCTGCAGTGGAGAGCAAGCACGGAACCAGACCCTGCAAAAAACTTACACGTGCCCAGTTTGGAACCACGTCCATGGCTGCCACTGCCCATGCCAGCTGCACAGAAGTAAAGCAAAAAAATTAGTTTGGCATCTGTTACATTCCGAGCTATCCAACCCCAAAAGAGAATGCCGTATACCCTTCATCCACCACCACCAAAAGAGCGTGGCAACCCACCTTCAGTGATACATGAATTTCTCTACCCTGTCATAGGATGGGGTCCCCAGGGATGGCCGTGATACCCCTAGGGCCCCTTGACCATGCCAATCCTGCCCAACAGGCACCCTCTTTCTCTCCTGCCACGTCTTGCTGCAACTGTAATAGGGAGGCTGCCCTCAAGTTTGCATTTTGGACATGGTCCTGATGGACCCCACTGAACCCTGTGGGTTCTCGGACCCCTTTTGGGTCCAGCTCCAAAATGGATGCCTCACAGGACACCTTCAGCCTTATGAGCTAGTTGCATGGCTCCAAACCTCCCCTTTACCATGCCCCAAGCCTTGCAGATGACATTCACACATTGCTCCTCCAAGGCCTTAGTTTGGCTTGGTCTCCAGTGATTGCTGGACTCTCCGCAGCCCTCTCTCTCTCTGCACCCCCTGGCACTGGGCTCTCCACAGCCCTGTCAATCTCTCTGTGCCCTCTGGTGCTGGGATCTGCTCACCCCCTTGTCACCGCGCCCCTGGCACTGGGGTCTGTTCATCCCCAAATATTGTGCCCACACTGGCGCTGGGGTCCCCACACTGTAGTGGGCCCCCAATGATGCCTTCTTCTTCCCCAATAGCTTCACCCAATCCACCAGTTTACAAACAGAAATCAAAATATGGGCCCCCGGGCTATAACATAATGCAAGCAGTTCAGGGTGTGTTCTGTCCCTTTAAAAGGATTAAATCTCCCCCCTAGCACTAAATGCCTTGCAGGCCAGGGTCCTTGGTGAGCTCCTGGAGCCTCTTAATCCTACCAGAAGTAGAACAGGCAGTCAAACATTTCCACTTAGCTTCCTCCCTGAGAGCTCCTTCTCCCTTGGCTGCTGACAGAGAACTGCCCTCTGGTCCCAGCCCTGGGGTTTATATGTGCCCAAGGCCCTGCCTTTTCCGGTCATCTGACTGCCTGCAGGTGTGGGCTAATTCCCTCATTCCTGCTGCCACAGTAACCTGCAGCTGTGGGGTTCCTGACTGACTGCTGGGGCCCTCTACCTAGGCAGTTTCTGCCCTTAAAGAAGCAGGAACCTTAGTGTCCTGCGACATACCCCCCGATCCCCCAAACCCAACTAGCCCATTTCCAAGCAGTGCCTGCCAGTGGCAAAAGGCATATTACAAGATACTTACAAGTCACCAGTCACGCATCTTCTTGGGTCTCAGGAACAGAAAATGATGATTGAGTATTGTTGGGAAGAGAAACTTAATCGGCCACACTGTTTTCTTCCTGTTACTCCTCCTCCATCTCATCATCTGTGCTAGTCTATGGAATTTGGAGCGGGGGGGGGGGAGGGGGGACACTGGGAACAAACGCAAGGTGTACCGCTGTTCTTGTTGGCAGTCCCTGTAACCTGGGAGCACAGAGCAGTCTCAGTATTGCTCTGACAAGCTCATGGTTTCACCCTCAGGGGGAGCTGCCTCTGTCCATGTGTTCCCCTCCTCCACAACCCCAGTCTGAAAAGCGAGCATACCAGGAGTGTCGCCTGCATCCTTGGAGAGAATGATAGACAGCTGCTCCTAGAAAGGAGCAATTATGTGCCCTGCCCCAGAACAAGAGTTTGCATCTTTGGCATGGTAAAATGCAGATTTCAGTGCCTTGATTTTGCACCAGACCTGGGTCCAGTCACGATTGTGCCCTTGTGCCTGTATGGCTTTTGCAATGGCAACATAAAGGCTTATTCCTCTGACTTTTCAGCTGGTCTATGATCTTTTGCTTCAACCAAATGTCGATTAAGTTCTGCAGTTCTTCCAGGGTCCCGTTGGGTCCACAGCCTTTGGAAGGTATCAGCTTCCTGCTCCATTGCCTCCATACTGCTGGCCTTGGCTTTATGAGACATGGCAAAGCAGTTTGTGGTCAATAGCAAGTGATTCACCAAAGGTTGCTGGCGAAATTTTGAGGTCGGTTTTATACTTATGCCATCCTTGCATGAGGATTTTGGAAAATTCCAGAGATTGTGAAGTTTCACAATACCCAAAGGTGATGAAGCACCCACCCCGTTTACCAACAAAGACATGGTGATGGGCTTGAGCATGGGCTAAATAATGCCATTGTCCACTGGGATGGCTGCTCAATGCCCCAGAACGTTGCAAAAATTGCTCATACCTGCCTGCTTGTGTTTTTGCCTGTCTTCCCCTAGTTAGTCATTTTTTTATTGCTGAATAAAATAATTTTATTGCAGAAACACGGACTGTTTTCACTGACCTTGCAAAAGTATTTAGCTGGCTGGCCCTACATTAACAGGAGAGGACTATGGCAAAATCTTATTTTTCAAGCTTGATTACAATACATTTGTCTTGAACAAAGACTTGATGCATCAGAACATCTGTTACTTCTTATCTCAGGACCAAAAAAGGCTGCACAAATGACCGCTACCCTGGGGTTACTTGTTGAAAAAACAGTGGTCACCTATTGAATGCAGCTAGACAGAGCTCCAGACCACAGCCACCCCCCCCCCCCTCCCCCCGCCCCCTGCTCAGGTGAGATCGGAGAAGTGGCTGATGACAGAGAGGGGCCAAATGGAGAATATGGATGAAATGTGTGCAGAATGGGAAGTGGAGAATGGAGAACAACTCAGTGAATACTCCTCTGACATGGAGAATCTGGAGGACATGGGTGAGCAGAAGGAGAAGGTGACAGTGCTTCTGATTGAACTACTGCTGGCCTTAAAAATAATACAAGCCATGCTGCACTGCCAGATAATGAAGATAGCGTATCCAGCATTAGTGTGTCTCCAAGCTTTACATGAGGACATGGGTACAGGCACCTGGGGAGGTTCTGAGGAGTGGGAAAACCAAGAAGCATGCAAAGAAGTGGAAGTTGACTGGGCTCTGTTGAGAAACCTCATGAGCAGCATCCGCAGACGCAGGGTCTGGGCCATTAAAGCAGCTCAGACTGGTGGGAGAAAATCATGCTGAGCACTTGGAACATAAACATACAAACAACATAAACATCTTCAAAGTGGCTAGAGACGTTCCAAATGGCCAGAGAGATGTTTTATCATATTGTCACGATGCTGGGGCCACAAATTGAGAGGCAGGACACTAACATGTGTCAGGCCATCCCACTGGCCATCATGAAACTGGCCACCCCATCCAGCCTCCACTACATCGCGAACCAGTTCAGCATGGCTCCCTGCACAACCAGGGTGGAGACTCACGAGGTATGCCAGCTGCTGCAGGACATCACTGCAAACAAATTTATTTGCCTGGGGAATCTGCAGGAAGTCATAGATGGTTTCAATGCCATGGGGTTCCCTAACTGCATGGGGGGTTTAGACAGCACTCACATCCCAATGCAGTCCCTTTTGGGGAGGAGAAGATCTTTCACAAACAGGAAAGGATTTGTCTCCATGATCCAGCAAGCCGTGGTGGACCACCAGGGCTGGTTCACAAACATTTTTACTGGGTGGGCCAGCAGCACACGTGACGTGCGCGTGTTCAGGAACTCTCCTCTCCCTGGCCTCATGGAGAAAGGACACTGTAACCTGGGCAGTACTCCAAGAGGTACCCCCTCTCCAATTATAGGGATCAAAGCAGGTGCACGAGTGCTATGGGAGGTGTAGGGACTCTCCTCCCCCTATAGAGCAGAGCCAGACCACCAATGGGGACTTAACCATATACTTTTAATGAGAGAACAGTACTGGGAACATAACCAGTATAAACCAAGGAGTATAGGGGACACTACAAAGCCCCGAGGGGGCAGGATTCAACAAAGGTTAGACACTTGCAATCATAGACATATTCATCCAGCTGACAAAAGACAGGGTAAACCAAAATATAAAACACCAACAGCAGAACAAACGATACTGGTTGGTGAAATATAAAAGGCACAAAATCCAAAACATCAAATAACAAGGAATATAGGGCCTAGGTACCTGGATGGGGAGAAAGGGGGAAAACACAATGGCCCCTTTCCACTGCAACAAGAATTTCTTGCTGTTACTTCACTTATCCCAAGTCAACCCAGCTGGATTCAACTTGGATTTCCCACATGGTAGACAGAAACTCTGCCACATAGCCACCAGTACTGGCATTGCTCCAAGCTGTGATGGAACTTGACTTTCCTGGAGCCCTGGCCTCAAGTCAACCTGCTTGGTCTTTTATTGGAGGAGCTGGAAGCAGGGCTGGGAACCTCTCAGGTTGCTGCTTAGATCCTTGCTGAAGTGGGAAGCCTCTCCTGCTGGCTGCAGCCTCTTGTAGGGGATCCTGGAGCCCAGCAGGGAGCCTCTCCTGCTGGCCGCACGCCGCACTGCTGAGGGCCCAACTGCTACCCGTAGGTCCCGCTCCTTCAGGTGCTTTTGAGGCATCTGCTTCCGCCCTGCTGGCCCAGTTCTTGCCAGCTCTTTGAAGCTCCTTCCTTGTGGTCCCTCACTGGTCTCCTCCAAGTCAGCTGTGCTGTCCCTTTTATCCCCCTCCAGCTACCCAAGGAGCCAATCAGGGGACATGAGGGGTGAGTCTCTGGGGCCAGATTGGTGAGGAAAGGGAATCCCAAGTCCTCTAATCATCTTTTACCCCTTCAAAACCCCTGGGCTAAGTCACTGCCAGCTAGCCCGTCACAGACACTATGCACCCAGAGCCCACGAGACAGTGATCCGTAGTGTTGCTATTCCACTGCTTACATTAGTGGATGCTGCCTATCCCCTAAAGCCCTCGCTCATGAAGCCTTATGGATGGAACATTACGGACCTGCAGAAGCTGGTTTTCAACTCCCATCTGAGCAGTTGCAGGATGCCCGTTGAAAGTGCCTTTGGGTGACTGAAAAGACGATGGAATGTGCTTACATGCCAGCTTGAGCTGGAGCCAGAAAATATACCACCTTTGTAGTGGCAGCCTGTGTGCTCCACAACATCTGTGAGACCCGCAGAGAGGTTTTCAGTGATTCGTGGGCTGAAGAAACACAACAGGCAGCAGCCTGACAGAGATGTGGCTGGGCGTCAGTGCAGAGACCGAGGAGATAGCCTCAAGTAGAAGCTGGTTGGGCGACCCTTGTGCCGGATTGCTTGGCAGCACATATTGCTGACAACAACTAGCAGTGCTTGTTCTTTCTTTTGATTACAGTAAATTATTTTACAATTTACAATTTACAACATAAACATCTTCAAAGCATAAACATATGTGCCTGTCTGTAGGGGTGTGTGGGGGATGGGGGCAGATGGGGGGATGGAGGGGAGGATGAGCAGGTAGGTAGGGGTTGCTGCTTTGAGGCTGGCAGTGGTTTGGGGGGGAGGGGGGGGCTCATAACACACTGGCACCTAGTGTCCCATGAGTGGAAGGGTTAAGTATACCACGCATTGGCTGGCTGGGGGGGGGGTGGCAGGCGGGCGGGTGGGTGGATGGATGGATGGGGAGCTAGTGAACAGCATGAGGAGTCTGGCTTAGGAGTGTGGCTGCGGGGTGGGGGAGGGGCATGTTCCACCCCAAGCCTAAGAACAACCCACCATTTTAAAAACATTTCAAAACACCCATCCAAAAGCCGCATGTTGCACTAAACAGATTCACAGTGGAACGGGTGCAGGGAAGGGGAGCAGGGGAAGCAGACCTATTGACGCGTCCCCATGGAAACCGTTCCAAGTCCTAGCAACTTGGGAATGCTGGGAAAATGTAGTCCTAAAAAGGCAGAAAAGTAAGAGCTCACCACCACCTCACCACCCACCACCATCAGCCACAGGGTGGCAACACCCACCTGCTACTCTCAACCCTGTACATTTCAGAAATCATATCAGTTATATGGTGAAAAAAAATCATATATATAAATTGTCATAACTTCATAACATGGAGGGGAAGGGAAAGGGACAGGAGGGGATGATTCACATGGCTTGTTGTTGGGATCACCATGGAGTCACCTACTGGGAGACAGGCCCGAGCCTAGGCAGGTGCAAATGGAGGGGTTTTGGGGTGCCTGTGCCCAGGCAGGGGAGGGTGGCAGGGATCTTAGCAGGAGACTCCCAGTGGGGGGCAAGGGGCGGGGACTGTGGAGGCCAGTTTACATAAACCTCCTGCTCTGATTCATTAGAAAAGACTTTATGGGGAGTAGATTGGTATTTGCTTCCCCCCTGCTGAAATCTGTGGGGAATGACACATGGAACTTAACTCGCTTGAAAGAGCAGGGAGTGCAAACACAAATGCGACACACCACAAGAACCCGGATTAAAATTTTTAAGCCACGGTAAATTAACAAGGATCAAACACAGTGTCATATACAAATTCCCATACATACTACCTACAACACACACACACACACACACACACACACATATTCCACGCACGTATACCACGCACACACCACACATGCACACACACACACACACACACACACTCTTCCCCCACAATATACAAAACTAAGAATTTATTTTTGAGTTATTTTTGAGTTATCACTTCTATATACACGATGCAAACACAAATCATGACAAAAATATTTTTTGTAATAAAATTAAAATATTTATAGCAGGTTTTTAACTTTTAGTGTATGACTTGTTTGTTTTTTCTGGTTCTAAGATGCAGAGACATCCGTAGCAGGGTTCAGGGCCAGGGGCAAATCAG
Source organism: Alligator mississippiensis (assembly GCF_030867095.1). Classification (NCBI taxonomy): domain Eukaryota; kingdom Metazoa; phylum Chordata; order Crocodylia; family Alligatoridae; genus Alligator; species Alligator mississippiensis. The sequence goes on from NC_081832.1 coordinate 45,158,154, forward strand.
CCTGTGCAGGGCCCAAATGCAGCAGTGGGAGGGGGTGGCGGGGGTGGCGAGTGGCTGGAAGCAAAACTGGCCCGGCTCTGTGGGACCCCACAAAAGTGCAAGGCCTGGAGCAGTCACCCAGATTCGCGCCCCTCTAGGGATGGCCCTGCCAAGATGGCAACATCCCTCCCAAAAGGAGTATTTCTGGGGGCAAGGACTTTTGGTGGCAAAATTCAGGGGCTAGTGGGTGGAACTGACAGTCCCAAGATGATGACAAGAGTGTGGGGCAATTGTCAAGGAGTGAGACTACCCATGTGGCCCTCGACAGCTCACCAAAACTCATTAAGCAGCCCTCCACCTGAAATAATTGCCCACCTCTGGCGTAGGTCAACAGAGCTGGCCTCTGGAATAAGAGATTTAATTTATATATATTATAAAGAATGTGATGAAAATCATTATTAGAGGTGCACCAATATATCATTCCATATCATATCGGTACCAATAAAAGGAAAATTGTCATTATTGGCAATCAACATTTTTAGCTGATGTGGCTGATAATGTCCCTGATAAATGTCTCGTGCATGCACGCAGCTGCCGCATTCACACGGCCAGGAACGCAGCCCAGCAGCTTGGAGAGCAGCATCTGGCTGGTAAGTCTGCTATGGGGAAGGAGCAGTGGGAGGTGAGGGACATGCGGGGGCAGATCGAGGCCCCCATGGTGAGGGAGGGAGTGGGGCAGGGGCTGGGGCAAGGGCTGCCTAGCCAGGGTGGGGTGGGGCATGGCACAGAGCTGCGAGCAGCTCATCCAGGGGTTGTGGTGGGGCAAGGGCAGCTCCAACTGCTGTGCGCACCTTGGGGGAGACAGGGGGGGCATGCGCCTCCTGGAGCTGTGTGCGGGGTGAGGGAAGGCTTCTCTCTGGTGGCTGGGACTCAGGGCGGTGCTGGTCTCTTCCTGGTGGTGGGGGAGGGGTTGGGTGCAGGCTGTGCTTGGGACAGGTGAGGCTGGGGAGGGAGTGCTGAGAGGGGGTTACGGGGGGGCTACAGCATATTTTGGGGTGGCTGTAGCCCACCCCATAGTTCCCCCTCCCAGCTTTACTGGCACCTATCTTGCCCCACCTGGCCCCAGTGTAGCCCAAGCCCAGACCCTGCTGGGAGGAGTCCGGCACCACCCCTGGCCCCGAGCGCACAGTAGGCAACCTGCTCTCACCCCATGCACAGATCCAGGGGGCATATACCTCCCCTGCCTTCTCCAGGGTGTGCATAGCAGCAGGAGATGCCCCCCCCCCCCCCAGACGGGCCACTTGTGGCTCCTTCCCATGCCCTTCCCCACTGCAGCTGGACAGCTTCTGCCCCAGCTCCTGCCCCAGCCCCACTTTCTCCTTCACTACAGGGGCCTCGGTCTGCCCCTCCCCCCAGCAGACTTACCAGCTGGATGTTGCTCTCCAAGCTGCTGGGCTGCGTATCAGCAGTTGGATTGGTATTGGCCAATACAGCTCACTAATAATTTGCAATCATTATTCGCCAAAAAAAATCTTTATCAGTGCACCCTTAATCATTATCTTATAAAACATTATAAAAATATTATAAAAAGCAATATGAAAAACTTTATGCCATTATACAAATATTATACAAACATTATAAAACATTTTTATTATATATACTATTTATACTATATATACTATTTATACTATTTGCATCCTTCAATTTCTACTCCATACTCTAGCTACTCTATTTCTTTTTATTCTTTTTACATCTCTATCTATCTATCTATCTATCTATCTATCTATCTATCTATCTATCTATCTATCTATCTATCTATCTATCTATTCCAGTTTCTTATTGATTAATACATCTTATTTATTCCTTCATTGTTCTCTTCTTCTATGTCTTCTACTTTTCTTATTCTTGATTAGCTTCTTCTATTTCTGATCTTCTCAGTCTTCTGCAGGGAAAGAAAGAAGTTTGGTTTTGGCCCATAGTCCCAAAAAGCACCTTCTTCACCTGTCCCCTACAAGATACAAAGTCAGTGAGATATTTCTGACATTACCTATATAATACTCAGGATGAATTTTATCCTGAGGGGTTGGTCTGACACGCAGCATTTGCCCTTGCTGTTGCTTGCATTTCTGGAATTCAATCATAAGAAATATGAAAGTTACCTTGAAGTATTAAAGTACTAAGAAGAGGTGCCATACCCCCTCAGCTGCAAACTTACCATTTGCTGCTGCTGCTGCCCCACTCCTCATCCTCCTCTGTATCATTGGTGGGTGTGGATGGGGTGAAGAAAGGATGTAAAGTATTTGTGATGGTGGTGTTGGCAGTGGTGGATGTAAAATAGTTGTGGTGGCATAGCTGTGCATTTGACTCTGTGCAATTTTGGGATGACTATAGCCCAGGGGTGGGCAAAATATGGCCCATGGGCTGGGTCTGGCATGCCAGGCCATTCCATCTGGCCTGCAGGGCCCCTAAAAAAGTTAGTAAATTAATATTTATTTTCTCCTGGCTGCCTGTCAAAGCTGACAGGAGCCAGGGGCAGTAGGACCCAGGGGGAGCCCTCAGCAGGACTGAGCAGCCCAGCCCTGCCCCACCCCCAGCCAGTTCACTCTCTTCCTGCCCCCACACTGCTCCAGCACCAGGTGGCTCCCGGCTGCATCACTGGACCGGGGAGCACAGGGCCCCACCAGTATGTGTGTGTGTGTGTCTGTGTGTGTGTGTGTGTGTGCGTGTGTGTGTAGGCAAAGTCATTGTGTGTGTGTGTGTGCAGGCAGGGGCAGAGTGTGTGTGCATGTAGTCAGGGGCAGTGTGTGTGTGTGTGTGTTGGTAGGGTGAATCCCACACACACACCCCACCATACACATGCACCCACAACTGCTTTGCACTGCCATACACACAGACCTCTACACCCACACCCCTCACACACCCCAGCCATGCTCCCCCCTGCACACAGTCCCCACAAACCCCATACCCACCCACATCCCACATATCCATACACAGATCCACATGCTCCCTCATCCCACCTACCCACACACCCACAGCCCCCCACAAACCTATACCCCCCCACAATATACAAGCATAAGATTTCATTTTAAGCTATTGTGTAATCACTCCTGTGTACACTATACAAAAATATGTAAATTAGGACAAAAACATTTTTTGAAATCAAATTAATGAATGCTGTGGATGTTGGCTTTTTAGAATATAATTGGTTATTTTTCTGGTTCCAAGATGGCAAAACCCCATGCTGAAATAAATACTTCCGGGAAGAAGGGGAGGGACTTCCGGTGGGAAAGGTCAGGCATTAGAGGGTGGGACTTCCAGTCACGAGATGGTGACCGGGGGATGGGGCACCTGTCAAGGGGCAGGGCTACCCATCTGGCCCTCGACAGCTTTCCAAAACTATGTAAGTGGCCCTCCAGCTGAAATAATTGCCCACCCCTGCTATAGCCGGCTGTAGCTCCCCACCCCTCCACCTTCCATCAGAGCTGCTGGTTGGGTGCATAGCATGTCACAGAGCTGCATCATGGGGAGTGGCATGGCACAGAGCTGCATCACAGTATGTCCAGAAATAACTGTATAAAATTGACACCTTTATTTTCTTCCTGAAAATATTCCTTGCAGTTCATTTGGATATAGCATTAAAAGTATAATCAAATAATAATATAGTTGAAAAATAAAAATTTATAAAAATTTAAATTTGCATTATCTGGCTTCTATAACTTACAAAATACCTAAATAGGTAACTACAAGTACTTGTACACATGTACAAATAAATAAATATAAAGTAGACAACCTGCAGAAGCAACATAAACCAGCTTTCATTATTTTATTCTATATTCTACCCTATTCATATTCTATATTAAAATATACTCTATATTCAATATTATCTATTCTATCACTACTCTTTATTCTATATTCTATTAATCGATTCTGTTCTATTGTATGTCTATTCCATTTCTATGTATGTTTTCTATTTCTATTTCAATGTTTATTCAGTTATTACAGTAAAAGTTCTGTTAACCAGCACCTTACAAGCCAGCATGCTCTATTACCTGGCATGCTGGCTTGTAAGGTAAAGTGAAACCAGAAGTGCCCACCATGGTACTTCCAGTTTATCTGAGCCCCCATGGATCAGGGCAAAGCAGCCTGTGCTGCTAAGCCCCCACGGCCCAGGGGCATAACAGGCTGCATGGGGCCCACCTCCCTGTCCCGCAGGGACTGCAGGCCCTGCGGGAGGGTGGCGATGCTATGAGAGGGGCGGTGACGCCCTGAATATGGTGGCCCGAACAGGCGAGGATGCCTGTTCGGGCCACCATTAGCTAGGTCCTGTACATTGAGCTGGTCCCTGAGTGAAACATAATTGATTGGTAATGGGTAACACAGTAGCTTAGCAGCCAGGCCAGCAGTAGTGTCTCCCCTCCCGGCCCAAGACAGACACAGTGAGTCCCACAAGCACACATGGCATGAGTTTTGCCCATCAGCAGCTAGGGGTGCAAGGCCCCCCGAACCCCCCTGCACCGATCTCCTCAACAGCTGGCAGGCGTTGTGGCCACAGCAGGAGACACCATCCCTGCAGCTGTCACCCTGCTGGCACCTTAACACACACACTGTCACCCATGGCATGAGTTCTGCTTGTCCACCACTTAGGATGCAGTCCCCCCCAAATCCCTGCACCGATCTTCTTGAAACTTGGCAGGCTTTGTGGCGTCAGTAAGAGATACCATCCCTGCAGTTTTTACCCTGCTATGTTGTAACGCCTAGACGTGACATGAATTTTGCTTTCAAGAATTTGGGGTGCCATTGCCCCCAAACCCCTTCACCAATTTTCTTGAAACTTGGCAGACTTTATTCCCTCAGCAGAGTCGACCAATCCTGAAAATTTAATCTAAATTGGACAAAAAACAACAAACTTATAGATATTTTATTTTGTTTCCCCATTATACCCTATGGCCGGATCTCCGAGGCGGCTCCGAAGCGCTTCGGGAAGCCGAAGCTCTGTCTGAAGCCTCACACAGCCCTAGTACCTATTTATTAGTTTGGCAGCAGCATATCCCAGGAGAGGGGGTTGGGACCATGCATCCACCATGTGTGGATTTTCTGGAAGGCAGTTATAATTAAAGGAGCAGCACAAGTTACCACTAACATGGTAACGTGCTCAGGCACACCCCCTCAATGGAAACTTACCACTTGTGGCACCTGCTGCATCTCTTACTGCATGGGTGGGTGCTAGCGTGGGTGCTATTGAGGGGTGTGGGGGTGGTGGGAGAAGCAGGACCCACACGACTGGGGTGTGTGTGTTGGGGAGCTGATAGAGCAACCGCTACCACTGGTACCAGCCTCATAGCTGGGTGGGTCAAGGCAGGGTTTGTCCCTCCATCTGCCCCGCTGGACAGGAGTGTTACAAGCAAACTTACTGCTACCCAAGGAACTTCTCTTTTGGGGGTGTAACTTTCCCCAGGGGCAGATGATCCATGTCTTGGCCAGCCGGTCCTGTGCCAACCAACCCTGTTGCTAGCCCATGGAACTTTGGGGGCCATAATATTCCACATGGATGTATTAAGATTCATTTTGACCCTGGTCCCAGACCCCTCCCCCACCCCCAAGGGTCATGCACCCACCACCCATACCCTGTCCCACAGCCAGGAGCCAACAATGAGCCCCAGCCAGTAGCTGGTCTGAGCAATAATCTGCCCATAGCTGGAGGGGAGGGATGTGGTTTGCTATCTTTTCCTATACGAAGAGAAATGTTGGCACCCATTAACCAGTCTGGCCATGGTGTGCGATTATTATGTACTACCTCTCAGTACAGTCATGGCCATGAGTGGGTGCTCCTGGAGTTTTAGCAGGTGCCCCACCCCGGCAAGCTGCAAGAAGGCTCACATACATTCCCTCCTTACCAAAAATACAATTCTGTGAATTCTTTATTTCTATCTATCTCCATTTCTATTCCTATGTCTATTCATTATTAGTCATCATTTTACCTTTGAGCTGTCTCAATTCCAGTCTTGAATATTGTCCTCACACCAACCCCCTTCCACCCCCCAACCAAAAAGCCACACAATCCTACAGGCTCATACCAATCCCTCTCCTCTTGTCCTGCCTGTGCCAAGGAAAAGTTTCATTAACCCTTCACAGGACATGGTCCATCCTGGGAGGCTAGGCTACCTAGGGTTGTGGACCTGTACCAGGTGTCTGTTGGGCACAGAGTCATGTATGGGTACCCCCCTGCCCCGCACCTCCCCCCAAAGCTGGCAGCCTGCAAACAATAACTCCCTTCCCCTGCCCGGGCAGCTGCTCCCTCCCCTCTCCCCATGTCCTGCTACAGTCCCAAATGGCAGCCAGCTATTAATCATTCAAGTAACTGTGGGAAGCCACAGCTGTCCTCATGGAAACTCCCTCCTGCCCCTCCACCCCCACCATCACCCATCCTTACCACAACCTCCTTCCTGCCAGCACAGACAATGTGCTGAAGAGACAGAAGTTTTGTGTTGTAAAATATTTTTTTTTTTATTGGAAGGACCAGTCAGTGCTAATTATCGGCAATGTGCATAATATGTACAGCCAGGCAATCTCACACAAGGGCTACCAAACCAGAGTCTCCATGCTGATGTTGTGGGGTGCCGTGCACTGCCGCCCATGTCTCTGTCTGCCTGCTGCCTCCCACACTTTGTCAGCCCATGACTCACTGAAAACTTCTCCCCTACTTTCAAAAATATTGTGGAGCATGCAGAATGCCACTATAAAGGCTGTTATGTTTTCTGTCTCCAACTCGAGCCTGCAGTTCAGCATCCTCCACTGTGCTTTGAGGTGGCCAATGGCTCATTCAACAGCCATCCTGCATTTGCTGAGATGGTAGTTGAAAGCCATTTTTTGCGGGTCAGCAATGTGTCTTCCATAAGGCTTCATGAACCAGGGCTTGAGGGGGTAAGCTGCATCCACTATTATAATGGGAGGGACAGCAACACCATGGATCACTCTGTTGGGGACTCTGAGAGCATAGTACCCTTTCTCCATTAAACCAGGCAGTGGAGAGTTTCTAAACACACGCACATCATATGCACTGCCAGCCTACCCTGTGTAAATGTTAGTGAATCAGCCCCAATGATCCACTATGGCTTACAGGATCACCAAGACAAATCCTTTCCTGGTCATGAATGAGTGTCTCACATGCGAGGGAGATTGCACAGGGATGTGTGTTGACTAAAGCCCCCACGCAGTTAGGGAACACCATGGCATTGAAACCATCCATGACTTCCTAGGGGTTATTGAGGCAAATAAAGGTGTTCAGCACAATGTCCTGCAGCAACTGGCATACCTCATGATTCAACATCCTGGCTGTGCAGGGAGCCATGCCCAACTGGCTCACAATGTAGTAGAGGCTGGTGGGGGTGGCCAGTTTCATGGTGGCCATGGCCCCTTCTTGTCTAACGCAATGGGCCAATGCATGACAGTGTCCTGCATCACTGTTTTTGGTCCCAGCATTGAGACCATGTGAATAAATGTCTCCCTGGCTATTCAGAACATCTCCAGCTACTTCTTGATTGTTTCAAGTCATTCGGGACAATTCACTCACACCTGTCAGAGCTGCTTGTGTGGGCCCAGACCCTGTGGTCGTTGCTCCTGAGGGTGATCCACAGAGCCCTGTCAGCCACCAGTTCTGTGCCTGCCTCTTGGTTATCCCTGTCCACCGCACATTTAATTGCCTTTTTTCACAAGGCATGTTTACATGCTGGCATCTCATCGCAACTGTTTACAAGGATCATCATAAAATATGTTGCGCTACTTAGCTGCGCTTCTATGCTATCCAATAAATCCAGGACCATTACCAGGAGACTAAACTCCATTTTGTCCGCCTCACCCATTTTGTCCAGATTCTCAATTTCAGCCTCCTCACTCATTTCATCACTATTCTCCATATCATCCTCCTCGTGCATTTCATTTGGAAACTCCATTTGGTCCTTCTCACTCATTACGGCTGGATTCCACGAAGCCATGTTGTTTGCCAATACACAGCAGGGCTGCTGTTCAGCACACAGCACCACCAAGGTTCAAGGGGGTCAGGGGGTCATCTGAATAGAAATGATAGCTGACTACAATCAATTAGAATTGAAAGTGACCTGCTATCTGCATGTCAGTGATTACCTGGCTCAGGAGGCCATGTGCTGGGCGTTGGCTCAGCAGAGCCTTTGCCCTGTACTGTGGTGGGTGGGTGTGGGGCAGGTGATGTACTTCCCACCCACTTAAAACTCATGGGATTTAGGATGACCCCAGAAACCTACTCATGCACCCTGGGGATAAGATACTGGCATTTACCAGATCAGTTAATAGGCACACCCAAGAAGCATCTCCATAGAAAAGAGCCCTGCCCTGAAAGAACCCAGGTTTGAAAGAAGCACCTCCCCAGTAAACAGCCCTGCCCTGCAATAACCTACTTTAGGAAGAAGCATCTCCCCAGAAAACAGGTCTGCCCCTCATAGGTGGTAGAAGGGAGGGGCTAATGGGGCTTAGCTCTCCCAAATGCAGAGTAGTAGTAGGGCCATAAGGCAGCCTGGCCATGGGCTTCCAGTAGCTGCAGCAGGGGTGGGGAGGGGCACACAGGCAGCAGTGAGGGAGGGAGTGGATCTGGAGCTGGGGCTGGGGCAAGCCCTGAGCAGCTGGGCGGGGGGAGCTGGACTGAGCTGAAAGCGGCTCATTTGGGGGGTGTGGCTCCTGCTTCTATGTGCACCCTGGGAGGCATGGGGGGCATATGCCCCTGGATCTGCATGGGGGATATGGTGGGATGTTGCTGTGGGCTGAGTTGGGGGCTGCTGCTGCTGGGCTCTTCCTGGTGGGGGGGGAGGAGGTGCTGGGCCACTCTGCATTTGGGGCAGGCGGCAGCAGTGCTGGGAGGGGGGCAATGGGAGGAGTGCTGCAATCCCCCCCAAATGTGTTGTAGCCCCACAACCCCTCCTCCCAGCACTGCTGCTGCCCACTCCCATGTGCAACGTGGCCCAAACCCCCCACTGGGAAGAGCCCAGTGCAGCCCTAGTCCCAGCCTGCAGTGGTAGCCGCCCTGTCCTGCACAGATCCCAGGCACACGCCCCTCCATGCTTCCCAGCATGCATGCAGTGGTGGGAGCCACCACACCCTCCCCCCACCATGCACCCCCCAGACAAGCCGCTAACTGCTCTGTTCCACTCCCCATCCTACCTCGGCTGTGCAGGGCCTGACCCAGCCGTGCTCTCCCCCCCACAGCCCTTTCCCCTGCCCCCACCCCTTCCCCTACAGACTTACCTACTGGGGGGGGCTCAGCCCCCCGCAAATAATTTTTTCTCCCTCCATCTATGCTGCCCCTGCAAGAACGCAGGTTTGAAAGAAGCATCTCCCCAGAAAACAGGCCTGCCGTTCAAGAACCCAGGTTTGAAAGAAGCATCTTCCCAGAAAACAGCCCTGCCCTGCAATAACCTAGTTTAGAAAAAAGCATCTCCCCAGAAAACAGCCCTGCCCTGCAATAACTCACATTTGAAACAGGGGTGTGTGTGGGACAGCCCTATGTCTCAATAGCTCCCATTAACACCTCAAAACCTAAGGCAGGCATCGAAGTGCCAGAACCATTGAGTCCTTTCCCAAACACTATCCATAATTGACCCCCACCCAGTTTTGGTCTAGGGTTTCATTAGCACCCATGCTACATTTGTACTGCTGAGCATTGCAGTCTCCTGTGCCCCGCTCTCCTCCCCTTACTTACTAGTATGAGTTTTGGCCCCCCACCCCCACTCTCCCAGAAATAATTCAATCATTCATTACAACAAAAGTTGGGGTTCTGGTAGTCAAAGAAGCAGTATACTATGAACCCCAGCACAGCCGACTGCTTAATTAGGAGGCACAGCGAGTATAGGGGAAGTTGTGCCTGAAGGAAGAGCTGCCAGCTACAGACGCTTGGGTGTGCTTTGCAATGGGAATTATCAATCTATCTGTATGGACAATGGGGATTGATTTAGGCCAGGCTGTGCCGATCACTGATGCTTTGTTTGTAAATGGTACTTGATCAGTTCACACCTTCATAGTTATGCATATATGGATTTTTTTTTTTAAGTTTCATTCATCACATGTCTATATAACAGCCCCCAAAGTTTGCCAGAAACCTTTCCATGACTTGGCCACAAAAAGCTTTTCAATGTCTCAGAAGAACAAGTCCAGTATACAGTCAACAGAGCAGGAGGCTGATACATCTATCAAGCATGGCTTCAGCTGGACCTGGGAAGAACTTAAGGACTCAATTGGCATTTGGTTGGAGGAAAAGATCATTGAGCAGCTGGAAAGTAGGAGGAATAAACCTGTGTGTACTGCAATAGCAAAGAAAATGAAAGCGCAAGGGCACAACCAGGACTGGACAGTGCCAGAGCAAGATCAAGGCCCTGAAGTGTGTGTTTCACTGGGCCAAGGATGAGAACTCTCATTCTGGGGCAGCACGCCCAATTGCTCCATTCTACAACCAGCTGTCCATCAGTCTTTCCAAGGATGCAGATGAGGCTTCCTGTCTCCAGTTGTTTGGGACTGTTGCCCTGGAGCCACAGAGTATCCTGAGATGGAAACCATGAGCATGTTGAAGCAGCAGGGTGACTGCTTGGTGCTGCTGAAACAGGGAAGGCCAAGAGGAGGTGACCCTGATCATGATCCCAGTCTCCCCTACACTCTCACCGGTGACCACAGATGAGGAGGAGGAGGACATCACTTTGGATGCGGTTAATGTATCAGGGGTTCCTCCTCAGACCCAAAGATCGGTTTCTGTTCCTGAGACGCAAGAGGATGCATGATTGGGGACTTATAAGTATCAGGGAATGGGCAATATAGCCATTTGTGCCACTATGGTAGGCACTGTTTTGATGCCATTGGGTTGGATGTGCTGGGGGCGTTGTGCATGTATCATTGGAGGTGGTTAACCATGCCTTTTAACATTTGGGGAAGAGATATTTTACCATGAACACTTTGTTTTCCTATTCTGTTACCAGCTACAATGCCCAGTGCCAGCCAAGGATGTGTGTCCTAACCTCAGACCCCAGCTCACACTGGAGCAGAGCATATGCAGGAATACTGCCACAGGCAACAATGTTCCAGAGAGAGCATGATGGAGGCTGTGGTGGAGGCAGCACAAACCCAAGTGGCCATTGTGGATGACTGGTGGGATGAAGTCTGGGAGGTGCTTAGGGCAGATGATGAGTGGGAGATTTGAAGTGTGGACAACACCATAGAATTCAGGAAGCAGCTTCTAGACTATACAAACCAGCTTCTTGACCTGGCCATGCAATGCCATGAGGACCTGCAGGAGACACGTGCATTGATTAAGGACCATGTTCTTCAGTGCATGAACAAGTCCCTTATCCATTAGCACCTCCCTTCCCCCCACCCCCAGAAAGTGCACATGAGCTCCACGTGGCTTGCCTCTGTCCTGGAGGTAGCAGGAGTATTACGGCTGAGCCTGTTCCCTGACCCACATTTCAGTCAGCCAAGGGACACCCCAATGTGATCAGGACCAGGGCAGCACAACTGTGGTTCAGGGAGCAAGGGGTGCATCAGATGGGGGGTGCACGGGTAGGAAAGAAAGCCAATTGATGGGAGAGGGGTTCCTATTTGTTGCTTTTTGTTCCTATTTCAGTAAGTTTTCAGTTCCTATTTGTTTCTATGCATTCTTTAGTAAGTTATTAGGTGGAGTGAAACTGCATTTCCCATCCCTGTCTGCCTTCTTTATTGGGAAGGGGTGAAAATGTCTAGATCTAGGTGTTGGGGAGTGAAAGCAAAGCCAAATATTCCTTGGCTTGCCTCAGACACAGAGCAGTAATGAAACGTCATTCCACAAAAGTGAATGGTGGGTGGGGGTGGAGGGAGAAGAGCGGTGATGAACTTTTAACAACCCCCTCTGTCAACTGCTCCCATTGCTGCAGCAAGAGAACAAAGCGAGGGAGCCCGGCCCGAGTAGGTGATAATTGTCCTCTTTGAAATGTGAAGTGGCTGCGTAATACCATGCATTGACAAAGAAAGTGCCTGCCCATAACGGATCAGCAAGTGGCACCCTTTGGACAGAACAGTCTTGAAGTCAGACCTAGAGACTTCTATATTTTCATATGTAAGCATAATTTCTACATTCAGCATGTGTGAGACCTTGAGGTGTTCTGTATCTGGAGCTGGACTCCCCTCCGTGTACAGATGTTGTCTGTGCAGAGCCAAGAGACAGAAGCTCTTTGTGAAACTTTGCAACATTTCACACTTTGTGAAACTTTGGAACATTGCAAAAATGAAATGCTCAGCAAATATTGTAGTCCCCTACCTTTCCTCATATCGTGACTTGGCCATGCACAGTGGTGCACCGTGACAATGGTAAGTCAACTGATCAGACACAGTGGCCAGAAGGCTGCTTTAGGCCCCTCCCCCTCCCCCCTGCTATGTCCACTGTGGGCAGTGTCCCACCAGGTGATGGCTGCAGGCAACTATGGCTGCCACTCCAAACACTTTCTCTGCCTCATTGTCTGCCCATGCAGGACAAACACTCTGGTTCGCTGCTGCACAGCCCTTGATGCCTGGCATCCTGTCGCATGGGGCTGCAGGACAACTGTTGAGAGGGTTCTGCCGGGCAGTTGCCTTCCCCCACAAGAGGCTCTCCAGGGAGGCAACCCAGGAATGACTACTCCCTGCAATGCCAATGGGCACAGAACGTGCCACTGCTGTGTGTGCCCCAGGCCATGTGTGATGAGCATTTTGTGAAGGCTAAGGCTGCCTTAGACACTATGCCCTGCTGCTGATGATCCTGCTGGTGCCCCATGCACACCTGAGTTCATGGTTTGGGATGCTTAGCTACAATGACACAGGGGGCAAGCCTGGTCTTCCACACAACCTCTGCCAGTGGCTGGATGGATACCTGCCACAGCACTACAAAACCCTGATCCCCGATACTGAAGATGATAATCCCACAGGAATCAACACCTTCCTCAGCATGTGAGGGACGCTCACTCCTGCCCAGCTCTGGGGAAGGGAAAGAAGATGACAAATAAAATTGTGTGCAAACCTTATTGTGGCTCTGCATGTGCTGTGCCATGGTGTTCTGAGGTGGTGGGAACAGGGGGTCTGTTGTGCCACCGTACCTACCCTATAGTAAAGGTCAGTGTGCGCATTGAGGCACACTGGGGAAAGAAATGACCTGTTATTCATCAAGTGGGCGGCCATGCTTTACAGTCCCACAGGATCACGGAACACCTTTTGTCAGGTTTTCTGTGAGTACAGCAAGTGAATCAGTGGTTTTGGGGAGTGGCATTTTGGAAATTCAAACACAGCACAACTAAGAGGTATCTTTCAGTGAGGTAGGTGTTCCTCAAGGCCACTGCTTTTGTACAAAGTCTTGGGAGCACTGCTGTGCTAACATATTTTCCGTGATGCAACAATCGTAGTTTTCACTGGCACTGGTGAGCGCCCTGCACATAATTGCCTGTTGCCAGCCACTGGGGAGGAGGGGGAGAGTTCTGGGGAGTTGGTCTGATAATAAGAACCTTTAACCCAGAACCTGTGACCCATTGACCCAGACACCAGTGCCAGGGACCCCTGCCCGACCCTTTTTCCTCCTGCCCTGCACAACCAACCATGATCATGCCTGCCCCATCCCTGGAATTGGCACAGACAGAAGCCTTGAGTCTGACCTCTGTATGACCCAGTCAAAGTACAGGAGGAAAGTGGTAGCTAACTCGGGTCAAAGTAGTTCCCCAATGAGTGTAGCCTTGGAATTGGAGAACCGCATGATCATTTCAAGGGCAAATGAAAACACTCAAAGCCAAGAAGTAGTTATTAATTTTGTGCCACTGTCAGGGCAATGGACAGGCACCAGGTGGGGGTGGGGAGGGGGCGGGAGCTAGTGTTCCCTTGCTAATCATGTTGCACCTAAAGTTAACAGAGTCACCCAACATGGACTTTGTGTGCATGCTGGATGCTGCCATCCATGGTGGTCCCCTGTCATGTGTGGTAGACAATGTGTGAGTGAGTCTACTTCACAGTGTTCAGCTGACATGCTTAATGAATAGCAGGTTAGGAATCATGTAGATTCATAGAAAGTAGGGGCTGGAATGGACCTGGAAAGATCATCCGATTCAAAGCACCCTAAGCAGGGCAGGAACACTGCTGAGATCAAAAGATCCCAGGAAGGCATCTGTCCAGCCTCTGAAGATTTCCAAGGTTGGGAACTGCACAACCACCTTGGGTAGTCTATTCCAGATTCTGGTCATCCTTACAGTAAACAAGTTCTTCCTTTAATCCAACCAGAAACTATCCTCTAGAACAATTTAGGGGCATTCCTCCTTGTCCTCTCCTGGGTAGACATTCCACATAACTAACATATTTTCTCTCATTCATTCATTCATTCATTCATTCATTCATTCATTCATTCATTTGTGATGGGCTAGCTGATAGTGATTTGGCCCAGGGGTTTTGAAAGGGTAAAAAATGATTGGAGGTCTTGGGATTCCCTTTCCTCACCAATGAAGTCCCAGAGTCTCACCCTCCATGTCCTCTGATTGGCCCCCTGGGTCACCTGGAGGGGAATAAAAGGGGCAGCACAGCTGACTCAGGGAGACCAGTGAGGGACCACGAGGAAGGAGTTTCAAAGAAATGGCAAGAGCTGGGCCAGCAGGGCAGGAGCAGTTGCCCCAGAAGAGCCTGAAGGAGCAGGACCTGCAGGCAGCAGTTAAACTCCCAGCAGCATGGCATGTAGTCAGCAGGAGAGGCTCCCTGCTGGGCTCCAGGATTCCCAGCGAGAGGCTACAGCCAGCAGGAGAGGTTCCCCAGCTCCAGCAAGAAGCTATGCAGTGACCCGAGAGGTTCCCAGCTCCGCTTCCAGTTTCTCCAGCAAGACTCAGGGCAGCTTGACATGAGGCGGGGGCTGCCAGAAAATCAAAAGCCCTAGCAGGTTAGAGCAATTCTAATACCAGTGGTTGTGTGGTAGAGTTTCTTCCTACTGTGTGGGAGCTCTGAGTTCAAGCTCTGGGTGGGTCAAGTAGGGGTGAGTGAAGTGACAGGGAAAGAGATTTTTGTTGGAGTGGACGGGGTCATTGTGTTTTCCCTCTTCCCCCCTCCAAGTACCTACACCCTATATCTCTTGTTATTTGGCTTTTGTATTTTGCGCATTTTATATTTTGTCAACCAGTATTGTTTGTTGTGTTGTTTGAGCTTTATGCTTTGGTAAACCTGTCTTTTGTTAACTGGATGAATATGTCTATGAATGTGAATGCCTAACCTTTATTGAATCCCGTCCCCTTGGGGCATTGTAGTGTCTCCTATACTACCTGATTTATACATGTTATGTTCCTACCACTGTTTCTCTCATTAAAAGTTGTATGGTTAATCCCCATTGGTGATCTGGCTCTTCTCTATAGGGGAAGGAGGGTGTCACAGGGAGAGACAAAAAGGAGGACCCAAAAGGGCAAGGGGGGAACCCCAGGAACAGGAATCTGGGGAGGAACAGGGAGGAAAAAGCAGAAGTAAAAGGGAACACTCACCTGCAGCGAGACCCGCGGCGAAGCTGGAACACCGGGAAGAGCCCACGTGAATCATCAGCCACACCTTCATACAGCTGCGGCCGGCTGGTGATGTCAGCCGGTCGGCGGAAATAAAGCGGGCCACCAGCAAAGAGGCAGGGGGACAGATGCTGGCAGAAACCCCAGCCAGAGGGGTCTCCATCAAGCTCCAAACGGAGTGAATGGGGCTGAAATCAGTGTTCCCCAGCAGGGAAGGATCCAGCTCCTCACGCTGCAAGCCAGAAGCTGCTGGCTGTGGTGAAAATGACACCATACTAGGAGCGGGAGCTCCCGTGCGAAGACCAGAAGAACAGGACGGAAGAGCCTGGAGGGACCCTGATTCCAGCGGCCACCATGGAGGAGGGGGAGGTGCTGACCCACTACCCAGCACCTGATCAGGTGGGACAGTGGAGGGCCTCAGGGGACCCAAAGATATAGGAGCCAGAGTGGCGAGGGAGAGGAAGTCCGTGGAAGGCCACAGGATCCTACGACCACATGGGGAGCCTAGGATAGCCCCATAAAAGTCATGGGGAGCGGGCTGTGTGTGATTGGGCCTTAAGGGCCGGATGTTGGTACAGAAGGGTCCCTCTGGGTGTGTCAGGAATGCTCTTTTCTTTTGGGGTTTTGTTGTGATCTAGTTTGCGTTTCCCACTTCTGGAGGGGTTGAGTATCAGGGCACAGGGGGAGGCCCCATTGTGGTGTGAGCCTCAGGATCGGGGTTAACATTAAGGAAAGTCAATGGGCATGAAAACCGGGGAGGCACTAGGGGCCTGTCGCTTGGGAGTTTGGCCACAAGAACAGCAGTGACCTGCCAGGCTGGGTATAAGGCAGGTATAAGGGCGAGGTAGAGGGGAGGTGGAGCCTCGCAGAAGACCACCAGAGAGACAGTGCGCCCTCAAGGGAATCCAAGGGATCTCACCCCACACTGTATTAAGATTCAAAGTCGTGGCAGACGAGATAGGGGACGACCACGTCGGAAGCAAACATCTACTCGACGGGCCACCTGGGGTAACAAGGCGGACACCATCCTCTATCCGGACCAAAGCCACCCGGGACAAGAGGTTCGAGGCCAGGCAGGCACAGAGGGTCCCTACACCTCCCATGCACTCGGGCACCTGCTTTGATCCCTTCTATTGGAGAGAGGGTACATCTTGGAGTACCACTTAGGTTACACATTCATTCATTCATTCATTTATTCATATCATGACTCACTGCCTCACCAAGTATGGAGACTGTGAGCAAGGACCAGTGCCTTGACACTTGGGTGACTTGTGGCTTTCCCTCTGTTGCAAGGTCCCAAAAGGGACCTTGCGGGTGACCCTCCTTGGCATACCCATCAGTACACGGCTCCTTTTCTACCTACACAGATTTTAGGTGCCCTTTTTGGAAAAAAAGTATGGACAACAGAAACAAAGTTGCCAGGATGGTGCCAGAATGTCTGCAGTACAAACCTTTTGCAGCAAAATGAAGGTTGGCAGGCTGGGCGGTGAACTTTTCTTGACCTGCTGAATAAGAGCCCTATAAATTGAGGGCCCAGGGGCCCAGGTACAGGTACCCCTTATTGATCTGAGAAAACAGCATACCAGGGGAAGAAGAAACTAAGAGCCTGGTGCATGTGCTGGGGGACCCTGAGGTGTTAAGCCAATTCAGCATTGGCAACAGCCCAGCCACAAACTTGCACATCTACCTGGATTTCTCCAGGAGACTTGCCCAACAGGGGCACAAGATGGCAGTCCAGTGCAGGTTGAAGTCCAAGAATGTGAGATCTGCTTTCCAACGTGGAGTAGCAAGAGCTCATCAGAATGGCACCCCTGTGCTTAATGTGCCATATTATTGGTACCTCCAACCATTAATGGATGTACTTGAACACTAAACTGAGAATGGCTGGGATGTGATGTGAAGGGGGTGGGTTGCGGGATTGCAGTTAACACAATAATCCCCCACATTCCTTCCTTCCTTTGTTTTCAACTCCTTTAGGTATGCTGCCATTGCCACTGCCACCATGAAAACACAGGCCACGAAGGAAGCCTGAGAAAGATTGCCAGACAGATAGGATTGTCAGCACCATCAGTACCTGTGTGGTTGCTGGAGATACCAAGACAGGCATGTCAAGTCTGCGGCCAAGTGTTGGCTAGGCAACGCAGCAGGAGGTATTCACGAGAAAGGGAGAGAGAAGGGCAGTCCAGCTTGGTAACAGAGAAAAGTGGTGTTGCTTATGTGCAGTGATAGTAGCTGAGTATTGCTAATTAGTGGTCATCCTGTTTGTTGATTTAAGTATAAACAATGCCTATGGTTACTTCATGCTTGTAAAAAGATCTTGTAATAAAACTCATTGCATATTGCCTGAGGTTTAAAAAAGTTGAAGAGTACTACTTCTTGCTAATGTTTACCTTGAAAATTCTGTAATGGTTGCTTGGTTATTTTCTTTAAGTTATGCTTAATAAATCAGTAAACGTTAATTATGTAAAAAAACTTTTCTGCCTTCTTTTCTTCCAATGTGGGTGGCCATCAGGAGTTCATCAAGCCAGGGTTCCAGGCTTTGTTCTTGGCTTTGTTGTCATCACTGCCAAATGAAAAGTTGTTTGCAACATTAGGGAGGGTTGCTTAACTTGTAAAACTGGAAAAACCAGTAAATTTCCAAGAGGCAACAGCATGGCACTTGGGGGGCAGGGTATTGTGGGTTGAGAGTGGGGGGCACTGCCAGAGCCAGGGGTGCCCTGGTTGTGAGTTGGGGCAGCAGGATGGCTCAGGGTCCTGAGTCCTAGAGTGAGGGACAAGGGATTGGGCTGGACCACGGCACCTCATTTTGTAAATGGAAATATGGTAACCCTAATGAAGGTGCCTGCTGCTGTTGTGTGGGTCTGACTGTGTGGTGAGACTGTGCAATCATGACTGGCATGGGCACCAGCACAAGGAAGCATGGTGGCTACAGGCTAACTGCACTCAGTATTATAAGTAGGTGGGTGCCACTTGCTCTAAGGGCATCTCGCATGCTTCCATAGGTCTGACTGTGGGGAGACCTTCCTTGTGCAATCGTGAATGGTGCAGCAGCCAACACAAGAAAAAAAATCATCATTCAGTCAGGGGCAGGGGCAGATTTTAGGGTGATGGTGCCGTCGTCACCCTGGCCAGGGGAAGTGAGTAAGGGGACATGGATGTAGGTCTGACTGTGGAATCGTGACTGGTGCAGACAGCAGCACAAGGGAGTGTGGTAGCTATGAGGTACCTGCACTCAGTGCTATGAGAAGGCGGGCTCCATTTCCTCTGTGTAACTGAAGGACAAACGACAGCAGTCCTTGGCACCCCCTTTAGGCACCCAAGTGGCTCTTCATTCCTGGATTGAACCAGGGGTAGATTATGTGGTAACTGTACTGTTCTCATTAAGGGCTGCCAGCTGCCTTGGGTCTGATTCTGGGGTGACCTTGAGCAATTGTGAATGGTGCAGCAACCAGCACAAGAAAAAAAAGCATCATTCATTCAGGGGCAGGGTCAGATTATGAGGGACAGTGCCATTGTCACCCTGGCCAGAGCATGGCCAAGGGAGTGAGTGGAGGGGGCACGGGTGTCTGTACAAGAGAATGAACATTGGTTCATGTCGGCCTGGGTGGACCGAAGCATCTGGCATGCAACACCTCGAGTCTGAAGAAACACATTACACCCAGTTATCGAAACAGGGCAACTAACTTCTTCCCTTCCTATCTGCAATTCAAAGCAACATCTGGTGGACAAAGGGGTGAACTACACAAAAGTTGCAGTGCCATCTGCTACACAAAGGGGCTCACTACACGTCTTTGAGTGCATTTTTGTTTGCATGTGATGAGTTGATAGACGTGACATTTTAATTCATGGTGACCCAAACTAAACTACATCCAGATGAGTTTTCTTTAGTGTGCCAGAAAGACTTTTAAAATGTCAGGAAAACCCACACTTGCAAACTGTAATGGCGTTGGAATGCAAGAAAAGACAAATTTTGTCATGTGTACAAGTGCCCATACTGCCCCCAAAGCCCTTTTGTGGCATAGCTGATTTCATCCAGGGAACTCTTTTGCCAGTAAAAGTCGTATCTACAGGACCTGACTCACCCAGGAGATTCATTCCATCAATCTCTCTCTTGTGCAATAGAAAACATCTTACCAAGAAAGAAGAAAAAATTCAACACCCAGCTTGCCATCAGACAGTTTGGAGGTAAACAGACTGCTTTAACTTTTATATAAGCCAAATTTGCCTAAAATTAACTTTTCCACCCAGGGGAATTTATAAGATCTTTTTATTCTCCTGTGCAATGTGAAGTTTCATTTCTACCTGGGAGAAATGTTACAATCTGTGCATTCTCTTTTGCCTGAGGAAGGGCAAGTGAGCCCGAAAGCTTGAAAATAAAGACATTTTTTTGCAACCATTTAGTTGGTCTAATAAAACATATCCCCTCTGTCAAGAGCTCTGCATATTTTTTGCCTGTAGACCAACACAGCTAAAACCTGTATCCCTGAAACATGCAAGATATCGCAATTAGCTGCTTTGAAATGAAATTTTTATAATTTCTACAAAAAAAGCAGCAAAAATCCAA
Organism: Alligator mississippiensis; assembly: GCF_030867095.1. Taxonomy (NCBI): domain Eukaryota; kingdom Metazoa; phylum Chordata; order Crocodylia; family Alligatoridae; genus Alligator; species Alligator mississippiensis. The sequence goes on from NC_081832.1 coordinate 45,178,224, forward strand.
CACCCAGAGACCTGGGGAATTCCACCCCTGCTCCAGCCAGCCTTTTGTTTGAGCTGAATTTGCATACCTGGAAAACTAGCTCCATACTACATAACTGCCTCACCCAGGAGATTCATTCCATCAACCTCTCTCCTATGCAATAGAAAACATCTTAAGAAGGAAGAAAAAATTCAACACCCTGCTTGCCATCAGACAACTTGAAGGTAAACAGACTGCTTGAACTTTTATGTTAGCCTAATTTGCCTAAAATTAACTTTTCCACCCAGGGCACCTATAACATCTTTTTATTCTCTAGAGCAATATGAAGTTTCATTTCTACCTGGGAGAAATGTTACAATCTGTGCATTCTCCTTTGCCTGAGGAAGGGCGAGTGAGCCTGAAAGCTTGCAAATAAAGAATTTTTTTGCAACTATTTAGTTGGTCTAATACTAGATATCACCTCTGCCAAGAGTTCTGCATCTACAGGAAGGCATTGCTGGAGTAGCTAAACTGGGGTAGTTCTATCAGCAGGAGCTTTTCTAGTGTAGACTGAGCAGCCATAGAGCAGCACAGTCCAAGTGAGGTTGTGTGGATCAGCACACAGATCCAGAGCTCTTCCCCCGCCCCCATAAGGTTTGGGCTCTTCTCTGCCTGGTTGGACATCTGCTTATAAACTATCTATGGCGTTTGCTGAGTTGAAATGCCCCAGCAGGCCTCTTCACTGACATCCAGCCCTGAGGGTAGGAGGGTGCTGGGGCAGTGTGGTTAAGCTGTCTTTCTACAGCTCCAGAAATGTGATCTTGACTCTCACTCTGGATTTATGCTGCAGATTGCTCCCAGTCAACCCAGGTGTAAGTAGGCACCTGGTCATTCAGAGGGAATGGATTGGATGCCCGCTACGTCATATCTTTGTGTGCTGTTAGCTATAGACAAGGACATGCCTTAACCAGGCCAGCCCAAAGGGCCCAGCCAGGGCAGGTCTATGTCACCCTGTCTCTTTGGACCTGTTGGATTTCTCTGAGCTCTCATACACAGATGACCTAGCAGGGAAATTATTTGCACCCAACAGAGTTATCTACTCATGACAGGGGAAGAGGGGTGGGGCTGGGGAACACTGAGCTATGCATCACTGTGGGCAAGGGCTTCTCATGCCAGCCTGACTAACCAATCAGAACCTTAACTCTCAGTTTCCCCACTGTCCAGTGAGGATGCAATGGTGTTTGCCAGCATCACAGGGCTGGGAAAGGGCTGGATTCACTGTACATCCCTGGGATGAGATTGCCAGGATTTAAAGGTGCATTCATGATCTTTTGTACTCAATTATTCCTACACTACATGGCACAGCTGTGTCAGGTCCAGGATTTAGAGTGCATTTACACCAGTATCACTAACATCAGCTTTGTACAAGGACTTTGATCTGCCAGCAGGCAGATCAGAGTGCCCCCCCCCCCCCCCCCCCCCCCCCCCCAAATCACCTTCCCCACAAAGACCCATGTCACGCACAGACTGTTCAACCACTTGAAGCAATGGTTTGGCCTGATCTCCTCAGCCCTGAGCTACTGCTATGGTAGTAGCAGGGACAAAGGAAATTATTAACTGGCTCTGTATAACCTCAATTACACTGAACCCCAAGGGGAAAAGATCAGTAGCCTGTGAGCAAGTCAATCTTTGGCCCATGGGAATCTGCTCTGGTCCATGGCTTGGATCTGATACTTGGCACTTTTCTCCCATGGGACAGTTGCTATTTATAAGCCCCCACCTCCTTACAGTTCTTACTCTACGCCCCTGATATCTTTGCCTCTGCTGTAACTTGGCACTGAGAGGCGCAGCTCCTGTCAGTTCTGTCACAAGCTACCTCTGGCTTCTGTGAAGGTCTGAAAGGCATCAAGAACTAGCCTTCAACCCAGCCATCTTCTAGGTCTTCAAACATTCCTAGAACTTGTATTATTTTCTTTCTCCCAGTCCAGAAGCCATGTACTGTGCCAGGAAGGGACAGCTTTCCACTACACAAACTCTTAGCAAGGGATCTCCAACCTGGTTCTGCACACATGAGATGGGAGAGGAGTATGAACAAGGTTTAGAGCAGAGGTGGGCAATTATTTAGGCTGGAGAGCCACTTAGGGAGTTTTGATGAATTGCTGCAGGCCAGGTCAGCACACATTCCTGCTGCCAAGCCAGGCCAGGTCAGCAGCTCACCAAAACTCCCTAAGTGGCCCTATGCCATGGCTTCGGCCCTGCACTGTCACTGCCCAGTGATCCCGGCCCTAGCAAGCAGGGCACACTTGGCCAGACGCAGGCAGGGCACACTTGGTCGGATGGATGGGATGGGGTTGTGGGTGGATGGAGGAGTGGCATCTGGAAGCAGGATGAGTGAGCAGGGCCAGGGCTGGGATTATGGGGCAATGACAGCATGGGGCTGGGCCTGGGGCAGAGCCCGATCCACCCCCAGCACTCTCCTGCAAACAGAACTGTTGCCCATCGCAGGGACATGCAGGCAGTGGATCGTGGCTCTGCCCTGGGCCCCAGCTCTGCGCGGTCACCACCCCACAATCCTGGCCTCAGCCACAGCCCCCCTGGCTCCCACCTACCTGTCCTGCTCCAAGATACCACTCCTCGCCCACCCACAGCCCCATCCCATCCGCCTGGCTGAGTGCATCCTGCCCACATAGGTCCTGGGCCAGTCTCCATGGAGACCCTGCCCACCCACTCCATCTGGTGCCCCGGCAGTGGGTGCAGAGTGGGTGGGCCAGGGTGCCCAGGCAGCAGGGCGGGGCTGGCAACAGTGGCGATGCTGGCAATGGCAGTCAGAAGGAGCTGGCCGCTGCAGGGGCTGCTGGGAAGTAGAGTCCAGGCACCTCACCACCCCTGCCCTGCTGCATGCCTCGGGGTGGTGGGATTTGCAGCATGCACCATGGCCAGGACTGCCCCCCCATGCCTGGGCCAGGTAGGATCAAAGGACTCACTGTGGGCTGGATAAATCCCTTGGTGGACCAGATCAGGCCCACGAGCCATATTTTGCCCACCCTTGGTTTAGAGGAACACAGCTGGCTCAAACATTCTTGATCACTGCATTTTGGAGTTTCACAGCTGGACCTCTACTTGAATAAGGGGCCAAACCAAACTCTAGGGCTTGCCCCCACCATGCTTTGCAGCTCTGCCCACTTTCTAGTCTGCCTCTCTGCAGATTTACATTGCAATTGAGGCCACCTCTCAGGAGTGTGCACTTCAAAATGCTCACTCCCACAGAGGTCCCAACCCCTTGCAGAAAGCTGCTTTGGCTCCACTGCTGCTCCTTATCAGCCTCACACACTTTGGATGAACTGCTTAGGGCAGTTTCTATTCCAGTCTGTTTATGAACTGTCTTTCAGCCAGTCAATTACACTGTAACTCATCTCTCTATAATGTTTTACAACACTGCTGTGAAAAACTGATAAATGTGAGGAAGGGTTGTTCATTTCCTGTGATTAATGGAGTTAATAGATGATCTTCAAAAACACACCTCTCCTATATTTCACAATCAGCAGTCAATAGCTCTAGTTATAGATTGACTCCATGAACAATGTCTGATATGTTGACTAAAGTCCTCCACACTACCATAAAAACTACTCCAGCTCTTCTTTCCGCAGCAATCTCTGCACCACTCAGCAGGAGAATGGGGAAGAGTTCGGAGGATTTACCTCAGACCAAGGTGAACACATTGTCTGCATTTACCATATTCTCGCTTTCTCCCACCATCTGTATCAGTTTCCTTGCTTAGGAGTATTTGATATAACTGCATCTGAAGGAGATGGCAGGTATCTGCGTTGGTTATGAGAAGGGGCTGGTATAAGCAATGGAATAGGAGAATCTGAGAGTGTATGCTGCTGACCAGAGGCAGAAGGTAAAGGCAACTTTAAATGTGATCATTGCAGGAAGACAGATTCCACACAACGTGACCTGTCAGACTGACCCTTAATGCTGGGCTTTGCCCATGGCTTGGTTTGGCTTGGAGAAAGAGTGGAAGCCACTCTGCTCCCAGTGGGGGAGGTATCCAACCTGCCACTCAGGAGTGGACTGCTGGCCATCACCTGAAACACATGAGGTCCACGCATATGCTGTTGCTGTTGCTAGTTCCCTTCTTTCCTGCTCTTTCCCACCTCCCCTTACGCCAGCCTTGTCTTTAACACAGCACAGGGAAACCACCCAGCCTCACTTTGTACTTGATCAGCTGCTGCAACTCAGCAAAAGACTTGGAAACTCTTGGGAGGCGCTTCAGTAAGGGCACAGGAGAGAAGAGCTATAAGCATCAGGCCCATTCCCTCACCTCCCCCTGCCAGGGTAAGAATGACAGAAGGAAGAAAAGGATCCAAGGAAGTGAGGGCTTCTGGGTTTTATTCTGAAGTAAATTTGCAAGGAACATGATTTTAGCTTGCAGTGACTGGCAGAGTCCAGGGCCTGATCCTGTTTGGAGCTGAGCATCTGCAGCTTTCACTGAAAATACTGGGTTTTAAAGGCACAGATCTTTCCCCTCAGCCTTTTGTAAGAGTGGGCCCCTGTTGTGAGGGATTTTGAGCGACTCCTTTATAATACACATTAACATTTATTTATGGTCCACTTTCCATGCTGGGGAGGATGCCACAGAAACAAAGCTTTTTAAGTCAAATACTGCTTCTTTTACTGCATGGCTGCACTGCTCAGGGTGTTCTGAGTAGCTACTCTGTTGTAAGGGTCTCTGAATGTGCTACATGGGAGTGAGGAAGAGGATGATTATTATTTTAACTCTGTTTATATATGTTAGTGAGATGTCTGCAGCAATTCAGTTGTCCTGTTTGTGGCTTCCTTGTTTTGTACCTTTTTATTTCCAAAGTCTGATCTACACCCAGATTTTTGTACCAATTTATCTTTTTTCACTGAGTTGTGATTTTACCAGTATCATTAGATTAGTACAAACCCTAGTGTGGACACAGCTATTCTGCTTTGAAAGTGCCTTATTCTAGTATTGCTCATGTCCTTTCCCACGTAGAGATTGTTATAGTGGAACACAGATATTCATACCAGTTTAACTGTGTGCATATTGAAGCAGAGGGGTTGTACTAAGGTAGGTAAAATGATACAGTGTCTGTATGTAGGCATAAAGCTTGGCCATCTGATATGCTGTGGGGTGATGTAGCATGTTGCAGAGAAGAGACGCTCACTTTGCTCTCCCTCTGAGATGTTCATTTGAGTCTATCTTGTTTTGCCATTCCCTTTAAATGTAAGTCATGGCTACCTAGGCTGGGATGTGATGCTTGCTCTTGACAAAAGGAACTCAAACCAGTTCTGGGGGCTCCCTCATGCCGGGGTCCTTTTCTATGGATTCCCTGAGCTTGCTCGACTAGAGCAGCCAACACAATAGGAAGCAGCATCACACGCCCTTTCCAAAGCACTCAGCAGCACTGTCTGTTTCGCATTTGATCTTTTGGTGCTGTTGCTTTCTCTACCGTTTTTGTTGTTGCCTCCAAGGCCCTGCTATGTACTAACGAAACCAACACAGGTCATATAAGCACACAGCAGCTTTCAGTGAGTATAAACTTCATTCATACTACCAGCCTTCATTCATACTACCAGCCAGGTGATCAAACTGGTGATAGTGCAGGGTTAAACACAAATCCAGGGTGCTTTTGTATTCTATTGTTTTTATATGTTAGAAGCACTTAACATCAGCCTGCAGCACTGCCCACGCATCATCAATCATAGTTGGTGCCAACACCTTACAGTTTGCTGATTAATGAACTTATTTAATTAGAGCATTCCTTCATAGCATTCATATCTATTGTACCAGGTTTGGCTGTACCATCCTGCATGCTTTCCTTATCTATCTCAGATGTTCTTGAATGAACTCCAAATGTTTTGATGCATTCTAGTGCTTTCTGAAGATCTCCAGACTTGAAGGTTTTAACTACCTGCTCTTGGCCTGCCTTCTGGCCTACAGTTTCCCCATGGAACAGCTTAAATAAATAGTGACTTCCTTTGTTTTATATCTCCCTTGACACCAGAATGGCAACCCTCCTTCTGCTCTGAATGACAGGACACCTGAGATCATTGCTGAATATCCATGTGGGAAGGAGCCGGTCCCTGAGAACAAGGTGAGGCAAGGGCTCAGCTAAGGGTACCTGGGCCACTACCTTTACCTGAGGGATTAATGCACTGTAAGTTAGGGCTCAGCTAAGATGTAAGCAAGGAGGAAAACATAGCTGCAGTGCCCCAGAAGCAGGCCAAAGACCAGGCTGTGAATCAGCAAATTATGATCTAGCTGTATCTTACTCTTCTCCTCCTGGAGGAAGTGATTTTTGCCAGACCCTTAGATGGTGATGATAACTGGCAAGCAAGTCCCATAGCCGTCACTTTGTGAGGATATAGCTGAAGTTCTTCTCACTACCCTCCCTACTTACTTCTTGCTCACCAGTATGAAAAGGGACAATAAAGCAACAGGCAATGGATCTGGGGACTTTGGAGTGGCAGAGGCTGCTGCCCTAGGTCTTTGTAGGGCCTTTGGAGGAATAGATCCTAAGGCCAGAGAGGTCTGACCTCCTGTATACACAGCACAAGCTCAAGTCCATGCAGACAGAGTTTTGCCCCAGTGTCTGGGGAGCTCAGTACAGCCATCACCTAGAACTGGTTCCTGAGCTGTCACTGACCTGGGATGATTGCTCAGGCTTGGAGGAGACAGGAGAGATTATGCTCCAGAAACCAGTTTGTGGGGGTGTTGCTCAGTGTAAGGAAATTGTAGCACATTTATCTTGGCAAAATCTCCAAGCCCTGCTCTAACTGCCCCAGAGCTAAAATCCTCCTTTCTCCCTTTCCAGCCCCACACAGTGAGCATGAATCACACAGGGCCAGCCAGGAAGGGGTTTGACATGATCTATAAGATTGAAGATACACCTCCATGGTACCTCTGCATTCTACTTGGCTTTCAGGTAAGGAAGGCTCTGAGGAGAGGTCTGAGACCCTGTCCCTGCAGGTGACTGTGTTTCAGTCTCATTTACTAGGGGACAAAAAATACCTACAGGCTACAACTCCTGTGCACAATCTCTGCAAAAGCCCAAGGCACCACTGACATCCTTTAGCCCAGACAAAATGTCCATGGTACCTAGGCAGTCCTCCATCCAGAGGCAAACTTTGTTGTAACTGGGAACAGAGGTGAAACTCCACCCTTTTCCCCAGTCCAACGAATAGGCATAACAGGGGGCTTCTTCCCCTTCCCTTCTCCAGCATTACCTGACCTGTTTCAGCGGCACCATAGCTGTCCCGTTTCTCTTGGCTGAGTGCTTGTGCGTGGGGAAGGACCAGTACACTGTCAGCCAGCTAATCGGCACCATCTTCACCTGCGTTGGGATCACGACACTTATCCAGACCACTGTGGGGATCAGGTGGGTTCCCTCCACTCAGCTCAGCTCTTACATCTTACAATTACTCTTAAAGCCTTGTTTTCTATTGAGATGCTGGGATGGAAACTTAGAAAGTGAGTTAAAAACAGAAAGAACTTGCTAATGAAGGTCTTTATTCTTGGTTTTGCAGACTCCCGCTGTTCCAAGCAAGTGCATTAGCCTTCCTGGTTCCTGCCAAATCCATTCTTGCCCTGGAGAAATGGAAATGTCCCCCAGAAGGTAACTCAAGCTTATTTTACTCCACTGCGGTATAATAATGAACTTGACTAAGTTAATGCCTCCTCTGAGGACACCCTTGTAGCCCAGTGTCATATGTCAGGATTACAGACTAGGTTCCACATCCAGCTTCCTAGCTGCTATCACATAGGCAACATGGTCTAGTCCAGTGGTCACCAACCAATGGATCTCGATCCACCAATAGATCTTGGATCCTCTTGTGGTAGATCTCAGACCCACTTGGAGTCCGCCCGAGGCTGGGGTGGGAGGCTGAGTGCCTGTGTGCATGCATGCGTGTGCCCCAGCCCAGCAGGTCAGTCTGTGGGGGAGGGGAGGGAAGGGGCCTAGAGTGAGGCCCTCACAGTGAGGGACAGTGCTGCAGAGGCAGGAGCAGAGGTAAATTGAGTGGGGTCCCAGCCGGGTGGGATTTACCTGCTGGGGAGGCGCACCCCCAAATAATTTTTTCTCAGTCTACCCCCCTTCCCTTCCCACAGACTTACCTCCTGGGCGGGGGAGGGGGGTGGGGAGTGGCGGCAGTGAACGGTACATCTTGGGTTGCTTTTAAATGCCAAAGGTGAACTCCTACTTAAAAAGGTTGGAGACCACTGGTCTAATCAATCGATAGCATGTTGGTCTGGGTATCAGGAAGCCTGGGCTCTTGTCCCAGCTCTCCTACTGAGTTGCTGTGTGATCATGATCAACTTCTCAGGCCTTGATGTGAAAGGTCATGAGGTGTGTAGACAGTGTTTAGCACTTGGTGGGGCTGTAGGTAAAAAAAATGTGTATTATGTAGTCAGGCCTTATAAAGGGGCGAAACTGAGATGTTTTGAGCCAGAATTTCAGAGGTGCTGGGGATGGCCATTTCTTCCAGATGCGTTCTCTGCACGGAGGATCAGATCCCATAGCACAGGGCACCCTTCAGCTTCCAGGCAAGGTACAAGCGTGGGATTGGACTCCCCACTGCATTACTCCAGCTTAACCCAGAATGCACAGGAATGACACTAGAGTTAATGAGCATAGTGCAGGGTGAATGTAGACCATTAGCAAATGCATCTGCCCTGAACCCTCAGGGATGTGGGCAACATGGAGAGGGTCCAGAGGAGGGCCACCCGCATGATCAGGGGTCAGCACGGCAGGTCCTACGAGGAGAGGCTAAGGGACCTGAACCTGTTCAGCCTCCACAAGAGAAGGCTGAGGGGGGATCTAGTGGCCTGTTACAAACTAGTCAGAGGGAACCAGCAGGCATTGGGAGTCCCTGTTCCCCTGAGCGCTACCAGGAGTGACTAGAAATAACGGTCACAAGCTGGCAGAGGGTAGATTCAGACTAGACATCAGGAGGCGCTACCTCACTGCCAAGGCGGCTAGGATCTGGAACCAACTTCCAAGAGAAGTGGTGCTGGCTCCTACCCTGGGGATCTTTAAGAGGAGGCTGGATGAACACCTTGCCAGGGTCATTTGACCCCAGTACTCTTTCCTGCCATGGCAGGGGGTCGGACTTGATGATCTGCTCAGGTCCCTTCTGACCCTACCAACTGTGAAACTATGAAACTCCTGTTATCCCTGAGCACTGATGCCTCTAAATCCCTCCTTCTATTTTCTAGAGGAGATCTATGGCAACTGGACTTTACCACTGAACACATCGCACATATGGCACCCACGGATGAGAGAAGTAAGCGCCACTCAAGGGCTGCAAGCCCACTCAGGACTCCACACAGGACAGGGCAGGGCAGTGCAGGGCGGGGCTGGGCCTGGGCAACATCCCTAGGAAACTGGCCAGGGCAGTCCTGTGAGCCAAACCACATGGCTTGCTGGGATGGTGGGGCCATGTGCCATCTCCTTATGCACCATGCAGTGCTGGTGTGCAGTTAAGCAGGCCTATGGTCCTCTCCTGCAAGGGAAACCCACCTTTGGGCAGAAAGGCTGTGCTGAGCATAGGCACTGCTCCTCTCCCTCAGGAGCCACTAGACTTCTGCAGCTGTGTTCAACATCCCTCACCATGGGCATGGCCTAGAGTTCCTCCTCCTCTAGAGCCTGTTGGCCCTGGCAAAGTGGCTCCAGGCCCATGTGAGGTACACTCTGATGCCTCCACAATCCTACAGCCTCAGCTCCCAAACACAGAGCTACACTGATCCTGTGAGACCTCCAGACTCACACAGATATTGCCCTTTTCTGTGGCACCAGTATGGGGACTGAAGCCTGATGGCCTGTGATTCCTCAGAGATAAGCATGCGTTAAGAGGCCTTTTTTTCCCTTTGCACAATAGATCCAAGGGGCGATCATCGTGTCCAGCCTGGTGGAAGTGGTCATCGGGCTTGTGGGCCTCCCTGGGGCACTGCTCAGCTACATTGGACCCCTCACCGTCACCCCCACTGTCTCCCTCATAGGACTCTCAGTGTTTCAAGCAGCTGGGGATCGTGCCGGATCACACTGGGGCATTGCAGCACTGTACGCATTTAGTTTATTCCACAGGACAAGAAACAGAGAGGATGGGTCTCTAGTTGTCATTGAGGGATACCCTGATACTACTTCTGTATATCCTTATGGAAAGGTTTTCTATGGGAGTTGTGCAGGTGTATGTCTAAAGGCAAAATTTGGCCCTTGAGCTTGAAGCATAAGCAGCACTAGGAAATATTATTGGGGTGTGGCTGGGCAGTGCGGAGCGCACCTGCCTGATCCCACCTCTCCCTGCTGCAGGGCTGTTCCGGGGCCGGTGTGACCTGGTGCTGCGTGCACGGCAGCAGAGGAGCATGTGGCAGGGGTGCTGGGTGCGGTGCTGCTGGCCCATTTGGCGGGGGGGCGCCAAGTCCTGTTAGCCCCGGTCTTCCGCTGCCTATGACTTGAAGTGAAACTCCATCCCCAAATGCATTTGTTGATTGCAGAAGGTTTTGCCCTATGGACCCAATCCTGCTCTAGCTGAAGCCATTTCTCGTGACGCACTGTGATCATGAGACTCCCATAATGTATTGTAGCTAGTCAAATGAAGGGGAAATCCTAGTGGATCATATGAATCTAGCTGGGGAGCCTGGCCAGAAGAGAGAACAGGACATGAGGTATCCAAATGGCAACTCTCTTGCAGCAGCTCTGGCTGACACAGAGTAATATCCAGCTGACCAGAGTGAAACAGTTCAGTTCATTTTGACCCAGCCAAATGTTTTGATTCAAGGTGACCTGACCCCAAATAATTTTTCCCCCAAATGGTAAATACTGTGAGTAAAATCACCATTTTCCCATGAAAAATTGTGATCTGCAGAAATACACATTGGAAAGAAAATTCTTGACTGGTTCTGCCCATCACCCAAAGCACTACCCCGGTCTAGTTCCATAGTGAAAAGCAGCTTGGTTCAGCCAACCAAATGCACGAGGTGAACACACAGAACCAGGATCAACCCTCACTATTGGTCTGTGATATGTGTTCTCAGATACACCCCAAAACAAAACCCTCTCTTTAATGAAGCAGAAACAAATAAGGAAGGAGGTCGCTGGTCATCAGAACCTGCCATGCTCTGCAGTCTGTACACTCAGCACCGTGGCCTGTGCGTTCGGCACGTCTCATTCATTCTTTAGCCTTCTGAATTATGGAATTTGTACTTGGGTGTCTGAAAAAAAAATCATCTTCATAGTAATACATGCAGTTTCAGATTGACCCCCAAAGGAGAATTTTTTCAGGGTTCTTTTTGTGAAATGAAGATGGCAAAAATATTTGTCCCAGGTTGATCCAAAACATTATGTTGTCCCCCTTTAAGGCTTTTTTAACACAGGCCAATTCATAACCTAGCAGGTGTTTCAGAATGAAAAGTCAAATGCCTCATTTTGCCATATTAAATGGGAAAGTTCAGGCTGTTCCAAAATTTTTCCCATTATTTTTCTACTAAAAACTATTTATTAAGTTTGATTTAAATATATGAATAATTTCAGTTGTTTCCCCCCCCCCCAAGGCATTCTTCAGTAAAGTTCCTATTTTTAGAAAGATTTCTCCTTTCCCTAATCCAACCACATCCATCACTTCACCACTTCTCCTTTTGACCTAGTCCCAAGGACATACATGGCTTTGCATGAAGCCAATCTTAACTGGTAAACTCCTTTGAGTTCAAACACACTAACCGGCCAGTGGTGTGAGCTTGGGGTCCTAATGAAGTTTTCTTTTTAACAGGTCCATTTTTCTGATCATCTTATTTGCCCAATACCTACGAAATGTAACGATTCGGCTGCCAGGATACAGATGGGGTAAAGGATGTACTTTGTTCAGGATCCAGATCTTCAAAATGTTTCCGGTATGGCCAGACTCATTACAAGGGGCTGGCAAAACTTTACCACCCAGAGGGTGGTGTTAAATAATTCCTTCAATGTATTACCTAGTTCTTGTGGGTCCACATTACTGGCCTAAAAAATCTCTGGCACTGTGGATGGACTGGGGATACAACAAACACGGCCCTTCCTGTTGCACCGCCAGGACCCAAGATAGCAGAACTCCTTGGAGATGGTGATTAGGCCGGGAGGGAAGGGAGTTATTAATAACACTGGGGAAAGCTCAGAAGACTGCAAGGGTTGCCTGGCCTGCACGTGTCACCACTGCCCTCTACTGGATGGTGAGGGAACTATTCTGCAGTGTGTCATGGGCCTCATACAGCCAGCTGCCAAAGGGCATGTTGAAGTGACACAGGCCTGTGAATTGTGGATCCAAAGGATCCACATGCTATCTGTGCCACTGCCATGACCAGAAGTGCAACTGGGGTAGAGTGAAGGGCGCACCAGCCCTGGGTACAGATCCAGAGGGAATGCTAGTATGGTGGCCCCCCAGCAGCCACTGCCAGGCAAAGGGCAGAGAGCTGCTACCAGCCCCAGCCCCAGCAAGACAGCAGGCAAGGAGACAGCCCAACAGCAGTCACTGTCAATAAGACCCTCCCATGCTTGTCCCCTCTCCCACCCTCTTTCCTCCCTTCCCATGTTACTCTCAGGTACTTGGCATAGCACTCCCCTGCCCCCTGCCTGTCCAGGGAGCACAGGGATTTCTATGAAGCCAAGAGGGCCCCACAGCTGTCAGGGTAGGCCTGGATGACATGGTGGCAGGTCTGGCTGTGTCAAAGCAGCTCTGCCATCCACAGCAAATGTCCCCCTGCCTGGGGTGCTGGTACTGAGCAGGCATGGAAAGCAGGTGTTACCTGTGCCTGTCTCCTCCCCAGATCATCCTGGCCATCACGATGGTCTGGCTGCTGTGCTACCTCCTCACGCTGACAAACGTCTTCCCGAGTGAGGCAGACGTGTATGGCTACAAGGCCAGGACTGACGCCAGAGGGGAAATCATGTCGACTGCACCTTGGTTCCGCCTCCCCTATCCATGTGAGTAAGAGCGCTCCTGTCAAGGGGTTTGGAAAAGGGGTGCCCAGGAGTGTACTTAGGTTTCTGTGCCACACATATGCGTGGCTGGGACACGTGCATGTACAGCCCCCACACGCACCTATACACACACTCCCCTTCTGCACAGCCCAGCTTCACTCGCTGGTGTGCATTGGACTAAACGCACTGTGTGCCCCCCAGGCAGAGGCAGGAGTAGGACCTCCTGCCCCAACTTAATACCTGCCCCACTGCCCCCTCAGTGTGCTGCTTCCTCCCTCTGCTTTCTATACAACAGCCTTAGACCAGGGCAGAGAAAGTCCTTTCCTCCCAGTCAGACACTGAGTAATGGGAGAAAGAGGATTCTTGCCTTACTGACCAGCCCCATCTGCTAGAGTGCAGAGCCCTCTTGCACTGTGCTGTGGCATGGTGGGGCAGAAGTGACTCCCAGAGGGTCACAGGTGCACTGAGGTCAGCACCAGAGTAGGGAAGCTGGCAGCTTGTGGCTGGAGCCCCAGGAGCTGCTGCATGGGTGGTAGCACTGCAGGAGTGGGGAGGAAGGCCGTGTTACTGGTCACCAGGTGGTTCTCCAAAGAGTAACGTTCAGCCCAGAAGCATATCTGTAGTGTGGGTGTGGTAGGGAGGCATTGGATCGAGGGCCTTGCAGCTTCTGTATTTTAGGGATACTTGTGCCATGGTGAACCTCACTGGGAGGATAATGGGAAAACCATCCTGTACCAGTAGTCCTGGCACCTGGGCACACTGAGCTGTGCTGGGTCCTGTCAGGGCACATGGTTTCCAGGGCAGCTCTTAGGCGTAGCAGCTAACCCCTTGTTCTGTTTTGCCATTCCCAGGTCAGTGGGGGGTGCCCACAGTGACAGCTGCGGCCGTGCTGGGAATGTTCAGCGCCACCTTGGCCGGGATTATCGAGTCCATTGGGGACTACTATTCCTGCGCCAGGCTGGCGGGGGCTCCGGCACCACCTGTCCATGCTATTAATAGGTATGGTCCCAGCATCTTGCCTGCCCCTCTAGTCACCAGCAAGCATGCACAGGGGAACCAGAGTCTGCTCCACAGAAGAGCAATCACCACTGACAAAGGGCACTGAGAGGAGGCTGAGAAGGGAAAGGGACTTAGGCTGCTTTCATATGTGAGTGCCCAAAATTAGGTGCTCAAATAACCATGGCTTGGATTTCCAAGGCACCAGGCAAATGCATTTCCACTAAGTTCAATAAAGCTGCAGCTGCTCAGCCCCTCAGAACATTTGATGCTGAAAGCTGGATGGAGATATCTGTAAGCATCCAAATTTGACTGCGTTGGCTGGAACCCCAGTGACCCTGCGTTGAATGAGGGCTGTGACCCCCCCACAACCACCATCTCTCAGGGCATCAGTGAGCACTGTGAATGTGCCAGGCCCACATAAATGCCAGGCTATGTGCAAGTGCACTAGCATACAAAACAACTGTCAGGAGCCCACCCCATCCTTTGTGCTGGACCAGGAAATGACCTAGCTTAAAGTGGCTACAATGCCAGCCGCCACAGTAGGCACCATGCTCGCCAGTCATGGAAGGGCAGCATGGAATACACCTCCTCCCAGTGCAGGGGTCTTCTGCTGCAACACACAGTCTCCAGGGGAGAAGCTGGCATTCTTGCTGGGCTCCTGCCACACTGACATACCCAGTCTAGCCCTAAGCAGCATCACACATCTCTGCCGTGCAGCAGCAGTGCTGAGAACTGCCAGTACCCTGGAGACTGCATGGAACACTTTGAATGTTTTCTTCTTTTCAGAGGCATTTTCACGGAAGGAGTTTCTTGCATCATTGCTGGGTTGCTGGGAACAGGCAATGGCTCCACCTCCTCCAGCCCCAACATTGGCGTCTTGGGCATCACAAAGGTACTATCCAGGGATCATTGCTTGGACCTTTCCAGGTGCTATGCTGCTTTGTATCTGAGCAGTAGTATGTGCAGGGCAGAGAGGGTGGGGGTGTTTCATGGCAGCAGCCTGGAGGTGGTATAGATGCCCTCAGGGACTTCCTCAACACAGCTTGGGCTAGCAGCTGTGGGTGTCACTGCAGGCCATGCCTAACATGGGACTTTTACTGTTAATAGGGAGAAAGCCATGAGGTACAGGAATAGGGAGAGACTTGATGCCTGCTGTGGTGAGCATTGCTGCCCTGCCTCCATGCTTGGGTTGCAAGGTACAGAATCAGGAAGCTGCCAAGCTTCTATTTAAAGATGAAAGTAGCTGAGAAGCGTGAGATGTTGGTGCGGTGTGCAGGGAAGGCAGTGCTGGCAGTCAGGGCAGGGCATGCGGAAGGCCCGTGTTCCTTCCTTGTTCCACCACAGATGTTCTTTGTGATCATGAACCTCAGTTCTCTGTGGGTGCCAAGTGACTCCTGAACACCAGTGTCCTTGGAGGGCTGAAGCTCTAGAAGGGCCAAGTCTCACTAGGGCTTTTCATCCAAGGCAGTAGGACATGCTGCTGACAGTAACATTACAGCCAATAGCTCTTACAGAGAATGTCTTCAAGCACCCAACTCTCATTTCATGACAGTGAACAATCCCTCTCTAATTTCTAAAGCTGTATGTAGTGTGGCCAACTTGACAAAGCACCCAGGGGGCTGGATTCTGTTCTGCCACTGAGCAGAGGTGACCTTTGACAGGTTACTTCATCATTATTCAGTTTACCAGCTCACTATCCTACTGAGCCCTTGCTGATCAACTTCCCATTGGAAGAGAAACCACTGACTGGGAGTTTCTATGTTGTTTGTTAGGGCACTGTGTTTATTTACACTACATACAGAAGTCTTTGAACAGGGGAAGTGGCAGAGAGCATAAAGGCAATCTGCTTTCAGGAATCTCAGCCCAGTTTTCAGGGAGCAACTTTGCCTCAAGAACTGACTATATTTAGAAAGAGTGAGACAAAACTCAAAGAATCTTCCTGGTTTTACCAGCTTCCCCAGACAGAACCTGCATCATGAAACCAGCAATACAGTGTTTCTCTTAAGACTGTACACTAGATTATACTCCAAGAAAAGGAGCTGGTAAAACTATGCATCACTGAACCACCTGGTATCTCATGCCCTAACAGAACTTCTCTCCTCTGTAAACTGACTTGAGATCATGTGAGAATGATGATGATGTTCATGAACAAACATGAAGCAATTTGTCTCACCTTGTTGGTGATGTTCCCATACAGGTGGGCAGCAGAAGAGTGATTCAATATGGAGCTGGTATCATGCTAGTTCTGGGAACCATTGGAAAATTCACAGCTCTGTTTGCCTCACTCCCTGACCCCATCCTCGGAGGGATGTTCTGTACATTATTTGGTAAAATGTCTATAGATCGTTTATATGTTCAATCAGCAGGGTCAGTCCAGAACTGACATTACATTGCTGGACTCTTCCCTTTTTTCCCCTCATACATTCATGTACTATTGGATAAAATGCTGTGGCTTACAAAGCTTGAACAATAAAGCTGAGATCTGCAAAGCTGCTCATGAGACTGGGAGCTCAGTGCCCATCAGAACTGGCTTTGAAGATCTTATCTTCAAGCATTGCCTTTCCTTTGAGCATCAAATCTAGAGAACAATCTCTGCAGCACAACTGCAACTCCATAGGGTCACTGAGGCTGGTGAGGTTGGCAGGGGGAAGCAGAGAGAGGTGTGGTACTTACTTCACACTTCATATTTATCTCCTCCATTTGTCACCTGATGCTAAGGCTAGGTGCTGCCAATGTCTGCAAGGGAGATTTCAGTCAGCTGTTATACTGTTCCAGCTCAGGGAGGTAACCCTAGGATTTGGCTATTCAAAGACAAATTGGTTTAACTTTATATCAATTTGTTCATTAATTCAGTTAAACCAGTGCAAAGCATTGTGAACAGTTCTTTTAAACCTGGTTTAATACTGAATTAACTTGATTTGAGCAAGGTTTAAATTGAATCAGGAGCATCTGGACAGGTCTTTTGCATCTGTGTGAGGAGTAAAATAGTTTGCTGTTTGGTTATTCCACCTCTACCTGGAATACATGCCTCTTAGCTCAAAAGATGAGCCAGCAATCACAGCAGCCTCTCTCAATGAACTGTCCCTACTGTGTTTGCATCCAGGCTGAACTCTGCTTGCACATTCACAGGCATGATCACAGCTGTTGGCCTTTCCAATCTGCAGTTCGTTGACATGAACTCCTCTCGCAATCTTTTTGTTCTGGGATTCGCTATGTTTTTTGGGCTGACACTGCCAAACTACTTGGATTCACACCCCACTGCCATTAACACAGGTATGTCTCCATGGCTGAAAGCCTCCCAAGGTATGTGACATGCTCTGTTAGTACTGCATTGAGCGGTCCCCTTTACTGAACTGTTGGTTTGATGGCTTCTATACAGAATGTAGATCCCTAGGATGCCATGTAAACATGTACTAGCAGTGATGATTGAAATCACAGTCCTTAATTGTGACAGCCTGACTTTAGGAATTTCATACAGCTTCCATAGGAACACCCTCAGGCATTTAAGATCTTTGTCATGCTCCATATTAGATCTAAGCCCTAGCTGGACTTTTTCAACATGCAGCTGTTGGTTTCCTCTCCCTTTGCCATGTGCTTGCAACTCCCTGAGGCATTTTGACACAGGCTGGGCTTCATAAATTAGATTTTTTTTTGAAGTTTACAGAAAACAAAATATGATCTTCAAACAGGACAATGAGCAATGGGGGTGGGGATGGGGGTGGTGGAGAGGAAGTAGAGCTGCCACTCTGAAGCAGCTACATTGCCTCAGGCCTGGGATTTGGTGTGGGCGGTGAGCAACTGCCTGGGCTGTACTTTGCAGACACACCAGCAATGTACACACCACCATTAAACTTCTTAGACTCAATCAGATAGTTATGCCCCAGTCGCATGGAGGTTTGTTTCTAGACAACAGCCGGTAATCCCCATTAAACTCACCATTCTTACTTTTTAATGATAATAGCATCTAACCTGACAGGTGCACTTGCTCACTGTCTTACAGGTGTGCCTGAAGTGGACCAAATATTAACAGTGCTGTTAACAACAGAAATGTTTGTTGGGGGTAGCATTGCCTTCATACTGGACAACACCATTCCAGGTACAGCTGCTGGAAGACAAGATATTAAGCCTTTATAATGCACCAATATGTTATGAGTCCACTTCTCATAGAGCATGTTGCCCGTGTTATGATTTCAGGCCTTGCTGAGGAAGTTAAGCCATATTAATTGCTGCTGGCAAATGATCCATCTTCAGCAAGAAGCATGGACTTCTTTAAAACTGTATTTTGAGATGGACCATAAAAATCCTTTAAGACAGGGCTGTCCAGCTGGCAGGCCACAGCCAAAGGAGTTAATGAGTGGCCCCCAAGCTCTTATCCAGCCACCACTCCCCCTATTGCTCCCATTGCTGCTGCAGCCAGGGGTCTCTAGGCCAGTAATTCGCAACCACCTTTTTCAAGGGTGTTTGGGGTGCCATGCAATCCTAGTAGTTAGGCATGCAAATTGTTTTTCACATTGTAGAATCCTCTCTCATCTGATGTGGTCTTTCTGAGTTCTTTGCAACAGAAAAACTGCTCTATTATTTTTCCGTAGTCAAAAGAGAGCAAAAATTAAGAGCCAGCATTTTCTGAGTACCATGACATTAGCAAGGAGTGCCTTAAGTTTCATAGGGTTGAGAACCACTGCTGTAGCCTCTCCCTCCCTCCATTTATGATGCCTGCTCCCAACCCAGGAGACAGCACAGCTGAACACGGAGTGAGAGAACAGAGGTGAGGGCTATCTTTGTGGTGCAAAAGCTAGCTATGCTAGCCACACATACAGGGCAACATAGGGGCCATAGCTCACACTAGTGCAACCCCAAACCACCTAGAAGTTGGATAGCCATGCTTTAAGATGGTTTCTCCAAGTATACAACACTGGCACAATTGGAACTAAATATAAACATTTTGTGACAAAAAGAAAAAACTTTAGAAAGCACTTCAATGAGGTATTCATTATCAGTCCCACACATCCCCCCACTGCTGCCCTTTGTGCCCAGTATCAGAGCATAAGTAAGGATCACTAGTGACAATCATAAATGAGCAGAAACATCATTCAGCAATACAACCAGCTAACTTACAATGTCTGTCTGCCACAGAAGGTCTGAATGAAACACTATGACAGTATTTTTAAAAAGGGCAGGAAGTCTTGAAAACAAGCAACAGATGTTACACTATAAGCTTGTTCCTGCTGTCTTCCTGCATGCAGTTTCATAGTAGATCTTATGCTGGCAAGTACAGTTCATGTTCAGTGATGGCAGGATAATCCAATGCAGGGAACAGACTGCAGGGAAGTTTTCTTCTCTGCTTGCGTAGACTCAGATTAGCCAGGTGAGTTTGCATCCATCAGAAGCATCAGATACTAGCCACTTGAGGAGGCCGGATCCCACGTGAGAGAGATCAATGTACTGACACAGTATTGGGTGGGGTGGGAATTGCCTCTCCCCAGAACTGCCCACAAAAATACTTCTAACTTGAAAAGATTAAGTTACTTGCTACCCTACTGTTGTAGGCAGCTCCTCTTCTACTTCTCTTGCTCTACTCTTCTATTGCTCCTCTTCTACTTTAACTACCAGTCTTGTATGTTAACCTAAACTCTGGGACCTTTACCTCCTCCCAGGGACGGAAGAGGAACGAGGACTGGTGCAGTGGAAGGCAGGAGCGCATGCTGACAGCAGCATGTCTGAAAACCTGAAAAGCTACGACTTCCCATTTGGGATGAATGTGGTAAAAAGGATCCACTGGCTGAAGTATGTGCCAGTGTGTCCAGTTTTCAAAGGATTCAAGTCAAGGACAAAGAATCATGACGCAACGGAAGATGCACAAGACAACACAAACAACTTAGCCGTATGCACGAAGGTCTGAAAGAACTGCATAGAGGGTGGCATGGGCAGAACATGGGGACAGGCACTTATTTCAGAGGGCCGCTTAATGAGTTTTGTTGAGCTGTTGAGAGCCACAAGGGTAGCCTTGCCCCTTGACAGGAGCCCCATCCCCTGGTTGCCATCTTGGGACCAGAAGACCTGTCCCCTAGCCCCCAACCTTTGCTGTCAGAAGTCCCTCCCCTTGCCCCCAGAAGTACTGCTTTTGGGAAGAGGGATTTGCCATCTTGGAACCAGAAAAGCCCCCACAAATTCTATACTTAGTGTTTGATTTTTTTTTTTTTTTTTAAAATCAACAATGTATTTTATTTTAAAAAAAATATTTGTCTGTGTGTGGGTGATTGCATAATACCTCAAAATGAAGTCTTATTCTTGTATAAGAAGGGGGGGGGTGTGTGTGTGTGTGGGGGGGGTATGGGTTGTGGGCACATAGCAGTGAGCAGGGCTCCCCCCAGATGTGCACAGGTGCATGTGGGGGAGGGGTGCGGTGTTTGTGGGACGTGATTGTGTGGGAGAGGATGTGGTTTGCAGGGGAGTCTGCAGGTATGGTGGGATATGCATTGGAGCTCCCCACACATTCCCTGCCTGAGCTGGTCAGCATCCACCCCTGCCTGCAACAGCCCAGAGCTCATGTGCCCTATAGCACCTCCCTGCCACTGCCAGAGGCCCACAGCCCCTACCCTGCCCTGGACTCACCCCCAACAGAGCAGATCAGCCAGAGCCTGGGCACAGCCCCAACCCCAGCCCACCCACGCCTACTCCGCACTGCCTCCCTCTAGTGTATCCTGCCGCCCCTTAGGCATACAGTGGTGCTAGGGCAGCTTCACAGCTCCTTCTGGCTGCCATCACTGCTGGGCCCAGCCCCATGGTACCGGCGGGGACCTGCACTGCACAGCCGCAACCCCACGTGTCCTGCTTAGCAGCCATGGCACAAGACAGAAGCTGTTGCTCAGTGCGGGGGGTAAAAGCAGCCCCTCCCCTTCCTCGCTGCTGCTGGGCATTCCTGCTGCAGCCACCCAGAGCCTGCACTGGGCTGCCCTGTCTCTGCTATTGTCACCGCTGCCTCCAGGCTGCCCTGTGGGGCAGCAGTGACACTGCAAAACAAAATGCAGGGCAGTCTGGTACAGGCTCCAGGCAGCTGCAGCAGGAACAGCCAGCAGCAGTGAGGGGGAGGAGCTGCTTTCTGCTGTGCTGAGCAACAGCTTCTGTCCTGTGCCTCAACTGCTGACCCTGGGCAGGCAAACCTGGAACAGGTGCAAGGCTGGGGCTACGTCCATGGGTCCCTGCCAGTACTGCGTGGCTGGGGCCAGAGGCAGCAGCTGGAAGGAACTGTCACCATCTGGGCTGCCTAGAAAGGCAGTCCAGCTGCAGTGCCAACTGAGCCCTGCTGCATGCCCAGGAGGCAGCAAGACATGCCATGGCTGGATGGTGCCTGGGCCAGGCTAGACCAAGGGACCTGCTGCAGGTCAGATTTGGCCCATGGGCCATATTTTGCCCACCCCTGGCATAACAGATGCAGCAGCAGTTAGGCCTGCTTTACCATAGGCCTATTTCAGATTACTGAAGGAAGGTGAGCTGTGCCAAACTTGAGAGTGAAAGAACTTGATTCCAATTTACCATTCCAGTGGAGTCTGTGCAAGACAACTCCAACACAGCACCATCTCTACTGTATTAGACATTGTCCCTAAATGTTCATGTCATTTGTGACAATCTACTGAAATGTCACCAGGCTCTACTACTGCAGGCCCCTTTAATGTCATTATAGAATCATAGGGCTGGAAGGGACCCTGAAGGATCAGAGTCCAGCCCCCTGCATGAGCAAGAAAGACATCTGGGGTCAGATGACCCCAGCCAAGTGAATTTCCAAGCTATTCACCCCAAATGACAGTCATACCCCCTTCCCCAAGACTGGCTTCAAATTTCCACCTTCTGCAGTTTACAACTCAAACCCTAAATTCACTTAAGACTTATGCAGAACTTTGTTCAGGTTCCAAGAAGGCTTGCAAACCTAGGCAAAAGATGGCTCAAGTGGTCATCTAGGCACCCTGGACCAAATCCATCCCTCATTCAACTCCACAGACCTCAACACAATTATACCAAGAATTAAATCAAGAATCAGTGTGAGGAATGTAGTCTTTAAATATAAGCAGTGTAGGATTTTTTTTTTGTTGAGATACATTTCAAGGTAATCCATTAAAACAGTGTTTTCTCAATCTTTTTTGCCCCATGGAACACTTACCTAAATAAAAAAGCAGCATGGCACACTGACCATGAAGCTGGGGGGGGGAGGTGGCCAGGCAGACACTGATGGGGAGGGGTGGTACACAGCTAGCCAGGTGGCATTTTAGGCTGGAGCCATGTCCCCCATCTGCCTGTGAAAGTTTCTGGCAACCCCTGATCCTCCGGCAAATCTAGAAGAATTTTAGCGGGGGGGGGGGGGCAGCAGCAGTGTTAGGGAGAGAAGGGGAGGTTGAAGAGAACAAACAAGGACCCGAGTTTTATTGCACTAAAATACACTCCTGGGCTTCTCTGAGAAAGATTCCTCCCTGGATTTTGATGAAGTGCCCTTAAAAAAAAAAAACACCAAACAAAAAAAAACCAACAAAAAACACACCACACACGCATACAACAAGAACAGCTTGTTACTGTTCACATTGCTGATAAGAAGCCTCTGTCATCAACCAACAATTCCAGAAGATCCCACTGCCACTAAGATAGTCATTAATAAGCCACTCCATTCTACATGATTAGATTACAGTTCTACTCTGAATATAAGAGCTATTATTCCCATTTTTCTCCTTAAGACTTCATTGAAAAGGGGAAAAATGCCTATGAAAGACGCATTTGTCATTGGATATCAGACATCAGTGGTTGAAATTCTAAGGTGTTTGGGCAGCCTGGTTGGCTACAGTCTACAAACAGTTTAGTTACCAGGCAGTACAAAAGAAGAAAAAAAAAAAGCACAGAATTGTAAAGCTGAAGATTGGGTGAGACTCATCTAGCCCAACTGATTCATCAGTCTCATGTTAACTGAAAATTTTAGCTGTCAATCAAGATTGCAATCCAGAAGCATCTCTGTAGGCAAGATGTAACAATTGTAGTACAAATCAAACAAACAAACCAACCAACCAAACGGAGGGTGGCATCTCCTTCAACCAACTTCACTGAATACTTCAATAGCTTCTTCTGGTGACATGCTTACTGCTGAAGTTAAAGTTTTAGTTCTTCAGACAAGTCTTAAACTATGATATGTAGCTTCAAAGTTCCTTCCAATAGCTTGCATTAGCTTCAGATGCATTGTTGCAGACACCCTAAAAACCACTGCTATCAACAACTATGCTATAAAAAGCTTCCGTCCTTCCTGTGAAACTTTCAGAAGTACATCCATGACCGATCTCAGGCTTCTGCCATATGACCTGAAATCCTCATGGTGCAAGGTTCGCTAAACCCCCAAAGATGCTGCTGCTTTTATTTCAAAGGGCACTGCTTCTCCCATGAGCTGGGCAAGATCACTGATGAGCTCCAGCTGAACAAAGAAATGGTGCCCTTTGAAGCTGAAGCCACAGACAACATCAGAGCAGCTTTGTCCTTAATTTGGCAGCCTCCTGCCAATTAAGCAGGTTGCCAACCACCCAGATACAGGTGATCTAACTTACTGTACTACTTTGGTACTAGCCTGTTATAAGCAGCAGCTTAAACATCTTTCTCCCCCATTTCATCATGTTGCTAAAAAGCAGTGTTCAAGTAAGGTGATTCATGATGATTCAAGAGACGGGCACAGATCAGTTCTACTATTATTTATTTTTTTAAATATTTTTGAAAAAATATAATTTTTTTACAATATTTTCAACTTAAACACTATTCACACTGAACACGTATGGCAGCTTAACCTACCCAAATATGAAGTTTAAGAAGCCAAAACTGTTCTAGCTTTATTAAAAGAAAAAAGTTGTTGTGCTGTAGACTATTGTGTAGTGATGAATAAACAAAGCAAGGGAAAAGCACCACTCAAATCACTAATGCTAGGGTTTTTCTTGGTTAAATCCAACTATATTAAAAGTTGTATACTAGAAGTTATACAGTTCTATGTATGTGGGTTCTCGGAAGAAATTGTGATGAAACTCACATCTCCTTTAATGTAATTAAGTGAAAAACATTTCTAAAACATGATGACATTGTAAATACAGGACATTTCTTCCAATCAATTGGATTTTAGTTCAGTAACTCAGATCTAGGACTCTGTACAGGTCTGTAAAATAGTACTGTTATAGTTCATGCTTCTCAAAAAGAGCATGAAGTAAAGTTTTTGATAAGGGAAAATCATTAGTAACAATACTGAAGTTTTAAAGGAAAGTTAGCTAATTTGCATAATAATCAGATAACCTTGCTTTTCTTTTTAAAGTTAAGGCATTATCCAGTGCAAGTTAGCACCAGTTTACATGTTCTCATTTAAAAAAAAAAACAGACCATCCTCAGCCAATCCTAAAACCTATTAAAAAGTCAGAGTCTGCAAGAGATTTTCATAAATTTGGTACTTTGTCTCAACTTGACTGGTGCTTCTTACCTCACTGTTTCCTTCACAGAAAGCCAGGGTCCAATTATATTTTCATTAAACTTTTGACAGCTTTTTACTTAATAACAGTCTCAGCACTTTTATTAAGCATGCAAGACTAACAAAACTTTGGCAATGCATAAGTGTAACACAGTGACAAGAAGAGAGAGCTTTTACAATTAAATCTTCTAATACTGGCTTCACAGTGTGGAAATTGTGCTACATCCACCAAGAGAGGGCCCAGTCTACTCAAATACTCAGTACTTCACCCCAGGAACAAACTCCTTCGCATTTGGATTCAGATTACTCTTGACCTAAGAGGAGGAAAGACATGTCTAGTGTAAAAAAAATTGGGACTCTCTCAACTTCAATTACATCCTCATCAAGATAAATATGCTCATCAGAACAGCTTACAGGCACTTAAACTACAGCATGATTTCTTAAATACATTAAAAAGTACAGTAAATTTTAGGACATTTCACTTACTCATCACTGCATGCTAAAAGTAGGATTAGAAATGAAATGCTAATAGCAGGTGAATAAACTACTAAAATCTGCATCCAGGTCAGGGATATCCTGCTGGGTCCTGCTGAGAGTATCATGAGCAGTGGCCTGAGGTGCCTGACAATATACATTTGTTTTAACCACATTCAGTTATGCAATTTCAGCAAAGGATTTTAAAAAGCGGAACATTAGACTTGACTGCTCTTGATGTCTAAAACTGCACATGCATTCTCACTTATTTCATAATCAGGTATCCTATAGGACTTTTCCTACTTTCATACATTTCCTAACAATAAGTCAGGGAACAGATTGGAAGACGTGTTAACAGAAGTGTTATTTAAACATTTAATTTACATATTAGCCATCACTAACACCACTACTTGTCATCTTCACCCCATTATACCATAAGCTTTGTTATTTAAGCAGTAGACTAAAGTCTAGCTAGGCAAAACTGGGGGGCAGGAGTTAAATATCCCAGAGGCTTAATTTTGAAGTCCTACTACTTTTAAGCAAAAGGATTTAGTGCACAAGCCCAAAACAACAACTTGAGCAATGAAGTTTAAGAAGGCCAATTATTAGTACTTAAGGCTAGAATGACAGTAATACAGCTCCAGAGCAGAGACCATTTTGAAACAGTAATAGGATACTAAGTAATATTCTGTATATGTATGGGGAAAATGCATGTTAAGAGACTTTGGCTTAGGTGTTGGAACACAGATTGGGAAAACAGTGCGTTATTAGTTCAGAAGAAACAAACAGGAACAAAGTTATATTATGGACCTACGCATCTCTATTGGTAAGGTTAAGGTTAGTTATTTCAATTTAATTTTTTTTTTTTTTTAAATTACTGAAAAATAATTTGAAAAGCAGCCTACCACCAGATCTTCCAGTGATGAGCTCTCACTGATAACAAGGTCATTAAATTGGTCCTGGATTTGATCCATTGTTTGTGGGAGATCTCGAGCTGGAATAAACCACTCGTGTTCTTCCTCCTCTTCCAGCATTTCTTGAAAACAGCGTTCAATAAATTCTTCTTCCCACAACTCCTCTTCAATCTAGTGTTAAAAAGGGGAAAATGTGTCAATGTATACAGGGGTGTAGGTTGTAGCCATGTTGGTCTAAGGACATAGGCAGACAAGGTTCCTTGGGTGAATTTGATATCTTTTATTAGACCAACCCAATAGTTGGAGAATAGTTAAGCAAGCTGTCAAGTTCAAAGACCCTTTGTCAGGCTAAGGAAATTTCAGCAGTTGGTGTGTGCTCTTTCCAGGAAGAGCACACACCAACTGCTGAAACTTCCTTAGCCTGACAAAGGGTTAATGTATACAGTAACTCTAGGGCTAGGTTTTCAATGCAGAGCTGACTAGGTGATCAGCAGGGATTCAGGTTTTCTGTTTCCCATGGAAAAAGAGAGTAAACCACAGATTTTACCTTTACCAGAGACAAATGCAGATTTCTTGTTTTACCGGAGAAAACCGTTGGATTTTGCAATTTTGCAACAAGCTCCCTGCAGGATAGCAGAGTTCCAGCCCGCACGGAGCTGGGAGGGAGCAGGAGGAAGGCAGTGAGACTGGGGCTGCCATTTGCATGGACATGCACATGGTCCCAGGCAGCCTGCAGGGCAGCTCCATCAAGTAAGGGGGATTGAGTGAAACTCCTGTAGGGTGGGAGGGAGCTGGGCAGGGCTGGGGCTGCTGCTCAGCCAGGCAGTGCTTGGGGCCTGGGGCCATAATACACGGCTGCAAGGCCCCAGCGGGAAGCAAGACAGGACTGTGGGTGGCTCGTCTGGGGAGGGGAAGGGCCAGTTCCCTCCCCGCTAGTGTGTGGGTTGGTACACACATTAGTGGTCTCTCTCTCTCTCTCTCTCAGCATGAGTATGAAACATTGGATTAAAACACAACTCCCCTTTGGCTCCTGCCTAACACCTGAGTGGAACTGTATGAGACTACCAAAACCTGTTTCCCATAGCACTGGCCTCAGTACAGCACAGTTCCTCGGGCTATGCGTTACAATTTTCATCTAGTATTAGTTCTAGCAAGAACCCAGGCATGATTCCTTTCCCCTAAGGGAACTGTTAATTGGGTTTAACATACAGTAGCCCACACATGATTTTGGTTCAGGGTTAACTAAGTGATGGTAGAGAGGGGGGAAAAAAACCTCACAAAAAACAGGCCTAAATAATTGTATGAACACAATTCAATTTCTTAAAAAAGGCTATGTTGCTATACACAACTGTAGCCCTCAGCAGGGTTTGAATCCTTAGCCTTCACAGCTTTGCAACATAACAGGCTCTCTCCCAAGCTGTAGTCTTAGAAGTAGGATAGTGGCTATGGGCTGCACTGGACTCAAACCTTTGGACTAAGCAACAACTGGTGTGATAGTCAGGAAACTGCTAGATCTCCTTAGCTACCAGGAGCCATGATCCAAAGCTCCCTAGCAGGGGGCATTTGTTTTGGAGAACCTTGGCAACAGCTCAAGGCTTCCCAATACAAGAGAGGCCACAACAGGAACCCACTTAAGGAGGTTCATGTTCACCAGCAATGCGATTTAGAATTGGCAATTTCTGTGTCTGTGAATTCAAGTCTGACAAAGACCAGACATTATTCAAGACTTTACTCTCTACCAAATCAAAACCTATTGAAGAGAGATAAAATCTTAGAGAAATTGATCTAAAAACTTTTTCTAATGGAAAAAGTGTTAGGCACTCTTTATACACCTGGTCTTAACATTCCCACGACCAAGTGCAGTTTTCCTCACAGATTTATCAAAGATTTGTACTGCTGGCATGTTTATCACTTGAGAATAAGCCAGACAGTAACTCGCCCCAGTAAGATGAGCTAAAGGGTATAGAAGTTTCCCCACCCATAACTCTCCCATAAGCAGAGACCTAGGTTTTCCATTTCCAATGGAAAAACAAAAAACGGAAAAAACCACGGATTTTTCCTTTTGACCAAGGGGAAAAACAACCAACCAAACAAAAAAACCCACACAACATGCATTGTTCACTTTAAACAGAGAAACAGACTGATTTTCCACTTTTGTAAAGAGCGCTTGCAGGCTGGCAGGCTGGTTGAAGCCCCCCCATAGGAACAGATAAGAGGGAGTTGGGCAGGGCTGGGGCTGCTGCCCAGCACAGGTGGTACATGGGACCTGGGACTGGAATGTGCAGGGCCTGGCTTCCTGCCGCTGCGCACACCCTTGGGACCACTCCCAGGAGACAGGAGGGCACATGTCCCCATATCCGTGCACAGGACTGGGGCAGGCTGAGGCTGTGGCTGCTGAGGCCCTGAGCGGACAGCAGCAGGACAGGGAGCCCCAGCAGGCATGACCCAGAGCAGCAGGGCAGAGTGGGGCCAGGTGGGGAAGCTCCTTGGCTCTGCAAGCCCCATGCCACCCTGGTTAGGTGCCCCCTGCCCACTTGGCAGTTGTGGGAGTCGTGGCACAGAGCTGTGCCCCTCACTGCTGCTGGGTGGGTAGGGGATGCCTCGCCAAGGCAGCAGCAAGGCACTTCACTGCCCAGTCCTGCTCTGCCCTGATAGGTCCCACTCCAGATATGCTCTGGCTATGCTGCCCATGGAGGGAGAGGGAGCCAGGCTCCTCACTCTGCTCTGCTAGAGCAGCCACCACCTCCCACAGGCAGGAGCTGGGGCATGGGTACTGCTGCAGGAGGGCAGGGGGCTGTGGACTCAGGTCCCTGGCCCTGTAGCCCTCGCAGCTGTGGCTTGGGAGCGAGGGACCTGGACCTGCATCCTGGTGAGCAAAGGGGGCAGGTAGAGCTCTGAATTTCCAAAACAAGAACCCCAACCCCCCCCCCCCCAAAAAAACCCCAAAATCAAAATACCAATATTTATAGAAGTTACTTATTTTCCTGATGGAGAAACAAATGTAGATTGTCTCCAAAAGTGACAGGCTGAGCAAATGGGGGGGGGGGGGGGGGGGGGGGGGGGCGGGTGTTAGCCAGGCTACCCCATATCCAGACTCCCAAACTCTTATTGAGGCTCTCTGCTGCCTCTTTAAAAAAAAAAGTGCCCCCCCACCCCCACATACACTTTTGTGCACTTTATATTATACACAAACTGGGAAGCAACTTACCTGCCTGTTAAACTCCTCTTCATTTTCCATCCACATGTACTCAGCAAACGGATTGTCATCTTCATGAGAGTGACCATTAATAATCACATCTTCATTGATGATGCTTGGGCTGGTACTGCTGCGACTTGGATCTTTCATGGCTGCACTTCTGATCTGAAGTCTGTAAATAAAAAGTTGCAGCATTGGAGAATTTAAGCTTATTCTCCCATCATTCACCTTCTGCAGAGACCCCATCCAAGCAATCATGGGTAAATACCTGATCTGTATTTACAAAATCCATATATAGGCCAAGTCAAGTCTGATTGTTATGCTTGTAATTAGAGCCTCCCCAGAGAAAGACAACTTCTGCAAACCACAATTAACAAAACAGGGAACAACCCTGACTGGAGCATTCCCCAAATAACTATTAACACAGTTCTTTTACCAAGCCTCAACAGAACACTGATGCTTTGCAAGACCACTAAAGGAATCAACAGCATTGCTAAAGCAGTTACTCTGCAGATGTATAACATAGTTCAGAAGTGTTGAAGTGACAGGGAAATTAGTCTGTCATTTTTAAATCCCATTTTCTAAACTGTATCAAGTTTCTCAATAAACCAACCCAACATCCATTATTTTAGGAGGCAGTACACAATGCTTCTTGGGGAATTATTTCTTTGAAAAGGAGTTTGGAGCAGGGTGGTACAAAACAGTCCAACTTGAAAAGAGGAAGTTGCTTCAAACACCAAACTAAAATATAAATGTGGACACATGCATAATTTCACTACTCAGACACCCTGGGAAAACTCCAGGATCCTATTTGAGTTCTTCATACCATCAGTTAACCATAAAGTGCTATGGCTATCCAATTAACAAAAGCCCACTGACTAAAAGGGGTTTCAGTGCAAGAAAGACAATACAGGTTTGGCTCAGATCCCAATTCACTAATGTATTTATACAGTTCCTTAACTATTTTAGAGGCAACTTCTTTTGAAATCTGAAGTCAGGATTCTGTATCAGTCATGCAGCAGGGTCACGAGTTGCAACTGTAATACTGTTCCATGGGATGTACTGAATCCTGAACTTGAGAACTGCAGTTAGTCAACACATTTTCTAGTACCTACATGTAATTTAACCCTGGATTTATGACAAATCCAGACTGAAATAATTAGCCTTTGCCATTTTACAAATAAGTGTAAGGTCAAGGGTACAGAGTATGCAGACCCTTTCATAAGGCTAGCAGGCCACAAGGTTCAAACAAATGCACAGAACTTGTTCTCCATCCAGTTTGGAGTAAGTTCAAGTATTCCATTTAGTGTTTGCCTACAAGGTATTCAAAACTAGTCGCTTGCTAATCTTGGGAACTTTATACTTTGGTCCCAAAATGAGACTTTTTTTAATGCAATTACCTCATGTATTTCATGATATTCACTCCTGCTATATTTAGAGTGAGCAGCATTCACATACAAACACCTCAACTCATTCCCCAACTTCTCCTACTGCAGGCTGTAGTACAGTCACATATTGACACTGCAGCATCGTGTGAAATTTTGTATCTCCCAGAAAGCCAGAAGTTATACAAGAGTGATTAAAGCAGCCAGTGATTAAACCAGCTGGGGATAGAAAAAATACAAATACATTTAAAATCTGTTATTTCTCAAAATTATATCTATATATGCCTGCACTCTCTCTACTTCCCCCCCTGCTGCATGACAGAAATTGGCTCACTAACTGAGAGCTGGACCAAAGGTTCACTTTGTCCAAATATTAAGACCAAGACATAAACAAAACACTAACTTTTAGATAAAACATGCATTGTTTCACAAGGGGAAGAAGAAAAAAATGGAAACATTGCTGTTTAAGATTTTTAATGCAAAAATAAGAGACAATGCCAATTTAACCTGCAAAGAAACAGAATGAGATGAGCAAAAATGCACTAAGGTATTGTATTTGATATCAATAAATTTAAAGTTGCCTCAAGGAAGTAAATTATTTATTAAAATTTGTTCTTCACCATTTAAAAAGCAAGATACCAATGCCAAACAGCAGGAAGCTCTCTTCTCATGTAAAGAGCACCTTAGAGATCTCACAGAAGGAAGCTGTTAAGAGATACAATTTCCAAACTATGACAGGGCTGGGTTGGGGAAAACTGACAGTATCCCTCAATAACTAGAAATAACAATGAAAGCAACCAATTTATACATGAATTACTAAGGGAAAGTAAGAGGGGACATTAACAGCTGAAGCCAAGAAGGAAGTGCCATAATTTACCTGGGAGCTATTTTCCAGACTTATATATATGACCCATTACTAATAGAGGATGATGCTATTGTTCTACCTTCAAAGTGGGTGAAAGCCTATATTCTCAATTATATTTGAAGAGCATTGATAGCATAAGCTCTGAATAAAAATGTCTGGTCATTTTTTCCACAGGGAAGAATGCATACAAACACCTGTGTTATTAGAAACCAAATGGGAGAAAGAAGGTTCTAGATGGTCATATAGTCACAATAGTTTAAATACCTCAAATATTTATAGGACTTACCCCCAGTGCTGTAAGGAAACCATTTTTACAAGCAAGGACTGAGACCAAGATTAAGAATTTATCCAAAACATACACAGTCCATTTACACATGCTCTTTAACAATGTCACTGTGGGAGTGGATAAAGGAAATTTCCAACCTGAGACACCCAAGGAAGGGCACTTCAACCACCACATTTATCCCAAACATGCAGCTGGTCCAATAAGAGATATTACCAACAAGAATTCAAGCCTTTACACTTTCAACAGGTGCCTCACTAGAGCCAACTAGAGAAACAAATCCAAGGATGACAGGCAGAGTACTCACAAAAGAGGCCCAGGAAACAGGAGAAATATTCATTTCCATCACAGCAATAACTGAACAGCAGGGGGCCTCAAGGCTCTACTTCAAATTTCATGTTTAATATATGATGCTGAGGAACAAACAAGAATAGGGAAAGGTCCTGCTATTATATTGCTATCCTCATCCAAAAAATATGCACCTGATCAGTGAGGACAACAGATGGTTCAGAGAAGCACAATAAAAATGACTAGGGGCATGTAAAACTCATAAGAAAGACTGAAAAGAAAGGAACTGTTTACACTGCAATAGAGATAAATATGGATAGATCAGTTTTTCCCTACCTCAAAACAAGAACAAAGGAGGCCATCACTTATTCACTTAAATTAAGCTATTGCAATCTGAGATATGGGGGGGGGGGGGGGGGGGGGGGGAGGCTGTGAAAAAAAAATGTCTGTTTCCACAGTCTGCCTCCCTGTAATTAGATGGCAGAACTCATTACAGCATGTTGGTAATTCTAGAAATCAAGGAGATGCAAGGAAATACTGGATATCCCTATACCATGACCAGCTGCTACTAGCAAACTGCTGTAGATCACAAAGCTTCATTTTTTTTTTTGTGTTTAAGACAGACTTTTATTAGGGATTTAGAAGAGCTAGGTCATTGAGGGTCACAATCCCCTACCCATCTCCTGTGACATTTCTGGCACTCTCTGCACTATGCAGTGCTCGCCACCACTAGCTGGAAGAGAGGATCAGCCCAGGGCACCTAGACAAAGTCCCTACACAGATTGCTATGAATTCCTTCCAACCTTTGGAGTCCCTACAGCAGCCTCTTAACATCTGTTGGGAGCAACTGGCTAAATACTTTGCTTATTTACATCCAGCCCTACCCCCACCCCACACACGTGTTTGTATGACATTAATTTTATTTTTGTGGCTTGTTAGCGAGCAGGGACTAAGCAGGCCGGGGTACACAGACAGATAAAGTAAGCGCTCTGGGCTGCCCCGGTGACAGGCGGGCACGGGCCCAGACCCCGCAGCCCGGGAGGCAGGACGCAGAGCCGGCTCCGCGCGGGCCCCGGCGGGGAGGGGGAGGGACGCGGGCAGGTGCCACGGCAGGGCTGCGGACCCGGGGCTTCGTGCCCGGCGCCGCGCGGCCCGGGGGACGGAGCGTTACCGGGAGGCCCCGGCGGGAGCAGAACGGGCAGGGCAGGAGAGAGGCCGCGGGCAGATCGTCGGGCTCGGCCCTGCCGCGGATGCCAGCACGGGGACATGGGGGGGGGTGAAGAGGCGGCAGCTGCACGCAGCGCCCCCCCGCTCCCCCCCCGGGGCTCCCTCAGCCGCGCCCCGCCCCGCCGCGCCGCGCTCCGCCCCCCCGCGCTTTGTTCGCCAACAATGCGGCCCCGCCGGCGCGGGGGGGGGGGCGGTCCCGGCATGCCCCGCGCGCCACCCGCGGGGGGACCCCCCCCTCCGAGGACCCGGATGGAGGGCGCTCGAGACAATGAAGCCGGCGCCATTGGGCAGCCTGGCCCAGCCGCTCGGCCCCACCACCCTGAGGGAGCCCCGCCCAACCCCACCGGACCCGGGGCGCGGACGAGCCCGCCCCTCCCCGCCCCCAGCGCGGCCCACCTGACGCACAGGAGCAGACAACCAGGGACGCGCGCGGACCTCACTACTTCCTGCCGCCTCCACCGCCTCGTGCCCGCTCTTTATTCGCGTTCTCCACCCTCCGCCCCTCTCCCCTTCCAAACACAACAGCCAGGGCGGACGTGAGATCACTTCCGCTACCTGTGTGACGCCATAGGCCACGCCCCCGCTGATCCGGAACCAGACACTGGACTACAAATCCCGGCAGGCCGCGCGGCTGCGGAGCTGGGGCAGTGCGGCCGGGAGCCGGCGCGCTGCATGCCGGGATCCGCAGTCTTTCATCTCATGGTGGCGTCATCCCGCAGCCCGGGGGCGGGGCCGGGGCGGGACGCGGTGCCCTGCGTGCCGCGCTGTATGCTGGGGCGCGTAGGCCGCGCGCGGTGCCCGTTGGGACCCATGGGGGAGGGGAGGCTGCTGAGCCGCCATCTTGGGGGGGTGACGCAGAGCGCGCGGGCGGCGGTGGCCGTAGTGGGGCGGGGGCCCCGGACGCGCCTTCTGTGTCTGTCCTCGACCGCCCCCGGGGGTGGCCGGCGCCATTTGCAAGTGACCCTCAGAGTAGGGCTCGGCCCCAGCCTGGCCGCACCGCCGCCTTCCCTGCGTGCGCGGCCGTTGGAGGCGGCCCGGCGGCTGCGGCGAGGGGACGGCCGAAGCTAAGGCTCGGGGTGCGGAGCCTGCCCCTGCGCCGGCCTCGTTCCCGGGTGCCGGGCAAGAGCAGCCCGTGCCGGCGGGACGCTAGAGGCCGGCGGCGTCCGCGCCACGTGTCACGAGCGCGAGTGGGGCGGGCACGGGCTGCTGGAGCTAATACTGGATGATAACCTCGACTCCGTATTTTTGGCGGGTCGTAGACTCATCTAAACAAAACAAAACACAAATGCGAGGCCCCAGTCGGGGTCTGTAGACTGCTCCGGGTCCACACACCGCTTCTTCCAGACGTTAAGAAACCGAGTGAGATCCTGGCAGTTTCCAGACCCAGACCGCAAGGACCTCCGTGTCTGTATCCTTCAGCCCTGGCCACCCTCCGCCCGGCTCCGCCCCGGGACTTCTGAACACCCGGCCAGGACGGGGCTACCGCCTCCAGCAGCGTCCAGCCGAGGGGGTGCTAGGTGCCCGCGGGTCACTGCAGGGGGCGGGGGCGCCGGGCGCGCTGGCGGGGGCTAGACGGGCCACCCGGCAAGGGGAGACTGGCTGGTGGGAAGAGGGGACATGGGACTGCAAAGCATCCTGGGAGACCAGGGGCCTGTCACCTAAGGCACTGAGGGAGGTCTGGACCAGAAGTTCAATACACTAGTCTAACCTAAAAGGATTAAAGATACTACATCCATCCAGGTTTGTCTTAAACCAAGCACCACCATTTTGAAACCAATCTTTGCACTGAACTACTGTTCTGTTACAGAAATTACACAAACAGGTACAAACTTGTACCTTGCCTAGGAGGTGAATACAGCTAACATGAACCAGATTACTGGTACCGTGTGCATGAGTAAGGTGGCATATCTAAGTTTTGCAAGCAGCTTTGCATATGCAAGTACCAGTATGTTGTAGCTCGGCACTGCCCAAGCAGCAGCTGACAGGACTTCCCAGCACCGCTCTGGAACCCAAGGGGTGAACGCCACCGCTGTTCTTCCCTGCCCCTCCCAAATCCCTTGCTCACTACTGAAGTCTGGGGCTTCAGCCACTGCTGTTAGACTGACAGCAAGGAAAAAGAGGGCAAGTGACAATGGTTGGCCCTTAAGTCCTGGAGGCATGCTGACGTTTCCACCAGAGGTGGGTCACCTCATGTAGTACACGTGGCAAAATAAGTTGGACAGCCCTTTTCTAACTGCAAAATCAGGGTGCCTTCCTTCCTGCTCTACATTGCAGTAAATAGCATACACATCACAGCATGACACTGAACTCCTGTCCTGGGTCACAGGCTCTCTGCAGCTGCCGATGCCTTGGAGAATGTCTCTTTTTCTGTTACTGCCACAGCCAGTAAATTTGGCACTTAGCCTCTTCTTGCATGCCTATGCACACACAATGGGTGTGGTAACACTGGACTGTTTTGCCGTGCACTGGTGTCTTGCTGCAAATAATTTTCAGGTGACGTGACTACCTGAGGAAGGAGAGAGAACCGGTTGCTTGAAAAGAACTTACCTGCATTGACTCGCATAAGAAACTAATATGAAACCAGCTGCATTGCAAAATAAAATACTGCTTGAAAGTTCTTTCAGGACAAGTTTACAAAGTGCTCGCCTCGCAGTGAAATCAGCACAACTGCAGTAGCAGGGCGGAGGGCAGTAAACATCTTGAATGTTCTGGATCATGTCAGGAAGGGGCTTCATGGCCAGAACCAGTGGAGCTTTGATTACGCATATCCACAGCTGCTTAGAAGAGGGCACAAGTGTTGGGAGGGAGAAATGCTCACAGCCCAGATACAGGATTTAGCAGCGTGTGGATCTGGGCCAAGGATCCCATCCTTGAACCCTTTAGAGTGGATTATGCCATGGGGACCTCTAGTTACTCAAGGCACATATGGGTACAGGAATTAATTTAGTCTAGATGACAAAAGGCCACAGTGTGTCACCACTTTATTCTCCAAGGCTGTTCAACCTCCTCTGCATTGCCCTAACCCCAATTTAGCACCCATAGAAGAAGAACTGACAGTCACCACTAGTTTCTCCAATACCTAAGCCTCATTGCTGATTTAGTTAACAATGGAAAACGTGGTGTTAAACACAACCCATCCATTTGGAATGGAATGAAACTATCAGCTCAAAAAACTCCAAACCAAACAAACAGCTTCTAGATGAGATCCTCTCTCACTGCCTCTGGGCTAAAAGTAGTTTAAAAGGTTAAAACGTTTAATTAGGGGAAAACTCAAATCATCTCAGTCTAGCATCACCCGTTCCCTTATCAGACTAGACAGTGGTACAGAGATCTTTGTGGGAAAATGAAAATCCTAGAGACTTAAGATAGAAATACAGAGCCAGTTCCTACATACATCTTAGGACTTCAGGGTTATCAGATTTGGGTTGTTGCTTAAAGCTGGGGTGGGCAAAATGTGGCCCGCAGGCTGGATGCAGCCCACCAGGCTGTTCTATCCAGCCCGCAGGGCCCCTAAAACATTTAGAAAATTAATAGTTATCTGCCC
Source organism: Alligator mississippiensis (assembly GCF_030867095.1). Lineage (NCBI taxonomy): Eukaryota > Metazoa > Chordata > Crocodylia > Alligatoridae > Alligator > Alligator mississippiensis. The sequence continues at coordinate 45,214,802 of NC_081832.1, forward strand.
CTGGCTGCCTGTCATGCGGCCCTCGATGGCTTGCCAAAACTCAGTAAGCAGCCCTCCACCCGAAATAACTGTCCGCCCCTGGCTTAAAGTCATGCAGAGTTTGTTCTTAGCCCACAAGTTACAGAAAAGCAAGCCACTGCAAAAATATGAGAATTGTAACAATGAAGAGAGCAGGTAAGTAAGTGATAGATTATTCAATAGGAACACACAGGAAAAACTATATGGAATTACTGAAACTGATTATAGGAGCCTCTTCAGAGGCTGCAGTGGGTATTTAATCTGATCCTGGAATAACACGTCCAGTCAAAACTTTGAATTTTGGAATTTATGTTAATTACCCTTTTTTACACAAGAGACATTTAAAAGGCAGGAGCTTTTGTGCACTAGTCCAGTGATTAAGGCCCTAGGCTAAAACCTGTCACAACCAAATTAAGTAGTGCCCATGTCACAAACAAGTAAAACCATTCAAAACAGTTTTTTTCTGCACTAGGTTAACTAAGGGTTCACAATAATGATAGTAACTGCTTTTTTTTGCTGCGCGTGTCAAAAAGGAATTTATAACTGCGACACCAACATGAAATAGAACTTAGCCTTCTGTGCTGTACATAAATCATTGTAATTGGTCGGAATGACAGGGGAGTGTCCGGGAGTGTCCCTACGAGAACACCCTAGCGAAGACCGCTAGATAATTGGTGATTCTAATTAAATTTATGACGTGGCACACACCTGAAAAACCTCTGAATGTATGCGTGAGAATAACTGACAAATTGATCGCTTGTCAGTCTCCCCCGTCTCGACCTAATCAGACGTAAATCAACGACCTGCCGGCCCGACTTTTTTCTCTATTTATCTGCCTGACCGACAAACTCTTATGCAGACCGACCTATGACCTACAAACCTTAAGCTGTAACTAACCAAGTATCTCTGACCTCCGCTATTCACCACCTTGACGGCGTGAGTAAATAATCTTGCTTCGCAACCGATAAGCGTCCGCTTAATTAATTCCACTCCAAGCGTCACAAGTACCCACCTGACGGCCTTCTAAGGCAACGGACCCTTAACTGCCCGGGTGGGAGTCAGGGACAACTGCTGGCCGGCTGCCCTGGGTCCCGACAAAACTCAGGAGATCTGATGGTGCTGGTTAATGAATCCAGAGGCCTCCTCTGGAACTACACTTAATTCTTCACCCTTCTGCCTCATCTTTCATCTCTTCCACCTTTAAATGTATACCTTGGGGGTAGATCTCATCTCAGACAATTTCTAACATTATTTTAGTAGCTATGCAGAGCCCTCAAGGACCACAGGCAACATCAAGCACTATCCTGTATACAGCTCCCATTACAAGAGGGCTTTGCAGTGCTGTAATACAGATATTTAAATGAGCATGCCTGAAGACAGGCCAAGGAAGTAAAATCATTTGGGTAACCATTTACCTAAGACTAAATTAAACGAGGTTCTGAAATTTTAGAGAACTGATTTGGCCATTTTTGTGGGCTGTGGACCAAACAGCTGAGAAGTACTTGTTTGACAATTCAAACACATGACCCTCTGGTTCTGTCACTGCAGGGGTAGGTGAAAAACAGCCCACAGGCTGCATCCAGCCCACCAGTCCATTATAGCCAGCCTGTGGGCCTCCTAAAAAAATTTAGAAAAATATTTATCTGCTCCTGGCTGCCTGTCAACAGTGACAGGAGCCGGGGTGATAGGACCCAAGGGGAGCTGTCAGTAGGACACAGCAGCCCATCCCAGTCCAGCCCCTACCATTTCTGTGCTTTCCTGCCCCAGCACTGCTCCAACACCATGTGGCTCCTGGTTGCATTGCTGGACCCAGGAGCACAGGCCTGCGCCTGGTTGTGGGGGAGAAGTTTCATAGTAGCTAGGGTCAGTAGGGACCTGAACAGAGCATCTAGCCTGACCCCCTGCCACAGGCAGGAATTGGGTTCACAAGACCCCAGACAGGTAATCGTCCAACCTCCTCTTGAATTTGCCCAAGGTAGAGGCGAGGACCCCTTCCCTGGGAAGTTGGTTTCAGATTTTGGCCACCCTAACTGTAAAATATTGCCTTCTGATCTCTAACCTAAACCTACTCTCCATCAGCTTATTGCCATTGTTCCTTGTCACCTCAGGTGGTGCTGGGGAGAAAAGGGCTCTGCCTATTTGCTGTTGATCTCTACTGATGAGCTTGTAGGCAGCCACCAGGTCCCCCCTCAGCCTCCTCTTGCTGAGGCTGAACAGGTTCAGGTCCTTCAGTCTCTCCTCATAGGGCCTGTCCTGCCCTCTCACCAAGCGGGTGGCCCTCCTCTGAACCCTCTCCAGGCTGGCCACATCCCTTTTGAAGTGCGGCACCCAGTACTGGACGCAGTACTCCAACTGTGTCCTGACCAAAGTCACACAGAGGGCGAGTATCACCTCTCTGGACCGGCTTGAGATGCACCTTTGGATGCATGACAAGGTATGGCTGGCCTTGCTGGCTGCGGTCTGGCATCAGCGGCTCACGGAGTCAATAATGACACCGAGATCCCTTTCTGCCTCTGTGCTTTCAAGAGCGGAACTCCCCAGCCTGTATGTATGCTGTTGATTCTTTCTCTCAAGGTGCAGCACCCTGCGTTTGTCTATGGTGAAAGTGTGTGGATAGGGAGCAAAGGACTGTGTGTGTTCATAGGGAGAATCCCACACGCATACCTCACCATACACATGCACCCCACCCTTGCACTGCCATACGTGCAATAACCCCACACCCTCACACACCCCAGCCACCCTCCTCCCACATGTAGCTCCCCCCACAAACTCCATACCTACCCACCCCATATCCACACACACATTCCCAAACCACCCCCCATACCCACCCACAATATACAAGAGTAAGACTTCATTTTAGGAGGTGATTGTATATAATAGCTTATGTACACTACACAAACGCATGTAAACCAGGACAAAAATAATTTTGAAATCAAATTAATGAATGTTTTAGACATTTGTTTTTTAGAATATAATTTGGTATTTTTCTGGTTCCAAGACTGCAAAACCCCTTGCTGAAAGGAATACTCTTAGGGGGGAGGGGAGGGACTTCTGGTGGCAAAGGTCAGGGGCTAGGGGGCAGGACTTCCAGTCACTAGCTGGTGACCAGGGGGCGGGGCACCCATCAAGCAGCGAGGCTACATATGCATAGATTTCATAGACATTAGGGCTGGAAGGGACCTCGGAAGATCATTGAGTCCAGCCCCCTGCTCAAAGGGCAAGAAGTCAGCTGGGGTCATGGGATCCCAGCAAGATAAGCATCCAGTTTGCTCTTGAAGGTGTTCAATGTAGGCGCTTGAACCACCTCTGGTGGCAGGCTGTTCCAGACCTTGGGGGCTCAGACAGTAAAGAAATTCTTCCTTATGTCCAGCCTGAAACAGTCTTGTAGTAGTTTATGACCGTTCGACCTAGTCGTCAGCCCTTGGGGCGCTCTGGTGAACAAACGTTCCCCCAGATACTGGTGGTCACCCCTGATAAACTTATAGGTGGCCATCAGATCACCCCTGAGCCTGCACTTTTCCAGGCTAAAGAGCCCCAGGGCTCTCAGCCTGTCATCGTAGGGTTTGCTTCCCTGACCTCTGATCATGCGCGTGGCTCTTCTCTGGCCTCTCTCAAGCTTCTCCACATCCTTTTTGAATTGTGGAGCCCAAAACTGGACGCAGTACTCCAGCTGCTGTCTCACTAAGGCCGAGTACAAGGGGAGAATGACATCCCGGGATTTGCTTGAGAAGCATCTATGGATGCAAGCCAGCGTTTTGGTCGCTTTACTAGCCGCAGCATCGCACTGCAGGCTCATGTTCATCTTGTGGTCAATGATGACCCCCAAGTCTCTTTCTTCCATAGTGCTAGCCAACACAGCACTGCCGAGCCTATAAGGATGCTGCGGGTTTTTCTTCCCAAGGTGGAGAACCTTGCATTTATCGGCGTTGAACATCATCAGATTCTCATCCGCCCACTTGCTGAGCCTGTCCAGGTCAGCCTGGATCACCTGCCTATCTTCTGGTGTGGATGCTTTGCCCCAAAGTTTAGTGTCATCGGCGAACTTGGCCAGTCCGCTTCTGACTCCAGTGTCCACATCATTAATGAAGATGTTGAACAGTATGGGTCCAAGGACAGAGCCTTGGGGGACCCCACTGGTCACAGGACACCACGATGAGCGACTTCCATCAATTACTACCCTCTGGGTCCGACCACGGGGCCAATTTTCCAGCCAGTGGATCGTGGAGGACCCAAGGCAACAATTGGCCAGTTTCTCCAAGAGGCAATCATGGGACACCAGATTGAAGGCTTTTTTGAAGTCAAGATATATGACATCAATCTCTTCTCCCTTGTCCAGGTGATAGGTCACCTGGTCGTAGAAGGAAATGAGATTGGTCAAGCAAGACCTACCCGCAACAAACCCGTCCTGGCTATCCCTTAAGATGTTGGTGTCGGCCAGTCCATTAAGGATGGCCTCTTTAATAAACTTTTCTAAGATCTTCCCCTGGATAGAAGTCAGGCTAATGGGCCTATAGTTAGCCGGATCCACTTTCCTCCCTTTCTTGAAGATCGGCACCACATTGGCCTTCTTCCAGTCTTCGGGCACTACACCAGAACACCAAGAGTTTTCAAAGATCCATGCTAGAGGCTAGGCTATGATGCTCGCCAGCTCGAGTACCCTGGGGTGAAGATGGTCAGGGCTGGCTGACTTGAAGGTATCCAGCTTCTCAAGATGTTCCTTCAGAAAGTCAGCATTAATGGAGGGCAGGGAATCACCCTCACTCGGACTTCCCTGTCCCGTAGCGGGCATGGGCGTCCCATGGGACTGATGAAAGACCGACGCAAAGTACCTATTTAATAGGTTGGCTTTTTCCTAGGCGTCGGTTGCCCCATCTGGTTCAGCAGGGGTCCAATGTTGCCCCACTTTTCCTCTGGCTCCCCACATATCTGAAAATGCCGCCCTCAACAGCTTGCCAAAACTAGGTAAGTGGCCCTCCACACGAAATAACTGCTCACCCCTGCATCACTGGTTACTTTTGTGTTGAATAAGTAATTTAAAATTTGCCGAACCCAAGTTTTTCATCCTATAAAGTGAGCCAAGTCTGTTTTCCTCAAAGATGCTGTGATATTTATGCAATGTTTAAAAGTCAACACCACTTTGCGTGAAGTCTTCAGACCAGTCGACTAATATCCCCATCACCAAGCACTCCGATTTAAGTCCTCTCTTTTAAAGCCTTGTTGCTTGCAACACAGAAAACAGTTTAAGATGATAAGGACATATTAACCACCCCTATTCTGCCAGTAAGACTTGTAGCCACCTGCCTCATTTATAATTTAGTAAAGCCTAGAGACTTGGCTCTCTGAACTAGGCTCTAGTTTGAGTGCATGAATTTGTGACGTATAAGTTTTTTTTTGACTGGCTCATGAGAAAGGAGCTGTATCAGGTAACTAAACAAGCAGCCACTGCAGCTGCAGACTCTCTTATTGTCCTCTTGATTTCTCCTTTCCCACTTGGTGAAGAATGAAGTGGTCTGTGGCCAACTTCCGCTTACACTCCAATTTCTCCTGGTTTCAGTTTGATTTTGACCTAGGCATGTTTCAGGGAGTTTTTGGTGGTTAATAGATGCAGGTGATTTTATTAGTCCCTGTAGTCTTTCCTACTGTGAACCACTGATCATTCCTCTGCACAGTGGTTCTCAACCTTTTTTGTACCAGGACCCATTTATAAACATCAATGGCCAGTCCCAACCCAGTGTCCCTCACTCCTGATCCGCTGCCCCCCACCCCCAGGCCCCTCAGTGTGTAGGGCATGGGGGACCCCAAAGAGCCCCTTGCAGGGTGGAACTCTGCCAGCCTGCAAGGCGAGTGTCACTTTCCCACATTTTTCTCCTTCAAAGAAGAATCCATTTTAAAGTTTGTTGATCCATTTCTAAAGTGTGTTTGCGACCCTTTCATATATTTTTGCAACCCACTTTTGGGTCGTGACCCACAGGTTGAGAAACGCTGCTCTACAGAACCTAGCTCAGAGCAAGCAAATAGCCTTTTTTATTAGTAAAGACGCATCAATGCAAGAAGCAATTGTTCTTTTCCACCTAGAAGCTCCCTGCACTAGGTGCAGCATGCTTTTATTGTTACCTGTGTCTACATGACTGCCCATAAAACATTTCAGGCTGTAATTTGGCTAGTACAGTCTCAGTACTCAGCCCTTTGCCTTGTACTCAAACCCCATTCTACTCTGTCCTTGCTTTCATAATCCTGAGTTGGATTTTAATGAATTAATTCCTCACTATTCCTAGTTTACATAGTTGATCTGAAACAATGATTTTTCCCTGTTTTTGGCTAGCTTAAACAGCAGAATCCAGGTTCAACCACACATTCCCACTTAGCACAGATTACTGTAAAATACTCCCATTTTTCTTGAGCCCATTCAGAAGCTGTAGATGGTATGGAAGAAGGTTTTTAAGTTATGGACCAGGGTTTTATATGAACATTATTCCCACAAATAACCTATTCACTCCCAGTTTGCTTTTAGTACAAAGACCCAGGCCCATGTGCCTACCCATACACAAATAATACATATAAGAACTAAATCGTTAGGAGGAAAAATTTTAGAGTGAACATTTTATTTAATATAAGCCACTATATAGATTTTTCTTAGTAAAGAGTACATCCATGTTTTCCCACTTGTTCATTAGTTGGTATAAAGGATAAATGTCTTTTCTTCTCAGTCTGGATTATATTTGATTAATCTATAAACGTGCACTCAAATATCTTGGCATATAAAATAGTTAAAATAGGACGCAAGGACATAGACCAGATTTTTAAAGCCATCAGGCACATACAAATTCAGATACACACATAGTGCAATATATTTATTTATTTCTGGAGGGTGAACACCTAACTCCTAGATTCCAAAACTGAATTAAATTATCAGGAGTTCGGCATATAAAATATGTCCTAATGCTGAACAGCACTCTCAGGTTATGTTATCTTCAGATTGTGTCACAGCTTTTGTTAACTGTTAAACCTATAAAACTTACGCTACTTAAAAAATTACCACTTAGTTGAGGAAAGAATAGATTACTGAACTGTGTAGCTATTTAGGAAGTCTGTAGGAAGACTAATGGCTAAGGTTTGGTTTTTTATTGCATTTTAAACGGAAAAATCTTTGAGGGCAGCGATACTATTTTCATGCTGTGCTCATCCATATAGCTAATTTAATGGTAAAAAAAACCCAACTCCAACAGCAGAGCTGTTCAACACATGACGCCATATAGGCACAACTCCTCCCACTGTTTCAGCTACTGCTGCAGTGTGTTTTCTGAGCTCTCCTCTTCTCTGGTTTTTGCTTCCTGGCCCCACTCCTGGGGGTGAGCCAGCACAGCCTGTGAGGGCAAGGAAACCCAAGGACAGAAGAAAGGGAGCCTGTAAAGCAAGGGGTAACAGTCCTTGGCCACCAAGTAGTCAGGCAGCCCTACTATAAAAATAACAGATTGTTTGATGAGAAGAAAGTGTAAACATGAATTACTGCAGATTAGGCTGACAATCTTTTAAAGGTGTGTTGATGAAAATGTCTGCGCCAAGTTCCAAGCAACCTTTTCACCACCATATACCGAGTCACAGGAGAAACTGTAATGTTCTATATAGCAATATTCAAATTCTCAAACAAACCAAATTCTCACAGAAAAAAAAAATACAGCTTCTTCTCAATACAATAAAACAACAGAACAACACTATAGTGCAGTCTTAGCTTGAGAAGATTTATTTTTATAAAATCCAATTCCTCATGTTTGCTAGTATGCCAAAGAAAAACAAACTAGTACACACTTACCAAGCAAATGAACCAAATGTGATACACCCTTGTTTATCCAAACCCTGTGGAACAAGCTTATGTTCACTTATGCAAAATGTGAACTATACTTCAAATAAGGCAGGGCAAAAGAGGAACATAAAAACCAAAAGGCATAATACACAACAGTCCCAAAACATTTTAAAAAACCTAGTAGGAAATCGAACACGCATAGGTATTTATTTTTTCCGCATTTTATGACAACCAGTTTGGTAATTCAAATAAATGAATGTTCATATAGAAGTGGGTTCAGATAAGCAAGGGTCTACTATACATCAAAATGTACTATTTATTCATTTAAACCAGTAAATTAACCCCCATCAAATACTAACCAAACACTACAGGCATACATTTCCATCTCTATGCCAACCAGCTTGGAGTAAAAATGTTATCTTTCCATTTTAGTAAGTCAAGTTATTCCTAAAATGTTCATGATTCCTAAGAATTTCAAAAAGTCTGAATCTCTGCATTAGGCAAATCCATTAATACTTACACTTTCACCAACAGGAAGCACTTAGAACAATTTCACTAACTGGAAGTTTAACTTCTGGATGGGCAGTGTGTGCACAGTAAGCTTAAAATGTAGGGGAATGAAAGGGTATCAATGTAATAAGCTACTAAACCAAACTATTAAAACATGTCAAATTAAAATATTTGCTGAAGACAAGTCTCAATCTATTGTCACGAACAAAAAAAAAGTGTCACAAGCACAGTAAATACATTGGTCAACATGCCAAACACCTAAAACAAAATTACTGTTGCCTAGGTTTGTTTATTGGTAAATCACTTTAGTAACCTGAATCCACAAATAAGCAGTAAATAATCAGAAAACTACAGATAAACACAGATTATACATGCAAATTCCTGTTCACATCTCACATGTGCAGGTACATTAAGAGCACAGTTCTAATATTCTGACTAAACCAGTTTTAAAATGCAGGTATGAAAAGTTACATGTGAAGGATATAAAGATACCTTTTTACATTTCCAGACTCAAATGCTGCTTTTGCGTATACTAGAGATGTACAATGGCTACAAGATTCAAGTTAAAGCAGTAAGAGCTCAAGAAAATAATACTGGTCAGAGAGAAGAATGGAAGTTTACATTTCACTAAAAATACACTGAATAGTAGGATGGGGAGGAAAAAATCTACTGAAGAAAAAAAGATCACAAAGTTTTTAAAGCTGGCTACATACTAGTTTCCTTATTATCTAGATAACAGTAATGACATTAAAAGAAACTTCAAACCAACTTTTTTTTTTTAAATGCAAACCTTTACACACTTAGACTTTCCAAAAATGAAATGCAACGACAATCTCACGCTCCAAAATTAAACATCTGCTAGGCTCAGACTGAAATATGGAATGTTTTAGATGAAAGTAATAAAAATACCATGTCACTTTTTATTTTTTATTGAAGAGTGGAATTGAAGGACAAAATTTTGAAGCCTGAAAACAACTAAATATCACTGATGTTTACTTTCCATACATTAGCTTTTCGTAAGTATGCAACAATTTAATAAGTGTCAATTGAAAGAAAATGCTTCTGTTGTCATTCCCAGTTTTTCAAACAAAAAAATCTGCATTAACTTAACTGTATATGCTTTTTGCTATAACATTGAACACATACAGACCTATATATGTCTATTATTTCACTAAAACAACAACAAAAAGTACAGTATTTTCCATCTACTATTTGTTTTGACTTTAAAAAAAGGTTAGCATTAAAAACAAAGCTGCTTTTTCCTTAAATTGAGCTTTTTGCACTTAAGCCTCTTTCTTTTGTCTGTGATCTTCTGCCATTTTATCCAGAATTCTCTGCAACAACAACAACAGTAGTCAATCACAACAAATCCAATCTAGTTAAGGATAAATTAAACATGCTAATTAATTATGCCAGTTCTAATATCCATATTTCTAAACATAAATCCATGATAAACACTGACAAATCTGTGAATTTGAAATGAAATGCATAATGATAACATGCCACATGACTGACTAGATTACCAAATAACATGCCTGACACCCCCCAACATTCCTGTTACAACACTTGGATCCAATGCAGTGACTATTGCAAGAACTCTTTGAAGGATTGGATTTAACAAATTTAAAAGAATCAATGAGTAAGTTTCCTGTCTACTAATACATCAAAAAGGGAAGATCATTTATTAAGCCCATGCTGTTAACTTCTACTTGAGAAGCAGTCTGATCTGGTAAAAAAAAAAAACCCAAAACCAAAAAACTGATCTTGGAAGAAAAAGGGTAAAAAACAACCCCCCCACAAAACTTCTGGTCTCTGTCAGATACATTTAAGGCCTACAGTGAGCCAAGTGACTGTCTTGATTTGCGTATCTATAAAAGCAGGTAAAGAACACACCCACCATACCACACTGGGATCTTGTGGGGATTCATGTGTTACATTCTGACCAAGTATTATTTACTTGTGCCCACCTTTACGACTACGAAGGTGAGCGGAATAAGATATAGGCAGCCCCTGGACAGAGAAGAGGCAGAATCTTACACTTGTGAAGCAAAAGCTGCTCTCCTCCACAATAACATTAACAGTAATAGCTCACTGGTGGTTACAGTTGTGACAGAGACAAATTAAATGGTAACTTCAAGAGAAATTCTGATAAACTGCCACTAAACCAGTTAACTCCCTCCCTACCCCACCCCCTTATATAAATATCCAATACTTCAAATTTTCATCATTAAGGTCATTGAAATAAAAGCTACAGATGAGGTGATTTGTTCTACAAGGTCCTGTCTGCTGGCTGGATCCTCTGGCCTGTTCTTCCTTTGCTGTCACTGTGCCTGTCTAGTCCCTGCAGAGGCATCTCAGCTTCAACGTCCCTCTATTCCCTGTACTGCTCTTCCTCCAGGCCCAATTCAACTCCTGTGCTGGTTGGAGAATTCCCTACTTCTACAGATGGTGCCTCTTCCTCCTCCATTGCAACTCTAAGCAAAGCCATTTTCCTTGCACTGGAAAGAATGGACTTTGTATCTCCAGCCTGACAACAAGCTAAAGATGATATCAGCTAAAAACAGAAGTATGATACAATTGTGAAGATTTATTGCATTACTAACTGTGGCAGTTACTGAGCATTTTTAGGATTTCCCTTCTTCCTTAGAGGCAGCGTATTAAGAGACCCTCATAGTAAATAAAAGTTACTGAAAACAGAATAAATGTATGTGATATGCTTCTGTAGGATATTTAATTCAAACAGGAACAAATAAGTACTCACATAATCTAAGGTTGCAAATGTAAAATTATGCACAAAAATTTCACTTCGGATTCTGCTGACTACGTAGTTTTATCAAACTACCCACAAGGAAGACATCAGGATGAATTTCAAAACATCCCTCCTGTGAAACTATTCCAAGTCTTAGCCCTTTATTCAATCAACAGTCCTATTATTTTCTAAAGCAAGTGAAAATCCTAACGCCTTACACCCAAACTGCCTATTACTCGTTGTTCCATCAAAAGCAACCTCAACAAAGGTTAACACAAAACAGCAGCTCTTTACAATCCTTGGATAACAAAATGTTCCACTGATTAAATACTTTTATGCTCTTTAACAGTCTCATCAAGTTTACTCCCCATGACAGAATCATTTCACTTAAAGTGAACTATTTTTTGCCTTACCTTCAACTTTTGATAATGAGGAAGGCTGCTGCAATGGGTCTTTTTTGCAACATCTTCATTTGTGTAGAACAGGGAACACAATTTGCAATAAAACCCTGTTTTGGGTACCACATAATTCACACCTAGAGAAGTAAACACCACAAAATAACTAACAGATCTACGCTATAACAATTTGTCTTTTAATGTAAAATACATTATTTGCTCAGCTAAATTCTTAAAGTCATAACTCATTTTGCACTGAATGGCTACTTTAGCTTTTACTGTCCTTGCTCTTATTTACTCAAGCCAGAACTCCAGTAATTAAATAAGCATATACTTGTCTACTGTGTTTCTGAATTAAAAAGAGTGGTTGTTCAATGGTTCTCTTTTCTAAAGGAGATCTATTTTGGATCGTTACAAAAGGTTTAAGTGATTAAACAACAAATCACTAGTGACTTAACTCTTCTAAATACACCTTTACCAGCCTAATTTGAGGCCAGAGAGGAGTTGTCATAGTAGGTTACATGGAAAAAATAAAAAAGGACCAAGAAATGTTAGAGTGGGAAGTCCCAAAATGAAATGGCAAGCTTTGATCTTGTTTCCGTGGCTAACAAAGTCAGAAATAAAAAGAAATGAAAAATGCTACTGTGATGCATAAAGATGCATTTGAAAAGTAACGGGAAACTTTCTTACCAACAGGAATGTTCGGCTGGTATGGTCCAATTCGATATTCATCTGGGGTAACAGTTTTCTCCTGGATGCTCTTGGTCTCCTGTTCTTCCTTTATATCTATATTTTCATTTGTACTTTTCTCTGTATCCTGTGCTGCTGTATTATCAGCAGCTTCAACAGGTTCAGACTTCAAATTCTCCTCAGTTTTGGTTCCATTTTCCAAGGTTTCACTTTCCTGTTCTGGTTCCTCAATCTTATCTACCTTAATTTCAGCCAAGCTATCATCATTTTTGCTAGCAGATTTAACTGCCATGCCTGATTTACGAAGTTTCTGATGATCAGAGTCTTCTTCATCACCAACTTCATCTAGAGTGACAAAGCCTTCCATGCTCCGTGGGAAACCACCTACATACCGCTGTTGAGAGAAAATTGTTCCCATATCAGCCACTGGGTTAAAATACTGTTTTCTGCAAATTCTGCTTATTCTCCAAGTTATAAAATGGAGGGGAGGGAGGGGGAAAGAGGCATACCACTACCTGCATTCTTTGAAACCCCCCCTGTTTAAAACCACCAAAGCACTGTTTAAACAAATGTGTATAATGAAAATTACTTGCATGTTTTTAAAACTGTAGAATACTTTAGTTTTAAAGTAAATAGTTTAGCCTCCTTCTAGAAATACTTCACCATATACCTATACTCACTTTCCTTAATTATCTTCAGTTTGCCTAAAAATATTCTGTCTGTGACTATTCTAGCAAACTCATCTCTACTCCTTCACTGGATTCATTTCTGTTTCTGTAGTGAATACATTATTAATTACTGCTGATTCTAATAGTTATTACACTGTTGCAATTTTTGGATGGCAGCAAACTGATCATTAATCCTTACATTTGTTTGTCTGCAATAAGCTTAAAGTTATTTATAATATGGGAGATATTTCCATTAGAACCTCAATTTCACAGGTACCTAAAAAAAGGAACCAATTTAAAAATCCAGCCTCAGCATATTTCATAGAATCATAGAAAACTAGGGTTGGAAGGAACCTCAGAAGGTCATCTAGTTCAGTGGTTCTCAACCTTTTTTGTACCAGGACCCATTTGTAAACATCGGTGGACAGTCCTGACCCACTGCCCCTCACTCCCGACCCACTTCCCCCAGATCCCAGGCCCCAGCACCCCCCAGAAGGGAACTCTGCCAGCCTGTAAGGGAAAAGCCATGGTTTCCCACGTTTTTCCTCCTTAAAGGAGGATCCATTTTTAAAGTTTGTTGATCCATTTTTTAAATCTGTTCGCAGCCTTTTCATATACTCTTGGGACCCACTTTTGGGTCACGACCCATGGTTGGGAAACACTGATCTAGTCCAACCCCCTGCTCAAAGCAGGACTGTCCTCCCAACCAAGGCTTTGTCTAGCCAGGTCTTAAAAACCTCAGAGGACGGAGGTTCCACCACCTTCCTGAGTAACCTGTTCCAGTATTTTACTACTCTCCTAATGAGAAAATTCTTCCTAGTATTTAATCTAAGCTTCCCTTGCTGCAACTTGAGACCATTGCTCTTTGTTCTGTCATCTGCCACCACTGAGAACAGTCCAGCTCCATCCTCTCTGGAACCCCTTTTCAGATTCCAGACTGATATTAAATCCTTTCTATGTCCTCTTATCTAGACTAAATAAACCCAGTTCCCTCAGCCTCTCTTCAAAAGTCATGTAACATTTGTAGCTGTTCTTTTCAATGCATGAATATATATTTTTTAACTAACTTTTAAATTACCATTTTAGGAACTAATGAATTACTAAAAACACTTCTTCCCCCTCTTTGAAACAATCTGAACACATTTAACAAATCTCATTTTATTATTGCGATAGGTCAACTGCCTCTTAATTTCAACACAGGCCTGTTAAAGTTTTTGTTAAGGTGGAACTGGCACCAGTATTTAACATTCTGTACAACAAATATGACCCTCTTGCACTCACACAAACGGACCCTCTTGCACCCACACTTTAGGGCAAGGACCATATGTTACTTGTTTTGAAAAGGACCCAGGCAGTATCTCAGCATTTGAAAATTAGGAACCTCCAAATTCTGAGCTAACTTCCTACAGCTATAAGTTGTTTTGAACAGAAACTTTACTTCTTGATAGCAAGAAAACTATAAAAGGTGGTTAATTCCTGTTACTTCCCTTCTCTGACCGCATGCTCCTGCCTGTGAGACAAAGGACATAAGTCTGTCCAACGTTCATATGCGATACAGAGTAAACATGTTATATAACTTTTCCATCTTTTACCAAGCATGCTAGTTGCTGACGGTGGCACCTTCCACCCAAGACAATTACACAAACCGAAACATTTCTTCAATTAACACCAGAGGGAGAACCAAGAATGAAATATGGTGACAGATTGGTAGGTGAAGAGGCCGAGGGAAAGAAATAGAAGAAACACCCTCTTAAATGCAAGGCTTTCTTAATTTCAACTGGATTTCAGTCCAAGTTACGTCTAGCTAAAAGTACTGCTAAATATAAGACTCTGAAGTCTGATAGTCTCATCTGAACAAATCTTGATTTTAGTGGAAACTAAAGATCTTCTGAAAAACAGGCACCTCAGGGACAAAGCAATTCCTAATCACTCTACTACTGACCGTAGTAAAAAAGGAGCAAGAAAAAATCCAGGGAGCAGACATCAACTTACAATTTGGTCTTTAAACACATGATCTCAAACTAGACAGATCCTATACTGGGATACTACAGCCTTTTCTTCACAGGAAGTGGAATACAAAAAAAAAAATCAGTCTCCAAACTGCTGCAGTATATGTGCTTTGAAGACTTAACGCTACTATGGAGGATTGTTCAAATTATACAAACAGAATTTCCCCCTACCCATGCACTATACTCTCTCATTACCTTTTTAAGTTTTTTCTTTGCTGCTACATTAGTGCCAACATTTCCTTCAGTTTTTGTGGTAGTGTCGTCAACTGCATCTTTCTTTTCCTCAGTTGACACATCGCCTAAATTTGCAACATCGGTGTCATCTCCTGCTGAGCTGCCACTTTCTAGCAGAGCTGCTGCCTCTTCCTCATCTACTAGCAGCTCATCTTCAGATTCAAGGAGCAGACTAGGTTCATCTTGCTCTGCCTGTTCGCTGCCTTTTGCAGCTGGTTTCTCACCATCACCCTCCTGCTTCTCCTCCTTCTCTTTATCTTCAGCACTGCCACTTTCAGTTTTCTGAGTACCATCTGTCTTCGATTTTTTATCACTTGGAGAATCTTTGTTATCTGGAGAATACGTTCGCTTTCTGTAAGAGAGAAAAATATTTATTTTCATTACATTCTAGTCTACTTCAATTAAAGGATGTTAACCTCATTATAAAGAGAACATTACCTAGCTTTGTCTTTTTTCAGTAGTTCAACTCCTTTGTTGGGAATCTAGAAAATAAAACATTTAAGTTAAAAACAAACTTGTCATATACAATCACTACAGGACTCAGGGAATGGCATTACTCGGAAAGGGAACTGCATTATAGCTGCCCACCTCTTGTTATTTCATTCCCTAAGCACTAGAGCTATCTGGCTGTTAAAAGGACTAAGTGGTGTTTCCTTTTTGCACTATAATTCCTAAAGATAGTCACTTGGTTCATGTTGTTGTCAGAGTGCCACCTTTCCTGGAAGACATACCAAAATATATAACTACTAACAGTATTCAAATAGTGATGGCACCATCCCAGCCCTGCACATATTTTCTCCTTCCAACGTTTCAAAATGACAGCACAAAAAGCAGAAAAGCTTTTGAAAACCTAGCATGCTTTCTAAATGGTAGGTGAAAAAAGTATAGGAAACTTGTATATGATGATGATGATGATAGTATTTTGTTAGCATATTCTCTACTTAGGTGCATTTGCCACAGCATTTCACGGCAGAAAAAATATTGTATCAGAGATGGCATGGTAGAACAAAATATGTACCTCAAATATGTCTGAATACGGTATGAATGTATACAAATGAGAGAAGCGTGGGAAATATGAGATAAGCTGGAAGAACTATGATCTGACTGGTATCACAGAGACCTGGGACAGTTCTTATGACTGGAATGTGAACATCAAGGGCTACGCTCAATTTTGGAAGTAGAGGGGGGTGGTGATGTCACCTTACATTTCAAACACAGATTTGTTCCCTGGTTCAGGAGGAAGAAGGTAAGAGCGGAATACATTTGGGTGAAGATGAAAGGTGAAAGATACAGCACTGGTATAATGATGGGGATTTATTATATACAACCAAGTTAGAAAGAAGAAGTGAATAAGACACCCCTGAAGAAGGTAACAAAATTATCCAAAAGCTATGAAATGATATTGATGGGAGGCTTCAATTTACCTGGCATCTGCTGCAAAAACAATAAAGCCAAACAAAGCACTGAGCCAGTTTTTAAACTTGTGTGGTGAATAACTGTTCCAAAATGCTGAGGATATAAACAGGGGATTTTGTCTCCTGGATCATCCTGACATAATAGGGAAGAATTGGTGCAGGATGTTCAGGTGATAAGCAAGTTAGGAGGAAGTGATCCTGACCTGATAGAATACCAGATCCTGAGATAGTGTCCTGGTTCTCTGTTCCTTTTGTTCTCCCTGACAGACAGACAGGGACGGGGGGAAAGAGGAATGCACTTTAATGGAAGCAGCAGCACATTAGTTTGACCCAGGTCTGCAGTCTCTGTGATGTGGGGCTTTTTGGTGCTTTTAGCTAAAGCCGATTCAATCAGCTATCAGATAAAAGAGCCCCAAAGACCCACTAAAACACCCAATCTATACAAAACGTTGGGAAAGCCACGTGCAACTAATGCATTGCCTCTTTGGGGCGCGTGCTGGGCCTGGCGTGGGTGTTTAAAAGTTAAGAGATGTTTTTTCTCCCCCCTCAGCTGCGAAAGCAGCCTAGATTTAAAAAAAGGTGGATTTTGACTGACTTAAGGAGTCAATAGGCATGGTGCCATTGGAAGAGAAACTGAAAGATACAGGGACCTAGGAGGGCTGGGAGCTTCTAAAGGGCACAGGTGTGGAAGCCCAACAAGAAATTGTCCCAACATGATGGAAGCACAAGAAAAATGGCAAGAAACCAACGTGGCTGCACAAGGAGCTTCTAACTAAGGATGTATGTAAGTACGGAATAAAAAATATCCATTTAACCTGTTTTAGTTGCAATGATTAAACAATTAATTGATATGGCAAACCCTGCCCTGGCCCATGTAGAGCTGCTCTGACCTGGCCTATGAAGCACCCCCTGCCTGGCCTGGCATCAGTGGGGCACTTCCAGCCCCAAGGTGCAGCAGGGACTCAGCACCTCACCTGGGCCCCAGCTCCCCAGGGCCGCACCTCATGACAAACTGGGCAAGTGAGTGGGTCCTCTCTAGGCCCAGGCCCAAGTATGGGCAAGACAGGATGGGACAGGTAGGGCATACCACAGGGGTGAGCCACAGGCCCAAGGGAGCACTTATGTCCACCTTGCCCCTGCCAGGACCTGTAGCCACTGTGGGTCCAGCCAGGGAGTACATGAGAATGCCACCAGCAGCAGAAGCAGCAGCAACAGAAGTCACCACATCCAGCTGTGCATGTAACAGGGGCTGGGACAGGGACAGGCCCCGTGGCACTGGGCTCCCGCCCATGACTACAAAGTCAGGTGGAGGGGGACTACCCCTGACTACCCGGAGCAGTATTGGCTCTGTAGCAGGTGGCAGAGACCTGCCCAGAGCTCAGGCTACTTGTAGCTGCTTGCAGCCTTCCTGCTTTTTGCCACATAGGGGTCTGTAGAACCTAGGTATAAGTGCTAGTCTCCTCCTTCCTCCTGCCCTGCTGTCTTCTGGTTCCTGCTGAGGTACCACATGGCTTCAACCCTGCTAAACTGTGCCCCACCCCATGCTAAATGATAACTGATAAGCTATAACTGGTTATCAATGTACTTAAACAATCATTTAACCATTCACATCCCTAGCTTCCAGGCTTCCATTGCTCTCTTTTTGCATTTGAAAAAGTGGGCAGGTCACCAAGGAAGCTTACCAGGTAATAGCACGAAACTGCAGGGACAAAAATCAGGAAGGGAACAAAGAATGAGCTGCACTTGGTGAGGGAGGTTAAGGGCAACCAAAGTTTCTGCAAGTATGCTGGCCAGAAAAAAAAAAAAAAAAAAAAGAGACCAAGGAATCTATAGATCCACTATTAAGAGTTCCCCCTGACTCTTTTAACAATGCAAAAAAGATAGAGCTACTGAGCAGCTACTTTGCATCAGTCTTCACAAAAAACACACATAAAAAAGTTTAACACCTAACAAATATTATTTGGATAAGGAAAGAGACAGGCTGAAGGATGAGATAACAAGAGAAAGGGCACAGAGCTTTTGATAGGTCTGAATGAAAAGAAGTCAGCAGGGCCTGATGAACTTTATCCCAGGGTACTTAAGGAACTGGCAGAGATCTCGGCACCCTTGGCAGCGATATTTATGATGAAGTTGTGGGAGATGGGCGAGGTACAAGAGAACTGGAAAAAAGCCATGGTAGTGTGACCCTGTTTAAAAGAGGCAAAAAGGAGGATGGGGGGGGGGGGGGGGGGGTACAGACTGGTTAGTCTCACGTCAGTACCTGGGAAGTTACTGGAGCACATTCTAAGCAAATCCCCTGGCAAACATCCGGAGGAGGAGAGGCTGATGACAAGCAGCCAACATGAATTTACTGAAAACAAACCATGTCAAACTATCTTCTTTGACAAAATAACTACTTGGGTGAATGAAGGGAATGCTGCTGATATCGTTAGGGACCTACCAATTTCACAGAGGCTGCTTCCAGATTGCACGGTTCTAGTGTGATGTCAGGTACCGTTTCCATGGTGGAGCCCCCATGCCTCTGATTGGCCGAGGGGCCCCAGAAGTCCCACCCCTCCTCAGAGACTGGCCAACTGGTAGTCTCCAGGGAAGGGTGGGACTCACAAGGCCTTGAGGCCAGAGGTGTGCCCCCCCCCCATACCACCACTTTAAGACACCTGGGCTTCCTGCCTCTGTCAGTAGCTCCCTCTCTTCCTCCCTGCTGATGATGAATACAGCAACAACTTGGCCAGGCCTACACATAAAATCTTTATCTTTTAGAGTAATTTCACTCTAAAGCCAATCTGTTTGACATACAATCTTTGTGACCAAATTAAAACAGTGCATCTTGCACAAAAATGCAAAGTGGCAGCTGGGACCATACAAAATAGAGCGACCCCAATTGGTTTTATTCTCTGTGCTGGATTATGTCAAATCAAGAAAACTGTCAACAGAGACCTAACATGCCCATCACATTGGTGTGACTAAGGAAGCCAGTGAAGGCAAGGAAACTATGTATGCATTTCAATTGACCTAGTGGCTAACGAAAACAAAAGGCTAAATATGCATTTCAAGAGAAACTTGTAAAAGATACAGGAAAGATGCCCTGTATGTGACAAACACACCCTGCTCACATTTCTCCCAACAAACATCTAATGCATAGGGTGTTACAAATGTCTAAACCATTCAATGCATGTCTGGAGTTTGGGAAACAGACCATCACCCACACAAGCTACTGCAAATGTGCTCCATTTGATAAACAAATACCCCAAAACAGGTTTGGTGATACCTGAGCATCCTGTCTGACCACTCAAGGCCCATCATCTACGATTAACCTATAACTCCAGGGGCTGCAGAAATGCATAAGTATATACAGTTGTGATACGACAATCAACCTTTTCCTCCTACTTCTACATTTTCTTAGAAAATGGGAGTACTGGATGCAGCCAAGCCTGGGGATTTTAACTGAGGTGTGCCAATATTCCTGCTGGAATTTAAATCTGGAGATTCTTCCCAACTAGGTCTTGCCCCTCTGCTCATGGTCAGACTGATGGTCATATTTGGAGTCAGGAAGAAATGTTACCCTGTGGTCAGACTGATATGGACTGTGAGGGGTTTTGCCTTTCAGAGATCTATGGAGTGTATTTTAACAACTTTTGCAGCAGCAGGACATTGGCTACTATGCTCCCGCTGCTTTACCTGTGGCTGATTAAGGTGTTATGTCTTGTACTGTGTCTAGGTTGATTGTATAGTTTTAATAGGAGGTTACAATGGATTTGTATAAGATGGTTTAGATAAGGATGATCCTGCCTCGGGCAGAGGGTTGAACTAGAGGCCCCTTCCCGCTGTACTTCTAGTTCTCATTAAGAATCTATTCATGCATTAGGGCTACCGTATTTCCAGGTCCAAAAATGAGGACAACTGTCCGGGGGGGGGGGGGGAGGGGGCAACTCTGCCCCGCCCATTCTGTTGCCCCTCACTGACAAGCTCCACACCCCCAGCCCTGCTGCTGCCCCTCACTCCAGACCAACTGACCCCACCCCTGCCCCTCACTCCCAAACCACAGTACCCCACACCCCTTACCCCTTGCTGGTGCCCCTGTCTCCTGACCCACAGTCCCCTGGTGCAAGCCACACCCCCCCAGCCCTGCTGCTGCCTCTCACTAAACCCAGACATTTGCTCTTATTGTAGAAACCCACCAGGACACAGCACAGGAGTCCAAAAAAGAGGACATGTCTGGGAAAACCTGGACGTGTGGTACTATTTATTGTTAACAAATTCCTGATTCATATGCAGTTAGAGCCTGTATACATATAGAGTTAAATCAAGAAGAAATTATGCTAGGTGTGAAATGGCATGTTTATTTTGGAAAAAACAACCAACCAACCTGGCTTCTGTTCAGTTTATTAACACATCTGCAAACTGAGTTAAGATAAACAGGAATAAAGCACTCTCATTCCTAAGTATAACTAACAAGGAACAACTTCATGGGTCAACAGGATCTGTAGATTAGTACTAAAGGGCTTTTCATGTAACGTATCTAAAATATTAAGAATTAAATTTTTTGTGGTAAGGGCAACTTTACTTGGGACTCTCAATCATAAACCAAGAATCAGGCTCCCAATTCTGCAAGAAATCTAAGGAAGGAAGCCAGCAACAAAAACTGGGATTATCAAGGCAGAAGAGTTGGTAGATATTACATTCAGATTTTGACTGCACAAATCCAATGACCATTTTAATGGGAAAAAAGTAAGTTACATTGAGAAGACTACTACATCCTGAATAAGATTTAGATATGAACAGAAATAAAAAAGAAAATGAGACAAGAGGAATAGTAACTTGAAACAGTCAATTTGCAAGTGGCTGGATTCCTATAGAAATTCAACTTGTAGACTTACCATTTTACTACTATTTCCATATCATCCAGATTAAAAATAAATAGGTATTTAGATTTCTCCTCATTTTAAAACCAGATCACTTACCCTTAATACCAGCTTCTTGTACTTTTCAGACAAGTCCACCTTCACACATCTGCCTTGGAACCAAAGTGCTTTGTTTGCACAATGCTCAACCATAGCTAAAGCATCTTCTCTGGTCTCCATCTCTATGAAAGCCTAAAAAACCAAAAAAGATTAGACTACATAGAAGTATGCAAGAGTTATATAATAAGATTTTACAGAGTTATTTAAATTAGATCAAGGCCAAATTCCAACTTAAAGTATCTTTAGTTCTTGCACCCAATCAACCCAGTTTTACATATTTGCAGCCCTGAAAAAACACCTACATTTGTCAGTGCTACAGGCCTTAGGACAATGCAATGTTTTTACTGTAGAAGTAGTTCTGAAATGACATAGAGATACTTAGTTGATCTGAAAGAGTCATCTTAAAAAGACAGTGTCAGTGTAGTTTTTGTTTGAATTTTACACTAATTAGTTTGAACAGGATGCCCACCCCCCCTCCCCCCCCCCCCCCCCCACTCCAAGACAAAAACTGCACCCTGTGCTAAAATTTCCAGGATAGAGGGACTGCTCTGGATAGTTCCATTCAAAATTTTTGGAGCAATACCAGAAAGTGGCAGCAGGCAGTTGCTCATCCAAAAGGGATCTTTGTGTGGAATTCTGGAGCAATCTATTCTGTTCAAAACACAGATTACTTTTCTGGAGAGGACAGAAAAGCAGTTTTGGTTCAAGTGTCAGTAAGCATAAAATCCTGCCTTAGCATCAAAATCTGGAGGACACAACAGGTACCATTGCTTACTGGTGCACAACACACACCAAGGTGAATTGGGAAGAGCAGCTAGAATAGGAAACAGATTGCGTACTCACTAATTTTTGCTAAGGTTTACAATCTAGAAGCACTTCTAGATCCTCAATTGCTTCTAGGTTTTCAGGTGAACACTAATTATGAAATTTATTTCTCCTGTTTGGGGACCTGACAGACATACCTGGTTCTTTCACTTTTTTTTTTTTTAAATCAGTGTGGAGCTTAAAAGTACTGAGATCCAATCGTTCACAATTTATACATACATGGGACACATACACATCAATGACGCATTTAAGTTTATACCTACTGAGAAATGTTCTGTGGTAATATGCTTAGTACATGTCATTTTCAATGGTCTTTTTTTAAAGTTAAACCTCAAAGAGTCATAATGAAAAAGGTTTTGCATATTTAGTGAGGTACACAATGAGATAAATTGAAGGAACTCCCCTTTTTTCTTTATTAAATTACTAGCATGTATGCATGTAGGATTTTACGGGCAGTCTTATGATCGATTTTTAATTGTTTAAAATTAAAAGACTGCCCATAAAATCCTAGGTAGGGCCCACCCAGCAGCACCATGGGGCACAACTCCACGCTGCCACTGCTGCACCTCACTTTGGCAGCCACTGCAGCATGGTGTTCCCTCCTGCACCGGGTCCTACCTGCTGAGCTGTGGAGGCTACTCCAGCAAGGTTGTGGTTTGGGAGTAAGGGGCAATGGCATGGGCACAGCACTGGCATATCAGGGGTGTTCAGCACCACAGAGCGGTGGGTGAGACCACCACAGCTGGACCTACATCCTGGTGAGCAAATGCAACAGACAGCTCTGATTTTCTATGTTAAAAAAAACAAAATCAAATCCCAAAATATATAGGTATTTAGAATTTATTTTATTACAATGATTGAGGCACGGGTAGGCTTGCAAATTGCTTCAAAATTGTAAATATATCAATAAAACATCATTGTGACACAGACAATTAGAGTGGATTTCTATCTTAACTGCAGAAAAATGTGGATTTGGGGGGTTTTGGTCAGAGAATTTTGGGTTTGTTTTAAAATTGGAGAATTTTGTATTTTCAAACAAAGAATACTAGGATCCCTGTTGATGTCACACCCAAGTTACAATTTTAAAAGGCTTTCTGGTTATTTGCACACAAATCTATTCAACCTTTCACTTAAGATTATGCATAAATCAATTTACATCATAAAACCATGTAGAATGTTACCTGGCTTTTCATTCTCATCAGTATGTAGTTCTTTATTTTTCCATATGGCTCAGCTAGTTTGAGCACTGAATTGTCAGAATATCCTGAATGAGGTAAATTACTGAGGTGAATCACACGACCAAGTTCTGGTTTTGGTGGCTCAGTTTTTTGGTCAGGCTTCCCTTCTGGTTTCTAAAAATTAAGAATTAATACAAACTTAAAACGTAAATTCTTCAAAAAAAAAATAAAAAAAAAAATTATAAAACGACCAAATTACATCCATGACAAAGATTTAAGTCCCAGCTTTACTATCATATTTACTTGAATACAAGACTAATAAGACCTACTGACTGCTGGGGTCCAGCCCAGTGAACTATATAGTAAACAACAAACCTTTTAGGCTGTAGACTAATATCATGCATATTTTGTACTATATAAGTAGACACAAAAGTGCTGTTTAAATGTGTGTTTATGGAATATCTGTACTAAAACTTACAGCAGTTTCAAGAGAGAAAATGCATCAATTCTTGATGAACTAGGTCTGAGTACCCATAGCTATTTGTCTATATGCAAATTACTACAGACATGTTTATTTCAAAGGATGTTTTGAAATTTGCCCCTGACTTCTGTGCTCAGGGAGAGCAGGGTCTGACAAAGGGAAACAAGGGGAAGGGGCTGAGGGATTAAGCTAGGGCGCAGAGGAAAAGGGGGCTACTTGACCCCCCATAACAGGACCCCTACCCAATTACCAGAATGGGAAGGGGATCCAGGGGTACCTGGCCATTTTCCCTTCCTTCCCCCCTAACTGTCCATCTTTTCCTCTTAACTTTTGCATGTTTGCCAGTGCATCCTTTCCCCTGATTGAGGTCCCTTCCCCCTGGTTTTCTGGTTCTGATTTCCCCCTTCACCCCATCCTTTCACTTCATCTCTGTATCTATTCTGCCTGTGCCCAGTGGTGACACCAGAGGCAACCTCATAGGCCGGGGAGCCTGAAGCAAGACAGTTGCCAGCTCCAGGTGCAGACAGAGCCTAATGACCCAGGGGGTGGAAGTGGAGGGGTCATGCGACCCAGAGAGCCCTATATAAGTCCAAGTCTTAGGCCAGTCTAGCTGTGGAAGCCGCCAGGGACAGAACCTTCTTTGCGAGGCATGAGAACTAGAGTCTGAGGACTGCAGTGAAAGGACTCAGGAGGTAGCCCCGAGTGAAGCCCTGTCAGCTATGGGCTGGGTGTCTGTTTCTATGGGGCTATGCTCTTTGTAAAGCACTGGAACAGGTTGCCTAGAAAGGTGGTGGAATTTCCATCCTTGAAGGTTTTTGAGACCCAGGTAGACAAAGCCTTGGCTGGGATTGTATAGTTGGGGATGGTATTACTTTGAGCAGAGGGCTGGACTAGATGACCTCCTGAGGTCCCTTCCAACCCTAATTTTCTGTGGCCAAATGAAGCCAAGTTTGCCTGGACTGTAAGGCAGGAGGTGACAGGGGAAAAACAGGATTCAAGGTCCCTAAGCTACCTACACAGCAGGTTCTGGAATCTGAGATCATGGGGTGTGACCAGAGCCGAGCCAGAAACTTGTGGCCCTGAACAGCATGTCCCAAGATAGAGGGCTCAGCAAGAGCAAAATTGAGACAAAGCTGGGGTCCAACCGCGCACCTCAAATGACACAGGCCCCCCTGTGCAGCTTCCCCTACTAATTTGACATCAAGATGTGGCAGGCGAAACTAGTGAATAAGGGAGACACCAAAGGGTGTAGGCCACGGGGCAGCAACCCCCAGCACGTGTGCCGAGCATGGCACGCAAGGCCATTTTGCTCGGCACACCACCGCCAGCCCGGGCTCTAAGCAGCTGCTACCAGCAGCCAGCTGGAAGGCTGCAAGCCCTGCTGCAAGCAGACTGGGCTCCATGGGCCTGCTGCAGCCAGGAAGCTGCAAACAGCTACTCCAGGCTCCGGCATGCCGGCACTCTGGCACCTTCCAAGGTAGACATTGTGTTTTCGGCACTCCGGCCAAAAAATGTTGCCTACCCCCCGTGTAGGCACTAGTAGGCCTACAGAAATGGGTACTCTGTAAGCAGTCTACACCCCCCCCCGATTTGTTTTCCCTGCTAAAGCAGTAAGAGGGGAACAAATTCAAGGAAAACTTACAGTAATTCGATTCTATACCTGGAAAGTTACAAAAAAATTACGAATGTTCCATATATAGAATCTAATTATGGGGGGAAGAGGGGGTCATCTTTTATTCAGGGTCACCTTACATTAGAGTAAATACTATATTTACATTTAAAAGAGTAGGTAAAATCAAATTAAGGCAAAAGCAAAATCATTACAACAATTTAATAAAATTGAACATTACACCAATTAAATACAAGGTTGTTTTAAAACACAAACTATTTACCTTTATTCTTTTGTATTTCTGGGACAGGTGGACTCTTACTGGTTTGCCAAATACAAGAGCTGGTGTTGTCGAATAATATTCTACTGCAGCCTGGGCATCTTCAGTGGTGGACATTTCAATGAATGCCTGAAATAGTACAGTGTTAACTTATTTTTTACATTTCAGCATTATTCTTCCAAAAGGGAATTATTTTATGTAAGAGCTCAGGCTATTGTTTGAATCTTCTGCAAAATGACACGGTAGGTTAGTCCTGTTAGTCTGAAGTCAGGTAGAACATAGGGCAGGGCGGCACCCTGAAGAACAACTCAAGAGACATAAAGGTTCCTAGGTGCCAGCCTACTTTGTTAGATGCTTACTACTGCAAAACAATATACACCTTTAAAAATGAACTCAGGAAATGCAAGAATTAAGTCTTCTGCAGTAATATTATCCCAGCCTGTAGAGCTAGAAATAAACCTAAGCATTATTGCGTGTAAACTAAATACAGCAAAAGATCCGTTATCCGGCACCTATGGGGAATGGGGGGTGCCGGATAACCAAATATGTCGGTTATCCGAGAGGCGTTTCTGCCTGGTTGGGCAAAGACGCCTCTCCCACTGCATCCATATCACAGATTAACCACACCGCCCATCCTGCCCCTCTCCTGGTGTCAGTGTGCTGGGAGACAGGGAGGGGGGCTCTGTGCAGGCTGCTTTACCCCAGGCTGTGGCCCGAAGTGGGACTTGGCAAAACCAGAAGTCCCACTTCCAGTTTCGCTTTTGCCACATTGATCGGCATCAACCAGCATGCTGGTTAACAGAGCATGCCTGTTATTGAAGTGCTGGAAAATGCAGCTTTTACTGTAGAATGCACATATGTGAAAAACAAGTCAGTGTCATACCTAAATGCATGTAATTTAGTTAGTTTAAATTCATAATTTAATGCATTAGAATAGTATTTTGCATTTCATTAGTTAAAAAGTTGCTTCTAAAATTCATTTTAGAAACTGAAGCTATACTATTGCAGCATTTGTAAAATGCTATCTTCACTGTTCTGCCTGAAGGTTGGGGGCAGAGAGCGACAATATTTCTTATAAAACAAAGATGAGGAAAACAACATTTCTTATAAAACGAAGTAAATCATACTGCTCAGATATAAAAATTCAGACAGCAGCTAAAAAATGCCAAAAATTAGTACCATCGAAAGACTTCCAAGAAGGGGAGGAAGAAGGATCCAGGTAACTATAGGCCAGTTAGGGCAGAGGCAGGAAATTATTTTGGGCAGAGGGCTGCTTACTCAGTTTTGGCAAGCTGTCGAGGGCCACTTGGGTAGCCCCGCCCCTTGACAGGTGCCTCGCCCCCTGGTCACCATCTTGGGACCAATGTCCCAGGGCCAGTACTGGTGGGGCCCAAAGCAAGGCACAGACTGGCAAGGGTCTGTGGAGCCAGGCTGGGCTGCACCAGTAGGGAGAGGGGGGAGCTGGCCCAGCTCCACAGAGCCCCTGCTGGCTGGGACCCCGCGCTCCTA
The DNA here is from genome assembly GCF_030867095.1 of Alligator mississippiensis. Classification (NCBI taxonomy): domain Eukaryota; kingdom Metazoa; phylum Chordata; order Crocodylia; family Alligatoridae; genus Alligator; species Alligator mississippiensis. The sequence goes on from NC_081832.1 coordinate 45,242,134, forward strand.
TCACCCTGCTCTGGGACCCATTGGCACTGGCCCCATACCCCCGCTGGCTCCTGCACCTGCTCACTCCCAGTGCCCCCCAGCCCCGCAGTACAGGCAGGGGGCAAAGCACAGTGCTGATGCCCTGCTCGCCAGCAGGGAAGACGCCGATGCTGAGCGCAGATGTGGAGAAAGAAACCAAGGGCAGATGACTATTTTTTGACAGGAACCAAGGGCAGATGAATATTAATTTTCTAAATTTTTTAGAGGCCCCGCAGGCTGGATAGAATGGCCTCGCGGGCCGCATACGGCCCACAGGCTGTATTTTGCCCACCCCCCAAGTAAAACTCACCTCTATCCTTGGGAAAACCTTTGAAAAAACGATTAACGATTACATTTGTGGGAGTCCAGCAGGTAAAATAATGCTGAAGGGCAACCAGAACAGGTTCATAGCAGGTAGATCCTGCTTGACTAATTTGGTTTCTTTTTACAACCAGGTCACAAAATGCTTAGATGCAGGAGTTGAGGTTGATGTCTTTTACTTGGATTTTAAAAAGGCCTTCGATATGGTGTCTCATCCCATTCTCATAAATAAACTAAACGGCTGTGAGGCAGATGATTAAACTATCAGGTGGGTGGTGAATTGGCTTAAGGGATGCACCCAGAGAGTGGTGGTGGATGGGTCGACATCAGCTTGGAAAGATGTGGGTAGTGGGATCTCCCAAAGTTCAATCCTTGGACCAGTAGTATTCAATATCCTCATCAGTGACCCGGATGAGGGCATGGAGAGCATTCTGTTCACGGATGACACCAAATTATGGAGCAAAGTAAACACACTAGTGGGCAGGGAATGGAATCAGGTGCATTTGTACAGGTTGGAAAAGTGAGCAGAACAGAATAGGATGCAGTTTAACAAAGATAAGTGCAAAGTACTGCACCTAGGGAAAAAGAATCACCAGCACACACACAGATAGGGAGATGACTTCCTAAGCAGCACAGCAGCAGAAAGGGATCTCGGAGTCATAAGCGACTCCAAGATGAACATGAGTCGTTAATGTGACAAAGTGATCAGTAAAGCTAACTGTACTCTATCATGCATTAGCAGGTGCATCACAAACAGGTGCAAGGAGGTGATACTTCCCCTCTATGCAGCATTGGTACAGCCACAGCTGGAGTACTGCGTTCACAGTTTTGGGCACTGCACTTCAAGAGGGATGTGGAAAACCTTGAGAGGTCCAGAGGAGGGCTACTCGGATGGTTAGCCCTCCTACAAATAAGGACCTACAAGGAGAGATTGAGGGACCTGGAGCTCTTCAGCCTCCAGAAGAGAAGGCTGAGATGGGATCTAGTGGCTGCCAACAAATTCATCGGGGGAGGGGGGGGGAGAAAGCAAGGAATAGGAGATGGTATGTTTACCAGGGCACCCCTTGGAGTTACTAGAAACAACGGCCACAAACTGACAGAGAGCAGATTTAGATCGGACATCAGGAAGAACTTCTTTATTGTAAGGGTTACCAGAATCTGGAATGGGCTTCCAAGGGAGACAGAGCTCTCCCTTACCTTGGAGGTCTTTAAGAGAAAAATGGACAAGCACCTAGCTGGGGTCACCTGACCCCAGTGCTCTTTCCTGCCCAGGGCAGAGGGTCAGACTCGATGCTCTACTAAGGTACCTTCCGACCCTAAACAACTATGAAATCTATGACTTAAAACCTTACCTCATTGATTTTGTTGAGAATCAAGTGATTTGTAATTATTCCAAAAGGTTCAACAAGCTGCAGCAACTGATACCTCAAGTTTTTCCCCCTCTGGAAATCCATGATGTGTACAACCCTGCTGGTTTCCTGTTAAGCGAAAAAAGTAGTAATTATGGAGGGTTACACTAGCATGAAATAAAATAGCATGCCAACAAACTCGATGGGACAAAGAGCTTCAAAGGGATTCAAGCCCCCTAATTTGACTTATAATTAGGTAAAACAATAGGATATTGGTAAAAGGTTCTTCCCTCAAGTGGTAAACAATGTTGGATGGATAATTATAGAAGTCACACAGCCCCCCAAAGATTCCTACCAAGAGAGATCTTGCTTCAACTACTAAATGATCCTTTGGGAGCCATAATCCATCGTCAATTTATGATCATACAAAACGGAGATTCTCATCCTCACTGAAATACGACAAAATTGTCTGGGAGTTCCCACTGCTGACAGGACACTCAGTTGTGGCACTGCCCCATTCACTGCTGCAACAGCTGAATCCTGAAGCTCAAAAGTCTCATCAGCTGTGACACTCCCAGCTACTGACAGTGCATGGTGTACCCCTGCCACTGGGAGCCTTGTCAGCTGATGGAGCTCCCAGCCACAGGGACATACCTTGCTACACATGCAAATTAGAACTGAAAAGAAACTAGCTAGAAAGTAATTACATACTTTCCAGCTGAGACTTTTGATGGCACGATAGTTACTTTGTACCTGTAGCCAGTCTAAATTAATTGAACAATTAACCAGTTAATTGTATAATACACATAATATGTCAAGAGAGCCTAAGATGCAGAATACTAGCCTATATAGCTCTCTGGTTTAGTCACCTGAGAGATAAGAACCAAAACTCAATTCCACTATCCCCTTAAACAAGGATATCAAAGGTCTTTTACCTCCAATGACCACAGCATAAACGATTGGGTAAAAAAAGACAACACCAGAATTTCTGGCAGAAGTTGTATGAATTAACCAAATTTCATGTAAAGTGCAAAGTTCCGTCCAACTTCAAACAAAGCGTTTGCCCCAAAGCCCCAGAAAACTATGTTTTGGCCAGAAATGGCCTGAAACTGTGGGGGAAGAGGAAGGGCAGGGGGAAAAAAGTTACAACAAAACAAAAAACAACTTACGTGAAGCACAGAAAAAGGTAGCAGAGCCCTGGAAACAATGTGGAAGATCTACATGTTTCTGGGGCAGCCTACTACAGGCTGAGCCACTGCTGGGGCTCAGCCAATCAGGCTGTTTGAGTCTCCACTTTGACAAGAAGTTTAAGAGCCCTACCCACAGTAGAACAGGTAGGTACCCCCTGCCCTAGGGGCTGCAGGCAAAGGCATGATGGGTACCTGCCCCCACAGCTAGCCATGGGACGTAGGGCACCCCTGCCACAGGGGTTTCCCCCTGCCTGGCACAGCTCTCTACAGCCCTAGCACATACCCAAGTCTCCCAAAATCTGCTCTGCACCCCTAAGCAAAGAAGGGGAGGGAGAAATTCCCCTCCTCTCCCACACAGCAGCAAAACAAAGCACAGCTCATAAGACCCTGTGCCATGTGGGTGGAAGCCCCTACCCCACACCTGGATGTGGGGGCAGGTAACTTGGGGGGCCCTCCCCTCACTCCCACCCCCCTCATAATACATCTAGCCAGCTAAACAAAGCCTTGGTTGGGATAATATAATTGAGGCATGTCCTGCTTTGAGCAGGGTTTTGAACTAGATGACCTCCTGATATCCCTTCCAACCTTAAATTTCTACGATTTCAGAATTTTGCAGAGTGCAAGCTGAAAAGATGAGCAAGAGCAGTGTGAAGACATGCCATATAGCAAGGAAAATTTCTGCCACGGATTGAGTGAAGCAGTTTCCTGCTGGCACTCTTCAGCCAGTGGCAAGCTCTTCTGCTCCTCATGTAATGCAATTCTGGATCTGGTGAGCAAAAACCAGTATAAATTGCCATTCAGAGTCCAAAGTACATCAGAAGAGAAAGGCTGCTTTAGAGGCTGAAGGACAGAGCAAGTGGCAAACCACCATGTCCCCGATGTTCAAGGAGAGAGGCTACATTTGCTCTTGTCAAGGCATTCACAGCTGTAAATAGTGACCACCTGATTCTGAGCCACTACTTGAAGAACTGTGTGCTAAATGGGAGAAGCATTCCAAGAGCTAACAGGCTCTAGGAAGAATATCCTCCACATGTGCAGTCCACAAAAGCTGCACTGGCAGAGTTCGACAGTTTGTATTGTGGATGATGAAGTCACTGACAATCAGGACAACCACATGCTGCATATTTTATTTGAAAATGGGACCTGGACAGGCAGTGACCTCCCCATTTTTCAAATACAGCCAGAGGTTGTCAATTTTTCAACATTTGCACAGGCGTTCATGAAAGCTGTTTCCATTTACAGCTTGGACTTCAACAAGATCTCAGCCTTCCTTTCTAACAATGCCAAGTCCACACGCAAGGCTTTCATCAATGTGCTCCAGGGAGCAATGCCTAACTCTGTACATCACCTGCAATGCACACACCTTGTCACTGACAAGTGACATCTGGTACATGTAGTTCCATGATGTAGATAGATTGGTGCCCTGCCTGAAGAAAGCCTTCAAACAGTCCTGGCTGTAAGCTCCTGTACAGAGAGTCCATCGCCAATCAGTGTGAAAGCCACCACAGCCTGTGCTCACCTGCTGGAATTCATGGTTCAATGCCCTCCAGTACCATGCCAAACACATCCAATACCACCAAAAGTTTGTGGCCAGAGCTGGACATCACATCAGGCGCACAGTGCATGCTCCTAAGGGGGACCTCCTGGAGAAGGGAAACATTAAAAAGCAGGTGGGGGCTTTGTGACAGAAAATGCCACAAAATTCATGGAGCTCCTTACTTGGTCCGAGGGCTGGCAGCCTTCCATCCGCCAGACTCACAACAGTGATGGACTTATTAAGACGGGCTGAAGCCAGGGTATCATCGAATGAACTTTCCAGCAGAGAAAGGAGGTTTCAGGCAGTATCCTGAAACATGAATATTACAGCTATGATCCCTCCAATCCACCAAGATTCAAGGCAACCCAGCTGCCTCATTCCTTAGGGCAGTGTAATTTTTTTCTCCAAACCAAACGGCTCTGCTGAACTTTGATACTCAGGTGCTCAAGTCCATTCCTGGGTAGAAGAAACAGCACAAGTAGGAATATCCAACTTATGTAAGCAGTGTCAAAAAGTGCCAGCTGCCCATGAACACAACTGTATTCTGGGATTCTGTCAGGGAGTGCTTCTCAGAGCTGAACACTGACAAAACAGCACCTCAGTTCCCACGAATTTGATGGATGTGCAGTGCACCATCTCCATCTATGGCCATGTGCTCAATCCACAAAGACAGGCTGTCACCAGGAAGTGTCAGAAGCTGTTCCACACTCGCTTTCAAATGTTAATGTGGTTTTTGCCTGAAGGTCAGCATTCCATAAAAGTTAGCACTCAATAAAAGTTAGTTTATTTATCATGGTTTCATTAAGAATTCTAAGTGGTGAGCTTTATTTAAAAGTTGTTTAATAAGTGGTGAGCTTTACTTTCTTAAAACAGCTGAAGAACAGCCTGTGTCCTGCTGTTCAATGATAAATCAGCCCCATGGTGGGCTCCCTCAGTCAGAAGCTTGGAAGAGCCTGCCCTGAGAAACACCTGAAATTGGCTACAGTGACCCTGCAAAGCCCATTTTGCCCCACTACCAGAGCCTGGATTACAGCAGACCCTATTTATTGGCGCAGCCCAAAACTGCATTTGCCTTTTGTGCAGCTGCATCATACTGCAGACTCGTACCGAGTCTATGGCCTACCAAGGCTCCCAAGTCCTTATCCATAGTACTGCCACCCAACCAGGTGTCACCTATTTTATATCTGTGTTTTTGATCATTTCTCCCAAGATGTAACGCCTTGCATGTCTGCACTGAACTTCATCCTGTTAGCTCTAGCCCTACTTTCCAATCTGTCGAGATCCACCAGAATTGCACTTGCATCCTCCAACATGTTCACAATCCTTTCTAGTTTCATGTCATTCGCAAACTTGCTTAAGAAGCTTTCTATGCCAGGATCTAAATTGTTAATAAACATAGTGAACAACACTGGGCCCAAGACAGATTCCTGTGAGACTGCTTGAAACCATCTGGCATTCTGACATGGACCTGTTAATAATTACCCTTTGCTTGCAGCTATTGAACCAGTTTTCTATCCACCTTGTGGTAGTTTTATTTAGCTCAAATTTCTCCAATTTGTTTATGAGAAGGCCAAAAGCCTTGCTGAAGTCCAAATACACTACATCCACAATATTCCCTTCATCCACCTAAGTTGTTACTTTGTCAAAGATGGAGATCAAGTTTGTTTGACAGTTTGTTTTTCATAAATCCATACTGGCTGCTTGTAATGTCTTTCCTCCTCCAGATGCTTGCAAACAGCCTTCCTTAGGATATACTCCAGTAACTTCAAGTTTGCAGTTTCCCAGGTCCTCCTTCTTCCCCATCCCCCCTGCCCCAGTCCTCTGATATCTTGCCCAGCTCCCACAACTTCAGATCTGCTAAGGGCTCTGAAATCTCCTCTGCCAGTCCATGTTAGGTGTCTGACTGCAGCTTAATTTTTTGTGAAGACTGAGGGAAAGCAGCAGTTAAGCAATTCTACAGTCTCTTCATCTTCGGTTAAGAGCTTCCTCTGACTTGTTAACGGAGGACCCACAGCTTCTTTGGTCCTTCTTTTCTGGCTAACATACTTACAGAACCTCTTCTTTCTGCCCTTAACCTCCTTTGCCAGGTGCAACTCATTCTTCATCTTTGCCTTCCTGATTTTGCCCCTGCAGGTTCTTGCTATTATGTCCTGGTTAAGCTTCCTTGATGACCTGCCCCTTTTTTCCATGGTCTGTATGCCTTCCTTTTGCATCTGAGGTCTAGAAGCTCCTTGTACAGCCATGTTGGTCTCTTGACATTCTGCATGTGCTTCCATTGTGTCAGAATAGTTTCTTGTTAGGGTTCCAATACTGTGTCCCTTAGAAGCTCCCAGCCATCCTGGGTGCCTTTATCCTTCATCCTATATCCTTTATCCTATATCCTCTCCCCATGACATTTATCCTCCCATGACCCAAAAGCCAACAAATCACTATATGACAACTGTCATTACTGCTCCGCACTACATTCAAATGACCCAGAAGTTAAAAATTCTCTAGAAACACTATTACAATGGTCAAGCTGGACGGAGATCCATCATAGGCAAACCACCTTTCTGTGCCTTTGTTTCCCGTAACAGATAGATCTTGGCACAGACACTTCCTCTTAAAGAACCTAAGACAGTGAGGCCTGCATAAGCTATTATAGTACAAATTAATACAAATCTCATTGTTCCCCAAGAAACTGAACTTCCTCAATAAAAATCATACTAAAACAAAAAATCCAATGTTAGTATTGGATTATATTAAAATTTTGTAGAACTACTGATTCAAATAACTTAATACTAACCACTCTGCCTTTTTGCATGTGCCTTGGTCCTTGCATGTTTCCATTTCCAGACCCTTTAAAGAAATAAAAAAGTAGAAGCTTGAGTAAGTTTACTATTGTCATTTATTTTGTAGATATCAGTGACCCATATCACTTTTTAAATATAATATGTTTAAAAGATAGAAATAAATAATTTAGTAATCTAAAGAGACCCTGCATTAAAAATTTTACTGTAAGCTTTGAGAAAGCGACCTCCTTTAGATGTAGATCTTGCACACAGCTGCAATCCTATACTCATATTAAGGTCCTATTTAGAGATACTGTGGTAACAGTTTGGATGAGTGAAGAGAACTGCTACATAAGTGATATGAAACATTTTTATTGTAAAAATAAAACTTAATTTGAGCATTATGATCCTAGTAGGCAACTGCTGATCCTCTGGGTTGTGGTGTACAAGTAAGAGGCCTGATGATTCATTTGTGGCTGATAAGGCTATGATCCCACAGCAGCACTAAACCAAAAAGCCCAGTTTTATTAAGAATAAACTAAATGAAACTTTCAAGTACCTCAGTTTAAAGTTCAAAATGAATTTTGAAGTAGTTAGGATTTCATTAGAAAGTGTTCTACAGATGTTAAGAGAAATATTTTTACTACATTTTGAAAGTACTGGTTCGGTTTTAAACATTCATCTGCAGTGCTTTCAAGAGATATGTTCTGCCATGACACACTGAAAGCAACGTCTACCCATCTATGTTGCCATACACCATCTGAAATGCAGCAACAAAAGGAATAAATGATGATGTTATTAACTTAACTTACTGTTAAAGGAAGAGAAATCTTAAAAAACCTGAAGAATTTAAGTGGTATATTATAGCTTGATTTTTTAATTTTTTTTTAAAGAGTAAAAAAAATTTTTTAAAAGCCAATACATATATTTTGGCATCCATTTTTTAATATCTATTTCCTATAATGTGTGTGTGCGCGCGCGCGCATATGCAGTAGGGATGTGAAAGGTTAGACGATTGTTTTACCAGTAACTGTAATGATAACTGGTAAGCTAACCAGTTATCCGTTAGCTTTGGGTGGGTACAGTCTAGCAAGGAAGTGTGTTGGGGGGGCGGGGGGGAAGCTGCATGGTGTTCCAGCAGGAATCAGAAGGCAACCAAGAGAGAGGGAAGAGCAGCAAAGAGGGGAGGGGAGGGGAGGGGAAGTAGTACACTCGGGTGCCTCTTTATGTAAATTCGTTTCGTGTGAATTCGCTTGTATGTGACAACCTTATTTATACCAGAAATTCGCTTTGTGCAAAATCTGATCTTACGTGAAGTTGGCCGGCAATGAGCTCCCTGCAGGCTGGCAGAGTTCCAGCCTGCAGGGAGCTGGGAGGAAGCGGAAGGAAGGTGGTGAGATGGGGGGCGCCACGTGCATGTACAGTACTTGCACGTGGCCCCAAGTAGCCTCAAGGGCAGCTCCAGCAGGTAAGTGGGGGGGAAGAGGGGGATTGAAGCCCCTGTAGGGAGAGAGCGGAGCAGGACTGGGACTGCTGTCCAGCTGGGGGGTGCTTGGGTCCTAGTGTCCAGCTGGAGGGCCCCAGCAGGGAGCAGGATGGAGCCTCCAGTGGCTTGTTGGGGGAGGGGGGAGGGCTGGCTCCCCGCCACTGCGCATACTTCAAAGGGGAAGGGGTGGATGCACAGGCACAGGGAAGCACGAAACAGCAGGGCCACGCAGAGAAGGTGTTCACTATGTGAGCCACTGTTTGCCCGGGGGGGGGAAGAAGCACGCAGCCCCACTTTTCCCTGTCCCCAAGCCTCCGCTGCCCAGCAGGCATGACCCAGTGCAGTGGGGAGTTCGTAGCCTCGCCACGCAGCCCTGCTGCTCCCAGCTGCACTGGGCTGTGCCTGCTCGGATGGAGAGGCACCCAGGGAAGGGAAGCAGGGAGGATCCAGGAGCAGCCAGCATTCCCTGCCGCCCTGCTTCCCTCCCACTGGTGCCTCTTCAGCCTGTAGTGCGCTACACCCTCTGCGCATGCCACTGCTTGCAACGCAAGCTCACAGCCTCTCTGTGGAGCAGTTATTGTATTGTGTGATTAATGGCTGAATGTCATGATTTGGAGGAGCAGTAGAGTAAGGCTGGTACGTATCCCTATTAATTACATGTAATCATGGATTTGCTTTATACAGACGAGTTCGCTTTATGAGAGGTTTTTTTAGAACGCAATCCTCGCGTAAAGAGAGACCCGAGTGTACCCACAGAAGGGGTGAGTGATTATTTGGGGCTGAGGACCACATAGGGAGTTTTGAAGAGCTGTCGCAGGCCAAAGCAGCAATCTCCCCCCACCTCACCAAAATCCACTATGGGACTTTGGGCAGGAGGGGAGCAGTGTAGGAACAGGTCAGGTGGGCGAAGTCAGAATTATGGGACCAGGTTGCAGGGCGGTGACAAATAGGGGCCAGGACCTGTGATCCATCCCCTGCATGCCCTCCCCACGCAGGTGTGTGCACATGTTTGGGGGTGGGTGCTGCCTGGGTGTTAGGTCCCGGGAGCCAGCTGAGGATGAGGGGAGGGAGAAGCAGGGGGCACATGCAGCAGCGCTCACTCAGGCATTGCAGTCCGAGGCTGCCCCCACAGTACTCCACATAGGGCCAAGCCCTGCCCCACCCAGGGCAGCCTACACCTGCCGGTCCGGCCAGCGCACAGCTTCTGACGGGGCTGTTCCGATGCGGCTGCAGCTAGCTGGTCAGATGCTGCTCTACTCCCCTTGCATCCAGTGAGAGTGTCCCAGCTAAACCTTCCTCCCATGCCAGCCCGTAGCCCTGCAGCAGGAGGAGCTACCATTGGAGACATGGGGAGCAGAGCAGCACAACCATCTGCTGCAGCACCAGGAACAGCTCCGGTGGAAGCTGCACGTGCTGGTGAGGACCCGGGCTAGCGGGGCTGTTCTGCTCCCTTTGTGACCAGCTGTGGCTCTTCTTCCTGCTCCTGCCCCTGCTGTGCTGCTCTGAGTAGGAAGGAGTTTTAGCTCCTACCCCAGCCTGTGGGGCTCCAGCTCCAACTCCCAGCTGCCTTCCACCCACCTACAGGTGGCTGCTCATCACATTTGGTGGGCAAAGTGGATGGAAAGCAGGAACCGCTCAGCTGAAGCTCGCACCCCCCCCTCCACACCCCCTCTAAGAGCAGCAAAGCAGGGGCAGAGGCCACCACTGGAAGAAAGGAGCAGAATAGACCTGCCAGCCTGTACCCTGGCTAACACCTGCAGCAATCAGGTAGGTGCTGCTCTGCTCTCCTCACCTCCACAAGTGGCTCCTCCCACTCCAGCTGCGCCACTCTGGGTAGTTGTGGGGAAAGCTTCAGCTGAGCAACTCCTGCTGGAGGCAAGGGGAGCAGAGCAGCACCAGAAAGAGCCCTGCCAGAAGCTGTGTGCACTGGTTGGGGCCTGGGTCAGTGGACACAGGCGTGAGGGTAGGAGCAGATGCAGCTCAGCCCCATGCTGAGCACTGCAGGGGCATCCCTAGACCAGATCCAGTCAGTTGACAGCCTGGATCCCACCTGTGGCCCATCCCTGACTAGTAGCCTAAGAGAAAAAACAGCAAGCAGTCTAGTGACTTATCAATTAAACAGTCAGCTGCTCATTCACAGGTGTTCCCTTCCTCCCAGCACAGGGCTTTATCTGGGCTGCATTGTCTGGCTGGGCTTGCCTCCTCCCACCACCCACTGCCCTGCACTGCACACCACTTTTCCACAGCCAGTTGCACGTGCAGCTCCGTGGGCTGATGACAGGCCTTGCGCCCGGCCAATCACACACCACCCCGTCAGCAGCCCGCAGAGCTGCACATGACCGGCCGTGGAAAAGTGGCACGCAGCAGCGGTGGGTGGTGGTGGCAGCAGCTGCTGCCATATGTGAGCTACCCACCTCACTCCATGCAGCCAGGCATCGCCTATGCAGCCCGCAAACCCCCCCGCCCCACTCCTTGGAGGCAGCAGCAGCAGCTGCCGTGTGCGAAACCCTCCTTACCCTTGCCCCACACCCACCTGCAGATGGGCGCCTCCTTGCCATCCGCTATTAGCTGAGACAGCGGTGGCCCAGTGGCCAATCAGGAGTGAGCTAGGGCGGGAGGCAGGGAGGCACTGCAGTGCGCCACATGGGACCAGCAGCAGTGCCTCTTTCCCCTCAGATAAGAGCCATGCGTACCCCCTGTGCCCTTGCCAAGTATACCCCTAGGGGTACACATACCCCCCATTCACAACCCCTGGTTTAACAAATATAACTAGGTTAAAATATGTGTTTTTAAAACATTTACATCCCTAATATGCAGCTCAGTGGAATTCAACATTCCAGATAAAACATCTGTTATTTGAGAAGGCTGCATTCAGATTGTTTTTTCAGGTTACCTCTTGGCCCACCTGGTGGCCCAAGATGAAACGGAGGTGGTGGAGGTCCCAAAATTCCTGGTGCAGGGTTTGTAGACTGCTGCAACATAAAAGGATCACCCCTAGAAACACAGAAATGGTATGAAATAAAACAGTGTTAACCTTTAAAAAGAAAATTCCTTAACCTGGCCTCAAAATTATGACCACTGTTCACCAGACTGAAGCAACGGATAATTCTAAAAACTTCTAACTGATATCACACTTTTTATTTTATTTACTCTCTCTCTCTTTTTTTTTTTTTTTGAGAGAAGCAAAATTGATTAGGGGGATCAACCTTTGGCTTGAGCTATATTAAACTTACTCATGACACCAATAATATCAGTATCAGTTAGATGTAAAACTACTACAATAATAACTGAAATATCCTGCTATAGCTTTAACTGATTTGTAAACTAATAAGTATTAAATTGTATAACTAAAAATTAAGTGGGTATTTAAGTTATATTAAAGTTATATAATGTTAGATTAGAAAAACCTCGAAGCCTGATCAAAAACTTTTTTTTTAGGAAATGTCAGCCTACTCCCTACAACAGCGATTCTCAAATCAGGGCACCACAGTACTCTGGGGTGCCATGAGCAACTTTTAGGTGTGCTGCAGAGTGCAAACACCTATATATAACTCACAAAATCAATTCTGAGATTTCACACAGGAACCCAGTGTCAAAAACACTGACCTGTTGTCAGTCATTTTGTGTAATTTGCACAATAAGATTTTGAGTAATTTGAATAAGAATCGCTCTATTATTTTACCATAGTCAAGAAACCAAATGAAAGCTTTAAAAAAATGGCATTTTCCAAGGGGTATCTTGTGTCTAAAAAGGTTGAGAAGTACCATCCTGGAAAGCAGGGGATGTTGGACCTAACAACTCTAATATAATGAAATCTATATGTTTCCTAGAGTTTTAAATAGGATCTTTATACAGATATTCTAAAAACATGCACATCCTAGTGAATAAAACAACAACAACAAAGTCCCTATTAACCTTTCTCCCAGATCATGAGATCTCTATATTTCCCTTAGCCTTTTACACATTTATATTTGCAGAAGTAATATTCTGTCATTTCAACCGTATGCATCTCATAGATTGAGATTTAGATTCCTTACTGGTTTACAAATATTATTAACCATTTATACCTAAAACATTTTACAGGAGAAATAGTTCCCTAAAGCTGGGGAATTTTATAAATAAGTTTCAGATTTAGCGTGATTTACTGTAATATAAAGATGTTTTCTTGCAGGACAAATTTCTTTTAACATTTCAGGAAAATCTGTTACATAAAAAGAGATTAACTGACTGTACAAGGTTACTATGATAAAACTTACATATAGGCCTATGATACTTAGAACACCTGTAAAAAACTAAAATTGTAATAATCTACACTGTTAAAAACTCAGTACCTCTTTCTGTTATAAATTTTCTTCTTGCATTATACCTGAGGTCTGCAGATTAAACCGAGACTTCATAACACTAATTTAATTTGCTTTCTCCAAAGTCATCTCTTTTTTCTATACAATTCACACAGGAAAGAGTCCATTCTACCAACTCTCCCTTTCAAATGGTTAAAAAAAGAAAAACCCATTTAAGAAAAAGACAAGTTTCTTATGCTGTGTAATAAAAAAGCTAAATAAATTTAAGATAATGAATCAATCATTCCAAGTACTCCTCAAATACTACTGAACCTGTCACAGCTTAAAAATACGAAGTCTGATTTCAAACCAGTGTGTTGCGTTATTTACTTCTAATCTGACCCCAGCTTATGTTTGTACCACTCACTCTTACTCACATTCCATGTCCAGAATCACTGTCAGGATTCCATTCTGGATATCTTAAAAGAAAGAATAAAATTAAAAAATAAAATTCCACCCTTTGCAATCATGATTCTGTATCTACAATATGTTGATTTACATTTTTACATGAAAAATAAGAGATGAATACAGTGTTTGTATAGTAGGACTGGCAGCCATAAGACCATCACAATTTTGAACAAGGGCCACAAGCATGGTTTCAGATTGATTAGAAAATAAAAAAATAAGCTCTCACAAGTATAACATACTTCAAAATTCAATACATGACATTGTGATGAGCAACGAGAATAAGTCTGCCTCTCCATTTCCTCAGATGAGTTTGACTATAGAGTACAGAAGAAAGCTGCATCCAAAACATGTCTGAAACATACCATGTATATCATAAAGAATTGTGATTTGCATTCTCCTTTCCACCCACCACCACAAAAAAAGGTTTTGTTTTTGAGTTTATTAAAGGACATCGTTGAGATAAAAAGATAATGTATTAATCTCTATAATGCACACTTCTACAACCTGTTCTCTGTATGTAGCTCATATGTCTAGCTATACATGCTTTCATGCCAAAAGAACATTTAACGTATTTCAAACCCATACATTTCAAGCAGAAGCTGACAGCGTCGACTGTGAGTTGCTCCATTGATATGATGGCTCCACTCCTGCAGTAAATTAAAGTTAAAATTAGTGAAAATATACAATCAAATATTTTATAGAAATCAGTAGACTAATTGTGTACTAGACTGTGCACCTTATCTTCTATGAGAAGTATGTAAACAATTGGTGCAGCTAATGAAATCTATCTGTAGCACTTTTAAGAGACACTGAAATACAACCTATCTTAACTTATACCCTGGGCAGAAAATGTCAGATGAAAAATATCCTCTGGAATCTGAGGGCTTGATCCTGGCCTCAGGTATTCAAATCTCAAGAGGAAAAAATTGCTAGAATTTATATCTATATATATCTATCTATATGTGTGTACATATATCTATATATATATACACACACACACACACACACACCTATATCAATATAGATATACACAGATATAGATGTATAGATATATATCTCACAGCCTTGAGGATTTTTCCCTGACTTCCTCTGTATTATACCTCCATTTTCCAAAATCCAGCATACAATGAAAATACTGAATTCAGCTCTAGGGAACCCAAAATGCTGAGGAATAGTAAGAACATCCAAGAAGAACACTAAAAATTAAAGGGATAGAGAAACCGATATATGAAGAAAGACTAAAAAGGAATGAAAGCAAATATCTATGCCAGATAATAGTTATGCCAAGGAAGGAAAAGTATATAAATATTTGGAGGAAGACACACAAAAAAAAAAAAAAGGTGAGGGGGGCTTGCTGAAAGTGGTACAAAATAGAACTATGAGTAATAGAATTTAACGAGCAAAATAAAATGTCATCTTAAAGTCAGAAAAGGCATCTAGCAGAATGTGGAAGAGGCTCCAACTAAAATGGAGGAAAAGATCAGAAAGATGACACCCATGCGGAGGCAAAGGCTAAATAGTTTGATTAGACGCCCAATACAACTTAGCTAGTGAGAAGGGGAGGCTATTGGGATTTCTACAAGGCTATAATTCCCCAGATCCTATTCAAAAGGCCCCAAGTTTCAATAGTCTCTGGCTAAAAAATGCCAAATAAACAAGACCTTTCTGACTCTGGATCTTTCCCCCCTTTCTCTTTTTCCTCTACAGAGCATTGTAATTGCTGAGGGAAGCTCCCAACTATTGTTTTTTGGGGGGGTTTTGAAAAAAGGAAGTTTCAATTCTGTACACTCTGATGGTCTGTATCTTCCTGGTCACCTGGCAAGTGATTTTTTCAAGCACTGTTTTTGTTGGGGGGGGGGGGGGAGGGGGGGTTAGGAAAAACTTCCAAAACCAAACCAACATGCTATAAGTATTCTCCTGCATAAAGCAACGAGGCGGATTCCTAACTGCTGCCTCTAAACATTCACAGAGTGACTTCACTGGCTTTACAGCAAAGCAGTATTTTATAATATCCATTATCAGCAAGCTGAGACCGATGATTTTTCCAAGATATAGAGCACATATCTGAGTGCAGGATGAAACCCTCAGTCACTTTGCCAGAGGTTGTTTAAAAAAGGAGAGGAAAACACCACTCTGTCAGCATTCACAAGATGTGAGCTCCCCTGATGGCTCTGCAATTATAAACTAATAAATATATCAATGCTTTTGATGCACAAACAGGTGGAACAAGAAAAGTTAATTTCACTAAATATGAAACAGTTTATACTTACATAGAAAAAGCCCAAATTTAACAGAAGACAATTCTGAGGTCTTAAGAAATGGTGTTAACAGATGTCACCAAATTTAATTCAAACAAGCATTCCACTAAAAAAGGAAAAATCTGAAGTTTACAATACTTTTAATCTGCAATGCTTCTGATGCTCGTGCTGCTAGAAGTAAACATGTATTTGAAATTCTTCATAAATATATGTTAAAAGGTGACAAACTGATTCAGAATTTAGGAATAAGTCTGGCATCCAATTCTTTCAATGAATTTCAAATTCCCTTCATTTTATTTTGAAACTCCTCCTTTATAAATAAAATTCTTCAAATGAAGGTATTTCAGCTTAAGACAACCTCTTGCCTACTTTGCTTTTTGTTTGCCTTAAAATACTTTTACTGTTTTCAATGGAAAAAAAATCAATTAAACAAGACACTGTAAAATATTTCTTTATTGCTTCAGGTCAAATTTCCCCAATTCTGAATTTCTGGAGGTACTAAATTATCTATTTACATGGAGGCAGAAAGTAAGGATAGCACTTTAGAGCAGGGGTTGGCAATTTTTTTGGCCAGATTGCCAAAAACACCCCAAACTTGACCCACAACTCAACTTGGCATGCCAGGGACAGACCAGGGGGAGCCTCAAGGGGCCCAGATCCTTGCTGCTGGCAGCACCTGAACATATGCCTCCAGGTGAGCAGCAGGGGAGGGGCTGGGGTTAGACTGCCCCAGCCCCTTCCCTGCCCTGTGCCCCAAGGCACAGGTGCAGTCACCACTGGCATGTAGCCAGTGTTGGGGTTCTGGAGCCTGATGCAGCTGTTTGCAGCCTGCCCATTGCCTGCTACAATTGCTCAGAGTGGGGGATGGTTGTGTAAGGCAGCTGGGAGGCTGCAAGCAGCTACACTGGGCTCCAGAACCAGATCCAGGCTCTGTAGTGACAACAGGTGTACACGTGCCTCCAGACAGACAGCAGGGGAAGGGCCTGGGGCAGCACAACCCTTGCCCCTCCTCCGCCACCCGCCCAGAGGCACACATCCACCCAGATGCACCATGGAACCCAGGCCAAGGGCTCCAGAGCCCAACACAACTGTTTGTAGTCTCCTGGCTGCCCACCACAGCCAGCCTGGGCTTTAGGCAGCTGTAGCAGGTGGCCAACAGACTGCAAAAAGAGCATTGGCACCTGCTCCATAGCAGCAGCTACAGCAGCATGTGTGCCCCCAGGCAGCCAGCAGGGGAGAGGCCAGGGTTGCACTGCCCCAGGCCCCTTCCCCGTCACCTACCCAGAGATGCACATGCAGCTACCGCTGCCATGGAGCCCAGCTTGGAGCTCCCAAATACAATGTAGCTGTTTGCAGGCTGCAGCCTGCCCAGGCTCTGGGTAGCTGCTGCCAGCCCTGGAGCTGGGGCTGTCTGCATCAGGGCTTGCAGCTTTCTAGCCACCTGCCACAAGCAGCTGAGGCTCCATTCCTGGCAGCACCTGCCCAAAGACCAGGCTGGCTGTGGTATGCCGAGCAAAATGGCCTCACAAGCCATGCTCTGGCACACATGCTGAGGGTTGCCAACACTTGCTTTAGAGCAACATTTCTCAACCTTTTTAGATTCAGGGCACCCCTCCATAACATTCGGGAATATAGCCACACGTTGGATGAGAACCACTGCCTCAGTGGTTCTCAGCCAGAGTAATGAGCAGGTATCTGTGTTTCCTGTGGAAAAACAGAGAAAACCATGGATTTCCCAACTTTATCAGAGAAAAAAAAAAATGGATTTTCCTTTTTTGCAAAGAGCTCTACAGGGGGCAGAGTTCTAGCCTGCAAGAGCTTCTTGCAAAAAGGCTGGGAAACCCACAACCCTGTCCAGAGGAGGGAGAAGGGGAGAGGGCAGGGCCTGAGGCTCTCAGTTACCCAAGGCTTGGCCCAGGCTCACTGTTCATTCCTGGAGCCTAAGGTAATTGGGGTCTGCAGGGGGCTGGGGAGTTGTGGGTCATGGCTGGGGGGCTCCAGCAGGGCTGGGGGGGATGGGGGGCTCTGGGTTGCAGGTGTGGGTGACTACCAGGGCTGGGAGAATAGCCAGCAGGGGAGGTGAGGGGCAGGGTGCAGGTGTGTGGCTGGGGGCTGAGGAGCAGAGAGGTGTTGGGGGAAGCCCCACATTGAGGGCCCATTGGCAGCACATGGACCGGGTACGGCATGCTCTCATCCCAAGCGAGCACCCCGCTTTTCGTGCCTGGTTCCCTGAAGGGCCGCTAGCACACTGCTCCAGGTCCACATGCTGGTGGCTGGCTGGGCACTCCTGCAGGAAGCTGGCTGAGGGAGTGGGAAGGTGTTAGGTAAAGACATGGAGTGCCCACCCGCCCAGCAGGACATGGACCAGAAGTGGAAGTCACACAAGGAAGCATGGAGCTTGCTCGGATCAGTAACATGCCACTGGGTCCACGTGCCACTGGCCAGGTGGGCACTCTGCGCCTTTCCCCAGCGTAGCAAGGCACAGCGGGGCCATGCGAGGATCTTCTTGCCACTGAGAGCTCTGCACTGCCCTGGCAATGCGCCTCCTGTGCATGGGACTGCAGTGAGGGCAGCAGCACAGGGTCGTACCCCTCAAAGCAGCAGCAGGCACAGGGGGTGCATCACCAGGGCACTGTGGAGCTCACAGCAGCAAGAAGATCACTGCATGACCCCTGCTGGCCAGGTCCTGCCTGCTGCGCTGCAGAGGCTCCGAGGGGAAAGCAGGGCAAGAGCCCAAGCCCGCACCTACCCCATGCACAGATCCCTTTTGCCCCCTGGGAATGCGTGGTGGCAGGGAGCTAGTGCCCCTCCCCCCCCCCCCAGCAGGGAGGAGCAAGGGCAGGGGACTGTGGACCTGTGTCCACAGCTCTGGCACCTGGGGTCCCCCTCCAGCAAGGCTGTGGGGAGGAATGAGAGGTACAAGCAGGGGCGGGGGGGCACTGTGGAGAGCCTTTAATTTTAATAATAGATTTGGGGGGGTTATTAGAGAATTTGCCAGCGGGGGAGGGGGGGCGTTTAGCAGAGAATTTGTGACTTTATATCAGAGAAAACCAGGGTCCATGGTAATGAGGCCATCATCATCAAGTGCAACTGCCCTGTGCACCTCATACACAGCTAGACTGGAGAGTGGTCATAGCAGGGATATACGCTCCTGCCACATCTCTTCCATTTTTGATCCTCCTGTATCCTCCCTGAAAGAGAGATATGTGGGACAGTTACATTTGCCCCATAGGCCTGTTTCTAGGAGGCCTGTGCAGGCCTGGACTAGGACCAGGCACTCTGGCCTGCTTTAGATTTATCACATCTTAATGCAGCTGCAGCCATTTCCCAAGCTGGCTGCACACAGAGCAAGTGGGGCAGTCCCATCTGGCCACTGCAACAGCAGTGCCTGCACCACAACACCCCAGAAAGGGACCTGCATCACCCCAGTTGAGAACCACTGCCTTAAACACAAGGTGCTAGTCTATGCTATCTTTTGTCCAACTTCACACGAAAACTGCTGTCTCTGCCATAGACACCAATCAAGATGAGTGCCTGAGGATCCTAAGTTAACCTAGCTCTGAAGACCCTGAGACCTTTAGAAAAAACTATGTCAAATTTAAGAGTCTCGCTTCAGACATCCATTTTAGTAGTCTCTTGAATGCTCTGCTGTTAGGCTCAGCTGCTCATGCCGCATGGAGTTGTTTTTAAGTAGGAAAAAAAGGGCAACATTTATCAACTTCACATTCTTTGATACAGGTGTCAAAACTGATAGAAAGCTAATCAGAAAATCAGGATTACATTTCTTTTCAATTCAATACTAGGATAATTAAGCAGTCAAAATTCATATACACCAAGTTACAAGAACAAATTAAAAAGCTTCTGTTCTCAAATTTTTCCATTTGGGCTTAAGGGAGACTTGAACAAAAATTGCACTCGCTTCCTCTAACCTCAATGTTATTGTTAGTTTCCCCTGCAATAAAGTATACTGGTAACTTATTAATAAAGGTAGAGATATCCATCCACACACAGGTGACATTTCTGAAGCAACTTCCCTCAGAATTTGAAATCAATTTATGTCAGACAAGTCATTCTCAACTAGGGTGCGACAGAACCCAGGGGTGCTACCAGATCCAGTGCCCGGAGGTATGAGGTGAGCCACATGTTGAGATAAGGAGATAACGGCAGGCTCAAACTTGATGCTGCTTGACTAATCCCCCACTTCCACTGTTTAGTCCATCTTCAAGGAGATATGCACTGTAATATATAAATTTGTTTTTGAAACTAGGTGCCACTCAATTCACAGATGTTTTGGAGGAGTGCCTTGAGTCCAATAAAGGATGCCTCAAGCCAAAAAGCACACAACCCAGTGTCAGTTTTTTGTGTTCAATTCAGAACAATAGGCATATATAATAAAAAATGGAGAAGTCATGGTACTGACCATCTTTGCAGGAAAATGTTTTGTTCTTATAATGTATCATTTCTGGATAAGAAAGCAAACCCAGAACTCAGGTCTCGGCCAAAAAAACCCTGATTTTCAAATGTTTTATGGCACACAATTTCACATTTGGAAAGGAAGATATTTCAAAGTTTGTATCCTTGACACCAATTTTAATAACAAAACAAACTAGGCAGAAAAAGATTTTAAAATAAAGCACTAAGAACCACCTTGGTTATTGGATCATTAGTAGATTTCTTTAAATGTTGACTTCTTGAGATTCTTTAAGATCAAAATAAGATGAATCATAAACCTAAGGTTTCGGTGTTTAATTTGTTTTTACCTTACTGTTACAAAAATAAAACTTCAAATGTAAGAGAAAAAGAAAAAACCTGATTACATAATTTACGTGAAGCTACTACAGTAATTAACACATATTTATAATTGTCAGGTTAATAATACAGTATAAACTTAAATTTCTTAATTATTTGGTTATTTGGATTTAATACTTTACAGTAAACACTGCTTTCTCAAAGTATGTTTTCAAAATAGTAGAAGCATACATATATTATCTTCAGATGTTATGATAAAGAAACTGTCAGTAACTATGATCCCACATAAAAGGCAATAGTATGCATTTTTAACTTAAATCATGTTCTTCAAAAGGCCTTCAAAATGAAAAATGCAAGTCACAAAGTGTGACCAAAAGGGCATTATAAGCAATTTTAAAATTCAGTTGCCTCGTTTATTGAAAATCAGCAAGAATGAATAAAATTGAAAAAGGTGAAAGTGAGAAGGCGCTATAATAATGTCTGAGCAAGTAAGTTGTTTTGAATAAATTGCCACCTTGTCAGAGAACTGAACTAATTATGAACAAATTAAAGAGGGAAATCTGAACGTAACTGAATATACCAGAAGATGCACTCTACTTGCAAGGCAAGTAAAGACTACTACTAGGAACACAGAGCAGGATACTGCAGCAGCAGACTGATATTTCTGAGGGTCTAAAGGGATAGATGCAACATGTGACAATAAAAAGTGAGTCTGAAGTGTGTCTAAGAAAGTTGTGAAAAAGGAGAAAAATGACGACAAATTTCAGCCATAGTATGAGATATTGTTAAAGTGAAATTAAAAAGGCAAGAATGAGCTAATCTAAAATGTCAATTATACTCCTGCAAATAAGTTCCAGGGCTCTACATTAACTCTTTCCCTTTGGCCATGAACAAGAAAAAAAAGCAGAATTGTGTAAGAATGCATCTTAACTACATATAAATCAGCAATCAAGACAGATGTGGAGGAGAGCTGAAACTAGCTTCCTGAATAGCACAGTAGATACACACTGCAAACAACAATAAAAAAAAAACAAATAAATAAAAACCACCAAAAACTGCTTAAATGCCAGATGTTTGTGGTTAAGAGAACATGTAGATGCAAAATATAAATAAGATATCCCAGTGGATGATAATTGTTTGGCCTGAAGTTAAGCAATCTGGGCAAACAGAATATATTAATGTAAAGCCCTGGTTTAAAATGTTCATTAATAATTATCTTGTAAATAAACCAAGTGCCTTTTTCACTCTCAAACAAACTTTCAGATCATTTTAAAAGTAATTAAACTACAGAAATAGTTAAAAGAAATAGGTAAAAACAGAATAGATACTACAACGTAAAGGAAAATAGAAGTATCTGGTGCATAACTCACCTTATTAGAATGAACTGGCATATCACATATAGAGCACAGATGGGGATAACCCTTCGGTAAGAATCCGTGGAAGTCTTCAATATTGCTATTTGGAGGAGCACCTCTCTTTTTCTCAAAAAGAGATCTCTCAGGACCAGGACCACGACCCATTCTGTCATACTCACTGTCAAATTTATGATACTTATGCGAGGTCTCACCATAAAAAGAGTCATCCCTACACCTTTCTCCATCTCTTAATCTGTCATCTTCATAATCCATTCTGTCATAATAACCAGATTCTTGTGACCGACTTCCATGGTCATAGTCAACCACTGGGTTGAGACTAGAACCACGATCATCAAAACTATCTCTTCTAAAATGCCTTTTTTCTTCCCAATCATCCCTAGGTACTCTGTACGGTGGCTCCCGTGTAGATGATCTGCCATCTCTACCATAACCTTCTTCAGCTCTCCTCCTTTTAAGTTGTAGAAGGATTTGAGGCAAGTTTTCAGGAGTAATCTTGTCCTCTGGATAGCGACTCAGTTCATCTAAGTCTCTAGCAGAGAGACCAAAGCTGGCCAAAATGTTACTGGCCTGTTCTGCATCTCCACGGTGCTGAGAAGACAAAGGGAGTGGACCTCTACTTCCAATGTTAAATATAGATTGTAAATTATGGGAAGAGGTACTACCAGAAGACAGTGCACTATGAGATCCTTGTTGATTCAATGAAGAACTCATTCCAAGATTCATTAAGCTAGCAAGGCGTGCAGTGCCCTGGTTCATCCTTCCAAGAGATGCTGGCATATTTAAAGACTGGGTAGCAGCAGCAAGAAGGCCTATTCCTGCAGAGAGGTCACGCCCATGACCTTGTGAATCCCTACTTAGAGATGACTGCTGGAATGACTTGGACATTGTAGAACTATAGCTTGTCTACTTTATGGATCAAAATTTAAAGATGACTGAAAAGAAACCCACACTAGAAAGCTAGGTAAACTTCACTTCAAAAATGGTAACGCCAAGAAAGAGGATCAATAATGACCGTAGATCTTCTTCAAGCTGAGAAACACCAGACAATTCTGTAGAAAAACAAGCAGTTTTAGTCATAAATCCCTTTAAAAACAGATGCAGTTCTAAACTTATGCATCATGTTGATCTAAAAACATTTAAGATCTCAATCTTACAAGGCTTTTATTACATAACAAACAGAGTCAAGATCTACCCAGAACCTACACACATTACTTCAGGAAAAAAAACACAGTAGTATTTCCTATACATACTACTATTCTACAAAAAAGCAACTTTCATACTGAAGATAAGTGACTTTCAGAAGTTTGGGATGTTTGGAAGTATCTCAAGTTTACTAGCATATAAGCCTTGATCTTTGTTTAATGGCTTTTTATGCACCCTATGTTACTGTAACTAAATTCCAGAAGACCACAAAACATGAGGTCCTAGAATCAAAGATGAATTTGATATAATACATACTTGGAAATGAAATCTACACCACCACAGAATAGGACGAAAGATAGTTAAAAGTAACTGAAGTCTGGGCAACAAGTAGCTATAGTAAGATCTGGTAAATAAGACCAAAACATAACATTCAACCTTTATGCAGCAAAATCAAATTACTGAAGTGAAGATAGATGTGAACAAGAACACTAAGTTTTAAAATTTTGTAGGAAGTAAATAAGACCTCTTGCTCAAATTGTAGCTATATGGATAATACCACATATGAAGTGAATCTGTACTCTATTATACTGCAGGCATAACATTAGCCTGTGTTCTCAAGCTTCAAGCTAAGCAAGGTCTGGCCTGGTCAATACTTGGATGGGACACCAGAGAAAACCCTACTGCTGCAGAAAGATGTGTAGTCAATAGATGGCACTACTCCCTTCCAATCAGTTTTGAACCAATACAGTACACTGGCAGGAGACACTGATACTGCTGTCTTTTGGGTATGACTTGAAACTGGGGTCATGACTACCTGTGGCAGTTAAAGATCCCGTGGCACTTTTCACAAGAGATGGGAAATAAGCCTGATGCTTCAGGTAAATTCCAACTAGTACTACTACCTAATTTTATGTCCTCTTGAGTTTTCAATTGGATAACATATTGTTGATTTCCAGCCACCCCGTAAGGCAGCTTTCCTTCCAGACAGCTTCTCTGGTCTAACCCTGATACCACTGTATTTCAAAGGATTTTGTTTAATTTTTTTGTGATCAGGAAAAAATACCATCCCAGTTCCACTGGGTTACACAGTATATGTAGTCCACTGAATTTAGGAATGCTCTTCTTTTGGCAAAGAACCACTCCTGGATCCTGAAAGAAACAAGCCTATTAAATTCCCACAAAATCTGTTCTTTTGTGTTGCTATACACTAGCCTTGCAAGTGGAGTGGAAGAAGAGCAAATGGTATAGCTCCCCTTCCATGCACCACCCAATCATACATCCTTCTGTCACAGGAGGAACATTTTTAGGGGGACAAAGAGAGGGAAATAAAAAGCAGGAACCTTCTCCTAGAGAGAATTGTAGCAGTACTTCCATCCACTTATCAGGGACTTGGAAAATTTCAGCTATGCGAGGCTGACACCATAAGCGGAGAAAAAAAAAGTACGAAGGGTTCTTACAGGTGTACAACCCTCACATCAGCAAACTAAATTTAAATCCACATTTAAGTGGTGAGTAAAGTAAAAATACTGGCAGGAATAATTCTAAGTATAAAGCAGTTGGAAACTTGCCTACCAAAGGATACCATGCATGTCATAGTAAAGTAGTGATATATTTCTATTATATATATAAAATAGTAAAATACTGATATATTTACTATAATATAAATATAATACATATAAAATAAAGTGTGTGTGTGTGTGTGTGTGTGTGTGTGTGTGTGTGTGTGTGTGTGTGTGTGTGTGTGTGTGTGTGTTTAGGGCCTTCTGTATTTGTTATATAAAACACACAAAGCCAGAACAAAAGGCCACCTTTCTTATCCCTGTCTTATACAATTATCTGCATCCAGGGTAATAAGTAATTTCACTTAGTCTGTAGTTTAAAGAAAGTAAGCAAATTTTGCAGCTGCTTGACTCAAGTTACATTGTACACATTTAAGCTAGGAAATAAAAGATAAAGCAGCATGAAAAAGAAAAATATTTGATAACTGTTAATGGGGTGGAGGAGCTAGAAAGATATTTCCAGACATTACTAGCAGCAGAAGAAAGCATTCATTGGCAAAAATGTAGAGAAAGGCAGAGAAGATCAGTGCTAGGTGAGACAGAGATAAGACCCGATGCAGGCAGAAAATACTCAAGGAGCTTCTAATAAAAACCATTCTTGAATTATTTTTAAAGCAAAGACCCAATTAAATGTTAAACTATAGAAAACAGGCTCAGGCTTATTTGAATTCAAGATAAATTAGATGCCAACATTTACTAACTATACTCTTGAAAGTACATCTTTTCTCCATTTTCATACATCTGCAGTAATCAAAATCATTACAGTTTATTCATTCATTTCCAGCATGGGATAGAATTATGGTTTTAACTAGAGCCTTTCTTAAACTAGTTATACCAAAAGGCTTTACAAAACAAGAGTTAGAAACTCAGATGACCACATGCCCAGGAACACCTTGTTGCTTACAGCTCCGGACATCAGAACTTGTCCTATTCAACTTTCAGCTAAACACTAAAAGCAGTTATTTCCTTGAACCAGATCCTCACATTATCCTCTTGCTACAGTATTAGAAGTTTAGTTTACCACCCACTTCCCTGGACAAAATATTATAGGGTGGGAGGAAGCATCTAAGCAGGAGCACTCACACAAACCTAAGCTGAAGAGAAGCCAAATATTATTTTGTGGCCTGTTTCCACGTATAAATTGCTTCTGCAGCGTCACTGTGTGTAATGGAGAAAGCCAGAGGAAGGGGGAAAAAACCCCATGAAAGACTGAAAGCTATACAAATAAAACAAAAAGTAATAATATATATAGCAGGAAGAGAAACTCAGGAGAGAGAATAAAAGAAAACAGTAATAATCTCTCAAATAATTCTGACAAAGTTTTGGGTCTTTTAGCAGTTGAGCTACTATACCAGTAGTATGCAACCACGATGCCGCAAGATCCTTTAAAGGTTGATGCGGGGTGCTGCATAGTATTTCACACCTAGGTTATGAACACCTACATGATTCACAAGATAAAGACAGAGTTTTCAAAGTGTCAAGAAACATTCTGACCCATTGTCATCTTTCTGAGTTCTTTCAACAGAAGAGATGCTCAGTTATCATAGTCTCTCACATACAGCACTTCACAGAATAGAAATCCATTGTTTTTGAAACAAAGAAGGGGGGGGGCGAGGAGGCAAAAGAGATCTTGTGCAGGGGAGCACAGAAGAGATCTTATCCTGTAGGAAGTATATGAGTAACAGCAGCAAGAGAGCCAAGCCTGCTCATTATTCTGTTCCTTGTGGATCCCTGTATATTTTATTTTGTTTCACCTTTTAGTTTCATATGGTAGGCAAAATCTGCTCTTGCCATATTTTTCACATACAACGCACACTCCGAATTCCAACACCGGCTTTTTGTGTGTTGCATGCAAGAACATGTGTATTTTTCCACAGTCAAAACAAGCAGCAAAAGCTTAGGCTTTAAGATCCTTGAAGAATCACCTGTGCCAGGATGCATCCCTGCACAGCTGATCTGCTTCACTGGGAGATACAGATATCACCCACTGTCTCAACTAAGGAAGTGGCAGCACAATGCATACATGCAAGGAATCTCCTGCTGGGCAATTCCCGGGTGCACCTCTGCTACCAGAAAAACCCAGCAGAGGCACTCCCGGGGCTTCACAAGAAGCTGATCCTGCAGAGGAATTCCAGGGCATGCAGGATCAGGGTCCTGAAGCTCTTGTCTGGTGGAAGCTGGAGAGTGCAGTCAGTTTTAGACTGCCCATGCTCTCCTATCATAAAGAAAATAGATGTCTCTCTCAAAAAGGGGCAATAATGTCTACCGCCTGCTGTCACTGCCACAATTTTGGACATTTGGGAAACAACAAGGGGTGTGAACATCTGCTTGCTGCATTTTGTGCTGCCATAAAAACATTTATGGCAATACACAGGTGATGTCTGTTTCCAGTCTAAAAGTTAGCATTTTCCAAAGGATGCCTTGAGTCTAATGAGGAATGACTTAAGATGAACTATACAATAAGCCTACTTATCTTTGTCAGGAAGTAAGACAGAAATTAAGTTTCTTGATGGATATCTCCAAACCTACTAGACATTTTATTTTACTAGACTCTATTATTTTTTACTCTCTCTCGCCACTCCCCCCCAGACTGAGAAAGGGAGAAAGAAGGGAAAGCAGCCAATCAACTCATACCACAGGATGATTAACTTCCAGTAGGTCAAGTTTAACATTTCCTTTAAAAAAAACAAACAAACAGCATTTCTAACATTACAGCATCCTTGAAAGACTGCAGTGTAGTGTCTCTATCTAGTATGTAAACAAAAATCATGTAGTACACCTCAAACCCAAGGTGCTTTTGACTTCAAAGTGAGTGTGCCATCAACTGAGATACACCAGCAAGATGACAATGATTGATCAAAATAATGTAAAGAATTCAAGTAGCGTTAACTCAGTTGGAAGGATAGTGCTAATTATTCTTCTTACAATTTCAACTATAATAGTGGGAACAGATGCATTTAGGGATCTAAATTTAAAAGATTTGTGGTCAGAAAACAGACATTAAAGTTTTGAAAATGTTTTTTAAAAAGGGGTTCCCCCAAATTATTTATATAATTTTGCAAGTCAAAATATTACTAACTTTACAGATAAAAATTGGGGGAAAATGTCAAATATCTTTAGAGATAAGCTGGACAAGGGTTCTCCATAACATTATTTAAATATGGCAAACAAAAGGTAAAAAAACAAAAACCCCTAAGAAAATAGAATAATACTAAATGTGCAGTTGCCAAAAATACAGGCAAATTAATGCTGATTTTCAAACTGAGGTTTTGTGCTGTTTTAAAACCGCCAGACAAATAGAATCTGAACAGCCAGATTGTGCCACACATTTTCACTGGAAACTCTCCACGGAAACCCATGACAATTCCATTTAAAAAACCATATTAAGCTCTGTAGTGCTAAATTCTTGGGGGGAAAAAACAAAACAAAACACCTCAGAAGCGCCACTTCATAAAAGATACACTGGTAGGTTACAAATATATTTGTAATTTTAATAGTTTCCTTACCTGGGTAAATACCTTTGGTCATATAATAAGTCTTAAAAATGTAAACAACATTTCACAGTTTATGCTGTTTTATTATTTGTCAATCTCAGATTTGACAAAGAATATTATCTAACATCCCCTTTCTACTCAGTTTCACTTTCTGGTTCTTTTGGAATAGCATAGTTCTACAAACAAAACAGAGCTGTGATTAAATAAATTATTAGTTAAAATTAAATCACAAAACCCCAAATATATAATTTTTAAACTGGGTTTTTACACCTAAATTACTTGATAGCATCTTTAAGAGAAACTTAAAGAAGTGCATAAGCCAAAGATGTAAACCAACATTTTCTGTTTGCCTGGGCAATTCAAGGTTAATGTATGACTTTTCTCCTTAAAAATCAGAGCCTCTCATATATGTTCAATTTTCACTAAGGAACATTAAAACCATTAGTCTTTAGAAATTGTTATGCATGTAGTAGTAAAAACATTTATAAGCTAATAGCCAAAAGCAGATAATAGTGTCTTCATATTACAAAATTGCCCAGTTTCTAACACTTGTTTACACTTATGAAATTAATGTCAACTAGTCTCTATTTGAGACTGTTAATATTAGGCATGGAAATCTGACAATGTCTGTCCAATTTTATGTTCCACATGTGGACTGCTTTGCCTTTTGAAATAAATGAAGTAGCTAGGAATGAGATTAAGTTGTTTTATTTATCCTAAGGCAACAAATTTACTTTCAAACTAGGCAACTATTACTATTATTCTTCCCCAATTTAAATATGAACCATCAATATCTTTTAAGCTCCTCTATAAACAATCAGAGCAATACTAAATGAATGCTTGACCATTTGCATACGTCTTACAATATTTGTCTCTAGCAGCACAAGACTGTTGCTAAAAAGGTGTTCTGTGTAGGGGCACTGCCTCCTCCTACATTGAAGAAATCTGAAAAACTAGTTTGTTGGCTTAAAAAAAAACAAATAAACCAAAACACCCTCCTATCTCCAAGTTAATTGTTTTGATGCTTGAGGAATGCATAATAATAAAACAAGAGAGGCAGGGAAATCAGGAGTAGATTTATAGCTGCAGTATTTTTTAATGGCCTAGATTTTAACTAATATATGCAGACTAGAAAAATAAAACCTATATTCAAATTATCAAGCAATCTCTATTAGACTAAGGAAACTGCTGTGTCTTAGCCATTTAGATGCAAGTGGACATCTGACTTGTTTCGATTCTACAAATGCTCCGAAATATTACTTATTGATTGCATATTTTGCCCATTTTCAGATGCAATTTTCTCTCAGAGCACAGTATTTATTATAGTTTATTTACATGTTTTTCTTAAAAAAAAAAAAAAAAAAAACCTAACAAATCCTGTTCAATTTTTGCAGTCAAGGCTTGACCTACAATACTCAATTGCTTACAATACTCAATTGCTTGAAGCCAAATGCTTTCAGCCAGAACTAAAAAAAAAAAGCACTTGAGATCGCTCACATTTATACCCCACCCCCTGCAAATAAAACAAATAAGGCAATTTTGTCTTCATTTGCTACATTATTAAAACAGAAATTTGATTGGAAATGTTTCCCCTATTCTAAGAGTAGAAAAGTACTTAAACATTTTCAGGAAAAATTTACAAGATTACTGCCAGTGAACTATGTCAACTACAGAAATAAGTAAAGTAGAGCTGAATGTGGGACTCGTAAGGATTGTACATGAGAGATCAATATCACTTATTATTGTTCACTTCATGCTATCCTACTTGAGTTTGTGGGCCACCTTAGTTTAGGAATTTTTAATTCCATAAGCTTTCAGGGTATTAGATCAGTGCAGGCTTTTTTAAAATAAATAAATTTAGTCATCAGCTATAGTGACTGAACAACTGAAACATCTGTTAAAGCCAAATGTAGCTCCATGTAGACACAAGAGCCTACCAATAGGCAACAGACTGCAGAATCAAGCCCCATTTTTGAAATTTAAAAATGCAATCTGCACCAGAAAAAAAATGTTTATATAAAGTTCTATGTAAAACATCTGTTTAAAAATAAGCTTAAAATCAAAGTTACAGATGTGACAACACTTGATCACAGAAAAGGGCAGAATAGCACTCTCAAAAAGCAAGATGCTTGCTTTGTCTCTTTAAGCATGTGTATGTTTATTTAATATTAAACATAAAATTCAATTTTTGTTGTAGACTACCAAACAATAAAGGGACAAGGAAACATGTTATTTGTCCAGGTTTTTTTTGTAAGGGAGAGGAAAATTACACGAATTCAAACAAGAAAATTAGAAGTTTCAGAAAAACAAAATAACAGTTCCAAAGAAGGAAAGTGGGGACAACATTTATAAAAAATATTATTCCAGTGCTGATAGAAAAATGCATGCGATTGTAAATATTTAATAGCATAACTAAAAGATTCATCATGCGCACAAGCTAGTCCATAACTAGATTTTATCAGATGCTTCCTTCAACTGGACCCCTTTCTCCTTTTTAGCATTTATTAAATAGTCTTTACAAATAATCCTCAACTAAAGTTGGGATTCTGCAACAAAATTCTGATGCTCACAAGAACTGGACGCTCACAAGGATTACTGATTAGGAGAGGAAGGCAGTTATGCACATGACTGTCACAAAGGATCAAGACAGTCACATGTAAGCTCTTTGTAGCAGAAACCACATACTACTATATACTTGTATAGCATTTACCACAATGAAGTCTCAATCAATAGTACAAACTACATATTAGAATTCAAAGATACAGTTTTACAGATCTGAAGCATACTATGTTTAAATTAAAGTTACTTTAATGTGTGGGTCCTACAATTCTCATGAATAGAGACATCCAAAGATGGAGCAAGTCACAGGTATAGGTGTAATACAGAAATCCCATAATACAAAACTAAGCAAAAACTTTGATCACAGACTGATCAGTGAATGCAAGTAGCAATAAGGAAATTACTGAAACTGGAATAGGACATTTTTCTTTCTTAATAGGACTGGACTATTTGTGAAGTTGTCCAGACACATGCATCTTGTAGAGAAGAATCGATAGCTTGTCCCTTATTTCTAAAATCTGAGAAAATACAGAAATACTGAGGCATTGCACTTATTTCTAAAACTTTTTAGAAAAGAAACATTGTGTCATGGTGGATTTAATTATGATAACTGGCATTTAATGAATTAAAATGGAGTGTATGCTGGGTATGAGGGCAGCTGGCACATCTGGAAGGGGGTAACTAATGCAGTAAGAAAAAATTTGGGAACCTGTTGTAGGATATGTAGCACCTGAAGTTACTTTTAACCCACTTTATGTGAAATGTAGTGATCTTAATCATTTCTGCTTGATAAACCATATCCATAATTTTTATTTATATTTAGAAGTCATAAGCAAACAGTAGGCTTTTAAGGCTAGGAGGCAAAAATTATACATCCCTTTGCAATATTTGCAATAAATGTATTCCAAATCCTATGAAAGTGAAACTGAGTAGAAAGAGAGTCAACTTCCTACTCCTGACATCTTTTTCTGTTTCTTAGGGGAGGGCATACGCCACCACCAGGAAGAGGCTTTAAGGGAATATCACAAGGCAGAAAGACTCTGAGACTCCACACTGCACCAGGAGCAAACAAAACTTAAGGGCACATTCAACCAGAGAGGCTGCTGAAAGCAGGGTTTGTACCTAGACAGTCCCAGAGTCACCTCTTTGAGACCTCAATGCAGGTGAGGGGCCTACAGCCAGGGGCGTATTCAACACCCAGGGACACCGGGGTTGGAGGCTTGTCCCCGGCTGGCGGTGACAAGAGTGAGCCATAAGCACAGGATGAGCAGAGCCAGCCGCTCCTCAGAGAGCCAGGAGAGAGCTCACAAAACACCGCATCGCAGGGAAGCGCCCCCTGGGCACGGATGGGACGCGCAGCTCGAACTGCGGGCCTGGGAAGGCGGCGGCGCACGAGCGTCCCCGTGGGGCAGAACGAGGAAAAAGCAAGGCGCGCAGCAGAGCCCGAGACGCCCGGGGGCGCCGCGGGGGGCTGGCCCAGCCGCAGTAACCGCAGACGGAGCGAGGGGGCGCCCGGGGCCCCACCCGGTGCACAAGCCGCAGCCGCGAGGGCCGGCGCAGAGAAAGGGGAGGCCTGGCCAGGCCAGGCCGGCCCGGGCGGGCCCGCTCCCCGCCGCATGCGCAGTATAGCTGCGCGTGGCCGCCCGAGGCCCACTTGTGTCGCTCTCCCTCCCCCGCCGGGCGCAGCCCCGCCGCCTCCCCCGCCCGTGGGCCCGGCGCCGCCCCGTCCCCCTCGAGGGGGAGCGGGAGGAGGGGAAGCCGCCGCGTCCGGCTCGAACATGGCGACGGGACGGGACGGGACGAGACGGGTGGGCCCGGCCACGGCCCCGCTCCTACCTCAGGCCGCGCGGGGGTCGCTGTCGCACCAACGGCTCCACACGGCGTGGGGCCTGCGCGAGCCTCGCACGCGACAGCGCCGCACCGAGAGCTCGCGAGAGCACGACCACCCGCACACGCGCCTGGCCGCGCCGACTGCTCCCAGCCCGTTTCTCCCTCCCACCGTGTCGCCGCCTGCGCGCGTTCTCGCGAGACCACCGGCCTGCTCCCGCAACCTTTCCCAGCTCACTAAAATCTCGCGAGAACTGCTGTTTTCCCGCGCGTGCGGCCGCCTCAGTCTCGCTCATATAGACGCCCGGATTTCCACGCTAGCGCTTGCTAATCTCGCGATAGCTCTCTGAAGGCTCCGTAAAGACCCTAGTGGGCAGGCGCCGCTCAATGAGGCGTGGCCAGAAGTCAGTTTTGTATGTCCCCGCCCCAGAAGTGGCGGGCAGGGTAGTGCGGGTTTGCCTCTTCTGTCTGCCCTCGCGGTGACTGCCCACCCTCGTGAGGGCAGGTCTAGCGCAGCCTCGGTTGTTGCCTGCCAGCCTCTCCACCCATGGCCTCCCAGAGCTCTGTACTGTAAACCTAGCACCGAATCAGATGGTTTGGGGCTGGGGTTCAAGTGAAAATGCTTTTCGGATTGCCCCAAACCACGTGTCTCTGGCCCCAGGGGACTTTCCCGAAGAAGCCTGGGCAGGGCACTGCCTGACCTAAAGCTGGGTTTTTGATTGCCAGCCTGGCAACTGGAAAAGGGGAGCAAGGGTACATGCTAAGCAAAACTTTAACTATTAACCCTTACCCACCTCTCAAAATTAATCACAGTCATAATAGTCAGTGGCAAACCAAGCTGGGGATCTGAGTCACCTTGCTCAGTCACATGGGAAGGGTGCATCAGCCAGGGCTGTGTAGAGGGGCTCTACCACCCGCACCAGCTTAATAGTCAATTCTGGGCAGGGAGGCCCACCGCGGAGGCTGCCATTCCAGTACCCACCTCAGACCTTTGTACCCTCTGCGCCCTGATGAGGTGGTGCAGATAAGGAATATACAAAGTTTCCACTATGAAACAACCATAGTCAAACATGCAGGACATAATCAGGGGTACGCATGTAACACCCACACTGGGTTGCATACTGTGTGTTTTGATACGGGCAAGATAGCCCCTGTTGTCCTGGCCACATGCTCAGCACGTGACAAGTTGGGGCCTGTTTCTGGGGGAAATGCATAAAACACGCTGGCTTCATTGGCCACAGGATGCTTCAGGCAGATTGGTTGGGAGAAAGACTGAAATGTGTCCCTCTGGGATTAGACAAGGTTTGGGTGATGTCATACCAGGTGCATAAGAACAACTCACTAAGGTTTGGGGGCTATTACTCATCTGCCTGCTGAGAGCTGCCCAGCTGAACTGGGAGCCAGAAAACCTGCTCCTCATGAAGGGGGTCTACTCCTGTCTTCACTGGAAAGGCAAGCAAACACTATTTGAAGGGAAAGCTTCTGGTAGAGGAACAAAAGTCTGTTTTGGAGTTTGAGAGTCCTATTTCTTCCCTCTTGTCTTTTCTTTTACATTTTTTAAAATGGGTTAATGCCATGGGGGTATTAATCCCTTAAGCAAACTGCCCAGAATGGGTCATATCAGTTAAGCCCCCCTCTCCAGCCCATTGCTGAAGGGCAGGTATAAGGGTGCAAGCCCCTGGAACTGCCTTTTGGGTGAGCCCCCAGTTCCAGACTGCCTGGGCATGGGTGAAGCCTCCCCAGGAGGATGCAATCTATGAATTATGCTTTGTAGTTTGTAGTGTTTTAAATTGTATTTAGTGTTTTTCTTTGGCTTTTTTGGTCTTTGTTTTCTGTAATAAAGTTATCTTCTGTGTTTACACTGCTTGCGGGGACAGGGTTTTGTTAATGAGGAACATCCTAGTAATTTATTTAGTGTTTCCCAGGTGGTCTGGGTAGGGGCTCAAGCCGAGGTAAAATATAGTTAGACCCCAAAATTAAACCCGGCCCTTGTTGCTACCAATTGGTGCCCAGCAGAAGGGTTACATATATATATAGAATATGAATTTTTGAATACTTATCCCTGTGAGCATGGAACCTACTTGAATGACTGGGGGCATCATTGCATTATTTGACTTCTTGGTTCAGGTTTACACCATGTTAAAAATTACACTATGGTTTTTCTCCTTTGGTTTTCCTTATTAAACATGCAGCAGTCTTTTCAGACAGAAATATAGGCCAATATAAGGATTTTTGGATAAGCACCTGTCATGTCTTTTCACTATGTATGTGTAAAGTTATTTGTTTGGAATTATTTTTCTCTACTTTGTTCCTGATGTTTTAATATATTTGAGGTGGAGAGGAGTTCTTTGGGTGATCCAAAAAGGATTTTGCCTCATAATCCCAGCCCA
The DNA here is from genome assembly GCF_030867095.1 of Alligator mississippiensis. Classification (NCBI taxonomy): domain Eukaryota; kingdom Metazoa; phylum Chordata; order Crocodylia; family Alligatoridae; genus Alligator; species Alligator mississippiensis. Next base: position 45,276,909 of record NC_081832.1, read on the forward strand.
CTCAGCTCCTCATTCACAGGAATGTATGTATCACACAAGTCTGGGGGTCTGTAAATTGGCAGGCTGGCACACAAAAACTGAGCTTTGGGTCAGGCAATGGCCAAACTTCTTCAGGACAGTCCCCTGGTGGCAGAGACATGTGGTTTGGGGTGATCCAAAAAGGATTTTCACTTGTAACCCCAGCCCCAATTCATCTCATTCAGTGCTAGGTGAATAGTACGCAGCTCGGGGAGGTGAACATTGGTTGAAAGGCTGGCACACTAAAGCTGGGCTTTGGGGTGGGCAGGGACCTCCCAGAATTCTTCAGGAGCCTCCAGGTGGCAGTGATGTGTGTTCTGGTGTGACCCAAAAAGGATTTTACCTGATAATCCCACCCAAAATTCAGATCCATATTCAGGGCTAGGTACCGAGCACATAGGCCTGTGGCCCGTCAGTTGTCAGGCTGGCACTCACAAACCGAGTGTCAAATCGGGAGAGTCCCCCGATGCCAGAACATGTAGTCTGGGGTGACCCAAAAAAGTTTTCCACCTGTAATCCCAGCCCAAATCCAACCTGTTATTCAGGTCCTGGGACTTGGCAGCATGGCACTCACAAACTAAGCTTCAAATTGGTCAGGACTCTTCCCAGGCTTCTTCAGGAAAATCTTCCAATTGCGGGGACTTGTGTTTTGGGGTGAGCCGAAGCTTTCCACCCACAATCTCAACCCAAACCCAGTTCTTTATTCAATGTTCTATACAGCGCACACAGGCCAGGGGCCTGTGTGTTGGCAGCCTGGCACTCACAAACTGAGGTTCAGATCAGGCTGGACTCTGCTCAGGCTTCTTAGGAGGAGTCCCCCAATGCCAAAGACGTGAGGTGACCCAAAAAGGATTTCCACCCCTAATCCTAGCTCCTTATTCAGATCTGGAGGCCTGTGAGTTGGCAGCTTGGTAATCACAGACTGAACTTTGGGTAGTGTAGGATTTAGCCCAGGCTTCTTTGGGGGATGTCAGACACATATGTTTTGGGGTGACCTGAAAACAATTTCCATCCATATTCCCAGCCAAACCTAGCTCCTTTTTCAGGCTTGGGGGACTCTAAATTGGCAGCCTGGCATGCAGAGACTGCGCCTCTGGTCAGGCACGACTCTGATGAGACTTCGAGAGATTTTCTTGGTGGCAGATTCTTGTGCTTTGGTGTGGTCTGAAAAGGATTTTAACCCATAATCCCAGCCCAAATGCAGTTCCTTATTCAGGAGGAAGAACTATCATGCAGACTGGCACACAAAAACCAAGTTGGGGAGTGCTCTGCTCAGACTTATTCAGAAGTGTCCTCCAGTGGTGTAGGCATGTTTTAGTGTGACCCGAAAGGGATTTTGTGCCACAATGCCAGCCTAATCTCAGGTCTTTTTTTCAGGGCTGTGTATTTGATACACAATATTATTTTAGATTTTTATTAGTAAATACACATTTGTAATGAAAACCTAACTCTTTAGCCTTTGGAATTTATTAGTTATTAACAGCCTTTAATTGTGTAAAGACTAGCTTTGAAAAAGGAATAAGGAACTGGGAACAAGGAACCAACTTCTGCCTCATTAGGCACATTTTGTCCAGTTTCATCATCTGACTGAACAATTGATTCTTCCAGAGTTTAGGGGGAAAGGGAACTTGAACCCGATCTTCAGTAGAGCAGAGACCAGCAGCTTCCTCATTTGAGTCTGGAGCACACAGCAAGATGGTTTGGCTGCTGTGAAGGAAGGAGAGGATTAGTGCAAAATCTGTGCAGAGAGCAACTGTGGGAATGTAGTGCTGACCTTAGAAATTCTAAAGTTTCAGCACTCCTATAAATCTGACCTTGGAAAACATTCACCCAAGTTAGTTAAATGCTGTAGGTGGCACTGTGCCCTAGCATAGGAAGAGTAAAACAAAACTTTTAGGTGAGACATCCTACAAATTGACTACAGTTGTGCAATAAAAGTTATATTTAGATGGTAAACTCTTTGCAAAACATCAACACCTAACTTTGGGTTTCAGAAAAATATTGAAGTGATAAATTCCTTGACTTTTTTCCAAGCACAAGAAGAAAGGGGCAGTAAATCAATTCTCCTGGTTTTATTCCATTTTTTTTCATGTTGGACTACACCCACTATCTCCCAATTTATTGTGTAATCCTTAAAACATAGAGGGATATATGACTATGAGCTTTATTAATCTTATCACAGAGCAATCCATATGATAATGGCTCTTCTTCTTCCATCCTACTCGAATTAAAAAGAATTATTTTAAAACCTCAATAGTTTTTTCCAAGGGAGTCTTCTTTCTCCCAATTGTTTCAAAGCCATGGAACATGAAGGAAATTTATCCAGGACATTCTCACTATATCCATATCCAACTGTAGCAAGGACAATACCTGATGGATGTATGCATGGTACCCTCCTTACCTCAGCCCCCATGGTACCAGGAGGTTGAGAACTGCTAGGAAAGGTACCCTATCTGAGGCCATTGGTAGGGCCTAGGACTGGGAAAAGCTTTCCTCCTCTCTCAAAGTCTAGAAAATCCAGGATGAACTCTTCATTCCCATCATAAACTGGACTCCCAGGGTTCTAACCTTTTCCCCATCCAATAGACCCTCTTTATCAAGGTTCCTGGTTGCCCATGTACCATGAAAAAATGCCTGCTGATGGTCCCATATATAGCTCCAACAGACATTTAAAAGATGCATCACAGAATCAGTTTAAAAAAATCTACACTTACAGGTACATTAAATGTCTATGTACTATATTGCTTTTTCACGCAACTTTATTTTTGAGAGCTGAGCAACTTTTATTATTTCCACATGGCGTAGAACACTGTTATTATTAGGCTTGGCAGAATTGGATTTTTTAAAATAATTTCAATGAAGAATATTGATGTTTATTTTGATGTTTACCTATTTAAATATTCAGATTTGTGTGAAATTAGGAGTGTTGGGGGCAGACAATTTATTAATGACAGTATACTGTTAAAAGCTTTATAAAAACCACATCTCAAAATATAAGTAAATATCCACAAATCAATAAGTCACACCTGCTTTAAATTGTTCTGTTCATTTGGTAGTGCACTAGTAAACAAAAAGTGAAAAATTAAAAAATAATTAAAAAAACCAAAACCTTGGGTCTTTTGTTACAGTTACTGGAATGCATGATTTTCTAGATTCAGCAGATTAACCCTGATTTTGAAAGCTCTCCACATTTGAGTTTATGTCTTTATTGTACTACAAAAGGTTCAGCTGTCCAAGTCGGTCTTCAGAGAGGCACATTTGTCTTGAATTTTTCTGAACAAACTGAATGATCTTTCCACAGACATTGAAGTTACTGGCACTATGAGTGTGCATAATGCCACACTGAACATAACACGCAGGGAGTGGATCTCACTTTTCCAGTAGTCAAGCGTTATTATGTTGCTATCACAGGGCAGTTCACGTACAAGCCAAGGTTGTGCTTGAACTCTTTTGCCTTGCAAAGGAAATACGCAGAATATTTTCATAGCTGCTGTAATTGTGTGACCTCTGAGCCTTGATAAATGGGTCAAACACTTTGCAGTTGGCAAAGATAGATTCTGATCCATAGAGTCCTTCTGGTACATTGAAGGATATGGTTGCCTTCAGTTTGCTTCAAAATTCTAAAGCAAAAGCAGCGAACAAGCACCAAACCTTGCCAACCTCATCACCAGAAGCAAACTTCCTACAGCCCAAAACACACTGAATAGATCCACACCATGTCATGACAAGAAATGTAAAACCTGCCAGCATATCTGCACCACCCCCGCAATTACTACACCCAACATCAGAACCATCAAGATTCCTGGATCTTACACCTGCACCTCCAGAAATGTAATATATCTAGTGCACTAAACGCCCTGATGGAAAATATTTATGAGAAACCAAACAACAACTGCATACAGGAATGAACGTACACCGAAAATCTATAAAAGACAAGAATACCCAATTACCCACATTTCTCACAAGACAACCACTCTCTCTTCAATCTCTCAGTTCTAATCCTCAAAGGGAATTTACAAAATACCTTTCACAGACGAGTCTACGAACTTCACTTCATCAACCTACTGGATACAAAAAAATCACGGACTAAATATAGACATTGGTTTTATGACACAGTATAACCTGCCTAATGTCTGATACCCCAGGTAACCTCTCTACTACTTACCAGCTACATCCTAACACCAGGTCTGCATTCCCTCCCACCCTCCCTTCCCCAACCCATCTCTCACCCACTGCCAGTCAGTGAAAATACAAATTGAGGCAGTCAGTCTCACATACTGGCCTCTGGCTTCTATTCTGTTCCATCCAGGAAGAGCACAGAACAACTGTAGATGCTTCTGTCACAACCCAAGGGTGTGATTTGGTGTGTGCGCGCTTCGGCACTGCTAAATTATTTCCCGCCATGAGGAGCTTTCTTTGCAAGGTGCATTTCTCAGTTGCAAAGAGAAAACCCCGGTACAAAGGAGTTCCCGCCACCCGCATGCAAATTTGTGTCCCACTATTGGCCAGTTCTAAATTATTCCCACGTGGCGGCTAGTGATTGGCTTGCTAGCCGTATAAGAGGCTTGAGCGGTTTCCGTCCAAGTTGGAGGACTCCACAACCATCTGGAGGAAGAGGACTTCACGTCTCGTGAAGAACTCTACGTGCTGTGGAGCCTAACCGACCCAGCATATACCTTAAGAAGGCTATAGGGATCTGATCAACCTCTGGCCTCTCCCTGTCGCTGAGTGATCCCTCGACGAACCCCTTCCCTGCGCGCAAGTTCCACGGAGCCTAGCAAACTTCGTGTGAGTGTATCCAGAGCTCTGTCCAGGTTCGAGTCCTGCAGGTTTATCTTCCCGTCGCCGAAAACCCATTGCGATGTACCCTCGTGTCTTGCATCTTCCCGTCGCCGAAAACCCCTTGCGACGTACTCTCGTGCCCTGCAGGTTTGAGTTTTGTTTTGTTTCCTGTCTGTAACTGCAACTCAAGCAAGTTTTCCTGCCTGCACCGTGACCATCTACGGTACAAGTAAAATAAACTTTAAACAACCGCTAAGCGTCCGTGCCTAATTTTAGTCCGCTGGCCTGCATTCCCCGACCCGCGTGCCAGGGCTGCTGGCCACAGCCCGCTGCGTGCCCCCGAGGGCCTCGGACCGCTCCCGGCCCGCACAGCTTCCTCAGCCTGAAGAAGGGTGTTTGTACCCAAAAACTCGCAAATAATTTTTCCAACTATTTTAGTTTAGGGTTACCATATGTCTGGGTTTTCCTGGACATGTCATCTTTTTGAGCCCTCTGATCTCCCCCAAATGTTCACTGGAATTGCTTCAAAGCAAAATTCATGTACCAGATCATGAAGACAATCCGCTGCTTCTTCCTTCCATTGTCTCATTCTTCCCAAGCAGGCTTCCGTCATAGCCTGTGTTGTTTCTGTTTGACTTTCTTTTAATTTCAAATGAGCCATACTGTTCAAATGTTCAATCATGCAAATTGCCTGTCAGGTGACTTTTGTTTTACAAACTATGCAGTGTAAAATCTCATCTCCTTTGCCAGTCTTTTTAACCATTTTTAATTCTAGGTCAGGGTATTCAGTATTCCTCTATAGCAGTGGTTTTCAACCTGTGGTCTAGAGATGGGGTGCCTATACACATGTTTGAAAGCATTATAATTAGAGCACATCAGAAGCAGACTTGATTAAGTCTAAACCACATTCTAATTAGAATGCTTTAACATTGTCACAGCATCACATATATACACCCCTGCAAGGTTAAAAATGGCTGCTGGGGCACTTTAAAGCTTGCTGGATGAGCTTTAGTTAAAGTGTCCTACAGCCATTTTTAAATGCACGGGGGCTTAATAGGTGTGACACAGCAGCATTTTAATTACAGTAGCTCTCTGGAAACCCCTCTAATTAAAACACCTCCCCCTTCCCAAGCATGTGTATAGATACCCACTATGTCTAATGGGTCCACAAAAGATGACCATGTTCAATCAAAACCATGTGAATACTCACACTTACAATTCAAAAGAGCCCGCACCTTCATTTGAAATTTCCAAAGGGGCCTGCACCTCCATTCAAAATTTTTTTAGGGGTCAGCAAATGAAAAAAGTTTGAAAACCACTGTTCTACACATTCTTTTTTGCAACCCATTACAGTTGGGAAGAGAAAAGGTACACCTTTCTTCCTAAAGGTCTACCTTTAGGATTTCCCCAAATCAGTAAATAATTCTACTGCTGTAATGATCTTAGAGCAGCTCATGGATCTCTGAAACGCCACATAGGGCACATGCTGGCTGAGGCCTATGCACTGCATGCGACATGCAGGCTAGACACGGACCTGTACATTCTGTGTTGGCACTGGATTTATGACCGAGATACCTTGTTGTGTGGACCCAAACCCTCAGACTGACCATGACTTCTTTAATTTGATAATAGGCAAATTTTATTGATACACAGTGATAGCAGATAAGAATAGTAGACAAGGCAAACAAAATAACATCCTCCCCCCTCATTCTATATCTACCAGTCCTAAGGCATCACAGAGGGAAGGTATGTCTGGCCAGTACGCGAGCTTTACCCTGTGGTTGTTTCTCGAATGTCAGACATCAGCATTCTGGAGGTTGAGGCCCACCTCCTTCCACCCACTAGTGGGGTGGGTGAGATCAGCTGGTGGTGCCCTCTGTCCCTGGTGGCCTTGGGTTTCCCCCTCAGGGACCCTTTACTGCTCTGAAATCCCTCCTTTAGTGTCTCTCTCCTCTGATTACTCCATTGCCGGGCATCGTTTCCCAAACCCATCACATGCATTCATCTTCGGTGCACACATGCACCAAACCCAGACATAGTGTGGCTCACTGAAACTTGGTGGGATCCAATGCATGACTGGGTGGTAAACATCAAGGGCTATAGGCTGTATAGGCAGGATAGAATGGGGAGGAAAGGCAGAGGTGTGGCACTGTATGTCAAAGAGCAATACACGTCCTCAGCAAACAGCACTGGGTCTGAGGTAGGGCAGACTGAGGTGCTCTGGGTCAGAATACAAGGAGGTCAGGGGGAAAGAGACCTGATGGTGGGGGTCTATTACAGGCCACCTAACCAGGGGGAAGAGCTGGACTGGGAATTCTCAGGTCAGCTCGCGGAGGCAGTCAAGTCAATGGACATGGTCATCCTGGGTGACCTAAACTACTCTGACATCTGCTGGGAAGAGCAGTCAGCCAGGTCTGACCACTCACGTAGGTTCCTAGCTGAGTTACAGGACCTCCATCTAACCCAGGAGGTGCACAGTCCCACCAGGGGAAATGCCTTGTTGGACCTGGTCCTGGCCACAGGCGATGACCTGGCGAGGGGACTGCAGATGCTTGACCACCTGGGCGATAGCAATCATCGCCTACTGGAATTCACTATCCAACGCAGGGTGTCAAAGGCCTGTAGCAAGGCAGCAGCCCTGGACTTCAGGATGGCGGATTTCAGTGAGGTAAGGAGACTAGTCAGGGAGGCACTGAGGTCCCGGAGGGGAGGGGAGTTGGGAGTCCAAGAAGAGCAGTCATTCCTTAAGGAGACGATCCTCCAAGACCAAAAGGTGCCAATCCCCACACGGATCAAAGGGGGCAAGAGTGCTCAAAAGCCCCCATGGCTCACCAAAAGCATCCAGGAACATCTCAAAGCCAAAAACGAGGCGTATACCCAAAGGAAGGGAGGGGCCATCACCAAGGAGGTTTATACCTCTATTGCTCAAGATTGTAGGGGGGCTGTTAGGAAGGCTAAGGCAAAGATGGAACTTGGACTAGCAACCTGGATCAAAAATAATATGAAGTCCTTTTTTAAATATATAGGGGGTAAAAAGAAAGTACCAAGTAACATGGGGCCTCTGCAGGACATGCTTGGAAATCTGGTGGTAGCACCAGATAACAAACCTAATCTCTTTAACAGATTCTTCTCTTCCATTTTTCTGAGCAGGGACAGGGACAGGGACATCCCTCCCCACTGGGAATCTGGACAGACCCAGGGGAGGCGCAGCCAGGTCCAGGGTCAGTGAGGACCTAGTCAGGGAACTTCTGGAGGGACTAGACGTGTTCAGATTAGCAGGTCCTGACGATCTCCAGCCCAGAGTGCCGAGGGAATTGGCAGAGGTCATTGCGGGACCCCTGGCACAGCTTTATGAGCACTCGTGGTGCTCTGTCACTATTGATTCCAAGATGAACATAGGCCGCCAATGTGAGGATGCGGTCAGGAAGGCTAACTGCACCTTGTCATGCATCCACAGATGCATCTCAAGCAGGTCCAAGGAGGTGATCCTCCCCCTCTATGTGACACTGGTTAAACCGCAGTTGGAGTACTGTGTCCAGTTCTGGGCGCCGCACTTCAGGAGGGATGCGGATAACATCAAGAGGGTCCAGAGGAGGGCCACTCGCACGATCGGGGGCAACAGGGTAAGCCCTATGAGAGGCTACGGGACCTGAACCTACTCAGCCTCCACAAAAGGCTGAGAGGGGATCTGGTGGCCGCCTACAAACTTGCCAAGGGGGACCAGCAGGCAATGGGAGAGTCCCCGCTCCCCCAAACACTACTGAGAGTAACAAGGAATAACAGCCATAAGCTGACAGAGTAGATTCAGGCTAGACATCAGGAGGCACTACTTCACAGTCAGGGCAGCTAGGAGCTGGAACCAACTTCCAAGGGAGGTGGTGCTTGCCCCTACCCTGGGGATCTTCAAAAGGAGGCTAGATAATCACCTAGCCAGGGTCGTTTGACCCCAGCATCCTTTCCTGCCCATGGCAGGGGGTCGGACTTGATGATCTGCTTAGGTCCCTTCCTACCCTACCAACTATGACACTATCTTAATTTGGCCATTTACTAGCATCTTAATTTGAGCATGCCCTGGCCTCCTAATTTGGTCCATCTACCAAAACCAGAAATCCCAAGTGTTCTGCAGCTGGGCACTGTGACCTGGTGCCAATGCTGCAGAGTCCCTTATCTCTGTTATGGGTACACTGTGCAAGTTTCCCAGCCTGTTTATGTGGCTCCAGACAGCAGGTCTTGAAGGAAACCGTCACAAACACGCTTTTTTAAAAAACAGTTAGCCCTTGCTGTTCCCCTGGACCATTATTCTAAATTAGACCATTATTCTAAAGTCCCGCCAGATGAACCGCCGCCTGACCCCCCCGTACCAAATGGACTTCACTTTGAGAGGATTCTTCAGCAACGGACAACCCCGCTCCACCCAAAAAGGACCCCAGTGATGAGACTCTATATGGACTGAGACACTTTCTTCAAACTACTTTCTTCACCATTGCGGACTATTGTAATGGGTTTGTGTATATCTACCTTCTTTCTCTCTCAGCATTGCGAACCCCCTCCCTCCCCTTCCCCCATCCCACCGGCTTAGTTGGCTAACATTGTATTTTCTGTAACCTAGTTGCATTCCCCTCCTCACCTCCATCCCTCTGTTAGTCCCTCGCTCGGGCGATTTGTATTTCCCTACCAGATTTGTCATCCTTTTTGGATTCACAATCCTAAACTTTTACTAGTAAAAGTCAATCTACTTTACCTACAAGTTAATTCCTAAAAGCAAATTTCTAAATATAATTTTCTAGTCATCAGCTGCACACAGCACAAGGTCAGTCAAAGGACATATACTGCATGCAGCACCCAGCACACTGGCTTTGAGGCCAGTCCAGATCAGGCTGCACTGAAATCACTACACAGGGCTGGTCCAGCAGGGTGCTGCATGCAGCCAGCACCCCAGGCCCTGTGTTGTGTGTAGCACCAGATCCAGCTTGTGCACCACATGCAGTGTGAGCCCCAGAGTAGGATCAGCATGTGCTATATGCAGCATGCAACCCAGCATCCCAGGCACTGCATGCAACAGAAAGGGTCAGTCCAGATTCAGTCTGTAGACTGGCTCAGCAACCCTCACCCTACCTGTAGCGTCAGGTAAGTTGGACATCCCTGTTTAGTTTTTTCGTGTGTAAAACTCTAGTCTTGTTGCTTTGATTTTTTTTCAAAAAAGTTAAAAACTTACTCCTCCCTGTTCCAATAGGTAGAGCAATGCAACCTGGAGAACTTAGGGCAAGTCTGGGCACACATCCTTTTGGTTGGGCATGGCACCTGTGCAAATATGCAGTGCAGTGTCCATGTACTGTGTAGCTTTGGGGCCAGCAACCCCACTCCTTTCCCCTCTCTTCCAGCATGGCCCACCAGGTTTCTGGCCCCAGGCCATTTTTAAATCAGACAGCCTTGGTCTAGGAAATATGGAGGGGGGGGGGGGGGGGGAAATGTAGTTGATCCAGTAAATATCTCCAACTCCATCTCGAAAACATTGCATCCTTCCTCAGGTCTAGGAAAGCACCTAGACATGCTTCCTCAGGTCTAGGAAAGCACCTCAACACCTTTGAGCTACATCCGGACTCGTACTGTATCTGCTTCTTCACCACACCTGAGGAAAGACCCTCTGGGCCTGAACACTTGTCTAACATCTCCCCAAAATGTGCAGTTGGTCCAATAAAAGGTATCACCAAAGCAAATCCTTGCCAATACGACACTTAAACATTCAGGTAACTTCCTAAGCACTAAAAGAAGTAACAAATTTCCATAAAAAAATCTCCCTCAACTCAGCTCCATCCAGCTCACCTTCCATGATGGGCCAGAGACCTTATACAGGGCAGTTCTTCTATACAGTGGAAACTTTGAAGTTAATTACTGTTATAAACATATTTTGCCCTCTCTCAAAATAAAGTGTTTTCCTAGTTTATTTTGTATGTTATTCTACAAATAGACCTTCATGTTCCCCAGCAGCCCAATATGTTCTCAATATGTCCTCCCATTCAACCCCAGGGAAGAAAAAGAGGCTCAGTGAGCCAAAATGTGGATCTCAAAGGAGAGCCTGGCAAACAATATAAAAACCAGAAAGAACAAACAGATTTAAATAGAAGCAACTTTAATAAATAGAAATAATCAAGAGTAATTCTTAAAAATGTGTTAACAAGTCATATCAAGCATGTTTTCCATTATGTTAATCCCCTTAACTCACTTTTTATGTTTCATCTTGCTACACCTGAACCTTGCATACACAGGGGTAGTCCTCTTCATGTACTCTTATCTCCCTGCATCTCTTAAGTTTGCAGGTCTTAAGAACAGCAACATTTATTCCTTCCTTTTCCTCAGACAACTAGTGGATGTCTCTGTATCACTCCGTAGAAAAAATAATATGAATAGGCTTCTACCTGAAATCCAGAAAAAAAAAAAAAAAGTAGTCAGCCCTGGGGCCCTAAAGATCCAGAAACCAATACTCCCTTCAGTTTATTTCTGTACTTTTTTTGTAGACTGATGCAATTAAACAAGCTAACTTCCCCACCCCCATCTTGTTTTCAGACACAAAAGGTAACAAAAAAAGCTTCTACAGCCATTTTCATGCACAGTAAGGAAACAATTGTTTGCATCCAGTCTAGGATTAACTCTACAGAGAAAGAGTTACTCCACTCTCAAGCATGCAAAGTGCTACCAAAACCTGGCACTGACTGGCACTAGAACAGTATCAGGAGTACCAGGAAACACTGACAGCACATTTCTCTCCCAGTAGTGTAACACTAGCACAGGCACAGAACTGCACTGGGCAGCTGACAACTGCTGGATTAAATCAAGACACCTTCCATGCTTTGAAAATTCTACAGGAAACCCCCCTCATATGGGCCTTCCTTCAAATTGTGTGCATCTGACACCTCATCCCTTGATTCCTGACTCAGTGATCAATGCTTCTTCTAACCATCTGATATAAGCCTCCCTGCTGAAAGGGAATCGGCTGGTGGTTCCCACCAAGGAAGTATTGATCTCAGCAAGCAGACATCTAGATACCAATGAGGGCTATTCGTTTGCTAAACATGGCAGACTACCCACGGCACTTTGTGCATCCATAGGGACATTTAAGCCAGGCCATTTTAAAGGTGTTTCTCTGACCCATAATTTAAATATATGAAAAAATTCTAATCTACACATTTCTGCCTGTGTGAGCTGCTTCCTGGGACAGAGTTAAGGAAACGAGATGCAGCTTTCTGCTGAAGACAGAACTACATGTGCTTCATTTGAGTTTTGGTAAAACCCAAGAGGTACCTTTTATGTCTAAGTAAGAGTTACCTGTTGAGCCTCAATTTTCCAAAAACCCTCTCTGCCACCAGAGCGCCTTTGTGAACGTTGATCCCTTCACAGCTGCAAATACCCTTAAACAAAGCAGACAGACAGCAGGTCAACTCAAGCTCCTGCATTAAGAACACACCGGTGTGAATGAACACTGGTACGGATAGCTGCCCTACGAAGGGGGGGAGGGAGTGAGGGGCTGCTCCCGCAACCGACCTCTCCCACCAGCTGCCCACAGGCAGCGGGGCTGGGCTCGGCCCTTGGCCCGCGCTTCACTGCTGGCCAGCGGCGAACAGGGCGGTGCGACACTGACCCCCCCGCCCCGCTCGGAGCCCCCGAGACGCGAGGCCGCGCCGCTCCCAGCCCGAGCCCCCGCCCGCCCCGGCTGAGCCGAGCGCCGCGCAGGGCTGCGGGGACACACGTAGCACGAGCCCGGGGGGGGAGAAGGGTCTAGCCAAGGCCGCGGCCTTGCGGGGAGCACCCGCCGACCACGTGCGCTCGCGCCGGCCACGCGGTGCCAATGCCACCTCGGCCGCGCGGGCCGGGCCGGGCCAGACAAAGTGCCCCCCGCCCACGCAGCAGCAGCCCCCACCGGGGCCGGGAGAGCCGCAACACGCGCCCTGCCCTGGGGCCGCCGCGGCAGAAAGGAAGAGCGCCCCGGCTCAGCGCCCTTGGCCGCTGCCCGCCCCGCCCCCATCGTCGCGTCACCGCCTTCGGGGCCCCGCCTCGCCCCTCCCCGCCAACTTGCCTCCCCGCGCTGCAGCTGCGTTCGCCGCGCTCGCCCGGGCCCGGGTGCCCGCTGCGCCCCGCTCGGGGGCCGCAGTCGAGGCGGCGCCGGGACGCGTCGCGTCGCGCCGCGCCGCGCTCATCCCGCGTGGAAGCGGACTGTGGTGCGGCGGGTTAGTGCGGGGCCCGGGTGTTGTTTTGCCCGGAGAAGGACAGAAGCCAAAGCCGGTTCCTCCGCGGCAGGCGGGGGAGGGGGGTGACTGTCGGGTGGTTGTTGCCTGCGGGCGGGGAGCACCCAACACCCGCGTCTCGGGGCCAGGCAAGTCCCAGGGCGGCCCCACTGCATTTGGGTGGGGTTTTATACAGCTCGGGTTCAGATTTCTGTATTTTATTTATGTATTTTAAGGAAAATCCAAGCCAAATTAATTCCAAGTCCGTGAATCATTCAAGAGCCGTAAGTGGCCCTACCAGCAAACATCCTCCACCCCCACCTGGGGCTTCAAGATGTTTCCAGATCATTTGGCAGACATCCTCCTTGCACTCCCAAGCCCAGAGGGTTGGGGTTCAGATGCCCCGGGTTTTGCTTGCCCTCAGCCTTGTGGCTGCAGAAGCAAGCTAGGGAGGAGTCTCCCAGTTCCATAAAGTGGGTGTAAAGCCAAGGTCTTCCCACTGGAAATGAAAATGGGAGGTTAACTATACATGACCTCAACCCAGGTACTAACCCATGCCAGCAATGTGGTTATCCCCTGTCCTTGGGAAAACCACCCTGATGATCATGGTATTTCCCCTGTATTCTCGCCCATTCCTCTGCAGTAAGGATGCAGGGAAATGAGTTCGTGGTCTGTGACCATTGTTCTTTCCCAAGGTTACCTTATCTGCATTGGGTGTCATAACTGGCCTATGCATCTCAACTCCTTTCAAACTGTCCCTCACAATCTGTTTCATATCTGGGAGGAGTGTAGTGACACACCCAGAACAGCAAAAAGGGGTGAGGGGTGTTCAGGACTCCCCAGCACCAGGTTGTCCTAGGGACTCAGAGTCTCCAGGGCTGTCTCGGTGCATGTGCCACATTAACTACATTGCAGCAACTGTAAAACAGCAAAAAGAGCCCAGGCTTATGGCTGCATCCTGGACATGTAGTCTCAGCTATACCACCACGCTGAGACACTACAGTCCCCAACACAGTAGCTGCCAGGCCCCTATTCCTGGGCAGCCTGCACTAGGGAAGGATACACTCATGGCATCCTCCCACTTAAGGCCTTGCATGGCCAAAACAGCCAGCAAGACATGTAGCTGGGGTTCCGCAATACAGCTATGCTGAACCCAAAAGAAGTGGCAACAGTAACCAAAACATGCCAGGCTCTCAGCCCCAGAGCATGCCAGCAAAACTGTCAAGCTCCAACCTTGGCCAGTTTGCTGCAGGGACTAATGCTTCCTGCCCCTGCCCCGCATTATCCTACTCAAAACACAGAAAACAAAAGGGGAAAAGGAGAGGGAGAGAACAGAGGTTTCAAACCCTGAGGCAGGCTTTTTCTCCCTGTACCTGAGGCTTTCCTTTCACATAGCTTCAGTCTGCTTCATCAGTGAAGGGGGGAGGGGGGATGACCCCCCACACACACACACAGGAAACAGGCCCCTCTGGCTCGCAAATCAGCATTTAGGCTTCAGCAGCCCTAGGAGGAGGAAGAGAAAGAGCCCAGACCAGGTGGCCTCAACTTTAAATAACTTTTCTGATCTCATCGCAGGGCCCTGGTTAAAAAGCAGCCTCATCGCAACACTGCAAATGCAGACCAATCAAATCAAAGGGGAGGGGGAGGCAGCACTCCAGGATTTGGCCAGTCACTCAACTGGTTTTACAGGATCTGTTGAGGAATCTCAAGACAAAGGGTCTGGATGCAATAAGGGGGGATGGGAGGTGGGTCTCTCCAGGCCTAGAGGAAACAAAATACACATTAAAATAAACCCAGCATATACTTGACTACACATAGCCCCAAGTGTATGTGGGTGTTACAGGTGCATCTCTGTACATTAACATCCCCCACGAGGATAGATTACAAGCCATAAGGAGCATTGTCCCCAATGAGGACGCTGCTTCAAGCTTAGGATTCTGAAAAGGGGGGTGCATATGACAAAGTACTTCATTACATAAATCACAAAACATATTTTTCTCCAGTTAAAGAGAAACTAGATGCTTTACTAATATGCTAGAGAGCTAGCACAACATTATTCCGTTTCAAATTAAAGCAAAAAACAAATACAACTCTTGTAATATACACTAACTTGCTAGGTTATAAATAAAGTTTATATGTTATGAGAGAGGTTTTGGAACTGGAAGTGCCCCTGAGAAGAAGAGTAATTTTCCCGTACTTATCCCAAGAGAGGGAAAGATTGTCACAGGAGCACGCAGCGGCACACCACATTTCTGGAGAGAGTACTCCCTTCAGATTGATGGGCGGCAAACCATGGCAGATACTTCTGGCCCCAGAGAAGGACAACCTGGGAGAGACTTCAGCATCAGAGAAAGACTCTCCTGTCAATGCCTGCCTGTGGTTTTCAGCAGCACCGTGGCACTGGAAAAAGGTACAGGTGGTCAGAGGACCACCGCTGATGGAAGTTCTGCTGTGGGAGCTCAAGGATCATGTTTGTGGAGCCGATCCAAAGCAGCCTGCATTAAGTAGGTACTGAGAGGGGAATGGGGAGGATCAAATGGGCTCAGCCCTGTGTGAGGGTAGGATTGCTCTCTGGAGCCTGAAGGAACTGTTTCTTGCATTCTTCATTTTGTTTCATTTCCTGTTGTGGTTTTTTTGCTGGGACTGGAGTTAATTTTTCCGGCCACTACACAGGCCCGAACAGAGGTTTTGGACTTAAAAGGGCAGTGGCTTCTGCTGAGTACCAGTCCTCGGGATGGATTGTGAGCCACAGGTTTTGGTCTCTTTGACCCTGGGCTGAAGCAAAACAGTCCCTTTTCTGGAAAGGAGGGCTGCCCCTGGTGATCTATTCTGGAATTAAGAAGCCATGGTGTGGTAAGGATGAGGTGTAGGGAAGGAGGAGCCCCATAGAAAGGCTTGGCAGTCCAAGGTGATCTCCCTGGGCAACAAACTCCCAAGCAACAGAAAAGGAACATCAAAGTCATAGCAGGCAAGAAGGCAACATCATAGGGTGTCTAAAGGAGGTAACAATAAGTGCTTCCTTAGCCTAAACACACATGGGGAAGATGTCAACATGCCAAGGACCTAGGCCTTACAGCACCTATTATTGACATCTTGGTGCATTGGCTAGGAAACTCAACTTCAGCCTAATTTCAGAAGGGAAAATGGACGTACAGCCTGGTGTGATGGCAGAGGCATTACCGCAAACTCTGAGCCTAACGGCTCAGGTTCTACAGCAGCAGCAGCAGGCAGCTTGACAGATAGCCCTGGATGAAAAAATTGCTTAGCAACGAATAGACCTAGTGGAATATGACTGACTTCAAAGTTCCAAAGATGACTCGAGAGGATGACGTAGAGGCTTTCTTGGAAGCTTCTGAGAGGGTAGTGGTAGCAGTGGGCCTAGAGAAAGTAAAATGGGCCAACAAGTTGGCAGTGCAAGGTGGGGCAGGCTCAGGCAGCAAGGTGGGGCAGGCTCTGGCAGCATATCAAGCGATGTCCAGGGTAGAGGCCCAAGGTTATGACAAAGAAAAAAGAGAGATTCTTTATTGGTTAGCCAGTACTTTGGAACAATATTGTCAGTTATTCCAAATGAAGAAGAGGAGAGAGGACAAAATGCCAAAGGTCTTGCTGCAGAACCTGGCAGACCTTTTGGACAAATGGCTGAAACCCATGTTGGCATCCAAGGCAGAGATCTGCCTGGAGCAATTTTTGGCTGACCTGGAGGAAACTACAAAGAGCTGGGTCCTGTGTCATCAACCAAAGACCTTGGCAGAGGCCCTACGCCTGGCCAAGCACTTTGACAGTGCCCAGGCTGACCCTTAGTGGGAAAGAAGCAATAAGATTGGGGGGCTACTTACCCTCAAGACTCTGGATAAAAAGATAGGGAAAGAGAATATAGAGATGAGAACCTCCCAGCAAGGAATCATTTGTTTCCACTGTGGCCAAATGGGACATATCGTGAGGGACTGCTTCATTAGTTCATGGAGCTATCCTTTGACTACAGAGACATGGGGAGAGCTGAAAGCGGGCAGAACTGCCCCTCAGGAACAGCCCCAGATTGAGATGATGAAATGTAGACTGGGGGAGGCTATGGTGGACTCAGCACAGAAACACCCATACCGATGATTGAAGCAACTGGGAAACAAGTGCAGGTAATCATAGATACAGGCTGTTCACAGTCCGTAGTTAGGGCTAATCTCATGCCGCATGAGGGAGCAGTGAAGACCACACCTATTAGAATGATTTGCATGCATGTCCAGGCTTCAATGTATGAGCATAGAAAGATCCCAGTGACTGCATACAGAATCACCAGAGAAATATCCATAGGAGTAGCACCAAAATTGCCATACACCATGGTGCTGGGGAGAGATTGGTCAGAGATGCATGCCCCCTTGGATGCTATTAGAGCCCAAGAGAAGTGTCAAGCAGGGCTGCTGAGAGAAGAGGTAGCGGTGCCAGGTGATGGGGGGATGAGACTTCCTTCAATATGGAGGGGCTGGCCAGTGGTACCCAATTTAGGGAGGCACAGAGACAGGAACCCACCTTCCAAGCTGTCTGGGAAACCAAGGTAGCAAAGAGAGAACAGAAGGTAATCTGGCCAGAGCTGTGTGGGAGGCTTCCCCGCTGTGACTTTAGGAATAGGTTGTGTCGAATTAAAAGGGACAGGGAAGAGGACAGCATGTGAATCTTCTGTGTAGTCATTTGGGGAAGGGGAAAATGGAAGCCCACTTGACATGTCATTTTTTTTGGCCTCACCTACATAAAGAAGTGGAACAGTTATGTGCAGGGTGCCCTGAGTGTCAAAAGGTGAGTCAGAGGAAGCCCCCAACAGTGCAATTGTAAGCAATGTCTATTATTACGGACCTGTTTTCCCGCATTACGTTGGATGTGGTGGGCACATTGCCCAAAAGCTCCAGTGGGTATCATTTTATGCTCGTCATGGTCTACTATGCCACTCAGTATCTGAAGGCTATTCCCCTTCAGATGGTTACTGGTCCTTGGGCGGCTGAGGAGCTTATGAAGTGAATATGTTTGGTGGGGATACCTTGGGAGATCATAACGGATCTGGGGACCAATTTTATGTGCTATGTCCTCAAAGGTATGTGCCAGGTGCTGAGAATTAAACATTTCAGGACCTTGCTTTACTACCCTCAGACCAATGGGTTAGTGGGATGTTTCAATGGTACCCTGAAAAGTATGCTTTGTCAGTGTGTCCAAGAGGACCCAAGGCGGTGGGACCTATTGATACCCCCATGCTGTTCATGGTTCAGGAGGCTCCCCAGGCTCCTCAGGCCTGTTTCTGTGCTATACACCACAGATGTGGTTTGGGAACTCCCCAGCAGAGTTATACCGGGACATATATTGATGACATCGTGGTCTATACCAAAGGGTGGGACGAATGTGTGCAAGCAGTGAAAGCAATCCTTCAAGAACTCCGGCAGGCCAGCTTAACAGCCAACCCCAAGAAATGTGCTTTGGGGCAGGCTGAGACAAAATATTTAGGGTTTCTAGTGAGACAAGGCCAGATAAAGCACTTAGTAGACAAAGTGGAGGTAATAAGGAACTGCACCACTGTACCCCCCTGCCCCCAAATCCACCCCTGGAATAATACCACACCTCTGAGTGAAAGGCAGCTTTGCAGAAAGGATGGACAGATGTGTCCATGTCTTCTGCCAGCTGCTGTGGTCCCTTCAGCAGCTGGTGCCTTCTCAGGGTGCACTTTGTGCCCTTCCAGCACAGCTGATGAAGTAGAGTTACATGGATCCAGCAAAAGCCATATATTGCTGTCAGAAGCCACAAGAGTTTGCACACAGTCTGGCAGCATCCTTATAGAGGTTCAGGCTGTTGTCTGCTGCAGAGTTTCTCTGTGCAGACAAGGTCTCACTTTAATCCCAGTTTCCTGAGTTATATCCCTTCCTAGTGCATGTAATACTTTTGCTCTTTGCATTCACAGCCCAGTGTCTTTTCACAAAGGCACTAGATAAATGCAAATTATTACAAATTATTCTAGCTAATATGCAGTAGCAATATAATAATAATATCAGTAGCAATTTCATTATCCCTTCCTTTGGGGTAGATTTTGACATGGAAACGGAGATGAGAAACATCTCACCTTAAGACTTTTTTAGACTGTGTGAGAGATTTATCAGTTTTCCCATATTGTTGCAGGCAGCTTTACATTTTAAAATGGAAGATTCTTAAGCAATATAGAATTTCTGATGCCATCTAGTGGTAGATCAGGTGAGTTGCCCCAGCACAGCTGCAATATTCAACAGCCTGAGTTCTTCTAAGAGGGAATAAAACATTGCCACATTAATGGGAACCCAAGAGGGTTCACTGTTTTTCCTGAAGTATCGGTTAACAAGGCCTATGAAAGTAGTAACGACTATTGTAATCTGTTGTAAGATTTTACCTGATGTTGGGCAGTGCTTTTGTTAGTATAGAGTAGTGGTTTCCAAACTCTGACAGATTGTGTACCACCAATTTAAAATGATGCAGCCTTAAGTACCACCAGCAAATTTTTCATACACATAGGTAACAGACTATATATTAAAACAACATCAAGACCTTTAGTAATCATAAAACATTGTTTTATCAATTATGGTAGTCATATAAAACAATTGAAAATTGGGAAAAAAAGTGTAAACCTACCCATCCAGAGATACTTTTGGGGATATCTTTAGTGGGAGGGGTAAGCTTGCTTGACAGAACACAGGGGTGTCAAGGGGCTCCCCCGGATTTGGGACATGCCCCTGGATTTGCTTGTAGGTACCTAATGTTGACCTGACTTTCTCAGCACCTATAAAGCTATGACTTCACTGGAACTTTTCAGAGCCTTAAGCACTATGGGCATTTATTAGGGCTGTCAAATGATTTAAAAAATGTGATCACAATTAGTTGCGCGATTAAAAAATTAGTCGCAATTAATTGTGATTTTAATCGCAGAACTAAAAACTCAAAATTATATTCAGAAAAATTAAAAAATGATGTAGGTATTTTGTATGAGTGGGGTGGGGTTTGTATGAGGGGCGGGATTTGTGAAGGTGTGGGGGTCTGGGTGTGTGTGTGGAGTTTGGAGCCCCGGGGGGGAGCAGGGGGATCCCTGCATGCCCTGGGATGATGCAGGGTACTGTGGGTCAGGAGTGACTGAGAGGCAGCAGCAGGGCTGGGGGCTGTGGTTTGGGAATGACAGACTCACACACGTACATAGCACCCAGCAGGTAAGTCTGTGGAGGGGGAGGAGTGGGGGGAGAGGGAAGTGGTGAGGGGGCAGATTGAGGCCCCCATGGTGCGCGAGGGAGTGGGACGGGCAGAGGCAGATCCCTCTCATAGCACTCCTACCTAGCTACCTATCCCTTCTGTTTGTAGAGGGGAGCACATACTTGGGTGCATCCAGTGTTACACGTGCATTGCTGGTTAGCTGTGCTCAGGATCATACTGATCAGAGTTGGGGTTAGGAAGATTTTTTTTTCCATAGTAGATGGGCAAGGATCATCTGGGCATGTAACCCATCTGCTTGCCATGGCAGCCTTAGGCACCACTGGCACCCCAGTCTTCTGATTTCTGCCTCTAGCACAACACTTCACTCTTGAGGACTGAAATGGTAACCCAAGTTTTTGGGTTCAAAACACAAGTTGCTAGATGAATTTCAATAACCTATGATAGTTAGGAGGTCAGATTAGATCAGTGGCAGACAACCTTTTTGGCAGGTATACCACAGTTTAGTCTCAAACTGTCCCCGAGTACCAGTCCAATCCTCTTTTTCTGCCTAATCTGCTGCTCTGCTCTCTTCTCCCTGCCCTGTGCTCCCAGCTCAATCTGCTGCTCTGCTTTTTATTTCTTTCCCTTTCTTCTCTGCCCCATCTGTTGCTCTGCTTTCTGCTTCCTGTCCTGTGTGCCACTTTGCCTCTCTCCAGTCTGCTGTGTGTCAGGGCACTGCGGGTGCCTGCCACTTTAAGGGCCCGGAGCTGGCAGCTGCCAGGTGCCTGATGAGGGCAGCCATTTTGGGATCTGGGGCTGCCCATATAAACAGGGCAGTTCAGCTGCTAGAGGCCAGACAACAACATCACCTGGGGGATGGTAAGGAGGCTCCTGGTCTTGGGCGTGACCTAAAACTGCACCCTGCCGGGAGTGGGTGGCCTGGTGGGGCTCCCAGTGGCGCAGGAGCGCCCAGGAAATGCCAGGCCAGTTACCGCCCTGGTGAAAGGCAGGTCGGGACGCCTTAACCCCTAGCCCCCGTGACCAGGTGGGTTACCGTTGTTTGGAGGGGCTGGAGGGTGGACCCTCGGAGAGAGAGAAAAGGGCCATAGGCTTGGGTCTGTCTGGACTTCCCCTGCCTGGTCAATGCTGGGGCCAGGACTGGAAAGGCCAGGGGCCCACCGCGAGGAACGCCCAAGAGCTGCACGCCTGGGGCTCCGACTGGCCGGAAGGTGGGCCAGGGCTAGTGAGCTGAAGGTCCCGGTGGGGGGAATCACACACGAAGGGGAAGTGGTTTGGGGAGCTATGCTGCCTAGTATGAAGGCTGATGAGACCGCCTGATGAGAGGAATCCAGGCGGGGTTCAATTAGGAGGATTCTGGGGCCCAGTGTCGGGGCCAGTGATGATGAGAACATCTAGATGCCATCTGTGAGGCTTGGGCTGCGGTGTAGGGGAGGAATGGAGCTGCAGATGGCTCCCCCTGGCATCAGGGCAGGAAATGGGCAGCCTCCCGCTTAATTACATCTTTAACTAATTAATTAACAACAAGGCATGGTGGGCAAGAAGGTGGGCGGTTAGCCCAGAAACAGGTGAGTGGACCTCGGTTAAATCGACCCTGAGAAGACCCCCTGTTACATGCTGCATGCCACACACACAGGCTGCTTGTGCCACTTGTGGTGCACATGCTGCAGGTTGGCCACCTCTAGATCAGGTGATCTAATGATCTCTCTGGCCTTCAATGCTAAGGGCAGAATTCTGTTTCACTTTATGCATCCAAATGGCAGGTACCCAGTTGCATACCTATTCTTTTTGGCAGTTAAGTACAGTTTGTGATCCTATTCCACATGCAACGTGGATACACAAGTATCTGCCTGGCTACTGAAAATGCCCAGTAGACTGTGCTGTAGCCAGGCAAAAAAATGTGCGGGGAAGGATGGCCTTTCTGTGTTTGTGTGCAATAACTTAGTGGGTTAGACCCCACGCAAAGGAAGTGGGAGGCCAAGTTTCTAAGCCCCTTCACCCAGCGGAGGTATGACCCCACATCTCCCTATCTGTCCTTGTAGGCTAGATGAGTAGTGAGATGTCAGTCTGCAGGCTTGATCCAGTGTGGGGCCAGTGTGCAAGCTTGGTCCATGGGTGTGATCCAGTGTTCTGGCCCAGCTTCACACACTGGATCTGGCTGCAGACTGACCCTATGCACCAAACTCCAAGCACCAGAACCAACCAGAGACCAACCCCACTTGCTGGCCCAACCCTACACACTGGATCTGGCTTTAGATTGATCCCATGCATTGGTATGATCTTGCATGCAAGGCCATCCCATGTAGCCTGTGGGGCTCCCCATAGACTGGATGACAGCTCTGTGGGCCAGCTTCTGTCCACATGGCATAGGTTGAGCACTACTGGTCTCTCTTCATTTCACCTTGGTCTAACTACCAGGCCACAACTTTGATATTAGTCTGTTCACTCTCCAGCCTTCCTCTCTAAGCTGGTCCCATAAGCAGTCAAGAAAGGGAGATATGTGGGGCCAGGAGGAAGTAGCTAAGCTTGAGGGTGTGGATCTCAACGAGCCAGGCCAGGGGCTAGAACCCAGGGTCCCTCCCCTTCTAAACAGTAGTCATCTACCAGTAGTCCTAAACTACTTGGCTATTAGACTAAAAAATGGGAGACCTGTTTCCTGCTCTCCTCCCCAACCACGTGATTTTTTTTCCTTGGATACAAAGCAGTCAGTGCTGCTAGAATCTATGGATGCAGTCCCTCCTGCACTGCCAACCCAGCTGCCCATCTCCAACAGAGGGTCACTAGCCACATCTACATGAGATGCTGACTGCGTAGTAGCCCAATACTACTGTCCAGTAGCGTCATGTGGCAACACCTGTGATGTGACAGTACAGCACAGTAGCATCATGAAAAAGATGTTCGTGCACAGAAACCCGAGTTACTGTGCAGTCATTTAGTACTTGCTTATGCAGTGCAGGCTGAGGAGAGAGCAGCTCCTTCTGGTAGCTCAACTGCTTTGAACCTCAAGGCCCCCCTCTTCCCACCCTCCTGCCAGCCCCATGACTTCAGCTTTACATAAGACCAGCAGTAGCTGGAAGTTTTTGGCTTTCAGATAAATATTGGCACACACCTCCACAGACAATTGAATGGAGGGGCTGCCTCTACAGCTCTAGGGCTAGCTCTGCATGGTTTTCCAGGAAAATGGCACTCCACCTTAAGTTCTCCTGCTGGTCATCCCCTACCTGCAGTAAAATCCTCTGGCAGTCCCAAACCCAGGATTGGTGATCCATAGACTAGAGATAGTACCAGAGCAAGCTATCCTCATTTGCTGCCTGTATAGCTCATTTTTGGGTGGATCACCACCATCCTGTGAGGAAAAGGCCACTCTGGTCTGTTAAGTGTTGTGTAAAATGAAGTGTCTATCTGAACCATTTGCTGCTACTCTTGTCAATACTGCTCATTGGCATGGCGGAGGAATTGCACTGAAGTGTGTACTCAAGCAGTGGAAAGCAAGACATTGATTTCATCATAATTTGGTGGTAATCGCCAGTGTGCCCAAGGAGGTTGGGATGGGATGTGTCAGTGCTGCTATCTTATAGTTTGAAAACAGTGCCATCTCTTTCTCATGGAAGCTGAAGTTGAAGACTTCCAGTCACTTTCCTCCAGTGTTCCACTATGCACAGCAGCAATGTACATAGAAAGCAGTGTTGCAAAGGACCCTGGCACATCAATACCCCTGCAGTCTGCACATTTCAGATTGATGTCCTCTTCGTTCTGCATGTCCTCCACAGCAATCCAACACAACCCACCCATTTCTGTGTGACTGTCATGATGCAATTCGGTCCAGATTTATGCCTCAAGCTTTGTTTCTTAAAACTTATCCCACTTGTGTACCTGTGGCCTGTGTAACTTTTCACTTTAATGGAGGTATTGTGGACAGTTGGTTACCTGTGCATCTCTTTAGGGAGCACTGTTGTGTTTGCTGACGCCAACAACTAAAATGGTGTGCTGATAGATTAAGAGGGTGTGACACAGCAAACCAGGAAATTTAAATCCAGCCTTCCCCAAATGCCAATCTCCAAATGAAATTTGGAGCTTGGCTCATGAAATTGCATGAATTCACTGAGTCCTCCATGAGGATACCTCTACAAGCATTCTGTTCAATCCATGGGGCGTGGAGCAAGAATGAAGGAGTGCTAGCACAGGCCAGTGATGCAGTGGGTTTTGCTGCCAAGTTAGACACTTGCTTGCAGAGGTCATGCTGAAAGGTACAGCTCTGTAAATAAAGAGAATTACAGTGTGTGAGGTGTTTGACAGCACTGAAGCTGAATGATCTAAAATTAAGCCAGCGTCAGATTCAACTCTTTTCAAAGGTGGTTCCTAAACAATCCAAAAGAATATACAGAATATAGGAATGTAATGGATGTGAGATGTAGAAGCAGGGGAAAAAGCAATGGGCATTGTGTACAAATGGCAGAGATGATGGATGACTCCTCTAATCACACTTTGCACTTAAGATGGCACCTTTCACCCAAAGTTCCCAAATTACTTCTACACAATTGCCCAAGGCTTCCATCACTTCCAGGAGGTCAGTAAATGCTCTGAACCCTATTTTTTCAGATGGGAAGATTGTTGGAGGCATGGAGAGGTTAATGCAGGAATTTTTGTGTCGTGGGGATGTGAGAAGGCTCAGGTGTTGTGTTTGGACTCAGCATATGTTTGTGCCCTCAAAAAGGTTTGGGAAATGCTTCCTGGTCTCAGGAGCGCTCTGAGAAGAGTCTAACCTGACAACGTTGTTCCAGGGTGTAACTAGCTGGTCATGAACTCCACCTAGTCAGGTGCACTAACTTGATGCCAGGGCCACAGCTAAATAAGCTGCAACTAGTCGATCCACTCGGGCACCAGCCACTCGCTGGCTGGATCTCACTCGTGAGTAGAAGCCCAGACTTACAGAGAAGCAGGTCTGGGAGAGAGACAGAGCTATTCTGAGACAGCTGTTGGGATCAGGCTCAGTAGCGAGGGATGGCATGGGAGCAGAGGGTTCTACATGGGAAAGCCAGCAGGGTATGAGGGAAGAGAGGCTACTTCACAATTCATCTGTGCTACATCATTGTGGTCTAAGTCATGGGAGGAGGCAGGAGAAGCAGGATAGCTTTGGAGCAGAGGAGGAGGAAGAACGACAGTGACTCGCCAATAGAGTGTATGAGCCAAGGAGGAACTTCCTTGGTCTCCCAGAGAGTCAAACAATCCAGCAACACAAGCTTACTCCAGAAATCACACCAGTATCTGGGATATGCTGAAGGATGACCTGGATGGATAGAAGCTTTGCCCTTCATTCTCATCTGTCACAGCCCCCTGCGCATTTCATCTGCAGGGCCTCTGTATGACAAACCTTTAGGATCAGCCAACTCACTCTCTTGCTGCTGGCAGATGATCCTGATCACCTGGCTGAGGTGGACTGATGCACTGTCTACGTGCAGCCTTTCTGGATACACAGGAGGTCTAGGAGGCAGTCTGTTCTAGCATCTCTGGGAATTATAAATGTGACTCATCCCCCACAAGACCCGTCACCTTAGGATATTCTCCTTCTCTGTGACCAGGCAGTCTATGAGGCTGCTGAGTGCTCTGTCACTCTGCCCCGCCTGCACTGTTTGCAGGCAGGCCCATATGGCCGGGTTCTGAAAGAGGATTGTACCCCTCCATTATGTACTTGCCAGTGGAACAGCCTCGTCTGAATGCACACTGCACAGCCTCACATGATGGGGGCTAAAGATGGAAAGCAGCTGATGGATAAAGAAACTCCTAGACAGTTGTCTGGGGGAGCGAGGGCAGCAGTTCATTGGATTTGTTCCAGCACTATCAGCAACAGACTCATTATCATTGCTGTAGCAGGTGAAAATATGATGTAGTGCAAAGACAAATTGTAAGAACACGGGGAAGTCCATAGTTCTGCTTGTTTCTTGGTTTTGTTGTTCCAGGCTATGCTGCCAAAATGACTCTTCCAGCATGGTGAGATGTGTGAGCAACAGGTTGTGGAGGGCTTCTGCTGCCCATTAGCTCCACCCAGGGCTGTCCCTAGTTGGGGGGCAAATTGGGCCGACTACCCCAGACCCTGCGCTTTGGGGGGCCCCACGGACAGTGCTGTACAGGCCTTGCTGCAGATGCCAAGTGCCGCCACTGCCAAGCGCCTCTGGCTCTGCCACTGCTGCCGCTGCCAAACACTGCTGGCTCTGCTCACTTGCAAACAACCCCCACCCCCGGGCCCTGCACAGGCTGATATGCTCCAGGCCCCACGCACCCCTAGGGATGGCTCTGGCTCCACCCGTATACGGAAAACAATCTAGAACTTTCTGAGTCACAACTACAGAAAAAGCAACTAGAAGATTTCATTCTAAACAAGTCTAGAAAACAATGAGCAAGAACATGTTGCAGGGACTAAAGTCTGAATGGGAGAGCACAGCCTGTACCTTCTCTGCTATTGACTGCACTGCACTGAATGCAAAATGGCTGCCTGTCTCTGGAGGCCAGGGGTGTAACAACACAGCTGGGCACTGTGGCACCTGTGATATACTTCCAGCTGCCATGATGCTGCCAGCATGATTGTGGGACAGCGATGGCAGTGTTCCCCCTTCCCCCACAAACAGGTCACCCTGCCCTAGGTACTGCAGGCAGCAGCCTCCTTAAATATTTAAAGATACAGGAGACAAAGAAAAAAGACTAGTTTCTGAGCTAAATGCACCACTCTGACTAGTTTGAGTTAAATGCAGGTCAAGGGCCACTGAGAGTTGTGGCAACCTGACAGCTGTTTGGTGGTCTCATTGCAAAATTAATTTTGTTACAGTTAGTAAAGAGACAGGCTCAAATGCAGACACAAAACTAAATTTCCTTCCTGCCCTATCCAGTTGTATGGGGAGTGTCAGGAGGCTTCTGGGGTTAATTCTGTGGCTAAGCAGATTTTAGTTTCTAGCATTGCTAATCTTCCATCCCTGCCCTCAGACTCTCTGCTGGAAAATATTTCAAAAAAGAAGTAAATGTGGGGTTGGGCTGGGCTGGGTTGGGCTGGGGGCTGGAGGCTGCAAGTCTTTTTCAAGCAATAATGGTTATTTCAACCATTCAGTCAGAATGAAACCAGACTTTACAGTCTCTTTCAGTGTTCTTCCAAAATGTTACCCCTAGAACTAACATTTCATTTTCCACAGGATGACATGGCCTAGCCAGTGACCTATTTCATTTTAAATAGAAACATTAGCCTAACTGCTTCCTTCTGGTTCATGCTGAGTATTCCCATTGATTGCATGGTGTTGAGTTTCTAATGATAGCAAGAGACTTTCTTGTAGCCTACCATCACCTCTGTGAACAATCAGGGTAGTTCCTTCAAGAGAACAGGGGCAATCTGCCTCGGATATGAGTGCCTTGGACATGACAGAAGGAATCAAGAGGCCCTGCTCTGCCATCCAGAATGGGTGGCTGCCTAAGGCAGCAAAAAGTCCAGAAGCAAGGTGATGAGAGTAGATGGTTGCCTAGAGAAGCAGATAGTGACCCTACGCACTGGAAGATGGCAGCATTTTCTGGCAAGTTCAGTGCCATCTCAGAGCTGTGACACCCCAAACTAGGGAGATTCCAGACATTTCAGAGGAAGGTTTTATATGTCTCAGTAGAACACGGAATATGTGGCAAAACCTTTCACCACCAAAAATAAGGACATTTTAAAAACTAATCCAAAGTAACAGAAGGGCTGTAGTGGATTGCAGAGATACCCACAGTAGCTTTACACAAGCTAACTCAGGCAGTGCACAGAGCTTAGCCTGGGCAAATTTACCCTGCTGCAATTGCAGTGTAAGTCATAACCACAGCCTCCCTCTCAGGGAGTGACTCAGAAGGTCTTGTCTCTGCACTTACCCATTTTAGTAGTCCAGACTGGGATATTTTGTCATTGACTTCAGTGGAAAACAGGATTGGCCAGTCATTTCTTATCACTACCTGATACATTTGATTCCATGAGAGTGCAGTGAAACACATAAACAGAAAACTAACTAAACTGAAAACCTGTTTTATAAGTCTCGGCACTGGCTGTATACATTTTTTTCAGAGTGAAGCCTGTACGCGTTATAAACTCATCATTTCCTGTGTTCATTTTCCCACCCCTCTACCAGCCTTTCAGCATGGATTTGTGCTAATACCCCCTTTCTTAAGTGGCTCCAAATAATGAAATGGATCTCATTGGGCTCTCCAGTCTTCAACATAGAAGAAAAACAGCTTTCTGCATGACAGTAGTAACTTCAGGTAAGAGGTTCTTTTCCCCTTGCAGCTTATAATTCAGAAATAATTAGACTTTCCTGTATTGAAGAATTAATTCAGCCCAAATTCTCTTTCCAAAACACCCAAAGAAAATGAGACTTCTAAACCTTGAAAAATTGATTCTTTGGTAGAAAATTAAATTGGAGAGAAAAATATTGATTAGGAATGGAAAAATTTGTACAACCAGAAAGTGACAACCGAATAAAACTTCTTCAAATGACAAATATTCTCTTGGCCCTTATCTTGTAACATGGTTAGAGTGCACATGATAAGTTATATGTGCCTTACCATTTTGACAGAGAACTGTCCATTTCAAACTGTGTAACCCTTTGAAAAGACAGCCTAACCCAATAAGCTTTTAGCTAACCTGGACTGAAATCTCCACTGTCGGGATCTCATCACAAGATGGCATTACAGCCTTAGAAGCTGAGTTGGCTGCTATAATAAGCCAAAGTTCTTCTCCAAACCCCTTGATGCCTGTCCCCAGAAGTCTGTTGATAAAGCCATGGACATAACCCTACCTGCTGAATTCTCCCAACAGATTCCAGGATGTGGTGCTTTGTTTTAGTCATACTATTTAACTCCAAGGTTGCTATTAAAGTGCACAGAAGTTCCAGATGCAGCATGAAGTTGCTCAACTAATCTGGGAGCAATCTCATTGCACTGGTTTCAACTAGTTATGCTGCTAACAGCGAGTAACAATAGCTCTTGACACACATGGCATCTTACTCTTGACCTGTAACTCCCCAGCTCCTTCAGTGATATCTGTGCCTTTGAGTAGCCACTGTTAATCAGACCAAATGGAAGTTGTCTTTTTCTTTATTTTTTTTTTATTTTGTCTCAAGCCAAATTAGCCAAATTGGTTCTGAATTGTATCAACTGAGCAGAGCTCAAATAGTGAAGTCTGTCTGTCTGTACCATTGACAAATATCCTATCTGCCAGACTCTTCAGCCTGGGGCTTCAGATACTTCCAAATCTATGGCAGGAAGCCTGTGCAAGCCCCAAGCATAGAGGCTTTGGATTTCAGGTGCCCCTTAGTCTTGCTTGCCCCTAGCCAACAGACTGAACGAGCAAGCTAAAGGGAAAGCCCAAGAGCAATCCCCCATCACCATAAATTGTGTAGCTGAGATCCTTGCATTGGAGGCATTATAGACTCTCACGAGGGTCAGCCTGCCTGCAGTACAAGGGTCAGGAGTAGTTTATGTTGCGGTTAAACAGAGATGTGGATGAGACATCTGTAGCATGGGACCTCGCATTGTACAAGCACATTGTACAAGAACAGTTCTCTGCTCAGTCCAAGGCAGTTTTGGGACAGCAAAATTGTAATTGTTAATAATTTGCAGAGAAAAAAATGAGAGGAAATGCCTCATTTTGGACATTTCTCTCATTTGGAAAACAAAAACTAATTCTGAGTTTTGGGCACAAAGCACCAGCACATAGTGTGCTGGATCAGTTATCTCTAGGTGGTTCACAACCCATTAAGTTCATAGAAGGCTGCCGAATTAAAGATGAGCTGTTCAGCTCCTTCCTGCTGCTTTTACTTCAAAGGGTGCTGCTCTGCTCAACTGGAGATCATTAGTGGTCCTGCACAGCTGATCATAGAAGGAATATCCCTTAAAATAAAAGCCACAGCAAACCCAGCAACCTAACTCTGCCAAGTATTTGGGTTCACCTTTGTTATCAATCGTGGTTATGTGGCCTTTGCAGTGACTCATGTGCAGCCATGTCTGATGCTATCCTCTACTGGTCAAAATCAGGCCTGCTCAGGTGCCAGACAGTTTGACTCCAGTGACGGTGACGGTGACAAAGCCTATTGTCATGGATGAGTTTAAACCAGCTTATAATAGAAACTTGCACTGCTAATACCTTCATCACGTTAGATGTGGGTAGGATTTTGCAGATACTTTTCAGACACATGACAATGAAATCTTCTTCCATTCTTGCTGTGTTTTAAATAATGCTTTGCTTCATTAGAGCTGGCATGTAATTGTGTTTGCCTGGATGACAGGTTCTGTATTCTGGCAATTCTACACAGTGCAGTTCAACACATTTAGTTATTGTAAAATAGTAAAATCCAGGCATTCTGTTAATTGCAGCACTGGCTCTGCTAACCTGCTACCCAAGCCTGTTTGTAGGGCGCAGCATGAGGAAGGTGTCCTGCCATGACATTCAGTCAGGCAGTAGGAGAAAAAAGGAGAGTTGAGCTAATGTTAGCCTAGTCCTGCTTCCTATTGTACTTGCAGCGCCAACAGCTGCAGGCTTGCATTGCATAAATCCCCCTCCATGACGGATCAGCAGTGCAAGAAGCAGCGCAGGTTCCTACATAATTTCCTTTCATGGCTAAGAACATAGATAAATACAGCTAGATTAGCTGCTCTATAGCCTCTCAGAATGTGTTTATTGCACTTTTAAAGGCAAGAGTGACATTGCTATCCTTTGAGGGGTGAGCTGTCTCCTGAAAGAAACAAGGAGTGTGTAATTGCTATAGAAACAATGGGAGCTATGGGTGTGTTGAGAAGAGACCTTTTCCATACAGATTTATGAGGCTCCAGGAGAGATAATGAATGTCCCTCAGGCTAGGGACAGAAGAAGTTACACATAAACTGGTTTAAGTCATCAGAAACTGGTTTAAACCTGTAACAGAACAGAAGCTCAGTGCACATAAACCAGTTTCAAAATGGCTGAAACTGGTTTAAGATAAACCTGCTTGAATGTAGTATCAGACTTAACTGATTTGGGTCAAACCAGTTTATGAAACTCCTGTCCCAGACCCCTTCCTGGTTCAAGTTAAATCATGGTCCTCCCAGCATCCCAGCATGCTTTCCAGCCCTGGAGCAGTGAGAGCTGGCTGACAAGGGGGTGGTAGGAGACAAGCCCAGCTGGAGATGCAGCCCAATCTACAGGGGGGGGACTGCCCCCCCCAGGCAAACCCGTGGCTGGGGTCTGTGGCCAGGGAGGAGGGTTAAACCCCTCTTTCCCTGCTCAAACTTACTCCTGGCTGCAACTGTGGACTACAAATTTCAGAGGCACCTGGAAACAGGAAGAGGAAATGATGAGCAGCTCTGGAGAGTCCTGCTGTTGTAAGTCTGGACTGTAAATCCCAGAGACCTCAGGGGCAGTGGGAAGAGGAAGTGAACACACAGCCAGAGAGCCATGGTCTAGTGCCTCGTGGCTTAAGCCACTGTAGGAATGTGGCTTCATTTCCTGAATCAAAGGTAAATGTCTGGTCACTTCTGTTTCAATTTAATCGGTGCCATTTAGACTAATCTGCAAAGACTGTATTGGTTCAGCCTTGGGCTTTTTGACTGTCTGTACCTAGCCCCAGTAGCTTTGTTACTGCTAGTGAAGTGGGCTCCTTCTGTGTCAGACAGGGAGGCGCTATGGGGACTGCAACTTATTGTGCATTCAGACTGACTGCTTCTTTGGAAAGATTGCTTGGCTAGGGAGCAGCCTCTCAACCCCTGAAAAAAACAGCAGTTAAAATTTTAAGTTATACAATCCAAACAGCTTCTACCATGGAGCTCAGACACACCCATATACACACAGCACTGAGGTGGAGTAAATTGCCGTAAACTACCTTTCTGCAGGACTTCTTAGCAACAACGTTGTTGGCTTAGACCCTCCTGCTTAATCCTGACTTTTTTTTTCCTGTCTTGGATCTCCTGGCCTTGATCAACTGCTTGCCCTGACCTTGGTTCTAGTTTGACCCCTGGCTTGAAATTCCAGAAAATGGATTAACGCTTGGCTTTGACCTTGGCTACTTGCATTCTGATAAATCATTATTCCCTCCCTCATTCCTCTCTTGCTGGGATCATATGATCCCAGCAGTCTTTCCTGCCCAAGTGCAGGGGGGGTGGACCCAATGTAAGGTCCCTTCTAGCCCCTAACAACTATGAAACTATGAAAACATTGGCTTTAGTGTGAACCACTACGGTTGACTGTTCATGCCTTGGTCAACCCTGATAGTATCATTCTAGTGGCACAACCGGAAAAAAATCACATATTGACAAGGCTTCAGCTTGAGGCAGTACTCAGGCAAGGAGTTCTGTCACATTCTTCTGCTATCTCTCTGCCCTCACTCCTTTCCCCTAAAGGGAACATGCACTGAGGAAAGCTGTCTATCATCCAAAGCTGCCACACACTGTTCCAGATAGCAGTTAAATTTAGAGCCCTATCAAGAATGTGGGCTGCTGATCAAGTGTGCCAAGAGCCAGAGAGTGTATTGACCAAGAGCACAGGACTGCACAGCTGCCAGCGGTCTGATTTGGTGGGATAGAAAGCTACAGGCTAATCCCCTCTGCAGCTCCACTGTGGGAGGTACTACCAGGTGTAGCCTAAATAAATTCCCTTTACTGCACAGTAGTGTAATTTATTACGCAGTAACCATGTGTATCTACACGTGCACACGCTTACTGCACAGTATACCTTGCTAATTGCAGGTAAATTTGCTACTTGCAAAAGCAAGAAGCAAATTTACTTGCACTTATTTACTGCACAGATGCCTGACCACCATGTGGTGGTCAGCCAGCCACCATGTGGTGGGAGATAGTTCCATGCCCTTGGGAGCTGCCTGCTGCCAGGACAGGCTCCACCACCAGAGCCCAAACAAGATTATGTCCCCCTGCCCCAGCAGCTCCAAACCCCCCCCCCCCCCCCGCCGCTCTGAGATTGCAATTGGGGAGTGGGGGCTGGGAGATGCTAATCTCAGCACAAGGTCCACAGTCACAGGGCTCAAACTGGGAGATCTTTATCTCCCAGTGCTAGATCCATGACTGGGGCCAATGCTGGGAGATCCTTATTTCCTAGCACCAGCCCCATGGTTGTAGAGCTGGTGCTGGGAGCTCCCTGTTAGCAGCGGCTGAGAAGCCTTTTCTGCATCTAGCTCCATGATCACAGAGCTGGGTGAGGAACAGGCTGTGGAGGGTTGTAGAGCTGAGCAGGGAACAGGCATCCCAGACTGTTCCCCACCTGGCTCCGCAATCACAGAGCTGAGAAGGGAACAGGCTCCCCAGCCCTTGTCCTGTGATCCCAGTGAGCTAGCTGCCACACTGGCAGATCGGGGCAGGGGCTGGGATCTGCCCCTCCCTTGAAGCTCCCTGCTGCTAGGAAAGGGAGACATTGTCCCTGACCCAGCAGCAGGCCCCCCTCCAGGGGGCAGGGAGCAATGTTCCAGCCCTGGTCAAGAGACAACTGTCTCCTGGCCCAGTGCTCCCTGCTAGCCCCTGGTCTGGTACCCAAGAGGAGCCTAGAGCTCCCTCTGGTAGTGGCAGGGGCCCATTACAGGGCCCCAGGAAGTAGGAGCAGTTTGCTGCCATTAGCAGCAAATCTGCTCCCGCTTACCTGCATGTGTGGAGGCCTTCCCAGAAGTGTTTACTTATGAATAAGCTGCTCCCACATCAAATGCACATGTAGACACACCCTTCGTGTAGGCTTTTAAAGTATCCAGCTGAGCACAGGGAGCCAGCAGGATAGTTGCCCCTGTAGTTTGTCTTCCAGATCCTTGGCATTTTCCAAGCTCTGGACCTGATCCTGGAGGTAGGACAGCCATTGACTTGACAGGAGTCGATTTTGTGAGAGCCTGAGTGCCCTCAATACCTTCTAAGAATTGGCCCAGTAGAAGATCTGCACACCAGGGGCTGGATTCATCACTGCCCTGGAAACTTCTGCAGTTATTTGCATCAGTGCAAAGTGAGTGCAAACGCTGCTGCTTCAAATCAGGAATGCATTCCATCCATTTTGCCTGATGTGACTCCAGAAAGCACAAGAAAATGGTAAGTGATGTACACAGTTGGGTCTCTAATCTTTGAAAGTGCAATAAAGAATTATTTTTTGTCCATGTCCAAGCACAGAATTGGATATAATATTTGGAAGAATAAACAAGGTGAAATCTTCTATTTTCAGAGCTTAAGTTGTGGCTTAGCCAGCAACTCTTTTTGAAACAAATAGAGAGATTAGAACCTAGGACATGCCTTGAAAATGTAAGGTAGAAAGAAATGATGAAGTTCACATAAGAAGAAAAGACCAGAGGGATGAATGGTATCAACACTGTGAGTATAGTAATGGTAGGGAAATCAAAACTACATTTGACATCCTGGGGAGGGCATAAATAACACTCGGAACAATGTTTGCACTGATGTCTTTTAATATTGTTCTAAAATGTACCGAGTTAATTTTTAAAAAAGCAAAGAAGGCTGCATGTCCTGTTTGCTGTGCTGTGCAATCTACATGCATTGTTATCTGGCCTTGGTATTTCATCACTACTGATTTAGTTCTGTGTTGCAGTGATGTGAGGATCAGCACTTCTCAAGGATCCTAATCCAACACACATTGAAATCTATAGGCATTTTGCCACGGAATGGAGTGAGAATAGGCTTGGGTCCAATGTCAGTGGTGCACACATGGACATTCCCATGAATCACAGAGATTAGTAAGGATTAGGATGGATGCAAAAACTAGATGAGACCAATATTAAGAGTAGAGCTGCTTGGAGAATGGAT
This sequence comes from Alligator mississippiensis, assembly GCF_030867095.1. NCBI lineage: Eukaryota > Metazoa > Chordata > Crocodylia > Alligatoridae > Alligator > Alligator mississippiensis. The sequence goes on from NC_081832.1 coordinate 45,311,900, forward strand.
TCTCTCTCTTGCAAAAGTTTTCAAAATTTTAATTACCTTTTTTTGATTCAAGATAAATTTTTTAATATTTTTATGAAAGGAAAAATTTAAAAATATGCCAATTAAAGTCTTGATTTCAACTTTTTTTGTTTTTAAATATACAGAATAAAGAATATTTCAACATGAAAAGTAATCTAAAAAAAAATCAAAGCTTTTGAAAATGCTGAAGGACTTTTCAATATTAAAAAAAATACAAATTTTTTCAGTAGACAATATATATTATATACAATCCTTATTCTAAAACATAATTTTCTAATGGGAAACTGCTTCAATGACAATTTTCCAACTAGCTCTAAAGAAAGGGAGAGTTAACAATAGTGCCTGATTTCTGGTGTGCTTTAGCCTCCCATCAGCATTGTGATGCAACTTGGATGAAACATTCCTTGAGACTTAGCCCTCCCTGCCTAGAGAACCTTAGGGTGCATCTACCCTGACATTTAGCATTGACCTTGAGGTTCTGAACCATAACAAACTATAGAAGCAACCCTTCCCTGCTGTATTGTACCTTACAGCCACACTGGGTTGTGATCTGGCTCCCCCTGCAGAAGCTATCTATACTTTATTATTGACTGGCTAGTATTGCCCACTAGTCCTTTCTAGTGAGTGTGGAGAACCAGGATTCTAGGACCACTCCACACCTGCCAGTGGTGTTTTTAGAACCACCCAGGCATACAGCTTCTCAGCTCAAAGTCAGCCAGCCTAAGCCTGCACCAAACCTACCCACATTTTGTTGTTGTTCCTTAAGTGGATCTCTTCTAGAAACATGTCTGCAGACTACTTTTCTCTCCTTCCAGTCTTATTTCTAATCACAGGCAGCAGAGGAAGCGGGGGTACAAAAGAGCCAATAATCAAAAGCAGGGAATTAGGGGACTTAGGCTGGCTGAGTTTCTGAGCTTGAGAAGCTGTATCCCTGGGTGGCTCTGAACACACTGCTGAGAGGTGTAGAATGGTCCTAGAGTCCTGGTCCTCTACAACCACTAGAGAGGACTAGAAGGTAATACTAGGAGCCAATAAGAAAGTATAAATAGCTCCTGCAGGGGAGCCACATCACAACTGAAAATATGACTGCAAGTATTTTCCCTTCACACTGCAAGAGTTGTGGGAGAAGGGCCAACAGAAACACAATTGACTTCATATCCAGAAATCCAGCTGAGTTGCACTTAATTACATCGTGGGCTAAGCATAGGGGTCTGCAGCAAAGAAGAATGTCATATTTCTTGCAAAGAACACACCTCAGAATATAATATACATCAAACTTTTCTTCTTCAGTTGTGGCTACATAGAGCAGGGTCAGAGCTTAACTTTCTGCTGACTCACCCTTCCTTTCTTGCTTAACTAAAATTGAAATCCTAGCTGGTGCTAAACTGGTCTCCATGGGTAGATTTAGGATTCTGAACAGAACCAAAGGATCTCCAAGGCTTTGAAATAGGAAAGAGACCAGGAATGGTTAGCAGACAGCAAAATTACACTAAGATTGGTGGAACAGTAAAACCATGCTCATCTGGATTGAAGAACAATGAGCCATTAAGTCAATTAACTCCCTCAGCTATCAGAATAGTAATGACACAGCTGCTACACTGTGAAGCAGGAATCAAGGCTTCACTGTGAAGGAATCATGTGAAGCAGGAATCAAGCAATCAGACCCCAATGATCTTCTGAGGTCCTTTCCAACCTTACAGTTCATGAATCTATGAATAAGGCAGTGTGCTTCTATCCTGGGCAGAAAACCAGCTTCCTCACTGTCCCAGGGGAGCTGGGGTGGCAGGAGGACCCCAGGCCGAAAGAAAGCCCCACTTACCTATCACAGAGCCCGGAGAGCCGGAGGAGAGGCGCGTGGTGAAACCACTGGTGAGGGTAATTAGCCGCGCGTATATACAGCTGCGGCCGAGCAGCGTGGGCGGGAGACGCCGCCTGGGAAAGATAAAAAGCGGCCCTGACAATGCAGTGGGGCGGCTGATGAGTGGAGGCTGGAGGGAAGAGCCCTCACATAGAGGGGATCAGCTGCCACACCCAGCAGCATGGAAAGCTGGGGGCGGAGCCAGGAGAGGCCCTGACAGAGTCGGCAGCAATGCAGACAGCAGAGCTGGCAGGGAAGCCGGCTGCAGCACCATTAACAGAGCCGGCTGGGAAGCTGGTTGTAATGCTGGTGGTGGAGCCAGCTGGAAAGCCGACAGGGACGTCAGCCACAGAAGTGGCAGTGAAGGAGAAAGCAATGACGATGGGGGATCTGGCAGCTGTACCCGCAGCAGAGCCAGTGGCAGCACCCCCGAAGGAACCAGAGTGGGAAGCCAAGAGAGCAGCATCAGAGCAAGCCGGCGCTGAGACCAAGGAGCAAGCCTGGGCAGGAGCCTCGGAGACGAGGTAACAAAGGGGCGAGTCCAACGGGGCCATGTTGGGCCGCACCAGAGGACAGACGAAGACCCTGATGGGGGTTGGACAGTGAACCTTCATGGCCCACAGCGGCCTTATGGAGAGGCGGTGATTCAACACCCCAGTGGGGGAGACACCAGGGCGGTGGAACTGGAGCCCAGGGCAATCCACATGGCCCAGAGGCCAGAGGCACCCTTATGGGTCTCCTGGCCCAGTAGTTTAGGGGCCTTGGTTAGTTTGGTGGTGGGATAAGCACATCACGTCACAGGGTGATTAGTATAGAGTGATAGGCAGTCTTACTGGACGGACCAGGTTGGAGGGCCTCATTAACCATACACCTGGCCCGAAGACTCAGGCACGCAGCTGGCAAGCTGTGGGCAGAGGTTGGGGGAAGAGCTGAAGACACCAAAGGGGCCCGAGGACCGGCAGCCCAAGGTGGTGAGTGGCCAGGCTGTAGGGGAGGTTGGAGCCCCATGAGTGCCCGCCGAGAGATGCGATGACCCTGGAGGCTGCCCCAAGGGGGAACCCCTTCACTGAGGTAACATCCCAAGTCGTGGCAGGCGAGTTAAGGGGACCCCCTGACATCAGCAGGGGTAGCCTGTGGGGTCCACCCGCGAGCCCAGGACAGACACGATCCATAGTCCGGGCTAAGGCCGCATGAGAGTGCTTGATTGAACGGAGGCGGGCACACTCAATACACACACACCAATTTTGGGTGCCAAATGTTGGGGAAAAGGTGTGTGTTATATGCAAGGAAATATGCTATGTGTTTGGAGGTTCCCCTAAGCTGACCCTAACAAAGCTTCCTCACATGCGTGGATGAGCTCTACTTGACTCAAGAAGTCTATGGATCAACAAGAGGTAAAACGCTGCTGGACCTGGTACTGGCTGAAGGGGATGATCTAGTTAGCGACCTAAGAATTGAAGGAAAGCTGGGAGACAGTGACCATGAGTTGATCAATTTCACTATCCATCGCAAAACTGGCAAATGAGTCAGCAATGCAGAAGTCCTTGACTTTAGGAAAGGTGACTTTGATAAGCTCAGGAGGCTTGTTGTTGAGGCGCTAAGGGGCCATGACTCGACAGGGAAGGGAGTCCAAGAGGAGTAGTTGCTCCTTAAGGGAGCAATCCTGAAAGCATAAGGGATGTCCATCCCATTTTGGAGGAAAGGTAGCAAAAGGGCACAGCAGCCCCCTTGGCTCAACAGGGAACTCGTGGACCTCCTACACCTAAAAAGAGAGACTTATAGAGGATGGAAGACAGGAATCGCCACAAAGGAGGAATATTCTGCATTGGTCCATATCTGTATGGAGCGAACAAGGAAAGCCAAGGCTGCAACCAAACTCCAACTGGCTACACATATCAAGGACAATAAAAAGTCCTTTTTCAGATATGTGGGGAGTCAGAAGAAAAGCAAGGGTAACTTTGGACCCCTGCTAAACCAAATGGGACAACTGACAACCAACCCCCAAGAAAAAGCCAACCTGCTTAATAGGTACTTCGTGTCTGTTTTTCACCAGCCCAAAGGGACTGCCTTGCCTAGCATGATGCGGAACGGCCAGGGTAAGGGTGAATTTATACCCAGCATCAGTGTAGATCTTGTAAAGGAACACCTTGAGAGGCTGGACACCTTCAAGTCAGCTGGTCCTGACAGATTGCACCCCTGAGTACTTAAGAAGCTGGCAGGTGTCATAGCCCAGCCACTAGCAAAGATATTTGAAAACTCGTGGCACTCAGGTGAAGTACCTGAAGATTGGAAGAAGGCCAATGTAGTGCCCATCTTCAAGAAAGGGAGGAAAGTAGATCCATGGAACTACAGGCTAATCAGCTTGACCTCAATCCCTGGAAAGATTCTAGAAAAAATTATCAAAGAGACCATTCTCAGCAAGCTGGCTGATGGCAACATCCTGAGGGACAGCCAGCACAGGTTTGTTGTGGGTAGGTCTTGCCTGACCAATCTTATCTCCTTCTATGACCAGGTGACATATCACCTGGACAAGAGAGAAGAGATTGACATCATATATCTGGACTTCAAAAAAGCCCTTGATCTGGTGTACCATGATCTCCTCATGGAAAAATTGGCCAACTGTGGCCTCAGCTACATTACAGTCCAATGGCTGGGGACCTGGCTCTGAGGCCGGACCCAGAGAGTGGTAGTCAACAGAAGTGAATAATTATGGTGCTCTGTGACCAGTGGTGTCCCCCAAGGCTCCGTTCTTGGACCTGTTCTCTTCAACGTCTTTATTAACGATGTGGACACCGGTGTCAGAAGTATACTGACTAAGTTCGCTGATGACACTAAACTTTTTGGAGTAGAGTGTCCACACCCGAGGATAGGCTGGTGTTTCAGGGTGACCTGGATAGGCGTAGAAAGTGGGCAGATATAAACCTGATGACATTCAATATGGAAAAATGCAAGGCTGAAAGAGACTCGGGGGTTGTAATTGACCACAAGATGAACATGAGCCACCAATGCAATGTCGCAGCTGGTAAAGCAAACAAAACTCTGGTTTGCATCCATAGATGTTTGCTTCTCAAGCAAATCTCAGGATGTCATCCTCCCACTGTACTCAGCCTTGGTGAGGCCGCAGCTGGAGTACTGCATCCAATTCTGGGCTCCACAATTCAGGAAGGATGTGGAGAAGTTTGAGAGAGTCCAGAGGAGAGCCACGCACATGATCAGAGGGCTAGAGAATAGGCTTTATGAAGAGAAGCTGAGAGCCATGACACTCTTCAGCCTGGAAAAGCATAGGCTCAGGGGTGACCTGGTGGCAGCCTATGAGTACATAAGGGGTGTGCATCAGGGACTGGGTGAACGGCCGTTCACCAGAAAGCCCCAAGGGATGACAAGCTCCAACAGTCACAAACTCCTCCAAGACTGTTTTAGGCTGGACATAAGGAAAAACCTCTTTACTGTCTGGGCCCCCAAGGATTGGAATAGACACCCTCCAGAGGTAGTGCTAGCACCTACGCTGGACTCTTTTAGGAAATATTTGGAGGCTTATTTTGCCGGGATCCTTTGACACTAGCTGACTTCCTGCACCTGGGGTAGGGGGCTGGACCCGATGATCTTCCAAGGTCCCTTCCAGCCCTAATGTCTATGAAATCTATGAAACTTGCAGTGTGGTGGCTGGGTCCCAAGACCTCAGCAAGACTTTGGCCTTGTCAGAGAATCAAACCAATGCTCCTTTTACAATAAAGATTAAATTGTGATTGATACAGCATGTATATACATGGAGCTAAGGAGCCTCAGAGTTGACTGAGATCACACTGATGTTTTGGGGAACAGGCTGCCTACTAGCTCTTCTCCCATCTTGCTCGGAAGAAAACTTCTTGCTCTGGATTTATGTTTAAAAATGTTATTCTTCCAATATCTGATGGGAAGGTCCCAGAGCTACACTGGAAATGGAAGGCCTAGACTGAATAGAACTTGGAGAACCAAATGGCCTTAGTGGTGTTGCACTTGTTGTCAGGCTGGTTTTCTCCAAAACAGCCCATCCTGCACTCAAGGTAGGGTCTGGCCTGGGTTACATGAACTTCGAGTATCAAAGCATGAAGGAAGCAGAGGCTGAGTAGCAGTGCAGCACAGGTCAAAGTAAATCTAAAACTGTGCTGAGAAAGGAAGAGGAAATTGCTAGCACAGGATTTTCCATCAACTCCATTTTTCTTCCCTGAAGAACCCCCTCTCGCTAACTAATACCAAATCTGTTACTTGTTCCAGGCAATGGCTGAACAGCATCCTAGGTAATAACAAAATATGGAAGGTTTTGGCTCCTTTCACCCAGGTCAGATATTTGGAGTTTTGAATGTGTTTCCAGTAACCCCCACCCCCTGAAACCCATTAATAATAAAGTTGTTAAATACTCAGTAGTTAATATAAAGAGTCAAACACTTAACTGATGTAATTTGGTGGTGTTCCAAGAGACTTTCCTGATCTATGCCTCAGAGGACCTGAGCATAACTTCAGACTGTCCTCCCTAGAACCATAGGGCAAGTCAGCTGTTCCCAGGGGGAAAAATGTTGATCATGGTCTCCCCGTCCTGTCAGCAGCACTCCTTCTAGATAACTGGGGCAGCAAAAAGTGAACCTTGTGTCATGTTAACTTGCTGGAATAATGGAGTTTCAGTTTGGTGAAATGAAGGGAAGTGAGGAAATCAAAACAAGAAAGAATTTGAGCTGTGGAGCTCATTACCCTGCTCCAGTGTCTCTTTTGATTTATATTTACTGTAAGTTACGTTAATAGCACAGAAAAGGGGAAGAGTAAATTAGTCTCTGTCAGGGGACAAATATCCCACGAGGCCAATACAGCATGATCTATTGTGCTGAGAATGGATGGTTAGCTCATTGGCCACATATCTCCTTGGAGAATCTGAAGGTCAAACATACCAGCCAATAGGACCTCTCAGGAGTATAGTTGCTCACTCCAAACACATTAACATGCTAAAAATTGGCTGCAGTGAGTGCTTGAACCCTGAATAGGGATTATTTTTATTTGTAGGCTTCCTCACCAAGGAAACACCATGTCTGTCCAAAGTTTGGGTTAGGATCCAAATCAAAGGTAGAGGCCCAATTTAATAAGAAATGAAAGTTATTTTAGTGGCAAAAATGCTCCAAAACAACTAATTCTAGAGAAAATATTGTAAAATGCATCCTTCCTCCCTGGTTCAGAAAACACTGTTCATACATAGTTATGGATAAGTGCTGGCAAATTATTTTTTGGCAAATAAAATTATTTAATAGATTTCATAGACATTAAGGCTGGAAGGGATCTCAGAAGATCATCGAGTCCAGCCCCCTGCCCCAGGGACAGGAAGTCAGCTGGGGTCACAGGATCCCAGCAAGATAAACATCCAATTGACTCTTAAAGGAGTTGAGAGTAGGTGCTTGCACCACCCCTGGAGGCAGTCTGTTCCAGGCCTTGGGGGCTCGGACAGTAAAGAAGTTCTTCCTTATGTCCAGCCTGAAACAGTCTTGGAGGAGTTTGTAACTGTTTGACCTTGTCATCCCACGGGGCGCTCTGGTGAACAGGCATTCCCCCATATCCTGATGCATACCCCTTATATACTTATAAGCAGCCACCAGGTCCCCCCTGAGCCTGCTCTTTTCCAAGCTGAAGAGTCCCATAGCTCTCAAACTCTCATCATAAGGCCTGTTTTCTTGCCCTCTGATCATGCACGTGGCTCTCTTCTGGACTCTCTCAAGCTTCTCCACATCCTTCTTGAATTGTGGAGCCCATAATTGGATGCGGTACACCAGCTGCAGCCTCACCAAGGCCAAGTACAGTGGGAAGATGACATCCTGGGATTTGGTAGAGAAGCATCTATGGATGCAAGCCAGCGTTTTGCTCGCTTTGCCGGCTGCAACATCACACTGATGGCTCATATTCATCTTGTGGTCAATCATGACCCCCAAGTCCCTTTCAGCCATGGTGCTAGCAAGTGTAGCACTGCCAAGCCTGTAAGCATGCTGCAGGTTTTTCTTCCCAAGGTGGAGTACCTTCCATTTTTCAGTGTTTGAAGGACATCAGGTTTTTATCCGCCCATTTTCTGAGTCTGTCAAGGTTGGCTTGGATCACCATCCTGTCCTCGGGTGTGGACGCTTTACCCCAAAGTTTGGTGACATCAGCAAACTTGGCAGGTTCGCTTCTGATACCAATGTCCACATCATTAATGAAGATGTTGAAAAGAATAGGCCCGAAGATGGAGCCTTTGGGGACCCCACTGGTCACAACGTACCACAACGATTGACTACCATTAGCTACCACTTTCTGGGTCCGACCTTGGAGCCAATTCCCCAGCCAGCAGACTGTGATGTAGCCAAGGCCACAGTTGGCCAGTTTTTCTATGAGATGATCATGGAATACCAGATCAAAAGCTTTTTTAAAATCAAGATATATGACGTCAATCTCTTCTCCCTTGTCCAGGTGATATGTCACCTGTTCATAGAAGGAGATGAGATTCGTCAGGCAAGACAAAGACGCAGTTTTGCTCAGCCCTAATTATTTACAAATTCAGATTGAATTTGGCCAATATATTTTTCCTATTCACCAAAGAAGAAATGTGACAGTCCAGTTGGGCATTTGTCACACATGAAGCAAACCATTAAGTTTTGGGGGCTTAGTTTAGCAAGGTCAGGGGTCTTCCTGAGCCTAACAGCCCATTGAGCCAGCAGAGACCACCCGCAGGCAGCTGTGGCAGTGTCAGCGGTGGTGGTGGGGAGAGAGGGTGGCGAGCGGCTGGTGGCGAGTGAGGATCACCCACAGCTGCTGTCCACTTTTATAGAAATTATACAAGGACATTTTAGAAAGTAACAGTGAGTGGCGACTGCATCGGTGGTGGCGGGGGGGTGGGGCAGCGACCGCCCACAGAAGCCACCGGCAGCTTCTGAAGTGGTCAATCTCAGGGGGAGCACGTGCTCCCCTGTGCCGCCCCCCCCCCCCTTCACGCGTTGCCTATGGTGAGAGGTACAGTGGTTAGACTGGATCAGGAAGTTGCGGGTGTGGAATGGCACATACAGCATATGCCCAGCGTAGGACCGGAAGGGGTCCACCCCACTTGTCTGCTCCTTCCCGGTCCCCCTTCGCCTCCTATCTCTCATCTGCCACAACTTTGTTGTTTTTTGTTGTTGTGAAGGAGGGGATCCTTGGGGCCAGTAGCAGCTTTAGGGATAGCCTGGTCTGTTTGCTAGGTCAGCCCCCTACTTGTTTCCCTTTGCCCTCCTACAGTGCTTCCTCTTTAACGGGAAGCTCCCACAGGTTTCTGAGGGCTTGTTGGGGCTCCAGCTATTGCAGCCAGGGCTCCCTTTTTCTCTCTGGCTGTGCCCTCTGTCTTGGTCCACTGGTCAAGACCTTGGCTCCTGGGTATCATCCCTGCCTTGATGACATTTCCTCCTGGGGGGGGGGGGGGGGGGTTGGAATCAGGGCTCAGTCTCAGTATGCTAGGGGCTGACCTCTGGCCCTATAGCAAGGGAGTTCACCCCAGCATCTCTCTTCATGGCCTTCTCCACCTCTGTAGCCACAACTCAGTCCTCCAGACAGAACAAAAACATAAGCCAGATGCTTCATAAAACAAATATTCTCCTTCCTTGGGGGGAATGTTGCCCACAGGCTCTATCTTCATGGTAGCCTTCACCCTGGTTCCTCCTGCGAGGCTTGGGTAGCTATCTTTCTGTCTTCAGCAACCTCTTACTCCTGAGAGCACCTCTCCCTGCTGCAAGCAGGTGGGGCCCCCTTGTATGTTCAGAGGCTAGGCTTAAATCCCCTAAGCCCAGTCTCCCTCCAGTCATATGACTGGGTCTGTAGTGGGCAAACTGAATTATGCTAAGGCTTTTTAGCTGTAGTCCAGGCCTTTCCAGAACTAAGGAACAAAATTGAACAGAGCACCTTCTGTGGCACTGGGAGATGTGAGTGCTGTGATTGGGCAAGAGCAAGGTGAGCAAGACAACAGTTTCCCTATAAGGAATGCTTGGCACAGTGTCAGGGGAGTGGACAATTTGGGATGAGAAAAGTTACAAAAGTGATGGACAAACAAAGGAACATGTGTGTAGCATGCTGTGACCCTGGGAGGACAAACACGGCCTCTGGGTCCCTGCTCAAACAGCGGGGAGCCAGAAACTAAGATCCCACACACCCAGCAGAGGACCTGAGGCTTGGTATCCCCAAAGATTGCTGCTGTAACATCTAAGGAGCCATGTGACAGGTCATATTATGGGGTGAAAAACTGTAATATTGCCTAGGGGTTACTATTAAAGTTCACTTGACATCACATCAGCTGAGTTGTCATGTCAATCCTTGGGGGGCTGTGGCTAAAAGAAATCCTATTGGTCACAGGTCCTCTGCACCCAGTGACTAGATGCTGCTAATTGCAGCTAGATTGCTCTATTAGCTGCCTGGCTCAGTTCACCTGGGTTGCTACTCCTAACTGCCTTTCCTGGCCACAAGTTACCTGTCCTCTCAGGCCTCACTAGTACCCTCCCTGTTACATCTAGAAGACTGCATCATTACATAATTTACAGAGAAGTTATTCATTATTCAACAGCAGAGTCTGAGACAAGAGAGTAGTGAGGAATCAAAGCCAGGAAGTCCAAGACATGAGCAGAATACAAGAATCAGCCGAGAAGCTCGCAACAGACCTCCTAAGAATCCTGTTGCAGGGACAAGGCCCACCCAGAAGTGGGAGGGGTTTATAACACTCCCAGCAGGGGCCTGTGGCCCCCATTGGTATTCCCAGGTCACCTGATCCCCTAGTAGCAACCTCATGGAAGCAGTATCCAGGACTAGAGTAGGTATATATCTAGCTGCTTGGCAGTGCCTCTACCTGGCCCTTTGCCTGTAGGCACCATGGATTGGGATTTGAATCCCAGGGGCCCTGACAATGGGACTGTTTGCATGCATGCAAGGGAACGGCATGGCAGAGCCACATCCTGTCTCTGGAATTGGAGTCTCCTGTAGTGTTTACCCTATGTAGGACAGAACATTTTACCCAAAGACGGGAAGACACTTTGTTTGCCACTGCAGTATTCAAGGCCCAATCAAGGTATGTCCTGAGGGAGTGCCCATTATTACTGTGACCTATGGAATCTCCCCTGCTGGACGGGTGTGTGACATCGCTTCTGCAACACTTCACAAAGCCATATATTAAAGTAGAATTTTTCATTCCTGATCATCAGCAACAAAGCAGATCAGGACTTTTCAGTTCCATGGTGCTATTATTAAACTTTTAATTTTATAGAAATTATACAAGGACATTTTAGAAAGTAACAGCAATTTCAAAATAAAACCATCTGTGAACAATGATCACTTGCTGGACCACATCATTTCTCTCTGTATTCAACAATGTTCCCATCAGCGTTCCGTGCTGCTGTGTAGTTTCCCACTCATTGCACACAAAATGTTTTATTTCAAAATTGCCATTACTTTCTGAAACACTTGCATATATTTTTTCACACACCCCTTCTGCCAGGCATAGCACACTTTGCCATACAAAATGGCTTGTACATTTGGTGTGGGTTACATATATATAATATAATACATACATATAATACACATACATGCATACATCTCCATGCATACATATACCTTATATACTATACATATAGTAACTATTCCTTTTATGGCTGTGAGATCTCAGAAAGAACCATTACCTACAATAACATTACAGAGAGTGCAGCTATATATCACCAAATATATTGCATCTATAAATATCTATTTGCTAAGGGAATGCAAGATATTTTTTGGTGAATCAGCTCAGTGAAACCTGAATTAAAAAAAATAGGACAGAAGTAAGGCGTTACCACAGTCATTCAGTGTCCTAGTAAGGTCCCTTCAGTGAGGGAGCATGTCACAAAATATCACAATGTAACAATAAAGCTTCACAGTAAGTAATAGGCTTTAATACTTCCCAGTAAAGGTGCTGCTGCCAAGCTCCAAGCACAAGATATAGGCTCCCTTGCTCTCTTTCCTTCCTTTGCTTAAATTGAAGATCAGTAAAAGTAATAAAACATCTAACACAATACATTCATGCTGTATTAATCCTACTGTCTCAGAGATTTATTGGGGTCTCCCATCCCTTGCTGTTATGTAAATACCGAAATCCACTGGAGGAGATAAACTAACCATAAAGAGTCCCAACAATTATTCACAAAGGTTCTGGGTTTGTTAACATCCCCGCCTCATAGGACAAGAGAGCCACCAGCAGCAGGGTACTATGAGGAATTCCCATACCTCTCAAGGGGGGGATTGATGCTTTTTGTGGCAGGAATCCACCAAAGATTTTCTCATTCTCTTCCCTCAAGTCCACCCTTCACTCCCCTCCCAAATCTCTTGGAGGACCAGCTGTGTTTGCTTCAGAAATGGATTTAATCAGTCACAGGAAGCTCCCCTCCCCTCCTTTCCCCCTCCCATCCCCCACTCCCAGCCATTCCCTTTCTGGTCTCGCTTCCCACAGGGTCTGATGTGAAGGTGGTTCCATCGTGCATCTCCTTCCTCCCATCCTAACTCAATGGGGACTGACCATTTTTGACAAGTGCACCACAAATTAGCCGTACACTATCAGGTGCTACTCTGGTCCCTTTCCCTTACCCAACCTGCTCAACTTGCTGCTCCCTGAGTTGCGCTCTCTGATCAAGCTACTGCTCTGCTTTCTGCTCCCTGCCATGTGCTTCCTATCTGATCTGATGCTCTGCTTTCTGTTCCCTGCCCTATCTTCCACTGTGCTGTCTGTCGTCTCCCCAATCTAACATGTGCCACAGGCAGAGGCCGCCCATGCCACTTGTGCACCTATGCCACTGGTTGGCCATCCCTGCTTCAGGTTGTAAGAAATACTTCTAACCCTGAGGGTGACTGCTCTAAGTTCAGTGACTGCATTGGTTAGCAACATTGCAAAGTGGGTGTGGCAGTGACATCACAGGTGTGTCATAAGAGGGATAGGACAGTGTCATTATTTTTCCTGCCATTTATTGGGGTTCAGGCTGGGGGAAGTCAGAGCCTCAGCAACACAGATAGCAGTTTAATTTTACTGCAATAGTAAATCTCGTTAACATGAATCCAGGATGTTTCACATGTGGTATCTCTCCAGAGATACAGGAAGAAAATGGAGACTATCACAAAGCCCAGATGCTCTACATCAGCGAGTTATGTCTGCTGGCACCTGGCTAGGGACTTCCTGGGGCTCCCAGCCTCCCCCTCCACAGAAGCACCTGGAAGAGAAGGAGTCCATATGGAAGTCGTCCATCTGCTACCTCTCTTCTAACAGAAGGTCTGTGCTCTGTTTAGAGAAGGGAGGAAGAGTAGACTGGCTGCTATTGACTTGTCTTCTTTAGGGAAAAGCTAGGCCCTGCTAGATTCCATAGACAAAATATCCCAGCTTCCTTATCCCTTCCAGGAGTTGGGGAGTGAATTAAAGAGCTGGGAGAAGCCTTTGGGGGGACCTGGTAGGAGTGACTGTTAAGAGAAGGGCATAGAGGTAGAGGGAGACAGGGAGAGGGAAAGTAGAAGGGGATGGAAGAGCAGAATGAAGGGAAATAGAGATGCCACACCTCTGGTCTTTTTTTGTGTTAAGCTGTCAGGTCCTGTCCTGGCTGAGCAGCTCAATGTGAGAGACAGAGAGATCATCAGAGGTGTTGAAATTACTCAGGGTGCAGAGATGAGGATGAAGAACAGGAGAATGGGGAAATACATTTTGATGAAAGGGAAAAGAAGTGTTAATCTCAAGGAAACTTGAACAGCTGAAGGGAAGAGACAGACAGCAGAAAATGGAAAAGGATGGAAGGAGCAAGGGCAGAAACAGGACAGGCAGGATGCACAATGTAGAAAAGCACAGTGTGTTGCCTGGTACAAAGCCCATTCTATGGGACACCCAGAGGCAAACATAGCAGGGCCAGGAAGCAAAGCTACATTGATTTCCCTGGAGCCACCAAAGACTGACTGACACCAGCTGAGCATCTGCCTCAGTGACTGGTGCAGGGGTCAGGTAGGTGAGTGGACAGGAAAACAGGGATGGAAGGATTTGAGTCAGGGAGGGGTGTGGGCACATGGACCAGGTGCGGTCACACATGGGTCAAGGCCTAGATCAGGGGTGGGCAATTATTTTGAGTGGAGGGCTGCTTACCCAGTTTTGGCAAGCTGTTGAGGGCTGCATGGGTAGCCCCATCCCTTGACAGGTGCCTCGCCCCCTGGTTACCATCTTGGGACCAATGTCCCAGGGCCAGCACCAGTGTGGCCCAAAGCAGGGCGCAGGCTGGCAGGGGTCTGTGGAGCTGGGCTGGGCTGCACTAGCGGGGGGGGGGGGGGGACAGGGCGGGGCTGGCCCGGCTTCATAGAGCCTCTGCCAGCTGGGACCCCAGCTTCCTACCACCCTGCTCTGGGCCCCACCGGCACCGGCCCCGGAACACTGGTGCAGCCCCTGTGCTCCCACTGGCTTCCCACCCACTCACACCCACTACCCCCCAGCACTGCGGTACAGGTGGGGGGCAGCGCACAGCCCCGACCCCCTGCTCACCAGCAGGGAAGAAGCTGGTGCTGAGCATGGTGAAAAGTGGCCCCTCATCTGCCCCATGGCTGGCACCCCATGCTGCAGGTGCTTGCAGCCCATGTAGGGCTGTCCAGAGCAAGCACAGGCAGCCCCAGGCAGACTGTAAGCAGCTGCAGCACAGGGCGCTGGGCATGGGGCAGGCGAGGGGCCACTTTTACTTGTGCTCAGCACCAGCTTGTAACCCACCCCCACTGCCAGCCTGGCAGTGGGGCTGTGTTACAAGGTGGCGCTGAGTGAGGGGGGGGGAAAAGCAGCCCCTCCCTGCCCCATGCCCGGCGCCCCATGCTATAGCCACTCGCTGCCTACCTGGGGCTGCCTGTGCCTACTCCAGACAGCCCCACGTGGGCTGCAAGTAGCTGCAGCATGGGGCATCAGCCAAGGGGTGGGCGAGGGGCCGCTTTTCTCTGCACAAGAAAGGAACCCAGGGAAAAGCTGAGCACGGGGGAGGGGGGGAAGTGGCCCCTCCCCCACCCAACGCCCAGTGCCCCACGCTGCAGGTGCTCACAGCCCACATGGGGCTGTCTGGAGTGGGCACAGGCAGCCCCACGCGGGCTGCAAGCAGCTGCAGCGCAGGGCACCAGGCGTGGGTGGGGAGGGGCCGCTTTCCCCACCCCCACACT
Organism: Alligator mississippiensis; assembly: GCF_030867095.1. Classification (NCBI taxonomy): domain Eukaryota; kingdom Metazoa; phylum Chordata; order Crocodylia; family Alligatoridae; genus Alligator; species Alligator mississippiensis. The sequence goes on from NC_081832.1 coordinate 45,326,958, forward strand.
CCTTCCTTGCCCAGGGTCCCCTCCCCTCCCTTACCTGAGCTTCCTGCGCCGGGGCAGCCACAGTGCTCCCAGGCCAGAAACCCCAGCTGGGGGGTGGGGCTGGGAGGGCCCCACTGTTGTTGGAGCCCGCCAGCTTCCCCTGGGTCCTACTGCCCTTGGTAGGAACCAAGGGCAAAGAAATATTAATTTTCCAAAATTTTTAGGGGCCCCATGGGCCAGATAGAATGGCCTTGTGGGCTGGATCCAGCCCAGGCTGTATTTTGCCCACCCCTGGCCTAGATGAATATAGTTGTAGCCTGGGTATGCCCAGGGGGGGTATGCCCTGTCCTCCAATGACAGTGATGGGGGTCAGGCAGGGTGCTGATGGTGGGGCTGGCTACTAGAGCAGTTCTCTCTCCTCTCTATGGAGCCAGGCCGAGACCAAGTGCTTAACTATATACAATTTATTACTATAATAAATACTTAAGATATAACATGAAATATTTACAAAAAAGCTTGGCATATGACACTACATATAATATCCCACAATTCACATAAATCATATAACTTACAACATATATAATAATTAATACAATGAACAAGATAGTTAAGGTTACAACACAATAAATATGTATGAGGAATCAACTTATATAACCCAAATAAGTTAATAATATTTCCTAGACCTACCAAGTAACAATACAAATATGCATATTAACACATTAAGAACATATAAACCATATAAACTTCCTTAAAGAATACCCATAGCTATATAGACATTGACACAACAATCACCCAAATAGGGAGTGCACTCAATACCTCCCCAAGAGGTTTCCTTGGAGCCCCTCCCCTTTAGGGCCCTGGGATGTGGACATGCCCCTCCTGCAATGGAGGGTGGAGGCAGCAGACTCTCCTGTCCTATGCCTGTCTCCCCTGTGGGGCCTGCTTCTACAGCAACTCACGCTTCCTTTCTGAAGCAGCCAAGGCTTGTCCCCTGGAGGCCCATCCCATGACAGCCTCTCTCCAGCAGCATCTTCGGCTCTCCTCAATGGCCTGGCTTCCTGCACTGGGCAGCCCAGGGCTCTCTCTCTCATGCAGGAGCCAAACCCTTACAGGCTCTGGTTCCCTGGTCTGACACTGGGGGGTCCTTCCTTTCCTGAGCCCTGCTCTGGCTACCGTGGCTCTTTTAGTTAAAGGTGGAGCTGCACTATGGGACTCTGGTCACTCAGCTTAGGGCCGGGGCAAACTTGAGCAGCCGCAAGCTGCTCCCAGGCAGGTCCTTCGTGCACTGACCTGCACACCGGGTGAGGCCTGAGAAGCCGCTAGCTGTTCCCAGGGTGGATTCTCCGTGTGATGATCCACACACCGTGTGGGGCCCAAGCAACCTCAAGCTGCTCCCAGGGCCAGCTCTCCATGTGCCAATCTGCACACCGACTGCCAAGCCGCTTACTGGGTTCACAGGCTCAAGCCACCTCGACCAGCTCCTAGAGCCTGATCCCCAGGCGCCAATTCATGCACTGCTGAAGCCCAAGCTGGGTCCTGAGGATGGCCGTCTCTGAAGCTCCTCTCTCCTCACTGTCCCTCATTGTCTCTCCACAGCATGCTGAGCATGCTTCCCTTTTATATTCTTCAGGGGCTCCACCCGCGAAGTTTTCCAGACCTGGCTGGTGCAGTTCTGATTCAGGTCCAGCTGCTCCTTGCCCCCTCCCTTTGGAAAAGGGCGGGGTATTGCTTCCCTTGTGCTGCCTCTGGATTGGTGGGCGGACTCCACCAATCAAACAGCAGACCCTCGATCCTGGGACTCAACCCAAGCTCCGAAAAGGTAAGCCTGCTACATAGTGAAGGTGCCTGAGGGAGGAAAAGGGGAATTTGGAGCCTATTGGCTCTTGGACCCAGGTGCTGACTGTGGTTTAACACAGCATGCTCACTTCTGGCAAATAACAGATGCAGTGATGTTTTGATAGAAGATCTTGCTTCTGAAATGTCTTAAAGTCTTCTAAGATGCAGCAAGGAAGAGACCCCAGACATCTTTGTATTTGTGAGTCAGTGGAAGCTTTTCAGACTGGGCAATGGCCTTTTGCTCCTGTGCTGATCTTCATTACCCACTGGTCCCACTGGAGCCTGAGCAGAAGCAGAGTTTCTTAGCAACATCATATGGAAGCCCGTTCTAAAGAATTTACCAGCCCAATTTCACAAGCCCAAGAATCTTTGTCTGGACAGTTCAGAGAGGCCTCTTAATTGAAAGGTCTTTACTTAACTGAGAACCTCAGACCCTTTCCCACTCAATTCAAGTTTGGATCCCACCTTCCTGTTGAGTGGACCTCAACACTTGCCAGTAATACGTTCAACAGCTTAATTCAGACCTGTCCCATGTGATTTGTTCTCTTCATCTTCTCCCCAGCACAAGTGCAGTGGAACATTTTGCTCTGGTAGGGGTTTTTCGTTTTTAGACATGTGCCATGCTCTGTATTTGTCCCAGTAAATGCAGGTCAATGAAGTGCATTTAGAGCAGAAGAAAAGCTCCATTTCTCATACAGACAACTTTTATCCTTATAGTAAAGAACTCTTGTTCCTGAGGAGCAGTGTCATTGACCTCCATTCTCATCCCAGAGTTTTGAGCTCTGTACATATGCTGAACCCTGGCCACCAAATATCTTGAAGGTAAGGCTGGAGAACATGAGCTTGCACTGCAATTCTGTGGGAAACCAGTGTGGACAGTAGAAGACAGGAGTGACATGTTCACCTTAGTTCATATTGCTGAAGATACCAACTACATCCATCTCTGCTAGCTTTTGAGCAGAGATGGGCTAGAGTAGGGGCAGGCAATTATTTTGGGCAGAGGGCTGCTTAGTGAGTTTTGGCAAGCTGTTGCGGGCCGCACTGGTAGCCCTGCCCCTGGTCACCATCTTGTGACCGGAAGTCCTGCCCTCTAACCCCTGCCCTTTTCCACCAGAAATCCCTCTCCTTGCCCCTGGAAGTACTCCTTTCAGCAAAGGGTTTTGCCATCTCAGAACCAGAAAAATAACATTATATTCTAAAAAGCAAACATCTACAGCATTCATTAATTTGATTTTTAAAAATATTTTTGTCCTGATTTACATGTGTTTGTGTAGTGTGCATAGAGGTGATTGCAGAATAGCTTAAAATGAAGTTTACTCTTGTATATTGTGGGGGGCTGTGGGTGTGTGGGTATGTAGGGTGAGAGAGCATGTTGGGGGGGTGTGGATATGTGGGACATGGGTGGGTATGGGGTTTGTGGGGGGCTGGGTGCCTGGGGTGTGTGAGGGGATGTGGGGGCTCTGCATGTATGGCAGTGAAAGGGATGTGTGGGTACATGTGTATGGTGGGGTGTGCACATGGGACTCAGCCTATGAACACATATACACACACACTGTCCCTGCCTACATACACACACACACACACACACAGACTTTCCTTGCCTGGCCTGCCCCACACACATACATACAAACACACATGCACTGTAGTTGCCTTCCCCACCCCACCCCCTGTCTGTACCTGCCCACCCCCCTCCCCCCATACCAGTGCGGCCCTGTGCTCCCCGGTCCAGTGATGCAGCCAGGAGCCATGTGGTGCAGAAGCAGGGTGGAGGCAGGAAGAGAGTGAAATGGCTAGGGGTGGGGCTGGGCTGTTCAGTTCTGCTGAGGCTGCCCTGGGTCCTACTGCCCCTGGCTTTTGTCAGCTTTGAGGGATTTATTTACCATCAAAAGGGGAAGAGGGGGAACAGGAGAAAAACTGATTATGGAATTTCCACAGCTGTGTACAACTCGATATGAACTGTAGTCACAGTTAAGCTGTGCATTTTTTAGATCTATTTCCGTTGTCCACAGAATGATCTGCATTTCTTCCACCTTCCAGGGGGCAGGTAAATATTAATTTTCTAAATTTTTTAGGGGCCCTGTGGACTGGATAGAATGGCCTGGTGGGCCAGATCCAGCCCATGGGCCATATTTTGCCCACCCCTGGGCTAGAGCCAGTAGGTTCTGATCCACCTGTTGAATTAACTCAGGGGCGAGCAATTATTTCAGGCAGCCTTTGCCTACAGGTGGGTTACCGACAAGGGAAGAGACCTGGGCCAGGCAAGCCCAGAGGGGGACACCTGAGCCCAGTGTAGTGGGTCCAGGCAGGGTGGCAGCCCCCTGAGCCTATAGGGTGAGAGACCCCAGTGTTAGGGGCCAGGCACGGTAGCAGCCACCTGAGCCTACAGGGTTGAAGACCCCAGTACATGGGGCCAGACACAGCAGCAGCCACCTGAGCCCCACAGAGTGAGTGAAAGACCCAGTGCAGGGGGCCAGGCACGGTGTCAGCTACCTAAGCCCCACCAGGTGAAAGATCCCAGTGGCCCAGTGAGAGGCTGGGAGTGTGAAGTGGCTCGATGGTGGGCAGAAGGCCCAGTGAGGAGCCAAAGGCCCAGTGGGGGCTGAGTGTGTAGGGTCACCCAGTTGAAGATGAGTGGCCCTAGTGAGGGACAGAAACATTGACTTGGGGAAACAGATATATGAGATGGGATAATATGGAAATACCGGATGTGACAGAAATATTGGAATGGACAGCATGGTAATACTGGATGTGACGTTGAAACAGCTGCAAAGCATGGGACACGTGTAAGGGGAGGTTAGAGTGTGTACTTAGGGCTATGTGAAATTTTGCCAGCTGTTTCATTTTGACACTGTTTCAACTCATTTCAAGCTTGAAACAGCAAAGTCAAAATAAAATGAAGATCTTCAAAATAGCCTCAAAATGGAACGAGGGCAGTCAAAATATTTCAAAAGTTTTGAAATCTTTCAAGTTTTGAAGCTGAACCTGGGCTTGCCTTCAGGGAAAAGGAAAGTAAGGAGAGGGAGGGGGAAGAAGGGGGAAGGACACAGTGAGGGCGTGCCTTAACACACACGCTGGAGAAGACGCTCCTGCAGGAGAGGAAAGAAGGGCTCTGTCACTGTTTGGCTGCCTGAGATGCTGCTGGTGCTACTGTGTTGCTCACTAAGTTATTATTTTACCTGTTGTTATTTAAAGTGGTGGACTGGTATGAGGCTGTAAGAGATGAGGAGACCGCATTGGGGAACACTACCGTGTTGTGTAGAGGCCCCAGCGCCTTAACACACGCACAAAGTCACATATCATGAGATTTGCTTGTCAGCAGCTTGAGGTGTAGTTTCCCAGAAACCCCTGTACCTATCTCCTTGAAACTTGGCAGGCTTTGTGGCCTCAGCAGGGGCTACCATGACTGCTGTTTTCATGCCCCCGTGTCTTCACCTTTACAAATTACGTGACTTTTGCTTTCAAGATTTTGAGGTTCAGTTTCCCAGAAACCCCTGCACCTATCTCCTTGAAACCTGGGAGACTTCATGCCCTCAGAAGGGGCTACCTTTCCTGCTGTTTTCATTTAAATCTGCCAACAAATGACAAAGTTATAGGCAGTTTTGTGCTTCTCCATTATAGCTTATGGGCGAAACATCAAAACAGTTTCAACGAAATGAACTGAACAGCAGTTTTGAAATGAAACAAAAGTCAAAATGAAACACTGTCCCATCCAAATGGTGAAATAAAATGGTGCTGTTTCACACAGCCCTAGTACTTAGGCCCTTGTTATCAAGAGGTTGAACAATGAGCAGCCTCCCTCCTCAGAAATAACATTCATATTACTTCATCAAGGCATGGCAGGAGAGTGAGGCAGGGGTTTAGCCCTGAACAGGCAGGTGGCTGGCACTGAGACCTGACCCTGAAATCCCAGCCTGTTACACATTCATTAATTTGATTTCAAAAAACATTTTTGTCCTAGTTTACATGTGTTTGTGTAGTATACATGGAGGTGATTGTATATAATAGCTTACAGTGAAGTCTTACTCTTGTATAATGTGGGGGGCTGTGGGTGTGTAGCAGAAAGCTCCCTTTTCCTCCTGCCTGCATTTGCTCTCCCCTCTTTGGATATGTTTCTTTCTACCTTTTCTTCCTTCTTCTCTCTTTCACTTTAAGATTTTAAAATTTGTATGTGTGCATTTTCTATCTCCCCTTGTAGTTTGGTATTTTTATCTATTTGTGTGCCATGTCATTTGTAGCTTATATTTTATACTCCTCACCTTTCAACTTTCAACTGAATATGTTTAGTTTCATAAGTAAATTATACATTGTAACAATGTTAACAAGGGCAGGAATCAAACTGCCCTTCCCTGTATCAGGCTGACCTGTGAAAGAGTGAGTGAATCATGATTGAATGTGTAACATGGAAGCAGGCAGCAATTATCACCTGGAAGCTGCAGATCAACCAAGGGAAGAATTCAACAGAAGACAATGTAACAACCGGGAAATCTCTAAACGTCACTGATCAAGAGCTAGAAGCTCTGGCATGAGTTAATCAATGCCAGAGACCAACTTTTGGGCTGAATGTCTCCAGATCGACCACTCTCAAAGCCCTATTCTAAATTAATCAACGGACTCCCAAACCTGCACGTACATGCGGATGACCCCTGGGGCTGACAGATGCTGTCCAGTAGCCACCAAGGGGGGGGAAGTCCCACGAGGGTCAATGACCCCTGGATTGGGCAAACCAGAAAACTGGGGAGTCACCAAAGTCTGCCAGGGACAGATAAAAGGCAGTGAAAAGTGACCCTCAGTGGCGCCCTCTTGATCTCGATCTCCAACTCAACCAGACCTGTCCAGCCAGAAGGACCAGCTGGCGACCCCCTTCTGGAGGATAACACCACGCTGAAAGAAGCCTCAACTGGCCATCGATGGCAGACTCCAGCACTTGTAGGATAGGTATACCTGACTCTGTAGCCTGCTACTGTGTGTGTGTGTATGTGTGTGCCTGTATGCGTGTGTGTGGGGACCAGCCCCAAGGTTTATGATTACAGTGTTTCAATCTGCCTAATAAACTAGAATTTTAAGGATCCCGAGTTGGACATTTGTAGCCAACAGGTGTGTGGGGTGTGGGTGTGCCTGTGGAGTGGATAGGTGTGGGGAGGTGGGGTGAGGGAGCATGTGGATGTGTGTGTGAATATGTGGGTCGTGGGTGGGTATGGGGTTTGTAGGGGAAAGTGTGTGGGGGGAAGGTAGCTGGGTTATGTGAGGGGGTTTGGGTGTGGGGGTCTGCATGTATGGCAGTGCAAGGGGAGTGTTGGTGCAAGTGTGTGGTGGGGTGTGCATGTGGGACTGATCCTATGGACTCACTCACTCACTCACATTTACACTTACACTCTTTACACATACACACACACACACCCTGGGGTACCAGCGCAGACCCGTGCTCCCTGGTCCCACAATGCAGCCAGGAGCCACATGGTGCTGGAGCAGTGCAGGGGCAGGAAGGCAGGGAAATGGCTGGGGATGGGGCAGGGCTGGGCTGCTGTGGCCTGCTGATGACTTCCCCTGGGTCCTACTGCCCCTGTCTCCTGTCATCCTGTAATCTTTGACAGGCAGCCAGGAGCAGATAAATATTTTCTAAATTTTTTAGGGGGCCCACGCACCAGATAGAATGGTTTGGATCCAGCCTGTGGGCCATATTTTGCCCACTCCTGAGTTAAATCTTACTTTTTCTAGATTTTGCAGGAAGAATCTTGGCATCGCTGGAGAGACAGACTCGAGGTCTGTTTTTAGATCTACATTTCTACACAGGGCAGGTTTGTTGTTGTGATAACTTACAAGCCAGGTACCCTTTTAGGACTGGCCCCAGTATAGTAGCAACTTGCTACTGATAGCCAATGGAGCTGCATGTCATCTTCCTTTAGTGAAGATGGTAGGGGCTTATGTGGTGCTAAAGATCTTAGTACTATGCCCATTGATAGCATTGGGGTCTGTGTGGTCCAATATAACTCCTTTCTTCCCTCATTACAGCTTTAGACTCAAATCCCCATCTGGATTCAAACCCATCTCCCCCCTCCCTTTTGGGTTAGCAGTGTTGTTTGACTGTGTTCAGATTCAAGACAGTCTCTTCTTTTGAGGTTCAAACATGTCATGCAGAGTGCCTGTGCTCTAAATCAGCCAGAGTAACAAAAATCCAGCATAGATAGTTATGTGCACGATCATCTACAAGTCAGAAAAAGTTGAGGCAGAAACACTGAATCAGTCCAGATAAAAGGAGAATGGAACTGGAAATTAATTGACTTGATCTGATGTGTCCAAAATGAAGCTTAATGGGTGGACAAAATAATGAGGGGATGGACTATTCCCATTACTCCCTTAGGAATTCCCAAATAAAATTTTGGAGGGTAGGCGGGGGAGGTTATGTTGCTAGCAGGATGGATGAGTGAACTGAAAGGAGTGAAGTTTACCACCGGGGCTGTTCTACCACCCTCTCCTGGAATGGCTTTGTCTTCCTGATCCTGAGGGATGTCCTGGGAAACCAGGCCACAGGAAAGCCTTCCTCATTTTAGTGCCCCATCTTTCCTTCCCTACCTTATTGCCTCATATTCCCTCATCTCTCTCTTTGGTTTAGCCAGCAAAGATCATTCCTGCAAGCCTGCATCCAAAAAGGCAGCTCGGAGTAAAACCCTCAATAGCCTGATTCTGGCACAAGTGTGTCAGGTCCCTAAATAGCTGGTTAGGCTGTTTGCTGGGCCCATCTTTCTCCAATAGCAAGGCTGTAAAGCAAGAGACAGTGCTAGAAAGAGAGCTTGCATCTTCTATCTTTGCTGTTATTTTCCTCTCACCATTTGTGTGTGTTTAGTTTGTTTTGTCTTCAAGAAAGCAGGATCAGACTTTCGCAGCAACAGTAACAGCTTCTTTCTCTCCCACCTCCCACCTTCTTTTCCTCGAAAAGACTGTTATTACCATCACTGACAAGTGTTAGATTATATTAAACCAGGGGGTGGGGGAGGTTCTATATGTGTATGTCTCTATATAGAATGTGTGTGTGTGTGCCCCTATATACTATATATACCTATACACACATACATATGATTTTCGGCAGGTACTGGGATTCAGAGATACTGCTAAAAGGAAATCCTTACTTCATACTTTATGTTTTCAGTGGTTAGTTTTCCTATCTCTTTACTGCAAAGTTAAAAAGATTTGTAACAGCACTTTTTGCACTGGGACTAAGAAACCTGCAATCCCTGTACTCTACTCCCTAAACCTTGTTTAACTGTGTAGTGGTGTACAATGATGGGGTTACATTAACACATTAACACAATGCTCATCATTAGCTGTTATTCATTTGTGTCCTTCTTTTAGCAAACGGCTAAGCAACAAAGAGGAACTGTCTGTCTGTCTTGGACCTCATCTCTTTCTCAGACATCTGAGTATAAAATATCCAGCCCCTTAGCCACACTTACATGCTTTGTTAATGAGCCCAAATAACTTATTTGTACTCTAGCATTACCCAAATGAATTGTCTCAGTCCAGAGGTTTGCTCAGCACTGCATAACACATTAATTTACATCAGTGGCTATTTCATTAATGACCACAAACAAAAATAATCCTATTCATGCTTCAGTGTGCCTTGGGCTTTAGACATTGGGGAGAGGCCTTTAATGTACTGACATTATTATGCTTTAAAATACAGAAGTCCCCAAGGGTCCTAACTAAAACTAAGGCCATAGTGTACCAGACATGGTACAAACAGATAGAAAGGTACAATCTCTGTTCCAAAGAGCTAACAAGGCAAAAAAGATAAGATGCACACAAAGGAGTGAGGGAAGCACCTTTCCTATAGGCCAGGACAGAGTTAAAAATACAACCTAGGTCAAGGGGTAGTAACATTTTTTGGGCAGAGCACCAAAAGCACCTGCAACCTCAACTTGTAAGATGTTGGCATACCGGAGGCAGACAGCAGGGCAATCATGAGAGACCTGATCCTTGTTGTGGCAGCACAGCCCTTGTCCCTTCCCTGCCATCTGCCCCAAGGCAAGCATGCACCTCCTGCCAGCAAGGAGCTCCTCTCTATTTCCTGTTGGATGTGTGAAGCCCAGACAATTTCTTATTGAAAAGAAAATGTAATGCTTATTAGAATATTGTCAGGTTCTGCTTTATAAGTCTACAATTACCAGGATTTAGTTTATAGGGTTTAAAAGCTTGGCTGACTTCAAAATGGCACAGCATCACTCAGATCTCTGCCCAGCCCCCAACCACTTTCTACAACACATTCGGCTGTTTGGTTCAGGATGGGATCTTCTGGTTTTGACCATTTTTGCCCTATAATAACTCCGCTATAGCAACTCCTTCAACAAGAAAACAGCATGGCTAGGGACGGACATTCAAAAAGCCTGAGCCTGAGTTGATTCAATCTTTGCAGGTTAATCTATCCTGGCTAGGCTAAATCAGTTTTGTAACCAGACAGACATCCCAGAAATGCAGGCACATGCCTGCAGTGGCTCAGGCTAGAAGCCGGGGGTTGGGGGCGGTGGCACTAGAGCAGTCCTCCCTTGACTTCTGCAGGGCTGAGCTGAGGGAGGTGTGGCCAGGCCTGGACAGGACACTCTGATTATTCCACCCCCGCCACTCCCCCAAGCAGCCAAGCAGGAAATGTTTATCCCTCCTAACTCATTGTTAATTAACCCATTGAGAAAACAGAGCCTCTCTCCATTAACTAATGGAGATCTTCTTAAACAGCTTTTCCAAGGAAGGACATTAAGCTACCTGTTGATTAGCTCCAAAAAGCCTGTTTGCCTGTCATCTCCCACAGCAGGGACCATAGCCAGCATGTGGTCTGCTAACTAATGCTGAGGTGTCTGCGTAAGACAGAAGGGAAGAGGGAATAATCCCTACTTAGCAGAGAAAAGCCAGGCAGATGCTCCGTGCCTGGAAGTCTCTGCCAGAGCTCTGGCCAGGGAAGAGAGGGGAGGGGCCAGCCCTGCTGTGGAGCAGAAAGCCCCACCCAGCCCAGAGAGCATGCTGGGATGCTGGGAGTGTCCGGTTCATCTTAAACCAGCAAGGGGTCTAGGATAGACATTGCATAAACCGCTTTGACCCAAATCACTTAAGTCTGATACTGCATTCAACCAGGTTTATGTCAAACCAATTTCAGCCATTTTCAAACTGGTTTATGTGCACTGAACATCTGTTCTGTTACAGTTTTAAACCAGTTTCTGATCATTTAAACCAGTTTATGTGTAATGTCTGTCCCTAGCCCAAGTATCACTGTCTCTCTCAGTCTTGAGACTGCCTGGCTCTCTGCTTGTTTTTTTCTCTTTTTTTGTCTAGCAATGTCACCTGTCAGTCCCACCCCCTCCACAGTGTTAAAGTCTTAATACAAACAGTGTTCAGTATAAATCTAATCCATCCACATCCTTCTTCCCTCCCACCTCCTTCTGGACTTGACCTCAGTCCCACGTTCTCTCTAGAGCAGTGACCTTCAGGGTTGTGTCTGTGGTAGCCTTAATGGAGCTCCCAGATCAAATGATCTTCCAACTGAACAGCATCACCTTTCCTGCGTTTGTTTGTTTGGGGTTTTTTTACTGTCACACAGGTCCTCTTATCCTCATTTCAGAACAATAACTTGCAGAGCTGCCTCCCGCAAGTTCCACTTCTCCACAAAGGCCCATTCCCTGAGCTAATCCCACCTACTACAGCTTGACAGCATATTCCTGGGTCTTACTGGCCTGCCCTTTCCAAGAAGAAATATGATCCTTGTTCCCTTTAAGTTGTCTAGGTAGTGGAGAAACACAGAGAAAGGAGATGCACAAACACTCTTCCTGTGTGTCTCCTTTCCCTGGCTCGAGCTATTTCTCTTAAATCTTCTTGGGGTCTGTTTCCCACTCCACCTCCCACCCAGGTGTACTGAGAGGAGGATAGTGGAATGCTCAGGCTCTAGTTAATGGAGCTATTCATGGATGGTGTGAATTTTATATACCCATCACAGTCCTACACAGTTGGATCCTGCCCCACATCTCTTGAATCTAGGCTGGCAGGGTGCCATTTGGGAAGGAATGGTGTTCAATCCCTGAAACACATTGCCTGGTAGGTCTGAAATCAAGGCACTAATAGACCGCCAAAAGGAAATATTCAGACAGACTTGCATGTTACACATTTGACAAGACCTAGGTTCTTCAGCTCCCACTGATGCCAGTGGGAGTTTTGCTCCTGATTAAAGTGGGAGCAGACACAGGTCCATAAAGTTTATCTGGTTGGCAACTTCAACTAAATAGCTTTCACAGGCAGGTTATCCATTGGCAACACTTTATGCTCCAGTGATACATATACTAGAACTGAAATGATGCAGAGAAGATTGGCATGGCCCTTGCACAAAGCTGACATGCAAATTATTCCTTGGCAGCACTTGATACTGAAACATAGAGTCCCCATGGAGCCACAGACTGAGCTGAGTCTGCTTGCACACAGCTAACTGTAGTACTTCAGAACCTCCAGGGCAAGGCTGGAGGGGACTTCCTGGCTAGACACTGGGAGTGTGGACATAAGATGTTTGTTATGTAACAAATGTTTCATAGCTTCATAGTTGTTAGGGGCTGGAAGGGACCTTACAGATCATCAGGTCCAGTCCCCCTGCACGTGGGCAGAAAAGACTGCTGGGATTAAATGATCCCAGCAAGATGGGCATCAAGACGTTTTTTGAATATCGCCAGGGTGGATGACTAGCCTGAAGTGATCTTCAATCAGCTTGTGCCCATTATTTCTTGCCCTCCCCTGGGGGGCCTTGGTGAATAGATGCTCCCCCAAGCCCTGATGTATGCCCCTGATATACTTTTAGGCTGCAACCAAGTCCCCCCTGAGTCTTCTCTTCTCCAGGCTGAACAGTCCCAAGTCCCTCAGCCTCTCCTCATACATCTTGGTCTCTAGGCCTCTAATCATGCACATGGCTTTCCTCTGGACTCTCTTGAGTTTCTCTACATCCTTCTTGAAGTGCAGCACTGTGGAAGAGACTTACCCTGCTGGATGAGACACTGCACTGGAAGCCAAATGCAGCAAAAGTGAAATCATGGTGGGCAGAGCCACCACAGGAAAAACAAAAGAGAAAAAAAAACTGCCAAGCCTGAAGGAGCTGGGACTGGCTCCCTCACTGGTGTGGGCATGCTTTATAACAGCATGCTGGGACTGATTGGTTGGCCAGACCCCTGGAGCCAGGATAAAAGACCCCATGGAAGACAAGCTGGGGGGACCAGAAGTGAGGTCTCCAACTGGCCCAGAGGGGCCAGAGCGAGAATTCAGTCCCAGCAAGAGAACCTGGTAGCTACCCCAGGAAGGGGTCCCACCGAGAGCTCAGGGCCAGAGAGTGCCCGAAGATTTACTTATAGAGTCGCCATGGACAACAGACGTCTGAAGCGGAGACTGGAGCCCGGCAGGATCAAGCAGGACAAGAATCCAGACCCGGCTGATTTACGGCAAATACCAAGTCTCGGAAAAGGGCGACATGCCGAAGGACAGAACAGTACCGAATCAGGATGACGTACAGACGAAGGAAAAGGGGGCAGTAGGAAGTACTCAGGCTAAGAACACTGTCCCTATCCTATGGCCATAAATTCTGAGAGCCAGAGCTCCAGAAGTATACAGGATATCAACGCCGACAATACAGGTGATGACATCTTGGTTGGCATTAGGCGGGGTGTAGGGGAGGTGGAGCATCAAACAGGAGGAACAGCAGGGATGACCAAAGGGAGGCAGCAAGGGGAAATGGGACTGAACATCTTCCTCCCAATTAAAATTATTTCTCATCAAATACATGGCAGGTGAGACTCCCTGGGGGACTGACCCGAAGTCACCCTACTAATAGAACTGTTCCTTCCAAAAGCAACGGCGAGGTCAGAGAGGAACCCCCATACTTGATGCCCACAGGAAAGGTACGGGAGATCACAGGCTTCCAGAACTGGATGCAGTTCTCCAGTTGCGGTTTCACCAAGGCTGAGTAAAGCTGGTGGATGACATCCTTTGCCTTGCTCAAGATGCCTCGGTGGATGCAGGCCAGTGTTTGGCTAGCTCTGCCAGCTACGGCATCGCGTTGGTGGCTCACGTTCATTTTGTTGTCAATCATGACACCCAAGTCTCATTTAGCTGTGGTGCCAGCAAGCAGAGCACTGCCAAGCCTGTAAGTGTGTTGTGGGTTATTTCTCCCCAGATGGAGCACTTTACATTTCTCTGTATTAAACAACATCAGGTTGAGGTCTGCCCACTTCACGAGCCTGTCCAGGTTGGCCTGTATTGCCAGCCTGTCTTTGAGAGTGACAATGCTCCCCCATAGCTTGTTGTTGTCATTGAACTTTTGCAGATTGCTTGTAATACCTGAATCCAAATTGTTAATGAATACGTTGAAGAGCACTGGTCCAAGTACTGACCCCTGAGGGATGCCATAGTCACCTTCCACCATGATGATTCAGTTCCATCAATCAGTACCCTTTGGGTCCTACCACGGAGCCAATTACCTAGCCACTGGATTGTGAAGTAGTAGAGGCCATATTTTCCCAATTTGACTATGAGGACATTGTGTGAGACCAGGTCAAAGGCCTTTTTGAAGTCCAAGTATATGACATCAACCTCATTTCCTCTATCCAGGTGGCAAGTAACCTGATCGTAGAAGGAAATAAGGTTGATCTGGCATGACCTGCCCGTGACGAAGCCATGTTGGCTATCCTTCAGAATATTGCCTTCAGTTAGCTGTTGTGTGATGGCTTATTAGATGATTTTCTCCAGCATTTTACCTGAGATTGAGGTCAAACTGATTGGCCTGCAGTTTCCTGGGTTGTCCCTTCTGCCTTTCTTGAAGATAGGTACTGCATTGCCTTTTTCCAGTCTTCTGGTTCCTCTCCTGAGCGCCACAAGTCTTCAAATAACTTTGCCATCGGTTGCGAGATGACACCGGCCAGTTCTTTGATGACACACTCTCAGGTGTAGATTGTCCGGTCCTACTGACTTATAGATATTTAGCCTTTGTAGGTGCTCCCCCACAAGATCTACATCAACTATGGGAGGCTGGTCACCCCGACCATGGTCATCCTGTATCCTGTCAAGCAGGCTAATACCCTTGGACTGGTGGAATACCGACGTGAAGTATTCATTCAGGAGTTCAGTTTTGTCCCGGGTATTGGTTAACAGTTGTTCCACTTCATTTATCTGGGGCCCTATGCTTCCCTTGTTCTTTTTGTAACTTTCTATGTATCTAAAGAAGGACTTTTTGTTGTCTTTGGTTCTGGCTGCCAATTTATGTTTGGTTAGTGCTTTCTCTCTCCTGATCTGCTCCCTACAGCTGGGAGCTGTTGCTGAGTACTCCTCTTGAGTAGCTGTTCCTGACTTCCATTCCTTGTAGGCTTCTTGCTTTAATTTCAGGAGGTCCATGACTTCCCTGTTGAGCCAAGGGGCTCTCCCAGCTCTTTTGCTGCCTTTTTTGTGAGAGGGAATAGACTTTCTTTGAGCTTTTAGGATTACTCCCTTGAAGAAAGATCACTCTTCTTGTATTCCCTTCCTGATCAGACCATGGTCCTGCAGGGCCTTGTCAACTAATTTCCTGAGTTTGTGGAAATCAGCTTTCCTAAAATCAGGGATTTCTACCCTACTGGCTGATTTCCCTGGCTTGCAGTGGTTGGAGAAAGTGATCTCTGTTGCCCAGTTTCCCTTCAATCTGCAGGTTGCTCACTAGGTCATCCCCTTTGGCCAGAACCAAGTCTAGGAGTGCCTTGCCCCTAGTTGGCTCATAGACTTTCTGAGTTAGATAGAGCTCCTCAATGCAAGTGAGGAAGCTTTGTGAGTGATCGGATCTAGCTGAGTGCTAATCCCACAAGATGTCTGGGTAATTGAAGTTACCCATGATGACCATGCTCCATGAGCATGCAGCCTCTGCCAATTCTCTAGAGATTGCTTGGCTGAGCTGTTCCTCTTGGTTTAGAGGTCTGTAATAAACTCCTATGATCAAGTCCCTTTCCTCGTGCTCTCCCTGTATCTTGACCCAGAGGGTTTCAAGTCACCTGTCTTTGCATCCAATTTTTGCCTCAAGGGAGGCAAAAGGAAAGCAGCCACAGAGAAGATTTTCTCTGTGACAGAGAAGATCACTTGAGTCCAGGATGAATCTTCCCCTTTGAAAATGTTTAGTAATTTTACTATGTGGAACAAGTCATGTGTCTTCTCCTGCTCATCACCCAGATACACTGAGGAAAGGGCTAACCTGGCACCCCTGCCACCTAGTGGACAGAGACTGTAGTAGTGCTAGTTTGGGATGGTCGGTTGCATGTTCACTTCACCAATACATACATTATGGAGTAAAATCTAGGGTAGCTTACTCCATAGTGGGCACGTCTACACATGCCATTAATATGCTGCAATACACTGTGGAGCTTAATGCTCCACAGTTTATTGCTCCCAGAAGCTTGGTCTCCCATGATGTCTTCATGGCTAAGCTGGAGAACTGTGGCCTCGACCATTTCACTGCCCAATGGCTGGGAAGCTGGCTCTGGGGTTGGACCTAAAGAGTATTAGCTGATGGGAGAAAATCAACTTGTTGCAAGGTGACCAGTTATGTCCCTCAAGGCTCAGTACTTGGGGTAGTACTCTGTAATATATTCATAAATTATCTGGATTTGGGCATCAAATGTGGATTGGCAAAATTCACAGGCAACACTAAACTATGGGGAAAGGCAGTCACACTGGAGGATAGGCTGGGGATACAGGCCGACCTGGACCGGCTTGCAAGGTGGGTGGACCAAAACCTGATGGCATTTAACATAGAAAAGTGCAGGGTGCTCCACTTCGGGAGGAAAAACCAGCATCATACTTATAGACTCGTCAGCGTTACGTTCACTAGCACCACAGCTGAAAGAGACTTGGGGGTCTTGATTGACCACAAGATGAACATGAGCCACCAATGTGATGCCATTGCCAGCAAAGAAAACCAACCTTTGGCATGCATCCACTAATGCATCTCAAGCAAAACCAGGGATGTCATCCTCCCACTCTACTCGGCCTTGGTGAGGCCGCAGCTTGAGTGCGTACTTGAGTTCTGGGCTCCACAATTCAGGAGGGATGTGGATAAGCTTGGGAGAGTCCAAAGGAGAGCTACCCACATGATCAAAGGCCACGAGAGCAAGCCTTACGAGGAGAGGCTGAGGGACATGGGACTCTTCAGCCTGGAGAAGAGAAGGCTCCAGGGGGACTTGGTGGAAGCCTATAAGTATATAAGGGGGGTGCACCAGGATCTGGGAGAACAGTTGTTCACCAGGACTCCCCAAGGGATAAATAGGTCTAACAGCCACAAACTTCTGGAAGGCCAATTTAGACTGGACATAAGGAAAAACTTCTTTACAGTCCGAGTGTCCAGGGTCTGGAACAGACTCCCCTGAGAGGTGGTGCCAAGCACCTACTCTGGACTTATTCAAAAAGCATTTGGATGCATATCTTGTTGGGATCATTTGACCCCAGCAGACTTCCTGCCTATGGCAGGAGAGCTGGACTCAGTGATCTTGCGAGGTCCCTTCCAGCCCTTAATGTCTATGAAATCTATCAAAGCTCCTGGGCGCGCAGACCACAGCACATTGAGTCGGGTCACAGCAGCCCTGGCTGGCAGGGAACATGGGGGATCAGCTGGCCAACGTGGAACTGCTCCAACCAGGCTCAATGTGCTGCAGAGGGGCTGACTGGGGCATGAGGGTGCAGGGCTAGCGGGCAGAGTTTATTAGTTTCTTGCACCTTAATAGGGACACAGATGTAGACGCTGAGACATTTACTGTGCAGTTAATTAGTTAACTGCACAGTAAACACCTTGTGTAGATGCACCCAGGAACTGTGCTGTGTATCCAAACCTTGGGTGAGAGACAAGGGGCTGGCTGTAGGTAAGGGTTAAAAGGCTGAATGAAAGCCTGAGATGGGAGTCTTGTTTGTTTGCTTTGCTACTGGTACCTTGTCTGTGCTGGTGGTCATGGAGGCAGAATGCTGGTGCAGGTGTTACCTGGGCAGAAAAAAGATATAGGCTCTGTATTAAAACCTTTCATTTCTTTGTATCTGACTGAGGGTTTGCTGTAAGCCCAGGAGCAATGTGGTTCATAGAAAAGCTAGGTCTTAGACAGGTAGGCTTGGACCCTGATTGTTTTGTCAAGGTATTGAATGCTTTTCATTCTGAATGAACTCAGTGACATTCAGCTGCTGCAGTAGTGAGGGCCTTAGAAGTCCTAAAATAAGACAGGGTGAGGACCTACTGCCTTTTCCTTTCTGGCTTGAGCAGGTCAAACCAACATTTTTCAGAGAAGCCTCTGAATTGAGGTCCCTTTGTTTTTACTCACCTAATGGATCCTCTACTGATGCCAAGAGAATCCCAATGAGAATTCAGTCGTGGCTCCTGTTGTGGATGTAGTTCTTGTCGCCCATCTTCCTCTAATGATTCATCTGCCTGGGTTCCAGCCTAATCCTGTAAGACTCATACTCTGAGCTGCTCTACTCCTGAGTTAATTTTCTGCAGAGGATAAAATGCTGTGTGCACAGCTAATTTATATGTGAAACCAGGCAGAAGAGGGGCAATAAATGCCTCTTTATTTACATAATTATTAATGCATTTTAGACTTAATGAGTAAGAATCTGCTGGGTTGATAGAAAATTTAGGTAAGGCAGAAAGGAAACGAAGTGTGGCTGAAATCTACAGTTCAGACAGGAGCCTAGCAGCCTTGGTATATGGCAGGAACCAAAAGACTCTTTGAATAATGCCCCCAAGTACCTCACCTCTGGATAACAATACTCTTCCCCTTGTCCCTGCAGGGATACAAAGACCCAGCTTAGTGTACGTGTGGGTGTGTTAGGAAGCAGGTAATGCCTTACTTGGTGATGGTTTGCTGTCACTATCCCTCTCTGCCTTCTCAGTTACCACTGGGATGTATAGCCAATTGGCCTCAATTTAAGGAGAAACATTACTTTGCTATAGCCAGTTCTGCTGATAGTTGCAGTTTGTTTATAGAGATGAGACCACTTGGTCTGTACTCTGAACTGAAGGCATGTGCTTTTGTTGATATTTCTGCTGAATGCTGAATATATTGAGCCTAAGATTTAGAAAAGGAGTTAGGTGCCATACTTACATACAAAGGAGTTAGGTACCATATTTACATGCATACAACATGCACCTTTTCCTAAAATCAGCCCTCCAAAATTGAGGTGCATGTCTTAAGTTTGGAAGTTGATTTTTCTTTGCTGGAACAGAAACAGGGAAGAATAGAAATAAGCAGACACCGTGATTCAATGATTGCTGAGATGGCTGCTGCTCCTCTCTGGCCCCAGCAAGTAGAAGGGGCAGCATCCTATGTAGTAGCTATTGGCTGAGCACTGTGGCTTGTTCCTGAAGCAGTATTTGAGCTGGTCCAGGGAAAGTGGGCTGCCAAATACAGTCTGTAGCATCTTCATGATGCTTACGGTGGTATAGAAACTTATATAAAGAACTACTTACAGTGAAGAAGTAACAGTCTTGCTAGTACCCTTGCACGGGTCAGTGG
This sequence comes from Alligator mississippiensis, assembly GCF_030867095.1. Taxonomy (NCBI): domain Eukaryota; kingdom Metazoa; phylum Chordata; order Crocodylia; family Alligatoridae; genus Alligator; species Alligator mississippiensis. The sequence continues at coordinate 45,346,292 of NC_081832.1, forward strand.
CCTAATTTTGCTGCTGTCTTGCCACACCAGGAATTTCCTGCTGCCTCACCCAGATTGTCTGCTGGAATGCCACACTTCTTAGGTACTCTGTTTCCAAGATTATTTCTTCTTTGGGGGTCTGTTGTATGCAAGAAAATATGGCATTCAAATCCCTATGGAAACCCCCACCTGGAGCCGTGAATATCCCTATGTCCACAGGGACAAAGTTCTCCTTTTACACACTCAAGAAGATCTTGTCATGGACTCTTGTCCAAGGAGCCAAGGCAGATGATGACTGTACATTTATATAGCCCCTCCCATTCAAATGGATCCCAAGGCATTTAAATGATCAGTGCTCGGCCCACCACAGAGAAGTGACTATCTGTGCAAAGCAGCATTCAGCAACACTACATTACAGCTTAAGACAGGTAAGAATATGTACTGAGTTGCAACAGCTGGGAGGATTTAGATACACTGACTGTAATTATGAAAAAAGTGCCATGGGTATGCATGGAACTTTGCAAATGATTATCCATGCTGGAATTTGTCCGGGATGCCAGGAATAACATGTTCCTAATGCCAAGATCTTTATTAACCACAAAGAATAAGGATCTGGATTTTATTCAACTACAAAAAGCTCTGTTAGAGCAATGTTGATGTATTTCAGAATTGCCCTTCTAGAATGTCTCTCCTGGCAAGCTGCGGAAAACCAAGAAACAAGGAGCTAAGATACAGGCCCACATGGCCTTAATTCTGCCCTGCTGCAGATGGTCCTTGCCCTCAGGAATTATCTTTCAGCCCGCTCACTGCCTTCACTACGCTATGTGTAAATGTAGTAATGGAGGGATCAGCTGGAGCAGCTTGATAGAGCTGTGATTGTGCTCTGATGTGATCCAGGAAGTCAAATCCTTTCAGGGGTGACTAAGCACCTTTTTCTTTGATTATACACACCGAGGTCAGGCAAAGGTAGCTTGAGAGATGCAGTGAGCTCGGTTTCAGCATAGTAGGATGCAGGGGTGGTTTAGTGGGGTAGAGGCACTTCCTGCAAGAGAGACTGTGGGTGATTGGGTGTTCTTAATGATGGTAAGTAAAAGTGCAGTGTCAGGTGGCACCATGTGCCTGCAGGTGATGGAGCTGTAAAATTTTCCAGGTGAGATGTTCCTTCCATGGAGGAGGCAAAGTGAGGGACTACAGGATGTGTTTTGGCAGCTCCTGTTCAGTACAGCTCAAAGGCAAAGTGTGTTTGTTATATACATATTGGTGCAGTTCTCAAAGGAGGCAGAGTTAGGGTTGTACTGGCTTCTGCTTTAGCGCTTTTTCTTCTCGTTTTCAGAAGTGGGGATTTGCTGAACTCGGTGTTCTAGAAGATGACAGGACTCCTCCAAATAACTAGTTCTGTGCAAAGGAACCATTTTCTGAAGAGAAAGGGAAATGTTAACTGTGGGAGTCAGTGATCACTGATAAGGTGGATTTGTCCCCTTCCCTGCCAGCCCCAGCTAGCTTCCCTACCTGCAATGGTGCTGCATACATGACCCTGTATTTTCTGCTTTTCAGAGGCTTACACTTGGCTCATCTTCAGAGTTCTACAACCACGTTGGTGCAAGGCCTCCCCAAATCTCCATTCACCTAGGGACAGGGGCAGAGGCATAACCAGAGGGGCAGGACTCTAAGCATTAGACTTATGCCAAAGTGTAGTGACTCCCATTGTTTCCTGACAAAGGAAGTGGGTACCATGCCGTAGTGGGGTAAATATAAGGTGACTGAAGCCCTTTGGGGGCCATCATTTGGTAACTCAAGTGGACATAAAAGGATTTTGTAGAATCCATCAACTTGTTCTGGGGGAGAGAGGAGCTGTGTCTCTGTTCAGCTGCTCCCAGATTTGGAGTACTGGACCTGTTCAGCAGCCCCATGAGACATTCAAGGTTTCAAGGAAATCTGATTAAGCAAATGGGTTTTAGGGAATGTGGGACAATTGACTTTGACACAGAAAGGAAGCTGCCAGAGAGGGGTAAAGTGTAGGGTTGTGTGAAGCTTCGGTAGCCAATTCGATTCAGAAGAGATTCAGCCCGATTCAGCAGCCAAATCTCTGAATCCAAATTGAATCAGGAGACTCATTAAGAGGTCCAAATCGAATCAGAAGCCTCCGAATCAATTGGGAGAGATTTGGGGCCGATTCGGAGATTCGGACATAGACTATACAGGTTTCCGTTGCATAAAGCAAACCCACTTTATAATGTAACAAATAGGGATAGGATCCGAGGCAGTGAGAGAGGGAGGGAGTGAGACTGGGAATAGGGAAAGCAAGGGGGGAGGGGTCCCATTCCCAGGGCTGCACCATGCTCCACTTGTCCCCGCCGTGCCTGGGCTCCGCCTGTCCCCACTCACCCCAGCTCCTGGGCTGCGCCATGCCGTGGTGCAGGCAGCTGGTGTTGACTGCTCCCGGGGGGAGCAGCAAGCAGAGCCCCGGGCAGTGCAGGATGTGGCACAGCTTGTCCGTGTTCACCCTAGCTCCCTCTGCAGCGGCCCCAGAAGTGACCAGCGCCAGCTGCAACAAGAACTGTTGGTGCAGCTGGGGTGCACCTCTTGCTGCTCGATGCCCCCCAGGAGGGCTGTGAGCTGGGGGGCTGTGTCAGGTGTATGCCCCCAGATCTGGATGTGGGATGACAGCAGGCTGCTGCTGCAGGCTGGGGCTGGCAGCAGCACCAGGCTGATTTTTCCCAGTGCTCAGGCCAGGTGTGCCAAGCACCAGGAGCAGCCCACTGTCACCACCGGCCCCAGCTGCAGCGGCAGCCTGCTGTCATCCTGCGTCAAGATCTGGGGGTCCTGGGCTGTTCCTGGTGCTTGGGGCAGGCTCGCTGTGCACTGGGAAGAACACAGCGCAGCTAGTCCGCACTCACCATAACCCCCGCTGCAGCGGCCCTGGGAGTGACTGGCGCCAGCTGCAACAAGAACTGTCAGTGGGTGTAGGGCAGGGAGCGGGGCATGCCTCTTGCTGCTCCATGCCCCCCAGGAGTATTGCAGGCTGGAGGGCTGTGTCAGGCTCTTCCTGGGGGGTGCATACCCCTGGATCTGTGCGCAGGATAACAGCAGGCTTCTGCTGCAGTCTGACTCTTCCTGGCACTTGTTGCTTGGAGCAGTAGCCTGCTGTCATCCTGCGTCCAGATCCGGGGGTATGCACCCCTGTGAAGAGCCTGACACAGTCCCCAGCCCGCAGCCCTCCCGGGGGGGGGGGGGTGCAGAGCAGCAAGAGGTGCTCCCCACCTTCCACATCCAATGACAGTTCTCGTTGCAGCTGGTGCCAGTTGTTCCCAGGGCCGCTGCAGAGGGGGCTAGGGTGAATGCAGACAAGCTGCGCCACATCCTGCACCATCCAGGGATCCACTTGCTACCACTCCCCCAGCCCCTGCTGCTGTGGCCTGAGAAGCAGCCAACACCAGCTGCCTGCACCACGGCATAGTGCAGACCAGAAACTGAGGTGAGTGGGGACAGGCAGAGCCCAGGCACAGGGGGACAGGCAGAGCATGGTGCAGTCCTGGGAACAGCACCCCTCCCCCCGTCCCTTCCCTAGTCCCAGCCTCCCTCCCTCCCTCCCTCACCGCTTGGGAACATTTCCCTATCTGTTAGGACTGTCTGAAGCTTTGGTAGCTGATTTGGTGGCTGAATCTCCGAATCCGAATAGGCCAAGTCAAAGCAGGATAGTGATTCAAATCATTGAATTGAATCGCTGTCCCTAGAATCGGCCGAATCTGAATCGAATACTTGCTGCTGTGCACAGGCCTAGTAAAGTGGCTTTCTAATCTCAAGGTAACGATCTTGGCAGAATGAGAACATGTTCTCACAGGAGATGTTCCCACATGACGGGGGTAGGATGAAGGGGTCTAACCCAGCCAGAGAAACTAGGACTCTTTACAACCTGGCTCAAAGGAGGGGGAAGGCAAGGATCAGGACTCAGACACCTCCAGAGGGACAGAGCCCCAAGATGCCAGCACATGTGAGAGAGGAACATGGGGGGGCTGATGCACACCCCCCTCTCTGATCCCATCCCCTTTCCTGGTTCCCATTCCTCTCTCATCTATTTCTGTCCCACTGAGTTACTCTCTCCTTCCCTGTCAACCATACTCATTAGTTTTCAAGACCCCAGAGCCTTTTTCCTTCTTCACCCCACCTCTCCCAGAAAGCATCACCAGGCATCTTTTGTTTTCCATTTGGGAATCATTTGTGTGCCTTCTGGAGCTGCAGCTCTACTTGGATTACATTTCCCCACAATAAAAGTAATAGCTACTTGACAGAGGCATTTTATATAGGAACATTCCTTCCTCTCTCCTTAAGTGCCTGCCAAGGACTAGATTCAAACTCAGGCAAGCTAGAACATAGGTCTGATTCAATGGCTATTGTACATCCCCCTGAGCCAACTCTGGCAGGCTAAAGAGCCTTTTGTCTCCTCTGTGTGCTTACACAGTGGAACCTGTTGGTATGAGAGTTGAGCTTCTTTGAGAGCGAGGAGCCCAGCTATTTTTGATTGCTGTTTTATAATGTCACCTCCCCAGAGGGGTAGTGGGTGCCAAGCGCTAGCTAGGGTAAATGTTGGGTGACTGAGACTGGATCAGTGTGATCAGATACCTGAGCCAGAAAGGCAGTAAAATCTGTCAACCTTAGGAAAAGCAAGTCTCTTTTCTAGTAGGGGGGCTGTATCTTGGAACCCCTTTGCTCAAACAGTGCTACATTTGGAACAGCCCTACACTGCCCCTGGAAGGCAGTCCACATTTCTAGGAAATGTGAATGAGTGTGGATTTCAGAGCACTGAGAAGAACCAACCTTTAAGCAGAAAAGGCGTCTTAACCTTAATTAAAGCAGACCTGCTATTCCTCTCCTGTGTTTCCCAGGCTTAAAACAAGCAGCTGCAGAAACAAAGTGCTCTCTAGCATGGTGCCAGGTCAGTGTCTGAGTACTGAATCAGAGCAGGCAGCTCTGTGATCTATTCCCAGTGCTCCCTCCTCCTGTCCCTGCAGATGTTCTTTACAGGGCTCCCATCTCGCTTCACACTTGTCCACCCTTAGCTTGTAAAAACTGCCAGGCTCCCAACACAAGTTGACAAGGCTACAGGCAAGTGAATATTTCTTGTGGGCTGTTTCTTCCACTAGAGCGGGGTATGAGGGCTTTTGCTACACTCTTCCCTTCCTCTCACTTCGTCAATCCCTGGCTCCGGTCTGAGGAAATGGAAGCTTCCCTGTAAGCTATACACACATACATGCATCCTGTGACAGAGAGCTGAAATCCCTGTGCAGCACTGAGTCCCAAGGGCATGCTGTCCCACTGGAGCACTCCCGGAGAAATGCAGCAGCCGTACAGCAGAGCTATTCCATGCACTACGGCATGTTACAGCTTGGATCTGCAGAGCTAGAGGGTGCTGCTGCTCTCATTCAGGCAGCAACAGTCCTGCAGCAGGCCAGTAATAATGGCAGATGGATCCAGCAGGATTCATTAAGAGAATTCATCTGATTAATTAAAAGATGATTTTATTTGGGAACAAAGAAGAGGTTATCAATATCATTTGCTTTTGGAAACAAATCTCTAATTAAATACTGTCTAACTCCATCTCCATTTAATGTCAGGCCCTGACTAGTAGAATTTATAGTATGAAATGAAAATTAACCCTGTCAGGCCATTCCCTGTACCACAGAGCAGCATCTAGCCACACTGGCTCTTCCAAAGAGGCATGGTTTAAAGAGGCTGTTTGATGCTCTCAGGAAAGATGGGAGAGTGCCTATTTCCTGCACAATTGAACTATGCTCATCTGCCTATTGGTGCATAGCACTCACATGTAGCCTTAAAGGGAATGCTAAAGGTAAGCACACAGGTTTAACATCCCCCTGCCATTCACATACCAAACACTGAGGGAAAACAACACCCATGTGAGGACACAACTGGGACTATAGAACTGGAACTACAGCCCATGGGCCCTTGTCCTCTATAACAGTGCTTCTCAAACTGTCTGATGTGGTGGACCAGCAATTTTTTTTCCAGTGGGCCAGGGACCGGTGCCCGGTTCAGCCGGTGGCAGCAACTGCATGTAACAGCGCTACACAAATGCGCGACCGGCTGTTTCTTTCTCTTTCCTCACCTCGCACGACGTGATGTCACCTGGAGTGTTGGAACGTACGAACTGTGGCGCTATGACATATCAGTGTTATGCTTCTGAAAATATCTTTCTTTCCTGGCAACTCACTGCGGACCAGCAACCGGTGGCTCGGACCACCACTTTGAGAAGCACTGCTCTATAACATGGTACTGTCCCAGAGCAGGGGCTGTGCAAGGTGGAACCTTGTGGGTGAGCTGAGACCTGTGGATGCTGTCCTTAGCATAGGCGGCCTGGGTTGTTTTTTGTTGTTTTTTTAACTTGGTGCGCTGCAGTGAGCAGATTTAAATCCATTCCTTATTCCCTCTCAGCTGCTTCTCATCCAAGATCTCTTTATATGCATCTTACTGAAGCTGTGTTTTCTGTGGCTCTGGCAGCTCTTGGGTTGGATGTTCCTAATGCTGTTTTCTGGGAGTTGCTGCTACCTCTCCGCTGGAGACAAAGGGTCCTTCTTGCCCTTACACTAACAAAGAGGCAGGGCTTGGGTATAACAAACCCAAAAGGAATTCCTTAGCAAGTAGGTCTGTGCAAAGCTTCAGTTGCCAATTCAATTCGGAGGACATTTGGCCCAATTCGGCTGCCGAATCTCTGAATGCAAATCAAATCGAGAGACTCGTTAAAAGGTCTAAATCGAATCCAAAGCCTCCAAATTGATTCAGAGATTCGGATCAGCAGGGGAGAGCAGGCACAGTCGGGTGGCTGCATGTTCTCCTGCAGCTCCTCCAGCTGTGCCTGCCTCTGCCCCATCCCCCACCTGGCCCAGCCTCCTGGCACTTAAAAAAAAACCCACAAAAAAACCATGCTGCATCTCCACAATGCAACAGCTGCCATGTAGTTGCCCAGTGGGGGGGGGGGTGCTATCCCCACTGCCCCCCACTGCCCTGCACTGGGCGGGGAGGCTCTGCCATGAGCCCCCAGAGTCCCTGATCACTGCTGCTACAGCTGATGAGTGCAGGGCTTTTTTTTTTTTTTTAAGTGCTGGGAGTCTGGGGCAGGGCGGGGCAGCTCCCATGGCTCCCCCAGCCCTGGGAGAGAGAGGCACAGCTGGAGGGAGAACCTGCAGTTGCTTGGCTGTGCCTGCCTCTCCCTGGCTGATCTGAATTGCCAAATCAGCACCAAATCTCCAATTCTGATTTGGCCACATCAAATCACTGTCCTTCAAATTGGCCAAATCTCAGTTGAATACTTCCCTATTCGCACAGGCCTGTTAGCAAGGATCCCAGCACACAGCTCCGGCACAGCTCCCTGGCTCTCTAGCACATACTGCATTGGTCAGTCTGAGCAGGCTGGCAGCCTGAGACCTGGCCCAGATTGAGCAGACATAGCTCTAGCTGCAGACTATACTCTCCTGATCAAAACCCCATGCAGGACAGTGTGTCTTCTGTGTACTTTACTGCAGTGTATCTCCTTGTGCCTTTAAATTCTAAGCTGGTTGGATAGACTACTTGACTAGCATTTTACCACCTTTGCAGCACTATATAAATTATCATAAACTTCATGCTTTGTGGCATAAAATGTTCACCAGCTGCAGTCCGAAAGAAAGCCTTCCCTCCCCTTTTGGGTATAATGATGAACAAGCAGTTGGAGCATGATGGACTTGCACATCCCTCTGAAGCATTGGACACTGGCCTGTTTGAGATAGGATGTTGCAGCTGAGACAGTTTTGGCCTAGCAGGTCTTCTGAGCTTTTCTTACAGGGACTACACACTGGCTTCTGGAAAGGGGTGATTTATATTATTTGCTGTGGGCCACATTGAAAGCCTGTTGGTATAATATAGCTTCAGACAACACGTTGCTCGGGCAGTGCTTTGTTACAAGGTACTGAGAAAACACTGCCTAGTATCTGGTAACAATTTATCATTAATATTTGATACTGTAAAAAATTGCCCAGTGAACAGAAACAGAAGGTAGGTACTCTACGCTGGCAATAAATATCTCCCGGTAATAACCAACTTGGTTACTTGCTTGTTTTGTAATAGAAAGCAGGTAGTAAAGACTCTGCTGGGTAACCTAAAAGCGTCCAGTTTTGAGTGATAAGAGGTGGAGGATGATTTAAAGTCCTTTTTTGTTGGGAATAGTTGTTTCTACCTGGCCCCTTTCTTGGCATCTGGCTCAGCCATAATTGACAGGTTTCTACTCCCCTTGTTACCACCCCATGACGGGAATTATTTCGTTAACTGCAATTAACATTTCATGTAAAATTGTGAGCATTTGCTATGTTTTAGGGATGTCTCTTTGGCCTAGAGTTGGGCCAGTTTCATTGCACAAAAACCTCTAAGTCCACAAAAGGGAGACGGCAAGAGAGGTGAGTCTCACAAATGAGCAAGCTGTTTATAACTCTCAGCTTGCCACTGTGATGATTAAAGTATGGATGTGGGGGACCTGTGCACTTAGTGGAAATTAACAGCTATTCCTTTCATGGTGTTCACACTGAAATACTAAGGAGATTTCAAATGTAGAGATTTTTCTATATGAGTTGGCATTATCTTGAGTATGAGCAGAAAAGCAGGTGGGAGGCATTATAGGTATGCTGCCAGCAGACTCACTTGGAGTATATGTTAATATGATGCATACAAGGGCTGTTGTAATAAGTATGCTGCAAGTTGTGAGGAAAATATCTTGTAACTCATGGGGCTAACCCTGCAGTTCCAGAATGGTGAATCAGACCCATGAACTACAGAGAAGAACTGTCCAGGTGGAGCGATGTGCTGATTCACCTTTGGGCCCCACTGCTGGCAAGGTCTTGCTCTTGATAAAGTGTCATTGACTGAGACAGTTCTTTGGAAGGGTGCTGGACTGATGACCCTAGAGACTGGAGTGCTGCATCCATAAGACTCTGAGAGCAGTAAGCCACAACAAGAAAAGCTTCTGTTATTCTGCAAAGCTGCATCTGACCTAGAGGGTCCTCCTGCAGATCTTTGGTTAGGTGAGCCTGTGTCTCTAATGGAATGGCACCAAGGAGAGTACAGAGAGCCTAACAAGTGGAGAAAGCTCATAACGATCATTCAAGGGACCTGCACCACTGGCTTGCCTGCTAGCAGTGGTTCTTTAGTAGAAGGGGAAATGAAAGAGAATTGGATGGTATTTCTTGAGGAGTTTTTGTAGCGGCTTTTGCTTATGATGGAGGTAAGGGTTCATCCTGTGTAGCTGTTAAAACAGGCTTCCCTGTGCTGAGTAATTCCAGATGGTAGGAGATTTCAGCTTTTTTCGATGGGTTTATGGTTCCTGGGAACAGTCCTTCCAACATGGCAGGCTCTGAGGGAGACCTTCATCGGCATGTCCACACATGCAGGCACGTGCGCTTGCAGCAGCTCAAATAGAAGTGACACAAATTTGTGCCAGAGATTTTTGCCTCAGCACATGTGCCTGCACATGCACTTTGGTGTGGGGTAAGTTGTGCCACTTGGGCCAAAATGACCCTACCCAGCTCCTCCTGGATCTTCAGCCAGGGGGAGTTAGAGGCTGGAGCCAGCACATGTGAAAGCAGCTCAGGGCTACTTGTCCTCACAGGTTTTGAGGCCCATCCAGTTGGTATCTGGGGACACTACCCCTTGTGACAGCTGGATTGCTGAAGCAACCCCAACCTGGAGTGGCCCCTGCACCCTCTATCCACTGCAGAAGTCTGGCAGTGGGGGGCTGGTGCCTGGCTGTGACTTGCTGCACACCTGCGACAGCGCTGCCCCTTGGACTTGCAGCCCCATGGCTGCACACCTGCCAGACCTGGATGGGGACTGCAAGGCCACTTAGGCCATGGTATGGGCACTGCAGAAGAGCACTGCACCTCTGGGCCAGCAGCCAGTGGCCTGTGGCTGCACAGTTGGCCATCATGCACCACTGTTGTCATGTCTTCTGATGCCCCCGCTCTGTCATCTGGGCAGCTATCACCCGGATGTGCTCCTTGAGGTGGCCCATTTTGCACTGTCAAAGCATGTCTTCTTGGCCCCAAATAGCCAAGAGGTCAGCCACCTTGTTTGCCCTCCAGCTGGGTCCCCAGTGCTGGTGCTGGACAGACTCCTCTGCCCAGGTCTTGTCACTTGTCTCACTAGCAGAGATCCTGGTGTTCCCTGTTTAAAATTTGCAAAATCTTTGATAAGAATCCCAAATTCTCTCATTAAAATACCCACAATCTATGTTCTTTCACTATTAAAATGAAATGCCACTATATATATAGAGAGACAATGTTTTATTGATAATGATATATTTATAAGTTTAAAGCAATTTGGAAGCCTACCAGTGCCTCTATCATCATAATAAAATAGATTCTAAATATCTATACACTTTGGTTTTTACTTTTGGTTTTTCTGTCATAGAAAAATCAGAGCTGCCCCTGCCCACTTCGCTCACTAGGATGTATGGCGCTGAGCATCACTGATATGTCAGTGCCCTTCCCTTGCCCCTCACTCTCAAACCATAGCCTCCTTCCCCCCCCACCCCCCCCAGTCCGCTCACTTCTGGCCTGCAGCCCCTGCCTGCCCCCACTAGCTTCCTCCCAGCCACAGCTCTGTCTCTGTACCAGGACATGAGTCCAGCTGTAGCTGTCCCACCTGCTGCTTTGTGGCTCTGAGTAGTACCAGCCCTTGCTGTTTTGCTCCCTGACCCATGTTGTTCCTGGGAAGCCCTTGACTGGGTATCAGGGACTGAGCTGGGCCCTTTTCTCTCAGGCCAGCTTCCCCCTGTACAGGCTGCTCTAGGGGGACAGGGCACTCTAAGCCTGGCTCTGGAGGCCTCTCCTACCCACAGCACTCCCCATCCCCAACCTCCATCTTTCTCTCAAACACCCCTGCTGCCACCTCCACCCCCCCACCCCTTCACACCCCACAAGTGGTTTCTGGGACCAGGAGCGCCCCTCCCCCCCCCCCCCCCCCCCCCCCCAGGCTGGGCCTGCATGTCCCAGCACTGGTGTGGGCACAGGGCAGGGCTGCAGTGTAGCAGTGTAGCAGTTGCCCCTGTAGCTGCAGCTCCTGCCAGCAGGTCCCATCCCATCCCATCCCATCCCATGTGGGTACGCAGGGTGTGAGATTTGTGGAGGGGATGTGGGGTTGGGAGGGACGGGTCTAGGGGGAGTTTGTGGGCAAATTTAGGGATGGTGGGGGTGAAGTTTGGGGAGTATGGAACTGGGCATGCAGGATATGACATTTGTGTGGGGGGTTGGGGGGTTTGTGGGTGGGTGTAGGGTTTGTGGGGGTATGGGGCTTGTGCAGGGGTTTGGGCTTTGTCACTGGATTTCCAGGTATCAGATTTAGAGCCCACGGTGCAAATATGCAGTGTAGGGAACATTTTTTTGTTCCCAGCATGCCTCTTGTGGCATCTCAAACTGCTTTGAGACACCGCAAGAGGCACATGTGTACTCGTCTGGAGGCAACCCATGAGGCAAAGGACCTCTTCTCCCCTCTCTGAAATCTGCCCACCACCTCCCTTCCCTTATAGCTGTTTGTGGAGTTGATGACCACACTAGCATCTCTCTATACATAGCCTGGTCTGGTGCAGACACACTCACTATATCATATTGCTCCAGGCTCCAGAGACTGCTCTTCTCCAGCCTGCTTCCCCCTCATCCTGCCAGATTCCTCAGTGCTGCAGCAGGAAGGTGAGATTGTCCCTAATGGATGAACAACCTGTCAAGCTGAAACTGAAAGACCCAGGAATGATCAAAATCAGGAGTTTCAGGTTGGTCACAGGCTCCTCCTGTATCATTTGGCCCTTCTATCAGAGGCCCCAGGCTGCATAGCTACTTCCTATGCAGTCACTCAGATGCCAGAACTCAGCATAGATACCCTTATAGTTAAGGCCAGCTCTTGTTCATGCTATATTTACTTCATCGCAGGTTTTTGCAGGAGTAATCCCTTCCACTGCAGGAGTGAGGTCTGGCCTATGTTCTGCAGGAGGTCAGACTACATGATTATAATGGTCCCTTCTGGCCTTACAATTGAGTAATGCTTTTAAAACACAGAGCAGAGGAGGCCACAGGAAGCCAGGCATTTTCACACTTATTCTTCTCACAATTGCCCAGGCTATTCCTGCTGACAGATAGCTTTCTTGTTGTAGCAATTTCAGAATTGTAATGCAACGTCCCTTTTCCAACTGCAGCGTCTCTTCTGAAGAGGCTCAGCCAAGGAGAAGTTTGAAATGGATCAGATCTATGGCTGGTTTGATGCCATAAGGGCTACTGCTCTGCTTTGTTAAACAGGAAGTCTAGTTCAGACCCTCCAGTCTATCAGCCAATTCCAGAGCAGCTGTGGAGGTATGTGTTCAGTTGATCTGTATGTTAATATCACTTTCAGGCTGAAGAGCTCTTAATTAAAGCTGGAGGCACCCCATGCTTATATGTCCTGACCGTTTCTTTGTTGCTTTTCTTGACATGCTCCGTCTCCAGCCCCAGACTGCCTGCGTTCCACCAGCTTCATCTCTGCTCAACTCAGTGGGCCAAGTGATAAGTGAGATGATAAGTAAGAGAACAAAATGACATACTATGACATACTGGTAAGTAGGAGGGAGTCCAGGTTGGTACAGCATACACATTGCAGGGGGCTGGTATAAACTGACTTGTACACACTTATGCTTCCTCTAGATCTTAGTCTTTGTGTCACCTCTGAATTTGACCCTTTTGTGCTTTTGGTTCCTGAGCCAATAAGAGCTGGTGGTATTGGAGGAACCTGGCCTAGTGCCACAGGTATGTCCACACTGCAGTCACAGAAGTATAAACAAGCCTACACTGTGCTAGACAGCTTCTGGCATCCGAACTGGCTGGTTTAGAAGAAGCTTAGATATCTCTACAGACCCACAGGTGTCTGCTGCACATTTAAATCCCTAGACAAAGAAATAATGTTATTTGTCCTCTGATACCAGATGCCAGAAGGCACTGACGCACTGAACAAATGATTCATCTGGAGTCTCCTGGCACCCCTATAGGATGCAAGGAGGTTCGACTCCTCTTGGAGCACCGGCTAGGAGCTTTGCAGAGGCAAAATGCTCTGCCTCTAGGTGGGGGTGGAATCATTTGCATTGTAAAAGTGGGCCCAGGCTTAAAGACCTTAAACTTCCAGGGTGTCTGAGCATTGCAAACAAACCTTGTCCTTCTCATGAGTCAGAGCACTGTCCCTAACCTGGGAAATCCAGAACTAGGTCTGAATGAAAGAGCTCACTCCCATTTAAACTCAAGAATAATTACCTAGAGATGTGCAGCTGTCCCAACCTGAGACCTCTCTTCTCCCTCTCTCAGAAGAACTTTAAGAGTCCATTCACCTTCTACTGCTGGGAGCTCAGATTCCAGATCCACCAGTGGAAGAAAATCGGGCCCTTTCTCCCTGAAGAAATGTGTTTGATGTGATATGGGGGTATTTACTGGAATTCCCTGCAGATTTCTGTTGTCTCTGGTAATAAGATAAAGAGCCCTTTGCCTCTTGGACACAGGTAGGAATGTGACCCTAGGCTGGTCTGGGGTGGTCATTATAATGTAGTGACTGTCTGGGACCTGTGTGAAATGATTTAGTGGGCTGCAGTCCAATTCTCAACGGAGGGATGACCACGTCACAGAAGGTCACTCCCCTTTTCACTAAGAGCATTGCCTTATAGATTTACTATATTTTCATACATTTTTAGGGTTGGAAGGGACCTCAGTAGGTCATTGAGTCTTGTTTGGTGCCAGGCAGACTAGTCTGTGGGGTGGATCTCCACTCATGTCCAAATGCCCCACATTCAGTACAGCACCCAGCCAGGTCTGATTAATCTCACACGTGTCTGGGGCACCAGGTAGAACCAGGGATGTTTTTCTTGGGGACTGGGTCAATGTTTTTTTCCAAAGTCCAAACCAGATATCTGGGAAGCTGATTTTCCAGTGCAAGGATGTGTGGTTACTTGTGGGAATAGAGACCCTGAAAATGCTGACTTGGCTGTAGTTGATTCCATCCTTATAACTTGTCCTTTATTTCCAGCATTTGTTGTAGTAAAAACTTTATGTCTCTTCACATCAAAATTATGCATCTACCAGGTCCCTCTCCTCTTGTTACAAGACTTTATTTTCTCCTTTCTTTGTAAATCACTTGGGTGCTGTTTCACAGGGAATCTGCATAGAATTGACCACCTTTGCCTTCTTTATCAAAAATTGATAAAATTGGATATCAAATTTAAAAAAATAAGGGAATTCCTGTCATTCCATGTGAATATACATCTCACTAACTGATTCATTGTGATGAATAATATCATAATAATCCCATAATGAAATGCTGAAATCACTCAACATTATCAGATTGTAGAAATATGCCAGAGACTGCAGTCGTAGCAACATCATTTATGCAGCTACAGAGAGCGAGTAAGCAACCCTGCTGTCATGGGCAATAAATCACACTAGATTTGGTAGCATTTGCTTTAGCATTTCAGGATGCTGGGTGGACCAGGCACTGGGTCAGGAGCCTAGGTTGTGGGTTGTAGTTCTGTGGGGCAGTGGAGTAACACCTGATCCTTTTTGCTGCACCTTAGCTCTACTGGTGCATAATTCTCCCTCATCCCCTGCATTTGTCCCAAGCACAGCATGTTATGTCACCTAGGGATGAATTCCTTGTGGTGCAGATGCCCACTGCTTTTCCATGCTGTCTCTTGGACTACTCTTCTTACAGGATGATGCAAATCAGTCTCACTGGGTCCTGAAACTTTCTGCTGCCTTGCAAAGCTGGCCCTGGAGCTGCTAACTTAGCCTGCAGTAAGGGATTTAGGTTCAGCATGCAATTGTCAGCCTGATCAAGGTCTTGAAATACCAAGACCTTGATCAGCATTAGCAGAGCATCTATGAGAGGTTGGCTGAGCCCAGGGCTGAGCAGTGAGCTTCTCAAGGTATAGGCATCAGCTTCAGCTACAACCTCACTGCACTGGTACCACAACATTAAGCACTCACTGAAGGCACATCAAGGTCTAAGCTAAACATGATGTGTCTATATATGCAAGTAAGTGCAAATAAACTGAATGCACGTTAAGCTAATACACATTAAGCAGTTTTTGGCAGGTGTCTATGAGTGTAGGGACTTCGGATTAAAGTTAATGCACTCGGCACTAAAGTTAGTCCCAAGTCCCTTCAGCCCTGCCATGTGCCCCTATGGCCACTGGGAGGAGCTCCAGCCTCTGGCCACATAGCTGCCAGCACTTGGCAGCCATACTGAAGTAAAACCCAACCGCCAGTATTTGGCAGCCATCTAGGAAGCTCTGATCCCCAGTCAGCCCCTTCCCTGTCCAGGAGCCATGTGCCCAGTGCAGGGGCAGCATGCAGCAGTTCTCTCCCTGATGACCCTGCCTTCCTGCACCAGGGCTGCCCCTGCCCCTGCAAGCGGCATCCAGCACCCTACTGCTCCAGCCCAGCCCCTGCTAGTGACAAGTAGTGCCCTGCACTGCTGCTGGCCGTGGTACTGGTTCTGCTGACTCCAGAAGCCCCCTCCTTCCTTCCCCCACCACCCAGATCCCAGGAGGGCTGTGCACCCACCAGTGGGGGCCAGAGCACTAGCTGTGGGAGGCCCTGCCTGACTCCACTCCTCTTGCACTCCCTACTCCAGCCTGCCTGCCTGCTCTGTCGCCCACAAACCCCTACCCTCTGCCCAGTCCAGCACCACTCTCAGGACACACTCATGGGTGAAACAAAGAATCTTTACTGCAATCACAACCCCCCCCATGTCTCCCCCCCCAATAAACAATGCCCCTTTATCACCCTCCCCACCCACCAACAATGAAAAACTCACTAAGAAAACCCACTATACACAGGAGGCAAACTATATATATTGAAAACTATTTACAGTATTTTGGCTGTTCAAGCCCAGAGTGGGGGGCCATGGGGGCAGAGCTCTGGCACAGATGCCTAGTGCCCCAGCCCCTGGATGTTCCCCCACAGGTCTAGGAGCTATGGTGACCCCAGCCTGTGGCAGCCTTGTGCAGGGCTGGGTCTTCAGCTGCGTGGTGCAGGGGAGAGCAGCAGGACTGGGCCCAGGCGGGTGGTGGCACATCTGCGGCGGAGGCTGGGCGAAGGAGTCTGGAGGGAGAAGGAGCCCTAGGACTTCCTCACAGGCCCAGGAAGGGGCCTGCTCTGGGGTGGTTGGTGGGACAAACAGGCCCTGTGGTGTCATGAGCAGGGGCTGGGCAGCAGGAGACGTGTGTGGCCACCAGGGCCAGGAGGGTTTCCATGGCCTGGTGGTTGGCATCCCCTTGCTG
Source organism: Alligator mississippiensis (assembly GCF_030867095.1). NCBI lineage: Eukaryota > Metazoa > Chordata > Crocodylia > Alligatoridae > Alligator > Alligator mississippiensis. The sequence goes on from NC_081832.1 coordinate 45,362,592, forward strand.
CTGGAGCTGCTCCAGGCACTCTCGCTCCAGGGCTTCCATGTGGGCTCAGTAGTCCCACTGCACCCCGTCTTGCTTCTCCACCTGGGCAACATCCTCTATCCACCAGGCCTGCTTCCATGCCTCCCGCACCTGCTCCCGCACCTCCTTCTCCTCCACCACTGTCATCAGCTGCTGGAACAGCAGGATCCAGTCCCCAGTGTGCTGCTGCTGCAGCTGGTGCATCCAGACAGCTCCAGCAGTGGGTAGTAGTGACCCAGAGGTAGGATCCCTGCTGGGGCTGGTGGGCTCTCTTCCACATCCAAATGTTGGCTCCGCAGGGGCAAGAGACAGAAGCCTTTTGTGAGAGTTTGCAACATTTTAGAGAGAAGATGCTCTGCATCAGGGGCTGTGTGCTGCCTGGCCTCAGATCAGGGGTCAGCCCGAGGGTGCCCAGGGACCATGGTAAGTCAGCCAGGCAGGCCTGGGCCCTGGCAGCTGCTGGCTGAGTCCCCTACTTCCCCCAGGGCTGGCCAGACCAGGCTGATGGCAGCACCTGCTGCCATGGCTTCAGACCCTTCCCCCCTACCTCTCTCCCTGCAAGCCAACCGCTCTGCTGTGCTGCTGCCCAGCCCACAGTGCCTCGGCTCAGGGCACATGAGGCTCCTGGACAATTGGGGCAGGGGGCTGGCCACACCCCTGCCCTCACAGGGGACTTATCTGGAGAGGTGCCCCAGGGCTGGCCCTGTCCTGCACTGCTGCTATGCCCTGAGCATACCCCTGCTGTGTGTGCCCTGGGTGGTGCATGATGAGCTGTTTGTGCAAGATGTGGGTGCCCAAGCCACTACACCTTCCTGCTGCTGATCCTGCTGGTGCCTCAGACACACCTGCACTCCTGGTTTAGGACTCTGAGCTATGACAACATAGGGAGCAAGCCTGAGCTGCCCCACAACCTCTACTGCCACCTGGAGGGCTACCTGTTGCAGTGCTACATGTCCCTGGTCCCTGCTACCAAGGAGGACATTGCTGCCAGCATCGATGCCTTCCTCAGCATGAGAGGCCCATGCTCACTCAGCTGTGGGGACATGGACTGCACAATAAAGTTCTGAAATGTATCCCACATGTCTTCATGCTGTGGGGGCAGAGGGGGTGGGGAACCCAGGGCCAGGGGACTGTGGGTGGGTCAGGCAGGGAGTGGGGGCAGGGGCCAGGGCCAGGGCCAGGGGCAGGGAAAGGGGTGTGGACTGGAAGGTGGGAGGGCCCTCCCCTAGTGCAGGACTTACCATTTATCTGCGGTTGGCAAGGCTGGTGGCTTAGTGTAGGCCTCTCCATTGGCAAAAGCATATGGCTGAGCCTATTGTCCACAGCCCGTGGTACACAGCAGGCCAGTGCCTGGTGAGGGGCCTCCGTAGAGAGAAGCTGGCACTGATGATGGCTGGCAGTGCTGTGGCCAACTGCTTCTCATGCTGGGGTCTAAGGCTGTGCTGAGGGCAAGGCATCCATTGGCCAGGGGTCTCGAAGCTGCCAGTGGATGCAGCAGCTGGGGAGGAGGATGGGGCAAGGCGCTGAAGGCCCAAGGTCCCCTCCTCCAGTGACATTTTACTGGAGGCATCAGGGTGGGGTGGGGGCTCAGCCAGGCTGCCCCTGCTGGTGGCACTCACAGGGGTGTAGCCTGTCTCCTGGGGCACTAAAATGCAGGTCAGCTGCTGCATAAATGGCATGGACTTTTGGGCACAACCAGACCAATGATTGAAGTTGGTCACTGCCATCCACTGTGCCTGCAAGACCTTGACCTTTACATGGCACTGCCATGCTGACCGAATGTGACCTTGCTCCCGCATCCCACCCAACAGGACCTCGTAAATGTGGGTGTTTGTGCACCCGCCCCACTCAAACTGCCTGTGCACACTGGCACAAACCCCAAGCACTGCAAGATCACCAACCTCCTTCCGGATCCAGTTGGGGGCCTAGGCAGCCAGCACAGGTGTGCGCACGCAGGTGGGGCCAGGGCTCAATGTGGGGAGGACAATTATATGGTCATCTTGCACCAGCTCTCTGGGCCCCTGTGCAGTTGTCCCTGTGATGCTGGCCCTGGATGGCTACCAGCAGTGCCCAGTGCAGGGGCACGGCCAGGGATGGGGAGCCACATAGCAGAGGCACGTCACACCAGCACCTGCAAGGACAGGAGACAGTGGGGGCTGAGCACCAGCAAGGAGCAGGTCCTGGCCCTGCTGGTAGAGACAGCCAGGCAGCAGCCCCGAGGGGATCATAGTGCTGGGTAAGGGGTGTAGCAAGTTGCAGCCCTTTGCAACACTCCCCTGTGGCCAAGCAGCAGCTCTGGAGGGGACAGGCCAGGCAGAGGCAGCCTGTGGCCTATCCAGGGAGTACATGAGGCCTGATGGGCTCCTGCACAGATCAGCAGTTTTGTACAGGCTCTTGGGGTGTATGCAGCAGGGCAAAAATGACTGGCGGTTTTTATAGCTTGCAACTGGGGGCTGCCAGAAAGCAGCCCAGCCACGGGGGAGGAGAGGCAGCCAGCCAGGAGCCCTGGGGCTGGGCTCAAACAGGCCTCCTAGTGGCTGAGGTGACCTAGCACTAAAGTTAGTGCCAGGTCACATCTACACGTGTATTAATGTGTTTTAACTAATCACACCTAAATTTGCCATTTTAGTGTGCATTAAGGGCGTGTACATGTAGATATGTGCCCTTAATGCACATTAAATTAGGCTGTTGTGCACTAATGCATCTCTTGTAGACATGCCCACAGAGACCTAATGCAGGTCTAAAACCACATGAAATGTGATTGGTTTCATTTCATTACATGCTTCACAAAGGGATATAATAAACATTTCACAGGGTTTGGGGAAATAGAAGGCTCAATTTCTATGAGAAGCCATTCTATTTGTGAGTGAAGCTCAAGCAATGTAGGGAGTCCACAGGTTAGACTAGATGGTCTGGCTTGTCAAGTGGATTTGGCAGAGGGGCAGGCCCAGGTGGCAGAGTGAGAGGAGCTGATTGGTCAGCCTGTCCTGAAACCCTCTGGAGGGAAGTGGTGATTTTCTTATGTGTACAGTTAAGTTTTATCAGAACACTGGAATGAGTGAGCAAGTACCAGAGAGCCGGGGCTATGGGGATCCTAAGCTGCTGTCCATGTGAGGCAAGAGAAGCAGCACATTTTCCTCACCATGCACAAAGTCCTCCTCTGAAACCAGACTCCTCCAGACCACTCAGCACTTACAGAGCAATTCACCTGAACCTGGTCTCAAAGTGCTTTGATGCAAATATCATTGTCCATATTTCTTGGGGTGTATGGCAAATTACCCCAAAGAATAAGTCTATGGCAGGGCTGGGATAGAGACTGGAGAGGTGGGATCAGCTGGATGTTCTTTCCATGAGACCACCCCGCTTTCCATCACCATGCTCCACTGGAGCTTCAGAATCAAAGAGATGGGTGCCTCCACAATGCTTCATTAGAGAAGCTAAGTACATTACACAACAGCAATATATTTGCTCATTTCATTTAATCAGATCCTATTGTCTGGCTTGTAGTTTCTGAGTAGCTGCAAAATTCTACTTGCCTGCTTGCCGTGGGCAAGTCATTTATTTGACAGCAAGTGAGAGAATATTACTTTGGTGTGGACTGAAGATTGTGAAGGTAGGGTGGCTCATTGGTACGGTAGTTTTGTGAGACTGATTTTAAATGGCACAGCAGCTCCTGCAAAGCCCACCAAATACCAAGGATAAAGGCAGTAATACAGCACTGCTTTTGAAAAACAGCCTGCAGGTCAAACCCAGCCTGACAGCCCTTTCCTTGCAGTTCACCTCACAGAAAGGCCACCAAGTGCCACTTCCTGTGTCATTAGTGACTATTTGTTTTTAAGTAAAGCTGCCATTATTCTACATCAGATTGTTGGGACTGGGACTGGGAGTTGGTACAACTTCCAGTGAAAATCTGCAGTATCCGTCATTTGCATTCAGGCAGGCACTCAAATAGATTTTGAATGTGTGTGCTTAACTTGGCAAATGTAATACAACTTTATTTTGTAAAGCATCTTTCATAAACTTGCAGTCTCAAATGCTTTGCTGAATGAAACTGCAGAAATTAAGAGGGAGGAAAGATCGCTGCCGCTGAGCTTTAGGACAGGAGGGAGAGTGATGACTCAGGCATGCAGGGAGGTTGTTTCAGAAACAGCAGCGATGGGGTGAAGGGACTTGCAGCAGCAGAGGCAAGGTTTGAGGAAAGAGGTGAGGAGGAGCTGACCAAAGGGAATGGGAGAATGGAAGAGGTTTGAAAACAAGAGCAATTGCAGAAGGGATTCTGCAGCAGCTGAAGATCATGTGGGGATACTTAAGAATGCTCGGTGTTTAAGTATGCTCCATTTTTCCATAGTCATGAAACTGATGGCAGAATCTACACAACAGCTAGAGGGTTTGTCTAAGTGTGACTGCTGCCATTTTGGCTGACCTATCAGGTACCTACCAGGTAAAAACATGAGCTGCTACCACTTCAGAGCAAACTCCTATGTGGACAATGTCCCAACCCTCCTTTCATCCATTACACAGACAAGTCTCTGTGCTTCATTAAGAGATACTTTCACACTCTAACCTAGCTGGGAGTGCAGTTTGGTGCCCAGGTTCTGCTTTTTCTCAGGCTGGTAACCTTTACAGTGAAGACACAAGCCCATTGATGTGCTGTATAGTCCTCCAAAACCTTCCCATAATCCCCTCTGTGTGCTCAGAAGGGCAGACAGGTTCTCCCACAGTAGAAAGAATCAGAGTGGCTCAATGTCTGGCAGCGCTAAAAACCGTGGATTGTGCCTTCAGAATTCCTAGCCATACACACGGGGTGTGCTGCACCTGTGAAGACATAGCCACGTAGGTATAGCTTTGCACTGTAGCTACTCATACCCAAACTAGGATAATCTGGGTGCTTTGACATGGGCGCTGATCACTTGAACTAACTCTGAGCTAAAACAAAACCATGGTTTGACACCCTGTCCCTGTCTGGTTCAGACACTAGTGGGTTAGGTGTCTGTACCACTCCTGAGCCAACTAAATTGATGCATTTAGCTCATGCAACATAAGATCAGGCTTCCAGATCAGAGATCCCTGAAATCAATGATCCACCTAAGGATGTCATTCAACAACAAGCTTGTCAATGCAAAACTCTGTGGATTGCTAAAAAAATGAGTTTAGCTGCACCATGGTCAAGAATGGAAATAGGTTCCATTTAGAGTCTTATTGTAACTACTCTTCTCCCACTGTGGAGGTATACACAGTGCAAAACAGTATTATTAACACAGCTGGGTTAATCCAGGTTAGTTATCTTTGATTAACATTGTAATGAAGATAAGGCAACTTGTGTTTTCACTTAGGTTTTATCTGGAGTTTCTAATCCCTGTGTGGCAGGCATGCCAGTAACAGCCTGGCTTGCTGGCTCAAAAGGGCTTTGAGCCATTGGTGGGACTTTCCCAATCAGGAAGTGATGGAAGAGGGGCTGCCCCACTCCTGCCCAGGCCAAGCAAAGAGTGAGGACCATACTGCCCCTTATAGATGTTCTTCCTCTTCCTTATAGCAGCCTTTCAGGTATTTGAAGACTGCTATCATGTCCCCTTTTAATCACGTTTTCTCCAAACCAAACATAGCTAATTCTCTAAAGCTCTCCTTGTACAGCTTGTCTTCTAACCTCTTTATCATTTTTGTTATCCACCTCTGGACTCCCTCTAATTTCTCCACATCCTTAAAATGTGGCACCCAGAACTGCACACAATACAAAACACCCTGGCTTAGAAAATATATCAAAGTTTAGAGGGTGACAGTACTCTGAAAATTATCCAAGAAATTATTAAAGGGGTCCAAGACAGTTAAGCTGCAGGCCTTTATCAATATCCATAAGAAATGTATCCAATATCTGCATGCCCTGACAGTGCCCTATGTGTAATTACTCCGAAGCATCCAAGACCCTATGACCTACTCTAAAGCAGGCTGCAATTATTGTCTTTCCTCATACATATGATAATCTGGACCTGCAGATCCTTTCCCATCACATAAAGCAGATAGCAAAGTTCTTGCTAAGGTGTTAGCTAGCACACTGGATCCCTGTTCTTTACAGTTATTATACATATCCATCACTCTGGTTTTGATAAATCATTTGGCAGCCAGCAACAATAGAAAGGAAGCGTCATTCACTTCCTCTACCAAGGTAGAACAGATGTGCTCATTCTGGGCTTTTGCCCACAGAATATATCACACTGTGTCTCCTGGGATTTTTTTGTACAGCCCTAGAAGCATTTAATTTTAGTCCTAAATACAGGTCAGGCTGTACCTGAAATCAGAGCCTTCTAAGCTGGCAAAAGAAATCAGGCAAGGTTGCCATTTTCTCCCTTTTTTATACGCAACGGTCAGTGAACCCATTGCCTCTGTCCTTAGATTAACTTGGCCTTTTGCAGGAATGAAAACTGGCAACCCTCACAATAATGAAAGTATTCATTTTTTTCCCTCCAAGTTGCTAAGTTTTTATTTCTTCCCAAAGCTCTGCAACACAGGTATAAGGTCTTCTCCTTAGGAATGATCTCCCACTAGCCCATTTCAAAAGATCCCTTCAAATTTTCCACCTACTGTACTTAAATATTCTTGAAAATGTATATGCCAGCTGTATATTGATTTGAATAGACTGGAAGTCTTTGAGACAAGGCAAACCAGAAAGCCCAGCTTGGTGCAGGGAAATGCTGAGGAAAAAAACATTTTCAGTCAAAGGGTTCTGGCTGTGGAATGAACTTCTAGTAAAGATCAGGTCAAACTAGATTTAGACCTTTCTATCATGGTGTGGCTGACACTTCTTTCCCAGCTTCCACCCTCACTCTCCTAAAGGAGAAAACTAAAAAAAAAATCAACCAAAACCAAAAACCACCCCAAGCAGAGTTTTATATCCAACAAAAGAGAGAAAAGCCAGAGACTCATGAAGTCTGCCACTGTTACCAGCCTTGGCCATTTTCAAGGGGTCTAGCCAAGCTGCAAAAGTGTGGCTAAGCAGAAGGCCCAGCCTGTTTCTGAGTGACCATTGTTACCAGATTTGCCCATCACTTTGGGGTGTGCTCATTTATTAGGGATATGTTTCTAGGGGTCTCTGTAATTCTATCAATGTGCTGCTTGTGTTACTTGTGTTTCTATATGAAGCTGTATCTCTCCCTTCTGCAAGTCCTCACCCCCAGTGGAGCTATCTTGCAGGACTCGTATACTTAGACTTCAGGAAGGCCTTCGATACGGTATCCCACCCCATACTGGTGAACAAGTTAAGAGGCTGTGACTTGGATGACTACACAGTCCGGTGGGTGGTGAATTGGCTAGAAGGTCGCACCCAGAGAGTTGTGGTGGATGGGTCGGTTTCAACCTGGAAGGGTGTGGGCAGTGGGGTCCCGCAGGGCTCGGTCCTTGGACCGATACTCTTTAATGTCTTCATCAGCGACTTGGACGAGGGAGTGAAATGTATTCTGTCCAAGTTTGCAGATGACACAAAGCTATGGGGAGAAGTGGACATGCCGGAGGGCAGGGAACAGCTGCAAGCAGACCTAGACAAGTTAGACAAGTGGGCAGAAAACAACAGAATGCAGTTCAACAAGGAGAAATGCAAAGTGCTGCACCTAGGGAGGAAAAATGTCCAACACACCTACTGCCTAGGGAATGACCTGCTGGGTGGCACAGAAGTGGAAAGGGATCTTGGAGTCCTAGTGGACTCTAAGATGAACATGAGTCAGCAGTGTGACGAAGCCATCAGAAAAGCCAATGGCACTTTATCGTGCATCAGCAGATGCATGATGAATAGGTCCAAGGAGGTGATACTTCCCCTCTATCGGGCGCTGGTCAGACCGCAGTTGGAGTACTGCGTGCAATTCTGGGCGCTGCAATTCAAGAGGGATGCAGATAACCTGGAGAGGGTCCAGAGAAGGGCCACTTGTATGGTTAAGGGCCTGCAGACCAAGCCCTACGAGGAGAGACTAGAGAAACTGGATCTTTTCAGCCTCCGCAAGAGAAGGTTGAGAGGCGACCTTGTGGCTGCCTATAAGTTCATCACAGGGGCACAGAAGGGAATCGGTGAGTATTTATTCACCAAGGCGCCCCTGGGGGTTACAAGAAATAATGGCCACAAACTAGCAGAGAGCAGATTTAGATTGGACATTAGGAAGAACTTCTTCACAGTTCGAGTGGCCAAGGTCTGGAACGGGCTCCCAAGGGAGGTGGTGCTCTCCCCTACCCTGGGGGTCTTCAAGAGGAGGTTAGATAAGCATCTAGCTGGGGTCATCTAGACCCAGCACTCTGTCCTGCCTATGCAGGGGGTCAGACTCGATGATCTATTGAGGTCCCTTCCGACCCTAACATTTATGAATCTATGACTCAGTTTCAATGGGGCTGGGTTCCTTCAGCCACCAAATCAGTCAAACACATGTATGCACATACACGCACAGATCAACAGGATATGCCTGAGCCAGGCCGGGTTATTTAGCATTGACAGGCTAACACCCTCATATGCCTTGAACTCAGTTCATCAGGGCAACAATAAAACACAGGCAGACACAAGCACACAGGTTAACAGAGCACATCTGAATCAGGCCGGACTGTTCAGCATTGATAGGCTGACACCCTCATGTGCCTTGATCTCAGTTCATTCCTTGTTTGATGAGCAGACCCCACTGTGGTTTTGGGCATTACAGGGATCTTTGGCTTAGGTAAAAGAAGCGTTGCTGCAGAGCAAATGGGGAGGTCGAGGGGAAGAAAAAGTAGGTGAGGTTCATAGAGAAAGTATAGCAACCAGCTTGACCATAAAAGTTATTTATTGCCAGGTATACGAACTTATGATGATACCAGTAATGATAGCCATACAAGAGAGAGACATATAAGCAGTTACAATATTACATAATTTCAATTAGGGTTTTGGGGAAGTCTAGATCGAGTTTGATTAGCAAAAGCCTGGTTTAGAAAGCTGTGCCTGGAGTAAGAAAGCAAAACTCAGGTTCCAGGAGTCAGAGAGAGAGAGAGTTGGGGTCTCACCACTCAGCAAAGCTTGAACCAGTCGAGGTTCCCAGGTGTTGTTGGAGCCTGCAGACAGGCAGAGCCCTCAGCATGATCAAAGGAGGGATTCCAGGCAGAAAAGGAGGGTAACTGGTGCAGCTTTGGATCCAAGCACCAGGACAGAAACTTGAACTTGGGTAGGGGTTTTTGTAGAAAACTAACAAAGGCTCAAGGGAGAACACTAGGTTTGTTTAGGGGTAAACAGTGGTTCATATATTGGATAATAGGAACTGATCACTGCTGGCTATAGGTGGCATTACTCTGAGGGAGCTCACAGTACCAACAGGAAGATTCAGCGTTTTGGATACCAATAGAGGAGTCATTACTAAAATTGGTCTGATAAATGCTGAGCTGGGTGTGTGTAGATGTGGGTTGATTAGCATTTGGAGCAAGGATTCCCTATCATGCAGTGCTCCCCTGCTTTTCCCAGAATTGAGTGCGGTCCTTGCCTTGGAATCCTGAATGCTAATGAAGGTGCATGCCTGTTCCATCTCCCATTTAAATGAGTTGTCATCTGGTTCCATCTCAGATACAAATGAGACCAGGGGAGTTGCTCCACCCTTATCACCCTTGTCTGGAGGGCTTTAGGTACATCTCCCACTGCATCTTCTTTGTCTTTTGTAAGTCCTTCCTCTAATCAGTTCTTGTTCAGGCAGAGGTGGGGAGGGGGAGCGTTCTTTGCGAGTCAGACAGGCTGCGTACTGTGCCAGGGTTCCCCAAGAACACAGAGCTGAGAAGTAACACCATAGCATGAACCTTTGCAGGTATGACAACTAGCTTGGTCAGTAAAAAAAAAAAAGGAAGCCATCCACATGTCTAACTAAACCAGTAATGAGATACAAATAAACAAAGCATAAGGCCAGAAAGGGGAGACTATACATTAAATAGTTCAAATATACAAGATCATAGCTTTAGCTTAAAATAGTAATAGCAATGATTGAGGTAACTAAATGTATTATATGTTATTATGCTATAATAGAAATATTTATGTTAAGATGCTTAGATAATTTATAAAAACAAAACAGCCTTATCAGAGAAGACCATAAACTAAGGTAAAGAAGAAACAGGCCAGTGTTGAATAGCATTCCACAATGGGGAAGGAAAGGAGATAAGAAACCTTCCCTTTTTCTTTCCCAAGGACATAAATTCCAACTAAGTGACACCTTCCAGGTCCACACGAGATCTGGTTCAGTCCAGTTTCAAAAGTTTCAGTGAAACAAAGACATTTAAATAAAAGCAACTAGAGATAATTTATCAGAATATTCGAACCAGTTACCTATAAATATTGAGTATAGACTGGAGGGAAATTTGGAGAACTCATGAAATTCAAGAAGATCTGCTGCTAATCTACATGCCACCCTCCTTCTACCTCTTGAGTCTCCCCAGTCAATATAGTGTGAGAATCTATATTGTGCTGTCACAGGTAGCCAGATAGACTTTGGGATAAGTGTTTGTTTTTGTGTTTTGAAGTGCAAGCAAATAAAAGGTCATGCTATAGACTTGTTTTTGCCTCTTTTATCAGTAGTCAACCCAAAATGTTACCTGTAATATGAGTAACACTATGGAATCATATGAAATTAATAGCAATAGTTGAGGGAACTCAAATACCATAGTGATAGGCAGGGATATGAAATCCACAGATAGAGAAATCTGTTCCTATTGTCTGGGAGGAGTGGGCCAAATAGTGGTCTTAGATACTTAAATGGGAGTCATGGTCTTGCCCACTTTAATACCAGTGATAATTTTTTTGCCATTTAATTCAGCAAAAGTGCTCCTGGGATGGGACGAATGCCTATTTTGGTCTAATATAACCACTTTAACTCTGACCCCAGATAAATACTGTGACCCTATCAGTAACCTCAGAAATAAACTGAATATAAAATCCTTCCTAAAGGTACAGTTCTCTAGATACACATCAATCACATATTGACCTTCAAATACAAGTTGACATGTGTAACTCTATTGCACATTGGCAATATTACACTGGGTTTCTGTTACTTTACACTTACAAGCAAAAGTTTTTGCAAGTCCTTTAGTTTTAACTGAAAATGAACCCAACTGTGCCACCCACGCTTACATGAACAGTACATTACTACTTATGCACTCCTATTTCTAGGAGACTATACTCATGTAGAAAGGTACAGGTCTCTGTGATAAAAGCTGAGGGAACTGGGTCCATTGCTTGCCACTTCAGCCTCTATAGGAAATATTGAGATACTGAAAACAAAATTACACAATGGATTTGAAAAGAAAAGTTAACCTCAGGTCAGAATTACAGGCATATACATTTCATTATGCCTAATATGAATAATGTATTTGTTTGTTATGTGGAGAAGTAGAAGATTTTTTATGTCCTGAGCTACTTATTTCCTGGCTTTTATGCTTGGTTCTAATACAGATGTGGTAGGTTACTACATTGTTACCTGGAAACCTGAACTGTTTTTAACGATTTTTTGTGATACTAGGAGCACAGCACCATCAGAACAGTTCCATTTCATATTTAATTCAGTACATATCCCTGCGTCATAATTTACTGGAAATTCTTACAAATGTGGCGTGACAGGTGCAGAAAGCAGGGGGCTGGCCACTGACTTCAGATTCTGGCTTCCTGTGGAGATCACTTGGCTCTGAGGCTGGGGAGATGTAGTCATGTTGCCATGAATGACTCATGCTTCCTGAGGCTTGGAGGCGTGGTGACCAGCTGCAGGTGGCGGTGGCATGGCAGTGGCGAGCAGGGATCACCCGCAGGCAGCTGCAACGATGACGCAGTGAGGGTGCACCAAGCAGGGACCGCCTTCAGGCAGCTGCAGTGATGTTGGTGGCAAGGGTGCGCCGAGCAGGGACTGCCCACAGGCAGCCACAGCACCATGGGCAACTGGTGCCACCTTAGTCAAGGGGAGCATGTGCCCCCCCAGTGGCCAGTCAGCAACCGGGAGGGGGAATCCCCCTGCAGCCAATCTCACCAAGTGGGGGGAGGAACAAAACTTACCAACCAGTGAGCAGCCACACTGCTCCTAAAAGTGGTCGTAGCACTCCCGGAAGTGGCTGCAGCCATTCTGGAAGCAGCTGTGGCCTACATCTGGTGCTCACACTCCCCGGCTAGTGCTTGCAGAGGGGGCACTGACACTTCCACCTGCCCCCCGACCTGTCGCCTGAGAAGGGAGCGTGGCCTGTCAGGGGTTGCACTGGCAGTCTCAGGGGCTGCATGTGCACCCCGTGCACCCCCTATGCGTTGCTGCTGCATGGCAGTGTCAGTGGCAAGGAGGAGGGGGTGGCAAGTGGCGACCACCTGCAGATGCCAGTGGCAGCGTTGGCAGTGGCCAGTCTCGGGGCGGGGGCACGTACTCTCCCATGCCCTCCTACCCTCGTCTATGTTGGTATGAGAGAGCAAAGAAGTAAGCAGGTTGAAGCAGGTCTGAATCTCCTGCACAAAATATTAAGCCCACTTCAGAAGTAAAAATCTATCAGTCTTGCTAATTAATCAAGGTTTTGTGCTCTCAGCAACACCACGTCTGCATCGACCCACCTCTGGTAAGGCTGCAGTGGGGAGAGGAGAGAGAGATTGCTTGGCTATCTTGGAGGGCAAGAGCTATAAAATATTGTCTAAGGAATAGAACTGTTAGTCAGAGTGTGCTGTTGGATTTATTTCACAAACAAGGAAACATTTCTCTCTTGTGAGACCCTTAAAATAGAATTGTTCCAGTCCCCCCCACCTACTCCTTCCCACACATGCATCAAGCCAATGTTCTGTTCCCTGCACTTTTCTTTTAGTGTGTAAATGCTAAGTGCTTATTTCTGTTTGCTGAAAGTCTCCAAGAGAGAGAGAGACCTGGTTGTGGGTTACTATCAGATGGAGCACATGCTGGAGCATAGACACGAATTTGTTCTATGCTTGTCTGCATCTCAGGTTCAGAGAAGGAGTTATACTACTGCTTAGCTGAAAATGGTACTGGAATCAGATGCCCGATTCAAAGCTGAGGCCTTTGGACTCCATTGCCACTTGGACCTGGGATCTGGCTGTAGTAAAACCCATATGATTTTAAAGCTTGTGTCAGGCAAGGCTGGTCAAACCAGGGCTTTCCCTGTGGGCAGGATTCAAGCACCTGGGAAATGTGCTTTGTGTGAAGAAAACAAGGTATTGCCCCCTTAAGGGAAACTTGATGTGGGTGTTCCACCCTTTTTCAGCTTCACAGCTGGTCTACATGAGAAGTTATATTTGTCTTCTGTAGTGGTACCAGTATAGCCCCCTGGGGGAACATTTATCCTGGAAAAAGCATCTATTTTTGGTGTAGTTTAAGCTTCCCTAAATGACATAAGCTAACCCTCTCATGCATGAACGCTGCATGTCCCCGGAGGCTGGGGGGGCATGGTGAGCTCCTGCAGGCGGCGATGGCACTGTTGGTGGCAGCAAGTGGTGAGCTCCCACAGGCACCTGCAGCACTGTTGGCAGTGGGGGCGGTGGCAAGCGCTGACCAACGGTCGGTGAACACCCACCGATGCTGCTAGCAGTGTTGGAGACGGCCAGTGGCGATCGGGGCTGCCCGCAGATGTCACTCGCGGTGTTGGTGGCAAGGGGTGGGTGGTGAGTGGTGACCGCCCTCAGGCACCACCGGCAGTGCTGGCAGTGCCTTTTTGCAGTGGGTGCACCGCCAAGCTCAGGGGGAGCAGGGCTGAGGAGGGTGGGGGCAGATGAGATCTGCCTGCTGTGGGCTTGGGGCTCCCCACCCGGCTGCCTTTCCCCTGGGAGCCCTGCGCTGGCTGCATGCCCCCTGCCTTCCCAGCAGCAGTGAGGGGCACAACTTCATGCCACTGCTACCTCTACTGCCACTGGGCAGGCAGAAGGTGCCTCACCATGGCAGCGTGGCCAGGGTGGGGCTCCCAGGGTGAGGGCAGCAGGATAGGAAGCCCAGAGCCTGCATTCACCCCAGCCCTGCACACAAATCTGGGGGGGGGGCATGTGCCCCTGTGTCCCCACAAGGGTGTATGCAGTGGTGGGGAGCCACCCTCCCCACACACCCCTCTGCCCCAGACAAGCCACCTGTGGCTCCATCCCACTCCATGTCCCGAGTCCTAGCCCCATGCACTAACCGCCCTGGCTGGGAAGAGCTTCCAGCCCCTGCCCCACTTCCTCCCTCTGCACAGGGGCCTTGATCTGCCTCCCCCACACCCTCCCTATGCCCCATCCCATCCAGGTGAGCGTTGCCTCTGGGGGTTAATACAGCTGTCACTGGCCTCCCCTACCTGATCAGTACACATCCCCAGCGTGACTGTATCCTGGATTTCAGCAGTGGACCCCAATCCTGCTCATCCCACCCCTGAACTCCCAGTCCCTTTTGGAGCCCTGCAACCCAGACAACGTGGCTCCCTGGGCAGGATCTGACAGACTGCCCTTATATTTGATACCCCTGCTCCATGGTATAGCCACACCTTTTCTAGTGCTGTTTGCCCTTTAGCATGCCCTATCCAGCCACTTTTACTGACACATGCCAAACCTGGAAATACAATGAAAAAGCTGTGCTGGGCATGCCCCCTGTGGCCTCTCTCAAGCATGCTGGAGACGCAATTTGAGACTCAAAATCATGCCCAATGGGTTCAGTAGGAGCAGCTGAGGCCAAAGAATAGCCTTAATGTAAAATATTTAAGCAAATGTAACAAATTCAATTAAACAGGAATTTGTCTCTGAAGCAAAGTAGCCCTTTACTTCACGTGATGCTTCAAGCTTCACAGATCAGTGACTCTACATCTATTAGGTCTTTGGGCAAGTAATGATTCCTGAGTAGTTTAAAACCAAAGCAACTAAACTCAGATATATTAGTGCTGCCTCTCGAAAATCCAGGCTGTGATTCATCAATTACCTAGCTGGTTAGTCCTTTTCTTCATCCTTTTACAATCTAAATAGCACATTTTATAGTCACTGTTAAGTGATGTGATCAACATCAATTACCTACTAAAAGAGAAGCAAGTCTTGATTTAAAATTAAGTGCTGCATTTTGCCATGTTCTTTATATGTAGCCAACAGAATAATTACAGTGACATAAAAACTAATTACAGAACTCCACAATTAAGCCTCCCTCCTAGCACTGTGACTGTTTTTAAGTACACTGATGAAAAAATATTCCTATCCCTAAATTACCATCACATGGCCATCGTCTCCAGTACCTTTGGATAAAATGCTATCATTTAAGATCAAATGGTCATTGCAAGACCTCAATAATGAAAGGCAATAAATAATACATGAAGGAGGGGTTTTTTTTAATTTCTTGATGTGCAGGTAAATTATAGACACTGAAATTTGTCAGTAAACAGAATAGAACAGCTGTCTTGTCCTGGAGACAGGGGTGTACCAAGCTCTGAAGGGTCTACACTGCCCATCATAGCTGAGATCTTGGATGAGATTTTCCAAAGTGTTTATTGCTGTTGGCCTAGTTTTGCTGCCATTGAAATCAAATTCCCACTGGCTGCACTGGGAGCTGAGTTAAGCAAACCATAGGTGCATCTGAAAATTCCACTTTATGACTGATTCCCATTCTTGCCTCCTTACTCCTTGCCTCCTTAGACTCTCTGCTAATCATGTCCAGTTTCCCCCTCTCAGTCTCAGCCTCTCCCTTTTTTCATGCCTTCCTCCACCCTTGATCTGCTCTTTCAGGTCCCTCACTTTACTTTCATGAAACCTTCCAGCATGGATCTTTTTTAATGCATCCTGGCTCCCCTCTGCTTGTGAGCTTTTAATTTGTGTATCTTGTTTGTGCCTTGAATCTCCAACCCTGTTGCTACTGAAATCAATGGGACTTTTGACATCCAAGGGGACAGGAATGGGCCCATGGATGATATGCTCATTGGCACAGAGTCTGAAGGTCAAATACAGCCCTGGCACTAACGGGGCACATCTTTCCCTAACGTGGGTGAGGGTTGCATCCACTTAGTTGGGGCTGAATCTGAGCCTGTCTTGCACAGTAAAGAACCAAGCTGGAATGCTAAGACTGGCAAAGAGAGAGGCAGAAAGAAAGGACCCATCCCTTTGGTCCAGAGAGGAATCTCCTGGGGAGAGAAGAGCTGTGATCTCTGGAATCCCTTAAGCTTGCTTGTGCTTTTAGTATTATTGGATGGCTCTATTAGGAGAGAAGCTTCCTCTTTGTTCCAGGCCTATACTTCCAGCTCTAGTTCAGTTTGTTTATAGATTCATAGACTGTAGAGTCAGAAGGGACCACAATGGATCATCGTGTCTGACCCCCTGCCCCTGGCAGGAAAGAGGATTGAAGTCATATGACCACAAGCCTCCTCTTGAAGACCTCCAAGTTAGGTAACAGTACCGTCTCTCTTGAAAGCTCATTCCAGATTCTGGCTACCCTTACTATAAAAAATTTATTCTTAATGTCTAACCTGAATCTACTCTCCACTAGTTTGCACCCATTATTCCTAGTTACTCCTAGGGGAGCTCTGGTAAATAGCACATCTCTAATTCCCTGTTGTCCTCCCTTGATAGACTTATAGGCAGCTACAAGGTCTCCTCTCAGACGTCTCTTGTGAAGGCTGAAGAGATCCAGATCCCTCAACCACCCCTTGTAGGGTCTTTCACTGAGGCCACGAATGATGTGAGTGGCCCTCCTTTGAACCCTCTCCAGATTCTCCATGTCTCTCTTGAAGTGCGGCGCCCAAAACTGGATGCAGTACTCCAACTGTGGCCTGACCAATGCTACATAGAGGGGGAGCATCACCTCCCTCAATCTGTTGGTCATGCATCTGCTAATGCATGACAAGGTGCAACTGGCCTTGTTGATGGCTTCATTACACTGCCAGCTCATGTTCATCTTGGAGTCAACTATGACTCCAAGATCCCTCTCAGCCACTGAGCTGCTGAGGAGGTCATCCCCCAACCTATAGGTGTGCTGGAGATTCCTCCTCCCTAGGTGGAGTACCTTGCATTTATCTTCGTTGAATTGCATCCTATTTTGTTCTGCTCATTGATCCAACCTGTCCAGATCAGCCTGTATCTGCTCCCTGCCCTCCGCTGTGTTAACTCTGCCCCATAACTTGGTATCATCTGCGAACTTGGAGAGGGTACTTTCCACACCCTCATCCAAATCGCTGATGAAGATATTAAATAACACCGGTCCAAGGACTGAACCCTGCCGGACCCCACTGCCCACCTCCTTCCAGGCCGAGAACGACCTGTCCACCACCACTCTCTGGGTAGCCTTCACAAATGTGCTCTTTTATGATTTTTTCCAGTATTTTCCCAAGGATAGAGGTAAGGCTCTTCTCCAAGCTCCCAACCCTCCCAAGCCCTGGCAGTCACCTGCACCCACACCCACCCCACAGGGCACCCTGCAGCCCTGCTGATGCCCCCCATCCCTGACCTGCAGACCTCCAACCCCACCAGAGGGGGCTCCCAGCTGGCCCCCAGCAAGCCCCACTTACCTCAAAGGCACCAAGAGAGAAAGTGAGTCTAAGCCAAGCCCTAGCTGACAATCTTAGGCCCCAGCTCTTTCCCCTCCCCCACCCCCACCCCCTTGGGACAGGGCTTAGGGCTTGCCACCCTTCTTACAAGAAGCTCTTGCAGGTTAGAACTCTGCCAGCCTGCAGACAGCTCTTTGCAAAAGTGGAAAATCCACAGGTATCTCTGTTAAAATGAAAAATTTGCTTTTTTTCTCTGTTACTCTTCTTGAAACAAACTTCTATCTCATGTTTTGGTCAGACACAGGAGCACATTCTTACCTCAGGGGCAGGATGTCAGTTGATCTTATCTGTCCAAACACATGTCTCTATGCTACCAAGCTGATACAGGAGGAGAGGAGCACTGGTGCAATGACAAAGAAACTTCCCCTGTCCTTGACAGTAGGGGTTGAGTGGATGCCAATAATTTTAATAAAAATCTCTGTAACTAGAAAGCTATTGAAGGCAAAGGTGGAGCTATTGAAGGCACCATGGTGGAGCAGCTGACTTAAATGCCTTGTTCTCTCCTCAGGTTCCAGGCACATTGGGAGAACAGAAGATTAAGCTGAAATCAGTCACTGGATACAGCTGCAGAAAATTCCAACTGTTTTGCTGACAGAGAAACTAAACTGTGTTAAGAGTCAGAAATGGCAAAGATCTATTAGATCTTCAAGTCTGTCTCCCACAAGCAGAAATGACAACATCTCAATGTTGGATACCGGGATGAGTATGGGTATGGTTAGTAATTTAATTTTGCACCTGATTTAGCTTAAAGGGGAGAAGTAGTTGATGAAGAAAGAAATAGGTTTAGAGTCTGCTCTGATTTTTGAACATTTGTATAGACTCTTCTTGACAACATCCATTACCCAAAGGCAAGTGTCTGATAAATGATAATTATTATAATTTATGATATTTTGAAGATCCTTATTTTGACAGCACTTTTATTTATTGATGAATGGTGAGACTTGTGGGAGCCACACCATTATAGACCTGCTCAGAGCCTGAGACATAAACCTAGCTAGATTTTAATTTTCAAAAGCTTTCTGGCACCTTGGAATGTGTGTAAATCCCACATGGTTCCTATCTGCTTTTGTTCAGTCTCCAAATGCTTTTTAAAATCTGGCTATGCGACCTTATCAGTACTGTGCAGCCTATTCAAAGTACAGTTTTCTAACAGTGGTAAAAGCAGGTTAATACACCCAGCCCCCACCTACATTCAAATGTCACCTTAAGTGGCTATTGGGGCAGCCATCTTACCTGTTAAGCACCAGTACAGGCAGTCCTCAGACTTACGACACAATTGGTTCCTGAAAACCTCGTCTTAAGTTGAAACTTTTTACCTTGGAACCAACTTTCTCATAAGAAACAATGTTATAAATGGGGGATTTGTTCCTGAACCAAGGCCCAATACCCTATTTTCACCAAAACTACCCCAGAATTTTGTACTCGATCAATTATAGATGAGCAGCATAGCTACATTAATGTATTTATATTGTAAATAGCAATCATATTGATTTGGAAGGACTTCTTTGAGGTGACTTTGCTGGACTTTTTGAAAGGGTCTTGGTTGGAGTTTTTGAAGGGTTCTTGGCTGGAGTCTTCTCAGGAGTCTCGGCTGTAGGTTTTTCTAGAGTCTTGTCTACTTTCTTAAAGAAAGTATCCACGGAAGTTTGGACAGATGTTCTCCAGAGAGCTGAGCAATGCAGCGAACTTGTTCCCTGGCATGGTGTTGCATTGGATCAAACGTTGTAAAGTTGAAACTGACGTCGTAAAGTTGAAACAGGGTGTCAATTTATAAACCTTGGAAGTGCGAAACATTGTAACTCGAACGTTGTAAGCTGAGGACTGCCTGTAGTTTATTTACTCCAGACCAGAGAGGACATTGCTCCCTGCCACACTGATTTACATCTTAGAGCCCTTTGTTTGGTGCTGAGGTTTTGGAATCTGGTCTTCTGAGTAGTTTGTTCTCATGTAGAATGGGTATACCTACTGCAGTAGTGTCCAGGAGGAAGCTGAAGTCCACTACTATCTATAGCCTTGGCAGATGCTGTGCAGGCCTCCCCACCCTGCCCTAACACCATACCTTTTGGTTTCTTGGCCAGTGGGGACCAACCATAGGAGACAGAAGGAAGTTCCCTGTCTGTGGGAACCAACCCCTCTCTTCAGTTTTTCGCTTTCTTGCGCGAGTGCCAGCATGGATCTTATTGTTGCCTAAAGCAGAGATATTTCCCATGATGTGGACACTTGTCACTGGGAAGTGGGCTGAGACTAGATTAATTTCATGTAGCACAGGCTTGTCCACCATGCGGCCTGCCAAGGCATTTTCTGTGTCCCATGGTGCTGTGATGGGAAACGAAAGTAAACACGGTTTACTTTCGTTCCTGCCCCTTGTCCCTCCCCCAGCCCCTCAGCAGCTTCCTAATGGCTGCTGAAGGGCTGGGGAAGGGATAAGGTTCCCACACGCACCGCGTCAGCTTGACGTTGCTGACGCGGTGCGTGTGGGAAGAGGAGTAGTCATGTGCCGCTCGGGACAGGATGAGCCTGGCCGGAGGAGCAGGGGCTCAGCTGCATTTTCCCCTACCTGCGCTGGTCAGTCCTGAGCGGCACACGGCTCTGCTGCTGCTTCTGCTGGCTGGTGACAACCAAGGCGGGTCTGTCCCATCCGGAGCAGCATGTGGCTGAAGTTGGATTCCCACATGCTGCTGGGGACGGGAGGAGGCTGGCCAGGTCAGCACCAGCCAGCAGAAGCGGCGGTGGAGCCGTGTGCCGCTCAGGACTGACCGGCGCAGGTAGGGGAAATGCAGCTGAGCCCCTGCTGCTCTGGCCGGGCTCGTCCTGTCCCGAGCGGCATATGGCTCCGCCGCCGCTTCTGCTGGCCGGTGCAGACCCGCCCAGGCTTCTCTCGTCCCCAGCAGCATGTGGGAAGCCGGCTTCAGCCGCATGCTGCTCCAGATGGGACGGACCCGGCAGGGTCAGCACCAACCAGGAAAAGTGGCATACAGCTGAAGCCGCCCTTCCGTGGTTCTCACCACATCTCCCGCTGCGCTGCCCCTGCTGGGCTCTGGGATCCCCCAGCAGGTCGGGGCCCGCCTCCGCCCTGGCAAGGTTTCTTGCAGCTCCGTGCCCGGCGTGGGGCAGCTGTGGGGCTGGGCCACAGAAGAGTCTGGCGCGGTCAGACATGGACCAGAAGCCTGCGGCCCCAGAGACGTGCTGCTCACGCAGCGTCGGTTCAGTGCCAAGAGGTGCCCTAACTCCTTGGGCCAAATCCTGCTCCGTTTACAGGCGTGGGGCCTGAGCGCCTCTGTGGGCCCTTGCATGGACTCCAGGCTCCACGTGTGTGGCCGCGCTTCCCTTCTGCGCTGGCCCTGGTGGCTCCTCCTTGCCTCCCTGCCCCAGAATGCCCAGGCATTTGCGTGGTGCCAGGTGCGGCCCCGAAACTTTAGCTAAAGGAAAACTACGGTTAGCCGTGGTTTGGCGGGGGGGGGCGGGCCCTCCCCAATAGTCTCTAGCAGTGAGAAAGCTTCTTCAGGGGGCAGAGACCCACCAGACCCTGCAGCCCCTCCTTGATGTTGAAGGCGTGTAGCAAAGGGGAGAAGAGTTTCTGGCAGGAAAGGTGGTGGAGTGATATAGATATTTCCCTGGAAAGATTTGATATATGTTGTTGGGTAAAATGAATGAATTGTAGTGGGATGCTTTCCCTCCACTGGGGATACTCAGACATTGCACAGCCAGAAATAATGCTAATGTCTTCACTGGGACTCTAAAGCACAGGGCAACTGGACTGATGAACTGTGACATTAATGGCTCTGTGACACTTGCATATTATCTGAGAACTCCAGCTTACTTGCTGAGATCCAGGAAACGAGTCATTTAGAGGGAGAGTTTTGAACTGGTTAGACCCATTTCATTGTCACTTCCTGCAACTTCATTGGTGTCAAAGGTCACGTGACATCACTTCCTGATGTGATACCACTTCCTGTGAGGTCTTTGAATATGGCTTGCATGCCCACTGGGTGATAAAAAGCTCGTGATCCAGCTCCACATTCAAAAAGGTTGGACACCCCTGATGTAGCAGATTATTAAATGTTGACAGCATTCAGATATTGGATGGACTCTGAACTGGAGACATGGGCTGTTACCAGTCTCTGTTCCTCATGTGCAAATGGTGAACCAGAATCAATCTGTGGACTTCAGTGGGAGCTGCTGGTGTCCATGCCTGGAAAACCCAAGCACTTTATTAGGGGCCTACAAGTGCATTTAGGAGTTTAATTTTAGGGCCTCAGTTGTGAAAGCACAGGGCTTGCACATTATGGGCTGATCCAGCAGGAAAAGTCTGATCAGGGAAACGCCTCCTGTACTTTCTCCACTGGAGACTGGACACACACCTTGCTGGGGTTATTTGACCCTAGCAGTCTTTCCTGCCCAGAGCAGGGGGGCTGGACCCGATGATCTCATGAGGTCCCTTCCAGCCCTAAACTCCTGTGAATCTGTGAATGATCTCCATAAGAAATAGGGAGCAAAATAATCTGAGAAATAGGGAGCAAAATAATCCATGGGCTGAGTACTTTGTAGCAAAGCAGGTGCAATCATTCAACCCAAACTGATGCATGAGTTGCATTAGAAAACTGTAGTGTAGGACCCAAAGATGACTGCAATCAGAGTAATGACTGTGAGCTTGTCTATTCAGAGCTGTGGCTGCTCTAGCTGTGTGGGCATAGCTATCTTGGCAGAGTCCCCAATGCAGGCATACCATATGGTGGCTTTTTTACTGGCTTAGCTACATCACCTCCCTGAATGCCTGAACCTAGGGTGGCAGAAGTCCCGTACTGTTGACAGAGTTGCATCCAGACCAGGA
The DNA here is from genome assembly GCF_030867095.1 of Alligator mississippiensis. Taxonomy (NCBI): domain Eukaryota; kingdom Metazoa; phylum Chordata; order Crocodylia; family Alligatoridae; genus Alligator; species Alligator mississippiensis. The sequence continues at coordinate 45,384,922 of NC_081832.1, forward strand.
GGTTTTGGTGTCGTAGCTGCATCAGCTTGGGGGGGGGGGGATGTGTGATCTTTTCAAGCCCCTAGCCATGTGTTTTTCAATCTTGTTAGATTCAAGGCAACTCTCATTAGGTGAAAGGCATCTGTCTGAAAGTGCCAGCTCTTAGATTTCCCTTGTTTTCTGAATACTGAAAAAACAATGGCTCAATTCTTTGGTGGCAAAGACCTCATTAAGACCACAACAGGGCAGAATGTTTTTTGACGGTATAGATTCCTACTTGAAATCTCTGGGTTTATCTTGTGAATCATATGTAGGTGTTTGCACACCTAACAGTGCTAACATTGTGCATCACCTTACAGCACCCTTAAAAAGATCTCACTGAGATGCTGTAGCATTGAGGCTGAGAATCATTGCCCTAGCTGATATATGTGTGCCAGCAAAACTTTGTAGCAGAGACCAAGCCTGTGGCAATGACAATAAGCAGTTCCAAGAAAAAACTCCACCTGGATTCAGAAAAGACAACCGTGTTGTGCCCTTACATCGCTGGTGGTAACAAAGACCCTCCCAATAATATTGAGTTAGGCTATTGGGGAGGTAGGAAACAGAACAATGCCCAATACACTGATCCAAAACTGAGCTGGACCATCATAATCTAAAACCTTTATAAATCATTGGAATTAGCAGAACCAACTGCAAGGCACAGAAGGGAGCAGGAACATTGGACCAGTCACATATTTGATGAGAACTGCACTTTACATAGCTATCTCATATGTGCTGCTGGCCTGCAAGCCCACATCACAGCAATCTGTGCAATATGGATCTGCATCTTACTACAAAAAGCTTCATTTTGAGGGTTTTGGTTCAGCCCATTTTACAAAGGGCAGACTTCAGTACTGAATAGGTCATTCACAGGTCACTTGTAGCATCTTCCCTTCCCCAAGATTAGAGGATAAATTGAATCCAGGTTTCGGTTCAAACTCATCCCTATGCTGAGAGGGAGGGGAGTCTATTATTATTAGCGCTACAGAAACCTTTCCAATAAGATCTCAATAAATAGAAACGGGTAAAGCAGAGCTTATGCAAACAAACTCCTTGCTTGCTGCCTGCTTATGTTACTGAAACACCTGCTCCCCTAGAATTTTGTTTTTATCTCCCATCTGCAGCAAACCAATTAGTTTTCTTTGCCAATTCTCCCTCCTGCCCAAGGATAAGGCACAGCATTCCCCGAGCCATACTGGAAGAGGGTAGGTAAAGCTTGCTATCCCATTCCCTGAAAGTGAGCAGGCTTATGCCTGTTGTTGGGCAGATTGCTAATTATCGTATACAGCCTACCTAAGAGAAAAGAAGAGGCAAATAGCCCCATGGAAATATTCACCTGGATGAAAGCTCACTGAATCAATAGCTAATCCATACCTCCTAAAAGGAAATCAATTCAAAACTTGCTAATTAAAACTCCATTTGGTTTCCCACGGCTATTGGTTCTGAAGGCCTGTTAGTGTTACAGTCCTATGCTTGCTGCAGACAAGGAGCAATTCATACTTCTGTAACCCTTGGTGCATGGCGCTAAGTGCGACCATGTCCAATTGTTCAGGACCTGGCATGCCAGGTAGCTCTACCCCCTGCTCAGCTCACCTACAAGCGACCAGAGGCCCCCTGAGAAGAGAGGCTCCCTTTACAATGGAAAGACCTTGCTGACTCATAATTAGCTATTTACAGAATTTAATTATATACAGGAGATACTTGCTACATGCATACGAACAGTAAATAATATCAAAAGTTTGAAACTCTCTATTTACAGTGCACAAGGATGAGTCTTTACAAGAATAACTGTTGATAACTATTTACACCTAAACAATGCTCAAATCAACAAATACAAAGCTAATAACTTAGGCATTACATTAAATACTCAGTGTATTAAATCCCTAATTAGTTATTTACAACTAATAGTTAGTCACCCTGACTTATGCCCAACAAATGGAGGGAGGGGCAGTCCCTCATTCCTCTCATCACACACTTGCAAGCTCCAGCTGCCTCAGGCCATCCCACCCAGGCCCAAGCATCTCATAGTCTGCAGAGGCTGTTTCCACTCAGAACCCTGCAAAACACAAATTATTCTCCCCGCACCTCTGTGCACCCTTCTCTGCCTGGGCATGGCCTCTCCAAGCCCACAGAGCTGTTCACAGTGGTGATGCATAGGGGGTGTGCACGGGTACATGTGCACCCCCTGAGATTGCTGGTGCATCCCCTGAGAGAAGTGCCGTTGATGGTCGCCACATCCCCCGTTGCTGCCAACACCACTGGCGGCATCTGTGGGTGATCGCCAATCACCGTTGGCTGCTGCCGACACTGCTGACAGTGCCTGTGGGTGGTCGCCGACTGCTGGTCAGCATTAGCCCCACCCCTTGCCGCCAACACCGCCGCAGTCACCTGCAGGAGCTCCCCACTTACCGCCGCTGCCCCCGCTGCCTACAGGCGGTTGCCGTGCCCCCCCAGCCTCTGGGGGAACATGTTGTTCATGGCTGTTTACACTGTTAAACACACAAAGGGAGAGCAAGCTGTCGCTGGCTGACCAGGCAGCACCTCTGGGCTCACTTTGCCTTTAGGCATTTGGGCACACTGAGGCTTCCTCTCAGGTCGTACTTCCCTGGGCCTCAACCCACACAGATGACCTGGGGACTTTCCCTGGCTGGCATCTCTTGCTGCCAAGCTGTCCCAGTCCTGCCACAGACCTTTCCCCAACCACTCACACAGGGGGTTTATCACACTCTTACCACCCCCACCCAAGTCTCCGAGCCCAGTTTGGAATCACCTTCCTGCTCTCTAGGGGCTTCCTGGGGCTGTGTCCCCACCCTAAGGAATTTGTTCAGCTCAGTCCCAAACTCCTCATGCTCGTCTTAGGGGTCTGCTCTCTTCTGCTTGACCCTTCAGGCGCTCCACTGGTCTTTGGCCCATCAATGAAGGGTCCAGCAGGCAACCACAGGGTGGGACCACACTGCAGGCTCTTCCCAGCCCTTTTCACACAGCGCACACCTCTCTCCACCCCGGGGGTGGGGAGACACTCTGGTTTTAAGGGGAGCTGCCCAGCCAATCCCTGGGCTGAAATTTTCCCAGGGTCCCTGACTGCTTTTGAAGCTTGCATCCCCTTGCTGGGGATAATGCTCAACTACAGGTATGGTGTTTCAGTTGGGATGATCCTCCCCAAGTGTTCAGGCAGAGCCCGATGTAAGACACTCGGAAGGTAAGTGCCCCTTAAACTGCCTGTAACACTTTGTTGGTCATTAACATGGAGCTGTGCCAACTCTGGCCCAGTGGCACAGATTAGAACAGATTAGAAACTGCTGTAAATTATACGAGCTGATTGATGTCTGTGGGATCTTTCACCAGCTGTGATTGGTAAAGCTCAGGCACACTCCATCTTGCTGCCAACATGCACCCAGATGCCATAAGGGTTGGATATTCAACCTTACATTAACTTAAGCTCCTCTATGTTGTTGTGTGTTCAGCAACAACACTCTGGACACTCCTGTGTTGAACTAACAAGTATTTATTAATGTAAGTCTCTGGAATCACATCCAGAGTGGATCTTAACAGTTGCCCTCGTATATATGCAAGACTTGCTTTGTTCCTGACCTTGACCCTGCCCAGTCCTGGTGAGTGGGAGGAACCAAGAATATGTCCCCTGGCTCTTCGCGGCAGGGAAAATGGAGTCCTGAGTGCTGCAAAACTGCTGCAAAACTAACTGAACCCTGCAGTGCTCAGAATGAGGGTTTTGGCCCTAAAGGGATAGTGCAAGGAAAATACAATAAGACACAACAGGGGAGCAAATAGGGGCAGAATCTGCAGAGCATGACGCGGGAGCGGTGCAAACCAGTTGGAACAGAGGGAGAGAATCTGGACCAGTAGCTTTAAAAGAGCTTGAGGTCGTCAAAACATAGAGCACTAGAGCTGAGAAGTACCTCAAATGACCTCATATTAACGCTAATTTTAGCCCCAGAATCTCACATGAAGAAAAACATTTCAAAATCTTGGTGAAAGCAATGCTAATATTATAAAAGCCTTAATCTGTCTGTTTGTCTGTCCATAACACTTTATTTGCGCTCTGATTGGCTGACTAAAACAGATGGCAGGGACACAGGGGACAGAGTGGGGGACGGGGGCAAGGCTACCACAGCTGGCCTTGCCCCCACCCCTCCACCTGGCTTCTTGGAGGTGGCGGCAACGGAGTGGACAAAGCAGGGCCCCTCCTGTCCTGTTCCCTGCAGGTGGCAATGGTGGAGCGGGGTGGGGTGGGGTGGGGGGCACTGAAGCTGGCCTCACCCCCTCCCCTTGGTTCTTGGAGGTGGCGGCGGCAGTGGCATGGGGGGGAAGGCCACTGGTGCTAGCCTCGGCCCGCCCCTCCCCCTTTCCATCGTCATCGTGTGCAGGGCCAACGTGGGCCAATGGGGCAGCAGTGAGGGGAGGAGCAGGTGCACCACAGCAGCACGGGGGTGTGGAAAGAGTAGACCTGGGCTGACACGGCGGTGGCGGGGGGGGGGAAGGAGTGGGTCTGGGCCCGATGTGGGGCGGGGGAGGAGGAGTGAGTCTGAGGGCAGGGGGAGAAGCTGGCCTGCCGCAGCGGTGGAAGGGGAGCAGAGGGCCTGGCCCGGTCCAGCGCGGGGGGACAGGGAGGAGGAGGGAGCAGCCAGCATGGAGCTGCTGGCTACTTTACCTAGCCAGAGCTGGAATGGGTGGAACAGCCCCATCGCCTCATGGGTCCCCCCAGCTACCCTGGCTGGGGTATTGGGGGCAACTGGGCCAGGCCTCTGAGACAAGGGGAGTCTATTCCACCCCCTCAAGCTCTGGCCAGACAAAGCAATCAGCAGTTAGAATAGACTCCCAGTGGGGGTGGTGCAAGCACCCACCCTGGAGATGTTCAAAAAGAGCCTGGACGCACACCCTGCTGGGGTTATTTGACCCCAGAAGTCTTTCCTGCCCAGAGCTGTGAATCTAAACTTCTGTGAATCTGTTCCATGCTGCTCCTGTCAAGAGGCCCAGGCAGGAGGTGGAAGAAGGGCACCCCCCCTCACCCTGTGGGCCCAGCCTGGCTCCTCCCAGTACCCCAGCTGGGGTAGCTGGGGGGGGCACAAAGTTAGGGGGCTCAGTTCCATCCCACCCCCTCCTCACCTCTGGCCAAGCAAAGCAGTCGACAGCTCTGTGCTGGCTGCTCCCTCCTCCTCCCTTCCCTACCTTGCTGGCAGGCCCAGGGGTAGCACTGGGCTGGTGCTCACCAGTGCAAGTACCATCCCTGCCCTGCAAAGTACAAAAAATTAACCCAGGAGGGAACACAAGTTCCCTAAGTTGCTCTACTTTAAAACACCTTCATCTGTTACCTCATTCGACCAAGGTTAATTTTTGTGTGATCGGCCATTTTAAAAGCACTCTGTAGCTGTGCACATGTGTTATGTCACAGCTGTAGAGCAATTTCAGGGGCCCAATCTTGCAAAAAATGTAATTTGTGTAAGCACCCTTCAGTGTCACCCTTGCAATGCTTCCTCTTTGCTTCCTCTGCCTCCAAGACTGCACCACTTCTAAGTGATATCCCAGCCTCCGGGTTTGCATCCATAAAAGCCAACTCTACCCTGTCAGGAAGCCTATAGCAGTGATGTTTAACTACAGCCCAGACAGGATCTGGCTTTGAAAGTGATCAGCAGAAAGCAGTTCAGCTCAGTATGTCCCCTTCCCTGCCCTTCCCAGTGCCATGGCCCAAATGTAAGTTTTCTTCCTCTCTTCCTCCCAGCCTCCCTCTGACATTTGCAGCCACTTTCCTCCTCCCTCCCCCTGTCCACTGTACAGCTGGTTGCAAGCACCTGACCCAATGCTCTAAAAGGTTTATTTCCATTCATCTAGAGGTTTGGAAAGTCGCAGGGTTTTCTGCTGCTGCTTTTACTACATAAAGGGGCTTAATTGCTCTTTCTATTGAGCCTGAAAGAGGCTGTGTGGCATATCCAGTGGCTTTAGAAAAGCCTCTGATTGTCCTTGGATCCTGGACTCACCTCCTGGCAGCCATTAGCACCTTCCAGCATAACAGGAGCCAAAGTGAAATTGATTAACCAGTTTCCCTGGCCAAGCAGTGACAAACATACAAGATAAAAAAGGGCCTAAATAGAGAGGGCTCAAATAGATTTCTGATTCTGAATTACTTGAATGGGGTTAATAATACAGCTATAACAGCCAGAACCGCAGCTGGTGAAAATCCACATTGTTTCATTAAAGTCAAACTGAAAATGTTAATTCCAAGTTCCAAAGTCATGTGTTGGGTTCACTTGAAAAAGAATCATGAGAGTCTGATTTGTAAGCCAGGTCTGGGGCTCTTTTGATATCCCTTCTAAGTGCTAAGCCTTGCAGGTTCACATTTTAAGCATTCCTCTTCAACTATGAACACTAGAACCATATTTTTTTTCTTTAAATAAAGACTGAGATTCTTATATAACCCTCTGACTCCAGGAACTGAAGCTTTAAGAAAAGTATTCATGATAGTGAGATTTATGAGAAAATCATCAGAACTGGTGTCCTGTCATGATGTCATAACCAAAAATGAGAAACTGAGCAGCCTGGGCCATCCTGCTTTGTACTGATTTCACCCTATAGAGGATCTTTTATGCCAGCAATGGGAAAGGCAGGATTTGTCCTTCACATGATGGTATTAATTTCTTGGTAAATATAGTGGCCCATCTACACAAGATGCATTAATACACATTAGCCTACATGTGCACGTCCTTAATGCACATTAAAAATGGTGAAATTAGGTTAATTGCATCCAAATTTAGGCGCAATTAGTTAAAGTGCATTAACACACATATAGACATGACCTAGCACTAACTTTAGTGCTGGGTCTGCTCATTGTAGTGCGCAGGTTTGTTATTACCCTGAAATAGAATAGTTTTCTGATAGCATACTGTTAGGTTTACAATAATTTGGATTATTAAGAAGTATTAGCTTTACAGCTGAATACAAGGCATGACCTGTGGCCTAGCAATGCAACTGACCACAAGGCAGAATGATAGCTAGGCCTTTGCTTGTGTCATGTAATTATTTTAACTGTACCAAGCATTTTCTGAGTTAAAAAGTGAATCTGTGTCTGTGTACTAAAAAAATCAGCTACAGCAAGAAGTAAGATAAGACAGAGAAACCATTGTTCTGGGTGTACACTGGTTGCATCCTTGAAAAGTATCTTCTACTGTGTAAGGTTTTGCTAACATATTATAATGTTACTGTTACTTAACTTTTAGCTTTTAAAAGTGCTAGTTCAGCTTAATAGAAATATGCTGTTACAAAGATTTATAAAGCACCGCCCCAAGTATTGCTTTTTGTTAACCCTGTAAGTCTTGCCTTATTGTAATAAGTATAAAAGATCGCCTCACCCTTGAGGGGGGGCCATTTTGCCTTTTTCTGGCTTTATGGTCTTTGCTCGAGCAAATAAACAGCTGTCTTTCTTTACCCGCGTTGTCTGTCAATCAAATTACAGCTAGACAACGGACCTTAGGGAGGTTTCTCCCACCACACCATCCACAAGGGGCACATGGCAGGGCTGCAGGGACTTGGCACTAACTTTAGTGCCAAATCTCTGCACGTGTAGACACCTGCCAAAAAAAAAAATCACTTAATGCACATTAGCTTAATGCGCATTAAATTTAGTCATGCTTAAATGTAGATGTACCCATATTGTATGAGTCATAGCACAGCTTCCTATCTTTTGTACTAGCCAAATAATTTGTATCCACACTTACACCTCACTGACCTTGTTCCAGTTGCCAACACGTGTATCAGCCCTGATTCAGGAAGGCTTCACTCTTCCCTGACAAAGCTTTCTGCCTCCACAGTTTCATTTAAGTTGGGAAGATAGGAGTTCATCAGTTCATGGTGCTAAAGAGATTTATTTTTGAACAAGCGCGATATTGATGGTTCAATAAGTTTTTATATTTCCTGAGGTTTGGGCACTAATGCTTCAGATTCAGCCTTGTTCACAGAGGCACCAGATGAGAGATGCCACAAATTAAAACAAATAATAATGATTAGTTGCAAGTAGCCAGCCCAGCCCAAGAGTCTAGCACTCGTGCTGTGTGGGAACATATGGTGTAATAAAGGTTGCAGCAGAGAAAAATAACATCCCGCTTGTCTTTATTACAGGGCTCAGCATTTGCACTGTTCCTTTGCTCGCCAACCAAATCCAGGCGCACACCCCCTCGGCACTGGCCATGCTTGGTCGCTGCTATGCAACCCAGTAGGGTAATGATCCATTTTCATGCTTCAGGGTAGACTCTGATTGCTTCAGGGATCAAGGAGGAATTCCCCACTCAATGTACAAGCCAGGGATGTTACAATAACAGCTTCATAATGTGTATTGTTCCTGTGAAGCAGCAAATCATTTTAGCAGAAATATCTACACAGACGGATGTGCTTATTATCTGTCACTGTGGGATGTGGTGGTGGAAGTTGGATGGTTTTGGGGAAGAGAGGGATTTCTGTGTATAGTTTCTTGGGAGGAGGAAGAAAGCATCCCATGCTCTATACACCCCAGATTTTGTTACCTCCACTCTGTTCATATCTTCTTCCTTGCTCCCTCTTTGGTACTGTCGCAGGACACAAAAGTGCCCTGCTCCTAGAAGGGTGGAAACTGCCTGGTGGAAAAGCCCAAAGAGAGAGACAGACGCCCAGGTGCAGGTTACCAAGGCAACAAGCCAGAGGCTAAATTAGCCTGCACCTGCACATGGTCAGCTGACCGAAAGGGGCAAGGCTCTGGGCCCATATAAACCCCAGGACCGGGCCCAGGGAGGGCAGTTCCCTGTCAGCAGTCAAGGGGGAAGAAGCTCTCCTAGAATAAGCAAAGGGGAGAGGCCTGTCTGCAAGATCAGCTTCCAATACTGTTAAGGGGCGGAGCGTTCCCTGGTAGGGTTTGAATGAGGTTATAGCCGAGCTGCTTGAATTTGTGTTACAGCCTAGGGGCTTGTGTTTTGGCTACTGTTGTATAAGACTGGTGTTTGGGTGAGGCTATTAGGGGATCAAGGAGGCCTCATGGGGGCCCACGGCAGTGTGGGGACCCCAGCATGGCATTTGGGGTGTACTGATCCTGGCACCAGAGAGGGCACGGCAATGGGGTGTATAGACTATGGGCGCCAGAGAGGGTGTAGCACTTCACAGGACCACAGAGAGCCCAAGTGCCATGGAGGTGCCAAGCGAGACAAGGCTGCAGAGAGCCCAGGGAGGACAAGGGGGCCAAATTGCAACAAGGCCCAGACTGAACAAAGTTCACACCATCTGTGAGGCTTAGGGTGTGGTAAAGGGGTTGTTGGAGCCATGCATAGCCCATAAGGCTAGGGTGCCCCGAAACACCTGTTGTGACACTTACCTTGGAGTGGGACCCACCAGGGGTCTGGAAACCCACGGGGTCCAGAGGGTCAATCAAGACTGTCACAACCCAAAGTTGTGATTTGTTGTTTGTGTGTGCTTCGGCAACGCTAAATTATGTTCCCGCTAAAATTACAGTTTCCTTGCACGGTAGAGTTCTCTGCTGCGGGAGAGAACTCTGGTGCAATGGGGAATTTCCCGCCAATTTGCTGCTTCTTTGCATGGTGCATTTCTTTTGCATCTCAGAGATGCACGGTGCAAAGGAGTTCCCGCCATTTGTATTTAGATTCGCGCCACATTATTGGCCGGTTCTAAATGCAGGCACACGTGGCAGCTAGCTGTACAAAAGGCTTGGGTAGTTTCCGCCCAAGTCGGAAAGAGAGGAAACCTGGAGAGATACAGAACTCACCAGGAGGAGGAGACTTTGCACTGTGTGAAGATCTCCAAGTGATGTGGACCCTTGCGGACCCAATGCGCCTTTCTTAAGCAGGCAACAGAGGTCTAAACAGCCTCTGGCCTCTCCCCGTCGCCGAGCGCAATCCTAGACGTATCCCTATCCTATATACCCAATTTTTGAGCCCACGGAGTCTTAACAGCTCCGGGGGACCTGGGAACCGAACAAAACCCACGGAGATTCAGCCACTCCATGAGGAAAGAATTGCCGAACCCGCGGAGCCTAAACCACTCCGGGGCCAAAGAACTGAGTTTGTCAGAGTCCTCCAACGAGGACTCAAGCGGAGCTGCACCTGGAAAACTGTCCAGCCTACACCGCGACCATTTTGGGTGTAAGTAAATAATCTTTTCAATCAACCACTACGCCTCTGTAACTAATTCTAGCTCACACGTACCTTACCGCCCCACGGTTTTCTCCAGCCCCGCGTGCCCGGGCTGCTGGCCACAGCCCGCGTGCGCAAAGACGGGCCCGGCTCGCCCCCGGCCCGCACAGAGACCATATCCAAGAGGACTGAAAGGCAGCCTCCGTATCAATCATTCGGTCAAAGACAAGGCGGGTGAGAATCAAGGGTGCCCATTGGGCCAACTTGGCATGGTAAGGGGGCCTTGGGGAGATCACGGCCATCCTGCAGGACCCCATCCTGTGACAGGTACCACACATCCAGGCTTCCCTGCAAAGAGAACCTGATCTGGCTTATGAGCAGCTGTCAAAGCTTTCTGCTTCCCCTCCATGCATTCTACAAGGTAGCTGCATGTGTCCAAGGCAGCATATGCATTGTACTGAACATATATAGCTTGTATATGTCCAAACAAGGTACATATGTTCAGTACACCATTCTGTCTTATACTGAACCTCTAGAGAACAGCACACCATTTGATGTAATGTGACAATAAATAACACAAGGATTCTATTCTAATCTTATTCATAAGCAGGGAAAATGAACTCAAGTCACCTGGCTACTCCAGAGCTCCCAGACTGCTACAGAAAACATAGGCCATTTTTTTCTGATCTGCCATCCAGTTTGCTGCAAGGTTAATGGAGTCCTGAATCCAGGCCTCCTGCCACAGTACAGAAGCATCACTTAAATTATTTAGTGATTTCAAATAAAAAAATTGAAAGCAATCAGTGAATTTGGATACCTGGATACCCAACTCAACATATCTCAAAGAGCCCTGAGTTGCAAATCTCGACTAACAGTCCCTTCTGATAATCTGGGCCTAAAGTGTCTCAAATTGGGTATCTAAAAGTTTACAAAACCAGAATTACTTAGGTAGTTCTGAAAACCGTGGCTGAGGTTCATAGAGCACTGTCAGTGAGCTGCCTCTGTGTGGAGCACTGTCAGCAGTAGGTCCCCCAAAAGTGCTCTACAGCCATACCATGACACGTGTCTGACTGCAGAGCATTTTAAAAGTGCCCAATCACACAACTAATTAATCCTCATCTAATGAGGGATTAGATGAAGGTGCTCCAAAGTGGAGCACTGTAGATAACTTCTGTTATCCATGTGTGCAATCAGGACTGTAATCTGTGTGTGCTGATGCGATTTCTGTAATCCGTATGTGCTGATGCAGCCCAGCTTTACCCCCGGTGCTGTTTGCAGGAAGGGAGTGGGGATGCTGGAAGGGGAGGAAGCTCGGAAGCTCTGTACTGGGATTTGCCCAGCCTGAGCTGGAGTCGGGGTTGGTGGATTGGAGCCACTCCTGCCTCATTCCCGCCCCCCCCCCCCCCAGCTCTTCCCCTCCCCCTTCCAGCTCAGATTGGGCAAAACCAGTCTTTAAGAAAGGGAAGAGGAATGACCCTACAAACCATAGGATCATCTAACTGGTCAGTCTAACCTCAGTCCTGGAAAAAATCTTTGAAAAAATTGTTAAGGAGGCCATCAACCACAATCTTGTAACTGGTGGAGTATTAAGAAGCAACCAGCACGGCTTTGTCAAGGGGAGGTCATGCCTAACTAACCTGGTATCCTTTTATGACCAGGTAACTAACCAGCTGGACAATAGGCATGAGGTTGACTTCATTTACCTAGACTTCAGCAAGGCCTTTGATACTGTTTCCCATGAGAGCCTTTCAGTTAAACTGGAGGGTACTGGTCTAGACCAGTCTACAGTGAGGAGGGTTGACAATTGGCTGAGAGGCCTTTGCCAGAGAGTTGAAACCGATGGGATGGCCTTATCCTGGAGGACCATCTCCAGTGGTGTCCCCCAGAGATCAGTGCTTAGGCCCATGCTCTTTCACATCTTTATCAACAGCTTGGATGAGGGAGTGGAAAGTGCAATGATTAAGTTCTCTGATGACACCAAACTGTGGGGAAATGCAGGCACATCTGAGGAGAGGATAAGGATCCAGGATGATCTCAACAGACTGGTTTTATGGGCTGAGCGCAATCAGATGAGGTTCAATAGGGACAATTGCCAGGTCCTTCAGGTGGATAGGAAGAACCTTCACCACAGCTATTTGATGGGTGGTGGTCCACTAGCTGGCACTGCATCTTAGAGGGACCTGGGGTGACAATCGACTAGAAGATGAATATGAGCCAACTGTGCGATGAAGTCGCCAACAGGGCAAACAGAACTCTGGCGTGCATCAGCTGACATGTTGCAAACAGATCCAGAGAGGTGCTCCTCCCCCTCTACCTGGCATTGGTGAGGCCACTGCTGGAGTACTGTGTCCAGTTCTGGGCACTGCACTTCAGGAAGGATGTGGATAAACTTGAAAGGGTGCAGAGAAGGACCACCCATATGATCAGAGGCCTGGAGGATAGGCCTTATGAGGAGAGACTCCAGGAACTGGTTTTGTTCAGCCTGAGCAAGAGAAGACAGAGGTGACTTGATAGTCGCCTAAAAGTATGTCAAGAATACCAAGTTCTAGGGGAGCAACTCTTCAGAAACGCACCCCCGGGGAGGACAAAGACCAATGGGCACAATTGAAGAAAGATTTAGGTTGGACATCAGGAAAAACTTCTTTCCTGTAAGGTTTTCTAGAATCTGGAACACGCTCTCAGCAGAGGTGGTGCAGTTACCATTCATGGAGGTGTTCAAGAGGAGGCTGGACAAGCACCTCATTGAGCTCCTTTGTGCCCAATAACTTCCTGCCACGGCAGGGAACTGGACTTGATAATCTTACAGGTCCCTTCCAGTCATTTGATTCTATGATTCTATGAACCCAGCCTGCAGCTCCCTTCTGCTTCCCCATCTCTCCTCCCTTCCTGCAGAGAGCACCAGAGCTGGAGGAGGGGCAAGGCTAGGGAAGAGAGGCTGCAGGCAGGCAGGAAGCTCCTTTGTTGGATCAGCTCCAAAGTGGAAATCAATCCCCATCCTCCCCACAGTCCAACAATGAAAGTCTGTTGGGTTGAGGAAGGTCGCCCTAATTCATGGTGCTTTCTGTGAAGCACCATGAATTAAAGCAGGGAGCTGCATGTCTCAGCACTCTCAGGATAATTAGCTAACAACACTGAACCAAATAGGCTGGCCATTTCCCAGGCACAGTGCATGCCTGCACAGCAGCTGAGCTGTCACTACTAAAGAAAGCTTTGCTTCTCATTTTCAACTTTGTTTCTGCAACCTTAGCTGTGGGGTCACTTTTGGCTTTATTTGGTCTAGCTGTATTGCTCTATCTTTATTTTGTCAAGTTCTTTGCTGTCTTAGGGCCAGGTCATGATTTCTCTTCCTTCCCCCCTCACTTAGATTACTCCCACTGAAGTGAATGAGGCTACTGTGTGTAAACACCTTCCAAGGAGAAACAGGGGTTAGCTTAGTTTTAAAAGCTGTTTCTATGCTCCCCCCACCCCTCCCCGCTGTTGCTTATTCGTCTTTACCCCTTTTACTTCCTTTCCTTTCTTTGGGCCAGGCCTACTGGTGCGTGGATTCTGTGGCTCCTATGAACTCCAGGTCAATGAGGGTTACATGTCCATGCTTGGCTCCTCTGCATCTTCCTTTCTACTGTCTCTTCTGTTTCACCTTGGCTTCTTTCCCCTGTAAGTGTCCTTTTGCACAATGTTCTTATCAGCATCCTTTCCTTTTTATAAACCCAGACAGCACTTGTGCCTGCAATGCCACTTTAGTGATCTGACACTAAACAGAGCCTGACCTGCTGCTCATCCTAGAGACAGAGATCAGAGTTCTGTCAGTCTCCAGCTGGGTTGCAGACATCATTAGCTCCTTTCTCAGCTGACACGAACTGCGGCAGGAAGGTATCTTGGCCAATGATGGACATGGCCAGCCAAGGGCATCCTCACTCCTCCATTAGGTGTCAGAGAAGTATAGCAACTCAACATAACCATTCTTTTCATGTCTGTTATCCTTCTGTCCCCATTGCTACTTTGCTACGTCTGGTCACATCTTGTCTCCTCTCTATTGCTTTGTGCACAGTGAAACTTATAAGGATCTTCCTCAAGTTTTACTCAGTTGTAAACTCCATTGAATCAAATGGGTTTATTTCAGATTCACACTAAAAGAAGCAGAGTCAGGCCCTTGATTCTTAACATGTCACCTTTTAAAAATTAGGATTCAATGTTAACTGTGCTACTGTATCCAAGCACAGATTGGCTTAAGCCTGCAAACTGTGGGGAATTCATAATTTGCCCCCAGGGGCAGGTGGGGTCAGCATCTCATAGGATTGGCCCAAAGTGGAGGATATAAGGACAAAGGAAATTTTAAGCAGTCAGTAACCACTGTTTTTGGGGGGATGCATCCAGTTTTGAAGGCGGGGGGGGGGGGGGGGGGGGGTGTGCAGGTCTCATTTTCTTCATTGCAAAGCTAGGCTGCAGCTCCCACTAAATGAATATTGTCTTTTATAGCAAATACTAGGAAACTACTATTTGCAGGATATGAGGTTGCTGGTTTTTAATAACACAGTAGTTTATATGTTCATTTTTTTATATCCATTTGGATGCTGAGGCAAGTTGGCTCTGATTTTATAGCTGTGTTTGAGGCATTTATTTCAATGACAACCAATTTGTCTTAGTATTCAAAGAGGAATTGAAAAAACAAGACTCATTTGATCAGATTTCTCCAAAGCTCATGGGGCTAACCCTGCCTCTGATCCACTTCCTGTAGCTGATGATGCTGAAACCAGGCCAAAATAAGGGCTGCAGGATTACATCTTCTGGTATAGAGCAGAAACACACTGTAAATGTCTCTGTGGAGCTGTAGAAGGCCACCTTATCCCAATTCTACAGCAGAGCTCCACTTGGGAACAAGTGAAAGGCCATATCTTATCATCTGGAAATTCTAAGCACATGAAAGGTCAGCTACTAACTCCACATAGACTATTATCATTTACTATTAGGAGCTGAAGGTCAGTCTCTATGCTATCAGAAAGGTCACTTAGCTGAGATTTACTGTAATCTCAGATTTGACCTATGACCTTAATCACACAATTTGTGCACACTGAATAACATCCTCCTTGACTATGAGTAGCCCATATGAGCAGCGATGAGAAGGAAATTGCCATTAGCTTTTGACATTTTTGTGTGGACTTATTGTGGTCTCTAAGGCAGAAAGGAGAAGCAGTTGGTGTATTACTGCTTTTGGTCTAGCTTTCTCACCTCTTTTTCAGTGTGGCCCACAGAATATTAGGTGCAAATATTACAAGTTAACACTTGTGAATCTTTCTGAAACTTCACAGCCACCCTCAGGTGTCAGAGAGAAAGGGGAACAGTTTGAGGAACAAGCAGCTGAAAATGGGAAAGACACTTTGGGTTGCAGCCACTGAAGCTGATACACAGATGTGCAAATTACACCCTTCTCCCAGCCAGGCCCTTTTGCAGGCTTCCCTTCTGGGGGATAGGGAGGATTACAGCCACTGCTGCACTGTCTCCTTTCATGTGGATGTGTGGCTTTGAATTATAACAAGCTCTCCATTACAGCCTCATTAGTAGAAGCTGCTGAGGAGGTGTGCAGGAAAACCATGATAGCCACACACAAGCAGTGCCAACCATTTTTGGGTGGCTCTGGTCCTTTATGCTCTATATTACCCTACCTTCCTCCCTAAGCAGACTTTCCATCACCAGGGTCTGGCACATGACAGCCAAGGGAAACAGCATATGAAGTAGAAAGATCCCACAAAGGCCACCTCTGTTAGATACAGACAAGTGAAGCCTGAAACTCAAGTGAAGAGGGAAAGGGAATTACTTGCACCAGCTCTGGTGGCCAAGACACAGGAGTACAGATAAGGATCCCACTGTCTGCCCTTTGCACACTCAGATGTTACAGTTCTTCCAGAGAGGCAGGCTCACCTCATAGCTCTTATTCACATGACCATCCCTGTCATTTTTAAGTATCTGAGAAAGAATGACCTGCGTGAATAAGGGTTATGACAGCAGGCAAGCTCAGAGGGTGACTGGCCACTCCCACCCTGGAAAGGCTCTAGCTGCTGAAGGGACGATGACAACTAACAGAAGGTGCAGGAGTATCTGTATGCACCTGCTGCTGGCCAGTGTCACAAACCTTATTACATTTATTTGTTGGTTATAGCCATGTTGGTCTAAAAACATAGGCAGGCATTGCATTTTCAGACATCCTTGTTGTAAATGTGTTTTTTTTCTACCTCAGAGAGCACACCAGCAGTCTCCCTATACCTGATGAAGGGCACTTGTGCCTGAAAGCTTGCAAAGAACATCTTTTCAACTTACTAGTTGGTCTAATAAAAGATATCACATCTATCCAAAGAACCTTACCATTTAGCAGAAATGTAATGCTACTGGCAGGAAAGAAGGCCCAGCTGCCACGCACGTGCTCTGACCAGAGGTGGCTTTGTTTTGCTAGCAAAACATTGTAGTTTCATAGTGTTAAAACTGCTTCTCCTCTCTGCCTTAGAGACCACAACAAGTCCACACAAAAAGGTCAAAAGCTAATAGCAATTTCCTTCTCATCACTGCTCATATGGGCTACTCATAGTCAAGGAGGATGTTATTTAGTGTGCACAAATCGTGTGATTGAGGTCATAGGTCAAATCTGAGATTACAGTAAATCTCAGCTAAGTGACTTTTCTGATAGCATTGAGACTGACCTTCAGCTCCTAACAGTAAAGGATAATAGCCTATGTGGAGTTAGTGGCTGACCTTTCGTGTGCTTAGAATTTCCAGGTAAGACACGGCCTTTCCCGCCTCCCCGGTGGAGCTCTGCTGCGGAAGCGGGATCAGGTGGCCTTCTGCAGCTCCAGAGACATTTACAGTGTGTTTCTGCTCTATACCAGAAGGTATAATCCTAGTCCAATGTAGATGGACTAGGCCACAGTCCCACTTCCACAAGGGCGTTTGACACTTAGGAGCCAGTCTCATCCCATCACAAATCAGTGGGCTGCAGGCTCCTACATCACACAGGAGCATGAGAAAGTTGTGTCTGCAGGAGTCCCGCTGAAGGGCAGATCTGCAAGCGAGGCGTTTGCAGGGCATAACAGCCGTACAAACATCCCCGCCTGCGGCGAGAGCCCGGTTTGCCTTCGGCGTGAGCAGCCCTTTCTGCCCCAGGAGGATGGTGCTGGGGTAAAACCACACGCTGGAGGCCCCTGCACACTGCATGACTAGGGCCGTGAAAGCGCCGGGGGGAGCCCGTGCAGAACTGTGCTCGCTTCACTGGGAGCAAGTCCTTCGGGTGCCGCAGGAACGAGCCAGCGCTTCCTCTTGCGGCCCTGCGGCCGCTGCCCCCAGCGCTCCAGCTACGGCATCAGCGGGGGCGCTCAGACGGGCGCCACGGGCAGCCGCCAACAGCTCCACGTGCCGGAGCCGCGCCGGGCAGTGGAAGGCAAGCTCGCATTGTGACGCGCGGAGGCAGGTCCAGGATAAGGCTTCTTCGGGTTGCTAGGACTGGGGTAACGCGGCGCTTGCTGATTGGTGGCTGGGTCACGTGCCCCGAATGCCGAGCAGATCCGGGCGCTGCAGTTGGCTCGCAAAGCTGAGCGTGCGCAGTGGCCGGCGGGAGTTCCGGGCTCAGGTAGGAGCCGAGCGTCCATCACGGCGGGGGAGGGTCTCGCGAGGCGTCGGTTCCGCGCGCCGAGCACTGCGGCGCCTCTATGTGGGGCGCGCGCCGGTTTTGCCAATGCCGCAGGCACGGGGCACGGGGTACGGGGTCGCGGCCCGTGGTACCCGCTCCAGCTTCGCACGGCTTCGTCCCCCACTTCCCCTCCACCCTCCCCGAGGGCACGAGCGCGGCTCTGATTTGCTTCGCGCTCCTCGAGAGTGGAGGTGGCGGCGCCCGCCCAGGGCTGCGCTGGGGCTGCGCTTGCTAGTGGGGCCGGGCGTGTCGGCCTCTTCCCGCGGGCTGGGAGCGAGGTGGTGGCACGGGCAAAGGCAGGGCAGAGCCAAGAAAGGGCTCGCTTTCTGTGACCCTCTCAATAGCTTGGTTTTCAGGGTCCTGTCAAGCCAAGGGCTGCCCGCGGTGCAGAGAGGGAGGTCTGTGTGCGAGGGTAAACGCTTCTTCCCTTCCCTTCCCTTCCCTTAGGCTCTGATGCTTGGTGGGGTTGTTTGGGCAGGAGCCTTGGCCTATAGAGGTTCAAAAGGAGGCCCCCCCCCCTCCGGATTCCTCCTGTGAATTGCATCTCCCAGCACTGGGCCTGGCTTATCTGTACCCACAGATAAGTGTCCAAAAGCTTGTGATTTAAACTTTTTTTTTGGTGCAAAAATCTAGTTGGTTTAATAAAAGATATTGCCTCTACCATGAGTTCTGATAAAGTCATTATAGTGCTTACAGCAGATCTTGCAAGTGCTTGTGTCTGGTCGGTGAACTCATGGAGCTCCCCTGCTCCGAGACAGTGTTCCTGTAGTGCCACTGCCTCCCTCCCTACTGTGGAAATGTAGCCACTGGAGATTTGAGCAGCTGCTGTGAAAGGGGGATACTCAACCTGGGGCCTCCTTGCTGTTGCAGTACAACAGGTTTTGGGGAGAATGCAGCTTAGGTCCTTTTGGTCAAATTTGGATGGGATTTCAGCACTGCTAACAAATTCTCTGTATCCTTAAATTGTGGCCCAGCCTATGCAACCATTTTCCACTTCCTTGTTAAGAATGTAGTTTTTAAAATTTAGATTTGGAAACAAATTTACCAGCAAAAAGCAGTTTTTAGGCACCCTATCTAAAAGGTCTATTCTTCCCCTGAAATCTGCCTGCTTTATGGTATAGGGAGGTTGAGGATTATTTGATGGATGCCTTCAGCTAGGCAAGTACGATGGAGCAAATACTATACCAAAGAGATTGGCCATTGGAGGTTTTGTGGGGCAGCATACTACTGGGTTAGATTTGGGGATGAGAGCTAGAGACTTCCAAATCTTTTCTTTGGCTTTCGGTAGGATGCTTAACTCTCCAACCATTCAGTTTTCCCACATGGGATATAACTTTTAACATGCCATTCTGTTGTGGGCTGATCAGGTTTCATTAGTATTTGTCAACTGCTCTGTAGATGAGAAATCCTAAACAAAGCTAGTTTACTCCTAACACACATTCTGAGCTCCTGAAATGAGCAATGCTGGAACAAGGAATCTGCTGGGATACAGCAGTCTTGTCTTGAAACTTGGCATGAACTTTTTTTCTTCCATGTTTTTGGTTCATGAAAATTTCACTTCTAAAGCAGCTGGTCAAGAAAATTCCATCCCTCCCAAAAGCAAAATGAAATCCTGAATGGGTTTGTGATTGTTTGAAATAAAGCTCAAGATTCACCAAAGGTTTGCAAGCCTTGCCTCAGTTTCAAGTTTGTTGTGAAGCCTGAAGTCACAATTTCCTAACAAACATACTGCTGAGTAGGGCTAAATATGCCCATCCTGCTGGTGGCGAGTTGCTCCTTGAAGTGTGTTAAAATAAGCATTTAACTTGTTATAACATGTCCTTTAACCATTGCCATTACCTTATTCCCATTCAGGACAGTGAGTGAATCCCAGTTAAGGGGATGAATTCCAAAGAGCTGGAGATGGCTTAGTCTTTTGCAGAACAGTGATACAGATAATAAGGAATGTATAATTTTTTTTTTTTATTATTCCTGTCTCGGGCCAAACTAGCCAAATCAGTTCTGAATTCCATTCACTGAGCTGAGCAGAACTCAGTCGTTCAAGTTTGTGTGGTGCTCCCACCCACAAGTATCCTCCTTCCCAATCTGGGGCTTCAGATGCTCCCAGATCCATGGCAGGCTTCCTACGTGCAGGCCCGAAACCCAGAGGTCTTGGAGTTCAGATGCTCCCAAATCTTGCTTACCCTTAGCTCAAAGGCCAATGTATAACTTTATTCTGAATGAATAAAGGGATTGGGGAAGTTTTGGCATTTATCTGTAAGCTGATAGGGTCAGCGTGCTCTTCCCTCTGCAGTGTATGGAATTCTATCTGCAGAGTGATTCAGTGGATCTGCCTCACTGCCAGCTAGGATTTTTTCAGCCAGCTGACTAATGTGAGTTAGATTAGACTTTACAATGAGATAACAACTGTAAGTTTAAGCCAAAAATTTATGTCTATATAATTCCTATTTTCAAGGGGAGGAAAGCAAGGGGGTTTTGCAGAACACTGAAAAAGTCACTCTTGCAATGGAATAAGTGTGTCCACATGAGTGACTGTAAATCATAAGAAGTGTGGGGTTGGAAGGAGTCTTACAAGATCATCTAGTATAGTCTGTCTTGCCTCAGATCAGGAGGATCAAATATACCTGAAGTATCCCCGATAAATGTTTTCTAACCTAGTCTTAAAAAACTTCAAATGATGGTGAGTTTTATCATCTTTCTAGGTAGCCTATTCTACTGCTTAACTCTTACAATTTAGAAAGTTGTTCCTAATACCTAGTAGAAATGTTTGCTTGTAAGATAAGCAAATTACTATTTGTCTTGCCCTCAGTGGACATGGACCACCATTGATCATTGTCTTTTATAACAACCTTTTTCAAATTCGAAGACTGTTATCCTGTCCCCCTGTCTTCTCTCTTCAAGCAAAAACCAGCCCTTTCAACCTTTCTCCACAGATCATGTTTTTCAAACCTCCTTTCATTTTTTTTGTCACGCTTCTTTGGACTCCAGTGTTTGTTTTCATTTTTAAAGTGTGGTGCAAAATCTGGATGCAGTATTCCAGCTGAGGTCTCACTTGTCCTACATGGATAGAATTGTTACCAGGGGTCTACCCAACTTGGGGAGACAGCTGGCCAATTATGTGGGCAGATTGCAGGGCCAGCTGCCATTTTCCTGGCCCTATCATGGTGGCCCTCCTGCCATGCCTCTGGCCAAAGGCCCCCAGAGACCCCAACTGCCACTGCTGATTGATGAAGGCTGTCATAGTGTCCTGCCCCTTGCTGCTGATTGGCTGAGAGGACTGTCCATAATGTGGTCCTACCCCTCACTGGTGATTGGTGGAGAGGGCCAGGCTGCACAACAGGCAGCCCTCTCAGCCAATCGGTGGCGGGGGGCAACAGCTATCTTTGCCTGCTCATCTTCATGCTGGCAGCCTCCTTTGTGCTGGGCTGCATGGCTGGGAGGACGGCTGGCTCCTACTGGGCATTTTATTTTTAGCAAGTCTCCCCCCTCCCCTCCG
Source organism: Alligator mississippiensis (assembly GCF_030867095.1). Lineage (NCBI taxonomy): Eukaryota > Metazoa > Chordata > Crocodylia > Alligatoridae > Alligator > Alligator mississippiensis. The sequence goes on from NC_081832.1 coordinate 45,406,229, forward strand.
TGATGGATTTTGTGGAGATTGCCTGATTTCGCCATTTCCATGAAATCTGTGAAATCATGATTTCAGTAGGTTCCTAATCATATTTCACTTCGCATACAACATTCCTTTTAATACATTTTAGAAAGAGCTTTGGTTCTTGCACCAATATCACATTGCTGACTCATTTAAGTTTTAGTCCACCAGAATGCCCAGATTTTCTTCTTCACTACTGCTACTTAGCTTTGTAAATTTGATTCTTTTCTCTTTCCTAGGTATAGTCCTTTGCATTTGTCTTCATTACGCTTTACATTATTGATCTTGGACCATTGTTTCAATTTATTGGGATCATTTGAACTCTGAACCTGATCTCCAGAGTGCCTGTGCCTCTGAGGTTAGTGTCATCCACAGGTTTTATCAGTGTGCTTTCTACTCCACCATGATGGGTGTTAATGAAAATTAATAGAAACAGATTCTGGGCCAACTCCTATGGAACTGCGCTTGAAGAATTCTCCCTGTTTGAGTGAATTGTTGATAACTAGTCTGAGAAGTGTTTGTATTGGCGTTGCTTTGTGGTGATTCCATATTTCCCTTTTTGCTTATAAGCGTAATGTGGGGCACTGTCAGAAGGCTTGGAAAGTTGTACCTAGTGGTATATTGGTAGATGGGCAACACTTTCCCTTGTAGGTATAACCTCCTACTCTCCCTTTTGAGATGTGGTTGGGTTAGAGGACACTGGTGTTTTTAAAGGCAAACCACAATCAGGATTTATATCTTGAAGATGTGGCTGCTTCCTGAGCCCCACCATGAAATCCCCACCTGGGTTGGTCTCTGGTGCAGATCATTTTCTATAGGCAGTGAGTGTACATGAGCCACTTCAGTGCTCTTTCCTCTACCACCTCTCTTGGGGGAGTGTCTACTGTTGTTGCTGCTCCCTCAGAAGATTCACGCTTTGCTATTCTCTACCAAATGAGTTTACTCTGAGAGCCTTTATTTTGTTTCTGGGGTCCACCCCGATTTGCCCCAGCCAGATCTATAAACATGGGGTTCTCCTGGCTGAAGAGAAATTAGCTGACACTTCACTGTTCCTTAACCTGATATTCAATCCTCAGAGTCACTTGTAGCCCTCTCTGTAGGTCATTTAAGCAACAAATTTACCCAGTGGCAGCATATATGCTCTGGCTTCTGTTTCCAGCTACCACACAGTAGGGCTGTGCGAAACTTCGTCGGCAGTTTAATTTCGACACTGTTTCGACTCGTTTTGAGCTCGAAAGAGCAAAATCTAAAGAAAACAGAGAGCTTCGAAACAGCCTCTAGATTAAACCAGGCAAGTCAAAATGTTTCAAAATTTTTTAAATGTTTCAAAGCTTAAGCTGGGCTTGCCTGCAAGGAAACAGAAACTAAAGTAAGGAGAGGGAGGGGAAGGACTGCTCTCATTATTGACTGTGTAGCTGTCCAGTGACTGTCATCTTTCCCTGAGGTCCCTTCCAATCCCAATGCTCTGGGGGAGGGGTGGAAAAACTGCATAAAAGGCAGCATTGTTTGAACTGCCCTGCTTTCTGCCTTGGTGTCAGTTGAGTGAGGGTGCACCTTAACACACACACACAGTGTCATCCACCCATGTCATGAGTTTTGCCTGTCTGCAGCCAGAGGTGCAGGGTCGCAGAACGCAGAAGCCCCTGTACCTATCTCCTTGAAAGCTGGCAGGATTTGTGGCTTCAGCAGGGGCTAGCAGGCCTACAGTTTTCAGCCTGCTACACCTTAATACACACACAGTGTCACCCATGTCACGAGTTTTGCTTGTCCGCAGCTTGAGGTACAGTTTCCCCTAAACTCCTGCACCTGTCTCCTTGAAACTTGGCAGGCTTCATGCCCTTAGAAGGGGCTACCATTCCTGCAAGTTTCATCCAAATCAGGTGAGAAATGACAAAGTTTTATAAGCTGTTTCAAGCTTCCCCATTATAGCCTATGGGTGAAACTTCGAAACGGCATCAAAACAGTGAAACTATTTTGATGAAATGAAACAGAACAGCAGTTTTGAATCGAAACGAAACACTGTTCCGTTGAAAGGGAAATCAAAATGGAATGGTGCCATTTTGTACAGCCCTACTGCACAGCAAGGGTTGGGGAGGAGAATGTAAATGAGATGAGTGAGCCCCAAGCTACTTTCCTAGCTTTGAGCCAGGGTCTTCCTTAGAATTCATGACAGTATTCATGCTGCAGGTACGGTGTTAACTTTCAAATGGGGTGGAAGGGTAAAAAAAGTTTAAACAGACCCTTGGGTGATTCCAACCAATGTGAGAAGCTTATTGATTAATTGACAAAGCAGAATTACTGCAAGATTAGTGCTGAGGATAAGCATAATCTTATGGGACAGGTCTGGACTGCTGTGAAGCAAAGCTGGCCAGGCTCACAGTCTCAACAGCAGGGGCTTTCTCTAGGTGGTACTGCAGGCAAATGCTCCAGCAGGCGCCACACAGAAGTACCCAAATAGTGTTGTTCTGCCACGCCCCCTTCCTCCCCCCCCCCCCCAAATACCTGTCTGGTAAACATAATCTTCTAATAAATGATCCCCAATTGGTTTTATTTGTTTCTTTGTTTCACTGAAACTTCCAGATTCAGATTAAACTAGATTTCGTATTGGCCAAGAAGGTGCCAGTTAGTTCAAACAGAACTTTGAGAGAGTAATAGGGAGGGCTTCTTATTTCCTTTCTTCCCATGGCAGAATGTTGTTCCAACTCTAGCTAAGAAGTTTGCCTTGTTCTTACTGATTGTGTCCAATTAGACAGATGGACAGTTTTCTCCGATCTGCTGACCAAGCCAGCCACAACATCTGCAAACCCCCACATGGTACATCACTCAAGGACAGACTTCAGGCCTGCTGTTGCCCCTTTGCCATAGGACTTTTGAAAATGACTGTGTGGTAGCATTGTATCCATTACTCATGTCTTGGGCCTATGTATGACCTACAGCCAGAATTTATTCTTTGATAATGTGCTTGCTCTTCACAATGTGAGTGTGTTTACAAGCTTAAAGAACCATTCACTCTAGGCTGGCCAGTGTATGAGCTGCACTCTGACACCAGACCCTTTTTTGCTTGGTATTGAAGTGGACCATCTGCATGTGCATACCTGTAGAATTCTGCTCCTGTGCACTGTGTTCATTTACACCTCACCAAGTGAGACAGGCTTATTTTGTGGAAACTGATGAACATAGGTAGAATACAGTAAGTTGTTTTGCTATTGTGATTCCAAAATTTTGCTTACAGTCCCATCTATACAAAACTTCCCTGTCTTGTTGCCCTGAATTCAGAGGTTTATCAGTTTCTGAAGTGCTGTTTCAAGTGCTCTATGTTCTTTCTTTGGCAACAGCACGCTTCATCTGTCCTGTCATTTTTATTGTAGCTATGTAGGGAAATCACTGACTCACTGAAGTCAGTGGCAGAGTTATTGACTATAACAGGATCTGGCTTTTTAGCTTTCCTGCACTGAAGCTGACTGTCCACTTATCCACATTTCCTTCTCCTGTCACAAGCTATATTTGAGAATGTTAGGGAGCCTGAAGGAGAAATAGCAGATGGTGATATCGCCTTTCAGTCTGTTGTTACCCATTGCCAAAGTATGGTGTAATGGGACAGTATAATGCTGTATTTTTGAAGAGATGTAAAATTGAGAGCTAGTGCACTTCTGTATAAAAAGTCCTTGCCTTTTATACAAACATGGCATATCTTGACCACGTTCCCATTTGTGAAATTAAGATTCTGCTTCCTTAAATAATCTCTGTGGTTTCTGTTGGATTCTTTACTACTTATCTAAGGTCTGTTTAGTGTAATGGAGTCCTGTTAAGCTTTTCTGTTCCATTCTATCTGTGGCTGAATCTCGCTGTTGGATGAATTGCATCTTGCATATAGTTTTTACAGCGCTTTGGGCAGGAATGGAACTACCTGCACAGTCAGAATCTTTCCAAAGTGATTTATAAAGCCTGCGTCTTCAAAGAAAGGGGGAGGTACTTTTCCTTTAAAAACCTCTGGGTCAGTGGGTTGGGAGGAAGGAGCAACCCATTGTTCCCAAAGCTCTGCCGAATGGTGTATAGTGGTCTTTGAGAGATGGTGGGTCAGATATCTACAACTCTCCAAAGAGTATCATATTTTTTAACAACAGTCTGTTTAATGTACACTATTTTATTTAGCAGCGGTTTGTAAAAGTTTCATTGTTTAATTTTAGAATTTTTATTTCAGGCATGTTTCCATAAAATTAACTTTTTTCAGTGTGAAACAATGTCTTCCACACTGTTGCTCGTTTGTGAGGAATCTGCAATTAATTATTTCTTCTGTACTAGTTAAATCTATCAGCCAACAGATGTCAAGTGTAGCAAAAATGCTATAATAATATTATGATCTAATAATAGTTATAATGTTTCTCATTACCTGGCATGGCTTTTGAGAGAGGCAGACTCAGAAATGAGTGGGAATGTAGTGCTTAACCTTGAACCATGGAAACATAAATGGGCTCTTAATCTTGCAGGTGTTTAAGCTACACCCACCTAGCCCAAGCCATTTCCTAAAATAAGTCAGGAATAACCATATTAATAGCATTTAAATGTTGAAATCCCATTACCAATATGGTCAAAGTCACAGAATCACTTTGGCAAACTCTACTGATGAGTAAGGTTCTTGAAATGAGTTTTGTATACCAGTAAGTGTGAAGCCCTGGTCATTTTTTGACTCAAATTGCAGTAAATATTTTTTGCTTGTCATTGCCTCTGAGGACAATGCATGTAAATTGCTTTCACCTTGGGAACAGTAGAGAAAATGCAAGAATCTCTCTTTTATATACATCATTTGTGCTGCTTCTAAGTGCCAGGAAGTCTCTGACCCAGTCTGAAATGCACTAAGCTGGAGTAAATCAGCTTTCAGTCTGGTCTTTTAACTGTTTGCACCTCCTTTGAAGTCAAGAGGTGTTGTAGCTGTTTCTCAAATTAAGACTTTTGTATGGGGGAGAAAGTAGTACTTGAAAGGGTATTGAATTTTCTTTAGTCCTTAAAGCTCTGGTAGGATGCTAGACTACAGATGACTCTTCATGGCCAGTATTCTAGCCCCTGGCCTGGAGTTCATGAAGGCTTACTACCTCAGGATGTCATCTAGTCCAACCCCCTGCTCAAAGTAGGACCATCCCTAAGATAGATGGCTATACCCTGTACAGGAGAGATCATGCTCAAAACAGGGGCAAGGGTGTAGCGCTCTATGTGAAGGAGAGCTACACGCCCCTAAAAGCTGAGATTGGCACCTAAGGAGGGTGACTGGAGACCCTCTGGGTTAGAATACAAGGGGAACCCGGTGAAGGGGATACAATGGTAGGAGTCTACTACAGAACTCCGAATCAGGAACAAGAGCTTGACCGTGAATTGACCAGGGAACTGGATGAGGCTGCATGCTCTTGGTGCATGGTTGTCATGGGAGACTTCAACTACCTGGACATTAAATGGGAAGAGCACTCAGCCAAATCTGATCGGTCACAAAGCTTCCTTATATGCGTGGATGAGCTCAAGAAGTTTATGGGTCAACAAGGGGTAAGGCGCTGCTGGACCTGGTACTGGCCAAAGAGGATGATCTAGTCAGTGACCTAAGAATCAAAGGGAAGCTGGGAGATGGTAACCACAAGGTAATCACTTTCACTATCCATCACAAAGCTGTCAAGGCAGTCAGCAATGCAGAAGCCCTTGACTTCAGGAAAGCTGATTTTTTTTTTTTTTATTTTCATGAGCTCAGGAGGCTTGTTGTTAAGGCCCTGAGAGGCCATGATATGACAGGGAGGGGAGTTGACAAGTGGTTGCTCCTTGAAGCGATCCTAGAAGCACAAATGAAGTCCATCCCAACCCATAGGAAAGGGAGTAAAAGGGCTCAGCAACCTTCTTGGCTCAACAGGGAACTCATGGACCTCCTACGCCTAAAAAGAGTGGCGTATGAAGGATGGAAGATGGGAAACGCCACTAAGAAGGAGTATTCTGCACTGGTCCGCACCTGTAGGGAGTGAACTAGGCAAGCCAAGGCTATAACCAAACCCCAACTGGCTACACAAATCAAGGACAATAAAAAGTCATTCTTCAGATACATGGGGAGTCAGAAAAACAAGGGCAACTTTGTACCCCTGCTAAACCAAATGGGGCAGCTGACAACTGACACCCAGGAAAAAGCTAATCCGCTTAATGATTACTTTGTGTCAGTTTTTCACCAACCCAAAGGGACCAGCCCACCTAGCATCATGTGGGATGGCCAGGGTGAGGGCGAGTACACGCCCACCATTAGCGTAGATCTTGTGAAGGAACACCTTGAGAAGCTGGACACCCAGAAATCAGCTGGTCTGGATAGATTGGACCCAAGAGTACTAAAAGAACTGGCAGACATCATAGTGCGGCCACTGGCAAGGATATTCAAGAACTCGTGGCACTTAGGCGAAGTATGTGAAGATTGGAAGAGGAACAATGTGGTGCCTTTTCCAGAAAGAAGATCCGGGAAACTACTGGCCAATCAGCTTGACCTCAATCCCTGGAAAGATCTTGGAAAAAATTATCAAAGAAACCATTCTTAGCAGGCTAACAGAAGGCAACGTTCTGAGGGATAGTCAGCATGGGTTTGTTGAGAGTAGGTCTTGCCTGACCAATCTCATTTCCTTCTATGACCAGGCGGCACATCACCTGGACAAAGGGGAAGAGCTTGATATCATATATTTAGACTTTAAAAAAGCCTTTGACCTGGTGTCCCATGATGTCCTCATGGAAACATTGGGCAACTGTGGCCTCAACTAGCCTGTGGTTCGATGGCTGAGGAACTGACTCTGTGGTTTGATCCAGAGAATGGCAGTCAACAGAATTAAATCAACATGGCACTCAGTGACTAGTGGTGTCCCCCAAGGCTCTGTTCCTGGACCTGTACTCCTTAATGTCTTTTTATAAACGGTTTGGACCCTGGTGTCAGAAGTGGTCTGGCTAAGTTTGCTAATGACACTAAGCTTTGGGGAAGAGTGTCTACATTTGAGGGTAGGCCTCAACACACTTGCAAGGTGGGCGGATGTAAACCTGATGGCATTCAATATGGAGAAATGCTAGGTGTTCCACTTTGAGGTTGGGGGGAGGAAACCTGCATCACACTTACAGGCTTGGCAGTGCTACACTCGCTAGCACCACAGCTGAGATTTGGGGGTCATGATTGACCACAAGATGAACATAAGCCACCAATGTGATACCACAGCCAGCAAAGCGAATGAAACTCTGGCTTGCATCTACCGGTGTAACTTGAACAAGACCCAGGATATCATCTTCCCACTGTACTCTGCCTTGGTGAGGCCGCAGCCGGAGTATTGCATCCAATTCTGGGCTCCACAATTCAGGAAGGACGTGGAGAAGCTTGAAAGAGTCCAGAGGAGAGTCATGCGCATGATCAGTGGGCAAGAGAACAGGCTTTACAAAGACAGGTTGAGAACCATGGGACTCTTGAGCCTGCGCTTCTCTAGGCTTAAGGATGACTTAGTGGCTGCTTATAAGTACATAAAGGGTATGCATCAGGATCTGAGAGAACTCCTGTTCACCAGACCACCCCAAGGGATAACAAGGTCCAATGGTCACAAACTCCTGCAAAGCTGTTTTAGGCTGAACATAAGGAAAAACTTCTTTACTGTCTGAGCTCCCAGGGCCTGGATAGACTCTCCCCAGAGGTGTGCTAGCACCTACTTTGGATACCTTTAAGAAACAGTTAGATGCTTACTTTGCTGGGATGCTTTGACCCTAGCTGACTTCCTGCCCCTTGGGCAGGGGGCTGGCCCCGATGATCTTACGAGGTCCCTTCCACCCCTAATGTCTATGAAACTACGTCCCAGTCTATCTGCATCTTAAAAACCTCCAAGGATGGAAATTCCACCACCTCTCTGGGTAGCCAGTTCCAGTGCTTTACTACAGAGAGGTTTTTCCTAATATTCAACCTAAACTTCCCTTGCTGCAACATGAGACCACATTGCTCCCTTTCTGCTATACCAGTACTGAGAAGAGTCTAGCTCCATCTTCTTTGTAACCACCATTCAGGTTGTAGGTGACATGTAGGAGGGGCGTGGGGGGCACGTGCCCCCCCCCCCAACAGGGCCATCCTTGCTGATGCTGCCACTGGCATCAGCGGGTGCTCGGCATGCATCTCCCCACCCGCAGTGCCATACCAATGGGGGGTGCAGAGGGTTGGTCCCCTGGTGGCACTTACGGTTTTGCCAGTGGCAGTCCCACAGTTCTGGTTTTGCCGCTGGTGTTTCTGGGCTTGGCAATCAGACTCCTCTTCCCACCCCCCAGCTCAACGATTGGCTGCTGGGGGGGAGAGGCCTCCTGCTCAGTGATCTGGTGCCCCACCAGATTCAGGAGGTACCAGTTCCCATGCTTCAGGTAGTTGAAGGCTGTTATTAATTCTCCCAGTCTTCTCTTCTCAAAATGATGTAAGCTCAGTTGAGTCAGGCCTTCTGTGATCTCTGTTAAAATTACCACCTCTAGCCTTTTCTTTTGAAAGGCTCAAGCACTCATTCACATTGATATCTTTTTCTGTGTGAGCCCACTTATCACCATAAGCCCCGTGCTTTTGGAAATGCAAGGGCACACAACTTCTTCAAGACATTTGTAAAGAAGGAAACTCTAACATGCTACCCTTGTTTAGGGAGAACTATTTCTTTAAGCAAGTAAATACTTTGTCAAAGAACTCTCATCATTGCACCAACTACTATACTAAAGAAAAGGCAAATATTTGATTTTCTTCAAGCTCAGTTTTACATGGCTCGTTTTAATATTCACTCCTTTTTAACTTGCTAATTTTATTTTGCTCAATACATTGGGCATTCTTCTTATTTCCCAAGTTACTTTGTTCACCTGCTTATGTTTTATTTACTCCATAAAATCAAAATCATCTTTATTCTGTCTTGGTTCTTATACTATGTTACTCACTAGCATCAGAGCATCTCTTTCTTTTCTTCATCAGCAAAATAAGAACTCTGTAGTTTTCATTTATCTGACACCAGCCACAGGGATACAGTTACCATTTAAGTGATATAATGGCTTTCTGTTTTTCATGTTTGAAACAACTTATCTAAACCTGAGTGAAACCTATTAGACCTTTTAGGTTAAACATACCTACTCACCTAAAATATTTACACTTATTCTTTTGTTTTTGAATTGTATTGCTTGTTTCCTTGTATATTGGGCTTTTAAAACTATCCTAGGTCTCATTTATGTATTCCACATATAGCCGTAGAAGCTTTGAGAGTAGCTGCATGATGATAAACTTCCCCCTTGCAAAATATTAGTGCTGCTCTCCTTCTCAGGCCTGTTGTCATTATTATCCATGACTCTGTCTTGTCTTGCCTGTTTTAACTGCCTTCCAATGTTTCTTCCCAAATCGTTTCTTACTGTGTCCCAGCCTGGCCAAGATGCTCCTGGGTGTCTCGTTTGTACAAAGAAGTAAAAATTCATTATCCCAAAGAAAACAACTCTACTATTTTTGTAAACCTACACCAGCCGTCTTGTGTGCCTCTTCTTTCTTCCATTTGTTTGGCTTTTACTTTTTCTGTTCTTCTTCACATAGTTGCTGGTGGAAAAAGGACCTTCTCTTTTGCAACATATGTGGTCTGCCAGAGCCTTCCTGTATCTCTCTGCCTCATTGACTCCATCTCATTTCAAATTTCATCTGTAAACAACTCTTCTCCCTTGCTAAACACTGTGACTCTTAATTTTTCTGCAAGTGTATTTTTTAATTTGTAAACACTTTAGGACAGTTTGAAAAATGTAATATAAAGCTGTATTTTATTTTCTGTAATGATATGTTAATGCAGGCATATTTCAAAAGCATACTCTGCAGTACTGTGGATTTTTAATTAAATGTTGTTTTTCAAGTAAGCTTCAATAGATCTACAGTAACAAATGGTAGACAATATCCATACAGAACAAATTCACTCCATTTTCATTTCCAAGACAGTGAAACAGTGAAAGCAAATAGCCTTGAAAATGTGTTTGGCCTCTGCATGATTAAAGCCTTAGAATAAGTGTACTTCCTTGAGGTTATTTCTCCTTACAATATCTTATTAATGCTTTTGTTCTGTTCCTGGCTGCAGGGTTAACTGCAATATTGTTCAAAAGTTTTAGCAGGACTCTAGTATGAGTTGGATCTTCAATAAATTGTGGGTTGAAAGGCCCAAGGCTTTGGAGCTTGCCCATGCCCATTAACCCAATTGCAGGTGACATCTGGCAGAGGCTCAGCAGAGATGGATCTGCTTCAAGGCTCTGTTTCTAAGAAAGTGATTGTTAGATATGTACTTCGCAGGGTTTGAAGTTTTAACACAATTGACATGGCAGAGTTCTGAAGGCATTTGTATCCTGCATGCTTTGCACATCTTTGCAAGCTCCTACTGTGGTGATGTAAAAAGTGATTTGCACAGTTTGCAATTTATTTCACTTGGAATTTGGAGTAATGTGCACTCATGCAAAATCTTTTGCTACATCTACATAGTGCACCTTCCCTAGCAGTTTGCATCATTCCTATTTATGCTGTTCTCAGGATATAGTACCTGGGTAGCAGGGTCCTTCTTGTGTATACCAGAAGAACAGGAGTTTGTGTGTGCTGTAGTGCTTCTGTTGGCCAGGAGCAGTTGGTGATGGGTAGGGAGACACTGACAGGCAGAAATTCTCTTGTCTGTCTCTGACTCCTGTCTCCTGGAAAGCTGACCAGATTCTGTTAAAACTATATGCTTATCTTTAGTAAAGTGTGCATCTATGGCAGATCTGCTAGATCAGGGGTCAGCAACTCTCAGCACGCGAGGCCATTTTGCTTGGTACGCTACCCCCGGCCTGGGCTCTAGGCAGCTGCTGCCAGCCAGGGGTCTGGGCTGCGCCCAGCAGGTGGTTGGGAGGCTGCAAGCCCTGCTTCAAGCAGCTCAGGCACCATGGCTGGCAGCAGCTACCCCAGAGCCTGGGCCGAATGTAGCCAGGAGGCTGCAAACAGCTGCTGCCTTCCTGGAGCCCAGGCCAGGAGGCAGCAGCTGTTTGCAGCCTCCTGGCTGCAGCCTGCACAGGTTGTGGGTAACTGCTGATAGACACAGAGCACGGGCTGTTTGCAGCAGGGTTTGCATCTTCCCAGCCACCTGCTGGGAGCAGCTTGGGCTCCATGGCCCTCAGCAGCTACCCAGAACCTGGGCAGGATGCAGCCAGGAGACTGCAAATAGGTGCTGCCTCCCAGCCCCAGCCCTGGGCTCTGCGGAGGCAGCAGGTGCTAGTGATACTCCCCCCACTGTGTTGCCTGCCCTGCTGCCTCTGCAGAGCAGCGTGTGGAACAGCGTGGGGCGCATAAAAGCTGGCTGCTGCTCCGAGCTCCCTGCTGCCCTGGCCATGCTTCCCCTGCAGGTGGGGGCAGCAGCACGGGGCACAGCCCTGTGTTGCTGCCCGCATTGCCTCCGTGCACACAAGGGAAGTATGTCCAGGGCAGCATGGAGTTTGCAGTGGCAAGCAGCTTCCCTGTGCAGCCCCTCTGCGCTGCTACTCTGGGTTTCATGGGCTGCACTCCAGAGGGCCTGGGGGAGGGCAGTGGGGCTGGGAGTGCAGCATGTGTGACCCGGAGCGGCAATGCACAGAGGGGGGCCACACAAGGAAGCTGCCAGCCGCTGCAAACTCTGCACTGCCCTGGTCACACTTCCTGCGCTGCTGCCCCCCATGTACATGGGGGGCAGCAGTGCAGGGTTGTGCCCCTTGCTGCTGCCCCTGCCTGCAGGGGAAAGGTGGCCAGGGCAGTGGGGAGCTCGGAGCAGCAGACAGCTTTTGTGTGCCTCCCTATTGTGCCCTGCCACGCCAGGTTCCACAAGCTGGTCCACAGAGGTGGCGAGAGAGGGCAGCACAGCACGGTGGGAAGCATGAGCCCACAGTGTGCACCTGCCTTGCTCCTGCTCCTCACACATTTGGGGGGCTCAGGTCTCCCCTACCACCCCGGGAGTGCACACTGCTGCTGAGAGCCAGCCCCACCCCCTGCCTGAGCCAACAGCAGCAGTGGGGGAGCCGGCTCCTGCTTCTGCAGCAGCCACGGCCTTCTGTTGGGGTCCCTGGCCCCATAGCCCTAGCAGCTGGGGGCCCCCTCTGGCAGGGCTGGGGGGCAAGGGGCGCAAGCAGGGCTAAGGGGCTGTTATGGGGGGACCCGCACAAAACAAATATACAAAATCAAAGGTAGTATCAGAAGTTTTATTTATTGTCACCAGGTTTACAATTTTTAGAAAATCTGGTATTTACCGTAAAACAAAAAAGGCAACATTTCCGATTATTAACTATGCTAATATGCAGGGCATCCTGCCATGTACCCCCTGCCCTTGTTTTGTTTTTCTGGCATGCCGGCACTCTGGCACCTTCCAAGGTAGACATTGTGGTTTTTTTGGCACTCCGACCGAAAAACATTGCTTACCCTTGTGCTAGATGGTGTTACAAGAGTATTTGATGTTTGCATATCTGTACACTTTTAACTGGAAATAAGCCAATAGGTGGTGCTCAAGAACATGTAACATTGTTCACAGGTTCCCTAGAATTAATAAAGTTCTTGCTTATGTGCTGTAAATGACTTCCTGTGGTACAGCTCTTTGCAGGGAGCCACTTTTTGCGGGAAGCTGCCAAGATTCCTGGCTAGATGTGGTCTTTGAGGTGCTAGAGAGAGTTTTTCATACTTGGAAACTGAGAGTGGTGTTTTATCTCTCGCTGCTTGGAAACTTTTTTTGTATTGATTAAAATAAATATTTTTAAATGTTGGGTGTTTTTGACTAGTCTTTGATGCACAGCAATTACAGTCGCTCTTTAAAATATCTTTTGGACAGATATCTACATCTGTTGAGCTCCTCAGCAAGCAGAGTGAATCATATCCAATATCAGTGCTGGAAAACCTTTAAAAAAAAGTTTCAGATGTCTCATGGGGAACTTGGAACAGAACATACTGCAGACCCCAAATCATATTTGGAGATCATGAATCCTGTAGTCAGACAAAAATTCAGTGGAAATTTGAATGAGTTAGACCTAGGGATTTGGCCCATGTTTCTTGTTCCTGAAAATGTATCTAAAGAGTGTCTATAAACAACAGATTTGTATTGTCTTCATCCCTAATGTTATTTGTCAGGAAACAAGTTTCATGAGGACACGCACTTAAACATTTTTTTTTTAATAGAATATTCCTGGCTGGGCTTTAATTTCAAATTTCCAGCACTTATTAAAATTCGTCCACCTGCTGCACTTTCTGATTTAGTTTTTGTATTGCTTTTAATTCTGATGAGTCAAAGATCCTGTCTGAGCAAGGCCTGCAAGATTTGTCCTCTGTTTAATACCAGTACCCATAGCTGAAAAGAACTTGGATATAGACAAAACTGTGTCTAAATATAGCTTTTCATGAGGCATCGGATGCTCTTTAAATAAATTCTGAAAAATAGCTGCGGAGACTGGCTCTGGTGCTAAGAATACTGAATAGAATGCAGGATGACATACTCGCATCTCTTCCCTCTTTCATGTTCTTCCTACTGTTTTGGCTTAAATTTTACATTTTCCCTATATAGCTTTTATTTTATTTCATTTTTTTAAGATGGTGAGACTTGGGCCTTCCTTGCTGGTTCTGAGGTGACTGAAAACAGTGCCCTCCCCCACTTCTCTTCATTTTTTATATTTCCTTTTGTTTAGTTTCTTTTTTCTATTTTTAAATTCCTCTGTCACTTTGATATAATCCAGCCCTTTGCAATTCTATAAATCATTCCCTCCAAACATCCCAAATCACCCACAAGCATCAGGCTGTCCCATGGATGTTGTTCTCATCCTACCGAAGAAGAACCTGTCCTGGCAGCTGAGATCAGCTGAAAGCTTCTGCTCATAGAAGCTTGATTTGAGCAAGTGTGGCCAGGATCAGATAGCAGGTGAGTACTGGGCTTTGGGATTTACTTTCCACACTGCCCCAAGGGAGTTCATCTGATCTTCAGGTCACTAAGTAATGTCTTAGATATGGTCTCATTCTTTAATATTTAATATTACTTCAGCACCTCCAGGCTCCTAGACCAGGAGCTGTTGTGCTAGGTGTTCTTCCTGCCTCCAGAAACTGACAATTTTAAAGGTAAGAGAAGTGACAGCCTATGGATACAGATGTGGGGGGGGGAGAAACAGTGAGACCTGGCAAGATAGGCAGAGATGTCAGCACTATGGCTGTGCAAAACAGCACCGCTCCACTTCGACTTCCATTTCAATGGAAGAGTATTTCATTTCAAGTTTTTTGTTTAGTTTTGAAAGCACCATTCAATTTTGTTTTGTTTCATTGAAACTGTTTCGCTGTTTCAATGTTTTGCCCATAAGCTTTTCCTCGCCCAGTGCTGGGAAGATGGGTGCTGCCGCTGGCCCCAGCCGACAGCAACAGCCTCCTGTCATCTGGCAGGCAGATCAGGAAGGCTGCAGGGGCTGTGCCGGACTGTTCCTGAGGGTGTGGGCCCCTGATCTGCCTGCCGGATAACAGGAGGCTGGTTCTGCCGGCTGGGGCCAGCGGTGGGGCCTGGGGCAAATCAGCTTGTGCAGGGACCTGCCCCGGGCCCTGCAGCTGGCCACAGGTGACGGAACCAGCCTGCTGTCATCCAGCAGGCAGAGCGGGGGCTTGCACACACCCCCAGGAGGGCTGTGGGGGCTGTGCCGGGCTCCTCCCAGGGGTGCAGGCCCCCGATCTGCCTGCTGGATGACAGGAGGCTGGTACTGCTGGCTGGGGCCAGCGGCAGCACTGATCATCCTGGCACTGGGTGTGGGCTACGCCCAGCGCCGGTCTCAGCCAGCTGCAGCAGTCTCCTGTCATCCAGCAGGCAGATCGGGGGCCCGCACCCCCGGATGCAATCTGGCACAGTCTCTGCAGCCCTCCCGGGGGTGCAGTTAGGCCCCCCCAATCTGCCTGCTGCTGTCGGCTGGGACCGGTGCTGAAGCCAAGTAAGCCTAGCTTCGAAACTCAAAACATTTCGAAACACTTGTTTCATTTCGAAGCTGTTTTGAAGGCTTTTGTTTCATTTTTATTTCACTGTTTTGAGCATGAAACTCATCGAAACATTTTCAAAATGAAACACCGGATGAAATTTTGTGCAGCCCTACTCAGCACACCAGTAGCCTGACCGTTACCAAGCTTTTTCAAGGTGTTGTGGCCAATGTGCTGTAAAGAGAGATTTGAAGAGCTCTGAGGGGCTTTTCAGATGTCATGAGGCAGCTCTTCTTAATTGGGAAGAGCAGCATGGGAGAAGGCATGATGATGCTCTTCTGAATCTCAGGAGAGGGGTTGGAGGCTGACATTGTGGGCTGAATGGAGGAGGCAGGAGTCTATACCCCAGCAGTGAATGAGAAGTGAGGGGCCTTGAACACTAATGCCGCTTATCACATGAAAAATGTAACTTGTGTAAGGTCCTTGGAAGTGCTCTACTACCATGACACAACTCACATTCATGGCTGGAGTGCGCTTTTAAAATGGCCAACCGCGTGAAAAAAATCTTGTTAAATCCACTATTAGCTGAAGGCGCTGTAGAGCAGAGTGCCTTAGGGAACTTCTGTTCAGGTTCCCTGTGAGAGTTAAGTGCGAGTTGTATCCTGTGTGCCTTTGCGCAGCTGTTGCAGAGTGGAGAGTCTCCATTCCTGTGCAGTAGGGTTGGGAGTGGGAGGGGGAGTGGAAGTGTGGGTGGGGGAAGATGCCCTTGCTGGGGCCTGGGGTGGGGTGGGGAAAAGCTGGCTTGGCCTCCAAGGAAAGAAGGATCCATTCCCCCTTGCCCCATGATCTCTGGCCCCAGCAAATCAAGCTGGCAGCTGTGTTCTGCCATGATCAAAAGGCTCGGGTGGGGGAGTGGGGTGGAATAGAAGCCCCAGTGGTAGAGCCAGGTCTCCTGTATATTAACTAGCAAGTTCTGCCCATCACACTCCCAGATTAGGAATAGGACCTGTTGGTATCTTGTCAGAACTATTTTTCTCAATTAGGAATATTTTGTTACTCCATTGCAGGGAAAGCAGTCTCTCCCCGGTGCTTGCGGGACGTTCCAGAGTTTACATGTGTTCTAGCAGGAAGTTAGAGACTCTTGCAGCAATACCAGTGAAATGGGAGACTTACAAAACACTTTGACAAACTACTTAAAAGGTTTGCTACTTAAAGTCTGGGAAGGCTAAGATAATACCAGTAAAAAGGAGCAGTTTAGTATATAAAATGGGTATATAGGTTTTTAAAAAACCAGTAATTTTTCATCACCTGCTGCCTGTTTCAAGTAGCTGTATTTTCTTCTCTCTTCTTTTTCTCTTTTCCTCTTCCCATTAACTGTACTTCCTTTTGGGGAGAGCCTAGTTGCATACATAGATTCATAGATTGTAGAGTTGGAAGGGACCACAATAGACCATCATGTCCAACCTCCTGCCCCTGACAGGAAAGAGGACTAGGGTCAGATGACCACAACCAGGTGACTAGCCTCCTCTTGAAGACCTCCAAGCTAGGTGATGGCACCACCTCTCTTGGAAGCCCATTCCGGATCCTGGCCACCCTTACTGTGAAAAATTTCTTCCTAATAGCTAACCTAAATCCACTCTCAACTAGTTTACACCTGTTATTCCTAGTCAGTCCCTGGGGCGCCTTAGTAAACAGTGCTTCCCCTATTCCCCGTTGACCTCCCCTAATAGATTTATAGGTGGCCACAAGATCTCCCCTCAGCCGTCTCTTGTGAAGGCTGAAGAGATTCAGCTCTCTCACCCCCCCCCCCCCCCCGCAGTGGCCTTCGTGATAGACCCTAATCATGTGAGTGGCCCTCCTCTGGACCCTCTCAAGATTCCCCGCGTCCTTCTTGAAGTGCGGCGTCCAAAACTGGACACAGTACTCTAACTGTGGCCTGACCAGTGCCACATAGAGGTGGAGCATAACCTCCTTTGTTCTATTAGTCATGCACCTGCTAATGCACGACAAGGTGCGATTGGCCTTGTTGATGGCCTCATTACACTGCCGGCTCATGTTCATCTTGGAGTCAGTTATGACTCCAAGATCCCTCTCTGCCTCTGAGCTGTTGAGAAGGACACTCCCCAACCTATAGGTGTGCTGGGGGTTCCTTCTTCCCAGGTGGAGTACCGTACATTTATCTTTATTAAATTGCATCCTATTTCTCTCTGCCCATTGATCCAACCTGTCCAGGTGAGCCTGAATGTGCTCCCTGCCCTCCCGTTTACTAACTTTGCCCCATAACTTGGTATCATCAGTGAACTTGGAGCGGGTGCTCTCCACGCCCTCGTCCAAATTGCTGATGAAGATATTGAATAATCTCGGTCTGAGGACCGAACCCTGCGGGACCCCACTGCCTACCTCCCTCCAGGCTGAGAAGGAACCATCCACCACCACTCTCTGGGTGCAGTCCCTAAGCCAGTTGGCCACCCACCTGACCGTGTAGGCATCCACTCCGCAGTCTGCTAGCTTCCCAATGAGGATAGGGTGCGAAACTGTGTCGAAGGCCTTCCTAAAGTCCAGGAAGCTGACATCAACCTCGGCTCCCGCGTCCAGGCAGCGTGTGACCTGGTCATAGAAGGCTGCAAGGTTTGTCAGGCAGGATCTACCTGTGACAAACCCGTGCTGGTTTCCCCTGCTGGGCCTGCACAAATGAGTTCTTTGATTATTTTCTCTAGCATTTTCCTAGGAATAGAGGTAAGGCTGACTGGTCTAAAGTTACCCGGCTCATTCCTTCTCCCTTTCTTGAAAATGGGCACCACATTGGCCCTTCTCCACTCCTCAGGGACCTGGCCAGAGCACCACGAGTGCTCAAACAGCTGTGCCAGCAGCTCAGCTATGACACAGGCCAATTCTTTCAGCAGCCGTAGATGGGCGTCATCTGGGCTTGCTGACTTGTACCCAACCAGTTCCTCCAGGAGCTCCTTAAATATTTCAGAACTAACCGTAGGCGGACTGGTGCCATGTGGACATCCACCAATGATTGAGGTGGGGGAATTGGCTTGGTCGGTACATAGAAATACTGAAGTGAAGAACTCATTGAAGAGCTCTGCATTTTTCCCTGCATCAACCACCAACTGTCCTGATTTGTCCTGCAGGGGCCCTATGTTGCTCTGAGCTTTCCTTTTGCCCGCTATATACCTGAAGAAGGACTTTTTATTGCCCTTGATTGTTGAAGCCAGCCTGAGCTCAAGCTCCGCCTTGGCCTGTCTAACTGATTCCCTGGAATAGCGCGCCAGGGAGAGAGATTCCTCCTCAGTGGCTGCTCCCTGCTTCCATTGCCTATACATCTCTTTCTTTGCCCCCAGACTCTCCTGGAGTTCCCTACTCAGCCAAGGGGGCTTTTTTGCCCCCTTACCTCCCTTCCTATGTAATGGGATAGCCTCCTTTTGAGCCCCAAGGATCACTCCCTTGAGATACTTCCAACCCTCCTGGACCCCCATATACTCTATGTTCTTGAGTTGCATCCCCTCACTAACTAGCCTTCTAAGCTTGCTAAAGTTCACCCTTCTGAAGTCCAGCACCTTAGCCCCACTAGTTACTTTACCCACCCTTCACTGGATAGTGAACTCGACCAAGTGATGGTCACTT
The DNA here is from genome assembly GCF_030867095.1 of Alligator mississippiensis. Taxonomy (NCBI): domain Eukaryota; kingdom Metazoa; phylum Chordata; order Crocodylia; family Alligatoridae; genus Alligator; species Alligator mississippiensis. The sequence continues at coordinate 45,424,797 of NC_081832.1, forward strand.
TCTCCCAGGCTACCATGAACTCTCATGTTCCCCATGAGATCATCCCCTGTTGCTAAGACCAGGTCAAGCAAGGCACTACCCCTGGTGGGACTAGACACCACCTGGGTTAGGCGGAGGTCCTGCACACAGTGTAAGAACCTCCATGAGCAGTATGTTTTGGCTGTCTGCTCCTCCCAGCAGATATCTGGGTAGTTTAGATCTCATCCTACCTAAAATTCCTGGACTTTGAAGTGAAAACATTTATTTGACAGTTCTATGTGGTGCAGGATGGGGAGCAGGGCTGTAGGTTTGAGCTATGCTTACTTTTTGCCAGCATAGCATGTTAGGAGCATGACTTTTTTTTCTCCTACTAGAATGATGCTTGTCCTAGTATGGCTAGAAGATGCTCTAAGGTGATGTCCATGAATTGGCAAATATCAAGAAACCTGGTGTAGAAGTTTTACTTCAATTTCCTCAAAAAACCCAAAAAAACAAAAGATCCACCTAGGGCAACATTACACCTTTGGCAGTATGGTAATGTAGGTTGGGGTGGGGGAGACAGGGTGATCTTTTGTGATTGATTGATTGTTTTGTTTTGTTTTGTTTTGTTTTGGGGTTTTTTTGGGTTTTTTTTAACTAGCAAAAGCCCTGTTGTAACAGTTACACCAGGATAAAAAAGCCCTCTTGGTAGTAGTTAGGCTTCTCTGGGCAAAAGAGCTTTCTTGTTGGCTTAAACTGCATCTTCACCAGGAGTATTGGGCATTGTAAACATATTGGAATAGTTTACTGGCAAATCCTTTCTAGTGTATACAAGTTTTCAATAAACCCACCCAGAACACTGGTTTTATTAGGGCACTTTTACATGTGTGCCGATGCGTTCTGATTAGAATGTCCGAGCAGACTCGACTGGAGCACTCTAATCAGAACGCTCCAGCATGCTGCAGTATCTAGTGTATTCAGCGTTTCAAAACGGTGGTGTGGGTGCCTTAGCTAAAGCTTGTTTAACGATCTTTAGTTAAAATGCGCCTGCCACCATTTTGAAATGTGGGACACTAACATGAGACCCTGCAGGCATTTTAATTAGAGGGGCTCCCAAGAGCTGCTCTAATTAAAATGCTCCTCCCTGGCACTGGAGCACGTATATAAGTATCCTTTGCATCTAGGACAGCTGCCTTCTTTGGTACAGGACAGCATTTGTTCAACAGCTTCCAGCAGCAGTACATCACAGTGTTTGGGCTGAACAAGAATATGATTTGTTGATCTTCAGGGACGGTGAAGTAAATGGAGTATAACTATCAGAATTGACATTTAACCACAAAGGGCGTGTTCACACATGCAGGCACATGCACTTGCAACAGCTCAAATAGGAGCAGCACAAATTTGAGCTGGGGTTTTTGCCTTGGCGCATGTGGGGCGAGTTGTGCCACTTGGGCAAAATAACCCAGCTCAGCTCCTCCTGGATCTGTAGCCAGGGGAGCTAGAGCCTGAGGCCAGCACCTGTGCTGGCCCCAGCAGTATAAAAACTTGCCCTGGCATGCAGCTCAAGGCTACTTGCCCTCAGGAGCTTCAGAGGCCCAGCCAGTTGGTATCTGGGGACATGACCGCTTGTGCCAGCTGGACTGCTGAAGCAGCTCTGAGCCGGAGTGGCCCCTGCCCCCTCTACCTACTGCAGCAGTCTGGTAGTGGGGGCTGCTGCCTGGTTGTGACCTGTTGCCACTTGTGACAGCATCTGCCCCCTTGGATCTGCAGCCTCATGGTTGCACACCCACCAGACCTGGTTGGGGTGCCTGCCCCTGCTCTGCCATCTGGGCAGCTATTGCCCACAAGATGTACTCCTTGCCGTGGCCCACTCTGAACTGTCCAAGTGTGTCCTCTTGGTCCCAAATGGCTAATAGGTCAGCCACCTCATTTGCTCTCCAGCTAGGTCCCCAGTGCTGGCTATGGACAGGCTTCTCTGCCTGGGTCTTGCCACTTATCTTGCCAGCAGGGAACCTGGTGTTCCCTGTTTAAAAATTGCAAATTCTCTAATAAGAAACCCTAATTATCTCATTAAAATACCCAAAATAGTATTGTTTTACTATTAAAATGAAATGCCACTATATATAGAGAGAGACTGGTTGGGCAATGTTTTATTGATTATATTTACAAGTTTAAAACAATTTGGAAGCCCACCAGTGCCTTTATCACCATAATAAAATAAATTCTAAATATCTATATACTTCGGCATTTACTTTTTGTCCTAGAAAAATCAGAGTTGTCCCTACCCTCTTCACTCACTAGGATGTGCAGCTCTGAGCAACACTGGTATGCCAGTGCCCTGGCCCTTCCCTTGCCCCAGTCCTCTTACTCCTGACCCACAGGTATGTGGGTGAGGGGTTTGCAGGGGTGGCTTAGGGGTGTGGGGTTTGTGTGTGGATTGTGGGGGGACTGTGGGTGTGGGGGGCAGTAGGGGGAGCTGCTCAGGGGTCCCCTGCTCCCCGCACAGCTCATGAATTGCCCCCCCTGCATGGCCCACAGCTCGCCTGTAGCAGCAGCCATTTGGGGGCTTGGGGCCTCCTGGCACAGCTCCTCTGCGCAGCATTGGGCAGAGCAGCTTGGCCCTGGCCACCTGGCACCTGGCACTGCCTCTGTCACATTGCGTGGGTGCAGCATGGCGCAGTGTGGCACTGCGCAGGGCTGTACACCTTCAGACAGCTCCGGGCCACTTGGGTTGTCACCCAGGGCCCCACGCCACTAAGAGAGGACTGCCTGTCGCGCTGGATCAGGTCCTGTATGCACGGAACTGGCCAGCCTGATGAGACACCGGGGCCGTGAATGCAGGACCTGACCCATCAGCACGCGGCCCTGGCTGACAGCCCAAGCAGCTCAGAGCTGCCCAAAGGCACATAATGCTGAGCTGGGTCAGGCCCAAGTGATATGGCACAGGTGGTCGGGGCCAAGCCGTGCTGCCTCATGCTGTGCAGGGGGGATGTGCCATGAGGCCCCAAATGCCCCGATGCCCGCTGCTGCTGCCAGTGAGCTGTGGGCCATGTTGGGGGGTGAGCAGGGGACCCCCCAGCCCCCTACATACCTGGAATGGAGCCTGGGTCCAGGTCCCTGCAGCCTGCACTGCTGTTTGCCCTGCACAGACAGACGGTGTGCTTCAGCACTAGGGCAAGGGGCAGCCTTAGAGACTCTCTGGCTGGCTACCAGAGCATCTCTTTGGAGGACCTGAGCCTCCAGTTGCCTCGCCATGCCCTGCCCCACTCTTTTCCCCCATGTTTTATTTTGATACCTGGATATCCAGGTATCAAATTTTGAGCCCCTGTTAGAAATATGTAGTGCGGGGAACTGTTTTTTTTTATTTTGTTTTTGTTGTTCCCAGCGTGCCTCTTTCTGTGTCTCAAACTGCTTTGAGATGCAGCAAGAGGCACATGTGGGCAAAAAGTGCCGGAAAATGTTGGTTTTGCAACTCACTTGTAACATGGTGCCTTCACTAGAAAAGTATCCCTTCTGACTGGGTGGGATCTGTGTCTGTAATGATTCTGAGATGATCCTGCCTCCTCTTAGCTTTCAAACACCACTTTGTGCAGAATATAGGTCTTCCGCAACTTAAGACATGCCAGGAGGCCACTACATTGTGGTATGAATGTAGGCACAGATTGGAAGAGGGACAGAGGTACAGCAACGTGAGAGATGGACGCAGTACGCGGCTGAGAAAATTCACAGACGTTTGGGTCGGAATGGACCTTAGCAGATTGAGTCCGACCGCCTGCCCTGGGCAGGAAAGAGCGCTGAGGTCAGACGTCCCCAGCCAGGTGCGCGTCTAGCCTCCTCTCAAAGACCCCCCAGGTAGGGGAGAGCACCACCTCCCTTGGAAGCCCATTCCAGACATTGGCAACCCTTACTGTAAAGTAGTTCTTCCTGATGTCTAACCTAAATCTCCTCTCCGTCAGTTTGTAGCCATTGTTCCTAGTTACTTCAAGGGTGCCCTGGTAAACAGAGCATTTCTTATTCCTTGCTGTGTCCTCCTGATGAATTTGTAGGCAACCACAAGATCACCTCTCAGCCTTCTCTTGAGAAGGCTGAAGAGAGATCCAGGGCCCTCAATCTCTCCTCATAGGGCAGGGGCGGGCAATTATTTCGGGCAGAGGGCCACTTACTGAGGTTTGGCAAGCCGTCAAGGGCCACATGACAGGCAGCCAAGGGCAGATAAAAATTTAGAAAATTAATATTTTAGGGGACCCGCAGGCCGGATAGAATGGCCTGGCAGGCCGCATCCGGCTCGTGGGCCGCATTTTGCCCACCCCTGTCATAGGGCTTTGCTTGCAGGCCCTTAACAATATGAGTGGCCCTCCTCTGAACTGTCTCGAGGTTGTCCACATCCTTCTTGAAGTGCAGTGCTCAAAACTGGATGTAGTACTCCAACTACAGCTTGACCAATGCCACATAAAAGGGAAGTATCACCTCCTTGGACCTGTTTGTCATGCACCTGCTAGTACATGATAAATTGGTTAGATTTACTGATCACTTCGTCACATTGATGACTTATGTTCATCTTGGAGTTAACAGTGACTCCAAGATCCCTTTCTGCTGCTGTGCTGCTGAGCAGGTCTTCCCCCAGCCTGTAAGTGTGCTGGCGATTCCTTCTTCCTAGGTGTAGCACCTTGCATTTGTCCTTATTGAACTGCATCCTATTCTGTTCCGCCCATTTTTCCAACCTGTCCAGATCCACCTGGATGTGTTCACTACCTTCTGGTGTGTTGACTTTACCCCATAATTTGGTATCATCTGCAAATTTGGACAGAGTACTTTCCACGGCCTTATCCAAGTTACCGATGAAGACATTGAACAGCACCAGTCCAAGGACCGAGCCTTGTGGGACTCCACTGCCCACATCTTTCCAGGTTGATACTGACCCATCCACCACCAGTCTCTGGGCCAATTTGCCACCCACCTGACCGTGTAATCATTTATGTCAGAGTCACTCAGTTTATCTATGAGAATATAATGAGATACTGTGTGGAAGGCCTTCTTAAAATCCAAGTAGATGACCTCCACCTTGATTCCTGTGTCTAAGCATTTTGTGGCCTGGTCGTAAAAAGAAACAAGGTTAGTCAGGCAGGATCCTACCTGCTGTGAATCAGTGCTGGTTGCATTTTAGCATTGCTTTCCCCACTGGACTCCCACAAATGTGGTCCTTAATAATTTTTTCAAAGGTTTTCCTGAGGATATAGGTGAGACTAACCAATCTGTAGTTACCTGGATCCTTCTTCCTCCCCTTCTTGAAAATAGGGACCACATTGACCCTTTTCCAATCCTCTGGGACCTGACCTGAGCACCAGGAGTGCTCCAACAGCCGTGCCGGTGGCTCTGCTATGACACCGGCCAATTCTTTCAGAACCCTTGGATGGAGATCGTTCAGGCCTGCTGACTTAAACACATCCAGCTCCTCCAAATGTCTCTTCACTAAGTCGGTGCTAACAGTTGGTGAGAAGGCGAGTCTGCTTTGATGTGGCATTATTCCTGATGGTCAGTAGTGGCATTTACAGGGATTCAGCAGTGACTATAGGGTCTGATCAAGGCCCATTGTGCTAGGGAGCATGCAAGTAGTCCATCCTTGCCTAAGAAGACCCAACAGTGTAAATACCTCATAAATCAACTCCTGACTTATACTCCCCAAATGATCAATTGTGCAATGCATAGTCATGACTAGATTGAACCTGGCTAAAGAGAAGATGCAGTGAAAAGGTGATGAATCTTAGCTGTTACACAGTGCTTTGCATCTTCAAAGCTCTTTTACAAATATTTGCTTTTTTAATGCTTCTCAAATGAGAGGGATGGGTATTAGAAAAAAGAATATGAAGTTTCTGTTCTATGTAATAGTTTCAGCTTGTAAGTGAGAATTTAAGCCTCACTTTCTTTTAAATAATGGATGCTGTCAATGGCTGCATTGCATGGCCGTTTTTGCACAGGAACAGATTGCATTGTATTAACGTGTTCTAAAAATGAAAAGTATTTTGGTCTTTGTAACCACTTGGGCTTAATATTGGCCAGTTAGGCTTCTTGGATTTTTCCTTTAGAGTTTGGCTGCCTTCTGCTGAAGGGAGTACAACAGTCTCTTAAGAGTTTATTTGATCTGACACATGACAAATTGTTTCTATTGGTGGTTACTCTAGGCAGTCTGTTACCCACAAAGCTAGGGCTGCCTGCTATCATGGAAGTCAAGGAAAGCAAGTTCATTTTTCCGCCTCCTCTGTGAAAGCATTCGTAGCAATTGTATGACTTCATCTTGTGTCCCTTCCATCCCCCCTTTTGCTGTTTCTTAATTGTGCCATTTGCATAGATTATTAATGCTGCTTATGAGCTGCATGTTCCTGCAGATGCCATTTTGTGTTTCTTGTGCTTTGTGTACAAGGCACAACAGGAGACTTTATTTTTGGAACTAGACCCAACTGTCATTAAAGACGCTTTCCTGTGTGGCTGCTTTTGTATGTACAATTTTAGCTCTAAAGAAAGATGAAAAATATTTTCATGGCAGAATTTAGTATATAATAGCTATTTCCTAACAGGTACATGTCCCTGGTGAGAGAGAACAGATAAAATGCTTTTACACTATTACCCGCAGTTTCAAGAACATGTCCCTCAAGCATTTTAATCTTGTTTTTCAGGCTTGTCGTGGAGTGAGAAATGGCTCCTATTTGTAACTAAAGGGATAATTATTATATTAATTAATTTCTGCTCTTTCTTTCTGTCCGTCTATTACTGTTTGAAAGACGACAAATCTCTCAGTAAGTGTCCAGTAAAACAAGGTAAGCTGCTTGATTTAAAAGGAGAGCTTGTCTGGTCTGGAATTGGGTCTGCAGCATGCAAGAGTGTCTACTGGTCCCATGTGATGAGTGACACGTTAGAGTGTATGGGTTCCTTTGGAGTCATTTAAAAAGTGCTTATCAATGTGGAGCTAATCATCCACGGACTAGATGAATATTCCTAACCCTATAATTAAACAATAAGGCTCTACAGGCAGTACGTTACTGGCAATTGTAGCATACTGCAGGTGTTATAAGTAGGGAACCTGGTTTTCTGTTTAAACATCACAAATTCTGTGATTAAAGCCCCCCAAATCTGCATTTTTCTGCGGTTTAAAATAAGATGCCACTATATGTGTGCATGTATCAGTTGAACGCAATGTTTTACTGATATATTTACAACTTTAACTAATTTGGCAGCCTACCAGTGCCTCAATCGCTATAATAAAATTAATTCTGAATACCTCTAAATTTTGGCATTTGATTTTGAGTTTATCATGGAAAATCAGAGCTCCCCCGGGCCCCCTTCACTCACCAGGGTACAGGTCCAGTTCCGTCCGTTCCCCCCGCCCCTGCTTTGTAGCGCTGAGCAGCTCTAATATGCCTGTGCCCTGCCCATGCTGTTCCCCCTCACTCACACGCCACAGCACCCTGCTGCTGTTGGTGTCCTTCACTCCAATCCCCTTACTCCTTAAAATGAGAAAATCCACATTTTTCCATGGTGAACAGGAAAACCTGGATTCCTCGTTATAGGGCTCGAGGCTGAAGGTCAGGTCTGTTTAATCACCCGAGGAGTGCAGTCATCCTCCTGAAGTGCTGTCTGCAGTGCCTCACCGCTGTTGGAATTTTATAAGTGTCAGTAAAGAAACCAGCTCATCAAAGTCCTATTTTATACAGCGATTTAAAAGCCAATTCAGAGTGCCTCAGACATTAGAGCTGTAGCATGGGATTTTTTTGCCCCCCAGGTATAGTATGTCTGATGCTTGTGACTGACTGATGGTGTTGAAGATGGAAAGTCACTATAATTATTATTTATGATTACAGAGAAGCACAAATACATGTTGCATTTAATACACAGATGACAGAGTCCCTCTTGCGAAGAAACTTGTGGTCTGACCCCACTTCTGCAAACTGTTACATCTGTGAGTAACTTGGTGCCCAGGAATAGTCCCACCAAATGCAGCAAGACAGTGTACATGCCTAAAGGTATGTTGGTGCTGTGAGCTGCAGTGTTTTTAGAGAAACCTGAATGAGCTCAGGTACCTGAAGCAGGCTCAGTGTCCTGCTCAGGCCAACTTTGTTCACTTCCCATTTAGATTTACGTTGGTCTCTCTAAACTACACTGCATTGTGCTGAATCAGGACCTACACCCAACAGGCCTTAAGAAGTGAGGATTCAGCCCCTATTGTTTGCAGCGAAGGATATGCAGTAAGGCTGTAAGAAACAGCACTGTTCCCCTTTCACTTCTGTTTCAAGGTTTCGACGGAACGGTGTTTCGTTTCGAGTGTAGTTTAGTTTCAAAAGCGCTGTTCTATTTCATTTCATCAAAACAGTTTTGCTGTTTCAACATTTTGCCCATAGGCTATAATGAGGAAGCACGAAACTGGAGGAGGAGCCTCCTGTGATCTCAGGCAGATTGGGGGCCCACACCCCCAGAGGAGTCTGGCAGAGCCCCGCAGCCCTCCCGGGGGTGCAGGCAGGAGGCTGCCGCTGCCACCTGGGACTGGTGCTGGGAGCTGACCCCGGTGGAGGGAGGCAGAGCGCAACCCCAGCTCTGTGCTCCACTTCCCCTGACTAGGCTTAGTTCCACGGGGATGGGAGCTGCTGGGCGCTGAGCCCGGTGGAGGGAGGCCGCATGCAGCGCTGGGGCTGTGCTCCAACTCCCTCCACTGGGCTCAGCGCCCAGTGGCTCCCAGCCCCGCGGAACTCAACCTGGTGGCAGGAGGCAGAGTGCAGTGCGGGCTCTGCCTGCCTCCTGCCACCTGGCTGAGCTTCATGGGGCTGGTGGACTCGATTGGAGCTCAGGCCAGTGGTGGGAGGTGGGCAGAGCCGGTGCTGCAGCCCCACGGAGTGCAGCCTGGTGGTGGGAGGCAGGGAGAGCCAGGGCTGTGCTCCCCCCGGGCTGAGCCACATGGGGATGCAGAGCCTTTTGGAGTGTAGCCCTGGCTGTTCCCTGTCTCCCACCTGGCTGCTGCTTCAAAACTCAAAACTTTTGAAACATTTCAACTGGTCTCGTTTCATTTTGAGGCTGTTTCGAAGCCCTTTGTTTCATTTCAATTTTGCTGTTTTGAGCTCAAAATGAGTCGAAACAGTGTTGAAACAAAACAGATGGCAAAGCTTCTCCCAGCCCTAATATGCAGGGGGTGGCTGTGTTGTAGCTTTAGCTGATAGAGCAGAGATTATAAAACAGATTGGGAATGTTTTTGGCTGGCATGCCAAAAACACCCCAACCTTGACTCAAGCTTTGCCTTGGCATGCCAGGGGCAGATGCCAGGAGAGCCGTGAGGTGCCCAATCTTCATTGCTGGCAGTGGGTGTATATGCATCATTGGGCAGATGGCAAGTGCAGGGCCAGGGTTGCGCTGTTCCAGCCGTTTCTGAACCATTTGCCTGGAGGTGTATGTGTAGCTTCCACCATTACAGCCAGTGCCAGGGCTTCAGACCCTGGTGCAGCTGTTTACAGCCTGCCCTCTCTGTACTGCAGCTGCTCAGAGCCCAGGCCAGCAATGGCAGGTAGATGGGAGGCTGCAAACAGCTGCACTGGGGTCTGAACCACACCACTGGCTCCACGGTGGTGGCTGCACCAAGGTCCAGAGCCGCAACATGAGCTGCACACACACTGCCATCAGGTGGATGGCAGGGGAGGGGCCGGGATTGTGATGCCCTGGCCCCTTCCTCACCATTCACCTGGCAGTGTGTGTGCAGCTCATGCTGCGGCTCTGGACCTTGGTGCAGCTGTTTTCAGCCTCTTGGCTGCCTGCCACAGTCAGCCCATGCTCCGTGGCTGGTGGCAACTGTCCAGAGCCTGGGCTGATTGTGACGTGCTGAACAAAATGGCTTTGCATGCCATGCTCTGACACCTGCTAGGGGTTGCCAACCCCTGTCATAAAACATTCTGATATAATGTTTTAAGGCAGAGGTTGACAACTTATGGCCAACAAAGAAACTGGATCCAGGCCACAAAGGTCTAATCCAGTCTTTGGCCCTCAAGGGCAGGATTGGGTATAGAAGCCCCTGCAGCTGGTGGGGTAGCTGGGAGCTCCTGGTCTCCTTGTCAACCTTATACTTTGCCACAGAATTCACTGCTGTTCATTGCTGCCACTGAGGGGAATCGCCAGACCAGGGTGAGTGATTGAGGCTTCAGTAGGGGGCATAAGAGGGTCCCTATGCCCAGCAGGTGCTGCGTTTAACCACCTGGCTGCTGCCTGTGCCAACGTTTCCCAAACAGTAGTGATGTCTCCCTTGGGGTATGGGGCTATATTTAACTATAATGTTAGAATTTAGGTGGTGGCAGTGAAGTCATGAAAATGGTGTGGACAAGAATAGTCCATTCTCTGAAGTCCATTTTATTGAGTACAGCAATTTATACTTTTAAGCCTAAGACAAAGAAACACAAAAAACTTTACCTAAGTTAAGACGCAACAGAAACTTTGCATAAGTTTTCCGTTATCCTGAGGACAGTGCCTCCCTGCAGCCAGGTGTGCAGAAGTTTTCCTGGGTCTGCGGTTCCACTTGGTAGATGGGCGGGGGTTCCACCGTGCTTATTTTTGCTCGCGCTTTAATGGTGCTCTGTATCCCTTCTCCCCATGGGTGCCTTGACAATGGCACATCTTTCACGTCCTTTGTCCCTCTCAGGATGTTTTCCTGGTCTGGTTTTTCTCCCTCTTTGGATGTTTAGTCTTTGGTTTTATAATGTCCCCAGTTTTCACATGTTCAGGGATCCTGGTTTTCCTTGATTTAAAAAAATAAATAAAAATTTTTGCAAATTTTCTGATAACCCTGAAACCTGTGTGTAGCAGGGCACTAAGGTGCCTGCTACTGAGAGAGCTGGGATGATCCCTCAGGTGCCGGTTGCTGAGGCAACTAGTGGGAAATAATGGCCCACACCTGCCTAGTCAGCTGATGAGAAGGGGCAGGGCCTGGCTCCTATATAAAGCACGGGCAGGGAGCCAGAGGCAAACTCTCTACCAGCAGCCAGAGAAGAAGGAACTCTCGGTTAAGGAAAGAAAAGAGAAGCCGGATGTGGAGGCAGCGTTTGTCACTGCGGCGGGATAGAGAATACCTGGTAGGCTTGACAGTAGTTATAGTTGGGCAGCTTATGTTTATGTTGTAGCCCAGGGGCTTATGTTTGTATTGTTATTTGTTACACCGGTGGTTTGGGTGAGGCTATTAGGGGTTGGAGGAGGCCTCATAGCAGCCCACAGCAGTGTGGGAACCCCAGCGCCAGCAAGGGCGCAGCATTCGGGGTGCACAGACCCCAGCCACAGAGAAGGGCAGTTGAGATGGCCCGAGAGACAGGGCGGCGTTACTGAGATGGCCCGAGAGACAGGGCGACGTTACTGAGATGGCCCGAGAGAAGGGCACAGAAAGAGAGAGAGAGAGACGGGACTGCGGAGTGCCAGAGAAGGCATGGAGAGAGAGAGGGACAGAATAACGTCCATTACATCTGCGAGGCTTGGGGCATGGTATTGGGGTGGTAGGAGCCACGCATAGCCCATAAGGCTGGGGGCGTAGGGAACACCCGAGACAGGAGAACCATGATCAAGAAGAAGGAAGGCAGCCTCTCTATAAAAATATATAAAACCAAAGACGTGGCAGGCGAGAATCGGAGGGTGCAGGACGGCAGCTTGGCATGGTAAAGGAGGCAGGAGGGGAGAGCACGGTGACCCTGATGTCCCTCCTGTTACACTGTGATTCAAATGAAAGGCCTATATATAATATATATGTATCATGTGAACGCAAAGTTTTCTTGATATATTTACAATTTTGAAGCAATTTGGAAGCCAATCACTATAATAAAATAAACTCTAAATACATATACATTTTGGTGTTTGATTTTGGGTTTTTTTCATGGAAAATCAGAGCTTACCCTGCCCCCCTAGCTCACAGAAGGCACGTCCAGCCTTCTCACTCCCTGGGCCCTGCCTGCCTCCTGTTGCCCCCAGCCCCTTGCTTGCTGGAACTGTGCCAGCCTGCAGAGAGCTCCTTGCAGAAGTGCAAAATCCATTGGTTTCTCCACTAAAATGAGGAATCCGTGTTTTCTTGGGTATAGGGGGAAATTGTGTTTTTTCTGTGGGAAATGGAAAACCCGGATCCCTGATCATGTCCTCATGGTAAAATTATAGAACTGTGGCCTCAACATCCTTACGGTCTGGGGCTGGGGAGCTGGCTCTGTGGTTGGACCCAGAGAGTGGTAGTTGGTGGAACTGAGTCAACATAGATCATGGTGACTAGTGGCGTCTCCCAGGGTTCAGTACTTGGACCCCACTATTCTTTAATATATTCATAAGTGATCTGGATTCGGGTGTCAGAAGTGGGCTGACCAAGTTTGCTGACAACACCAAATTATGGGGAAGTGCGGTCACACTAGAGGATAGGCTGGCCTGAATTGCCAGCCTGGACAGGCTCGCAAGGTGGGCAGATCAAAACCTGATGACATTCAACACGGAGAAATGCAAAGTGCTCCACCTCGGGAGAAAAAACTCACATCATACTGATAGACTCGGCAGTGCTACTCTCACTACCACCATGACGGAAAGAAACTTGGGGGTCATGATTGATTACAAGATGAACATGAGCCACCACTGCGATGCCGCAGACGGCAGAGCAAATAAAACTCTGGCTTGCGTCTACCGATGCATCTCAAGCAAGACCCAAGAAGTCATCTTCCTGCTTTACTCGGTGAGGCTGCAGCTGGAGTACTGCATCCATTTCTGGGCTCCACACTTTAGAAAGGATGTGGAGAAGCTTGAGGGAGTCCAGAGGAGAGCCATGTGCGTGATTAGAGGTCAAGAGACCAGGCCTTTTGAGAAGAGGCTGAGAGGCATGGGACTCTTAAGCCTGGAGGAGCGTAGGCTCGGGGGTGACTTGGTGGCAGCCTATAATTATATAAGGGGTGTGCATCAGGAACTGGGGGAACTCTGCCCTGGTGAACAGATGGTTCCCAACCACCGGGCCATGAAGGGTTGGCTGCCGGGTCGCGGCATGAGCTCCCGTTTGGACCCCCATCTGTCCGCCCAGGTGAGTGGCTTCTGGGGTGTGTGGGGTTAAAGCTGCGGGACGGGGCAGCCCCAGGAGGGAGGCAGCCAGATCCTTGCACCCTATCCTGCTTCCGTGCCAGTCTGCAGGGAAAAAAAAAAAGGTTGGGAACCGCTGCATCAGGGCACCCCAATGAAAGATGAGGTCTAACGGTCACAAACTGCTGGAAGATCGTTTTAGATAAACTGCTTTACCATCCGAGTTCCCAGAATCTGGAATAGGCTCCCCCCTCGCCCCCCCCCCCAGAAATGGTGCAAGCATCTTCTCTGAATGTCCTTAAGAGACGCTGGGATGCTTAACTTGCTGGGGTGATTTGACCCCAGCTGACTTCCTGCCCCTTGGGCAGGGGGCTGGACCCAGTGATCTTGCAAGTTCCCTTCCAGCCCCAATGTCTATGAAATTTATCATCTGGGTGGCAGTGTTTACAGAGTACCTACTGCACACTTGGAAATATAAACTGTTGTAGCCCCCTGCTTTCTTAAATCACATTAGAGTATATACTGCCAACTTAAGCAGTCTGGTCCCCCCTGCTTAAGTTTAAGCAACATCTTTTCCATCAGATACAGAATTAGTTTAAGGGTCTAAAACTGTTTTGACTTACGCCATGCATTTGCCAACAGGGCTTGAGACTGACAAAGTATCTCGGTCTTCTGGGATGCAAGCCCCTTACCAGTTATGCCTCTATTGGCAGCATACAACACAAGGACCCAGTAGGCAGGGATCAGCATTTTGGGGTGGCAGATAATTTGCAAGTGACCGCTTACTATTGGTAAAAGATTGCTAACCCCTCTCGTAACGTATTATCCTCTGTGAAAGTCTGTTTCTCTGAGGAGATAATTAAGCTGTGTGATCTTCCTAAGAGAGTGATCTTCAGCATAGATGTGGTGTTTTCATTTCCATACATGCAGTAGGCTTTCCATCTCCCCAGGGATGCAGGGCATGAGGAGGCCTGGTTGCTACAAAGGCAAGGACTACATTTGTTGGGATGTTCTGCTGCCTTGGAACAGAAACAAAGCAGTTGCAGAAAACCTTGTCCTTCAGGGCTTGGAGAAAACTTGAAGGATAGAACTGGCTCCCTTAAAGCCTTGCAGGTTGTATGTCAGGCCGGGAGGCTTCTGAGCACTGCCCTCAGCTCTGCAAGCAGCTGCATGTCGTGATGATCAAACAAAAACAGAGTGTGCTGTCCCATCTGCTTCCAAGGAAAGGGGGAGCTGAGGATTGTACTTGGAGAAGCAACGGTGTAGAAGCATTGATAGCAAGCTCCTCAAAGCAGTGATATTCATGGGGGGGCTTCCAAAGACACTTCTCAGCCACTGATTTGGCTGTGTCCCCATGGAATCTACAGTTCAGGCTGCCATTAAAAGCACCTCTGTCTAGCACAGTGGATTCAGTAAGGAGACATCCTCTTTAGTGCAGCAGCTAGTGGTTCCCTGTCCTAGGTAGGGAGCAGCAGATAGCGGTTTGTTGCATTGTAGGAGCCAGTACAGATTGCCTTCTCTGGCATAAGTGATTCCAGCTCCTTCCCTTTCAGCAACACTGTCCAGTTCGGTAGCATTTCTGTCTCCTTTCTTCCTTCCTTCCCTCCCCTGCCTTTAGCTAATCGACTAAACTGCCTATATTTAGATCCTTTGGCAACCAAGTTGTGTACCCGATGATTAGGAAACATCAATCCATTTCTCGCTTATGACTCCATACGTAGAGACCTCAAATCGCAATTTTGTGATTTTTGCAGAAACTGAAAAATAGCAGTTTTTGTGAACACTGTGAAAAATGCCAGTTTCTGCAATTTTGCGTGGCATTGTAGGGGGGGGGAACTTACTAAAAAAATAATGCTGGGTCCCCAGTGGGAGCCAGCAAACACTCTGGCATGGCCTCTCGGCCTGTTGCGGGGAGGGTGGAGCCATCAGCAGGAAAGGGAGCAGCTATGAAGGGGGTTTCTTCTGCTGCTAATTGGCTGAGAGGGCTGCCTTTCATGTGGCCCTGCCCCTCTCCAATCAGCAGCAATGGGTGGGGCCACATGAAGGGCAGTCCTATCCACCAATCAGTGGTGAGGGGGCAGGGCTGTGGCAGAGCAAAAAAAAAAAGGGACTGAATCCTAGGGTCCAAAGCAACTGAGGTATAAAACTAAAGTAGCTCTCACTTCTTTTGATGTTCCTCAGGTTCCTTCAGAGAGAGAAATGTTTCTGTTAAGTGACTTAGATTTACCCTGTAGGTGCAAGTGCAGGAGGAAACTTTTTTCAGTAAATCTAGTAAGCCCAGCTGTGAAGACAGTGCTTCACAGAAAGAGAAACATCTCAGACTGCTGCTGGTAGTGTCTTGTCTTCCCGCCCCCCCCCACCATTAACCTGAGTTTTGTTTTTTGGTGCATGGGGAAGAAGGGGGCTTTCCCCCATGAGTAGTTCTCAGTGTCTGCCTTTCCTGCAGCTCAACTGGAGTTTTGTCAAGCAGTGGCAGGGTGGAATCAAGGTCCTCCTACTAGCAGCCACTCTTACTGCTTTGGGGAGCTGTGGGCAAAAATGAAAGCATTGATGTTCTCCGTCTGCAGACTTCAACAAATTTTACTTCATCAGACTGGGATTGGAAGGATTTTTTTTGTATTTAGATTAGAAACTTGGATTTTTTAAAAACGAAAGCTTAAAATTGGCAGAAATTGATAGTTGTAGTCTTCCCCTCCATGTTCCACACCAGGGAAACTTCTCTCTCCTTTGACGAGAGAAAGGCAGGTTCTTCCCAACTCTGTACAGGATTGATGATTGAAAATCACCTGGAACTTGGTTTACTCAAAGATTGTAGCCTTACTATAATAAGTTTCATACCTGTATAAACAGGTTCCTTCTGGCAACACGTTTTCTCTCTTGTTGCTAGATTTGTCATGGAATCTGCACTCCCATGTTTAATGTTTCTAGCATGCCAGTCCTTTGAACTCTTCTATGCTTCCTTATTACAGTGGCTTTACTTTTAGGGGTTGTTTTTGCCTGTTGCACAGCTGTGGTCAACCTCTCTCAGCTGGAGGCTCACCAGGCTGCTGTGTTTGGGTATCATTGCACTGGCCTTGTGCAGTCACTTGGATTGGTTCGCTTTGAGTAGGCTGCAGCAATGTATCTTTCCTTGGTGTGTCAGATGCATCCTTTGGGCTCAGGCTCTGTTACCCCTTCCTTGATATGGGACTCTACAGTCCAGCTGTACTTGGCCCTTCCAAACCCCTGATGACTTGCCAGTAGCTGATGCACATGCTTCCCAGAACTCCGGCTTTGTGAGCTTTACCTCTCTGGATGATGTGCTAGGTGAGACAAACATACAGCCTTCTTTAAGGGTTTCATAAACCCAACTACTCTTTAATGTAGGTACTGCACTACAAAAATATATACTGGACTCCTCTACATGTCTTTTCCTTTGAATCATAGCACGTCTCTCCTGTATATCCAGTTTCCTTCTTTCCAGGTGCTACTGCTTGAATGATGGCTAAATGACCCTCTGTTGTCCCTGGTGTTATCCCTCGTCCCTAGGAATGGATGTCCCAGCCTTGCCAGTATATGACAGTCTTGACAAACACTGAAGCAAGTTCATTAGTTGTACATGAACAGATTCCTCAAGTTGTCACCCTGCTATAAAGATTTAAGATGGAGAAGCTTTTTCTACAAATCATCAGCACTGTGTTTTTTGTAATGACAAGATAGTGATGAGAACTGATAGGACTTTTCATTGCCAACCAAATGTTTCTTTCTCCAGATCACAAGTCACAGTTTTAATGTAATTTTATCTGAAGCATCTAAAACAAAAAGAATTGTGTAGCTTGGATCTCCATACAACATTTAAAAACCTACTGTCTGGAACAGAAATGTTCAGAAACTCACACTCCCTTTTCTTCCTTTGTTGCTTTGAGGCGATAAAAAGAAGGAAGTCCTCTAACCTCTCAGTAACTATGGGATCAAAGCTTTGCATAAAGATGCTAATATGACAAAAGAATGTTACAGCTCATCCAGTAAGTCAGAGCTACTTCCTGGATGGAAGTACTTCAAGCTTTTTAATGCAGAGGTTGACAAAGTTCTTTGTGTGAATCTAATATTTTTTATTAGATCAACTTAAATAGTTGGAAAAAAAATTTTAAGCAAGCGTTCGGGTTTAAAAACCCTTCGTCAGGCTGAGGAAGCCTCTGCAGTTGGTGTGTGCTCTTCCTGGAGGAAATGAAGGAAGACTGCATCCAGGAAGAGCACACACCAACTGCAGAGGCTTCCTCAGCCTGACAAAGGGCTTTTAAGCCCAAAAGCTTGCTAAATTTTTTTTTTCCAACTATTTAAGTTGGTCTAATAAAACATATCAGATTCACCCAAATTCAGGTTCACATTGTCTGCCTATATCCTTAGACCAACACGGCTACAACCTACACCCCTAATGCAGAGGTTGGCACTGTTTCCTGGCAGTCGTCAGGAATGGTTTAGAGTGGGCCACTGTTTCTCCCCACTGCCTGCCTGTGGCCATGGCACAAGAGAGCTCTCCACTGTCTGGCCGTGGCATGGTCCTGCATAGTCCAGCACAGGTAAAGCCCTGCGCTGCCAAATGCCATTGAAATTCCAGCTCTGCATACTGGATCCAATGGCTCTTTGTGCTGTATCTGTCCTGTGGGAGGTATGTTGTTAACCCTTGTCCTAATGGATTTGCACAACGGGCTTAGTCTACTCTCCAACCACTACTGTGAAGTAGACTTACAGGATTCAGGTGGTGCAGTTTTCCAGAGAAGAATTCTGCTTTGCTTTTAATGTTTGTTTCAAGTATTCCCAAAAAGAAACTTTAATGTGCTGTGTTTATTTATGTATGGCTAATGGAAGATATAGTTAAATTGATGCTGTTCCTGTGCTATTACTGTCTAAACTTTTTTTACTGCTCATTGTTACAAGTAACACCTAGCATAAGTAACATTTACAGGAGATGTAGATGAGAAATTTTTCTTTTTCTCTTTGTTTACTCTGTGCAATTGGACAACTGTTCTTGTTTAGTTAACTTCGCATTTTCTATTGTAATATTAATATACTTTTGGTTGTGTTTGGGGACCAACTAACAACAGGGCGTCATTGTCCGGTGTGCAGTACAAACCAGAAGTAGACAGTTTAGTCTGTTTGCCTTGTTCTGTTTTGTGACTGTGAGACAGTCTTATACAAACATTCCTCTGAGATAGACTTGGCAGATATGGAAATGCAGGAGAGGGCCAAATGTTGCCTTGTTTTTTCAGTCTTTTAGTTTGCTGATATAGTTTTAGGGTTGCAGTCAGTGGACCCTATCTTTGCTGCTGTGAACTAAAAAATATAGCTGTAAGGTGTTTTTTTTTTAAAAAGCGTGTTTGCTTTACTGGTTAACAGTTCGTCTAGTGGTGTTTCAGCTTGAGGAGTACTCTTGCTTGGGGAATAGAGCTTGGGTTTTAGTCTTGGTGTGAAATGCAGGACTAAGAAGAGAAATTTTTGACAGGTGTACAGGTCCCATCTATGTTGCTTCTTGCTCTTGCTTACAACTCCCATGTAAATTTTTTTCAGTAAAGCATGAAGTGTCTTTTGGTTTCATTTGAAAGCTTCCTTGTTAGTGAGGTAAACAAGTATGGGTAAATATTATCCTCATTTTATATTTGGAGAAAGTGAGGCCCAGAGTGAGAATTTGTCGTGCCTAAAATCTCGCTGTGAGTCAGTGGCAAGAAGCAGCAATAGTTTCTTTTGAACCCTGTCTTGCAGCTCTCTACCCCTTGAGAAACATTCCTTATTTGGGCACTTGGAAATGTAAGCTCACAAGAGCATAGCATTTGGCTCTATTTTGAAAGCCTGTGATCCATTCAGGAAGCACTTGGTAATCTAAATATTCAGTCAGATACCCTATACTTGTTTATTACTGTTCTCATATCCTGCAAGTCTGTATTAATGGTTGTAAACATTGGCCTTCTTTTTGGTGGCACTGTGCAACTCCAGCGTAGCCAGCATCTTTCCTTGCTTGCATTCTAGTTCCTGCTACAACTTATGCCCATGGGTTAACTTTAACTGAGAACCTTCTCAGCCTTACGTACTGTAGAAGCTAGAGGGAATGCATTTTTTTCATAACCTTCACAGCTGCCTTTCTCAGAGATCAATAGAGCTGTTTGGAGAGGTCCTTTCCTTGCCTACTTTCACAGGCATTCCTTTAAGCTGGTCTTGTGGTGACTCATGCAATTCTGTTGAAACAGTAGGTTGCCTTGACTTTTGAGAGAGCGATTTATAAAAGAAATCTCTGTGTTGATGTGGTTCCAGCAGTGAGGCATTAGCTAAGAAAGACTGAAATATAGGTGTGTAAGCAAAGGGTCGCAGGTGGACTGTATTAGTGTTGTGCGTGATGGGTGTGATACCCATCTCTCCTTCTTTCCTTGTTTACAGCAAAGACTATCATCTACTGGAAGTGTCAGTACTTAGAAGCTGCGTATGTGTTAGTGGCATTTCACAGCAATGAAGTATTCTAGCAGTTGTTAAATCTTACATAGTGTTTTTAGACCAATTGCTGCACAGATCCGCCATGGATAATTTGGCTGGGACCAACCCTAACTTTAGAAACTGTTCAGAGTGCTGGCTCTGTGCCTTCCCAGGCCCAGCCAGTGTCTTGTTTCCTGGTTCCTAACCTGCCTGTTTACATCCTGTCTCCATTCCTGCCTTGTCCAAACCTTCTTATTCTGTCTTCACATTCCAGCCTTTAGGTAAATAGCCAAGAACTCAAATACACAGATGCATCTAGTAGTCTTGCTCAACAGTGGGGGCTGCTGTGGCTGACTTGATGTGCAACAAATGGCTAATAGTTGATTGCTTTCCCTCTCGGGCCCCTTGAATGCCTTGCTGGCTGATGGTCCTTTCCCCAGCTTTCCTCCTCCTGGAAGGGATTCAGGCTGTAGGATTAGCTGCCCCCCAGAGTGTTGCTGACTAGCTGTGTCACTAGTGGTTTGTCACAAATAAAGCAATTAGCTTTTTTGTAATTGGATGGCTCTCTCTGTGCTCCCTGCTCCACCAAAACACCCCTCTTGCCTGATTGGAGAGCAAGCATGAAAGGAAAGGACCCAAGGCACTGAGTGCACTGAAGCCTTGTTTGTATTACTCTATAAATCTTAACCTTGGTTTAGCTCCAGCAGAGACCTGTCAGTGCTGGCACCTGGGGAGTAGTTTAGGTTAGCTGCTGCAGTGTTTCTTCCTGCTCAGCCTCTAGCACTGCTTTGAATGACTTATACTTCACAGAGGTATCTTCATACCTGTCCCCTGCCTAGATTAGCTCTCCAGCTGCTATTAGCACTGGCAGAGCTGAACAAGTGACAGACTGGCATAGGGGACCTGAAGAAAAATGCCAAAGCAGAGGCAGTCCTAGAGAGCAGCTAGGTAGCGGGATTAGGTGAGCTACCCACCAGCACCAGATGCAACCTCAGCACTTTTAGCCTTTTTTAAGGTCTTTGGGGCAGGAATTGACATTTTGCTAGTATGGCACCCAGCATGAAAAATGGTTAGTCTGTAGATAGCATTGGAATATAAGCATTTGTTTAAAACTGATAATATTCTGCCCTTCTGAGTCAGCACCCTAGTGGTGAGGGTTGGAGACAGACACTAAAATAGAGAGGAGTGCTAAGGGATGGGCAAAACAAGGCATCTTTTGAGGGCAGGAGAGAGAACTGAGGTCATAGGGCCTTGTAGGGGAGGAAGCACAGAAGAAAGGCTTGCTCTCCACCTTTCAGTGCCTCGGAGCATAGCGAGGTTAGCATGTAATGTGGGTGCATACAGGTGCATGTGTATCATGTCTGTGGGTGGCATGTAGGTAGCTAGTGTGCGTGTTTGGTATGCTCTGCATCCAGTGAACTGGTGCATATGTGTGGTGTGGATGTGAGCCTGCCTAGTTAGTTTAGATGTGGGTGTGTATGTGTGCGCAAAATGCGTACATGTGGGTGGGCTGTTTGATGTGTCACTGTGTAGGGTTATATATTTTTAGAACGCTGAGACTATTTTGCATGTTCTTTTTATTCTAAAATGAGAGTCTTTATAGTCCTGGAAGCAGGAAAGTAGCTACCCGAAGGGGGAAAAGAGATTGTTATTTCAGTATGGGAGCCACAAGGGAACTGGGAGGAAGTACAAAAGGCTCCATTTTCATATAGGCCATGATTATGCTAATTAAGTCTGACTCTCTGATGTCTTATTGTATGCAGGTCCACCTGGCTCCTGAGTATACCTGCCTGAGTGCTGTGATGGGCATTTTGAATCCTATTCAAAAGTAACCTAAATTTCACCAGAATGTGCACACAGCCTGCAGGCACCTCTTCCTATTCAGTAAAACATCCCTTGAATAAAACAGTCAAACTGCTGGCAACTCTTGATTTAATAAGAACTACAGCATCACCTAGTAAATAACAAATAATAGAAATAATAGATACTTACAGAAAAATGGTTTCAGGGACAATACACAGTAAAACTGCAGTAAAGAAAAGGGAAGAAAAAATGAGAAACTAGAGATTTGCAGCTGAGATTTGAAATGAGATGGAAAGTTGATGAGGCAAGGAGAGGCAGACAGTTGTTTCAGTTGATGGGCGGTGGGGCTGCAGAGAAGATTTCCATACCAGCCATCGTCATACTGTAAGGATGGGCATAGAAGTCACTTCTAGTTTTAGTGTGGCTCTGAGCAAGGATGGAGGTGGAGTCCTACGTATGACCTATCCTATTCCAGTTTGTCTTCTAGCTGCTCTCAAGCTCAGACCTGTTACCAATGCTACCCATTGTTTAATTTTGAATTATTACTACTAAGTAACCTCCTTGTAAAGGGCGATCTCCAGAAATAGGATGATGTGTATGGAGAAAAGCCACAGTTGTTATAGAGGCTTGTGAGAGAGGTTATGAGAACAGATCAAAGGGAAAGTCCTCAGAATTTTGGCCATGGATCTTAGCTTGTCTCATCTTGAGTGGTGTAAGACAGGCGGGCAATTATTTGGGTGGAGGTTAGCGAGTTTTGGCAAGCTGTCAAGGGCCACCCTCTGGCATCTAGCAGTTTTCTAAATTGCCCTACCTTGGGGTGAAACGTGGACAGGTCTGAAAGCCAGGGAGCATTTTGTCAGGGTTCAGACAGCTCATGTTGAGGGAAGTGAAACAGCAGAGCTCTTTCTATATCTCCTGTTCTGTGGTTTGTGCTTCCTTGCTCAGACTGGAAATCACAGATGAATAAAGCCATGTGGATGCCCTCTGGAAAGTCCTTATTTCTGTGGATATCTAAGGTTCTGAAATAATTCATTAAGTGAGTGTAATGAATAGACTGAATGGTATTTAAAATTAAACTGTGAGGTTGTTTGTGTCACAACCCAAAGTTGTGATTTTTTGTGTGTGTGTGTGCTTCGGCACCGCTAAATTATTTCCCGCCATTTTTGTCACTTTCTTTGCACAGTAGAGCTCTCTGCTGCTAGAGAGAGCTCTGATGCAACGGGGGATTTCCCGCCAAATTACAGCTTCTTTGCAGTGTGCATTCCTTTTGCATCGTAGTGATGCTCGCCGCAAAGAAGTTCCCGCCATTTGTATTAGAGTCCACGCCATGTTATTGGCCGACTCCTAATTTAGGCATGTGTGGCGGCTAGCGATTGGCTTGCTAGCCGTACATAAGGCTTGGGTAGTTTCCGCCCAAGCTGGAGGAGGGAGGAGAGAGAGATATTCTGTGTGAAGATCTCCAAGCGCTGTGGACCCTCGCGGATCCGGCGCGCCTCCCCTAAGCAGGCAGAGAGAGGCAATAGAGCCGAGCCTACGGAGCTTTCGCTTCTCTCCTCTCCCCGTCGCCGAGCGCAATCCTAGATGTATCCCTTTCCTATAATTTCGGACCCTGCGGAGCCTAGCAAACTCTGGGGAAAACTTATCGGACCCACGGAGCCTAAATAGCTCCGGGGAAACTTTTTGAATTCAACTTGACCGGACCCGTGGAGCCTAGCAAACTCCGTGGGAGTAATCGTTTTGTCAGAGTCCTCCAACGAGGGTTCAAGCGGGAGCTGTGCCTGGAAACTTATCCAGCCTACACCGATACCATCTTTGGGTGTAAGTAAACAATCTTTTCAATCAACCGTTACGTCTCCATGACTAATTCTAACTCGCATGCACAAGACCATCCCGGGGTTTCTCCCACCCCGCATGTCCGGGCTGACGGCCACAGCCCGCGTGCACCGGAGTCGGGTCCGGTATGACCCCGGTTCGCCCCCGGCTTGCCCATGGCGGCCAGAATGGGATCGGAATCACTGCTGCGCATGGCGACGAGGGCGGGCTTGGGGCCCGGCCCGCGGAGTTTGTATAAACATTGTTACTTAAATAACTAATTAGGTTTTTTTGTAATGCTGTTAGGGCCTGGTGGTGACTGCCAGCAGAATCCTAAAGAAGAAAATGTTTATGGCTACTGAGACAAATCAGCTGTCTTCTTCACTGCATCTTGCTCCAGGCAACGGAGCTGCTAACTCACGTTTGTTACTAGAACTCCTCATTTGTCCTGGTCTCCTCATGACTCAGTCAGATCCTGCTCACTTGGCTCACCTGAATGTTCCTGTTGAAGAGGAAAGATTTCTTAGGTGATATCTCTTAGTGTGACCGGATGAAGGACATCTTGCATTTAAACTTGTCTAAAACAGACCTTATGACAAGACCTTATAACGAGAGGCCGAGAGCTATGGGACTCTTTAGCCGGGAAAAGCGCAGGCTCAGGGGTGATCTGATGGCCACCTATAAGGTTATCAGGGGTGTTCACCAGGATCTGGGGGAATGTTTGTTCACCAGAGCGCCCCAAGAGATGACAAGGTTGAACGGTTATAAACTTGTGCAAGACTGTTTCAGGCTGGACATAAGGAAGAACTTCTTTACTGTCCGAGCCCCCAAGGTCTGGAATAGCCTGCCGCTGGAGGTGGTTCAAACGCCTACTTTGAACGCCTTCAAGAGAAACCTGGATGTTTATCTTGCTGGGATCCTATGACCCCAGCTGACTTCCTGCCCCTGGGGAAAGGGGCTGGACTCAATGATCTTTCGAGGTCCTTTCCAGCCCTAATGTCTGAAATCTATGAAATGTTATCCTTAATCCATAGTTAGTCCAATAAAAGATACCACCCTAAGAAATTCTTGCCTCATAATTTCTGGACCATCATGACTACATCAGTCTTGCAGTACTGTACTTCTGTTGTATTCCTACTGTACTCCTATTGAAGTCAGTGTGAACATAGCAAGCAGGATATGGCTCAGGATCTGTTTTCAGCACAGCCTTCTGATGAAAAGTGGCTAAGAGAATGCACTTTGAAATTCTTTTCATGCTCAGGTGCAACAAAGATTGATTTAGTTGATTACCCCACTTCAAGCCAGTGGATCCATGGATTTTGTTATGGAGTTTTCTCATAAGTAAAAAATTCAAGTTGTGGCCTTTAATCCTGAATGACACTTTAGCCCTTAATAGCCACAACAGGATTTATCCAAATATTGATTTTTTTTTTTAATTTATTTATTTATTTTTAAGATCAGATTCACCCTATGTTTAGGGCAGGGGTAAGCAATGTTTTTGGTCAGAGTGACTAAAACACCCCAACCTTGACTTGTAAGATGTTGGCGTGCCAGGGGTGGACGGCGAGGGACCTGTGAGGGGCCTGGTCCTTGTAGCAGTGCAGCCCCAGCCCCTTCTTTGGCATCCACCCAGAGGTGTGTGTGTACTTGCCTCTGGCAACAAGCTGGGCTGGGGCTCTGCAGACTTTGGTGCAGTGGCATGCAGCCTCCCACCACCTGCTGCAAGCAGCTGGGCTCCATGGTGGGCAGCAGGGGCTTGGCCAGAACCTGGGCCAGCTGTGGCAGACAGTGGGGGAGGCTGCAAGCAGCTGTACCAAAGTCTGCAGAGCTCTGGCCCAGCTTGTTGCCAGTGGCAGGTGCATGCACGCCTCTGAGTGGACCTTTTCGGGGGATCCAATCCATCTGCCCCACTCTCCAGTGCTGGTTGGGCAAACCCCAGAGAAGCTCCTTCCCTCCCTCCCTCCCTCCCCATCCTGAGGACAACACCGGGGGGAGGGGTGGGGCTAGGGAAGAAGGGCTGCAGGCACACAGTCTCTCTCCCTTGGATCGGCTCCAAAGTGGAGCTCAATTTTTAAATTTTTTTTTCCCCCTTCTTTTTTTTACCCCTTGACCCCCACCCCCCAACAGCAACAACAACAAATACGTGTTGGGTCAGGGTTCACTGTAACTCATAGCACTTTCTATGAAGTGCCATGAGTTACAGTGGGGAATTGCATGTCTGTTAGTGCTCCATTTCCCATCTTATACCCTGGAAGCACTGAGGCAGTTGTTTTTGTTCTGTGTTTGCTCAACACTGCACACAGTAGAGTTCTGATCTGTGACTGAGGCCTCTTGGAGTTACCTGAATACCAATAGATAGGATAACAGCCTGGGATGGGGGAGGTGCAGATAGTTGGCAAAGGGGAAAGAGATGAGAGAATTCCTTGTCCTTCCCTGTCACTGAATATGGCAGCCTCCAAGGAGCAGGGTCAGATATGCGCAGCCTTAGGGCAGCTGAGTCTGTCACAAGTATTAACTAGCATATATTGCTTTTTAATTCATGACATACTGTATTTTATTTTAACTTACATGTTTATCTGTCCATACAACTTCTGTTGGAAACACATGGAGGATTTCATGTGAAGGCACATAAAATAACTAAGGCAGCTCACTGTATTTAGCATAGTGCGTGGTGTGAGAAATACACGTCTTTGGCTTCTGCTGAGCAAGTAAGAGAGTGGCTGTGTAGTTCCTTGACTGTGAACTATAGTTTCTTCAATGTGGATCATGGCATGATCAATTTAAATCAAGCAACAAAAACTTGCTACATAAATGCAGTTTTGTGAGAGTCAGAACATTAGCCCCAGATGCGTGGAGTAAATGTATTGGGTCTCTTATGAAAAATGACTATAAGTTTTATGGAAATGAATTGCCATGCCACAGCTCTGAAGCTGCTGTATGGTGCAAGAGCCCAGCAATCCCCAGTCCTGCTTGGAGCTTGTACAGGTGGTACTGTGGTGAGAGTGCTGGCCCCTGCCACGTCAGCATGCCTGCAGTTGCTGCTGCCAAAGGGGCTGTGTCTGAGTTGGCATAATGATAGGAAAATTCCCTAACAAGTGCTTGTGTAAGCCCTGGAAAATGCTTGGCTTGGGTGTCAGTAATTTAATCTCTTGTTACAAGAGGAATGCAGTGGTTCATGTTCTCAGTTTTCAGCTCTTTCCTACCTGAACAAGGGAATTTGTACTGTTCTAGGTGAGAGAGAGAGAGAGGTTTTCTTGTTCTCATCTTTGGCAGGTGAGTTGTGAACTGATGCTAGCTGAAGGGTAGGCAGGCAGCTGGTAAGGATTATCAATATTTATTTTTATTATTTATTACCTGTGGTTATCAAAGTTGAATGAGTCACTGCTATTATTTGTGCCCTCACTGTGCTATGGAAGCACATGTTCCTGTCATGATTACCCTGGCTTTCCCTCCCCCCTTCCGTCTGTTTGTTTATTACAACCACATGTTGTATCCTGTGTAAATTTAAACCCTCAAGCACGTGCACAGTGTTCTTATGTGAGTTGTCAATGCAACTGCTTGTGAGTGATGTTCAGCTGCATACTGAAATGGCTGCAGGATTGGACTTTATGGTGTGATGCTTTCTTCATTGTGCTACAATGCAGGGAGGGGTTTCAATGGGCACTTCAGCCAGCTCACAACTTGGGAGCAGAACCTGACTTTCTGTGACTGGTAGCAGGGAGAGCCCTGACCTTGATATTTTTTTTTTCCAGTCTCCCTCCTTTCCCACCTCCCTGGCAGCCGGTGGTTCAGTAAGCCCTCGCTGCTGCAGAGCTTAATGCATCTGTTTTATTCTGTCCCTTCTTTGGGCTTTGTGAAAGGAGATGAGCAGCAGAGCTAAGGGGATATTCTCCAACACTTGTGGAGTCTCATGCCCCTGCAGGCTTCAAGAAGCAAGCTAAGCTCAGAAAAGCCAGGAGCAAAGAAGAATCTCTGCCTTGTCGTGTCCGTCTCCTCCCCCTGGAGCAGGGGGAACAGCTCCAGGGGCACGGGGCCAGAAGCCGTAGAGGCTTCTGGTTGGGGGCCGGAGGGCGGTGGGGGGCTGGGTGGAGCAGGGCTAGCCTTGTTGCTCAGCCACAGGCTCCCGCTGGGTCCTGCTGCCTCTGACTGCCTGTCATCTTTGACAGGCAGCTACGGGCAGATATAAATTAATTTTCTAAAATTTTTTAAGGCCCCGCAGGCTGGATAGAATGGGCTGGCAGGCTGTATCTGGTCTGCGGGCCGTATTTTGCCCACCCCTGCCATACAGCTTATGTATTTCTGCCTGAAGAGGGGCTGGGTTCAGCCCCTGATTAAACTAATGTACTTTGCAGTATCTCTGCCTTGCAGATTAAACCTGCTGTTGCAAAAATAACCAGGCCTCCAGTCAGCACCTAACAGACTTGGAATGGGCACTAGGATGAAGCAGTTATCGGTCTTCTGGGCCTTACAGTCAATAAATGAACGGACTCTGCTAGCCAAAGCAGACTGTGGTTTAACTGCCTCATCAAACACGTGAATTGCAACCTTGAGTTTGTCCAGGACGGCCTTGCTGTGGGTATATGAGACTGTCCAAGCAAAAGGTCAAGTCTCTGTGCTACAATGTTCTCAGCACATCCAAGAAAAGGAAATTTTGTTACAAACCCTGAAATTAACTGCTTTCTTAGGGCAGCTATCCTGATTCGGATCCAGTAAAATTATACAGCAGAGCCTTGAACTCATTCTGGTACAGTATTTGTAGCCCTTCCCAGTAGAATCCCTGTGGCAGATGTCATTACATTTTCTATCCACTAAAACAGAGTGGCCAGCCTGTGGCATGCATGCAACAAATGGGACACAGTGAGGCAGCACAGTGGCAGATAGTGCAGGAAGAAGAAAACAGAGCAGCAGATCCAGCAGGGAGCACAAGTTGGGGAACTGGAAGCAGAGCAGCAGATCAGGCAGGAAAAGGGATTTGGAGTGGCACTTGAGGAGGGTGTGGGGATGATTTGTCTAAAAGGTTGACATTCCTCCCTCATTAAAATAGATTTCCTGAGAACTAATTCTTTTTAGGTTAGTTTAGGACAGGGGCAGGCAATTATTTTGGACAGAGGGCCACTTAACAAATTTGGGTGAGCTGTTGGGGGGTGCGCATAGGAAGCCCTGCCCCTTGACAGTTGCCCCACCCCCTAGTCACCATATTGGGACTGGAAGTCCCGTCTCTAACCCCTGACCTTTGCCACCAGAAGTCCCTCCCCTTGCCCCCCAGAAATACTCTTTTTAGGAGTGGGGTTGCCATCTTAGAACCAGAGAAAAACAAATCATACACTAGAAGTCAAACACCTACTATAACATATTCTAATTTTATTACAAAAAATATTTGTCATGATTTGTGGTTTTATATTGTATATGGCAGGGATGGCATAATAACTCAAAAATAGTCTCACTCTTATATTGTGTGGGGGGCTGTGGGGTGTGTGTATGGTCAGATATGTGGGGGGGCATAGGGTATGTTGGAGTGTATGTAAGTCGGGGGCTGTGGGGACAGGGTGTGGGTATGTGAGGTTTGTGGGTGTGGGGACCCCCAACACTCCCCCATGTGGCACGCAACCCCTGCTGCCAGCAGCAGCAGGAGGCGGGGGGGATTTAGGGAGCTCGTGCCTGGCACAGGCACTGGTGTCCGGTGGGGGCGAGGAGCGGAGCCTCCCTGGTCGCCTCTATTGCAGGGGCTCTGTGCCATGTGCCTGCAGCTCCTTCAGTCCCACAGGGGAAGCCCCCGCTGGACTCTGCAAGGAAGCCGGAGACAGGGCTTCCTCCACTCTAGGTGGAGGCTGGAGACCTGTGCAGCATGGGGTGGGGGAGGCAGCGGGCTCCACCAGGGCTTCCCCCATTGTGAGTGCGGAAGCTGAAGGTGTGCTGCAGTACAGATGGCAGCAGGAGCAAGCTGGGAGCCAACGGGGCTGGGCTGGCTCCTGCTATGTTCTGTGATCCTAGCATTGCAGTTGGGAGCCAAGCAGCATGGTGCCACAAGGCTGGGCATGTCCCGGCAGCTCACTGTTCATGCCTGCAACACCAGAACCGCAGAATGCAGCAGGAGCCACCCTGACCCTGAAGCTTCCAGCTTGCTCCTGCTGCTGTGGGTCCTGACCCCTGCTGCCACTCCACCCTCCCCTCCCCACAAACGCCTGCAACTCCAGCATCATGCGTTTCCAACTGCAGGGCTGGGACCACGTGACATAACAGGAGCACCACGTGGTTGCCAGCTGGGAACTGTGTGGTGCTGGCTGAGCCCGGCTGGCTGCACCAGAAATCCCCCCCCTACCCATTCTTACCTGAATTTCCCTCTCCAGCAGAGGGAAATGAGGAGCAACCCCAGGGTACCAGGCCAGAAGCTTCTGCTAAGGCAGGGGCTTCTGGCTAGGGGATAGGGCTGGCGGGCCTTGCTACTGCTGCCTCTGGCTTCTGCCAGCAGGTTCCCCCTCCATCCTGCTGTTGTCTTCTGTCATCTTTGACAAGCAGCCAGGGGCAGATGACTATTAATTTTTTAAATCTTTTTAGGAGCCTCGTGGGCTGGATAGAATGGCTAGGCGGGCCAGATCCAGCCCACAAGCCATATTTTGCCCACCCCTGGTTTAGGAAAGTAAGAGCTTTCCCTAAAGCAACTTGCTTTTTATGTCAAATTTAGGTAAGTTGTTCTCACCACTGGCAACTTGAAGGTAGAGATGTTTCCTGTCTTGGTGTCTGCCAAGTGGCCACGTGACTTAAAATATATGTTTACTGAATTTTGCAGATTGGTCATCTAAACTTCAGCTGCTGTCTTTTTTGGTAGAAAGTGAGAAACGCTTTTTGGAGTAAAGGTAGAGTGCTGTGAAAATTCTGTTGCAGAGGTATAGGAAGCTCTTTCAGCACCCAAAGCAGAAGAGCCAGCATACCCATGCCCAGAGGTGTTGGGAAAATATATGCTGACCATTGGACAGTAGTATGGGAAAGGGAGATGGAGGGGAGGATGAGAGGAGTCTTCCCTGCCGTAGCTGTCCTTACTTGGGTGACAGCTGCTACTGCTGTGCCTGCAGCTGTTGGGAGATGGGTAGTGACATGGGATCCTGGGGGCCACTCCATTCATCCCACCGCTGCTCCCTTTTCCAGGTGTAGGGCTGAACCTCACATGGCAAAACCCCCTCCTCCCCTGGGGGGGCAGTGGTGGTATCATTCTGCCCTCCTCTCCCTACAGATACCCTATTAGGTATAGGGTTACTGTCATGGTAAAGATTTCTGAGGGGAGCATCTGTACTGGTGCTCCCTCTACGTCAGCTTTGGGCTGGTGCTTAGCTTGCAACCCCCCCCCCCCCCATCCTCCCCCCCCAGTTATGCTACTGCCCTATTGTAATAGATATTATCCCATTTTCATTTTGTATCATTCTGTTTTCTCTGGTCTTTATACTTGGTTTGTAACCTTTATGAGGCAATGCCCCCCTTCTTCTGCCCCCTCCCCCTTGATTTTTGTATGTGTTCATTACTTAGCATAGGAGGCTCCTGGCTCACGACTGTGGCTCCCAGGTGCTATATACATAATAAGAAAATAGGAGTGTTTACTTGTGCTTACTCAAACATTTCCTTTCATCAAGTAATAAGGTCCACAGATCCACCATACCCTGGTGGCAAATGGCATGTCTAGAGCAGAGATGGAATTTGGCATCCAGAGTGAAATTTTATTGTGTGATAAATTTTCCCCCTGCTGGGCTGTAGAAGTTTCTTTGTTTTTTCTGCAGTGCACAGTTGACACAATCTGTCATTTAGGAAGGTAGAATGGGATTTTCCTGGCAGTAGTGCCTGTCTCAACTGGAGGGAATGGTGGGAGGTGGGATCTAGGTCTGCCCTGATGCTGCAAGAGAGTGAAACAAAAACCCATTGTAAAAATAAATAAATAAAAATGTGGATCTGTTTGTCTAAAGGAACATCCCTAGTCAGCGCAGATGAGCTTTTGTATGTGCTTCTTATGTGCTTACACAGCATCCACCACTAGTGTGACCACCCATCCATAATTGGGCAGGACAGTCCCGAAATGGAAACACCAAGTCCTGGTCCTAGACTGAATGACTGTGGGACAGCATTTGTCCCAGATCCTCAGTATTATGTGCAAGGATCCAAGTTTTCTGTCTGCTGCAGAAAAACGTGGGAAATAGCAGGTTAACCCTTGCAGGTTGGCAGCATTCCAGACTGCAGGGGGTGCTATGTGCATTTGTGTGCGCATGCATGTACGTGACCCAGGATACAGCCAGGCACTGTGGAGAGCAGATCCCTGTAGGAAAGTCTATGGGAGGGGGCAGATTGAGGCCCCATGGTGAAGGAGGGAGTGGGGCAGGGTTGGCAGCTGGGTCTGGGGGTGCTGCCCAACCGGGGTGGAAATATGCCGCCATGGGGCCTGGCCAGTAAGCGTGACAAAGCTATAAGTGGCTTGTCTGTGAGACAATGGGGGTGCTGCTGGCTGGAGAAGGTGATGGGGGTGGAGCTCGGAGCACTGGAGGCTCATGCAGGCTTGGGGAAGCATTGGATCGGGTGCCTCCAAGCTGGGGCAGCCCACCTAGCTGGCCCTGGGGGGGTGCTGCCACTGAAGAGGGAAGGACTGGGACCCCACAGTTCAGTGGTCTCTTGGTCTGCCCATGGGAGAGGCAGGCAGTCTCTGCTGGGGGGGAAAAAAGGCTTGGGCCCCTCATCGCTTCTGCCTTCAGCAGGTACCTTTGGCCACTGGGAAAATGACATGTATTCAGTGACAGAAAAATAAAACCCACTGTTTCAATTTAGGAGGCATAGAATGCAAGCCTGAAGGACTAAACCTTCAGCACATGTACAAGTGTCCCTGTATTTCAGATTGACACAAATGGTGGCCTGTCACATTCGGTATTATCTGTGTAAAATTTCATGTCTTGAATGTACCATTTCTAGTTCTGAGACCAGGTTTAGGCATTTATCTTTCAAAAACCTTTAGTTTTTTTGGAATTAGCACCTCTAGCCCTTCGTATTTCTGAGTACTTGCAGGTCCTATTGAAACCAGTGCAAATGGAGTGTCCTCAGCACTTTGTGGGAGGCAATCCAAATATGGCCCCAGATTTCCTTAATGTTATAACGATTTTGTAACACAACTTGCAAATTTGCTGCTTGCTGAAACTGAGTAACTTCTGCTTATGGGCAAGTAAATTTTTCATTAGTATTTTCATTATCATCAGCTCTCTTGGTAAAGGGCAGCCAAATAGAGTTCGTGCTTGAGCCAGTAAATTTTTATGACAAGTTTTTCAAGACTGCTGTAATTCCAGTAATGCTTCCTTGATCTTTGGTTGGGAATAGGGATACAGCTTTTATTATTACATTCTGTCACTTCTGTTGATCATGATAAGGGCACTAGAGAATTCAGTGGAATACATTGTATATGCTCCTATAGAACAGCTGATCAAAATTCAAGCAGTGTTTCTGTAGAGACATATTATACTTACTATATATATTGAGTTAAAACATGCAAGAATGGTGCATACCCAGCAGCAGTAGAAATTAATGAAATATGTTCCTCTTACTGAATTCCTTCCGAATTGTCACCTGCTTGTAGTGGCTATACTCGCTGAGCTATGCAGCAGTTACCGATGCACAACTAGTAACATCAGTAAAATGTCTCTGCTAATAGAGAACATAATGGAAGTACTATTGTTTCTGTTGCCACCAATATAGATGAGGTTTCCAGAAATTCTTGAACAGAACTTTCCTGTAGTGGCAACTCTGCAATGAACTACTACATGAGAATATTACTTTCTGTGACAGGAGCACTTGCTCTTGGAGGGGGAAAAAAGCACTTTTGAATCTGGGTGGCTGTACTCTGTTTTTAGCATCTGGTGTCTTTGACAAAAGGTAGAGGATAGATAAAAAATCACAGGCTTTGTCTACATCAGGGAAATTTGCTTTGGATACACCTGTATGGCTCAGGTCAAAAAGCCTGAACCTGAATTGATTCAATCTTTACAGATTAGTCTAACCTGGCTAAGCTGAACTGGTTTGCAAATGCACAGACATCCCCTTTGGACTGAGGAAATGCAGGCACATGCCTGCAGTGGCTCAGACTAGAAGCCGGGGGACGCTAGAGCAGCCCTCCCTTCCCTTCTCTTTCAAAGTGCTGAGTGGGGGGTGTGGCCAGGCCCCAGCAAGATGCTTTGATTTGGTAGACTCCCCCCCTCCCCCCCTGCTGCTCCTGACCAGCAAGGGAGCCAGCAGGGAGTTGATAACATAGTGTTTAGCAATCCATCACCCCCATCAAGAAAACAAAAGCCTCTCTCATTAGTTCAAAGTCTTATTAAACAACTTTTTCCAAGGAAGGAACAGAGGGACATTACCAGGTGACCTGTTGATTAGCTCCAAAAAGCCCTAAGTGGACACTGTCCTGTTTGCCTTGCACAGACACCTCTCAGCATTAGCTAGCATACCACATGCTGGCTACAGTCTGCTGTGGGGGAGCGGAGGGGGGAATCCCTGCTTGAGCAGGGCGGGGGGAGGGCAAAGCCAGGCAGATGCTGCTGTGCCTCCAGTTTCTGCTGGAGCTCCAGCCAGGGAGCAGAGGGGAGGAGCCAGCCCAGCTCTCTGCAGCCCTGGGCAGGGTTCTCTGCTCCAAAGCATCTGGGATGCTGGGGGACTCTGGTTTAACTTAAACCGGGAAGGAGTCTGGGACAGACATTGGATTAACCAGTTTGACCTAAATCAGTTAAGTCTTATACTATGTTTAACCAGGTCTATCTCAAATTGGTTTCAACCATTTTCAAACTGGTTTATGTGCACCGAATACCTGTTCTGTTACAGGTTTGAACCAGTTTCTGATCACTTAAACCAGTTTGTGTAATATCTGTCCCTAGCCTATAGGCAAAAAGTCTATACAGGCACTTTGCAGGCAATTATAAATCTGTAATTGATATTACTACAAAAGTGCAAATTTTGTTCATACAGAGAAGGGCCAAAGGCTTTATTCTGTTTTCTTCTCAAACAGAAGTATCTTTTGCAATCTTTTGTCTTGCTTACAAACATGCCTGTGTGATTTTTTTTTTTTTGATTTTTTTTTTTTTTGCATTTTGAAAATGTCTTGGCCCATCTGAATCTTTCTATCTGTCAACAAGATGGCAAAATGCAGTGACTTCTCTGTAGGAGTATCAACCATTATGCTTAATATCTTATTCTTCTTGCCTAACTATAACCTACGCAAAGTGTTAATTGTTGCGCAGCATTGCAGTATTCCAGGCAGACATGATCTTGTAGGCTTTAGAAGGGCTTTATTTTGATTTGTCACCAATCCTATCAGTACATGTGAGTCCTATTTTTAGTGTGGTATGAGTTGTCTCGGTCACTGCTTTGATGAATTTCATACTTTTTAATTCCAGATTTACAGATAACATTTTGTGGATAAATTTATTTTTCTGTGTGCTTTTTTGTTGTGCTTTCTGTAACAGACGTTTGTTTTCTATCCTGTAAATAGCAACTGCTGTAAAATGATTGGCGGGGGGGGGGGGAGGGTGGTGAGGAATTGTATTAGTCTTGGTAAGAGTTTGTAACTGACAGATGAATGTTACTTGCTAAAATTACATAAGTGACCTCCAAGATATAGATGGCAGTTGGCCACAGCGGTGCCATTCTCAATGTCCAGCTGAGAAACTAGTGGGTTGCAGCAGGATTGTGTTAATACCCTATATCAGTTGAGAAATGGAGGTGGTGTTGGCTTGGGATACTGTTTCTCCCCTGCAAAAACCAAGTACTCTTCTATTGCTGTTCAACTTACGGCTGCATTATGGGTTTTGTGTTGAAGCAGTGGTTCTAGGCCTTTTCAGTCTTGAGGCATCCTTCAGATAAAAATGCTAGCTCTTTTGTTCTCACATTTTTTTTATTATGAAAAAACAGAGCAATTTTTCTTTTGCAAAGAACTCAGGAAGACCACACTAGGTTGACATGATTTTAACACTGTAGATTCCCGTTTGAAATATCTGGGTT
Organism: Alligator mississippiensis; assembly: GCF_030867095.1. Taxonomy (NCBI): domain Eukaryota; kingdom Metazoa; phylum Chordata; order Crocodylia; family Alligatoridae; genus Alligator; species Alligator mississippiensis. The sequence goes on from NC_081832.1 coordinate 45,459,861, forward strand.
TATTTTGTGAGTCGTGTAGGTGTTTGCACTCCTCATAGTCTAATATTGTTCAGTACCCTTAAGAATCTCAAGGCACCCCATGGTGCTGCATCACCCTGATTTGAAAGTCACTGTTTTGGAGTCTAAACTGGTCCCATTTGAACTGATGCCAAAAGTCACTTACCTCTCAAGCACTGAACTATGCACAGTCACTTTGGAATTCTTAAAAGCAGTAATAAAGGGCTAACTCTGAGAGAGGGATGAAACTCGGTCCCATCTTCTTTCCAAGTGCAGACATTGTCCCATTTAGTGTCAGGTAAACTGAAAACAATTCAAGGCAAGTATGTCTTTGCTTAATGCATCATCAGCCTGTAGAAGTCACTACAAACAGCTTGAGATGAAGAAAGCTGCAGGATTCAACTGGACTTGGATGTCTTGGGGGTTTTACATGCATCAGTAATGGCAGTTAAGCCTCATGTTTTAGGCTGAGGACAAAAGCTGCATGTAAACATGTTTAAGTGATCAGGAACTGGTTTAAACCTATAACAGAACAGACATTCAGTGCTCTTAAGCCACTTTCAGCCACAACATGGCTGAAACTTATTTTAAATAAACCTGGATAGATGTAGTATCAGGCTTACTGATTTAAGTCAAACCAGTTTATGGAACTTCTGCCCCAGATCCCCTCCCAATTCAACTTAACTTGCAGTCCTCCAGCATCCTAGGATGCTGTGCAGCCCTGGGCTGTGCTTTCTGCTCCGGCAGGGCAGGGCAGGGCAGGGCAGCCCTGCCTCAACTGTAAGGGGGGGTGCTCTTTCATCCCCCACAGCCAGGAGCTTGTTGGATTTCCTTGGCCAAGGTAATTAGCCTAGCTCCCAGCTGGGGTTCGGAGAGTAAAGCTCCCACTGCAGGCTTCCTCCCCATGATGGGCCAGCCCAGCTGGGGATCTGGAGCTGGGCAGAGGGTTTTTGCCCCCTCGCACCCTGCTTAGCCAGCTCGCAGCTGGGGAGGGGGTGTGGCTGGGTGATCACCCTGGCACCCAGCTTAGGCAGCGGGAGTGAAGACCCCACCGTGGGCTCCACCCCTGTGCCAGGCACGGCCCAGCTGGGGGTCTGGAATTGGGGGAGGGAGAGACTGTTTTCCCCACCAGTTCCCTCCTTGGCTGGCCAGCTGGCTGGGGAGGGAGTGTGGCCAGGTGATTGTCCTGACTCAGGTTGGGGGAGTAAAACCCCTCACTTTGGGCTCCCCCCACCCTGCACCAGGCACAGCCCAGCTGGGGGTGGGGAGGCTGTTTCCCCCCCCCAACTTCTTCCTCAGTGGGGTTATCACCTTGGCTCAGGTGGGGGGGAGTAAAGCCACCACTGTGGGCTTTCCTGTAGCTGGGAGCCAGGGCAGTCACCTGGCCATGCCCCTCCCAGGCTGGTGGCCTGGCTGAGGAGGGAGTGGGGGGGGGGAAGGCCCCCCCCCACCTGGCTCTGGCCCCCAGGTGGGCTGTGCCTGGCATGGGTGGGGGTAGCCCACAGTGGGGGCTGTTTTTCCCCTCACTTCCTCAGCTGGCTTGCCAGCTGAGGACGGGGCATGGCCAGTAATTGCCCTGGCTCCTAGCTGCAGGGAAGCCCACAGTAGGGCCTTTACTCACCCCACCCAAGCCGGGAGCTGGGGTGATCACCTGTTCATGCCCCCTCTTTGACTACCAGGCCAGCTGAGGAGTGAGGGGTGGAGTGGGGGAAGGCCTCCACTGCCTGCTGCGGAGTACAGGAAGAAGCGGCCCCTCGCCTGCCCCGTGGCCGGCGCTCCCTGCTGCAGCCACTTGCAGCCCATGCAGGGCTGTCCTGAGCACATACAGGCAGCCCCATGTGGGCTGCGAGTGGCTGCAGCGCGGAGCCCCGGCCACAGGGTGGGCAAGGGGCTGCTTTTCCCCTGCACTAAGAACCAGCTTGTAACCCAGTCCCGGTGCTGGCTCTGGTCTTACCCATCGGGGTTGCACTGCGGCAGCAACAGCTGTGGTGCCCTCTTCCCCCCCCCCCCCCCCCCCCCCCCCCCCCGCTTGCCATGCTGGGCAGCATTTGCTGCTGCCTACCCGGAGCTTGTGCTGTGGTACGCTGCAGTGAGGCTGCTATCGTCTCCTCTGGACTACCCAGCACATGAGCTCTGGGCGGGCGGCAGCAGCAAACACTGCCAGGCACGGCAAGCGTGGGGGCTGCAGCTGCTGCTGCCGTGTGCAGCCACAACAGGTGAGCCCAGAGCTGGCGCAGGGCCCAGGCTGGCTGCGGGGGCGGGTTACAAGCTGGTGCTGAGTGCGGGGGGGGGAAAAGCTGACCCATGGCCAGCACCCTGCACTGCAGCCACTCGTGTCCACCTGGGACTGCCTGTGCCTGCTCAGGACAGCCCTGTGCAGGCTGTGAGTAGCTGCAGCAGGAAGCGCTGGCCACGGGATGGGAGAGTAGCCGCTTTTCCCCATGCTCTGTACCAGCTCCTTCCCTGCTGGCGAGCATGCATCAAGTGTTTCTGGCTCCTGGAGACCTGGATCTAATGAAACAGTGCTGTGGAACAGGAAATTTGGATTTCTAGACAAAACATGCATGTTAAATCATCTAGTTCAACTTGTAGTAAATAATTTTTATGTATGGAGTAAGAAAAAGTCTAAGATCTTCATCTTGCAAAGACCTATGCATGTGCTTTACTCTAAGCACGTTATTAGTTCCGTTAAACTAGTTAGTGGGTTTAAGGGGGGTGTTACACATTACAATTAGCACATTCTAACTAAGGAATTTTAGTGTTGTGAGCAGCCTCACGTTAAGGATTAATATCCTCCGTAACATGCACTGCACTGACCTGCCCCTACAGGGCTGGCAAGCTGAGGTGTGGCTAGGGGCTGTAATTTTGCTCCATGCCTTCCCTTCTCGCTAGCAGTCTAGGGCAGTTTAGGCTCCAGGATTGGGGCCCTCCTAGCCCCCTTCCCCCCTGGATCAGGGCCTTAGGGCCTCTCCCATCGTCTGAATCTGGGCCCCTCAAGCTTCCCCCTACCCCAGGTTGAGGTCCTGCTAGCTCTCCCTCTGGCCTGATCAGGACCCTTCAAGGCCCCCCACCTGCTCCTCAGCCCCACAAGACTCACTTACCCCCATGTTCCTTGGGGACCCCCATCTCTCTTCCTACACTGGTGCCCTGCTTGCCTGTGCTGCTGGCACTGTCCTGGCTGCAGCCAGGGAAGGGAATCCTGCCCACCTGATGCTACTGCCATTGCCCTCCAGGCTGAGCCCAGCCTCTGGAGGCTGCTGTGGGTGAGTGGGGCGCCCCAGGGAGTAGCAGGTGAGTGGCTCTTAACCTGGGTGAAGGGGGAGAGGTGGTGGGGCCCCAGTCTGGGTTGGGAGGCCCTGCCAACTCCTTCCTTCCACCCAGACTGGGGCCTTGGGAGGAGCAGGAAGACAGGAGGAAAAGGAACCTGTGGAGCATGGAAAGGAAAAAGAGGGGGTTCTTCCTTCTGTGACTCCCCTGCTTCTTGCTCTCCCTGCTGTCACTCTGAGCAGGGTAGAGCATTCACTGGGAGTGGTATCTGCTGGGGGATTATTCCCAACTAGAATTAGACCTATGGAGCAGTCTCAGAAGATGACTGCAACATGAGCTCCCTAACCCCTTCAGGTGAGGATTATCTTCAGAAGAGGACTATCTCTGAGACCAGCAGAGTACTTCGCTCATCTTTTCCTTCTTAACCTGTGGACACTCCTACTTTTAAGAGCCTTTAATATATGTAACCACACACTAATATGAGCGAAGCACAGGAATAAGTCCTTGCAAGACCATGGCCCAGATTTGCTATCTAATGGTGTGAACTATCCTCTGTCCAGGTACAATATTGAATTTTTCTGTGTCTGCTTGTATCATGCTGTTAGTGCCCTACTCAACTGAAAATTGTGGTGTGGTAGATGCTGAAACTGTAAAGAATTTGTACTAAAATGAAATTTCTTTTGTTTATTTTCTTTCTATTTCAGATTGATTGCAATGTCTCACTGCATTGGTCTGTTATCCATTGCTGCTAAATTCAGTTTGCTGGTTTTTCTGCTTTCTGCAGTGTTTTTGTGTTCAAGCTTAAGTGACAGAAATCCAGTAAGTATCTATTAATTTAACAGTGAAAGGTGGTTATAAAAGGGCAGTTAAGTCATTTGAATTATTGGATACCAGTGGGATGAAAATAGCCTTATGTAGTCTCATGAATTAGGTGTATGACATACATGGTAGGGCATCACCTCTCAACTTTGCAGTGTTACGTCACTTTTAAATATTTTATGGTAAATTTTGTGACAACCTTGTCTCTTAACACCTGTTAAAGTAATTTCTACATCACCTCATACTAAACAGTAAAGAGAATGATGTGGAATAGGCAATAGGATCTGGGCTACCCTCACATTTTGCCCTGTGCACCATTAAAAAAAATAATTTAAACAGTAGAAAATGAAACTTCAGACCCCTTTTGACAAGTGCCAAAACTAAATATGTGGTCTAGAACTGAAGAGAGGGGATGGGAGTAAAGACTCCTAAATTATATTTTCAGTTGTGCCTCTGATCCCTGTGTAACTACGAGCAAGTGATTTAGTCTCACATTTTCAAAAGCAACATCTAATTTAGAGCCCTTGCTTTTTTGTGGGAGATGCTGTGAGCCTGATTTTCAGACTTCAGTTGAAGTGGATGGATGCTGTGTGTACTTGGTGCCTCTGGATGTATGTAAATTTAAGTGACCATGTTACATCTGTACAGTTGCATCTGTCCTCCAGGATTGGTGTTAGACTTTAATTTAAAATTAATGTTTGTAAAAGAGCTTTTTGAGATTCTTGGATGAAAGATACTGTAGACATTTTTTTTTTACTTACTGCTATACACTCAAGGCCATAGTGAAATAAGGCCCTGGCTCTTCAAGTCCTGTGATGGCATTATAATCTCAGTTTTGACTTGCAGAAAAAATGTCTGATCCTTTTGGACAGCTTGAAGATGAGACCCAAGTGTAACAAATACAGTGATGTCTTGCCTGAGTTTGCAGATGGCCTGACCCATTAAGTCAGAAAGGGGTGAATGGCTCTTTCATTTTAATGGACTATTCAGCTCTAAAATTTAGTGTCCTGAGGTTCCTTGACACACCAACCTAATAAAAGACTGGAAAAGGGAAGGGCATCAGTGACATCAGGTCATTATAGCTCTGCAGCAGAGTCCTCTGCACTTTTGGGTCTGAGGGAGCAATTGTTTTTCTGAAATGGATTTGTAGGTACTTTCCACTCTAAACCCAGTTTAATGCAGTGTATTTTTTTTAATTCCCAAACCACGGCTTATAGTTTCATAGTTTCTAGGGTCGTAAGGGACCTGAACAGATCATCAAGTCTGACCCCCTGCCCTAGGCAGGAAGGAGTGCTGGGATCATAATACCCCAGCCAGATATCTATCCAACCTCTTCTTGAAGACCCCCAAGGTAGGGGAGAGGACCACCTCCCTTGGGAGCCCATTTGAGAGCCTGGCAGCCCTAACCGTAAAGTAATGCCCCCTGATATCAAGCCTGAACCTGCTCTCAATCAATTTGTAGCTGTTATTCCTTGTTATTCCAGGTGGTACCCAGGGGAACAGAGCCTCACCTATTTTCCGCTGGTTCCCCCTGGTGAGTTTATAGACAGCCACCAGATCCCCTCTCAGTCTTCTCTTGTGGTGGCTGAATAGATTCAGGCCCTTTAGTCTATCTTTGTAGGGCCTGGCCTGCTGCCCCATGACCATGCGTGGACCCTCTCAAGGTTAGCCACATCCCTCTTGAAGTGCGGTGCCCAGAACTGGACGCAGTACTCCAACTGTGGCCTGACCAGCACTTCTGTTTAGCTTAAAAGAAACTTCTATCTCTTTGTAGAATCTGTTTTTTCTCCTGTTTTTGATTATCTAAACAAAACAAACTAGTCCCCAGTTAATGATGCAGTTTGTCATTATATTGTTGATGTAAACAAAGTACTGCTTGTGCGCTTTTGCACATTTTTGTTACCGCATCAAATGTTAATGGTATCTAACCTGCTAATGAAAATGGGGTAAATGTAAAGTGATCGTGGGCCAAGAGCTGAAGAAAATGTTTAAGGGAACTAGGGCGTGTACTGGCCCCCTTTTAGACTGCAGTGCTTTTATTGAAGAGACAATCTCTCAATACATCAGGTATCTCCATTATGTGTTTTTAACAGAAAGTAAATTTACCAGTGTGCCTCTTAATTTTATATGGTCCTATTTAGTGCCTTTTGGATAATAATGTAACAATGTAAATAAGCTAAGTGATAACTGCTCTGGGTCATTTGTATTAGTTTTATTGAATCTTGGCTCAGAAAATGTTAACGATTATTTTCATCACTACAAATTGGCTTTCCATGTCTTGTCATTAAGCTTTAACCATTTGTCATGACTTACAGGTTTCCCTCAATTTATGTGGGTTCTGTATATGTGAATTCGCTTTTATGCAGTGACCCTTTATACCCAAAACTTGTTATATGTGAGGTAAATTCACTCTTATGTGATTGGCATAGGTGCTCCACCCCTAGCAGGTAAGTCTGTGTGGGGAGTGGAAAGGGCTGAGGGGCCGTGGCCCCACTCACCCGAGCCCCTGCTACAGGTGCTCTGGGAGCGGCTGACACCAGCTGCCAGCGGCTGCTGGACTGTGTCATGCCACAAACCCCCCGGGGCTCCGCTTGTCCCCGCTCACCCCAGCTCCTGGGTTGTGCTGTTCTGTGGTGCAGGCAGGTGGTATTGGCTGCTCCTGGGTCTGCTGCAGCAGGAGCTGGGGTGAATAGGGACAAGCGGAGTCGTGGGTGGTTCGGGGCACAGTGCAGCCCAGCGGCTACGGGCAACTGGTGTTGGCCACTCCCAGAGCAGCTGTAGCAAGGGCTGGGGTGACTGGGGAGAAGTGGAGGCCTGGGGCTGCAGCAGGGAGCAAAGTGGAGGGAGCTGTAAGTGGATGCTGGGTGGGTGGGGCACAGCTCTTGCTGGTACATGCACCCCAGGAGAGCTGCAGGGCTGCACTGGGCTCTTCCCAGGGAGCACATGTCCCCGGATCTGTATACAGGACAAGAGTAGGCTGCTGTTGTGGGCTAGGGCTGGCAGTGGCACTGGGCTCTTCCTGGTGCTTGGTGACGGTGCTGGAAGGGCAGGTTGGGGGGGGGCTACGCTGAATTTTGGGGTGGCAGCAGCCCCCCTCCCAGCGCCGCCATCCACCCTGAGCACTGGGAAGAGCCTGGTGGTGCCACCGGCCGCAGCTTGCAGCAGCAGCCTGCTTTCGTCCTGTGTGCAGATCTGGGGACACGTGCCCCCCAGGAAGAGCCTGGCGCAGTCCCTCAGCCTGCAGCCCTCCTGGGATGCATGTAGTAGCAAGAGTTGCGTCCTCCCTGTCCCGTGCCCCACACCCACTGACAGTTCCTTCTGCTTTGCTCTCTGCTGCAGCTCCTCTGGGAGTGGCCAACAGGCTGCACCACACCCCACCCCACCCGCCCCTTCCCTTGTCCCAGCTTTACTCCCTCCCTCTCTCGCTGCCGTGGGAACATATCCCTATATCTTACATTGTAAACTGGGTTTCCTTTACGCAGATTTGATTTATGTGCAGTTTTCCAGGAATACGTGTACCTCATAAATCGAGGGAAACCTGTAATTCCAATCCTCTAATGCACAAAGTAGAAGTAGGAGTTCAGTTGTGCCCCCTTGTACTTTTAAAATGACTCCATTTGACATTTAAAATAAAAATATCACATAGTTTGTTAACTATTTAAATATTACCAACATCTGTTCTTAACTGAACACACTTCTTTTAGCACAATAGCCTAACATTTCCCATGCTCAGAAACAATTCTATAAACTAGAATGGGTATTGGTATGCAAGATATCCTGATTCTGGTAGTAAATGTGGACATTGTGTCCACTGATATTGACAGGAGAGATGAATGCAGAATTTGGTCAGAGTTTTCTGCTAACTACTTAATTGGCTTTTTTGGCCTTAGAAATATTGTAAGGATTAATATTACAAAATTGCATGTTTCGAGAAATAAGCCGAACTCTAGTAGACAGGATTTAGGAAATCTTTTTCCTTGCGGACTGATTAGCCCAGTTTGTCCACCAATCAGTTTCTTGAACCTTCTTTGCAAGTATCTGGAACTCTTAGCCATAAGAAACAAGATACTGATACTGGTGGACCAGCGGCAGGTCCAGTCAGGTAGTTCCTGTGTTCCTGTAGAGTGTAAGATAAGGAAAACTTCTTGAGGCGCAGCTAATTAAGTCTCATAATTTCCTGGTGTAAGATGACTACCTATAGCAATCTTGATTTTTCTTTGTCTGGTATAATTTTAAGCAACGGAAATAACGGGGGTTTCACCAGTTCCCTCGGGAGACCTATTAGCTAATTATTAGATCTCATTGGTAGGATACCTGCTTTCCATCCTCATTTTTTCCTTTGTTTAATTTCATCCCATTGATTTTTACCTGTTCCTCTGCCTCTTGCATATTTACACACTTCAGATACATATAGATGATGGTCTAATCCCAACCTCTTTGTTTAATCAAGATATAACTATTTACTTTTTTAATAGAATACAAATAGTAGGTATAGAAGCAAGTTAAAAAAAAATTATGCAGAAAGGGTAGGAGCTATTAAAACCATTAATGTCTGCATTGTTACTGAAGAGCCATTCTTTTTGTCATCGTTAATTTTATTTTAACTGATTCTTGCTTCAGAATATATGAATACACGTGCCCTTGCCCCTCTTTCAAATGAACATTTTTACAATTTGCAAATCAAACACTCAAAAGTTAAGAATTCAACACAACCCAAATTAATTATAGTGTGTCCTAACTTCTCAGTGCTTGACTTTTGAAATCTTACTGTTCTTCTAGTTAATTACACAAAATGGTTAAGTTATTTTTAAAAAGCAAAGTGAAAAAACATAGGCCAGTAATGGAGTTGGAAACTTTAGATCTACCACACAGGCTTCTTCCACTGGAGCTAACAGAGTAACTGATAGCAATAGTAGGTTGTTGTGCTCTTTATATGGACCCAGCATCGGAGGGGGATGGGAAACTTCCTGGGTTCCATTCTCCTTAAACAGCCAGTCTCAGTCTCCACTACATGGCTTCCAGTCTCCCCACCCAGGCTTCTTGTCCCACTGTCATGAGCAACCGGTGCCTCCCGAGTCTGGAGGGGCACCAGATTGCCGACGGGGGGGGGGGGGCCCAGTGGCCGATCGGGGGCAGGCATGGGTCCCCCAGCGGTTGATCACCGAGCCTGGAACCACCAGCAGCGAAACTGGTGAAACCAGAAGTGCACTTCCGCTGGCACTTCCGGTTTTGCAGCTGGCACTTCCAGGGGTTGCAGTGCCAATCTCAGGGGGTGCACGTGCACCCATGTGTGCCCCGTACGTATCGGCAATGCCCACCATACTCCTTTGTGACATTTTTTCAGGGCTGGCTCTTGCCTCCTTTGCATTTGGATCAGGCAGCTCTCTTCACTCTTCAGCTGAGGGGCTGGTGGGTTCTTCATGACAACGAGGGAGACATTCCCTGCTTTTTGTTTTGTCGTGCAAGAGCCAAGTCCTGACTTGCAGTCATCCAGAGCAAGTCTTGCTCAGTCACACAGGAACCTATATGCAATGTTTGGTGATTTAAGTCTCAAAACTTCTGCAGGTTTCTGATGAACATGTGAGCTGCATTTTTTTTTAGAGCTTGTAATTTAACCATAAGTGGACTGATTGTTTTCACCAGCAGTCAAAGGCATGTCCCTGATGCAGGCTATCTTTACGAACATCCAGATCTGTGCTTCAAAGTATGGGGATGCCATAACTTATAAAGAAAAGATTTCAGGAATGTTTTAATGCAGGCAAGCCACTATACTTTCCCCTGACCTTATTCTTGGGATTGACTGAACTATTTCAGCAAACTGTCTCTCTTTGCTCTGTTCCCCCCCACCCTCCCTCTGCCGGTCACCTCTCCTCCCTGCAAAAGCAAACAAACAAACAAACAAAAAGGTCAGCCTGAGGCAGAGAACTGGTATGGGCAATTTCAGTCTGTTGTTAATGTTTGGCAAAGTTTTAGGCGACTTAAAACTGGTCTTTAAAATGGGAGGTGCTTGGCAACTGTGATAATGGGTAGGGCTGGTAACACCACCTTATAAAGCAGATTTGGCTCTGTGAAATTCTTGTTTAAAGTTTGTAGCCTTCATTGGAATAAGAAATAAACAGTGTTGCTTTGTTCAGCATAAATGTCACAATAGTTATGCATGTTTAACCTTTTCTATAATTTAAATCTAAATTTAACCACATGGAAAGAATATCAGATGTAAAAAAAAAAATCTGCTGGCGAGGGGAAAATTTTGTAACCCAAAGAATGTATTTTCATTTGGTACTAAATTACCCAGAAGCAATTACTAATGAGCTATCTCTCTTGTACCCAAAAGGAGTTTGCCCTTACAAAAACAGAAGAGAGTGATTTAAAAGAAGAGAATGGGAAAGAGTCAGTAACTGAGGATGATGCTGATGCTGAAGACTTAGAAGTGTTTTATCCAACAAATTGGTGGCAAACAGTTCATCCAGGTAATACTGCTGGTTAATTATAATGTACCTGTGAAACCACATCTTGCCCCTCTGACAAAAATGTCATAGAAACTAAAAAATGCCATAAAATCCAACTTCATTTTTGGGTTTCAAAGAGGTCTCTTGTAGACAGCCCCAGTTAAGGTAAGAAGATCACTACAAAATCAGTTTTCAATGGGAACTGCTGCTGAAGCACTTCCGGTTCACTGAAACAAACTTAACAGACTGTCAGTTAAGTAGGTAGGTGGTGATGTGCCTCCATCACTCATTCAGGAGCCCTTTCTTTTTTGCGCACTTGTCAAGAGACAGATTTTATAACATTCATTGGCACGCACTGTTCTGGTATGCTGTGTTCTTTTGTGGCTTGTTTAAATATTACTTGGCAGTTTTTGAAGAGTTTCTAATCCTTTTGTAGTTGAAGTTCAGTTTGAGACTCTTAAATCTGAAACTTCTGTTCTAGGAAAAAAAAGCATCTTGCTTAATTTTGGTATGAATCTGATCTTGAGTGAGCTTTTAAAAAAGTTTCTTCCTGAATTTTCCATAAAACTCATCTGAATCTTCCGGGATGCTGGAGTCGTCATATTATAAGAGTCTGAGTCATTTTACACACGCAGGAGTGATTTCACAGCTAGCAAATCTACAATAACAACCAGTGGATTTCCACAGAATAAAAAGAATTTTAAAAATATAAATTAGCCTATTTTTATGCTGGATGCCATTTGTGGCTGTGAGCTGGTGTGCACCTCCATCCCACTGCCATGCTGGGATTCCACTGACCTCCGTCTCATCCTCCCATTCTTCTGCCATGCCTTGATGGTAAAATTATATTTGGGAGGATGGATGATTCTTTCAGTGAAGTTCAGTCTGACAGGGTCACTGGTCTTCTGTAGGGCTACACCTCCCCTACACCCTGCCCTTTTCCTCTTAGGTTGATGGTAGATACTCCCCGATGATCTGGAATGGGGGATGCGTAGTAAAGTCCCTTCTTAGGTTCTGCTGAGTTCTTTAACCCACAGCTCCTTGGCCTCCTCTTCCTCTGGGTGAATCTCTCCTTGGGTTGGATATCAGGTTATCCCTGTGGATGCCTTCACTCCTCTTTCATTGTCTCTGTGCCTTCCTTCGTGGGATTCAGTTTCTGTAATTATCCCTGGATCAACTTAACTCTTTCCTGTCTCTTCCCAGCCTTACTTCAGGCCTTACAGACTTAATTGCTTTGAAGACCCCAGGTGCAGGATATCAAGTCCTGCTTAACCATAAATCAAACCCTTGTGGAATCCTTCTGTCCAGTTGTCTTTGTTTACACAAAGAAAGTAAATCAAAGGGAAATTTCTTATTTCCAGCCTCCAGTTCTTCGAATTCCTTCACAAAAAAATGATCACTCTTGTTTCTTCCCAGTTCTGATGGCTTAGTTATGCTGTCACTATCCAGTTTATACCCTGCTTTCTTTCTCCTTGGCATGCTGTGTAAATTCCTTCTTTGCCCTGGCCATCTCAGTTTCCCTCTAAACCCCTGCTTCTCTTGGTGGGTTCATATTTTCCCTCTACCTGGTGGGTCTCTGCCCGCCATCTTACAGGGATATCTCCCACCTAGTTCTGTCTCTAGGGATTTGCTCACACTACCCCACCATCTGCTTTTACTTATCTTTCTGGGAAGGCACGGGTGATCCTTGCTTGTGGCTTGTCTGGGTCCTGACGACTCATGACGGTCCAGCTGGCTGGGATCTCTTCTTAAATCTTTACAGCTCCCAGTCTCACTGGTTGGTTCCTGCTCTGGGGGACACTGAACACCAAGCCTTTCTTTGGCGTACTCTTTTCCGCTGCCCGGTTCTCTCTCCAGGGCAGTTGGTGCAGGCTCCCTGGGGTACATATTCTCATGACCCCAGGGCCTGCCTGTTTCCCAGGTTTTCCCTGGACCCTCTTCCCCAGCACACGGGGGGGATGTGCTGCTCACCCAGACCCATCCCAGTAAACTTCATGCTGGCATTGCCAGCTCTGGGAGAATAGTAGGGGCTTGGCCCTGGCCCTAGCCCTTGCTACAGTGGCCTGTTGTGATTGTGGCTATGGCAGGAATCTCTACTCTAGCACATTTAGGGTGTTAAGTGTTTGGGATTTTGGGGGAGACAAGGTTCCTTGGGTGAATTTGATATCTTTTATTAGACCAACCCAAATAGTTGGAGAATAGTTATTAAGCAAGCTTTCGAGTTCAAAAACCCTCGTCAGGCTAAGGAAGTTTCAGCAGTTGGTGTGTGCTCTTCCTGGATGGAATGAAAAGTAAAGAAGCCAGGGGCTGGGCTGGGGAGTCAGTTGCCAGGCAGATTATAATGTATCAAAAATCCAATGTCTCTGTTTAGTCCGTGATCTCTAGTATCCAGGAGGTTGATGAAATGGAGCTCATAGGCTCGTCTCTGGGAAGTGTTGTGTAAGTTTCCCTTGAGGATCAGGACTGAGAGATTGGAGAGAGAGTGGCCCTCTTGTGAGAAATGTGCCCACACCGGTAATTGGGTATTTCTGTCTTCGGTAGATTTCCGGTGTGCATTCATTCTGGTGTGCAGTTGTTGTTTGGTCTCTCCTACATATTTTCCATCAGGGCATTTGGTGCATTGGATGAGGTATATTACATTTCTGGAGGTGCAGCTGTAAGATCCTGGGATGCTGATGGCTCTGTTGTGGGGTGTAGTAACTGTGGGGGTGGTGGAGATGTGTTGGCAGGTTTTGCATTTCTTGTCGTGGCACGGTGTGGATCCTTTTGGTGTGTTCTGGGCTTGAGGAAGTTTGCTTCTGGTGATGAGGTTAGCGAGGTTCAGTGCTTGTTTGAAGGCTAGGATGGGTGGCTCAGGGAAGATCTTTTTAAGAATAGGGTCTCTTTCTAGTATGGGTTGAAATTGTTTGAGGATTTTCTGTACAGGTTCAAGGGAGGGGTGATATGTCATAACTAGCAGTGTGCGATTTGTGGGGGCTTTTCTTCTGTACTGCAGCAGTTCTTCACGTGGTATCCGGGTGGCTCTTTCAAACGTGCGATCTATCTCTCTGGACAAGTGTCCTTGTTGGGTGAAAGCCTTTTTAAGATTGGTGAAGTGGCAATCCCGTGGGTGTTCTCTTCAGTGCAAATGCGGTGGTATCATAGGTTTCATAGGCATTAGGGCTGGAAGGGACCTCGGAAGATCATCGAGTCCAGCCCCCCGCCCAAAGGGCAGGACGTCAGCTGGGGTCATAGGATCCCAGCAAGATAAGCATCCAGTTTCATCTTGAAGGTGTTCAATGAAGGCGCTTGAACCACCTCCGGTGGCAGGCTGTTCCAGACCTTGGGGGCTCGGACAGTAAAGAAATTCTTCCTTATGTCCAGCCTGAAACGATCTTGTAGTAGTTTGTGACCATTCATCCTCGTCATCCCTTGGGGCGCTCTGGTGAACAAACGTTCCCCTAGATACTGGTGGTCACCCCTGATAAACTTGTAGGTGGCCATCAGATCACCCCTGAGCCTGCGCTTTTCCAGGCTAAACAGCCCCAGGGCTCTCAGCCTGTCATCGTAGGGTCTGCTTCCCTGACCTCTGATCATGCGCGTGGCTCTTCTCTGGACTCTCTCAAGCTTCTCCACATCCTTTTTGAATTGTGGAGCCCAAAACTGGACGCAGTACTCCAGCTGCGGCCTCACTAAGGCCGAGTACAGGGGGAGAATGACGTCCCGGGATTTGCTTGAGAAGCATCTATGGACGCAAGCCAGCGTTTTGGTCGCTTTACTAGCCGCAGCATCGCATTGCAGGCTCATGTTCATCTTGTGGTCAGTGATGACCCCCAAGTCTCTTTCTTCCATAGTGCTAACCAACATAGCACTGCCGAGCCTATAAGGATGCTGCGGGGTTTTTTTCCCAAGGTGGAGAACCTTGCATTTATCGGCGTTGAACACCATCAGATTCTCATCCACCCACTTGCTGAGCCTGTCCAGGTCAGCCTGGATCATCCGCCTGTCTTCTGGTGTGGATGCTTTGCCCCAAAGTTTGGTGTCATCGGCGAACTTGGCCAGTCCGCTTCTGACTCCAGTGTCCACATCATTAATGAAGATGTTGAACAGTATGGGTCCAAGGACAGAGCCCTGGGGGACCCCACTGGTCACAGGACACCACGATGAGTGACTTCCATCAATTACTACCCTCTGGGTCCGACCCCGGAGCCAATTTTCCAGCCAGTGGATCGTGGGGGACCCAAGGTGACAATTGGCCAGTTTCTCCAAGAGATGATCATGAGACACCAGATCGAAGGCTTTTTTGAAGTCAAGATACATGACATCAATCTCATCTCCCTTGTCCAGGTGATAGGTCACCTGGTCGTAGAAGGAAATGAGATTGGTCAAGCAAGACCTACCCGCAACAAACCCGTGCTGGCTAACCCTTAAGATGTTGACGTCGGCCAGTCCATTAAGGATGGCCTCTTTAATAAACTTTTCTAAGATCTTCCCCGGGATAGAAGTCAGGCTGATGGGCCTATAGTTAGCCGGATCCACTTTCCTCCCTTTCTTGAAGATAGGCACCACATTGGCCTTCTTCCAGTCTTCGGGCACTACACCAGAGCGCCAAGAGTTTTCAAAGATCCGCGCTAGAGGCTGGGCTATGATGCTCGCCAGCTCCTTGAGTACCCTGGGGTGAAGATTGTCAGGGCCGGCTGACTTGAAGGTATCCAGCTTCTCAAGATGTTCCTTCACAAAGTCAGCATTAATGGAGGGCAGGGGATCTCCCTCACCCGGACTTCCCGGCCCTGTAGCGGGCATGGGCGTCCCATGGGGCTGATGAAAGACCGACGCAAAGTACCTATTTAATAGGTTGGCTTTTTCCTGGGCGTCAGTTGTCAGTTGCCCCATCTGGTTCAGCAGGGGTCCAACGTTGCCCCTGCTTTTCCTCCGGCTCCCCACATATCTGAAAAAGGACTTTTTATTGTCCTTGATGCTCAAAGCTAGCTGGAGTTCAGTTGCAGCCTTGGCTTTCCTGGTCTGCTCCCTACAGGACCGGACCAGTGCAGAATAATCCTCCTTGGAGGTGACTCCCATCCTCCATCCTTTGTAGGCCTTTCTTTTTAGCCTCAGGAGGTTTGCTAGGTCCCTGGAGAGCCAGGGGGGGCTGCTGTGCCCTCTTGCTGCC
The DNA here is from genome assembly GCF_030867095.1 of Alligator mississippiensis. Lineage (NCBI taxonomy): Eukaryota > Metazoa > Chordata > Crocodylia > Alligatoridae > Alligator > Alligator mississippiensis. The sequence goes on from NC_081832.1 coordinate 45,475,542, forward strand.
TTTCCTCCGATATGGAATAGACTTAGTTTGTGCATTGAGGATCGCTCCCTTGAGGAGCAACCACTCTTCTTGAACTCCCCTCTCCCTGTGGTCACAGTCCCTTAGGGCCTCACTGACAAGCCTCCTGAGCTTGTCAAAGTCGGCTTTCCTGAAGTCAAGGACTTGCGTGTTGCTGACTGACTTGCCAGCTTTTCGGCGGATGGTGAAGGTGATCAGCTCGTGGTCGCTGTCACCCAGCTTCCCATCGATCACTAGGTCGCCGACTAGGTCCTCCCCAGTAGCCAGCACCAGGTCGAGCAGCGCTTTGCCTCTCGTTGGCCCATAGACTTCTTGAGTCAGGTAGAGGTCATCCACGCACGAGAGGAAGCCCTGCGACCGCTCAGATTTTGCTGAGCGATCCTCCCACGAGATGTCTGGGTAACTGAAGTCACCCATGACAACCATGGTCCTGGAGCAAGCTGCCTCAGCCAGTTCCTGGGCAAACTCCTGGCCTAGCTCAGGACTTGGCTGTATATCACAGCTTTTTTGGTGTGTTTAGGGTGATTGCTGGTTCTGTGCAGATATGTATGTTGGTCTGTGGGTTTCTTGTATACTGTGGTCTGTATTTTACCCTTCTGGATACTGATCATTGTGTCTAAAAAGGAGATGTTGGTGCTGGAGTATTCTAAAGAAAGTCGGATGGAGGGATGGTGATTGTTGAATTTCTGGTGGAACTCAATCAGAGATTGCAGGTTTTCAGTCCAAATGATGAAGATGTCATCAATGTATCTTAAGCATAGCAAGGGTTTGATGGTGCAGTTCTTGAGGAAGTCTTCTTCCAGGTGGCTCATAAAAAGGTTGGCATGCTGTGGGGCCATTTTAGTGCCTATAGCTGTTCCCATCGTCTGGAGGAAGTGTTGATTATTAAAAGTGAAATTGTTGTGTGTGAGGATGAAGTGTATAAGGTCAGTAATATCTCTGGGCCTGTATTCTGAGTTGTAATCTTGTTTCTGTAGATATGTAAGGCAGGCTTGGATGCCATCCTGGTGTGGGATGTTGGTATATAGGCTGGTAACGTCCATGGTGGCTAGGAGTGTGTTGCTGGGAAGGTGGTCTATGTTTTTAAGTTTCCGTAGAAAGTCTGTAGCGTCTTGTACAAAACTTGCTCTGTGGATGACAAGCGGTTTTAGGATTGATTCAACGAAACCTGATATTTCCTCAGTTAGGGTCCCATGGTTGGATATGATCGGTCTGCCAGGGTTCCTTTTTTTTGTGGATTTTAGGGAGCATGTAAAAAGTCCCCAGGTTAGGTAGTGAGGGGATCAAGGTCTGTAGTTTTTTTTGTAGTCTTGATGGAAATGATTTGATGGTATTGTTGAGTTTTTTGGTGAAAAGGGGAGTAGGATCTTCTTGTAGTTCTTTGTAGTAGGTGGTGTCAGAGAGCTCTCTCTTGGGGTTTTGGAGTTTTTTTTTAGTAAAGATGATAAAGGGTGGCCTAATTTGATATATATATCAAGATTTTCATGCTTATTCTTTCAGGAGTCTTTTTGTTTCATGTATAGTAATAATAGCTATCAGCATCAACTGAGGGGAGAATATCCTTAGAATATAGATGCCAAAACTTTGTGACAGCAGGGCTTCACTGTCAGCTTGTCAAGAGCCTGAGGATCATGTCATTTTGTGTATGCAAATGTCTGGTATAAATGCACACAGTCTTTGATTTTATTCCTTGATAGGATTTGCTGTTTGCTTTAGTTCACAACCATTAGAAAATTGTAGATGAGCTTTGTTCTCATTGGGTAAGTACAAACATTTGGGCAGGTTAAATTAGGTTAAAAACGGCCACCTGATTTAAACTTGGCTCATCCTGGTGCTGTCTCAGTGAGCACCAATCAGTCTAAACCTATAACTGTACAGAAGTACATGAACACAAAATGGTCTAAAAATTGCAGAACCCACTTTATGATAAACCTGGATCAATGTAGTATCAGACTTGCTCAATTTTAGGTCAAACTGGTGCATGGATCTTCTGTCCACTTCCTCTGCGTAGCCAAGGGGCTGGAAAAACCCAACTACTGGCCCAAGCCCCAGGGCTGGTCTTTTCACTCCTCTCCTCCCCGCACACTAGTCTCTCTTTTCATCCCCACCCCCCTGCCCCCCAGCCCTCTCAACCGCCATCTTACGCTTTTATCAGCATTCACTACTGCTGGAGCCATGTAAGTCCTGGTAGGGGAAGGGGTGGGAGGAATGGGGGTGTAGGTTTGCTGGGGGAGACCCCATCCCACCCAGGAGTTGCACCTGCCCCCCCCCATGTCACCCACCGGTCGTACCTGCCTCCCCTACTTCCCGCGGGTGGTGCCTGCCCCCCCATCGTGACTTACCTGATATCGGGCAGCCATTTTGAATCTATTAAAACCTCCCCCTAATGCTTCTGAATGTCTGTACTTAGCCATTACGAAAAAAAAATTACTAGGGAAAGCAGCCATAATCTGAGTTTGCCTTTTGGACAGTACTTAAAAAAACAAACAAAAAACTCTTCCACTTTTTGGAATACCCATTCTAAAATCTACCCTCCATGCACATGTTTTTGAGTGCAGCACCTTCAAAGTTGCACTAATCTTCCTACAAACTTAGTAGGTTATCAGTTCTGTTAGGCCATAAAAATTACCAAAGCAATACAATATAAATATATTTGTGTTTGATATAGAAGTATTCAGTCATTTTCAAGCAAAATGAGAACTATGTAGCAGGCTACAGAAATAAAACATTCCATATTTATTCTAAATTTCTTTCGAAGTCTTCAAAAGACAGTTCTGGGTGAATTTTTCCCCCCACAACTTCATTGGAGAATCAAGCTGAGCTATAATTCATGTATAAACTTGACTGAGATAACACAACCCCAGCTTTTTTATTACAGTGCCGGGTCCTTTCCACCAGGCAGGGAGGAAGTGCTTGGACGGAGACAAGCTTTTGTTTAAGAGCATATTCATTTTAGGTAATTATTAGAATTGGCAGAATTAGTGTCAGTAAGTTATTGAACTCCTTTAAGTTTTGGACTCCTTGTATATATGTGGAGATGATGCTTTCTCACCTCAGAAGGGTGAAATAAAGATTAATTAATTTGTATAAAGTACTTTGAATTTAAGAAGAGCTATACTAGCATTCAGTGTTATCATCAGAAGAATAATTATGGGATTCATTTGTCTTGAGGTTTAAGCCAGATATAGCTAAATGATTTTTTTTTTCCAAATGTAAATCTTTCTATAACATAAATGTCTTGAAAAAGCTCTTGCATTTTTCAAAGCTGCAGTGTATATTTATATTCAGTTTTTGTACTAGTATGTATGGAAGTCTTGTTGTGTTCCTGTTCAGTATTCAGACTGGCAGGTCCCACCACCTTTGTTGAAGTAAAATATGTATATACTTGCAGTTATTATAAACGTCATTGCTGTTTTTGTTTAGAAGTGACTTCTTTGTTGTTTGGGTATTTTGTTATGCTTTATTCTTTAGCAATATCTCATTATGCACATGCAGAAAAAAGTTTCTGAAAGTGGGGAGCTCATAAGTATTCACAGCATGCCTTAGGGAAAAAATTCCAGATTACAGTTGTAAATGGCTTAAGCATTGGCTCCCTTCAAGTCTTGTCATTACAGATCCCCATTTTTCAGGTGAGTATGTGTCTTTGGTTCTGAGTTAGAACGGTATATTAAGTAAGTAAGTTTGTTTTATGACTTCCCCACCCTGAAAAAAGCCATTCAAAGCATTCCAATTATCACTTTATCCCAAGTTTTTTTTTCAAATGGAAACACTCTGCATGTGCTGTGTGATCTACTTTGTTAGCATATTTACTCCTCAAGCCTAAAAAGATGCGTGCCTTGTCTGATATGAAGAGCTTGTGCTTTTGCAAGTAGAAGAGGAAGAATACAGTCAAGTTGTTAGTTCTAGCTGTCCTGCTCTTTTGTGTCTACTTTTACATTGCTATGGTTTTAGTTGCTTATTTCTTTTCCAGCACTTGAGCCTATACAAATTTTTAATCAAACTATTCAGCACATGCTAAAAACATGCTTGATTTGATGCTGAGTTGGGTGTATGGGACTGCAGGTCTTTTAAAAATGGTTACACCTCTGCATTCTTCTATCCTGTCTAAACGTGCATTTATTCCCACATCCTTCCATTTTGATGCAATAAACTGTGGTAGCCTCCTGGACAAACACCATTTTAATTAGAAATTTGTATCTTCATTTTATATGTTAGAGGGGCACAGGATTATTTTACCTCAGTTGCAGTACTTTTTCTTTTTTTTTTTTTCTTTCTATTCTGAGAAGCCTCTGGCTATTGGATTGGGGTACTATAGTTTCTTTGATACCCTCCACCCTCATCTGTCCGATTTTTGTTGTAGGGTGTGTCACAACCCAATTATAATAGTGCCCATGTCACAAGCAAGTGAAACCATTCAAAGCAGTTTTATTTTTCACTAGGTTAACTAAGGGTTAACAAGATGATAATAACAGCCTTCTTTGTTGAGTATGCCAAAAAGAAATTTATTGCTGCGCCACTAACAGAGATAAAACTTTTGCCTTCTGTGCTGTACATAAATCATTATAATTTGTCAGAGTAAAAAGAGGAGTAGCCCTGTCATAACACTCTAGCGAAGACCGCTAGATAACTGGCGATTCTAATTAAATTTATGACATGGCAAAAAGCAATTGGCTATTATACAAACAAAACCCTGCTGCACTTTTGCAAAGGAGAAGAAGGGGAGACCTCCATACACACCTTGGAAACCTCTGATCAGAGTAATTAGACAATTTAATCACTTGTCTAAGTTCCCCCGCGTCTCGACCCAATCTCAGACGTAAATCAACGACTGCCGGCCCGACCATTTCTGCCCGACCATTTCCGAACACTTATGCAGACCGACCTACGAACCCTAAGCTGTAACTAACCAAGTACCTCTGACCTCCGTCATTCACCACCTTGATGGCGTAAGTAAACAATCTTGCTTTGCAACCGATAAGCGTCTGCCTAATTAATTCCACTCCAAGTGTCACAAGTACCTGCCTGACGGCCTTCTAAGGCTCCCGGACTCCTTGCTGCAGTGCACGGCAGCGAGAGGGTGTTTCTAGTTCTTTGGTATTTACATCAGACTGGATCACCACTGAGACTGCAACAATGTCATAAGCCTGTCTTCTGTCAAATTTCTTCAAATTCCTTTGCCTGATTTTGTGTAAAATAGGGTGTCTTTGTAGAGGAGGTCCATGGTTGCATAAAGCCTGTGCTGTATTTTGATCAAGGTCCTCCACGTACTTTGTGCAGACTAGAGGGAGACAGGTAGTTAACTGTGTTAGTCTGAAGTCAGACCAAAGGCAGGGCAGGGTGGCACTTTAGAGACTAAGTAGTGAGTGCAAACTGCAGTGTATTTGTGGTTGGCAAAATGCTGGAAGTTCCACCAAGTATTACTGGGAAGTTGCATGGTCAGTCTTTCATTTTTTGTCAATCGACAATGAGCCTGCTAGTGGTTACAGAATAGCTTTTGAAACCCCACAGTGTAGTTTAGCACTAGGCATTATATGTATTTTTCTAAATCAAGTTTTAATAGTATGCTGGGCATCTGTGCTTAAAAGCTTAAGAAGCTTGCATCTGAGCATCTCTTATTTTCTTCATTTTATTTTTGACATCTGAATACAAGATGTCTTTTTTTTTTTTAAATGCTTTTTCTCTCTGCATTTTTCCTTGGTGTCTTTAAGAACCTTGTGACAACTTATTATTTAATAGTTAGGAAAACATATTTCTCTTCATGGATGCTTATTGTCATGATCTGTTCCATTAATGTCAGTGCTGGTTTTATATTTTGGGGTTTTTTTTAAAGTTTTTACTTTAATTTTCCTTTTCCTCATTCATTTGTAATAGTCTTGTGAGCTGAAAGCCACCTTGAGGGGAGAGGGTGATGCTGTTAGCATACCTAAGAACAGCTTTTTGCCTTTTATTTGTGTTAATGGCATAATTACGGATCATTCTTTAGTCATTTTGGGGTGTTTGAAGCAAGCAAAAACTACTCCTGAATGAAGCTGATACTTAAGAGCTGCTGGGAGGCCAGAAGCAAGGACTTAAATTACCATTGTGCTTATGTTTCAATGACCATGATGGCATAAGAACTATCTTGCTTGCAAGATCACCAGACTCATTAATGTTCTGCTCTTTTACTTTCATAATACAGTTTCATATATGGCAATCTTGGAAAATTGAAAGAAAATAATTTTTCTGTTCTTTTGAAAGGAGCATGAAACTTAACTCTGGACAATGCTTATGCTTTACTTTAGAAGAATAATTGTCATGTTTCATTATTTTCAGTCCTATCAGCTATTTGTTTCCTACTGCTTCCTTCAACATCAGACATGTTGAATGAAAAATTCATAATCTTTGGAAATCAATCAACACTAATTGTCCATTTACATTATTGATCACCTGCTTTCACATTTATTACTGTTAAGATTAGACGTAAACACTTTGTGAATACAGTTGTGTGAAGAGTAGAGATGATAGTCGACTTCGTATAGATCCATGTTACCAGGCACCTTCTCTAACTTCCAGAAACCTATAGATTCTAGGAAAATACATGTACTTTCCCTGACTACTGGCTCACAGCTCAAGCCCTCCTTTTTCTTCAATGTCCAATGCCAAATAATTTCACACTCTAGTCCTGCCCTTCTCTTGAGGAGCTGTTAACTGAAGCTACTACACCGCCATTTTACGTTTCTGGACAGCTATATTATTTTATTTTTCCTCTTTTTCCCTGGGTGGTAGAATAAAAACATTAGTGTTTACTAAGCTGTTAAAAAGTGTAATTATTAATTGACAGATTGGACTGTTTTATGTATCTAGTGTCAAACTCTTTCATTATAACTTTCATGTAAATGCTTCAGCAGTTCAAGAGAATGTGTGAATGTGCCATGTATATGACTCTTTATCTCTGTTGCTTTAATAGTTTATTTCTAGACTTTTAAATAGTTTTATTTTTATGTCATTCTTCAGTGTATGTATGAATGCATGCAGAGGTAACCTTAACTAAAAGGTAACAATTTTACATCCGTTATGGTCCATATGTTGACCTTTTATTTTTTATGCAGATGAAGACACACACGTCCATACTTCTCAAAGATAATTTGTGATCTATGAGGATACGTCTGAGGGGAGCGTTTTGGTGGGGTAGGGGACTAAGGGATGTGTGAAGAAATCCTTTTTGCTCAGAGAGAACCTATATTCACAGCTTGTATTCAGAGACCATGCAAGTGCCGTAAGTGCTGAGGTTTTAGGACTACATTTGCACTACCTCCAGAGCAACTCTGTGTTGCTTGAAAAGCATCTTTGCAAAGTTTTCAAGGCCTCTACTGAAGCTCTGTCTAAATAATTGCACCTCCCTATAGTGTATGTATGGCGGTTCTGTTGAAAATCTTTTTTGAACTTCCTGTCTTAAATTTAAGTCACTTATTGGAAGAATAAATGCCATCAGTTATTTAATTAAGGGAGAAGATGGGAGTTTAAATAGGAGGCAGGGGTTTTTATGGTATCTTTAATTAGAGTTTGGGCCCAACAATAACCTGACTGTACAGGCTTGAGTTTTTTCAGATTGTTTGATTGGCAGAGTTCAGTCCCCACTCAAGGGGAAATTTAGCATACTTTCTGGTGGCCAAACCAAAGGAAGGCTTCCTTCTGGTTGGTTGGGCAGCGTGGTTACCTACTGACCAGGAAGGTTTCTTAGTTTTCAGGACTGTCCTATTTAGGTTTCAAGTCTTGCAACAAAGAATTCCCTGTGGCAAGAGCTGAAATAAGCACACGCTATTATATTACATAACATTACTTGGGCACTAGGCCTGTGCGAAGTGGCAAGTATTCGATTTGGATTCGGCCAATTCGGAGGGACAGCGATTCAATTTGGTGATTCCAGTCACTGTCCTGATTTGATTCAGATTCGGAGATTTGGTGGCAATTTGGAAATTCGTCCATAGACCTTAATGGGAATCGCTAAAATACCTATAACTTTTTAATCCGATTTTGCAAAAAAATGAAAATGACAGGGATGGTAGCCCCTTCTGAGGGCATGAAGCCTGCCAAGTTTCAAGGAGATAGGTACAGGAGTTTCTGTGATAGGGGTCCTCAAACTGTTGAAAGCAAAACTTGTATCACTTGTGTGTGTGAAGGGATGTAGGTTGTAGCTCTGTTGGTCTAAGGACAGAGGCAGACAAGGTTCTTTGAGTCAATCTGATATCTTTTATTAGACCAACTGAATAGTTGGAGAAATATATCTTAGCAAGCTTTTGGGTTTAAAAACCCATTGTCAGGCTGAGGAAGCATCTGCAGTTGGGGGGGTGTGTATGTGTGTGTGTGTGCGCGCGCGCGCGTGCCCTCTTTCTGGAGGGAATGAATAGTAAAGAAGCCAGAGGCTGGTATGCATGCAAGAAAGCCAGTCAGTGAAAATGTAAATTGAGGCATCAGGGGGTGAGAGACAGGCTGGGAAGTGGGGGAAGGGGGATGTAGCAGGTAAAAGTGGAGTGGTACCTGGGGAGTCAGATGTCAGGCAGGTTGTAGCGTGTCATAAATCCGATGTCTATATTGAGTCCATGAGTTCTTGTATCTAGAAGGCTGATGAAGTGAAGTTCATAGGCTCATCTGTGAAAAGTGTTTTGTAAATTCAAATAAGCACTGAGCCTTGGTAACCTCATCACCAGAAGAAAACTTCCTCCAGCCCAAAACACACTGAATGGATCCAGACCATGCCAAGACAGGAAATGCAAAACCTGCCAACATACCTTCAGTACCCCCACAATTACTATACCCCACAACAGAGCCATCAGCATCCCTACATCTTATAGCTGCACCTCCAGAAATGTAATATATCTCATCCAAGGCACCAAATGCCCTGATGAAAAATACGTAGGAGAGACCAAACAACAACTGTGCACCAGAATGAATGCACGCGGGAAATCTATTAAAGACGAGAATACCCAATTACCTGTGGGAGCACATTTCTCACAAGAAAAGCACTCTCTCTTTAATCTCTAAATTCTAATCCTCAAAGGGAGCTTACAAATCACTTCTCAGAGACGAGCCTATGAACTTCACTTCATCAACCTCCTGGATACAAAAAATCATGGACTAAATATAGACAATTGGATCTATGACATGTTATAACCTGCCTGACATCTGACTCCCCAGGTACCTCTCCACTTTTACCTGCTACATCCCCCCTCCCCCCTCTCCACCCCCACCAGCCTGTCTCTCACCCCCTGACCCCTGGGTTGGAGCATTTTGACTGCACTTGTATCTACAGAATCTCACAGTGGTAAAACCTGTATTGTATTGGTGTCCTGCCTGTGCCTGATTGTCATAGTTGCTTGACCTGTAAGGGAGAGTTGAAGGAGGCTGATTGAGCATGCTGGTGTTATTCCTTCTGTAAGGTATGAAAGCCTTTTTAAGTTCAGCAGGGAGCTAATGATACTAATGATAGAGCTAAATCTCATAAGGGTTTAGCTTCAAGGGGTTTCAAACTGTCTTGCATTTTGTGTATGAAACAAAGGGGTCAACCGCTACCTAATTTTGTATTTGCTTGAGTTTTTAAATATTCAAAAACCTAGCTCTCAAAAGATGTGTTCACATTATGAGTATAATTACAAAAGTTGCTCCTGCAAATTTAGATCCCCTATAATTTTTATTGTCAAGAATGAATCCTTGGGGGTATAAAATACCCTGTACATGTCCCATATTTAGACATTGGTTTCTGCAGCTTTTAATATGTTCAGCCACTGAATGAGCCATGCCTGTTCTTGTAAGAGATGACAGATTTCTTTTTTGAGAAAAGGAGATGGTGGGGGAAGGAGTAGACTTCTATATGTTGAGCTGCAGGTTCTGCTTAAGCTTCCTTATGATAAATTGGAAGGTTACAAGGATTCAGTTACCAAGAATTCTGTGCCACGGCCTGTCATCCAGACTAAAGTGATTGATGGGAGACAGCATTAGGCTGGTTTGGTATATTTGTAGGTCTTGTATTACACCAATCAGATGGGGATCTTGCCTGTGCCACTAAGTAGGACACGTTAAGGTTAGCCAAGGCTTTCCAATTGTTTTACTGAAATAAGGAATCCATCTGAATCTCTGTAGTTCATTATTGACCCAAGCCTAACTCTAAAGTATTTTTGTGCAACTATCTGAAATATTTATGTTAGTGCTGGTAATAGTCAGACATGAAATACATAGTTAAACCATAAGGATATGTTTAATTTTCATAAAACCTGGTGTGTACAATCCAGGAAATATAAAGTTGAATCCATCTCTTTAGGTCATTGCAGATTTGCATGAAGGTAAATTTAATTTAAAAAGATTCATTTATACTAGATCAAATGCCTTGCTTCCAGGTATTTAAAAAAAGAACCCGTTGCCTTATCTACAGGGAATCTATCTTGTAGAATTATCATAATCTGTTGTGGTAGTCGACAGAAACTGTTTCAGGCTAATTATAGCAAATATGAAAACCTGAATGGTCTCAGGGGGCATTGCAGATGTTTAGTGTTCTGAAAAGTAATGGGGTTATAGCCACTAGCTGTCATCTCTTCTTTTTTTTCTCCGTATGAGCCCTCATACTAGGTAGTCTACTCACTTAGTTACCTTTCCTTATGCACATGCTTTGCCATCTTCTCTGACTTGTGACTCTGCACTATTCGTAACATCCTTTGTGCTTGAACCAGCCAGTCTCTTGTTCTGTGCAACAAGTGATCTGACCCCAGCTTCTTCATCCTTCTTCTCCAAACTTTGTTCCCCAAAGCTTTGTGTTCTGCTTAATTTTCCAGCAGAGGCAATCTCTCCAGTGTGACTCCTCCTGGTCTGCTGCCTAATTCTTTATCCTCACAACAGAGTCCCGTGAGCTGCATGTGGCTAATGGATTGGCCTTTTTCAGAATGGAATATAACTATTGTAGCACCTCACTGATTCTCAGACCATTGCTGAAGACTGAATTTTGTAGATTAGCAACTCGAATGAACAAATTGGGGTTTTTGCTTCATAAAAATACTTGCTTCATCTAAGTTTGAAAAGTTTATTATAGTTTTAATTTGTGGGGTTTTTCCCATAATGTGCTGGAAAAATTGTATATTTTTTACTGTGTGGTCATTTTACTTAGTCTAAGGTTAAGCCTCAGCCTCCTTCATGTTTAATTCAGGATGGTACTGCCAGGGAAGCACTGGTGCTCCAGTTGGGAGGAGCCCATTCAGCACAAGAGTATGCCAATAGTGGTTCAGTCTGAATGCATCATTGTGACTCATGTCCATCATTTTTGTCAGGATTTTCATGTCACAAGCAGAGTTGCAAGATTCCTCAGGAATTAGGTGGATTTACGGACAAGTCCTGAAGCCCTTGTTCAGTTTTCACTAGGGCAAAACTCCTATTTTCATCTTTTCTTTAAAAGATTACTTAAAGCAAACCTTGACTGTATTGCTTTCTTAAAGTGCTTCAAAAAGGCCTTCAAGGTTAACTTGCATGTTTTCCATTGTGCTTGAGTGGAAGAGGAGTGCTTAGAAGTGGCCAAGGAGGTTTTTCAGTACTTCAGTCCTCTAAGAAGTTATGAATTTCTGTTGAACCTCCCTTTCAGCTGTGAAGACTTTTGGCTGTAGATCACAAAGGTGTTTTGGCAAAGCAAATATTCTGCCACCTGAAATGCACCAGATTACACCAAAGGAGCCAGACAACCTTACACGCACATTTCAGCTTCTTCCTTTCTCCTTTGTGATCAGTTCCTAATGTGGTTATATTTATAGTAGCAGATTATGGGTAAAAAATCCAAAAGCATCTTAAACAATTTAGGGTCAGGTTTCCAAAAGGACACTAGCTCCCTTAAATGAGCCATGGCCATTGAAAGTCCACATAACTAGAATTGTGATCTACAAAAGACAGTTATAGCTATTTTATATTTTACATCACAGGTGAATGGAGGAGGCGGTGGTGTCCACACCTTTTTTTATATACTATGCCTATATAATGCTTAACTTGGTGGTTCAAAACCTCCTCAGTTTGAGGGGGTTCAGAGTCTCATCTTTTTCTTCCTCAGAGAGTGCACTCACACCTGAGCTGTAAATCAGATTGGGGAGGGAGTTCTTCCCTTTCCTCCTGTTACAGCTGGGCCACAGTAAGGAAGGAATTCATTGAGCAGGAGAGAGCACAAGAAGACCAGAACTTGGGATTCCCTCCTCTCACGTGACTGCTTATCAGAGTCATATCTAGATTGTACTCTTTTTTCCTGGCCCCCATGAACCTTGCGTTTCCCTTGCTCAGTGTGCTGGGAAACGGAGCGTAAGGGAACTGAGCCTCAGTGGAAAGAACAAGCTTTTCGATTATGCTGTTGAATCCTCTGCCATGAGTTCTAGTAGGTCTCCAGTTCCGTCAAGAACATAGGATGGAAATAGGAGCGAAGAATGGGGAAGTCTGAGACAGTCTCATCTTTGTGTAATGAAGGCCTTAGCTCTAAATTTCTTAGTCCTGAATTGCTCTCTTAGTCCTTGTTTCTATCTCCAGGTAACAATGTATTGCTATTAACACAGGAACACAATCATCTGTACTCACAGGTGCCATGCCCAGCATGCCCTGTGTGCTGCTGGGCAAGATCATGCCCTCTATAGAATTTTTTTCCCTTCTGAAATAATGTTGCAGAATTTCATACATTAATCATAAACGTGGACCATGACCCATCAGTGTAATCTAGAAAAAAGCTCAATACATCTTCAAATGTATCTCCTTCCATTCAGGAAGAGCACACACCAACTGCTGAAACTTCCTTAGCCTGACAAAGGGTTTTTGAACCCAAAAGCTTGCTTAATAACTATTCTCCAACTACTTGGGTTGGTCTAATAAAAGATATCAAATTCACCCAAGGAACCTTGTCTGCCTGTCTCCTCCCCTCTTGTACTTTATTCAATTTTCTCACTAAAATTTCAGTCTGATTAAGGCTAGTAGTCTGTTCTGCCTCCACTGGGAAAGCAGTTGCTTTTCAGTGCTTTTTAAATTATTCCCTTTGACACAATTGATTCAATCTGCATCCAGATTGACTGCTTTGATTAAATGTTCCTCAGAAGTGAAGTGTCATTTCCTTGCGTAAAGTATGTTTCCGTATAGCCAGTGTCCAGAATTATAGAGTCGTAGAAAATTAGGCTTGGAAGGGACCTCATAAGGTAATCTAGTCCAACCCCCTGCTCAAAGCAGGCCCATCTCCAACTAGGTCCTCCCAGCCAAGGCTTTGTCTAGCTGCATCTTAAAAACCTCCAAGGATGGAGGTTTCACCACCTCTCTGGGTAACCTGTTCAAGTGTTTTACTACCCTCCTAGTGAGAAAATTCTTCCTAATATCGAATCTAAACTTCCCTTGCTGCAACGTCAGACCATTACTCCTTGTTTTGTCATGTCACCACTGAGAACAGTCTAGCTCCATCATCTTCTTTCAAACCCCCCTTCAGGTAATTGAAGGTGACCCAGGGAAGCGGGGGTGCCGGGAGACCCCCGCGGCAGCAAAGGGGTCCGCTTTCCTCCCGCAGGGCCGGAGGAGCCGAAGGGAGTCCATGCACCGGCTGTGCCGGCGCGGATCGTCAGCCGGGCGTTTATCTGGCTGCGGCTGAGCAGAGGGGGCGGGGCACGCCTGCCGGGAGAAACAAAAGGCGGCCCCGCCGAGGCAACAGGGCGGCTGAGAGGAGAGAGCTGGAGCACGGAGCCCCAGCGAGCAGGGGATCAGCCGCCACCCGCAGAGTGCGGGACAACACAGGAAGGAGGCGGAGACAGCTGCGAGCAGCGTGGCAGAGCAGCCAAGAGCAGCACGAGGAGGGGAGGAGTTAGCTCCGTAAGTGGGGGCACAGCCAGTGGGGAACCTGACAGCCGAGGCGGCAGGAGGGCCGGCAGCAGCGCCGAGAGAAGGGCTGACTGCACCCCGCACCACAGAGCCGACGGCGAGGGTAACCGCGGTGTGGGCTATTGGAGCAGCAGAGAGGCCAGCCGCATCCCAGGGAAGGAGGGACCGGGTCAGCGTCCCTACTGGGGGGCATACCCGGTCTGAAGACCGCTGTTGACGGCCGAGGGGACTGAGGCAAGAGAGGACAAGGCAAGGACGGGTTAGAGGCCAGGATAGGAAGACCCTAAGGTGTCATATGGCCGGGGTGTAGGGGAGGACGGAGCCCCGAGAGTACCCGCGAAGAAGCACGCTGGCACCGGGGGATACCCCAAGGGAAGACCCCCCACTGAAGGCGTCATCGAAGTCATGGCAGGCGAGTTCTGGGGTCCCCCTTGATACCAGACGGGGTAAACTCTGGGGTGTACTAGCGAAGTCCGGGTGCGCAAGATCTTGGGCCCGGGTGAAGGCGGTGCACAAACTCCTGGTCGAACGGAGGCGGGTACAGAAGGCTAATTATAATTTCTGTCTGTTTCTCCATATCTGCATGGCTTTGTGATTATATGTATTGTGTTGATTAGGTCATATGTCTGTTTTCAGTACTTATGCCAAAAATATATAGATCTTGGATCCAGTCCTGCAGTTGTTCACTAGTGGTAAATTAGATTTTTAAAACATAATTTTACATTTGTGCCTCTTGAATATTTCATAGATTTCACATTTTTAGGGTCAGAAGGGACCTCAGTAGATCATTGAGTCTGACCCCCTACTCTAGGCAGGAAAGAGCGCTGGGGTCAGATGACCCTGGCTAGGTGCTTGCTTAGTCTCCTCTTAAAGATCTCTGAGCTAGAGGAGAGCACCACCTCCCTTGGAAGCACAGTCCAGATTTTGGCAACCCTCACCATGAAATCTTTCCTAATGTCTAATGTAAATCTGCGCTCTATCAGTTTATGGCCGTTGTTCCTAGTAATCCCAAGGGACGCCCTGGTAAACAGTGTGTCCACTATTCCTTGCTGCCCCCTTACCCCTCCAACGAATTTGTAGATAGCCACAAGATCCCCTCTCAGCCTCCTTTTGCAGAGGCTGAAGAGATTCAGGTCCTTCAATCTCTCCTCATTGGATCTTACCTGTAGGCCCATAACCATATGAGTAGTCCTCCTCTGAACCCTCTCAAGGTTATCCACATCTCTCTTGAAGTGTGGTGCCCAGAACTGGACGTAGTACTCCAGCTGCAGGTCTTACCAATGCCGCATAGAGGGGAAGTATCACCTCCTTAGATCTGCTCATGATGCACCTTCTAATGCATAAAAGAGTGCGGCTAGTTAAACTTATCACTTTGTCACATTGATGACTCGTGTTAATTTTTGGAGTCAGCTATGACACTGAGATCCCTTTCTGCTGCTGTGCTGCTTAGAAAGTCACCTCCCAGCCTGTAGGTATGTTGGTGATTCTTTCTCCCTAGATGTAGCATGTTACACTTATCTTTGTTAAACTGCATCCTATTCTGTTCTGCCCACATTCCCAACCTGTCTAAATCTGCCTGAATCCACTCCCTGCCCTCCAATGTGTTTACTTTGCCCCATAATTTGGTGTCATTCACAAATTTGGACAGAGTGCTTTCCACACCCTCATCCAAGTCACGGATGAAGATATTGAACAGCACCAACCCAAGGACCGAACCTTGGGGAACTCCGCTTCCCATGTTTTTCCAGGTTGAAAACGACCCGTCCACTACCACCCTCTGTGTGCGCCCCATAAGCCAATTCTCCACCCGTTTAGTAATCTATGCCACAATCGCCTAATTTGTTTATAAGAATGGGATGCAACACTGTATCAAAGGCCTTTTTAAAATCCAGGTAGATGAAATCTACCTCAACTCCTGCATCTAAGCATTTTGTGTCCTGGTCATAAAAAGAAACAAGGTTAGTCAGGAAGAATCTACCTGCTATGAAACCATGCTGGTTGCCCTTCAGCATTATTTTTCCTATTGGGCTCCCACAAATATGATCTTTAATAATTTTTTCCAGCATTTTCCCAAGGATAGAGGTGATGCTAACCAGTCTATAGTTACCCGGATCATCCTTTCTCCCCTTCTTGAAAATAGGGGCCACCTTGCCCCTTTTCCAGTCCTCTGGGACCCATCCTGAGTGCCATGAGTGCTCAAACAACCTCACCAGTGGCTCTGTAGTGACACTGGCCAATTCCTTCAGCACCCTTGGATGAAGATTGTCCAGGCCTGCTGACTTGCTGACTTAAACATGTCCAGCTCTTTCAAATGCCCCTTCACTAGGTTAGTGCTAACTGTTGGTGGGTTGGAGTCCCTCTTGTGCCTTTCTGTAGCGTCTTTGGGAGATGTGTCTTTATCCATGTTTAAGAATACATGCAAAGAACTCATTCAGGAGTGCAGCTTTGTCTCTCCTATCTGTTACCAATTGTCCTAGTCTGTCCTGTAGGGGTCCTATGTTACCATGTGCCTTCTTTTTGTTCCCTATGTACCTAAAGAAAGACTTTTTGTTGTCTTGAATTTTGTAGCCAGCCTGAGTTCCATTTCTGCTTTGGCCTTCCTTAACTGATTCCCTGCAAGGGTAAGCCAAGCAGGTATACTCCTCCTTGGTGGTTACCCGCTGCTTTCACAGTCTGTATGACTCTCTTTTCCTCCCTAGGCTCTCTTGGATTTCCCTGTTCAGCAAAAAAGGTTTCTTGGCTCTTTTGCCTCCCTTTGTGTGCACTGGGATGGTCCCCTTTTGTGCCTGAAGGATCATTCCCCTGAGGAATGCCCACCCTTCCTGAACTCCCATCTCACTAGTGTTCTTGCCCTTCAGTGCCTCGCTTACTAATCTCCTGAGCTCATCGAAGTTAGTCTTTCTGAAGTCTAGCACTTCTGCCTTACTAGTTATCTTTCCTACCTTTCACTGGATAGTGAATTCTAACAATTGGTGGTCTCTATTAGGGCTGTGCGAAACTTCGGTTCCTGATTCAATTCGGCAAAGATTTGGCCCAATTTGGTGGCTGAATCTCCAAATCCGAATTGAATCAGAGGACCCTTCAATCTCTCTGCATCAAATTAGAACTGTCCGTATTGATTTGGAGATTCAGACAAAGGACAGCTTTACATGTTTTTTCTACATACCTCTAGGCAGCAGGCGGCTCATGAGTGCTGCAATGCTTGGGCACATGGAGTGTCCCACAGAAGCATGGGGGGCTCCCCAGCATCCTCAACAGCAGACCTGGAAGTGGACCAGAACCATTTCCAGTTCACTTCCAGGTCTGCCTGGAAGCATATGTGGGGGGGCCGCACCCTCCCAGCTCGGTGACTGGTGCCTCCTGGGTCTGGGGGGGCACTCAAGGTCCCCCTGCGGCCAATTGCTGAGCTAGGGGGGCCCTCAGCATGCTCCCTGGCCGAAGTACTTCTGGTCCACTTCTGGGTTCACTGCCGAGCACATGGAGGGCCCCCCCGCACTCCTGTGGCATGCCCCATGTGCCCCAGCATCATGGTGATCATAAGCCGTACCTGCTACCTCAAGATATGTAGAAAAAGCTTTTAAAATTGTTTCATAGTAGCTAGGGTCAGGAGGGACCTGAACAGATCATCTAGCCTGACCCCCTGCCACAGGCAGGAATGAATACTGGGTTGACAAAACCCCAGACAGGTGATCATCCAACCTCCTCTTGAATTTGCCCAAGGTAGGGGCAAGGACCACTTCCCTGGGAAGTTGGTTCCAGATTTTGGCCACCCTAACTGTAAAATATTGCCTTCTGATCTCTAACCTAAACCTATTCTCCATCAGCTTATGACCATTGTTCCTTGTCACCCCAGGTGGTGCTGGGGAGAAAAGGGCTCTGCCTATTTGCTGTTGATCTCCCCTGATGAGTTGGTAGGCAGCCACCAGGTCCCCCCTCAGCCTCCTCTTGCTGAGGCTGATCAGGTTCAGGTCCTTCAGTCTCTCCTCATAGGGCCTGTCCTGCTGCCCTCTCACGAATCAGGTGGCCCTCCTCTGAACCCTTTCCAGGCTGGTCACATCCTTTTTGAAGTGCGGCGCCCAGTACTGGACGCAGTACTCCAACTGTGGTCTGACCAAAGTCGCATAGAGGGGGAGTATAACCTCTCTGGACTGGCTTGAGATGCACCTTTGGATGCATGACAAGGTATGGCTGGCCTTGCTGGCTGTGGTTTGGCATTGGCTGCTCATGTTCATCTTGGAGTCGATAATGACTCCAAGATCCCTTTCCGCCTCTGTGCTTTCAAGAGGGGAACTCCCCAGCCTGTATGTATGCTGTGGATTCCTTCTCCCAAGGTGCAGCACCCTGCATTTGTCTATGTTGAACCCCCTCCTGTTCTTGTCTGCCCACTTTTGTAGTCTGTCTAAATCTATTTGCAGCCTCTCTCTCCCTTCAAGTGTGTTCACCTCATCCCACATCTTAGTGTCATCAGCAAACTTGGGCAGCGTGCTTTCAACCCCCTCGTCCAAGTTGCTGATGAAGATGTTAAACAGTGCGGGCCTGAGGACCGAGCCCTGGGGTACCCCACTGCTCACATCTCGCCAGGTTGAGTACAACCTGTCCACCCCTACTCTCTGGGTGCGCCCCATCAGCCAATTTTTTACCCACCCATCTGTGTAGGCATGAATGCCACGGTCACTTAATTTATTGATGAGGATGGGGTGAGAGGCTGGGTCAAAGGCCTTCTTAAAGTCTAGAAAGACTACATCCACGGCGACACCATCATCCAAGGATTTAGTTACTTGGTCATAAAAGGCAATCAGGTTGGTCAGGCAGGACCTGACTTTGATGAACCCACGCTGATTGCCCCTGAGCATGATTTCCCCTGCTGGCCCCCCACAGATGTGCTCCTTGATGATTCTCTCCAAGAGCTTCCTGAGCACTGAGGTGAGGCTTACAGGCCTATAGTTACTTGGGTCCTCCTTCCTCCCTTTCTTGAAAATTGGGACCACATTAGCCAGTTTCCAATCTCCCGGCACCTGGCCAGATGACCACGAGTGCTTGTACAGCCAGGCCAAGGGCTCCACGATGACCCCTGCCAGCTCCCTCAACACCTTTGGGTGGAGGGCATCTGGACCTGCAGATTTAAAAATGTCTAGCCCTTCCAGAAGATCCCTAACTACATCTGCACTGACTGAAGCCCTGACAGCTATCCCCAAGATTGTCCCTACCTCTGGTAGGTGGGATATCCTGGTCCCTGTTCAAGAAAACAGAGGCGAAGAAACTGTTAAAAATATCAGCTTTCTTGTCTGGCGTAGCCACAAGATTACCGTTTACGTCTTGAATCGCTACTGTGTCTATGTCCGAATCGTTGATTCTCTGAATCAGCATCGAATCTTCAGATTCAGATTTGGCTGAATTGAATCAGGGACAGAGATCCAAATCAACTAATCAAATCACTGTCCCTGATTTGGGCCAAATCTGAATCGAATGCGGCCCGCTTCGCACACCCCTAGTCACTATCCCCTAGGTTACCCTCTATCTTCAGATCACCCACCAGGTCATCCCCTGTAGCAAGCACTAAGTCCAGTAAGGAATTTCCCCTAGTGGAATCATATACCTCCTGCATTAGATAAAGGTCCTGTATGCTGGTTAAGAGCCTATGTGAATGGGCAGATCTAGCTGATTGCTGCTCTCAGCAAATGTCAGGGTAATTTAGGTCACCCATGACAACCATGTCCCTTGAGTGTACTGCCTCTGAAAGCTGCCTCAAGAATTCCAGGTCTAACTCATCCTCCTGGTGTGATGGTTTGTAATAGACCCCCACTACCGAGTCTCTTTCCCTTGGACCCCCTTGTATTCTGACCCACAGTACCTCAATTTGCCCCTCATCTGATCCCATCCTGATTATTGAAGATGTGTATTGCTCCTTAACGTAGAGAGAGCAATGCCCACCCCCTTTTTCCCCCACTCTATCTTGTCTGTACAGCCTATAGCTCTCAATGCCTACTGCCCAATCGTGGGTAGGATCCCACCAGGTTTCTGTTAACCCAACCAGGTCAAAATCTTTGTTTGCAAGCAGGAGTATGAGTTCCTCCTGCTTGTTCCCCATGCTCCTAGCATTAGTATAGAGACACCTAAGATCCCAGATGGGTCCCCTTGGTATCCCCCTGTCCTCATGCCTAATGTGCCCCTTTGTACTTACGTGGACTGTTCCAGCATGTGGCTTGTGCTTCATTGATCCTACGTTCACCCTGTCTTCAGCATCCCTGTCCCCTGATGAACCTAGTTTAAAGCTCTGTGTAGGAGATTGGCCAACCTTCAAGAGAACAGATGCTTACCTTTTGAAGAGAGATGCAAAGCTAACCTATTTAACAATTTCCTTGCCTCCATTTTTCTGAGCAGGGACCGAGTCACCCCCCCACCGGGACCCCCATAGGACCCGGGGGGACACACCCAGGCCTAGAGTCAGTGAGGACCTAGTCAGGGAACTTCTGGAGGGACTGGACATATTTAAATGAACTGGTCCTGACAATCTCCACCCCAGAGTGCTGAGGGAATTAGCAGAGGTAATTGCGGGACCCCTGCCACGGCTTTACGAGCACTCATGGTGCTCTGGTGTGGTGCCAGAGGACTGGAAAAGGGCCAATGTGGTCCCCATTATCAAAAAAGGGAGGAAGGAGGACCCAGGAAACTATAGGCCTGTTAGTCTCAGCTCGATCCTGGGTAAGCTTTTTGAGAGAATTATCCTGGCGCATGTTTGCAAGGGGCCAGCAGGGGAGGTTATGCTTAGGGGCAACCAACATGGGTTCATTAGAGGCAGGTCCTGTCAGACCAACCTGGTGGCCTTCTATGACCAGGTCACAAAATCCTTAGACTCAGGGGTAGCAGTGGACATAGTCTTTCTGGATTTTAGAAAGGCCTTCGACACTGTCTCTCACCCCATTCTCATTAAAAAACTAGGAGACTGTGGCGTTGACACCCACACAGTCAAATGGGTCAGTAACTGCCTGGAGGGTCGCACCCAGAGAGTGGTGGTGGACGGGTCATGTTCGACCTGGAGGGATGTGGGCAGTGGGGTTCTGCAGGGCTCAGTCCTCGGGCCTGCACAGTTCAACATCTTCATCAGCGACTTGGACGAGGGGGTAAAAAGCACCCTGTTCAAATTTGCAGACGACACTAAGATGTGGGGAGAAGTGGGCATGCTAGAAGGGAGGAATAGGCTGCAATCAGACCTAGACCGGTTACAGGAGTGGGTGGATGAGAACAAGATGGGTTTCAACACTGACAAGTGCAAGGTGCTGCACCTGGGGAGGAAGAACCAGCAGCATACCTACAGGCTGGGGAACTCCCTTCTCATCAGTGCAGAGGCAGAAAATGATCTTGGAGTCAGTACTGATGTCAAAATGAACATGGGCCGACAGTGTGGAGATGTGGGCAGGAAGGCCAACCGTACCTTGCCATGCATCCACAGATGCATCTCAAGCAGGTCCAAGGAGGTGATCCTCCCCCTCTGTGACACTGGTCAGGCCACAGTTGGAGTACTGTGTCCAGTTCTGCGCGCTGCACTTCAGGAGGGATGTGGACAACATGGAGAGGGTCGAGAGGAGGGCCACCCGCATGATCAGGGGGCATCAGGGCAGGCCCTACTAGGAGAGGCTAAGGGACCTGAACCTGTTCAGCCTCCACAAGAGAAGGCTGAGGTGGGATCTAGTGGCCACTTACAAACTAGTCAGGGGAGACCAGCAGGCATTGGGGGAGTCCCTGTTCCCCCGAGCGCTACCAGGAGTGACAAGAAATAACGGTCACAAGCTGGCAGAGGATAGATTCAGGCTAGACATCAGGAGGCACTACTTCACTGTCAGGGTGGCTAGGATCTGGAACCAGCTTCCAAGAGAAGTGGTGCTGGCTCCTACCTTGGAGGGTCTTTAAGAGGAAGCTGGATGAACACCTTGTCATGGTCGTTTGACCCCGGTACTCGTTCCTGCCATGGCAGGGGGTCTGACTTGATGATTTGCTCAGGTCCCTTCTGACCCTACCAACTATGAAACTATGTAGACCATCACATCCCAGCATGCCCCTTTCATGGAAGTGAGGATCGTGGTCGAAGAAGCCAAAACCTGCATGATGGCACCAACTCTGGAGCTGCAAGTTGACCTCTGCAATGCAGCTAGACGAGAAAACCACCTGCACTCCTGAACTCCTAAGCCTGGCCCCCAGAGCCATGTAGTCACTCATGACCCAGCCTGTACTACTCTGGGCCGCATCATTTGTACCCATATGCATGAGGAACATGGGATAGTAGTCGGAGGGCCAGATGAGGTCAGGAATCCTTGCGGTGACTTCCTAAATCTGTGCTCTGGGCAAGCAGCTCCCCCTCCATACCATGGGATCCGGGCAACAGATGACTTCCTCCATTTCGCTCAGGAGGAAGTTGCCCACCATGATGACCTGGCGTCTCTTCCTCCGGCTGTCCGAATGACCCTCAGTTTGCATGGTGGTTGATGTGCATGTGGATTCCTCTGCTGCACTCTCCCCCAGTGACGCCAGGGCCTCATCTCTGTTTTCCAGCTGCACTGAGGAAGTCGTTCCAGCAATACGATGTCTGGCTCTGGAGGTAACCATCTTTCATTTGTCTGCATCAGGTCCCTCCCTTGTCTTCCCACTAGATGTGCAGTCCTACAGAGAATAAAAGTACCCGTCAATCTTGTTCTCAGCAGCCCTGATGCCCTGCAGCCTGGTAACCCCTGCCTGGAATTCCCTCACCTGCCCCTCCAGGGCCTCAAGCACATGTGGGACAGGTGAGGGGATCCCTTGTACCCCTGGCGCCTCCAGTCCCCAGAGGCCCTGCCAGGTAATCCCCGCAGGCAGGGGGCCAGGGTGCTGCCAACCCCCAACAAGGGCTTTGTCTGGATGGAGGCCTCAGAGGACCCCTGGGTAGGAGGCAGCACTGGGGCAGGCTCCTTGGCTGCATGCTGTGTCTTTACCAGGATTTAAGACTCCTCCTCTTCTGCTCGCCTGAAGTCTCTGTCCAAAGCTGCTGACACCTAGAGTTCAGCCTCCTCCTGAGCAAACTCTGGTGCACCCCAGAAGAGCGCATCTGTTTGTGTGGACTGTTAGCATGGCTCGGGAGCGCAGCTCTCTCCTGGCACCACTATATAGGGACCAGAGGGTGGGAAAACACTTCCAGGTCCCCTACAGCTAGCCCCTTACTCACCCCTCCCCCTCACTCGCCCCACTTACCTCTCTGGTGATTCCTTGCCCAGTGGAGACTGGCTGCTCCGGTGTGGTATGGTCAGGGGGAGCAGAGGGCACATGCGTGCTGCCACACACGTGTGCCTGTTTTGGCGTCCAGGCCTAACTGTTGTGGGTTAGAATATCCCGACCTACCAACAGCCACTCAGCTGTTCTGTGTAGGCGTGGCTTTCCCTGCGCCTGCGTAGAAGAGTCTGTCGGCAGGTCCCCCCCCCCCCCCCCCCCCCAAGAAAACGCTGCTCCAATTACTAAAACAATGGATTTTTTCCTGGATGCCTTTCACTCTGACTCTTCTTTACACTGATCTCCCATTTGGGCCCTAAGTATATTGGGATGCTACTTATTATAATTTAGAAGGAATTAATGGAAATCAGATTTTTGGTGAACACAAGCTGATCTTTCTCAGTAACTTGGTCAGTTTAGTCACAAGCAATGTTTTAGCTTTGTTCATTCATAAGTTACAACTGTAATTAATGCAAGAGGCAATAATTTTTTGAGGGTGATTATCTTTTATTGGACCAGTTGCATGGCTGAGATAGACTTAGGCCATCTGTAACTAATGGCATAGTTCAGTGGCTTCAGCTGATTTGTTTTTTTTTTTAATTCTTTTATATATGTGGTTATCAAATTGAACTTGCAAATGTTCCCTTATTTTGTTCTGTGCATTCTGTCTTATGATGTCTTTCTTACTTAAGCATCTCAATTTTTTTTTAAAAGAAACTCAAAATATCCACTGTGCTTTCTTGAATTAGTGAAAGTTCTGCCAATCTCCCTCCTTGAAAGCGAGTTCCCCTTGGAATCTAAAATGAACGCATCTGTGATGTAAATTGAAAAATTAATTGATGTTTCTTGAATCTAGGAGTTTTTGCTTTTTATTCTATCCTAAATAAACATTTAAATAAATGTCCTTGTTTTACTATAAGAGCCTTCCCTCAACTTTGCAGGAAACTGAGAGGTGGGGGGCTGGAATCTCTCTCCTTTCCCAAGCACACATCTATGATGTAGAACCAGGGAATTTCATTTCTTTGGGTCTGTCTTGAACTAGTTTCCAGGTCTTACAAAAACTTCTATCTATCCCATATTCAAGTTTAATTATTTGTAACTTGTTTTACCTTCATCCTCTTTAATCCTTGAGGAATTGTAAATTTCAATTAAGGATAAAGTTTCTGATTTAAACTATTTAACCTCTATCAAGAGATTTTTCCACATTTCCCCATGACATTAAATGCTTCAAGAAGTTTTGCTTGGGTCCAGAGATGTGGGTTTTCTGGAAAATTTTGAATTGGAAAATTTTCCAATGCCCTAAATAGATATTGGTCTGATTTAGCATGTTTATTTGACTTATATTTAGTAAACAAAACTAAAAAAAAGTACCCCCATGTTAATTTTATGTCCCAATAGCCACAAGTATTGGGGGGGGGGGGGAGTGGGGGCGAGGTTAGAGACACCAAACTGTGGGCATTTACTACAGGCCACCGAACCAAGGAGAGGAGCTTGATCTGGAGTTCATGGGCTACGACTGGAGTTCAAGACTTGGTTGTCATGGGCGACTTCAATTACCCGGACTTGGATTGGGAGAAACACTTGGCTAGGTCAGATAGGTCATGTAGCTTCCTAACTGTAATTGAGGAGCTCTTTCTGGCCCAGGAAGTGCAAGGGCCAACCAGAGGTACCACTGTCCTAGACTTGGTCTTCGCCAAAGGAGATGATCTGGTATGTGGCTTGAACATTGAGGGTAGCCTGGGCGACAGCGACCGTGAGCTCATCAGGTTCACTATCTGCAGCAAGGTTGACAAATCAACTAGCAAGATTGAAGTCCTGGACTTCAAAAATGCTGACTTCAACAGGCTCAGGGCATTAGTAGGGGAGGCGACGTGCGACCAGGGACAGAAGGTGAGTGGGGTACACAAAGAGTGGTTGTTCCTCAAGAACACGATCCTTGAAGCACAAAAGAAAACTGTTCCCATGAAGAAGAAAGGTAGCAGAAGGGCTGGCAAGCCCTCCAGGCTCAATAGGGACATTGCAATCCTCTTGAAAAAGAAAAAAGAGGCATACAGACAGTGGAAGCTAGGGACAGTTCTCAAGGAGGACTATACAACAGTGGTCTATACTTGTAGGAAAATGATTAGGAAAGCTAAGGTGGCGACTGAGTTTAAGTTAGCCAAGGGAGTCAAGGACAATAAGAAGTCCTTCTTTAGGTATGTAGGGAGCAGAAGGAAAACAAATGGAAGTGTGGGGCCCCTGCTTAACACCTTGGGACAGCTGGTAACAACACTCAAAAAAAACCCCTGAACTCCTGAATGCCCACTTTGCTTTGGTATTTCATCAGGCCAAGGGGAAAGACAAGCGAGATGGGTTCATAGGGGACATGGTGAGAATGATTGCCTTCCCACTATGGATGCTGAGCTAGTGCAAAACCAACTACAAAAGCTAGACATTTATAAGTAAGCAGGACCAGATGGACTTCACCTGAGAGTGCTGATGGAGCTGGCTGAGGTCATTGCAGACCCCCTGGCAAAACTCTTTCAGAAATTGTGGCACATAGGGGAGATCCCTGAGGATTGGAAGAGGGCCAACATTGTGCTTATCTTCAAGAAGAGGAAGAGGGAGGACCTGGGCAACTATAGGTCAATGAGTCTAACCTCCATCCTGGGGAAAATCCTGGAAAAACTCATCAAAGAATCTATGTGCAATATGCTTGTTGAGGGTAAGATTCTGAACAAAAGCCAGCATGGCTTCATCGCAGGTAAGTCTTGTCTTGCCAATCTCATCTTCTACAAACAGGTCTCTTGCCACCTGGACACAGGAGAGAAGGTTGACATTATATACCTAGACTTGCAAATGGCTTTTGATCTAGTATCCCACGATATCCTTGTAGAAAAAATGGAAGATTGTGGGCTTAACTGCTCAACAGTTCAGTGGGTGAAAAATTGGTTACATTGTAGGACCCAGAGTTCTCATGATCGGATCTGTTGTCCTGGAGTGAAATGGCCAGTGGTGTCCCTTGGGGGGTCTATGCTTAGACTGGTGCTTTTCAACATCTTTATCAGTGATTTGGATGTGAGGGTGAAAAGCTTGCTGGCCAAGTTTGCAGATGACACCAAGTTATGGGGGAGCATGGTCATGGCAGAAGATAGGTTGCAGATACAGGTGGACCTGGACAGGCTGGAGAGCTAGGCACACCGGAACCAGATGAAGTTCAACACTCAGTGTAAGGTGCTCCATCTTGGGGCAAACAATCCCCGACATACCTACAGGCTCAGTGGTGACAATTTGAGTGTATTTAGGGAAAATCCTGGAAATATAACACTGAATGTCTTCTGTTAAGGCAGAAGGTACCACGGCTGAAAGGGACCTAGGAGTAGTGTGTGACCATCGCATGAACATGAGCTGGCAGTGCAATGCTGTGGCCAGGACGGCAAACAACATGCTGGCATGCATTAACCGTTGCATCTCATGCAAAACTAAGGAAGTGATACTCCCACTGTACTCAGCACTGATGAAACTGCAGCTGTAGTACTGCGTCCAGTTCTGGGCACTGCACTTCAACAAGGACATGGAAAAACTTGAGAGGGTCCAGAGAAGAGCCACCCATATGATCAGGGACTTGCAAGACAAGCCCTATGAGGAGAAGCTGAGGGACTTGGGCCTCATCAGTCTACAGAAGAGAAGGCTGAGAGGGGACTTGGTAGCGGCTTACTGCTACATCAGGAGAGTACATCAAGAGCTCGGTGAACAGCTGTTCACCAGGGCACCCCTGGGGAAGACCAGAAGCAGTGGATACAAACTCCTAGAAGGCTGCTTCAGGCTCAATTCTAGGAAAAACTCCTTTACAGTCGGGGTGTCCAGACTATGGAACAAACTCCCTCTGGTGGTAGTGCAGTTACCTACTCTGGAAATCCTTCAAAAGGAGACTGAACAGTCTTCTTGCTGGGGTCACTTGACCCCAGTTGTCTTTTCTTGCCTAGTGCAGGGAGACTGGACCCAATGATCTACAAGGTCCCTTGCAGCCCCTAACAATCTATGAAATATTTGATTAGGAAAAAAATTAAATACAGCACACTTAATGTGGTTTAAATGTTATATTCAAGCAAATTCAAAGCTTTATGTGGAAAGAAATTATTTTTATTGGAATACTTGTAAAAATGTAAAAACAGTACACAATGGCATATACTTCCCTTACATTGTTTAAATTTAAGAGAAAAAAAAAAGGCACTGAAAAATGTTGACACTAATTTTAGCACACCCAAAGGACTATGCATAATATGCCGTGGTTGTCCACTCATCTATTTCAACAGAGTTTAACTCTCTTCCACTGAGGTCATTGTGACATCTCCCGTTTCACTGTCACTCGCTATCTGTAGAATCACTTGCATTAATTGTTCCATTTCAGAATCAGATTGAGGCAAATCTGATTCAGAACTACTTGAACCACCTTCTCTTTCGCTAAAGGATGGTTTTACCAATGAGCCTATTGGTAAGGGCAGCTTATTATCACACTGCATCTTCTTCACTAATTGTGCTTCTGACTGATTTTGCAGAAGCAAGAGATCCTGAGAAACAGAAACAAGGTTAGCAGTGCATTCACTTGTTAGTCCATTCTTTTTTCTTGTTTTGTCTTGATTGAGCTGGAAGCCTTTCAGTTCTGTTCCCAAGAAGGTGCTGTTGGTGGGATGCTTAGGATCCTTAGAGCAATCCTGGACAACAGTCAGGTGTTACAGTATCCCTTCCACCATGTGAGAGGAGACATATTCTCTGCTGCCCCCCAAATGATGTCTTTGCTCCAAAGCTGTTCTTTTGCGCAGTACTCGGCAATGTCTGTCATCACAGCTATTTCATTGATGCTGGGGCCATTCTTAGCTACTTTCTTAATTGTATTGAGATCAGTAGATAATTCATCTTCTGACAAATGATGTTCTCTGTTTTGAGGATCCAAAAGGTTTGCTGCCAGATAAACTGTATGAGAGCAAAATTTAGATCTCGTAATAAACATTTGTTTTACTACTTCTTTTTTGGATAGAGGTGAAGAAGGCAAAAGCTCAATTAGATTTTCATTCAGTTGTTTGAATATCTCTGGAATATTTGAAAGGCTTGGTGTATCTACTTCCAGTTTCTTGATAGCCATTGAAACTGGTAGTAGCAAACTGAATGCTCCTTGAACTCAAACCCAAAACACATCATTGTTGAGAATCTGCTTCTGAATATTAATGGGAATAATCTGGGATACTGTGTCATCTATTGAAGCACACTGGAAATAGTTCTTTGTGCACAACACACCATGTAAACACTTTGTAACCAAGCTCCATCTAGTTTTTCCTGGCAATAAAAGTGCACTTTCCTTCCCCTGCTTCTCTTTCTGTAATTTCGTCAAAGTCAGATTAGCAACATGATGATTGTTGAATACCTTCACAATCGCTTTCCAGTTAGCCAATATTTTCTTCATTGTATTCACACTTACTATGTCCTTTGCCAGAAGATACAACCCATGAGCAAGACAGCCAAATACTATTAAATGAGGATACTTTGCCTTTAATATTTGCCATGCAGCTTTCATGTTACTTGCATTATCAGTTATAAGGGCTTGGACTCTGGAGGGACCTGCACTTTCAATCTCTTCACTCAGTAATCTGTTTATGTATTCACCTGTATGATGAGAAGATTTGGTAGCAATTGCTTTCAGGAATGTTGGTTCAGGTGTTGCTAACATAATGTTCAAAAAAGGATTTCCTTGTATATCAGTCCATCCATCTGACATCCAAGTGAGTGATTCTGCTTGACCAATCCTTTGAATAACCATTGTTTGAACTCTGTCATACTCTCTATTTAAGAGAGAATGTGTTGAGCGATAACGTGATGGTAATTTATATGATGGGTGATTTAATTTGTAATGTTCTTTCCAGTATTGATTTTCAGTTATGGAAAGAGGTGTACCACTTGCAAATATAGCTCAAGCTAATGTCTCATCTGCTTTTTCTTCATCTTTTGACATTTTGTCCACAAATTTTGATAAAAAGCTTGACTGTCTTGAACAGCAACTCATCTGCTGACAGTGATCTTGAAAGCAAGGATCCTGCTTCTTTTTTCCCGAGACCTAGCAGCTCAAAATTTTCATTTTCCATGTTTTGCAAATCTGCTATTTCACTTGAGCTACCAAGTTCCTGAAACAAAAGGGGGTAAAATATTTTTATTTTAGCCTATTCTAGTCTGGCCTTATCCATCAGAAGGAGAAGGAGAAGCAGCAGGGAGCTTGCTTCCCCCTTCCCTGCCAGAAAGAACACTCTGCTGCTCAACTTGCTGCTCAGTTCCCCTGGGACTGCAGAGCCAAAGGGAAGTATGGTCTGGCCTCTGCCATCAGCCAAAGGACTAAGCTCTCTCTGCTGGGTTGAAATAGTTAACTATTTATCTATTATGACATTTTAAAAAATATATTGTTAAGCCTAAACTACTTTGGGTGCTTAGTGCAAGCAGAAAAGCAGGATACAAATATTTTAAATAAAAAATAGTAGTCCAGAGTTAACAACTTCTAAAATTATAATGTTCTAAAACAGTATAGATGCTAGTCTATACTGTGTGTTAACATATTGATTTGTTTACTTGCACAGGATTCCTGAAGTAGACTTTTCTCAGATGATGTTTGTTCCATCACTGGGTTGTATTAGCTTTCTGTATATGGCTTGTACTCTTTCAGGACAGTTTCTACATGTTGTTAAATGTTTCTTCATTCTTGTTGCATTGTTAGCATACTCCTGCCCACAGTATTTATATCTACCAACTTTCTTCCATCCTTCAGTGGCTTGAACTTTACTATAATGATGCCACGCATTAGGGTTTTTTTCTGATTAGGCATTATTATGACTACTTCAAACCCAAAGCACTAAAAAACTAGCAGATTTTATGCAAACGCTTCCAACTTCCCCAACTCAAGAAAAGAAATGAGACGCTGCTCTGTGTGTTTGTTGAACTCAAAATGAAACAAAAATTAATTGCAATTTTGGTTTTGGTTTCACTTGCAGTCTGAGATGAAATAATAATTTTAGCTTTGGTTTTGATTTGACCTGACCAGCCAATTAGGTGAATTCATAACTTGATTTTTGGTTTGGATTATTATGTGAGTGTATTTACCCTCCTGTTTACAAATCAATAAAACATATATGTACTCTCTCACACTTTCTAGGGATAATCACCTGAAAAACGTTAATTACAATTTTGAAACTGCCAAGCTTGCCTAATATTGTATTGGCATCCATTCATTGTTAGTAATGAATTTCATGAAACAATTAATTTTTAGAAATAGAAAATTTCCTGTGGAAAAATAAAGCACTGGCAATGTTTCCACCCTACATCTCTGCTTGGGTCACTTACAAGAAGATTCCATCTGCATATAGGAGTAATTTATGCAGCCTGTCACCTGATATTTCCTTTGTACTTCTAGAGCAGGGGCAGGAAAAATATGGCCCACGGGCCAGATCCGGCCCACCAGGCTATTCCATCTGGCTCACAGGGCTTCTAAAAAATTTAAAAAACTAATATTATCTGCTCCTGACTGTCTGTTAAAAATAACGGGCCAGTGGCAGTAGGACCCAGGGGAAGCCAGCGTCAGGACTAAGCAGCTGCAGTAGCAAGGCCTTCTCAGCCCACCCCTCCACTCGGAAGCCTCTGCCTAGCAGAGGCTTCTGACCTGGGAACCTGGGGTTGTTCCTGCTTCCCTGCACCAGAAGGAAACTCAGATAAGAAAGAGGGGGATAGGGAGGCAGGGGAGGACGGTGGGCAATTGCCCCAGTCCTTGGGGCCAGGCCAGGCTGGCTCCTGTGGTTCTGATAGTGTAGCTGGGCACCACGTGGTGCCCAGGCAGCTGGCAGGTAGGCAAGGGGTGGGGAGTAGGGAAATGGCTGTGGAAGGTGGGAGGAAGGAGCAGCGAGTAGGCTTGCGGAGTGTAGTAGTGGCTGGGTGAGCATGCAGGACCCGTGCCAGTGTGCCAGGGCTGCACCCCACCCTGGGCCCCCACCAGCACGGGCCCTGCACTCCTGCCCAGCTGTTGCTGCGCTTGACACTCCTGTTTGCTGCTACCTGCCACAGTCATTTCCCTGCTTTCCTGCCCACAGCTGCTATCACTTTGGCAACACATGGTTCCCAGCTGCAGTGCTGGGCTGCAGGACACGGCAGAAACCAGCCTGGCTCGTGCAATTCTTGACTGGCTCTGTGCGGTGCTGACTGGGCTGGGCTGGTACCTGCTGTGTCCTGCGGTCTTGGCTGTGCAGCTCGGATGTGGTGCTAAAGTGGAGGGGGAGGAGTGGGATGAGAAGGGCAGCAGTGGCAGATAGGAGGGGGAAGTGGCAGGGAGCGGGAGGACAGGCCCTGCTTTGGTGCCTCAGGGCCAGGAGCGGCTGGAGCCCAGAGCCTGGGCTTGGAGGAGTGCTAGTAGGGTTCTGCCTGTCACAGAAGGGCTGTGGGCAGACCCTCCCCCTCCACGTGTGCCACAATCCTCCCCAGCGACCCTTCCCCCACACACTCACTACCCCCCACAAACCCCATACCCACACATCCACACATACCCATGCCTACCCAGCCCACACCCACACCCTTCCCCACACTCCACATACCCACACACCCACAAACATACCCACTCACCCACACCCTCCCATAATATAAAAGAGTAAGACTTCATTTTAAGCTATTATACTATCACCTCTATGTACACTACACTAACATGTAAATCAGGACAAAAAATATTTTTTGAAATGAAAGTAATGAATGTTGTAGTACATGTTTGATTTTTAGGATATAATTTGGTATTTTTCTGGTTCTGAGACGGCAAACCCCCTTGCTGAAAGGAGTACTTCTGGGGGCAAGGGGAGGGACTTCTGGTGGCAAAGATTAGGAGTTAGGGAGTGGGACTTCCATTCTAAGATGGTGACCAGGGGATGGGGCCCCTGTCAAGGGGCAGGGCTACCCTTGCGGCCCTTGATGGCTTGCCAAAATTCAGTAAGCGGCCCTCCACCGGAAATAATTGCCCACCCGTGTTCTAGGCGTCTCCAAGGGTTGCAACGACCTTGCAGGTGGCAATGGCAACAAGGGCAACTGACTGTTTCTGTGCTTTTTTGAGGTAAATTAGAAGACCTTAAGTTATTTGTCTATACCTTCACTTCACGATAGGAATAAATTGATGTAATCAACCATCTAAATATTAACCCAAGACCAGATTTTACTTTCTGTATCTAAATATTACCATTCAACTTGATCAAAGACTGTGCATCTCGAAAAAATCCCGAGTGGCTTTTAGTTATCTTGAAAGTCCTACATAATGTGCAATAAATTATATCTAAAATCTGCTGCTTTTCTTATTTGGAATATAGCCCACCTGATTTGCATTAATTGCTCTGTTAGTGGTGACATTAGTAAATACAGTTATCTCACTATTCTGCACTTGATAATCTGCAACAACAATTAGCCACGTCTCAACAATGATTTAATAGTGCAGACTATATTGTAGTGCTGTGGTTTATACTATAAAGACTCTTTGCTGAATGCATGACCTGACCGTGGTCCTTGGAGGTCTGCAAATCCACACAGTGCTATTTCTTCCCTCTCCTTTACAGCAGGTAGAAACCTAGAGGAGCAAGCATAAAAGACCCTGCTAAATAAAGGTCACTTGTAAAGAGCTGCAACAGACCCCCTGGCTCTGAAACTGGCCATCAGACCACCCTGGAGTTGACCTCAGAAACTGGAAGTCACAGTGAAGCCATGAGTGCAGCCAGATCCTTTCCTTAAAGATAATGTAGGATATGTGTTTTTGTCTGAAGACTATTATATTTCCTTTTGCCAGATTCTTTCCTCTGGCCTCCTCAGCTGCCCTTCTCCAAGCCCTGGCTCCAGTTCTGGTATGAAAGAAATTGGACTCAAAAAGAAAGTTTGAGATGGGCTGGGGACTAGGGCTGCACCCAAAACACAATGCACAAACAATCGGAACATAAACAGCAAGCATACTTACAAGGAAAGTACTAATCTATGTGGGTATGCAGGTGGCAGGAGGCAATGATAACTGGAACAGGAAAGCGCTCTGAAAGAGCCGATTTTTCTAGTACTCAGGAGTGGAAAAGCTAGGTTGTGGTGGTTGTCCTGCAGGAATGAATGCCTCACTCCCTGAATCAGATTCTGTTGTAAATATGGAGTGAATCCAGAGAATTAAATGGAAACCCTCCAGATTTACAACTGCTGAGGTCTGAATGTAGCTGTCCATGTTGTAAATCCAAATAATGTATATTCAGAGGTTCACCAAGCAGACTTATGGCAGAAATGAACCTGCTGGTCTGCTCTGCTGCATCTAGATTTCAAGCAACAATCCTCAAACATTGATTAATGAGCCTCTGATTCTCTGAGCCTTCCTGGATGTTGCGTGGAACTGCCTCTGACAGCACCATTGGTTCTGTCAATTTCAAAATGTGGACTTTCTCCTCTAAAAAGTGGCTATGTATATATGTACCATCTTACTTAACTTTGCTCT
Source organism: Alligator mississippiensis (assembly GCF_030867095.1). Lineage (NCBI taxonomy): Eukaryota > Metazoa > Chordata > Crocodylia > Alligatoridae > Alligator > Alligator mississippiensis. The sequence continues at coordinate 45,509,131 of NC_081832.1, forward strand.
TCAGATCTACTGACTAGGTATGGCTATAAATCTATCTTATTCTAGTCCTTTATAGTTCTGTAGAGCTACTACATCTCAGAGGGACAGAGTCAACTCTGGTGGTAATGATAATGAACAAGCAAGAATAGAGTAAGTCAGTTGTATCTGTGCAACCCTTATTCAGGGTACTGCAGGCAAAGGGCAAAATTTGGCTTGCAGACCCTTTTATTCAAAAGGGAAGAAATACGCTTTGATTTTCCTTATCTCATCGTGGATTTGCAGAGTCGGCAGCTAGAAAAACATGTTATTAATTGTAAGCAGAGCACCTTGGATACAAAAATCATGGAGAGAGAACTGCAGAATCCATCAATGTCATTTTAGTGTCACTCTTCAGAGGGCTACCATAATTTTTAAGCAGTGATAATTTCAGGTTTAGTTGAGTCTGGGACTCTCTTTACAGTCCAGGATTTATTTTGACCTAGTTAGCCTTATTAGGAGAAGAAAAAATAACGTGAGCATTTCTGCATTCCTTTGTTACTTTTTTATTTCTGGTGTTTCTTCAGTGTAACTGCAACTGTCATAACATTTGCTGACAACAGCAAAATCAGAAGGTGTAGTGCACACAGAGAAACAGAAGCATAAAGTAGAGGGTCTTGGGGAGTTCAGAGCAGTGAGTTGCAGCCAGCAAAAGGGGAGATCCGGTTTTCCTAACTGTAATGCTGTTCCAGGAAAGGGGTGAAACTTTTTTTTTTTAAATGCTCTAAATAGGAGTAATGTGCCTGTCATATTGGAACAAATTGGAATTTCTCCTCCTTTTGTTTAACATCACCCTAATACTTTGGCACATAATCAAGGACATGGGTTTTAATACTAGAAAGGCATTTAGGAGAGACTTTTTAAATGTTATTAATGAGAAACAGTTCTTAAAAATTGGAGAAGCTGTGGCTCAGAGGAGTTCAAATCAAACCTGTTTTCACTTGGCCATTTGTATTGCCAGATACTTGTTGGTTTGTAGGCTTTTACTGCAGTGTAGAGGCTGAAAGCATCTCAGGGATTTCTCAAGTGAGCCTCAGTCTGTAAATTAAATTGTGCCTGCTTTTCCCTTGTTCTATCAAGCACAAATCACTACAGCAGTATGTTTATGTTCTTGTATCCCCATGCTTACTGTTTGGTCCTCCAGAATGGAAGAAGTGTAGTTCAAGCCTATCCTTGCAATGATTTATTATTTTCCTTGCTTTAAGTGCATCACTTGCAAAAAGCAGATGTTTGCTAGCTTTTTTGAGCTATGAAAGTACTTTCTTTGCATTTGATTGATAGACATCCCTGTTTCATTAATAGTTGGGCTTTACACAAAGCTGTTATTACCAGGAGAATTTGGTGTGGGTTTCAGGTTTTTTTTTCTTCTTGTATTGAAAATGTGTTATTAATGTCTTTTTAAGAAAAAAAGCCTTCAATTCAAGCATGTTGATTTTCTTTCTCTGCTTCCCTTTAAAGTATATTCTGCTAGGCACTCTTAAAATCAATGTTTCAAATGTTCTTTATAGTGTATAGTTGTGGCTTTCTCCTTCTTGCTATTGATTTCTAATTGTATTGCAGGGCATTTGGGGCGAACACACATTATGTGACAAATGATTCTTTCTGTAGTCTTCAAGTCCTTTGCTTCTGTATCTTCTCACTTGTAGGATATACTTTATGATGCTGCTGATCTCTGGGAACTGTCTGGAAAGCATTGCTCGTCATGGTCCTGTGAGTGCAGTTTTAGGTCACTGAATATCCTAAGTTCCATAAGGGTTTTATTGCTCCAACTTCCTTAGATTCTTTCTCAGCCATGACTGTGGGTAGGAAGGATCCTTTCAGGAGCAATTTGGTGGTATATCAAACTTGCATTTCTTCCACTGTTGAATTAGTGATTAGTCTTCTCTATTCAGCACTGGTGAGGTCACATCTGGAGTACCGTGTCCAGTTTTGGGCCCCACCTTACAGAAAGGATGTGGACAAATTGTAGAGAGTCCAGCAGAGAGCAGAAAAAATGGTGAGGGGGCTGGGGCACATGACTTATGAGGACAGGCTGAGGGAACTAGGCTTCTTTAGTCTAGAGAAGAGAAGATGGAGAGGGGATTTGATAGCAGCCTTCAACTACCTGAAAGGAGGTTCAAAAAACGATGGAGCTAGACTGTTCTTAGTGGTGGCAAATGACAACAAGGAGCAATGGTCTGAAGTTGCAGCAAGGGAAGTTTAAGTTAGATATTAGGAATATTTTTTTTCACTAGAAGGGTAGTAAAGCACTGGAACAGGTTACCCAGAGAGGTTGTGGAATCTCCATCCTTGGAGGTTTTCAAAACCTGGCTAGACAAAGCTTTGGCTGGGATAATTTAGTTGGGGATGGTCCTGCTTTGAGTAGGGGATTGGGCTAGATGACCTCCTGAGTTCCCTTCCAACCCTAATTTTCTATGATTCTATGATTTTATAGTTTAATAATGAGTTAGTATGGTTAGTGTCAGGTATTTTATACCTTTACTTATCTGTGCATTTCTTTAATTGGATCCAGAGTCATACTTATTAGATGAGGTCTGCTTCCCAGGATTGTCAGATTGGGAGGTGTCCAGTTGCATCTCTGGTGTTTTTTCCAACTGAATCTCTAGCTGTTAGGCCCATCAGAAACAGCTTGGCTATTTAGAGAGATTTCCTTCAGGTTTGGATTTCTGCTTGCCAGTGGATTTTCTGAAAGAATGTTGCTTTTGTTAAGACTGTGGTTCTACTGCCTATTCTGCACAGCAGTTCTGTGATGGTTTCTTGGGTAGCTACCCATAGTATGCATATGTGTCTGTAAGGTACTTGATGCTCAGTGAACTTGCTTAAAGCTGGACTTAAAAATAGACCTGTTTGGGCGTCAGTATTTAAGTAGAGAAGAACCATCTGATCAGGATAATCCCAGAACAGTGGAAAGTACCCAGGTAAACCCTCAGGATAATTCAGGAGTGAAGCAGCACACTGCAGGGTGGCAGCAACAGGAATATTTGAACCAGTGCTGTTAATTTGAAATGGGATTGCATCCATAAGAGCTGCATAGCTGTAGTGTCCGAACATGAGCAGATCCAGGATTGTGGCAAGGGAAGATGTGGCCACACCCCCTTTGGCTATGTGGCACATGAGCAGTGAGCTCAATTCACTGCTAAATCATCCCAAAGTGGGTGTGGGTGCATCCCCCTACTGTGATCCTGGATGCCAGTGAGCACTCTGAGCTCACCAGCATGTTAGCAGAGCTCCTACCAGAGCTCTGCATGTCCTGAGAATCCTGAGCTCACCAGTGGTCAGTGCAGACTCTGGCCAGAGCCCTGCTTTGGCATGCTCTTCCCCTCCCATCCATCCTGCTCCCTGAATTGAGCAGCAGGGGAAAAGAGGGGATGAGTGATTGAGACACTGAGCCTGTGTTTTCATGTAGCTGTGGAGGAGCTGTGGAGGAGCTTGGGGGGTGAGTGCCACTGCTGCTTGTCCCCTCTTTTTTTCCCCTCTGCTGCTGACTTTGGAGGGATGATGAGGGAAAAGCAAACAAGCAGTGCCCACCCCCTGAGCTCTAAAGCTCATAAAAGCAGACTGTGGCCAAAGCCCACAACAATCAGCTGCTGAGCTGAGAGCTAATGGCACTTGGAGAGCTCTGGCAGAACTGCACGGGCCTACTAGTGAGCTCAAAGAGCTTGCCGTGAATGCACCACATAACTGAAGGGGGAATTCACTGCACCATGCTGACCTCCTGGATTTGTCTCTGGTTCCAAAGTACTGATTCTGCATAAATTAATTTTATAGCAGGATAAGATTCAATAGAAGCAGCACAGGGGGAGAGGGGGAAAAGAATCACATACATGTGGATGCAAGTGGTGATTGGTGCTGGAAGTAGGTCTGGGCAGTGTGATCCCCGGCAGGCCTGTAAGTGGACCGGAACTACTTCCGTTCCACTTCTGGGTTCACCTTGACTTTAGTAAGGCTTTTGTTAATGTCTTCCATAACATGCTCATAAGCAAACTAAGGAAGTCTGGACTGGATGAATGGATTGTGAGGTGGAGAGAAAACTGGCTGGACTATTGGGCTCAGATGGTAGTAGTCAATGGTTCGATATGTAGTTGGCAGCCAGTTTCAAGTGGAGTGCCCCAGGGATCAGTCCTGGGGCTGGTTTTGTTCAGTATCTTCATTAAGAATCAGGGAGATAGGATGGAGTGCACCCTCAGCAAGTTTGCAGATGACACCAAGCTGGGGGGAGTAGTAGATATGCTGGGGGGTAGGGCTAGGATTCTGAGACCTAGGCAAATTGGAGGATTAGACCAAAAGAAATCTCATGAGGCTCAATAAGGACACGTGCAAAGTCCTGCCCTTAGGATGGAATCACCCTGTGCACAGGTACAGGCTGGGGACTAACTGGCTAAGCAGCTGCTCTGCAGAAAAGTACCTGGGGGTTACAGCGGACAGACAGTAAGCTGAATATGAGCCAACAGTGTGGCCTAGTGAAGATGGCTAACAGCCAACTCGGCTGCATTAGTAGGAGTGTTGCCAGCAAATCAAGGGAAGTGATTCTTCCCCTCTATTCGGCACTGGTGAGGCCACATCTAAAGTATTGTGTCTAGTTGTGGGCCCCCAGCTACAGGAAGGATGTGGACAAATTGGAGGGGCAGATCGCTGGGGCACTTGACTTCTGAGGAGACGCTGAGGGAGCTGCGCTTATTTACTCAAGAGAAGACCTCAGAAGGGATTTAATAGTAGCCTTTAACTACCTGAAGGGTGGTTCCAAAGAGGATGGAGCTGGGCTGTTCTCAGTGGTGGCAAATGACAGAACAAGGAGCAGTGGTCTCAAGTTGCAGCAAGGGAAGTTTAGGTTAGATACTAGGAAAAACTTCATCACTAGGAGGGTAGTAAAACACTGGAACAGGTTACCCACAGAGATTGTGGACTCTATCCTTGGAGTTTTTAAAGATCCAGCTAGACAAAGCCTTGGGTGGGATGATATAGTTGAGGATGGTCCTGTTTTTAGCACGGAGCTGGACTAGATGTCCTCCTGAGGTCCCTTCCAACTCTGATTTTTCTAGGATTCTCTAAAAACCAAAGCCTTCTGCCTTGTTCTGGATGCTAAGAGGGGAGCCCTTTGGCTTTGACTCCGCATGCTGGGCTTAGTAGCAAGCACACAGCTTGCCTCCTGCTTGCAAATTGTTCTCTTGCCCTTTGCTCTCCCCTGGGAATTTTAATTTCCCTAGTGGGACATTATCCAAATTCCCTGCAGCTGGGTTCTGTTTAGCCTGTTAAAGCCTCTTAAAGGGACAAACCCAAACTCTGTTACACCTTTGTAGTGGGGTGCTTCACTGAGGCTAATATCGTGCTTGTTAGATGGCTAATTAGCTTAACTAAATCGCTACTGTACTGCAGCCTATACTGCTCCCAGTGCCAGAGCTTAGCTTGTTCAGAGCTAGCTTAGGTATCTCTGCATGGCACTGTGTTGTACATTTATAGGCACAGCTTTATTTAATAATTCTGTTGATGATCCAAAGACTCATTTAATTCAGCTTACTTTTCCTAGAGCTTGACCCTGAGTATATGCACAGAGCAGAACTACTGAATAATAAGGTTCCTTTTCCATAGTTACTTTTTAGTAACTAAGGTGAAAACAGTTTCCTTAAATTTATTGGTCCAAGTGTACTTGTCATTAATAAAATGACATAAATTACAGTATCATTAATCAAGCTATGTTCTTCAGCATAACATTTGTTGCCTTGCAGTGGGGTCATAGATATTTTACTTAAACTGTTTAATCTGTTGAGGGACAGCTAGTATCTATAGACCAAATCCTCAGCTGGTGTAAACTGGTGTAGCTGCATTGATGGATCTGGCCTTATAGCTTTCCCAGTGTTGCATTATCTTGCATGATACTTTCATATTAGTGCAGTGCTTTTCATTGTGAAGGATCCCAAGGCACTTGATAGCATTCCATATGATTGTAGGGAGCTTGGGCAGATTACATGTTTACACTGGTGTAAATAAGGAGTACCTGCACAAAATCGAGCCCTAAGCCAGGGTAACTTTAAATCCAGTAGAATTGTCTCATGAAGATCTTTTTGACAGGACCTTAGTTATAAGGCAACTTATTTTAAACCTAATCCTTTTCTACTGCCATTATGCTTGGTGTTCACATGGCACCTAGTGTAGTGGTGTTGCAAACCCATCTGTTGGGTAGCCCTAGAACACCAAGTTTCTCCTTGCTGTCCTGCTGCTTGTCCCAAGGGACAGACCAAGATTTGCCTTCTTATCCCCACAAGCCTCAGCTCCACCGCCCTTATACCACACCTCATAGCTCAGGGGCGAGCAAAATACAGCCTGCAGGCCAGATATGGCGCTCCAAGCAATTTTCATCTGGCCTGTGGCACCCATCAATTAATAGTACCCTGCCCAGCCTGCACACTTTGGTGTCACCCTCCTGCATGGGAGAGCCCTGGCCAGCATGCACAGCTTCTGGGCTGGGCCGCTTCTGCAGCCACTGTGGGACCTGCTCAGCTTCCCTGGCTTCCAGTGGTGGCTTTTCATGTCCCTGGTGCAGTGCTTGCTCTGGGCAGCAGATAAGGAAACAACGGTAGGCAGGGGGACGCTGCAGCTGGGCAGGACTGTGGAGTGTGGGGCTGGAGCTGGTGGGAGCACAAAGCCCAGGCCCCGTGCTTAACAGGGCAGTGGGAATGCAAAGCTCATGTGGGGGATGCGAGGAAGGGTGGGGGGATCCCCCAATGCATTTCCCCACCCCCATGGCTCACAGCCCAAGCCACTGGTGGCAGCAGCAGCAGGTAGCACGTGGCAGCAAGGAGCAGAGCCAGGTAGGCCTGCCTCTATCAGAAGTGACAGGGAGCCCCACTCCCTGCTTCCTGGCAGAGTCCTGTGAGCTGTACATGGTTGGCAGGGAGTGGGCAAGGCAGCTGTCTCCATTGTGTGAGGCTTCCACTAGTGGCACACAAGTCCCAGGAGCCACACGTGAGCCCCATGTGATACAGGTGGGCTGGCATGGCTCTGCTCCTTGCCACCGTGTGCAGCTCCCAGAACTGGCTGGAGCCGTGTGCTGCCAGGTAGTGGGTGCTGCACCTGCGCAGGCCTCCAGCCCTCCAGGGGCCCACTGAGTGCTGCTGCGGATGCCGCCACTAGTAGCAGTGGGGGCTGCACACCCGTGTCATAGCTCCAGCAAGGGAATCTCTACCGTTGCAGTTGGCCTTCCCTTTGATTTGTGAAAGAAATTTTAGGTCCCCTTTTCTGTAGAAAGGGCTAGCCTAGATTATCTCTCACCCAGAGATTGCTCTTTCCACAGGCAACCAGTCAGGAGATGAAACCAAAAAAGGATTTATTATGTACGAGAAAAGATTTATACAAGAAAAAGTGGTCATAAGTTTGCATACAGAATAAAAAGACAGGTAAAGTTTCTAACCCGCCCATCTAACTGCACCCTGGTGTTCCTGAGAGCCCTGTCAGTATTTCCAGAAAATCAGCCTTCTGGCTGATTCTGCCACAATACCCCACCAACCCCTCAAAACATAATGGAGTTTGTGACAAGTGGGGTCCTGGGCCTTTCCTGGGGCTCCTAGCTACTATGATAGTGCAAATGATACTTGTGCTCCAGCTTGGCGGACTGTTTAGGGAGTATATGATTGTGCTGTAGCTCAGCCTCTGCAAGAGAGCTCTCAGCATTACTGGCAATGTAAATTCTCTTAGATACACATTAAAAATTACATCAAGGTATTGATTTACCTTTGAGAGGATTTCCTTCCCAGGGGAAGTTACTGGCTATTATGATGATTTAGTTCAACTTTGAGTACAGAATTCTTAGCAGGCAGAGAGGCAACCCTTCCTTTAAGGCTGCAAACCTAATACCATACTACGGTAATTCTTCCTTTGCAAAATAATTACCATTTCAAGGCAAGGGCAGGGCTCTCTTTCTGATCTCAGAGTAACCATTGCAAATACAAGTGGATTCTTAAATTTGCAGTTTCAGAGGCTAAAAGTCTAAGGTCAGTATCTATTCATATACACTCAGTTGCACACCTCCAGATCTGACATTGGCACATTAAAAGCATGCAATTGTGCCCATAAGTATTCATTTACTGTTGCAGTCCCAATATTGATATGCATAGCATGTTTGGGTACAACTCAGGAATCAAATTTTTGAAGGTTGTTACCTAACAGCACAGACATTTGTACTTTCTCTGCCCTTGAGATGTGAAGGATTTTTACAAATTCTGAGCCAATCCAGATCTCCTGGCTCCATGAGCAACCTTACTGAGGTCAGCAGGCCTACTCCCATACAATGCTTACAGATAGAACTCTCATTGAAGCAGGATTTGACCCCATGCTAGTAACATTACATAGCATAAAGTGGAAAATACAGGAATATTTTTAATACTTTTACATACCCTTACAAACAGATAGTGCATCTTTCCATCCATGTGGTTTCCAAGCACCTAAGCATGCTGATGGGTGCCATAGAACAGCTATATATTATAGCTGGGTCTGATGGCCATAAACTAGGGTTGCTTGAACGTTCCATTTTATGACCCTGTTTTCAGTTGCTCATAACTTTAATCTTTTGCACTGAAATCAGCTGAATGTTTGCTTCAGGGTGAATTTCTCCTTTGAGGTAGAAGGGGGAGGGAGAGAATTACAGTTTACATTTTTTTGTTTGTTTTTTGGGTTTTTTTTGTCATTTCCAAGAAAATGCTAGGTAAAAATGCATAAGTTTGCTGTATTTAAAGAACTCTGGTGACCATTTCTTTGAAAAATAAATCCTATGCTTAAAAGCAAAATTTGGCAGCCTTTGTGCCAGGGAAGTACATCTTGCTTTTTCAGGGGAAAATCTGGCAAATTATCCGTTTTTGAAAATATCTCGGTTTCCAAATGCTCGGTAGAGGGTGGTTAAAATCTCTGACGTTTCTGTGCCCGATGAACATGCCTCAGCTTCACAGCTCTGAATGCTGATGGGGCTGCTTGGTCCTCTTAGAATGGCTGAACATGCACAAACCATTCAGCTGCTTTGTATGACAGGACTGCTTGTGTATTTTCCTCTTGCACAACTGAGCAGGATTCCTTTAGCCTAAGATTATAGTGGTGAAGCTGGATGCTCTTTATAATACCCGCTGGCTTAGGCCAGGTGTACAGACACAAGGAGCTTGAAAGACGGGGACTGAAACTAGCAGGTCAAGTTGCCTGGAACTGGGAACTGGAGAAGGAAATTAGGACTGTCTACATAAGAAGACTAGGACTGGAAATTAGTTCATGTAAAGGGGAAGAGGGGAGAGTGGGAGTGAGGGGAGCTGATGAAGAAGTAGAACAGGAAAGAAGAAGAAAAAAGAGTGGCTGGTCAAGGAGGTAGGGCAGGGATGGGCAACTATCTGGGCCTGCAAGTCACATAGGCAGTTTTGGGGAGCTGTTCCAGGCCAGTTAGCACCCCAACACCTCCCCCTCCCCCCAGGAGCATGAAGTTTGAACACCCCGTGGCTCCTCCCTGCCACTGCTGCCACCACCAGTGCCCAGCCCCTGCCTCCCGCTCCCCACACACACTCTGGACTTGCCCTGGCTGGAGTGGACCAGCCAGGACCCATGTGCACAGCCCCAGCCTTGGCCCTGGCCGACCCCGTGCCTGCTCCAGACTGGCCTGCCTGTAATGAGCAGCAGTGGTTGGGCAGAAGCTGATGCTTGGGCATGGGGGGAAAAGCAGCCACCCCCCTCTCCCACCACTGCTGGGCCCTTCTTTTACAACTGCCTGGAGCCCATGCCCAGGCTGCCCTGCGGGTGGGTCCGGAGTGGGCACAGGGTGGGCTGGGGCCGGGGCTGTGCGCCTGAGTGCCAGCCAGTCTCCATGGGGCTGTGGCTGATGGTGGTGGCAGTGGCATCTGGAATGAGCCACCACCACCTGGGCTGCCTAGAAATGAAGTCCAGCCACAGAGCCACTCCAGCCCCACTGTGTGTCTGGCACTTAGGCCAGGTGGGACCGAGGGACCCGCCGCCGCATGCCAGATATAGTCATTCTGCAGGCTAGATCCAGGCCGTAATTTGCCCACCCCTGAGCTAGGGTCACTGAGGCTGTGTGCACTGGCACAATGAGCTAGTGGGGGTTTGGAATGTTTGCAGGGACAAGTAGAGGTTGTAGCAGGAGAGAGAAAAATGGATCAGAGGAATTGTATGGGAACTGGAACTGATCTGGCAAATGCATTGAGGCTAGGAACTGGTACAGAGGAGCCTGGGATGGGAGAGACTAAGACTAGAAGGGATGCGACTAAGACATGTTGGGGAAAAAGACTGGGACTGGGATGAGAAGTGTAGGCAGAGGCGAGTTGAAGGAGGAGAATGAGATGGGATAAGCAGCCAAGGTTGGAAAGGACAGGACTAGCACATGTTGGATGGGACAGAACAAAAGGGTCAGATGTGAGGGGAATAGGCAAAAGAATCTGTACCCATTAGACCACAACCCTTTCCTGAGTCTGTGACAGAACCCAAAATCCTCAAGCTCCCACTATTCCCAGATGTCAAAAAACAGCTGTTAAACCCACAGGCAGTGTCCCATCCTCTTCTTGGGCTGCTCCACAGAGAAGATGACAGCCCACTGCTGTTAGTGGTTACTCTGTTCACTCCAATGACAGATGTCTTTGTGTTGGATATGAAGTTTCCAGTCCTGCTGATGAACCATGTGGGAGTCTGTCTGGTGCTACAATAGAATTTGATTTTTCAGTCTGCCTTTTTAAAGACCCAGGTGATTGCATGTGCAGTGTGTTCAAAGACTGCTACTGAAGTTGAAAAAAACAAGTGTTCAAAAGATGCCTGTGTAATCTTTCTTCAGCCCCACCCTTGTGTGTATTCACTCTGAAGGGGTCTTTAATTCACATGTTGTTCTTTTCCATCAACTCATTTAGGCCACAGGATCAAACTAGGGAGGGATCAGGGTAGTGAGGGAGACTATAGGGACCCCTATTTCATTGTTATCAAGTAGGCATGTGTTTAGTTAACAAGGAGGTTGCAGAAAGATAAGGGATGTTCCCATAGTCAAGGCAGTTGGATGCTGTCAAGGGGCACGTCCAGACAAGCACGCACATGCATTTCCCCAGGGACAGATAGCAGTGGCACATAGTTGGGCTGCTGCTCTTTGTCCCCTGGGAATGCCTGTGCATGTGCGCTCTGGCACATGGCAAGCTGCCCTGGGTGGGTAGGGGAGGCTGGGGCCAGGACCAAGGCACATGTGTGCTTGTCTGGGTGTGCCCAAGGAGTTGGAGTATCTTCTGCCTGTGCCAAAAGAGTTTATATATAATGCTTAAACCACACAGATTGAAGGGCATCATTATTTGTCGAATTTTATTTTCAGGTTGCTGGAGATACAGGGGTCTGTTTTGCAGAAATGAGTGCTCACATATGCTAATGATCTTGATGCTTTGCTTTGAGCATATAAAGTTGCTCTATGTTACCTACATATCATGTATGCTGTTATAAGCCTTATGTACTAATTACTCCAACCCCCCCTCCCCCAACAGATTCGAGGTATCTCAAATTTGGCACCTCAAATTAATAGATACTTATGCCTTAATCTCTCTATTCCTGAATTTTTCATCTGCAAACTAGGGATAATATCCCTTTATTTCACAAGAAAGTTCTGATAGTATATTAATATTTGTGAAGTCTTCAGATACTCCAGTGATAACACTGCAAAAAACCATGAGAAAATTAATAATTCTGTCTCAGAACAGGGTTTGAAAAGTGTGATGTAAAAATGCCTGGGGCTGTATATTGAACAGTGTGGAGAAAAAGGAAAATATTGAATAGTTGTCCATTTTTTCTGAACTGAATTAGGGCAGAGGTCCTGTGAAAATCAGAATGCAATCATGTAATTAGACTATCATAATACACATTTGCACAGGGATGCAGAGTTAAGATTGTACAGGTCATCTTATTTCAGGGATTTTCTTTTTCCTGTGTATTCAAGTTTTCAACCCCAAATTATTTTTGTGTGTGGTGGGTAGTAATTTAGAGTAGGAACTTACTCTTACAGTGTTCCAGTATCTCGGCTTTACCACATTGTTCTCAGCTGAAGGCCTGTAGAGGTCATTTCCTCTGTCAGCTAGTTGCAGCTGATATGCAGAATATGAGGCTTACCTGTTATGTTATGGGTTCAGCTGGTGAGTAATATGCAAGCACCTGTGGGTTGCTAGGTACAGACATGCCAGGTTGCTTGACTTACTGGAAACCTCAACGGTTAATTCATGTATTTGTTGTTTTCATCACTGTAAATTGCTAAGGCACACAGTGGCTGCCAAAAAATTGACATATAAACAACTAATAGGTTACAACAAACAACCTAGTCTTAGAATGAACAAGTATTTTTTTTCATCAAGGTACACGATTGTTATCACTCTTGCTGACTCATTCATTGAAAATCCTTAGCGCTCCAGCCAGGCTATTTCAGTTGTATTCTTACATTCTTCATTAGGGAGACAGAAATAATCCTTCACCTCCTCCACCAGTCCTTCCACCCTTGTCCTTCTTGGTCTTGAAAGCATGTATGCACAGAGTACATGCCTGGAACTTGTAGAGTCAATAGTAAAACATTAGTTCAGCAGATAGGTCCAAGACCTTAGGAACAAAACTGATTATTTTCCTCAGGAGTAACACACCTGAAATAAGAAGTGGAACAACAAGTTCTGTATTCTCTGAGACTTGTTTGCAGTCTTTGCAAAGCATTTCCCAGCAGTCTGTAATATACAGTGGGTTGGTTTGAATCAGATTTCCACTATGGTGTGAGAATACATAACATTGCATGTTTGACAAGACTGGCTACTATGCTTGCTCACACATGATTTAAAAAAAAAAAAATCCATGATTATTCCCTGGAAAAATGTTGATTTATTTTTCTGTAAACCAGGAGTACAGCACAACTAATTTCCTCTTTGCGATCCATCTTGGAGATGAAATAAGTCCTTAGTGCCCATCTTAAGTACTGCAGTGTTGACAGGTTCTCCTGACAAAAATTAGGCTAATATCCCTTACCACTGCATTAAGTATAGAAATGTGGCTTTAAATTGAAGTTTAGAGAAGTGCTACACCAACGCTCTCTCCAAGGCATCTTCTTACTCCTGCTTTTATTATTCAAATTCATTCTCACTATTGCTTGGCAGCCTGGCTGGCAGACACTTTTATTCAACACATTCTGTTAGTCTCCAGCCTGAAGCTTCAAATCACCCACTTTTTAACCAAAAAAGGGAAATAATTGCTCTTTGATTTTTGTCCATGAGATTAGTCCTCTCTTGGCTGCAATAGAAACTGAAGGTCACACAGCTCATGCTGATTTGTGGTCTTAGGATGCTAACGTGATTAGTTTTTTAAACATTTGAAATGAGTCAAGAGGCAAGGCACAGTCCTTACCTAAGCTAAAACTGGAGTCAGTCAGCGGCACACTTTTTTTGCCAACAGGTACAATATATCCTGAAATGATCTCAATAGCTGGAGGTTTGAGGAGAACATTTTCCACACCTACCTCCCTTATCGTTTTATATTGCGTGCATGTGTGTATGTGAAGGTTATGTTGATTCTTTCATCCTAGGCTGTCTTACAAATTATAAGAATATAGGCCTGGAAGGGACTGATTGGGTCACTGACTTCATCCCTCTGGCACTGCAGCAGCCATATTGTTTAAACCCTTTCATCACTTTTCAAGCTCTAACTTAAAGATAGTTGGGGTTTTCTTTGTTTTGTTGCTGTTTTTGCTTCAGCTACTCCTGTTTGGAGGCTTTTCCAGACACTGGTCTTGCTGCTGGTTAGAAAACTTCTAATTTTCAGCCTAAACTTATTTATGCCACTTTATACCTATTTTTTTTTTTTTTTTTGTGCAAGATTAATTTTTTAGCTCTTCCCTTCCCTGGTGTTTATCCTTTGATGTGCAGTTATACTGAGGGAATGCTGCAATGCATAGTAAATGACTAGTTAGGGAGCTGGAGATAAGGATTAAGTTACCAAGAGAGAGTCTGACGAAGGATGCTTGTAACCAAAAACTTGCAAAGAAAATTTTTTCCAACTATTTGAGCTGGTCTAATAAAAGATATCAGCTTTACTTGTCTGCCAAGCGAGATCAGATTCACCTGTTTCACAAAAGAGTGACCTGTCCTCTTCCTTCTAGGCGCTACGTCTTGCTTGTGGCAGACAAGGCTCTTTGGGTTAATGTGATATCTTTTATTAGACCAACTAAATTGTTGGAAAATTTCTCTTTTGCAGGCTTTTGGGCACAGACACCCTTCTGCAGGCATAGGCAGAGTCTGCTGTTGTTTTGTGCTCTCCTGGCTGGAATAGAAGCCAATATACAAAAGGCAGATCTGTGAAAATGCATATGCACGGCAGTGAGGATCACAGGCCACAGGAGACCATGGGCGTGAGACAGGTAGGTGAGGTGGGGGAAAGGGGGGATGTTGACCTGGTGATAGAATGTAGTTGGTAAAATGTAGAGAGGTTACCTGACAGACGAGTTTCTTTGGGTAAATCCGATATCTTTCATTAGATCAACTCAAATAGTTGAAAAAATTCTTCTTTGCAAGCTTTCAGGTACAAATAGCCTTTGTCAGGCTGAAGAAGCATCTGCAGATGGTCTGTTACCTGGAGTTACCAGATGGCAGGCGGTTTATGAGATATGCTATGATATGGAGTTACCAGATGGAGAGGTTACCTAAAGTTATCAGATGGCAGGCAGGTTATAATGTTCCATGAATCCAATAGGTATATTGAGTCCATGGTTTTTTCTACCCAGTAGATTTATCAAGTGAAGTCTGTAGGCTCGTCTATGAAAGGTTTTTTGTAAATTCCGTTTGAGGATTAGAACTGAAAGATTGGAGAGAGAGAGAGAGAGAGAGAGAGAGTGGTTGTCTTGTGTGAAATGTGCACCCACAAGTAATTGGATATTTTTGTCTCTGATACGCTTTTGGTGTGTACTCATTCTAGTACACAGTTATTTGGTTTCTTCTACATATTTTCTCCATCAGGGCATTTAGTGCATTGGATATATTATACTTCTGGAGGTGTGGGTGTAAGATCCAGGAACGGTGATGGTTCTATTGTGGGGTATAGTTATTGTGGGGGGGGGGGCGGGGGTGGAGATGTTGGCAGGTTCTACATTTCTTGTCTCTGCATGGTCTGGATCCATTCGGTGTGTTTTGGGTTGTAGGAAGTTTGCTTCTGGTGATGAAATTGGTGAGGTTCAGTGCTTGTTTAAAGGCTAGGATGGTTGGTTCTGGGAAGATATCTAAGAATTGGGTCTTCTAGTATGGGTTGTAATTGTGTGTGCTTATGTGTTTTCTGCCGTTTTCACTGCAAGTGAAAGAGCCGTGTAAAGAAGCAAAGCAGAAGGTCAGGGGTATGTGATGCAACCAGTAATTTGCCATGTAAATCTTTTTTTCCCCATTGGCAGCAGGAGGAGATGCAGAAGCAGATACTACTGCAGTAGCTCTCATCACCCTGGCACCATATGTCCTCTTGCAAGCTCTCTTCCTCCTACTCTCTCAATAAACTTGTATCATAGAGAGTCAGCCTGTTCTTCTATTGTTTATTATTTTTATAGCACCTTAAATGTGCCAGGCACATTACAGAAGGCACATTTTCTCTCCTAAAGAGCATAAGATCGAAACACCACGTGTGACATGAGCAAAGGTGACAGACAATGGGAGAAGTGATGAGGCAAAGCAGCATTAATGGAATATGCCACAAGACAGTGAGGCATGCATGCATTTTGACAGTTCTTTTTCATTTTATACACACAATTTGTGTGTGTACACATCTAAAAATAAGAAAGACAAAGATATGAAATCCCTTTCTTGACACTCTTGTGGGCACTGCAGAGCAAGTGAGTTTTCAAGGAAGGCTTAAATGATGCGAGCATGGTAGTGTGACTGACCAGAATAGGAAGTGACAGGAAAAAAGGGAGAAAGAGATGCTTGTAGGAGAAATGGATAAATGAATCATCACTGCTGGTCTCCCAGGCAGAGATGGTGATGAAGCTGTAAGTAAAACCCAAGGCACATGTTAAGCCAGGCTTTATTTATAGATTCTTCTCACTTGGAGGGGCCACCACACATCAACATGAGCTTCAGCAATTTCTTCACACCACTTGCAGCTTGCAAAAGAAAGAGACAAAGCTAAGAAAGGCTAGGAGAGGTGCTTTTGCAGAGAGAACAGTATTGCTCTTTCCAAGGCTTTAGAAGACACAGACCAGTGCATGTATAAACCATACTTAAATAAACGAAACAATCCCTTGCCCCCCCACCCCTCGCCCCCTACCCTAGCAATTGCAGGTTAATCAAGAAAGCAGAAATACCTGGAATGGGATGGGAGAAGACTATTTAAGCTGGCAGTCATGTTTTCAACATAATTAGTTGTCCAACTGAGTGCCCAAATTTAACTGATGTATTTGCATGCGTAATTAACTATGACTTATTGAAAAGCACTCTTCTTGCAATGCTTTGTTCTCTGTTTCCTGCAGATCATATCACTGAAGGATAGATTTGATTCTGAGATCCTTTTAAAAATGTTTCCATTATATCTATTGGGAAAAACAAATTACAGAGGAGAAGACCTCTTAGATGCCACTAGAACAAAAGAATGACTTAAAAACCTTTTAGATTTAAAAAAAAAATGTTTGAACCTGAGGTCTGATGGACTGTGTTTAAATCTTCATTAATGCTTACATAATTCAAATTGCATGAAGCAGATAATGCAAAAAAATAAAGCTACCCTGTTCACATGCATCAGATTCATGCTGTGTGCCCTGTTTGTTTTTTGGTGTTTTTTAAAAAATTTTGTGGGCTAAGTACAGACAGTCAAAAAGCCAGAGGCTGGATTGATTCAGTCTTCACGGGTTTGTTTAAACTGCATAGTTTGAACCAGCAAGCAAATGGACCGACATTCACTTTTGATTCCAGAAATACAGCCACGTGCCTGCAGTGACCCAGGCCAGAAACCAAGGGGCATTCAATCATGCCTCCCTACTTGGCTAGAGCAGTCAGCTTGGGCTAAACCCAGCCCGCCCCCCCCCCCCCCCCCGCCCCACAAGTGTGGGGGGAGGGAGGTTTGTGGGGAGGTACAAAGCATCCTGGGATGCTGGGGTATTGTGAATTAACCAAATTAAGTTAAATTGGTTTCTTGAACTTCTGTCCCAAATCCCCTCCAGATTCAAGTTAAGTCTGATGCTATATCCACCCAGGTTTATCTTAAACTAGTTTCAGCCATTTTGAAAGGAGTTTATGCACACTGAACTTCTGTTGTGTTACAAATTAGAACTGGTTTCTGATCACATACCATTTTGTGTAATTTCTGTCTCTAGCCTTGATTTCTAGAAGAGCACATTTATTGTGGTCCTCTGCATTTCCACTTCTGGAGGATTTGTGTCCCATTAATACCAGACCATCCTTCATACCATGCCTGTTGTGGGATTCTACCAGTATGAATGTGCAGACTTAGGAAATTGACAGTTCCTTGTAAATAAATTGAAAAGCTCACAGACATTAACATCAAAGACTGAGATATAAAATAGTATGTTAGAAGCTCATTGAGTATGTGAGTCATTGATGCCAGTTGAGTGACTCTGGTGGGGGCTGGACCAGCTATTAATTCACCCTTTCCTGATCTTCATGCTTCCTGGTCCATACACCCCAAATAGTTTCTTTTCCTGCTTTGCCACAAATGTTGTTTTTCAATAATACTAATACCTCAGTGCTCTGCGACACATACATTATTATTTGGACAGTCCACATAAAGGCCCAGATCCTTGACTTCATCCAAGGAAGGTTCACCACAGCTTAGGGCACAAGGCTGAGGGTTTCCTTTGTCCTCCAGGTTTTTGGTCTGATACATCTGTGTTGGGGAATCAGTGCATTATAGATGCAGTATAGCTTAGATAAATCCTAAGCTTACCCAGCTTCCTGCTCCACCAGTTCTGTGAGACTTGAAATACCCCCAGCTCTGGAGTGAGATGATCCTTTTGTGTCCTATGATATTTTTTAGAACTGTGGGTTAATGTTTGTTTTAAAAAATAATAATAAAAATTAAAACAGCGTAGAGGACTAAGCTTGATGACCCAACTGGCCCATTCCAGTGCTGTAGTCCTTTGACACTTGAGTTGGGATTTGACTGTGTCAGCCATATGTCAGAAAGAAGATATATCCTAGCCCAAGAGCTGGCTGTATCTTTTTTTTTAAATCAAATGAATAAATACTTTATCATCAGGTAATTGTGTAGCCTTAGACTTTGTTTTGTACAACCTTAGATATGTATATTTTTTTTAATAACGGAGTACTGCTACTTTATTTGTTGGTAACATACACAGACTTGTGTGTTCTTTTGTTGTCTATATTGCAACTGTGCCCGCCTCTGCTCCACATGGTGCTCTCGGGCAACTCTTGCGCGGGTGGCTAACCGGATCTGCCCCGCTCTCGCTGGGGAGTCCCCGGAGCTTGCCGACCGCGGTTGCGGCTGGGCCCACAGCTGGGGGGTCCCCCTCTCTGCAGCCTCCAGCGCCAAAGCGTCCCTGGGCAGGCTCTCATGGGGCTCCGACCTCCCCTACGCTCCAGCCAATGCCACCTTTGATCGTGGACCTTCTGTTCCTTGTCCCCAGACGAGGACTAGGCGTCGAGGGCCTTCCTTGCCCTTGCGGCCTTCTTTCCCAACGCCCCGCCGGCGTCTCTGCCTGGTCTCCCTGGGTTCCCTCCCCGGGATTCCCGCCGGCTCTATCCTGGTTCCCTCACCAGAGTTTCTGCTGGCTCTATTCCGGTTCCCTCACCGGAGTTCCCGCTGGCTCCCTCTCTGGGTCTTTCCTCGGAACCTCTGCCAGCTCGTCCCCAGTTACCTCACCGGTGGTTCCAGCTGGCCCTCTCTCTGGGCTCCTCCTCAGAGTTTCTGCCTGCTCCCTCGTCAATTTCGCCGCTCTTCCTCGGCGCTGCGGCTCTCCCAGCCTCCGTCGCTCCCAGCACGGCTGCAGCCTATTCGGCCCTCGGCAAAGGCCCCTTGCGGGTGTCCGGTTCCACTCCCGGGCTTCCCCCCGGGCTTCATGTCCTCCCGCAGCGTGCCCCCTCTGCCTTTGGGGCCGCGTTTTATTTCTGCCGAGCGGCGCCCCTCTCTGACGTCACTCCGCCCCAGCCGTATGAAAGCGCGGCTAACGAGCCGCGCGGGTGGTTCCCCGGCCTGCACGCTGCCACTGCTCCCACCTCCTGCGAAGCATAAGTGAGTATTTCCTCTGGCTCTGGGCCGGGGTCTCCCCCTAGTCCCGTTGTCCCTGGGACATAACCCCCCACTTAAGATGCCTTGGGGCGCTGCTTTGTTTCCCCTTCAGGTCGTACCTGTAGGGTCAGTCCACCCTTTCACTGGATCCTTTTGGTCCCCGGCCTGGTCTTCATTTCCACACCTAGATAAGAAGTCCGCCACGGTGTTGGTTTTCCTGGGTCGGTATGTGACGCGGAATTTATACGGTTGGAGCGCTAATGCCCACCGAGTGATCTGAAAATTATCAGACTTGGCTGTACTTAGCCACTTCAGTGGGGCGTGGTCCGTCACTAGTGTAAATTCCCTGCCCATCAGGTAGTACCTGAAGTAGTCCACCGCCCACCGAATTGCCAGGCACTCGCGCTCGATCGTGGCATACCTTTTTTCTGCCGGTAGTAGCTTGTGGCTTGCGTATGCCATGGGTCTTTCGCCCCCCACTTCTTCTTGGGTGAGGACTGCACCCACCACAGTCTCTGAGGCGTCCGTCTGCAAGATAAAGGGTTTTTGGAAGTCAGGGGTATGAATTATGACGTCTTCGCATAATGCCGTCTTCAACTTTTCAAAACTTTGTATCATTTCCTCAGACCACCTGACTACCCCCATTTTCCGCCCTTTGAGGGCCCCCAACAGGGGTGCTGCTAATTCTGCGAAATGGGGTACAAATCGCCTATAAGAGTTGGTTAGTCCTAGAAAGGACCGTAACTGGCGACAATCTTGCGGGGCCGTGAAGTTTCGGATGATTTCTACTTTGTCGGCCAAAGATTTAATTGTGCCCCTGCCGACCAAGAATCCCAAATATTTTGTTTCTTTCTGCGCAAAAGCGCACTTCCGAGGGTTTGCGGTGAGGCCGACACACCTCAACTTTGTGAGGATGGCCCGAAGGACTCTCTTGTGTTGCTCCCAAGTCCGGGTGTATATGATGATATCATCTATATATGCCGCTGCATATTTGGTGTGGGGCACCAGGATCTGGTCCATCAAATGTTGGAATGTTGCGGCGGTGTCGTGCAATCCAAAAGGCATCCTAACAAATTCGTACAGCCCCCACGGGGTGCCGAATGCCATCTTCTGCCGGTCTCTCTTGGCTACCGGAATCTGCCAATATCCCTTGGCCATGACAAGGGTCGATATATACTGTGCGTCCCCTATCCTTTCTACCAGCTCTGCCACGTGGGGCATGGGGAATGCATCAAAAACTGCCATGGCATTCAAGCGCCGGTAGTCTACGCAAAGTCGCAATGATTCGTCCGGCTTACGCACTGGTACCAATGGGCTTCTCCAGAGACTTCTAGAAGGCCGGATAACTCCTAGTCGCAACATGGACTCAACTTCTTTGCGGACCATTTCTAGGAGATGGTGGGGAATGGGTTGCCATCTCTCCCTCACTATTGCCCCAGGGGGTGTTTTTATGGCGTGGCACGCAGTCCGAACCCAGCCGGGCTCTTTGCGAAAGACCCCTCTGAATTCATTTATCAGGGTTTGGGCCTCTTGCTGTTGTGCAAGAGTTAGTTCCTCCCCCAGCCTGACTGGGGTATTTTCTGAAGAGGGCTCCGTCCCTCTTTCCGGCCCTTGGGGTCCTAGTTCTTCGTCCTTGGCCTCGGAAAAGGCCGCCCGTCCCTCGGGATCCCGCCACTCCTGTAGGAGGTTTACGTGATAGATCTGCTTCTCCCGGAGGTGCCCGGGTCTGTGAACCTCATAATCTACGGGCCCCACCCGGCAGAGGATCTCGAACGGCCCCTGCCATTGCGTTAGGGGCTTACTAGTGGACATGGGGAGCAATACCAGGACCCTCTGCTCCGGCTCGAATTCTCGCTCCTTGGCCCGGCGATCATATTGGCCCTTTTGGCAGGTCTGGGCTTCCCTGAGGTTCTCGTGGGCCAGATCCTGGGCTAATCTGATCCTCCGTTGGAACGTCTGCTGGTATGTCTTTGGCTCCTGGGAGGGTCCTTCTCCTCGCTTCCATCCTTCTCTTAGGACCTGTAATAGGCTCTGCAGGCGATGCCCCAATACTAGCTCGAATGGTGAGAACTTTGTGGATTCCTGGAGGGTGTCCCTGAGAGTGAATAGTATTAGGGGGAGGAGGAGGTCCCATTTCCAGGGATCCCCCTGTATGCACCAGTGCAATGCCTGTTTTATGGTTCCGTTAAGGCGTTCTACCAGCCCGTTGGTCTGGGGATGGTAGACCGAGGTGCGGAGCTGCTTTATCTGAAGGGTCCGGCATACCGATCTTAGAACCCCAGACATGAAATTTTTCCCTTGGTCTGTCAGGATCTCTTGTGGGATCCCCACTCGGGCTATCCAATTTATTAGTTCCTCCGCGATGCGCGGGGCCGTTACCGTTCGCAGGGGGATTGCCTCCGGGTATCGGGTGGCATAGTCCACGATAACTAGAATATATTGGTGACCCGAGCTACTGCGGGGCACTGGGCCCACGACGTCTAAGGTGATCCTCGAGAACGGGGTGGTAATAACAGGCATAGATTGGAGGGGGGCCCCGAGGAGGGCGTTCGGTTCTTGTCTTTTGACAAATGGGGCAGGCCGCACACCGGCAGGCTACTTCCTCCCTCATCCCAGGCCAAAAAAACCATCTGCTCACCTTCGCAAGGGTTTTGTCCCGGCCCAGATGCCCCGCTATGGGGCTTGCATGCGCCAACTGCCAACTAGCCTGGCGGAATTGGGCGGGCACCACTAGCTGTGGACCCTCAACCTCCTCCCCCCGTCCCCTTGTAGGCGGTACAGGAGTCGGTCCCTTACCTCAAAGTGGGCCCGTCCTTCTGGTGTCGACATAGAGGCCCTCTGGGTACCTTGGGCCTGCTCTCAAAGCATCCCAATCTCCGGATCCTTCTCTTGGGCGTTGCGGAACAGGAGACTAGTCATGAGGTTGTCGAGGTCCAACATATTCGCCTAATCGGTTGGCCCTTCGCCTTCTTCCAGCTCGCCCAACCAGCCCTCTCGGCTCTGGATCCTTTTACGGGCCATTTCTGCATCCCTTACCCTGTCTAAGACGTCGTATATCGGTGCCCAGTTGCACCCCAGGAGCATTTCACAGGCTAACCGGGGCACCGCGCCCACCAGGAGTTCTCCCTGATGCTCCATTACCTGTAGGCGGACCCATTGGCGCTCGGTCTGCTTCGCATCCCCATGGAGACGGGCTATCCTCATGGGGGAAGCTGTCCCACGATCGTGCGGTGGTATCAAATCTTCCCTGACGTGGGATTGAGCACATCCCGAATCCAAGGTAGCTCGCACGGGGCGGCCTTCCACCCACGCTGTGACAACCGGGCACTTCCAAGCCACGTTCCCTCCGCCAACCACATAACTGCAGTCCAAAGGCTCGCTGAGGCCTTGGCCTTGCCACCTCTCTGCTGGGGCTCTTGTTCGGTTATCTGGGGCCCACCGCTCCGTGGCCTGCCGCGGGCATTCTCTGGAAAAATGGCCCTTCTGCCCGCGCTGGAAACATACCGTATCCCTGGGAGCCCCTTGGTTGGGCAGACGCCTGCGCTCCGGTTCTCGCGGGGCTGCCACCGAGGGTCCCTGGTTCTTCCTCTCCCTGGGGTAGTACGCCTCCGAGGCAGTGAAAGCTTCAGCCAACCTCAGAGCTTCCTCGCAATTCTGTGGGGTATGCTGCCGGACCCATCGTTGCGTCCACTCCTCTAAGTCGTTCTGGAACTGCTCCAGGACGATCTGGTCCGCTAATGCCTCCCGGTCATGCCCCGCTGGGCTCACCCACTTATCCAGCAAGTCGCGCAACTGTTGTAACAGCACTCTCGGCTGTCTTATCTCGTGGCCCTTCTTAACTTGGAATCAGCGCCGGTAGTGCTCGGGGTTGATCTCCAAGTGATATAAGATGGCTTCCTTTACTGACTGGTAGTCCAGGGCATCCTCTCTCGACAGGGCCCAGTACGCGGCTTGGGCCTTGCCCACTACTAAGGCCCCCAGCTGGCTGGCCCAGTATCTCTTATCCAACCCTGTCACGAGGGCATGCCGTTCAAAGGCCTCAATATATGACTCCGGGTCATCCTCTTTAGTCATCTTAGGCATCTTAAAGGATACAAAGCTGTGCTGGCACCAGTCTTGTTGCCGGTCCAACATCTGTTGCTGGGAGCCCAGAATCTGGGTCAGCAGTTGCAGGTTCTGCCCGAGAATATCAACGGGGCCCATAGTCGGGGCTTGCATGTCAGCATAAGTCGCCAGATCAGGGTTCTCCATGATCCCACCTCTACCACCACGTTGTGCCCGCCTCTGCTCCACAAGGCACTCTCGGGCAGCTCTTGCGCGGGTGGCTATCCGGATCTGCCCCGCTCTCGCTGGGGAGTCCCCGGAGCTCACCGACTGTGGTTGCGGCTGGGCCCGCAGCTGGAGGGTCCCCCTCTCTGCGGCCTCCAGTGCCAAAACGCCCCTGGGCGGGCTCTCATGGGGCTCCGACCTCCCCTACACTCCGGCCAACGCCACCTTTGATCGCGGACCTTCTGTTCCTTGTCCCCAGACGAGGACTAGGCGTCGAGGGCCCTCCTTGCCCTTGCGGCCTTCTTTCCCGACGCCCCGTCGGCGTCTCTGCCTGGTCTCCCCGGGATTCCCGCCGGCTTTATCCCGGTTCCCTCACCGGAGTTCCTGCCGGCTTTATCCCGGTTCCCTCACCGGAGTTCCTGCCGGCTCCCTCTCTGGGTCTTTCCTCGGAGTCTCTGCCAGCTTGTCCCCAGTTACCTCACCGGTGGTTCCAGCTGGCCCTCTCTCTGGGCTCCTCCTCAGAGCTTCTGCCTGCTCCCTCGTCAATTTCCCCGCTCTTCCTTGGCGCTGCGACTCTCCCAGCCTCCGTCGCTCCCGGCGCGGCTGCAGCCTATTCGGCCCTCGGCAAAGGCCCCTTGCAGGTGTCCTGTCCGGTTCCACTCCCAGGCTTCCCCCCCAGGCTTCACGTCCTCCCGCAGTGCGCCCCCTCTGCCTTTGGGGCCGCGTTTTATTTCCGCCGAGCGGTGCCCCTCTCTGACGTCACTCCGCCCCAGCCATATGAAAGCGCAGCTAACGAGCCGCACGGATGGTTCCCCGGCCTGCACGCCGCCACTGCTCCCACCTCCTGCGAAGCATAAGTGAGTATTTCCTCTGGGTCTGGGCCGGGGTCTCCCCCTAGTCCTGTTGTCCCTGGGACAGCAACAAATCCCTTTGCCCTTATGCTCCTACTCAAAAAGAAACAAAGAGAAGATAGGTAGATCTTATCAAGCTACTTGCTCATATATCAAGAAGATTATTTCCTTGAGCTGTAGTTTCATTTAAGTGTGAAAAGCAGAGTCATAATTCACTATAAATATTTTTTTTGAGGTGGCAAATCAGGACATTTACCTTGGGGGGAGAAAATAGAGGATGAGGTAGAAGGTGATGATGTACAGGAGATGATTAGGGTGGGTACTGTGGGTCTTTGTATGGACAGGAGATAGACTCCCACTTAGCATCAGAGAAGTAAACACCTTGCATTGCACTTAATAATTTTGGCACTACAGTCAGTTGGGAGCTTATTCAAGGATGGGCATAGGGAATTCACTGCAGTGGTCAGGGCTGGAAGGGTTGAGTTTCACAGCTGTCAGTTACGGAAGGGCCTGGGTGAAATGATTCATTTTACACCTTTCTCTAAATGTGGTCAAATTTGCACTTAAATGGCTTTCGGGGGGAAGTGGATTCCAGATGTGTCCAAGGTTGTTCAGTCTCCAGCCCCCCCACAGGTTCTTGGCTTGTGAATTTTTAGTTTCTTGCTCCAAAAAAATGTTAAATGCAGAAAGAATTCTGAGCCCAAAACTAATTGAACTAGTTTGAAAAAAGCAAATGTGATCAGGGTAGATTTGGGTCCTAAAGGATCTGGCAGGTTTAATGGGACATCTAATCAGTGCTCTGCTACTGTAGCATCCCATGTTTTGTATATCAGTGATTCTCAATCAGGGTGCTGCAGGACCCTGGGGTGCTGCCAGATCCTTTGAAAGGTGCCATGAAGTATGAGGAGATAAGCATATAAATTCAGATTCAGGCTTGTCCCTTCCTTGCTCATCCTCTACTCTCACTGCCAAACCCCTCTGCAAAGAGGTAAGTGCTGTATTAAATTTGTTTTTGAAATTGTGTGCCATTCAGTTTATAAAAGTTATTATGGAGGTTTGCCTCAAGTCCAGTGATGGTGTGGCTTGGGTCCAAGAAGATTGAGAACCACTGCTTTAGATGTTACTAATTCATTAAGAAACTGTTCAGGATCTGCAGTTTGCGGTATAGAAAAGAAATGACTTCTGAATTAATTTTATCCTCAAAAAATATTCGCTCACATCCACAAAATCCCCATGCTTATTAATTGGAGTGGAGGCCGAGTCTTACTGCACTTCTAGGGCTACTGACCTTCTCAGTGGTATTTAACTTTTAATAATCTAACAGGAGCTCATATAGAACCATGTATGTTCAGAATTCATAATCTTATCTATTCTGTGAGGGCGTGATGTGAAGGTCTCAGGAAAATGAATTTGGAATAAAAAATGTTGTTGAAAGTCATTTCTGTATTACTTCCTGTGTGTATCAAAGCATATAATTTATGCAGCTTCCATTTTTAGGGCTTGG
Source organism: Alligator mississippiensis (assembly GCF_030867095.1). Classification (NCBI taxonomy): domain Eukaryota; kingdom Metazoa; phylum Chordata; order Crocodylia; family Alligatoridae; genus Alligator; species Alligator mississippiensis. The sequence goes on from NC_081832.1 coordinate 45,534,976, forward strand.
TCCTCCCTCTGAAACATGTATGCATGGAGAAAGAGGGCAAAAAACAACCTGGTCCGTGTTGCATATGGTGAAAGCGGTAAATGACATCCCACCATGCTGCACAGATGCGTGGTTATACTTATTAGGGCTGTGCAAAATGTCACTAGCCATTTCATTTCAACGCTGTTTTGACTCATTTCAAGGTTGAAACAGCAAAATTGAAACAAAACAAAGGGCTTCGAAACAAAACATTTCGACCGTAGCGCTGGGGATGGGAAGTTAGGCGAGCTGGGCTGACTTCCCATTCCTGGCGCTAGATTGGGCTGGGGAGTTAGCCTGATCTAGTGAAACGTTGAAACAGCCTCACTGTTTCAACAAAGCAAAACAGAACAGCTGTTTCGAATCTAAATTAAATTCAAAATGGAATGGTTTTCCGTCAAAACTTCGAAATGCAAGGCGAAATGGAACGGTGCCGTTTCACACAGCCCTAATAGTTGTGCATCCACAGGGTGCACAATCAGCTTACTTGTGGGTAGTGTGGGGAATGCCTGGACCACTAGCCTGTCAATGCATGTCTTCCAAGAGCAGCAGCAAGCCTTGGCCAGTAAGTAGCAAGTCAAATAACACATTGATCCCTTTATTGTTTTTTGTTTGTTTTTGAGGGTGCAGGGGGGAAGAAGAGAAAATAGGCCAGATTTTAGCTCTTATCTTTTAACATGGTAAAGTGCCTGGTCATTGGCTCCCTGGCAAAAAAAAATGTCCAAAAGTGTTGTTTAAACTACTGCATGGCAGCTCTGCAGTGCAGGAGTCCTATCATCTTAGTAGCTCTCTGTGTATATGATTCTTCACTTCACTTGTCAATATAATAGTAACATATTCTGTTTTCTTTTTGTTTATTTATTTGTAGACTTGTTTTCAACCCCTGCAAAACTTGATATAGGTACAAAGCTTCAGAAATGTACACATAACAGAATAATAGATAACTGTGATTTGGTTACAAGGCAATAATTTAAGTCGACAGGTTTAGCTGATAACATAAAACACAAGAGAGAAATAGGATCAGTTTATAAATGTCAACAGAACCCCTGAGAGTGAGTTGCTGCCTTGAAGCTGACTCTGGTGCTGTTACTTTGTCTAATATATTATAAGAAGAAATAAGCAGATGTCTGAAAAAATCTGGCTGACCAAGATTAAAAGAATAGGGCTATAAATTAAATCCTTTCTTTATGTCACTTTAAAGCAACTTTCAAGACGGACAATGTGACTAAACAAAAAAGATGTGAACACTTGAGGAAGACGCTAGAAACATTTAGTGCTACGATACTTTTTATATTCAGATAGTCAATATGACCAGCTATAAACCAGAATCTGTTTATTCCAGAAGCAGCTTAAGTCATAAAATATAGTCATGCTCCTTTTTATACATAAACTGGACTCAATTGGTGAAAGCACAGAATGTGTTTATTCCCTAAGTGTCTTTGGATGCTGGAATGTAACAGGTCAGTAATTGTGCAGCTAGCTAGTGTCTCTCCACCACAGCAGTGGCCATTTTATAAATGGAATATATTAATTTATAACTGGAACTGGAATAAAATTATAGTAATAGAACTTTGTCATAAGATTAGCGTCTCTCGTCTTGGAAATAAATGTCTTAGCTTTGTCTTGACATTTATTTCCCATAAATGTCTCAGCCTTTATGTAGCGTCAAGAGTCCATTATCCTGTGATAATGTTTTATACGTTCAACGCTAGCTATTATTTACAACTAAAGCTGGGAGATGCTTGTTTCGGAGGATTGGTAGTGGTCTGGAAACCCTTTCAGCTAGAGGTCACTGGATCAAATCTGGCCTGAGAAAAACAATGCCCTGATGTTTAGTGGATACTAGCTTGAGTTCTCAGTCTGATTCCTGCTGGAGAGGTATCCATACAACCAAACAATCTGGTGCTTTAGGGTTGCCTTTTTGTGCGTCCCGGTAGAGAAGAGGCTGAGGGCAGAAGTGACTTAAACTGTCTTTTCTCTCCTTGTCAAGGTTGAGGTATGTTGGCATGCCATTGAAGGGTGTTTTGCCTGCTGATCTCCAGGCCATAGGTCCATTTGCATAAAGAAAGTACATTTGTTTGTCTGATGCATTTGCCAGCTTTGAACTCACTTTCATAAATAAAATCGGAGGTTTTAAAAATGATACATTAAGAAAGGTTTGTATTTTAAAACAAAAATGATTTTAAAATAACAGTTGCTTTTGAAAATGAGAACTGTGTTAAAACCTAAAGTTTTAAGGGTGCCTGTACATGCACTGTAGTTATAGCATTTCAGAGCAGACTTGATTAATCGAGCATTCTGGAGGGTAGTAATTACTATGCTCCAGCAGCCTCCCATATCTCGTATCAGTGTTCCCGCGCTTCAAAATGGCTCACTGAACAAGCTTTAGTTCAAACTCCCCCACTGCCATTTTGAAGCATGGGGACACTGATGCATTAGATGCAGTGGCACTTTAATTGGAGCAGCGCTCAGTCCCGCTCTAATTAAAGTGCCCCCCCCCCCCCCCATAGCAAGTGTAAAAGTGCCCTAAATGCTTTCTTTTTTTAAATAAACCCCCCCCCCCAAGAAGTATATATTTACTACCAAAGTTTTAAAGAATGTGAGATCAGTGAACAGCGGAAAATGAGCCAAGCCTTTGGAACCAGATTCCGATGGCAGTAGTATTTTCTTCAAGTATAAGCAGAACATTTTCTTCATTTTGGTGCATTTAGCTAGTTCAGTGCAATGACTAGCTCATTCCAAGGTGAGAAATAGATTTGGAGTTGAAAAGGAAGGCTTATTTCCTCTACGAACCTACTGAATAAAGACGAGGTATGAAGTGATAAGATCTACTACTTCTAAAATCATAATGATCGCGGTAGCCAAAATCAATCAGTTGAGTTCTCCAACTACAGTATTTCCCTTGTTTTAATGAATCATTTAGTTTTAAATACAAAACTTGTTTTGATAAAATAACTTTTTTCACACTTATCAAACACATGTAGGGTCATATTAATTAGTGAATAAATACATTTTTTAAATAGCCTTTAATACATTTTAAATGAATAATACCCATCCACATAGTTTGGCATAAATCATAAGTAAAAATTTAATCATTCTGTTAACGATATATCTTATATAAGTTTCTAACATAATTAAAAAGCTGCAGATGTTAAGAATTTGAATAAATGCACATGAAGCTATATGATTTTTAAATCAATAGATATATTGCATCCTCCAAGTTAGTAAAAGGTAACATGAAATTATACTAGCCAAAGAATTTTTTTTTTCCTTTAAGGAAAATCTCTAAAAGATGCAAACTTAAAAAAATATATATTAAAATGAAAGTTTCCTATGTGCTGATTTACAAGTTGGTCCATCCTGAAAAGCACCATTAAAAAATATTAAAAACACCACACAAAAAGAGTTTTTGCCCTGTCCCAAGTGGCTGGAATGTTTTAGGGCAAATAAACAAAGATAGTTAAAAATTGGACAGTTATTTGGTTTTTGTTTTTTGCTTTTGGCAGACAGTTTAAGAGCAGCTGCGTGCTGAGACTGTCTTCCTTTCTCACATGATATAGAAGGAACCTTGATCGAATGTTTTAAATGTGTCCAACCTAAGAATTCTGCTCCTGGAGTTGGTGCAGTCTTGGGGCGCCTATACACATACATTGAGGCTGCACCAACACGCTGTAATTACAGTGTGTTGGAGCAGACTTGATTAATTGAGTCTGCTGTAGCATTGTAATTTCTGTGCTCCAGCAGACTCCAGTGTCGTATGTCAGCATCCTTGCACTGAAAAATGGTGTTGGGGGCACTTTTAACTACAGCTTGTTTGGGCTTTAGTTAAAGTGCCCCTGCCACCATTTTTCAGCGTGGGGACGTTGATGCACATTACTCTTTGGATTCTTTAATTAGAGTGGCTCTCGGAGCCACTCTAATTAAAGCGCCCGCCTCCCAGAGCATGTCTATAAACGCCCTTAGACTTTATTCAAGAATATATGAAGAAATACAAGCAGAAATGTTTGTGTCCCTTTTCTTATGACAAAGTCCTTAATTCAGTTGTGCTGCATTTGTAAGCTCACATACCCTGGGAATCACATTTTCTTTTATTTACTGCTTGCTGAAAATAGAAACTAAGAGAAATAGTCACATGGGAGCTATTCAGTCCTACTGTATGCTGTGCTCTGCTTCTTTCCCTTTTTAATGCTTCTTTTAAGTAAGGGCCATCAGCCTTGTTCCTCTCCCCTGGCAACAGAGCACGTTAACATGGCCAGATGCATGCAGAATGTGCAAGCTAGAATATACTGTACTGCATTGTATTGCATTGTAACCTCGGCTATTTCTAGGTGCTCTGACCTGGTGAGGAATTCCGCTTGTTTTGGGATTAAAAGAACCTTGCTTTCTTCTTATGTTTCTCATAGTCTAGGTAGTGTTTATCCTAAGAGAGGCTGAGACACAAAGATTTTCAGGGTAAATATGCACCTTTAGGTTAGAAACAGAAATTACACACAAACTGATGTAGGTGACTGGAAACTGGTTCAAATCTGTAACACAGGAAAAGTTCAGTGCACATAAACCGCTTTCAAAATGGCCAAAACCTATTTAAGATTAACCTGCATGGATGTAGTATTAGACTTAACCCATTTAGATTAAAGTGGTTTATTGAACTTCTGCCCCAGATCCCCTCCAGATTCAAAATAACTCCCAGTTCCACAGCATCCCAGAATACTTTGCACCTCCCCCCACTTTGCAGGGTGGGTAGGCTAGCTTTGGCCCAACTGTCTAATCCATCTGAGCAGGGAGGTGTGCTCTAGTGCTCCCCGATTTCTGGTCTGGGCTGCTGCAGGCATGTGGCTGCATTTCCAGAATCAAAAGTAAATGTCTATTCACTTGCTTCTGGTTCAATCTATGCAGCTTCAACTAATCTGTGAAGATTGAATCTGTTCAGCCTCTGGCCTTTTGACTGTTTGTACTTAGCCCTATAGACTAACTAAATAAGATTATTTATATTCGTGGGGCACAAACTTTCATGAATCCCAGTTCACTTCATCAGATGCTTGGGTTCATGAAAGCTTGTGCTCTCTTGTATGCAATCTTATTTAGTTAGTCTGTAAAGGTGCATATCTACCCTGCCTTCTGACTGACTTCAAACTAACATGGCTAACTACTTCTTCAGGCAAAGGTTTTTACATACCTGGACAATCTTCCTTGTAACTGCGTTTTAAGTGTTCTTTTGCTGAGAAACCCTCAACATTCTCTTGAATGACAGAATGAAAATAAGGCACATCCTCTTCTCTCTCAACTTTTGTAAAGCCTTTCTTAAAATCTTTTAGTAGTCACTTCCTGACTAGGAGAACAGTCATTCCTATCACTACAGTTCATACCAAAGCTTGTCCTATACCATCCTCTATGAATGGGATAGACGATGCAAAATACACCTATGCCTTGGTTTGCATCAGGAAAGGAAGCCCCGGTATTACCCGAGCCATGAGTCTCTGATGGAAAATCTGTTAAGTGAGGTTCCCTCCAACCCCAGGGCAAAGACTTTTTTCTTTAGTCTGCCTTTGTCTGCTTTCCTTAATCTAATTAATATACAAAGAAATTATATATTTAACTGGGGGGGGGGTGGAGAACTCATCCTACTAAAGAGAGGTAGTTGGGGAAAAGACCTGATTTATCATAAAAGGGCCCTGTTAAAATAGAAAGTCTTCCAGCGTGGGCTTACCCCCACCTTTGTAAACCCACTTGTTAGTTGCTTTAGGTTTTAAACTCTTGATGTTTTTGGTCTTTGCTATGGCAAGCATTCAAAGTTTACTTAGGAAGAATAATTCTGGCACAAAGACTTTTGGTTTGCATGGGTAGAGTCAACCCAGTAGTTCTCTGGACTGGAGGATTTCCTGTTATGAGAAGACATTTATGATAAGAGTTAGTTATGGTTGTGTTTGCTTCTTTTTACCAGGAAGTATTATATATCTTTTGTGCAGCAACAACCACAGTCTTCATTCCAAACATCTTTTAGAATAAGCAAAACAGACAAAAACAGATTTAAGAAAAAATATCCTGAGGGAGCAAGGATATGCTAGTCAGTAAGCACTGCTTCCTAAACCTTTTGTAGCTGCACCCCTACCTGTTAGGCCGGTTTCTTGTAGTTAAAGAGAAAGCAGAAAGGAAATGGGATGAAACACTGCCGTTTCCTTCTCATCAATGGAATATGTATACATACTGAAATATTCCTGGTTAGTGGTGACCTCACTGGAGGGACATTTAACTGTAACTCTATATTTTATATCTTTTGATGTGACGTTAAATCCTATCCTATCAATTAAAATCTAACCCTAGTTGTTTACTGATAACAACGTTTGCTGGCATTTTAATGTTGATCAGATATTCCTTTAGTGTGGTAACTCAAAACCTAATGCAACAGGTTTTTATCTTGAACAGGGAGAGGCAGCCCAACTGGTAGCATGGGCCATCGTTACACTCCAGCCACTCCAGCAACCATGAGCGGAGGCTGCAGCTAGGAAGAGCAGCCCTCCTTGTGGGCTGCAACAGCTGGCTGGAGCAGGTGATCTGCCCACCATTAGCAAAACACAAACTGGATGAAACAGCTAGAGAATCAGCATGCCCTTAATAAAATGTGGACTAGATCGGATGTTTTCAGGCTGGATCTGGCCTGCGAGCCATAGGCTGCCAACCCCTGATCTACAATATACCTGCTGAAGTCAAATTTTGGAAGGAAGTAATGACCATAACTAGGTAGTAGTGGCTGTTATACCCTCTTTATGCTTGCCTAGTATTCTGCTTGTCTTTCCAAACATACAGGCTCTAAATTAACTATGTCTATAAGAGTCAGTGTCCTTTGTTCACCAGAAAGTCTGCTTAACCCAATCTCCCTATTTCGCTGAGGAGTTCTGTGTGATGTGATTGGGGAATAAGGTGTCAGCCATGTTAACAGTTGTGTCTCCAGAGGTTAAATTGCATCCATGTCAAGGTGGCATTATGAGGAATTGGGAGGGTTACTTGAGCAACAGCAAATAACTGTGGTCCCTTTCCTCATACAGGACTTGGTTTTCAAGCTTGACTCTTTGTGGTACACCACTAGAATAGAAGTGTGTGACTTCAGTGCACACAGTGCACGAAATCTTGAGAAGAATAAATGTGACCTAAAATAATCTAACCTTTGTTTGTAGGTCAGGCTATTCCTGCAGGGTTACACGTGCGATTAAATCTTCAAACAGGAGAAAAAGAAGCCAAACTTCCAGATAGCACAAATGAAAAAAGTGACATGAAAGACCAGAAAAAAAGGAAAAGGTATGGAAGAATGAACTGCTTGTCTTTTTGCTCTATAGAGGTACATGGGGTTTTGATTTTTGTTCCTTTTATTAGGAGCCAGAGATCCCAGGGAGTTTAATTGGAGTTTTGGGTGCTCAGCATTTAGAAAATTGGGGCCTAACTCTGTTGCTTCCTTTTGACACAGGTAGCAAAATGCCTTTCTGATGTATTTGGAGAGATGTTCATAGATTTTCATGCCATGATTCTGAAACTGAATCTGGCATGTAGTTTCTAGTGGATATTCTTTGTTTGTTTAAATCTTCTGTAGCAGTGGGATGAAGAATATTTTTTTGAGAACTTTATGCAGAACGGCATCTTGGAGTACACTTTGTTTGTTCTACTTCAGAGTCAGATGCAACATGTTCTTTACTTGCTGTTGTGCATCAGCTCTAAGCATTCATTTAAATGTCAGGCCTTGCACATTCAAGATGTCACTAGCATTTACTATATCAATTTTTTATAAAATTGTCTAAAATATGCTGCTTGCACCCATGGTTCCCTGTGTGCAGTTTTTACAGAGACAGATTTTGTGACCATAGGAAGACTTCTTTTTCTTCAATATACTAGTGCTGCCATTCTGTGCCCCCTGCCAAGTGTGCAGAAGCTTGCTCATTTTGGGAAATCCCAGCCTTTAGGTTTCCTTTTACTAGTGCAAAAGCACATGATACCAAAATTAGTTGCTTTAAATGTGTAGGAGGAGGTTGGGGCAATTCATGAAGAGTAGCACACATTGTTTCCAGGAGAGCATGATTTCCCTTTTGATTTTTGAATTACATGCTGCCCAACCCTATGTTTTAGTTATGAGCTGGGATCCGGATTTTCTGTGGAAAAATGCAGATTTTTTTTTCCCTTTAAAGCAGCAAAATGTGAGAAACCATGGATTTCCCCTTATAGGCTGGCAGAGTTCCAGCCTGCAAGGGGCTACTTGGGCCTGGGGGAAGTAGGATGTAAGGGGCACCACATACATGTGTGCGCACATGCACATGGCCAGCAATACAGTCAAGCAGCAGCTCCCCCTGCTGCCAGCAGGTTAGTCTATGGCAAGAGGGGCACAGTGTGGGCAGTTTGAGATGGCAGTAGCCACAGCGAGGGATGGATTGGGGCAGGGTTTCATCTGGGGCTGGAGGCAGTGCCTGGGGCCGGAATGCACAGCTGCAGGGCCTGGTGGGGGGATCAGGACAGAGATCTGCACATGGACCCACAGCAGGCACGTGGCTGCAGCCTGCCACCTCTGTGGCCCGGTGGGTGGGGCCCGGTGCAGGATTGCAGTGCAGGGTGGGGAGGTTTGGTGCTGCTGCCACCACTGCCAGGATCCCCATGCCAACTGCACCACCATGGCAAGGCACCCCCTGCCCACCCAGTAGCAGTGGGGGTGGCAGTGGCATGGAGTTGTCTCCCCTCACCCGCCTGCTGCTGCTGGGTGGGAAGGGGGTGTGCCTCACCATGGCAGTGTGGCTGGCACCGGGCTCCCAGCTGTGTTAGCGTTGGCACCAAGCCTTCCCATCCTGCCCTCCTGCATCAGGTCCTGCCCATTGGGTTGCAGAGGCCCCTAGGTGGAGGATGGCTAGGTGGGGAGCCTGAATTGTCCCCCACCCTTGCTTCCCATAGGCTCTGCTCGGGTGTGCACCAGCTGTGCTGCCTGTGGGGGTGCGGGGTTGAGGGGCCCAGGCTCTGCTTTGACTGTGGCAGCTGTGGCTCAGGTGCTGCTGGTCAGCTGCGGCTGGCACCCATGAAGCAGAGAGCGGGCAGGATGCAGCCACTAGGTCCTATAGCCCTGGCAGCTACAGGGGGACAGGGGGCTGCAGGTTGAGAGTAAGGGGTTCTGGTGGGGATGGGAAGGCTGTGGGTTAGGAGTGAAGGGCACCAGCAGGGCCAGGGGGCTGCAGGTTGGGTGTGAGGGGCACTGGCGGGGATGGAGGGCTGTGGGTCAGGACTGAGGGGCAACAGCTATCAGGGCTGCTCAGTGCCTCAAGGCAGCGGGCAGGGCCAGAACAGCCAGAGCTGGACCCTTGTCCTGGTGAGTGAGAGGGGTAGGTGTAGCTCTGATTTGCCATGATGGAACAAAAAAAATAATGCCAAAATATTTTATTTTATTATAATAATTGAGACACTGTTAGTTTTCCATATTGCTTTAAAATGGTAAATATATCAATAAAACAGAGAATTTGGGGGGGTTTATCAGAAAATTTGGGATTTTTAAACTGAGAAAACTTAGATCCCTGCTTTCAGCTCTGGAACGGAATGCACCCATATTTTACGAGCATATGGTCTTTGACAGTTCTGGGGACAACTGTGCTACTTTTTGTTTGTTTATAAAATATTTCCTAGATTATATATCCCTAGATGGTAGCCAAGGGCCATAAATTGAAACTATTTTTATTGTATGTTAGAAACTGAGATTCTGGGTTTGCATATGGCTTTCCAAACTTTCACATATGGATTTCCAAACTATCACAGCGGATCAGTGTTTGTCATGGCAACTGTCAGTACCTGGTCCATACCAGGGAAACTAATGATCCTCCTAGTGAACCAAATTCTGCAATCTTTTCACGGAATCCCAGTGTCACTGCCATCAACCACCCAGACATCATGCAATCCCATGGCTTTTATGCCACTGAGCCTGCACTCTGAATCTTAAAACTTAATGTTGAGGGTCTTTTGGTTGCCAAGCAAAGATCACTGTGAAAGGGTCTTAATGCCACACTTCAAACTTAAGCACTGGACATTACTTGTAACATTAACTTGCTGGTATGTTATATACAATATATGGGGAAATTCTAGTTCTCAATATTTTATCCAGGAAAAGGTTCATTGCTGTGTTGTTCTTTCTTCCTTAAAAAAAATAATTATTCCCCTATATAACAAAAGTTTTGTTTTTTCTGCAAGGCTGGACAAGGTGGATATTGACTCAAATTCGTTTACATCACAGGAACTAAAGGAGGCTTTGGCTAAATTGAAGGAAAATGAAAAGACAAAAAGCACAATGGAGGTAAAGGTATTCTTCATTTTTAAAGCAATCTGTGTGACACTGGTATGAATGCTATGCGTAGCTTGCATTAAAAAACAAAATAACATGCTTAGAACTGTTGCTAGAAAACTTCCTGTATTTACCAGAATACAAGATGAGCCTGAATTTAAGACGATGCTTAGATTTATACATGAACAATTTGTAAGACAGGCAGTGGAGCAGGCAGTAAGGGGGTAGGCAGATCAGGAGGCAGGGGGTGGCACTCTTGCTTTGACACTGGCAGGCGCCATCCCTGCTTCAACTTGGGGCATAGATCATAGCTCCCACCTGTCCTCATTACAGTCATGCCAGCTCCATGCTGCTGTGGGGTCAAGTGGTGGCCGTGCTCTGTGGCCCAAACTTGAGCAGTGGTGGAACCTGCCTGCACTGGAGCGAGGGCAAGGGCGGGGTGGTGGGAGAGAGGGGGTTGTGGGGCAGGGGCCTGAAGCTTCTGGGAGGCAGTGGAGGGAGAGGCAGGGGGTGCAGAGGCAGTGGAGCTACAGGTTTTTTTATTTTAATGTTTATTCTTTTGGCCTTAAAGGCCTTTGTACAGTACTTTGGTACTTCTGTATTTATACCTAGAGCATGCCATTTTCTTGATAATGAGTATTTTATTAGTTCTCCCTGAAGAAGGTGCCAGTTTTGGTTTCTTACCATGTGGCCATATGTGCACTTTAGAAGTGCACTTGGGTCACCAGTCCAGCAACAGAACAACCATTTAATGGTGATGTCTTTTGATCACTAGCCACCTGAGCCATATTTGAACCAGAAAACTGGAAGTTGAAATCTCAATATAACCAGCCCCACAAGCCACCTAAATGCCAGATGTAAGGTCTTATGGACACTCTTCAAATGATGCTACAAATGAAATGGCAGATGTCTCTTATAAACCCAAAGTTAGGACATCAGTAGCATTTCTGATGGGATGCTGCTTCCTTATCGTTTCTGACTGTGCATCATTATGATTAGATCCGAGTAACAGTGCTGTTCACAAACACTTTTGTGACGTGTGGTGATTTTTCTCACTGCTGTTCCTTTTGTTTTCCTGCTGTTCATTCTTTTGGCTTGCTTGGTTGAATGTCAGTTTGTTTTGTGTGTCATTTTATCCAATGACTTAAGACAAAAAAATGCATAAACAGTTTTGGAAGCAGGGACCAGGACCCAAGACTTCTGGAGGAGTGCCCTCATCAGTGGGCTGCAGAGTCAGACTCACTTTGGCTTTCTCTGACCCTGTGGATCTTGAGTTCCTTCCTACATAACAGCCCACTTTAAAGAGGAGGGATGGAAGGTGTTCTCCTCCCCATACCCCAACTGTTTGATATCCCCATGGTGAGGACACTATCCTGAGCAGCTGGAGATAAGTGTGGATCCCATCTGGTTGAAATGGAAATTTTTAGATGCCAAGGAGTTCTTGGACATCTGAGCAGTTAGTTTTTGTCAAGTTCTGTTTATGATGTCACCTTCTGAGTCCTCAAAAATCTGCATTTCTCATCATGGCCCCCATATATCTGTGTTGGTAGTTCCTTTTCTTGAGGATTATTTGTCTAGCATTCTGTATTGCTGATAAATGTTGTTTTTGTTTTTTGGCGAATGCCATTTAAATGTAAAAAGCAGCAGTACCCTATTGTGGGGAATAAGCCCTGTCTTCCAAAAAATATTTGAACACATACTCTACCTGCAACTGAGCTAAAAACAGCTCTCTCAAATGGACCTGAAACGCTCCATTTAAAATCATTACTCCAGCAGGAACCATAGTCATCCCTGGACTAGCTCCATTGAAGGCAATTGTCCCCATACAGTCTATTGCTAAAACCTTTTTCTTTTGCTGGGGCAAGAAGTGATAGCATTTTGAATGTCAGTACCACGTGTATTGTATTTAGCAATCAGTAGCACAAATTGTACAGCTGTCATTAGACTGACAATAACTTAAATCTCCGTGCTAAATTGTTCCCCTTGACAGCATAAGCCCATGGATTTCTTTAGCATATATATTGAAGGTGTCATGCTGAGATTGGAAACCTCTTGGTTTTATAATGTCATTGTCCTACTTACAAAAACAAGTAACCACAGCATCCTTGTTTTCTGATGTTTGTTCATTCCAGAGGCTGCTTCAGAATGGACTTCCTTGTTTCTGTACATTCTCTTGGCCTCATCCTATCTTCAGACACTGCCCTCTCTGCTTCCTTCCTTCCTTCTCTTCATTCGTATAGCACCAGTCCCTGCTTTGTTCCTCTAGACAGCTAAGCAAATTTGGTGTTGGAGTTGTCTTCTGTGCAGGCACTGTGGCCTGAAAAAAACCTTCTGGAGTTTTCCTCCTCCCTGACTCGCTGTCTCCTTTCATATCTTGGTTAGAACCTTCTCCTTGCTTACCACGTCTGTCTCACTAGCTCTCACTCTAATTTTGTTGAATTCAGCCACACTCTTTTAGGCTACTGTTCTTATAAGGGATGTTACAAAACAGCTGCTGTGCTGTTTTGACATCGAGCTGGGGTTTTGTTCCCAGTATTTGACAAGCTCAAAACCATTTAAAGAGTGAGTTTAATGGGGGAGGGAGGGAGGGAGGACTATAACCCCAGGGGCCTGCCTAAATACTTAGGGTAAATAACAAATGTGGGCAATTTGGGTGGTTCAGAGTGGATCTGCACTACATACTGTAATGTAATGTGGAGGTATGTAAACTATCTTTAAACAAACTAGCTGGAGTATGGGAGGGGTCTAACCATGGTAGTAAGAAGTTACTTGAAATCTAACCTGCAAGGTAAAGTAGCTTATGTGGAGCTCTGTGCTGGTGGTGTTGGACAACTTTGGGTGAACAAGTTAACTCATTTAAAGTTAGCTCAGGTATCTCTCTGCTCTGTTGCTGTGAACATGGGCTCTGATGGGTTCTGTTAGATAAAGTACTCCCACTCTGTCCTGAGCTGCTACACAAGGAAGCAGAGTGCTTTTTAACAGACTTGGAGGGTAAAGTGCCTGAATTTCATTGCTAGGTGGAAGGGTTTTGAAACATGTTCAGTGATTTGAGTTCCTCTGGGATGAGAGATCATATATAAAAAATTGAGAAGATGCCTTTGGTGTTTATTGAGTAAGGTAAACATTATGGCACTTTTAGTTTTTCAGCAAATCAAGAATAACTATTCTCCCCACTTCTGTATTTTACTTAATCTTGAGAGGTGTGTAGGAGGTGGATATGCTATACAGAACACTAGCTACAGACTAAGCTATTAGACATTGTATCTTTTTTTTTTTTCATACTAGTACCTAAGGGCCATATTTTCAAAGCCATCTGGATGTCTGTTGGGATTTTTTTCAGGAACCCCTGGGCATACTTCTCTAATTTAAATCAACTGGAGTTAGCTACTGAAGGCAGAATCCACAGTGGACTGTTATGATCAGCATCATGATGTCAAACTTTTTGGCCTCTAGCACCTTGGAATATAATCTAAAGCTCTGAGTCAGGCACCTAAACTCCCTGTAGGAGAATTAAGAATGGGAACCAGACAGCCACAGCACTGAGCAGAGAGCTGCCTCCTCTTACTAATAGGAAATGCTGAGACTATGGATGTGACTTAAATTCTACCCCAATTTGAGCTGTTAGCACCCCCCTCTAATTAGGATTCATAGCCTGAAACCCTTTTCTGGATTTAGGTGCCTGAATTGTTTCCACCAAAAACAAAGGAGGTTGTTACTCTGAGGGCCTATCTACCAGACTATTGTGTAGAATAATTCCACTTTTAACTGCTGCATGGGCAAATATACATTTAAGGATGACCTGTTCCCCTAATCTACTCTTTATCATCTGCATTCACCTTTGGCATTTCTTCTCTTATTTTCAAGGCTAATCTGGAAGATGTCAGAAAAAGGTTCCGTCCCATAGAAGAGCTGAAGGCAGAATTTGAGCGACTCAACATGAGGATAGAAACTGATTACGAAATTATGGTTAAATTAATCAACAAATTCAACAGCTCTGATTCTATGCTGGATGAAAAAATAGCAGCACTTTATGATCTTGAGTATTATGTTCATCAGGTAAGGCATCAAAATCTTTTTAGCAGAGCCCATGTAAATTCCAGGGAATATGGTGTCATAAATGTGATTTTATTTTTCTTTTCAGTATTGGATAATACAAATTGTTTAATTATGACAGTCCTAGGATAATAAGAGGTTTCACAAGAATGCTTCAGGCTTATTTTATTATATATTAGCTCTAAGACGTTATTATTTTTAACAGATAAAATATAATAACCATTTAACCAGAGGCTAGGGTTGCCCAATTTGCTATATGCTCTCGGCTCTTGTTTTATGTCTTCTTTTTTGCTTTTGGTTTTATGAAGATAAGTTTTATTATTATGTATGTCTGCTTTTATAAATGAAGCTGTTGGTTGGTTCCTTGATTGCCTTCTATGGTTACAAGAGTGGCTACTTCATAAATAAAATTATTTAACTTTTATTTATACTTGAAAAGCATCTGTTATTGAATGCAACCCTTTGCAATTCCTCTCTGTCTCCCCATACAGAATGCCATTATCTCAAGCTGTTTTGGGTACATGTTATCCTTCTATCTTTTTGGATCACTACATAGTTTTCCTGGCAGATCTCTGGTTCTGCCAGCAAAGCAATAAGTGTGTCCACATTTGCAGCTCTCCTGTGATGGCAGAACCCCTTTTCCTCTGCCAGCAGAGCAGTGTGAGCTCCTTGACTGACAGAAGGCTTGTGCTGCCACCCAGCAGCTGACAGAAGGCTGCTGCCAGATGGCATGGCCCCTTTAACAATGGTGCCTATCCAAGGTATGCTTTGTAGTCTGCTGGTGCAGCTGATAAACGGAACTGTGGGTATATGGCAGAAGCCCCACAGAGCCACCCAGAGGCAGATTAAGACATTGGGGTCCTCAGGAAGGAGAAGATTGGGGGCTCCAGCAGGGGAAGAGGGTGCAGCTGTTGTGGAGGTATCACCCAATTCTCTCTCACTTGCTGAGGAGTTCTGGTGAGGAATGTAAGGTAAATATATTATCATATATACAACTAAATATGCAAATAAGTCATCTTCTAATTTGCTTTATATTGCTCACCCTACCAGGCCAGTGAATGAGAACTGGGTTCATGCTTGGCAACACTGAGTCTGGGCATCTCTGGGGGAAAATCTAGGCATCCACAAGCACCTAATTGGTAGAGGTCCCTGGGTCTGGGTCCTGCTGGCCTGTGTGTTAATCTGCTTGTGGGGCTACCCAGGAGCATAGTGTTTCAGGAGCTTACGTGTGAAAGTCTGGTTGTGGTGTTAGCATATGATAGCCCGGATCTCAAGGCTTGTTACTGTTAGGATTTTTGATAGCTGTTTTGATGACCTGTGTTAAGTGCATTCTTCGTCTTAGCTTGGTTCCTGTGGAACAGGTATCTACAACCCAGAACCCATTTCCAAAAGGCCAGTAGACCACCTCTTGCCTTGTCTACCCCTAGTACTAGACAACAGCTACTACCCCCAGGCCACTAGGATGTATGTTTATCCATGTACTGCTGGTGGCTCCCCTCAGCAGCTGTGCTATCAAAGCATGAAGTGCCTTTTGGGAAACACCAAGCGCCAAAGGTGGCAGGAGGCCTGGGAGTATCCTATACATGCCTGCTGCTGGACGGTGAAGGAAGCCTTGCTGCTTGGCTGAAGTGAATTAACTTTGCCAGCAGAATGGAGGGTTCTGCCACCAAAGAGGAGCTTTGGGCATAAAGCTCTGTTAGCTTAGTTTCATACTGGAAATCAGTTCCAGAAACAAAAAGAACTGAGGATGAAGGGAGTAACATTAAGGCTTTGTCTACCCATGAAAGTTTGCTTGGGGATTTTGTTTGTTTGTTTGTTTTTGATGTAACCTAAGGGGTGAATTTAAACCAGTTTCATTATACAGGTGTAACCCTCTTATGCACACTTTCAATCTAGTTTGAGTAGGCTGATTTTCATTTTAGTTTTTTCTTTGGGAAAAGCTTTGTGCTATACTGAAAATAGCTACTCATACCAGAATAAGTATGTGCAAGCAGGCAGGTACTACTGTAACCATATCTGTATAACTATATTGGAATAGCTAGTTAATCTTTCCCATATACACAGGCTGTTGAAGAAGTGGCCAGTGCCTAAGGTACCAACAAAAAGTCTATACCCTAAAATTACCCAAAGGCAAGTGGTTCTCCTATTTCTCTTGATTTGTGTTTGGGAGCTGTACTTGCCTGTAACTCAGCTGTTGCCTTAGTGCAGTCTTTCTCCTTTATATTCTGTTTCCCACAGCAGTCACATGCAGAATGCTACTGATGAAAAGTCTGCTTCAGGATGAAGGTGGGATAGAAAAATTGGGTGAGGATAGATTGAGATTGCAGTTGAAGAGAGGATGATTGTAGCAGACTAGAGGCTTGGTAGACCTTGGAGACTGAAATGTTTTCTCAAGTCTTCTGGCAGTGTGGCCCTGTTATATTAGCTTAGGCTGAGTGGGGAAAATTGTAGTGCTGCTATCCATGCTGTACCCTTTCTGGGGACAAGAGGTTGGTCTCCAGAGATGGTAGCTAGAAAACTTCTCGCCAGCAGGAAATTAACTTAAAGAACAAGTTTGCTTTCTTTTCTTTTCTTTTCTTTTCTTTTCTTTTCTTTTCTTTTCTTTTCTTTTTCTTTTCTTTTCTTTTCTTTGTTGTTGAGAATTTAAAGTTTTACTTCTCAAAAGTAAAAATGGGGTGATGAGAAGCATAGCCCATCTGCTGAGATTCCTTCAAAAGGAAATTGCATATATGTATTATTCCAATGTCCTTGTTCTCCTATTTCCATCCTGAATCTTTCATATACACTCAGAGTTGCATACTCTTTGTTCCCAATATGTCTGTCACCATGTGCATTTGTCTTACTCAAAGAATGAATGTGGACTGCAGATGTCCTGCAGGCTGGGTATTTACACTTCAGAACCAGGGAAACCAAATTTTAGTCTCTTAATTTAGAAATGCTTGTGTAGATGGTAACAGACCACTGTTTTCTGGTTTGTTGAATGGAATCGTGCCCCAATCCTAACACACAGATGGCATCTGAATAACCAAAGAAAGGGAATGGGGACAAAACAGTGTAACTAGAGTAACAGGACTCTTCTGTGCCTTGACCACAGCGTTTGTATGACACAGCTGTTGGTGCAGATTGTGGGTGGGTAGTCCCTCTTCATCAGCCAGGTGGTTGATAAGAAGTATTACTTACCCCTCAGAGGGCCTGGTGACTGCTTTTCTTTTCTTTTTCTTGCTAGTTGTTTGATACTAACATCAGCAATGCTTATATAGAGCTGCCAAGTACAGTTGTGTAGCAATGTACACAAAAGAATTAACCAGGCAGGAATTTTCGGTTCTGTAACTCATACCAGGCTAATGGGATCTGAGTAGCAATCTTAGCAAGACACTACAGAAGGATGTTATGGCAAGTAGCCAGACCTGTGCAGACCTATTGAGGATACAGTATTAGGCTCCCTTACCGTTGCTTTTTAAGGTAACGGTCCAGAAAGTCTTTCAGCCTCCAGTTTGATCCCTCATGGTCTGCCCTGCTGTTGCTAATATTTTGGCCTCATGGGTCTTTCCTATTACTAGTTCCTCAAAGTGCAAAATGTATTGTGGAGGTGAAGTCCAAGAATGGAAAACCTTGTGCATGCTGAGATTTCTTAGCAGAGGGTTGTAGTGCTCTCTGAGGAGCAAATCGCAGCAGAATTCTAGGGTGGTGGCAAGCAGAGCAGCATCTGTACCTCAGAAGCAGCAGAGAAACCTCACACGAGCTGAGTTCATCCTTAATGTAACCAGGGAGGGAGCAGTGGAACAGGGTCAGGGATTGGATTGCAGTGTGTGCAGAATTGGATCAGGCGACTTTCCCAACAATGTGCTCTTGAACAAAGGTGCAGGGCTGGGGCACACATTTTGTCTAGCTCTTATTTTTCCATTTAGGATCCACTCAGCATGGACTGAGGCTTTCAGGTGATAGCTAAAAAGGATGATGTGCCCTGTTATCTCTAACATGCACAAAACATGCAAAGAGGAAGAAAACCAAGCATAACTCACTTAAAGCTAATATATTTGCTCACCAGCAGTCACCATTTTTTTCTTTCTCCATTATTTATCCTTCTTTCCGTTTTTTCTCTCTCCTCCCTCCAAAACTGCTTTCAGTGTTAATTGCTTCTCCTTTCTGTGTTATTGGCATTTGTTGTTTCTCCTCTTCTCTTTACTCTCACTTTTTCTCCCTTTTCTGTCTCCCCAAATGTTCCTTCTGTGACTCCTGTCATATGCTCATCTCCCGTACCCCGAACTGTGCTCCATATTTGTTTACTGGAGAGCTCTCCTGGTCTTTGGCTTTCTTCTGCCCTCTTTTCAGTGGACTGGAGTGAAGGTCCAGCTGACTGCATCACAGTTGTTCAGCAATGCATTCCCAGCTCTCCAGGGAAGTTCTTGCATGATTTTTTTTTAAAGGTGACTGAGAGGAGTAGTGCTCTCAGCAGACTCCAACAAATAAGCTAAGGTTAAAAAATAATTTTTTAGTGTTTTTACATTGTTTTAGCAATTTTTATTCTAGGCTTATGACTGGGAGGTCTTCTACCAGAACTAGAGCTAACCTATAAGACTTGCTCAGTAAGCTTATTGTATATGCACACATGGAAAGTATAAACTAGCCATGCTGTTTCTCCTACCATCTCAGATTTTTTTTCTTCAGTTTTAGTTTTATGTACTAGAATTTACAGTTATTGGGTAATAAAAGTAAATGCACTATGAGATAAGATTAGTTTGCTGGGTAGATCTCTGTGTAGAGAAAGGTCAGTTTAGAGGAAGATGAAGTGGACTATGGAACATTATCTTTCTCAAGCCCAGTTTAGAATTCCTGGTGTTCTGTTTGGACCTCCGTCATGAAAGGGGAATGGGGAAATTCCAAAGCCAAAAGATGGCAAGATTAAAAAAATAAAATAAAAATGGGTTTTGTAAACTCCTTTCTCTTTTAAAGGAACAGACACTCTTTTAGGGGCAGGCAAAGTCTGACCTGCAGGATGGATCTGGCTGGCACTGGACTCAATTTCCCAGCAGCCCCTACCCACCTGGCTGGCAGAGCAGGGCAAGGGGCTGCTCTGGAACTGCTGGTTTCCTGCAGTGGGGGTAGCTTGATCCGGAGCCAGGGCAAAGCTACAATCTCAGCCTGCATGCTCTGGGTAGGGGTGCTACAGGCAGCAGATCATGACTCTGTCCGAGCTCGGGACCACATTGTCACCGCTGCAAGGAGCTGGGGCAGAGCTGCAATCTGCAGCCTGCATACTCCGGCAGGTGCATGCAGACAGCAGATTGTGGCTCTGCCCTGGCACCAGACCAAGCTACCCCTGCTGCAAGATCCCAGTGGCTCCAAAGCAGCTCCCTGCCCTGTCCTATTGGCACACCCTGCCAGTGCAGCTGGGGCCAGTCTCCATGGAAACCTCAACTTTGCCCATGCAGGCAGGAGCTGTTGGGAAATGGAGTCCAGCTGCTGGCTGGATCCACCATTTTGCCCAAACCTGCACTATATGATGTTTATAAACTGTTTGACACTGTCCCTGTAAATTTGTATTGCGAACTAGTTGTGTAGACAATTTTGTAATGTTACAATTCAATGCTGATGTTTTCTTTCCCAACAGTTCCATAAGGGTAGCTTAAAATCTATTTCAGGAATATTTTTGAATGTAGGATTTGCCAAAGCAGAGTGGTTCATCTACTTGGAACAATTTTTTCTGATGCTAGTTAGTTTAGTGCTGGCTGCTTCTGAGGAAGGGGCAAGAATCTGCAACCAGCAGTTACAGGTTAACCTGCCTCTGGAGAAGTTTCTTGCTAGCCTCCATTAATTAGAGCTTCCAAGTTAACATAGAACTGTGGCCAGTATTAGTGTAGAAAGTCTGCAGCAGTTTCTCTCTTGCTCCAACCCAGCTATTTTAGAATGTGTAGCAAGTACACTATTGCTGCTGCCAGACTACTAGACAATTATTTCAAACTCTTCAAGCTTGCCAATTGGAGCTCTCTTTTTATATTTGTATAACTTACAATTCCCTGGGTTCCCAGTAGTGCCCTTCTGGGGTGAGAGAAAGGGGAACTTATTTTGTTTTGACAGCATCAGATTTCCTTAGTTAACCACATGTCAGAGGAAAGTTTTGATGCCTAATCAAATGTATTTGAAATTTCAGTGATGTGTTCTGTATTTGATAACAGCCACCTACCTGTTAGTATATATTGTTTTTGTAAATGTAGAGTCTGATGCTTTTAGACAGCATTGTATGAAGTATGAGCCAAGATTTTAATATTTAATTTTCAGATGCTTTTCAAACAAAATTTAAGTTTAAATTTAGAAGAGATTTGGTCGATTTTAAAGTTTGTTTATTTAGATGTTGTTCAGATTTTATACCATTTGCATATCTGTTATCTTTAACAACAGTGTGGAATCTATTCCTTCATAGGTGGACAATGCTAAAGACTTTCTTTCCCTGGGTGGACTTCAATTAATGATTAATGCACTAAATAGTACAGAGGCTGTGATGAAGGAGCATGCTGCCTTCGTCCTGGGAGCTGCATTATCTAGGTGAGTGTGTGTGTGTGTGTTAGAGAGAACGGGGTTGGGCCGAATGAGAGAAGATACCTCCAAGAAAACAGACATTCGAACTGCTTTTCTTTATCTCTTTGACTAGATGGGAATTCTCTGTAGTATCCAGTATCCAAAAAAAAAAAAAAATAACCCAAGGCTGATTAGAGTGTTCGCACTAAAGATCTGTTCCTTTTCCTCGCCTTCATTTAATCTTTTCTGCATAAACAGTTCACTGTTTAATAGTGAGATGGTGACTTGAGGCACTTTGCAGTCTTCTGGAGTAACTAAAGCTGAAGCTTTTAAATCTAGGAGCCTATATTTGCAATGAAACTTGCATGTACTAATGAGTTCAGGGTGACTTGCATTGGAATGGGTGCCAGGAAACAAAATAAACAACAGGTTGATCTGAAAGGTGTTTGCTATTGTTGAAAGTTCTCTCTTTTTCCCCCTCATACTGTATAGTGCTGTACCATTCTTGAAAGTGTACAAATTTTGGTAGGGTGGGTTCTATACTGATGGATTTTTGTTTTAACAAATTCTTTTGGGTTTTAGTATTAATGTTTGTGTATATGTTGAGCTAAAAAGTATGGTTAATTAATCAAACACTCACAAATCAAAAAATATGGAGTGCTTGCTGAAAGCCAAAAACTTGATGATAATTTTGTCTGCTTGTTCTTATGTTTTCAAATATGGTCACTTTACATCAATATAAATGATTTGTCATTTAGGATAGCATATAAAATAAACTCTAGAATCATTTAGACAATCATTTATACAGTGGACCAGACCTTCTGCAGCTGTAGATAAGCAGGCCTCCCCTGGTTTCAGTTGAGTTAGGCTGATTTAAACCAGCTAATGGTCTGACTCGCTGTTTTCAGACCAAAAATTCAAGCTGTCTTGGTGATATCCACAAAAATAAGCCACTTTTTTTTTTTTTTTATCACGCTCAACAAGTAATAGATTGGTTTCTTTGGAAAGTCTCTCTCAAAGGAAATGCAGCCCCTTTCTTCATATCTTGAAATATGTTAGAGTATAAATTGCTTTATTGGACTCCTTGGTAATGTGTAGAATCTTAATTGTAACTTTCATAGCTAGAGAGTGATGCTCTATTTGAGAGAGGAATCTGGGAACAATTTGAGGCAACCTGAAAGAATTAAATAGCATATTCCCTGACTATAGCTAAAACAACACAATCATGATAGAGGAAATTAATTATCTTACAACCTGAATGTGTATCACTGGCCACTAAAGTCTGTATATTGTTTCTCACTAAATTAAAAATGCATTCTGTTGAGCAGAAGAGTATATTTTTTAAACATGGTGAAACTAAAAAAATTGTTCCTGGAAACACTGAGGGGTGGGAGGGGGGAGGGGGCGGCGTTGTTTTTTTAAAGACATTCGGAAACATGGTACATTGACTGATACTCTGATTCCCAAATTTGAGGAACTCTTTATGCTTTTTTTCCTGGCGTTGCTTAAGCTTTCTTATTAAATAGACATTTATAATATCAACTTCTGTATTTTGTGATATCTGCTTAGTTTCTTTGGTGCTTGTCTCTGCTCCATTTCAAACTGCCTTGGTAGTTGGCACTTGTGAAGCCTCTCCTGGAGTACTGAGAGATGTAGACAAACTGAAAAGGGTCCAGAGGAAGGCAACAGAAAATTTGATTAGAGGCCTTGAAAACCGTGATGTATGAGGAAAGGTGGGAAGAACTGGAATTGTTTAGTCAAGATCAGAAGATTGAGCATTCTTATTGTCTGCAGGGGTCAGGACAAAGAGTAACAGTCTTAAATTGCAACAAAGGAAACCTAGATTAGCTATTAGGAAGAACTTTTTCACTGGGGGTCTGTAGCAGGAGGCTTGGTGCTCCTGCTACTTTTAAGAGCAGGCAGGTGGCAGAGCAGGTGGTAGGTGTGGCAAGAGACAATCCAGGGTCACATGGCCCAGAAGGGAGTTGGGCTTAGAAAGGATATAAGCCCAGGCCCTGAGCCTAGCAGGCAGTAGGGCCCTGGAGGCCACTGAGAGAGCATCGTCTAAGCAGGATGGCTGCAGCTTCTAAATGCCAGCAGCCTGCAGCAGTCTGGAGTTTTGGGGGTAGGGACTAAGGCAGGGGTGGGCAAAATACAGTCTGCAGGGCCCCTAAAAAATTTGGAAAATTAATATTTATCTGGCCTTGGTTCCTGTCAAAAATGACAGGAGCCAGGGGCAGTAGGACCCAGGCGAAGCCTTGGTGGGCTTCTGCAACAGCAGGGCCTGCCTGGCCCTGCCCCCCCAGCTAGAAGCCCCAGCAGGGGCTTCTGGCCTGGGGCCATGCGTCTGCCCTAAACCAGAAACTCAGGTAAGGGAGGAGAGGTGGGGGAAGGTCAGGGGAGGGCCCCAGGCATGGAAGGACCCCGGGGAAAAACAGCACAGGGAAAAGCAGCCTCTCCCCCACCCTGTGGCTGGTGCTCCCTGCTGCAGCTGCTCGCAGCCCACGCGAGGCTCTCCTGATCAGGCACAGACAGCCCCATGTGGGCTGTGAGTGGCTGCAGCACAGGGTGCCGGCCACAGGGTGGGCGATGGGCCACTTTCCCCCCTCCACACTCAGCACCAGCTTGTAACCTGCCCATGCAGCCAGCCTGGGCCCCGCGCCGGGTCTGGGCATGCCCGTAGGGGCTGCGTGCAGCAGCTGCAGCCCCCCGGCTTGCCACGCCGGGCAGTGCTTGCCACCACTGCCTCTGTGCTGCCCAGTGCGTGAGGTCCAGGTGGGCAGCAGCAGCAAACACTGCCTAGTGCGGCAAGCACGGGGGCCGCAGCTGCTGCCGCTGCGGAACAGCCCCGACGGGCAAGCCTGGAGCCAGTGTGGTGCCCAGGCTGGCAGCGAGTGTGGGTTACAAGCTGGTGCTGAGTGCGGGGGAAGGAAGGGGGATGGGGAAGCGGCCCCTGCCCTGCCTTCTGGCCAGCGCTGCAGCCACTCGCAGCCTGCCTGGGGCTGCCTGTGTCTGCTCAGGACAGCCCCATGCGGGCTGCGAGCAGCTGCAGCAGGGAGTACTGGCAATGGGATGGGGGAGGGTCTGCTTTTCCCTGCGCTCCGCATCAGCTCCTTCCTTGCCGGCGAGCAGGGGGTCGGGGCTGCATGCTGCCCCCTGCCTGTACCACAGGACTGGGGGGCACTGGGAGTGAGTGGGTGGGGAGCCAGTGGGAGCACAGGTCCTGCACCAGTGTGTCCCAGGTCCAGGACCAGCAGGACCCAGAGCAGGGTGGCAGGAGCACGGGGTCCCGGCTGGCAGTGGCTTTATGGAGCCGGTCTAGCTCCCCCCTCTCCCTACTGGTGCAGCCCAGCCCAGCTCCACAGACCCCTGCCAGCCTGCACCCTGCTCTGGGCCTCGCCGGTGCTGGCCCTAGGACATTTGTCCCAAAACATTGGGACATTGGTTCCAAGATAGTGGCCAGGGGGCGGGGCACCTGTCAAGGGGTGGGGCTACCCATGAGGCCCCTGACAGCTTGCCAAAACTGGGTAAGCGGCCCTCTGCTGAAAATAATTGCCTGCCCCTGGACTAAAGGGTGGAAAAAATACCTAGGGGTCCAGGGGCCCAGTAAGGGGCAGTGAGTAGGACCGAGGAGTCCAGGAGCCCAGAGAAGGGCTGGGAGTGGGAGTGGGACCAGGGATCTGAGAGCCCGCAAGAGGCGGAAGTAGGGGCCATGGGACCCAAAGCCTGAAAGGGGCAGTGTGTAACTCCAGGTAGAAAGGCTGTGCTCAGGAGTAGCCAAGAGAGGCAGAGTGCCTGGAAGAGGCAGGCCACTCTGGAAATGGAATAAACATCAGTGAGTGTTAACACCTGCAAGGCATGAGGCATGGTGTAGAGGTGGGCTGAGCCATGCAATTAGCCCTTAAGACAATGACCAAGGACCTCTGTCCTTCTGAGAAGGAGATCAGGTTTGGGAAGCCCTGGGGCAACCTCCCTCATCTGAAAACTAAATACATCAAGGTGTGCTGGGTGAAATGAAGGGGTGACTGCCCAAAGAGTAAGTGGATAGGGGCAGAAGGGATTCTAAGGGCACTAGGGCTACCCCTGGACGTGAATCATGTTACAGGACCCCTCTACACATGCAGGTAAAAGTGCAGTAAGATTTAATGCATGATCCATGCAATTGCACCTCTTGCCATGCCACACATGCTGATGAGGCTTGGTGGGGCTCTCAGCAGGGCCAGCGTTTGCCTTGTTGCCCCTGCAGCCCACATCAGCTGGAGGGCTCACTGCAAGGGCAGCAGGGAGAACACCAACCCTGCTGCAAGCCTCATGAGGTGTGGGGCTCTCAGCAGTGGCGGTGGGGAGAATACTGCTGCTGCTGTGAGCCTTGAGGTATGGGGCTCACAGCGGTGGCAGCATTCCCTGCGAGCCCCGTAGCCCACGTTGAATGTGGGACTCAGAGCGGGGGCAGCGTTGGAAATGCTGCTGCCACTGCAAGCCCTGCACTTCAGTGTTCTTCCTGCTGCCCCCATTGCACATCTGCAGCCAATGCAGGGGGAGGACCAGCATTCTTCCCACTGCAAGCCCCACAGCTGACCATGCTGCCACCACTGCAAGCTTCCTGGCTGCAGGGCTGGCAGTGGAGGATGCACCCCTATGGCTGGGAGCCCCTCAGTTGAATGGGCTCTGTCACAGGGGAGCACTGGGCCATACATTTAATTAATAACTTAATGGTATAATTAGAACAAGCTACAAAGTTATTGCACAATGTTTATGGAATAACTTTGTAGTTTATTGCTTGTCTTATCACACTGTCGCAGAGCATGGAGGTGCCCTGCTCCTAGAGAGGGGAAACTGCCAGGGACAGGGCCTGGCTCATAAAGCCCAGGGCTGAGGCCAGGCTGGCAGTTCCCTGCCAGCAGCCAGAGAGGCAGGAGCTCCCTCAGCCATGATACGAGAAGTAGTGGGAACCGCAGGTACTGCCTAAGCCAGATAACAGAAGGCAGCTCTAAGTTGTCGGAGCAATGTGGTTACAGCCAGGCGGCTTATAATTATGTAGTAGGGGCTGGTGTTTTGTTTTGTTTATTACACCAGTGGTTTGGGTGAGGCTACAAGGGGTTGGAGGAGGCCTCATCGGGGACTTGCAATGGAGCGTGAGAACCCCGGCGCCAGTGAGGGCGCAGCATACTCAGGTGGGACCCACAGCGGTGTGGGGACCCCAGCGCCAGTGCAGGCGCAGCATTCTCAGGGGGGGACCCACAGCGGCGTGGGGACCCCGGCACCAATGAGGGTGCAGTATCCTTAAAGGGGCCTCACAGCGGAGTGTGAGGACCCTGGCGCCCAGGAGGGTGCAGCATACAGGGTGTATAGACCCCAGCCCAAGAGAGGGGCACTTTTGAGAAGCCCAGGCATGGGCATAGTGAGCCCCAGAGAGGGGACCATATTGAGTAGCCCAAGTTGGGCACGGCGAGCCCCAGAAGGGGGGTCGCACTTCTGAGAAGCCCCAGTGCGGGTGTGGCAAGCCCCAGAGAAGGGGTACTACTGAGAAGCCCCAGGGCGGATGTGGCGAGCCCCTGTGGAAGGCAGAGTACTGTGGTAAACCCCGGAAAGGGCAGAGTACTGCGGTAAACCCCGGCGAGAGAGGGTAGTGGTGCGGTGAGCCCTGGAGAAAGGGGGTAGTGGGCCCGGGAGTCAGGTGGCATAGCCGAGAAGTCCCAGAGGGGGCACAGAAGTCCCCAGGAGAGGGGCGGCGTTATAGAGAGGTCCCCAGAAAAGGGGCGCTGGTACAGAGAGCCCCAGGAGAGGGGTGACGTTACAGAGACGGCCCAGAGTGGGTGCTGAGAGCCCCGGGAGAGGGGCAGCATTAGAGGAGCGCCCCGAGAGAGGGCGGTTAGACTGAGAAGGCCCAGTGCGGCCGCAAAGAGCCCTAGAAGTGGGCGGTTTGATTGAGGAGGCCCATAGTGGGCACAGGAGGCCCCAGAGAGTGGCCAGGTGTACAGAGGAGGCCCGAGAGACGGGCGGTATATCTATAGAGACAGACCAACGTCTATCCCATCTGCGAGGCTTGGGGCGTGGTATCAGGGGTGGTTGGAGTCACGCATAGCCCATAAGGCTAGGGTGCCTGGGAAGCACCCATCATACAGGGAGACCCCCAATGGGTCCGGGAAAACACGGGGACAGGGGTCCCAGCTAACCGTGCCCAAGGAGACGTGAGGCAGCCTCCCAACTTTACCTAAACATCAAAGACGTGGCGGGCGAGAATCTGAGGGTGCCCTTGGGCTGACTTGGCACGGAAGAGGGGGCCTTAAGGAGATCACGGCCCTCCTGTAGGACTCCGCCGTGACACACACCATTAATTAGTTGAACATAACTAGCTAGGTCATAACTTAAGCATGATTACCTGGTTAATCGTGCCTTAAGTGTAACATGTAGAAGGGGCCTATGAGTGGTTAAGCATTGGAACAGACTACCTAAAGGTTGTGGAGTCTCCATCCTTGGACATCTTTAAAAGCAAGTTAGGAAAACACTTGTCTGGAATGGTTTAGCCAGAGGCGATCCTGCCCTAAACAGGGGGTTGGACTAGATGATCTCCTGAGGTCCCTTTCAGCTGAGCATTTAAAGTACTTAATTCAACACATTTTCTTTTGCATTATGTTCTTCTGACAGTCAAGATGATGATGATTTCTTCATATTGTGTGAGCACTTCAGAGCCTCAATCAGACCAAGATCCCAGTAGATAATTACATCAGAAATGGTCCCTGCCTCTAAGAGAGTGGTTCTCAACCTTTTCAGACTTAAGGCATCCTTTTGTTAGACTCTTTGTTGGGCGAATCCTGTATTAGTGTTTGTACACCTAACCCTGTTAATACAGTATGCCTCCCCAATAGAAAATAACTACTATGAGAGTTCATAATCTGAGGTCTGGTTTCTACTCAGATCTTAACCGTTTCTCTTAGAACAATTTTTTCTTGCCAAAGTAGTTTTTGCTGGTATGCTCGTTTATCATACATGGATGTTTTACCAGCATTAAAAAATGCTTATACTTGCACATAATCTATTCCATAGACTTCATGTGTATATTATATAAGGTATAGGGACTTTTATACTGGTATAACTATATATCCACTCTTAAGAGGGCTATATTGCATTAACCTTGTGGAGTTTGTGGTACAACTTTTGTGTATAGACATAGCCGTAGTATGAGATGAGCTAGATACAGACAAACGCAAGGGGAAGGCACAAGAAAACATTAAGATGATGGAACATAAAGATCTAGTGTATTCTTCTGTCAGAGCTACAGACTACCTACGTGGCAATTTATTTAACTTTGGTTTGACGTTAGAAGGAGAAATAGTTTTCATTTGTAGATCAGTTGAAGCTGTTTTGGCTTCGAATGCTCATCTGTCCCAGGCT
This sequence comes from Alligator mississippiensis, assembly GCF_030867095.1. Taxonomy (NCBI): domain Eukaryota; kingdom Metazoa; phylum Chordata; order Crocodylia; family Alligatoridae; genus Alligator; species Alligator mississippiensis. The sequence goes on from NC_081832.1 coordinate 45,563,249, forward strand.
TAAAGCCTTTCAACTTTAAAGCCAACAAATGGATCTTCTTCAAGCTTGGTTTGTCTGTAACCCTGACCACATGGATTTCAGAACCAAGAATCAGTGGGAGAGGAATGCAGCTGTCAGGAGTTATACAAGGAGTCTTACTCCATAGTTGTTGTTTTCCTACATGCCATTCTGCCGCTGATGCCAAGAACTTTCCACCTCAGCATGCTAAGCCACACTTGCTCCAAATGAGGATCAAAATTTGGCCCATCCTGCAGAAAATGATGTTTTTTTAAAGACTCTTTGAATTTGGCTGAGGACTAAGTCACCAGTTCCTGTGAGGCTGTTGGATTTCCCAGAAAGCAGTGAACCTCTTTAACCCATAAACTTGAATACCTTTGATCCATCGTAGAGAAATACAAAACTCTAAAACTCTTGATTCAGAGGTGATACCTTTATTAAAACAACTGAAAAATAACAAAAAAAAATATTTCTTTGCAAGCTTTTGGGCGCACACACCCTTCTTCAGGCTGAGGATAAATTAAAGCTTGTAAAAGTCCTTTTAGGTAGAAAATAAACTTCATTTTGTGCAAGGGAAGTTGAGGTTGAAAGTATATTCCTCTGGATCTGTGAGAGTCCTGTGTGTGAGTTGCTCTTAGATGTACAGATAAAGCTGTCCTCTTCCCTGGAGGTGTCAGAAGCAGCCAGGGAGGTGCTGAAATCTTTCTTTGTTGTTTAGCAGTGACGTTTATTTTTCCAAAAACAGCTAAAATGTAATATCTTCCATGTTTCAGGGATCTATTTTGTAGCTGTGTTGGTCTGAGACAGAGAAATACAAAACTCCTAAAACTCTTGGTTCAGAGGTGATACCTTTTTATTAGACCATGTAAAAGTAGCAAAAAATTATCTTTCTTTGCAAGCTTTTGGGCATGCACACCCTTCTTCAGGCTGAGGAGAAATCAAAGATTGTAAATGTCTACTTCTCAGCCTGAAGAAGGATGCATGAGCCCAAAAGCTTGCAAAGAAAGAACTTTTTTTGCTATTTTTTTTACTTGGTCTAATAAAAAGGTGTCATCTCTGAACCAAGAGGTTTAGGAGTTTTGTATTTCTTGTCTCAGACCAACATGGATATAAAATATACCCTTTTGATTCATCATGGCCTTTCTGGCATTGAATTCGTTAAGAAATCTTGCTCAGCTCACTGTAGTCTATTTTGGAGAGGATCTAAAAGAATGATCACCATAGTTTTAATTGCTCATCAATAAAAATGTAGTGTGGGATTATTACTGCCCTCTAGTGACTAAGTATTCAACTACTGCTGCCAGTGAATGGAGTTTTGTCTCTTAAGTTTGCTGCCTTTAAATAGAAAGTGCAAGTTCCAGAACCAAAGAATTCTGTTTCTTTTGCTTCACATGTGGTCTTCATGCATGTGGACAACACTTCCTGCGATTGTAAAAGTGTTAATCTGATTATAGTTAGGAGAGAGAGCTATTGCAGAAAAGCAATCTGTTTTTCTCCAAAGTCATTCTTTTTGAAGTTTTAGTGCAACCTTCCTAGTGTAAGATTGTAAGATCCCATCAATCATTGTCCAACCTGGTTAGAGTCCTGCAAGTGGACCCCCTATTATAACTACTGCAGCATCATCACAGCTTTACCATTGTAAAACCTTAACAATATATTTTCTATTCAGCAGTTTGCAAAAGTAAACTTCATTCGAACAATTCTCAAGTGCTCTGATTGAAAATAAAAGTTAAATGTGCTAACAAAAATAATTGCCAGGCATGCAGATCGTACATTTGGGTATCCATAATTCACTAACAGTCTGTGCCAATACACAACATTATCTCGATTTTCAGTGATTGCATTAGCATAAAAACATGTTAACATTTACCCAGTGCTGCTAAAATTTAAATATATTTAAGTATAAAATATTAAGGTTTTAGTATTTTGGAGGCAAGTGAAACTACTGTATGTATAATGCATCTTCATACTTCTGATTGTACACTGGAGTACCATTTGAATGACAGAGTTGTTATAAACTGAAAGTAATCAGGATTCACACCACTGGGTCCTAAACATCACAAAAAATGTCAGTGTTTTATGCAAAGACAAGCTACAGTGAGCTAAGAATATTCCCAGAGAAAAGAGTTTTCTCTGTCCTTAGGCTATTTACAGTCTGTGGAATCTTAATTCAGGTCATGCACAGTGAAGTCTACGGACAAATTGCATGCATGTGTCACAAGAACAGAGATGTTAGTACAAAAAGACTATTTCTGTCAAGTCAGTTATCTCAGTCTGTATAAGATTTACTGTTGGACAACGCTTTTTTTTCCCGTCACGTTACAAATATTTAATTTGAAAAAATTATTAACAAAGGCATCTCTGTAAGCAATGCCCTTGGGGAGTTGAGTTATCTTGAATTATTACTCCATCTTTCATCCCAGAGGGTTCCAAAGTGCTTTGAAAACTCAACAAACGTAAGTATGGAGAGAATGTTCTCCACTACTGAAGAGCAGCCACCGCATGGGTTAAATCACAGCAGGCTTGTAACTGCACAATAATACAATTCAGTAGATTAGGAATGCCGTACAAACACCACGTACACAACGCTTTTTCATCCAAAATATTTCACAGGGTAAGTGCTATTCTTCCCATGTTACAGTTGAGGACACCTGGGGCACAGGGAGGTGGTTGAACTGTTCTAGATTACATAACAAGATGCTTACAGATCCAGGAATAAAATCCAGGTCTCCTGTAGATCTCAGTCTTGCATCTTGGGACACATGTTCTTGTGTGAAATGCACATGATTACAGTTTCTGAAATGCCTAGGGATAAATGTATCCCTTAAGAAAAGCACAAAATATCCTGTGTTTGGCTCAGAAGGTCTTCTCCTATCTTCCTGGTTCAAGTCCAATCGGAGTCCCTGTGGCGGGGCACTGTTTGTGCCTGCCACTTTAAGGGCCTGGAGCTGGCAGCCACCAGGTGCTTGGTGAGGGCAGTCATTTTGGATCTGGGGCTGCCCATATAAACAAGGCAGTTCGGCTGCTGGAAGCAGGGCAGCATCGCCTGGCCGGAGGGCTGCTGAGATCATCTGGAGGTAAGGGAGGAGCTGTAGGGGATGGTCAGGAGGCTCCTGATCCTGGGTATGACCTAAAACTGGACCCTGCCGGGAGTAGGTGGCCTGGTGGGGCTCCCAGTGGTGCGGGAGCCCCTGGGAAATGCCAGGCTACTTACCACTCCGGTGAAAGGCGGGTCGGGGCACCTTAACCCCTAGCCCCCACAACTGGGTGGCTTACCCCTTTGTCTGGAGGGCCTGGAGGGTGGATCCACAGAGAGAGAGAAAGGCCATAGACTCAGGCCTGTCCGGACTTCCCCTGACTGGTCCATGCTGGGGCCAGGACCGGAAGGGTCAAAGGGCCAGGGGCCCACCCACTGCGAGGAACGCCTGGGGTCCTGACTGGCCTGGAGGTGGGCCAGGGCTAGAGGAGCCAAAGGTCCCGAGGGGGGGACGGACCACATCCAGAAGGGAAGCAGTTCAGGGAGCTATGCTGCCTAGTATGAAGGTGGATGAGACTGCCTGATGAGAGGAATTCAGGTAGGGTTCAATTAGGAGGATTCTGGGGCCCAGAGTGGGGGCCAGTGATTTATGATAACACCTAGATGCCATCTGCGAGGCTTGGGCTGTGGTGTAGGGGAGGAAAGGAGCCGCAGATAGCGCCCCCTGGCATCGGGGCAGGAAATGGGTAGCCTCCCACTTAATTGCATCTATTAATTAACAACAAGGCGTGGTGGGCAAGAAGGCAGGCGGTTAGCTCAGAAACAGGTGGGTGGGCTGCAGGGAAAGTGGCCCCGAAAATGCCCTCCATTACAGTCCCCCAGCATCTCTGCATGCTTTGCAGCCCTGGGCTGGGCTGTCTGCTCCAGCAAGCAGGGTTGGCCCTGCTGCTCTGCCCCCTAGCTGGAGCAGTGAGGGCTGGCTGACAAGGGGTAAGAGTGGGGAAACCTGGCTGGGGACTGCAGCTGGGTCTACCTCAGTAGGGGGCAGCCCCTGCCAGACTTCTCCCTGCTGGGGCAGGGGGACAGCAGCCTGAGAGGGACTGCCACCCACCAGGCAAACCCTGGCTGGGGTCTGGAGTCTGGGGTCTTAGAGGGGCTTTAATCTCCCCTTCCCCAGCTGGAGCAGGGCACAGGTGGGCAACAGACTGAGAAGGACTGCCCCGCCAGGCAGACCCACCTGTGGCAGAGCCCGAGGCAGGCAAGCAATTGATAAGGAGGGGGGGGTGTAATTCCCCTCAACTCCCTCAGGCCATGGGGGAAGAGGAAGAAGCTGGAGACCCGGGGCTGGAGGGACTGGTCCCCTGCTACCTGTGAGCACTGGGATCTCCACTTCAACACCTAGGACCATCTGCTGATTCCCCAAGGACTTTCTGAACACTGCCCTCAGGATTACATAAGACTTATGCAAGGCTTTCTCTTGTTGTCTTGGTTTACATTTTAATTTATCCTAAGTTGTGTGTGCTGTCACTGTTTTACTGGGCTGTATCTTAGCTTAGGCAAAGATCTTTGGTTGTTCTTTGTTCCCTGCTTGAGGTTGCAATTTGCTGTGTTCAATACAAGCTTGCTTCAGAGAGAGGACTATTCTTGTTCAGTCTTATGAATTCAGTACCACTACCTTTTTCCCCAGCCACCCCCTCTTTAGCCTGGCAGCCTCGAGTGAGAGGGGGGGCCAAGGGGGCAGAAGCCTGGCAGGCGCTACCCCACACCCAGGCAGACCTGGGCTGGAGTCTCCTATGGGCCTGGGAAAGGATTTAAAGTGCCACCCTCCAGCACACTAGCTCAGGGCTGGGGCCTGGCCATGTCCCCTCCGCTGGAGCAGGCAGGGGGGGAAAGCCTTAAAAACCTTGGGGGCTTCAGTCCCTTCCCTTTGGCAGTGGCTGGGAGGCCTGCTCTAGTGCCCCCAGCCTCTGGCCTGAGCCACTGCAGGCGTGTGCCTGCATTTCCTGAATCAAAAGTGAATGTCTATTCACTTGCTTCTCAGTTTAATCTTTCATTTTTTAGACTAATCTGCAAAGACTGAATTGATTCAGCCTCGGGGTTTTTGACTGTCTGTATTTAGCCCATATGTCTTTAATATCTTTCTGGAGAGTCCTTTTTCTCTCATGAGGTATTCCTCTTTCAGGTATTTTTCTGGGGGTGTTTTTGCTCTTCCACATGCCTTTTTCGCTTTCCTAAACGCTTTCTTGAAAAGAACTAAAGCTATGTAGTATAAGGTATATGGGGTATAACTAAATTAGGCTGCTTTCCCCTCATGTAGTGTCCCTCCTGTTTCTTCCTGCCCTGGGAAACAGCTGAGGATTGAGCCTTCAGGAAAAGCAATGAAGACAACAAGAAAAACAGGAAAGGAATCAATAGCTTGTAGTTGCTGAAGTATAGAACTGCTTGGTAACCAACAGTCCCAGTGTACAAACTCTAGACCAGCAGTACCCAACCCCAGGTCACAACCCAAATGAGGGTTGCGGGGGGCAGTGCCAGCAGCCACATAAAAAAGACTAGCTGTGCCCCGTGCCGGGAGCTCCCCTGCCCCTGGGCCACCACTGCCACGCCGCACTCCGCGCCCATCATCGGGTCACAGGAAAAAGAAGGTTGGGAACCACTGCTCTAGACTTTGTTAGGATTTCTGTAGGCTTCATAGCAGAGGAGGGTTCTGTGGAGGGATTTGAAGGGCAGTGGACAGAGAAGACTCCTAATGGACTAAAGGTATACTAGGACTGGCTGCTTTGTTAAATCAGTATAGATCAAGGGTGGGCAATTATTTTGGATGCAGGGCTGCTTAATAAGTTTGAGCTGTTGAGGGCTGCAAGAGTACACCACTTGTCAAACTTCTGGTTTGCCATCTTGGGACTGGAAGTCCCACCCCTAACCCCTGACCTTTGCCACCAGAAGTCCTGCACCCGCCACCCTTGCTCCAGAGGTACTCCGAGGGAGGGGTGCCATCTTGGAACTGGAAGTCCCACCCCATCACATGATTCATGACCATAGGAAGGCCCACCCACCCAACACCAGATCTTGCCCCATTCACTGCCAGTATCCCCTGCCCCCATCACACAGTCCCTGACATCAGAAGGTCCACCCCTTGACTGGGAAACAGTGCCCCTCCACAGGGCTGACCCCCTTGGGGCCCCAGGAATTCTGCCCTCTATGCTACATGGCGCAGGCATGACCTACCAGGTAGCAAGTGGTTGACCCCTCTAATAACCTGCCCCATTGCCTTCAACCAACTGGTGGGAATTCCAGGGGTGTCTGACCTCCCCAAGAATGGCGCAAAACCAATCAAGTTGAGGGCTGTACACACACAATCTTTCAGAAGAAATAATTTTAATTAAGTATAAGTAAAAAAACAAATCATGTACTAAAAATCAACTACTACTATCATGTACTAAAAATCACATCTACTATAATGTATTTTAATTTTCTGTCAAAAAATATTTTTGTTCTGATGTGTATTTGAATAGAGGCAATTGCAATAATAGCTCAAAATAAAGTCTTAGTCTTGTATATGGGGGAAGTGGAGGGGCTGTTCCAGGGCTGACACCCTCCAGCAGACAAGGGCAGGAGTGCAGCATGCGCTGCCTCAGGTCGTCGCGGACTGGTCTTGGTGCCATGAAGAGCGCAGCAGGGGCAGCTGAAGGCTGGATACAGTTGATTGGTGGGTGCCTGCCCATAGGCCAGATCTAATCGGCTGGTGGGCTGGATTTGGTCCACAGCCCGTATTTTGCCCATCCCCGGCATAGAGCATTTCTTTTCCATGTGTGACAGACTATGTGTTTTATTGTGATATTTCTGTTCACTGTTCATATTTATTGTTGTATGACTCAGGTTACCTCCTAGTGTATGCTCAGAGAAGGAGGGTAAGTGCCAAGGGGAGACTAAATGCAGTAGTTTTGAATGATTGTGTTGATCTATCAGCAGAGGTGAGATGGCCAACACCCAGGTGGTGACCAGGGGAGATCATCAAAAGGGAGAGCAGACTGGAAAAATCAGTCTGGTAGGTCTGGGGCCAGAAGAGTCTGGGAGATTGAGAGAAGTTGAAAGAGCTCTGGAGAGCTGGAAAAAAAACTGGAAGGGAACAGCTGAGTGTCTTTGGGAGCACGCAGGACTCTTCAGGCTGGATTGGGAGCAGAGGGACGGCTTAACCCCTGTGGAGGGGGCAGAGAACCCGTGGCTGGCTGGTCTCTGGTCTGGTAAATGCCTTTACTGAAGAGACTGTCTTCTGTGTTTTAAAACTTTTGGTTGCAATGGATCACCCTAAGACAACGTAAAGTCCCTCTCTCAGGAGTGGGATGCAAGCTCCTTGAATCTAGGCCATAGAGAGCCAGGGAGGGTGAGGGCCTTCAAGGCTAGTGTCTCAGTGGAAAGGAGCTCAGGCTTCTCTTGCAGACCTCTAGAAGGCTTGGCTTGGCTTGGCTTGGCTTGGCTTGGCAGAAGCCAAGCCTGGGCTGGCTTCAGGCATACCCTCAGAGACCAGGCAAGGCTGAGCAAGAACTCCCCCAGAAGTGTCACCCTTTTTGCCAGTACCCTTCTACATGTAACACTGCACAGCTGTAGCAGCACTTCTCCAGAACTGCAGCATTAAGATATGTTATGGTTAGCTGCACATTTGTTCTCTTCCCTTGTCCCTCTGAGCGTATCTACTCAGATGTAAGACCTTGTGCCTTTTTATCTACCAGGGTGAAATCCTGCTGTTTTCCCATTCTGAAGTCAAGTAGCAGTACATGTACCCTGAATAGCAACTATTCATACCTTGCAACTACCTGAAGATCTTCCCTTCAGGAGCCTGTGACCAGCAGTAGGGCTGTGCAAAGCTTTGGTCCCTAATTCAGTTTGGCAGAGATTTGGCCCGATTCAGTGACTGAATCTCTGAATCTGAATCAAATTGGAGTACCCTTCAACCTCTCCAAATCAAATCGGAACCCTCCAAATCGATTCAGAGAGGTTTGGAAAGATTCGGCGATTCAGACATAGAGACAGCTTTAGATGTCTTTTCTACATACCTCTAGGTAGCAGGGTCTCGTGAATGCTGCAATGCTGAGGCACATGGAAGCACAGGGGGCTCCCCAGCACCCTCAGCAGCAGATCCAGAAGTGGGCCAGAAGCACTTCCGGTCCACTTCCGGGTCCGCCTGGGAGTGCACTGGGGGGCCCCCTGCACACACCCCCCCCCCCGGCTCAGTGACTGGTGCCTCCTGGGTCTGGGGGGGCACCCAAGGTCCCCCTGTGCCTGATTGCCAAGCCCGGGAGGGGCTGAGGGGGGGCCCAGCGCTCTCTCCGACAGACCTGGAAGTGGACCAGCAGTTCTTCCGGTCCACTTCTGGGTTCACCGCCAAACATGTGGAGGCCCCCCCTACCCCTCCTGTGGGATGCTCCATGTGCCCCAGCATCGCAGCGTTCATGAGCCACACCTGCTACCTCAAGGTAAGTAGAAAAAACTTTTAAAGCTGTGCCTGCATCCAAATAGCTGATTCTCTGAATTGGCATCGAATTTTCTGATTCAGATGGATCAAATCAGGGACAGTGATTCAGATCAAGGAATCAAATTGCTGTCCCTGATTCAGGCCAAATCTGAATTGAACAGGGCCCGCTTTGCACACCCCTACCCAACATCAGAGGCAGATCCAGGAGGGGTGGTGGTACAATTGCATCTTCCTTCAATTCCTGTTGTAGCTCTAGGGAGGTCCTTATTGGGAAGGTGGGGTGGTGGGAGGGGTTACGTAGAAGCTAATGCAGTTCTCCTGAGTTCTCTGACTCATTGTCAGCTGGGTCTGTTGCAGCCACTGTGGTGGGGTCAGGGAGCTGTGATGACCATGTAGATTGGCACCAAAATCAGCTACAAGATCTAGGTTTGGGAGAAGGAGGCAGTGGAGGTGCACAGAGTTGGGTTCTCCACAACCTCCCCCTGTGGAGAGGTAAGGGCTGTTTCTCACTACTATGGGGCACCTTGAGACAGCTGAGCCTGGGGCCCTGGCCTGGCCTGGCCTGGGTGAGACACTCGGGTCCCCCTTTGACAGGCTGCACCCTGTCATCAAAGGGCAGCACGTGGGTTGTACCCCTCTTCAAAATTCCTGATCTACCCATGACCAGGGTATGTAGTGACTAAACAGCATCTGAAAATCAGTAATGCTTACATTTCACACTAGTTACAAAGGATTTAGAGGAAAGGATTTTTAAACAACTATCTGTAGTTATGTGTCTATTATAACTTGATGGTACTGTAAGCAAGTCTTGCTTCTTCAGACAGCCCAGGGTTTGCCTGTCTCAAGCTGGAGCAGTTCCTAAAATGACCCCAACAGTGTACCCATTGAAGAGAGAGAGCCTCTTTCTCATAGGCCCTATATAGCAAAATACTTATTTTGCTATGACAGAAATCAGGCAATGAATTTTCAAAGCTAATAGGGAAAATGTTGTCTTTTAACAACCCTCATATGCTTAGAGGGTTAGCTGAGCCACTATTTGCTTCTTACTTGTGTTTCTTACTCCCCTCATTACACTTACACCAACACATGCACATGATAAACATCCCAACAATCAAGTTAATGTACAGTATGCATAACTTGCAGAACAGCCCCACAGCAGATCTCAGATTTTTCAACACTGTTGCTGGGGGAGGGAGGAGATGATGCATACAAATTTACTTTTTCAGGAAAAGTGAAAACAAGAACAAAACCCAGCAAAATGGTTTGGGATATTTTCCTCAAGGTCTCCTAAGTCTGCAGCAGCTACTGCTAGGTTATTATGCTGTGATCTGTGCCCATCACCATGATCTCTAATTGCTTTAGGGCTCTGCTTTACTTCTTCCTTTCTCTCTGGAGTGTCTCCTGCTGTCCAGACTGTTTATCAACCTTTGAGTGATGTCAGTTCTTCTAGGTTGCATAATTTCTGTTACATCTGATTGGGTTAAGAAGTGCCTTTTTCTTAAAACAAATATTTGTCAAAGATGAAGTTTCTACCAGATCTTAATGGTTTAAAATTAAGCCAGATTTTGCACTGAAACTAGCTGACAGTTGCTTTTCTTAAACAACATTAAGGGTCTTGCATAAAGCAATAAAACTCAGGAAAGTTAAAATTAAAGTTGATGTTTTAGTCTTAACTCATAAGGACATCAGAGTTTGTGGACAGGAAAATAAATTCACTTATCTGAACAAGTACTGTCCCTATACATTTATTTCAAATACATCTTCATGTTTGTCCCCGACTCCTCCAACTTCTCTTTTTACACATTACAATCTCTAGTGATCTCTTTATTCATTTTCACTGTTTGCTTCAATGCTTTTGTTTGACAACTTATTTCTTATGTTTGCCACCTTCCATGCGAAATAATTCAAGCTGAATTCCCTGTTCATTCAGATTTCTGGGCTTATAGATGGTGTTTCCTATTTTTATTTAAACTCCTTACTCATGTGAAATTATCAGCCTCACTGCACTTAATTTTGAATTAATTTTTTGGGTCACCTCAAATTTTTTCTGTAGTGAGAATGAACTCAACCTGTTTAGCCTTTCCCCATAACAAATAACCTTAGAGGAAAACTGCAATGCAGTACAGAACCTGGTTTAATCATTACATATAATTATACAGAAGAATAAATCCCTAAACATTTTTCAGTGTCTGAAATACAAGGAAAAAGAGTAATTAACAATCATATAGTAAGCTGCCAACTTTGTAATCTCATGAGGACAGGGAGAATTCAGACCCTATTAAAAACTTACAGAAGTCAAAGTTTCAAAGTTTTGATTATGTTTTAAAGGCATTTTCTGTTTTCCATAAATACATCAATTAAGTCGACCAAGGTAAGCCAACTACTTCATGATGAAGACAATACTTCGTGTTCTTTTAGCATCTGTTCTCTAAGGGTCTCAGTACATTTCAGATGATAATGAATTTAGGCTTCAGGGAGCATGCCAAGGGAAGGGGGTTATTTTAAGGATGGGAAAACTGAGGCACAGATTAATTTGCCCAACGTATAGTTGTTGGGACTAGAACCCAGGCTTCCCACCTGTCAGTGTTGTGCTTTAGCCTTGGATCATTTTCTCTCAGCTAAATGTTAAGATTCATTCACTTTACCTTATTGCAGTGTTCAGCCTGGTTGATTTCCAGTGATTTTTAATGGTGCCTGAGTTCTCTCTGTCCTTAATAGGTCTGGAGTAGCCCAGTGAGGAAAATGGATGCAATTAGCGCCATACTGCTCTTTGTGCCTTCTGCAGAACAAACCAAAGTTAACTAAAATGAACGTAGGAGTGCAGAAGGTTAGGGGGACCAGAAGTTTTGTCTTGTGCTCCCCTCCCACTCAGCAGAATAGTCATCAACAAATACAGCAAGAGAATGTACACTTTTGCTGCTGGGATGTCCTTTTACCATGGGTGAGAAATGACTACAGGGTCTTCAGGAGATTGTGCTGCCATAGAAGAGAGTTAGATTCCTTGTCTGTGTTGCAAAGCTTTTCTGGCATAGCTATGTCATCCTGCAGGTGACACTCCATAGCTGGTGTAACTGGCAGCAAAGCTCCTTATACAGACCAAAGCTCGGCTGGCTAAGGTAGGCTCCTGCCAGCTGCTTTGCTGTACAGGAAGCTAGTGTAATTGGCTGCAGAAAATCTCCTCTTGGCAGAGCTGAGTCTACACTGGGATCCTTGCTACTGTACTTACCACCAGCAGCCCTGTGGCAAAGATTAAGCACGAGTCTGAGAGAAATCATAGCCATATCTGTGACCCATCAGTCTGTTTCTTTAAGAGGAGGGTGATTCCCGCCATAAGCTGTGCAGTGTTTGCTTGCTTTTTTTCTTCCTTCTTCCTATGGCAAAATCTCTGATATGGCCTTGCTGTATGAAATGGCAGCATCCAATGGGAGAGTAACTGTTTCACAGAGACCCTGCACTGGGGTTTGAAAAATTAATTGTTTGTTTGTTCCTTCTTGTTTAGTAAATGTGTAATAGATGTAGTGCTCTAAGGCATTCTGATTATTGCGATTTTCATTTAAAATACTTATTCAGCCCAGTTACCTTAAGCTGTAATCACCTTCCTTAGAATAACAGTCTAAATGGTAGTCTAGGCAAGGCTTAACCAGCGTTTTGCTTGGAATCAACAAGGATTCCTTTGTCTCTTCTCCCTGTTTATTAATTGGTCATGTATTCTACTTTTCCTTTTTACTACAGCCTGTACATTCCCTTAATGGCTTCAAAGACTTTTCTGCATAACGCCTACATTATTTTCCTAACCTTCCATGACTCTTCTATTTTACAACTTCTTTGTATTCTTTCCAAGTAATAGGTGGAAAATGTTCCACAAAGAAGATGCAGTCAGGCTACCCTTTAATCACATCCCACTGAATGTTGAAGGGGGGCTATTAATACATTTGATTTTAGTGACTAGGCTTAAGAAGTAAACTCAGCAGACAAAAGATGTAAGGCTTGGGGAAAGAGACTGAACAATGAGGACAGTGAATGACTGATGTATCCTGAATTGCATACCTGGTCTGCTTAGAGTTTGGGGTTGGCATAACTGACTTAGAGAAGGTTGGAGTCGATTACCAGTACAGAAATAGTGTCTTTATCACAGCCATCTCAATTCATGTTTCTCCCCTTCCCCTACCCCCAATTGTTGTTTTTTGGCTTTAATGGTGGAAAAGCTATATGCTGCCAATTTCATAGATTCATAGATGTTAGGGTCGGAAGGGACCTCAATAGATCATCGAGTCCGACCCCCTGCATAAGCAGGAAAGAGTGCTGGGTCTAGATGACCCCAGCTAGATACTCATCTAACCTCCTCTTGAAGACCCCCAGGGTAGGGGAGAGCACCACCTCCCTTGGGGAGCCCGTTCCAGACCTTGGCCACTCGAACTGTGAAGAAGTTCTTCCTAATGTCCAATCTAAATCTGCTCTCTGCTAGCTTGTGGCCATTATTTCTTGTAACCCCCAGGGGCGCCTTGGTGAATAAAACCTCACCAATTCCCTTCTGTGCCCCCGTGATGAACTTATAGGCAGCCACAAGGTCGCCTCTCAACCTTCTCTTGCGGAGGCTGAAAAGATCCAGTTTCTCTAGTCTCTCCTCGTAGGGCTTGGTCTGCAGGCCCTTGACCATACGAGTTGCCCTTCTCTGGACCCTCTCCAGGTTATCCGCATCCTTCTTGAAGTGTGGTGCCCAGAATTGCACGCAGTACTCCAACTGCGGTCTGACCAGCGCCCGATAGAGGGGAAGTATCACCTCCTTGGACCTATTCATCATGCATCTGCTGATGCACGATAAAGTGCCATTGGCTTTTCTGATGGCTTCGTCACACTGCCGGCTCATGTTCATCTTGGAGTCCACTAGGACTCCAAGATCCCTTTCCACCTCTGTGTCACCCAGCAGGTCATTCCCTAGGCTGTAGGTGTGCTGGACATTTTTCCTCCGTAGGTGCAGCACTTTGCATTTCTCCTTGTTGAACTGCATCCTGTTGTTTTCTGCCCACTTGTCCAACCTATCCAGGTCTGCCTGCAGCTGTTCCCTGCCCTCCGGCGTGTCCACTTCTCCCCATAGCTTTGTGTCATCTGCAAACTTGGACAGAGTACACTTCACTCCCTCATCCAAGTCGCTGATGAAGACATTAAAGAGTATCGGTCCAAGGACCGAGCCCTGCGGGACCCCACTGCCCACACCCTTCCAGGTCGAGACCGACCCATCCACTACGACTCTCTGGGTGCGACCCTCCAGCCAATTCACCACCCACCGGACTGTGTAGTCATCCACATCACAGCCTCTTAACTTGTTCACCAGTATGGGGTGGGATACAGTATCGAAGGCCTTCCTGAAGTCTAAGTATACGACATCCACCCCTCCTCCTGTGTCCAGGCGTTTCATAACCTGGTCATAGAAAGAGACTAGATTGGTCAGGCACGATCTGCCCGCCACAAACCTGTGCTGGTTTCCCCTCAGCATAATTTGCCCTGCCGGGCTCTCACAAATGTGAGCCTTGATAATTTTTTCAAAGACTTTACGAAGGATGGAGGTGAGACTGACTGACCTATAGTTGCCCGGGTCCTCCTTCCTCCCCTTTTTGAAAATGGGGACCATGTTAGCCCTTTTCCAGTCCTCCAGGACTTGGCCCGTGCGTCATGAGCGTTCGAATATTCCCGCCAGTGGCTCTGCAATGATGTCGGCGAGTGCCTTCAGCACCCTCGGATGGAGCTCATCCGGGCCTGCCGACTAAAGGCATCCAGTTCTTCCAAGTGACTCTGCACCATCTCAGGGTCTACGCATGGTAGTCTGGCGCCTTGCTGCTGCCTCTCTACAACCCCAGTGAGAGACTTGTTGTGCCCCTCACTTAGGAACACTGAGGCAAAGAACTCGTTGAGGAGTTCAGCCTTGTCCCCCCTGTCTGCCACCAATTGTTTCTGCCCATTTAGCAGGGGTCCTATTCCTCCCTGGGCCTTCCTTTTACTCCCAATATATCTAAAAAACAATTTCTTGTTGTCTTTTACTTGGGTTGCCATCCTCAGCTCCATGGTAGCTTTGGCCCGCCTAACTGCCTCCCTACAAGCACGAGCAGAGGCGGTATATTCATCTTTAGTGATCTCACCCTGTTTCCACTTTTTATGTGCTCCCCTTTTGGCCCTTAGGCTGCCCTGGATTTCTCTGGTCAGCCATGGAAGCCTCCTGGCCCCTTTCCCTTTTTTGCCTCGCTCGGGGATCGTCTTACTTTGTGCCCGAAGGATCGTTTCCTTTAGGCACAGCCACCCTTCTTGGGCTCCCATCCCTTCAAAACTCCTACTCTGCAGTGCTTCTTTGACTAATTGCCTAAGTGCATTGAGATCAGCTTTCCTAAAGTCCAGCACTTTCACCCTACTAGTTACCTTACCCACTCGACGTCTTACGGTGAATTCTATTATTAGGTGATCACTGTCTCCCGAATGGCTACCGATCTGGAGGTCCCCTATCATGTCATCCCCTGTTGCCAATACCAGATCCAGTATGGCATTCCCCCTAGTGGGACCATGCACCTCCTGTGTCAGGTGGAGGTCCTGTATACAGGTTAGAAACCTGCGTGAGCGATGGGACCTTGCTGTCTGTGTCTCCCAGCAGATGTCCGGGTAGTTTAGGTCCCCCATGACTACCGCCTCTTTAGCTTTTATGGTCTCCGAGAGTTGCCTCAGGAGCCCCGCATCTATTTCTTCCCCTTGGTGTGGGGGTCTGTAGCAGACCCCTACCACCAAATCCCTTTCTCCTTGCCCCCCATGTAGCCTAACCCACAATCCTTCTACTTCTTCAACCTTGGATTCTGTCTTGATGAGGGTTGATGTATATTGCTCACTGACATAAAGTGCAACCCCCCCCCCCCCCCCTTTCTTCCCCGACCTGTCCTTTCTATACAATCTATAGCCCTCAATATGTACCACCCAGTCATGGGATGAATCCCACCAGGTCTCTGTTAGCCCCACTAAGTCATAGGTGTTTAGTGCAAGCAGGAGCGCGAATTCATCCTGCTTGTTCCCCATGCTCCTAGCATTAGTATATAGGCACTTGAGCCCTGCATCTGGGGCAGGAATTTGGGGCATCCGATCCATCCAGCCTTCTTTTCCGTGTGAGCGTATATATGTCACTTATCTGCCCAGCCCTAGTTCTGCTGTTGGACATTGGAATGGATTTTGTTTGACTGAGAAGTGTCCTCCCACTCCTTTTGGTCTGCCCCAAGGAGCATTAGTGAAACAACCTGTTAGTTTCTGAGTTTGCATAGGATGCAGGCCCTTCAAAAAATTATAACCCGAAGCAGCCTCTTGCTTTGATTGTGGACAGGAAGCTGCTCGCATTAATGGGAAGAAAGTGAAGATACAAGAAATATCAAGTTCTGTGTTAAGGACCTAATAGCCGGCTGAGGAAGCCCAAATCTTTAAGCTCTGCTTTTTTTGGCAATGCTTCTGACTCTATTTTTCTGTTTTAAGATTAAAATGCATTGGGAAATGTGTTATCCCTCCACCCAAAAGGTTTGTTAATCTACAAAGATGTTTGCTAATTCTCCCCCTTACAGCCTTTTGCAGAACCTCTTTAACCATTCTTTTCTTTTCCCTTTGAGACCTCTTGAGAGCTTTTTAGTCTGAGTGGGGAATTGTTGTGATGGGTCCCTGGAGAAGAGAATTACTTACCTGGAATTATTCTGTTCTGAAGATGCATATCACAGCCATTCACCACTCACCCACCCCTAAGGAGCTCAGGGCCTTTGCTTTTGTTGTGACGTGGATTTTGATCACTTTACATTTATTATGTGATCCTGATTTTGAAAAAAAGCCCAATAAAATAAATGTCTGTTGGAGGCACTAGGGGCTGACCCATATTTTTTTGAAGGCATGACTTGGAACGCTGACAGAAGGCAAAATGGCTCAGCATTCTGAGCTGCAGGAGTACCTGGTGGCTCTGTGTTAGGAGTACGGGTCCAGGGAAGTGACCTGTTTCAGTGCACATCTCTTGAGAGCCCATTGAGGTAAGTAATTCTCTCCCCCTCACGCTGGACCAGAATAATTTCATAGTTTCTGGGAAATATCATATCTAGTCCCCATAGTGTCTCAGCCCCTTGACACCTGAGTGCATTAGATCTGAGTAGATTTTAAAACTAATTTGATTCTCCACATACTCGATATTGTACATCACTCGTCTTTTCTGCTGCATTTAATAAATTTCCTGGGTACTGTAGCCTGTTCCACAGGGCAGCCATCAAAGGCTTCTGTCTTCACATCTAAGCCCTCAGCTTTCGATCTGAAATGTCTAGCTGTCCCTCCAGCACATTTTGTTTTTCACATTCTCTCTGTTTTAGTCTCTAATGAATATAATGTGGAATGCATAGTATAATGTCTTGCAACAGTCCTTTCCAGTTTTCTTTTTTTTTACTTGAGCATTCTTGAAATAGAGGATTAGAAAGATAAGAGATTCCCACAAGAGCCAAATAGTGTTGTCTGTATGCTAGAAATGTGGCTGAAAAAACTGTCCTTTTTATCAGTGTTTATATTTTTCACTTGGCTTGGTTATTTCCGCCCTTAAATAGAATCCTTCCTGTTTTGTTCAGTTAAAGGGTTGACGTTAACCTACGTTTTGAGTGTTTTGGCTTCTTTCAATCTGAGATGCAAAAACCTAGAACTCTTGGTTCCAAAAAGATATGTTTTATTAGACCAAATGAGAAATTACAAAAGATGGCACTTTTTAACAATATTTGTGCATGTAATAATAAAATATATTTGGCTTGTGTTGGACTTGCAACCATGGGAACTATCCACAGAACAGGTATAGTGTAGCCAGCAGCTACTTCCTTCATTCTATGTCTGCCAAATAGGCCTGGGGCCTTGAACTCTGTTTTGGAATGACTGCTTCTAGGAAAAGAGTCTCCATAGCTTTTTGACTCAACCGCTGAGCCCCAAAACCAAAATTGCTTTTGAGATTTGAGATTAGTGATGTTGTTTTTTGTGTTAGTTTGTACATTGGGACCAGTAACTAATTTTACATAGACCGCTAAAGAGCCATTAGATCTACATAGCAACTAAATGCAGTGTTCTCCTTGTTTCAGAGGGAAGTGCAAGAAATCTATTAATTGTCAATAATATAACAACATGTCCACAAGGTAATTTTTTTCTTCCTACACTGAAGCAGTTAGGAGCTGGCTTATATCTTGAACTAGAAAGATGCTTGTTTTTGGTCTTTTATTTTAATAAATAATTGTTTTAATTATATTCAAATTATGGTTCTTGCCTTAATGAATTCCATTTCTGGCTTTCATTTCGGCAGCTTGTGTCATACACTGTATTATGTTCATGTGCACATTCTATTATGGATGCCCTTAAATATGATTTTAGAATGTTTACATGAGTTGTACAAACCTTCACCTCTGTGACTGGTTCATTGAGTGTTGTGCTGCATTGTTTATTATTTTCAAAACATACTACACTTTTACTACACATTTGAAGTAGATGCTGGGAGCCTGTCCAGCAGGTGTATACAACCTCAGCACTGAGAACATGGGTCTCAAGGTAGCTTCCTCCACATGAAAGGAAGGATGCAGCTGCTATCCGATGCCTCTCTGTCTCCCTCCCTGCACTGAGCTGGTGGGGTGAAGCTTCATTGGAGAATGAGGATCAGTGCTGCTGTAGGAGCAGTGATTCATCCCCAGAGGCCCTGCCGATCTTCCCTGGACACAGCTTGGACAGGATATAGGCAGCTATATCCTTTAAAACATTAGTTTCCAGCCTTCTTTTATACTGCAGACTGGCAAAGTCACTCAAAGAATTTTGGTGGACCAGGCATAGAAGCAATTTAATTTGCAGATTTAAATTTATTTTGCACATTTAAATGTAATTTTTATGTGCGGCGGGTTGTGAGGATTGGATTGGGTTGGGACACTGCAGCCGTGAGCACTGGGGGACCCTGCAGGGGAGGGGGTTGTGCAGGCAGTGGCCCAGGGGGACCCAGCTGGGGCTGCCCGGGAAGAAGGGGCTCTGCTGCTTGCTCCCATGGAAGGCAGCCGAACCACCTCCACACCCTCCACTCTGGACATTTCCCCGCCTGCATCCCCCTGCTCCCAGCCACGGGTGGAGCTGGGGGTCCTGCCCATCCTGATGTTGGCCCTGGTACGTGCTGCGTGGGCAGTGCCTTGCTGGGCATGACCATGGTGGCAGGAGCAGGACGGGGCACACGGAGCCAGCTGCCACCCTCCCAGGGCTGCCCCATCACCCAGGTTTAACTTGGACGAACAGGTGACCCGACAGCCAGCCCTTTGCGGCCCGCTACCAGGCTGCAGCCCGGTGGTTGGGAACCTCTTCTTCAAAAGTGGTCACAGAAGCAGTGTAGTAGCAGCTATTCAGAGGTTAGATCTTGGAAAAAGCCTTGCTAGTTGTATTGATGGGTAGAAGAACTATTTTGAATGACTAGATTTTTACAAATTAGGTAGCAGGTGAGCAAATATGCTAAACATCAAGACTAGTGCCTCAAAAATGCCTATTGTTCATTTATTCTGACAAGTGCAATTTGGTTTTCATTATTTATTACTCTCTAGCATAGCAACAAATGTGCAGTGGTATATTTTGTAAGAGCAAGGAAGTTTTCATGTGAGCCCTCTCTGCAGGACTTTGCCATGACATTTTGCAGTAAAATGGTGTGCGAGTACTGTGCATTTTCTCTTTCCCTGGGAATTATTGGGATTGTGGATTAGTGGATTATAGATTAGTGAATTAGCGAGGTTCTACTCTTGGGAATTAATGACGTTCTACTCCATTTTGTTACAGACTAATGAACTGACAAATTTAGTTTTATTATTTTTAAATCTAAGTAGTTAAACTAGAACCGGTGAAGCTGTCTTTTTTCTTTTCTTTTTTTTCCGTAGCTTGGTAATTCTGAAATGACTGTATCAATATTTTTTTCAGGCTTTACATACTATAAAATTGTTTGAAATTTAGTGCATTGCTGTCATGAAAGTATAGTCTAATTATTTAGGCTGCGCCTATTTTCCTACAGCTGGTTAGTATGCAGCTCTCAGAAGTGTCACAGAAGGAGCGCTGGTATGTGCCATGAGAGGCACACGTGTATTTGGTTACAAAAGCGCAGCCCTTTACCAGTGGTGTACAGGCATAATTTGACAGTGGGAATTGGGGAGTGAGACAGAAATGTGGGGTCAGGAAAGCTGAAGGACAGGACTGAGGAATCCAGCATTTTACCAGACCTGGTGTTCAGTTTATTAAGGGGAGGGGCACATTTCTGTATATTTATGACTTGCCCAATTTATTTCACACTTTTTAAATATTTCTAATATCTTCAGGGCTGCTTAGGTTGTGTCTGTACTGCACTCAGCTAACTAATCTTGAGGTAAGAGTATGCTAGTCTTAGTGGAGTTCTGTGCTGCTATGATCCTTCCCATAACTGAGTTTGTTTGAAAATAGTGTGGGTGTTTCCTAAACTACCACAATGTAAATGTACTCTCACTGTGGCTCTGAAGAGGGACTGTGAAAGCAGCCCTGCAGATTTGCCTGACTCCAGCTCATATGCATTTGTTTTACAATAATACTGTTTGGGGGTTTTTTCTGGGTGTCCAGAAAAGTCATCTGAGACTCTGAGGTCATGTCTGCATTCTTGCTGGGCCAGTGTTGAGAGCAGGGCCCCATTTCCAGCATTTGGCACATGTGGAACAGGAGCAGTTGGGTAGTATGTGATTGTAAGGGATATTCACAAGCACAACATGGAGATGGTGTACGCATGTTCTGGGTGTTGAGCTGGACTCAGTCCATATTGTGCATCATCACCCCTTCTGGAGGTGCTGTGGATCATCTGGTGTTTCCGTGGCCCCTGCACAGCCCTTTGACCTTCAGTGAGTTTGCAGAGCTATAACTGACTAGAATTTGGGAACGATTTTGTTGATGATGTATATGGGAGACTGGTGCCACCTTAGTCGGGGGGAGCCCCCCACGGCTGATCCTGCCAACGGGGGGGGGCGGTCCCCTGTGGCCAATCTCACTGCCCAGGGGCACCCCCATGCCGGGTCCCATGACACTATCACTGGCCAATTGCTGCAGCCACTTCTGGGAGTGGCTGCAGTGATCCAGCCACTTCTGGGAACAGCTGCCATGATTGGTTGGCACTTGCAGGAGGGCCACCAGCAGTCCCACCAGCCCCCCCCTGCCCATCACCTAAGCAGCGAGCATGGCCAGTCAGGGGGTGCACCAGCGCTGTCAGTGCACCCCCTACATGTTGCCACTGATGACCTATAAGCAAGAATTAGGCTCTAGCTCCCTCTCCAGCAATAGGGCTGCTTCTGCAGGGCTTCTAGGAAAAGACTCAGTTCTCTAGCTCTTCAAGGCTAGCAGTCAGATTTCATAGTTTTTTAGGGTTGGAAGGAACCTTACTAGATCACCGAGTCCAACCCCTGCCCTGGGCAGAAAAGAGCAGTGGAGTCAGATGACCCTAGCTAGGTGCTTGTCTAGTCTCCTCTTAAAAGACCTCCAAGGTAGGGGAGAGCACCACCTCCCTTGGAAACCCATTCCAGATTTTGGCAACCCTCACCGTATAGAAATTTTTCCTAATGTCTAATCTGTATATGCTGTCTGCCAATCTATGGCCATTGTTCCTAGTAACCCCAAGGGGTGCCCTGGTAAACAGAGTGTCCACTATTCCTTGCTGCCCCCCTACTCCTCCAATTAATTTGTAGACAGCCAAAAGATCCCCTCTCAGCCTCCTTTTGCTGCAGTCTTACCAGTACTGCATAGAGGGGAAGTATCACCTCCTTAGACCTGTTCATGATGTACCTTCTAATGCATGAGAGAGCGTGATTGGCTTTACTTATTACTTCATCACATTGACGATTCATGTTCATTTTGGAGTCTGCTATGATTTTGAGATCCTTTCTGCTGCTGTGCTGCTTAGAAAGTCACTTCCCAGTCTGTAGGTTTGTTGGTGAGTCTTTCGCCCTAGATGCAGCACTTTGCACTTACCTTTGTTTAACTGCATCCTGGTCTGTTCTGCCTGCTTTCCCAATCTGTCCAAATCCACACGAGTCCTCTCCCTGCCCTCCAGCGTGTTTACTTTGCTCCATAATTTGGTGTCATCCACAAATTTGGACAGCGTTTTCCACACCCTTGTCCAAGTCACTGATGAAGATATAGAACAGCAGTGGTCCAAGGACCAAACCTTGGGGAACTCCACTGCCCACGTTTTTCCAAGTCAAAAACGACCCGTTCACTACCACCCTCTTGGGTGCGTCCCATAAGCCAATTCTCCACCCACCTGACTGTGTAGTAATCCTTGTCGCAACCGCTTAATTTGTTTATAAGAATGGGATGTGACACTGTATCAAAGACCTTTTAAAAATCCAAGTAGATGACATCTACCTCAACTCCTTCATGTAAGCACAAAGAAAAAAGTTTAATCAAGAAGGATCTACCTGCTATGAAACCATGCTGGTTGCCCTTCAGCATTATTTTTCCTACTGGACTCCCACAAATGTGATCCTTAATAATTTTTTCCAAGGTTTTCCCAAGGATAGAGGTGATGCTAACCAGTCTGTAGTTATCCAGATCATCCTTTCTGCCCTTCTTGAAAATAGGGGCAACATTGACTCTTTTCCAGTCCTCTGGGACCCATCCTGAGTGCCATGGGTGCTCAAACAACTGCACCAGTGGTTCTGCTATGACACTGGCCAATTCCTCCAGCACCCTTGGATGAAGATCGTCTGGGCTTGCTGACTTAAACATGTCTAGCCCCTCCAAATGCCCTTTCACTAGGTAAGCACTAACTGTTGGTGGATTGAAGTCCCTATTGTGCCCGTCTTTGGTCCCTTTGGGAAATATGTCTTTATCCATGCTCATGAATACAGATGCAACAAACTCATTTAGGAGCTCAGCTTTATCCCTCCTATCTGTTACTGGTTGCCCTAGTCTGTTCTGTAGGCGTCCTGTGTTACCATGCACCACCTTTTTGCTCCCTGTGTACCTAAAGAAGGACATTTTGTTGTCTTCAATTTTTGTAGTCAGCCTGAGTTCCATTTCTGCTTTGGCCTTCCTTAACTGATTCCCTGCAAGTGTAAGCCAAGCAGGTATAGTCCTCCTTGGTGCTTCCACAATCTATATGCTTCTCTTCTCCCCCTCCTCCCCCCGGCTGTCCTGGATTTCTCTGTTCAGCAAAGAGGATTTGTTGGCTCTTTTGCCTCCTTTTATGTGCAGTGGGATGTTTCCCTTTTGTGCCTGGAGGATCATTCCCTTGAGGAATGCCGGGGTGTAGGTTTCCTAGACTCCCATTTCACCAATGCTCTTGCCCTTCAGTGCCTTGCTTACTAATCTCCTGAGCTCATTGAAGTTAGCCTTTCTGAAGTCTAGCACTTCTGCCATACTAGTTATCTTTCCTATCTTTCACATATGATGCAGGATAAACCTTTTGGTGTTGGTGCATGTTTGAGTGAATATAATCCGGGTATGGATCTGCTGTCTAAGAAAGACCCGTAGTTACACAGTCACTTTTCATGGTAGAACTTCACTTGGAATAAGATCTAAACAAAATGGGTTTTGCTTTTTAAACCTGTCTGAGCGTGAAAAAAAATTGGTCTGAAATGTGGCTCAAACCTAGACCCTCCAAGTGAATTCACTATTTCAGTGCTCCAAAGCCACCATGTCCCTCCAGCAGAGCTCACCTAGAGGACATCTACACCACCTGTGTTACACACAGGAGTACTGCCATTGCAGCACCTCTTGCTCACACACTTCTGGAAATAAGACAGTGGAGAGCAGCCCTGAGCATATGCCCCAGCATGGCTCTTGGGTTCTCTCTCGCTCTGTGTGCTCAAGACCACACTGAGGCAGCTGCATCACTTCATTTCTGGAATATGGTGCCTATAGAGCTGAAGCAAATAAGCCAGATGTGCTTCATTAGTGTACCCAAGAGCAGCACGGAGACGGTGCAAACAGACTCATGGAGGGCTAGGAATAAAGCTCTGGAAGTGTAGTGCTTCTGTCAGAAGTGTGCAGCTAGATATTTGTTGCAAGTGTCATTTTACCCCCCAGGATTTTATGATCAACATAATGAGGCTGGAGGACAGTAGTGTATCTTGGTATGAGTGAGTGGGGCACCAGCCCCAGGTGCCATATTAGAAGGGAGCACAAGAATAGCAGCCGTTGCTGCCAGCTAGGGTAGTGGTGCTCAGTTTTTTTAGCTGCAGGGCCAGATGGGCAGTGCCTAATCCCTCCACAAGCCAGATCTGGTAGAGCCCTATCTGGCCATGTTGGGGAGGAGGGGAGCAGCCTGACTTGGCTCCAGGTGTGTGGTAGAAGGGGGCATGGCCCAGCCCCATGGGAGGAAGGGGGCATGGCCCAGCCCTGTGGGCAGGGGGGGGGTGTGGCCCAGCCCTGAACCAGCAGTGCAGGGAGAGGGGGTGTGGCCTGCTGCCCCCCCTCCCCCAGGAGGAAAGGGATGTGGCCCAGCCCCAGCATGGCAGGGCAGAGGGAAGGGGGCATGACTTTGGTCCCATGGAGGGAAGGTAGGGGGCGTGACCCAGCCCCAGAGGGAGAAAGGAGGTGAAGCCCAGCCCCAACTCAGCTGTCTGGAGGGAAGGGAGGATGGACTGGCTCTGATTTGGCCATGCAGGGGAAGAGTCATGGTTTGGCTCCAACTTGCCCTATGATTTTTTTTTGCTGCGCGTGCTGGCAGCATTTGGGGCGGCACTAAGCCATGGCATGGAAGTATAGGAGTGGATATAGGGCTTTTGGCCTGCCCCCGGGCCCACCCACAAATTGTGCCCTCTCTCCTACCCTTCAGACTCAGGAGGCACAAGTCACCCCTTCTCCATGGACTGGATTCCAAGGCTTCACAGGCCACATTTGGCTCATGGGCCAGAGGTTGAGCAGCCCCGGTCTAGGGCACAAAACTTCCTAGTTATGCTTTCTTTAGTTATGCTTTCCTAAGTACAATAACACATCCCAGTTCTGCAACTGAATCTGATGCTCCCATTATATTCACCAGTTTCTGTGCCTTGTTATATAATACTTTGTGATTGGGGTAGAAACATCAAATCACATAGACAAATCCTTTTATTCCTTTTTTTTTTTTTAAAGAAGTATTTACTCTTCTCTGAATATTTCCTAACCTGCACTTTAAACATGAACCTGGCACAAAGAAAGGAGATAAGATCAGACCAAAAATAATAGGGATTGCCAGCTTCAGTAATCAATTTGAGCCTATTATTCCTAACTGGTGCCACATAAATAACTCCTACTAGAGACATTCTGACATTTGCAACATCCTCTTGGTGAAAAGCATTTAAATGTAATAACCATGACAACAGTCGCTTAGGGCAGGCCACAGTAAGGGCCAGAGCTGTATTCTGTAGAGAACAGTGGGACAACTTTACTAACAAATGATGCTGTTACATGTTGAGCCAAGTCGAGCTTTGTGGTCCCATTACAAGATCCAGGCAAGCACCCCACCTCTGGGAAGTGGACCAACTCAGTAAAATTGTTGTTGGAAAAACCTCCTATTTAAAGTTTTAAAGAAAGGATGAGCAAATAATACTAGAGAAGGGGACTGATGATAAATAAGGAACCAAACACAGTCATAAAACCCCTTTTTAACCAGGAGAGGGGAGCAGAAAGGTCCTGCTCCATGGACCTTTCTGTCCATGGAGCAGGCATGACAATTTCCATCATTTCCCCACCTGGGATATAAGTTGGATTCCAAAAATACATTTACTCAACAAGACAAAGCACCAGAGGATGATTTTGAGCATAGACAGAATGCTTTCATTACTTCTGTTCAGTATTTGACCAGACTGCACTGGTTGATCCCTTCTGTTAGTGATGAATATTTAAAGTGCCACAAGGTCTAGTCTCGTGTGAAATTAGGCTGTGGTGGGGCACTTGTGCCTCGCTGAGTAGGTACTATGGCACATGATCCACACTCAAAATTGTTTCAGTCTTACTCTGTGAGTGCAGCTTTTTAAAGACCCTCATTACAAAGATTCTTTTTTCCAGGGCCCAGCCCAATGGAGATCTAATCTCAACTGTGGATTCTTAAATGCTATGGTTTTACAAATAATAAGTATTTGACATCAGTGATTCCAGATTTAGTTTAAAAGGAGTAAAATTAGCCATAATTGGAACTCATCACGGAAATGCAGTTGTAAACTGGAACGAGAGTTAGCCGGGGTTGTAGGATGGACCTCAGGGAGTGAAGAGATCTTTCTGGGAAGCCCTGCAAGTATCGGCTCTACCTGCACGAAAGCTCTCCCTGTGGTATTGCTGGATACAAACCAGTGGGATGGCTGCGTTAACTGAACTTGGGCTTAATCTGTACGGAGGGCATTTTCTGAGGACTCTTTGTCTTCATGTGTTGGCTGTTAGGGCAGCAATGAGAATCCAGTCTGCTCATACAGGAGTTGATCTCAGAGTGGGAAGATTGTGGGGTGGTTCTTGGGGTTGCTGTATGAAGTCTTTTAATTGACTTCAAAGCAGTCATGTAATTTTTAACTCTTATTTTCAGTTGTATTGGCACATTTATATGCCTTAAAATTGAAGGAAATGTTCTAATGTTAATTGAGCAGACTGAATAGTAACATACTGAGCAGGAATGACCTTGCTGATTTGCCAGGAGTTTGTAAGTACTGTGACTCGGTAGACTAGAGCCCACAAGTTGAGTGCATCTAAAATGGTTATTTGAAGCAGTCAGTAAACTTACCAAGGTTTTGGGAGTGTGCCACTTATTTGACTTCAGCTAAAAGTGTGAATGTTTGCTACCTGTGAAGTCAGGCCCTTTTCCTCTTTGACTTAAATTCGGTCTTGATTCTAAGTAAGGTGAATTTTCTTCTTATAATTCTGTGCATCTGAAGTGACCATAACTCTGCATGAGTGCTCTTTCAGGAGATTTGAATGTATTTTCTTCCTCAAAGGTTCTTCCAGCCTTGTGATACTGACAAAAGCTGTCCTAGTAGAAATTGCCACCCCTTTTTCATGCAGATATGGAAAGAAATGAGTATCTTTATAAAACCAAACTCAAGGGCTAAATCTGAAAGCTTTTGTTCAAGCAAGAGGCCATCAGTTTCAGTATGGCATCTTATTATTTAGCCAGCCATTACCAGAGTCGGTAAGCCCGTATTGTTTAGGGAGGGGGAGGCAAATTCTTAGAGAGTGAGCTTTAGTTGTTTACTTAACTTCTGTAAAAATAGACGCCACCCACTCTTTCTAATTGGCATCATTTGGCATACTTGATTCATTTCCTCTCCCAAATTGAGCTCCTTCATGAATATTCATCAGTACTCCATAGGAATTGCTTTCTGCCTTTCAGAAGTTGAGTTTATGGTGACTGTTATAACAAATGTGTGTCTCTCTTTAAATACTTATCAAATGTATATGGCCTGATCCAAAAGTGCTGTAGTATCAGCAGCTTGCATTCATTTCTGATTTCACTGGGAGCTCTGATTGCTCATTATCTCTCAAAATGAGACCAGTAACTACCCTCCCATTCCTGTTGTCATAGCAGCCTTGTACATACCAATATTGTGAAATTTTGTGTCATCTTGCTAATTGTGAGAAGAAAAGATCATCTTAGCACTTTGTCTCATGTGGTGATGAGGCCAAGTGCTCCTTTTGGAGCTTCAGCGAGTGCCATTTCTTTCAGAAGATCCTCAGATAGAGTAGAATCCTGAAATGTAGGGAAAGAAGAACTTCTGCCTTCTTCCTGCAAGAACACTGGAAGAAAATACAAGCCCTGCAGTTGGAACCAGAGCCCCTTCCCATCTTACCCCTCTTCTAGGTTAAACCAAAATGATACAGTCTTTACCAGAGGGAGCTAATAATAGAGGATTCATGATAGGAAAGTTAATTCATAACACCAGACCATCCAATTCTGGACATGCTTAAAGCATGCCAAAGGCTCTCCACTTCCTCTGTCATAGAGATGGCACACTCCAGATTCTTGAAGAATAGGAGAAGAGCACCTGAGAGATGGCTCTGTGAACTTATCAAAAAGGGACGTGGCAGGGCACTGATCGAATGCTGAAGGGACCTCTTTATTCAGTCTGGGACCTCCTGAAGCAATCTAGAATTTTGAAGTCAGACCTCTTGACAAAGATTGAATGGGTCTTTCTCCAAGAAATACACTGATGTGTCTTAATGGGCAAGTACTAGAAAACTGATAAAGTATTGCCGAGACAACATTGCAGTTATAACTTGGTGACCTGTTCTTACCTGCTGCTGTCTATTAAGTGTGCAGATACAAATTGGTAATCTAGTTTATGCTGGCAAGTCAGTCAGCAATACTGAAGTCCTTGACTTTAGGAAAGCTGACTTTGACAAGCTCAGGAGGCTTTTTAGTGAGGCCCTAAGGGACCATGACGCAAAGGGGAGGGGAGTTCAGGAAGAGTGGTTGCTCCTCAAGGGAGCAATCCTCAATGCACAAGCTCAGGCTATTCTGTCTCGGAGGAAAGGTAGCAAAAGGGCACAGCAGCCCCCTTGGCTCTCCAGGCAACTAGTGGACCTCCTACAGCTAAAAAGAAAGGCCTACAGAGGATGGAGGATGGGATCTACCTCCAAGGAGGAATATTCTGCACTGGTCCCTTCCTGCAGGAAGTGAACCAGGAAAGCCAAGGCTGTGATGGAACTCCAGCTAGCTACAAGTATCAAGGACAATAAAAAGTCATTTTTTAGATATGTGGGGAGCTGGAGGAAAAGCAAGGGCAACATTGGACCCCTGCTAAACGAGATGGGACAACTGACAACTGATACTCAGGAAGAAAGCCAACCTATTAAATGGGTACTTTGCATCGGTCTTTCATCAGTCCCACGGGACACCCATGCCCCTTACAGGACAGGAAGGCCCGGGTGAGGGAGATCCCCTGCCCTCCATCAGTGCTGACCTTGTGAAGGAACACCTTGAGAGGCTGGACACCTTCAAGTCAGCCGGCCCTGACAATCTACACCCCAGGGTACTCAAGGAGCTGGCTAGCATCATAGCTCAGCCCCTGGCATGGATCTTTGAGAACTCCTGGTGCTCTGGTGTAAGCCCAAAGATTGGAAGAAGGCCAATGTGTTGCCTATCTTCAAGAAAGGGAGGAAAGTGGATCCGGCAAACTACAGGCCCATCAGCCTGACCTCTATCCTGGGCAAGGTCTTGGAAAAGATTATCAAAGAGGCCATCCTTAACAGACTAGCTGATGGCAATATCCTGAGGGATAGCCAGCATGGGTTTGTTGCGGGTAGGTCTTGCTAGACCAATCTCATTTCCTTCTATTACCTGGTGACCTATCACCTGGACAAGGGAGAGGAGATTGACGTCATATATCTGGACTTCAAAAAAGCCTTCGATCTGGTATCCCATGATCGCCTCTTGGCAAAACTGGCCAACTGTGGCCTCAGTACCACCATAATCCGCTGGCTGGGGAATTGGCTCCGTTGTTGGACTGTGACCAGTGGGGTCCCCCAAGGCTCTGTTCTTGGACCTGTATTGTTCAACATCTTCATTAATGATGTGGACATTGGAGTCAGAAGTGGACTGGCCAAGTTCTCCGACGATACCAAACTCTGGGATAAAGCATCCACACTTGAGGATAGGAGGGTGATCCAGGCTGACCTTGACAGGCTCAGGAAATGGGTGGATGAGAACCTGATGGTGTTTAACACCGAAAAATGCAGGGCTCACCACCTTGGGAGGAAAGACCTGCAGCATCCTTATAGGCTCGGCAGTGCTACGCTGGCTAGTACTACGGATGAAAAGGACTTGGGGGTCATGATTGACCACAAGATGATCATGAGCCTTCAATGTGATGCTGCGATTAGTAAAGCGAGCAAAACGCTGGTTTGCATCCATAGATGCTTCTCAAGTAAATACTGGGACATCATACGCCCGTTGTACTCGGCCTTGGTGAGGCCACAACTAGAGTATTGCATCCAGTTTTGGGCCCCGCAATTCAAAAAGGATGTGGAGAAGTTTGAGAGAGTCCAGAGAAGAGCCACACGTATGATCAGAGGTCAGGAAAACAGACCTTATGACGATAGGCTGAGAGCTATGGGGCTCTTTAGCTGGGAAAAGTGCAGGCTTAGGGGTGATCTGATGGCCACCTATAAGTTTATCAAGGGTGTTAACCAGGATCTGGGGGAACGATTGTTCACCAGAGTGCCCCAAGGGATGACGAGGTCGAATGGTTATAAACTCCAGCAAGACCGTATCAGGCTGGACATAAGGAAGAATTTCTTTATTGTCCGAGCCCCCAAGGTTTGGAATAACTTGCCATCGGAATTGGTTCAAGCAGTCACATTGGACGCCTTCAAGAGAAACTTGGGTGCTTATCTTGCTGGGATCCTATGACCCCAGCTGACTTCCTGCCCCTGGGGCAGGGGTCTGGACTCGATGATCTTCTGAGGTCCCTTCCAGCTTTCATGTCTATGAAATCTATGAAACATTTCTAGTTGCTCCATGGTAGCTGCCAAGTAGCTTTTTAAATATGTGAATGCTTTACACACTGCTAAATTTTAAAGCAGGTGTAGCAGGCTTACCTTTCAAAGCTTGGGTTGAGTCCTAGGCTTGAGATTTCTGCTATTTTGATTGGTCAAGCCCATCCACCAATCAGGAGGCAGCAAGAGAAAGTCACACCCCTTTCCTGAGGGGAGGAGGAGAAAAGCTCCCCCAGATCTGACTGAAGACTCCAACACTGTCAGGTCTGGAAGACTTCAGGGGCAGAGCCCTAGAGAGTATAAAAGGAGCTGCATGCCCAGCACAAGGGAGATGCCACAGGGACAGAGAAGAGCAGGGCTTAGAAGAGCTAAAGACTGCTGCTCAGCAAAGTGAAGCAGTAGCTCGGAAGAGCCTCTTAAGACTTCTATCAGCAGGGAGCTGCAGATGGCTCCAGCGGTTAGGCGCTCGGTGCACAGCACAGCACACGGCATCTGGACCCTGAATGCTGCGTGAGGTGACTCAGGGCTGCAACCTTTGGCATGTGGCCAGAGACACAGTGCACAGGCCAGTGCATGGAGCAGGATCTCTGGAGCCACTTGGGTGGATCAGGTTCCCAACCTCCACATAAGGCTGGGAGCTCGGTGCAGAAGGCGCTGCACAGAGGGCGAGAGGCCCTAGAAGCCGCTTGAGGTGGTTCTGGTCTACAGCTGCTGGCACAGGGCAGTAGCTCAGTGCAGACGACACTGCTCCGGGGGTCTGGGAGCAGACCGAGCCCCGGTGCTGCACAAGGCTGTCCAGGCCTCCAACCCCTAGCACAAGGCGAAGCGCCCACTACACACAGCAATGCATGTCACCGTAAGCTGGGCCAGCGGCAGCAGAGTCGGGTGGCAGGAAAGCCTGTTGGGGAACAGCTTGACCTGGAGAACGGGAGGCAACCCTCTGGAACTGTGGAGCAGTAAGTTACCCTGGAGAGAGGGTCCCCACAGAGGAGGGACCCTCCCCCTGGGTTGCAGAAGGGCACCACGTGGGCTGCTCATGAGTGATGGCGGGGGGGGTGCTTAGGAGTCTTTGGGGTCTCCCTCTCCTTTTCTTTTCTCCCATCTCCTTTCCTGTAGTGGTACCTTGGGAATGGGGCCCCTGTCCTGGAGGGCACCCAGGTAGTCTAAGGATTGCTTGTTATAGTTGTATACTGTGCCTTATAGTTTATGTGAATAAGTTGAAGTAGTAATTTCTATATTTATAGAGTTATAAGGTTGCCTAATCAATATCCCTTGTTCTGGGTTGTTCTATTGTTCATCTGTATTTTTGAATAATAATTGTGTGTGTAACTATATATATCTATATAGCTACATATAGATATAGATATCTACGTATAGATGTAAGGTATAGGGTTTATTGTTTGTAAATTTGTACACATATATATCATCTATGTCCTTACCCTTTAATCGTTTTGTTGTAATAATAAATTTGTATATAGTTAAGTAATTGATTGACTGGGCCTGACTCTATAGGGGACAGAGGTGGCCGCTGGGCTGTTGTGTCCGTCTGCAGCACACTGCCCTGCCAATAATTCCCTCAATTGGAGAGGGGAGTACAAACCTGTGTACACTCAGGCTACACAGGTCATGAAGTAAAAGACCATGATTTATCTTCCAGTGCAATATTCTTTCCTGGGCCTCTGAGAATCCCATAGGTGGCAGATATCACCTGCCAGTGGGGCCTTTGCCCGCTAAGGAGACCATGCTGTTTTTCAACAGTGCACAATAATAGTTTCATAGAGGTTGCTGTGGCACCATGGATAAGAAATCTGTGTACCAAAAGCATAATAAACTTATAGCACCTTTCTTCCTGAAAACACTAATGCACTTCACAAGCTGAACAGACCAATATTCAAACTATACACCGGGATCACTATATTCATTGCTGTTTTGTCCATATTGGGACAAAATGTAGCCATTGTTTATTTAAGAGTGCACAATAATGTCATCAGTGAGTGGTTAAGGACAGGTAGTGAAGAGTATCTTTTGCCATTGACCCTATAGAAGTGCTTTTAGGTAATTACTAATATTTAGTAATTACATTCTAAGACCCTGGAGTTAGCACCCTTGCTCTTACCTACTGAATCATCAACTCTACTTCCTGCAGCACTTATTACCTATCATCTTTGATTATTTCACCAGAGCTGCGTCTAGGTATATCAGTAGTGAATTTGATCTTGTATATAGTGAATAGGCCTCGTAGTGTAAATTTCAAAAACTAAAAAAAATGTTTAGTTATTGAACACCCACAATTTTGTGTCTTCAGAAATGGAGACCAGTTTTGTTAGCTGTGAAAAATACATGTGCCCTGAGTGTCAAAGATGTTAAAATGACCCGGTCCCTAAACCTTAAAGAGTCAATGTAGTTTAAGGATTTGAATAGGAGGACTTGACCTGCTTAGTCTTGTGGTAAACGCACCAAAGAATTCCTGCCAAAGTTGGGAAATGCATTGTTTAGAATATACAAGAAAAAAGGAATCCAAAGCAAAACCTGAAACATTTTGAAATGCCAAAAAATAAAACCTATCAGAATCCCTTTTCTCTAGACATAAGGCTGTAGTTAATTTTTCTTTTACTGTCAACCTTGTTACTTCCTTGTTCCAAAAAAGAAAGGCTTGCCTCTACTTCTGAATTTCAGGTTGATGACTGGGAGGAAGATGGTCATTTCTCCTGCTTTCACAAAACAGATGCATGCATAAGAAGCGGGAGAGGAGAGGGAGCATTCACTTTTGTTGATATTTTCAGGATACAAAGCAGTTGGTCAGTCACTGCTGAATGCTCTGCTCTCATTCTGGACTCTGTCTTTTCATCCTTGTCTGGTCAGGACCCTTTCCTTTGCTGGTTGTTCTCAGGCTGGAATGGGCTGTCTCATCCTGGCTCTATTTATTCAGCTAGTATTAGGATGTAATCACAAGCTGAGAGAGAGAGAATGAAGTGACAGGGAGGGAGAAGATAGTAGGGCATAGACTGGGACATGTAAGGGAGAGAAAGAATAGAACAGGATCAGGATCGGACATGTATCAGGCTAAGATCCTAACTGGTCTAGTGGGAAGTGTTCAAGCATCCTCACCAAGATGCTGGTCTGGAAGTCTTGATGATTGAGACCCCTTAAGTGGAGACGGTGTCTCTGGAGAGAAGCAGCAGTCTGCTACTAGCAGATGGGCTTTCCCTTCTCTCTGTTCTTTTGGTGCCACAAGTTAGATTGTGGTCTCCCAAGGAACCCATGGCACTAAAATACAGTTTGATTGTTCATCATCTTAGGAACATTTTGATCAGCTGTGAAAATTCACAGTATTAACATTTTGCTTAGTTGATACTGGACTCCTAAGTAAATATCCCATTCAGATGAATGGGGTAATTTGTATACCTGAGAGCTATTATTTCAGAGCCATTGCAAACTCAAGCAGACATTGTTTTACACTCGGACAGGTTGCACTTTTGTTTTTTATCTCTGCAACCATAACAGCTACAAAATTACTTTCTTTCCCCAGTGAAAACTGAGAAAAGAATTAACAAAAGTATAGGATCACTGGTGTTACACAGCCCAGTTTAGTTTTAGCCTTAGCTGTGATCCAGTTGTGGGGAGCAGTTGTGAGACCAGCATTTGACCAAGTGGCATAGAAGCACAGTAACTTTACAGACTCTAATCTCTCAGTTCAGTAACCAAAGCAGGTGAAAGAATAATAAATAATGTCTAAACGAAACAATGGCAGTTCTTGTTTGGGAACCTGGCCAGATACTTCAACATTATTTATTAAATGACACTGAAGACAATACATCTGAGTCAGCTAAACGTCTTTAATGGAGAACATGAATTTGTTCATCTCCTTGGGCTTCTCTGCCCACACAGTTTATACCAATTCCAGATTTTATTAAATTGGTTCATGCTCCTTGTGTAGACGCTCTTCTGTCAGTTTGTCTCTCTTGCCTGGGTTTGGCCTACATTAAAAAGGAGTCGCACAAAAGTAGCTCTTGCAATGCGTGCGCTGTTGTCAGAGTGTCCATACAGAGTTGTGGCACCCATTTGACAAAATCTGTTTCTCAACTGTGTTGACAATAACAGTTAACCGATTTATTTAAATTAATACAATTTGTTTTGAATTAAACAAGACAACATTAATATCCTTTGCTAGTCACTGTGAACCCATGTATACATGGCCAAAAGATTATAATATTCCACTGAACAGTCCTTTCCCCTCTTTGCTCCCATGATCCACTAGCCAGTAGAAGATAAATGGAAATGTAGATGAGGATATGCTTGCTTTGATTGTGTGATAGCATCTTGCATGTATTCTTTGCTTCTCGCCTGAAGAGTATATATATTTAAGACTCCTGGTCACATAAGTTTTCTGTTCCCTTGTAGCATAATCTGAACATTGGGAAATAATAACCGTCCTGAAGAACATTTGTTTTATGTCCTTCATGCAAAGAGTTCAAAGTGCTTTATAAATTATGCCCCACTTCCTCCTTTATCCCTCCTATCCAAATCCTTTCAAAATCCTGATCCTTCTCCCAAAGTGCCCCTAAGATTTGACGATTTTTCTCTGTTCTGATGTGTGGGTTCTCATCTTCCATCCCTGTAAGTATCCCAGGCTTGTTCTAACCTCTCACACTGACTTTGAGTCCCTCCTGTCTCTCCCTTCCTCAACCTCATCAGGTTAAAGCTTTCTGTCCTTGTATTCAGAGCCCTGCATAACTTACCTGTCTCTTTGCTTTCTCCATTCTTTCTCCATCCAGTTAATGATATAAACCTCACTGCTCAATTTTCTCAGTTTTTCCCCTGCACCTCGTTCTTTGTCATTATTTATGTATGAGCAGTCCTTCCTGAAATGAGCCACCCTCTAATTCAAGCCCCTTTTGAATACACACTTCTGTGGTAGGTTCCACAAATAACAAGAGGGGTGCTTATAGCTCAATTGGAGGCTTTTACAAACTATCATTACATTTCACACATGTGCATACACAAATTTGGTGCGTTTCTAAAACAGTTTATTATCTAATGTGCCCAGTTATCACCTTGATCACTTAATTTATACACTATCTTTTTCCTGTGCCTTTCTCTATTAGTCTTTCAGAGTATAAATGCTTAGGGGCAGAGATTCTGCTTTGTATGTGTAGAAAGGACAAAGTACATTATCAGTGGTTCCAGAAGTAAATAATGACAATAGTAACAGCAGCAATTTGGGAAAGAAAGCAAGGTATGCCTTACTCAGCAGGAACTATAGGGGAAATTATTGGTAGGTTGAAATTTGGCCAGGACATTGGTGCTAGGACCATTATGTTTGTGGAAGCACCTTGGGATTTTTAATGATCATCACCAATTATAACTTTGATTTCCAGAGTTGTTTGGAAAGTGGCAGCCCCAGCATCCACCACTACATTGTGTCTAAGTGCCAGAGCAGGGATTACTCAGAGGGAAGAATGAACTGATATCACCTTGTACATTACAGGGGGAGTTCCTTGGAGGGCTCTTATCCAAGAACTGACCACTTGAGTTGCAGTATCACAGTCCAAGGTGCTGTGGTTGCAAGCATACTTTTCTTTTGAAAACAAAAAAAATGCTTCTGCCAAGTTTCTTCCAGTCAGACTGCAAGATATACTAGTCACTGTTTAACAGGAATGGTTCTCTAAGTGTGTCTGGAAATTGGCACAAAAAAGTCATTCTGTCCCGTAATTTAAAAAATAGTTTCATTGCTGTTGCAAATGATTTTTATTATTACTTCATTTTCTCCAGATAATAACTTCCTGCAGCATTCTCTCTTGGAGCTGAAATGTTCCATACATGTTCTCTACAAGATGGTCTTTTGTGCTTTTGAATTATGAGGAAGTAAAGCAAATATACTTCTCCAGTTTGAAACGATTCTAATAGTGCACTCTCAAATTCAGAGAAACTGGAAACAGTCAAAGCTTCAAATACCCAAGTTGCAATGGATGTGATTCCCTTTGAGGACTAGTGGCTTTACTTAGTTTTAAAATAATTGGTGTTGATTTAAAGAGGCAGGTAATCACTTGAAACTTGTATGCTGCATGTGGCCAATGGGAAATGTGCAGGTCCTCTTGTAGATGTCTGTAAACAAAGTCAGTGGCAGATGATGAGAGGATTTGTTGGATGTAACGTAACAGCGTTCTCAGTTACAAGACAAACAGATGGCAGGGTTGAAATGGGACACTGCATTGTGGAAATGCCACTGGAAAAGTAAAATATGAAGTCCTTTCTCATGCTTCATAATCTGTTGCATGAAACAGCCAAGCAGTTTCTGAATTCTTTTTGGCATTCCCATCTGAGAGAAGTTCCAGCAGAGACTTTCTATTTTATTAGTGCTTGTATTAAAAAGACAACTCAAGCAAGCAAGCAAAAAATGGATAAAATGACAAGCCCAAAGGGCTTAGCTCTGGACCACCTGTTAACATCTCTCATGAACATTAGTATTGATCCATCAGGTAGGCACTCGGTAACATTCAAACATGTTAGTCAAAATACCAGCATCCCAGCACCCTACACTGCTCCTTCAGTGCTGTTTGTACATCTGAACATCTGTCTTTCACAAGGTTAAACTCACGCATTGGCAATCTGTGGCCTGGGGACTGGATTTGGCCCATGGATATGGAGTTTCTGGGTTTCTGGTGATGTTTGCACAGGGGATGGTCCCCATGCCACTGAGGAGAGGCATTGGTGGCTGCAGTGGCAGCAGCTGGGTTCTAGTGCCTTCCAGGCTGTGACTCTAGTGAGGTCATTCTGGCCTGCAGCCTGAAAGGGTTGCTGACTGCTGTTATACTATTGTGATAACCAATTTTTAAAGTTAATAAATGTAACCAAAACACAGAAAGCCAGATCCTTGCATGTAGGGTGCTGTTCTTTACTTGCCCCATTGGCAGATATTATCTGTAAGAACTGCCTTATTGTCCCAGAGAAGATCCACCATATCTCAAGGATGATTCTTCAGTGGTGAAAGAGCATAGGCGACTGGTAGGGAGGGCACGGGGGGGGGGGCATGTGCCCCCCCCCCCCACACACACAGGGTTGTTCCCACTGTCCACGCCGCCAGTGGCATCTGCGGCTGCTTGCCAGCTCTACCCCTGCCACTGACACAACTGGCGGCGTCTGCAGGTGCCCCCCCCCCCCCCCCCGAATCAGGAGGCACCAGTCGTCTGTGGCGCAGAGACAGTTCATTGGCCTAACACCTCTTCTCCTTCTGGTGCTGCTTCTCTGCTGTGTTCAGGTTCTTGTTGCCTTTGCAGTCCATTTCAAATTAAAGCAGCCTTCAGACTGCTCTAGCACAGTGCAAGGAGGATGGAGTTAAACATCAAGCAACACTAAATTCAGAACAGTGCAGGGCAAACTTTGAACACTTGTCCTGGAAGTTTGTAAAGCCTTAATGCAGCCTGGCAGCTTAGAGAACAGGAATGCAGGAATGCAGCCTGGCAGCTTAGAGAACAGCCTACTGCCAGTAAGTCTGTGGAAGGGGGAGGCAGATTAAGGCCCCCATGGTGAGGGAGGAAGTGTGGCTGGGGCAAAGGCAGGTGCTGCCCAGCTGGGCTGAGGCAGGACAGAACTGCAGGCAGCTCCTCCAGGGCGGGGGCAGCTCCCAGCTGCTGTGCGCAGCCCTGGGGGGGCGGGCGGGCATATGCCCACAGTGCAAGGGACTGGCCTTCACCTTCTGGGCATCTGGACTCCAAGGCCTCCAGGCTTGGGGCTTGCATATAGGATGTCTGTCATGGATTTGGGCGTATCTGAAGCCCCCAGTTGAAGAGTCTGAGAGGTAGGATATTTGCTGATGGTAGTGCCACGCAGACTTGAACAATTGAGTTCTGCTCAGTCGATAGAATTCAGAGCTGTTCTGGCTGATCTGGCCTGAGACACAAAATTTCAGTGTATACTATATCTAATTAGTATGAAAATGCTATGGAGTACCTGCAGTAAAATTTGCAGCAGCTTTTAAAAAAGGTAAAATGGATCCTGGATGAACTAAGTTTGTGGGTACCTGGAGACATTTGCCTATTTGCAAATTCCTATAGGCATGTTTATTTCAAAGTCAGTGTTTTCAAATTTCTAGCTCACTTCCTTGGGCTAGGATTTGGAAAGAATTCTATTCTCTGCTCTAATAGTAACTTGCTGGATGACCGTGGGCAGTTTACTTCATCTTCCTGGGCCTCAGTTTCTCCCTCTGTAAAATGGGGATGAAGATGCAGACCTTTCTTTGTAAAAAGCTATCAGAGCTCATGGTAAAGGTGATATCTTTTATAGACCAACAAGATTTCTGCAAAAAAAGTTCTTTAATTGCAGGCTTTCAGACACAAACACTCTTCATCAGACATCGGAGAAAAGATTGTAAAAGTTCTCCCGGGTAGAAATTAAAGTTCATATTTCATAGATGAGTCAATAGATGGAAAGCTCCTCTGGGCAGACAGTTCATAGGTGGTAAGGAGAACCTTTGCAGTCTTTTCTCTGATGCCTGATGAAGGGTGTTTGTGCCCAAAAGCTTGCAATTAAAGCTTTTTTTTTTTTTTTTTTGCAAAAATCTTGTTGGTCTAATAAAAGATATCATCTCTACCATGAGCCCTGATTGCTTTTTTCCTCTAGACTAATATGGCTATGACCTCGATACCTTTTGTAAAACACTTTCAGATCTACTGATAATAAGCTACATAGAAGCCAAGTAGTGTACTTGTTCTTGGTCCTGTTTTATTGTTGTTGGGTTGTGATTTTTGTAGAGAAGTCAAATAAATTATTATGGACAACAGCTAACGCTGCACCCAAACAAATGCGTTCTGCTTTTGAGTAGTGTCCAGATGGGTTTGTTTTATTAATACAAAGATCTGATAGTGCAAACCCCATCTCTGCAGGCAGGAAGACGCATTTGATGTATGGCAGAGGAACAGCCTTTTGGAAATGCATACTGAACATTTGATAAGCCTGATTCATGCAGTCCCGAGGTTTATTTACAGCTCAAACTAAAGTGTGGGGGTGGGGGGTTGGTGATTCGGTTGTGAAGGAAGTTTCATTTATGTCCTTCTGCGTGGACCATGGAATGCTTGTTCATATCATCTTAGTGAGAACGATGCTTAATCACTGTTGGGCTGGAAAAGTGCAAACAGTTTCCCTGATCATTGTAGATGGGGCATGAGTCATCTAGTCCATTCCTTAAATCATAGGAGGTTGACAAAACACTCCGGAATAGACTGTAGAGGATGATCCCTCACTGTCAGCTGGACAGATAAGATGGTCTAACACTTACAGTAATATTTCATATCCTTCCTTCTGTGTGTTCCCCCCCCCCCCCCCCCCCACACACACACACACACACACTCCCCCTTTCTCTGTATTCAGCTGACAGTGCAATGCTTATAGGTCTTTGGAATCCAAAAGATCTTTGCTTTTAATCAGAAAATAATTTTAGGGTTTTAATTAGATGAGCACAAAAGTGCTGGGCAGCATACACCCACTCCCACCAGTCGGTAGAAACCACAGGTGCTCAGCACCTCTGAAAATGAGTCTCAAAGTCAGTGGTTGTTGATCTTTTTCGACTCCAGGTCCCCCTAGGAAAATGCAAGCTTTTCTCTTTCTTGGATCATTTTTTGACTATGGAAAAACAATAGAGCAATTCTTCTGTTGCAACAAAATCAGACCAGAACAGGTCAGAATGTTTTTGATGCTATCTATTCCTATATGAAATCTCTGGATTTGTCTTGTGATCATATGTAAGTGTTGCATACCTAACAATGCTGACACTGCATGTCACCCTTAAAAGGATCTCCCAGGGTATTGAAAATGCTGGCTGAGAGTCATTCCTCTAAGTTCAGCTACGATCTGAGCACAATTAGCTCTTTCAAGGCACTGATACTCGATTAGCGGAATAGACGTATGCAGGCAGAAAAATAAAACTCACCAGACATGCAAGACATAGATACAAACCAGGATAGTGTCTCAGGTGTGCTCTTAAAACCTGGGGTCATGGCCAAGGCATTGGTTTCCTGTCTGCCTGGTTTGTGTCATTGCTGTAGCATCTTTATTTATCCCATTTTATATTTTTTTTCTGTCTGTAGATAAAACTAAAGTCTGCCAAGCTGTTATTCGCAGGCATTTAGCAGGCCAATCTAGGATGGCTGGTTTTATGATGCTACCTAAGATTTTATTGTCCAGATCTGGTATTAACTTTCTGATCTGCTTCAGTGTTACAGAAAAAGGAAAGGGTTTTGCTGTTTAACTAATATTCT
Organism: Alligator mississippiensis; assembly: GCF_030867095.1. Classification (NCBI taxonomy): domain Eukaryota; kingdom Metazoa; phylum Chordata; order Crocodylia; family Alligatoridae; genus Alligator; species Alligator mississippiensis. The sequence continues at coordinate 45,603,396 of NC_081832.1, forward strand.
TTCTCTCTCCTGGCTTTTTTTTCCTATTGAAATAGTCCCTTTCCTTATAGCTTTTGTCTGCCTGGTACCACATTTTGTTCTGCCCTGAATTACTGTTGTGTTTTGGCTCTGCTGTCCACTTCTCTCTTTGGAGGGAGGAGGATGCCAGTTGCAGGATCTTGCTGGGGCCTCTGCTAGGTGTCTTTCTATGGCAGATTTGTTGTTCCATATTTTTATTTAATTACTTACTTTTACAGCTCTTAGTATAAATCTAATTATCCATCTGTTATACTATGTTATGGCACTGCAGCTCATGTAATCCTTCTTCCTTGTGTAATCTTAGCAAACTTGACTTTGCCCTCCTGAGTTTGTACTGGCTGGGTTTTGTTTTTTTCTTCAAGTGATGGAAACAACCAGAGATGCTGTCTGTGACTGCTGGCTGAATGAATTGTCATGGATGGTGGCTTTGCCTTGAAGCTACTGAGATTGCTCATGATCAGGGATCCTGGTTTTCTCTGTTTAATCCCAAATTCTCTGATAAAAAATTGAAAATTCTATCATTAAAATATCCAAAATCCATGTTTTTCCACAAATAAAATGAAATGCCTCTATATAAGTATCAGTTGGACACAATGCTTTATTGATATATTTTCAATGTTAAAGCAATTTGAAAGTCTGCCAGTGCCTCAATTGGTATGATACAATAAATTCTAAATTTTGGCATTTGATTTGGGGGTTTTATCGTAGAAAATCAGAGCTCCCCCTGCCCCCTTTGCTTACCAGGATGTGGGTCCAGCTGCAGCTGTCCCCACCCACCTACTCTGTGCTGTTGAATAGCCCTGATATGCTAGTGCCCTGCCCATGCCAGTGTCCCTCACCCCCAAGCCACAACCCCCCATCCCTGCTGGTACCCTTAACCTCCTGACCCACAGCCCTGCCTGGCCCTGCTGGTGCCCTTCACTCCTCAACTTGCACCACCCCAACACCACCCCAGCCTGGTGCCCCTCGCTCCCCATCTGCAGCCACCTGCCCCCGCCCAGCCCTGCTGAATGGATCCCTAGCTGCCAGGGCTACAGGGCCAAGGACTCAGGTCTGCAGCACCTGAGCCCCAGCTGCTGCCCATGCAAGGTGACAGCAGCTGCAGCTGGAGCAGCGTGGGAAGCTTGGCTCCCCCTCCGCCATGGGTGGCATAGCTGAAGCAGAGTCCACAGGAGTGGGGCAAATGCAGGCTGGCAGCTGCAGGCTTGGGTTTCCCCACCCTGCCCTGTCCCCGGGGCCTCTGCAGCTCAGTGGTTGAGACCCGGCATGACAGAGCGGGGTGGAGAAGCTCAGTGCCACCACTGGGAGCTCTGCACTGCCATGGCGAGGTGCTCCTTGCCCACCTGGCTTCAGCAGGGGGCACAACTCTGTGCAGGCATCGTTGCTGCTGGGCGGTGCTGAGCTCCCAGTAGCAGCACTGAGCTTCCCCACCCTGCTCTGCTTTGCCTCACCAGGTCCCACCCGCTGGGCTGTGGAGGCCCTGGGGAGCTGGAGGGAGCAGCAGTGCATGGAGCCCCAAGCCCATATCAGGCAGCCTGCATCTGTGTCTGCCCCATTAACAAATCTGGGGGGTGGGGGGGAGGTGTGCCCCGCCCCATGCCCCTTCCGGGAGTATGCATGGTGGTGGAGTACCAATGCCCCCTGTGCCTCTATCCTATGCCCTGTCCTAGCTTGTGGCCCCTCATTCCTGCCCTGGTCCCATACCCCAAGCCCCACGCACTGCCCTGGCTTGGCAGCACCCCCAGCCCCAACCCTGCCCAACTCTCTCCCTCCCTCCCTCACTATGAGGGCCTCAATCCCTGTCCCTTCTCCCTTGAGATGTACCTGTGGGGAGCTGCTCTCCATGCTGCCTGGCTGCCATATGCATGTGTACACGCGCACATGCATGTGGAGCCCTCCTCCCGTTCCTGCCAACCTGGAAGGGCAACCTGCCATTTCCTGTGTTTTTTCCTTAAAAAGAGAAAATCCGCTTTTTTCCATGGTGAATGGAAAACCTGTATCCCTGCTATAAGAGTCTTTTCTGCTACAATGTCTCTGTTTCTGCCTTCCTAGCATTTCTAGTTGAGATGCAGTATTTAGCTGTCCAAACTGTAATAATTGGAGATGGGCTTGACTTGGCCCCTGCTGCCATCTCCTTTTCCCTTCACCCCAGATCCAAACACTGAACTTGGGGAAGGTTTGTCCTATGAGGGTGGTAAGTTCCTTCCCAGCTAACAACATTAGGCTGTTCAACAGGTTAGCCTTTTTTGGGGACTGATCGGCCTCCTGCGGAAGTAGAGGGGGAAGCTGCCTGGCCCAGTGGCCCCTTGCAGGACAGTGACTCATCAGATGCTACCATTTTCCCCACTTCTGAATTTTGTAAAGTTTTTTGACTGATTGTTTTATTAAATGTTTTAAGCTAGATAGACATCCTGCTGCTTTCCTTAGACTGTTCTGCTAAGGGCCAAGATTGTCCTTTGGACTCACACAAATAGTTCCTGTGCCAAAGTCAGTGGGAAGTGATTATGTGCATCAGAGGATAGCATGTGTCCTGGTGGGTCTCTCTAGCCTGCTGTTTGTTCAGTCCTTGGTGGTTCAGGATGCTGTGGATTTATCTGTGCTGGGTAGGGCTGTATCAAGTCTCATGACAGATGTGCAACAGGCATGTTGCAGGATTTGTAAAAATCTAGATTCTCTGGGTGGTTTTTTGACACAGCTATATGGTTGGTCTCAATCCAAAGTTCTGATTTTTGACAGTCACTGTGCTGTTTGTCCATCTGTGGTGTGAATCGGACTCCCTTGGTTAAATTGCCTTCTGGATCACATTAGCTCATCAAAATTACAAAACCATTTCCTCTGCTCCATCCAATTCCTTTCTCCTAGTAGCAACAAATACTCAGTAACCTAGTTGCTCATTTAAAACCATACTTACATTTATGTAATCCATTATGTCACATTGAGACATGCTGCTCTTCCAGGAGCACTGCTTGTTCCCCTACTAGTGCTATCAGTCATCTGGCCTGATAGAAAGTGAGAAGGCAGCAGTGCATTGATGTGGAGATTTTATCTTTCTTCTTGGGCTGTTTTTTATGTCTTTCCTACACTCTGTGCTTTTGAACATCTAACATCTCTTTTATGCTTCACATCTTTTATGTGAAATTGTTGCATTTTGTCGCCCATCGAAACCTAGTTTTCCTTTTGTCAGGTTTTTTACTTTCTTCTTAATGTTATTTTGATCAGCACAACTGCTTAAGCCTCCATTTTATTGGGTGGCTTTTAATCTTCTCAGTTGTAGCTCTGAAGGCCTTTGTCTATGATAAACTTGGCTTTGACAGTGCTCAGAGGACAGTGTTTCGTAAGCTGGTTCTGCACAATTGACCTTGTTTGCATGTTGGGAGGTATACATTTTGTTCACATCTCTCCCTTTCAAATCTAACTAGCATCACTTGGCCTTGCGTGCTTTTTATTTTTCTATTTACTTTTTTAAATCAATGGTTTTATTGGTTGCCAGGTATTTTTCCCATTGTATGTGTAAGCCACCCATTTTGCTTTTTGATATTTTATATTCTACAGGCATTTACAGCCACCTGATACCTCTCTTTTAAAAGGGATTTGCCAATTATATGCTTTAGAAGGCCTCCTGTGGTCATTGTGCCATCGCAGGATGATGCATTCTGGGATATCGGAGCAAAGGTGTACTCTGACTGTGGACAGTTTTCAGCCAACCTAAATGGGAAGAGGAATTGTCAATATTTAGCTGCACTGGATTCTTATTTAGTCAGTCTGGGGGGATCCTGCGAAGATGTATTTGAAATAGGTGTCATTTCCATATTTTCTGTGCTGTAACTTTTAAAGCCTCTGACTGAATTGATCCTGGTGGTATCTCATTGCTTGGAAGAATGGTAATTTTTCAGTTAGGCAGCACTACGCAGAGTTAGGGTTAGTTGCAAAATTGATCTTGGAGTTCAGATTTGATAGCCCATCAGATCTGATGGGCTGCTTTACTTGGGGTCCACTTTAGAGAGTTGTGGTGTCAGCCTGAAACAAGCTTTATTTTGATACTAAGGTTCTGCACACTACCAAGCAATCCTTTGTGTTACTAGTGTTTTGTGCTGCATCTGTGCTTTGGATAATTGCTGTAGAAAAAGTGTCTTCGGTGTACATGTCACTTCTCACTTGAATTATTTTAATGTTTTTCTTCTTCAACCTGCAATCTAAAATTCAGCCCCATAAGTTAGCATTCAATCATCCAGTTACTTGTTTCGAGCCCTATTCAAAACAGAGATTTACAGCTATATTCAAGAATGGTTTTATGTAATTCCAGACAAACCTTTTAAATGGTTGACATTTTAATGATCTATTTTTTCATTGTTTTTATTATTTGTCAGAATAATTTTAGCATTATTCCTTTTACATGACCTATCAGAAATTCATCAAATTCAAAAGCTTCTGCTGAAATTTTTGGTCCATTTCATGGATGGCTTCATTGGCATGTTGCTTTTAACTCCTGTTAAAAACATGTTGCCTTTAACTTTTCCAAGGATCTTTTGAAATTCTTATTCAGATGTGCGATTCCTCAAGTCATTCAGGCTCTCAGAAAACTTTACATAAGTTTTAGATATTTAGATATTGTACAACCAGAGACATTTCAAGCATAAACCACTTCAGATTTCTGGGAACAAAGCATCTTCATGCTGTCATTTACAGTCATAGATTGTACTATGAACATTACATTTTTGGGGATATTTTAAGTTGGGCTTCATTCACATCCATTCTTGATACTTGGCTTATAGCAAATATCAAATAGACTGTACTGAATCTCTTAGTATATTTTGCAGATTCAGAGACTTTGATCACATTTTTGATTTTACAGACTGTATCCTTGACTGAAGATAGAAAAGACCTATTAAGTCCTATCTAGTCCAATGATTATCAATCTTCTTACCATCTGACTATGCTTTCATCAAAGCAAATATGCTCAAGACCCACCTTCTTGTATGCTGGACAGAATATTCATATAGATCAACTGTTAATAAAATCAGAGAATGCTAACATACTTGCAGTACTAATGGCCCTTGGACATATTTCCGTAAAATGAGAGAGCTCAGCCTTGTGCTCAGAGTTTATCCATATGGATACTTGAGGAGGATTTCTGAATCTTGCTGGGCAAACAAAGTGGGGATACTGCGCTCAGATGGAGGACAGATTGAGAGGGTAGTTTGGTACAGTAAAAGGCTTGAGGGAGAACAGAATGAAAATGGAGTGGGTCAAAAGGAATATGGTTGGCGGGTGGAACTGAAGGAAGGAATTAGTTGAAGGGATGGAGACTTCATAAGCCCTTGTACCTTCATCCTCTTTCCCCATTTTGACCCATTTTGCATCCCTGTTAGTGAGGCCCAAGCAACCTTTGTTTCTCCCCTCGTTCTGATTTGCTTAGCCACTGCAGGGGGGCACTGAGAGCACAGGACAAGAGATGGTCTCTTGCACTCAGAACCAATCACCACAGCAGCTGCTGGCATCTGTAAGGGGTCACTGCTGAAGGCTTTGGTTATGGCCTGGCTGGGCCTGGAAAGCAAGGATAGGTGGAGCTGGAAAGAGCACCACAGAGAAGACAAGGCATCCAGTAGCATGTTCAAGGGTATAGATCAGACGTGACCAAGCCATGACAGGGATGCCACAAACAGCATAGGGAGCCTGTGTGTGTGGCATGTGGCAGATTGGGGAGGAGACAGGAAGCACAGTGGCAAAAAGGGCAGGGAGCATAAAGCAAAGCATCAGATCAGACAGGGAGCAGGAATCAGGAAGCAAAACACCAGCTTGGTCAGGGAGCACAGAGCAGGGACTAGAAATCAAATCAGCAGATCTGGCAGGGGAAAGGGATTGGAGTGGCACTTAGAGATGAGGGGGTGTAGAGCTAATTGATGGGATGCCTGCCAAAAAGTTTGGCCCTTACTGGTGTAAATTAAACAGGACAGACGAGAGTTTCAGGCCCTGCCATGTCAGGGTGCCTGATGTCCTCTGCTTTGCAGCATGACTCTTAACTGTCCGAATTTCTATCCAGTCTAGTTCAAAGTCACAAGTGATGGAGCTTTCACCATTGTCTTTGAAAGGCCTAAGGTCAGACTTGTTAAACACGCACACATTGCTTTCATTATGATCTAAAGGGCATAGGCATTGCAGGGGAGAATTTACTCCCTTGTCATTGTGTTCTCAATAGTTAGTCTAAACTTTTCTTGCTCTAATTCTGTCCCACTACTCCTAATAGCCACTAGGGCTGTGCGAAGCTTTGGGTGCTGATTCAATATGGAGGAGATTTGGCCCAATTTGGTGGCTGAATCTCCAAATCTGAATCAAATCAAGGGACTAATAAAAAGGTCCAAATTGATTCGAAACTTTCCAAATCTTCAGAAAAGATTTGGACAGCTTTGATTCAGGCAGTCCCCGCTTGCTGCAGCAGGGAGCTGGAGGCAGACTCCATGCCAGTAAGTAGGGGGGAGGAGGGGCTGGAGAAGGGGGAGGGGACCATGAGGGGATGCCTGCCAGGCCACATCCCCTGACCGCTCCCCTGGCTCCCCCCCCACCCCCTCCACCCCAACTCCCGGTGCTTTAAAGAAAAGCCCACATTAACTGGGTGCTGCCGGGCGGGGGGGCGATCCCCACTGCCCTGCGTTGCATGGGGGACTGTGCCACGAGCCTCCTGCCCCCCCTGTTCTCTCAGCCTCCCCCCCACCCCCCAATAGCCCCCCCCCCACCTGTCCCAACTCTGGTCCTTTAAGGAAAAAAAAGACACCCCCCCCGCCCCCCCCCCCCCCGGACTCACCAGTGCCTGCAGCGGCCTCTGGGCTTTGGGACACTCATGGAAGAGCCCCCCACACAGCATGGGGCAGTGGGGGGGGGGCAGTGGGGATCGCCCCCTGCTGGGCAGCACCCAGTGAGTTGGGGCTTGTTTTTTCAAAGTCCTGGGAGCTGGGGCAGGCGGGGTAGCCATTACTGGGAGAGCGGACAGGGGATGAGACTGGGTGATTCAGAGATTCAGCAGCAGCCGAATCTCCAAATCAAATTTGGCCGAATCGATCTGGGACAGTGATTTAAATCACCAGATCGAATCACTGTCCCCCAAATCAGCCGAATCTGAAGCGAATACTAGCCACTTCACACAGGCCTAATAGCTACCCCCTTCCCCTCTCCCCAAAGCTTTTTTCTTCCTTCATGCCAACTTTCAAAAAGTACATGGTCTCACATCTCTTTGGGCACAAAGTACGTGCTACTGCTGATCTTTACTTCTAAGGCAGTCTCTCCAGCTCCTTCATGGGTTTTTTGCTCTCATTTAGTCCTGTCTAGTTTGCCTCTTTCTGGTACTGAGTTACCCAGACCTGAGCCTAATTGTCTGGGTACAATGTTGCCAGAGCAGTGCAGACAGAGGTTTTCACCTCCTGGCTCTGTGCTGTGTCTGAGTGTGCATCCACAAATCCCACCTCACCACTGTAGCCTTTTTCAATTTAATTTGATTTTTCCTCTGCCATATTGCATTGCAGGCTCATGTCTAATTTGTTCTCTGCTCTTGCCTCAGGGGTCTATCAGTGTTACTGCTTTCCATACTTCTCTCTTCCATTGAATATCTGTACTTGAGATTTTTTATTCTCTGAAAGTAGCTCTTAAGTTTTGAATTTTAAACTTTGCATCATGGTAGGAGTAAAGCCAAGAGAGTTAGCAGTGCTATTAAAATATTTTTTTTCCCTTTCAGAAGCCCAAGATACATGTAGCCTCAGAGCTAGTACTAGCGCCATGCATTCTCTCAGTATTAGATAGGAATCATATTTTTCTATCACCAACACCTCTGATCTTGTGGAAACAGTTTTGTCACTGAACATAAATGAAAAGCAAGTAACTGGGTCACCAATTTGAATTTGTGATAGGCCTTACAGAACCAAAAGTTCCTGTGAAGGCTATTTGGCAGATGTGAAATGAGACTGAGTGTTCCAGTGCGTAGGAGACAGATGTCCATAGCAGACAACCCCATTATCATGTTTGGTGTGGGACTGGCAGAACAAATTATTCTCTCATCTCTAATTGTAAGTCATGGCAGCAGTAAGTCAGTGTTGTGCAGTGTGGGTTGAGCTGCTTCTATCCCTGCCTCAACCCTATCTCCAGACCATGGCCAGTACTGAGTCCGTGAAGCACTCCTGACCTATTTACTCCTCTCCACAGACACCACATCTCTGCAGTGAAGCAGGGTAGCTACCTTTAGAGTATCCCTGAACTCATGCCAGTTAGCACACCTGAGACAGAACTTGCAAGTGGTGCATGTTCAGGGCTACTCTACAGCTGGTTCCTTGTCTTACATATGGGGTTTGTTGCAAGTGGAGAGGGGAACAAGTGGATGGGGTTATGTTCTGGAGGCAGTCCTGGGCTTGGCATGACAGTGCCTTGGACAAAGTTCTCAGTGTCCTGCCAATTAAGTACTATCACTGGTATGAATTCAGTTAACAGAAAGGGAGACAGGAGAAAATGCAAAGCAAGTTGACGCTCGTTGCCTGGGTGGGGAAGTGCATAAGGTCCCTACACATGTGGATCCATTTTCTGTGTATCACTTCCCTTTGCTGCTTAGTTTTTCCTTGAGATTGAAGAAGGAGCTGCTGTAATATACCTTTCCTCTGCAGCACACAGAAAGGTAGGGTTGAACACAGCTTACTCGGGGCACAATACCAAGTTGTTTTATTTCAATTTTACTGCATGTTACAAATTAGAGAGTTATAATATCACTGATCGAAGTGCTTCAGCACTTGTTTTTATTACTTCTGCTCCTCTTTCCTTGTGCTGTTGAGGCTTGCAATATTCTGACAAACATGCCGTTCGTTTGTCAATTTGTAATAATCTCTAGCCTCTTGTGGGAAGTTATAACTATAACGTAGTGAAATATAAACTGGCAGAAAATGGAATGTTCCCTTCTGCCAGTTCTGTGAGCGGCAAGAGAAGGGTTTGGATGTTAGCTTTCTATTTCTTTCTCTCTCTTTTTTTATTTGCTGAAGGGCACAGTCACCCTCTTGCAGCACCAACAGAAAAAATATTCTGGGCCTATAAAATGACATGTGAAGTTTGTCCCAGGCAAAGTTACAAATCCAAAAGGTTTGGAAGGAAATAGCAGCAATAAAATATAATTATTTTTCTTCTGGTCAGAATCATCCATTTAAAAATGCAGCTGACAGTTTGGCAGCATATCCGTTTCATGGCCTCTTGTTGTAGTTGTTATGGGATGCTAATGAAGAGCTCAGGGTCAAGATAGGAATACTCAGGAGGCTCTACAGGGCAGAACTGTAATCACCTCTTCATGGGTGAAGGAAAAGTCACCACATTGTAGGGTTTGAATGTTCTGGGGAGAGAAAAGACCCAGATTAGGTTTCCCACAAAATGCATTTAAGAGGCATTCAAGGTCATGGGCCTTATCTGCAAGGCCCAGTGGCCTGTACTTGGAGTATCTGAAAGATGATCTAAAGTCAGCATTGAAAACACTGAAGGCATCTCAGCTCCTCAGCACAGTGGAGCTTTGAGGTTACAGAGATTTCTTAGGGGCTGGGCTGGGCTGAGACTGGGGAGCTCCCACATCAGCAAGGGACCATTCCAGTGCTCACAAGTACTTCTTTAGTCTACCTTCTCTAATACCACTGCATAGCAATATTTGCATTAAAAAATCCCTGCCAAACCAAAACACTGCACTGTATACATGCACACATTCTCTCCCTGCCAACAGGATGGGAGAAAGGGCTGCAAAGGAGGAGTGTTGTCTCATGAAGGTGCTTAGATACTCTGACATGGGATACATTGGAACCTAAAGAAACAGACTGGACTGTGAGTGGCAAAGTGTGGCTACAGTTGCTCCACTCAGTATTGCACAGGTGCATATGTCTGAGACTGCAGGTCTCTGTATTCAGGGCTCTGTTGGATGGCTGCTTGAATCACAACTGAGTATTGTATGTTAAGACCCATACTTTCTGGTGGGGACTGTTCTTTTATGCAGATTAAATGATGTGCTCAAGTCCTGATAAGATGCCTCTCTGGACCCTGTTTGGGCCAAGTGTGTTTCTACTTTCAGACTAGGCTCTAAACCAGCATCACATTTTTCATTTCTGCAACAGAAATTTCTAATACTGCCATTCTTTCATGGCTTAATGCCTACTGAATTTCATGTTGTAGTCCAAGATCTGTCTTATTGTATTTCTTTTGTCCAATCTGCTCATCTTTGAGCAGGATCACACGCTTCATTTGTATAGAGATGCACTGAGTTTTCAAATGTCTCAAATGGGCTTTTTATTAGAGAAGTACTGATTTTTATCTCTAGCAGAGACATTTTCACATAAAAAGATAGAAATGTTTGGAACATTGAAAGCTGAATGGTACACCTTCCCATCCAGTAAAACTTCCTAACCTCAAGAGTTTTTCTTTAGCTATGGTTCAGAGATTTTAATTAGATCTAATATTCTAGGTGACCAACAAAGCATTAAAAGGCATACCAGTTTTTCAGCTAGATCCTTTACTGCAGAGCTTTCATTATTTATTTTTGATAGACGTGACAAAAGAACTTCAATATCCTAAATTTATATTTTGGTTGAATAGCAGTAACAACTATCAGCATAAGAGATTCCATTCAGTGCGGTTATAATCAGAAAAATGTCTGTCTACAAATTGCACCACAGGGTTCCATATTTACTGTGCTCTCTCTTGCTCCCAGCAACTTTCACATAATATTTGCTCAGGTTTTCAAGTCAGAAGTTGAATTTTTTACCTGCCAAGGTTACAGACTCTTTCTAGAATTTGAAAATGCAGCTAGGTCCTTTTTGCCTCTTATCACCAGAAGTAGACTGCATTTGAAGATATGGTTGACAGTGGTGGTGGTGATGTGCAAGAATTTGATGTGCAATGGAATCTAAAATTCTTGTAACTAATATGTAGAAAAAAATTGCAGCTGCTTGTTGTAGAAAATCTGAGAGCAGAAATGAAAAAAGGAAGGGACATAGTTCTTTATTGGAGGCAGGAAAGAATGGAATTTCTCTCTCTCCCTTCTTCTTTCTTCTCCTCTTTCTCCTTCTCCTTCCTAGTGTCCAGCCTACTTCATGCAACAGACAATTATTTTGTGCCTCTGGTGAAGCTGCTAGGAGGATTCTTTGAGTAGCACAGCAATACCTACAGGAATGTGGTTCTGTAGGCAGCATGAATAGGTGCAGTATCTTGTCTTGTGTATGTCACGCTGCTGCCAGGTCTGTCTTAGATGATCTGAGAAGCTTTTAGGGTGAAAAATGGAAAAAGAAAAGTTTGAGAGTGCCCTCTTTGGTGTGTTCACCAAACAAAGTTTTATGATACCATTTGGCCATGGAGCATTATCTCTGTTTATCAGGTTTAGCCAGGAAGACTTAGAGGGATGTCTTTTTGCTCTCTGGCTGACTGATCTAGGTTAGGGATGGTGTGATTCTGAAACACTATGGAGTGGTTCAACTTTATTCACAGGGTTAATAGCAAGCACAGTTTTCTCCCAGGCACAAATCAAGCAGCTGATGAAGACAGTTAAAAAAGCACAAAATGAAACCCCAGGTATTCAGAAATCTCAGTCCCAAGTCACAACACTGACTGCAAGCCACTGGGCATGTCTACATAAGATGCTTACTGCACAGTAAACCTAATAACACTGCACAGTAGCATGTTGGTCAAAAACCGTGCTAATACTTAAGCAAGTACTAAATTAAATGCGCAGTAACTATTGCACATTAATGAATGTGTAGATGTGCCCACTGGATACCAAATTAATCAGCCTCTGACTTCTCACAAGCTTTTAACAATCTGATTAGCATTTTCTGCTGTTCCTTTGCCTGTTCCCAGCCTATTTCTGCTTGCTCCAAGAACAGGATTTCACCACGTAACTCTTGTTAGGCTGAATTACAGCAACTGCTTCCAAGTTGTTTGTGCACTAGAGTTGCCTCATGTCAGAAACTGTGGTGTGACAGATGACTGGATCATTCTAGTGGGCTCTTCTTCCTGGCCCAAATGGCCTCTTACTGCAGTTCTTAGATGGTGATGCCAGAATTCACCTCTCCTCTTTATTGCTGAGCTCCTTGTAGAGCTCATGTATAAAAGTTCTCTTATCTGATAACTAACCTGCGATCTTAATCCAGAATCTAAAAGCTCCATTGATCATTCTTTTGAGTTTTCTAGGAATTGCATGTGCATTATACAGGTTGGATTTTTACCGTCCCTCACCTTGCTATAGAGTAAATGAACTCCAGACCCCTTGTCAAGTGCTCTGGCAGCTTCTTTCCCATCAAAATGGGGTTTCATTTCCTTTCCCAGACTCCATTCAGTGAAGAGTCAGTGTTTTCTTTGGAGGCTGGAGAAAACTTCAGCTTATGGAGGTAACCTCCTAGAACATTTTTCAGTGTGTGAAATAGAGAATATTTGGTTTGTAGCTGCATAGAGATAAGCTTGCATAAGCTTCTAGGCAGAATAATGTTCAGATGTTGATGCCAAAGAGCAGCTGCTCAGGTTGTGGAGGCAGCTTTGCAGAACTAATGCTCACTAATTCAGATCCTGGGTTTAAAGACTGAAGGACAGGCAAGTGCTCAGAAGTCTCTGCATTGCTGAATTGAGCGTCTAATAGATCTACAACTGAAGCAGATGAGTTGTATACCTTAATTTTTTCTACCTATCCAATTGTTGATGTTCATGTAATCCAGGGATGTCAAACTCATCCAGGCTGCAGGCTGGATGAGGGGAGCAGGGCCAGTCTGCAGGGCAGATCAGGCCCACAGACTGGCCCCATGCACTGGAGCCAGCACACAGGGCCAGGCTGGTGTGGGCACCTTGTACAATTCACGACTTGTACCATGGCAGTGAGCCCCATAGGCTACTTGTGCATTCATACAGCTACCTGCTGTAGCTGCTGAGGTACTTAATATTTGTAGAGTGCTTTGATACCTTTGTCTGGGAGACATTATGGTGGGCAGGCGTTAAGATGCAGGTGCCATAGCCACCACTGGTTTTCCCAGCAGCTGCATCACAGCTGGTGCTTTTCTGCACAGTGGTGGGAGACCTCAGCAGCACTTGCATTTTTCCCTGCAGACAGTTCCCCTGTTGCCATAGGGAAAAGCCATGGTAACAGATGCTTTCCCTGTGCAGCCACTGGGAAAAGCAGTGGCAACATCTGAGGACCTAGCACCTGCCCACCCAGCATGTGCCTAAACTGGGTCTGTCCAGCTGCTAAAGCCCTGTGTCCATAAATCAAATCAAATGGCTCTGCAGGCCACAGGTTGCTGACCTTTGCCTTAAGGGATTTGCTGTCTCTCTTCCCTCCCAAATCCTTCAAACTTAGTCTCAGTCTTTGCAGATGGAGAGGAGGGCTGGAAAAACAAGCCACCAGATCTATATTTATCAGCTCATGAAATTAGGGACTGTTGCTCCATCTTGCTGCTGCTGCAGCCTACAAAATACAGCCTGCTATTAATAGCATCTTTTGTTGTCACAGCTATCAGGTGAGGGGAAAAGAATTTTTAAAAAGCCATTGGGAAGTGGCATTCACAATCCTTGTTTTTCTGTGCTGAGGTCAACCTGCTAATTAGAATCTGGCACATTGAGTCTGCTGGCTCTAAAACATGGATCCACTGCAACAGTATGAGATGGAGTCCACACTGATCCTCCCACGAGTCTCCCAGCAAAAACTCCTCCTGCCAGCTTGCTTGGCTCCGGATTGACATGGGACAGCTCTGTTTGCCTTGTTTTTATGAACTAATATTACGCCATCAATTTAATCTGATGCTTCTCCCTGCCTGAGCCCACTTGTCTTTCTGTATTTTATGACCCCCTTTGCCTTTGTCTCTCTTGTCTGATTTTTGGTAGTGTTAGAGTGATGTTGTAGCTGTGGTTGTCCTGGAATTATAAAAGGGGCAAGGATTTCTTATGGTGAAATCTTTTATTGGACCAACTGTACAGTTTTTCATCAGAGTTTTGGCATTAGGTGCTCTGGTGACTTTCAGGTAATCAAAAGAGCTCAAAGTGTTTTACTGTAGCAGAGACAGGTGCCTTTGTCTAGCTGCAATGCAAGTGCTGCTTTAAAGTGGAGAAAGGTGCATGTACCAAATCCTTTCCTTAGAAATGCTGAGGTCTGCTCAGGATCCAGTAGACACACACAGGTCCAAATCTTCATGCTTGCTTCCCAGTGCCCATCTCACTGAGAAGAAAGCCTTTGGCATTTGACTCTCCTCTGCTCACCCTGAGAGATTCAGGGTGCAGAACTGCCTTTAAGCCTTCCTGGACTGAAAAAGACCACAATCACCCAGCTCCCCCTGGCTGAGTACACATGCCCAGGATACAGCCTGAACAGAAAAGTTGGCAAGAAAAGCAAGGAAACATTTTTTTCATGAGCTGGGGCATAGACAGGGCTTGGCAACATGCTTTTTTCATTTAAGTGTCAGGGTACCAAAAATATAGGCTCTTTGCTGAGGTTATGTACTAAGTGTGCCTGGCAGCCTGAGGCAGCTAAAGCACTTCACTAGGGAATAACCCTGATTGCACCCCTCAGCAAATCAAAAGTGTTAGCCCCATTGTACAATGGACACAGTGAGCTGCCTAGTACTGAAGGGCCAGTTTGGCCACCCTTACACTGAACAGTACCTTGATGTGGCAAGGGGACGCTTGCTGTTAAGACTTCCAAAGCTTTCATAGCAATTGTTGACAGAACTGCAAATAAAAACTTTGAGTCAGAAGTCCCAGTCTCCTGTGTCTGTTGTCTTGCCTCACTACTCTACTTGCTTTGGTTGTTGCTGCACATTAATTTTGATCCATACATCATACCACACAAATTAAGGAGCATGCCTGACATGCTATCTAGGACCAGTAAGAGCCAAATTCTGCCACAGGAAGCCTCTTTGCCCCCCTTTAAGCAGTAGGGAAAGGGGTCTCCACCTAGCAGTTAAGAGGGAGGAAGACCCTTTCTGATTGCCAGTGCTTGGAGTTCTGTGTTTAAGACTAGCTAGGTCCAAGACCCTGCAAGCATCAGGGTATTGTGGGTCCAGAGCTGGGAATTTACAGGTAGAAGGATGCTTTTAGCCACTTGTAATCCTTTAAGTGAGATTTGTGTGTGGGGGTGAGACTAAGTCATAACTGGTCATTTGCAAGCATTGGACAGAAAAGGTCCCTTCTCCAGGTGAGGTGAAAGACTGATGGCACAGTACAGAGTGTGGAATGGTGGATAAGTGTTTAAATAAATCAGTGTGTTAATAGAAACTGAGGAACAAGAGAGGTGCAAAGTGAGAACGTAAATAAAAGGCCGTTAAGGAATAGATGTGGTTTTAAAGTGAAAAGGATTAATGGAGCAATTGGTGTGAATGAAACACAAGAGATGCAATGGGAGAGATCTTTGCTGAGTTAACACCTGTGGTGGCTGAAAGCTGCTTATTAATGAGACACTAGTACACTTAGGAGACTTAGTATAGAAAGCCTAGCATGCCCTTTTTGTGTAGTGTTGCCAGCACTTCAGATTGTTTGGCTACACTGATCTTTTCAGCACCTATCTGCCAGTTGTGTGGCATCAAATGAGGAATGTGTGTTATGGTTCCTGATGAAGCCAGAGTTGTGTAGCTGGCACAGCTAAGTTACAAAGCCATGTTCCCTTCCCTGTAAAGGTTATGAGATGCCCCCTCCATCACACCATTTGGTTGATACTGACTTGGATGCTGACCCCACTTTACAGCAGACTGAGGAGTCGGATGTCCCTTACCTCACATTAAATCTGACCCCATGCCCTGCACTCTGTCTTTGCCTCCTTAAGAGGAGGAAAAGAATTGTAGTATTTGTCCTGGGTTGAACCTGGTAGAGTAATGTTCCCTTTCTTTCTCTCACATTAGTCAAAGAGAGAAACCTAAAGGGTGAGAAGCAGTCCTAACAAATCTACATACAGGATAAACCCATGCCTGAGGGCCTGTCTGCAATGCAGTCGAAGGTGTGACGGCAGTTCACACAAACACACCTGAGCTGGCTTAAATGTAGCTGGGTTGAGCACCAATAGCAGCACAGCTGCCACAGTACAGATGCAACTGCCAAGCATTTACCCATGGTTCTGGGCAGAGCTGAAGACTTTATTGAGAATCAGACATATGGGGTTTGGTGGCAAAGCAAGACGCACCAGCCCACCACTTCGGGCATGAGGCACCTCCACTCCCATTAGTAAATGGCAGCTAAGTGAAGGAAGGAAGGGACTCCTTGGCATGGCCCATCTGTGTTTGGGAACTGCCTTCCTTTAGAAAGTGCGCTGCCTCTGCAAGGCCCAGGGAGAAGCAAGGGAAACTGCACAGGAGAGGTGCTATTTATTGTTTTGTCTTATGCCCAATTGTGTGCTAGATGCCTAATTAAGTAACTCAACTTTAATTAGTTATTAATTAAAGTAATTCACAGAAGCCATGACACCAAAATGAAAAGAGACAGCAGTTTGTTTCTAAACGTGCTGGTAATTCTCTCTTGCATTGCTGCATGGAGGCGTCAGAGGGTTTTCATGTCTGTTTTGGCCACCTAGAATTTGACTTTGGGAATATCATTGCTTTCAAACTAGGATCAGATTCTGTATAGTTGGCTACTGCATTACCTCCATCACAGGCCCTCCTTCCTGTAGTCCCTGAGGTGGCCTCAAAGGCTTACAGCCCCAGGGCCCTGTGGCAATGTTGCCAGTGTCCTACCAATCAATTGGGCATGTGCACATTTGAGGGGAGTTTTCAGTCCAGCTGGGAAAGAGCAACAGCATTTCCTGCTTGACATGAAGGTCTTGAAATACATAGCTCAAATTCAGGTGACCCTAACCTGTTTGAACAGCCCTTTGACAATTGCCAAGTACTTCCTCCACCGCAGCTAGAAACGTCTGGGCCAGGAGTTATTATATACAGGGCACCTGGAACAATACCAGTTTTCACCAGCAGGTGTCACCCTCTTAGACGTAAATTAGATTTTGACAGAGAGAGAAGTTAAGGCAGAAGTTTTAGACTATTTAGTTTACATTCATTCATGTCTTGTAATAGATTTTGAAACTTACTTCCTAACCATTAAAAAGCTTGTTTAGAAACTAACTAGCAACAAAGTATGGGACTTCCCCTTTCATCTCATTCTTCTCACAATATGTGTTTTGCTTTTTCCTGCAGCAATCCCAAAGTTCAGATTGAAGCAATTGAGGGTGGTGCTTTACAAAAGCTGCTGGTTATTTTAGCTACAGAACAACCCTTGGCTGTGAAGAAGAAGGTAAGTTCACAAACCTATACCTAGTAACCTTTTCCCATGATGACACCTGTGTGGAAAGTCACTCTTGCATTAGACTAAATAGACAGCAATGTGATTTGAGGTTGTCTTCATGAAGATGTGGTAATTGATAACTAGGAACCATCAGAGAAGTGAAGTTGGGCTACATGCATTGGGCTAAAAGCAGCACAACTTGCACTCGCTTCCACTTCAGTTGACTTTGGCCCAGTGGGTTTTGCCTATCCATGCATGGTAATCTTTGTAACTGTTCACGAGCCACAGTTCTGTAATAAGGGGAGAACTTTCCTTTTGGTGTGCAGTGCCACTACCTGGCCTGCATTTGCATAATCTCATAGTAGCAGTGGGCCTTGTTCTACTTAAAGGGAAAACTGAGATCAGACAGCGGAGATAATGGACTCAGGCAGGGAGTGTGGTATGTTATGGATTGACTGGCCAATCCCAGGGCAGGCAGGAAGATCACAGACTACCAAATACAGGAGGTAAAGTTTTGAAGAAGATAATTGTTTTATCCAGTGTGATGCCTTGGAGGAAGGAAAAAAACTCTCATCATGCCCCTGGCCAAATGTGCAAGGTTATACATTAGGGTGGGGGATTCAGCTGCTTTCTCTTATTTTAACTTACACAGCAATGGGTGTTGTTGATGGTCATAAAATTATCCAGCTTCTTTTAAAACCCACCCCAACATTAACACAGACCTCTTGCAACAGAATTTCATACAGGGAGTGAAATAGCTGCTCTGATTCATTCTGCATGTACCTGCCATTTATGTAATCGGTGATGTACTGCCAATTTTTTAACAAGTGGCTCCCATGAAACCGCCCCCTGCCTTTAGTCTGTGGGAAAAGCCCTGTGGGATGGCAGTGTCACCAAGAGCAGAAGAAATGCTAAGGAAGCCAGTTACTTACTCTAAGATGCCTCCTGTCTGCTCAGCCCCTCCATAGGGCAAGCACACTCAGAGAAACTGTACTTCCTTTTCATATTTCATCTTGACAATGGCACCATGCATGTGGTTGGCTCAGTCTGTGTCAGTTTGTGCTATGGGGCTGAAGATAAAAGCCTTGGTGGGGTACCTGGGGTAACTAAGGGAGTACTTGAAAATCTGTGCTTGTCAGAGCAGCGTGTCCCAATTCAAAAGCATTTTTTAAAGACTCTGAGATGAGTCATTTCTGGCAGCGTTGCAGCCCCACCAGGAACAAACAGAAGGCTGCTGCTCTTCTAAACTTACTAGCATGCCATGGACAGGGCTCCAGAGAGACCTTCCAGCCTGGCACAGTATTAGGTGATCTCTTGTATTGAGACAGAATAAGATTTCCTCTGTCCCCAGACTCATCATGAGTGCCTCTCCTTTAATCCCCCTCTCTCCCTTCCCCACAACTCCACCTTGCAGGCGAAATAAGCATCCATGGTAAACTCTTTAAAAATGTAAAATGCACTGTGCTAGATGGCCATCCTTGAGGTCCTTCTCTGAAGACGTGAGAGGTCTTGGGTGGCAATGGGACTCTAGACAGGTGTGGAGATTCATCCTGAGCTCTAATGCATTCCCACTAATGTGTGACAGTAAGGCTTTTCCTCCCATCAGAATTAAAATGTGGCGCATGTAGTAGAGTCTTATTTCCCCTCCAGCCACACTGGGGACAGGGGGAGGCATTCCACGCACCTTCCCTTGGCCTGTAACAGAGAACAGACAGGAGTATTCACTAGATTCCTGGAGGCATCAAGAGAAGGTAAAATAAGAACAAACTGGTTTGGAAAAATCTCACTCCCTGTTCAGATCTGCCCATGGAGAGCACAAGTATGTCCCACCTGTGCTTGCCAAGGAGGTAGTTCAGATTGCTGGCAGGCTCTGAGATGAGTAATCTCAGTAATAGTTCTCTTTTCAGCAGCAGCAGTCTGGCCTGAGGGGCATCACTGCAGTCTGAGCATCTTTCTTAGCTCCTCTAGGAACCATGCTTGGAAATAGAAGGAGAGTGTAGAAATCAATAATGTGGCACTGCCTGCCTCTGTACTCAGCTTTGCCATTTGTGTGCATGAAGGCACTGACATTCAAGCCAGAGCCACATGTTGTTGCAGTTGTCTAGGTGTGTTAAGGCACTGGGCAAAGATCCCAGGTAGGTTAGGAGCTCTGTTCTGGGCACTGTGTTCAATCCATCCCTGCCCACAATATTTACAGGAGTGTAACAAGTGAGAGGCGAGTGAGTTTGATTTGACACCTCACAAAAGGTCCTTGGAGGGCTGGGGAAATGCTCAGTTCAGAGCTCAGCTGTCCAAAGAGGGACACAGTTCTGGTGCCAAACAGCACTGACAATCCCATGCGATTCTCAGTCATCTTTGTTACAGCTGGGTTAGACTTCTTAGGAAAGGCTTTTTCTGGGCATCTGGGCTCAAAATCCAGAGTGCAGATCCTTCAAAGGGGATGAGTGTGGGGAAACTATCTTGGCTTTGGGTTTGGTTTATGTGATGAGCAAGTGTCCTCTTACGTTCATTTAATAAATAACCCACTGATTTTATTTGAGTTATGTTAACAAATTACAAACTGCTTGTCTCTAAAGACATTCCAGACAGAAAATCCCTAAATACAAACTCAGTGAGAGCAGAGCCTGCCTTGCATTGAAACCCTGCCTCTCTTGTGTTGTTGTGTTCAAGCACTTCAATACCGCAGCAGTTTTGTTGCTATATAAATATCACAGATAGGTTTAGTATGAGCAGGAACTAAATCAAATCCAAGTAAAATTTTGCTGGGCGGCAGATCAGTCCCAAAGAAGGATTCAAAGTGCTTTCATTGGCATCTGCTTCCACCCAAATTAGTACTGGGCATGTGTTCCAGGCCCAGAGGATGCCTGCCTACTTATTTGGGCCCATCCATGGCACAGCAGGAGGACTCCCAGATGTAGTACACAAGAGCTCTTGTGTTTGCCAAATGCCTGTGTGGTGCACTGTCGTATTGAGGGCCACATTTGTTTATCTCCCAGGATAGTTGATTGAAACTGCCGCTGAGGAAAGGGAGGCAACATCTGTCTGTATCTGCACCAAACACTCTGAGGCTGCTCTGCTCAGTGTGTGATGTAAAGGATGCGAATCCTCAGCATTTCCATTCCTCTTCTCACCCAGGGGCCTTGGAGTTTATAAAGACGGATTCAGCCTCACAAGTACCCTGTGGAAAGGCTAGTGTTGTTATCCTTGGGCGTGTGTAGATGAAACGAGAGGCATGTGTACACAACACTTTAAAGTGGGCTAAATGCTTTTGCACCGCTTTAATGGTGTCGATGTTTGAACGCCTTAGCAGCGTATTGCATATTAATTCCAGCTGCTGTAGGAAATTCAGCGGCATAATGCGCCTTAAATGACTTGGAGTGCAGCAAACTAAAACTGCTTTGAGGAGTTTTAGTTTGCTGCCCCTACAGCCATGGAGCAAAGCACTGGGCTCTGTGCAGATCTGCAGGAAGCCCTGCAGGCAACCTGACAGCAGCCCAGAAAAGCAGCTCCGCTCAAGAAAAGCGGCAAGCCTGATCTTTTTTTTCCCCACCCCGCCTGGATCCTGCCTGCCTACCTGAGCTGTGTGGGGGCCCAGTGCTTACCTCCATAGCTGCAGTGCCCCCTGGGACTGCCTGAGCCAGGTACCTGTGGGTGGGTGCTGCCTGGGGGGGTGGGGGGGCTGCAGCTGCTGTGGAGAGAAGCACCAGCTTCCCCCTGCCCCCAACCCACGGACCACTCCACCCACCGGCAACTCGCCCTCCCCTCCCCTCCCCGCTGGAGAAGCAGGTAGGTAAGCAGGGTGTGTGCACGACACAGGGGTTTAATCAGCCCTAAATTGAAGCAGTGTTTTGTAAAACCCACCACTTCAATTTAGGCCCCCCCATTTCATCTACACACGCCCCTTGTGTCACAGATCAGGAACCTGATTTCATAGATTTCATAGACATTAGGGCTGGAAGGGACCTCGGAAGATTATTGAGTCCAGCCCCCCGCCCGCAGGGCAGGAAGTCAGCTGGGGTCATAGGATCCCAGCAAGATAAGTTGTGTGATGCACGGTGGTGTGTCATGGACTATATACAAGCTAGTGGTAAAGTTCTGATTCCCCTGGCCTGTTTAATCACACAACAACTGTGCATCCCAGTTAAGAAATTCTGGTCCTTACAAAGGCGTTTGTGCAGATTCCAAACAACACCACACCCTGCACGCTAGGTCAGATACCCATGTACAGTATAGTGTAGGCCTCAGTGATATCCTGTACTTCCTTGGCATTGGAGAGAATGTCATTGGAGTGGCCTTTGTTGCTTTGAGGGCTTCATAGTTGTGATCGTGAGGAGGGCTGAGCACCTGGCATGACCACTGTATTCAGGGGAAATGGCAGGGGATCAGCATCTTGCAGGTTCAAGCACTAAGCCTTTGAAGTCCTTGAAAACAAATGTTTTATAGCAAGAGTTTCAGGGAGTTGGGGAGCAAATGTAAACCTCAGTCCCTTGGAGAGGCTGAAATTAACGTGGGCCAGTGTTTGCTGAGCAGTGAGGCATGAACATAGATGGTCATGTTTTTCTCTCCTGATTAGAAGTCTTTGAGATTGTTGACGGGCATTTAAATCACACCCATATTATGTAACCTCAATCAGCTGCCTTTTGTGATAATTCGCAAAAGAAAACGAAGCCAGAACATTAGGGCTCTTCAGTATGCAGATTACTGAGCAAGAAAATGGCAGCTGTGACTGGACTCAGGGACTGATTCACTCTTGTGTTTGTCAGGCTCTGTTTGCTTTGTCTTCGATGTTGCGACACTTCCCCTATGCCCAGCAGCAGTTCCTCAAGCTTGGTGGCCTTCAAGTACTTAGAAATCTCTTCAAAGAAAAAGGCATGGAGGCGCTCTATGTGCGAGTTGTGACACTGCTCTATGATCTGATTATGGAAAAGGTAAGAGACGGCTGGAGAGTATTCCCTGGATATCAGTAGGAGTAGGTGAAGAGTAAGCTCTACACATGGGAATGATGAAATGTAATCTGGATTCACATACTTTCTGGAGTCTCTGAAGGTCCTTAAGATTTTCACAACAGGGCTGTCTTATTCCCTTCACCAAGGCCTGGGCAGTTGGGCATGGTGCAGGCAATGCTGTCCTTCCACAAGAGTTGGGTGGGAGTAGCTGGTAGCATGGCAGCAGATTTAGTGGCCTGCTTTGCCCTCACACTCCTCCAGGAGCATGGGGAAGCCCCTGTGGAACTGTGTTCGGTATTCCCCATATGGGCTGTATGGCACAGGCTGCGTGTGTGGCACCTGACTTCTGAGGACATTGTGGAACTGCTCTAGAATTCTTTTAAATGTACTTTTTCCCAATAATGTCTTGTTGTAGTTCTTACCCAGCAGTGTGTTAGAAGCCAAGTGACAATCAGGGAAGTGAAACTGATCAGTCTGATTTGATCATTTCAACCAGCAATTCTTAACTTTTCTGTACGCAAGGCACCCCTTGATAAACTCAGTCCCCCTCAGAAAATTCCAGCTTTGTTTTCACTAGGTTTTTGACTACAGAAAAATAACAGCACAGTTTTTATGTTACAGATAACTCAGAAGGATCACAACAGGGGAGAATGTTTTTAACACTGGGTTCCTATTTGAAATCTATGAGCACTTTTACACATGCTCCAAGGGTGGGTGGGGGGAAGGGTGCTCTAATTAAAGCAGCTCCAAGAGCCACTAATTAAAGCGGCACAGCGTCTCATGTATCAGCATCCCTGCACTTCAAAATGGTTGTGGGGGCACTTGAACTAACTCTTGTTCAAGAAAGTTTAGTTCAAGCACCCCTGCTGCCATTTTGAAGTGTGTGGACACTGATACACAAGACACTGGAGGCTGCTGTAGCACCGTAATTACCACACTCCGCCAATGCACTGTAATTGTAATTATAGCATGTTGGAGCAGCCTCCCAGCACGTCTACAGGCACCGTGTGGTTTTATCTTGTGAATCATGTCTGCATGCCTAACACTACTGACATTGCATGGCAACCTGAGGCATGTTTGAAAGGATCTCCGGGTGTCACCCTGGTTAAGAATCACTGGTCTAAACTAAATTAAACGCAAGGCATTAACAGAGTACTTACAGATTTTTGTAAATCTTCAAGTTTTAAAGGTCACTGTCTATTGGTATATCTTGGATAATAACCAGGTAAACACGTTTAGCTGTTTTATCTAGGAACACCTTAGCTTATTGCTGTAAATATCAATTTAAAAATCTCATTTTCTAGCCACCAGCTAACCTGTTTGTTTATGCATTTCTCTTCCTTTAGAGAATGAAAATCAATTAAATCACAACTTCCACTTCTGTTTGTAGTCAATTTTGGGTCTGGATTTTTATTGTTGTAATGTTTGGGTTTCAGGCATAGAAGAAGAACATTTATGAGAGCAGAAACACTTTTCTTGATCAGAGGTTTTATAAAACATAAACATTGGGCCCAATGTAAAATGATCTGGTTCATTCAATTGGACAAATAATGAACAAGTTATTTCTACCACAAACATTTGCTTTTAGCTTATCAGAAACCCTACAATTGTACCCCATGTTTTAACTACACTACTTCAACAGCTCCATCAGTTCTTAGATGCGTTCTAACTTGAGGCAGTCAGCAGACCCTACACATACCAAATGTTACATTAAGGCAGGGGTGGGCAAAATGCGGGCCGGTTGTGGCCCACGAGGCCATTCTACCCATCCTGTGGAGCCCCTAAAAAAAATTAGAAAATTAATATTTATCTGCCCCAACTGCCTGTCATGTGGCCCTCAATGGCTTGTCAAAACTCAGTAAGCGGTCCTCCTCCCAAAATAATTGCCCACCCCTGCATTAAAGCATGTTGTTCATTGTCCTTTTGATTGTGACAGACTCCAGGGGCGCATCCAGTTGAGCACAGACATGTGGTATGTTGCCCCATAGACCCATCTGCGGCACCACACGCTGCACAAGCAGGCATTCCCCGCACTGCTACTTTGCAGCATTTGCGGTGGGGGTTGACCCAGGGTCATAAAAACCCATGGTGAAAAAAAGCGGGATGACTCATGTGGTGCCAGCACATGCCACCCAAAACCAGAGCCTGGCTGGCTGAAGCCATGCTTTTGCTGCCGGCCAGGTTCTCTGCTGCAGGATTGCCGCAGTTGGAGCTCGTGGAGGCCCCCAGGACTCCAGGTAAGGCTGCTGGAGCCAGCACAGTTGTTGGTCCCAGCCTCCCCTACCCCATCTGGTGTAACCTGCATACCAGAGTGTGTGTGGCACTAGCATTCCCCAGAGACAAGTAGCAGTGGCACAAGGTGTGCTGCTGCTACTTGTGCCCGGGGAAACACGTGCTCCCACTCATCCAGAGATGTGCTTCCACTCCCTAGGATGTAAATTGGATTTGCCTTCTTGCTGGGCCTGAATGTAGAATGGAAAAAAACATGATTTTTTTCACACATAACCCACACAGTTTCTCCAAAACTACCTGGGGAAATTTGGGATAAGCATTATATGTGAGGAAAAGGGCTCCCCATAGGTCTGGAAATTTGGAGTGGTAGCAGCATTACTTGCTGTGGCTCTGGGAGCCACTGGAATTTAATGTTGCTACCGCTCCGTCCCTCCCAACCTCACCCCTGCTACCAAATTTCCAGATTCTTGGGGAGCCCCTTCCCAACTGTATGCCAGATTGGGATTGCAGCTGAACACAGCACCCCAGGTCCCAGACCTAGCACATGGTTCCAGAACCAATGCACTGTTCCGAACTCAGGGCATGGCCCTGGAGCCAGTGTGCAGGGTTGGAGCCAGCACACAGCCCCAACACATTATGCTGAGTCAGGCCCCACTACACTATGTAACCCCAGAGTCACCATGCCAGACTGGGCTCTGGCATGCATCCCCCAGCCCCAGCACCAGGTCTCTGGTACTTACCTGTACTCCTTGGTAAGATTTACCTTGGTGCCTTCCAAAAATAGGGTGCGTTTTTTATTTGAGTGTATGTCTATATGTGAGAAAATACGGTAATAGCAAAGGGGCTGGATGAATCTAAATAAGTGGTGATATCACAGGGCTGTAGAATGGTTAGGTTTGGGGGAGACTGATTGAAAATCAACAGTATATATATATTTTTAGAAAATGAAGCAAAACTTAACTGCTGGCCATGCTAGCCAGTGGAGTGGATTGAAGCAGAAGAAAAGATGGTTCTGTTCTGAATGCTTTCTCTGCCCTCACTCTTTCTTTAACCCCAAATGAATGAACGATCCAGCCAGCATGAGTATAAACTTGCAGGAGGGACAGAAATGGCTTTCCTCTGGGAAGGAAAAATCTGGTTGGAGGTTTTATTTCCTCTCCTCCCTCCTTTCCCCTCCCCCACACACACAGTAAATCAAACATAAGTACAGTGCAATGATTTTTGCCTTGAGTAACATCCAAGGGACCATCAGAAATAAGTTGCCAAGCAGAGAGAGGCCCTTATCTAAAGGTCAGAAAAAATGTTATTGGGAACCTTGAGGATGTTGGAGTGGTCCTCCAGATGGTGGGGGGGGACTCCCTGTTAGCAGGACTTATCCTTCATTGATGTTTCTTTGTATCTGACTCTTTCCATCCATTTTCTTCAGCAGATTTGCTTATCAGATCTGTAGAAGCCCTAATCTTCCCTTAATGATAATAACCTAGCAAACAGACTTGTGCTATTCAGATCTAATTAATGAAGCGCACACATACTAATTATCACAGGAGGCCACCAGTCAAGCTAAAGGAACAGTTCTTAAAGGGAAAGAGACCCCATTGTGACAATTCGGGAATATTTTGTGCAGGGACCTGCTGTTTCTGCCGTGCAGACTGAAATGCATTTCGGATCACATTCTAGTTGGTGATGCATACGTGGATTTCCTGTTAGCGACAGCTTCTCACATTCACCTGCTGGCACTGCCAGGGCCACACATTTAATGCTAACAGCTAGTATCAAAGCCAGCAGTAAATGAATGTGCAGATTCCTACATATGCTGCCCACGCTGTGAACACTGAAACTCAGTATATTTGAACAAGATCAACCCCCACTGCAGCAGCCTTCAATGTGCCTGCTAGAACTGGGTCTTTCACTTGGGCTCTGCATCTTGGTTTACATGTGGGGGTGCTTTTGAAAGTGCATGTAGCTGCACAGAATAGGATGGCTGAACCTTTTGATTTAAAGCTGATCTGAAACGGGCAGAGCCTGTGGTCTGGTAACATTCCTGAAGTCATGGCACAACAAAAATGTTCAATAGGCACAGAGTTACATGGCAGTTTTGAAACAGAACAAAAACCAACTTTTTAAACATCATCACCTAAACTGTCTTCCCCTTTCTGTTAGATGTTTGTTGCCCATGATGTCATAGTACCACAGTAATCCTCCAGTCATCTAAGAGTTTTCCAGGCTGGACAGGGCTAGAATTTCTAAAACATAAAAACAAAGCACAAAAATTTTTCAAGCCACCTTTATGTATCATAAAGAAACAAAATAGGGCGTGCTTCCTTTTATTTTTTATTTTTTCCTTTGCAGATGACCTTGAAAGTCAAATATTAGGGGGTATCTGGATTCACCCCTGGATAATAATACAATAGATTACAGTTGTTTGTACAGCCTTTTTTCCCAACAAAATTATGCAAATTAGCAGACTATATTAGTAAATGGAACAGGAAGAAACAATTTTAAAATAAATAGGTAGCATAATTTCTGGTCGTAATATGGTGCTATAAGTGACTGTAAGTTGCTACTGCAGTTTTTTGTCAGCTCTTAAAGATTTGCCGGAAAATAAATGGCAAATGACAGCAATTGCAGTTTGATCATATCTTATACCTTTCTTTGCGACTTTGTGCATATTCATAACAAATAACAGAATTCCACATGCACCTTAAGCATTCCCAAATTGCATTTACTTCATGTAGGCATCCAATGATGCAAGGAAAAGCAAGTACAATAAAATAAGAGGTAATGTTTAAGAGGTAGTATTGTGATATGTAAGATAATTTAGAAAAAATGTCTAAGCAAACTGATTTATTTCCATGAGACATGTCATTAATCCAGTGTGGTTGATATCATGGGTAATGATAAGAAACTTGTTAAGTATGCCTAAAGTGAAATGTGCTGATTTAAAACAACAGAAAACCATATGTAATAATTTGCAACATTATAAAATGGTTTCAGTTTGAAACACCACTATAAACTGTCTGTTATGAGCAGAAATCTTTAACTATGCTTAATCTTTGCATGAGTTAAGTGATCCTTGGCTTTCTCTTTCTAGTTTCAGTTTATACAATACCCCCAAATATTCTAAAAGCTAATATCCAAATAGGTGGGCAAAATTTAATTCAATGGATAGCAGGAAAATTTACAAATAACCAAAACATGCTAATAACTAACATGCATTACAGGGAAATCTACTTTATGTTGCTCAACAGTATAAAAAATCTACTGAGAACAATTATTAAAGGTGGCAGTTGTACTAGGATACTAATAATCAATGTAACATGGTTTCTCACAGATGCTGCTTGAGGGTGCCCAGAACAATGAAGACCAAATGGAAGAGAAAGTCCAGCAGTACAGCCAAGTGAAGCTGGTGCCCGCTGTGGTAGAACAGGGCTGGTGTGCCATTGTTTCCAACCTCCTGGCACTGCCGGAGCATGACACTCGAGAGAAAGTCCTAAAAACAGTGAGTGTTCTGATGGCCTTCTGCAAGGATCGATACCGTGGGGACCAGCACCTCAACATCACACTAAGCATGTTGCGCAGCGAATATGAGGAGCTGGCGGCTGAAGAACAAAGGGAAGGTGACAAAGATGGCTATTTTAAGGAACTTCTTGGCTCCATAAATACCATTATTCAGGAATTAAGATGAAAGCAGCTGTAATTTCACTGAGATTTAAGAAGTAATTCAGGACAACTGCATGAATGTTGCTGGTTCAGGCTTAAATAAACTATTGAATAAACTGCTGGTCCAAGCAAAATCCCTCTCCAAGGCGAGTGAGCCAGTAGCTTCGTTACTAAAAGCACAAGCATTTGGGGGTATATTTTCAGCTCATTTCTTGGCCCATGCTAATTTCTCAGCTAATGAGGGTGTACATTTTCAAACATATATTACACCTCATACTCTGCTTGCTTCTGAATTGTTTACTGTAAGTGACTGAAATATTTTATCCAGATAGAGAAAAGCAGCGATTTTTTGGAGTCCCAAGGACTGATGATACACTTGCTTATCAGGCAGCTGTGCATTTGGATTTTCTAAAGGAAAAAGACTTCTTCATATAACACTGATCAGGCTTTCTCCTTTGGATTTGTACTACTTTCTAATCTTTACAGAGGCTCTGGAAACTGCTGGTTGTGTTCTGATCTTTAAGTTTTCATCCTGCTTGTGTTTTTTACTCAGAAACCTCAAGAATATTGAGTCTTGTTATACCTAGGTCTGGTTAGAGATGTGTAAAACCAAGATTGGGAGGGGGTTTTTTCCAACCCTTATTTGAAAGAGCATAGACTCTTTAGCAAAAAGAGCCCTTCTCACAATGTTTGCTAGACACTTGAATTAAATACATGTTTAAAAACCAAAACCTCAAGCATTCTAAATAGCTCTGATTAGAAATCATTTCTCCTGCCAACCAGTCAGGTTATACTTGCTTCACAACTGTAATATGAACTTTTTTCTTCTTTAGTTGTTCAAAACTCTGCTTAGGGTAGACAAGACCTGAATTTCTAATGGTTTTTTAATGGGAAACAAAAACAATCTAGGGAGGGGCTTGGAATTCTTTTGGACTGTCTTTATACATCAAGGGAAATAAAATTTAAAAGCTACTTTTTTTTTTTCCTTGTACACTTTACTTTTAAATATTTTTGTGCCTTCTGATCTTATGAGAATACTGCCTGTAGCTGGGGGTGGAAGGAAATATTTTTTCCAATATTTCAATTTTTTTTCTATTCCGGACAAGGGGGAAAAGAAACATAAAATATTTTTAATTTCCCATAAAGCAGCGTTTCAAAAAAAAAAAAATCATGTCGGCCTCATTGAAACATTACCTGTCACTCAGGCAAAAGCCTGCTATTACAGCATTGACCACACCTTCACTTTTTAAAACTTTGCTTATAAAAAACAGTGATTTGAGTTAAAGTTTTGGCCTTGAAACAGTCCCATACCAAAAATGTTGAAGTGAGCTGAATAAACAGTGCCTCAGAAAAGTGATGCCAAAATCAAACACAGGTTTCAAAATATTCCTATCATGACAAAAAGAGCATTTGTCACCAGAAGAGCATTTCAATGAAGCACTTGCAACCAGCTCTACTGGGAGCTGCTGTGAATCCCTCTGACTGTCAGCTTCAGCTGCTTCAACCCGGGCCAGTGCTACCAGTTGTACTGTGTGGGGCTTTTACAGTGCAGAGAAATATCCATTACAGGCTGGACTGAGGCTACCAATTCCTCTTCCCCTATGATCTTAGCAGACTTGAATCCAGGTCCCATTAACCTGCAGTACCACCTGGCCCTTCTTTGCTTCTTTTTCTGTTTATAATTGCTATGTACAGAAAACCCTGAGCTGGTATCTTTTTATTTTTAACAGAAAGTGAGACTTGGAGTGCTATGTGGCTGGAGCAGGCACAGTTAGGCGGCTGTACCAAAGGGACCTTCCCCAGCACAGCAGGGCACTGTGAGGATGGGGAGCTGCTTTGCTGCCTGTGCCATGTGGGCATGGGATAACTTTGCCATTTTAGTGCCAGGTTATTATCTTTGGTTGTTTGGCTTTCCCTGCCCAGAGTGGATGCCACCAGAATGACTGGATGGTTGCTCTGTAATCCTGGTGGCTCCTGCAGGGTTTCCCATCAGGAGTCCCTAATGATGATAGAATAATAAATAGTTGTATTTATACAGCATCCATCTGCCACTGCCTTGTAAGGACAGCATGAAACAATGTGCTCCCAATGAATCGAGTTGCCAACCACTTGAGAGCCCGCATCTTCCAGCCCTTCTGCAAGCAGGCAAAAGCTGTGCAGGCAGGAGGGTGCAGAAGCACAAGGTTGCAACATAAAATATGCAGGCTATAGCCACTTTGTCCAGTATAGTCCTGCAGCCTGGGAGCTTCCCTGAGGGTGGAATGTACAGGTTGCAATCTTCAGCTTAACCAAGCATGGGCTGTGCCCCTCCCTGAAGCTGGCAGAGCCAAGGGAAGGGGTGTGGGCAGGGCTTCCCTGCACCCTGAGGACACCCAGAAGCCAGGACAACCTATTAAAGCAGACTTCAGGCTGCTTCAATGGCAGGAGACTGAACTGGCAGGCAGCTGCCCAGAAGCAGGTGGGCACAAGTGGGGTTTTAACCCACTTTTGCAAATGCACTGCCTCCTTCTAGCTCTGTGCTTTGGTGCCACAGCTCAGGGCAGAAACCAAAGGTTTTGCCAGGCCTGGAACCTCTTTAACTCTCAAAATCAGCTCCTTACATAAACTGCCTTCATGTGCCAACAGACAGGAGTGGGGGCCAATGCAGCAGTCAGGCAGGTCGTCACCTAAGAGTACTTGTGCATTTGGCCCTGGCTTTAGCTCCTGGGCCAGAGAGCATGCATCAGGGTGCCCATGGCAAAGTAGTGGACTCTCCATCACTGGAGGTGTTCAAGAAGAGGGATGTTCTAAGTGTAGCTATGCCTGTGTTCTGCTGTGGGTATTTCCCATGTTTCTAGGCTTTGCTGGTTTCTGTATGGGAGGGAATTCCTCCCCTTCCCCCACCTTCCCCAGAAGCATTGGGTGTTGGCTGCAGTCAAGGCTGGGGATTTTGACTAGGGCATGCCAATGTTCCTGCTGGAACTTAAATCCACATGTTCCTGGCTAAAGGGTCTTGCCTGTTTGCTCAGGGTCAGACCAGTTGCCATATTTGGGGGCATGAAGGAATTTTACCCCATGGTCAGGTTGGTAGGCATTGTGTGGGGTTTTGCCTTCCTCTGTAGCAGGGGTTGTGGCCCTCTTCCTGGGATCTTTTGAGCATACTACTCCTGGGGGTCTTCAAAAGGAGGCTACTTAATCACCTAGCTGGGATCATTTGACCCCAGCATTCTTCCCTACCATGGCAGGGGGTCGGACTAGATGATCTACTCAGGTCCCTTCCGACCCAACCTGCTATGAAACAATGGAGCTCTCTGCCAGCCCTGCTTCTCTATGATTCAATTCTTTATGATTCTCCCAGCAAAGGCCAATGTCCTGCCAAAACTAAGCAGATTCTCAAGTGGTGTGAGACACCATGGCATTCATGGAGTTCAGCTGATACCACTCCCCAATACCAGCTGCATGGGGAGTAGTGGAGACTCATTGGCTTAGCCACTTCCTTGCTGTAATCAGACGCTGGGTTCAGATATTCTCTTGCTTTCCCTTCAGATAGAGGTTTCCTGTTCTCCTACTGTCAGGGCTTATGTTGGGCTTTGTGTTTCCAAGTCAGCGTACTAAGGGTTCAGCCCCAAGTGTTCTCGCCTGCTACTGTCTAATGCACGTTTGTTATCTGTTATGGAGAAGTCAGAGATGTTAGAGGATGAGCTTTGGTATACAGACTCTATTTTGACCTTTCTACAGAATTCCAGAGAGCCTCCTTACCTCTTGTAGGATGCTTTGGGAAGGGTCAGAGCTTTGACTGGAGGCTATGTAAGTCTCCATTTGAATCTTTCAGGTTTTCGGAGGAGTTCCACAGTATTTTATTAAATTTTAATTCCTTTGGGAGGGGACCTCACTTTCTTGTCGGCTCATTTAAAATTCCTCATGAGGTATTTTTGATCAATCCCAACAGCAACAGTATAAAAACAAAAAAGTTATACGTGGCTCCTGCAGCTGAGAGACGTCATAAGCACAACTGGAGCCAGTTCTCCACATTCTGTACACCAGCCGTGATAGAGATCCATCAATATACAAACACTCCTAAGCATTTTATCTCCACATTTCATGCAATTCTGCAAAGCTCTGTGGATGGAAAATAACACCCTGTGCCTCAAGCTTGGAACAGACGCACAGGCACAGAAATACCATAGGCTCAGGGGACTGGAGCCCTTAATGCCACCCATGAAATAGATTTATGCTAATAGCACATTGCCTTATCCTGCTATTGCAGTTGTAACCTGTGTCAAGTACTGCTCCAAATGCCCCGCATCTAAGGTGCCCTACTTACTTGCTGGGGGAAGGGCTTCTGCTGCTTTCCATAGTTTCAGATTTGCTTTCTGGATATAACAGATCCTTCAGTAATTGTTTCTTCAGCCTCAGGAGCATCAGCAATGATGATGCTACCCATGAGAGAGAAACCAGCCTGCTATCAAAGAGAATCTGTAGGTGCCAAATGCAAAGCCGACTGTGAATACCTGGGAAGTTGTCACTGCTCAATTATCTTATGCTTGTTAAGCTCACTGATTATTTAAGATGTTGTTAATACAAGCTGAGCAATTCATCTCGCCTGTACAGAACAGATCAGCCTCCAAAACTTCCTCGGATCAATATCATCTCTTGAAAACAGCAGTGTGTAGCTACAGGTGTAGATAGCAGGTACCACAGTGTCTTATGCAGGGGACAAGCCACCTTATATCCGCATCTCATAAAATGTACAACTTTGGCTAACAGTAAATACCTGAAACTGAGCTTGGTATTGATTGGGCTATTTCAAGGCTGTTAGCCCTTCCTTCTTTATTCAGCCTAGAAATTCAGGCTACTTTTACAGATTGTCAATTGTTGCTATTAAATAGTAGGTGTCATTATAAATATTGACTTTACTCTGGTGTTTGTTTCTGTTTTGCTTGGATTAAAACATAGCTTGAAGGAATTCTCACAAATCTGTTCCTGGAGAACGCAGCAGGGTATTTCAGACATGGTAAAATGCAGTCGCAGCAGACTGAGCTGCCAGGGCTTGGTACATAGAGGGAGTATCTTCTATTTTGTAAGCTGGCCTCCTTCATTTTAGCTTCTGCTTGATGGAAGATGTGAACTAAGCCTTGGTGTTCTAGAGCAGAGGTCACTAACTGATCTTGAAGCTTCTTGGAGTCAATCTGAGGCTGGGGGAGCTAAGCACATGTGTGCATGCATGCACACACCCCATCTCCAGCCCAACAGGTCAGTCTGTGGGGGAGGGAAGATGTAGGGGGCCAGATAGAGGCCCCCATGGTGAGGGACAGAGTGCCATAGAGGCAGGAGCAAGGGTAAGGTGAGTGGGGCCCCAGCCCAGCGGATGGTGGGAGAATCGAACCCAGGCGGCTCATCCAGGGGCATGGCGGGGGGGCTCCTGCCACTGTGCACATCTCAATAGAGGCCCAGGGGGCATGTGCCCCCCCCCCAATCTGTATGCAGCGGAGGCAGCTGCCATTGTGGGCTGGGCTTTGCATCCTGAGTCCTGCTGCAGCCTGGCTGGGGAGTGGCCCGACACCACGTATCCAACTGCTGGGCAGGCAGGGGATGAGGCTCAGGGATGCACGTGGCATCGAGCTGTTCCCAGGCCAGGTAGAGGAGCTCAGGGTGCAAAGCTCACAACAGCAGCCACCTCCACCCTGCACAGATGGGGCACGTCCCTCCCCCCCCAACTCTGGTCAGCATAGGCAGCTGCAGCAGCTGTCAGGGAGGGAGCTGGAGCAGGAGCAGGGGCAGGCCCTGCAAAGCCGGGGCATGGAACAGAGCTGTGAGTGACTTGTCTGGGGGGCCTGGGGATGAGGGGGGCATGCACCCCAGGAAAGCACAAGGGGGCACGTGCCCATGGATCTGAGCCAGCCGGGCCAGCTGCCACTGCGGGCTGGGGCTGCATTTGGGCTGGTTGGCAGTGCTGCTGGGAGCGGGGCTACGGGGTGACTTCAGGCACCCAAAAATTTGCTGTAGCCCCACCTCCCTGTACTGCTGCTGTGCGGCCGAAGCACAGTGTAGCCCAGCCCCTGCCGTGAAGAGCACGGCACTTCTTTCCAGCCCCAGCCTGCCATCCCCCCGGCATAGGTCCCAGGGGGCAGAGAGCAGGGGGCAAGGGGTAGGGGTTGGTGCCACATTGTGCTTGGCCCCACTCCCCCTCCTGCTCCAGCCCCACTGCCTCCCTCACCAGCATGGGTGGGGGGGGCAGATGGAGGCCCCAACGGTGAGGGAGGAAGTGGGGCTAGGGCTGGGGCCTTGATCTCTCCACCCTGCCCTGCCCTGCCCCTCCCCCCTGCCCCTTCCCCCACAGACTTACCTGCTGGAGGGGGGGGCACATCCCCAACTATTTTTTTTTCTCCCTCTGCCTTGATCTGCCCCCCGCTTCCCTCCCCACAGACTTACCTGCTGGGGGAGGGGGGGGATGGCATACAGTAAATCTTGGGTTGCTTTTAAATGCCAAAAGTGATCAAACGTTGGAGACCACTGTTCTAGAGGCTCTGATCTGGTTACTGTTCCATGTGGGAACAGTGTTTCTCACCAAGGCAAACCTGTTCCTGGAGCAGTTTCATCAATGGAGGCTGAAACTTACAGTCTGGACCTTAGTCGCATTAGTAATAAACCCAGAACCGGGCACCCCCAATCATGTTCAGATTTGATGTGCAGACTCAAAACCTGAGCCAAACTGAACACTGAATAACTGACACGTGGGGCTACTTGGAAGTCTGCCATGGTCGCCATTCCCTGTGGGGCTCTGCATCACATGCATCTGAAGCTGTTCGGCTGATAAACCCAACATCCAGGCTCTCTCCAGCCAGTGCCATTTGCTTGTGTGTAGGGTTGAGATATCAGAGGGAGTGCTTGGGAGGAGGCCAATGAAGAGGAAGAACTCAGCCCTGTAGAAGCAAAACATTTATGGCAGTGCACCGGGCAGGCAGAGCGCTAGACTGAGCCTTTTGGACATGGCTTCTGTTCCCAGCTTGGCCACACATCGAAGAGATAACTTTGGGCAAGTCCTGTCCCTCCCTGTCTCAGCTTCCCATCTGGAAAGTGGGGATGATGATAGCAACCCTATCTGTAAAACAGTTTGAGAACTAAGCTGAAAAGCATAGCCATTAATAATTGGTTATCAAGTTAGAGAATAGAGCTCCAGGGGCACAATTCGCATCTGCCCCAAGAAGTGCATGTGCTGCAGCAAGCTGGTTACTGCCTCCCTCATTCCCAGTTACTAGCAGCATGCCCAGTGCATTCTCAGCAGGACTTTTCCATGGTCAATGCACAGCTGACATGACTGTGTGTGGGACAGGTCTTTGAGAACCCCAGGGGCAGCACTATCTTGCCTGTCTTGACTCAATGAAGAGCTGGGATTTGGGGCCAGGTCCCTGTTGCCCAGTGGGTCAGCAGGATCAGGGAGACCATAAGGTTCACTTTACAGAGTTCCCTGTATTTGAAGGGAAACCTGGTGGGGCCTATAAAACTGCAGCTCCTAAAGAGCCTTCAGCAGAGGGCACTGATGGCTCTGGTACCCCCCCCCAACAGCACAGTGCTTTGGGAATCAGGCTGATAGTTGCCATAGCTGCCAAGTAATGACACGAGATCCCAGAGTCACTACTGTGCCCTCCAGTATCCCCGCTTAAACACCATGGGCTGCTCTGCCAGGGGCCAGCACGGCAGTCCAGAGCCAAGCCCCTCTCCCTCGGGCTCTACCACAAGCAACGGAGCCTGTTCCGCGGAAGCGGCACAAACTCCTTCTGTGCCTGCCTATGGCAAATCTGGTTGGTGGCGTATGAAGGGCTAATCCATACCATACATCTGGGAGGCTTAAATAGGGTTTAGCCGCCAACATGCTGCCCCAAGCTTGTAGGACTGTTGGGGCAAAGCCTTTGCAGTGGGAGTTGGTGAGGCACCAGCACCATGCGTTCACATACAAGACGAAACCCTGAAGTGAATAGTAGTGCCATCATCTACTACACCTGCTTCCTGAGAACTGCAATGACTCCCCACTCCTCCCCCCCCCCCCCAAGGGGCTGCTGGCAGCATGTGCAGCAAGCACAGAGGAAGCCAGCCCCAAGGATTTTGTGGGTTTCCTCCTTCCCATTCCTCAGAATTAGGCAGCTGCACAAACATCTACAAAGCAGGCACCCTTTCCTTAGAAGCAATGGTGATTAAGCTAATAATGTTCCACATACCTGCTCCCTTTTGAGCAATCTTCTGCTGGGGCCAGGGCATAGATTTCTTTGGCTCTGCTCC
Source organism: Alligator mississippiensis (assembly GCF_030867095.1). NCBI lineage: Eukaryota > Metazoa > Chordata > Crocodylia > Alligatoridae > Alligator > Alligator mississippiensis. The sequence continues at coordinate 45,639,740 of NC_081832.1, forward strand.
TGTTTTCATCTGTTACTTACAGCTCAGCTTTATAAGCTGTTAAATGTCTTTGAGCTGCTGCCTTTGTATAGTGCAACGATGCCTAGGCTGAAAATACAGGGAAAAAATAGAATGAGGAATTTGAGAAAAATAGAATGAGAATTGGCTGATGCCAATGGGAAACCCTCAAGCCCCACAAGCTGGGCCTCCCCTGCCCCCTCCAAAGCCATAAATAATTTAAAGAGCAAATGCTTTTTAAAAGATAATAAATCTTAAGATCTTTTTTAAGCTCTTATTTGTCTCTTGAGTTCCCAGCTTTCCAAGTTCTCCTTTTCAAGCTTTCTCCAGCATCCGAGAGAGCAGGAAACAGGCATTTTTACAAGGAAGCTGAGTCTCACATGTTTGCATAACTCCAGCAGCTGGGCCCTCAATGGCTGTGAGACTTGGTCGCAAGGGTTTTAGCGCTAAAAGCCGACCTGGAGCTTGAAGCCAAGCCTTGCTGTTTTGTGCTTTTTAGAAGGTGAACAGAGGAGTCCTGATAGATTTACACCAAAGCTGCCTATGGATTTAAGTATCTGAAGCAGGAGCATAGCTGTGGGTGGGCATGAGCACTGAGTACCGACTTGGGGTGCAAAAATGGAGCCCTGCCACTGCCAGCCCACCCATTGTAGCCACCACTGCTGCCCAGGCCCCTGCTATTCTTGTTATGCACCTTCTGATCTGAAAGACTGAACAACCAGCATGGGGAGGTGGAAATAAAGCAAAGGAAAATGGATGTAGATCAGGGGAACACCCTAACAATGAGAGCTGTTGGGCTTCTGGGGCAGTGCCTGAGAGGTGGACACCCAGCTCTGTGAATGGGACATTTAAAACAGGATGGGACTGAGCTCAGGACTAGTGCCACAGGGCAAGGACTGCCCATCTGTTGGGTATCCTCCCTCCTGTGCCAGCTGCTGTTACTCCCATTGCAAGTCCCAGATACCAAGCTGGTGTGTCTCACCAAGCATTTGCAGTTCAGAAAGCTGTGCCCAGGAGTATTTGGAACAAAGCAGTGCAGTACCAATATGGGACTGGGCCTGTACATTTCTGCTGGCCACAAAGCCTGGTTAGGCCTCTGAGAAGCTCTGTGTGTGTGGGAGCAGAGCAACAGTAGGATCTAGGGCAGAAAAACCTCTTTTCACAAACAGGACAGGAACAAGTATGAGGGGAAAATGTCCTGGGAGGGGCTGGCCAGCTCCCTGACCACTCACACCCTTGGGAATCAGCTGAATGGAGCAGCCAAGTCCCGCTTTGAAAGGGCACTCCCAAAGCCACCCGTCAAACACCCTTCTTGGGAGCTGGCTGGCAGCACTGAGGCAGCCACAGGCAAAGCTGAACATGATTAATAGGCACTGAACTGGGGCATGCTCTGCCCCTCGGCTCCTGCCAGACAGCCCCCATGCAGAGCACTCAGGCTTTCTGAGCACAGATTAACTCTTTGGGGACTTAGGACGTGTGGATGGATATGCACAGGCACCAGTGTAAAGTCCTCCCCATGCTGGCAAAGGCCTGGGGGGGAACATGGAGCAAAACAAGGACCTTCTTCTCTTTTTTTACAGGGTGAGGGGCTGTGAGGTTGGGGGCTGCTTGCAGCTGTTGGACCTCAACTCACCTACTGGTCCCTGATGCTCTGCAAGGCTTTCTAGAGCAGTGTCCCATAGCCACGGGAGTGGGGGTCTCACACCTTGCTGTGCTGCACAGCAGGGCTGCCGGGAACTTCACAGAGGTGGCTGGGAGAGCACCCAGACCCCTGGTTCCCACAGCACAGGGGAAAGGCCACCCTGAATGCACAGGTGCTGTCACTTGTGCAGCAACAGAGGCTTTGGTATGCACTGCTGCACTCTTCAGTTGCACCCGGATCAGATCTCTCTCACACACTGAGCCTCCGTCTCTTCCAGATGTCTAATCTAAACCTACTCTCCAACAACTTGTGGCCGTTATTCCTTGTTATCCCGGGGGGCGCTAGGGGAAACAAGGTCTCCCCCAAACCCTTCTGGTCCCCCCTACTGAGTTTATAGATGGTCACCAGGTCCCCCTCAGCTTTCTCTTGTGAAGGCTGAACAGGTTCAGGTCCCGTAGCCTCTCATTGTAGGGTCTGCCCTGCTGTCCCCGGATCATGCGGGTGGCCCTCCTCTGGACCCTCTCAATGTTGTCCACATCCCTCTTGAAGTGGGGTGCCCAGAACTGGACACAGTACTCCAGCTGTGGCCTGACCAGTGTCACGTAGAGGGGGAGGATCACCTCCCTGGCCCTACTTGAGATGCACCTGTGGATGCACGATAGGGTCCGGTTAGCCCTGCCGACTGTAACCTCGCATTGTCGGCACATGTTCATCTAGGAGTCAATAATGACTCCAAGATCCCTTTCTGCCTCCATGCTCTCAAGAAGGGAGTTTCCCATCTTTGAATCAGTCCCTGTCTGATAGCTCTGCCCCTGATCCTTCCCCAGCACACTGGGCAATCGTCTGGTGAGGTCTCCTGTTGGTGCAGATACAGGGGGAGGGTAGGATTTCAGATGAAGGACCATTCTCTCATTGCAGCTGGACGTGAATGTTTGAGGCCACAGCAACACATGGACTCACCTGCTCCCTGCTTGTTGCAAGAGCACAGGGCTGGAAGGAACCTCTTGGGTCATTGAATTCAGGTCTCTGGGATGTCAGACAACCATGCGATAAACATCTGGCTGAAAGGGCCCATGAGAACATCCCCTCCAGCCCTTCTCACACCCACCAGCACAAAGGACCCCATAACATCCTGTATCCAACATGGCTCTTGTGTACAAAAATCCCTATAGTGCATCACAGAAGAGGCAAGGGTGCCACCAATGCCCTGAGCCCTTGCAGTGGCAGGGAATTTGTTATGTGATATGGAGCCCAGCTGAGGGGGGCATGCTCCACACTACAGACAAAGGCAAAAACTGAACAGTCCTTGCAAATCTGACCTGGAAGGAAAAATCCTTTCTGACCCCCAACCTGGCAGCATGTGAGCAAGATCCTCCAGTCAAGCACCAGAGAGGCTTCCCAGTGCCATTAGGAGAACAAGTGCATCCCCAGCCAGCTACTGCCTCTGGATATGGCTGAAGTTCAGTGCTTCAAGGGAAGATGGAAAAAACCTAGAAGCCAAATGATGCATTCCAGAGTAAAAGGGATTTCTTCCTACAGATGGCCAGTGGGAGCCCATGGCTCCTTGGTGACTAAAGGAATGCACATGCTTCTAAAGAACAGTGTACTGCTTCCCCAAGATCTGTCATTATCAGATGGGATTATGTTATTAGCAGGGTGGCCTTGTCTGGCAGTTCAGTCACATTACAAACTTGGCACCTCTGGTCAATGGGGAGGCTAACAGTCGAATTCCTGTCTTAGGTCTGTATGGCAAGATTATGACTTGGTTATTCAATACCTCCAATTTTCACTTGCCCGGGGGAGCAAACTATTAAAGGCAAGAGCCAGTCTGCGGCTCTGAGAGGAGAAATTCCTCTGGAATTGCTCCTTCCATCTGTCTGCTTCTTGCATGTGTGTAGAGCTGTGGCAAATGCTTTAAAATGATTCGTTCCCATTGTGACTGTCAATCCATAGGACCCCAGCTGCACACACAGTACAAATGCAAATAAGTCCTGGAATGGTTATTTGCAGTGCAACAGAAAATCACTATACAAAACCAGCAGGAAACCACAGACAGAACATCTCATGAATAATTACACCCACAGGCATTTTCCCTCAAACTGTCAGAGGAGCACACTGTACAATCTTGAAAAGATGCAAGCAAAAAATCCTGGAATTTCTTATCAAAGAAACACTTAGGAACCCTAATGAAGATCCACCCAGATGTAAGTCTCCCTAAAATACTGGTGAAGGGCTAATGGATCATAAACTATGTATTTCCGTTTTAAATTCCTGTGTGTCCAAATCAATCAGTGCATTTTTACAATTTGCCTTTAGAAAGTCACACACCCTACCTGTCTTGACTTTCCAGAGCTCGATGGGATGTGACAGCAATGAATGGGTTACTTGCAGGAGCTGCCCCTTGGACTGACCTGCCATCACTCTGGTGCCAGCCAGTGAAGCCTTAGCTGGTGAGGGAACATGTGAAATGTGTGCATTGATCAGGTCAGTTTCCATGGGGATAACTGGCATCTTCTGGTGCTGCTCATGCCATTTGTATTGAGCTTGGTTGACTAATGACCAACTTTCTGCAAACAGTTTCTGACATACTCTTAGCTCTTTATTAGAATCATAAAATCATAGAAAATTAGTATTGGAAGGGCCTACAGGAGGTCATCTAATCCAACCTCATGCTCAAAGCAGGACCATCCTCTACTGTATCATCCAGCCGGGGCTTTGTCTAGCATGGTCTTAAAAACCTCTAAGGATGGAGATTCCACAGCCTCTCTGGGTAACCTCTTCCAGTGCTTCACTCCAAATGTGAACGTTTTTCCTAATATCTAACCTAAAGATCCCTTGCTGCAATTTGACACCTTTGCTCCTTGCTCTGTCATTTGTCACCACTGAGAACAGTCTAGTGCCACCCTCTTTGGAACCACCCTTCAGGTAGTTGAAGGCTGCTCTTGAAGGCTGCTGTTCTCCAGACTCAGTAAGCCCAGTTCCCTCAGCCTCTCCTCATAAGTCATGTGCCCCATTTTTGTTGCCTCCCACTGGATTTTCTCCAATATGTCCACATCCTGTCTGTAGTGGGGAGCCCAAAACTGGACACAGTGCTCCAGATGTGGCCCCATCAGTGCCAAATAGAGGGGGAGACTCACTTCCCTTAATCTGCTGGCAACACTCTTAGTAATGCCACCCAAGGAGCCATTAGTCTTCGTGGCAACAAGGGCACACTGTTGGCTCATATTCAGCTTATTTTCCACTGTAACCCCCAGGTCATTTTCTGCAGAGCTGCTGCTTAGCCAGTTGATCCCCAGCCTGTAGTGGTGCACGGGATTGTTCTGTCCTAAGGGATGGACTTTGCACTTGTCCTTACTGAACCTCAAGAGATTTCTTTTAGTCCAATCCTCCAATTTGTCTAGGTCTCTCTGAATCCTAGCCCTACCCTCCAGTGTATCTACTACTCCCCCAGCTTGGTGTCATCCGCAAACTTGCTGAGGGTGCACTCCATCCCATCTTCCAGATCGCTGATGAAGACATTGAACAAAACCAGTCTCTGGACCAACCCCTGGGGCAGTCCACTTCATAACAGATGCTAACTAGATATCGAGCCATTGATTTCTACCCTTTGAGCCCAGAGATCCACCTTAAAGTCCATTCATCCAACCCATACTTCCTTAGATTGCTTGCAAGAATGTTGTGGGAGACCATATCAAAAGTCCTGCTAAAGTCAAGGCATATCACGTGCACTGTTCTGCCCATATCCACAGACTCAGTCATCATATCAACATAGAAGGCAATCTGGTTGATCGGGCATGACCTGCCCTTGGTGAATTCATGCTAACTGTTCTGAATCACCATCTTCTCCAAGTGCTTAAAAATGGATTCCTTGAGGATCTGCTCCATGATTTTTCCAGGAAATGTGGTGAGGCTGACTGGTCTGTAGTTCCCTGGATTCTCCTTCTTCCCTTTCTTAAAAAAGGGCAGTATGGGCATTTTTACAAATGCTCCAGCATGGGGGTGTGAGTGTGTGTGTGTGGGGGGGGGGGGCGCACTTTAATTAGCAAGCTGCATTAATTAAAAGTGCCTGAGTGTCATGTTTATCAGCATTCCTATGCTGAAAAATTGTGACAGGGGACTTTGAACTAAAGCTCCTCATTGAACAAGCTTTAGTTCAAAGCACCCCACCCCCATTTTTCAGTGTAGGGACGCTGATACATGTGATGCTAGAGTTTGCAGGAGCACAGTAATTTCTGTGATTAATCAAGTCTGCTCTGGCATGCTGGATTTCCAGTGCACCAGAGCAGGCTCCCTGCACATGTATAGGAGCCCTATATTTGCCCTTTTCCAATAGTCTTGGACCTTTCCCAATTGCCATGAGCTTTCAAAGTGGCCAGTGGCTCTGCAATAATATCAGCCAACTCCTTTAGCACCCTTGGGCGCACCACATTTAGTCCCATGGACTTGTTCATGTCCAGCTTTTATAAATAGTCCCTAACCTGTTCTTTTACCACAGTTGGCTGCTCACCTCTTCCCTACACTGTGCTTCCAGGTGCAGTAGTCTGGGAGATAACCTTGCCTGTTAAGACAGAGGTAAAAAAGGCATTGAGTATGTTGGCCTTTTCTGCATCATCTATCACTAGGTTGCCTCCCCACTTCGGTAAGGGACCACACTTTCCCTGATCTTCCTCATGTTGCTGACATACTTGTAGAAACATTCTTGTTATCCTTCACATCCCTTGTTAGATGTAACTATAATTGCGCTTTGGCCTTCCTGATTTCATCCCTGAATGCCCGAGCAATACTCTTATAATCCTCCTTAGTTTTTTGTTCAAGCTTCTACTTCTTGTAAGCTTCCTTTCTGTGTTTTAGTTCACTGAAGAGTTCCCTGCTAAGCCACGCTGGTTGTCTGCCATACATACTGGTCTTCTTGTGCATTGCGATGGTTTGTTTCTGTGTCCTCAGTAAGATTTTTAATTGAGCTTTTTCTGTGTTGCTACAGACAATGCAGGTGCTGGGATGGGATGGTAGCTGTGGAGATTGAGGTTCTCTGCTTTCCCCTAGGAAAAGAATACAACCAGGCGCAGTGCTGTCCCTTCCAGCAAGTGTCTCAGTACTGATATTATGGCACCTCTGGAGTTTGGTCTCTTGGCCCAATCAGTCGTTTGCCACCAAGGAAGTTGGAGCTGAGTGTAATGCTGGCTGACTGGAGCAGGGTTCAAATTGGATGTCTCAGTTGCACTTGGAAGTTAGAGCCTTGGGAGGAACACTGAAGGGGCACTTGGAACTGGAGAGCTGCTGTGTGGGTTGTTTCATTCAGTTCCCCATCTCCACAAAGTCCTGAGCCAGTTTGACTGGCTATCTTTCCAGGCCTGAAGGGCTGGATTGAACTCCAGGGCTGGATTTAAAAGACTCCCAGCCAGGAAAGACTGCTGCCCAAGGAGTCAAAGTGCTGCATCTTCAGTGTCTCCATCCTTTGCCAGTTCTGGAGACTCCAGGGAGCTCATTCTTTATAACCACACCTGGGCACTGTCGATCTAACTCTGTAAACATGAAAGCAGACAGGCCCTTATCGCGTATAAAAGAGAAGAAAGGCCGATGGGACAGCCCTTTACCCCAGAACTATTTACATAGCTTCATCAAGGATAAATCTCCCTAGATTTTTAGACAGATTGATATTTACAGTCCATACAAGGGTTATTTTTAAATCCCAGAGATGGAATCGTGAGTAACATTTGAATGTATCGGGGAAGAAGGGCCTTATTGATTATGCAAGCAGTACGTGAGGAGAGAAGGTTGTGTTTATAACATCCTTGTTCCAGCTAACGTTTCCTGTCTGACAATCCTTAGCCGCTCACGGGAGAAGTGTTCTGATGAAAACTGGGTCACTACAGTCATTTAGGGCAAGAATCGAGCAGACAGACCTCAATTTTCACTTTGTCTTTCCCTTTTGTGTCATGCTCACAAGCTCACATTTTTCAGCTCCCTTTTTTGCTTGAAGATAATATTTTATTATTAAATACTCAGGACCTGTCAAATCTGGGTTTACATCTCGGTCAGATTCTACAAGCCCTCCGAGAAGCCCAGGCACTGCAAAGCTGTTGGCAAGTCCTTTTCGAGACTGCCGGTACATGCATACCAGATGGGGTCCCCTGTCACAGTGACTTCCTGTAGGCACAGAGGTGCCTCTCTTCTCTGTGTTGGGGTTTTCTTTTAAAAAATGATTGAACCATTATAAAGCAGGCAGGGTTTAGGCATGGTGAGATGAGGGTGCGTTCCTCAAAGGTATCTGCCCCGCAGGGTCCCCATCAATGTCTGCCCTCAGGCCTGTTTGTGAGCTAGAGCCTATCTTTCTTTCCTGGATGGACGATGCGGTAAGTGAGCTGAGATCTGGTATGCTTGCAGATTCACTAAGTTCTTCCAGCAGAAAAGTCAGCCTTCCTCTGCCATCAGGCTTGGTGAGGGGAGGAGAAATTGTTCTTTAGTAGCTCAATTCTTTCCTTCCCAAAAGACCCTTGAGGCTCACTCCCTTCGGCAGGGCTGCCTCTCCTATTTATGTGCAATCGGAGGGGCCATGAAGGAGGGGTGTGAGGCAGTGGGCTACATAGCTGACATCCAGTTCCAAGCCTCCATTGTAGTCCCACGCTGGGGTACAAAGATAGCTCTTCTAGCACGGAAGGTATCTGGTAATCCCATAACTCAAGGCTTTTGCTGATTATCAGTTAGAGTCGGTAAAGAATTGTTTTTCCCTTTGTGAATTGCTACTGGCTTCTGGGGGGTGGGGGGTCACCTTCCTCTGAAGCACTGGGATGTTTGTTACAAGCTGCTGCTGCATTTGCCAGTCCTTAGAAGACCCAGAAGTTCCTGGCCAGAGGGTCTTGCTCTTCCACTCAGGGCCATAGCTACATTTGGGGTCAGGAAGGAATTTTTTCCTTAGGGTAAACTGGCATGAATGCTAGGAACATTGCCTTCCTGGGGCGCAGGGGGCACAGGGCATAATCCTTTTCCTAGGGTCTTCTGAGCATACATAAGCTAACTACTTCCCTGTCTGTCATTGCAGTGGCAGGGTATTGGTAGTGCCTTTTTCTCTGGCTTTTACCTATGGCATGTTTTCATTGGTATTTTGGGTATTGTGGCTTGTAGTGGCTTGTGAGAGTTTTGAATGTCAGTTCTGGGGATTCCTTGGGTTAATGACTGCCTGTGAATACAGGGGACTGGTCTTGGCAGGGTGAGAATGAGCCTGGGGTCGCTTCCAGGCACAGGAAAGGGGTGGGGAAGCTGCTGCCACAGCTCCTGTTTTTACTATGACAGTTGTGGAAGGTTTTGGCCACCTCTGCTTTTGCTTTGGAAATGTGATCATGTTTCCAGTGCCATGTGACTCCCCCTCTAAAGTCAGGACCCACTGCCCTACTGGAGTTGAAAGGATTGGCAATAACCCTGCTGGAAGGGTGCTTGCCAAAGTGGGCCCGGCCCCTGAGTAGACCTGGAGCCCCTTCTGCTCTTGTTCCCATGTAAGAGCTGTGCGGGCCGCGCCCCAATCCCACCTTTGTTGCCATGTGCAGCGGCGATTCCGATCTCATTCCTGTCGCCATGTGCGAGCCGGGGGCGAGCCGGGCCCGTCTTCGTTGCACACGGGCTGTGGCCAGCAGCCCGGGCACACAGGGCTGGAGAGCACCGCTGGGCGGTTTAGCGCACACGAGTTAGAATTAGTTATGGAGGCGTAACGGTTGATTGAAAAGATTGTTTACTTACACCCAAAGATGGTATTGGTGTAGGCTGGACAGGTTTCCAGGCACAGCTCCCGCTTGGATCCTCACTAGAGGAACACGACAAATCGATTGCTCCCACGGAGTTGTTCAGGCTCCGCGGGTCCGGTTCGGTTAGGTTCGAAAAGTTTCCCCGGAGTTACTTAGGCTCTGCGGGTCCGAAGTTACAGGAAAGGGATACGTCTAGGATTGCGCTCGGCGACGGGGAGAGGCGAGAAGCGAAAGCTCCGTCTATTGCCTGATTAGGGGAGGCGCGTTGGGTCCACGAGGGTCCGCAGCACTTGGAGATCTTCACACAGAATCTCTCTCGTCCTCCCTCCTCCGACTTGGGCGGAAACTACCCAAGCCTTTTGTACGGCTAGCAAGCCAATCGCTAGCTGCCACGTGTGCCTACATTAGGAACTGGCCAATAATGTGGCGTGAATCCTAATACAAATGGCGGGAACTTCTTTGCAGCGTGTATCACTATGATGCAAAAGAAATGCACCCTGCAAAGAAGCTGTAATTTGGTGAGAAATCCCCCGTTGCACCAGAGCTCTCTCCCGCAGCAGAGAACTCTACCGTGCAAAGAAAGCGACAAATTGCGGGAAAATAATTTAGCGGTGCCAAAGCACACACACAAACAAAAAATCACACCTTTGGGTTGTGACAAGAGCCACCCATCTAGTAGCCTGTTACACAGAGCTCTCCCACAAGCCACACTGGAGCCTCAGCATCTACAGCTTGGCTGCTTTGGGCAGGGGCACTTGAGCCCTGTGAGCTGTACCAGCTTTTCCTCTGGGCTTCCTCTATCAAGCTTCTTGTAGCTAGGACCCCTGCATGAGAGCCAAGCAGATTTAAGGCACTTTGGTCAACAGTTCCCAGGCCTGTTGCAGGACTTCATGTCCCCAACACCTCCACAGACCTGGGGCTGGCTGGCTGTAGAGTGCAGTTCCCCCTCTGCCACCCTCTTTTGCTCATCTGTAGCTCACTTACCTGTTTTATAAATGGCTGTTTGTTTTTGTGCATGGAGAGACAGATGCTGATGCATCACAAACACGATCAATTATTTAAACACCTCACATCTCTTCCATTACCAGGTTGTTTTGCATCACTACACATGAGGAGATCTCACTGCCATACTTCAAGGTGCCACCTTGCTGCTGCCCCCAGTGTCTGCACTAGAGACAGTGCTTCAGGCTCATTCCTTTTGTGCAGGTGGGAAGGGACCATTCACAACAGAACGGTATCCTGTAGCTCAAAAGGGCCTGGACCAGGACAGTCCTTCCTGGGCACCCCCTGCCAGAGTGGCTTCATCTTGTCACATGGAGGCACGTCACAGTTGCCTTCAGGCACTAGAAGGGGCATTTTGGAACGCGTGATTGTAGCTGTAGAGCCCAGCCTATTGCTGGCTGTGCCCAGGCTCACCACAGCCAAGCAGCACTGATCCTAAGTGCCCTTGGTCTGCTCCTGGTTGCTGGCACAGCACAAACGGGGGTTTCCCTTTGTGCCCCTCGCCCTGTGGTCTAGTTTGCATCTCAGTGGAAGGATGTCGGGGCCTGCTGAAGCAGAGACCCTCCCCTTCTCCCCGAACAAGTCCCTTCCCAGGGAGAGTGAAGGACAGTGTCTGTAGCATTCCAGAGGTGCTCAAAGCACTTTGCGCACAGCAGTCCCTCCCCACCAGGAGAAAGCCACCTGGACAGTCCAGAAATCTCAGTGAGTTTACGCTGGTGGAATCACTCCAGGGCAAAGACAGGCTTCCCCCTTCCCCCATCCTTACCATGGAATGGGAGGAGGGATCAGGCCACTAAATTCATAAATAATTCCCAGCCACACAGTGCTCAGGGTACTTGACAGAAGCCTTTTCCTCTGCCTCTGCCCTACTTTGCTTCCTTATGGCCCTAGCCATGCACATAGCAGGTGAATGCTCTGGCTCTGGCAGTGCTGGCTGCCACTGTTTCGCTCTGAGATGCCCCAACCACTCCCAATGTGGAGGCTTGATTTTGAGTGCTCCCATGCCACATGACTCCTGGGGGCCCCAGTCCCTCCACACTTCCACAGCTGGGGCTTTCCTCCAGTCCACAAGATAGCTTTTCTGCAATCAACCCTGCCCCACTGGGCTTACTGGTCTGTGCATGACCCCAGTGCCCACAGATGCATCTGGCCAATATTGTAGCAGTTAATGAACTGCACTGGCTCATCACCCTTGGTACTTGCTGGCTGCTCCTGCATTGTCTTCTCCACAGCAACCCACCCTCAGATGCACTGATACATTTTGAGCTTGCATGAGAGCTTAGGGGTCTGCCTAGACCCACTCCTGCTGTTAGCACTGCTTCCCAACTTCCAGTCATTGTCACTCCGAGCAGTTAGTGAGGGCAGCATCTCCAATGCCATCGGGCATCTACAAAGTGCAGCAGATGGCTCCTAACAACAATGCCTTTAATGGGTAATTGCAAGCGCCTTTCAGGGCAGCTGGCCACGCTGCAGCCTAACAGGGAAAGTGATATTCAATTATCAGTTCATTTCCGATTAATAAAGAAAAGGGGGAGGATAGGGATGGGCCAATTACCACAGCCCTTCTGGATCTGTGTATAGCAAGGGTCATAACTCAGCTCATAAATGTCTGTAGTGCAGATGGGATTTAACCCCTAGATGCGTCAGGGCAGAGTGGAGAGATGAGTCTGAGCTGCAGCTGGCCTGTGTGCAATGCCCATTATATTTGAGTTCATCCCCTGTCCCTCTACGCAGACAGACTGGAAGTACCTGCTGCTGCAGCAGTCATTGGGAGGTGGGGAAAGGTGTGGTTAGAGCTCACTCCTCCAAGCCTGCCCTGACAGCGCCCTCACTACCTCAGCCAGTAGCTCTGCCTGCTCCAGTAACCAGTGCCAATAGCACAAGGGGTGGATGAGAGAAGGCAGTGGTGCCTCACACCATGACCCATTTTCAGGGAATCAGCAGAATGCCCTTGGAGGCAGGAAGGGGAGTTGTTCAGGGAGGAAGAGGAAGAGGGTGCCTTAACCCTTTGTGTGACAGTGACTTCCTAGCCTGCTGGCTAAGTGAGACTTGTGTGTCTAGATCGGTGTTCTCAACCTTCTTAGACTCAAGCCCCACCTTGGAAAATGCCAGTTCTGAGCTGTCACTTGTTTCTTGGCTACAGAAAAATAATAGAGCAATTCTTCTGTTGCAAAGCATTCAGAAAGACCAGAACATATCAGAATGATTTTGACACTAGATTCCTGGGTGAAATTGTGTGAATCGTGTAGGTGTTTGTACTCCTCACAGTGCTAATATGGCATGGCATCCGGCAGGGCCCTTCAAAGGATCTCATGACTCCCCAGGGTGCCATAGCACTCCCATTGAGAATTACTGGTCTAATGCATGCAGTTAATATGGTGCGAAAATGTCACCCTACGATATCCCCACATCTCACTGAGCCCCTCCTGCGAGGAAGGGAGAGTCCTAGGTGTAAGTTTCAGTTGGAGACATGAATGGTCTCTGAGGTACACTCCTGTTGCTGGACCACCTGTATTGCTGAGGTGACTCCAGGGAGAGGGTGACACTGGTCAGGTGGGCAATCCTTACACAGGAGTTGTTTTATATCCTGTAAGCAGGGACACTGGGGGTGGTGCTGGCAGTTTCCACAGGGAAATTCTGATTTATCTGTGGTTTTAAAATATAGGAAATGAGCACTGCCCACTCTTCCCAAGGCCATTTAAGAGTGGCCTTGTAATATATCCTAAGCAATATCTCCTTAACAGTATTTGCATCCTTCTTCTGTACCAAGACACACCACCCACAACACTCCATCTGTCAGCTGGGCCTGAGCCAGGACCTCCAGTCTGAACGCACCAAGCCGAACCCCTGGGTAGCCCTGAGCTACAGGAGTAATTCCACTGACTACTGCTAAGGCTGGGATCATCCCAGGAGCAAGTCCTTAGTCAGAGATCAACTCACATATGCATAGTCCAAGGTTGTGGAGCCCATCGCCCAACTCAAGAGTTAAAGCCCTTTGAGCCATTTCTCTCAACCTCCAGGATAAAGGCATGCATTTCACTTATGGGGTGGGACTGTCCCGTCAAACCAGTGTCACTGCAGTCCCTGTGGTCAGCGGAGGTAGACAGGTATAAGTGAGAGAAGAATGAGACCCAGCTCTGTCAGCCAGTGCTGGCCTGACCCGTGTGACATAGAGGAGAGATCTGCTCGGTGTCCAAGGCGCACACCAGTGCAGACAGGCGTTCTGCTTGGGGAACCAGCAGGAAGTAGGTCACTTTTCCTGTTGCCCAGGTGCTGCAGAGCTCATGAGGCCACCACAAACTCCTTTTCTGGGGGTGTCAGGAGATGGGGGGAAGAAGCAGAAGGCCTGCGCTAGGATGGGCCAGCACCTCCATGCCTTGTGGGTAACTGAGTTTGATCCAAGGATACCATGGCCTGGAGTTTGCACACTGGCTTCATGTCTCTGCCCTGCCTTGAATAATGTACACAGAGGTGTAACAGCCTGGAGCTGTGCCCTGAGTAGTAGCAGTGGCAGGGGCCATTCGTGTGCCCCCTCTAAAGCAGGCGCTCACTCCTTCAGTAGCTTGTTAGACTACTAAATGTGCAAGTCAGTTGGCCACCACCAGCTATAGAAGTGGTCTTTGATAGGACTGAACAGGACCTCCCCTGGCTCTTAAGACAATGACTCCCAGGAGTGCCTCGTTATGACTTGCTACCCAAGCCTTTCATAGCAATTTACACTGTTGCTGGCTGGAGCATCCTGTCCGGTGACTTGTGAGGTAGTAAAAGTCACAGAAAAGTCTTCACTTAACAGATGGAGAAACTGAGACACTGACGGATTTGTCTTACTCAGTGTCCATGCAGAGCTGGGTGTGAACCCGACCCTGCTGCTGGCAGCTGCACAACTGTAATCGTGATCGTGTGGCAACTGGAAGTTGTTGCTGCCCTTGTGCTCTTGGCACCTGGCCACATCCTTGTGCTTCTGGGAAAAACTAGGAAAAAATAAATAAAAATTAAAACATTTTATGTTTGTTTGTGGATGGCAGCATTTCCATTTTTCTTTCCAAACTGGAATTTCAAGACCAAATTAGTCTGCTTCATGTATGTTTTTTAAAGTTAACATGTATTAAAAACCTGCAACTATTTTTTTTCCAGCTCAGGCATCAAACCTAAAACAGAATTATTTGGAAAGCTTTGCTGGAGTCAACTGATATGACAGGTTTGTCAACGTTGCTTCTGCCACAAGTCCAGGGACAGACAAAGAAAAATAAAGCGAGTGCTGTAGAGAATAGTGACTCAAAGATGCCAGATCCCTGGAATTTTTGCTAACAACCCAGGGCAGGGCTTCTGCTTTTAAAGCATTCAGCTTTTAATTCAAGAGGTTCCCTTTACTGAGGAAATTCTTTAACAGATGGAGAAATCCATCCAAATCAAACATGATTTTAGAGTTACATAGCCCTTTACATGTTCAAAGGGCTTTACAAACATTGGTTGATTAAACTAGTAAAATCCTATCATCTCGTTTAACCAGTGAATTCCAATCAGATAAGGGGTTTGGGGTGAAATTTCAAACGTGTTTATTGAGGCACAGTGCTTAGCACAGGGAAGTCAATGAGCTGAACTCAGACAAAACCTTATGGCAAAGGGTATTAACTCCAACAGCTTCCACAAGCCCCCCTGGCTCCTGTGGGTAGTTTAGCGCAGCTGGCTTTTGATAATCATCCTACATATATAAACAGCACTCCCAAACAGACAGCTTTTTCATATTTCCACAGTTATTTACCTTTTGATTTAACCAGAGCACCAACATAAAACTAGAGATCTATCAACAATCAATACCAAGCATGCAGCACAGAATAAATTTGGGCAGACATAATGTCAACAAGAACACCATTGTACTCCCCAAGCCACCTACACCAAGGTCAAAGCCACCATTGACTCCACGAGGAACAAGATCCAATCTTCAGCACTCAGCTCAGCCTCTCAGGATAGTTTGGAGGGAAGAGGACGAAGTTGCAATGTCCTGAAAATCAACGGATGTGGGGAGGTAGGGCCTCGCTTCAGCACCCCCTGGTCTGGGACATGCCCTATCAGCAACCACCAGATATATAAATCTAGGGCCGGGTTTTCATTCCCATTTTAGCATGTAATGTAGCAGTCAGGTTTCTGAGAATGCCAAGACTGCACAGGCCCTAGCAAGAACAATGGAGAATCTCTGCCTCTTTGAGCAGTAATGGCTCTGAGCTGTTCGAACAGTCAGGCCATGAGATGGAGCGTTGCAGGACACAGTAAATCTAAGATACACAGTCCAATGCCATAAGGAGCTTTGTAGGTTGTAGGCAAGAGTGTTGGAGACACTTTCCTGGTGCAAGTACTGGAGAGGCCAACAAGGGGCCATGCTCTTCTTGGCCTGCTGCTCACAAACAGGGAAGAATTGGAAGGCAACGTAACCATGAATAGCAACTCAGGATGTAAATATCATTTAAAAATGTATTCACTCAACCTCCTCTAATTATATTGGTTAACCAGTTAACTGAGGCGATAACACATACCTAGTTCTGGCAAGGGATGCAAACCCCTGGGCTGGCACCTGATCCACCTCACCCTGCTGCAGGGCAGGGGGCTGCAACTGCCTGCCCAGAGCAGCACGGGGAGCCAGGGACCACACACAGCTTCTACTGGGAGCTGCTCCCTGCAGGCAGCAGCAGTGGGTGAGGGGCTTTCCCAGCCTGCTGCAGCCCCCAGTATGGGGGGGGCACAGACTAGCTATGGGTACCAGTCCCTCCTTGCCCCTCCCCTCCCCTCCCCCCCCCGATCCTCCCGCCCGCCCTCCCTGCTGCCTCCCACCTTCCTTTTCCTAAGGCACCATGCTGCTGCCCTTCTCTACTGGACTGCACACTGTGCTAAACACTAACTAGTGATGCATTACTGGTATAAATATACTTCTTGTTTAAAAGTTTAACCTTTTACATCCCTAATGGCAACTTGGGCAGCAGCCATGAGATGACTGAGTTCAGGATCCTGAGGAAAGGAAGGAAGGAGAGCAGCAGAGTAAGGACCCTGGACTTCAGAAAAACAGACTTTGACTCACTCAGGACAGGATCTCCTGAGAGGTCAGTCTGAAGGGGAAAGGAGTCCAGGAGAACTGGCTGTATTTTAAAGAAACCTTACTGAGGGTGCAGAAATGACTAGCAAGTATGGCAGAAGACCAGTATGGCTTAGCAGGGAACTCTTCAGTGAGCTAAAACACAAAAAGAAAGCTTAAAAGAAGTGGAAACTTGGACAAACAGCTAATTCACAGACTTCACAATGTCCAGGATCTCCCACTGTCCTTGGGTAGAGGCCACGTGCCCATTCTCATCTTTCTGCGCCTCTCTCCAGCATTCAGCACTGATCTCCATGTGATAGTACTCTAACCTAGAGTGGTGGCATAAATCAAGAGGTGTTGCCTTCTTCTTCTGCCCATGTCTCCCACTAGATGTGGTTTGCTTTGCAAGTCCTTGTTCTCCACAGGCTCCTATCTATAGCCTTCTGAAACACCATGTATTCTCAGATCTTTTATATGTTTGTACCACAACTTCTTGAATCTTCCACCTGACAAGAGTTGGCAAGATCCAGAGCAATAGGCTAAGATGACTGGCATCCATCCTGGAGGGATGTATACAACCATGCTGGGAAATCACAACTCTCCTGCTAGATTCCTTCTACCCACAAGGGCCAATTCTGGCTCTTTTCCTTTTTCCACCTTACAGGCAGCCACTAGGCAGCCCTCTCTACCTACCCTTCATAATGTGTGACCATACACACTTGCCCCACCAGCTAGTCCATTGTTTGTATGAGCTCACCTCAGGGAGGAAGAATGACTGGCCCAAGCAAGCCAGAGGTGAAGCTATTTATTGGCAGAGCAAAGCTCTCTGAGAAATTCACAGCCACAGTAAGCTGTGGTCAGTTTGGTCTGTGGTGCTGCTCAAGTCCTTGCTGATCCTAAGATCTTACACAGCTGCATTGACAAAAATGTTTCCTAGTATGCTCAGTGGGCTAAGAGACTCCATCCTAGTCAGGCAGACAAGGGGCTGTACTCAGTTATTCACAGCTGTCACCTCACAGCTGAACCTAGGCTTGAAGCTTTCAACTCCTAAGAAACTCTAGCAGTTACTGGGTGCTGCAATGCATCTCCTCAGCAGCCCAGGCTACCAGAGCCCCTCAGGCCTGTTATCTGCTTTCTACACTGGCTTCTCAGAGCATTTCAAATCAAGTTCAGTTTCTCAGTCCTTAGATGTCTGTGTCCACAGTATCTAAAGCACTAACTGAAACTCAGGGAGGAAGACCCTGGTTCACAACGTCGCTCCCCTGACACAGTAGAACTCTCCCTAATAAGGAGAAAGCCCATCTGTATGGGAGACAGGATGCTCAGAGCCAGTGGTGATGCATAGGGGGCGCATGGGGGTGCACGTGCACCCCTTGAATGCACTGGTGCACCCCCTGACTGGCAGCCACTCAGGGGAGTGGGACCACTGGCCGGGGAGTGGGAGCTCTGTGATCGGCCATGGGGGGATCCCACTCCCACCCCGTCGGTGAGCTTGGCCATGGGGAGACCCCCCCACCCCGGTCACTGACTGGTTGCTGGGGGGGCATGTGCCCCTCCTGACTAAGGTGGCGTCAGTCACCCATGCTCAGAGCTGGTCTGCAACTGTGCAATAATCTCCGCTGAGAACTGAGGACCATCACAAATCTCACCTTGCAAATCCAGTGCAATGCATGTTTCTATGACTTGGCCTTTCTAACACAGACATACAGCAGTATGTCTGCATGGGTGCCAGCACACACATGCACATGTATGTGAGAGACAAAAATGTTCCTAAATGAGACACTCCAGTACACATACTTCTCCCCCTGGGGAGACACTGAGGGAACAAACACATGGCAGCTGTTAGTCATGCTTCTTAACGCATGACTGGAAGGTGCAGAGAGTGACTGTGAGGAGAGAAGTGTAGGCACTGATAGAGAGTACAGTAGAGCCCTCCAGTTCTGGTGCTATTATTTGAGAAGCTCCTGGGGCCTGAGATGCAGCCTTTTGACCCCCTCCTTCTCTGTCTCTGGGACATGCACTGGTTCTTCTGGGCCCCTGCTAATATTCCAGAATGAAACCTCACAGACTCGGCACGTTTCTCTGAGTGGAGGCAAAAAACAGCCTGTGGTCTCAGGCCTGTGCTTGAGTACTACCAGTGGGGGAGCTGGGAAGGGGGACTGGAATACAGAGGGAGCTTAATACTGTTCCCACTTTGCTTTGCAGTAGCATTGCCATTTGTCTTGTGAACAGCCAGCAGGCTGCCACGTCACTTGGCACCATTGCACTCCTGCAGCCTCCAGCAGCTATCCCTAAAAATACACCGCTTATCTCTCCCTGCCTTCTATGCTGCTGCTGTCATTCACTCAGTGCTCACTATGTCTGGAAGGTCCCTTCCCTCAGCAGCAGACAGAGCTCTTCTCTTGACTCATCACAGGCTCACAACAATGTGCCATGGTCTAGTAATGTAAGTCCTGCGCTAATGTTTATTCTGCTCCAGCACAGTTGGATTCCTCATTGATAAGTATTGTACAGAATGTGCCAGATAGTAGAATAGTTCATAGTGCAAATTAAACAAGAACAGAGCAAGGAGGCATATTTTAAAGTGATCCATCTGGATGCTTATATAATGCCACTAAGGTAAACAGGAACCTGCTGCTGCATGTGGGCTGCTTGTGGTAACCAAACCACTCTGCCTAGCACCTCAAGTTGGAGGACTCGCAGGCATCTTACAGCCTCATCTAGGCCATCTTCCCTCATGTTCCACCCAGAGAGCAATGGTGTTCAGATTTTGGCCCATGGGCCAGATCCAACCTGTGGAGCCTTATCATCTGTCATCACAGGTCAGATGACATGGCCCCATGTGCCAGATTGGATTGGTCCACAGTTAGATGAGTTGTGTGGGGCTAGTCCACAGTCAGATCCAGCATACCAGTCCAGGCCATGGGTACAGACCAAGCCCACAAGCCCACAAGCCAAATCCAGCCCATGGACTGGTCCCACGCCACTTGTATGGCCTGTGGGGTTGGATGGGTTGCACACCAGTAATCCAGAGCATTCTTTTGTACCCTGCCCAGTCCAGTCATACATGTCCCAAGCAGAGGAGCTTGTGCTAGGGACCTATTTCACTGCCTAGGAGAGCACATAGATGGCTTTGGGCGGTGGATTTTCTCACTAGGTCCTGATATCCAAAGGCCACTGAGATAAACAAAAAGATTCCCACTGGCTGGTACGAGCTCCATTCTTCCTTCTTCAGTGTCATCCTCAGCTGGGTTCCCTTGCTGGGCCCTAAACAAGGCTCCTTCCCTTTTAGCATTTCCATCCTACAGATACCCATGCATGGCCTGTGATTTTCTGTCCCATCACTAGCCTCACTTAGCCACACAACTCCTGTAGAGGGACCCCCCAACTCACCCCTTTTCAGACACCTGCTCATTTATAAGACTCCTCATTGACTTTGCCCCACTGTGTCAGTGGCTTCCTGGTAGCAAGGTATCTGGAAAACAAAGCTCACTGACCAGCAAGTCTGTGACATACCTAAACAGAGAAAGTGCAGCTTGGAGGATTTCCACACACAGAGGAAGAGCGCCTGGTGGCTCCTGACTGGGGTGAAGCAAGACTACCCCCATATGAGGAGCTGCTGTCTTCCACTTCTCCTTGCTAGTGCTATAGCCAGAGCTAATGTTAGGCTCCTGGGGAGCCCCTGTCTCCCACGTATATGCTAGAGAACTTCTGTTAACTGGGCCTAATAGGCCCTTTCTTTTTCCCTATGACCTCAGGTCCAAGGCATTTAGTCTGGTTGCTTGCCCCTGGCTGTATTCATCCACTGCCTCCTTGGAGCCCAATCCTATGTGGAGCGCAGGAACAAAGCAAGGACTGCAGAACAAAGGGAGTCCATGGAGTGGTGACATGTGGGGTGCAGTCATACTTTGCCCTGAATTACCAGGTACAGCCCATAGATACCTCATGAGCAGGGATCCTGGTTTTCTGTGATAAAAAATCACAAATTCTCTGACAAAACCCCCAAAATCTGTTATTAAAATTAAAAGCCCCCTGCAGCCCCTCCCTAACCCTGCTGGTGCCCCTCACACACCCTCAATGCTTCCCCCAGCCCTGCTGGTGCCTCTCACTGCCTCCTAAAGCTCCCTAGCCCTGCAGGTGCCTCTCACTCATCCATCAAAGCCCCCCCAGCTCTGTCTGCTGCTGCCCCTCACTCACCCCCAATGCTTCCCCCAGCCCTGCTGATGCCCCTTACTGCCCCCACAACAGCCCCCTATCCTACTCGTGCCTCTTGCCCCCACTCACAGCCCCTGCCCCCACCCCTGCTGGAGGGGGCCCTCAGCTTCCAAGGCTATGGGGCCAGGGACCCACGTCTGCAGCTCCCTGCCCCCAACAGCAGGCAGCTGCAGCAGAAGCAGCAGCTGGCTTGCCCACTGCTCTGCCTGCTCAGGCGAGGCCAGGGCTGGGTCCTGGCTCTCCACAGCCCTGCCAGTGCCCCCAGCCATGACTTGCACCCCCCAGCCCTCGCAGAGGGGCCCCCAGCCCCCTGCAAGCCCCGCTTACCTTAGGCTCCAGGTGGAGAGTGAGACTGAGCTGAGACTAGTGGAGCGGTGGCTGACTGAAAGTCTCCGGCCCCGCCCTTCCCTCTTTCCCCCTCCCCCTCCCACTCTGGGCAGGGCTGGGGGTTTCCCACCCTGTTTGCAAATAGCTCTTGCAGGCTGGAGCTCAACCAGCCTGCAGAGGTCTTTGCAAAAGCAGGGAATCCATGGGTTTCTCTGCTAAAAGGAGAAATCTGTGTTTTCTTTGATAAAAAGGGGGTATCCATGGTTTTCTCTGTTTTTCCATGGGAAATGGAAAACCTGGATCCCTGCTCATGAGGGACCTCATGAGGTAATCTAGTCCAGCCCCTTGCTCAGGGTAGGTCATCCCGGATTAAACCACTTCAGCCAAGTGCCTGTCTAACCTGCATTTGAACATTCCCAGGGATGGAGATTCCACAGATTCTCTAGAGGTAGCCTGTTGTAATGCTTAACTACCCACAGAGTCAGAAAATTTCTCTTAATCTCCACCCTAAACTTCCTCTGCTGCAGTTTGAGGCCCTTACTCCTAGTCCTACCCCTTATAATGACACAGAAAACGTCTATCTCCAGCCTCTTCATAATTGACCTTCAGATATTTGAAGACTGTTATTAAATCCTCCCTCAGTCTTCTCTTCTTCAGACTAAAGAGTCAGAGTTCTTTCAGCCTTTCAGCATGCAACCCTACAGCAGAGTGGGTGGACCAATGGACCCCGGGACTTGTTGTTTCAGTGAACCCTATTTCCTTGTCAGAAAGAGAAGCATTTGCTGTGTTCTCCATTTCACACCAATGCCATACATGGCTCAAGTTGCTAGTGATTGTCAGAGCCTCTCAATGTCTGGATGCCTCTGGCATAGGAGAAGCATAATCTGGTGCTCTGGATTTTGGTCCCATCAACCCATCAAGCAGGTGCTGACTTAATTTGCATCACTGACTTACATATTGCCAAGGAAAGTGTTGGAAGGAGAGGTCTGATTTCCCAAGGAATGCAGTGTTATAAAAAGTGATTGTAAATTATGCATGAGGCTGTTCTGCAAAAGGTCTATGAGAAGTTCTGTTTTCATCTTTCCCAAGGGAAGAGAAAAGGATGAATAGGCACATGTACAAATGAGAGACAGAGTGCTGGTGGAAGTCATGGACAGGAAGGAAAGTAAAGGGGAAATGAATGGTACATGGAAACACACTTAGCCAGAAAGAGCTAGGGCTGGAGAATCTGGCAAGAGCTAGGCCACATTACAAAGGCCAAAAAGGGCCCTGGACTGGATTTCTGGCTCCTTTGAACTTCCCCACTAGAAGCTAGCTAGATGTCATCAGATGAAGATTACCCTGGCAGAGGGAGTAATCTCTGGCATAGCATCAGCAGAACTGGCAGTTCCCCATCCCAGCCACAGAGCACTGCTGAGCTCTGGCTACCCTCAGAGGGCACTTTGGGCACTGTTACTATCCTAGACAGGAGCATTATCTAAGATCCTCAGACCCAGAGTGGAACCGGATGGCACTGGCTCAAGAACCAGGGTCACTCCCTTCCAGGTAACTCTCTTGTAGCTTCTCCTATTCTGCCTTCAGTGAGGGTTGGATCTCTGGGCTTGTTTTGTCACTTTGGGTTTCCCATATATTACATATTATAGCAGATGTGTGTAGATACCCAGCCCTCGGGTTTAATGCTGTTTACAAATAGGGAAGCATAAGTGGAAGCCAGGCTCCCCACCCAGATTTTCAGCCTGGAGGGGATTAATAAGCGCCAGACCCATTCTTCTCATTGGAGATAAGAAGACCACTGAAATCCTATTAAGCCAGAGTCTCTGACAGCCCTAGATAAAAGAACTGGAATTGCTTCTCTAGCACACAGCAGAAATGTGCCTTTTGGGTGGCCTAAGCATCGGAGGGGGACTGCCATTCTAAGGGGCAGATGAACAAATGTTTAAGAGCTATTCAGCTTGTGGGAAAGCTCATGTTATAGTGCAAAACCCTGGGGCACACATGCCAGCCCCTCTAACATAATGCACTGCTGTTCAGGGGGAGAGGGAGGTTTTTACTGGACAGAATGAGACTTGTCCCAAAAGTTCTGTGTCCCTCTGCAGTGGATGGCCTGTCCAAGTTGGGTGCTTTCTTTTGTGCTCCCAGGCCAATAGGAAAGTGATGCTGTGGGTTACAACAGTGAACAAGGATGCAGAAATTCTGGTTCTGCCTTTGCCTCTGCCACAGGCCTTGGGGGAGTCACATCCCTCTGTTCTGAGCCACTACTTGATGGGTGTCATGTGCTCAGGGAGTGTCTAGAGAGACTCCCAAGCTATTTCCCTGGATCCCAGACTTGGAAATGGATGCACATGGTTTGGCTGGGATCTGCCACACGAAAAAGCAGCATTGCTGTCAATGCTGCTTGAATGCTGAACCTGCCAGGCACAATCTGCCTCTGCTCCATGCACCCCCCCCCCCCCAGGCCGTACATGCAACAAGGCTTTTGCAGCAGTTCTGGCACATACAACGCTGACGTGAGGCTGTAACTCAGTGAGGATGGATCAGGGGAGCGGCAGGTATGGAGGCACTGCTTTGGCTCCTTGCAGGAAGCAGCCCTGTAGAGCAGGAGCCTGGTGCTCAGCATGCTGCAGTTGGGACACACGGGAAAATTTTCCACAGCATCCGTTTTAATGTGAGCAATTAATTTGGCAGAGTTACAGGTGAGGAGAAGCAGGTAATTTACTGGCCCATTTCCTTGTGTGTGGCTGGTGAATTAGGTTCCAGCCTATGAATGGGCACAGCTCTGAACTTCTCTGCCTGCCTGTAATGTGGAGTCCCTTTAAGATCACCATTAAACTGTCACCTAAGAGCGCTGGCAATGCTGGGGGAAGCAGCCGGCAGAGTACAAGCTGTTCCAGTGTAGGAAGCAGCAGCTGGATCCCTGCCAAATGTGATGGGGCTGTCCCCATTAATGGCTGTGTCTGGATTTACTGCCCACAAAACAGAACAGAGCTCCCACCTCTTGCAATGGCACAAAGTGTGCGCCCCATTCTCAGGGAGTTCTGCTCTTCTCAGCCACCAAAGCAATCTTTGCCTACCCTGTGGTACAACATGAGGCAGCTCCCCCTGCTCCAGATGCCAAGGCAACAGCTTCCTCACAGCCTGCCTGGGACCCAGTGCCATAGCAAGTGGGGAGAAGACGGGGGAGGTGAGCAGGGCGACCGCCCTGGGTGCCAAAGTGAAAGGACACCAATGGGTGCTGCCCAGCTGGGGTGGGCATGGGACAGAGCCATGAGTGGCTCACTGGGGGGGCATGGGGATAGGGGAATCACTACCTACACTCCTGGGGAAGCATGGTGGGGGGGGTGCCCCCTGGATCTGTAGGCAGGGCGAGGGCGGGCTGCTGCTGCAGGCTTTGCCCCGGTTGCCAAACTTCCTTGCCACGGCACTGCTGGGACCTGTAAGCAGTTCACTCCACATAGGTACAAGGGAAGAAGGGCAAGCCAACTTGTGTGCCCACAACAGCATGGTCCTATAGAAAGGCCATCAGGCCTGTTACTCAGGACACCTGGGTCTATGGTCTGACCTCCTGTGTGACCTTAGGCATATCACTACGGCTGTCGGATTCCCCTGCCCCTCCTGACGGTTATCCATGTAGCCTGTCACCCCTTCAAACTGGGGCTGCCTTTTGCTATGCATCTGTATGATGTCCAGCACAGTGAGGCCCTAATCCCAATTGCTATGTCTATCTGCTACTGTATTAAGTGATAAACTAGACAAGGCAAAGCACATCAGCAATGTACTGCACAGTAACCATGTCCATTTGACACCATTTAAGGGGTACTGCACTCTCCTACCTAGGGTCTGAACCTACGTGACTTCCTGGCATCAAGAGTGGTGAGTGCTCAGCCCTGAAGAGCAGTCTGATGCAGGCTGTTACAGAAGGTTTTCTTAGTGCAGCTTTTAATTAGATGCCATGCATGTGGACAGTTTTTCTTTAAACCAGCAACAGCATAGAGTGATACCAAGAAGTAATAAACAGTGACTGCCTAATACTAGTGATTATCACCATATGCTGTCGATTGAGCAGCAAGCGCTAATGATCATTGCATTGTTTTTTGTATAATGATCCCGGCCATTACTACCAGCATGTGGAACCCATGCAGCCAGGGGAGAGCACACTGGAGGCTGTTCTGGCTTATGGGTCAGCAAGACAGTCGCTCTCTATGCGTGCTGTATAGAACAGGGTCCCCAGCTGAGAAGGGGGCATAGCTGTGCTTTGTGTTGCACAGACCTATGGGGAGGAACAGCCCTTGCCCCACAGGTCTTACAGGTGTAGGGAAGGGCATAAAGACACAAAAAGGTGGAAGGGCTTGCCCCAGAATAGAAGTGAGCTCTACCATTAAGTTTTCTGTGAGATCTTATTGGCCAAGGGCTGCAGCACAGAGACAGCTGGAGGCTCCTTGGTGGCTGTCGATGCACCCAGTCAGTGAAAATAGCATCTCTCACACTATCCTGCTGGCAGCCCTGGTTGCTGACTTAGGCAGTATCATCCCCAGAGCCCATCCAAGCCAGGGCGACCCATTAGCAGGGAGCTGGCCTGCTGCAGTGAGGCCATAGCAGCTCATGCTTCCTGCGCCTGCTGCAGAATTCGTTTACAACCGGACATGGCAGCAGATGCTGAACTCTCAGGCAGAGACTAGTCCTGAAAAGATTTGCATTACAAGCACTGGCTCCAGTGCCCACATCCCCTCTGCTCCTTCTGCCAGCTGCTGTTACAGTGCTAGGAACAAAGGGCAGTGATTGGTGAGAGGGGATGCAAAGAGAAATAGCTGAGCTGGGAAACTGCCACATGCAGCAGTCCTGTGCTATTCCCCGGCAATGACACCAAGGCCTGGTAAGTGAGAAGCACAGAGACTGTCCAAGCCCTTCTGCAGACACTCGGAGGGTGAACGGGAGACTGTGAACCTGGTGGCACAATCTATTTTGTTGCTGCTGTGAGACAAAGTGTACGATGATACTGCAAATGACCTACGTCAAGAACCAATCGCATGTTCCACATGTCCAGGGCAATGTTTCTACAGCTAGCACTCAGGTCAGGCATCCACGGTGGGGAGAGCACTTCCTTGAGCTAAAGGGTCTTTGTACTGTTAAGGGCCAGAACCAAAGTCAATGGACAGAGGCAGCTACTGACTTCAGAGGCTTGGGATCAAACCTACCAAAGAAAGGTCTGCTTCCACACTGCTTAACAGTGCTTAGTGTTGAAAAGCTGATATGTCCTAGACAACTATTTTGAATGTACCTGACCCTATAGCATGAAGGCAGCACACATATAATCCTGAGGACATTGCATAATTTTTGTCTGCTAAAGAACACATTCTCCTCCCCTCTCTTATTCGAACCTTCTTTCTGGTGAAAATGGCTTCTGCTGGTCATAGACATTAAATATCATTGTACTGGAACTTATTATGAATACCCTGGCACAGACACTGTGCTCGGAACTCACTACAATTAGCATTGCTGCTTTTAATAAATTTCCTGGTAGGGCAAAAATTTCTAGGTAAGCAGCAAAGGAAAATTTATTGTTGCCCTTTCATGCTCCTTTGCAAAGGTAGAGATTGCTGCATGACATTATTTTCTGCTTTTTAACCTTAGAAATATTAGATCTTGACTTTTCTGCCTTTGCTAGAGGACTGGAGTGGGATAATAACATCACAATAGAAGGTGCCCTGCATAACTGCTCTCAGCTGTTAGTGAGCGAGGGAGGGGCAAATGAAACAAGTTTTATATTTCACCTACCTGAGGAAGTCCCCAGATTACTTTTAACTAGCAAAGGCTCTGTGTGAATGCTCTCATTTAAGGGCAGCTTATTGAAATTGAACCTGACTCCTAGTGAAATTAAGTTAAATCTAAATAAGTCTACTTTAAATGGAAAGAAGGGGGCCAGTCACACTGGTTTGAAACCAAACTGTTATTAAACCCATGGAACTGCAGGCAAAGAAGTCTAAGCAAAAAGCTGAACCAATTTAACTACTGGGGGGATAAAAAAGTAAGAATCACCCCCTGCCCTTACTGTGGACCACTACGCTAGCACACTCCTATGCAGAATAAAGCACCTTGATACCATTATATTTGTGCCGATACAATTATATCGCTAACAAAATTCACTCCCTTAACTGACACAGTTACCCTGGGTGCATTTACACAAGACGCTTTACTGCTCAGTAGAGCAAATTACTGTGCAGTAGGAGTGTGTGAAGCAGGACCTATTCGATTTGGATTTGGCCCGAATCGGGACAGTGATTCGATTTGTTGATTCGGATCACTGTCCCTGATTTGATTCAGCCGAATCCAAATCTGAAGATTTGATGCTGATTTGGAGATTTTTTTTAATTTTTTTTTTTAGGGCTGGAAGGGACCTCGGAAGATCATTGAGTCCAGCCTCCTGCCCCAGGGGCAGGAAGTCAGTTGGGGTCATAGGATCCCAGCAAGATAAACATTCAAATGTCTCTTGAAGTTCAATGTAGGCGCTTGAACCACCTCCGGCAGCAGTCTATTCCAAACCTTGGGGGCTCGGACAGTAAAGAAGTTCTTCCTTAAGAAAGAAACAGCCTGAACAGTCCAGCCTGAAACAGTTTGTGACCGTTCGGCCTTGTCATCCCTTGCGGGGCTACAGTGAACAGACGTTCTCCCAGATCCTGGTGAGCACCCCTGATAAACTTATAGGTGGCCATCAGATCCCCCCTGACCCTGCGCTTTTCCAGACTGAAGAGTCCCATGGCTCTCAGCCTCTCATCATAAGGTCTGTTTTCCTGACCTCTGTTCATGCGCGTGGCTCTCCTCTGCACTCGCTCAAGCTTCTCCACATCCTTTTTGAATTGTAGAGCCCAAAACTGGATGCAGTACTCTAGCTGCGGCCTCACCAAGGCCGAGTACAAGGGGAGAATGATGTCCCGGGATTTGCTTGAGAAGCATCTATGGATGCAAGGCAGCGTTTTGCTCACTTTACCAGCCGCAGTATCACATTGGTGGCTCATGTTCATTTTGTGGTCAGTCATGACCTCCAAGTCCCTTTCATCTGTAGTGCTAACCAGCGTAGCACTGCCGAGCCTATAAGCATGCTGCGGGTTTTTGGGGCAAAGACACAGCTTTAAATGTTTTTCTACATACCTCGAGGTACCAGCACAGCTTGTGAAGGCTGCAATGCTGGGGCGGATGGAGCATCCCACAGGACCATGCCCCCCCCTTTGTGCTCAGCTGCGAACCTGGAAATAGACCAGAAGTACTTCCAGTCCACTTCTGGGTCCGGGCTCCATTGGGAACTCTGCATGTGCAGCCTGGAGCTGGCCAGGAACTGTCCCGTTCTGGGGTAGGTCCCAGCCCTGCAGCTCTTTCCCTGATCATCTGATTGAGGCACTGGGCTTGGAAAGCTGCAGGTGAGGGGCAGGTTCCAGCCCCTGCCCTAATTTGCCAGTGGGGCAGCTAACAGCCAGCCCCCAGCTAGGCAGGTAATTCCCACCCAGCTGGGGGCTCACTGCTAGCTGCCCCACTGGTGGATTGGGACAGGGGGCTGGGACTTGCTGCTCCCCCACAACTCTTTCTAAGCCCCCTGCTCCTGACAGGGGAGCTGGGGCCAGGAGCTCCCTGCCACTGGGGCAAGCTCCAGTGGTGGAGTCCAGACTGGGACAGTGTCCCCCTGCTGCTGGGGCCTGGGCTCTGCCACTGGAGCTTGCCCCAGCAGCAGGCAGCTCCCAGGGGCAAGGAGCAATCTCCCAGTCATTGCCAGGAGACAGGTGTCTCCTGGTCCTAAGCTCCCTGCCAGCCCCTGGGTTAGCATCCAAGGGGAGCAGAACAGGGTGAGAACAGCCCTCTCTGGGCTGCTCCCATTGGAAGCAAATCTGCTCCCAAATGCCTGCTTGTGTAGATGCCTGCCCAGGGTGGGTTTACCCCTCAGTAAATGACTATGGATTAAACCCATCCAGCAGCATTTGCACATGTAGATGTACCCACTGAGACCAAAGTTTTCATGTAGAAGGCTTGGATGCTAATTCTACTTGTTAATTTTTGGTAATAATTCACTTTTAAACAATAGAAAAAATACTTGGAAATAATACCATTTTTATACATCAACATTTCTCTAAAGCCCCTGGCATTGTTTCAAGCCTGGGTATAATCCAGTCAGAAGTTAATCTATAATAAGCATGAACCAGCCTGCAGACAGAAGTGTGGAGATCCAGCCTAACTGGAGATGGCCAGGAAAATAGGAAGATCGGACTCTGTCTTTTTCTGCAAACTGTTCCATTTCCCCCCTTGGCAATGCAAGAAGCTGTAAAGGCAGAGGGATTGGTTTCATTAACCACTGAGGGTTACTGATAGGGCCTGCCCATCCTGCACTTGAAATATCAGAATGAGCCCTGGGCAGAGACAAGATTGGATTTTTGTCACTGGAAACAGCCTCACATTTTAAGGGCTCCCCTATCATGCTAACAAAATGCTAACAAGACTTTGGCAGAAACCAGTGCCCTTCTGCCTACATGTGAGGGTGCTGCACTCTTTAGACATGGTCAAGGTTTTTTTCCAAACTGACTTCAATACAAAACACAAGTTAAATATAAAAAAAAAGTTAGTAAACTGTGGAGTGTGGCAGAAGCCAAGTCACAAGGGTTAGTTTGATTCTGTCTGCAGAATGGATGAGATAGTGCTGAAAACCAAACCTCAGTTCAATAGGCCATACAAAGGTAAAGCAAACTCTATTACTGTTCTTATTCAAAAAATCATAGGCCCAAGTCTGCGCCTTTCTACCAAGGGAAAACTCCCACTGAAGTCAAGGGAGAAAGGGTCTCAGAATCAGGCTGCATGTTTATATATATGCAAATTAGGGGCCACACTTTAGCTCGTGGCAGGGACCCATCATAGCTGATGGTGAATCAGACTTTGGGTACAACTCCCAGTGCGCAGCACATTTTGGTGCACTAAGAGATCTACAGTATCATATCAGACAAAGGAGACAAGCTGCACTGGGTAAGGCTGGGCAGAATCTGCCTTCAAAGATTTACTGGAATTTTGGAGTATCAGTGATAATATTCAGTTAATGGGGTCAGGAAAAATGCTGAGTCTATGCTTGAGCAAGTAACTCAGCTCCTAGACAGGCAATGCTAGAGCAGCACTAAGATGGAGCAGGACATGTTTTATTGGCCATTAATAAATGCTATGGATGCATTGTGAGGCAAAGGGTTACTGGAATTTAGGATGGCCATCCAGTTTTTTGCTTTGGAGATGGGCTATGTAATGGGAAGGAAGTGAAAATGTGAGACACAAAGGTTTAATTTAGATATGGCTGTCAGGTAATTCAGCTAATTTATGTTAATTTCAAAGCATCCTGGTTCAAGTTGCTAGTTTGTAAGAAAAAACATCTTTGTATACTTATTGGGTTATATTAAGAGTTAATAAAATTAAAATCCAACAAAATCCCTAGAGCCACCTGCTACTCCCTTTTCCTAAACTAAGAACTCAACAGTACGATTACTGGATCAAGGTCACAACAGAAAGCAAGTCAATATATCAAAGGATTACCAAAGATATTGCATTAATTCATCCATTAGTCAGACCATCAAAATAATACAGAAGATAGTCAATTCTCAGAGATCCTAACCCTGAAACATAAGGAGCTGGCTGTCTGTTTAGCTCAAACCCCCAATTGCAGCACCTTGCCCACGGCAAGGAAATCAGCTGAACTGAGTGAAGCTTTAGAATCAAAACCAAACTAGTTGAGCTCTCAGCCCTTGAAGTCTCTCTGGAGTTCCAGCATGTTTAATGGCTATCCTGTTTGCCCTCCACCCCCGTGTCTGAAAACATGAAAACATGACTTTTAATGCAAGAGCTGTCAGCAGCTCCTCCCTTCCTCTCACAGGGCGCATCTACATGAGACACTTTACTGCAAAGTAGCATAGCTTATCGTGCAGTAAGCATGTGTGTCTAATCATGCTCTTGCTTACTGGGTACATCTACACAAGACGCTTAGTGTAGAGTAGCCTAATAATGCTGTGCAGTAGTTTGCTGGTCAAAAACCATGCTAATACACTACTGCGCAGTGTTATTAGAGTACTGTGCAGTAAGCATCACAAAAAACCATGTGCCACCGCTACTGCGCAGTAACTGTAGTTACTGTGCATTTCATTAGTACTTCATTAAGGAAATATTAAACTGAATGTGCAGTAACTACTGCACATTAATGAATGTGTAGACGCACCCACAGTGCAGTAAACCTTGCTAATCATGAGAAAATTTGCTACCTGTGGGAGGAAGCAGGAGCAGTTTGCTGCTGTTAGCAGCAAATCTGCTCCCATGTCCCTGCATGTGTAGATGTCTGCCCAGAAACATTTACTCACTAGTAGTTTACTCTCAAGAAAACTGATCCCAGATTAAATGCATGTGTAGACGTGCCCACAGAGTACCAACTTGGTATTACTGACACCTTAGACTGAATGAGTGAAACACTCGTGATTTTAAAAGCAAGCCTGGACTGGGGTTTGGGTTTAGAGAATTATTGGTGCCTTCTCCAATAGGAATTTCTACTGATACTCATAGACATGTGTTAAGTGTCACATACACATTCACCTCCAAAACAAGGTAATGGTGGGGGTGTCTCTCCCTTTCAAAATGAAAGATAAAAGGGTGCATCTAAATGTATCACTATGGTGACATTGTTACCGCACCTTTTGGAAATAATAAATCACGGCATGTTAACACCTTGTAGTGCACTATACAGGTGGAACAGTTATTTTTAGTGGCTACTTCACTGTAGCAGCATGCTATATTGCGGGAGTGCATTGCTATGGTTGAAGTAGCTGCCGGCCACGTGTAGACCCCTGTGAACACTATGTTGCTGTAGTGCATTGCTACGGTGATGTAGCGTCACATGTAGACGTGCCCACAGATACTTGAGGTAAAAGAGGAAAGAATCAGGACTCTTCAAAATTAGGACTGCAACTGAGGTGACCAGGTGATAGTCTTGCTGGTTGGCATCTGTGGCTGACATGTAAGCTGGTGTGGTTTGCATTGTCCCTGTTCCTCTTTCCATAGAACCTCTGGAAATCAAGTCTATCAGCCTTTCTTGATGATGTGATGGTTTGAGGTGAGTGCATTGTTCATTTTTATCTTCAAGGTTGTTGTTCTAGCTCGTTCTACATTGGGGCCTTCTCCATGAGCTGTCAGAGCAAATCTGGGCCATCATGTGTCCACAGGCCCAATCCTGGTGGTAGGGAAACAAATGTGACACATGATCATTCTGAACACCTTCTGCCATGAATGGCGCATGCCCCCAGCAGCTGGGTAGGGGGAGGCACGGCTGCATTGGCAGTGGTGGGAGCCCAGCAGCGGTGAGTAGGGAGCTCCCACAGACACTGTCAACAGCAGGGGGTGGGGAGGGGGGCGAGCGCCGACCATGGGTCAACGACCACCCGCAGGCTGCCGGCAGTGGCCAGCGGCCATCAGGGACCACCTGCAGATGCTGCTGGGGTGGCAAGTGGCAACTGTGTTGGCAGCACCTTTTTGGAGGGGGTGCACCTCCATGTGAAGGGGGTGCATGTACCCCTGTGTGCACCCCCAACATGTCGCCCCTGCCTTCTGCCTCCTCACATGGGCAGGTATATTATAATGTCTGTCATCATTACAACCAGTCATGTAACTGCCAAAGACTTAGATAAGCAAGATAAAAGAGAAGGAAATTTTGAAGAAGCTGCTCCCAACTCCCTTTCTGGATAATGAAAGGAAAGTCCCAGATATCATCAGGCACCCAGCAAAAGGCCTGGAGCTTGGTGTAGTGAATGCCGCAACGCCTTTCAGTCACGTGCTTGTGTCCTTATAAACTCTCATTGCAATCTTTAAATGAAAATGCCTCATGGCAACTATCCTGCTCCTCTTCTCACCAGACAAGAGAGCAGGAGTGAGGACTCTGGCTTAGCTACACAAAAACTTGTGGCATATTCTTTGACTTTGCACCTGGAAACAGCCACTGCTTCCCCTTGTCATTGTGCCTTGTGGTAATAGTGCAGAGGATGAAAAGATGATCCAGCCTAAGATGCCCCTTGGGCTACTTCTCTTCTGAAGGAGAAGTGAAGAGGTACCAGCAGTGGAGAGCTGGGTGGTGTCAAGGGGCAGCTCTTTGCAGGCAAGAGGCACAGGAGTGCACTTGCATGAGCAGAGAAGGAGCCAGGTGGTTGTGACAGCAGACCTGATGGTCCTAGAAACAGATGTGCAGGGGTCTTATGCCAGATATGTCAGCACTTGCCAGTGGGTCAGCCCCATTGAGACTGGGGCCAGCAACAGCCCAAAGCCAGGTCCTTGAAAGACAGTTCCCTGCTTGAAGGGGAGACGCAAGCAGCTGCACTTCCCAGTAGGGACTGCCAAAGATTGTGGCCTTAATGAACATTCAGTTGCACTGGCCTGATATCTTTCCCCTCCTCCTCCCTGTCTCTGGCAGCTGCCAACAATGCAGCTGTGCCTTGATGGTGCTGGGCTCCTGCAGCAGATCTCTGTTCCTGGACAGCATGACTGGTGGTGCTTCCAGCCAATTACAGAGAAGGGAGGAGCATCCTGAGAGAACAGAGGGTGGATGAGGTGCAGATCCTCTCTGAGTCTCCTGTCCAATCAGAATCCCCCAAAAGTCTGCATTTTAAAAGGCCGCTTGACCAGTGCTGCCCTGCCCTTATGATGTAATCAGTTCATGTTGCTGCTAATCTTCATTGAATGTGCGGTGTGCAGGCTCCCCCTGCAGGGCAGGCATTCTGGCTGGAGCAGAGCTGGAGCACCACCCAGTCAGTCACTTACCCAGGGGGCTGCCTGGGTAAGTGACTGGGTGGTGGGGGACAGGGGGTGTTTCTTTCCTTGATGCTGTTTCCAGCAGTGGGTGTTATAGCTCATCAGCAGTCCTAGTTTCTGTTCCTGGAAGGCTAAATAGTTTCTTAATGTAGTCCAGGATTAGCTCATGGGGGGTATGTGTGTGTCTAGGCTGGGGACAGAGATGATCTCCTTGCTCACTGATGCATCTCTGCTGCATTTTCCTTAATTGCTTCTCTCTCTCTATTGCATCACATTTAGGGAGAGGGTAGCTGTAAGGTGCTCCCTGTCTACCAGACCCACCACCTCCTTGGCGGAAATTGCACTCTCAGGCTGAGCTGCTAAATGCACACTGAAGCTGCATCTCTGCTGCAGAGATATTGAGGAGGATTGGCACCCAGGCTGCTGCAGACCCCATGGGCACTGACAGATGTGCTGCTCCCCAGTCTAACTCATGGCACTTAACAAATGTCCCATGAGTTAGACCAACCCTCCTGACCCAACAGACATTCACTGTTGGATCAGGAGGGTGAAGGATCGAGCTCCACTTTGAAGCTGATCCTGTGAGAGAGGATGCATGGCTGCAGCCTCTTCCCCTAGCCTCCCTTCCTCACCCCAAGGTCCAGTGCTGTCTCAGGATGGAAGGGGGAGAAGGTAAGGGAGGGAGGTCTATTCTTGGGTTTGCCCACCCTGCGCTGGAGTGTGTGGAGGGGTGGATTCAAACTCCCCCCCACCTTGAGGGCTCCAATCCTCCCATCCCACCCTCCAGTGCAGGCTGGACAAACCCCAGACAGAACTCCTTCCTCTCCGTTCTGAAGACAGCATTGGAGACAGGCCCGCCTGCTCTCAGTGCACACTAACAGCGCACACTTCGGAGCACCTTCATCTGAACCCTCTTCTAATAAGGGAAGCATTCTTCTGTCAGTGCACAGCCATAGAGCATTTTCAGTGACTGATTGTGCAACAAAATGTCACTTCTGTCAGCACCCCATGTCACCAGCTTTGTTCTTGGTGCTGAGGGACTCACCTATGCACATTGCTAGGCTGTCTGGAGGCACAGCTCATGCTCGGTATGCTGTATGAGGCTGTGTTGGTACCATTCTTCTCAGGAGTTGTGAGAAAACCTGTCTGCCTTTCTGGGCATGCCTGGGAAAGTGTGGAAAAACACCAGAGGACTATTGGCAGGGATTTAGTCTGTGTCCATGCTGTAAAGTTGATGGGTGAGCAGCTTGAGGGAAAGTTGCCCTCAGGCTCTGGCCCTGAGGCTGGGTTGGAAGCAACATCAAACTTGCATCTTGTCTACATGATGAAGTTCTGCCAGCTGGTGAAGAGGTATTGCCCTGTAGCTGACCTAGGCTGTCAGCCAAATCCCAGATGTGGTTGTGGCACTGGCACAAGCAGAAGATGGCTTCTGCCATCACAGCGTGCTGGGATAGTTCTGGCCTAAATGCAAGTCTTACTGGGATCTACACTTGAAGCCCAGCTGTGAAAATATTGCTGCCCTTGCTAATGCAACACCAGTCTGCCAGTGTGTGAGAAACTGTAGGTGAAAAAAATGTTTGAGGAGATGGGGGTTGGGGCAAGTGCTGAGTAGGAGCCTAAGCTGAAGGCACCTTTTGAAAAAGGCTTCAGAGGAAGTCCCATAGGCAGCTGTGGGCTGGCATGGCCCAATAGCCAATGATTAGGTCAGTGATTTTTAGCCAGGGTGCACCCTCAGGTGTCCTGAGATCCTTTCAGTGGCGTTGTGGGCTGTCATGCAGTGTTAGTACTATTAGATGTGCAAACATGATTCCCAAGATAAACCCAGAGATTTCAAAGAGGAACCCATAGTGTCAAAAACATTCTGATGCAGTTGGTCTGAGTTCTCTGCCACAGAAGAATTGCTCTATTATTTTTCTGTAGTCCAAACCAAGTGAAAACTAAGACCTGGTGTTTTCTGAGGAATGTCTTGAGTCTAATGAGGCTAGAACTACTGGATTAGGTTAAGCTCAGAATCATGTGGTTTTATCTCCCTTCCACTAGCCTGTAACCAGTATTATGCATTAAGCCACGGTATTAACCATAGAAATGTCTAGCCTCTCCTTGGAATCTTGCTAAAGTCCAGGCCTCTATGGTGCTAAAGTTCAGCCCCACATCTCTCGTCTATTCACCATGGTCCACCAGAGCTGTTCAAATAGTGAGTTTTTTTTGGCTCAGGGCCTAACTAAAAAGCTTTTGGTTTGTGTTGATCTGAACAAAACACATTGCTTTGGGGATATTTAAACCTTTTTTTACTTATTTTGGAATTAGGTCGAATTTTAAGGGAAACACTCCATAATTTAAATGAAGGAAAACATTAACTTTGCACATTTTTCTAAATGAAATATTGAAACATTTTGACTTCACAAAAGTTGTTTCCCATTTCTTGCCCCAAATTATTTGCAAGACATAAATCAAGATCTTGGATTTTTTCCTCTGAGTGGATTTTTTTTTAATACTACTGGGTTTTTTGGTTTGATTTTTTATTGTTGAATTGAATTCCCCTCCTCCTTCTCCCAGTTAGTGTGTGACAGGCTCAACATTTCCAGCACTTCCAACTTAGAGTAAGTTGACTGTGACCCCATCTGATGGAGGTCACTCTTGCCTGGTTAGCAGGCTGAGGGGGATCAGGGAGGCAGAGGATGAAATTGACAGATATTTCTTTTCCCTGCAGGCCCAGGCACCCAAGGAAGAAGCAGCCCGGGGAATACCCTCCGCAGCAGAGTGGCAGACGGTCACAGCCAGGACTGGAGCAGCTCACAGCGAACCAGTACCAGCTTCTCCAGTCCGACTGGTGAACAGGTACAAGGCCCTGATGACCCTGCAGGAGATGGAAGGGGAGGAGGAAACCCTTGAGCAAGAAGAAACACCACATTCTTCACACTCCAAACAGAACAAGAGATCCACGAGGACCCAGAGGAGGAGGCGACGAGTGCTCGTCATAGGCGACTCCATCCTGAGAGGTATGGAAGGACCCATCTGTCGCCAGGACCCCTCGGCACGAGAGGTATGCTGCCTCCCTGGAGCAAAGATTCGGGATGTGACGGAGGTAATCCAGGCCAGGATCAAGCCCACCGATTATTACCCCATGGTCCTAGTCCATGTGGGTACTAATGATGCAGCCAGGAGAACCCCCGATCACCTGATGGCGGACTACAGTGCTCTGGCTGGCGTGCTGAAGGAGTTCGGTGCACAGGTGGTTTTCTCTTCCATCCTACCAGTGACCGGACGAGGAAGACGGCAGGAGAACTGCATCCGAGAGACCAACTGGCGGCTTCGGCAGTGGTGTCTCGAGGCAGGCTTCGGCTTCCTGGACAATGACCCGCACATCACGACGAGGGACATGCTCAGCTGGGATGGGCTTCACCTGTCCCCCAAAGGTAAGCGTGTGTTTTCTACTAGGTTGGCGGATCTCCTCCGGCGGGCTTTAAACTAGGCTCGTCGGGGGGAGGGGATTACGAGGGCAGGGGAAGCTGTGGACCACCAAACCATGTGGCACCCACAAGGACAGCCCAGCCTGAAGAAGGAGAACATTGTGAACCTGCAAGCCATGGGGAGACCAGCACTACAGAACAGGTAAGAAACAAGAAGGTAAGAAACAATGGGCCCCTTGGGACTCGGAGCGGGGGGGCAGCAAAGGCACCAGTCGCAGGGCTCAAGTGCCTATATACTAATGCTAGGAGCATGGGGAACAAGCAGGATGAATTAGCGCTCCTGCTTGCACTAAACACCTATGACTTAGTGGGGCTAACAGAGACCTGGTGGGATTCATCCCATGACTGGGTGGTACATATTGAGGGCTATAGATTGTATAGAAAGGACAGGTCGGGGAAGAAAGGGGGGGGGTTGCACTTTATGTCAGTGAGCAATATACATCAACCCTCATCAAGACAGAATCCAAAGTTGAGGAAGTAGAAGGATTGTGGGTTAGGCTACATGGGGGGCAAGGAGAAAGGGATTTGGTGGTAGGGGTCTGCTACAGACCCCCACACCAAGGGGAAGAAATAGATACGGGGCTCCTGAGGCAACTCTCGGAGACCATAAAAGCTAAAGAGGCGGTAGTCATGGGGGACCTAAACTACCCGGACATCTGCTGGGAGACGCAGACAGCAAGGTCCCATCGCTCACGCAGGTTTCTAACCTGTGTACAGGACCTCCACCTGACACAGAAGGTACACGGTCCCACTAGGGGGAATGCCATACTGGATCTGGTATTGGCAACAGGGGATGACATGGTAGGGGACCTCCAGATCGGTAGCCATTTGGGAGACAGTGATCACCTTATAATAGAATTCAACATAAGACGGCGAGTGGGTAAGGTAACTAGTAGGGTGAAAGTGCTAGACTTCAGGAAAGCTGATCTCAATGCACTCAGGCGATTAGTCAAGGACGCACTGCAGAGTAGGAGTTTTGAAGGGATGGGAGCCCAAGAAGGGTGGCTGTGCCTAAAGGAAACGATCCTTCGGGCACAAAGCAAGACGATCCCCGAGCGAGGCAAAAAAGGGAAAGGGGCCAGGAGGCTTCCATGGCTGACCAGAGAAATCCAGGGCAGCCTAAGGGCCAAAAGTGGAGCACATAAAAAGTGGAAACAGGGTGAGATCACTAAAGATGAATATACCTCCTCTGCTCATGCTTGTAGGGAGGCAGTTAGGCGGGCCAAAGCTACCATGGAGCTGAGGATGGCAACCCAAATAAAAGACAACAAGAAATTGTTTTTTAGATATATTGGGAGTAAAAGGAAGGCCCAGGGAGGAATAGGACCCCTGCTAAATGGGCAGAAACAATTGGTGACAGACAGGGGGGACAAGGCTGAACTCCTCAACGAGTTCTTTGCCTCAGTGTTCCTAAGTGAGGGGCACAACAAGTCTCTCACTGGGGTTGTAGAGAGGCAGCAGCAAGGCGCCAGACTACCATACATAGATCCTGAGGTGGTGCAGAGTCATTTGGAAGAACTGGATGCCTTTAAATCGGCAGGCCTGGATGGGCTCCATCTGAGGGTGCTGAAGTCACTGGCCGACATCACTGCAGAGCCACTGGCGGGAATATTCGAACGCTCGTGGCGCACGGGCCAAGTCCCGGAGGACTGGAAAAGGCCCAATGTGGTCCCCATTTTCAAAAAGGGGAGGAAGGAGGACCCGGGCAACTATAGGCCAGTCAGTCTCACCTCCATCCTTCGTAAAGTCTTTGAAAAAATTATCAAGGCTCACATTTGTGAGAGCCCGGCAGGACAAATTATGCTGAGGGGAAACCAGCACGGGTTTGTGGCGGGCAGATCGTGCCTGACCAATCTAGTCTCTTTCTATGACCAGGTTATGAAACGCCTGGACACAGGAGGAGGGGTGGATGTCGTATACTTAGACTTCAGGAAGGCCTTCGATACGGTATCCCACCCCACACTGGTGAACAAGTTAAGAGGCTGTGATGTGG
Organism: Alligator mississippiensis; assembly: GCF_030867095.1. Lineage (NCBI taxonomy): Eukaryota > Metazoa > Chordata > Crocodylia > Alligatoridae > Alligator > Alligator mississippiensis. The sequence goes on from NC_081832.1 coordinate 45,678,981, forward strand.
ATGACTGCACAGTCCGGTGGGTGGCGAATTGGCTAGAGGGTCGCACCCAAAGAGTCGTGGTAGATGGGTCGGTCTCGACCTGGAAGGGTGTGGGCAGTGGGGTCCCGCAGGGATCAGTCCTTGGACCGATACTCTTTAATGTCTTCATCAGCGACTTGGACGAGGGAGTCAAATGTACTCTGTCCAAGTTTGCAGATGACACAAAGCTATGGGGAGAAGTGGACACGCCGGAGGGCAGGGAACAGCTGGAGGCAGACCTGGATAGGTTGGACAAGTGGGCAGAAAACAACAGGATGCAGTTCAACAAGGAGAAATGCAAAGTGCTACACCTAGGGAGGAAAAATGTCCAACACACCTACAGCCTAGGGAATGACCTGCTGGGTGGCACAGAGGTGGAAAGGGATCTTGGAGTCCTAGTGGACTCCAAGATGAACATGAGCCGGCAGTGTGACGAAGCCATCAGAAAAGCCAATGGCACTTTATCGTGCATCAGCAGATGCATGACGAATAGGTCCAAGGAGGTGATACTTCCCCTCTATCGGGCACTGGTCAGACCGCAGTTGGAGTACTGCGTGCAATTCTGGGCACCACACTTCAAGAAGGATGCGGATAACCTGGAGAGGGTCCAGAGAAGGGCCTCTCGTATGGTTAAGGGCTTGCAGACCAAGCCCTATGAGGAGAGACTGGGGCACCTGGACCTCTTCAGCCTCCGCAAGAGAAGGTTGAGAGGCAACCTTGTGGCTGCCTATAAGTTCATCATGGGGGCACAGAAGGGAATTGGTGAGGTTTTATTCACCAAGGCGCCCCCGGGGGTTACAAGAAACAATGGCCACAAGCTAGCAGAGAGCAGATTTAGATTGGACATTAGGAAGAACTTCTTCACAGTTCGAGTGGCCAAGGTCTGGAACAGGCTCCCAAGGGAGGTGGTGCTCTCCCCTACCCTGGGGGTCTTCAAGAGGAGGTTAGATGAGTATCTAGCTGGGGTCATCTAGACCCAGCACTCTTTCCTGCTTATGCAGGGGGTCGGACTCGATGATCTATTGAGGTCCCTTCCGACCCTAACATCTATGAATCTATGAATCTGATGGTATGGTGCTCCCAACCTCTCCTGCAAACTCTGTTAGTCTAATCTGGACCTTTTCCCTAAAGTCACATCAACACTTTCTGCTAAGTTAGTGAAGGAGTATTTGGCCATAGCAACATTTGCTTTTAAGTGTGTAAATGGCAGTAAGGATGCAATCTAGCCTGGATGAGATCACTTGGATTAAAGTAGCTGTGAAGACCACTTGGCCTGTCACTGAGGCTAGCAATTTGAGTTCAACCCTTGGCTTTCACTTGATCTGCTCACCCAACTTGTCTTTTCTTGACAACAACTTTAACCTGAGGTAGCTACCTGGGGTTAGCCTGTCATTATTAAGAACACAGCTTTTTTCAGTGAAGACATCTCCTATTTCAGTATTTTCTGTTTCAGTGCAGTGCACGGTAGACCATGGCAGGTCCCACTTCTCCATTGATGGGGACTATCTGCAGGAGACGGTAGTTCTCTGTGCATCTGTTATATTTTGGGGGGACTTCCTTTGTGACCATCTGGCCTGGAGATTCATGTGTTTCCTTAATTAAGTGGAGATTCTGGAGCATGTTTATGCTGCCAGTCCCATTTAATGGGGAAATTACATGGCTATTTACACAGCTGCATTGTGCTCAGGACCTGGGCTGGGAACATGCTTTGCTTGCATACACCTCTCAGTGCTCACAAGCCTGGATAATTTTGGATGGTCTGAAAGGCTAAGAGAACAATTTGCAATATGCTTTGTTGAGATTTTTGCTACATCATTGGTTCTGAAAAAAGCAGCCCCCAAGGCAGCCTCTTCAGGAAGTGCCTCTGCCTTTCTCTGCTGCAGAGTGCTTCCACGCAGGCACCGGATAGACATGCAGTCATGATGGACAGGAATCTCAGGCTGGGGAGGGGGAGAAGTGCTGTCTTTCCTGTGTCGCCTGGGAGCAATGGGACAGGAGAGTTAAAGACAGAACTAATCACCAGGATAAAAGTCCAAACCCACTTTAGGTGCTCTGGTAGGAAGTGATGCAGGTTGGGACCAAATCCAAATTTCACTTAGGTATGTTTGCACTTATATGGGAGGTGAGCTAGCAACACGTGTAGATGTACCTGAGCTAAAAGTTTCAAGTGCACTGTGCTACAATCCAATTGCAGCATAGATACCTCTTAAATTGGTGGAGTGGCTGTAATTCAAACTGGTAACAGCAGAATCTAGCCCCCCAGGGTATGTATATTGCCGTGTGCTTTTTTCTTCTGCAGAAGTCATGTCATATCAGGGCAGGGACTGCATCCCATTCCTGCATGACTGTGGAGGAGGGGAGAGGCAGACACCTTCGCTCAGCCTTTACTACTCCTGCATGGGATAGAGTCCCTGGTGGCACTAAGCTGATCACCATACAAGCTGCATGTGTGCTCTCAGTCCTCGTACCACAGCAGGCAGGTATGCTATTCCACTGTCATCCTGGGTCGCCCTCAAACCAACATAATTTCTCAATAAAACTCTCAGTGGCTAACATGAATCTGATGTAACAAATTATGTGGAAATATTGAACGGTAAAGCCCATTAAATAAAATATGGACAATTACCCAGGCAGATTAGCTCCAGCCAAGGCCATTAACAAGCACAGATGAGAGAGCGAGCAGGGTCCTGGCTGAGTTCACCCAGGTGCTGTGCGCAGCCTCTGCCACATGTGCTGAATGCCCTCACTAAGTGGGTAAGGGTTCATGATAGTCAGATTTGTGTTGTGTAAAATGGTTCCAAGGTCTGCTCAGCTTGCATGTGCTTAGGTAACTACCCAGGGCTTCTACCCAATTGTGAGCCTATTATTGGAGATTATCCTGAATCTCTTCTGGCTGATGCCTGGAGAGGCTAAAAGTGCATCTACACTGTAAATTCTCCATGTGTTTGGGGATGTGTGTGTGCCCTGTCCCACATGTATAGCACTTATTTGCTCATCTGACAAGCCCAGCTAGGGGTAGTGTATGTTCCAGGTCAAGGTGTGACCTGTCCCTCTACCACCTGCTTTGTGTGATGTACAGTAACCTTGAATGACAGCGCTGCAGCATAGTCCTTAACTGGCATTTTATTGTTCCTTGTGTGCATCTCCTTTGGTTCTTCTATGTGCTGACTACTTATTCCCTCCTTGCCCCGTCTTCCCCACAAGGTGTGTGACATGCTGTCACCCTGCTTGGTGCTCTTCCCTCCAGCCCCTGCATGGACTGATCCAGCCTCTCTTCATGCGGAGAACCTCTGCTCTGCCAAGCTGAGGATGAGCCTGCAGCTTGCAGACCAGAGGAAGTTTCTCGGGACCATGCTGTTAATTGGATTTGGGAACCTACACCATCACATAGCTGTCGCAGAGTGGCTGACACCATAGTGCAGCCCACTGGCTTGTTTGTAGTGCTACATGTAACCAAGCACCTTCAAAGATGGCTGCCAAGTTTGGGAAACAATGTAAACATATAAGCACTGAGTTTATCATAGTACTAGCCTTGCAATTTTTAAGCCTAATTCAATAATTTGATCTTTGAAAACTCTTGGCGCTCTGGTGTAGTGCCCGAAGACTGGAAGAAGGCCAATGTGGTGCCTATCTTCAAGAAAGGGAGGAAAGTGGATCCGGCTAACTATAGGCCCATCAGCCTGACTTCTATCCCAGGGAAGATCTTAGAAAAGTTTATTAAAGAGGCCATCCTTAATGGACTGGCCAATGCCAACATCTTAAGGGATAGCCAGCACGGGTTTGTTGCGGGTAGGTCTTGCTTGACCAATCTCATTTCCTTCTATGACCAGGTGACCTATCACCTGGACAAGGGAGATGAGATTGATGTCATATATCTTGACTTCAAAAAAGCCTTCGATCTGGTGTCCCATGATCACCTCTTGGAGAAACTGGCCAATTGTCGCCTTGGGTCCCCCACGATCCACTGGCTGGCAAATTGGCTCCAGGGTCGGACCCAGAGGGTAGTAATTGATGGAAGTCACTCATCATGGTGTCCTGTGACCAGTGGGGTCCCCCAGGGCTCTGTCCTTGGACCCATACTGTTCAACATCTTCATTAATGATGTGGACACTGGAGTCAGAAGCGGACTGGCCAAGTTCGCCGATGACACCAAACTTTGGGGCAAAGCATCCACACCAGAAGACAGGCGGGTGATCCAGGCTGACCTGGACAGGCTCAGCAAGTGGGCAGACAAGAATCTGATGGTGTTCAACGCCGATAAATGCAAGGTTCTCCATCTTGGGAAGAAAAACCCGCAGTATCCTTATAGGCTCGGCAGTGCTGTGTTGGCTAGCACTATGGAAGAAAGAGACTTGGGGGTCATCATTGACCACAAGATGAACATGAGCCTGCAGTGCGATGCTGTGGCTAGTAAAGCGACCAAAACGCTAGCTTGCATCCATAGATGCTTCTCAAGCAAATCCCGGGATGTCATTCTCCCCTTGTACTCAGCCTTAGTGAGGCCGCAGCTGGAGTACTGCGTCCAGTTTTGGGCTTCACAATTCAAAAAGGATGTGGAGAAGCTTGAGAGAGTCCAGAGAAGAGCCACGCGCATGATCAGAGGTCAGGGAAGCAGACCCTACGATGACAGGCTGAGAGCCCTGGGGCTCTTTAGCCTGGAAAAGTGCAGGCTCAGAGGTGATCTGATGGCCACCTATAAGGTTATCAGGATGACCACCAATATCTGGGGGAACGTTTGTTCACCAGAGCGCCCCAAGGGATGACGACTAGGTCGAATGGTCATAAACTACTACAAGACTGTTTCAGGCTGGACATAAGGAAGAATTTCTTTACTGTCCGAGCCCCCAAGGTCTGGAACAGCCTGCCACCAGAGGTTGTTCAAGCGCCTACATTGAACACCTTCAAAAGCAAACTGGATGCTTATCTTGCTGGGATCCTATGACCCCAGCTGACTTCCTGCCCTTTGGGCAGGGGGCTGGACTCAATGATCTTCCGAGGTCCCTTCCAGCCCTAATGTCTATGAAATCTATGAAATCTATGAAATAATTCTCAACCAGGGTGTTGCGGCACCCTGGGACCCTTTTAAGGGTACTGCACAATATTTGCACATGTAGTAGTGCTAATTAGGGCTGTGCAAAGCTTTGGGTGGTGATTCGATTTGGAGATGATTTGGCCTGATTTGGTGTCCAAATCTCCAAATCTGAATCGAATCAGGGGACCAATTTAAAGGTCCAAATTGATCCGAAGCTCTTCGAACGTTCGGAAAAGATTCAGAGAGCTTTGATGATTCGGGCAGTCCCCGGTGGCTGAGGCAGGGAGCTACAGCCAGACTTCGAGCTGGTAAGTACTAGGGGCTGGAGGAGGGGGGAGGGGACCATGTGGGTTTCCCCTGCCAGCCCCCACCCCGCCAGCTCAGTCCTTTAAAGAAAAGCCCCAGTACTCACTGGGTGCTCCCAGGCGGGGGGGGGGGGAGGGGGTGCGGGCGATCCCTGCTGCCTCCCACTGCCCCATCCTGCATGGGGGGCTCTGCCACAAGCCCACCAACCCCCCCACTCTGCCAGCCCCTCCATGGGTGCCTCACCCAGGCCAGCTCTGGCTGTTTAAGGAAAAAAAAAACAAGAAAAGCCCCGGGACTCACCACTCTTGGTGCAGCTTTGGGGGCTCGTGCAGAGCCCCCACGTAATGTGGGGCAGTGGGGATTGCCCCCCTCAGCAGGAGTGGTGAGTCGGGGAGGGGGGGTGTTCAGTTTTTTTTTTCTTAGAAAACAACTGGCCTGTGCGGGGCACCTGTAGGGGGGCTGGGGGAGCAAAGGGGGAGGGTCAGGGGGCTTGTGCAGAGCCCCCCATGCAGCGTGGGACAGTGAGGGGCAGCAGGGATCGCCCCCCACTTGGCAGCACCCAGTGAGCCAGGGCTTTTTTTTTTACAAGTGCCAGGAGCTGGGGCAGCCATTGCCAGGCTGGGAGAGGGGTGGGGGATGGGCCTGGCCTGGCTGATTTGGAGATTCGTCTGGTGCCGAATCTCTGAATTAGATTTGGCTGAATTGAATCGGGACAGTGATTCGAATCACTGAATTGAATCACTGTCCCCCAAATTGGCCGAATCCAAATCCAAATCCAAAGCAAATACTAGGCGCTTTGCACAAGCCTAGTGCTAATGCATTCACAAGATAAATGGTGAGATTTCAAATAGGAATCTATAGTCAGAAATATTCTGATCCGCTTGGGCCTTTCTGGGTTCTTTGCAATGGAAATTGCTCTATTTTCTCTAGTCAAGACATGAGTGGAAGTTGTAAACTGGGCTTTTCTGAGGTGTGCCTTGAGTCTAATAAGGGTGTTGGTTGTAACTGCGTTGGTTGAAGGACACAGGCAGACAAGGTTCTTTGGGTAAATGTGATATCTTGTATTAGACCAATTAAATAGTAGGAAAAAATTGCCCTTTGCAAGCTTACAGGTACAAATACCCTTCTTCAGGCCGAGGGAGTCTACAGTTGTCTTGTGCTTTCCTGGAAGGGACAGAAGCCAGTTTGCAGGAATGCAGTGAGGGTCAGTGAAAATGCAAATGTACGGCAGTGAGGGTCAGAGGGGGTGAGAGACAGGTGGGGGTGGGGGAAACGGAGAATGGTGACCTGGTGATGGATGTAGCTGGTAAATTGTAAAGAGGTTACCTGGGATTTTCAGATGGTGTGCAGATTATAATGTGCCATAAATTCAATGTCTAGATTTACTCTGATTTTTTGTATCCAGTAGATTTATGAAATGAAGTTTGTAGGCTCATCTACAAAAGGTGTTTTGTAAATTCCCTTTGAGGATTAGAACTGAGAGATGGGAGAGAGAGTGGTTAGCTTGTGAGAAGTGTGCACCCACGGGTAATTGGGTGTTTTTGTCTTTGATAGATTTTCGGGGTGTGTTCATTCTGGTGCGCAGTTGTTGTTTGGTTTCTCCAATGTATTTTCCATCAGGGCATTTAGTGCACTGGATGAGAGTCTAACAAGGAATTCTGTAAATCTAAGAAGGTTGAGAACCCCTGGCTTAATTTACTTACACATTTCACGAGCAACTTCCCAGAGACAAGCCTACGAACTCTACTTCATCAACCTCCTGGATACTAAAAATCATGGACTAAATACAGACATTGGATTTATGACACATTATAACCTGCCTGACATCTGACTCCCCAGGTACTTCTCCACTATTCATCCCCCTTCTCTCCCTCCCACCCAGCCTGTGTCTCACTCATTGACTCCTCAATCTACATCTTCACTGACTGCCTGTCTTGCATGCATGCCAGCCCAGCCTCTGGCTTCTTTACTATTCATTCCATCCAGGAAGAGCACACACCAACTGCAGAAACATCCTCAGCCTGATGAAGGGTTTTTGAACCCGAAAGCTTGCTTAAACATTGTTTTCCAGCTATTTAAGTTGGTCTAATAAAAGATATCAGATTCACCCAAAGAACCTTGTCTTTCACAAGCAAGTAATTTAAAAAATGCTGCTTTTGTTGAATGGGCTGCACTGAGGTAAAATTGTTCATTTGTCCTTTTTGCTGCAAAAGATTGATTCTGGATTGTAGTTGTAGTGGCCATTTTAATGCAACACAGCTCTTCGTACAATAGCTTTAAGTCCTTTTGTATAACAATAGGCCTCTTCAAGGGAAGATGTCTGGGGAAGGGAGGGAGGCGGTTGCTCTCAATGCCCTGTATTCTAGTTATGCATCGATTAAAAGTCCTTTGGAACAGAACTTGATAGTGAAGCCCTCAGAATTTGGTTTCTGTTCTCCAGGTTTAGTTCTGCTTGTTATTAGTGTTCCTTCTGACTCTTTCACCCTGGAAGGCAATATTTGTAAAGCTTCCTCCTGCGTCCCAAAGCATCTAGAATTCTGGCTGATCAATCAAGTTATAGGGCAAATATAGGCCACTCAGTTATGTGCCATAGAGGCAAATGATCTGGACAAAAGGATAGTTTTTCATGGAATTTACCGAGGGAAGACAACTATTCGTCAGCTCCTGGTGAGGGAAAACTGGGGAATGACAGCAAGAAAAGAGCATTAATCCTTAAAAAGATCCTCAAATGTTCCCTGTGGTGAAGATTTCAGTGACTTAGTTGCGTGGGGGGTTGGAAAAGCATGGTTTCCGTTATTAATGCCATTGGAGATAATGTCTGACTGACTGTAATGTCTGACTGTAAATTAATTTAAATTCTAGGAGGTTTACTTGTGAATCCTCAGGAAACTGAATGCTATTAGTTTGGAGCAGATATGCTTCATTTTTCATATAGAGTAGAAGTGTAGTCCCTGCTTTAAGAGTAAAATTCAACCTGAGGTAGAGCCAAAGTTTAGCAATTCTCTGATATATAGGGCTCATTACTACTCACAGAAATGCATCCTTGCAAAGGTCAAGGAAGAACAGTTGGGTACTGAAGGCAACACACCCTACTGTCATTTGCTGACACTACCTGCAAGGGTTTTTTTGCTCTGTACCTTGGTTCAGGCTGGCTTGTTTGGATTGTGTTACATTTATGCTGTAGCACACTTTGAAAATGCAAAGAGGTTGCTGGTGCCTGTATTGTTTGGTTCCCTTGGAGATACTGGTTTGTTTAATAAACTTTTATTTTTCTGTATGCAATTGGTTGTCAAGGCACTTGAAAAGGAAATATTTGTATTTATGCAAAAAAACCCAACATTATTAAAGTAGCAGGAAAAAACCAAACCACTTGGAGAGTAAAATTTAATTAAAGCTGATAACAGGAGGTAGGTGGAAATCAAGCTAGAAGCCAGTAGTTTACAAACCAAAAATTCAAGTATAGTGTACTCCTCTAAGTTGTTCCTTGTGGACTCCTTACTCAGTTTGAAACTAAGCAAAGTAGATAAAATAATAATAATGCAGCAGGTCTTCTGGGAAGTATGAGCAAGGAAAACAGGACATGCAGTCCCGATGGGCTCCTCAAATGCATCATGCTGGTAGCCTGTATGTGGGCACACACGGCTCATTCCTTAAAGGAGAGAATTAGTTTTCTGAGGACTTGCAAATAAAATCTCAGAGTTAAAATTAATTTGCAGACAAGTCCTCTATGAAACTCAGATGGGTGGGGGGGAGGGGGTTGTCCCTTATGATTTTAATAATGGAACATCGCACTCTACAACTCTCCATACAGCTAACTCACTGAAAATGTGTACAGGTGCAACATTTGAATAACCTTTTTATGGTCCTTTTCTTGCTGTCATTCTCCATGACAGTTTTCCCCTCACCACTGTCTGAAGAACAACTTTTCTCCATGTAGAATTCTATAAACAATTGGCCTCGCATTTCAGTCATTATCACCCCAGTGCTATCCCAATGAATGGTCTGATGAAGACAATGGAGTTAGAGGTTTAACTGGAGAATCTAGTCTGTCTTTGGGTTTTATATTGCTGCCTACTACCCCATGGCCCTCATCCATGTGGGAATGAATGATGTGGCTTGGAGTAGTCTGGGATGGGTCATGGCTGACTACATGGCTCTGGGGGACAGGCTTAGAGGTTCGGGGGCACAAGTAGTCTTCTCATCGGTCCTCCTGGTCAGTGGTTGTGGCTAGTACCACAGCAACTGCATTGAGGAGGTCAACTCTTGGCTTCGGAGTTAGTGCCACTATGCAGGGTTCGGCTTTCTAGACCACGATCCATACTTCCAGGATAGGACCTTGCTGAGACATGATGGTCTACATCTCTCTCCAAAAAGTAAGAGCCTGTTCTCTTACAGGTTGGCAGATCTCCTACGTAGAGCTTTAAACTAGCTTCTTTGGGGGATGGGGATGTCAAAGTCCAGACGAGACCAGGAAAGTCAAGCCACAAACCGCACGCTGGAGTTGACCAGCTAAGTACAAAAGCGACCACTAAGAACCAGGATAGGGGGTATTAAGGGCACCTACTGGGGGGCTTAGATGTCTCTATACTAATTCTTGAAGTATGGGAAACAAGCAGGAGGAACTTGCAGTCCTGCTTGCAGACAAAGATTTTGACCTGGTTAGACTAACAGAAACCTGGTGGGACCCTTCCCATGACTGGGCAGTGGGCATTGAGGGTTACAGGCTATACAGGCAGGATAGATTGGGGAAAAAGGGGAGAGGGGCATTGCTCTATATGTCAGGGGACATTATACATCTTCTGTAACAAAGATGGGGACAGAAGAAGGACAGGTCAAAGTCCTATGGGTCAGACTACAAGGGGGTCGGGGTGAAAGGGACTTGGTAGTGGAGGTCTACTACAGACCCCCACACCAGGAGGAGGAGTTAGACCTAGAATTCTTGAAACAGCTCTCAAAGGCGGTATGCTTAAAGGACCTAGTTGTCACGGGTGACCTAAATTACCCAGACATCTGCTGGGAGGAGCAGTTGGCCAGGTCTGCCCATTCACGTAGGTTCCTAATCTGCATACAGGACCTACACTTAACATAAGAGGTATGCAGTCCCACTAGGGGAGATGCCTTACTTGATTTGGTGCTGGCTACAGGGAAGGACTTGGTGGGGGATCTACAGGTACAAGGTCACCTAGGGGATAGTGACCATCAGTTGATAGGATTCACTATCTGGCAAAAGGTGGGAAAGACAACTAGTAGGGCAGAAGTACTAGATTTCTGGAAGGCCAACTTCAACATGCTCAGGAGATCAGTTAGGGTGCGACTGAGGGGTAATCACATCTGTGAGTTGGGAGTTCAAGAAGGGTGGGAGTTCCTCAAGGGACGGATCCTGCAGGCACAGATGGGTACCATCCCAGTACACACAAAAGGAGGCAAAAGAGCTGAAATACCTTCTTGGCCTTACAGGGAAATCCAGGAGAGCCTTCAGAGGAAAAGAGAGGCTTACAGGCTGTGAAAGCAGAGGGCAGCCACCAAGGAAGAGTATACCTGCTTGGCTTGCGCTTGCAGGGAAGCAGTGAGGAAGGCTAAAGCAGATACAGAATTCAAGTTGGCAACAAAGATTAAAATAAACAAAAAGTCCTTCTTTAAGTACATAAGGAGCAAGAAGAAGGCACAGGGTGTAACATAGGGCCTCTACAGAATGGTCTAGGGCAACTTGTAACAGGTAGAATGGATAAAATGGAGCTTTTAAATTACTTCTTTGCATCTGTGTTCCTGGACACAGACACAAACATGCTTCCCAATAAGACTTTAGTCTGGCATGAGAGAAATACCAATCCACCTATGGTTAGCGATGACCCAGTGAAGAGGCATTTGGAGGGGTTGGACATATCTAAGTCGGTGGGCCCTGATGATCTTCACCCAAGGGTACTAAAAGAATTGGCCAGTATCATAGCGAAACCACCGGTGCAACTGTTTGAGTGCTCGTGGCGCTCAAGACAGGTCCCAGAAGACTGGAAAAGGGCCAATGTGGTCCCTATTTTCAAGAAGGGGAGGAAGGAGGACCTGGGTAATTATAGGCCGGTTAGCCTCACCTCTATTCTTGGCAAGACCTTAGAAACAATCATTAAGGATCACATTTGTGGGGAGCCAGCGGGTAATACAATGTTAAGGGGAAACCAGCATAGGTTTACAGCAGGCAGATCCTGCCTGACTAACCTGGTCTCTTTTTATGACCAGGTCACAAAGTGCTTAGATGCAGGGGTGGAGATAGATGTTATCTACTTGGACTTTAAAAAGGCTTTTGACACAGTATTGCACGCAGTTCTTACCAGCAAACTGTGTAGCTGAGATGTGGATATTTTTACAGTCAGGTAGGTGAAAAACTGGCTTATGGGATGCACCCAGAGAGTGGTGGTGGATGGGTTGGTTTCCCCCTAGAGAGATGTGGGCAGTGGTGTCCCCCAGGGCTCTGTCCTTGGACTAGTGCTGTTCAATATCTTCATCAGTGATTTGGATGAGGGTGTTGAAAGCACTCTGTACAAATTCGCAGACGACACCAAACTATGGGGTACAGTGAACACACTGGAGGGAAGGGAGCAAATTCAGGTGGATTTGGATAGACTGGGGAAGTGAAAGGATCAGAATAGATGCAATTTAACAAGGATAAGTGCAAGGTGTTGCACCTGGGGAGAAAGACTCTCCAATACACGTATAGACTGGGGGATACCACTCTGAGTACCATGGCAGTGGAAAGAGATCTTGGAGTCATAGTCAATGCAAAAATGAACAAGAGTTGCCAATGTAACGAGGTAATAAGTAAGCTAACCGCTTTAGTAGGTGCATCACGAGCAGGTCTAGGGAGGTGATACTTCCCCTCTATGTGGCATTGGTGAGACCGCAGATGGAGTACTGCGTCCAGTTTTGGGTGCTGCACTACAAGAGGGATGTGGATAACCTTGAGAGGGTTCAGAGGAGGGCTGCTCGTATGGTTGAGGGTCTGCAGGTAAGATCCTATGAAGACAGACTGAGGGACCTGAATCTCTTCAGCACCTGCAAGAGAAGGCTGAGAGGTGATCTTGTGGCTGTGTACAAATTCATCGGTGGGGGTCAGCAGGGAATAGGGGATACTCGTTTACCAGGGTGCCCCTTGGGGTTACTAGAAATAATGGCCACAAACTGAAGGAGAGTAGATTTAGATTGGACATCAGGAAGAAATCCTTTACGGTGAGGATTGCTAAAATATGGAATGGGCTTCCAAGGAAGGTGGTGCTTTCCCCTACCTTGGAGGAGTTCAAGAAGAGGTTAGACAAGCACCTAGCTGGGGTTAGTTAACCCCAGCGCTCTTTCCTGCCTAGAGCAGGGGGTTGGACTCGATGATCTACAACAGGGGTAAGCAACGTTTTTTGGCCGGAGTGCCAAAAAACCCCACAATGCCTACCTTGAAGGTGCCAGAGTGCCAGCCTGCCAGAAAAACAAAACAAGGGCAGGGGCTACATGGCAGGATGTCCTGCTTGTGCCCCTTGCCCCCCCACAAGGCCCCTGCCCCCCAGCCCTGCTTGTGCCCCTGCTGCCCCTTGTCCCCCAGCCCAGGCTCTGTGGCTATCAGCAGCTACCCATAACCTGGACCAGCTACAGCTGGGAGGCTGCAAACAGCTGCTGCCTCCCCTCCCCGGCCCCAGCCCTAGCTGCCTCCCAGCCCCAGACCTGGCCCCAGGCTTCAGGGAGGCAGCAGATACCGGTGATGCTCCCCACTGTGCTGTCCTGACACACTGTGTTCCCGGCCCTGCTGCCCTCCTCTGGGCCCTCCCGAGTGCAGCGTGTGCGACCCAGAGTGGCAGCGCACACAGGGGCTGCACAGGGAAGCTGCGTGCTGCTGTAAACTCTGCGCTGCCTGGGTCACACTTCCCCTGTGTGCACGGGAGCAGTGTGGGCAGCATGCAGGGTTGTGCCCCTCACTGCTGCCCCTGCCTGCAGGGTAAATGTGGCCAGGGCAGCAGAGAGCTCGGAGCAGCAAGCAGCTTTCTACACCCCTGCTGTGCCCTGCTGTGCTGGGTTTCACATGCTGCTCTGCAGAAGCGGCAGCAAGGGCAGCACCAGTATCTGCTGCCTCCCCAGAGCCCAGGGCTGGATCTGGGGCTGGGAGGCAGCTGGGGCTGGGGCTGTGAGGCAGCAGCTGTTTGTAGCCTCCCAGCTGCAGCCGACCCAGGTTCTGGGTAGCTGCTGATAGCCACGGAGCCTGGGCTGCTCCCAGCAGGGCTTCCATCCTCCCAGCCCACTGCTGGAAGCAGGCCAGGCTCTGTGGCTATCACCAGCTACCTCAAACCTGGGCCAGCTGCAGCCAGGAAGTTGCAAACAGCTGCTGCCTCCCTACCCCAGGCCCAGCTGTCTCCTGGCCCCGGGCTCCAGGAAGACAGCAGGTGCCAGCACTGTGCCCATTGGGGCTGGGGCCACGGGCAGTGTGGGGCTGGGGCCAGGGCTGCCCAGCAGCATAGGGCTGGGGATCACAAGCAACAGGGGGCTGGGGCTGGAGCCCGGCCGTGGGCAGCACAGGGCTGCGACTGGAGCTGGGGCCAGGGCTGCCCAGCAGCACGGGGCTGGGGCTGCAGCCAGGCCATCACTGCCCACCACCGCTGGCCCCAGTGCTGGCTGCGGCAGTGGTGCTGGCTGGGGCTGGGCCCCGGCAGGGCTGGGGACCACTGGCAGCATGTGCCCGGGGCCTTCAGCAGTGCTGGGATGGTACCACGGCACTGTGCTGGGGCTGGTGGCAGCGGTGGTGAGGGCTGGGGCTGGGGCCAGGCCCACCGGCAGTTGGCACCGCTGCCACAGCTGGGGCCTGGGCCTGGCCCAGCATGGCCCCAGCTGGCTGCTGGGGCAGTCGGCAGTGCCGGGCCTGTGCCCCTGCCGGGCCAGGGCTGTTGGCAGCATCAGGATGGGGTCGGGGCCTGTGCAGGGCCTGGCTCCATCCCGGCACTGCCAACGGCCCCAGCCGGCACCAACTCCGCTTCCCAGCTCGGCAGCAGCACTAGGCTGAGGCTGGGCTTGCCGGCAGCATGGGCGGGGGCCGTCAGCAGTGCCGGGATGGGGCCAGGGCCATGGACCTGCTCAGGCGCTGGCCCCATCTCGGTGCTGCTCACCGCCCTGGCAGCCAGCTGGGGCTGTGCTGGGCCAGGCCCAGGCCCCAGCCGCAGTGGTGGTGCCAGCTGCCGGCAGGCCCTACCCCAGCCCTTACCACCGCCGCTGCCCCTGCTGGGCCGAGCCGGGGCGGTCAGCAGCGCCGGGATGGGTCTGGGGCCTGTGCAGGTCCATGGCCCCAGTCCTGGCCCGGCAGCAGCACTGGGCTGGGGCTGGCAGCCACAGTGCTGCCGTCTGGGGCCAGGCCCGCTGGCGGCATGTGGCCAGGCCCAGGGCTGGGGCTGTTGGTGGCACTGGGCTGGGGCAAGCCGCGGAAGTGGTGCCAGCTGGGGCTGGGCTCAGGCAGGGCTGGGGCCTGCCGGCAGTGTGGAGTTGGGGCCGGGGCCATCGGGGTGCTGACAACCCCTGCCTGGGGGGGGGCACTGGGCCGGGGCTGAGGCTGGGGCCGGTGGTGGTGCTGGGCTGGGTCTGGGGCCTGAGGGGCTCTTATCTGGCTGGGGTCGGCGGCAGCTCGAGGCCACTCCCGGGCTGCTCCATCTGGGCACGGCTCATCCCGCCCTCGGGGTGGGAAGCAGTCTGCACGGCAATCAAAAGCATGCGGCATGCCACCTTCGGCATGCGTGCCAGAGGTTACCGACCCCTGATCTAAAAGGTCCCTTCCGACTGTAGAAATCTATGAAATTTATTAAATCTTTCACCTCAGCATCTGAGCACCTTCCAGGTTAACATGATAGTTGCTAGCAGGATTCATGGAGTCTCTAGTACGCTTCTGTTTTTGGGACCAAAACTGCTTGAGGATCATGTCTGGGCTTTGTAGATTATTTTTTACGTTGATTTATTTCAAACTTCTTTGGCTGGTTGGTTGAGGGGGAAAGGCTACACTCTGAACCACCAAGACAAGATACAGGGGCTGAAAACCCAGCTCCAGTTAAGCTACTACAGAAGTCCCACTGACTTCAGTGAGAGCAGACTTGGGATCCTATAAGGTCTCTTTTTAAACCAAGCAGGTGAATACTTCTAATGGGAGGGTATAAATTGACCAATAAGGTCTCTAGATGTTATTTTTGTAGGCAACAGTATGTTTCAGGTAGAGGTGGTCTACCCATGTCAGAAAAATCATGTTGCCAATCTGGCAAGCAGTGCGTGTAGCTGCCATACTGGAATCCAAGATGGCTGCCATGAATTCACGGTTTGGTCAATATTTCAGCCCCCGCTAGATTTAAAAAATTAATTCCAATGAAGAAACCAACATTGTATGAACTAAGGAGATCAATCATAACATTTCCGTCATGGTAGCCATATTGGATGCCAAGATGGCTGGCACATTAGCATTTTTGTATCAACAAACTGTAATTAAAAGACCTAGTAAACAATACTATAATACTAAAACCTTACAAATTCTATCACTACAAATTTCATAGCAGGTCTACAGTACTTAAAACATCATAACTCAGGCTAGCTTACCTGTTAGAGTTATATTGAATAAGACAATACAATTTTTTTTTACTTCAGAAGGCAGATAAGTCATATATTAATAAAACATAACTCAATGGCAATGAAACACACAGACATATGTTCAGCTTGAGGCAATAGGAAAATGTAATAGTCTAATCCAATGGTAATATAATGGTAATACAACAGTATACATAACATTAATACAATGGGTAATTGCAGTTTTTCAGATCTCTTTGTCACTTGAATCTACTTCTGAATCCCTGTAGTTATTATACGGATTGCAACATGCTGTCTCATAACACTCCCAACCGGGAGTGAATGGTACATTAACCTGCTTGCACAAGCATGCTGGTCCCCAGCATTCTGTTTTGCACTTGCAGCTTGTTATCTGAAGGTTTTCTGCTGGTAACGGATCATATGTTGTTATGATAGGAACAGAATCATCATTTTCAGCTTGCCAACCACACTGGTCAGGTGATGGCAATGGTGCATTAGATTTGAGTTCCCTTCACCAACCAAGACTTTGATAATTGGCTCTACATACATTTTGCAGAAGGGGTTTATATGTAGGCAGAAGTTTATCCAGAGCTTTTCTTTGATGGAGTATTTTCACCCTAACATCCAAAAGTGTCATCAAAGATAGTTTGTAGTGTTGCTGTACAAATCCTTATCAACATCGGGCCTTCTTCCTAGACCTGCCAATAGGTGTGGATGTAGAGTGCTGGGTCTAGATGACCCCAGCTAGATGGATATCCAACCTCCTCTTGAAGACCCCCAGGGTAGGGGAGAGCACCACCTCCCTTGGGAGCCCATTCCAGACCTAACTGTGAAGAAGTTCTTCCTAATGTCTAGTCTAAATCTGCTCTCTGCTAGCTTGTGGCCATTATTCCTTGTAACCCCCGGGGGCGCCTTGGTGAATAAATACTCACCAATTCCCTTCTGTGCCCCCGTGATGAACTTATAGGCAGCCACAAGGTCTCCTCTCAACCTTCTCTTGCGGAGGCTGAAGAGGTCCAGGTGCCCCAGTCTCTCCTCATAGGGCTTGGTCTGCAAGCCCTTAACCATACGAGAGGCCCTTCTCTGGACCCTCTCCAGGTTATCTGCATCCCTCTTGAAGTGCGGTGCCCAGAATTGCACGCAGTACTCCAACTGCGGTCTGACCAGCGCCCGATAGAGGGGAAGTATCACCTCTTTGGATCTATTCGTCATGCATCTGCTGATGCACGATAAAGTGCCATTGGCTTTTCTGATGGCTTCGTCACACTGCCGACTCATGTTCATCTTGGAGTCCAGTAGGACTCCAAGATCCCTTTCCACTTCCATGCCACCCAGCAGGTCATTTCCTAGGCAGTAGGTGTGCTGGACATTTTTCCTCCCTAGGTGCAGCACTTTGCATTTCTCCTCGTTGAACTGCATTCTGTTGTTTTCTGCCCACTTGTGCAACCTGTCCAGGTCTGCTTGCAGCTGTTCCCTGCCCTCCGGCATGTCCACTTCTCCCCATAGCTTTGTGTCATCTGCAAACTTGGACAGAGTACATTTGACTCCCTCGTCCAAGTCGCTGATGAAGACATTAAAGAGTACCGGTCCAAGGACCGAGCCCTGCGGGACCCCACTGCCCACACCCTTCCAGGTCGAAACCAACCCATCCACTACGACTCTCTGGGTGCGACCCTCCAGCCAATTCGCCACCCACCGGACTGTGTAGTCATCCAAGTCACAGCCTCTTAACGTGTTCACCAGTATGGGGTGGGATACCGTATCAAAGACCTTCCTGAAGTCTAAGTATACGACATCCACCCCTCCTCCTGTGTCCAGGCGTTTCGTAACCTGGTCATAAAAAGAGACTAGATTAGTCAGGCACGATCTGCCTGCTACGAACCCGTGCTGGTTTCCCCTCAGCATAATTTGTCCTGCCGGGCTCTCGCATACGTGAGCCTTAATAATTTTTTCAAAGACTTTGCCAAGGATGGAGGTGAGGCTGACTGGCCTATAGTTGCCCGGGTCCTCCTTCCTCCCCTTCTTGAAAATGGGGACCACATTGGCCCTTTTCCAGTCCTCCGGGACTTGGCCCGTGCGCCACGAGCGTTCAAATATTCCCGCCAATGGCTGTGCAATGTGCTTCTTCCTAGACCTGCCAATAGGTGTGGATGTTGAATGAACACTTTCCAAGTAGTTTTCTTAGCATGACCACTGAACTGGCTGGTGGTGTCACAACAAGTGACACTGTGGAATCCAATTAAAAATGCACAGACCAACTCAGGCAATTCTGACACAATATTATGAACTGGAAGGAATTTGATGGGGTTGCTTCTCTTCATCCAAACCTTAGGTGCAAGATTATGCCATAGAAGCAGGATCAGTGGGCCTGTGTCATTGTGGGAGAATGCTAGAGAGGAAAAGGGGAGGGCAATTATTTGGGCTAACAAGCAACATAGGCAGCTCCAGGGCCACCTGCAATAGCCCAAATCCCATGTACCCTGTGGCTTCTCCCTACCACCATCAACAGTGCACAGCCCCAGCCCCAACCCCGGCCCACCCTGTGCCCACTCTGGATTCACCCTGACCACAGCGGATCAGCTGGAACCCATGTGCCCAGCCCCAACCCTGCCTGTCCATAATGAGCAGAGGCTGGGCAGAATAAAAGCAGCCCCTCTCCCTCACTGCTGCTGGACCTTTCTTGCTGCAGCCAACTGTGACTGTGCCCAGGCTGCCTTGCAGCTCCTCTCTGCCATCATGACTGCCACTGCCATCGCCACCTCTGGGCTGCTCAGCAAAGGAGCTGCAGGGCAGCCTGGGCACGGGCTCTGAGCAGCTGCAGCAAGAAGGGCCCAGCAGCTGCGAAGGGGAAGGGCTGCCTTTTCCCCATGCCCAGCATTGGCGGGTGAGTCTGGGGCAGGCCAGGGCTGTTCACATGGGTTCCAGCTGGTCCAGAACTGGTCCACTCTGCTGGGTCAAGTCTAGAGAAGGCACAGAGCCGGCTGAGATTGGGGTTGTGCACGTGGGTCCCTGCCAGTACCTACTGCCTCCACCTGGGCTGCCTAGAAAGGCAGTCCAGCTGCAGAGATGCGTTAGCCTTGCTGTGTGCCCAGGGAGCAACAGGATGTGCTAGAGGCTGCACCTGGGCCAGGTGGGACCAAGGGACCTGCTGCAGGCCAAACACGCCCCTCCATGGGCTGCATCTGGCGTGCAGGTGGTATTTTGCCGATCCCCGGCACAGAAGCTCTCGGTAGCATCTGCAGTAAGACATTTCTGGATAATGGTGTTTATGAATTCTCTTCCTTTGTCACATGTATTTAGAATGTCTAATGCAATATCTTCTGGCACAACATCTCCCATAGAAATACATAACAGTTCATCACTGGAAACCTTAAACAAGTGGAACTTTTCAAAGTGCTCTTGTAGCAATTTGACATTGCTATAATCTCATTTCAGTCATGTCCTTTGTCTTTCATTATGATTGAAAGATGTTGTTGTATTGATCCCAAACCTTTGATTTACCGTCTCAGTTAGGTGACCTCTTTCACTGTTGTTCAGCTTCCATCATTGTCTAGCTGATTCATTGTGTGTTATATTTACAATGCCACTAGTAATGTTGCAAACCTTGTTAATGTGCTCTATTGCCTGGTCAGTCAAAATGTTTACAAATGGGAGATTAATTGTCTTAACCCCAAATTTTCCTTCCACAAATATCCTTTTGCAATCTCCACGTGCAAATGGGAATGAAAGACTTGTTGCTTCTGTTGTTTTTCCTGAAGGCATTCAGAATAGTAATGTGTGAATAGGCCTGTGCGAAGCGGCTAGTATTCGCTTTGGATTTGGCCAATTTGGGGGACAGTGATTCAATTTGGTGATTTGAATCACTGTCCTGAATTGATTCAGCCAAATCTGATTTGGAGATTTGACTGCCCCGCCTGCCCCAGCTCCATGAACTTTAAAAAAACAGCCCTGACCCACCAGGTGCTGCCTGGCGGGGGGCAATCTCCGCTGCCCCCCACTACCCCACGCAGTGTGGGGGGCTCTGCACGAGCCCCCCTGACCCCTGTCCACTCCCCCAGCCCCACCCCCATGGCTGTCCCACCCACCCCAGCTCTGGCCCTTTAAGGAACCCCCCCAACCCCCCTGAACTCACCGGTTCCTGTCCAGTGGGGGGGCGATCCCCCTGAATCCCCGAGGAGCCAGTTTGGGGGGGGGAGGAGCGGGGTTTGTTTTTTTTTCTTAAAGGGCTGGAGCTGGGACGGATGGGTGGGGCAGTCATGGGGGCGGGCTGGGACAGTGGAAGGGGGGTTGGGGAGCTTGTGCAGAGCACTCCATGCAGTGTGGGGCAGTGGGGATTGCCCCCTTCCCTGGCAGCGCCTGGTGAATGCGGGCTTTTTTTTAAAGGGCCGGGAGCTGGGGCTGGGCCGGGCAGCTGGGGGAGTGGGCGTGGGTCGGGTGGGGGCACTAGGGGAGCAGGCAGGGGATGGGGCGTGGCAGGGGTCCCCCCCATGGTCCCCTCCTCCCTCCTCCAGCCTCCCCTCCTCCATCCCCTACTTACCAGCTCCAAGTCTGGCTCCAGCTCCGTGCTGCAGCAAGCGGGGACTGCCTGAATCATCAAAGCTCTCTGAATCTTTTCTGAATCGATTCAGAGAGCTTCGAATCAATTTGGACCTTTTTATTGGTACCAAATCTGCTCCGAATTGAATCAGCACCTGAAGTTTCACACAGCCCTAGTAACGTGCCTCAGCAGCTATTAGGTCTTTGACACCAATTTGGCAATGCAACACTTCATTCATCTCTGCCAGCTTGTGTATTGCATTGGCTCATTCAGACAGCAACACTTGACTCGGTTTCTTCTAATGAGAATGTTTCTGGTAGAATATGCACACCCTCCAGTGAAATGATGGAGTAGATGATCTGCTTGATGTCCTAGTGTGTTCTTCAGTTGATGTTGTTGGTAGGGTTTCCCTTTCATTTTTTACCATGCATGACTTTCATCAACAATCTCGCAATGCATCCTGTGCTCATAAAAGAACTGTAGCAAGAACGGTGTCAGCTGAGACTTTTGGAACGTTGCCATGCAGGATCAACACAACGTGCTAGTCTGTCATGAATGTTGCCATAACAAGTTGTCAAAATTCAGCAACTGTCCTACATTGAACGAGTGACTTGTTTATTTGCGCAATTCCAGCAGGTGTACCTTGGCTAATCGTTGACTGTGAACCTACTTTGAGACAGACGATGCATCTTGTCGATTCTGAGTCATACCTCCCGTGCTTTGCTGGACTTGGTGATTCTGTCGACTCCATCGTAACATTTACTTAACGGCAATAAGGGCGAGTCTCTTGTTGACAATCTCCATTACAGGTTTTCATGTCAAGGTAATCTGAAACATAACAAAGTTGATCTAGCAATTTTGCAAACCTTTTGCAACCTATCTAATAATGAGCAAAACTGTAAATTTGAGGCAGCCATCTTGAAATCCAACATGGCTACCGTGATGGAAATGTTCCAGTTCATCTTCTCAGTTCATACAGTGTTGGTTTTGTCATTGGAATGAATTTTCTAACTCTAGTGGATGCTGAGATATTGATCAAAATGTGAATTCATTTCTGATACTGGTAGACACCTCTACCTGAAACTCCGTTGCTGCTTGTGGTAATGAGTTTCCTACAGGGTGATGCATTAAAACTTCCTTTTTACCCTATGGTAAGTAGAACTGCTTTTTAAGGAGACTTGAATGTTCTCAGTGGGTGCATCTACACGAGACGCTATGTCACTGTAGCGACAAGCTACATTGCCATATCTCGTTGCTTTGGTGACATAGCATCAGTGGGCATGAACTGTGATGCTGACACTGACGCTACTGCACAGTAGCATGGGAAAAAACCTGTGTAGCATTGTGCCTGCTCAGTAGCACCAGTTACTGCGCAGTCTGGCGCATATGTAGACACGTCCAGTGTGTATGATCAGGGGTGATCTGCACTGATGTATTCTGGGAAGCCAAACACTACACCTGGACTGTTTTGTGCCCTGTGGAAATAGAGTTGAGGTATAAAGCACCATTACAGTTCAGATCTCCTGGCAGTAGTTATGCTGTATATAAGGTGATTCTCTGCCACCTAGCACACCAGCATCTAGCGTACAGCATTGCCTTGTGGATCAGGAAAAGGGCAAAATGTGCTAGCTGACTCTGCACCTAGTGGTTAGCCAACAAGAGATGAGGCCAGAGCAGCACCACACAGAACCCTTTTTTTGAGTTTCCTTTCAAAGTCATGTCCTCCCAGTATCTTACATTCCATGCAGGCTCCCTGGTTCTACAGGCAAAGCTGCGAGTGCATACCTCACTGCCCCACATTGGCTAAGTTTCAGCAATAATATATACTTGTTAAGCTATAAGAGTTGACAGGCAGTAAATTATGAGGGCATTCTTTGTCTGCCCCAGGTGTCCTGCAGGACTGAAGGTGGAAGATGTGTCATAATCCCTCCAGAAATGCACTGCCTGTCATGCAGGGTTGCTGTTATAACTTGGTTTTCTCATATCCAGGAGGATGCTTCTAAAACATACTACTTGCTACAGATCATGTTGGACAAGTTCCACTGTGTATTTACAGTAATGGTAAGGAAAACCAGTGGCACTCAGCTTTTTCCTATCAGCTCATACTGGCTTGTTTTTCTCCAGTGCCAGGACATGGTATGAGTTGTGGTGTTCTGTATGGCCTAAGTGCCTGCAGCAGTATACTCTACAGTGCTGAGCATGTGCCTGGGAGCAAGAAGGTGCCATGTGGTAGCTTCTGCTTTGCCACTGGCCTGTTGTGAGGACTTGAGCATGTAATCTAGCCATTAAATGGGGATTATTCACCTCACTGCCTCACATCAGCTAATCCAGCCTGGCAATATTCCACTTTCTTAATTTTCAGGGTCTACATCAGTGATTCTCAACCAAGGTGCCCTGAGATCCTTTCAGGAGTGTTGGGCAATATTGGCACTGTTAGGTGTTAGGTGTGCAAATGCCTACACAATTCACAGGAAAAAAACCCAGAGATTTCAAATAGGAATCTCTGTTGTCAAAAACTTTCTGACTTGTTGTGGTCTTTCTTTGAGTTCTTTGCCACAGAAGAATGACTGTATTATTTTTCAGTAGTAAAACATGAGTGAAAATTAAAAGCAAGTTAAGTTAAAATGAATAATTAAGAGCTGGTGTTTTCTTCAAGAGGGGTCTTGCTTCTAATGAAGGGGATCCTGAATCCAAAAACATTGGGAACTACTGGTTTTGATGCTCTCTGGCTGGGTGAACAAACACCATCAGACCCAGAGGTCAGTGGCAGGCAAGTAGCAATGGTTTGTCACTGTAGCTCTTTGAAGCTTTGCTGTTGGGCCCAGGCTGCTGTACGGTAACTGCCAGGCTGAACTGATGGATCTTTAGTGTTTTGTGATCCCAGGTCCTCCAGGATGAGCGTTGATTCCAGTGGTGCGCTGCTCTCCTTGAGTGAGGACACCAGGGGATGGACTGCTGTCGTCACTTTGCCCTGGAGACCAGAGGCGGGAAGCAGCTGGACTTTGGGCCTGGTTCCTTCTACTTGCCCCAGGATTGCCAGGGCAGCAAATGGCTCTTGGCTCCTGCAAGAGGAAACAGTGCAAGGAGGGACTAGCAGGCGCTGAACTTTACAGTGAGAAGTGGCTGTTGATTGGAGTGAAGAGAAAGGGTGAGAGTGCTGGGAACAGGTGAGGGACGCTGGCGCTAGATGTCTGAGAACAGGCACAAGAGGGATGGGAAAGCTCCTGAAGAAGTGGGAGAGGTGGGCTCTGGGAGTGGAACAGGGTGATGACTGGGGGCCCTGGGGGGAGATGGTGGGGTTGTGAGAGGGAGAGGGGGAAGTGGGCCTGGAGCGGTAGAGGGTCCTGGGCAGTGGGAGTGTAGGAAAGCTGGGTCCTAGGCTCCTGTGTGGAGGCAGAGACCAGTCCTGAAGCCTTTCCTGAGTACCAGGGAGTGGGGCAGGCAGTGCTGTAGGCACACAGTACAAGAGTGCGGAAGGGAAGTTCCTGGGTCTGAGCAGGGGGAGGGTCGGGTCTGTGAATTTCAGTAACCTGGGAGAGCCTGCAGCAGTCTTGCAGATGCTGTGTGGCTGTCTGGGTCTCGTACTGTGGAACTGAGGGATTCCTGCTGGGGGCCAAGGCAAGTGGCTGCTCACAGCTAGGCTCAGGGCCACATGTGGCTGCCTGCGCATGGTACAAGGGTAGTGCTTGTGCGGAGCTGGGGGCTGGCTGGCTACACGTGCAATGCCAAGCTGGACAGCCCTCATGGCACCAGGAACATCAGTAAGAAAGTTCTTAACCCCTGGTCTCAGAGGCCTGGCCCCATTGGCCAAGGCTGGTGACTCTAATCTCCCCGCACTTCCACCTGAGGGCAGGTTGTTACACACAACGCATCCAGAAGCCACTTGAGGAAAGTACGAGAGCCTGGCTCCTGGCAGCCAGCTAGTCCATCAGGGCAGCTGTTTCCCTGCAGTCAGCAAGAGAACAAGCTGCCTCAGGATCTGCCTGCCCACAGACTGCAGCGCAGGGCCTGGAATAACGTGGTGTTGTGAGGCAGAGTGCAGTTTTGTGTTACCTAGACGGATAATTGATAAGGGAGGGAGGAGGAGCAGGTCAGCATTCATTTCAGCTGTCCACAAACGTAATAGATGGCACTGGGCTGGGCTGGGCTGGGCTGCAGCCAGCATTGTGTTAATTACAGGATTGTTTCAGAAACAACAGGATACCTTCATTGGTCAGCAATGCATAATAATTACAGAGCAACTCCTCCAGTGCCTGCCAGCCCTATAATTTTTTTCATCACTCCTAACTGATTTCAGGTGCTTGCAGGACCCTTACAAACTCTCGCCACCTTGTCCAGCTCACTCCCTCTGGCAGCAGCATGAATTATTTGATCCAATCAGACAAGGGGCTGTGGGGCAGGCCCTACGAGGAGAGGCTAAAGGGCCTGAACCTATTCAGCCTCCACGAGAGAAGGCTGAGGGGGGATCTGGTGGCCGTTTACAAACTCACCGGGGGGACCAGAGGGAATTGGAGGAGGCTCTGTTCCCTTGGGCACCACCCAGGGTTACTAGGAATAAGCCACAAATTGTTAGAGAGAAGGCTCAGGCTGGACATCAGGAGACATTACTTTACGGTTAGGGCTGTCAGGCTCTGAAATTGGCTCCTACTGGAGGTGGTGCTCTCTCCTACCTTGGGGGGCCTAGAGAGATATTTGGCTGGGGCGTTATGACCCCGGCACACATTCCTGCCCAGGGCAGGGGGTCGGACCTGATGATCTGTTTAGGTCCCTTCTGACCCTAAGCACTATGATAGTATGATACAAAGTGCAAGTGATGGCCCTGGTCAGCCAAACACAGGGTCCTTCTCTCCTCCCCACCCAGAGCACTCCGGTTTCTCTGAACAGAGGCCCCAGCAGGTCAGGGGACAGGCTAGAGTCAAGGACCTGCAGAGCTGTGCCAGTGGCATGGCAGGGCAGGTAGTGTGTTCTCTGAGGGCACTTGTACATGTGACACGGTTTAGTCCTTAGGGTTGCATTCAATGCCCCCAAAATTGAAAATCAGGTTTTTAATTGAAACCCACCATTTCAACTTAGAGATTTTATTTTTCTGTCATTGTTATGGCAAGGGGACCGATTCTTTTTTTTTTTCTTCAGCAGAGCGGCCAGGCGGCAACTTGTCGATGGGCCAAGCAGCCCCTGAACTTGGATAGTTGCTTTCTCCTGCCCTGTAGTCCAGCAGCACTGTGACACGCAGGAGCTGTCCTTGCCTTGCAGAGCTGACATGCAAGGGAGGGTTCCTATGCACTGTTAACAGCACCTGGCCCAGACATGGCTGCATTTCATGGATGGGCTAAGCAAGTCCTGGTTTTTACATATGTAAATAAGTTTGACCATCCTTACACCTTAACCCCGTGTCTGCCTGCATTTCCTGGGTCAGCTCTCCCTTGCTCCTGCCCCTTCCTGTGTTTTCCTTCACAGCCAGTGAGTGCTCCCTGCACAGCTGTCCTCTTGCCTCATGCAGTCACTTCCTGCCAAGCCTGGCATGGACGATGAGCAACATCTGCCACTGCCTCAGCCCTGTTCATTCTCCTGCTCTGGATGCTGTTAGGCAGGGAATCCAAACCAAGTGACTCCTCCCTTGGGAGAGGGGTCATAGAGCAGAAGCTTCAGACAACCAGGGCCTCCCTCTTCCCACTATTCTTGGCTACTCACATGAAGAAGGGAGCCCCCACAGCTCCTGCACTTTCAGAAGGTGCCTTGCTTTGCCAGGGCCTTCTTCCTTCTCCCTGTGGTCTGCCATGAGGCCACATACTGCCCTGGATTCACAAATATCATGGACTCCTGTGAGACTTATCACAGTCATCCCAGCTCTCACCCCTAGCTCATGAAACGTTCCCCATGATGATGACAGCACTGTAGCAGCTTGGTAGGAGACCTCAAGACCTGCAGGGGGGTTGGTAGCCGAGTGTGTATTTCCTTAGGCAATCATGGCTGTGCCATTGCTTACCTTGCTCTATTCCACCAAGGGCAGGAGTCGGGGTGTTTACAGTTCACTGCATAGCCCCCACGAATACAGCAGGGGAGCCCCGTGTGCAGGTCTGGAGCCAGGGATGATTCTTCCAGATTCTTATAGTGCAGCACATTGATGCTCAGCACACGGGTGCAGACCCACTGCTAGGGGAAAGCCATGAGCTTCCACAGCTCCAGGAAGCCACTCTGTGATCCTGGCTGTATAGCTCCTGGCCTCCTTCCCAGCTCATTAGTCTCAGTTTGTCTTGGGAGAGGAGGAGGTTTGTTCTCAGCATCCTTGGCAGTGCAGCGGTTAGGGATGAACAAGCCAGGCCAGCAGCTCTTGGGGAGCAGCCACTCTTGTAGCAGAAAGCCCCCTTTTCCTCTAATGTAGCAGAAAGCCCCCTTTTCCTCTTGCCTGCATTTGCTCTCCCCTCTTTGGATATGTTTCTCTTTTTCTACCTTTTCTTCCTTCCTCTCTCTTTCACTTTAAGATAAGGAATTGTATTTTAAAATTTGTATGTGTGCATTTTGTATCTCCCCTTGTAGTTTGGTATTTTTATCTATTTGTGTGCCATGGCATTTGTAGCTTATATTTTATACTCCTCACCTTTCAACTTTGAACTAAATGTGTTTTAGTAAGTTATACATTGTAACATTGTTAACAAAGGCAGGAATCAAACTGCTCTTCCCTGTATCAGGCTGGCCTCTGAAAGAATGAGTGAATCAGTGATTGAATGTGTAACATGGAAGCAGGCAGCAATTATCACCTGGAAGCTGAACTCAATAGAAGACAGTGTAACAACCGGGAAATCTCTATACCTCACTGATCAAGGGCTAGAAGCCCTGGCCTGACTTAATCAACACCAGAGACCAACTTTTGGGCTGAATATCTCCAGATCAACCACTCCCAGAGCCCTATTCTAAATTCATCAACGGACTCCCAAACCTGCACGTACATGCGGACGACCCCTGGGGCTGACAGATGCCGTCCAGTAGCCACCGAGGGGGGGGAAGTCCCACGAGGGTCAATGACCCCTGGATTGGGCAAACCTGAAAACTGGGGAGTCACCAAAGTCTGCCAGGGACAGATAAAAGGCAGTGAAAAAGTGACCCTCAGTGGCGCCCTCTTGATCTCCAACTCGACCAGACCTGTCCAGCCAGAAGGACCAGCCGGCGACCCCCTTCTGGAAGATAACACCACACTGAAAGAAGCCTCAACGACAGACTCCAGCGCTTGTAGGATAGGCATACCTGACTCTGTAGCCTGCTACTGTGTGTGTGTGTATGTGTGTGCATGTGTGCATGTGTGGACCAGCCCCAAGGTTTATGATTACAGTGTTTCAATCCGCCTAATAAACTAGAATTTTAAGGATCCCGAGTTGGACATTTGTAGCCAACACTCTCAGCACCTTGGCAGAGCCACCCTCTGGGCACTGCAGCAGGTGTCCAGAGAGCAAGGAACATGGCCTTGGCAGGAATTGCCTTGTCCAAATAAGTGTGTCATGGCACATACTTGCCTGGGACTGCAGAGGCCAGACCTGACCTCAAAGATTCAGGTCCCAGACCTGGGCACTAACCATGAGGCAGTCTTCCTTCCCAGCCTTGCTACCTCAATGTGAAGCCTCTAGGTAGGCAGGGACTGTTAGAGCTGCCCAAGCAGTTGTTGTTCCTGCAGCCATGCTGAACTGAAGACACCTACCTCATCTTATCTGATCTGGGAAGTTAAGCAGTCATGGGCCCAGCTATGGCGTGGAAGGGAGATCAGAGTGGAACCCTAGGTGCCACAGACACGAGTTCAGGAGTCATGGCGAATGCTTGGCAAACACGAGACCATTGGATTCCAGTGAGTGGCCTGATGGTGTTTGGGCCCATTGTCAGCAGGCACCTTGCATCCTTCAAGTGTGGCAGGCACTCCTGGCCTGGTGCTGGGGATGAGTCTGACCCTCAGAAAATGGAGATTGTTTTGTACCTCCCTGGGAGCACGTGCCTGCTGGGCCCCCTCATCACCACCTCCAGCCAGCTGGGCAAGAGGGCTCGCCATGGACGCAACAGGCAGATCCACAGCACAAAGCTGCCTGGGTCTGATTTGTTTCGAAGGAAGCCTGGTGAGCCACTTGACCCTACCCAGCTGGAGCAACTGAGCCCTTCTCAGGCACTGCATGACTGTGTGGAGACAGCCTGAGGAAACCCCATAGACCTGAGTGCTGCAGGGGGAGACCTTGGGATTTCAGTGTCACTGCTGGAGGGACCCGGCAGCCCAGTAGATGCTGCCCGTCGCCATGTTCCAGGCTGGTAGGGAGAGCTGCTGGACACTCCCAAATGGCTCTACTGCAGCCAGTCCCTGCTCTCTGTACTTACAGGGATGCAGGGTAGCATTTCTCAGTCTCTTCCTTACCGGGATCCTCTTCCCCTCCCAAGTACTGACAGAGAGGCAGGGTGGCGGGCTTCTCTGGCTTCTCACCTTCTCAGGCTTCTCATTGCAACTCCTGGTCTGAAGGAGAATGAATTGGGGAAGAGAAGTTAACTCAGGTATCTGGGCCAAACTCCTGTGCGGGTGATCACATTCTGCTTCCCTAGAGAAGCATGGGGGAAGAGGGCGTGTGCTAGTTGGC
The DNA here is from genome assembly GCF_030867095.1 of Alligator mississippiensis. Classification (NCBI taxonomy): domain Eukaryota; kingdom Metazoa; phylum Chordata; order Crocodylia; family Alligatoridae; genus Alligator; species Alligator mississippiensis. Next base: position 45,708,055 of record NC_081832.1, read on the forward strand.
TGCATAGCAATAAGCAGCTGCTGTGCTCCACCTAAGAAGTAGTTGCATTTCTAGGAAGGATTCCAGTACACAGCTTGTAAGGCACCTTTTGGGCTAAGCAGAAGCAAAGATAGTTCCCCTGCTAGCCGGGGAGCACAGAGAAGGCTGAGCTGCTTTGGAGTTGGAAAATACCAGCTATTTTTGTAAACTTCCCAAAGCCACCAAACTTCCTTTGGGCAAGAATACCTGGGGCATTGGGAATACTGCTAGAGCTGGGGCTTCAGCCAGGCAGCATTTACAGAGTGGGGTGCCAGGGCAGCAGCTGCCACAGAAACTGTTGTAGATACCTCAAGTTACACCATTTAAAAGATGGTCAGGAGAGGAGTGTGGGCCTGCTGCTGGGGTCTCTGCTCATCCTTGCTAGGGCAGAAGCAGAATCACCCCAGCTCTGACCAGTGATGCCCTACTACAGTGTTTGGCTCAGTGGGTGAACAAGGAAAGCAACCTGCAGCTAGGCTGTAACACAACCTGTGACCTGTTGGGGGGACACTCTGCCTAGCAGCAAGCACTCTCCCTGCAAGAGCTGGGCTGAAGTCTTGGCTTGCAGGCTTGCTGAGTGGCCCACAGCCTGAGCAGGGAGGTCACTGTACAGCAGGTGCCTAACAAGGTCCTTTCCCACCGCCTCAGCTGCATGAGCTTCCTAAGTGTGTCTAAGATACAGCGCCAGCCAGGGGCTTGGAGCTAGTTCATAGATTTCATAGGTTTCATAGACATTAGGGCTGGAAGGGACCTTGGAAGATCATTGAGTCCAGCCCTCTGCCCCAGGGGCAGGAAGTCAGCTAGGGTCATAGGATCCCAGCAAGATAAGCATCCAAATTTCTCTTGAAGGCGTTCAAAGTAGGTGCTTGAACCACCTCCGATGGCAGGCTATTCCAGACCTTGGAGGCTTGGACAGTAAAGAAATTCTTCCTTATGTCCAGTCTGAAACGGTCTTGCAGGAGTTTATAACCATTCGAACTTGCCGGGGCTGGAACAGATCAAGAAGACCCAACCCACCTGGCACTGCTGTGGATCTTCTCCTTACTGAAGCAGCTCTCGGGTTGCAGGTAATTCCCACGTCATGCGAGGCAGCCGGCGGGCCAGACTGAAGTGAGCTCTCCAACCTAGCAACGAGCCCCTCTGGAATGCCATCACATCCAGATCAAGGCACCTGGTGCTTTGCATGCCAACCCCCTGCTGGGCACAATGTCCTGGGAACTCAGCCAAGGCAGGAATGAGATACAAGTTTCAACAGAAAAATGAATTTGGGGAATGTTCTCATTTTTTGCAACTAGTAACAGCTTAGTCTAGAAATGACACATCAGTTGGGCCTTGGCAAATGTAGGGCTTCAGTTAATTTGTTGGAGAACATGTGGTTGATTTGTGTGTTAGGAACGTGGGAGCATTTCCTTCAAGGCACAGAACATGAGCTATCAGGCAGGGGAGGGTGGCACCTTATACACTAATTCGGGGAGGAATACAGTTTGGTAAGCAACAACTCACTTCATCAGATGCTATATTGCTTACCAAAGCTTATGCCTGTGAATGAGTCTGTAAGGTGCCAGTCTGTCCTGACTATAACAACACAACTAACTAGGAAGCTGGTAGCCTAAGTCCTGCCCACAGAGCTCACTGCAGGATTGGGGCCAAGCAGCTCTCCAGGGCAAAGGGTGAGCTTGATTGAATAGAGTGCTTGCTGCCAGGAACACAAAACAACATGCTGGGGAAATGGAGCACAGGGAAGACATTGTACCAGCCACAAGGAGTGTTACTTGCAACTAGTCATTAAAAGAGAGAGCAGGCATCCAGGATGCCATCCTTGCCATGTTTAAATTAATTTTGCTCGTATCTACATAGGGACACCCAAGAAAGTTAATTTGAATTAACCAGTGTGAATTCAGAGTGGCTCAACCAACCAGTGTGGAAAGTCACTTTCAGAATTAAAGTGGCTTTCATTCAATTTAGCTTAATTTGTTTCCAAAGTACATTGCTTCTTTTAATTCTGACTGTGTGTGTTCACACTGGAATTTAACAGAGCAGTTACTAAATCTGCTTGAAGAATTCATTCTCGTTCGTTCTCCTGAGTGACCTTGAAGAGGCAAGCCTTTTTTCTCCTAAGCCACAACTATTTAAAAAGGAAGATCACAGTCATGATTGATATAGTGGGGACAACCAGAGTCCCTGGGCTGGGGTTGCAAGTCACTGATCTCTCTGTCTTGTGGTTCTATGGTGGGTCTCCTAGAGACCTGCATTGCTTCAGGATCTCAGCTTTTATTTGCAGAAAAACACAGAGGTCATATATAGTTGTGTAGAGGCTGGAAAACATGATTCTTCCATGAGCTCAAAAGCCCAGAAAAAGAATCCAGCACTTTTTTGCTCAGATCTCAGGATTTCTGACTGCTTGGGGTAGGTAATGAAGAGTCCTCCAAGTGACCAAAGCCTGCTTAGATGCCCCCTCGTAGCTGTAGGATGGATGTGCAGCGTGTCCAGAATTTCCAGCTCCCTCAAGTGATGGTACTGCATCCTGCCCAGCTGCACCAGCAGATTCCACTCTTGCATCTCCCAGTGCAGCCAGGCTGCAAGCTTTGCAGTTGGTGAGGCTGCTGTATTATAAAAGCTCTGAGCTCTGGCTCATGCTCCAGTCATGTTTCTCTCCTAGGAGTGCCTTATAACTCTTTGGCATCTAGAATACTATCCTTGCCATCCTTTTGGAATCTTTCTCAAAGCTGGTGTTGGTGCAACAACAGGAGGCAAGGGGCTGCCCCCAACTCCCGAATTGTGGAGCCCTAGGGCCAGCAGTTTGGGTCATGCTGGGCAGGTCTGTCACTTCTCTATTGCCAGAGGACTTGCATTTAGAGGATTTGTTTGGCTTTGTTGTGGCTTTGTCCAAGGTTGCCTTTGCACAGCAATAACCACACAGCTTCTCAGCATGCTTAGCAGCAGCAGCAGGACTGAAGCCCCTCAGAGTTTACCTTTTGGGAAAGTCATGTATCATGCTTTACCTGCGCTCAGCCGCTGTGGTTAGGAACTGCAGTGCTGAATGCACAGAGCAGGGGTCAGCAACCCCCGGCACGCGTGCCGAGCATGGCACGGCAAGGCCATTTTGCTTGGCACACCACCACCAGCCCAGGCTCTAAGCAGCTGCTGCCAGCCACAGAGCCCAGGCCATTCCCACAGGCAAATGGGAGGCTGCAAGCAGACAGGGCTTCGTGGGCCCGCTGCAGCCAGAAGGCTGCAAACAGCTGCTCTAGGCTCCAACATGTCGGCACTCTGGCACCTTCCAAGGTAGACATTGTTTTTTTTTCGGCACTCCAGCCAAAAAACGTTGCCTACTCCTGGCATAGCGTGGCCTGGAAGAGGTGCTGGATCAGCAGGTCGGGGTGGGCAAAGCATTGGTTCAGGGGACTGACCCGCATGTGCCTGTGAGCATGTGGGAGCAATCCTTTGCCTGGTGTAGAAACATGGGTTCAGAACAAGCCCAGACAAAATCCTTCCTGTTTGGCAAACATCTTGTTGCATTTTAATGCTGCATGCAGAAGGCTGTTAGGGCATGTGCAGTTTTGCAGGCTGGGTCACATTTCTCAAAACACTTTCAACCAAGGCGGGTTGTTTTCCAAACAGTGATTTGTTCATTTGCTTTGGCAGAGCTGTTCAGAGCTAGCTGCTAACTAGCTGCCAATGACATATGCTAATGAGCAGGGAAGGCATAAAGGGGCAAAGCTGAAATTGAGTTTTTACAAAAAGGCTTTTAGTGCAGCTGTAGGTTCCCCAGCACCCCCGGCAGTTTATACTCTTCCCAATGGCTCCTTTCCCCAGTGGCCCCACACAGCCAACGGCCTGAGAACCAAAGGGGACAGATAAGGTGATTTCTCTACCCTTTTCGTTAGCTATTTTAAATGCTGTCTGGAACAAGTTAACAAGAGTCAGGTCAGCACAACTTTTAAGTTTATAATAAATTCCTGTGTTTTACTTAGGGCTCTGTACCTGGCAGTCTCTAACCACTGTAGCAAGCCAGTGGCAGGAGTACATAATGAAGCCCAGACTTCCAAAGCTGTTGAGCACCCACTGCACCTCTGTCTGTCTGGCCCTCAGCTGTGTCCCATACACCTGAGCCACCAAATGAAGGGGCAGTTTTTGAAAATTTGAACTTACAGGGGTGGCTTGAAGTACCAGGGGAGAGAGCTCACAGGATTTATGGCTGACTTGCAGGCTTGGGTTCTGCTTGCTAGGCTTCCCTGAAAGCTTATATCTGTGTATCAGTAGGTTCCCTCACATTACAAGACATTGTGATGTAGGGACAAGCCAGTTTGCAATAGTGATTCCAGAAGCAAAGGCTCAAACACTGTGCAGTTGGTGTCCAGCTTGTTGGGGAGCACCTGGCACTGGAAGAAAACATGCTGGGTTGCAGACAGGTTAGGACAGGGGTGTCAAACATATGGCCCACGGGCCAAGTCCAGCTTGCAGAGCCAAGTCTTTTGTTCCAGAGACTTTTGCCCCGACTGGCTGTGATGGGCAACTTTCCCATTGTGGCTGCCAAGTGCCTGGGCAAGACCTGCGGTGCTGGAGTCTGAGTAGCACTGCAGCTTGTTCCTACAATAGCAGCCAAGCACCTGGGTGTGAGCTGTGGTGCTGGAGCCCCAACAGCACTATGGGAAGAAGTCCAGCACCACAGCTTGTTCCTGGTGGCAGTCAGGCACCTGGGATGCTGGGTCTCTTCCCACTGGGTCCTGGACTGGTTGGAGTGGGTGCCACATGCACTGGATCCAGCATGTGGAGGGAGGGGAAGGTTTGTGGGTCTGTTCTGGCCTGTGGGGCTGGCCCTGTGCCATTTGCCTGGCTTATGGACCAGTCCCGCACCACTTCTCCAGCCCATGGGGCCAAACAAGTTTGACACCCCTGGGTAAGAATAAAAAGGGAACAGAAGGACAAGATGATTTGAGCCTTTATCAGAACCTCTATCAGCGTGAAGCCAGCAACACTTCAGTTCAGAAGAAATATGTTGTCTCCTGGTAGGTTGTCAGGATTCAAGCCCATACATTTAACACAGTAGTAGAGCTATAACTTTATTAGAGAGCCAATTGAAAAGAATTACGGTAATTACTGCTTGATGTAATTAAGTGTCAGAGGAGGATTTGTGCAGTTTTGTCTAATCCACTACTGCTCCATGTGAGGAATATTCCCCTAATGAGATAAATGAATGAGCAGAACCAATTCATGCTAAAAAAACGTCTGAGAGTCTAGGGCTTCCAAACTTCTTACCATATGGTGTAGAGTGAAACAGAGTACCCCCCCCCCCATTGTGATACTATTGTTTTAGGCTCTCTGGAATAGCTCTATCTTCACATCACCAGTTTGAGATAAATTTGCTTCATAGAAAAATTTCACACTGCTCTAGGATTTGAGAGACAAAAAACAGATGAAACAAACAGTGACAGTGAAGGAAGGAATCAGCCTCTCTCTGGTGCATATAGTAAGGAATGTAGGGCTTTGGTGTGCACCTTTAAGAGTGTTAGACCTCTCAGGGATGTGTGTGGCTTTTAGCATAGCAGCCATGACAGCTATCGTAATTGTGCAAGATCTTTGCTATCAGTCACTGCAGGTGCACAGCTCTCTGTCTGTAACCAGGTCTCAACACTGGATTTGCTGTAGGGAACTGGCCCATTTGGACATGCTTCCGTCTACTCCAGGGACGTTGCTCTGTGGCTCATTCAACAAGCTACTGTTGCAGAATTATTGAGTCTGAGCACGACAATCTGCACGCAATGTTGAAGGAAGAGCAAGGGTCACAGAAGGGAGAGAAAGGAGTAGGCACGTGGCTAGGAGTGCTGAGCTGTGGTAGGGCCAGCTCAGTAACTAAAGGTTGCTGTAGTAAGGTAAAGTGTAGTTTGATCAGAATGCATGCCCTGGGTCATTGCTCAGCAGGAGAATTCACTCTGCATTCAGCCACCATGAGACTTCTAAAAATTAGGTTAATGTTTTAATCTGATTGTATAGGGGCTTTTCTATGGTGGTGACTAAGTTCAACATCAGTGCTTCCATGAAGCCTGTAGCTGCCAACCACTTGTAGGTAACCCTTAATCTGATCCCTGGCACAGTCTAACCAAGCCGAGTTGTGCTGAACCATCCAGCCTTACCAATTCTCCTCTCTGTCAGCACGGCACTCCTTGCAGTAAAGTACACCTGGAAGTAAATTGCTGGCCACTCACCAGGACACGGAGGCCCCTTGAAGAGGAAGTTTGCTAGCTACAATCCACAATTCCTTGGTCCTGATCTCCAGCCCTTCTTGACCGCACTTTTTGCCTCTAGTGAGAGGCAGAAAACAGATCTCAGTTAAGTGGGTCTGTCCACAGATCTGCACTGGGTTAAGTGTGTTTATAAGTGGCCAGTATATGAGCTTAACTAATTCACCTAAAACTTAATTCAGTTTAAGCCAATTTACATGCAACCACACGGACAGAGGTTTGCACTGATTGAAAACAGATCTTTAAGGTAGATCTGTGATTTGACAAGGATTATTAAGGGAACAGTGTCTGGAGAAGAGCATGGGATTCATAACAGAAATGTCTTGCTAATATATACAAGGGTATAAAAACTGAAAAATCAGACTTAGTATATTATTAAATCAAATTCTCTCTCTAGCTGAACAAGGTTGGTTTTTTGCTCTGCAAGCTGAAGAGGACACTTTACTAAACAGGTCAATTAAATAAGTTATGCCTATTAAATATTTATCTGTATGTACATTTTGTCCATAAATCTCAAAGCAATTTTCAGAGAGGAAGCATCATTATCCTTGCTGTCAGTGAGGAGCATGGGTTTGATAAACCCCAGGAGAGTTGATTGAAACAGGGCTATTGAGAGCCGCAATTACCCACAATGGCATTTGCTGGGTTCCTACTCCCTATTCGATTAGATGCGTCACCAAATTTCCACACTTCTCTGTCCTGTTACTCACACACCAAGGGCCAGATATGTTACAGGAATTGGATACCGAGTCTGGAATCCAGAACCCCATTTCTCTTCAAAAAAGGGAAGAGGGAGGACCCGGGTAACTACAGGCCAATCAGCCTAACTTCTATCCCAGGGAAGATCCTAGAAAAATTTATCAAGGAGTCTATGTGCGATATGCTTACAGAAGGTAGGATTCTGAACGACAGCCAGCATGGCTTCGTTGTGGGCAGGTCTTGTCTTGCCAGCCTCATCTCCTTTTACAATCAGGTAACCCGCCACCTGGATAAGGGAGAGGAGGTTGACATTGTGTACCTAGACTTCCAAAAGGCCTTTGATCTGGTATCCCACGATATTGTTGTGAGAAAACTGGGGGACTGTGGACTCAACTGTGAGACAGTTAGGTGGGTAGAGAGCTGGTTGCAGGGTAGGACCCAGGGAGTTCTAATGAAAAGATGTGTGCCATCCTGGCAGGAAGTGGCCAGTCATGTCCCTTAGGGGTCAGTGCTTGGTCCAGTGCTTTTCAACATCTTTATCAATGATTTGGATGCTGGGGGTGAAGAGCTCACTGGCCAAGTTTGTGGATGACACCAAGTTATGGGGAAGCATGGTCATGCTTGAAGATAGGCTGCAGATACAGGCAGATCTAGACAGGCTGGCAAGTTGGGCCGATCAGAATCAAATGAAGTTCAATGTTGAGAAATGTAAAGTGCTCCAGTTGGGGACAGAAACCCTCCTACACACACCTACAGGCTTGGCAACAACAAACTGACCAGCGCCATGAATGAAAGGGACCTGGGGGTTATAATAGGCCACAGTATGAATGAGAGCCAGCAGTGCGATGCTGTAGCCAACAGGGTAAATAATACCCAGGCATGTTTCTATCGATGCATTTCCAGCAAAACTAGGGAAGTGATTCTTCTGCTCTACTTGGCCTTGGTGAGACTGCAGCTGCGGTACTGCATCCAGTTCTGGGAGCCACACTTCAACAAGGATGTGGTAAACCTCGAGAGAGTCCAGAGAAAGGCCACATATGATCAGAGACTTACACAGCAAGCCATATGAGGAAAGGCTGAGGGACCTAGGACTCTTCAGCCTGAAAAAGAGAAGACTGAGAGGGGACTTGATAGCAGCTCACTGTTGCATCAGGGGCATACATCAAGGATGTAGGTGAACAACTGTTCACCAGGGCACCCTTCGGGGTAATCCAGGAGTAATGGCCATAAACTCCTGGAAAAACTTTTGGCTCAACATTAGGAAAAAACTTCTTCACAGCCAGGGTGTCCAGACTGTGGAATAGGCTCCCTCCAGAGGTGGTGCAACCGCCTACCCTAGAAATCTTCAAGAGGAGACTAGACGGTCACCTTGCTGGGGTCACCTGACCCCAGTTGTCTTTCCTGCCTGGTGCAGGGGGGCTGGACCCGATGATCTTCTGAGGTCCCTTCCAGCCTTGCAATCTATGAATTAAACCCCCTATGAAGTGGGGGCTCCTTATACAGGGTATAAGGACAGTTGGGCACCTTTGAATGGGATCCAAAACAGGAAGCAAGCTGAGCACCAGCTCAGCCTAGGAAACAGTGCCCAGTCAGTGCGAAATGATCAGGACAGTCCCACTCTGTGAGCACCTTATGTAGGACTGCAGGCAGGTGCCAACATCCCCTCAGGACCCACAGCTTTGCACTCTCTCCTGAAGGTAGGTGCCTACATCCTGTCTTTTAAAAGCAGAGCAGAGCTCACATTTAAAACAGTGTAGCTGAAGAGGAAGGGGTGGTGATGGTGTGCCTCAAGAATTGCATGGTTGGAGAACTAGTCCAAGGAGAATGAAATAAGTTCAACTTTTTTCAGCCTCAGAAGATTCAAATCCAGCCCCTGCCCAGCATGAGCGCTCCAACCACCAGGCCACTCTTGTAGGTGGGGCAGTCGCACCCTCCTCCAAGGGAAGCTGTGCAAGCAACATGAGTTACTAGGCCACAGCAAGCACAAGAGGACTCTGCATGGCAGGGAGGCAAATCCTGGGCTCGTCCTCGCTCCCACGCAGTAATTTAAATGAGCCAGGCCTGAGCTGTGCAGCCCTGTTTGGACTGGGGCAGTTCCACACATGTAGAAAATTCAAAGCATTGAGCTCTTCAGTGCTGATCAGTAAGATGCCTGCGGAGGTTCAGTGCCTCCAGAGTGAAGCAGCAGCCAAGTGGGGCTTTTCTGGATTGCAGTCTTGGGCTTCAGCACAGAAACCCTGCCCAAGCCCTTTAATGAATCGTCCCTTGTTATTCTTCTCCTCAAATTATGTACCTCTTCCCTGCGAGAGGGAGTCTTTGCCCTCAAAGCACTGCTTTGAAGCCACACAAGGCTTTTCTGTACGATGGACTAAATCACAACAGCATCCTAAATTGGCTTTGTGGTATCTGATTTTGGATTTTCAAATTATACTTTAATCGGCTAGTGCTATTTTAATGTCTGCTGTTTGAATACCTTATATATTCTGTGCACAATATACAATAGCCAGTCAGCTTTTAGAGACTCTTACTTTATCATTGTACCTCTAAGGTATAGCTTGTGTAACTAAACTTTTCTCTCTCTTTTTTTTTGGCTTAGGGCAGAAAAACTTTAAACCAAGGGTTGGCAAAATATGGCCTGCCAACTGACTGGATCCATCCTGCAGATGCCCCCATGGCATTCTGCATGGGGCCAAGCCCTGCCCACAGCAACCCATGTTGTGCTCCTGCCTGCACCTGCTGATGGGCCCAGCCCTGGCCAGTGTGCAGAACTTCCCAAGCAAGGCAGCATCCACCTAGGTACTGCTCAGCTCCCACCTGCCTCCAGCCACTGCTCCTTCTCTTGTTCCCACTGGGCTGCTGCAGGAGGGGCAAAGGAAGGTAGGGAGTCATGGAGCAGCAGCCAGGCAGCTCCAGCCCCAGCGTGTGGTGCGGTGAAGCAGGGGCAGCAGGAGGAGGAGCCACTGGAGGTAGTGAGAGCTGAACAGTACCTGGGCAGCTGTGGCAGCAGCAAGAGCAGCCCTGCTAGGAGGAGGCTGGGGCAGTGGCAGCAGGGGCTTCCCTGGATAGGAGTGGGCAGGGCTTGGCCCCATGTGGAGCACTGCAGGGGCAACCACAGGCTGGACTGGGGAGTGGACCGCATTTGCACTGCACCAGCCCAATAAGCTCTGCTGCACGTGTCCCCCAGCCAGCTCCTGGGACCTAGCACGCAAGCAGCCCCTCACACATGTGCACCCCCCACTCAATATACAAGAGTTAGACTTCATTTTGAGCTATTATGCAAATTGTCTCTATATACACTACTCAAAAAACCATAAATCAGGACAAATTTTTTAAAAATAATATTGTTCCAGTAGATGTTTTTTAGTATATGATTTGTTTTTTTTAATCTATGATTTGTTAAACTGTATCTTATGAATGATTTTGTGCGTGCAGTGCTCAACAGCTCACCAAAACCTGTGAAGTGGCCCTCCAGCTGAAATAATTGCCCACCGCTGCTTTAAACTCTTCCTACTTTTTAAAAATATGTACAGCAAATCTAGTTCAATAAACCTTTAAAGTGAATGCCTTTAGCATGCTGAGTCATCTTCTAAGTCAGTGATTCTCAACCAGGGTGTTATCAGAGCCTTTGAAGAGTTTGGAGATGTGAGGAGATAAGTATATAAGGGCAGATTCCAAACTGGCCTTGCCTGGCCCCCTTTGCAAGGAGGCAAGCACTATAATATAGAAATTAGTTTTTGAAATTGGGTGCTACTCAATTCACAAAAGTTATAGAGGGGTTCCTTGAGTCCAAAAAAGTCGAAAATCACTGTTCTAAACAAATCAGTTTTACTTGTAGCATATCTATACACACAGTACATTTCATAGAATGGCATAAAAGTTTTTATATGTAATACAGATTAGAGTATATGACTCTCATTCAAAAGGCCAAGATGTAAGATGCTGGAAAACAGATAATAAATTCAGAAAAAATATCTTTAGATTGATATAGATGTTTAATCTTGATCAGCATTTTTCATACTATTGGTAGCAATAATTTTAATGCATTTATATAACAGGACTTTTTTTAAAAGGTGTTGTATTTATTGCTAAGCCGATGAAGGTAAAAATCAAGCTCAGCTTTAATACAGCAGAGATTGGCTCTGAAATTAAGCAACTGTTAAAAAAGTTTAAATATAGAACATGTCATTCTGTTTCTAAACTGTACTTTATGAAACAGCCAACAGAACCTTGATCTATACCATTGGAGGGTTTGGGTTTTTGTTTTTTTTTTTAAATCCCAGGCTTTATTTTAAGTGTAAAAAAAACCTTCTTAAATTCATAAAATTTAAGAAAGACAGCAAAATTATACCTTGTAGCCATGGTTATCACAAATAATGTAAAGTCTAAATTGTAGCATGAATAAACACTATTTTCTGGTTTTCTTTGCAAGCCCAAGGCAGGATGCACAGCAATTATTAGAAATGAGTACAATGATGAATTTGCATTTGAATGCTGGGAGGAAAAATAAAAACGCTACATTTACAGCACGACAACACACCGGCTGGTAAAAGCAACTTTATTAGTGTCCTGCGGCAAAGTACATTAGTAATTTGTAACCAAGCATTAAAATTCTTATCTTGTCTCATGAAAAAAGTAATCAGTTTTCTTTAAGATGCCTTATATTTTACTGGTTTTCTGTTGGGTTCTCTTCCTGCAGAGGCATACATGAAAATCTTCACGAAAGGCCTATTGCTAAATAACCAGAAGATCCTCTACACACAAAATGTGTGTGGGTCTAACTCATTACTTTCTGTGATGAGCTCAACTACCCACAGCTGAAGTAGTGTCTCGGAAAACAGTAATACATAACAAATGCATTGAGCAGCTCTACTCCAAGTACAAGAAAAAGAAAACAAAAACTAACTGAGCCAAGTAAGGAAAGTGTGCTGCAATTTTTCCAGATGTCTTTCTATATTCTCCAAGCAGCACAGATAGCACCTACTACCCTCAGTCACTAACATACAAAACTTAACCTCTACCCAGCCCAAGAATGACTATAGTGTAATATACAGAACTGTAATTTATCTCATTCTTCTTCTGAGTGATGAGGTTTATTTTTCCTCTTGTTCACAAGGCAAAAATCTCATCATTGTAAAATGTAACATGATCCAAATAATAAAGCTACTGATTAGTGTTACTGTAAGATTCTCTTTGGTTATAGAACATTTTATTTAAGTAGGGCCGTACAAAATAACAGTTAGCTAGAAAAATGCCCCTGAAATCTAAAAGCAACCTAAAATTAACACAACTGCAGGCTGAAGTAATAGTGATAGCATTTATAAATTTGACTAATTTCCCCTTGTAATCTAAACACAGTTATCAAAATTATATTAAGTCAATACATTTTAATGAATAGTAAACTTTTGAAATCCTTAGAATATTAAAAGTAAAGTTCTGGAATAGCAGTAGTGGAACAAAAGGAAAAGCCTCCTCTTTAAATACTCTCCATAGCTTTGAATTCACTGAGAGCCTGCACTGGATTCACATGCTTTTTCTGAGATGCTCTTTTGATTTTGGTTTGCGTTTCATCCTGTTTCTCTCTCTTGACCAGAGGTTTCTTCTCTGGAGCCTTCATTTTCCAAGACACTGCAGGCAGATTCAGAGAAGCCATTCCTTGGGACTTCTGGTATTTAGTGGATGCCACGTAGGAAGCCTTCACAGTTTGCACCACAGCATTCATCAGGTTCTTGGCTGCTTGGATCAAAGACATAGCGCTGTCCACCTGTAACAAAACATCCAGCATTGGTGTGCTGTGCACCATAAAAACTGAACACGGACGAGAGGTTTCAAGAGGCTCTGTGGCTCCAAATATGTTCTTTAATAAAGGGCAATGTAAACATTCATCTTTTTGTAACACTAACTGACATTACCAGGGCATAAAATGTGATGCTGTATTTTCTGACACTTGGTGAGAAAGTGATTCATGCCGCTAGAACAATGAGCAGCATGTGTATACACCAAGTGGTCTCTGCCATAATTACAGCAATGTAAAAGATCTGTATTAAATTGTTTCCTCCTACAGCTGTTGCGACTACCCAATGATAGAAGCTTCCACTTTAATGAAAATTATTAAAGCCATGGTAATATCTTAATCACTGATAAGTAAATACTGTAACCCCGCTAGTCTAGTAAATTACATTGAAGACAGATACCATTAAATAGCTTCAGCCAATACCTAAATCCTTTCTGAGGTTATCCTCTGAATGCAAGCAGGATTAAAGCAAAAAAGCTACGTTAGAGGAAACAGCCATCTCAAAACAAGGACCATAACATACTTGGGCAATCTGAACTTGCCTCTAAGGGTGCAGCCCCCCACACAGGTTACTTGGCAGGAGTCAGAGGGCCACACCCAATTTGCATGAAATGGAGCATATCGTCATCTGTCCTCTCAGAGAGGTGTGATATGCAGGGCCCAGCATGCAGCACTCCTGACCGCACAGGCATGGACTGAAGGAGCTCCAGCCCGTGAACTTTGTTGGATAGCAGCCCCCACACTGGCAAGCATTCACAGGCTGCATTGGTCACCCTCCATCTGCAGCTTACCTCTGGCAAAGGTTTTAAAAAGAAAAGCTCAGGAAAGGAAAGCAGCTCAGCTTCTTTGTTGCTCATGAAAAAACTGGGCAAAAATTTGCCAGTTGTGTGCATCAATGCACACCAAGAGCATATAGTCTTGTTTAAATACTGACTTAATTCTCCTCAATTCCCATATACAAGTGGGAGTCTCCCTTGCGCCAAACACTGGGTTGTGCTTCTGTGCTATTACAGCTACAACTGAAGTTTTAAAACAAAACACTTTTAGGTCTAATTTAGTGTTCTGAGTGTTTGCATAGTATGACAAGAACAACTGCTATATTCTATCAAGAGTTCACATGCATGAAGCCACAGGCAAACTAACAGCCTGATTGATGGGGAGGCTTAGAACAGGCTGCAGACCACTTAATCCCAATGTCTAGAACCCTATTAATCAAGGACTGCTAAAGACCTTATAACATTTCTGTTCTAAGTAGAAGCCTGTGTAGCACATTGCTTCTTGGTAACCCACTGCACTGATAAACTGTAGGCTAGGGCTGCACGAAGCTTCGGTAGCCAATTTGATTTGGAGGAGATTCTGCCCAATTCGGGGACTGAAACTCCGAATCTGAATCGAATCGGAAGACCAATTAAAAGATCGGAATTGATTCAAAGCCATAGACTAAACAGGCAGCTGACACAGCTGCCTCCAGCTGGTAAGTCTGTTGGGGTTGGGGGCGGGACTGGGGCTGGGGGGTGTGGGATGCAGTCACAGCAGTGCTGGGAGCAGGGACTATGCCCTGCTGCCACGTGCTCAGCCAAGGCGGGGGGCGGGGGGGGGCGGGTTGTGGGTATAGTTTGCTCTGGGCAGAAGGAGGCAAGTGGCAGCAGGGCATAGACCTGCTCCCAGCACTGCTGCGTCTGCATCCCATGCCCCTCACGCCAGCTGGGCAAGCGGAGGCAGGGCCTGCCCCTCGCACCAGCTGGGCAAACACATGCTCCCCAGTGGTCCCGGAACTGGACTGGTAGTACTTCCAGTCCACTTCCAGGCTCACCAGTGAGTGTGAGGGCCCCCCGCCCCCCGTGCTCCTGTGGGATGCTTCATCTGCCCCAGCATTGCAGCATTCACGAGCTGCGCCTGGTACCTCGAGGTATGTAGAAAAGATATTTAAAGCTGCGTCTATGTCTGAATCGCTCATTCTCCGAATCAGCATTGAATCTTTAGATTAAGATTTGGCCAAATGGAATCGGGGACAGTGATCCGAATCAACCAATCAAATCACTGTCCCCGACTTCGGTTGACTCTGAATCCAATATGGCCCATTTTGCACACCCCTAATATCCAGCAGGCATCTACATCAAGTAATCTCATGACAGGACCAAAAGTGCTGGAAACATTTAGCCACCTCCTTATCCACGTTAGACAGATGACAATAAGGAGATTGTGTGTATTGAAGATGCTAGCCTACTGATATGAACTAATTTATGGCAGAAGGCTATGTAAATTGTAAAGGAATTTTGTAATCACTGTAGAACCTGAGGGCACATTATTGTGTAATGATACATCTTGTAATGTGACAGCACAATGTCTTTAGCCTTACAGACAACAGGACACCCAGGCATACAACAGAGACGCACAACACCACATGTTCTGTTGCACCTTATCGCTCGATTCCTCATTGCTGGCAGTTTGAGTGTGGCCTGCTGCCAAGAGTGGGAGGTGTAGCAGAGAAACCCATCTCTGTCATGAAGATGTTAAATTTCTTAAAGAAGAGTGTTATTCCCTAGCTGTGGTCTTATGCACTGTGTGTCATTTTGCTCAGCTATCTCTATCATGTAATCCTTAGTCCAATATTCTATCCAGCAACCACTTGACAAGGCAAAAGACAGCAAAGGGAAAAACTGCACAGTACAGGGAACAACTCAAAAAGAAGATCTGAACTATGAGTCACTAATCCCTACATTAACTTGCCCTCCACCTCACATCATAGCAGGAGTCAAATGAAGGCACAAGTCACCTATTAGAATATAACTGGCTATAGTAAATACATGCTTGGCAAAAGAAAAAAAGAAAAAAAAAAATCAGGAATTTTGCTTCATTTCCCTCCCACGATCTGCATCATGCAGATTCCTCTCAGCCAGAAGAATTTTGTGAAGTACCAGGAACACAGGATCATGCTTTCTAAACTGATAGCTAGGCTAAGGAATGAGGCTGGCCCTAGGCAACTTTCAGCTGTCACAAAGTAACGGAGCAACTAAAATAAAACCCTGGAACTCTTCAGGGCATGGTTATTTTGAAATATTGACATCCCTGGAGAATTACAGACCAACTGCCCAAAACGTACAGTCTGTATAAAGACAAGAGGTAGGTTAAGAACTTCACATATTATGTTGATTAAAACATTTTAATCCCATAAAGGTTAAAACAAAATACTCCATGAAAAACAGAACACTCTAAGAAGGTAGTGTAACTTTTTGTTAAGAGTTATTGTTTAGTAAAGTAGTGCAAAAAACCCTAAATGACCCCCCCCCCCAAAAAAAAACCCCAACAAAACAAACCCTGAAGATTTTCATTTCAACATAGTTCCTTTTAGAAAAAGTGTTAAAACACTAATTCTGTCTTCAAGTGCTATAAAATCTGCCAGTATTACAGGTTTGGACATAGGTCCACAGGCTTTTTTCCCCCTGTACATAATAGTCTACAAGTTTTAATACAACAAATCTAAACAGAGACAATTGTTCAGCTTGCAAAGAACAAACATGAAATGGGAAAGACAGCTGACTTACGTACCCCAGAGACAACCAGTTCTCCTCCGAGATTTTGAACTTCTGCTTTAACTTTGCTGCAAATATTCAGCTGATGGCAGTATAATGCAATTCGCTGTAGGTAGGCTAGAAGATCCTGTTTGCAAGCAGAATCTGGGCACTGACAATAGAAAAAAAAATTACTTCAGAATGCTGAAAAATCAGAATGGCAGTCATTAAAAATCAACTGTTGGGATATTAAGAAATTCAAGGAAAGCTTAAATTGTTCAGCTATGTTTTATCATAAAGAATATATATTTGCTTGTATTGACAAGTAATGAAAACAACACATAGGACAGTGCAGTGATGAATGGCCATTACCAATCTGGATTACCTCTAAATGACAGTTCTCAAAAACTGCATGCATTTGAGTTCAAGCCCCATATTTAAATCCTGTAAACAAGGAACAAAACTTGTACTTGTAACCTGTGAAGCTTAGCATCGTAACATGCTGACACTGTAGAATAAGATACAGAGAAGTGCACACAGTGGTCAGTCAGTACATTGTGCCATTCAAGGGGTAGCAGCAGAAGATGCTTTTGGGTTTCTATCTGCTGTGTAACTCTAGGGAAGTTCTCACCTGTGTATCAGTTTTGCTAATTATAGCAGGTACCTTTGCAGGTATCACGCAGGATACTGAAGCTTTCTTTGTGAAGTCTTGGGACAGATAGCACCTTGCATCCCAGGATCTCAAATTATAGCAATTCATCAAGTGTCTGTGCATCAGATTCATTTACTCATTTTCAGGAATGTACCTTGCATTAGTGAATAGTGATAAACTAATTCTATAACTCTTCTTGAATACTATTTCAAACTGGCCAGATTGTAGCTCATGCCTTATGTCAGTGTGGCAGCAAGGTGAAGTGCTGGTGCATGCAGGAACACCCAGATCTGATAGATTTAGATAAGCTAGCTGTAAAATGGAGATTTTGTAGCTACTGGAGACTGTACTGTACTGCAGTTGAGCTCAGAATGGTGGAGGCAGGAAAGAAAAAGAAAATCCTCCCCTGTCCAAACAACTTCTTAACAGGATTAACTTTGAACTGTTAGTGTAATGTGGGAAGCACTGGCAGAGCCAGCCTGTGTGGCAATCAGTCAAAATTCAAAATGAGCTTTGTGAACACAAGCAGAAAAGGGTATGTGTGATTTCTTGCTAAAAATCATCTGACTGATACCATGGCTAAGCAGCCCACACTTCGGTTTGCTGTGACAGACCTCCAAGGAATAAATTAGGATAGAGAACTCAAATTCATTGTCTCTTCCTTCCCAGGCTAGGGCATCTTTCCTCAAGACACAGTCTGGCCTATCTGGAGGCCCCACTCTGTGAGCAGACTGCTGAAGTGAGAGCCTATGAGCAACAATCACAACTGTAATGACAAAAGTAAGGATTTTTGGCATGCTACCAAAAAGACACTGTCATGTGAGAGAGAGAGGCATTTGACAGATTTTGCCAAACCTGAAGGGATGTCCGAGACCATCCTCCTCTAACCCCAGAAGGTGGTCACTAGTTTTTAAATGAAAGGAAAGCATAAGGATACTGCTACCTTGCTGTTCACATCTTGTGGGGGAACAAGGTTTGTGGTCACTTAATTCTTAAGCTAAGTCTAGAGAGCAGTGTAAGAAATTCACAGAATGTCTGGAAAGTTGGCTGAAAAGTTGATGAAGAGCTGAAATGATCATTTTTTCTGAATGTTTGCCAAAATGTCTTCCATCTTCCAAACAGCTCAGTTGACAAGGACAAGTGAATGAACTGCACAACAGCAGATTTATTTCAGTGTTGACAAATGCAAAATATTGCACATTGGAAGGAATAATATGAACTGCTCTGACACTTTACTTGATTGTACATGCACTGAAACCACTCAGAAAATAGACATTGGCCTCTGTGGACAACTCAATGAATGAGGGCTGCTGCATATTCAGCAGCAGTCAAGACAACAGATGCCAAGATGAATAAGGAATAGGACTGATGGGTTGATTCCACCACATATATCAACAGAACATCAATGGGAAAACTGTGTTCCATTTTAGTAAAACAATTTCCCAAAGAGAAATGGGAAGCTTAGATCAGTGGCTTTGTTGAGGAAAACACAATGTACCAGATAAGGAATGTCAGTGAGAAGATGCTCTGGGTAATCCTGTTGAATCCTCACTATGGTATTAAGTAGGCCTGTGTGAATAAGGAAGTATTTAATTCGATTCGGCAGAATCTGCTCCGGAAAATTTGGAGCCGATTCGGAGAGATTTGGTGATTCGGCCATAGGCTATAATGGGGAATCACTGAAATACCTATAACTGTCATTTTTTGGCAGATTTGGATGAAAACAGCAGGGATAGTAGCCCCTTCTAAGGGTGTGAAGCCTGCCATGTTTCAAGGAGATAGGTGCAGGGGTTTCTGGGAAACTGCTCCTCAAACTGCTGAATGCAAAACTCATGTCACTTGTATGTGTTAAGGCAGATTTGGATGAAAACAACAGGGACCTTCCTGGTGCTGGTTAGATCTCTGCCTGCCCACCTGTTTCTGGGCCAACCACCTGCCCCTCTTTTGCTCAGGCAGAAATAGCTCACAAAAGGGAAAGAAAGGCTGCAGACAGAGGCTTATATGTTGTTTCTACGTCCCACCCCCAGAGCACTGTGATTAGAAGGTGACTCAGGGAAAGATCACAGTCACTGGCCAGCTACAGATGTCAGTCTTTCCTCCCCTGCTCCCCCTCCTTCTTGGTTTGTTTCCCTGAAAGACTGCCTTCCGAATCTCCACGTCTCCAAATCATTTTCCGAATCGGTTTGGAGACTCCAAATCAATTCATAGGGTTTTTTTGGTCTTCCAATTCGATTCTGAGATTTGGCCTCCGAATCGGGCCAAATCTTCTCTGAATCCAATTGGGGACCAAAGCTTTGCACACCCTTAGTATTAAGTACTGTCTAGTACACAGTCTCTGATTAGCTGGCACACTTATTTACTCTAGCATAGTTCCAATTAAGGAGGTTCCTATCACCAAATTGATCAAGTATGATCATGTCATTTGTACTTATCAGTTAGTTCCTAATAGCTCATAGCTGGAAAACTTGCTGTGGCACTGAGAAAAACTCAACCAAACTGGCTGTTAAAATTCAGGATAACTCATCATACAGACTGACAACTGGAGAAAATACACATGCAGAGATAAAGAGGAGCCATCCTTTTTCTTTAATGAAAAGAAAAACAAACACCAAGTGGATGCTCCAAATGGAATTTGTTTATTAACAGAACAAAATCAATAGCCTCAAGCTGGCAGGAAAAGGAACTTACTTTTTTAGAATAATACCCCCAATTGAGACTCTAAATATTGTTGTAATTAGTTTGTAGGTTAAACCATAATGCTGTGCCAGTGACCCAGAGAGATAATGTCACTGCATGAAGAGCAGCTGTTTTTTTCACTCTATTTATGGAACCTGTAAAGAACGTTTAGTGGGAAGCATTTATTGCTGCAGGATAACAATATGGTCCTGGACAGCACCTGTCAAATGAGAAAGTGCTAATCCTATATTACAGTATATTTTCCCCTAAGTAGCCTGTATATTGTCTGAGCATTAGGAAGGGTCAATATGGATGCTAGAAGTTACTGCAGCATTTTATTGGAAAACTGGAGCAATGCATAAACTTCTCACTCACACTCAGTTCATTTGGATTTCACATACAACGTTTTAAGAGCTGCAATTGATGTACAACTTACAACTATCAAAGAGAGGAAGCAAAGGAAAGACTGTCAGTGCCTTTTAAGTGTTCCAGCATAGACAGAGGAACAAATTTTATTGAGAATCCCCGTCTTGCTGCAATCACTTCTAGTTTCGTGGTATTCATATCTTCCTAATAATTCCCCCCATTCAAAGAAGCAGCCTGCTATTGTAAGTGAAAGATGGAATACCTTTGGGAAAATTTTAAAGCTGATGGCTAGACACTTTTCAACCTACTTGAAATATCTCAAATAATAGCTTTAATGGCTTCAAAGGAAATGTGTTATAAAACTGCCTGACAGAAGGAGTTAGGATTTCCTGACACGCTTACATGAGGGGTCACAATTCACCTGGTGTCATGCGGTTAACAGAACATGGAAATGCTTCCTTTTGTTCAGTTGGTGCATCTGGTAAAGGAAGGTATTAATACCCTCTTCCAAGTCTTCTGTAACTGTTAAATAATTCTACACTGAACAGGCTACTTCATGTTTCTAGGAGGACATAAGCATGCCCAATGAAATATACAAGCTGAAAGCTTTGGAAGAAGAACACAGGATTTGGAAAAAAATATATATTGCCAAAATGATTAAGTGGCTCATCTCCCCAACCTCTGTGGCTATTCTCTTGAAGAAAAGCAGCAGCTAAGGATTTTTACTTTAATAAAAGTAACCCAATATATATCTGAAGTTTTGTAGTATGCTTTTGTGTGAACAGAGATGAAATTCCATCACACTCTAAAGACCTGTATCTAGGATGCAGTTATCTGACTACATAGTAATACAGGACTTTAGCCAGACCTCACAACAGATCTCAGAGCAAACTGTTTCTGGAATACTGCCTTATTTTCCTAAAGAGGCAGCATCTCCTGATGCTTCAAAGACATGCTCGTTTGATGTCATAATTCCACCCACTGCTGATAGAAACTGGAATAAGAAATACTCACAGGAAACAACCTCTCTACCTTCACACCCCTGAGTTGTTTAATAAATTAAGTTTAGCACAGTTGTCCCTGGAAACCAGATGAAACATTAAGGAGCTCTTCATTTATTTTAAATCTTAATGAAATATGCCTGCTTTTCAACCTCCTGCTATGTATTCATGTTCAGAAGACCACTGAAAAAAATTAGTTAGCGCTGTACAAATTCACATTTGCTAGTGGCAAGCCTCAAACCTGACCGTCTTGTATCTTGGGACCCCTTCTGAGCGTTGACTGTTATGACCATATGTGGAAGTTTCTCTAGCGCTGGGATGTCTAACAGATGGCCTATGAGGGGTTAATTACTGGCCCCCAAACTCCCCCTCGGCCACTATTGCCTCTGTCACTCCAACTGTAGCAGCAGCCAGGGTCTCCAGGCTCTCCTTCCCACCTCTAGCTTCTGAATCCTGGCCTCCATTCCAGGGTGTGGGGTGGGATGGCACAGTCTATGGTGCAGCAGGGCACCGGGAGGGAAGGGGTGGTCAGGGAGCTGCCTGTGTCTGCACAGCATGTGGCCCCTGGGCCACTTAGAAATTCAACTGTCCTGCTCTAGGTATCACTTTGGGTGTGAACTTGGACTTGACATACTTTTGCTCAACACAAACCTGTTTTAAAACCAGAGCTGAATAGGATACGCAGATATATCAGACAGTCAGTCCTGAGAGGTCTTTGTGATTCTTTGATAAGAACCTTATAGGCTTAAACATTTTTATTATGTTTGTTATTGTGATGTGGGTGCCTGAAGTGGAAATGGCACAAATAGTACATTGTTCCTTAAGCAACTTAAATCAGGCTACAGCTCAATAACCTATTGTCAGATACTATGCTGACACAGCAGGAGTGAGGGGTATTTCCCTTTGGATAACACGAAAGCTAGTTCTATCCAGACATGCAGAAGGGATGTTGGAGAGCTCATGATACATTTCCAAGTGGTAACTTCACCCTCAAAAACTGCGCCACAAAAAAAGAAAATTAAAATCAAGAATGTGTCTGATCAATCCTGGGAGCATAATGACTGTGTTGCCTACACAGTCCCATCACTGTTTTAGCAAGGCACTCAGGGATATCCTGAGTATGACAAAAGCTATATAAAAACCAGATTCTATTCTATTCTGCTTATATAAGGAAACTGACCTAGATACTGCATAACATGAAGCAGAGTTAGTGTGTAGCTACTGTGCAAGTTGGAAGTCCTAAATTTAAATCACTGAACAATTGTTGCTGCATCTGTTGTGGGTTCTAGATTGTGTTGATGAGCAATGGAGAAATTGAGAACATGATCAAAAGAGTTTTTCAGCAAATAGTTCTACAAAATTAGATAAAGTAAATCAAAACCAAGCTTTTTTGGATCCAAACAGAACTAGGAAAGATGCCTTATTACGCCTCATCTATATTGGAGGCTTACCGAGATGAATTAGAACTTACGTGGTCAGCAATCGTACGTCCCAGCTTGTCCATCCTCGATCCAGCCTCTGCAATTTTCTTGGCTGCACTAATTACATCTGAAGTATTTTTTAGTGGACCTTTACCCCTGTTAAAAACAAACAAACAAAAAAAAACCACAGAGCAAAGAAGAGTTTACCTTCTGGTACTGCACACACCTCATTGTGTTTGTTTCTTTCTCATCCTGTGTATTGTTGCTGAACAGACTCCTTAAGTAAACTGTGTTTGCTTGGGTAAGATGTGCCTCTACAATAAAAGCAAGCAGCTCATGGGGAATGATTAAAACTACTTATATAGTTCTGTCATTTTCAAGTCAAATGGTATTGATGAGCTTACAAAGCTTTAGGCATCAGCTTTATAAAGGGCTTGTTGTATGAAAAAAAGATTATTTTCATTAAATTACTTTTACCTATTGTTTCAGAAATGAATACAGAAGATTATAGAAGGTAACATTTCAGAAGTCAGAAAATCATGCTGCAGCTACTTTCTTTTGAAAGCACTTGTTGAATAAACCTTTAAAGTTAACTGAAAAATGCAATAAGGCGTTTCAAAATTGATAACAATAATCCAAACTAACACTAGTTTGGATTATTAGAGGCTGCAACTAGATTTAGACAGACTACAAAAGTGGGCAGATGAGAATAGGATGGGGTTCAATGTAGACAAATGCAGGGTGCTGCACCGTGGGAGGAGGAATCCACAGCATACATACAGGCTGGGGAGTTTCCTTCTTAAAAGCAGAGGTGGAAAGGGATCTCGGTGTCATTACTGACTCCAAGATGAACATGAGCCACCAATGCCAGACCGCAGCCAGCAAGGCCAGCCATACCTTGTCATGCATCCAAAGGTGCATCTCAAGCCGGTCCGGAGAAGCAATACTCCCCCCTCTATGCGATTTTGGTCAGGCAGCAGTTGGAGTACTGCGTCCAGTACTGGGCGCCGCACTTCAAAAGGGATGTGGTCAGCCTGGAGAGGGTTCAGAGGAGGGCCACCCGCTTGGTGAGAGGGCAGCAGGACAGGCCCTACGAAGAGAGACTGAAGGACCTGAACCTGTTCAGCCTCAGCAAGAGGAGGCTGAGGGGAGACCTGGTGGCTGCCTACCAACTCATCAGGGGGGATCAACAGCAAATAAGCCAAGCCCTTTTCTCCCCAGCACCACCTGGGGTGACAAGGAACAATGGTAATAAGCTGATGGAGAATAGGTTTAGGTTAGAGATCAGGAGGCAATATTTTACAGTTAGGGTGGCCAAAATCTGGAACCAACTTCCCAGGGAAGTGCTCCTCGCCCCTACCTTGGACAAATTCAAGAGGAGGTTGGATGATCACCTGTCTGGGGTCTTGTGAACCCAGCATTCATTCCTGCCCGTGGCAAGGGGTCAGGCTAGATGATCTGTTCAAGTCCCTCCTGACCCTAGCTACTATGCAACTATTTTTGCAACACTTCAGACCCCACTGAGGAAGGTGCTGTCCAAACACAGAACAAAACAGAAATTATTTGTTCTTTGGGGTGGGGACTAATACAAGGGAACAGATGGATACAGAGTGGGGATAGAAGGGAGAGTTCAAGGAACAATGACAGGTGGTAGTTACAGCACATCTGCAGATTAGCTAAATCAATTTTACTGTGTGGGCACTGTGTGACAATTTGTCAATTTGTTCTACAACAGCTACACAGGCAAATCTGTTACAGGCAAACTAAAGTTGTAAGGAAGGCAGGGATTTAAAAAGTTTGCACTGACAGTCAGAACTGCATTTGCAATACTGCAATAAATGCAGTACTACTACTAACTACTCAGCCAATAAATGCCTTTGAACAAGTTAATATGTTTACAAGATTAAGTAGATGAAAAAAGCTCACCTGGTGAAGTCTGTCATTTCCATCATGATCATACACATCTGTTTTGCTAGAACAATAATATCATTTCCACTGTCATCCCATTTTGATACTTCAGCATCTAATTTACTCTTTTCTTCCTGGAAGCTTGCAACTTGCTCAGCGATTTTAGCTTTTTGTTCTTGAGGGAGTTGAGCCATGATAGCCTGAAAAAAGTGATTGTTCCATACAGCCTTAGTCATTTGTATGATGGCTTTTTAGAATGTTTTCACTAATAACCAATTTAAGTTGTATAGAAAGGGATAAAGCTTTAAGTAGCAAAAAAGACAATGATTTGCCATGTAATTCACTGGGCTGGGCCTCAGCAGATTCAACAGCATTTCAAGCCATGTAAGGCTATGGGTACTATATGCAAATTACTATAGCTGTTTATTTCAAGGTCATTTTTTCAAATTTGCTCTTCACTTCCATGTGCTCAAGCAGAGCAGGGCCTTACAGTAAATGAGTGAGGGAAGGAGCAGAAGGGGGAAGAATTGGGGGTGGGGGGTGGAAAGGGGGAGGCAGGCAGAGGGCTAAGGGGCTACCTGACCTCCAGATTTATTTCCCCCTTTGTAGCAGTGGGAGGGGGACAAATTAAAGACAAACATCCAATAAATAGATTCTATACCTGGACAATTATAATCAAATTGATACATTTTCCATACATAGAATCTAGTTACTGGCAGGGTGAGGGGCTGGGAAATAACTTCATAATCAGGGTCATTTTACAGTCAAGTAAATATGGTATTTCCTCACTAAAAAAATCCCACCTCATTAAAAAATGGAGGCAGCTATTTTGGATCTGTGATGAAAAAGTTTATAGTTTATCAGCATCCAGACAATTCTGGTCTTTCACAATGCCCAAAACAAGATAGACTTTTGATACCTTTCAGGTGTAACATTTCACTTAACCTCCTTTTCCGGCAGGTGAAGAGAAGAGATTAATGTCAGTTTTTATACCTAACATTTTCTAAAAGAGGAAGACACAAGACCAAGCTTCTTAAGTGACAGATTTGAATTGGGTTTCCAGAGCAAGTTAAAGCTTTTCTTCTAAGGGGATGTAGTGCTTAAACATTTTCCTTACTCTAGCACTTTGCCCAGCAATGAGCTGATCATCTTCAGTCTGAATACTTGTTCTGCTTCTGACATCAAAGTCTTCAGTCTCAAAGTCAGAATCATCTAATTCTTCAGGAGTCTGAGGGAAGAAAAAACAAGATATAATTCAACATGTCAAAGCTAAGATCAACAGAATTGAAACTGCCTCTCAAAACCAACAAAAAATACTGTCTTGTGAGCTTTGATATTAGAGACAGAGAGAAGAGATGGGATAAATAGAGTGGATTATCTAAGGTTTTCATCTGAAGACAAGTGGGAATTCTCTTTAGTTTATGTTTACATGGCTGCATATGTCAGACTGCTCAAACTGGCAATGTGCACTTATAAAAGGCTGTGTTACATTAAATATGGAATAATGTTAGGAGCGTTGTTCTCAAGGTCTTGGATATCTGAACAAGGTAGCTGCATTTAATTAGACAGCAGAAGGTACCCTATCTTTTATTAAACTGCTTTATTCAGAGACCCCAAAGATGAAGTCCCATAAAACTTCAAAGCCTGTTTCACAATAGCAATGGATGCACTTTTTAGAAGTATTAAAAATCAAAGTATCTGTAGATTTAACAATGGCTACAGTAAACCAAAATTTGTTCTTTGCCTACGGGAAAAGCTTAAAATTTGTAGTTAGTAGGGCCAACTTTCATGCTGTAGGCTAAACACAGTTGACCTAATCCCAGCTCACTTAGAGGTTATTTTTACTACTATGAGGGTATAGCTAAAACCACAGCAAAATTTTTAACAAGTTTAAACAACATCTGTTAATAGTAAAAATAATACATCTCTGTCTAAGCTGGTACTTTTTCCATGATCATTTTTCATAGCTGAAATTATGAGGAACTTGATAAATGCAAGTTTGTTATGAAAAGGTTTAAAGATGTTAACACACTACTCCTGCCAATCTCTTGCCTACAATTTGCACTTTATAAATGTGCTGATTAGCAGAGATCCTGGTTTTCTCTGATGAAATCCAGATTTCTGATTAAAACAAACTCCCCCAAAAGCCCCAAATCCACATTTTTCCATGATTAAAACAAAATGCCACTAGATCTGTTAGTGTGTGGTGTGTGTATGTATGTGTGTACACATGTGTGTGTGTGTGTGTGTACATAGTGGGATTTCATTTTAGTCATGGAAAAATATGGATTTGGGGATTTGTTTGTTTTCTTAAATCAGAAAATTTTGGATTTTTGTTATCACAGAAAACCAGGAGCCATGCTGAATAGTTATCTTGCAATGCAAATGATGATTATTGATGATCACATTAACTGGTTGGCCCCAAAAAGACATAATTTGAATATTAAACCTAGAGCTTTCTAGAGTCTCTCCATCACAGAAGAGAAGCCTTTCACTCCCAGAATAAATATGCTGAAACACTTGAGTGAACACCTCTAGAGCCAGGGACAAGGAATTTACAGGATGTTCTTTAAAGCAGAGGGAGAATCTTTTTTTTTGTAAAATGCCTAATTAGCAAAAATTATTGAAAAAAGATAAAAAAACTGATACTAACATTAAAAGACATTCATGGTCTGAAGGCTTTGGACCTTAACGTATCCCCTATTCTCATCCCCACCACACAAAAACACCACCCAATTGAGGTGAGTTATCATGTGTCTGATACCATTGTTTTTAAACAGGGAGACAAGAAACTAAATACTTATCAATAAAACAAGATCTTTTCTCCCCCACAATAGATTCAATATATTAACTTTAGTTTTGGAAAAAAAAACCAACCAAAAAATAGAAACCAAAAGTTATCAGGCAAGAGGGACTTTTTCAAGAGACTATGAAGCATCCGTCAGTGAGTTCTGCCATACCGATCTACGTTTCAACTTTAAATGGCTTATTTACTCCAATCTGCTCAGCAGCATTCCCTTTGAGAGTAGGGATGCTTCTGTGTTCCAATTTGAAACAGAATCCTGTAAAACGGTGCTCTGTTATCTCTGTTTTGATGGCTTTATTCTATTCTAAATTAGTTCTACAACTAAAGCCCTTCAGCTAACAAATACTGAAGTGTTTTCACATTTGACTTTTTTTTAGGTCACTGATGTGTCACTACTGAACTGCCTTCAGCTATTGGCAGTTGCAATAAAACCATGGCACCCTCACATCATAGATGTGGTTTCTCCCCAGCACAGATGAGGGGCACAAGGGAATGAGCCAGGTTTTCTGGCAGTGCCAGCTCTGCTAATTGCTGAAAACAAAGAATTGGCAGCTGTACCTCCATGTCCTGAGCAACCTCACTTATAGCAGGGAGTGAATAAAATTCATTTGTAGCCTAGCAAAGAGATACTGGTGTGCCGACTAATACTGGTGATCCACCAAAGCTGCAAAGGGGTAAATATCAATGCAAATGGGAATTCATTTTATGATTTCCACAGTAGTTCCACCGTCCTTTGCTCTGTTATGCCAAGTTTAAGGAATCAAAGCTAGAAGATAAATATTGCAATGGTTCTTATACCTATTTGTGTTCTGTGGTTACATGGTAGAGAATAACTCATTACTAAGACATAGTTGCAACTTGTGAACAATAGCTTCACAGGGCTTTAGACTAAGATTGCCAGGGGACAGGTAGACAATCACTAATGTAAGCCCTGGAAGTGACAACCACAGAATCAGTAGGTCAGGTAACAGAAGGGAACCCACTTCTGGCCCAGCCCAAAGACAGGGCTCTTCTAAGAGGACAGGGAAGCCCAGGGCTTCTGATGGCAGGCTTAGCTGCCTGTACACAAATGCCAGGAGCATCGGGAACAAACAGGAGGAACTGGCTCTTCTGCTAAGTAAAAATGAATACGATCTCATAGGGATAACAGAGACCTGGTGGGACTCCACCTATCACTGGACCACAGGTATTGATGGTTATACCTTGTACGGGAGCGGTCATGTTGCAATGAAGGGCAGGGTTGTAGCTTTCTACGTGAAGAAGCAGTACATTTCCCTACAAGCTGAGACTGGCACCCAAGGAGGATGACTTGAGACCCTTGGGGTTAGAATATCGGGAGAACATAGTGAAGAGGATATAACTGTAGGGGTCTATTACAGACCTCCTAACCAGGAGGAAGAGCTTGACCACGAACTCTCTAGGGAACTGGCAGAGGCTGCATGCCTCTCAGTACATGGTCCTCATGGGTGACTTGCACCATCTCATGGGAAGAGCATTTATCCAAATCCAATAGGTTGCGAAGCTTCCTCACTTGCACTGACAAGCTCTATTTGACTCAAGAAGTCTGCAGACCAGGCGCTGCTGGGTCTGGTACTGGCCAAAGGGGATGATCTAGTCAGTAACCTGAGGACTGAAGGAAGGCTAGGTGACAGTGATCACAAGTTGATCACTTTCTCTATCCATTGCAAAGCTGGCAAATAAGTCAGCAATGCAGAAATCCTCGACTTTAGGAAAGCTGACTTTCACAAGCTCAGGAGGTTGGTTGTTGAGGCCCTGAGAGATCATGACCTGACACGGAGGGGAGTCCACAATGAGTGGTTGCTCCTTAAGGACGTGATCCTAAAAGCACCAGGGAAGTCTGTTCTGGCCCGTAAGAAATACAGCAAAAGGGCTGGGAGTCCCCCTTGTTTCAACAAGGAATTCATGGACCTTCTGCATTTGAAATAGAAGCTTATGAAGGATGGAAGTTGGGAACTACCACTAAGAATTATGCAGTACTGGCCTGCACCTGTAGGGAGCGGACCAGAACAGCCAAGGCTGAAACTGAACTCAAACTGGCTATGGGAATCAAGGACAATAAAAAGTCCTTCTTCAAATACGTGGGAAGTTGGGGAAAAAAAAACCCACGGGCAACATCGGAACCTTGCTGAACCAAATGGGGCAGCTGACAACTGACACCCAGGAAAAAGCTAATTTCCTCAATGATTACTTTGCATCAGTTTTCTACCAGCCCGAGGGGATCACCCTGCCTGACAGGATGCAGGACTACCAGGGTATGGGCAATCATACACCTAAAATTGGTGAAGATTTTGTGATGGAACACCTTGAGAGACGCTGGACATCCACAAGTCAGCTGGCCCGGATGGAGTGCATCCAAGAGAGCTAAAAGGGTTGGCTGACATCATAGCATGATCAATGGCGAGGACATTTGAGAACTCATGATGCTCAGGAGACGTTCCTGAAGATTGGAGGAGGGCCAGTGTGGTGCCTATCTTCAAGAAAGGAAGGAAGATCCAGGGAACTACAGGCCAACCAGTTTGACCTCAATCCCTGGAAAGACCTTGGGGGGGGGGGGGGGGGAGGTGGGGGAATAAAATTAAAAAAAACCATCAACAACAGGCTAACAGAAGGCAACATTTTGAGAGATGGCCAATATGGCTTTGTTGCGGGTAGGTCTTGCCTGACCAACCTCATTTCTTTCTAGACAAAGAAGAAGAGATTGATGTCATATATTTAGTTTAAAAACACCTTTAACTTGGTCTCCAATTATGTCCTCATGGTAAAATTGGGGAACTGCGGGCTTGACAAGCTTATGGTCCAATGGCTGGGGAACTGGCTCCATGGCCAGACCCAGAGAGTGATAGTTGAAAGAACTGAGTCAACACAGTGCATAGTAACCAGTGGTGTCCCCCAGGGCTCAGTACTCAGACCAGTACTCTTTAATATATTCATAAATTATCTGGATTCAGGTATCAGAAACAAACTGGCTAAGTTCACAGATGACACCAAATTATGGGGAAGCGGGGTCACTCAAGCAAGACCCAAGACTCCTGCTTTACACGGCCTTGATGAGGCCACAGCTGGAATACTGCATCCAATTCTGGACTCCACACTTTAGAAAGGATGTGGAGAAGCTTGAGAGAGTCCAGAGGAGAGCCACCTGCATGATTAGAGGTCAAGAGAACAGGTCTTACGAAGCAAGGCTGAGCGGCACGGGACTCTCTCGCCTGGAGAACCAAAGGCTTGGGGGAACTTGGTGGCAGCCTATAAAGTATATAAAGGGTGTGCATCAGGAACTGGGAGAACATCTGCTCACCAGGGCACCCCAAGGGAAGATAAGGTCTAATGGTCACAAACTGATGGAAGACTGTTTTAGACTGGACATAAGGAAACACTTCTTTACTGTCCAAGTTCCCAGAGTCTGGAATAGACTCCCCTCAAAAGTGGTGCAATCACCTACTCTGGATACCTTTGCTTGGATGCTTATCTTGCTGGAGTGATCTGACCCAGCTGATTTCTTGGGCAGGGGGCTGGACCTGATGATCTCACAAGGTCCCTTCTAGCTCTAAAGTCTATGAAATCTATGAAATATAAAGGGTTAGGAAAGAAAGCTTTGGGCAGAAATGCATTTGAGCCTGGCAAAGCGAAAGAAGAGAAGAACAAAAAATCTCCACATCCATCTTTCCTATCTTTAAGCCCTGCCCATATGTCTTGTTTTATCAAAAGACCAAGCCCATAGTTCAACCTCAGTTTTTGCTTCTTTCCTTCCAACTGCAGGTACTATTTTGCAAGTTCAAGTAATGCTCTAGTTCACATAAAGCCAATCTCTTTGGCAGGTGTGCCACAAAATTGGTCCCATACCCTCTCTGAGTCCCAGTCTGAACCCCTTCCCCTGCCTGAGCTACTGCTCTTTCTGTCCTGTCTGCCACTGTGCTGCCTGTCTTTTGATCTGCTGCAGGTTGGGCTTCCCTGCCCCAGGCTCACCTATCACGCACTGAGACATCCAACTCATATAAATTGTATCTGCAAACTGCAGGCACAGAAAAGCCCTTTAAAAAAGCTAGTGTACATGTAATTATATTGCTAATTTATAAAGGCATCTAAAGACAAGGGGAACTATTGCATCGAGCCCAATCTTATTTTTCAATAACTTATATGAAATCCATATAAAAAGGTACTTAAAGGAAAGAGATCTAATTTAACCACAAAAATCTTAAAATGATTAAAATATAAAACTGAATGTAGCAAGGGTCTAGCTACTATTACCTAAGTCACAAGTCACTAGTTACAGCATACAAATAAAAATGCATTTCCACTACATTATAAATAGATACAAAGGTGTTTAGTGCTTCAGCTCAGACTATTGATGTTCAGATCCATTTAACAAAGTTTGAGGTGCAAGTCAAAACATACATTCTGAAGTATTCTATAAAGAACACTTTATTTAGAAGCTGATTAACAGCTTCTAGATTTAGAATGTTTATATGATACACGTGAAAACCTTTCCCTTCTCTGCATAGGGAATGATTCATTTAGTTCACTAAATGTTGAGCAAAATCAGTGACAGCAGAATGCTGTTTAAAATAAGTAAAGCCTGTAGCCACTCACTCTGATCATCAGTACAGCTTTCCTGATGTCCCGAATTCCATCATACACCAGTCGTGAAGCATCAATAAATTCATTTTCATCCATTGGCTGAGCAGGGTCAGAACTCAGTGCTTCCACAGCGGCTTCCACTTGCTCAGTAAAACGTGGCATAACTGAATTAAGGACATAAAAGGAATAATGACATTTGGCAGTGGCCTCCCACAACCCTCCCAGTCTCTGCCACATATCCTGATAAAGGACGGACAATATCTAAGGCCCCGAGGCTGGAAATCTTGCGAGAGTCTTGTTTAAGTTTTGAACATTTGGCTATTAAAGATGAAAATATATCAGTGCATCACTGCTTTGAAATTCTTCCCCACTCCCAACTTAGCAACATTCCGCAATTTTTTGTATTAACCACACAACTTCAAGGAAGATGGTTATATGGTTGAGGAGGGGAGCAAGCAGGAGAATGCACCTGGGGAGATGTTTAGGGCAGTTAGGAACTGTGGGACAAGAGAGCATATGATCATCAGCAAGGAATACTGTACTTATTACAGTTCTTCTTCCTCTCCCCCCATGATTCCTTTTTTTAAGTTTACATAGGTGCAATATGAGTACCAGAGACAGATTCTAGGCCAGCAAGTCCACACATTAAATCCAAATTCTAGCTAGCAAATGAGGGCATATATTTACAATACTTCCTTAAAACAAATGAATAAATGTAAGTAATTTAATTTTCCTTAATTTATAATTATATATTAATTCAAAGGAAAATGGAATAGAATGAAGTTTATTATGTGTATCCACTAGTCTTCAAGACCAGTCTAAACTCTTTAGATGACACCAGTAACCAGCAGCTGCAACACCTGACCAATCTAATCCAATCAGTCATTGAGGAGGCTGCAGAATTGAGGAGCTTTGTGAAATAATTCAACATGATCAGCTCATCTTTTAAAGTGTGCTCAGTGACTGAGCCTTGCCCTGCTAACTTCTAACAACTTGTTGACTTCAGTTAATGAAATAGAGATGCATGCTTAATAATAAAAATATTGAACAATAAATCCTTCATTATTGCTAAAACTTTAGGCTAGTTAACAAGCAAATAAAATCCTCATTCTGCAACCACTCTGCAAACACCACCCATTGACTTTAATGAAAATTCTGCATAGCATAGCATATCTGATACTGAGCCCAAATCGTTAGAGTATCCTAACACCGTACTTATGTGCAGCTAAGACGAGGCCCTCCCTCCTGCGCCAAGTCAGCATAGGAAGGGGGAGCTTCTTCTGAGCTTCGAGCACCTGCCGCCAGCCACGGTGGTTCATACAGCACAGGATAGGCATGCGGCTAGAGAGACTGATCTGTACGCTTTGGATGGAGCGCAGGGAAGACTGTGCAGCTGGACCCTCCATCAAGCCACATTCCTTCAGCTCTGGCTGGGCTATGTCCCTGACCCAGCTGGGCCTCAACCTGCTACTGCTGCTCTTCCCTGGCCTGGCTGAGCTGAGGCTGCTGCCACTGCTGCTAAGTACCCCAGAACTGGGAGGTGGGGCAGGTGACAGGCACAGGCAGTGCTTACAGGCAGCAGGGGAGAAAAGGGGCAGGCAGGAGAGGCAAGGGGCAGGGGTCTAACCCCATGTCCCCTGCCACTGTGTTGGGGGGATGAATTTTGAACCAAAACAGCAAAGAGTAATTTATTCCTACCTGTATTGGACAGCAACTTGGTTGCTTCTAACACCTTTTCTGTGTAGACTCCAGGTTCATAGTTATCCATTTCAGAAGTGACAACATGAATGACTCTAGCTGCGCGTCCACGAATTGCGCCAGCTGTTCGGTCTAAACCATCAACATCTTTTTCTTGGAGAGCAATAACACATTTGTTTACATCTTCTAAAATATGATTCTCTGGTGGTAAAAGAAGAAGGCTTTAGATGGGAACAGTTTCCTTCCTATCCTGTACAGCAATATAGTTTGAGTCTACGAAGCTTTTATAAAAGAACAAGGATCAAATCTTCAACCACTTCCTGGAGGGTTTTAAAGCAAAGTAGTTTGTTGCAATAACTAAGAACCTGCCTTCCAAAAACCAAGTTCATACATTATATTAAGCCCACCCCTCCCACCCAACAATACACACACTTGAATCAACACACAAACTGAGGGCTGCTCAACTGACCCCTATCTTGTCAGCTCCTAGGTTTTCCCCCTGGAGTGCTCATGCCCATACCCAACATTTTTGCAGACAACCTCTCCCAGTTTCGTGATATGGGGTCATTTGCCATCTGTCCCCACAACTCATTCAAGCCATTAACATTCTCTAACAGAATCAACACCTGTTAATAGGATGTTACTCGTTTTCTGCACAATTTTTTTGCATAAATCTACAGGCACAAAATCAGATCTACTACATGGCAACACTAAAGGAGATGGGAAATAATCATTTAA
Organism: Alligator mississippiensis; assembly: GCF_030867095.1. Lineage (NCBI taxonomy): Eukaryota > Metazoa > Chordata > Crocodylia > Alligatoridae > Alligator > Alligator mississippiensis. The sequence goes on from NC_081832.1 coordinate 45,742,179, forward strand.
GTTAATTAAATGCAACAATTTGAATGGGAAGAGTTCTTTCAGGCTCCTCCTTTTTTACAAATGAAAGTGTACTGGGTATTACTCACTAGTTCTCAAAGGGTATAGACAGACCTTACAATTGTATCGATAGCAAATATTACCCATACAGGCTGCTGCAATGCAATTTTAAGTTCTCCGTAATCCTGCTGCAGTACAAGTGTAGCAAAACCACTAACTCTGCTTCCTTCACAGTCAAAGTTAAGGTGATATAGCTAACCTGTATCGCAACAGGATGATGCAAACCTGTTAATGTGTGCTCCTGAGATGTCCCTACCACTCTTTAAAGTGGATAAAATGGTGCATTTGTTTGCCCAGACTCAACAAGTACAAAACATTCTGATGTTATGTTTGCATTTTACTTTTTAAAATATTTGAAATTGAAGGCTATTTCCCTCAACTGATAAAACATACTAAATGTTCACAGAAAAAAAAGCAGAACAAAATAATGAAATACACAATTATAAAGAGCCCAAGTGGACATTTCCAGAGCTCCCTATAGGATTTGGATACCCCCATTTAAAATCTTGGCTCTTAAAAATCACATTTTCAAACAGATATCAGTTTTCCACATCAAGTACCAGTATGCTAATCCAGCTGTACTATTTCAATGTTGTAGTGTCATACTGAAAAATAACTACCATGAAACAAGGCTAGTGAGGTATTTTCATTCTGTCACTTTATAGAGTTTCAAATGCTACCTACCATTGACCTAATCATGCCAACTCACATTTCTTCCCTTGGCTAGACTATTGCAAAATGGCTATTTTACTACCTGTATTAAGAATGAAAACCAATACAGTAGTGTATGGAGTTGACTGTTAGATTTGAATAAGTTGGAAGGAAAAAAAGAAAAAAAAAATTAAGCTAACCTTACATAAGGCTACCAAGTGCCAGGTGACATTATTTCAAAAGCTTCTGAAGCACCACCATCTCACATTTCAACTGAGGATCAAATGTGGCCTTAAGAGCAGAAAGTATGTATGTATTTTGATAATCCAGTGAACAGAGATGAGGTAACTAGATGCCAGGACCCACTGTATGACCAGTATTTGATGAAGAAAGAGCATGGAATTCAAACCAGTAAAAAAAAAAAAAAAATTCCAACATCTTTTAGAACAAAACATATGGTTTATTGTTCAGATTTCCTCAATGTACAAGTGATGCCAGATACCTCTTGAAAGCCTTCTCGTATAAAATGAATGTCAGTGAGCCAAGTAAATAATATGGGCGCAAGAGTGTGAATTGTACTCTGACAGCTTAATGCTGACTATAAGAATACAAGCCAGGTCACAGATCTTTCCAACAAAGATATCTGGGGGAATTAGGGGGAGATTATATTGTGATAAAAATGGCCTCCCAACCTAACTTAGCTCACCCACGTGCAGACCTCACACTTAGGTCCCTAGTTAGGTCCATCTAAATATGAACTTTACAGAAGTTCCAGGAAGGTTAGATCAGTTGAAAAGTAGCTAACCCAATCTAAGTTAACTGTACCTTGAAGGTAGTCCAACTTAGATTGGGTTGATCATTTTTAGACTGATATAACTTTTTTGGAATGCCTGACTCAACTCCCAAAAGAAATGATCTACACCCAGCTCAGTTGTGGCCCGAGATCTTACAGCAGCCAGAGGAAATGCCACAAAGACACATACCTCAGGAAAACAGATGCTGATCAAGAGCTGGGAGGAGCGGGCTACTGACTCCAATGGCACCACAACCTCAAGAAAGCAGCACTTCACTTCAAGGTAAAGTGTCTTTGCCCTTGAAACAGAGAAGTGAGCATAGAGGAAGAAAAAGAAAAGGAAGTCCAGACTGCGGCCTACTTTGCCCAGTAGAAAGACTTACAACTTTTGCTGACTGATCTGTGGCTCAAGGACTGGACTCTTAAGTCACTTCAAGACCCATCAATGAGCTGTGGAAGAGATCACTCTCGAAACAAGGGATTGCTGCTGCTGGGGTCTCCAGCCCCACTTGCTCCTCTCCAGCTTCTGTTTCCTACCCCTGCACTTGAGGGTGAAGTGGCCTTATGGCCTGTGCAGACCCCAGCTGCTCAGAATTTGGACAGTCTTTCACCTGAAAGAACAGGATCCTGTGCAGAACAGTCAAGAGCCAAGCTAGATAAGGGACATACACAGATCCTTTTACATTCAGTTTACACCCATTATGACAAGGCTATTAGTATAAGAAAATATTTAACTCTCCAATTAGAGTTTGCCTCAAAATTATACCCACCACTAAGTTATACAAAAAGGTTTCAGTTTTAGTATGCAAACTGGAAAAAAAAAATTATAAAGAATGTCTTTGTTCAAATGAAGTTCAAAGAATCTGTAGCACTTTGCTAAATTTCAAACTTATCTTAAGACTTCAGTGAATATAAATACATGGTCCATTTACTGAATGCTCTTAAGCATCTTCAAAGATCCAGTATTTCCAAGAAAACACTTGGTACATCAGGAGCTTACTTGAGGTAATTGTTTCTTCTTGTTCAGAGTCCCTGCTCCAGAGAGAGGTACTTCAAATTCCTAATGTCTCACCAAGGCCAGTGTCAAGACCCTGGAACTCTTCAGAATGATTAAAGAGTATGTTGACAATATCCTGTTCCTCTCTATTGGATTAGTACTAGTTTCTCTTTGTGGGGACCAGAAAGGATGTAGGAAGGGGGTAGGCTAGATCCAGTTTGACTGTTTTAAGCACATAATCAAGATATGTTAATAGGTCTTTATAAAGACAGGAATTTCAGAAAGACAGCAATTCTTAAAATAAGTCGTCTTATCTGGAACTTGTCATGACCCAGAGGTCTGATTTTTTTTGTGCGCGCTTCGGCACTAAGAATTATCCCCGTGGGTATGCCGCTTCGTTGCACGGAGGAGTTCTGCTGCGCAGAGAACCCGCGTGCAGGGAAGTGTTCCCGCCACTTTGCAGAGATCTTTGCAGGGTGTATTTCCTTTGCAGCACAGAAATGCACGGTGCAAAGGTTTCCCGCTCGTCGTATGCAAATTCGTGCCCCGCAATTGGCTAGTTCTAAATTATTCACACGTGGCAGCTAGCGATTGGCCTGCTAGCCGTATAAGAGGCTTGAGCAGTTTCCGCCCAAGCCGAAGAGGACTCCGCATCCATCTCGTGGGGACTCTGGGTGTGCGCGGCAGGGTAATAGAAACCCTGTGTGTCGCTCAGAGGAGTTTGGCGGCCTGATCCACCACCCACCTCTTCCCGTCTTCGAACGGAGCCTACTATAAGACGTAACGACGAGTTTAATGCGCGCTTGTCCTGGACATCCGGAGTTTGTCTGCGTGGAGCCTAGCAACCTCCACGTGATTGTTCGTGTTCTGTCTGCGTGGAGCCTTGCAACCTCCACGTGTGTTCGTGTTTTTTGTTGTAACCGCAACTCAAGCAAGTTCTCAGCCTACACCACGACCATCTCGGTGTAAGTAAAACAATCTTAAAATCAACCGTTACGTGTCTGTGCCTAATTCTAGCTCGGCGACCTCCCTCTCCGACCCGGCCTGCCGGCCACAGCCCGCGTGCAGAGCGACGAAAGCGACCCGGGATCAGACCCGGCGCACACAGAACTATGCTTATTTATTTATTTCTGTGCCTATGTTGCACATACAAAGTTGTTAGATCCAAAGTCTTTCTGGCTGCTGACAGATGTGGAACCCTCCCTAAAACCAAACGACCCCCCTACCAAACCCCAGCACTTTATAAGTGTGACAGTTTGACCCAGCACACCCAACATCTGTATAGATTGCGTGCTTCAGTGGGGCTTTTTGGTACTTACCTAATAGCAGATTGAATCAACTATTAGATTAAAAAGCACTAATCCTCCACATTCAGTCAGCTATTAGGTAAAGTGTTTAAAAGCCTTGCTGAAGTACGCAATCTATACAGACATTAGGCAAGCTGGGTAAACTGATGCAATGCCTCTTCTGAGGATGTAGTATGCTCAGCACAGGAGCAAAGTTTCATCCAAAAGTTTTATTTATTTTATTTCTAAATGAGAGAGAAGGAGTGAGCCACAGCGAGCATGTAAACGCGTACACAATCTGGGACGCTGGAATGCCAAGTTTACTATCTAGTTCAGATGTAGGTCACTCCTGGTGGAAAAGCTGCTTGCACTTTTTTTAAAACTACTTTTTAACTGACATTTCTCAAGCATGGCAACTTTGTGAAACCTTTCAAACACTGTAGTTTTTAGAACCTTTATAACATTCAGGCTATTCTTGCATTAAGAAAATTAGATATTTAGTACTGCACTAGTAGAAGCAGTAGAAATTTGTGTAGACCTAACTCAAGAGTTTAAATTTTAACTCTAGGAGAATTAGATGACATGAAAATAAATGCCAGTTATTTCTAGAGTACACCTGCTAGTAGGACTGCACTGATTGTGAATTATATGTCCTACTTTGGCTTATATAGACAACACCTTTGCAAGTACTTCATTAAAGAAGGGAAATATCTGCTGAGCTCTGAGGCAGAATTGAAATTTATTGCTATTGGATAAAGAGTTTCATTAGGAACACATTTTCTCTATGAATGCAATTCACTGTGCTTATCAGTCTGTGTTTACATAATTAGAAGAATTTTTGAAAGGTGAACTGAATGCATTTATTTTTGCTACTTCAGAATTAAATTCCACTACAATATTTTCTATTTCTTCTATCTGTTCATACTCAGGTGAGCCTTTAAGAGCTAAAATGATAATTTGTGTGTCAGAGTACTCTATCTATAAAGCTATTTTAGTATCTCTAGTGTGTATGTCAATTAAAATGTATTTATACGTTAAACATCTGTCATTACATTTACACTGCTGTTTTTGCAAATTGACAGTAAATATATTTTTCTATACGTTTTATATACCCTGTAGTGCCACCAAAGCTAAACTGCCTTATTTGGTTTTTTACAACTGAGCCATATCTTGTTCTCGCTGTATCAAGATCCCATTTTGTTTTCATACACACTACTATACTTTCATCCTTGTGAACCAAGATGAACCACAACTTCACTGAGACCTTACATCTGCAAAAGGCAGCAAAAAATAAAGTTTCTGAAATACAGGAATAATTATCATTTTTAAAATTAAGTCCAAAAGACAGTTGGTGGTCTCTTTGTATAATATTAGAACTCTTATTACCCGACACAGCCAGGAAGTCATCAATGGAAGTGATGTCATCGACAGCATCAGTCAACACACGGACTTGCTTTTCCCATTGTTCTTTAAAGAGATCCATGTTTTCTTGAGCTAGTTTACTTTGTGGTTTGGCAGCCAAAGCCAATGCAGCATTAATAACCTGTAAAACATGTTTGCTTGTTTTTATGTTATACAATTAAAACCAGTAGGTTAAATTTATGAATTTCATAGCCAGAGTTTAGCTAATGTCATGCTGTAACTATTCCATCAAAATAAATAATTAAGTCCTTCAGTCCTGCTCATGTCCAACTTGCTTTCACTTCTAGATATATTATGAGCAGTTACATTTTATGCACCTGAACACCTGCAGAAAGTTGAAGCTGACTTGTTTGAGTATTCATCTCAGAAGTATTCTATTTTAGAAGGGCTGAAGCTGAACATAGCTTGAGGCAGTGTTCCTTAAAACCTTTGCCAAATCCCTGGTTGAAGGCATGCAGCAAGCCAAATGAGGTTTTGTGCACCATTGCCATAATGAAGTTTTGAAGAGAAAGAGTATTACACAAATTATTTACTTGATTTAAAGACTAAAAATCCCTCTATGAGTATAATAAGCAGATTGTGATCTTAGAATTGTTCCCTACGTTAGCACCATCCCATGTTTTAAGAAAATTAGCTGGGAACAGTCCAGATTGCTGTAGCACCAGAAATCAAGAATAAATCAAAAGGTCAATCCTGATTGTTGTCACACTCAAAAAAAGTTGCAGCCAATTAACTCAAAATTTAACATACACATTTTTTCACTGTACCTTTTCAGTTCTGTGTACCATTTCCCAAAGCTGCTGATCTAAACTGTGTAAGCAACAGATGTTCTTTGTTTTATAAAATTAATTTTTTTCACTCGATTCATTAAAAAAAAATGTCACAACCCATTTTCTTAAATATAACTCACTAAATATGGAAGTGATGGTGATGTCAAACATGTCACGATGGCACTGAATGAATCAGACAGGAAAAGCAGGCCGATTTATTCAAGGGATCTTGGAAATTAGCAACGAATGCAAAAAAATTGGAAGTTATACCAGGTTAGGGAGGCTAGCACCTTACTATGCTCTTTTTTTAGTATCTAGAGACTTCAGCTAAAATCCTGATTTAGGTCACAAATAGAAATGAACTTGATGAGTTTTGTAATGTAGACAAACATGAATGACAGTCTGGCATGAGCAGCAATCTCTTCAGGAAAAGTGAAAGGCTAGAACAGGTCTATGAAAGGGTCTCTGCAGAGAAGACTGCACTCCCTCTGATTCTCTCAGCCTCTGGCTATTGTAAGTTAAGGTTTAAATGGACCCCCAACCCTCCCCAAGGTATCAGACAAATTTACTCTTTTGAGTATGCTGAAGACAATCTATTATAACCGTGGCTCTGAAACTTGTAAAGTTTTAAAGGAAGTTTCCTACTGTTAAGAAAATGAAGTTTACTTGGGTTCCATTCTTTAAAAAAAAAAATAAAACCACAAGTTTTTCATGTCTTTTATATAAAAGGAACATTTGGATGTGAGAATCCTCTCTCACCCCAAGACTATTATGCTACAGACTAATCACAGCCACTGCTGTTCTGCATGCGTAAAAGAACGGTTTTAAGAGAAGCCCTTGTTACATTTTAGGTCTGGGTTTATCAGTCAAGGCTAAGCATCTACCCTGGCAGAGATGACAGAAGCAGAAAATTTATCTTCAAGGCTCTATACTCTCATAGTCTGATACAGACACTGCTGGGCCTGTTGCCCCCAGCCTGGTTTATTTAAAGCATTATCAGCCTGTCAGTCAAAAACAGCAGGATCTGGACACTCACAAATCTATAGGGATGAATTCAAGTAATGAAAATTCTACTAGCAAAGGCTAAAATAGGCAAGCCTCCAGAAGTTTGCTCTCAGCTTCTATTTTGCAAGTAACCATGACTACCAAAACAGAGAGACTGGTGGTATGCAGGCTTGAAATATTGAATGCATGCTTCTTCTAGCCTCCTTTTCAATTATGAGGCATGAAAACATACTTCAAGGAGTAATACACAACCTGTTAATGTTAACACCAGTGATACGTATACATTGCATAGGTATGTAAGCAGTATACTTTCAAAAGAGCAACTGTCAGAGCAATTTCTTGTCCAAAAAGCATAGCCCCATCCCTTATGCCCAGGTTAGGTACCTCTCTTTGCAAGAAGGCAACGAGAGTCTTCAGAATGTGCCAAAGTAATAGGGCCACCCCATATTTTTCTTCAAAGTTTTAATTACTTACACTGCTATGTGCTCTCCATTTGGCTTTGGCCAAAATGGACAAACATCTCTCCTACAATCAGCTTATTTCATGGCAAAATTAGGGTTTGCTATATTACTAACAAGAGAGGGCCACATCAGCAAGCATGCTTCCCTTATTGAAAAGGAATTAACAGGCAAGATTTTCTCCATCCACCAGCAGGTACTGTTACTGAACCTTGCACCTAGAAGACTGTCAGCTTGAGATGAGAGGCGGGGGTCAGAGAAAAACCAGAACGCTGATTGTTTTTCTGGTGGGGTGTTTTTAAAGGGACATTACAGAAACAACTTTTTTGCCTAATAGATGCCTTAACAGAAACCTGAGTATCCCACTTTTAATGTCTAGTGAGCAGTTTTGGTAGATATGCTAGCTTTACTAAGGCATTGTCCATCTTAATCCAGGTTATGGCTACTGATCTGTAGTAGCATGCAGGTCCATCTGAGGCAGTCAGGCTTTTCACTCTATAAGATGCATACAGTTTATGATCAAAGCAGAAACATACCTGCATGAGCTTTCTGTCTTCTCTCTTACAGAGCCATACAGACAAATGAATATAGAGCCTGTGCAGACTGCGCCATGTGCAGTGTGTAGGGTAGTTTTTTGAGTGCCGAGGTGGGTGGTAGGAAGACTGGGTTTTGAACTAAAAAACTATGCTTTCTGTAAAACATTTGGGAATGCTGGGCATGCTAACTCCCATGCTTCTATGAATCATGAACCAGACTCACCTATTGAATAGGACAATATGCATCAAAACAGGTAGTCTGATTGAGCCTTCTTTCTGGACCACTGACAAATTTCTTCAGTTTTCTTCAGTATTGTTCCCTCCCCTGTTCCAGGTGGAACGGTGCAGATGGCTCATCTGCAAATGTGGAACCCTATGAATACCCTAAAACAGCCTATATGTAGTGTAGATCAAAATAAAAAAATTAAGTTGGATGAACCATAATGTCTGCTATGAATTTACTTACCACAGACTGTGTAGGATGGCTTACATCAACTCATCTTTTAAGCCCCCTAGTCGGCAAGGAACTTAGTGATGCTTAGTAGCTCTCGCAATAGGCTGTTTCTATTATCTTCCAACTCACACAGTTATTAGAAGAAAGCTCTGCTTTGGTGAGGAAAACTCTTTAACCTTACCAGCATCTAATTTTCCTTTATCTGTAATATCATGGCTGTAAGTTTGATGTGGTCCCACACAACTATAAGGCTTTTTACGTCTCTATTGCTCCACTGAAAGAAATCTTTTGTTCCTTAAGGATATTGTTCTTGCTACGGCTGAGTTCATCGTCTGTTTCTTCCAACATTAGCTCCAGAATGAAAACATCCGCAGTACTATGATAAGGAAATGTTTTGGTTTCAGATGCTCTGAAACCAAAACAGGTAAGCTCGCTTTCTTCCAGGATTTAAAAATTGGGTGCTGCAAAGTGCCTTTATGCAGCTACTTGGCTTTTTCTTTATGTTTTGATTTCCTGGATTTATTGTGGCAGCTGGAGTATGAAAATTTGGAGCTGTATCAACATGCCTTTTTTCAAGTCCATGCATTTCTATTTTTAAGGAACTAGTTACAGTTTTTGGAACAAGCAGCTCAAAAGTGGATGCTCTGCCTCTCAGCTGGTAATTCAAAACCATAAGAAAAGGGGGTTCATACAAATCAATTTTCACCAAGGATGAGGAACTGTAATTTTCACTTGGAAGGCAGCCTGCCATGAAAGTTCTGGGGTAAATGTCTGCTGCTCAGGAAAGAGATCTGGGGTGCTTTAGGAAAGAGCACACTGGGTTGTGAGCAACAAAAACAGTGATTTGGACTTGCTCTTTTTAGATTTGGAACCATCTTTTGATTAGCTTTTCTGTTTTGCATACACTGCCTTTCTTGTGGCGATTCCCAGCTGATGGACTTGACTCAGAGAACATATCACCTCCATGCCCAAAGCCAAACTGGCTGCTGACAGCTAAAACAAAAGTAGGAAAAATCAGCCATCAATAAATGGAGGCTAAAAAATGTGGGCAAAAAAAATCAACCAACCAACCAATCAGACTGGAATGAAAACTGGAGAGGAGAGCAGCATGTATTGTTGCACTCTGAGTCTTGCAGAGGCAAGGCTCTTACTTGGACTGGCCCTGAGAGCTGCCTGCGTTCTGCAAGGAAAGGGACCCAAATCAAGGACAAGGGGTAGTAGAAATGTCTCCTTATGCAAAAGTCTGTAATAAAGTTGGCAACTGCGTCCTCATCCTTCAAGCAAAATTTATTGCTGCTTTAAAGGAAATACAAGGAATGCACCAGTAGTTATCCAGTTCTGCAGTGAAAGGGACAGACATTACATATAAACTGGTTTAAGTGATCGGAAACTGGTTTAAACCCGTAACAAAACAGATGTTCAGTGCACATAAACTAGTTTGAGATGCACCTGGTTGAATGTAGTATCTGACTTAACTGATTTGGTGCAAACTGGTTTATGCAATGACTATCCTAGACCCCTTGCTGGTTTAAATTAAATCGGACTCCTCCAGCATCCTGGCATGCTCTCTGGGCTGGCCGGGGCTCGCTGCTCCACAGGAGGGCTGTCCCCTTCCCTTTGCTCTGCTCTCTGGCTGGAGCTTGGGCAGTCTCTGCAGGCATCTGCCTGGCTTCTGCTCCCCCCACCCCACTCTAAGCAGGCATCTCCCATCCTTCACAGACACCTCTCAGCATTAGCTAGCAGACCACATACTGGCTACCTTGTAGCACAGAGGACAAAGGCAGAAACAAAAGATAACCAGTAATGCCCCTCTGTTTTCTTAATGGGGTAATAAACACTGAGTTGGGGTGATGAACATTTCCAGCTGGAACCCTCCCTATTCACAGTATCCTGCCAGGGCCTGGCCACGCCCCCCTCAGCTCAGCATTTTAGAAGGGAAGGGAGGGCTGCTCTAGCACCCTCCCAGGTTCTAGCCTGAGCCACTGTAGGCATGTGCCTGCATTTCTCTGTCTAGTTACAAAACTGATTTAGCCTAGCCAGGTTAGACAAACATGCAAAGATTGAATCAATTCAGGCTCAGGCTTGTTGAGCGTCTGTCCCTAGCCAAAGGGACTAAGAGAAAAAAAAGAGCTTGGGAGGGTAGCAGAGAGTACAATATAGTCAACAGGTCTGCTTATGAGGAAAAGTGTACAAAATAAGAACAGCTTCACTTTCCTTTTTAGATGCTTTTAACACCTGTAAAAATGTTACTTTGGTTACAAAAAGTCTGTCTTAAAGAAAGTGGAATCTGCTTACTCGTTGCTACTAAAACTGTTCAGGATTAAATTGGGCACATTCAAAATGTAGACTGATACTTCTTTATAATCTCCCCTGCAAGCCCTCTCCCCCAAAATCCCATCTTTGTGGAGATGCAAAAGATGCTCCTGATAAGAACAATTAAGTCATCTTTATTTACATGCTGGAATCATGTCTGATGTGCTGACCCCTTGATGTACTTCAATGTGGCTAAAAACTCTCTGCAGGCACTAATAAACTGATGCACCTGGAAATAAAATACAAGAAACTAGAGACTTTTTAAAAAAACTTCTCTAGGAGTATTGCCAGTAAATGAGATATGCTTGTCAAACCAAAGGGCAAAAAATAAAATCACTGCTTTGATTTTTAATTGTCCCAATTACTTAACATAACTACATTAAATGGTTTATTCTGACATGTTACAAGAGTGCAAGTGACACTTTGGATTTTTCTATATGGGTACCTGCCCCTATAGTTATACTGGTGTAACGACCTGTGCAGACACACTGTTCTGGATTAAAAGCAATTTTCTAGCTTAGCATCCAATCACTTTCAAAGGTTACTCACGTGGGGGACTTATTACATACACACGCACCCACCCCTTCCTAAAAAAATCAAATATAAGAATTAGAAGAATTTACCATACTTATTTTTCCACCATTTGTGCTGTTTATTTATGCATTTCACCAAATTTGAACACAAGATACACTAGCAAGCTTCAGGGATTTATTTTAGCTAGAAGCTGTTCTCATAGTGTAGTCCACAGAGTAAATTCTGCCAGTGATGAAATACTCAGCCTTTAAGCGGTAAGATCTACGGCTACTTGCAACCTTTCTTTTGGGCTTATTCCCTCTCTCCCTTACCCTGATAGATAAAAGAAACAAAGATATCTGCTCAAGTTTACTGTGCAGTTATGACTTCATCTTATTTGCCCCCCTGCATGTCCTCTTTGAAGAAAGCTGGATAGCCATGTTTTCTGTACTACTTAAGTGTTTATTTGTCTTTAGCATTTGAGATTGCCTGTTTCTACAGAAGTGCCAATTAAAATATCTCAAGGAACCTGCACTGGTACTGGAATAGTTTGTGGAGGTATTCATTGGTTTATAAATTCAGAAGAGATGAAATAGCCTGTTGAGGAGAGTAAAAAAAGAGTTGAATATACTTGTATACAAGGTCTTTGGCACAAAGAAAAGAGATGGCCTCTTCCTGGCCATCAGTGGACTGGAGGCTGATACTGCAGGCACAGGGAGAGCTGAAAACCCCACAGGGCATGTCTAATTTTCAAAACCCTGCAAACATAATTTACATTACATTTTAACTTTTTCTTAGTATTTGCCAGCTCCTACACAGGAATCTTCATGGTTGGTATCATTTGTGTGCTTTGTCAGTAGGTGTGATCAGCATATGTTACCATTTGTTTTACCAGATATCTATAAGCAATGATCCCCCAGATTTATTTTCCTTGCTGTAGCACAAATTCAAGGCAAACCTCCAATAATTAGATTCTATACCTGGAAAAGTATAATAAATTTATACATTTTCCATATATAGAATCTAATTATTGGAGGTCATCTTATAACAGGGGTGGGCAATTATTTTAGGCAGAGGGCTGCTTACTGAGTTTTGGCAAGACATTGAGGGCTGCATGACAGGCATCCCAAGGCAGATAAACATAAATTTTCTAAATTTTTTAGGGGCCCCGTGGACCGGATAGAATGGCCTGGTGGGCCGCATCCAGCCCCCGGGCTGCATTTTGCCCACCTGTCTTATAATCTATTCAAATAAATATGGTATTTTGCTGTGTAAGGTTATTGTTTCTTCCTCATCTATACCTATACTACAAATGTCTTTGCTTTTCCTTATCGTTTACACACCACCTCTGGAATATGACACAGTCATTAAGTTATATGATGCTGATCCTGAGAGGTCAGAGAATTTTGTTCACCTATCAGTAGACACAAGGAGAATAAGTTCAGGTGAGATGAAAAACTAACTTCTAAGAAAGAAAGCTCATGCTGTTTAGGTCTTCCACTGCCCGTGATGGGTCCTTAGGTGCTATATAAGCTTCCTGTCACACTGAACCTTAATGCTTAGCATATTACTTTTAATGTAAAAGTTATAGTAAAAAAAAGAAAAAGAAAAAAAAATGATGGCTAGTGTGTATGATTTTCCTAAGGTTTTTTTCTTCCTACATCAATAATAAATTCTTGATATTACAAATGCTCTCCCCGACATTTAAGTTTCAAACAGATTAACTGGAGATTCATGCATGGGAAAAATCAAATAGTCATTAGCAAGAGCTAATTTTCAAGAATGTGGTCATATTAAGCAAATTTAACTATTGCCATCTGTAGAGCTTTTAGGTGAACCTCTTTGCTTTACTGTAAAACCAAATTGTAAGTTTGAGAGCCTCAGAGCCCACATATTGAATTAGATATATTTTTCTTAACCTGTATTCAAACTTTCCTTGTTTGCCAGTAACCAAATACTATGGTAGCCGTATACTTTCACTTCCTTACTTCTGCTCCTTTTTAAAAGCAAAGGCTAGTCTCTAACATAGGTTAAAGTTTCAGCAAATTAAGATATAGCTGTTATGATTAAATAACTGACTGGGCCACATGTTTCTGCAGTAAGCAATTATTTAAGTAAGAATTTTATTCTCCTGAAGCAGTGACTACATATTCACACTATAGTAAATGCTGATGGTCCATTTGCTGGTTTATTGTACACTACATTTCAATTTCAACTTTTCAGTCACAACACTTCCTTTAAATAGATACATTCTCACTTTCCTACATGATCCCTTACTATGGTATAGGTGTTATCTCATTTCTTTGTTTCTGTAAATACCAAGTGATATGACTTATATTGAATCCAGAAGCATGCTTTTTCCCCAAAGAAAACGAGATTTTAGTCAGATCTGAGGAGCTGCAGTCATATGGATATAAAGGAAAAGAAGTGCAGCTAACCTGATAAACATGACACTGACTAAATACACCCTGGAACAGGGGTGGGCAAAACATGGCCTATGGACCGCACCTGGCCGACCAACTGATTCTATTCGGCCTGTGGGCAGGTGATGGCTCCGGCTCTGGCCTCAGCTGGCACTGCAGGGGATGCTGGGTGGAAGCAGCTCCACCTGCCAGTCATTGCGGGGTAGGCCCTGGGTGAGCTGCACTCAGGCTTAGGCCCTGGTGGAGCTCCAGCTCTGACCTCTGCTGGTACTACAGGGGACACTGGACAGAAGCAACCTTGCCTACCTGGCTCTGCATGGCATGCTTAAGGCAAGCCTCACTGGAGCCTTGCTGCTTCTACTTGGGCTGTGCTGGCAGCTCCTTGCCTGCCTCTGGCTCAGAGCTCGTGGAAGCCACCCCAGGTGCTAGGACTATGCAGTGGGTGCTCTGCACCTGTGCCTGGGGGCAGTGAAGCTTCCTTGGCACTTCCCAGCAGGTGAAGCCCAGCCCTGGACCTGTCTCCTGCTTTGCTACATACACTGCCAGGGGCTGGCCCAGCCACCAGCTGCTTTCTGGCTGAAGCCAGTGAGGCTCCCATCCCATCTGCCCACGTGAGGCTGCTCCCAGTGCCCTGGGGCTAGAGCTAAGGCTCCTCCTGAAGGAAGTAAGGCCCCTGGGCTGCAGATGGGGGCAGCCTGCATGACCCTGGCTGGAAGCTGGGGCAGGCTAGAGGGGGCTGCTGGGCTTCCTCAGGCTTTATAGGGGCAAGTGTGGATGGAAAGAAGTGGGGGGGCAGACCAGTTTGGGGTGCGGGAGGCTCTTGAGGGGCATGTCAGGGTGCAGGATGAAGCAGAAACTCCATTATGATTTGTGGGGTGGCAGGGCTCTGCTGGGGATGGGGTCCTCCCTTGGCTGAGCGTCTCACCTCTCTATACACTACTAAAAAAAATAAAGCAGGACAAAAATAATTTTTTGAAATAAAATTAAAATATTTTATAGTAGATATTTGATTTTTAGCATACGATTTGTTTTGTTTCTGTAATTTGTTAAAATATCTTCACCATTAATTTTGTTTGTGGGGCTCTCAACAGCTCACCAAAACTCATTAAGTGGTGCTCCAGCTGAAATAACTGCCCACCCCTACTGTAACAGGTTTAAAAGAATCACACTTGGATGCTGTGTTTGACTGATAAATCTGGTTCATTGTGCTTTGCCAATACCTTAAAAGAAAGGGTCTCTACTTAGCCTCTGCTTCTGTGTCTGCACCTGGTAATGGATGCAAGTAGGCTTTTTCAGAAATATGATCCAGTATGTCTATTTTTACAAATACTGAAATAGAATTGATTATTTTAATTACCCCTTCTTCTGAAATACAGGGACTTGGCACTGGGACACCACCCAGCACTTAGGAAGCTTCCAAAAAATGCATCTATTTCATGACTTCCTGGAGAGGACTGATTCTCGTATCTACATTTTTACTGTGTTCATCAATTCAGCATCTTCATGCATACCACATACAGGTTTGGAACAACCTTTCTATAGCTGCCAAAATCATTCCACTTTTAACCTATAAACTCTATTTTCCCTGCACAGGCTAATAATGGACACTGGCCATGAGTGAATCCATAAACAACTGCCAAACTTATTTTAGTGTTTAATAAATACTGCTCTCTCTCTTTTTCCACACTTGGGTAATAAAAAAAGTCAAAGAAGATCCAACATTTCTTCCAGCAGGAGAGCATTTTTTAAAGTTCGCCATTTAGGTTCATGTAGTTTTGCCCATTTAACTACATTTTTCTGGTTTTCCAAAAATACTAGAAAGAAGCCAAGCTAAAGCTTTTTTTTTTTTTTTTTTTTTTTTACGTTTCTCTCTCTCTCGCACCTATCCAGAATACCACAAATGTCTAAATATATCGATACAGGAAAAGCCTAAAATTCAAAATAAACAATCTTAAGGAGACAGATCACCCTCTCACAGGAACCAATGGACAAACTTAATGTAATTTTCAAATACACACTTCTGTTCATTCCTATCTGTAATGGTTTATTTACGTTTCAGAGCTCTGAATTTGTCATTCAGCTTCCATTAAGGAACTGTGAGACCCAACATTCACCAAGATCTCAAGTCCACTCATATTACCTAGTTGTTGATGTTTTTACATATCAAGATTTAGGTGATTAAAAATGACAGCTTGGTACAGTCTAGTGCTTCTACTGACTTGATTTCTTGTTTGCAACAGACTGAATCCAAAAGGTAATTCTAGTCACAAATTGAAATGGTTTAAACACACCCAGTATATCAAAGAAAAGCTGCATGTTTATGCACTCTACTATTTGACAAGAACATTTAAATATATTAAAGCTCTCCATTCTGAGATGTGTTTGATAGAAACAGCAGTTTTGCCTTCGTATTACATTTTCCCGAAATATAAGTATGCATACATGCTGCTCTGTGGTTTCACTGATTTATCTAGCAGTTTCCGTTGTGATCCAACTGAGATTGGAACTTTTATGTACTAGTAGCAGGAAGAGAAATCACTTAGCCTAGATTACAGTTTAGCTCTTCTGCTGGGTATCATTAGTGAAGAAGTTTCTAACTGAAGTTTCCATTCCCCAAAATCCAGATCAGCCCCACCTTTTTCCTTATGTTCGTGTATGAAATACTCAAGCTTGCTCATTACCTGAGGGCAGAGGGCTTCAAGCTGGCTTGCTGACATGCGAACAAGTTTCACGCCTTCTTCATTGTTTGAGATGGAACAAGCCAAATTGGCAACCTATATTGAAGGGAGATTAAAAAAAAAGAAAAAAAATGACACTTTTAGAAAATAAGTTATTATTTCTGCAGTAAGAAGCAAACCCTGTAACCTTTCATTTTTTCTGTGAACAGTAAGCTTTCAAGAAATGCACACTCTCCAAATTCTTTTGAGTCAATTTAAAAGATTTGTAATCACCAGTGACATCTGTTCTGTCTCAGGCTAGCAGATCATAAAACAACAGTCATTCAAATGAGAAGAACAACTTCAAATGTTCCCATTTACTCATTGGAGAGGATGTTTCTATTTGAATGTACAAGGGCAACACTTTAGTGACACTTGAAGTAACTGTTAAAATTCCCATTCCTATATAAGAGTAAAACAAAACAAAACAAAACAAAACAAAACAAAACAAAACAAAACAAAACAACACAACAACAACAAAAGCTAGAAACCCGCTATTTTATTTTTTAAAAGGGCTGAAAGAAATGGCTGACAGAGGAGGGATGAGACTGAGAGTGCATTACCATATCTACTAACCCCTTTCTCTTCTGAATGTTCATCACAACATGCAGACATGGATAAGCATAAACTCACAGGATAAGCATTTAAAAATTTCACAAGCCTAGTGATCAGCTGGCATAGTATCATGCAGTTTACCTACAACTTTAAAAAAGTACCTTTGCATGCAAGTGCCTTTACTACTGTGTATAGATAAAGCTGCATTAAAAAAAACCACTTCACATAGTTTAGTTCTAACAATGCTTTGATACTTTGAGATCCATAACACCACATTTGCTAGGTTATTCCAGCAACTGGCTGGAATTCCCAGAAACTGGCCTAGAATCCTTGTGATACTGGAATTTCAGGCCAAGAGTTTGTTTGACCTTCTATTTGACACCTTCTCTTTAACCAGCCATCTTGAAACTAAGACCTTGTTAACAACTACCTTTTAAGAGCACATGGGAGGGAGACAGGGTTGATTTTGTTTAGTAATTGAAGATATTTTGCATATTAGGTCTTGCAAGAGAAGGATAAATCTAAAGCGAGTTATATTCCTTATACGACAAGTGAATGGCAACTTGCTATTCTGAACTCCAATATAGTTCCATTTGAACATAAGGAGGTATAAAAACTGCACAAAGACAAATTAACTAAGATGAACATTGAGCACTGTCTTATTAGAAATGGAAAAAACTACCTGCTCAAAGCAGCAAATGATACGAAAAGAATAGTTAAAAAATAACATCCCACAAAAATTCTAATATTAAAGAAGCCTAAGTCTATCCATCTGTAATACTTGATTTGCGCTCTGATTGGCTGACAAACAATTAGAGGCCCCCACCTCCCCGGTCAATTGGCTAGTCAAAATATAATGAAAGTAACAGCACAGATGAACCAGGTTGCTAACATTCTTTTAGAGAAAAGCTGAGAAAGTGGAGAGCTTTTTAAATGAAACACCTCTACATAAAGTTTTAAGAAAGTTAATATAAAATTACAGCCATATACTACTATCTTTTTTAATTCATTTCCTTTGCAAAAATTTTATAAACTTTATAATAAAATATCTTCTACCTATGGGGACTTTTTACCATCTTTAATTTTCCCCGAGCCTGAGGAAGGGCATGTGTACCCGAAAGCTTGCAGAAAAAGATTTTTGTGATTTCTTAGTTGGTCTAATAAAAGGCATCATCTCTGAACTAGGAGTTCTAGAGTTTTGCATTTATAGATGGAGAACACACATTCCTGGGGCAGTCGTAGACACCAATCACATGTTAATATACTTCAGTGAGGGGTGTACTTGGTAGCTGTGTTGGTCTGAGACAAAAAGACATACAAAAAACTAGAACTCTTGGTTCCAAAATGATACCTTTTATTAGACCAACTGGGAAATCGCAAGAAAACTGTCCTTTTCTGCAAGCTTTCGGGATCAAAATTCCTTCATCAGGCTGTGGGAAAAGTATAGATGGTAAAAAGTCCCCATATGTAGGAAGGCTCTGTGCAAAAATGAAGTTTATTTCCTGCCTATGAGGACTTTTTACCATCTTGTACCATCTATATTTTTCCCACAGACTGACGAAGGGACTTTGATCCCAAAAGCTTGCAGAAAAGGACAATTTTCTTGTGATTTCCCAGTTGGTCTAATAAAAGGTATCATTTTGGAACCAAGAGTTCTAGTTTTTTGTATGTATACTTAAATGAAGCCTTTTACCAACTTCATTAGTAATGCTAAAGCTCAAGTAAATTTACAGTGCAAAATCTCTCTCCCTCTCTTGCTTCCAAATGGAGTGATGAATGATGCAAGCTGAAGCAGCTCTCAAGATCAGAGGTATATTTCAAATGCTAAATGGCTAGGTAAACAAGAGCAGTAGCATACCCTGGGATGACTGTCCTCCAAGTGCATAACTATTTTTTCCTTGTGCAGTTATAGGGCTGCTTTTTATAGCGCTACAGTTAAAGCTGTGTCAGCTTTTAGAGTCACTGTTAGCTTTTTGCCCCTACAGCAATCCTTTTAATTTAGTTTTCACGCAATTTTATAATCTGCCTTAAAAAAATTCTTTGTGCTGCCATGAATATGAAAACAGAACAATACACCCCCCCCCCCCCCCCCCGAAAACTGCAGTTGTATATTTGAAACAGACTTTATAAGGGTAACACTGTATGGCTGCAGGTTTAGCCTCATTAAGGACTCTACTTTAAGATATATTTAAGTTTGGTAATTAAAAATTCATTCTCAAGCCTTCCCCACAAATGGCAGTGCCTGCATAAGCTGCTTGGAATCAAACAAATTTCTTTTCTTTGGATAAATCTGATATCTGAAATCTTACCTTGTCTGCCCATGTCCTTAGACTAACACAGCCACAACCTATACCCCTGGAATTAAACAAGCCTTTTCTACTGAATGTGATTTCCATTAACTAATATTCTAGCAGTCAAATTAGGGCATTGCATATACCTATTAAACAGCAAAACCCAGTGAAGACAAGCCAACAGTTGGACAAACTTTCTTCTAAGATATACAGTGGAATATAAATCAGCACTACATGTGTTAGGTCTAGATAGCCAATGGTAATTAAAATGAACCTTTTTTATCCTTTCTACTAAAGTGCCTATGGTTTTGGCCACACATGTTGCGTGCATCTGCTGAAAAAGAAGTCATTCTTACATGGTCATTTCTAAAGCTGCTAATGTATTCTCTCATGAATACACACTGAAATCAATACCTGTTGTAGCCATGTAAATATTACAGAATGTTGCCAGTGCACTTTCTTCTGGGATTCTAGAGCTATTTGATATTTTAGTAAATATAAAAAAAAATTATGCCACTCTTTCAAACACACAAACATATACCATTTTACTTAAAACTCCAGCTCAAGGGAATCTGTGACTACAAGAACATCAACCCTCATTAAAAAATATTTCAGGTTGACAAGAACACCCAAACCCCCACTACATCTTAAAAGCCCCCAAACCAAAAGGCAAACAGAGAGCCCAAAAGACATCACACACCACACACATTTTTTTTTTTTTTATAAAGGTAAACTCATTTTCAAATGCTTGAGCTGCGAGAACTACCTATGGGCAGATTTTCTACTGACCTCAGCTTCTATATTGACTTCATTTTCAGAAGTGCTCAGATCCCAGTGAATACAAACAACACTGGTGGATGCTGAATTGAGGTTATATTGAAATGCCTGCAAAGAAGTACCCAACCAAATCACTGAGGACTTTGGCTTTCCCTTTCCCAAACAGAATTTGGTAAATTCCAAGAGATTAACCAACTTGAATATATAAAAGTAATGAAGCCTATAGTTAAAAGGCTATATACTACAAAAAAAAAAATAAAATAAAAAAGGGGGGTAGGGGGGGCAATCAGTCATTCTCTGAGCTCCTTGATGCTAGTTATCCTCTTCTGAGTTATCCTGCCAGAACTGCCAATAGCTATAAAAACTATACTGCTTCTAAATTATGTTGCAATGGAGTGCATGTGTCTTGATTCTATAGGACCTTATATAAAAGTCACTTCATCCCTATACTTCAGTTTCCTATCTGTAAAGTAAGAATGAAATGTTTCTAGTCCAAAGAGATATTGCAGTGGCAAGCTAATCAATGTGAAGGACTCTGATAAGGCCATGAGTATCTACATAGTGTTACTTACCTAGTTTAAAGTAAACAAACTGGCAAAGTGTCATTTTGGCATGATCTTCCAAAACAGATATAAAAAGGTAGGTATAGTAAGCAAAAGTTGCATGCAATAAGACTTAACTGAATAAACCCTCCTCAACAAACTGACTGATATCACAAGAGGCCTAGATTTGATTTAGAAAGAACAATTCTGTTCTGAGGGCAAAAAAGCAACTGAATTCTTGCTCCCTTTTTCATACTTACAACTCAATACTGTCACAAGCCCCCACACAGATGTGATGATAGGAAATAGACAAATGCAATCAACCACCATGACTTTTTTCTTCCCCAGAAAGTGACAAAAACACCCTGCAATGACAACTCTGACCAGAGAAACAGGAGTGGATCTCAGTATAGAAATATCCCTTGTAGTACAGACAGATAAAATTAAAAATCTCTTTTTTTTAATGCAATATCTAGGCACTTACATTCCATAGAGTATATAGCTGCCACCTCCAAGAGAATGCCCTCTATATCCTAAAAGGGAAGACTGACCTGAGGCTGGCTACTACTATTGCCAGTGTTTGGATGAATGAGCTTTAATTTACCCCTAAGTGACGCTTTGTCCAAGATATTACAGTGACAAATGCACAAATACAGCCATTTCAACATACCTCTTTGCTACAAACTGAACCAATGTGCTGGTGCCAAATGAAACAAAACTGGATGTAATTTTCTAGAAGATTGTTTGGACCATGTGAATTTTTGTACTTAAAATGCAGAATCAACAGAGAGCTGGTAATGTCCCTCTGTTGTTGTCTTAATGGGGTGATTAACGCTGAATTAGTGTTATCAATTCCCTATGTTATAAATTCCCTGCTGGGCTGGTCAGAAGGGGGGAGGGGGTGCCTCCGTAATCAGAGCATCCTGCTGGGGCCTGGCCACGCCCCCCTCAACTCAGCACTGTGGAAGGAAAGGGAGGGCTGCTCTAGTGCCCCCCAGCTTCTAGCCTGAGCCACTGCAGGCATGTGCCCGCATTTCTGGGACGTCTTTACAGTTACAAACTGATTCAGCCTAGCCAGGTTAGACTAACCTGCAGAGATTGAATCAAAGTGTTTCTATCAGTTCTTTAATGTGAGTTATAAAGGGAAAAAAAGATTTATTGTTCTTTTCTGTTTTTTCCCATTACTTGGAGTCCTGCTTATTTTTTTACCCTATAAATGTACAATATGCAAAGTTTACCTTCTATGCATTTACTGGATGACTGAGGTCTCAGACATGCATTAGAACTTCTGAAACCAGCTTGGACATTCACCGTAAAGCAAAGAAAAGCTCTACCTTTATTTTTTTAGGTCACTTTAGGGTCTGTCTCATAAAAAGACTAACTCCAGGAAGACCTCTGAGTCGATGTTTTGCTACTATCCATTAAAAGAAGAATCTAAATCTTGCAGAAACAGAACTACATCATGCTGCTTTTGCAGATTTAAAAAAAATACTAGATCTTCTCACTTAGTGCATTACAGCTTTTGTATAAGTAGGGCGTTTCATTTGGTTTTAGATGTGGAAACCAACTAGATCAACAATAAATTTAAAAGTATCTCAATATTTAAAATGTGTTTTTAAAATCAAACATTTGGCAGAAACATTTCTTTTGACAATTTGGTTTGCTAACATTTTTTCTAAACATTGGTTTAATAATCTCTTTTCAATTCATTTTGACTTAAAAATATATCACTTAGTATAAAGTTAATTAAAATTTTAGCCACAGCAAGTTATACTGAATTGTTCCCAACACCAGGGGAACATGCAACTTAAAAAGAAAATATATGGGAAATTTCAGCTTTTTGTTCTGAATTTGAAATGTCAGAATTTCCCAAAGCTTCCAGTTCCCAATCAGCCAAAATAATCAAAATAAGACCTATGGCCTTTTCTTTAAAGCTTCCACTTTTTTTTTTTTTTGACAAGTAGGTTGACAACTGTT
The DNA here is from genome assembly GCF_030867095.1 of Alligator mississippiensis. NCBI lineage: Eukaryota > Metazoa > Chordata > Crocodylia > Alligatoridae > Alligator > Alligator mississippiensis. The sequence goes on from NC_081832.1 coordinate 45,764,716, forward strand.
AAATCATCTTTCCTTTAGATAAGCTAACACATCTCGGATCTTTACTGAATTGAAATCTATACTGTCTGTTTAAATGTTCTCCTCTTCCATATCAAGTTGGAAGTCCAGATGTCCTTAAGGTATTGCTTAATTTGCCAAGATAGCCCAGCACTTAGATAGATCTTTACAAATCTGGACCAGGTGCTAGAGGTGCTAAAATGCAAGAGTGTTATCTCTTAGTACCGGAAGGTACCAAAGCCAGACAAAACAGCATAGCTACTTAACTACTCTTAGGATTTAGAGTTTTATAAGATTACTTTATATCCAGTGAAATCTAGGGGTTCACCAATAAAAATTTTCTTGGCCAATACCGATAGCCATATTGACCATATTAACCAGCCGTATTGGCCAATACCAATCCAGTAACTGATTTACAGGAATTCAGCCCAGCAGCTTGGAGAGGAGTGCTTTGCCAGTAAGACTGTGGCGGTGGAGGGGCGGTATTGGAGGGGCAGATCAAGGTCCCCACTGTGAGGGAGGAAGAGGGGCGGGGCAGACATTGCCCAGCCAGGATGGTGAATGTGACCCTGGGACGGGGAGTGGGACGGAGCCACAGGCGGCTTGTTCACGGAGTGCAGGGGGGTAGGGACGGCTCCCTACCATTGCATGCACTCCCAGGGGAGGCATGTGCCTTGCCCAGTTTTGTGTACAGGGTAAGGGTGAGCCTGCAGCAGGCAGTTCCAGGCTCCGCCAGCCTCTTCACAGCAGGGGGGCTGGGCCAGGGCTACGCTCAGAGCAGGCAGGGATGGAGTAGGTTCAACTGCACAGGGAGAGGTGACTACAGGGAATTCTGTGGTGACCACAGCCCCCCAGGCCTACCCTCCCAGTGCTGTCCCTGCTTGGGGCACTGTGCTCTGCTGTCTTTCCCTTGGGATCCTTGGTGCCCTGAGCAAGGGTGGCACTGGGGGGAATTATATCACCGCCAAATTCCCCATAGCCACTCCTCAGTGCCGCTGTCATCCACCCAACACAGCTGAGCCTGCTCCAGCCCTGCCCACTCAGAGTGCACTCCTGGCTCAGCCCCCACTGGGAAGAGGCTGGCACAGGCCCTAGCCTTGAGCCTGCAATGGGCAGCCCACCCTTGCCCTAGGCACAAATCTGGGGAGCACATACCCCTCCATGCCTCCCCAAGGGGTGCACATAGTGGCAGGGAGCTCCTCCCCCCCACCCCTAGACAAGCCACCTGCAACTCCATCTTGCTCTCAGCCTTGGGGTCGCATTCACCGCCCTGCCTTAGCAGCGCCTGCCCCACTCCCTCCCTCACTGTTGGGGCCTCAATCTGCTGCTCCCATTTCCATTCCGTCTCCCATGCCCTCTCCCCCCTACAGACTTACTGGCAGGATGCTACTTTCCACACTGCTTATCTGTGCTCCTGGCCACAAATATGCTACGGCTGTGCGCATGCACGCAACATTTATCAGTGACGTTAATGGCCAAAAAAGCCAATAATGTTAATTTTCCTGTTACCCATGTTGATCCGATTCATGACTGATATACAAGTGTACCTCTAGTGAAATCTGGGCAATGCTAACATTTGTATAAATCATTTCCCCATGTGAACATTTGAAGACAGAGGCTTATTCTTGGGATTTTTGAGAATGATACTGGGAGTACAAACAGCATAATGCAAAAATCAAAACAATTTTAGCTGATAAATGAAAGACTATGATCCAGTAGTTCTCAAGTTCTGTTCCTACTTCTAACATGGAATGGTCTGCTTTGTAAAACATTCTTTTAGTTAAGTCAATAACATTTGATATTTAAGGAAATCAGAGTGGTTAAATACTAGTATTATCTCTACTATATGGATCAGAAATTTTTTATCAAAGATTAAACATTCTGCCAAATATCAGAGCAAGTCAATGCCAGATCAGAATTAAAAACATCACTGTGGTATAATATGGTCTATACTGCATCTAACTAGACCAGTGGCTATAATTCAATTTCACAACCCTGTGATGGTTAGGCCTGTGCTCTAATCCCTGTGCTATGCAACCCTTGGTGAATAAGGGGGAAACCTATTACCCTTTGGCTGATACTTTTGCAACCTTCAAACATGCACAAGAAAGTCACTCAAAAAATTACACTGCACCCACCATCCCAGCATTATTGACACCTAGTCAACATTTGTATGAAAACATATATATTAAGTTGGTCTTTCACAATGGAAAACCTTAAATCTTAATAGAAATCACATAAAGCAACTCAGTAAAAAGGGAACCAAGTCTACCCACTATTTCATCCCAACCTTAGGGGGGAGAGAAATTTAGATAAAGTAACTAGAGCTTGCCTACCAATAAATGTTTCTGACACCAATTTTATTCCCTCTAAGAAAATACCATTTTACTGTAATACCTTCACTAGAAATGATTAACTATTACCCCAAATTGAATGTTTTGTTTTAACTTTCAATTTATGGATTTCCATCTCTCCTCTTTTTAGACTCCTTCCATTATTGAGAGACTCACTTGCATCTTTCCCTATTTCCTCTCACTTGAAAGAGGTGGAAAAATTCAGTCAAATACTTGCAGATACTCTCCAGCTCGAAAAGCATGAGGAAGTACTGTTTGATCTCATCCGTTGGCACTCCTCTCTTCCCTTTTTTTCAGTTGCAATAGTGGAACCTATTCCCTCCAACTTACTTGAAGGGGGGGGGGAGGGAAATTCCCTGAGTGCCTAAAAGACCAACAGAAAAATTCTTATGCCATTTAGGAATTCCCTGCAAAAGAAAATTTTGAAGAATTTTGTTCAGTTTTTCACAGTAAGAATAAACTTTTTAAGCAACCTTCAGACAACACTACAGTCTTGCAACTGTTGCAAAGGAAATGAAGGTTCACACAGACCCTTTTGAGATCTTGCATCTAGCGCAGAAAAGGCCAGAGAAAGTTAAGAACATGTTATAAACTTAGAACTGTAACTATTTATTTAAAAAGAAAATGTGCCATGCTGATAGAAAGGCTCCCGGTGTACTGCCCACTAAGTGAGTACCATTCTTAGAGCTCTCTAGATTTATGATTATACTGGTGTAGAAGACAAGAGCTATTTTAATTTCAAGCTTCATTATAAGCATAATGGAAAAAAATCTCAACTACATGGAACAAAATTAGTAGGCAAAATGTTTTTAGGCTTCAGAAACCTGGAGAAATGAATAGAGGTTTTTATAAAGGTACTTATGTTCTTTAAGGGAGAATTCAAAAGGCAGGTGACAAAAAGGGAAAGAGAGAACAATAAAATTAAGATACCCAAGTAATTATATGCCCCTTATTACTGAAATACCTGTATACTTAATATTTCAAAATGAGAAACATACCTTTCTTTTCTTTCAAACTTGTAGGAAGCATAACTTACATAGCTGTGCTCGCACATACTACTTCACCGAGGGAAAGTTTAGATGAAGTGAACTTTACATTTGATTCCGAAATCTACAACTCCTGTGAAAGCTTTATTCCTTACATTAACAAGCCTCTCCTGCAGGTGGGGGTTGGGGGCAATTTCTTTGCCCAGTTAAGTGAAACTGTCATGTGCTGCCATTCTCATGCAGAGACGGACAACTTCACAAGTTAAGGGGGCAATATGCTGAACCATTTTAGATATTCTGACAAAATGTAGGTACCCCCCTACTTTGTCAAGTTCCCTCCAACTTACTTGAAGGGGTGGGGTGGGAGGAAGAAATTCCCTGAGTGTCCAAAACTAACAAATTGAACTGGCTTCTATATACTGGAGTCTGGCACAGAAAGCCAAGCTCTGATGCTATCTTTTAGGTAATGGGAAATGGGTCTTCTTGGGAAGAGAGAGAGAGAAGAGGAAGAAGAGGACTAATGTCAGTCAGTAGAGTGCGTCTACACTAAAAGTGTGTTGCTGGTATAGGAATAAAGGTAAAACAATCCTGTTGTAGACATAGCCTAAAAGGTACACCATAGGGAATTATGCACATAAAAATTCTAAATTATGCAAAATTAATTACTTTCATTTATTTTTTTTACAAATTAAACTAAATATATCACCATTTGAGCCTTCTTTAGAAATATATGCAAGTACTTTGTATGGGTGGGGGTGGGTATAGGCATATGTGGAGTTTGTGGGGGGTTTGTGAAGGGGTATGGGCCTGTGTATAGGGTTTGTTAGTGGCTGTGAGGGGTGTGGGGGATTGTGAAGAGGTATGGGAGTATGTGGGGCTTGTGAAGGTTTGTGTGGGGAAGTTGTGAAGGGGGGGTGTGACAGAGGTGTGTGTGTGTGTGTGTGTGTGTGTGTGTGTGTGTGTGTGTGTGTGGTGGGGGTTGTAGGTGGGTATGGGCCCCACCACCATACGTCTTTCCCTCTCTCCATGGTGCACAGCTCCTGCCGTCATCAGCTCAACAGCAGCAGGCCCTTGGGGCATTCATGGCGGTGGCAGGCAGTCAAGACAGCAGCGTGCGCATCTGGCTGAGTCCCAGGACCTGAATGTGCTGGCATGGAGTTAGCCTGGTCCACTGGTGCATGCCTTCAGACCAGACCAGTTTGGCTCCATGCCAAAACATCGGGCTTGCAGCACTGCAGGCAGCAGCTGTGTGCCATTGGGCCAGGCAGGTTCCGTGCCTCCATGTGTGGCTTCCCACTGCAGTGCCGGAAGCCCCACATGGAGGCACAGAGCCTGCTGGCCCGGCCTGATGGCATGGGGATCAGGAGCCATGAGCCATTGGGCCAGGTGGGCTCTGTGCCTCCACGTGGGGATCCCAGCACTCCAGCACGTGGAAGCATGGAGCTCACTTGACCCAATGGTGAGGGACTCCATCCCTCCATGTGCAGCTTCCTGCCTGGACTGATGGTGTGTGGCTCCTTGGTTCACGCACCATTGGGCCAAGCCAGCTGTCCATGTGGTGTTTCCAGCACTCAGGCAGGAAGCTGCACATGGAGGGACTGAGTCACGCACCTTTGGACCAGGCAGGCTCCCACTCGCCTCCACATGCAGCCTCCTGCTGGGAGTGCTGGAAGCCCCACATGGAGGGACTGAGTCATGCACCTTTGGGCCAGGCAGGCTCCCACTTGCCTCCACATGCAGCCTCCTGCTGGGAGTGCTGGAAGCCCCACATGGAGGTACTGAGCTGACCAGCTGGCCCGGCCAAATGGCACATGGCCTGTACCCACCCACAAACCCCACCCACCCACAAACCCAATGCCCACCTTCCCTCCTCCTGCAGGCAGGAGCTCCCCACTAACTCAGCTGTCCAGTTGTGTGGCTCTGTGCCTCTACCTCACAGGAGGTAGAGGCATAAAGCCTGCTGTAGTTAAATTATGCAAAATTATGCAGAGTTATGACTTTTATGTGAAAACTGCGCGGGCGCATAACTGCATAATTCCCCACAGTGTAAAAAGGGATTTATAAGCAAAGGAATGCAGGTACACTATATTGGCAAACTGCTCTTAGTTAGTATGAAGCTGTGCCAGCAAACCTGTGCTATGAGAACAGCAACACTTCCCCCTCCTCTAGTGCACCGTGCATACCTGGTCTTGGACTAAGATATGCGAGGCATAAGAGCACCTAACATTCTTGTAAGTGTTTCAAATGATTGTAATAGCAATATTTGTACAATGTGAGAAGCACCTTCCCCAACAAGAAGCCTGCTCTTGGTCATAGTTATTCAAGCTACTTAGTCATAGTCATAGAGAAGTAGGGCTGGAAGGGACCTCCATAGGTCTCCAGTCCAACTCCCTGCCTAACATCCCTATCCAAACAAACAAATTTCATTCAACCATAATCTAAACTCTACATGAAGATTACCCTCAACCATGACACAACACAGACCAAACCCTAACCTGACACAGGTAAAGCAGGAGAACCATGGCACCTAATGTCCTGCTTCTATAAAATGTTGTCAGTATATATTCAAGAGGTCCTGGGTAGAGGGCCATGCCCCACACTGCAGAGGGAAGTAAAAACCCCTGCAGTCTATACCAGTCTGAGCATGGGGTAAAATATCTTCCAGACACCAAATATGGTGATTGGTCTGATCCCAAAGGAAGGGGCAAGACCCTCCAGCCAGGAACCTCTGGCTTTAGTTCTAGCAGGAGAGTCGGCACACTCCAGTTGAAGTCCCAGCCTTAGCTGTAGCTAACATACAATATCTCTGGGGAGGCTTAAACACACTAAGACTTTTTTTTTTTTTTTTTTTGCTACTAGAAAAGAAAGAGAGAAAGAAAGAAAGGATGGGAGTACAGGAGCAAACAAAGTACAGAAGCATGGGAAATACCCATGATAGAACATAGACATAGCTACATCTAGATCATCCTCAACCAGTGGCTATCCAACCTCTTCTTCTTGAACACCTTCAGTGATAGTGTCCACAACTTCCCTAGACAGACAAGGTTCCTTGGGTGAATTTGATATGTTTTATTAGATCAACCCAAATAGTTGGAGAATAGTTATTAAGCAAGCTTTTGAGTTCAAAAACCCTTCGTCAGGCTAAGGAAGTTTCAGCAGTTGGTGTGTGCTCTTCCTGGATGGAATGAAGATCCATCAAGATGGCTGGGATTGTTTAGGCAGGTATGCTGCTAAGTGTCTGCCTGGTTTGCTCTTAATTCCACAATTTCTCTAGGTAGCCTGTTCCAAAGTTTGCCCTCCTCCCCCCCAATAGGCACAAAGTTCCTCCTAATCTCCAACCTAAATTTCCTCTGCTACAGCTTGAGGCAACTTATTTCTAGACCCGTCTCCCACTCCATCCACTCTATAATCACCCTTGAGATATATAAGACATATCAAATTCACCCTTAGTCTTCTCTTCTCCAGACTAAATAACCCTAGCTTTTTCAGCCTCAACTCAGAAGTCTTGCCTTCCAGGCCCCTAAATAATTTTTGTTATTCTGTTGGACTCTCTCCAATCTGTCCACATCTTTCTTGAAAAGTGAGGCTCAAAACTGGACACAGTCCTCCAAGTAAGGCCTCACCAGTACTGAATACAGCAGAAGAAAAAATAATCACTTTTCTTGATTTGCAAGTGATACTCTTGTTGATACAACACGCTGTTGACTTTTTTTTTGCCATAAAAGCACACCATTGGCTCATACTCAATTTATTCAGACTCAATGTATCCCACAGGTACTGCAGCCTAGCCACTCATTCCCCAGTCTGCATTTGTGCATAAAATTATTCTGTCCAAAGTACAGGACTTTGCATTTGTTCTTGCTGATTATCATTTCGTTGACTGCAGACCATTTTTCTAGTCTATCCAAGTCATTCTGAATCCTAGCCTGGCCCTCCAGGGTGTCTGCAACTCCACCCAACAATGTGTAGCAAATTTGCAGATAACACCATGTAATGAGGAGTGGGGGGAGGGGGAAGAGAGGTGCCAAAGAGTGGCAGTATTAATTACCATGGCTCTGGGAGGTAATGTAATTAATGCTGCCACTGCTTCCTGCCCTCTCCCCCCATATTTCTGGACCCCTGGGGACCTCCTTCCCCAACCATGCAGCAGATCAGGCCAGTGCCTGGGGTTGGTCCATAGCTGGACCTAGCACACTGCCCCAGGCTACACAGCTCTAGTCCTAGACTGGGAGTGTGGCCCTGTAGCCAGTGCACAGGGTCAGACCTAGCATGCCACCTGTTCTAGCATGCCAGGGTTATGCCCTAGTACCAGCATGTTGGATCAGATTCCACCATGCAGCCCCAGAGCTGACATGCCAGATCAGGTTCTGACATGCAGCCTCCAGCCCTGGAGATGCCATACCTCTAGTACTTACCCCTACTCCATTTTTAACAAAAAGTTGTCCCCAGAGGTATCAAAGAATTTACTGGACTGCTCGTTCACTGCTATGCCACCCCCCCCAGCAGATGTCCTGGTAATTAATTTGCCCCATGAGAAACAAGTCCTGCGATATGAAAACTTCCTTCAGTTGCTTAAAAGACGACCATGTCCACCACCTCCTCCTGGTTTGATAGCTTGTAGCAGTTGCTCATCATGACATCACCTCTGCTGCTCTCCCCTGACATCTACCCCATGGTTTTCAGAAGGCCTACATTCCACTTCTTACTGCTATGAATGCAAAGTTAAGTTTTCAAAAGTCCATAGAAGTTCCTTTGGTCAAGCAACTAACCAGGCACCAAAACTTATTTCCAGTTAACTTAGCACCTGAAACTGACTGAGTATACAGGTGGGCAGTGTAAATGCACTGCCCACCTGGAAAAAAAGTTAGAGGAAGAAATATTTACTAGGATGAACTACTTCTACAAAAAGGCTTCTGAGTCCTTGATGACATTACTTGTCTAGATTCCAATACAGTTAGGGAATAATAAGATTAAAAACCAGGCATTGAGCTATATTTGGTTACTTATACATTAAGTATTAAAAACACTAGCAGAGGTAACCATGCATGAAGCTCTTAAAGCTATTTAAAATTGCTTTTGGGACAAAAACATTGACATGCCTGGAATAGAATGTTGTTAAGCCCTCTAACAGTTTTTACCTATGTGTGTGTGGTGTGTGTTGGTTTTGTTTTTAAAGACTACAGCCACTATTATTGTGAACATGAACCATACTTTCATAGACACCTTTTACAGGCATTTTTCTACTGAATACTTATGCCCGTCACTGAGGAAAAGATAATTCTGCTGGGGTGGGGAAGAGGGGCTAATGGAAGAGAACCACCAGTTAGTCAATTCCATCTCTTCTGCATCCCATCTACCTTCACTGTCCATAGCCTTCATATCTCCTTTGGCCCCTAGAGATAAAAGTGTAAATCTCACAAATGTTACTTCAACAGTCTCCATGGATAGTACTACCAGGACTTTGTCTCTGCTGAAAAATATTCAACAGATCCATCTCATTTCAACTTGATTACTGCAGCTTCCCGATATGGTCTCCATGAATACTGAACAAGAAGAATGCTCTATTCAGTTCCACTAAAAACTCTCCATTCGTATCAAAGTTCAGTTCAAATCTGCATTCATTTTATGTTTCTATTAGCTTGTTCCAGCCATACAGATTACTCTTCTCTCTGTTGCCTGAACTTTGGCTTATGTGTATTATAATAAGACAGGCAAAGAAAAAGGAGCACCCTTTCTTCTGTTATGCCCATTCTGTCCTTTTCCCCTCCCCACTTACAACCCTTGTAAATTAAGAGTACTTCCATTTTTCTATCCTTTGTACTTACCAGCAATCACAGAATCTGCTGTTACATAATGCTGTATAGCAGGGCTGCCCAACTGGTGGCCTGTAGGCTATATGCAGACCGTGAGCAGTTAAACTGCACCCCTCGGGGCTGGTTGGCATGGCTGCCAGAGCCACTGGGCTGGTGCATCTCCAGAACACCTGGAGTGAATGCCACTGCCACCTAACCCATCTCCCTTACCCATACTTCCTTGTCCACCAAATTCAGGTCTTGGGTCACCACTCGCAACTAAAAATAAAGAATAAACTGCAGAGGAAAAAGGGGCAGGTGGGGCAAGTGGCAGTGGCATTCACCCCCTGATGAATTCACCTTCCGGCAGCCAAACTCACAAGCTGCTGCCCTGCTGCTGGGAAATGGGTTGTCTGGCTCACAGGATGCCCCACAGGCCAGATTTGTGGGGCCAAATGAGTTGGACACCTCTGCTATATGGTGTTGACATACTAAGTGAAACGAGCCACAAACACAAGAACTGTACAAAAATACTGCTTGCCTTTGTTTAAGTATGCTATGCAGGGTCTCTCTTGTTTTGTGAGGAAATGAAGAAAAGAATGATTTGGTGATGCTTTCTTATTTTACTTATAATTATGTATTTATGCAAAGAATGAATGCTCAAAAAGATATTAACAACTGCAAATGAATTTATAAACATAATAGTTGACTGATAAAATGAGCTTGGTGAGAGTTTATTCATCTGGAAGATGCATCAAATTTTAGATGGCATATTAAGGAAACGTGGGTCATTTACTGTATATATTTGTTTTAAACTGCTGTCTGTTTTATCCACAGAAATTATCGTTGCAACAATGTGCCTGTTCTCTTGAATTGTTGAATAAACATGTTATTACAAAATTTAACATGGGAATTAGATTCTTGAATTGGATGCCTTTACCTCCATTGTCCATCCCAGAGGGTGAAGACATTTACCTGGTATTGGAAGCTTATCTTTGAATGCAACAAAATCACAAATAAAATAGAAACTTTGCAAACATTTCTGATAAAACAGCTCACATCACATGGGAAGTAGGTTCTCAGGTACCACAGGAATGACAATGGTTTAAAGTCTTAAGAGATTAAAACCTCCAAGAACTCAGAAATGGTTTCATGTCAATATTTGATTCCAAGTATTTTCTCTTCCTCAATGTGCAGACCACAGGTTGAAAACCACTGCCCTAGACTATCAGCATAGCTCCTTCACTTAAGAAAACAATGACTATGACACAGCATACATGATCTTTCTGCTTCCTGGTCTTAAATCAAGGTTTTTGTTTTGGGTTGGTTGTTTTTGGTGGGCGGGGGTAGTTTGGAGTAAAGGCTTTTAGGTGAAATCTCACTTGAGAGAAGCATTTATGTATTAACTATTGAAAAAGAAGCATGTCCCTAAAAAGCAAGGTTTATTCACAGTTTAAAAGCATTATGAACTATTCCAAAATATCCTTCATCAGACCTTGCACCCTTAAAATCTTTGACATTTTTAGACTGCAAACTAGTTAGGATTAAAAGTGTACATTAGAAAGAAATCCCTGATAACTGTATCAGCACAATCTTTTTCAAACCTAAAAGCCTTCCAATTAAACTGCACAGTACCAGACAGTAGGAAATCAACAAACCTAAGTTTTAATTTTTTTCTGAAATATTAAATGCTGTGAATACAAAGTTATCGGTTCATATTTTTGGTATTTCATTTTCAAAATCAGAACAGAAAAAACTGGTATGTTGGTCAAAAAAAAGCTGCAAAGGTAAAACACAAACAGAACTGCAGAGGGGAGAATGGGAGCTAAGCTGGGCGGGGAAAGGCTATTTTGGTTGGACTGGGACTGAGTGTCAGGATGTTCGAAGGGAGAGGACTGACGAGCTCAACATTAAGTCTGATGGTTCTGTCACCTCTCCAAGGGAGCAAATAGCTGGCTCTGCTGTAGGTTTGATTGGCAAGGCTAAAGAAAATATCTGAGACTCAATTTTTAAAATGTAATGTGCCAATTGTCAAAGTAATGCCCTGGTTATTCTTGCAAGTCAACTTCTGAACTTGTACTGAACCCCCTTATAAGGTAAAGCAAATAGCTCATTTAACAGACTAACCCTAGTACAATGGTTTTGAAAGCCACTTTTGAAACATACTGTTCAATACTGTAAGAGAAACAGAGGCCTGTCATACCTCACCCATGTCAACTGAAAACCTTATAAAAGGCAGTTTTTGTCCTCTCTTGAAGCAGTAATTCGCAGAAGACAATAAAAGGCCTGCATTCCAGAAACCCATCAAGTTACCAGGTTGCCTAAGATGCTTCTGTTCTGACAGACCACAACAGGCAATGTGCTCTGCAGAGGAAAGGGGAGAGAGCACACAAAACAGAAGTGGAGTCAAAGTGGAGAAAGTGCACAAAGTGGAGAACTAAAGGGGGGAGACCCAGGATTTCAAGTCTCATCTCTACTGCTGCTGTTCTTAATACTATTAGGTGCTCCACAACTCTTTCCTAGCATGGGTTTGTACTATTTATTCTAGGAAACAGTAGCATGTTTACCCCTCCCCCACCCTTCACTCTCATATAAAGGGGAGGTAACAGAATGGCTGCACAAAAAAGTATTCCAGGCAGAGCTGAGATTAGGACCCAAATCTCTAATACTTACATTTCATCTACAGTACCTTTCAAACACCAACTTGCAAAAGAGTATGTTTATCCAAACAGGTCACAACTCCTGCTTTACTTTCTGTGGTTCTCAACCTTTTTTAGACTCATGGCACCGCTCAGAAAATGCCAGGTCTTAATTTTCACTCTTTTTTTTTTGTTCTGACCACAGAAGAACAATACAGCAGTTTTTCGTTGCAAAAAAAACAAACTAAACCAAACCCAGAAAAAAACCACAACTATGGATTTCTATTTGAAATCTCTGGGTTCACCTTGTGAATCACGTTTGCAAACCTAACAGTACTAACATTGTGTGGCGCCATGTAGCGCCCTGGTTCAGAAATCACTGTTCTAGACACCAATGTCATCCTAGTAAGAACGCCTCAGAGACAATTACGTCATGATTCCAAACAAAGCTTGGTGTTCCACATTTCAGACATTTGTCACATTTTGATGTTTCGAGTCACCCAGTAGGAGGTCCCAAGCCTGAAAGTTATGATAAATTACCATGTACATTTCTGCTTCAATAAAAAAGAAAAAGAAAAAAAACCAGAAACAGAGCCATCTATTCTCATTGAGCATCTTCGGCTCATAATTAAGTAACTTCCAGTTGTAATATTATTTCTGCAACAGGCTAAGAAAAAAAAGTCCAACATGCTATTAGGACAGTGACTTCCAACTTTTTTCATTTGTGGACTCCTAAAACTTTTTGAATGGAGCCCTTTGAACTGTAAGTGTGGGTATTCACATCTTTTTGCAACCCCACTAAACATAGTGTATGGACCCCTAGGGGTCTGTGGACCACAGGTTGAAAACCACTGGTCTAGAACAAAGACAGCTGGAAGCTAAGCAGGTCTTAATTCAATATACTCTGACAGAACAGATTCGAAAACCGTCTAGAACATGCCACTCTACTTATTCTACTTTGGAAACCAAGTGGGAGACTGGACACACACCTTGCTGTGCTTATTTGACCCCAGCTGGCGTTCCTGCCTAGAGCAGGGGGGCTGGATCCAATGATCTTACGAGGACCCTTCTAGCCCTAAACTTCTGTGAATCTGTGAAAAACAGCCTCTGAAAAACCATCAAAGCACATCACTTCAGTATTACCTCCAGTCAGAGGTGTTTATTGTTTATGTGCACAAGTGTTCTGCCTGTAAGGACAGGACTTTACACAATACACAAGCTCTGAACAATTCATTTGGTGTTTTACATCTAAACACAAAGCTAAGTCCATAATACCACTTACGCACTGACAATGACAACTACTCAGTGCTCTTCAGGATATGCCGAGTAGAAAGGCAAGTCTCGTTTACATGATAATTGACTGGTATAGTTGTAGCAGAATAATAATTCTGTTACAGTTATATGAATGTATCAGAATAGCATGTTCAAACCCAGAGTTATACTGACATACCTACAACAGACTAATTCTACCACCATGTTCTATGCCAGTGAAGTTCTCTCTCCCTACAGACCTAAGAAAGTCAATTGCTTAGAGAAATTAGACTTCAGCAGATGAATTTAGTGGAATTACAATGGTAAATTCAGATTTCTGAATGATATTAATTAAAAAAAACAACTTCTAATCTCTACCTGCAAATAAACTTTATACAATTTGTATTTAGGTAGAAGCAGGTATTTTAAAATGCAAGTTCCCCAATTATCAGTTGTGCCAGATAATTTTCAAATCAAAACTGCATTGTAAAGATTCCTGTTAACTGTGGTTAACAGTTCAGCACTGGAGTTCTAGCTCCTGCTTTAATTACAGCTGCCTAGTCATTTCTCTTTCAAGGCCATTCCACTGCAATTGTTTAAAATTTGGTTGAACTTTTCACCCTCTGGGCCGACTTTAATGTCTGGCTTCTGCAGACATTTCATTTTATACATAATTAGATAAATAAGATATTGAATAAAGCTTGGATGAAATGCAGCTTAATTTAAGAATGAAACAAGAAAAAAGCAAAAAGCACTTTTTACATGGTTTTTAATCAAATGTAAAAATTTCTAAAGAGTTCTTAGGCCAAAAAGGGTGTAAAGCACTAGAAAGTGAAAAGTTGACAAAGTATAAGTGCCTCCTACTGCCCCAGTGAAAATTGGTTTTGTTTTCCCTATGAGAAGATGCTTTAAAAAAAAAAAATCTCAAGTGTATGCATATTCAGCTTGTTTCCTCACGCACTTTTGAACAAATGCACTTCAATGTTTTACAAGGCTAGAGAGCATGAACAAATGGGTCAAATTTTGAATGCAATTCCTCACTTGCCATTTACACTATGACCTACAGTCAATCCACAGTGACAGAAGCAAGTCTGACTGCTTTTCTAAACAGCTTTCTAGGATAAAATTTGCACAAAAAATATCCTCTGCAAATCTGAATTCAATCTCTGCTTTAAAGTCTTCCGTACAAACTAGTGGGAAATTTTGCCGCTGACTATTTTGTCAGCAGATTGCAAACAGTTGTCAGTGTTGTTTCGCTTGCCATTCTGGGGCTGTCTAACCAAATAGTGAAGGCACAAAGTTTAATTTTTTTAAAAGGGAAAATGCCATTAAAGCTAAATTAAGAGGATATTAAAGCTACAACATGGGGGGGGGGGAAGAGAGCCCCGGGGGCAAGAGGGACTCAGAAGGCAAGAAATGAGAAGTTTTAAAGATGCACAGACAACAGTTAGTTTCTTTGGGGTGTCAACTTAGGTTGCTTACACACATTCAAATAACTTGGGAAACTTCTCCCGGGTTGGTTCTCCTGGTACAGGAACCTACCCAGAGCCACACGTACAGACATTCAAATACTGAGACCCTGAACAGTGGAGAGCTTGACCTGCTGACACTGCACAGGAACATATCAAAGGACTGTGAACAAACTAAATATGCTTGAGGTTGGGGGGAGTGGGAGGAGGCCGGCAGGGGGCATCAAATACGTGTGTGCGTGTACACACATGCACATGGCAGCCAAGCAGTGATGGAGAGCAGCTCCCTGTAAGTAAGTTGTGGGGGGTGGGGGCAGGGGGAACATATAACCTCCCCGATTTCTGTGCCTATAGCAGGAACAGGGCTGCAGTCAGCCTAGACCAGCAATGGCAGAAACCACCTCCGTGACCCAGCAAGCAGGACCTGGCTTGGGAAGGCAGAGTGGGGTGGCAGGACTTGTTGCTGCCACCACCCTCGTGCCAGCAATGCCACCAGCAGCATGAGGAGCTGGGATCCTGGTTTTCCATGATTAAAACAAACAAACAAACAAACAAACAAACAAACAAATTCTCAAATAAAATGGCAAATTCTGTAACAAAATCCCAGAATCTGTGGTTAAAATTAAACGCCCACCCTGACCTGTTGGTGGTGTCCCTCAAAGCCCCCCAGCCCTGCTTGTACCCCTTGCCCCCTACCCACAGCCCCGATTGAGGGGGCCCCCAGCTGCAAGGGCTATGGGGCCAGGGACCCAGGTCCGCAGTCCCCCGTCCCCAATGGAAGGCAGTGGCTGCTACAGCAGGAGCACAAGCCGGCTCCCCACCTGCTGTCTGCCTGCTGCAGGCCTAGGTAGGGCCGGTTCCCAGTGGCAGCATGCACTCCCAGAGAGCAGGGGGGGACCCATGTCCCCCAGATCTGTGTGTGGGGGGGTGGGGACAGGGTGGGTGTGCACTGTCCCCACGCATACAGAGGTGTGGCCATGGTAGCACGGAGCTTGCAGCGGCAGGCAGCTTTTGTGCTTGGCGTTCTGTGCCCTGTCGCGCCAGTCGCACATGCTGCGCTTCAGAAGGCCTGGGGTAGGGCAACAGGATGGGAAGCACAGCGTTTGTGACCCAGGGTTTGCAGCTGGCTGGGCACTCTGGCCAGGGGAGTAGGGGTTTGCAGTCTCCACACTTCCAGATGGGGTGCCTGGCTGACTGCAACCCCTCCTCCCTGCAGCTGGCTGGGGGCTGAGGGAGTAGGGAGGTTTGTAGCCGGCTGGGCACTCCAGCCGGGGAAGTGTTTGCAGCCTGCCCGCTCCCGGCTGGAGTGCTCAGCTGGCTGCAAACCCTCGCTGCTCCCAGCCAGCTGCAAACTGAAGCACCCAGCCAGACTGCCTGGCCAGGGAGTGCCTAATCTGGCCGGGGCCTGAGGGAGTGGGGGAGGCTGCAAACCTTCCACCTCCTCCTGCCCTAAGTGCCCGGCTGGCTGCAAGCATCCCCACTCCTTCAGCTCCCAGCGAGCTTGGGCACTCCCTGGCTGGACACTCTGGCCAGGAAGGGGGGGATTTGCAGCTGGCTGGGAGTGGCAGGGGTCAGCAGCTGGTCAAGCACTTGGACCAGGAGCGGTCTGAATGCAAATCCTCTCCCAGCCAGAGTGGCCAGCCAGGGAATGCCCAAGCTGGCTCAAGACTGAGGGAGCAGGGAGGTTTGTAGCCAGCCAGGCACTCCAGCTGGAGGTGGGGGTTTGCAGCTTGCTTGCTCCCAGCCAGAGTGCTCAGCCAGCTGCAAACCCCCACCACTCCTGGCCAGCTGCAAACCTCCCCTCCCAGCCAAAGACTGCCCAAGGTGGCTGGGGGCTGAGGAAGTGGGGAGGTTTGCAGCTGGCCAGGCACTCCGATTGGGAGCGAGGAGGCTGCAAATGCCCTCCTGGCTGGAGTGCCCAACTGGCTGCAAACCTCCCCGCTCCCTCAACCCCTAGCCAGCTTCTCTCCCCGCAGCTCTGCCCTTCAACCCCGAAGCCCCACTTGCCTGCAGCAAGAAGAGTGAGCATGAAGCAGCCTCAGGTAAGTGATAGTGTCAGGCTCCACCCTTCCCCCTCCCCCTGCCCCTTGGGGCAGGGTTGTGGCCTTCCCACCCCTTTTGCAAACAGCTCTTGCAGCCTGGAGCTCTGCCAGCCTGCAGAGCTCTTTGCAAAAACAGGGAAATCTGTGGGTTGCTCTGCTAAAAGAGAAAATCCACATTTTCCTTGCTAGAAACAGGAAATCCACATTTTCTCCATTTTTCTGTGGGAAACAGAAAACCCGGATCCCTGATGAGGAGTAACAGGTGGGGGGAGGGGGAGGGGAAAGAGGGGGAGACATGCTGCCCTTACCTTCTTCTGCCACCAGCTGCTCACATGCTGGGCCACAGTTCTACCCCACTGCCATGGCCCAGCCACCTCCACCACTCCCGTTAGGCTGCAACTCTACCCTGGGAGATGGGGTGAGGGGCAGTGCAGGTAACCTGAGGGGAGTGGAGACAGCTCCTGCCTGGTCCAGCCAGGCTGCAGCCCCGTGCCTGCTGTTGGTGCAGAAATCGGGGTGGAGCAGGAGAGCATGTGCATACCCACCCCTGCCCCATATACTGGGGGTGCTGGGGGAGGGGGAGCAGCAGGTCAGGATTAAGGGTCAGCAGCAGGACCAGGGGGTGCAGGTCAGGGGTGAGGGGGACCTCGAGTCCAAAAAGGTTAAGAACCACTGCTCTAGAGGCTTCCTTAGTCTGCATGCCTTCGTCTACACAGTCTCCCGGGGACAACGAGGGGGTTATGCTGGAGGACTATATTCTTTTCCTGAGAGAAGCCACAGCATATACAAACATTGGATCTCCCAGGAGCAACTTCAGGTTCTCTCCTGAAGAGGCCAGGCCATTTTTTATCACCTGGGAAAAAAAGCTTGAACCTCTGTACACTCAGTTTCTCCTGGGGGAGAAGCAACTCTCCCAGGAGAAACTGAGGATGCCTGTATAAGTGCGGAGGCTGCTGGAACAGCATAATTACTGTGCTCCAGAAGCCTCCCATGTCTTGTGTATCAGTGTCCCTGTGCTTTAAAATGGTGACAGGGGTGCTTGAACTAAAGTTCATCAAATGCGCCTTAGTTTAAGCACCCCCGCCACCATTTTGAAGTGTGGGGATGCTGATACATGAGATGTTGTGGTGCATTAATTAGAACGGCTCTCGGAGCTGCTCCGATTAAAGCGCAGCCCACCACACGCATATGTAAAAATGCCCTGAATGTCTACACAAGGCCTTAAAGTACTGCTCTTATTCAGTTTATGCTGGCCAAACCACTACAATCATAAACCTACAACAGCTCAAGAAAGTATCTTGCCTTAAAAAAAAAAAAAAAATTGAAATACAGAAGTTTACAATAAAATTTGCTTTAGGCCTTAATACAAAATACTGAGACTGGCATAAAGTACTCATAAAAAGCACATTTTAGACGCACAATGATGGGCAGTTTACACAAAGCTAAAGACAGACTAGTAAAGCTTTAAGTTTTAATTTTTTCCAGGTAGGGTTGGATTTTTCCAGGTGGTCCAAAAAATATGCAAGGGGAAAGGGGTTTGGGGGTAATATTTTTCTTAACCCAACCATATAGATATTAGACAAGCCTTGAGGCGCAAAGGGCCCCTCTTCACAGAACACCTTTAGATGAAGTATGTGAGGGGCAAGGATTTGGGTGGGTGATATCTTTTATTGGAGGAACTACCTGGTTAAAAAGTTAGACAAGCTTTCAAATGCAAGGCATTCTTTATGGGCATCATTCACTCAGATGTTGTAGCAAAACACTATTTATTCAATGATATCAAAACCTCATTAATCAGGGAATTCAGGTTGCTTTGGACATAAATTCACTGTTCTTCCTTTATTCACAGTGAGTTTCTCCATGATGGGTAAAATGTACATTACTAAATCCAACAAAGTGTTCAAGTTACCTAAGGTTATACTAACCTATACTAAAATGCCTCTCAATACTTATTTAATGCACCTATATAATGGTGGCAGGAGTACCTTAAACTAATAAAAAAATGTAAAATTACTGCAAGGAGAACTACCTTCAGTAAAACTGATTTTGATAGTTACATTGTTCCTTTAGAAAAATAAAATTCTCACGATGTAAAAATATCCAAGCTTGAAAGGTAAATGGACTCAACTGTGGTCAACCAGCAGAATAGCATATTATCAGTGACACATTTTAATCAGCATTTGACTTTTTACAAATGCTACTGAGCTTATTAGCACCAGTAATGATTCACTTAGCCCCGCAGCAGCATATAAATGGATACAGCAAAACGTTTAAAAAGCTAGCAAAACCAGCTATGCATTAAGAGTAAATAATAACTGTAGACTGTGTTCCTTAGGTGTTTAGTTTTCATTACCATGAAAGAACAAAATATGAATGCTAAGGCAGTAGGTCAATGTTAAGACATACTGGTCGCGCCTACACGCGTGCTTTACTGTGAAGTACACTGCTGAGTAAAGCATCACCATCTACACGTGCAACGGCATCAGGCCACAATAAACCAATTACCACTGCCATAAAATAGTATTATCAGGGACAGTTCTATCTTACAGTGGAATAATTAACTGCAATTAAATACATGTGTAGACACTGACTATGGGCATAAATTGTGCCTGGTCAGCCCAGGCAGCAGGGGGCCAGACTCCTGCCTCCTGCATGGCTCCATACTTTCAGCACCCTTGTACACCAACCAGCCCCTCTGTTGCTGCCACCTGGAGCCTGGGGCAGAGCAGGGCAGGAGTGGTCCTGGCATAAACTGCTCTGCCCCAGCTCTAACTGCTGCTGTGTAGATGCCGCACCTGGGAGTAGTTTACTCCAGATCAAATTGCTCCACAGCTTATTGCATGTGTAGACAGAATCACTGAGTAAGACATGGAACAAATTTCATGTTTCTTAATTGTAAATCAGTTGCCAAGACATTCACTTGAATGACAGACTGACCCGTGTTTTACGTACTGCAATTAAATGGAAAACTAATCTGTTTAAAGTAAACATTGTTAGAAATATCTTGCAATTAAGAATGAATTTTATTTGGTGCGCAAAATTTACAATTAGTATTTTTATACCAATCCCATTTTAAAAGTTGTGCACTGACATTTATAGTGTTTTATATGGAAATCTGCAACTTTCATTCTAGACTTCTAGAACTCAGCTCATTTAGGTACAAATTTAATTGGAAATTTATATTAACACACATTTTGTGGGCATGAGACACACCAACTAACACTCAGCAATTATTCATTTCACTACCTTAGAAAAATTTTAGTGCAATATAAACAAACGAATCCACAGTATTCAAACTCCTACTTTTAAATACATTTCCAATATAGTTCGAGTCTCTGATGCATTATAGCCATTTCACTAACACTACAGCAGAAGCAACATCTTGGTATATCACAGCTTACAAGATTTTTTTGGCGGGCAGGGGGGGTAGGCACCTGAATGAAGATTTAACTGAACTAACTGAATTTAATTAACTGAATTTGAAATTAAATTACCTGCACATTAACTGAATTTGTTAAGTGCTAGAATACAGCTGAAGAAAACTTAGAAGTTAAGTTAAAATTAGTACGAGTGCTATCTTAACTAGGTTTGTACCACCTTACCTCAATCAACTTATTGGCATGTTCACGGAAAACCTGTGCATATTCTTTAACTTCTTTTTCATTCCCATTCTTGGCAGCTTCAATCAATACGAGAAGTGGAACATTTGTTTCCAGAAAAGAGTCTGACACATGATCCATAACAGCTTTGCGGAGCTAAAAATTAAAATCAAAATTAGTTAATTTTCTTTTACCAGAGATTAACTGCCATTTTATTGCAGTGTAATAGACATATTTGTTTGTTACAAAAATCTGGAGCATTTGTTTTACATCCAAACCCTCTTTTGCTACCCGACAAAAACTTTTCTGCTGTTGTGCTCATGTGGAAGGTTTTTTGTTGCAATTCCACTAAATCCATTTAAAATCAAGAATGCCTTTGACCTGGTGTTCCATGATGTCCTCATGGAAAAAATGGGGAACTGCGGCCTAGACAATTTCACAGTCTGATGGCTGGGGAATGGGTTCCATGGACAGACCCAGAGAATGATAGTTGACGGAACCGAATCAACTTGGCACACTAACTAGTGGCACCCCATAGGGCTCCGTTATCAGACCTGTACTCTTCAAAGTGTTTGTAAATAATCTGGACTTGGGTGTTATAAATAGCAGCGCAGAGAAGCAGGGGGAGGGGCCACCATCACTTTGCACCACTGCGTGCCATGTGCCACCACTGTTTTTGTTTTTGCTGTGCATCACCAGCACTTGTGGTTTTGCCACCCTGGCCCCCCTCCCGCTCATTGACCAGCCACCGGGGGACTCCCTGCTTCTTGACCGGCCGCCGGGGGTACTGACCAAAAAAGGTTGAAAATCCCCGCCCTAGAGGACAGGTCGGCCTGGATCACCAGCCTTGACAGACTTACAAGGTGGAAGGATCAAAACCTGATGGCATTCAACACCAAGAAATGCCAGGTTCTCCACCTCGGGAGAAAGAACCCACGCCACACTTACAGGTTTACAGCGTAAGCAGTGCTATATTAGCTCGCATCACATCTGAAAGAGACTTGGGGGTCATGATTGACAACAAGGTGAACATGAGTTAGCAATGTGATGCCGCAGCTGGCAAAGCAAGCAAAACTCTGGCCTGCATCTTCTGATGCATCTCAAACAAGACCTGGGAAGTCATCCTCCCACTTTACTCAGCCTTGGTGAGACCACAGCCGGAATACTGTGTCCAGTTCTGGGCTCCACAATTCAGAAAGGATGTGGAGAAGCTTGAGAGAGTCCAGAGGAAAGCCACGTGAATTATTAGAGGACAAGAGAACAGGCCTTATGGAGGAGGCTGAGAGACATGGGACTTCATTCTGGAAAAGTGTAGGCTCAGGGGGTACTTGGTAGAAGCCTATAAGTATATAAAGGTGTGTGCTTCAGGAACTGGGAAAATGTCTGTTCATCAGGGCACCCCATGGAAAGACTAGGTTCAACAGTCACTAACTCTTGTAAGACTGTTTTAGGCTGGACATAAGGAAAGACTTCTTTCCTGCCCGAGTCCCTCAGATGTGGTGCAGGCACCTACTCTGGATCCTTTAAGAAACACTTGGATGCCTATCTTGCTGGGATCATCTGACTTCTGCTGACTGCCTACCCTTTGGCCAGGGGGCTGGACCCGATGATCTTGACAAGTCCCTTCCAGCCCTAATGTCTAAGATAATCTGTTTCACAGATTTCAAAAGTTAAGGCAAGCCTGTAATATAGACTCACAGACATTAGGGCTGGAAGGGACCTCGCAAGATCATTGGGTTCAGCCCCCTACACCAAGGGCAGGAAGTCAGCTAGGGTCAAAGGATCCCAGCAAGATAAGCATCCATACGCTTCTTAAAGGAGTCCAGAGTAGGTGCTTGCACTACCTCTGGAGGGAATCTATTCCAGGCCTTGTGGACTTGGACAGTAAAGACATTTTTCCTTATGTCCAGCCTAAAATGGTCTTGTAGGAGTTTGTGACCGTTGGACCTCATCATCCCTTGAAGCGCTCTGGTGAACAGGCATTCCCCCAGATCCTGATGCACACCCCTGACATATTTATAGGCTGCCACCAGGTCACCCCTGAGCCTGTGCTTTTCCAGGTTGAAGTCTCATGGCTCTCAGCCTCTCTTCATAAGTGCTATTCTCTTGCCCTCTGATCATGTGCGTGGCTCTCCTCTGGACTCTCTCAAGCTTCTCCATACCTTCTTGAATTGTGAAGCCCAGAATTAACTGCAGTACTCCGGCTGTGGCCCCACCAAGGCTGAGTACAGTAGGAAGATGACATCCTGAGATCTACTTGAGAAGCATCTATGGATGTAAGCCAGAGTTTGGTTTGCTTTACCAGCTGTGGCATCACATTGGTGGCTCATGTTCATCTTGTGGTCAATCATAATCCCCAAGTCTGTTTCAGCCGTGGTGCTAGCAAGCATAGCACTGCCAAGCCTATAAGCGTGCTGCAGATTTTCCCCCCTACCCGCAAGGTGGAGTACCTTGCATTTGTCAGTATTGAATGTCATCAGGTTTGTATGGCCACATTTAAATTAATTTAGAAGTGTTTATGCTAGTTTGACTACTTTTTTCTTTGCCAATTAATATGTTGATTTAATGTATTAATTCTACATAAGAATAACATTAATTTTTTTAAACACTTTACTAACTTTGACAACACTAAAACCACCATATTTTGATATATCCAGGGTTAGAGTCAAAGCAACATTTCTCTTTTGTAAGTGACTTGTCTTTAGTCTGTAACATAGTATGCACATACACATTTCACACCAAGAAAATGCTCTTTAAAAATAGTTTACTGACTTGTAATTTGAGTCCACAAGAGCTGTTTCTTCTTATCACTGACTTACTATCATTAGCATGACAATTCAACATCTATACAGGGGTGGGCAATTATTTAGGCTAGAGAGCCACTTAACAAATTTTGGTGAGCTGCTGAGGGCCGCAAGGGCAGCCCCATCCCTTGATAGGTGCCCTGACCCCTAGTTGCCATCTTGGGACTAGAAGTCCCACCCCTAACCCCTGACCTTTGCCATCAGAAGTCCTTCCCCTTGCCCCCAGAAGCACTCCTTTGGTTGGGGGGGGGGGGGGTTGCCATCTTGGAACCAGAAAAAAAAAACATACTAAAAATCAAACATTTACTATAACATTTTAATTTTATTTCAAAAAATGTTTTGCCCTGATTTACATGATTTGTGCAGTGTACACAGAGGTGACTGCATAAAAGCTCAGTCTTATTCTTGTACACTGTGTGGGGAATGTACAGGGTGTGGTTGGAGGGTAGTATGTGTATGTGTAGGGGCTTATGGGGGGTGGATCTGGGGTTTGTGGAAGGGTGTGGCTGTGTGTGTCAGGATGCGAGTATGTGTGTGGGGGGTGTGAAGGGGGTGAGTGTGTTGGTAAGGTGTGGCTGTGGGGGGAATGTCCTCCCCCACTCATCCCCCCATATGCCCCACCCCGCTGGCACACAGCACCCACCACCAGGAGCAGCGGGCAGCAGCAGCAAGCAGCAGGCCCTTGGCGTGCTCATGGCCTGCACAGGCAGAGCCGCCTGGTGGCACATGGCTCCAGCCACTTCAGGGAGCTGCATGTGGTGGCAAGGAGGGGGCCAGGCGAGCCTACCTCCATCATGCAGGGCTCCCCACATCTTATGTGCAGTTCCTGGGACCTGGCCAGAGCTGCATGCTGCAAGGGGGGAGCCCTGCGTATTGGAGTCAGTGGCCTGGCCCCATTCCCTGCCAGCCATCCTAGCTCCATCACACGGGGCTCCCCGCCACTTCTGGCAGAGTCCCAGGATCTGAATGTGGCAGCAGGGAGCAGCAAAGGTCACTGGCTCCATTGTGTGGGGCTTGCCCCTGGTGGTGCAAGTCCCAGGAGCTGCATGCGAGTCACAGGGAGCACAGTACAATGGAACCAGACTGATCCAGGTGCCATGCTCCCACTGCCATGCTGGATGCAGGCCCCAGACTCCATGCTCCCACCCAGCAACACCTTCTCCCTGCCCCCACCCCCGCCCCACCGGTGCTTCCCTTCCTGCTGCCTTGTTTGCTGCAGCAGGGACATGAGGAGCCAAGCAGTTTTTCTAGCAGCGGCAGCAGCAGGTCTGCCCAGAAACTGTGTGGGGAAGAGGCCTGGCCCAGCCAGCACACAAGGGTGGGAGTGCAGTGCACTGCCCTGGCAGCAGTGGGTGGGTCTCAGGTCTCATGCAAGTGCAGCAGGGGCTGCTGCGGGCTAGGCGGGACACAATTAACTGGTGGGCACCTGCCCACAGCCTGGACCGGGGGGGGGGGGGGGGGGGGGGGAGGAGGAGGGAGAGTGCCTGACAGGTTGAATCCATCTCGTGGACTGTATTTTGCCTAGCCCTGATCTATAGTGTCTTGTCTATACTAGTTAAACTTTAAGGGATTACAATTCAATCCCTTATACTGTTGTGAGAACCAAACACTACTAGCTAGCTTCCAATGCATTCTACAAGAAAAATAAGCAACATTACCATCATCAAGCAGCACAAAGGAGCCACAAAATAAAATATTTCCAACAGTGAACTTATTTAGAAATGCGTTACTTTGTACAAACATTAATTTTACTTATTCTGTACCTGTCTGCGCAAGTCCCTCGTCTTTTTAGTCATTTTGTCTATTGCAGAATTCAGAGCATCACTTCTTTCTTTGCGACCAGCCTGGAGAACATGAGACAGAACAAGGTAAATATATGTTATTTATAGTTTGTTATGAAGAAAATATTTGCAATTTACTTCAAGAACATGTTTACACTCATTTAAAAAAAAATTATATATATACATAAAATGAAAGCTGTTTGTACCCATGCAAAAAGAAGCAATCTCCCTATTAAAGTACAACATGGTCTTTTTCAGTGGTCTGAACACATTTCCTCTATACTTTTCTCAAGAGAAGCTATTCAGGGATGTAGGAGAGGGGGACTGGCAATTTTCAGAGTCTTTTAAGTCAAAGGAGCTTGGTTGACTCACTAGGAACAAATCCAAAAACAGTATTTCAAACCCAGGATTCTTTTGATTTTTTCCTTACAGATCTAAGGATGCCCCTAACACCTCCTCCAGCAAAAAACCCCTAGAAGCTACAGTTCATACTCTCACCAGGCTCATGATATGAAGAGACGCATATATGGCACAGAGCCATGTCTAACCCTCACTCAAGCATTTTAAGCAGAGGGGATAATAGTCCAAAATGGTCATTTGCAGGATAAAAGATGAACGTTTCTTAGAGAGTTTTGCACTTCATAGCCACTATACCAGACATCTTTCATGCAGCCAGAATGGTAAGCTAAAATTCCAAAAGTAAAGAACATCACCAATATTAATATCTGAACCCACTCACAGAGTATTGGACTGAAGAGTACTGGATTATTAGTCTTTGGTACAGTAAGATAGTACACTATGAAAACTGATAAGAAACCAAGGGTACAATCTGGCTTTGATTAAGCAGACAATGCAGGTGAACATTTCATAATACAAATAATTATATTGGCCACTCAACATTCTGAGAATTATTTTAGCACATGTATATTAAACTTGGTGGGAAAAAAATCATATGTTTAAAATATGCTTTAAACATTTACAAAGCAATTTTACAAAGTTCTTTCCTGTGCTCGATGCAATTAAACTGCTGAAAAAAGAACACATTAACCACTATTAAAGTGAATGTATGCTAATTATCAATTCTCTAGATGATAGGATGATTTGAAAGATCTGGATGGGCAGCTTTGAAATCCTAACAAAAGGATCTGGAGTCTTGTATAAAGTAGAAAGATGTCAAATGATTGATGGGCTTAAACTAAACTGGGGACAGCCAGGCTCAGTTATATTTTGATCACTGGTAGCTACCAAGCATACATTATTCAAAACCTGTCACTATCATGGTCAGATAATTTGATTCTATCACACAGATTTCAGTAAAAGGAACACTGCAATCCAAACTATTACTTGAACAGCAGCAAGTTATTCAAACTATTCCATCTTTCTTCGTCCTCAAAGTGGTCTATTAAAGTATTTCACAAAATGAAAACTACTGCTTATTTCTAAGCATACAGGTACGGAATGCATGTCAAAACCTTCCATTCACTAAGATTTCGTAAAAAAGCAGTGGTACAAACGGTTCTGCTTTACTGAATATATTTTACTTACTTCAAGTGAAAGTTCTAGCTGGGTATCTGAGACTCATTTAAACCAAAGAAAAAAGTGGCTAACAACAAACGAGAAAGATAATCATCCTAAGTGGAATATGAATTAGCCAGCTTTATGGTAGCTTACTTAGGCCAATCTAAGAGTCAATTTACCTGTACAACCATCAGAATAAATGCTTATGGCTCATTAATGAGAAAAGGGCAATCTAATAGCAGTTACTTACTGAAATCTCATGATTTACTAAGATTTTCCCAATTGTGACATGATCACCTCAACAATGTAGCTCAAAAGAAATGCATGGTATTATATCCTGTTTTACCTTAACAAAGATAAAAAGCCAAGCATTTGATTATTTTTAAAGAAATACAATTTTACTTCTCACATAGTCTATAAAATTGTTTCAAAATTAAAGCAAAACTGAAATTTCTTCCAGCTTGTTAACTTTATCTGGTATTCTCGCATTATAGTAAAGAAGCTCTAGGAAACGAGGAATAAGGCAGCTTTCACAGGATTTTCTAACAACAAAGATGTCTCAACGTTGCTCTTCTGACAACTGCACCAGCAACCTGCCATCCCATCTTTCAAGCAGGACTTGCTGTAGCAGGTCTTAGCTGCCAACACAAAATCATAAGCCAACCAGTGATAACCAATAAAGACAAAAAAAACACTGCATACTGGGACCTGCAGTCTTGATGAGTCACATTTGTATAACAGCTCAATGCAGCCCGTGGCTCATCTTGCACAATTCCAGTGCAGTTTTGGCTACATAAAATCATACAGTAAGGTCAGACAAAAGCACAACGATCTTCACAGGTCCTGGTTTTCTATGTTTTAAAATTGCAAATTTTCTGATTTAACACAAAATGGCAAATTCTCCGATTAAAAACCCCCAAATCCAAGTTTTTCCATGATTCAAATGAAACACCGCTATATATACACAAGTATCAAGTGAATGCAATGTTTTATTGATATATATACAATTTTAACGTAATTTGGATGTCTAAGTGCCTCAAATCACTATAAAATAAATTCTAAATACCTATAAAATGCTGACATCTGATTTGGGGTTTTTTATCATGGAAAAAAAATCAGAGCTCCTCCTGCCCCCTTTGCTCACCAGGATGTGGGGTCCAACTGTGGCTGCCCCCCCCCCTCACTGCTTTGAGATGCTGCACAGCCCTGATATGCTGGTGCCCTGGCCCATGCCATTGTCCCTCATTCCCCACCCACAACCCCGCTGGCCCTGCGGATGCCCCTCCCTCTGTACCCACGGCCCCCCAGCCCTGCAGGGGCCCTTCACCCCCCACCCACAGCCCCCCCATACCCATCAGCCCGGCTGGAGGGGACCTCCAGTTACCAGAAATATGAGACTAGAGACCTGGGTTTGCGACCCTTGGCCCCCACAGCAGCTCCTGAGCCCTAACTGCCACCCATGGGAGACAGAGCAGAGTGCGGAGCCCTGCTCCCCTTCCCCCAAGGATGACACAGCTGAAGCAGAGCCTGTGGGGGCAGCAGGTGCAGGGGGAAGAACCAGCTCTCTGCCAATGTATGCACTGCTGGGGTGGGGCATGGGGGACTCATGCCCCCCAGATTTGTGTGGGGTGGGTGAAGGCTCGGGGCTCCCTCCCCTGCTGCCCTCCCTCTGGGGCCTCTGTGGCGCAGTGGGTGGGACCTGGCACGGCAGGTCAAAGCAGGGCTGCACGCTGCTGTTGTGAGCCCCAAGCTGCTATCCCTACTGCCTGCCAGGCAGACAGGGGGTGCTTTGCCATGGCAGCGCAGGGCTCCCAGCAGCAGTGGCATTGAACTGCCCTGCCTTGCCCTGCCATGCCAGGTCCCACCCACTGGGCTGTGGAGGCCCCAGGAGGAGGGCAGCAGAGCAGGAAGCCCAAGCCCACGGCAGGCAACCTGCCCCCCCTGCACACAAATCTGGGTGGCACATGCCCCCCATGCCCTCCACAGGAGTGCATGCAGCAGTGGGGAGCCCCCCAAAGGAGTCATCCTATCCCCCAGACAACCCACCCAGGGCCCTGTCCTGCTCCCTACCTGGGCCCTGCGACTGCACATTCCAGCCCCGGGCTCCACACGCTGCCCGGGCTAGGCAGCAGCCCCAGCCCCACCCAGCTCCCTCCCTCCCTCATTATGGGGCCCCCAATTCCCCCCCGCACAAGACTTATCTGCAGGAGTTGCTCTCCAGGCTGCCCAATGACCATGTGTAGGTGTACATGTGCACATTCACATGGTAACCCCTACCTGACCATCCTTCTCCTGCTCCTCCCAACCAGCCTGCAAGGGGAAACACACCGTTTCCTGTGTTTTTCTCTTTTGAAGGAGAAAAATCTGTGTTTTCTTCCTTACAGTGAGAAAATCCGTGTTTTACCATGGCAAACAGAAAAACTGAATCCCTGATGATCATCTAAAATGAGCTCCTGCATAATCCCAGCCAGTGATATCTGAAATCAGCTCAATGACTGTTAAATGTGGCTTTTAAATTAGAGTGTCTAAAATAAATCATTTATTATTTTAAGTCTCAATATATTGAAGTTCACTACACTTGACTAATAAACACATTTGAGAAGCTGATGACCCACACTGCTTTAAAAACAAAACCAAACAAAAACACAACATTCCTTATTGCTACTTTGAGCTTTCACTAAGTCGTGTACCCATGAAACTACAGCACAAAAACATCTAATTCAATCGTTGCACTTGTGCATTGGATTAAAAGGATTGACCAAAGTGAATCCTGAATGTCTGAGTTCACTAACAGGATTATTAGTTAACCAATGCTATCTTCTGGTATCTCAGAAGAAAATATCAGTGTTGTGGTCAAGTACTAAAAGCTACTGATATGTCTAGTAGACTTATTATGGTCCTGTTGGCTTAGTCTATCATTAGCAGGGATCCTGGTTTTCTTCATTTAAAAATCCAAAATTCTCTGATTAGAGCGCGTGCGCACACACACACACACACACACACACACACACACACACACACAAAGATTGGTGTTTTTTTCACGATTACAATGAAGCACCACTATACAGTAAAATCCCTGTTAACTGGCATGAGTGAGGAATGGAGGAGTTTCAGTAAGCTAAAAGTGCTGGTTACCTGAGGCACAGGTTTGTGGCCAGACAGAGTGGGAGGGGGGACAGGAATCGCCCTCGGGGCGGGAGGGTCCCAGCTGAACCCCGGCGGCTTCAGCTGCAGCCGTGCCCCAGGTGCTGGAAGCTGCAAGCCCCATCAGAGGGGCAGGCAGGAGAGCCCGGCCCCGCTCCCTGCAGTGGGCACTGCTCCCGGCCACTCTGCATGAGCCCTCAGTGCTGGAGCTGCTGCCCAGGGGTACAGGACTCTCAGCTCTGACGCTGGGCGAGGCAGAAGGTGCCTGTGCTAGGATCGGGTGCCCCCGCATCTGGCCACGTGCCATTCTCCCTCTCCCCACAAAAGCCATGGCAGCCCGGCTGCAGGCTGCTGCAGCAGGAGAGAGGGGCATGCATGCGGCCAGGGAAGAAAGCAACGCAGCAGGCAGGAAAGCAAGGGGACGTGGTGTCATTGTGTCCCACCACTGAAGGGGACCAGAGTAGCATTGGGGAAGGTGCTGGGCTGGGCTAATCATGGCAAAAATCAGAGCTCCTCCCCCCTTCGCTCACCAGGATGTGGGGTCCAACTGTGGCTGCCCACCACCCCCATTGCTTTGCAACTATTAAAATGTTTACTATTTCCATAGGAGCCAAATGATTTCAAAGCCACTAAAGAGTGTTCCGCTGTTGGACCTACAGCATAGGGGCTTGCACAAAACAAGAGAACATCAGTTATTACCATATTTACCTGAATCCAGGATGCCTTAGAAATATGTAAGTATATAAAAATATATTCAAAGACAACCCCTGCCCCCCAATAGTTATATTGTATACATGGAAAATTATACATGTTATAATTTTCCAAATATAGAATCTAATTAGTGGAAGGTCACCTTAAATATGTTCCCCTCCTCCCCCTATTCCGACAGCGGAAGCAACAGCACCCAATACTCCTTGCTCCTAGTCTGCCTCACCCACCACCTGTCCCCTGTTCTACTTGCCCTCTCCCAAGTGACTGTCCCCCACAATGGGCTGAGCTCTCATGCACCCTCCCCCACCCATCTCCTTCATGTGCCTGTGTGTGGCCCCGGCCCACATGACTGTGCTCTTCTGCCCCCAACCCACTCCCCTCCCTGCAGCCTCTGCCAGCCTCTTGCCTTCCCCACCTGTGCCTGTCACCCTAACCCCTTCCCCCTCAGTGCTTGTGTCTGACCAATTCTCCCCCGCCTGTCTACCCCCGCTCCCCTCCACTGCCACTTATCTTCTGCTGCACCTCTGGGGTGGTCAGCAGCACCAATGCCCCAGCCTAACCCCAGCCCAATCCAGCCAGGAACAAGTGTTGGCAGCTCCCAGCCATGCTGACTGGGTGTGGAAGCTTCAGAGCCAGAGCAGAAAATTAAGGGGGAAGGAAGGGGCAGGCTGCTCAGTTTCCCCTGCACTGCACCTGCCCATCTCCCCCATTCACCCCCCACACACACCCTGTGGTGTCCTCTATGCTCCCCTAGCTGCCTCCTTCCTCCCCTTACCCCCCTAAAACAAGCCATACTGGCCTGGAGCAGGCAGCAGCTCAGCTCTGGCTTCAGCCCCAAGCCCAGGGCCAAAGCAGGAGCTGAGCAGCTGCCTTTCCCAGGCCAGTACTCAGATCCAAGATGAGGCTCCCCCACCATGCTGACAGGGGGTAGGGGGAAGAGAGGGCACGAAGGAACAGGCTGTATCTTAGATTCAAGTAATTATTGTATATACCATGGCTAAAAAAACCCCAGACTTAGAATTCCCTTCAATTCACTGTGGCAGTACTCATTGGAGGGCAAGTAAAACCAAACAGAGTAGTAGCCAGAGAATTCTGAGCAAACAGGATGTCAGCACAGATCTACTGCCTATTGTGCATTAGGGACAGCTATTTGCAGATGGTTTGACTTTGAGAAATCAGCACCCTTGACTGACAGCTGTGCGTCTGCCACCTCCATTCTAGATTGGAGGTTTTCAAACAAAAAAGGATGACCTTTTAATAGGTATGGGGAATTCAAAAAATACAGGTAAGGTTGGAGGAGTCATCCATTTTTGTCAATTACAAAACATTTTTTTCCTCTTTTTTTTTTTTTTTTTAGCTCTTCCATTTGAATAAAATGCATCATTTTTTAAGCTTACTATTTCACAATTTTTTAAACACTATGAGGTCTATATGCTGGAAATGTAGTAGAAAAAGTAGAATTGATAATGAATGGCTGTCAAGTCCTTTAAAAAAAACCAAGGATTAGCAACATGCACCAATACCCAGAAACCTACTGCATTTTACTTTATCAGAGAATTCCCATGTAAAACAAGGATGGATACAGTTTTGAAAAACAGAAATTTCTCAACAGAAGTTCACTTACGTGCAAACTCAAAAACCTTCACCACCTTTCTGAACCTTAATAGCAGATCTGTAATGAAAATTCCTATTACCAAGATAACATTGCTTTTATAAATATTTTGAGTTGTAGACTGAAATATCAGCTAACTGAACCAGAACTGTATTTAATGGAGTATATTTGTGAAAGGGCTTTTTTGTTTTAGAAGAGTGTTTGCAAAGTAAGCAAACTGGGGTAGTCTGCAAGGAATGTCTCAATTAATGAAGTAGTCAGGCTCTCTTGTGCTTGAGATGCCTTCCTCTGGGCCAGCCCACAATGGAGAAAGTTAGCACTCAGGTACTGGTTTGTCACTCCAACACTTCTCTCAGTGTTAGAACATCTTACTTTGCACTTTCCTTACCTCTTTCTTTACTAAAAAGGACGACCTTCTACTCGCTCACTCTTATAGGCTGACTGATGGCAAATTTGACAATAAGCAGCACCACTGGATGGATTCATGGTGGGGCAGGAAAAGCGATGATAAGAATTTCAACAGTATTTTCAAATCTGGGATCCAATGATTCTGTAGGGGAGTATGCCTCCAAATTTTACTGCACGTTAAGTGCAAGGAACCTCCTTCCTGCTGATCTACACAACAAAACACAGTACCAAGTATTTAGCTTAAAAATAATTGCTCCTTGCCTCTTGTACAGATTTCCCAAAGTCTCACAATGGTACTCATATTCAGTCCCAAATGTTACCCCCCAACATTTTTACGAGTTGAGTCCTAATTGCTTTATCTTCCCCCAGGTGCAGTACCAAGGGAGGCATACCCTGCTTATTTTGGTGGAGTTAGTACCTTATGGAACAGATTAAAATCTGCAGCTTTTTGCCAGGTAAAGCAGAAGGTTAAAAGAGCAGGTGATTGAGAATTCCTTGTGCTACAGCCAACTTTGTTTTTCTTCCCCCCCAAAAAGTCATGGAAGCCAGCCAAATCAAAACAATTTATGAAGCCTCTCCATCACCTCCTCACTCCCACCCGCTGTATTTGAATAACCCCTGTATGCAACCCAAAGAGTCTGGAACCTGATACATTTGTTCACTGTCATTGAATCATGCATTAACTTACTCAGGGGGGTTGCACATACCTGTTCTCCCTTTCCTTTTAAAGGGACTTATCACTACTATGGTTTCACTGTAGTACACTCAAACAGTAGCATGTGCACAGTAATACTACAGTCAACCTCCATACTTTTACCACATTTGTGCTAGTTTTCTTTGCCTTAGTTACAGCAATCA
The DNA here is from genome assembly GCF_030867095.1 of Alligator mississippiensis. Classification (NCBI taxonomy): domain Eukaryota; kingdom Metazoa; phylum Chordata; order Crocodylia; family Alligatoridae; genus Alligator; species Alligator mississippiensis. The sequence goes on from NC_081832.1 coordinate 45,797,681, forward strand.
AGCAAGAGATTCTTGCCTTAGTTTTAGCAAAAAACAGCAGCTAATATTTTTATACTACTCTGAAGTGTCAGTGTGTATTAAAAATTAGCGTAGTCATCTGACAGAATACTTCTGTTCTGTCTAATAACATCATGACATATATTTGAGTACAGTCACTGTGCCCTACCTTGACACAGCAAGGTAAGTCTCCCCAGAAGCTGAACATACAAAAAGTCACCCAACTAAGAAAATGCCTCAAGTGAAATCTATAGCTCTTCTTATTATATTAGGAAGGCTTCCACAAGATGTCAGCATAACTAGATGGCAATGTTAACCTCAGCACTTTCTTTTTCTGATGAGTACCTTTAACTACCAAATCTAGTTCTTGGAAACAAAAAAGATACTGGTTCAAGAAGTTCAGGGGAGAATTTTCTGGTATTACTAGTTTTGCCACTTACACAGACAGAAGTGCTATTCCATCACAGACCATTTTAGTTTCAACTTCACGTGCAGAAGTTCCATATGGTACTGTTAAACATAGCCTTACAATGTTTTTTCTTAACATGCAAGTTTTCAAATCTCAAAATAAATGCTGTATTGTTAGTTGTGCAAACAGCTGGAGTTCCTTCTTTGCCTATAGTTCCTACCTAATTAAGACAAAGCTGCTCTCTGGGAACTTGACATCGGTGCATGGGTTTCAATTCTTTCAGGAAGGCCTGTATGTATGCTATATGACCATCTCCAATCCACGAATGGTGCAAGGGGAAACAAATCCAGTTTAATTAAAATCCACAAATCCATTAACACTCCATTCACTAACGTGCAAGGTGTTAAACACTCGCCACCACCTGGCACAGGAGCAACATGCTCTGCACAGAAACAGGAAGCAACTTTGCTGCATTTGGACAGTAACTCTTCCAACATTAGAGTAACTTCACATATGAATACCATAAACTGGTACCATTAGCCACACAATACTGATTAGAAAAGTAGCACAATTGCTCTAAAAGGGTTCTCAGGTTTGGGTAGCTGCCATCAACAGACAGAAGAGCAACACAGTATCAAAACATCTTTACTATTCAGTGCTATTAAAACACAGAATACCACACTTCTTAGCTTGCATTTCAGTTAAATTACAAATTACACATTTCAAAAAATATTTTTTTTTTCTTTATCTGACTAGTCATATTATCATGTGTAGTGGGGTCCCTTAAGATAAAGAGCAATTAAGCTCTTAAGCTGGGTATTGTCTGGTATACTTCTTGTTCAGTAAATACTGAACATGGAGATCACCATTTCTAAAAAGGCTTGTATGATCTGTTTGTAACTAATGCTTTCAGCCTAAAACAAACAATAGCTTAAAATGTAATATTTTCAAGGCAGTATGATTTAGTTTCCTTTATCTCTGAAGATTATGTTTTATGGTTCTTCCTCACAGTCCAGCTTCTACTTGACATGTCAGTGAATTCACCTCTCCATTTAGTATAAATTAGGCTGCCAGAGAAATGATGGATCAGGGACAGTATTACAACGTCACTGAAGGATCAGACAGAATGAAGAAGCAGGTAGAAAAGCAGCAAATCTTTGTTTAACCAAAACTACTTCAGAAAGGTATTAACACAGACCAGAAAATATCTTTTTTCTTAAACCAGGGTATTAGACAGGTCTTCCTTATCCAACCCCCCCCCCCAATCTCATAAAATGGGGTTACATTAGTTTTAAGGTTTTCAGACCCAGGATCTATTGCACCAAAACCAATTTCATGCCATTGTTTTTCTTTTTTAAATACAGTAAAATATTTTGTGGGAAGAGATGAATTTCCTCTTGTTGTACCATAGCTTCAAGTCCCAGGGTTGGGAGGGGGAAAAAAAAAAGTGTATTCAAGCAAACAGAAGTGGGAAGTTAGACAACTTTGTTTCCATTAATAAGGCCACAGCAGCCCTACAAAGTCACTCCAGACCAGACAAAGTCTATCAATTTATCCTTACCATGAGTCATTATGGAAAAGCGCATTTTGTTGTGCTCTCAGTGGCTAATGAAATGATAAAAAGTTCCACAAGTACATCCTTGCTAAATATGGTTGAGTGGGTATGCTCCTGACAGACACCTAAGTCAGGAACAGTGCAAACAGAGAGCTCTGCAAGCTTTCTGCATGCACCAATCCATCAATCATCTTCATTCAAAACATGTAACACTCCTATTATTCTGTTCAAGGTTTTCTTTAAAACAAGTTCCCAGTGAACCCACTAGTGTGTGCTTTTTACTATGAACAGAAGTTGGTGACAAAAAGTAACCCTTAGATACCTCATTTGACCTCAAATCAGACTTGAGAACCACATCCACCCACTTCAATGGCAAAACAAAACATGGGGGGAAGACGACTCACAGTCCCCTCCTCCACCCAAATGTGAAGTGTAATTTTGAAGCCAGGGAGAGATCTAACTGGACATTTAAGGAAATGTCCTCTTATGTTCCTATACAAACATAAGATTTATTTTTTTCCCCCAGAGAGCATAATTTCGTTATGTGGTCATATGAACAGCTTCACTATGCTTCCACAATATATCTGCAGCATCTACAGAAATCACATTTCTGCACTTTAATGAAAATCACATTTCTAAGACAAGGAAAGAATATAGCGGCATACAGCTTTAAACTGGCCAGTCTCTTTCACCTCCTTGAATACTAATCAGCAGTCTAGGATTACTATTCAAACTGTATGTAGTCATGCCTTAAAGTTTTTTTTGTGTGCAGAAAAATACAATATAAAACTGGTGGCAGCTAGCATTGAAGACACTTCACTCTTATAGCTGAACACTATTTTTTGATGTTGTCTGAATACATCTAACAAAGATCTAATGCAGAAAAAACTGATTACGAGCTGTTCCTATTCCTTGAATGGTAGGGGCGAAGTGTTCCTGTAGTTGATTTTTCCTCTATCAGTAGTCTTTAATACGATCACAGCATGCATCACAATGCTTTAAAACAGCAAAGCTTCTGGAAAACCCAAACAAAAGGAACGTCACTGGGTGACGTCAGCCTATATACAGTTCTGTGTGGTCGCAGCACATAAGCAAATCCATTCTTGTACCGTTTCCCTGAAAAGCTTTTCAGTAAATGCACTCATGCTACTACCGGAGCTTCTCTCAGCAATAAGCCGCCCATCTGCCATCAACAAGTTAGGACTAAAAGAACCCACAGCTGCGGAAAAAGAAAACGTGAGCTTCAATTAAACAGCTGAGCAGTCACAGGAGGAAAAACTTATATTAAGCATTGAATTACAGACCTGTCACAGGAAATCAAGCCAGCAAATTCAAAAGGAATATTTTAAAGAGAGCATGGTGGATTCATTTTTGCACTAATATCGAAGGACACTAGAAAACAGTAAATTATTCAAAGGCTGTCTCTTACATTAGAGCCTTTTACAGACTCACTGCGTTGAGTCTAAAACTACGACTGAATGCAACCTCCAATGTACTCAAAAGAATGGGTAAGTTTATACGTTTATATATATTCCATATGAAGAATGAACAGCTATGATTTAGAAAAACCACTTAGATACTAAATCTATATAGTTTCAGAACTGAACCCTCTAAAGGTAAACGTATTTTCAGATTGTCACCTTTGTAATCTTTGGTAATGTAGATAAAGATCTCTCTCAAGGATAACAACCAAGTACTCGGTATTTAGTAGTTAGTTCTTACATTTAGAATTAGCTTTTCAAAAATGCATGAAAATGTTATCTGCAGTGAAATCTTTCACCGTAATGTTGTAAGTGTACATTATCTGACAAGAATATCCTATCTTGTTGTTTCCCTAAATTATATTCTGCAGGCTTACATTTCAAGTGGCCATTAGGGGCTCCTATGCTGGCAGCACTATATGCAATGAGTATGGTTTTAAAAATGCTGCCTGCCTTGGGCATGGCATGTCCACCAAAATGTCGCTGTGAGAAGCTGCTCTTTTACTGTGACTCTCAGGGGTTTCACTCAGTGCCAAACACCACTGAAAAGGGCTCTCTAGGTTTGTCACTGAGGCACAATTATATTTCTGAACTTGAAAGGGATCAATTTGCAAGCTTCAGTCAACTTACTTGGCTTCACTTAGATCATAATCAAATTTCAACAGTAAGAGAAGATTCTTTTCAAGGACTATATAAACTTAAGGAATTAATCCTAAGTTCCAACAAAATCTTTCACTTGCCAAACACAACTTTTAACCAACTGCTTAACCTGCAAAATTTGGACCTCTCTTTTAATCAGTTATCTTCTCTGCATCCCGAGTTGTTCTATGGCCTTCGTAAACTGCAAACCTTGCATTTACGTTCCAACTCCCTGCGGACTATCCCAGTCCGCCTTTTCTGGGACTGTCGTAGTTTGGAGTTTCTGGATTTGAGCACAAATCGCTTGCGAAGTTTGGCTCGCAATGGATTTGCAGGATTAATCAAATTGAGGGAGCTTCACCTAGAGCACAACCAGCTGACAAAGATTAATTTTGCTCATTTCCTACGGCTAAGCAGTCTGCACACACTCTTCTTGCAGTGGAACAAAATTAGCAACTTGACATGTGGGATGGAGTGGACCTGGGGCACCTTAGAAAAGCTAGATTTGACTGGAAATGAAATCAAAGCCATCGATTTGACAGTTTTTGAAACCATGCCTAATCTTAAAATACTCCTAATGGATAACAACAAGCTAACCACTCTGGATTCCAAGATCTTAAATTCACTTACATCTGTAACTACAGTGGGCCTATCCGGCAATCTGTGGGAATGCAGCCCAAAGATATGTGCATTAGCCACATGGTTGAGTGGTTTCCAAGGTCGGTGGGAGCACTCCATACTCTGCCACAGCCCAGACCACACCCAGGGAGAGGATATTCTAGATGCAGTTTATGGCTTTCAGCTTTGCTGGAATTTATCAACTATTGTTACATCCATGGCTACGACTTACAGAGTTCCAACAACAGAGTATACAAAAAGAATAAGCTCATCTAATTTCCATGTGGGAGACAAAGAAATTCCAACTACTGCAGGCATGATCACTACCACTGAAGAAAATTTCCCTGAACCAAACAATGCCATCTTCACTCAGCGGGTAATTACAGGAACAATGGCTTTATTATTTTCTTTCTTTTTTATCATTTTTATAGTGTTCATCTCCAGGAAATGCTGCCCTCCCACATTAAGAAGAATTAGGCAGTGTTCAATGATTCAAAACCACAGGCAACTCCGATCCCAAACAAGGCTACATATGTCAAACATGTCAGACCAAGGACCATATAATGAATATGAACCCACCCATGAGGGACCCTTCATCATCATTAATGGTTATGGACAGTGCAAATGTCAGCAGCTGCCATACAAAGAATGTGAAGTATAATATCTACAAGTCATCAAAAATTAAACCAGATAAGTAACCTATTTTAAAATTGTAGGGGACCTACATAAAATTCTAATTTTTACAAATGCTGACATAAAGCCTAATTTTCCAAACTACTTAATGGAAACATTGTTTATGGAGTGGTGCAGTATTTTTAAGTTTTTTTTTTAAAAATAAACCCATAATATTTTCAGTGTTAAAGAAGCAATGATTACATTAAATTTGCACTCCTAATGTTTGAAAGTCTAAAAAGATGCTCACCTCAAGATATGTAAGATGTTTCATGTTATGTAATTATATGACTATGTGTAAACATTTATACTGAAGTCTCCATATTCTACTTTTTCTAATGAAAACAGTCTGAATGAAAGGAACATGTTCAGAGATCTGCAAGGGAACATGCATTACATTTGTTCCATTGTAGTTATTTGATCCCAAACATTCCAGCTGGCTCAGTTTACTCTAAGGTACACTAGGAGGAACATTTTACTTGTGTAATAATTTGACTCTTAAATATACAAATCAGTTAATTGCAGGAGGTGTGGGAAGGGAATTTCAAATGTTTCAGATGCTGTCCATATTGACAGTCCAGCTTTCCTAAACATACCTTTGCTAAAGATCATGACAAAATTCATAATGGAGCAGGTTACAAATCGACTAGAACCACACTTCAAATGCCTACAGAGTATCCAACACTGCTTATTTAGAAAGGCTCAATACAATGCAATCAACAAAATATTAAAAGTGTTCCACTCTCATTAGATCTCTGGTTTGACTTTATAATGGGCATAGCTTTTCATGAATTGAAGAAAATTACTTAGGACTGGGAATGAACAATGTTTTAACAGCTTCTTGCATGTAAATAGCCTAAATGCAAGTTTTAATTAAAGTAAATATCAATTGTGGGGCAAAAAGGGGCCAGGGAGAGAAGAAGCCTCTCCTTTCCTCCTCCCCTAGCTGATGCTTCATCCTGCCTGGAAGCTATTTTCATGCACTAATGCGACTGGTTTCTCTGGAGACAGAATTAGCCCTTGCAATACGAGTCTTTTCTTGTCCTATTCTTCTGAAAGCTCCAAATTTTCCAATTTTGTGTTAGTTAGTAAAAGGCATTAATTTTTTGAATTGCCAAAGTGTTAGAGTATAATTATGAAGGAGCTTCCTAGAAGAGGTTTCATTTTCTACTTGATCAATATGAGACAAATTTAAGATGGTATACAGTTTTTAAAAGAACAATTACTCCTTGCAAACCATTTTTTTTATCCAGAAACAGCAAGCATTACTCGCACTGTCTCACAAAATTACATGAAAATGTGTGAAGCTCTATACACCCAGTAAGGTATAAAAAGAAAAGGGAACAAGTATGGTATTTTTAAGATGCTCAAATAACAAATATTTTAAACAGTACTGGGGGGGGGGAAAGAGAGAAAGAGAGAGAGAGAGAGAGAGTGTGTGTGTGTGTGTGTGTGTGATGCAGTGTTAAAGTTACCAGCATAAACAGCTGAAGAAAGAAAATTCCTCAGTCTTGACGTACCTTGAAAAAAAATCAGCAATTACAGTATGTTAATTATGTGTTGCAGCAAACTATTCTGCAAACTTTTCAAACAGATAATCACTGCATAAAAATCTGTTTATTTTTCCACTCTGCTTTTATATTTTCATATTACCACTTAGCAAGGTATTTAAGGCACAATTATACAATGTTTTGATATTTTATTGTGAGAAGAACAGGTCTGAGATGACTATAGCAAGATAAGGATGGCTTTAGTTAAGATCTTTCATAAAGCTCAGTGAACTGCTGTTTTGGAAGGCATCTATTTATTACAAAATGTTTATTTTTCTTGCTTGGTCTCCCTGACTGTATGGCTTCAGTAAAGAGTAGGATTTTCCAAAAAGATACCTTTATTTAAAACCCCAAGCCATTCAGCATTAGAGTGTACACTGATTTTTTTGCATCACAATTGTCCCAAGAAAGGAACTACTTTTACCATATTAAAGACTTTTGATGCATGTAGGGGGGAAATAGTGGGGATGTTCTACAGCAGTGATGCTCAAACTATCTGGTCTGCTGGGCTGGAGAAATGGTTCAGGGACAGTCCATGGGCCTGATCCAGCAGGTGCCAACTCACTGGTGTGCCCCAACACCCTGGATCTGGTTTTGGAAGCAATTAAAGCTGCTACCACTCCACCACCACCACCAAATTTCTGGACTTGTGGGGAACCACATGGGTCCAGTACACAATTCAGCATGCCATATCTGGCCCATGGGCCACAGATTGTGTATGACTGCTGTATAGCATTTAAATTCTGCATGCACCAAGAGACCAAATCTCAGTTGAAAAAGGAGCGGCTTACTGACAGCAATGTATTAACTCCTTGTGGCAAGATTTATTTCAGTCCATGCAA